>NC_069658.1:361054686-363554686 GCF_027244095.1 Hemicordylus capensis
TAGGCATAGAATAATAGAATTCATGAACCATGAGTACAGTGGATAGGAAAGATCCACAAAAATGATTTGCTTTTCTTATTCACCTAGCTTTTTGTAATTAAACTCTGAAATAAATGTGCAGCCACTTAATCTGACTCTTGTGAAGAGCTGCTTTCAATTCATAGTTTATAATGTGTCAGCAGAAGAAGGATTACAAGGGAGGTTTACAAGAGAGCGTGACTTTCATTGCTGATGATGACGGAATACATTTTGTGCTTTAAGTCCATGTTTGAAATGGCCTTAGAAGTTATAAGTAATCTTCATATCTATTGAAATGAGTCCTTCACTCTGGGATATTCATTGGCTTTCTAGAGACAGACAGGAGAGTGCAGAGATAATGACAAAACAAACAAACCCATACGTGAGCCTCATTCAGACATAACTTTTAAGGACGGTGTACTTGAGTACACTGTCCAAAATAGGAACATAAACCCTGCCCTGCCTCCACTGTCCATCATTCATTCTCCCTCCCACTTCTGGGGCACTCGTGCTTACAGAGACCTACAGCCTTTTTCTGAAGCAGCAAAGCTTGTAAGCCTGATGGTGGGCACTTTCATGATCAGAAGACTCTGGCACCAGAGTCTCCAATTAAGTGCTCGCTATCATGCTAAGTATGAAGTAAGTTCTGTAAGTCTAGTGCTTAAGTTTGGGCTGTAAATCATTCATTTTCTTCTTTCTTTTATTTGTGTGCATGGTGCCATTATCCAGACTTCTTAGAACATGACAAAGGCATAATATTTACTGAAAGCTATGTAATTTGAGTTCTTTTCTAAGGCACTGTATGAATTCATTTTTAAAGCCATTGAGAACAGTCTTGCAAGTACTCTCTGCAAACTCCTTGCTGCTTGGTCATTGGAACTAGCAAAATGCAAAATTACAAGCCGAATAGAATACTGTTCATTCTTATCGAATGTTCACATGAAGCACTGTTAATATCATTAGGTTTTATCAGGCATATAAGAATATGATTGGATTGGACTGAATGAAAATATTATGCATACTGGTTTCCTTAGCCTCACTTCTAATCCATCAGTGTGGTGCAGAGCCAGAGCGGAGTACTAGTGCATTTGATATTTAGATGAGAGAGACTGAGGATCCAATCCCACTCAGTTCCAGAGCCTGTGGGCTGATCTTGGGCCAATCATTCTCTTCAAACCTAGCTTCCTTCATATTGTTAAGGATAAAAGGGGGACACCATCAATGCTATTCTAAGCTTCTTGGAGGAAGGCAGGATAAAAGCTAATATAATCAACATGGAAAGTACACATATCCCCTCCAATATTTCTCCACTTGGTATGCACACCACCAAGCGCCTCATATGGTATCACTGCCTGAGACATTCAAGTTAAATATTTTCTTCCATTAATGTAAATGTGACATGGATTGTCACCTAGCCAGTTTTTCTGCTTTGCTGCCATTTTGTTTGTCTCTTTTTAAGCCTGTGTCTAACCAATGGACAGTTTTAAGTTTCCTTGTGCTTAAATGACACATTACTTAGAGTTCAGTTGTGGCTGGATTTTCTTTTTTCCTTCCAGAAAGGTGACAGCCCTGATACTGGCTGCAGGAATGCCTAAGAAGCCCAATTCACTACTTAAGAACAAAAACACTCTGCACAGTGTGCAAACCCAGAAGCCTTCCCCTTCTAGAAGGCTATAGGGTGACTACAGTGTAATCTCATTGACTGGCATGATGTGTAGCCATATGGTAACAGAAGGAGGGCTGCAAGTCTGCAGGAAACATCCTTGTGCTGAAGGCTCCCTGAGCATCAGAGCAGGGGCAGAGAGGGAGGGGAAAGGGATTTTCATGTCATTCCCTTCCCTCCATGCCTGCACTCCCCTGCCAATGTAACCAAAAACTATATTAGTTACTAGTAGCCGCCCCAAGGGACAACAAAGGCCCAAAAGTCACCCAGTGAGAAGTAGGTGGAAAAATCCCCACCAAAATCCTGTCAGGTAGGGATTAAAAAATTTCCTACTCGGCCCCAAAAGATGACCAGCTAATTCCTCACTGAGAACTGACAAGTGGAAGGATATAGGGGCGGATGAAGTTGTTGCTGCCTATAGGCAAAAAGGCTTTTGCCACCCTTTTACCTTAAAAAAAAATGCTGCTGCATGGAGGCTGCAGTAGCTGCAGGGAGGGGCGTGAAGGGAAAGTTCCCCCTTTTGCCCTCTAAAGAATGCTGCCGCCGGTGGTGGGATGGGGCATGCTGGTGGTGGCTGCAGGGAGGGTGAGGGGGCGAAAAGGGAAGAGTCCCCCGTTCTACCTTTGAAAATGTTGCTGCGCGGTGGGATGTGGGGTGGCGAGCTCCTTCCAGCTCCCCTCCTCCCAAGTGACTGCAGGGACCTCTCTGCTGTGCAGCCCATTTTCGGCCTTCCTCCACATGTGGAAGGTCTCCCGTCCTTGTCCCCCCTCCCCACAGCCCAGCTGTGCCCCATCCCACCACCGCTAGTAGCGTCCTTTAGAGGGCAAAAGGGGGGACCTTCCCCTCACCACCCCTCCCCACAGCTACTGTGGCCACTGGTGCACAGCAGCATTTTTTAAGTTAAAAGGGAGGACTTTCTCCTTGTCCCCCACCCTCGCTGTAGCAACCACCACTCACAGAGAGGGGCAGCTAAATTTTAGGAGCAGCAACATTTGCCCCTCCTCAGATTTTGCCACCGTGGGCAAATGCCTACTGTGCCTCTTCGTTAATCCGCCACTGGATAGATGCAAAAATAATGCTGCGTGCTGTGTGAAGGAGCACGGCTAGCTTATACTGTACACCCCCATTCTCTGCTGACTGGTCACAAAGAACACATGACCAACAGTGTGCTCAAAGTGTCCCACCTCACACAAGACCAGCTGCAACTCCAACCACATGGCAGTAGCAGTGGCATTACATTTACTTCTGCTGAGTAAAGAGGCACCTTTTAAGGTTATTCTCCTTTTTTTAGGAGGGGAAGAGCAACTGTGCCTATCCAGCCCCAGCACAACATCCTTCCAGTGGTTGTTGCTGGTGTCTACTTTATATTTCTCTTTAGATTGTGAGCCCTTTTGGGACAGGGAACTCGCATATTTATTATTTTCTATGCAACTGCTTTGAGAACTTTGTTGAAAAGTGGTAAATAAGTAGCAGTAGCATCATCATCATCAGCAGCAGCAGTAGTACTAGTAGTAGTAATTTGGCCCTTTGTGTAACTGCTCTAGATTTTGAAACTCCAGAGGAAGTATAAATTATGTTCATTGAGCACCTTGTTACCTTGTTTTTCAAGCCTGTTGTGCACAGCATTTCTTCAGAAAATTCAGAAACACAGCTTTCTAACTATTAAGTCCAAAAATGTAGGTCAAAAGTTATAATAAACTTAAACTGGATGTGTGCATTCAATTAGCAGCACAAAGGATGAACTCTAGAACTCCCTTTGCCTTTTAGTTTTTTTAAAGGCAACAACAAATTTACCATCCGTGTTGAGAAAAATAGTATGTGATTCAACCTAGTAGGGTTTTTAATCTATTAGGGGTTTGCATTTGTCTCTAAACTCATAATTCCTCAAATGAATGTCTTGAGTTTCTGAAATAAGGTTAGAATATTCTGTTGGCTGACATTTGAAGTCTTCAGTTATTGACTAGCATAGCTACTTTGGGTAGCACTGAAAGCACTTAGTCATGACTAAGGAACCACTGAAATCAATGAGACAAGTTAGTCGTGGCTAACCTGAGTTCCTTTTATTTTAATGAGACTTAGTCATGACTACCCTAGTATGGTAGCTGCCTTTTATTGCCAATTTTTCATTTACCTTTGAAATTTCAAAATCTTTGGGGAATATTAACTTCATAGAGCAGGTTTCTAGAAAGAAAAATGCAGTACCATGCTGTTGCCACAAGAGAGAGCTTGAATGTTGTTAGCTCTTGTATGGATTTTGTGAAAAACCAGACTGAATTTGCTCTTTTTTTAAACCAAGCTTGAATTCTGAAATATCCTACTAATAGTTTTCAGAATGCCCTAATGCTGTAAAACATGTGACCTGATCCTATTTGCAAGTAAGTCCCATTAAAAACGATGGAGCTTACTCTCAAATAAGTGTGCACAGAACTGCAACCTTGCGCTTGGTGTCAGGCTCAATTAGCTGCTCCGTGTCCTCTGTTGTGGGGTTCAGCAATTGGGAACTCCTGCTCCAAATCTCCCCCTCAAAGGATACTATCTAGTCCCACAGTTGCCAACCTACTGGTCACCACATGGTACATGTGTACCACGTACTGCACATGTACATGTGTTCATGTGTGATACATGGAGAAATCGTAGGTACATGGCAGAAATCTATAGTTTGGGCTCATTGCTGACCTTCAAGAGAGCCCTAAAAACTTTTTTGGTCTGGCCTTCCAAGGTTTTAAAATTGTTCTTTAAAGTTTTGAATTGTTTTTAATTGGTTTTACACTGTTTTAAAATTTGTTGTATATTGTTTTAAGTCTATTGTTTTAAATTGTTTTTATTGGGTTTTTTTGTTGTTGTTGTACACCACCCAAAGCTTTTAGATAGGATGGTATAGAAATGCAATAAATAAATAAAAATGTAATAATAAATAAATCATGTCTGTGATGATGAATGGGGTGCAACCACTGAAAAGGCCCTCTCCCTAGTAGCCACTTACCTCCCCTAGTTTGGCAGTGGCACTCGAAGCACGGCCTCCAAAGAAGATCTTAAGGTCCGAGTCGGGACATATGGGGCAAGGCATTCTCTCAGGTAACCCAGTCCCAAGCCATTGAGGGCTTTAAAGGTTAAAACCAGCACTTTGAATTGGGCCCGTGCTGGAAGCCAGTGCAGCTGACAAAACACTGGCTTGATAGGATCAAAAAATCCAATCCCAGTTAATGCAGCCCTATTTTGTACCAGCAGCAGTTTCTGGACTGTTTTCAAAGGCAGCCCCATGTACAATGCACTGCAGTTATCTAAACAAGAGGTTAGCAGAGCATGAGTAACTATGGCCAAGCTATCTCTGTCCAGGTGCAGTTGCAGGTGGCATATCAGCAGAAGCTGATAAAAGGAAGCCACAGAGGCCACTTGAGCCTCTAGTGACAGTGCTGGAACAATGAGCACCTGCAAGCTGCAAACCTGGTCCTTCAGGGGGAGTGCAACCCCATCTAGAACAGTCTGAACATCATTCAATTGGGCAGAGGAACCCAATACTTCTCTCTGGTCTGGATTGAGTTTCAACTTGTTCACCCTCATTCAGGCCATTACTACATCCAGGCACTGATTCAGGATAGTCATCACCTCACCTGCATCTGGTGAAAAAGAGAGATACAACTTAGTGTCATCCGCATACTAATGACACCTCAGACCAAATCTCCTGAGGGCCTCTCCCGGAAGATTCATGTAGATGTTAAACAGCACAGGGGAAAGAATGGAACCCTACAGAACCCCATAACATAACTGTCAAGGGCTTGAGTTGTAATCCACCAGCACCACCTTCTGGAGACGGACTTCGAGGTAGGAGCAGAACCACTTCCAAACAGTGCCTCCCACAACCAACTTGGCCAGCCTATCCATGAGATACCATGGTAAATGGTATTGAAAGCTGCTGAGAGATCCAAGATGATTAACAGGATTGTACTCCCCATCTCTCTCTGCACAGTTCATCCCACAGAATGACCAAAGCAGTTTCTGTTCAAAATCTGGGCCTGAAGCCTGATTGAAATGGATCTAGAGTTTCCTCCAAGAGTGTCAGGAGCTGGTCGGCCACTACACGCTCAAACACCTTGCCCAGGAAGGGAATATTGGCCACAGGCGTATAGTTGTTTACATCCTCTGGGTCTAGACTGTTTTTATTTAGGAGTACTAAAATAACAACTTCCTTCAATGGAGCTGGGACCACTCCCTCTCTCAGTGAGGCATTTGGAACCTGTTGGACCCAGCTAAATATCCCCTCCCTATTAGATTTAATAAGCCATGAAGGGCAAGGGTCAACCATACACTTGATTGGCCAAACTCAACTAAACACCTTGTCATAGGAACATAGGAACATGGAAACTGCCATATACAGAGTCAGACCATTGGTCTATCTAGCTCAGTATTGTCTTCACAGACTGGCAGCAGCTTCTCCAAGGTTGCAGGCAGGAATCTCTCTCAGCCCTATCTTGGAGAAGCCAGGGAGGGAACTTGAAACCTTCTGCTCTTCCCAGAGCGGCCCCATCCCCTAAGGGGAATATATTGCAGTGCTCACACCAGGGGCGTAACAAGGCTGGAGTGGGCCCAGAGACAGAATTTTAAAATGGGCCCTTCGCTGATACACACACACACTTCACAATATATAGCCATGTGACTTCTCTGGGGGGGCCCTCGAGGCATGAGGGCCCCCAGGCAGCCACCTCCCCTTGCCTAATAGTAGTTATACCCCTGGCTCACACATCAAGTCTCCCATTCATATGCAACCATGTCAGACCCTGCTTAGCTATGGGGACAAGTCATGCTTGCTACCACAAGACCAGCTCTCCTCTCCTTTTGAAAGAAAGCACATCCTTGGGCACCAATAATTGAAACTCCTTCAGAAAAACTGGACCAGATGTTACCTTTGGCAGGAATGGTGGAGTTCTGATCTCCTACTCTCTGAGGCGCATCACACAAGTAGTGTAAAGCGCTGAAAGGAGGTCTGCAGGGACAGTGGGTTTTCCTGATCCTCCCCACAGATGATCCCTTACCTTTCCCTGGGCAGGCGGATGGAAATGCCACCGTGTGGTGTCCCACCCCCTCGAGCTCAAATAATGGAGAGGAAAGGAGAGCTGATCTTGTGGTAGCAAGCATGACTTGTCCCCTCAGCTAAGCAGGATTGCATACAAAAGGGAGACTAGAAGTGTGAGCATGCAAGATATTCCCCTCAGGGGATGAAGCCGCTCTGGGAAGAGCAGAAGGTTTCAAGTTCCCTCCCTGGCATCTCCAAGATAGGGCTGAGAGAGATTCCTGCCTGCAGCCTTGGAGAAGCTGCTGCCAGTCTGTGAAGACAAGACTCAGCTAGATAGACCAACGGTCTGACTCAGTATATGGCAGCTTCCTATGTTCCTATGCTCCTATGTTCCTAATGCACCACGCGAGTGCATGGTGCAGTACTGGGAGCCCCCCTCCACCCCAAGTGTGCTCATGGCAGCTGCAGCAGACACACAATCAGCCTGGTTTTGGGGTGCACTCATGCCCAAAACCTGGGTTCAGCGGTGGGCTACTTAGGAGGGCTCACCTCTGTGCCTCCGCCAGGAGCTGCATGGCTCCGGGTGTTTTTCACAAGCAGCAAAAACCGGGCTGAGCTTCCCTAGCCCGGTTTTTCACTGCTCATGAGAATAGCTTCATAGACTCCTACTGAATGGAGTTCTCCCGTAAAACTAGTTGCTGACCAGAGAGTTTGTGCAATTCAACTGGAAAAGATTAGCCACATCCTCACATGTTATGCTTTACCTTTACGTGAAATTCTACCCCATTTCTATTTATGCATGAATCTTTAGATATGTGATTGTTTACATGCATTTTAAAGACTTAATTGATAAATGTTTTCACTGCTGGCAGAACTCAGGCTTGTCTAACAATTCTAGTTACATTACAACACAGACTTCCCCCACCCCCACATAGTTTTGCAGCCTGAGCCTTTCTCCTCTATTAGCCCCAACTGCCGTAGTATTGTTCATTATTGACAATGGCAAATCCTACAATATGAATGCTGACAAACCATGTTTGTTCAGTTATTGGTGAGTTTAAAAATACAACAGGTCCTAACAACCAGACACAATGTCTTGGTTCAGCAACGTACTGCCTATTCTCAGGCACACATTGTCTTCTAATCTCTCAGTCTATACAATGGTCACAAAGACAATAGAGTAGCAACCAGGGACTTTTAAATGTTATCATCTGTCTTGGCAGCTTTCTTGGTAGCTTAAATAGATGCTGACCTTTAAGAACAGGTTTCAAAGTGGATACATTTGAAGGTGTCCACTCCACATATAGTTGCACGGAAATAAGCAACTGGATTGCTATCTGTCGCTACTCCCCCGCTGCTCCCGTCATCAGTGGATTTCCAGTTCTGCCTTTTATGATAGGAGTAATGTTTGTATTTTACTTCAGACTACCAAGCATCTCATTGTTATTCCTCAATTACTTTGTATTATGTTCACATTTGGTTTCTAAAGCACAGACACACAATAATATAACTTGCTTAGCCATGCTGTTTTGATTCGTGTCTGGAAAGAGAGTGAAGCCACGGCTTCATTGCTGAACTTCATGCATTATAAAAGCTGTGGAATAGATTTTGCTTTGATTCATAGACCCTAGGGTTAGCCACTGGTTTTTCTCAGATGTGACCCAACATTTTGTTTCTCTCTAGGAAAGGATCCTGCCACCTGGAACTCCAGGTATATGATCACCAATGTCAGTGTGTCAGACATCAGGCCTGTCTACTCTGACTTTCCTTGGGACCCTTACTTGAGTTTCCCAAGCAAAGACCTATTTTGAAAGGATCCAAAGGCAATGCATATAATCAAACCTGGAATATGATGCTTACACAGCATATATAATACAAATGTCCCCTGTGCACAGCTATACTTCCATTCTTTTTCTCTGCTCATAGATCTGTTTGTTTTTTCTGCCCACTAGTATAGAATAGGTGGAAAGGCATATATAGAGTGGGCTATATATGGTAAAGTGATTAGTGTTGAGAGTCTGAAGAATTCCCACTCCACCATGAATCTTACTGGGTAACCATGGACAAGCTATTCTCTCTTAACCAAACCTATCTCATGGCATAATGTACACCACCCTAAGCCATCTGAAGCTTGTTGGAAGAAGAGTAGGATAATAATGACGATGACGATGACAATGATGATGATGATCATCATCATAATTATCATCATCATCCCGCAGGTACTTTCTATCCAAATGCAAACAACCTTCTCTCATGAAGCTGTAACTATCAAAATGCATCTGAGAGGAGATTATACGTATGAAACTGCTCTGTCAAAATCTCTCTGCTATGCAGAATAAAGTATATTCTGATTTATAAAGCATATATAAGCATATAAAACAAACCACAAAAATACTGAGCAATATGCACCCATTAATACATTTGGGTGACACTGAATTATTTTTACTCCAACACAGAATAAATTAAGGAATTATCTACCTGATATTTCTAGATGCTGTCTTATATGATTTAGTGTACCTTTTGTAGTGTGCAGTTTGTATACATTAAATTAATCTCCTTCCTTTTAACTTAAACTTCTCCCTAATGGATAAGCTTTCCAGGTGGAGGCAAATTTTGATGGGGTGGGAAACCTTTCAATGCATTACCCATGTGCATTCTGAGGTGAAGAGTTATAAAAGAGGACTATACTAGTTTCAATGAAGGTTTCAATGAAACCTACACATTTGAACTGGCAAACTATGGCATGGTGACTCTTCCAAATAAGTGGCTCTGCACATGAAAACTGAGGTGCTCCAGTCTCATGAAAGGACCAGACTACTTCAGCCACTGAATACTGAGAGGGACCTGTTTTCACTTATCAATCCCTGGAGCACACAAGCAGAGGCAAAGGGGAAAGGGTGCAGCTGTAATTTACACACCATAAACTTTTGTAGGTTTTATTCACCTCGTTGGCCTGGTATTTAAACAACATCATATGGTGACAGTGTAATCTGGGAGCTACAAGTCCTGGCTGTGGGCCTATTCCTGCCATGCCACACCTCACTCCCGAGGTTAACCTGATTTGGGGGAGGGAACCAGGAAAGCTGCTGATGGAAGGAAAATGAGAACAGAGGGTGCACATAACATAAGCTAATATGTATTTATATTCTAGTAAAATTCAACATGAATAAGGTGTATATAAAGATGAATGGATACCCTGCCAAAAGAGCTGACAAACATAAATGACTGTAGTAAGATCAAAGGAATTGTAGGCATCTTATATATACAACACATAAAAGACATATTCCTTATGGCTCCTTTCTAGGGGGGGAATGGCAAGAGGTACAAACTGGCCCTATCCAACCCCAGCACAGCATCCCTCCAGCGGCTGTTGCTGGTGGCAACCTTATGTTTCTTTTTAGATGGTGAGCCCTTTGGGGACAGGGGACCATCCTATTGATGTAATATTTATTTTTCTATGTAAAACGCTTTGAGAACTTTGGTTGAAGGGCGGTATATAAATATCCATAGTCTTAGTAGCTGTAGTAGTAGTCATACACTATTGTTGTGAATTTAAGGCTATGATTATAAATGCTAGTTGGTCAACTCAGACAGACCACTGGCTAATAGTCAAAGAGGCCAAAGGATATTTCTGAATGTGGGGTTAATGGCCTTGAAGTACTCTAAGGGGGGAAGCCATTACAAATGTTATAATATGGCAGATAAATCCTTTACCTGATGAGAGGGGCTCCCCCACAGCCAGAGATGACTGAGTGGTCAGTGAACAGGAACCAGGGGTGTGGGGACAATGGAGCAAGGGGTACAGCCATCCCTCAGCCACCAGGGTCTGAGGAAGCCACCAAGGCACCTCCTCGGCCAGGACACTCCCTTGCCCCCTCGCACACCCAGTCAGCAAGTGAAGCACTTGTCATCTGGGAGGTGCATCCCTCTCCTCCCAGTGTTTCACTGAAATGCTGGCTGGGCTGGTGGGGAGAAGAGAAGCCCTGCCAGTCAACATTTCAATGAAAAGCTGACTGGAGAGGATGGGAGAGACCCTCTCTCGGCACTAGCCACAGCCCCTCCATCTGATGCCGGATGCAGGGGGCATGACAAATATCAGGGACGGCAACCAGTCAGCCCCTGCAAAGTTTCCCCAGTCAGTGGTTTGTTGAATACCTGTCTGGGAGCTCCTTTCCCTGTGTCCAGGCAGAGGCAATGAAAGTTGCTCCCCGTCAGCGATTCAGCAAGCCACTCACTGGGGTAACTCTGCAGGGGCTGACGGGCCTCATCCCTGGTGTTGGCCACACCCCTTGTGTCAGATGTCAGATGCAGGGGGCGTGGCTTGGGGCATGTACACACAAAGCATGCACGGTTAAAAATCAAAAAGGGTGGCTGAGCTGCTGGCACAACTTTGTCGTCCAGCCGCAGGTAAGCTCTCTATGCCCCTTACAAGAACAGCAGTTTGAGGCAGAGAGAGGAAGAGAGAGAGAGAATGAATTTTTAAAGTATTTACAAAAGAATATGATCTGGCCATTTTAGATGTCTCATTCTGTACCTCCTCTAGTCTATATTTTTCTTTCTGAAGAAGGGCAACAAAACAAGACCTATATTTGCATAATGCACCTATGTATGTATTTGATGGGTGGGGAAGAGGCAGGTATCGGGTAACCCAAAGAGATGCTGGGTCTCTAGCCGCTTCAAGTCCCAGGCTTGCCAAGGCTCAGCTCCCTTTGTGGGAAAATGGTGGCATTGGCTTAAAGGGCTGAAAGGTGCAGAGACAGAGGGAGAGCTATCTTCCCACCCAGAACCAGCACATATACAATGTATTGCCTTTGGAACTAAGGAGGTTTCTAGGATAAAGGAATTTATGTGGGTTCCCTAAATTCATAGAGACAAGGTTTATCAATAGCTTTCAACTATAATAGACATAACTGTAGCCCTTAATATCCGAGGTGGTGTATCTCACTCTAGCTTGAAGAGATGAGGGATTAAAAGGTGGTTGGACACCGCCATTTTACTTGGTAAACTTTGCTGGAATGTCTGGTTATATGCTTTTGGGGGCAGAATCCTGATCATGCATTCATCTGATCTAACATAGGAATTTTTGTCTATATCCTTTTTTGTGCCTTTGATAGTACTGCCACAGATTTCAATAGAAGTTTTGTTCAGCCTTGTAATTTTGAGCTCTGTTAATGACTTAAAATGAAATTAGGTTCACAGACTAGAATCATGGTCAGATTAACTCTTCTGACAAAGGAACTGTCACCTGCCTTTTAATTGTCAATTTATGTAGACTCTAGTAGTTCTAAGTGTCATCTTCTTTTATTAACGGTTGAGAGTGCTGTAGTTAAGTACAGTATTATAATTCTCATTGTTTTCAAGTTAAGGTATGATCCGTAAGAAAGAGATCCTCAGCTGGATATGTCATTTTTCCATCCAATATTAAACAAGAGCTTATTTCCATGCTATGGCTCCTTCTTTTAAAAAGAAAGAAAACCACACTTTTTAATGGTAACTTCAAATGACTCTAACTCTAATGCATGTTGGTTGGAATGGTATTGGTTTCAGTAGAATTACATCTAATATGAATTTGTCCTTATAGTCAAAAGTCTGGAGGGTATATGAATGGGGGCAGAGGGGAATGACGTACATAGTGGTTTATCTGGAGAGCAGGACTGCAAACTGTTGTAGTTACACTCCACTTTTATTAAAAATGCCATTCTAACGAGCCCTAGTGGCCTCCGCACATGGAAAATGGCTTGCTGTGTTTTGAATGGCACCAAGTAACACCCCAGGGCCTTAAATCAGTTCAAGATGTGTTGATGGCGTCTGATCTTGGCCAAAGAAGGGAAATTCAAAGCAATATAGATTTAACCTATGTACTCTCCTTCTGACTGATGCTTATCAATAATGCAAGGGAAAGTGAATCCAGGAGATGATGTTTTATACTGTAGTTCATTGTTACACTGATGTATCCTTATAATTATTGTCTTTGTATTCAAGAGAGACGAGCTTTGAGTTGGTGATTTTATGTACTTCTTAATGATTATCTTTTAGCATATATTCCTGGGCACGACTACTAAGGCTGCTCTTGACCAACTCTTCCTTGTGGCAGTGATGGTGCATGAGAGATGGCAGCATTTATCTGCATCATCTGGCAAGCAATGTCCGTGACCCAACACCATAATGGACCATGGTGTAAGGGAAGGAACCTCAGGCACAAACCATCATCCATAGGAAGCCACCTTTATAATAGTGCTTAACATGCATATTGTGCTTTCTGAATGTCAAGGATTTCACATCTGTCCTTAAGACAACCCTACTAAAATTATCCCCACATTGCAAATGAGGCTAATAAATAGTGACTGTTCACTAAGTTCATGGATGACAGCACACAATCTTAACTACTAAGCAGCACTAGTGCTGGGCAGGATACTCATTTAGCTCAATGTTGACTATTCTGCCGGGGTTTTGAGAAAGGGATGGTTCCCAGCTCCGCTATCTGAGAAACTTGAATGTGGGGTGTCAGGAAACAAACCTGGGTTCTTATGCAAAGAATGGACTTTACCACTGATTAATGGCTTCTTTCCATCATCATCATCATCATCATCATCCATAGCGGAATCTCACTTTATCCTCTGCATTAACTGGAAAGTGGCAGCTATGAATTATCTGTAATATCAGTAGATTTCAATTCAAATCTGCAGCCCACAGACTTCTGTTTCTATACAAGCTCCAGTGATCTCCAATTTATAACTTCTTGCTAATAGGAATAAAGCTGGAAGGCTAATTTATATCTATAAAGGGAAATATCAACTTGTTTTGAATTAGTAGAAATGAAATGGAAAGTTTTCAACTTTACAGATCACATCTGAATATTCTTTTCTATTGACAAATAAGATTAAATAAGATTCCAGAAGAGTTCCCTGGAATCTGTGTGTATAGGGGCTGTGGCCTCTATACACACTCAAGGCACAAATTTCTTGTACTTTCTAGTTCTTTAATTTTCCTGTTCATTACTATAATAGCTGAAATAAGAGTATGTGCATCAAACCTTTTTGTTTCTTATCTCTATTCATTTTTCTATATAATTACTTTAGTTGTCTGTAAGCATTTGTGACATGAAATAAATATGTTAAATAAAAAATAAATTATGAATCACCCATTTTCATTTACTAATTGGTCCATTTTCATTCCTATTGGTTTTCATTATGGAACCATCTCCATTTATCCGGTCCATAACTTCATGGTTTCCCAGCAATTTAGATGAAATTAACAAGCATTTGATGACCCCTCCAAGGGATCATGCCAGTCCAATTTCAGAGAGAGAATACCATGGGAACCTGTTACACCAGACATACCGCATCTACCAAAAACTTTGCATGGACTTCAATGGAATAACATGTTCCAATTTTCCTGTTCTAGCAGGCTTTTTACTCTGTGGTATAATGCTACTATGATATTATTTTTAGCACTGTGTTTTAATTTTGGTTGCTTTAATTATATTTTCATCCTTCATATTGTTATCATTGATTAAAAATGAGGTAACAAAAATAGTATTAAACCACTTTGTGGTTTGTTTGTTTTTAAAGAATGAGATCCTTTTATCTTTGCCATGCAGTATTTGAAAGTCTAAAAAGATTCACAAATGATGCTGATGTGTGATATTTTGCCAACACTTGGCTGGAAAGATAATCATATTCTGCAGCCGTCTTTGACTGTTCTACAGAGGAAATGATTTCCTCCAGTATTATATAGTTTTTCACTGCATATTTATTTATTTATTTGTTTATTTATTATTTCACATATTTATATACCGCCCAGAATGCAAGTTATCTGGGTGGTTTCCAACAATACAATAAAAACTACAAATAAAAAGGTTAAAATATGACAACAATTTAAAATTTAAAACAATGTTAAAACTATTAAAAACCATCAAACTATTAAAAGAGTATCTAATTAAAAGCCTGGGCAAACAAATGCATCTTGACTGCCTTTTTAAAAGTTGTAGGAGATGGGGATGCTTTTATTTTAGCAGGAAGTGCATTCCAAATCCTCAGGGCAGCAATGGAGAAGTCCCATCCCCGAGTAGCTGTTAGATAAGCAGCTGGCAACTGCAGACAACCCCCACCTGATGATCTCAATGGGCAGTGTGGTTTGTAGTGAAGAAGGCATTCTCTTAAATACCCAGGGCCCAAGCTTTTTAGGACTTTATAGGTTATAACCAATACCTTGTATTTTGCCCGGAAACTTATTGGCAACCAGTGTAAATCTTTTAAGACAGGAGTGATATGGTCTCTCCCAGATGACCCAGACACCAACCTGGCTGCAGCATTCTGGACCAACTGCATAAGGCAGCCCCACATAGAGCACATTGCAGTAGTCAAGTCTGGAGGTGACCGGGAGATATAATACTGTTCTGAGATCATTTATCTCAAGAAATGGCTGCAGCTGGTGTATCAGGAAAAACTGATAAAAGGCACCTCTGGCCACTGCCTCAGCCTGGGACACCAGGGAAAGGTTTGGGTCCAGAAGCACCCCCAGACTGCGTACATGTTCCTTCTGGGGAAGTGTGACCCCATCCAGAACTGGCAGATCAAAATCATCTCCTGAGTTCTGAACCCACACAATAAGTACCTCCGTCTTATATGGATTGAGTCTCAGTATGTTATCTCTCATCCAGCCCATCACCACCTCCAGACAGGCATTTAAGGAGGTTATGCCTTCTCCTGATGATGCTGACATGGAGGAAAAGATTTGGGTGTCATCAGCATACTGATAACACCCTGAACCAAATCTCCTGATCATCTCTCCCAGCCGTTTCATGTAGATGTTAAACATGGGAGATTATACAGAGCCCTGAGGGACACCATACTGAAGTTCAGATTTTGAAGAACAATAGTCCTTGAGGGACACCTTCTGGAATCTGAGCATGAGGTAGGAGTGGAACCACTGCAAAGTGATGCCTCCCACCCCAACCCCCTCAGATGCTCCAGAAGAATACTATAGCCAATATAGTATCAAAAGCCACCAAGAGGTCCAAAAGGACCAACAGAGTCACAATTCCTCTGTCAATTCCCAGTTGGAGATCATCCATCAGGCCAACCAAGGCAGTCTCCACCCCATACCAACCCAAAGGCCAGTCTGAAACAGTTTCATCCAAGACTGCCTGGAGTTGGGAGGCCACTAACCTCTCAATTACATTGCCCAACTACAGAAGATTGGAGACAGGCCTATAACTGCCTAACTCTGAGGGATCCAGAGCAGGCTTCTTCAAAAGAAGTCTAATAATTGCCTCCTTAATGCAAGGAGGCATCCCGCCCTCCCTCAGAGAAGCATTTATGATCTCTACTAGGCCCTCTACAACAACTTCCCTGCCAGATAGTATAAGCCATTTGAGGCAAGGGTCAAGAGTACATGTAGTAGGCTGCACTACTCCAAGCAGCTTGTCCACATCTTCATGAGTCACAAATTGGAACTGATCCAGCCTGACCACATAATTGAAGTTGCTGGACACCTACTGTCCAGATACTGCAGTAATTCTTATGAGGCAAGGCTACAACACCTGGGGCTATTTAGTTTAGAAAAAAGATGAGTGCAGGAAGACATGATAGAGGTCTATACAATCATGCATGATGTGGAGAAAGTGGATAGAGAGAAATTCTTCTCCCTCTCACATAACACTAGAACCAGGGGTCATCCCATGAAATTGATTGCCAGGAAATCTAGGACCAACAAATGGAAGAACTTTTTCAAACAATGCATAATCAACTTGTGGAATTCTCTGCCACAAGTTATGGTGACAGCCAACAACCTGGATGGCTTTAAGAGGGGTTTGGATAACTTCATGTTGGAGAGGTCTACTAGTCAGAGGGCTATAGGCCACCTCCAGCCTCAAAGGCAGGACGCCTCTGAGTATTGCAGGGGAGTAATAGCAGGAGAGAGGGCATGCCCTCAACTCCTGCCTGTAGGCTTCCAGTGACATCTGGTGGGCCACTGTGTGAAAAAGGATGCTGGACTAGATGGGTCTTGGGCCTGATCCAGCAGGACTGTTCTTATGTTCTTAATTGTGGGGTCTAAATCCAAGTCGGCCTGAATACGAGAGATTTTATCCATAAACAATTTGTTAAACACATTACAGAGGGTAATAGATGGTTCCAAGTTCTGATTCAAGGGAGGAGGGGCACTTACTAGCCCTCTCACAACCCTGAACAACTCCTCTGGACATTAACTTGCGGACACAATACAGGCTGAAAAGAATCTCTTCTTTAGGAACATAGGAACATAGGAAGCTGCCATATACTGAGTCAGACCATTGGTCCATCTCGCTCAGTATTGTCTACACAGACTGGCAGTGGCTTCTCCAAGGTTGCAGGCAGGAATCTCTCTCTGCCCTATCTTGGAGAAGCCACAGAGGGAACTTGAAACCTCCTGCTCTTCCCAGAGTGGCTCCATCCCCTGAGGGGAATATCTCACAGTGCTCACACTTCTAGTCTCCCTTTCGTATGCAACCAGGGTGGATCCTGCTTAGCTTAAGGGGACAAGTCATGCTTGCTACCACAAGACCAGCTCTCTTCCCGTAGATAGGAACATAGAAAGCTGCCATATACTGAGTCAGACTATTGGTCTATCTAGCTCAGTATTGTCTTAACAGACTGGCAGCGGCTTCTCCAAGGTTGCAGGCAGGAATCTCTCTCAGCCCTATCTTGGAGTAGCCAAGGAGGGAACTTGAAACCTTCTGCTCTTCCCAGAGCAGCTTCATCCCCTGAAGGGAATATCTTGCAGTGCTCACACTTCTAGTCTCCCATTCATATGCAACCAGGGTGGACCCTGCTTAGCTATGGGGACAAGTCATGCTTGCTACCACAAGATCAGCTCTCCTCTCCTTTGTTGCCCATATTGCCAGAGCATAGATCTTCAAATGTGCTCTATGTTGTAATCTGTCAGATTCGAGTCAAGTCTTCCTCTGCTTTCACTCCAGTCACCTGGCTGCTTCAACCCCGGTAGTTCTTCTATATGCCAGGGGCCAATTCTGAAGCAGGTTGGAGAGGATGCTTAGGAGCGATCATGTCTACTGCCCTGATGAGCTTGCTCTTCCAATTCTCCACCAGGGCATCAACAGTATAACCTGCAGAGCAAATACTAAATCCCTCCAAGGCTTCTTGGAACCCTACTGGATCCAATAATCTTCCCAGGTGGACCATTCCAATGGGCCCCTCACCCCTGTGAAGGTGGGGTGTGACTGTGAGTCTGACCTTAACCAGATGGTGGTCCATCCATGACAATGGGGAGATCACAGGACTCCCCACCTATTGAACACCACCCTGATCAGAGTGAAAGACCATATCAAGCATGTGACCAGCAACGTGTGTCAGTCCCAAGACCCCTTGGGATAGGCCCATACTTGTCATGGCCACTATGAACTCCTGAGCCACCCTGGACAAATTGGTCCCAAAGTGGACATTGAAGCCCCCCAGCACCACAAGCCCGGGGGATTCCAACGCCAAACCTGAGACCAAGTCTGTCAGCTCAGTTAGGGACTCCATAGGATAGCGGGGCAATGGATACACCAACAGAAGTCCCAGTCTATCCCTGGTCTCCAAACTTAGGTACACATATTCAACATGGTCAGACCCTTCAACAGGGATCCTGGTCAGGGAGGGGCTATACTTATAAACCAGAGCCGCTCCACATCCCTGCCCACGTCCTCGCAGACATAATTAAACAAGTATTTGAGTAACGTTGCAGGAAGGAAATATTCTAGTTAATGCAGCCTGGTGCCAACTACCTTGGCAGTAGATGGTAGTAGAAGGTACAGTCTTGAAAACCAATCTATATAGTTTTATTGAACGTTTGCTATTTTGTTAAACTTCTATAAGAGAGCAAGGTTATTTTAGGAATGTGCATGAAACATGATTTGGACACTGAATAAGAGCACATCCCTTTAACACGGAGGAGAGCAGGTCCATACTTCCTGCTCTGCTCCTCACCACCACTTCCTTAATTGTGCATCGGTGACACTCTCCCCAGCACAACACCAGCATGCAGGGGCAGCTGGGGGAGACAAGGAGCCTCTTCTCATGATCACTGAGAAGGGCTAGAGGGTGATCTGCAGAGAAGGTGGGTTAAATGTACCTTCCCTGGAGACAATTGAGGTGGCCTTGATGAGCGTGCTCCCCACATGTCCAGACAATTCCCTGCACACCAAGGCAATGGGCCCCATGTCGACCCAGCCCCCAGAAATACAAGTGTGCAGTGTATCAGGAGGATCCCCCCCTCCCTGGGCTCCCTACAGTGGGGCAGCCATGACTGACACACAATCAAGAAAACGGGATTAAAGGAGAGCTCGCTCCCTTAACCTTGTTTTCGAGGGTGACTACATAGGTGGGTGTGCCACCCAGTTGCCACTGGGATCAGGTCCAAACCCAGCAGTTCAAACATGTGTGCAAAACTGGACTGGACTCCCTCAGCCCGGTTTTGCATGCATGTGTGAACAGCCTCAATGATAGCTGAGGGGCAGTGTGGGGTGCTGCGATTCAGGAGGTGGTGGTGAGCAGCCGAGGAGAAGATATGCACTTGCTCTCCTCCATGTAAAAGGGGATGTGTAATCCCTCTGTGTTAAGAGGATGTGCTGCAATTCAGCATCCGAATTGCATTTTGGAATCACATTTCACCTGCGGCTGCCGCCAACTCATCTGGTGGCTACTCAGGAATGGGCCTTCTCCGTTGCAGCCCCTGGACTTTGGAATGCGCTCTCTGTTTAAATAAGAGCCTTCCCATCTCTGGCAACTTTTAAAAAGGCACTGAAGACACGTTTATTCACCCAGGCTATTAACTAGATGTATAGTTTTAAATAATTTTAATATTGGGTTTTAAATGTTTTTAATCTTTTAAATGTTTTTAATTGTTAATTGATTTAATGTTTTAAATTATTTTAATTGTAAATCTCCAAGAGACACATGTTTGGGGTGGTATAGAAATATTTTAAATAAAATAAAATAAAATTTTATGCACATCATGGGCGTAGCGTCCACTGGACAAGGGGTGACAAATGTCCCCCAGCCCAGAGGGTCAGAGGGCCCCACAGGGGGGCCACAAGGCCACTGCCAGGTGCTGCTGGGGTGCACATCACTTTCCCCTATGCTTCCTCCTCGCAGCCTCTTGCTGTTGCTCCTCCCCCTGGCCTGCCCACCGTGCAAGAGCCACTGGAAGAGGGGCTGCCTGGCCCTGATCCACCACCACCCCCAGCCAGAGGATGGCATCCCCGGCGTCCCTGCACCTGGCTTCAATCCGCACCATCAAGCTGGTACTGCTTTGGCCACCCTCCCAAAAGACTCACTGAACATTGCGTTCAAGAGACAGGGGAGGGGAAGGCTTGGGGGGCAGGTAAGTTTGCCCCACCCTTTTGTGTCTGATGTCAAATGCAGGGGGTATGGCTTGGGGCTCTGGGGCACGTGCTCTGTGCACGCAATGGATAGAGGGGCCCCTGGCTAAATGTGGTCTCCCAGCCATCGGGAACCATGCTACACCCTTGATGCACATTCCTAGGTTTTTTAAGAACTACTTCTTTATATCATGATAAAGCCTTAAGTCAGAAAACAGTGCCTTGACTCACTTCTGGACAGCTTGGCAAAGTCTTAGTAAAACATGCTTTTAATTAGATTCACAGAATCTGTCATTGTTTTAAATAGTTTTAATGTTTAATGCTTTAATTTTTGTTTTCATTTATGTTATTTTATTGAAAACCAACCAGGGACACAAGTTTTGCGGCTCCAGTTTATACATATGCTAAATAATTAATTTTTAAAATTCATTGATTGGAAAACACAAAAATACTTCTCCGAATCTGGCATTTTCTGAGGCCTCAGCAAATGCTTTGCCCTTCCTCTTCTGATGTCTATCCAGGAGCATCCACGGCATAGAAACCTTGCCATGGTGGATTCTGAGTATTAAACAAGAGTAGGTGCAACTATAGGGAGAGCTAGAAGAAGAGATGGAGTGAGCTGATGAAAGAGCTCTTTCCCAACAGATACCATCCCTGTCTGAAGCAATGGAGAAATAAATAATCTCTTACTCTATCAACATGAACATTACTAGTTTCCTTCCCACACTGACGTCTTTAGCCACAGTGTGACTGTAGTGACCAATTACAGGATAATTACTGTTATCGTGTTTGTGACTATGAGTTGGTAAAAGTTAGGACTCTGATGGAGGTAAGGAAGAAAAAGCAGGAAGTGGGAGGAAAAGAGTCTAGAAATAAATGGCTGTCCATCATCAAAGCTGTTGCTATTGCCATTTCCTATTTCCTATAAATGAACTACAACTGCTCTTCCCTTAACCCATCTTCTTCATATATGTTCCTGGTGGCATTTATCAAACAATACCTTCTAATGCGGAAGTTGTTCCCTTCAATGTTTTTCTTGTCTTTTCTTTAAGTTTTCCAGAATGTTGTGGGTCAAGAATGTTGTTGGGCAAAGCATAAAGTCATTCACATGACCATAATACTGGGGTCAAGGAGGGCTGGGGGGAAGGCAGGATCCTACCTACCTTCCCCACACATGACTGCTGGTTAGCCACAGGTGCCACTGCCTGCAAGCCCACATGATCAGTGCTTTAGTGAGCAGCGCACTAATTCCCAGGGTGGGGTAAGGATGCCCGGCCTCCAAATATCCCAAAATGCACTGGGCAAGCAGCGCAGTACATTAGGGATATGCTAGAGGCCAGGACACTCCTTCACCTGGCCTCTATAGTAGGACAGGCTGCCAGCTGCCCAAATGGGGTTGCAGGTAGTCTGTGTTGCCACATGGCCAGTGACTGAGATAATAAGAGGGCATGCGCATACCCTCTTACCTCAGTAAAAACCGGCGGGGGGTGGGGGGCAAGCTCCCAGCAGGGCTGTGCTGGGATTGCAATGAATCTTGGCACTCCACACAATCAGCCCTATCCAGGTAGGGCTGTGCAAGCTTGGGTACGGCTGCTTGTGTGAACAGCCCCATTCAATAACAAAAGTGAACCAAACATTTCCCAGTTTTACATTCATTAAATTGTGGAGCTTTCAGAAGAAAGCCGGTGTGCTGTAGTGGTTAAGAGTATTTGACTAAAACCAGGGAGCCTCATTCACTCACTGAGTGACTCTGGGCCAGTCACTTCTCTCACAGCCTAACCTACCTCACAGGGTTGTTGTGAGGAGAAACATAACCATGTATATGGTTATGGGCTTCTTGGAGGAAGAGCAAGATATAAATGTAACACATATATACATGCATACATACATACATACATACATACATAGTCTATCATAATATTGTTGTAAGGGTTTCACAAAACTGATGCAATTATTTTCCTCATGTCTGAGCTTCATTGCTGTTTCAGAGCTTACAGCGAATGACAGTTCCTGTCATGCTCCGCCCTGATTTTGTACAGGCCTTGCGGCCTTTGTTTTGTCTCACTGCTTTTCACAGAAACTACCAAATATCCATCGTGTTCCTTTGTAATTTTCTTTCTTTCTTTCCTAGAACGTAGCAAATGCCACCCAGGCAGAAAGAACATAGCCATTCTTCTGACCTCCAAATCAGATTAATAATAGTTGTTGCAGGCTTTGAACTGTTTGTCCTACACTCATGGTTGGCAGCTGTCCAGCTGGTCCTCGCTGAAGGGAGAAATTCCATATCTGGAGCACAAGCACTTTGCTTCCTCTCCATGAAACCTTGTTCTTCTAATGAGGAGAATCAGGAGGAGCTGGTCCTACACCTATACTGTACTTACCTTATACATCAAGAGTACCCTAATGCAACCTGTGCCCAAACTGGATCCCTTTTTGCCTCTTGTTCCCAACTGCCCCCATCCCAAGCTCCTGCTGTGGCTGATGTAGTGGCTCCATCTATCACCTTGCTGTTGGAGCCCTCATCTCCATGGCTGTGTTCCCAACAGGGTATCTGCTACAACTACAGATGCTTAGAGTCCATTTTAACAGGCAATGAGAGATAAAGGTAAAAGGTAAAGTGGTGCCGTTGAGTTGGTGTCGACTCCTGGTGACCACAGAGCTCTGTGATTTTCTTTGGTAGAATACAGGAGGGGTTCACCATTGCCTCCTCCCACGCAATATGAGATGATGCCTTTCAGCATCTTCCTATATTGCTGCTGCTTGATATAGGTGTTTCCCATAGTCTGGGAAACATAGTCAGGGAAACATACCAGTGGGGATTTGACTATTTCCCATAGTCTGGGAAACATACCAGTGGGGATTTGAACCAGCAGCTTCTTGCTCGCTAGGCAAGTTATTTCCCCGTTGTGCCATTAGGTGGCTTAATGGGAGAAACAGGAAGTTTAAAAAAAACTACATGCAAAGAGGGCTACATTTAGGCACTCTAAAACAGGCAAAATGTTGAAATAGCATATTCTCTTACTCTGTTCCAAACTTCTGGGTCTGGTGTCCTCAGCCACACCATTCTATCTGATCCTGTGTGTTTTAGAGCCCTAAATAGACTAGTTCACCATCACAACATTTCCATATTGGTTATGATTTGTAGGGGTGTGCAATTTGATTTGAGGCTGAATCGGTTCAGGTCAATTTTTGGGCAATTCACATATCCAACCTCAAATCAAATCACCCTCAAAATAGAGTGCCTGATGTGAGGGTCAAAGCAAATCACCCTGATTTGACCCAAATCAATTTGGATTATCCAAATGCCATTTTGAGACCTGTTTTGCTGCGGAAACAGGCCTCAAAATGGTGCTTTTTTCCAGGGAAAGCTAGTCTACCAATTGGGGTCAGTGGGTAGACCAACCCTCTGCTCAACACTCAGTGCATCTGAATGCCTTGACGGACTGGTCTACCCAGGTAGACCAGTCCTCCAAGGCAGGCTAATGCACTAAGTCCAGAGTGGAGGACTGGTCTGCCAGCCAATCCCAATCAGTAGACCAGCTCTCCCCAGAAAAAAAGAGCAATTTTGAGGCCCATTTTTTCAGGAAAAAATGGTCCTGAAAGTGGCGATTGAATCACCTGAATTGATTCAGGTGATTCAAAGGTGATTCATGAAGACATCCAGCCAAGCCAGCTGTTCTTGATGAATCAATTTGATGGTTCTGTGATTAGATTCAAACTTGGATCAAATAGCAGAATTTGATTTGTGCACACTTCTAATGATTTGTGGTCTTAACAAATAAGCCCATGCATTTATTTCCATAGCCAACTAGTCAATTGCTCCTTATTGGGATCTCTGTCTCTCTATGCTATCTCCTTGACCCTTGTGAGCTACAGTCCTGCACTTTAACTACTGCTGTTCAACCATATCCACAGTATTTGATTCCCAGGCTTTCTGGACCCTGCATACTATTTGCGGTTACAGCTTAAATGCCTTACTCTTTGTCTAGCCCTTCCATATATCTCTCTAGGATCGGCCAAGTGTCCATATTCATCTCCCCTGATTCACCACAATTGCTGAGTATCAGAAGTACATGATCCATCTGCCTCTAGATATATCTCTAAAATATATGAAGAAACTTGATCTTGGAATCTATCATTATTTTGCATATTCGTAAGAAAGTCTACAGTATGTGGCCTTATTTTCTTTGGAATCTGCTCTGCCTTTTATTGTGTTGTAGGAAGATTCATTGTATTTTATTGTCTTTTACTCTTTTATCATGTATTTTTATATTTCTATGTTTTTATTGTAAGCTGCCCTAAGCAGCAGCATATCCAAGGGGTGGGATATAAATATTTTAAGTAAATAAAATAAAAATAAATAAGTTGCACACAGAATCTGTTAGTTGATTGCTGTGTGTGCACTCGCACATATAAACTCATACAATAAACTAACTCTATTCACCACTAGATACAAGATATTTCACTACTTCTTTCCCACCTCATAACCTCAGCAAATATTAAGGAAAATGTTGAACTGAACCCTCACCAGTTAACTCTTGAAATTTTAGGGCTGGGTGGGAAGGAACTGGGACTGAATTCCAGTGCCCACCCCCACCACAAACACCCCCCAAAACAGAACGTGTGTGTGTGTGTGTGTGTGTGTATAGATATAGATATATAGATATATAGATATATAGATATATTTGCATGTGAAGTACACAAAGTTAGAGCAGGAATGCTGGTTTTGCTGTTAACATTTGGTTTAGTCACTCGGTTAATAACACATTCACACCAAGGACATCTCATTCTCAGGATAAGCTCAATTTTGCTTTGGAAGTGGTGGCTGGGGAAGTACAGATTAAGCAGGATGAGAGATGGGCTCAAGTTATGGATGTTTTGCTAAACTCAGATGATACGATGGGACTTCATGATGAGTTAATAAGGGGAGAAGTTGGGCTTGTATATGATCATTATGAGACACTCATTCATATGATATGAGACCATCTTGTGTGGCAAAGAACTAATTATAACTGCTGGCCAATGGGTAGGGCTAGAGGTTGGTACAACCAAGAGTGTGTAGCTGCCAAGAAGGCTCTAGTGGCAAACTATAAATTGTACCAAGACCCTCAACGTGCAACTCCTTCAACACTACTAGTCATGAAAAAACCATATAAATCCTTGATCAAAGCTAAGAAAAGAGAGGCTCAAAGGTTATCCTGGCAGCAGCTGATTGCTTCAGTAAGAGAGAAGAACTTCCCTCTCTTCTGGAGTATTACAGCTGGCTGCTCGGAACATTATTCCTCCCATTTGACTAGTCAGGTCTTATGGAGACATGGGAATTACACTTTAAAGCTCTCTATTCGGCCCAGGAGGAGGAACTAGCCACAGTATATATATTTTTAAATGACCCGCTCTCTGATTGGCCACCTGTTTCAGTTGCCAAAGTTAAGAAGCTTATTGACACCTTAAAAGTTAGCAAAGCCTCGAGCTTTGATTGTATCTGCTCTGAAATGATTAAGTTTAATGCAAATTGGTGGGCCCCTGTATTGGCAGCCCTCTTTACATGCATAGATCAAACTGGGCTCATACCTGAAGACTGGGGCATAGCCATAATAGTGCCCATATTTAAAAGGGGGGTAGACATGATCCTGCCAGCTATCACCCAATTAGCCTGCTGAGTGTTGTAAGTTTTACGCGAGGCATTTAGATTGGAAGTTGCAAGACTGGATGGAGACTGAAGGTATTCTGGGTGATGAACAGGCTGGTTTTAGAACAGGGCGGTCAACCATGGACCATGCCCTGGTATTATGCCATCTGATTGAGAAATATAGCAACAAACCTAAGTCTTCCTTTTGTGTGGCCTTTGTATATTTCAAAGCAGCCTTTGATTCAATCTTGAGGATAAGCTTCTGGGGAAAACTCAGAGACACTAATATCGACAGGAGCTTCCTCTTTCTTATTCAGAAGCTCTACAATAATACCAGTGCAATAGTGAGATGTAATCCTCATCAAGGCTCACTTTCACATTTAATAACCACTAGTAAAGGAGTTAAACAAGGGTGCATTTTGGCACCCTCCCTGTTCAATCTTTACATAAACACCTTAGTTAATAATCTCTCCGATCCAGCACTACATTCCCCAACTATTGCAGGCGCAGCTATCCCAATCCTGCTGTATGCAGATGACGCTGCTATCATCTCACGGACTCCTGTGGGCTTTAGGAGAGCACTTACGCTCCTGGTCACTTACTGCACTTGGTAATTAACTTCTAGAAATCCAAAGTGATGGTCTTTGCCATGAGGCCTAAAAGATTTAACTGGCATATAGAAGGCCATCATATAGAGCAGGTCAATAGTTTTAAATATCTGGGTGCGGTTTTTCATGCCACTGGGTCATGGAAGGCCCATGTGGACTATGTTGCCCAACAGGCACAAAGAAGTGCTTTAGCAATGTTAAAGATATTTTCACTCCAAGAGTGGAGAAGTTATCCCTGCAGCGCAAAAGTTATTTGCTGCTAAATCATTGGCCCAACTTTTGTATGGGTCACAACTGGGCCCCTACCCTAACTATAGGCCTCTGGAGATAATCCAATCTAAGTTTCTTAGAGCAGTATCCAGGGCCCCTCAATGCATCTCCAATGCAGTGTTGAGGTTGGAAACGGGCTTCCAAAGTGTGGAAAAGCATGGATTTTAATCCTCAGTGATTGGCTTAGGATACATTTCTCCCCTTTGGGATTGATCCCTCTTATGTTGGCAGATCGGTTTCAATCCACCTGGACATGAGCACTGATGGGTAAATTGCCATCACTCGGACTCTCTGCTGAACATTTGTCATTATTAGATTACATTCAAGCCAAGGAGATCCTCAAACAGAGAGTCTTGAACATTGAACATCAGAATGATTTAAGCTCCATCCTGGAGACCATAAGAGGGTGCCTTGGTGACTTCAACCAGGAACCTGCTATCTATCTATTGTCCCTCTCTTTACCAAACCATCACAGGGTTTTCCTTAGAGCAAGATATGATGCCTTACCATCAGTGGTCTTATCGGGAAGGTTTTTGAAAACCCCTCTGGGCAGTCAGTTATGCCCCTGTGGCTTAGGTGAGGTTGAATCTGTCCACCATGTGCTGTTGTTTTGTCCTTTTTATAATGATAGCCAGTGCAGTCTTATTTCTCCATTGCTATCACGCTTTCCCGGCTGGACTGCTGAATTTTACTCTATATTCCTCCTGGAAGATAAGAAACCTTCTACCACCTACAAGGTTGCTAAATTTTGTGCAGCTGCTGTTAAGATCTGTCAACAGCTAGCCTCTAGTCCTTCTTTTTAGATGATGTTACATAAGGCTTCTATGTTGATGTACGCTGTATGATTTACTTCTTATCTAAATGCAATATCATCTGTTTATATATATAACTGACCAATGATCGTAATAAAGTATTTCATGTTCATGTGCATGTTCATGTGCATGTTCATGTTCATGTTCACATTCACACCAGGGATATCCTGCAACATTTTTGCTGTGTTCACACAATGATAAGGATCTTGGTTAAAAAGTTAATCAAGATTAGTAAGCCCAATAGAGTTGATTGTGTTGGGCAAAACTGGGCTAAGAGAGCCCAGCTACATGGTGGCAAACCTGCCTATTTAGCCACCCTATTAAATGAGGTGCTCTTAACCCATTTGTTTGCTCATCTGTCAGCTGTGGCTGCTTGCAGCGGTGGCCAGCACACTTGGGGAGGGGGATTCCCAAAATGCACTGTGCATTTGCGCAGTGCATTATCTGAGCTCCAGGGGGTGGGCGGCGCATGGTGGCATGTCTTGGCACCTGGAGCTGAGAGGGAGCTGCTGCTCATTTGGGTGGGTGATCTGCTCAACTAAGGAAGAATCGGAGATTGTCTGCAGGGAGGGTGAGTTGAACCCGCTGTCCCCTAAGACCACCCTGGAGGTCTTCTCACTGATCGTGAGAAGAGCTCCAGAATTTCAGGGCAATCCTGGTCAAACCACTCAAGTTAACCAGCATATAAAAGAAAGGCGAAAAAGGAGACAAAGTGTCATGGTGCTGTGAAAATGCACATCCTTAATCCTGAATGCATAGAAGAACCATTTCCACATACAGCTATAAGGCCCCTTCACTGTAATGTCCCACTTGTGGATGTTAGAGGGTATGAGGTGTGGTCAGCAGGCATAGTCCTGTTTCCCCCTCATGCGTTGTCTTTACTAAATGTGGTGAGGATTTCTTGAGAATAGAGCTATTGTCTGCTTTACAGCCCTCTAGTCCAGAGGCCAGCTTTAGAGGCAAGTTGTATATTTTTGTTCGAAGATCAGCAATTTCCTACTTAAGTTCCTGAAGCACTCTTGGATGGATGCCATCTAACTAGTTGAAGTGACACATCAATTTTTAGTTTCTCAGTAAGCCCTAGATCCTCGTCTCTTGCTCCCTCCATTGGACTCAGTCCCTTAGATCCGCTTCCTTGGGAGGATCCAGGGTCTGGCACAGATATCAGTCCTACATCTTCTGTAAGACAGACACAGATAATTCACCTTTCTCTACTTTGTGGTCTAACCGTTTAACAGTCCATCTGACCAGTTATCTGCTTCTGAAGTTTTCAGTTAAATTTGTATTGTTGGCCTAATGCTTTTATCATTAGAGACATTTGTGGGGGTGAAAATGGGGAAGCAAAAATTGCCTTCTCCAAAAAGTGCCTCCTGGCTGCTTGTGAGGATGGAGTTTTTGCTTTGCTCTTGTAAGCCTGCCTAACGCATCAGCCACTGTTCCCAGCAGGTTCAATGGCACTTCACTTACACCTCAGATTTCAAGATCGAATGTTGCCAATTTTGAGTTGGTAGATGAATGAAATTAATTATGGAATGTACTCAATTTCCTTGCAAGACATTTTTCACATGCTATCACATACTGAGGTGATTCTCATGAGCAGCCTAACCCAGGCTAGGGCATCCCAGCCTGGATTAGGCTGCTCCTGTGGAGTGCTGAGATCACTCCTGATCTCGGCGCGACTGCCCTGCCTAACCCTACTTTTTAGCCTGGTTTTAAGCCAGGGTTAAGTGTATAAGTTCACCCTTAACCCCAGCACTGGGGTTGTGTGTATACTCAGACTGCATGCAGCCAGAGCATATACAGAACTGGGTGGCAAGAGCGCCCAGCTGAGAAAGGATCCCTCAATGCACTGTGTACCTGGAGCGCTTCATTGAGAGATGCCAGGGGAATTCCTCCTCTGGCTCCTTGATCTGCAGCATTGCTCATGTGCCTCAGTGGGCAGCAGAGTTAACTGAGGAGGGCGATCATGTGCAGGGAAGCACACCGGATCCTGCCTCCCCGCCAGCCCTCCCCACTTGCCAGCAATCAAGGTCATGTGCAGGACCTTACTGACTGCTACTGAATGTCAGCTGTAAGACACAGTTAAAGGTTGACTGTTACATTTCAGGTGCTTTATGTGAGGATTTTTCCTGCCAAATGTGGGCAATTCCACTTTGAAGGAGTTATTCATGGTCCAGGGTCAATCAAGAAACAGAGGTGGGGTTGGCTATTTCACTTGCTTTTAATGGTGTGGCTTGACTAGCAAGCCAGAGGTTGCCAGTTTGAATCCCCGCCGGTACGTTTCCCAGACTATGGGAAACACTTATATCAGGAAGCAGCGACATAGGAAGATGCTGAAAGGCATCGTGTCATACTAAGCGGAAGGCGGCAATGGTAAACCCCTCCTGTATTCTACCAGAGACAACCACATGGTTCTGTAGTCACCTGGATTTCAGTTGTTGAACCTTGTCACATATTCTCTGAAACTTATCTAATACTGCCCAAAACGGCTACTGCATGCCAGCTCTCATATACTGTCAAATACAGTTTAACCTTTAGATGAAAAATGAGCAAGTTGAACACTAAATATTCACCAAATAATTGCCTACCTAGAAATTATTCAAAGATTATCCACCATCAAAATCCACAGGGGACAGATCTGAGGGCATTTTGTTATAAGCAAGTTCATTCCTGGGCTAGAGTCTCCCAGAAGAATATGTATTTGTATTGGCTTTACCAAAAAAATAAACAAATCCATACTGTCTGACTTGCTGCATAAGTCTAAAGGGGATGGAAGACAATGTTGGTGCTGCCACTGGTATGTTCATGGAAGCAATGGAGCCATTCTTTCCAACTGGCGGTTGTGCAAACAGTGTCCCTGGAAATGGGAGAAACCACAGATGGGAGAAACTGCAGGGGCGCTGCTTGCACAAATGCCAGTCAGAAACAGCAGCCGAGATTTGGCTTGATCAGTATAATTCAGAGTTTGGGGATGGGCAGGCTAGAAACTGAATGAGACAAAAAGGGAAATGAAACGGTGTACACAGACACATTATTGAAGACCCAGCTCCCTTGAGAAGTCCATAATGCTGGGAAAAGTTGAAGGAAAGAGAAGAAGAGGACGACCAGCAGCAGGGTGGATGGACTCGATTATGACAACAATGAATGCACCACTGAGAGACACCACTGAGAGACAGTTGAAGACAGATCATCCTGGAGAGAATCTATCTGTGTGGTCACTAAGAGTTGACACTGACTTGATGGCACTTAATCAATCAATCAAACAAACAAACAAACAAACAAACACAGTTGGACCTTGTATGGAAAACGGTCAATGTAATAGACAGGGTGACAGAAATTTTAGGAATTTCCCATTTTTCCTCATTCTAGAAAATCAGAACCTCAGCATTAGAGAATGGAATTATACATACTGTATGTTAGACAAGACAGGAAGGAGGAAATTGGTAGAAGATTCTGAAAAACAAACAATTGCACAAGATGATATTTGGAAATCTGTGTCAGCTTAACTTTTAACTTGTTAAACTGGCCCTTTGGCATGGCATATAATGTCATATACAAGCTGAGGTCTTACTGACTTGTGGCTTTACCTAATCTTTCCATCAGGAACATGATGAATTTGAAAAACTCTGTATCAACCACGTACCAATTCTGAAACTACTCAGACTCACACAAACAGGATATTTCCTTGAAACTTAATTGCCTTTAGAATGAAATATATTGCATCCAAAATTCAATAATGCTACAATGGTTTCCATTTGCAAATAGGTGCTGATTAATTGGCCTAGATTAATTGACCAGAAGTAAAAAAAGACATTGTTCCTTTTGACTACCTAAGCAGAATCCACCTTGGTTTGTATTTAGATGGTTGACTGCTTGTGAGTGCTGTAAGATCACTCTCTTTCCCTACCATTGGTCACCAGCTCAACATGGGCATGGAAAAGTTGGAGGAGCTGCTTTGGCTCTTTTTGCCTGTCCTTGGCTGCTCTCAGCTGGTTGAAGCTTAGCTCTGGCACAGCAAAGAGGGTAGCCTGGAGCATTCTTGGAATAGTTTTGCAGAAGGAGTCATGCCATCTGCCTAATTAAAGAGCTCATAACTTCCTAATAAGAGGGGGTTAACTTTCCCTCCCCCTGCCCCTCCTCCTGTGTTTGATGACTTAGTCCTGGCAGAAGAAGGAGCTGATGTAATGGATGATGGGAACAGTGACCAAATGTCCAGCCCATGAGCATCCTGAGATACCACAAGATTGCATGTGGTCCTGAGTGCTTTACATGGCATTTTGAGGTCCCCAGCACTGTTCCCTCTAACAGGGATTCCCAGATGTTGTTGACTACAACTCCCAGCATCCCCAGCTGCAGGGGCTATTGGCTGGAGATGATGGGAGTTGTAGTCAACATCATCTAGGAATCCCTGTTAGAGAGAACACTGGTCCCCAGCCCTTTGTAGAACTACAGTTCCCAGAGTTCTTTAGCTAGGAGCCATGATAGATTTTTTTAAAGGTCTGAAACTGGTTTATATTTGCAGTGTAGACATGCCCCCAATCTGGCCCTGATTTCTTCAGTCCTATCCTATGCCTGAGAGATGTAGTCAAAATAATGATAAGCCATCGACAGTTGCTACCAATTGCAACAGAAAACTCAGCAAGAGCTGATCAAATCTGGTCTGGTGAGCTGTTGCCTGCCAATGTTTTGGCTGGGAGTCTTTTTTTCAAGTTCCTTTCGTGTCACTCTAAATCAGATGATTCATAATGGTAACATGTTGTATTGGTTATTCAGTAATGCAGCGTAATAAAAGCGTGCTTACAACCACTTTCCTTTTAAGAACTTAGAAGAATTTGTTCCTCACAGAATCAAACCTGTGTTCTTAATAAAGGCAGATTGAATAAAACAAGCTTTGTGAAGCAAAAATACTAATTTAACAGCTCGCTGATGAAAATCTGCGGCTAGCTTTCCCCCTACCTTCCTATCCCCCCTCCTGCCCAACATTGCATGAGAACAGATGGTTTAAAATGTCCTGACTTCAACATTAATTCCTTTTAAACCCTTCCTTTCTTGATGCATATCCCAGCTAAAGACATTTAAAGTTCCCCAGAAATGGGCATATTTCTACTTGATGCTATTTAATAAGGAAGCAATCTCCATTTATTTTGCAATTTCTGATGCAAACTATTAGAAATGGACAGAGGCGCTCTTAGCCCTAGACTTTGGGGCTGAAGTCCAGGGTCTCAACACCCCCTGGGGGGCCCCCAATTCTCTTTAGTCTGTCCCAGGTGGTGCGGTCGCTGTGTCACACTGCTGGTCCACACTGTACCAGTTGGCCGAGTGTGACCTCTGCAGAGCGGGGAGTGGGCAAATCAATATGTGGGATAGGAATATGTTGTTGTGTTTTGAAATGTTTCTGCTAATGCATATTTGCATAAATACACCTTTTTACATTCTTGTGAGTTCAGTTGCTGTTTGTGCCCTCAAGAACACACGTGTTAAAAATACTGCATGTGTCACAGTGTAAGTGTGTGTGTGTGTGTGTAGGGGGATTATGCTTAACTTGCAACTGGGCAGAGGGGCTCCAAAGGCCTTTAGGTCCAGGCTCCAAAATTTCCTAGGTGCACCTCTAGTAGTGGATTAGTCATTGTATGGATTAATGCAGGCTTCCATGACTTCCAGATACTAAGGAATTCCCCTCCCCCCACCACGCAAAAAAATCTCAATTTGTTGTTAATTCAGCACTATAAAGAAGAGAGGAAAAGCAAGTTAAAACAGTTGCTAAGTGGAAACACTAACGCATCTGAAGATTTGTAGTTTAGAATGAAATCAACAAATTGGGAACATGTCAGAGGTTTGTAAAAGTATGCATCGTTTAGAGAATGAAGTGTTTCTCCTTCTCCCATAACACTAAAACTCAAGGTTACCAATAACATTGATTGGCAATAGATGTTTTCCTCTTTACTTTTTATTTCTAATTTTTGCAGAAATGTACAAAATAAAACAAATTACAAAAAACAACAGCTAAAACTCAGTTCAGGAACAAACAAATATACCACCACAGGACCATTAATTCACTTAATTCATTTAGAATATTTGTATTTGTAACATTTATTTATTGTTCAGTTTTTATACTGCCTTTCATAATGCATCTCAAGTTGGTTTACAAAAGTTAAAATGCAAAAGGTAAAATACAATTAACATTCTGTAAAAGTTACATTTAAAACCTTAAAATCGATTAAACATAAAAACCATTATTCATTGTTCAATTTTTATACCGCCTTGTGGACTTCCTGAGGCATTTGGTTGACCTACCAGCTGGACTAGATGGACCCTTGGTCTGATCAAGCAGACTCTTTTGTTCTTATCATGATTATCTCTGTGCAGACATAACTGTTTTGGCTTAATGGTGATATAGGGAAATGAACTGTAGAAATTCCTTTGCTCCCCTCATGGAAGTGAGAGTAAGACTGTAGTCTGATGTGTATTATGACTGTCTAAAAACACAAACCCAGCCCAAGTTAAACTCTCCTGTTTTGTTATATTTATGTATTTGTTGTAAGATATGTAACCCCAACAATTTTAAGGCTCACTGATTTTAATGGGAGAATTAAGCATGTGGTTAAAGCCTTGGTCCTAAACAGATTTACTTGGGAGTAAGTCTCATGAAGTTCAATGACAGTTCTAAGTAAATATACGTGTGGTAATGCTGCAGTTCCAGCTATAAAATAAAATAAATTGTGCTTTCATGGCAGAAACAGTGACTTGGTATTCTAGACGGTGTCTTTACAATCCACGAGTAAAGTTGCTTTTCACTGTAATCTTCGAAGCAAATTATTATTGGCTTTTAACAAGCCAGGGCAATTAGTCAGGTCATCTTGAATTACCAAGCAAAGCAGTGTAATATGTCCAGAGGATGATGGACCTTTAAATACTATCAATAACACTCTAAGCCTCCAGCACAGGCATTGCTGGTGTTTCAGCTGAGGTTTCTTTCAATGAACATCCCAGCTAGTAAGAGACAGAGAGTCCTGTCTCTCCTTGGGCAGGCAGATTCAGACATGTAATCCCACATCACACACACACCCCGCCCAGAGCTCCAATAATGCACCGCACAAGTGCACAGTGCAATGTGGGAATCTCCCCTCCTTTCCCCAAGAGCACTAGAGTCTGCCAGCCGTGACTGCAGGAGAAAATGAGCTCCATCCTCACAAGGAACGGCAGAAGATTATTGTCCCACAGTGCACAGGGAGGGGGAGGGGCAAGCAATATTTGCTTCTCTCCCCTTCCTGCAAAAGCTTTTTTTACATTCAGGAATATGTATGTATGTATGTATGTGTCTGTGTGTTTGTTTGTTTGTTTGTTTAACATATTTCTATATTGCGTCTAACTTGTGTCTCTGGGTGGTTTACAATTAAAATCATTTATACATTAAAATAATTAACATTAAAATCATTTAAAACCCAACATTAAAAATATTAAAACTAGGAATCAAATTAATAGCCTGGGTGAATGAATGTTTCTTCAGTGCCTTTTAAAAAGTTGCCAGAGATGGGGACACTCTTATTTCAACAGGGAGTGCATTCCAAAGTCCAGGAGCAGCAACAGAGAAGGCCTGTTCCCGAGTAGCCACCAGACGGGTTGGCGGCAACCGCAGACGAACCTCTCCAGATGATCTTAACAGGCAGTGGGGCTCATGGTGAAGAAGACGTTCCCTTAAATACCCAGGGCCTAAGCTGTTTAGCGCCTTATAGGTAATAACCAGCACCTTGTATTTTGCCCAGAAACGTATTGGCAGCCAGTGTAGTCCCTTCAGCATAAGAGTAATATGATCTCTCTTAGATGATCCATAGACCAACCTGGCTGCTGCATTCTGGACAAACTGAAGTTTCCGAATTACCTACACAGGCAGCCCCACATAGAGCTCATTGCAGTAATCCAGCCTAGAGGTTACCGGCATATGTACCTCCATTTTGAGGTTGTTCATCTCAAGAAACAGACACAGCTGCTGTATCAGCCGAAGCTGATAAAAAGCACCTCTGGCCACTGCCTCAACCTGGGACACCAGAGAGAGGTTAAGATCCAGAAGCTTCTGGGGGAGCGTGACCACATCCAGAACTGGCAGATCAAAATCATCTCCCAAGTTCCAAACCCACACAATAAGTACCTCCATCTTATCTGGATTCAGCCTCAGTTTGTTATCCTCCATCCAGCCCATTACTGCCTCCAGGCAGGCATTTATGGAGGTTATGCCTTCTCCTGATGATATTGAAACGGAGAAATAAATTTGGGTGTCATCAGCATATTGATAACACGTTGCACCAAATCTCCTGCTGATCTCTCCCAGCAGTTTCATGTAGATGTTAAGCAACATCGGAGACAATAAAGAGCCCTGAGGGACACCCCCCACCGCGAGAGGGGGGTGTCTACATGGCCAGTCCCAGGAGTGCCATTGGGTGGCTTGAAAAGGGGCTTAGACAAATTCATGGAGGATAGGGCTATCAGGGACGACTAATCTGGCAGCTATAGGTCACCTCCAGCCTCAGAGGCAAGATGCCTTTAGGCAAGATGCCTAAATACCAGGTGCAGGGGGGCAACAGCAGGAGAGAGGGCCTGCCCTCACCCTCTGCCTGTGGGCTTCTTGGAGGCATCTATAGTGAGCCACTGTGTGAAACAGGATGCTGGACTGGATGGATTGGATGAGCGTGATCCAGCAGGGCTTTTCTTATGTTCTTATAGGAAAGTTCAGATTTTGAAGGAAAACAGTCTCCAAGAGAAACCAACTGGAATCTGCCCGTAAGGTAGAAGCGGAACCCCTGCAAAGCAGTGCCTCCCACCCTCAATCCCCTCAGACATTCCAGAAGGATACAATGGTCAATAGTATTGAAAGCCACCAAGAGATCCAAAAGGAGATCTGGAGCCCTCACAGATGTATTCCTCAACACAAAGAGGACTTTTGAGGGGAGAGAAGAGAAGCAAAGGATTGGGGATGTGCATGAATCATGATTCGTAGAGTAATTTAAGGCATTTCCCTGCCACTTTTAAAAGGGAGGAGAGCAGGTCCATAAGGCACCACTCGCCTTAGCTTCCTGTCCAGGTGTGCGTGGCATAGGTGTGCAAAGCTTCCATAGTGCGCTGGCAGTACTCTCCCCAGCTGTCCTCACATGACGATGGCATGCACATAGCCTCCACTGACTATGCTGACCACACAAATAGCCACTGTGCATGCACAGAGGCCATCTGCATGCTGCTAACATAGGGGAGAGTGCTTCTCAATCAGGAAGGTGTGGTCTCTCCTCCTTTTTAAAGGTGCCAGGGATGTGCTGAGAATTGCTTTTTGAATTGTGATTTGTGCACATCCCTACAAAAATCACATGCCTCTGCCACTCCCTGTACACTGGCGGGCAATCCCCACATGCCATTCCTTTACTGGCTCCCTGTGGGAATGGAGTTCATGCTCTGCCCTCATGGCTACCAGCCATGTCAGCCATTAATCCATTGTTACTTTTCATGCAATGCACAGTGCAGTCTTACTCAGAAATGAATCCCACTGCATTCAGAGTTAGGGATGTGCAGAACCGGTCCGGCAGTCGTCAGTCCGACAGTTCGGTCCGGGGGTTCGTGGGTTCATGATTGAATGGAACCATCCCACCCCCCACCCCCCGGCCTGGTTCTGTCAGACAGGAACTGGACCCCTGGGTCTGGTCCAGCAAGTCCACGAATGCGGTATTTTTTTTTATAATTAAAACGTAAAAGCAAGTACCTGTAGCCCCTTCAGTAGGCTTGCTGTAGCCGCAGGGGGGGTGTCCGCGCAGGTTCCCTCTCCCTCCACTGGCCTTCCTAATCACAGCCACGGCCAGGTAAGCAAAGCCTTTTTGGCCCTTTCAGGCCTCTGTAAAAGTGAGCAGCTGCCATTTTGGCCGCCATTTTGGCAGCCGCTGTGCATGCGCAAATGCCCTCTGCAAGGCTGTGGACAGACAGTTCCGTGCACACCCTTAATCAGAGTTGCTTTTCCCCGAATAAGTGTCTATAGGATTTCATTTACAACCTTACTCTCAGTCAGTTACTCAATCCCTCCCGAGTTCCACCGGGGAACCCGTCCTCCAACACATGCACCAGGAATTGTGGAAGCAATGTTTGCCTCATACAGTGATTGAAAACATCTAAGAAGCAAGGGACAGAGACTACTTGCTTGGCTTGTAGATGCATTTAGTTCCCGATTCTTGCAGCATTTTGCAATCTTGCTTAGTCTATAATTTTCAAGCACTGTTGGAAATGATGATGAATCACAACATTTCAAAATCGCAGAAAAGAAGAGTAGAAAACAGAAGGCATACAGCAGTATTTCTTTCTTAGTTAAATATATGTTTGCAGTGTGGCATGAAGTGCTGGGTTTAATGAGCAGCTGCAATTTACTTATCTTTCAAACGGATCATTTTAAATACATGTTGGAGAATGCTCTTCCCCAAACTGCCCATTAGAAGTGAAGTACAAAGCAAATAGATTGTATCTGGGAAAGAGTCCTTATCTTAAAGCTCTAATATGCTACATGCTAAGGGGCAAAGTGGTTTGATACAACGTCCTTAACTGGGTCATTCTGGTACCAACATGTATTTATTTATTTATTTATTTATTTTTTTACCAAATTTCTAGGGGCAGCAATGGAGAAAGCCCACTCCTGATTATACACCAGACGAGCTGGTGGCAACTGTAGAAGAACTTCTCCAGATGATCTTATTGGGTCGGGAGAAGAAGACATTCTCTTAAATACCCAGAGCCTCAGCCATTTAGGGCTTTATAGGTTATAATCAGCACTTTGTATTTTGCCCAGAAACTTATCAGTAGCCAGTGTAGGTCTTTCAATACAGGGGTAATACAGTATCTCCGAGATTACCCATAGACCAACCTGGCTGCCACATTCTGGACCAACTGCAGTTTCCAGACTACGTACAAAGGCAGCCCCACATAGAGCATAGGTTACCAGCATATGTACCACTGTTTTTAGGTCATTTATCTCAAGAAACAGACACAGCTGGCATATCAGCTGAAGCTGATAGAAGGAATCTCTGGTTGCTGCCTCAACCTGGGACACCAGAGAGAGGTTAGGATCCAGATGCACCCCTAGACTGCATACCTGTTCCTTCTGGGGAAGTGTGACCCCATCCAGAACAGGCAGATCAAAATCATCTCCCAAATTCTGACCTTGCACAATAAGTACCTCTGTCTTATCTGGATTAAGCCTCAGTTTGCTATCCCTCATCTAGCCCACTACTGTCTCCAGTCAGGCATTTAGGGTGGTTATGCCTTCTCCTGATGATATTAACATGGAGAAATAAATTTGGGTGTCATCAGCATACTGATAAAACCCTGCACCAGATCCCCTGATGATCTCTCCCAGCGGTTTCATGTAGATGTTAAACAACTCCAGAGACAATATGGAGCCCTGAGGGACATCATACAAAAGTACAGATTCTGAAGAACAACAGTCCCCAAAGGAAACCATCTGGAACCTGCTCGAGAGGTAGGAGTAGAACCACCACAAAGCAGTGCCTCTCACCCCCAGCCCACTCAGATGTTCCAGAAGGATGCTAGTGGTGTGCATGGAACCGGCGCCTGCTAGTTCAAAGGTGGGGGGGGGATATTTTTAAGGACAGGGGAGGGTGCATGTTTACCCCACTAGCGCCATCTTTTAAAATGGTCTGGTGGGGCAGCAGCATACTTTCTTGCCACCCCAGTGCCTCCTCAGACTGGAAGTGACCATAAGTGCCTGCTGCACTGCCACTTCCAGTCCGAGGAGGCACCAGGGTGGCAAAGAGGTATGCTCCTGCCCTGCCGAACCATTTTAAAAGACAGCACCAGCAGGGGAAACATGGTGGGATGGGTAAGAGTACCCTCCCCCATCCTTGAAGATATCCCACCGCCCACCTTCAAGCTGGCTGAACTGCTGGACATTCAGTCCAGTCTGGAGGCTTGTAAAAGGGCCTCCAAGTCCAAACTGGTTCGTGAACATCCCTAAAGGATACTATGGTTGATAGTATCGAAAGCCACCAAGAGATCCAAAAGGACCAACAGACTCACACTACTTCTGTTGATTCCCAACTGGATATCATCCACCAGGCTGACCAAGGCAGTCTCCACCTGATAGCCCTCCCGAAACCCAGTCTGAAATGGATCTAGATAATCAGTTTCCTCCAAGACTGGCTGGAGCTGTGAGGCCACCACTCTCTTATTCACCTTGCTCAACCAAGGAAGGTTGGAGACAGGCCTATAGTTGCTTAACTCTGATAGATCTAATGTAGGCTTCTTTAGAAGAGGTCTAATAATTGCCTCCTTAAGGAATTAAGCAACTTTTTTTTTTGTTTGATTCCTTAAGGAGGCAACTTTTCCACCTATCAAAACATTTTAAAAAGCAAATAGCACCGTTTAAATAATGTGTGTTTATTAAAGAAAACAGAGTAACATTGAACTATGGAGTTTCTGGCATCTGGAATAGTGGCCAACAATCCGCACAGTAGAAGGTTGGGGTTAGAGACCCGCTGGGGCTGCTGTGCAACATGAAAGGTAGCCCTGACAGTGTTGCATGGGTGAGCAGTGAGAAGTGAGCAGACTTAAAGCAGCCTCCAGGCAGTTGAGCAGCAATAATTCCATTGTTTCCAATGGCAGCAGTGCTGCACAACTGCCCAGACACTGCTTTAAGTTCTTGTGCTACTGCCCTGTAGTGCAACTCCATCAGAGCTGCCTTTCATGTTGTGCAGAAGCCCCAGCAGGTCCTTAATGCCAGTGCTCCACTGCACAGAATGGTGGCCAATAAAAGAGGGAGATAGACAAAGCTATTGTTTTCAGGAAGTGAGACCACTACATGGCCTGCCACATCTTAATAATTGGCCCAGAGAGGCCATTCCCATGCGTGCCCTAATCCAGGCTAGGGAAGCCCAGCCTGGTTAGGCTGCGTGTGAGAACCACCGGGATCAGGCCTGATCCCGATGAGGCAGCACTGCCTAGCACCGCTTTGTAGCCTAGTTCTTAGCTAGGGTTAAGCCACTTTGTAGCCTAGTTCTTAACCCAGGCTCTGGAATTGTGTTTTTGCTAGAGCTATGTTTAGACCCAGAGGACACAGAGTTGGACACCTAGAGCGACCATCTCCAGGGGGGAATCCCCCAATGCACCACACATGCTGTGCAGTGCAGTTGTGGGATCTCTGCTTTATCCTGGCCTCTGGAACTCTGCTCTGCAGGCATGCAGTATAGATTGTCGAGGAGCACAACCCACGCTCCCAGCAAATTTGCAGCCATTGTCTGGGGGGAAGATGAGTTTGACCAGCCTTCCCCTCATCACCTGCTGCCCCACCCACCTGGTCCTGTGAACAACAGGTCCAAATGTCAGAGGGTGTGTATGTAACCTCCTTCTCTGGGAGTACTGGAGCAGGACCAGAACAACCATATGATGAACTCAATTGCCCAATGGGGGTGCCACAGCTTGGTGGGCAGATAGTAGACGGATCGGCTTGATAGTAGTGCTTGATAGTAGACTACTTGATAGTAGACTGATCTGCTGTCCCACAATTTTTGCTGGGCTTCAGAAAGTTTGTCTGGGAAACTTTAGGGGAGAAGGCCAGAGGGGAGACCAAGGTTGCAGAGGGCCTCACTGAGGATCTATAGCCCTATTCTCATTGTCAAATAATGCATTCACTGAACACATGCTGGAGGGGAGAAGACTGTGCTGGCTGGCCCCACCCCCAGACTCCATGTGTCCAGCAAATGTGACTTAGGCTGCCCAGTTGCAGACACAATTGGAAATCCTGGGTATGCAGAGTTCCCAACTGTGCCAAAGAGCTAATATGCACACAGCTGTGGGAGCATATACAGCCCCTTTCACACCTTCTGCTGCACAAACAGAGGCTGGAGGCAGGGCCAGCAAGCACCTTCCCTCTTGCCCCTTTCCATGTTCACAGAACATGCGACTGAAGGTGCAAACAGGGTTGGTGTGTACTGAGTGATAATTGCCCATGAGGATGGCCTGCTCTGCCTTTTCTACAGCTTGCAAAGGCAAAAGTGACATGATTCGTTCAGGTAAGCCAAGAGTTGCAGAAGAAAACGCTCATCTAATTTCTCTTTCAACAGACTATGGTAGAGACTTGCCCTTGAGTCACCAGCTTGCTCTCTCAGCAGGCATCAATTCATACAGCCAGTCAAGTCCTTACTAATTCCTATGTATTGAACCTTGCCTGGCTGCACCTTTCCTTTGATTTTGCATTTCAAATGGTAGTCCTAAGGTTGGGGGACACAATCCTGTGTAGACTTATTTGAATGTAAGCACCACAGAGCAATGCGGGAATTATGCAGCTGGTAATCTGCAACGGTAACTGCAGTGTATATAAAATGCACTTGAATCATTCTGTTTGCTTTTTTAATATGTTTACTGGAGCCAGATATGAAGATCGATGTTCACAATGCAGTCTTAAGAAAGATATTATTTTACTGTCCGCATGAGTGTTGTTTTTCAAAGTAGATCAAAAATGGGTAGCCATGTTGGTCTGTGAAAACAACATTCATGCAGACAGTAAAATAATATCCTTCTTAAGACTGCATTATGAACATTTACCTAAAATGTAGTTTCTGAGCCTTTTCAGACTCTGAGGAAACCCCAGCTAAAGATTGAATCAATTAGGTATTATATTTCTATATCAATGAGTTGTCTTTATTTTAGTCTGTTATGTCCTGTTCGATAATAAATTGTACTTTAAACCATGGGGATCACAACAGCAGAACCTGGTTCCATAATGTCTGGAGTGGTATGAAATGAATGCCTCTGAGCATGTGCTATGTTTCCTTCCACTCATCACTGATAAGAGAAATTGGGCCATACAATTTCCTGGGGATATCCATAAGAACTACCCACCACCCTCTTTTCTCACCCATCTCCCCCCAAAAGAATGCACCAATCAGGGGAAGGAGTTAGATCTCAATATTTAAGGGCAAGATATTCTCTATGGGACTTGTCACAAGCTTCTTCCCCATTGTAAACAAATCCATCTTTTTCCAGAGTGTCCTTCCAGTCTCAATATCCTTGTGTAGAGTAAAAGAGAGTCATAAGATGGGAATACTCTGTGAGGCAGTATTATAAATTCTGAAAACAGATGAGAAAGAGTAATAATCTCACACTGGAAGTCAGTTAGAATAAGTCACTTGAGAGCACTTTAAAAAATAATGAGCATGTGCCACTACGCACAGCTCATTAGGTGCCAACCCAGGGCATGGTTTGAAGGTGAATGATATAGATGCTCTGGTGAAGCTAAGCAGCATGATCAATATCTGGATGGGTCACTGGGAGCCCTGTGCATGTTTGAGCTTCCAAGCTCTGCTCCTTCATCACTGGGCCAGAGCCTCAGAAGACCTGGCAACCTCAAGATGGTACCACTACAGCTTCAAAGGAAAGGTCCTGCCCTTTAGAATTTATTTTTACATTCACATACCACCCACTCCTGATGGCTCTAGGTGGTTTACACAATGCAGGTGGGTGGGGACCTTCCTTTTTTCCTATTAGCCAGCTTCTTATCCAAGCCTGTGGCCTTCATCCTCTTGAAGTTTTAGGCAATCTGGGAGCTGATGGGATTTGGCAGGTGGGCGGGGGGAACCTCTCAGTTCCTGGCACAGTTGCGTACATGCATTCTGACTGCGTTAGAGAATTGACCCAGGTCACCCAAGGCAGTGCCAATGCAATGTGGTACCCTGTGGCTAGAGTGAAGATTGGACTTGGAAATAGGAATCCCAACTACAGGCATCTGCTCAGAAATGAAGCACTTTTAGTGCTGCTCAAACAATACTGAACCCTGACGATGGCCTTGTAATTAGGAAATGCAAAAGAGTGGCATTCAGCTCTACATGAAAACCAAACCCCTTTTGTTCCTTTCATTGTGATTAAGGGCTGAAACCAAATTTAGAATTCACTTGGGCAGATTTTTAGGGTCAGATATTTGGATCCTAAAATGCTAGGATTAGTTTTCTCCACTTAACTCTAAATTCTTTGTTTTTAAAATGGCTAATCTACTTTCCTACCCAGCCAGTAGAAGGCATCTTGAAATGTAAAATAAAACAAAATGAATAGGAGATCCAAGCTCAAAGTAAAAATGAAAATGCTAAAAAAGAAATCAGAAAATACCAACAGGAACAACACTAGCCCTCAAAAGGTTACTGAAACCTTTTAAAACACACACACACACAAACACCCAGCATATAATGATGGAGCTGGGCAAGTCTCTTTAGAGAAAGAGTTCCCTGATTGGGGTATCACCATACTGAATGCCAGCATTGTGCACTTTCAGTGTTTCATCTTCTAATGGCTCATTGGGGAAGCAACCTGCCTAGAGAGCAGGAGGCTGTTCATTCAAATCCCCGTTGGTGTGTTTCCGAGAATATGGGAAACACTATATCAGGCAGCAGCAATATAGGAAGGTGCTGAAAGCCACCATCTCATACTGTGAGGGAGAAGGCAATGGTAAACCTCACTTGTATTCTACCAAGAAATAGTATTCTGTGATCGCCAGGAGTCGATGCTGACTCAATGGCACAATCTTTCCCTTCCTTTCCTTCCCATCTTCTAAAGAGACCTACTTCTTTACAGAGATGTTGGGAGGCTGGGATAACTTAAAAACTGCAAGATTAAAGCTAAGAACTATTACTATTGGTACTGGTCTGACTAGTATTGTTATGGAGCTGATAGGGGCAAACTGGAGAATAGAGAATTACACAGTACTGTGATGGTTTGAACCCCATGTTGCAAGACCGTTATTATGTTGAGAAAGGAATGCAGGAGCAGCTAGGCACAAGTGCTCAGAAGTAATGACCTACAGTTAAATTCTGAAATGGTTATTAATATGTTATCTGTTACAAAAGTGTGAGAGAAAGTACAGCATTCCCACAACTGGAATGTGGTCTGAGGAAGCACAGAGTACATAGTTTTATTTTGAGCCACAGATACATGACCAAATACCACTGCAGATATGAATGATGGTAGACTACCAGTAATTACTATGCTGGAGTGTTTACCAACTTAAGCATTCAAGTGTAGTTATTACCAGTGGTGTACCAGCAGTAATAACTATCTTGAAGCAAGAGGAGTTATTTACACCAGTGGAATACCTCTAGGCACAGAAACACATCACCAGGAAGCAGTGGAGTTATATCCCGTTTCTATAATCATAAACTCCTTCACGTCACCCTAGAGCAGGCCTACCAAGAAGAAAGCCCAGTTCTTTCCCCAAGGCATTGCATATTAAGGTCCCAAAATAGAACAGATCTTCACAATCGTCTTTTTCATCCCCATCAGGGTTTAGGGACTTGCTTGTGGAGAAACTCAAAGATTCAATGGCAAGGGAGCAGTGTATTTCAAGAGCATTTGTTGTGACTCCTTGTTATCATTCATTAGAGCTATTTATTATTATTGTTTACACAGTCAGACAGGTGTTATTGACTGGTTTGTTTTATCCAGACATCGAGTCCTTCCCAAAGACCTGGGATGGCTGAATTTTATTATCAGTGTTGTTGCTGTTATCATTATAGATATTGTCACAGAATATAGGCTGTTCCCAGTAAAGCTGCTTTTTGTAACTGGCTGATGGTGATTTCCGTGGCCCCTATGGTATTGAGGTGCTCTTCAAAGTGTTTTGGAATTGCAACTAATAATAATAATAATAATAATAATAATAATAATAATAATAATAATATGGGACTTCCGACTACAAACAGACAAACATCTGCCACACAATAAACCAGATATAACTGCAGTCAAGAAGAAAGAAAAACAAGTCAAAATAATCGACATAGCAATACCAGGGGATAGCAGAATAGAAGAAAAAGAAATAGAAAAAATCACCAAATACAAAGATCTACAAATTGAAATTGAAAGGCTGTGGCAGAAAAAGACCAAAATAATCCCAGTGGTCATTGGCGCCCTGGGTGCAGGTCCAAAAGACCTTGAAGAGCACCTCAACACCATAGGGGCCACAGAAATCACCATCAGCCAATTACAAAAAGCAGCTTTACTGGGAACAGCCTATATTCTGCGATGATATCTATAACAATTGACAATAAAATTCTGGCATCCCAGGTCCTTGGGAAGGACTCGATGTCTGGATAAAACAAACCAGTCAATAACACCTGTCTGACTGTGTAAACAAGAAATAACAACAACAACCACCATAATAATATAACCTATATAACCAAATATATAACCAAACATATATAAATAACCAATATAACCAAATAACCAATATAACCAAATATAACCAAAATAATAAAAATATAACCAACAAATGCAAGATCTAATAATAACACCAGAATTAATAAGTGAAAGAGCAAAGAAAATTAAAAATTGGACTGCGCCAGGCGACGATGAATTGCATGGCTTTTGGCTTAAACACCTAACAAGCCTTCATAAACAACTGTCAAAACAGTTCAATCACATTTTGCAAGGAGGTGATATTGAACAATGGCTAACAACTAGGAAAACTCATCTCATCATGAAAGACCCAGCAAAAGGTGCAGTTCCAAGTAATTATAGACCGATAACCTGCCTGCCAAACATGCTCAAATTATTAACGGGAATAATAGCAGATGAAGTGATGCAACACTTATTAACTAACAAACAGCTTCCAGTTGAACAGAAAGGAAATTGCCTGAACACCAGAGGCACAAAAGACCAGCTGCTGATTGACAAAATGATTTTCGAAAATTGCAAGAGAAGAAAAACAATTCTAAGTGTTGCATGGATTGACTACAAGAAAGCCTTCGATTCACTGCCTCACACATGGATACTAAAATGTTTAGAAACAACTGGTGTCAGCAAAAACATTCAGATATTTATTTTAAAAAAGCAATGAGCATGTGGAGTACACAGTTAACAATCAATGGCGAGACACTTGGACAGGTTAGCATTAGAAGAGGCATTTTCCAAGGGGACTCACTATCCCCTCTGTTGTTTGTAATCGCCATGACCCCACTTTCACAAATACTAAACAAAACAGGCCTCAGATACCAAACATCTAAAACATCCAGTAAAATCAACCATCTGCTGTACATGGACAATCTGAAGTTGTATGGAAAGTCCCAGTCAGAAATTGAATCACTGCTAAACACTGTCCATATATTCAGTAGTGATATAGCAATGGAGTTTGGACTAGACAAGTGTGCTGCATTAATAATGAACAGAGGGAAAATAAGAAAAACAGAAGGAATAGAACTGTCCAATGGAAGCAAGATCAAGAACCTGGAAGAGAAAGAAATTTACAAATACTTGGGCATTCTCCAGGCTGATAACATCGCACACGCTGAAGTTAAAAGAAAGATTGGAAGTGAATACATCAGGAGAGTTAGAAAAATCCTCAAGTCCAAACTCAATGGCAGGAACACCATACAAGCCATAAACACTTGGGCTACACCTGTTATCAGATACACTGCAGGAATAATAGACTGGACCCAGGCAGAGCTAGAGACGCTAGATCATAAGACCAGGAAAATAATGACCATCAGTCATGCTCTGCACCCCCGCAGTGATGTAGATAGGCTATACCTCCCTCGCAGCTCAGGTGGAAGAGGAATGCTGCAAGTCCATCAAACAGTAGAAGAGGAGAAAAGAGGCCTTGAAGAATATATCAAGGACAGTGAAGAAGATGCACTTCAAATGGTCAATAACGCAAAAATATTCAACACCAATGAAACATAGCAGGTCTACAAGAAAGAACAAGTCAAGAACCGAGCAGAACAATGGAAAAAGAAGCCACTGCATGGTCAATATTTGCACAATATAAATGGAAAATCAGACATCACCAAGACCTGGCAATGGCTTAAGAATGGCAACTTGAAGAAAGAAACAGAGGGTTTAATACTAGCTGTGCAAGAACAGGCACTAAGAACCAATGCAATAAGAGCAAAAGTCAAAAAATCAACCACAAACAGCAAGTGCTGCCTTTGTAAAGAAGCAGCTGAAACAGTGGACCACCTAATAAGCAGTTGTAAAATGATCGCACAGACTGACTACAAACAAAGGCATGACAAGGTAGCAGGGATGATACACTGGAACATCTGCAAAAAATACAAGCTACCTGTAGCCAAACATTGGTGGGACCATAAAATTGAAAAAGTTGAAGAAAATGAAGATTTAAAAATATTATGGGACTTCTGACTACAAACAGACAAACATCTGCCACACAATAAACCAGATATAACTGCAGTCGAGAAGAAAGAAAAACAAGTTAAAATAATCGACATAGCAATACCAGGGGATAGTAGAATAGAAGAAAAATAGAAAAAATAACCAAATACAAAGATCTACAAATTGAAGTTGAAAGGCTGTGGCAGAAAAAGACCAAAATAATCCCAGTGGTAATTGGCGCCCTTGGTGCAGTTCCAAAAGACCTTGAAGAGCACCTCAACACCATAGGGGCCACGGAAATAACCATCAGCCAATTACAAAAAGCCTCATTACTGGGATCAGCCTATATTCTGCGACAATATCTATAACAGCAGCAACAACATTGACAATAAAATTCTGGCATCCCAGGTCCTTGGGAAGGACTCGATGTCTGGATAAAACAAACCAGTAAATAACACCTGTCTGACTGTGTAAACTGTTATTGACTGGTTTGTTGTTGTTGTTGTTGTTATTCAGTTAATACATTGGTATCCCACCTTTAAAGGAATGACTTCTCAATGTGACTATCCTAATATTATCAACACAGATTAAAACAGTCACCTACTTTCTGAAGTTGGCCAGAAACAGTGAGTCGGCTGGAAACACTGCTATTTCTGGGGAGTGTTCTAACACATGTAGCATAAAACACCATGGGCGTGGCGGGGGGGGGGTATGAGTGGGGAGAATGGCTCCTCTTCCTTTTCTCCTTAAATGGCGCCCAGGACTGCATCATGGTACAGCTAGGGTATACTAGTTTTCCAGAATGCTACAAGTTCGAACACAAAATATTTCTCTATTAGCTCATTGAGTCACTTTGAATACACCTGAAATGTTGGTGGTATGATCTGGAGGAAACTAAGCCAGATCATTGTGGCTTCTAATTGCAGTAGGGACTTTCCTACCACTGGGATAACATTAAGGCTGCCACTGTTCAGAATTAATGTTATCTGTGAAGTTGTTAACCTCAAGCTGTCTCTGGGACAGCCTCAACATCAGACAAGTATTACAGATGAGAACACCAGATATCCCCTCTTCTTCCTGTGCATTCTTTCAAACAACAGCTATTACCAGTGACTCATGGACATTTAAATCACCGTCATCACCTCAAGAAAAAAAAAGGGGGGGGAGCATTTTTTCTCCTGTGCTTGGCAGAATCCCCCAGGCACAAAGGAGGTATGTCCAATGTGGTGATGACAACTGTTTTCAGAAAGTTCAGAACTTCCATCTGATAAATGAATTTGGCTCCTTTGCAGAAATGTGTGGGATCTTCTTGGAGTATTTAAAAACACAGTTATACAGGTTTCATCTGTCTTAATTACTTCCAGTAGAAACTGCCCTCAAAATAAGTCTGAGAATACAAAGAAAGATCGTACTGTCTGGAAGATTACTTGCTCTTCTTTCTGAATATTTTCTTTTTAAAAGCTAAAACTGAACCTTGATTGTAAAAAGATATTTGAAAGGATCCAGTTTCATTTCTGGGCTAGTTTCACCTGTCTTTCATGATGGGACTTCCCATAGTTGCTTTCTATATTCCTGTATGTAAGATTTAGAGGAAGTGGGCAAATATCACAGGGATGATCAAGAATATATCATAGAGGTATGTAGAGATTGTGTGTGCATGTTTTTCCCCCTTGGAGGTGAGCTGGGGAAAGGGAACAGGGTGAGAAGAGAGAAGAGACAATATGCTATTTCGACTTCCTATGTCCCAGTACTGCTGTCACAGGTATTTGTTATCCCTCTTCTTGGCACAGATCAATCTGAACATTTTCTTTGTTCAGCTAGCCTATGTTTAAAATGTAGGTGCTCAAAGGATTCAATACAGCATAACGGATATCCTTCAAAAATCCAGTTTGCTAAAGGTGTTGATCAAGATCGATTTTCTCATAGAGCTCACCATGGGCAGATGGACTCCCACAAGGGAACAGGTAGGAGATCCTGGAAATGTGCTTAGCTAGAAATGACTATGTGCATTGAAATGTCTGGTTTTAAACAATGGTGTGTATGGATCCAGACACTTATTGGCCCTACATTAGGCCTTTCCAGAACTTGCCCAAAGTTTTATTGCACATCCCAAATAATGTATAAAGCTTTGGGAAGAAGTGGAGAAGGAAGGCTCCTGTCTGATGCATCTACAATAGATACATCAGGATACATTCTGCCTTCCCTGTGGGCCAATAATGGTAAACTAGTGGTTTAATGTATGCAACACCTCAGACCTCCACTTTGGTGGAAGAGAGCTGGTCTTGTGGTAACAAGCATGACTTGTCCCCCTAAGCTAAGCAGGGTCTGCCCTGGTTGCATATGAATGGTTGACTAGATGTGTGAGGACTGTAAGTTATTCTCTTTGGGGGATGGAGTTGCTCTGGGAAGAGCATCTAGGTTCAAAGTTCCCTCCCTGGCATCTCCAAGATAGGGCTGAGAGAGACTCCTGCCTGCAACCTTGGAGAAGCTGCTGCCGGTCTGTGTAGACAATAGATGGACCTATGGTCTGACTCAGTATATGGCAGCTTCCTATGTTCCTACCATCTCTTTTTTTGGAGTGATGATAGTCTTCTAATCAATTACATCTAAAGAAGCATCATACATATGCTGATAGCCCATGCTCTTGGATGAAGAACTTCTTTTAGCAACTGCCATACATTTTTATATATGGTACTTTAAGATATAGGATAGTCCTTATTAGTAATATAAAGGTCATTCACACAATCAAAACCTGTGTTCTACCCAGGTTTAGGAGCTGGGTGTGCTCCCAATTTTCAGTTGTGTGGAAGCAAGGTAAAATGAAAACCTGGGTATAAGTGATTGTGTGGAAGCAAGGCAGAAGGAAAAGCTGCCCAGGTTTTCCTGCTACCTTGCCTCCATGCAATCACTTCTATCCAGGTTGTCCTACTACCTTGCTTCTACACAAACAAAAATTGGGAGCACACACATCTTCCAAACCCAGGTAGAACACTATTTTTGATTGTGTGAATGATCACATAATGTAAGAGAAGAGAGGAACTTGTGCAAATAGGAATCACTAGTGTATGCTGTTGAAACAGAGGTAATTACTCTAGCAAATAAAGCAGTCAACTAAACATTTCAATTAAATGTTCAATTATTTTTTCACTTCTGGGATTACGTTGCTCTATTTTACTCTAATACTTGCATCTGGTGTTCAGAGAAAAGGGGGTCAATTTTATTTTATTATTTGTTGCTTTTATTGGTCTACATGATTTTATTTTATTTATTTAATTTATATACCACCTGACTCCAAAGGCTCCAGGAAAAATGATGAGGAAAATTACTCAAAGTGATCCATTGAAATTAAAAGGAAAAGTTAGGCACTGCCTGGTGTGTCATTTTAATTTCAAAAGGACTACTTTAAGTAATTATCATGGCAGCCATTATTTTTATTGTAATTCATCGTATTGTTACAAGGTGAATTGTTTCAAACTTTAGGCTATATTAATGAATGATTAATGGAATTGATCAACACAGATTTACAATTTTGGTGTTGGGTTTTTTTGTCATGGAAATTTGTCATGGAAAATTGTGCTTTGAAAGATGGTGGAATGGCAGGGGTGGGTGGGTGAGACCTAAGGAGAATTGTATTCAGTAAAAGATTTTTTTAAAAAAAAATCTCATCCAGATTGATCAGTTGTCTTGCTCCAGGGAGATGCAAGAAAATTACTTTAAGTCACCAAACAGCCAGTACTGATTCTATTACTCATTTTAGACAGAACTTAGCTCAGCATTAAACCATCTGTAAATCAGCAGCCTATCACACCCTCTCCTGGTATCTTATAACTCCCTCACAAAATTATCTCCATTGGATATCTTAGATGACAGATCATGTTCCACATTATTTTTAATTTCCCTTCTTTTCTCCAGCATGTCCGACACAGGGGAAACTGAACCCTCAAAGATGTCCCAAAACACTGACAACAGAGTTGCTGAAAAGGCAGTTCTGTAGCATGAAGAAATGAAAGTGGCTTGGTGGAGAACAGCTGCTGGTGAAACGGAGGGCAAGCAGATCTTGCAGTGGCTGCTGCACCAAGGTAGCATTTGTAAATTACAAACAGGTCAGAAGGGAAATCCTACCCATCTGTCATTTTAAAACCATTTTTCTGACTTCCCAAGGATTTCTGCCTGCCACAGGTACTTTCAGCAAGTTTGGTGTGATTTGATCAGTCAGTTGCTATGATGGCTTAAACAGAAGAGAAACCAGAGAATGTGCATTGGGAAGAAAAGCTGACTTTATTAAAAAGAGGAGGAGGAGGAGGTGGTGGTGGTGAAGGAGGAGGAAGAGGAGGAGGAGGAGGGGTAGTAGCAGCAGCAACAGCAGAAGGGAAAATTTTAGAGGTTGTTGATTTTTACCCACAGTAGGTAAAACAGCAGAGCACTAAGGAATGAGCACACACTCCAGTTACAGGGTAGGTAGCAGAGGATGGTTTGGATATTGCAGCTATTTAGAGAAAACACATGGAGATCCTTGTATGACTAAACACTAAATATTTATTGGTTAAATACACTTAGGTAGGAAAGACCTATCTCTAATCTAAAGGACTACATAGTGGATAGGTAAGGAGAGAGAGAGATGTTTCCATCTGGTCTCTAGGAGGAAAGGAAGGATTGTGACTCAGCACAGGAAGTGCTGCAAAGTCAGTTCAGGGGTCATAGAGTAGGGACAGATAGGGAGACCCTGACTCACTGTCTCTACTCCCAATGCCCCTAGTGGTCATTAGGACAGTTGGTGCAAAAGGTCGATGCACTGGAAGTTCATCTCCAACAAAAATTCCTTCTAAATCAGAAAGACAGATAATCCCTTATTTGGCACTCCTGTCTATTTACTGGGCACAGACTCAACAGAATATATAACCTGAATTGCGAACTGTCTAGAAAGATCTCTTGCACAGTTAATGGGCAGGTCCATTTCTGACAGATATACATTATAAGTGATGAGAGATGATGTTCTAAACTGTCTGGAAATACTGAAAACTAACAAATCACCAGGGCCGGATGGCATCCATCCAAGAGTCCTTAAAGAACTCAAATGTGAAATTGCTGACCTCCTTGCTAAAATATATAACTTATCCCTGCAATCAGGTTCTGTACCAGAGGACTGGAGAGTAGCAAATGTAACACCGATTTTCAAGAAGGGATCCAGGGGTGATCCAGGAAATTACAGGCCGGTTAGCTTAACATCCGTTCCAGGCAAATTGATGGAAACATGGACAAGTACATGTGTGGATTGCTAACTGGTTGAAAGACAGGAAACAGAGGGTAGGTATAAATGGAGAGTTTTCGCAATGAAGGGAAGTAAGAAGTGGGGTCCCCCAGGGATCTGTACTGGGACCAGTGCTTTTTAATTTATTCATAAATGATCTAGAAGCAGGGGTAAGCAGCGAGGTGTCCAAATTTGCAGATGATACCAAACTCTTTCGGGTAGTGAAATCTATAACTGATTGTGAAGAGCTCTAAAAAGATCTCTCCAAACTGGGTGAGTGGGCGACAAAGTGGAAAATTCAGTTCAATGTTGGCAAGTGTAAAGTGATGCACATTGGGACAAAGAACCCCAACTTCAAGTATATGCTGATGGGATCTGAGCTGTCGGTGACTGACCAGGAGAGGGATCTTGGGGTCATGGTAGACAGCTTGTTGAAAGTGTCAACTCAATATGTGACAGCTGTGAAAAAGGCCAATTCCATGCTAGGGATCATTAGGAAGGGGATTGGAAATAAAACTGCTAATATTATAATGCCCTTATACAAAACTATGGTGCGGCCACACCTGGAGTACCGCGTACAATTCTGGTCACCACATCTAAAAAAGGACATTGTAGAACTGGAAAAGGTGCAGAAGAGGGCAACCAAGATGATCAAGGGCCTAGAGCACCTTTCTTATGAGGCAAGGCTACAACACCTGGGGCTATTTAGTTTAGAAAAAAGACAACTGTGGGGAGACATGATAGAGTTCTATACAATCATGCATGGTGTGGAGAAAGTGGATAGAGAGAAATTCTTCTCCCTCTCCCATAACAACAGAACCAGGGGTTATCCCATGAAATTGATTTCCGGGAAATCTAGGACCAACAAACGGAAGTACTTTTTCACACAACGCATAATCAACTTGTGGAATTCTCTGCCACGAGATGTGGTGACAGCCAACAACCTGGATGGCTTTAAGAGGGGTTTGGATAACTTCATGGAGGAGAGGTCTACTGACAACTACTAGTCGGAGGGCTGTAGACCACCTCCAGCCTCGGGGGCGGGGTGCCTCTGGGTACCAGTTGCGGGGGAGTAACAGCAGGAGAGAGGGCATGCCCTCAACTCCTGCCTATGGCTTCCAGCAGCATCTGGTGGGCAACTGTGAGAAACGGGATGCTGGACTAGATTGGCCTTCTTGGGCCTGATCCAGCAGGGCTGTTCTCATATGATGTTCTTATGACTGGGTAGCCACTTCTGAATCACTCTGGGCTGACCTTACCTGCATTTCTGCAACCACCTGACTTTCCCCTACCCTTTGATGCACTACTGACCTGTTCTCTCCATTTATGATAATGTAGATTTCAAGTCTGAGCAAGGATGACATTGACTACCATGCTTTGTACAATATTAAGCTTACTGCTTCCACTAGTCAATACCAGGTAGATCTTTAAAGGCAGTTACATATATTAAATATATAATCATTGCATCCCAACAACAACAAAAACAACAAATATTTATATACCGCTTTTCAACAAATGTTTCCAAATGTTTTCACATTTTTAGAATGTGAGCCCTTTGGGGACAGAGAGCCATCTTATTTGTTTTATTTCTCTTTGTAAACCACCTTGAGCCATTTTTGGAAGGGCAGTATAGAAATCGAATTAATGATAATGATAATGATAATGATAATGAATATGAATGAATAAATAAATAAATAAATAAATAAGATGAATCCCTGTCCCCAAAGGGCTCACAGTCTAAAAAGAAATGTAAGATAGATGCCAGCAACAGTAATTGGAGGTACTGTGCTGGGGGTTGTTAGGGCCAGTTACTCCCCCTGCTAAATAAAGAGAGTCACCACGTTAAAAAGGTGCCTCTTTGCCCAATTAGCAGGGGTAACTGGGCAACTACAAAATGGGGTAACTACAAAATACAGTTACATATTGGTATGCCAAAATGCATGCCAGTGATCAAATGTCAGACATGAAAGACTGCGGTATGCCATCTGTAAAATGCTTTCAGACAATAGATCCTGTTATATGACAGTAATCAAATGCTATCAACTGTGACATGTCAATAATGTTAATCAAACATCATTAGACATCAAAGACAGAGACCAACTATTTCACAAATACTTGAATATTCAGAAATGACCCAGTGAATATTCAGCATCAACATGCACAGAGAAGGAAGGGAAGGACAATTTGGGGAAGCAAATTCTTTCAGACTCATTGAGACTGGTCTCAATTCTTATAATGAGTGATCTTTCTGCAAATAGGGAGAGTGCATACATTTAATTTTGAATTGTGCTGAAAAACTTCCAAGGAAGTATGAGTTAGAAATGGCACACAATTTTCTGTCTCAGTATATATGAGTGCAAACTGGGCAGTGCTATAGGTCTCCCAGTGCCCATGTGCTAAGACCAGCCTCTTAAATCATGCTTTTCTACAAGCTTCCAGAATCTACAGTAGATGTGCACTAGCACCAGGCACCACAATATGACAATCCTTGACTCCTTACTACATTGTAGCCATTGATCTTGATAGGGCTAGCCAAAAATTGCTCTAGGGTGGGCAGTTTGTAATCTATAAAGCGAATTCTCCATGGGGAATGGTCCAATTGCTTAAGTGTATTTATTAATAAAGAGTGCTTGCATGGTGTTCTATTCCAATGTATTAACTTGCCCAAACAAGAGCTAATTGTTCAAAATACTCATTTCATGAATTTCTGGACTCAAAAGTAATTGTCATATATTTCAAATTACTTCCAAATATGCAGGAGGAGGAGGATGGAGTGGGGGCTGGGAGTGAATGTTGTACAGCACCACAGAAAGGGGATTGAGAAATGTATGACAAGTACAGCCCCTTATGCAAGTGTGGAGGATATCGCAGTGATAAGATCTTTTGTTTGTCTTAAATCTGTTAGCTTGTCAGCCAACAGGTTATTAACTTGCAAACATGTATATGATCAGGGGAGTGACTGGTTAATGCCACAATCTCTACAAATCAGGTGGGTGTGATGCAAGATGTCTTGGGGCCTGGTGTGTCCATCTAATGTTCTTCTTCACTTATTAAAATATTTATATGCCATTTTCTTAAAGAGTTTAAAGTGGTTTACAATAATATCTTTAAAGCAACAATATTTTTGTCCACAATAAAATATTACATCCATAATAAGATCAAAGCAGCCACAGAAATCAAATAAAAGCGTAATGGAAGAGGTGTGCCTTACACACCCGATGTGGTACAATGTAGGGGGAAACCTATAGCTTTGTTCAGTCTCAGAAAAGACTTTGATAACTAAAGAATACATCAGTATAAGCCCCACCAGGTAGGAATGCAGTGGCAGGTTTCTCACATGTAAAGGTAAAGTGTGCTGTCGAGTCGGTGTTGACTCCTGGCGCCCGCAGAGCCCTGTGGTTATCCTTGGTAGAATACAGGAGGGATTTACCATTGCCTCCTCCTGCACAGTATGAGATAATGACTTTCAGCATCTTCCTATATCACTGCTGTCAGATATAGGTGTTTCCCATAATCTGGGAAACATACCAGAGGGGATTTGAACCGGCAACCTCTGGCTTGCTAATCAAGTCATTAGGTGACTTCCTCACATGTATTGCTGTATAAACAAAACCGACAATGAAGCAACTCCCAGGACTGACTACTGGCTCTGATATGAGGATTTCTGGGAAAGAGACTTGGGGTGCTGCTAAGATACCTGTTTTGCCCAGCATTTGGCTTTGGAAGCAAGCTGCTTTTCTAGAGGCTTCAAGAAACAACTGTCCTTGTCTCTACTCACTAAGGAGCACACTCTGTTTTCATGTCTTGAACTAATTGCTAAACTGGGGTAAATTACCTAAAGTAATTGGGATTTAGCTGCCACCAAGAGCAACTAGCTGGCCAGCTGTATTCAGGGCCATGAGCCTTCTCATATAACCATTTTATTTATTACATTTATGCCCAAAAGGACAAAATTGTGTCAATATGCTTGGATCATACTTTTAAAAAGAAAGACATTTGAATTTATCTATTGTATTTTTAAATTGCTTCTCTTCCAAGAAGCATAGGACAGCATGAATTGTTTCTCTTCCCTGACTCATTTATCTTCACAACAACCCTATGTGGTAGGTGGAGATAGAGTCACATGGTTGAACCAGATTTTTTTTAATGTATTTATATACCACTCAACACGTTTCTGGGTGTTTTACAATAAAACAACCCAAATTAAAACACGATTAAAGCAATTTAGAATTTTTTTAAAAATATGTTAAATTCTATATTTTGAAATTGAACCTGGGTCTCCCCAGGCTGAATACTCCATCTCTCTATCTACTACAGTGGCTCAGGATTGGAAAATGTGAAAGGTTACAATCCTAAACACACTTACTTAGTTTCATTGGACACAGTGGGACTTACTTCCAGGTAAACACACATGGGATTGTACTGTTAAAGATTATTGTAAAACTGTATGAACTGGCCCACTCCTTAAATAGCAATAGCACTTACATTTATATACCGCTCTATAGCCGGAGCTCTCTAAGCGGTTTACAATGATTTAGCATATTGCCCCCAACATTCTGGGTACTCATTTTACCGACCTCGGAAGGATGGAAGGCTGAGTCAACCTTGAGCCCCTGGGTCAGGATCGAACTTGTAACCTTCTGGTTACAGGGCGGCAGTTTTACCACTGCGCCACCAGGGGCTCTTTAAGGTGGACACCAGTTGGTTAAGACTCAATTTTTGTTCTGTTCATAACAAATTTCTTCAGAAAATACATCTGCCTATTGGATTTGTTGTTGTTGTTGAAATTCAGATTCATACTGCATTGTGGGGTTTATAATGAAAAAGTTGCATAAATACTCAATTGCTCTTGAGCACACATATTTCAGACGTCAGGACTGGCTCCAAAATGATAAAGATGTGAGAGGTCAGATAATTTGGCTTTTGCAAATCTACTTACACTCACGGAAAACAGTGATAGTTTGTTATGCACTGATTTAAAAATATTGTGAGAATGCAGAAGGTGTAGTCCAATAACAAGGTTAAAATATTAGGAGGATACAACTGAAAAGGAAATGAGAAGACAGTCAACCTGACTGATCAGGTGACCAAAGAAAAAGCATAATATCTTGAAATGGACACTCCCCAATCAGGTCATATGATGGAATGTTCTTAAGATGTGTGGACTCTAAGATACTCTCCTGGGAGCCTAATTAATTAATTAATTAATTAATTAATTATTACATTTTCAGACTGCTTCACCCAAAGGCTCTGGGTGGTGCACAACAAGTTTAAAAAGACATAAAACAAACACCATCTACTTAAAACAATATTAAAACAATTTTAAAACAATTCAAAACCATTAAAAACTAATTAAAATACCCCAAAACAATTTTAAAACCTTGGAAGGCCAGGCCAAACCGGTTTTCAGGGCTCTCTTAAAAAGGCCAACAGTGAGCCTAAAGTGCGGATATCTGCTGCGAGTGCATTCCATAGGACAGGAGCAGCTACAGAGAAGGCCCATGTCCAAGTCTCCACCAAACGTACCAATGGTAACTGGAGATTGACCTCTCCAGATGACCTCAACATGCGATGGGTATCATGCAGAAGGCACTCAGCTCTCTAAGGTAGCCAAGCCATTCAGGGCTTTAAAGGTAATAACCAGCAATTTGTATTTTGCCCAGAAAAATATAGCAGCCAGTGCCACTGTTTGAGAACAGGCATAATATGATCTCTCCGGGTTACTCCAGAGACCAGTCTGGCTGCCGCATTTTGAACTAACTGAAGTTTCCAAACTACGTACAAAGACAGCCCCACATAATGACATTATTTATCATTTATTTATTCATCATATTCATATACTGCCAGAGATATATAGTGTATCCATCTCTAGGTGGTAACCTGGTAACCACATGGAATCCATTTTTTATCTCTTCAACCCGCCTTCTTTTCTTTCCATTTTTCCATCTTCCTTTCTGTCTCTTATGTTTTCCCATTATAGTCAGCAATGTGGGGTGGAGGGAGGGAAGTCTCTCTTTGTTAAAAAAAACAAGGGTGGATGGGAGAAGAGCAAGGGATTTGGGGTTTACGGCTCATTGATTCATTGTATATAAGCACTGAATGCCAAAAACCAATAAAATTGCTAATAATATAGAGAAAGCAGATACTGTGAGCGCATGCTTATGTTCAGGTGGCTCATAGGCAGACTTGTCACAAGCAGGCTGCATTTTATCATGGCTATCAGAACGTCTGGGTAGTCAGGATGCAGGATCAATAGAGCTAATGCATTCTACCCCAATTTCTCTTTTTTACAAAATAGGAATAAACCTAGGATTATGCCCCCTGCAAAGGTAAACATGCTTTCCCGCAGTGCCCTCCATTTGAACCTGGCCTCTGTTGCTTCCTTTATTTTTAGGAGATGGCAGAAGAGTTACACCAATAACAACAATACATTAAATGCCTTTTGAGGAAGCAGGTGCATATCTTAACTTCTCCAATAGGAACGATTTTATTTCCCTTTCTTTTCTCTTCCCCCACTCCCACTCCCCTTCCCCCACCCTACCCCCTGCTCTTTGGAAGAGGGGTATGTTTAATTATGAAAGGCCCCTTCTTGGTTGTAATCCGTTTCCAGTTCAGTTCCTTGGCTGGATAAATCCCTTAAACGTGTTGTCGTTCCTTATTTATTGATTGGAGGTATTTGCGGTTTAATTGAGCAAGTCGGTCGTGGCCCAGGGCAGGAGTGGCGCTACATGAGCAATTAAATCTGATTAGTCGGAGCCCTTTAAGCCCCAGCTGGGTGATTGATAACCGAGACCAGCATTCCTCAATTGACTCGCTACATCAAAAAGGAAAAGGACTTAGCCGAGAAATGCAGGAGTCCAGCGTGAAAAATAGCAATGGAGTTGGGCAGATTAGACCTTTAAAAGAGCTGAACTAAAGGGGATGAGAGAAAGAGAGAGAGAGGGAAATCCACCCATAAAACAAACCCCTGGGTGACTCCTGTTTCTTAAATCCAAAGCCTGTCTGTACTTTCAAAGGGCAGGCAAAAAAAAAACCCCCAAACTGAACTATGCCTGTATGTAGCAAGGATGGGCAGATGAGGCTCAAGGATGCTCTACATACACACAAACACCTCCCTGGGAACCGAACTCTTTATTTAAGCCTATAAAACTGTCTGTCGACTGTTTGTCCCCAGATGCAGTAATGAAGAGGTGAGACTTAATAAAAAGGCCATGACTGTATGACTTCTTAGAAAAAGATCTGCAACAATTAACTAACCTTTTTAATCTGTTCAAAGCTAGTGCCAGAAGCTCCCTGGTTTGCAGTTGTGACAGGGCTACTGGTTAGTGGGGCAAGCCGCCTATCCTGATGACTCCATACTAACTGGCCTGTGACCAATATGACCCTGAGTCAAGACATTTCCTAACCGCACCTTCAAGGTGTCTTGGGATTCCAGACCTCGTCACAACCAGCTCAGTCCTGTGGTCCCCAGTGTTTGAATAGACACTTCCTCAAGGAGCTTCATTCCTTTTCTCCCAATCCCAGTGACCCTGAAGGGGAGGGGAAGTCCAGGGAAACCCCTTCACCAGTTCCCCTAATCCTATATCCTCTGCTCACACCAAGCTTTCTAATATGCCCACTAACACAAAGTACAACCAAGCAAATGAAATGGAAGTAAACCTATGCAAAGCAGTACAGAGCTGGAAGAAGAAGAAGAAGAAGAAGAAGAAGAAGAAGAAGAAGAAGAAGAAGAAGAAGAAGAAGAAGAAGAAGAAGAAGAAGAAGAAGAAGAAGAAGAAGAAGAAGAAGAAGAAGAAGTAGTAGTAGGCAGCTTAAAACTGTCTGATCTGTCACCCAGTTTGGCTTGTGCTGCTTCAAAGAAGGCTTAGAGAGCCACTCAAAAGGCTGAAGGAAGCAGGAAGGAGGAAGCCCAGTAACTCCTCCTGTTGGTTGCTGCTCAGGCATGTTTAATAGATGCCTACCCCATCAAGTGAAGGGGACCAGCAAGCCTGCCCTCCTCCTTCCCAGCACCAACTGCAAAGGGCCACCATCCTTCCCCAGTATTTTTAAGAAAATACAATAGTCCTCAATAGGCCAAAAGCCAGAGAGTGCATCAAAGCAAATGAGTGTCAAGATTATCAAGTCCCTTCTCTGGGGTGAGGAGAAACAGGAGAAATTATTAATCAGCTTGGCCTCTGTTGACACTCTCTACTTGCCAAGTAACAAGAGCCCTGCCAGATCAGATTCTGATCAAAGACCTATCTTGTCCAGCAGCCAAATGCCATCTTTTGATATATACAGTAGATTCTATTTATCTGAATTGATATCAATATAGATATTTATAAGAGAAAGAGATTATAAACCTTGAGCAATTTTGAAGTGGAAGTATAAATTCAAAAAGAAAGAAAAATTATCCCCTTCCACACTTCTGGGAGTTTCTAAGGAAAAAAAGCTAGATATGCATCTGAATCTCTTCACACATAGAAGTACACAAGTCAGAAAGCCAGGATTGGCTGCAACTCCTTGCTGAGGATGCATTCAATTGCAAAACTGGATTTGTTTTTTTGGGGGGTGGTGGTGGTTCTAGATAGAGAGGATGATCATATTTTAGATTCTGCCGAATTGGGTTACCCTTGGTATTCTTCTAACTCAACTAGCATGACTCTTTAACAGAACCAGTATTCAGCAGTTGCCAATGGCCCTGAGCCCTCATAAGGGCTCTCTTCTGATCCCTGAGACCACCTTTGTACCCATAGCCTTCCTGTGATGGTGTCAAAATAACTGTTAGGGCCCACCTGGATGGGAGGGACCAAAGAGAAGGACACCTGGAGCCAGCTATGCATTTGAGTGCAACTTAAAAACTTTTTCTTGATCAATGCTAGGTTGGGGATTTAAGTCTGCTCTCAGTTTTAACAGATGATCAGATGAAGTTAACCAAATTAACAGCACTATGTGTATGGTTAAGAGAGTCATACCCAGGCTGTCACTCATTTTCCTACTTTTTAAAGCATCCAGCAACTAGTTTCCTACTGTTGAGAAGTGGCAGCGAGAATTCAGTGTAATGGAGAATCATGTGAAGATGGAGAACACATGAGATGACCTCAATGTCCATCATGTAGGAAAGCACCAGCAGTGTGCAGGACAATGTGCAGGACATCTCATGATGCAGGATAGGAGAATGACAGTCAGGACAATTGCTGACACTGTACAATTGGTAGCATCCATTCCATCTTGACAGACAACTTGAAGATGAAGAAGGTAAGTGACCGATGGGTGCTATGAATGTTGACAAAAGGCATGTCACTTGCAGACGTCATCAGTCAATTTGGACATGATGCATCAAGATCCAAAACACTTTCGGGCCCGGATCGTGACCATGGATGAAACGTGGGCCCATCACTTCGATCCTGAGACCAAAAGGCAAAGTGAGGTGTGGAAGCATACCTCAATACTGCCACCCAAGAAGTTCCATGCTGTGTGATGGCTACCATTTTGGGGGATGATGGGGGTGTACTCATGACTGGACCATTGTACCATGATCACTATAGCAGTTGGCAATTACTATGCCAACCTAATCAGTCAACTTCATGGAGCCATCAAACAGAAAAGGCTTGGGAAGTTGCGATGACGCATGCTCTTCCTTCGAGACAATGCACCAAGCCATGCTTCCCATGTTGCAATGGCTTCCTTCCTTCCTTCCTTCCTTCCTTCCTTCCTTCCTCTATTTATTTATTCGATATCTATACAGCCCTCCCAAAAATGGCTCAGGGCGATTTACACAGAGAAATAATAAAGAAATAAGATAGATCCCTGTCCCCAAAGGGCTCACAGTCTTTAAACTACTCAGACACCCTCCCTATTCTTCAGACTTTGCCCCTAGTCTTTTATTTGCTTCCTGAAATGAAGGTGCACCTTTGCAGGACAAAATTTTCATGTGATTCCAAGGTCATGACTGCTGTTGATGGCTGACTGGACAAAGAATTTCTTTCCAGAGGGATAGAGGCACTGGAGCACAGGTGGAACAAATGTGTTGCAGTCGAGGGGTGTTACACTGAAAAATCAAAATCAAAACACATAGGTCTGAGTTGTTCATATATGCCAGAATACAAACTTTGTGAACATCCCTCATAGTTTATAGTTAGATCCTACTGTTTGACTGATTTAAAAGCAATTCGTTTCCTTGAATTCAGGTAGACTGCTGTAGTACCTGAGAACAGATAATTGGTATGTATTCTGTCATATACCTATATCTTTACACACGAGCTTTTTCTCACTAGTTTATTCACTTGTTACACTTCTATCCTGTCTTTCTTTTGTCATGGTGGAACTCAAGGTAGTGTATACCCAAGATTCCCAGGTGTTCATCCACCCAAGCACTGACTGGTCCTAGATCTGCTTAGCTTCAGCAGGTGGTTGTACCACTTGTTGTGACCTCAGCTTAGACTAAAGCCTTAACAAGCTCCCGGGTCCTAATAGCCTCTTTATTTCCTACCACTGTGGAATGTTGTGAAGTGGTCAGCAACATAAAGGAGACAATTTAACTTCACACTAAGAAAGTTCATAAATTGTTAGAAGAAACCAAACTATGACTCTTACTAGCTTGTTACAAGGGTTACCTGGCAGATAACATGAGGAGCAAGGAAAGAATTTGCCAGTGGACACTTCTGGGAAGGTAAGTTTTGGACATTAGAATTTTTTTTAAAAAATAAAAAGACTCATAGAGGAACAGTTTGTGTTTGGCCACTAGCAGCTGTAGGAAGGGGTGTTTGGCTTTCTTTGCCCACGCCAAGGACCCGGTTGGAATTGCCTGCCTGCCCCCACCTGATGGCTTTGTCCTGAGACGAAAGCTCCCATTGCCACCATTGGGGCCTTCAAGGTCCTCCAAAAAGACTAAGAAGACTGAGCCCTTCTCACTCTGGCCAAGACACCAACCCTGAGCATGAGCATGTAGCACATCACTCAACTAACTGGATTCTCACCATCATGTCCCGTGGTTCTCATGGCTTAGTGTACGATTTTTTTACAATTATGCTGTGGAAGCCAATTCGAGTGTCTCTTTAGGTGTAGAATGGCAGAGAGAGAGAGATTTCGCTGTTCAAGGGCGCGTGGAAGTGTTGTCTGGAGGACCCTCCCCAGATGTACAAGACATCGTTTTGAGACTGCAGTCGATGGAGGAATAGCCGCGTGGAAGAACTCAGACAGAATCGTTTCGTGGAACTCCAGCTTGGCTTCGTTTGGTTTCGTTTCTGCCTCTCTGAGCCACGATTAGGCCTGGGGAGAGGCAGCAACCGGAGAGCAGAAAGTCAGGCCCGCGGGATGGGGAGAAGGAGGAGGCAGCGAGGAGGGCGTCAGCAAGTGCCGGCCTTCTTCTCCAAAGCCTTCCGCCCCCGTCGGCTTCACTCGGAGCCCCCCTCGCAACAGCCACTGTCTTAATTAGTGCAACCACCCATGAAAAGGCGGGTTCACCGCCGCATTATTTGCCCCTGTGTGAAACAACAACAAGCCCTATAAACAATTGTTAGCTTGGCCTCTTGCCTCTGGTAAATTACACAGCATTAAAAAATAATGCTTTTCATATTAGGCAGTAATTAAAGGTTGGGACAGCTTGAAAACAAGCGCCGGGTGGGGGGAGGGGGCGGAATCAAAGCAAATATAAAAATGCTCTTTCAAGAGTTATGGGAGGCTAATAAAGTCTGTCTGTTCGAGAGAACCACTTTGCCCCCAGCTACAGCCAAACTGGAGCCGCGGCAATTGCCTCTCAATAAGATAATGATATTCCTTTCTCTGCTATTAAAAGGCTCCCAGTGCAAACTTTAAAATGATTTATTTAATTTAAGAAATTATGAGGTGTAACTTCAAAGCGTAAGCCGTTAGTAATGGAAAACACCAGGTTGTTTCAAATTATAATAATAATTGTTTGGAATACACTGACATCAAAGTGCTTTCATCACCAAATAAAATATAGCCCAGACCCCGAGATCCAGGGGAGTTGACTGAGTAGTTGTTTTGCGCGCGGGGATGTGTGTGTGCGCGCGCGCGCGAGTGTGTTTATTCTTTCCTTATCAAGAGACATTATTTTCGCAGCTCCTTTTCTCAGCTTTGAAGTTTTGACAGTCTTAAATTAGCTTTATTGCATTTTTGGGCTCGCCGATAGGGAGATTATCTTGGCTGCTTATTTTTCATTCTGATCTGGGCTCCCCTCCCCTCCAACTCCTGTTGCTGTTTCCAGGGGACTGAAGTTTGTTATTTAACACAGCACCTTAGTAGCCCCAAATTGGCTATTCAAAGTCATTAAAAAGCAAATAACTCTCTCTCTCTTTTTTTTTTTTAAAGTTGCTAAAGCAATCCATTACACGTCTGGGAAAATATTCTTATTTAAAACAAACTTCGGACGTAAATGCTGGCATAATCAGTTTAATAATAATAATAATAAAAATAGGCTGCGCATATTTCTTAAGGAACGTGGGCTTTGCCCCCCTCCCTTTACGAGTTTTCTTGCTTAGTCAAAAGGCAGCCTTCTTTAAAAAAAAAAAAAAACAAGTGGGGGGACCGTGTGTTTTTTGCCAAGAAAGCCTGCCTGCCGCTGTCAGACGACGGCAGAGTGTTTAATTTCCTTGAATAGCTTTATGAAGCTTCACTTGTGGATGCATATTCGTGTGGGTGCTTTCAAGTCGCTCCTTCCCAAAGACAGCCGAGCGATGTCGAGTCCCTGTTAAAGCCAGAAAGTCAACATTTGCTGGCATTTCTAAAACGGTTGCATCTTTATAGACCAAGCTTTCCACTTAAAGCAGCGGGAAGGGGATTTCCTTTGCGTTGTTAAAGAGCGTGGAAAACTGGCTTGATGGAGAGATGGGCCCGTCTCCCTTCATGGCAGCTAGCTGGCTGGGAGAAGAAGAAGCCGGAACAACTGCAGCCCCCGCCGTGCGAGCCTGTCTAACCTGTGAACTTGACATAATTCGAGGCAGAGAAACGGGGAGTCGCCCTTCCTTCTCCGGCGGTGGTCACGGCCAAGCGAAAACAAACCGCTCTGAATGGAAGATGCGAAACTGTTGGCGGTGGAATCTGTCGCACCTACTACCGCCTCACTCACACCCAGCCCCTACTGCGCTCTTATAACAACAACAACAACAACAACAAATATTTATATACCGCTTTTCAACAAAAGTTTCCAAAGCGGTTTACATAGAGAATTAATAAGTAAGTAAGTAAGATGGATCCCAGTCCCCAAAGGGCTCACAATCTAAAAAGAAAAATCAGATAGACACCAGCAACAGTCACTGGAGGGGTGCTGTGCTGGGGGTGGATAGGGTCAGCTGCTATAACCAGCTGCACTGGAAGGAAGCTTTGTTCATCTTCGTTGGATCTATATCGATATATGAATTTATAGGTATCGATCATATAGATATGAATATGAATTTCATATCTATATAAATTCAGATAGATATACATATAGCGTTGCAAAAGAACCTCAATGTGCACCCCGACCCGAAACATATTGACTTAGAAGAAACTCCAGTGGAAATCAAAGAAATGGGGGGCCCTACTTCCCCATAGTCGGACTAATGGGGAGCTGTATCCCGTCCTCTTTTGCTCTCCCTTCCTCAGTCATCTGTTTCCACAGCTGTAAGTTCCGAGCATGCATGCCTATAGAGCGGCAAAAAAGGCTCTCTAGCAGCTCAAGTCGCTTGCACCGACTGCTCTTGATAGGGATATATGGGGGAGGGGGTACTTTTGGAAGGCGAGGTTAGAAGATCTTAATGGTGTGCAGCGCGATCTGATGCCCGTTGACGGGATTCCAAAGCCATTTATTCTGCTGTAAACGTGCACAGGATTGCAGCCTGAGGCAACATAGTGAGACTTGCTTCTGAGTAAACGTGCATAACCTTGGACTACGTGAGTTCTTTTCCTCACCTCAAGTTGTTGTTTGTTGCGATCAATAATGGGCGTGGTGTTTTCATTATGAAGGCTGAGGTTCTCTGCACATGTTTTTGGACACCAGCACTTTCAGCTCAGCATGATTTAGTGCCAAGTGAGTATGCATGCATTGGATTGGGCTGCATAATTCACAGGGGCTCCCAACAGGAGAGCCAAGCCAGAAACCAAGTGCCATAGGGCTGCAATCCTAAATGCAGGCACTAAGAAGGAAACCCGATTGAAAGCTGTGAGATTTGCTTCTGATCAGGCTGCACAAGTGATAAATCATCCAGACATTATGCGGTTTGATGATTTTGCTTGGCTTTGTGATCTTGAAATTCTGCAATTCTTCTATCAGTTCGGAAGCGGCTTCTGGTCTATAAACTCCGCCCCCGCCCCCCGAGTCTAGGGGTGTGACCAGTTGAAAGGATTCCATAACAATCCAGATAGATCGATATACATATACATATACATGTCTTGTGTGTGTGTGTGTGTATACACACACACACACACACACACATATTGTATATTGTATATATACATATATGTGTGTGTGTATAATATTCACATAAGTATAGTATAAGAATTGAATATATAAGTATAGGTATTGAAATTTGAGTAGCACAGTTCACAAAAAGACGTCCTATTTTTAAAGGTGACTTAAAAGATTAAGGCTGCAAGGCTGCAGTGCAATCCTACAGTTACTAGGGTAAAAGGTCCACTGAAGCTATTTGAACTTACTTCCGTGTAAACATGCATAAGGATCCTGCATTCCTGTAGAATGCATAGTAAACATTTTACAGGGCAGAAGGATACTGCTTTGGGAGCAAGTCTCCCTTTCACGGAGATAACATTCATAAATGTTATGCAAGGAATGATCTGTTTCTATAACAGCCCAAATTGCCTGCATTGGTTAACTCGAATTGCATTGGCTACTCACAGAAAAGTCTTTATATTGGAGAAATTCCCTCTGGATCATGGAACATTCCTTTCCCCATTGTGATCTATCAGGTATATGTGTTTTCATATTAAGGCCGCACATTTCCATGAACATAAGTTCCGTTGAACTCCGTGGGAATTTTTGTGACGTGCAGAGATTGGGGGAGGATGCCCTATATATTTCAGTGGGGGGGAGAGTAGCAATATCAGACATAGGTGGTTTTTTCCCCAAAATACTCTCCAGGGTTCCAGGGTTCAAGTGATACGTACCGTATTCATTTAACGTTCTAGAGAGGGATTGTGATCTGAAAGAGAGAAACCCTGAGAATTAATAATGACCCAGATTCTGCTATTTAAAAGTATAAAGAGGAAAGAGGGCGAGAGACGAGTAGGCTTGTAGCAGCCCGATCCTATGTATGTTTACTCAGAAATAAACCCTGAGTTCAGTGGAGCATGTGTAAAAGTGCCTTTGTTACGCATTTATCCAAATCAGTGAGTATGCATAATACGTTCATACAGGGCTGTAAGTTGATCGTCAACCACATCAACATTTTCCCATAACAAACAAAAATATAGACCTATCTTAAATTTGTCTCTGCACATACAAAAAGGGAAAGAAAGCGCGGGCGCAGGCACACACACACGGCTAGCCTGATCATGCCGTTCTGTCTTCACTACATATATTGTGGACACATATGTGCCAACAGTGTTCCAAGAATCCCCACGTGTTGTAGACTACAACTACCAGCGTACCAGCTGCAGTGGCCTTTGGCTGAGGATCACGGGAGTTGTAGTCACCAACATCTTGGAATCCCTATTACGGGGAACACTGTATGCCAGTATATATGCAGTATACACTATAGTACACCACTGCCTGACATCTAGACTGTTTCTCGATGGAGTACCTAATCAGTACTCAGTAGGTACCTTAGGTACAGTAGTACATTAGTCACAGTCTGACATCTAGACTGTTACTCTGGAGTTCCTCTAAAGGACTTCTGAATTCCAGCAGGATTTCCTCTAGTAAATTTAGTCAGGAGGACGCCAAGCACGGTGTCCAGATTTGAAAACCATAATAATGTCTAAATCTGTATGAGCATGACTTTTATGAGAACTTGTTGCTAGCTTTATTGCTAAAAGTAATGATGAGAACGCCCTTGTCCTCTGTGACAAGCGTGAGCTCCATCAGGAGCTGTCAGTGACCGGCGTCTCCTGTTTAAAGGCCGCCTTCTCCGCCGCCTTGGAGCTCAGGGCTGCAGCGGCCGCGCCGGCCTAAATTGTAGGAAGCTTGCGGCAAAGTCGGGCCTGGTGGGTTAAATCACTGGCCCCGAGTGGATCCCTAGGGCGGCCCACTTTTGATATTTGGGAGCAGATGTTGCGGGCGAGGTAGGTGGGAGGGAGGAGATGTCTCTCAAATGGACAGGCTCTGAATCCACCCTGCCTGCGCAGAGGTATCACCCGTCTGGGTTCTTCTTCCGGATTAGGTGTGGAGTATAGAACCTGGACCAGCCCCTGAGCAGAGAAAGCTCAGCCCTATATGCGCCCTTACTTTTGAGAAAACCCGTTGGTACCCACGAGAGGTGCAGTCTTGAGCAGGTTGACTCAAAAGTAAGGACTGCCTTTGAGCTCAAGGAATCTCAGTTCTCAGCTAAGTGCGTATAGGACTGCAGTCTTAATGTCCAGGAAACTTGCATAGGACTGGGCTGCGCACTTCAATGTCCACACCCCTTGAACCGGAGTCGCCCTGCCGGAGTCATTAAAGGCTTCCAGCGAGACAGGCTTCAGTGCCGTAGGCTCGCTCTGCTAGGCTGCAATCCATCCACACAACGCCCGCTGCTACAAACAAACAAACTCTTGAAAAAATTGAGACAGACTGCCTCTCATCACAATACTCTAAGCACATTTTCGTCACTTCCAAACTCTATGGAAGTCAAGGGCTGTATGTGTCTGACTGAGACAAAACAGTTCGTGTCAATGGGCGTTTGATTTCAGGTGGCCAAGCACCGAAATTGCGGGACACACGCGAGAAGTTATACAAAGGAAATGGGCTGCTCTTGGTCCTTTTCAGCACAAGTGGATGGCGAATCTTCATTCCCATCGGCTCCAAATGTATTGTGGAAATGCTTCATTGCAGATCTTGAACTGTGCAGTCACTGGCAGAACACAGACGGTTCAGTGGGGTGGGCGGGTGTTTCAAGCCAGAGACTGCATCTGCTCCATTCCCTAGTGGTGGTGAAGATTTAAAAAGTGATCATCTGGATTGAAACGTACTTCAAAAAATAAATAAGTAAAGAACCGTCTCCCACTGCCAAAAGTTACTATATTTGACAGCGTTTGTGTGCCTGTGTGGGTGAGAGAGAGAGGGTTGAGTGAATTGCATTGCGCAAGTACAGTACAATGTCGGCCCCGTTCCAGAGTAGTGGCTGCTTGGGACTTACTTTCTTAGTCGAATACTCAGAATCAGATCCCACATGGGATGAAAGCTGCACACCTACTCGACAGTAAGCGGGGTAAAAATGGGTCTAATAAACAAGCAAGCTCACTGGGACCTACTTCTGAGTAAAATGAACACGCCTAAGTTCGGGCCCTAGTTGTAAACCCAAGAGGCATTTGGAAAGCCAAGAGGCATTTGGGCTTCAATCAAGGGGCACTTTTAGCATGTCCTTTCGAACTCCGTGGGGTTTGCTTCCGAGTCCACGACCACAAGATCTTCGTGACCACTCGGCGTTTGACGATCAGGGCCTTACCAGGGCGGGGAAAGGCTAATCCGGAGTGCCAAGAAACTCGGGGGTCTCAAGGACGCTCCGGACTGAGAGCAGATGCCCTGATTTAACAGAGCCCCACTAGCCGCTTGACCTCTATAAAAAGCAGGAAACCCCGGGGTTTGGCAGGAACGTGACGACATGAAGGGCAGACTCCGCAGCGTCTGATGGCCACTGGCTGAGCCGTGCAAAAAGGCTCATTCCTAACTGTTTGTGTCAACAGCTCCGTCGCGGGGGAATTCAAGAGCCGGGGGCGGGGGAGCTTTTCATGTCCTCCTCGGTCGTCTTCCTCAGCCAAGCCAGACGCCGCTCATCAAGTGCGAACTCAGAAGGCAAGGCTCCGAAGCCTTTTTTCACGCTGCGGTTGTTTTCTCCGTCTTTTTGGAACTGCGGCATATTTATTGCTCCAGTTATTGTTTGCTTTCTACCGGAATTTAAGAAAGCGTCCCTGGTTAGATCAGATGCCGGCAACCGAACCCCAATCTCTCTCTCTCTCTCTCTCTCTGAATCGCATCTGTTTTGTGTCAGAAACTACTTCGGGAACACAATTCCAGTTTGCATTCAGCTCACCCCCGTTAAAGAGTCGCCATCGCCGCTCCTTGATCAAGGGGGGTAATGATGAGTCAGCAGCGCCTCTTCCGGGGCTTCCTTGGATGTAATTGATTCAGTTTACACACATCCATACACAGTTGCCTCCGGGGCACCTCCCGTGAGGGCTGTGATGAAATCTCGTGCGCGTGTTTTAAAGCAGAAAATCCCTCCCTATCAGAAAATCGGCTCTTCAATTAACTCGGTCTATCTGCCAGCTTCGATTCAAGCGGGTCAATAAATTGGGCGCCCGGGTGAGACTCCACTTCGAAGAGGCCGGGAATTATCTCTGCTAAAAGGGGAAGGGGAGGGGGGAATTTCTTCCTTCAACACCCTAGCCTTCTGCAATAAATCTAGAGTCCCTCGCAAGATCACGCCTAACACCCTTAAAGCTCCCTTGCTCAAAGAATTTCCAGCGCGGAGATTTCCTAGTAATCCCTGACACCGCTGATTTATGCCAAAGAACTCCGGCTCTCTTTGCTTTATAACCCTCCCCTGGCTCAGTTATTTTTAAGGGCATCCAGGATCACCGAGGCGCGCTCTCGCTCTCGCTCTCTCTCTCGCTCTCCTCTGCTAAGTTCCCTGCAAATCGTTCTGTTAAAGAGAAAGTCTTTTTCTCCATTTTTATAGCGCAGCTATAAACGATAATTAGAAACGTCTGCCGCGGAAAGGGAAGGGAGTCGGACTTTAAAGCAAAGCAAAGGCGGCGGCTCCAATCCGGTTTCTCGTTTAAACACCCTGCTCCTGATTCTGCGAGAAAAGAGCACCGTGCTTTAGAAGGCTTTGGCTTTTGTGGGCGCTTCTTAGGCTATGGGGGACATTGTCCTGCTCGGACTGTGTTGCGTGGCAGGGAGAAATGCAGTAGGTGACATATCTCCCATAACCGAATCTCTCTCTCAAAGTGGCAGCCTTACTCCAGAGCAGGTTCACCCAATCAGACTGCTCTTCTAGAGTAAGTGGCTTGAGGCTCCGACACCAAGGACTCGAGGCCCTCACCAAATAAAATCCCACAAATCCGAGTTCGAATCTTGCCTCTGCCAGGAACTCACCTCCAGCAAGCCACCTTCTTTTAGCCTCTGCCCCCTGCATCTGCAATTCGGAGATATTAACCTATCTTACAGGGCTGCTGCAAAGAGCATGGACAATATCTGCCTACACTCAGTGGCTTTGAACACTTTAGGACTGCACACTCCTATGCTCTCATAGCAGCTTCTGCGTTAATACGTGCAGGGGATCGGGCTGTAAAATACTATGTAACAACCTGCCTAGCGAGCAGGAGGCTGTTGGCTCGAATCCCCGCTGGTGTGTTTCCCAGAATATGGGAAACTCCGAAATCGGGCAGCAGCAATATAGGAAGGTGCTGAAAGGCATCATCTCAAACTGCGCGGGAGGAGGCAATGGCAAACCCCTCCTATATTCTACCACATGACTCTGTGGTCGCCAGGAGTCGACACTGACTCAACGAAACAATCTTTCCAGGAGTCGACACCGATTTGACAGCACAACCACGCTGGTAGGAGCGTCTTTGGACTGGACTCCTTTTCATCTCCCATCCCTTTCCCTCTTAAGTGAGATTAGGTATTTCAGAACAATGTTGGCTTTAAAACCCAAGATTCTCTCTCTTCAATGTATTTCAGTGGAGCTTCGCTTCCCTAAAGCAGTGGAAAGTTCTGATTAGGACAAAACGGAGCAGTGTGTTCTATTGTAAAGGTCCCACAACTTCAACGCGTGATGCACTTTTCAGACTAAGAAGGGGCTTCCATCAAAAGGCACCTCTGCCCCAGAAAGTTAAAACAAGGTCAGATGATAAATGGGCTAACTCGAAGAGTCCCACCCCATCCTGTAAGAAAAAGTAAATTGTTTCAACGGAGCTCGTCACCAGTTGGGAATGCAAAAATCACTCCCTAATTAAGGACAAGGACAAAGCTCCAGGCAACATTCACAAACAGCACGGGTGCATAAAAGCGTCAACAGAGCCGAGCTTGGGGAAGTCAGAACTATCACGGGCAAGTATTGGCTTGACAGTACCCCGCCTCCGAAGCTAACTCGTCAGCTTCAAGCTGCCAAGGGTCAGCCACCCAGTACTATTACTGCTGGACTACCTGGAGAATAGTCCGGGCTTTTAAGCCGGGTGACTGGTACAAATGTGTGTTTTTAAAAATAATGTTGTTTCCAATAGTAGTGGTAGCAGTAGTATAGCCCTCATTATTTTAAGGAACTCTTCCCTAACATTTATCTGGTGAGGACAGCAATCTCATGTGCTCACTTAAATTTCGAGTTAATCCCATCCAACTCAACAGGATTTACTTTGTTTTGGAGTAAGCGAGCACAGCAGGACAGGGCAGCACAGGGGATAACTGCAAGTCAGCTCTGCCGCAAGTTTTAAGGGAACCAGAGGTTTCCTTGTGACTCGCTCCATCCAGAGATGCTACTTACCCACTGGTGGAAACAATTAGTAATGTTACCAAAGTCACTTATGAATGAAAATCACTTTGTTTGCAAAGTGTCAAAGCAAGATTATTAAAAGGGATGTTAAATTCAAAACCAAGAGGCCAACTTGCATGATCTGCAGTTTCTACATTGCCTCTTGGCCACTGGTTTTATTTTCTTTCTGACTGAAGTTTAAGGAGAATGGAGATGTATTAACATAAAGAAAGCCTGAATTATCATAACTGAGTATTTCTTTGATCTTGACCCAGAAACAGCAGAAATGGCATTAGACTTTTTTTTAAAAAAACCCAAGCACTGACAAACCCACACACAATTAAACAAGGTTTTTTAATTTAATTCTAAATAAAACAGATAAGAAATAATAAATCTTCAATAAAATATATAAAATTGTACAAGGCGTCCCTTTCAAAGGGATTTTAATATGCTGGGTGTAAAAGGGTAGAATGGAGCTAATGGTCAGGGTTCACAACAACACAGCCTGTAGCAGGGTGAGGGAAGGGGGGGGGTGAATCTTGTGGCTCCGATTCTTTTTATAACATGCCAGAAATACATCCCGGAAAAGTCCTGTCTTCAGCAATCTGCATCCTCTATTGACATTTTACCACAAAATTTAGCAATAGTAATAATCATAAAATAATTAGAGTAATAAAAATGGGTTATATAGTACCAAGGATGCTAAACCAGCACTCTCCCTCTCCCCTCCATGCACAAATGAAAAGAAAGGGTGGGTAGCCCCATCTTTAGAGTGGGTGGCACTATCTGGTTCTATAGGCTTGTTTGGTTTTCTGGATCGATGGGTGTTTCAGGAAATGTTTAAGCATAATTCCTTTTTACAAGCTAATAATGGTTAAAGCACAGACTATTGCAATAAAACAACTCTGCAACATGGTTTTGATAGTAACTCTGCACGCACACGCGCACGCACACACACACAGTGGACAAATACACACACACCTCTGAAGTTACACTTCATACCTCTATCATATTTTTTCCTGATATCATCAAAAAGCCAAGTGTCCATGGACTTAAGTGGCAATTATTCAGCAAACAAGGACGAATGGAATCAATTCAAGACACAACTCTTTCAAACCTTTCGGCCCTCCTTCGCCATTGCATACCCCCCCCCCCCCACTCCTTATGTGATGCTTATGAACAAGAATCCACTTCTAGCTAAGGATTGGGAAATTATTATTGGCATCAGTCCTTTGCATAGAAATCCTTACACTACTTCCTTTGGGTCAATCCCAGTTATTTCCATGGAACGATTCTACAGCAAGTATTTCAGGATTGCCATTTTAAACAACTGTATTCAAAGAATCCCAGAATCACCTTACTGGATCAGACCAAGGTCCAGCTAGTTCTCTGTTTTGCATTCTGAACCGGTAAACTGCTTACACTTCAGTTTTAACAACCGGAGTGGTTGTTGTGTAAGATCCATGGGGAAATGTAGAAACTGGCCCAGTTTGGCTATTACTTTAGTTTTATTTTGGGTTTATTCCTTTATAAACTGAACTCAAGTATATTCCCCCACCCAGTCAAACAACAAACTAAAGGCGGTATTCCTACCTACATGCACTCAATTAGGAGTAACCACCATTGCATACAGTGAGACTTACTTATGAGTAAACATGCATAGGATCAGGATGCCACCTTTTCATTTTAAACAATGTTCTGTTCCCACTTTTAAAAATCCCATGACTTGATAGCCACTGGGAACGTGTGTGTGTGTGTGTGTGTGTGTGTGTGTGTGTGTGTGTGTGTGTGAAATTCTTGATTTAATGATTGATTCCTCACCCCCATGTGCAGTATAAACAAACTATATTAGTTTAAGCATGTATGTTCAAAAAAAACCTTTCTTTCAGGATCAGATTCTGAGAGTTGAGATCACAACTAGCTGGTTCCCCAAGCTGCAGAATACAGGCTCTGCTTTGCTTTCAAACTCCTATATACTCGATAAGGCACATACAAACATGCAGGAAAATGACCACTACTGGTTTTGTACTGCACTCTTGGGACTGGGCAAGATCCACCAGGAAGTCTATTGCATTGCTGCTTTGCTTGATGATCTTCTTATGATAAGTGGTACATGCTATATCCAACAGGAGTAGCATAGAGTCCTACAGGTGGGATGGGAAGCACAGGTCTGTGAAAGGGATACGTTGTTCCATAGAGCGAGGCTGCCTGGAGGGGGGAGTTGATGGGGAAAGGGAGGCTGAACCCAGAAGGCAACATGGGCTTGGCTGCCATTTTTAACTTCTCCAGCTCTGCTTCCTGCAGTCTCTTTGCCTTGGCTCTCCGGTTCTGGAACCAGATTTTGACCTGGGTCTCTGTGAGGTTCAGCGAGCTGGAAAACTCAGCCCTTTCAGCAATCGAGAGGTATTGCTTCTGACGGAATTTGCGCTCTAAAGCCAACAGCTGGGAGGTGGTAAAAGGTGTTCGAGGTTTCCGGTTTGTCTTGTGTTTTCTCAGTGTGCAGGCTGTGGGACTCAGGTGTCCTGGAAATAAAAACAAAGATCAGTTATTGGAGAAGAAAATGAGAGCTGCCAAATCCGAGGAAAGCAGCCGAGTAAAAAAGTATTCGTGAAGAAGATGGGATCATAATGGTTTCAAAATATTAAGAATAAGAAATGACTAATATTAATCAAATTATGGAGAAGAGGAGTGTATGGATGGGGAAAGTAGCATGGCGCCGTTTTGCCCAAGATTTTTTTGCTAAATCTGGCGTATCTCACACACACAGTGGGACATCAAAACACTAAGATAAGAGGTTTGGATTAGGGAGAATACATGGGGTTATGTTTATGTGAAGGCATATGAAGAAAAGCAGAACACAGTAAATTCAGATGATATGAAGGCCTGCATTTTTAAAATGGAGGAAGGGAATAATGCATTACTACTGCTTGCAATCATGGCCTCAATTCTTAACACAGATCTTTAAAGTCTGGATTTTAGCAAAAACATACTGATAGGTGAAGACATGTCTTCCCACTCTAAGAAATCTCACACTGGATAAAAGCAATGGCCCATCCAGTCTGGTATCTTTTTCTGTATTATTTTTCATGTCACCAATATAATTTACTGAAGTTACAGCATTTGATCTGCAATGTTTAACATCTTGGCAAATCTAATAAGGGTTTACTTTGCCTTTGGTACTCAAATGGAAACAACTAGCTCCATGTTTCCAACTGATTGCTGTTTCATACATTACACAAAAGCAAACCTTGGATTGTCACCAAGTGTACACTTTACAGGGAGTTGCAACTAATCATGGCCTCCTGAGGAGCACACCTGTACAATTCCAGTTTCACCCACACTTTCAAACATACACTGTATATCCACATCTTGGATATACAGCTAGAAAACAGTGTGTGAAGTTGCTACAGAATACCATTGTACCCCAACTGAGGACCCTACAGGCTACAAGTAAGTACTGAATCCCTTTCAAATGGGTTATTATTACTTCTGCTACTGCTCATTCCTTACACTAGCAGGAATCCAAATTCTATAAAGGATACAGAGATTTAAAGCAGGCAAATGGAGGATTGAACAAACCATGATATGCTGATATGTATACTGAATTTTAGATATCAGTTTGGCCACAATTATAATATCCAATGTGTGAAGGGATGTTTTGGGGGGTTTTTTTAGAGTCAGAATGGCGAAGACATTGGCCACAATGCTTCTGAAATAATATGGCACATGGCTACATATACCTGCATTTCCATATCACTCTACAAGACACCATGGAGAGCACAATTCTTCCTGGCTTTTGCCTAGAGCAGCACTGCAAGCCATCTACGAAGACTAGTCTGTTGCCAACAGCTGTTCATCTTCCTTTTCTGCAACAGTTCCCTGTAGTACTTCTCAGTGAGAGAGCCTACAAACATTAACACAGGGAGTCTTGTGGCACCTTAAAGACTAACTCCGCTTGAAGGTGCCACACAAGACTGTTGCTTTTTGCTGCTACAGACTAGCAGAGCAATCCACCCTGGAAGCTACAAAAGTATAGAACTTCTGAAAGTTGCTGATTGGGAGACCAGGATCATAATATGCTATGCATGTGTGCCTCCTAGTAAGACATAGGGAAACAAGGATTTAGACAGGTCATTACTGAAGCAGAAATATTAGCATGGAATACATTACTAAAGGAATGAGTTATTGGTAGCAGCTAAATGGTGGTTGTTGTTTTTAAAGGCTCATATAAATAAATGCATCCCCAGCCACCACTTGCCATGATTGATCCACTGTGAATGACATCTTTGATCAAAAATTTTAGTCTGCGCTTTCTTTGCCTGAAGACACTGCAGTAGGGTCTGATAAAAAAGTTTTTGTCTTTGTTCACTGCAAAAGCTTTTATTGAAATCAATGGTGGGGCTTGTGTGATCTGTGAGCAAAGAGCTGACTGTCACACACCCCTCCCCACAATTTAGTTTAGAGTATATTCCCAGCCAGCAACAAAAAGAAAAGGGGAGAGAAAGAGAGAGACATCCTGATTCAACATGTAATTTTATGACACGTGCTGATCTTTAAAAATATACAGCTACAAAACATCTGCAGCTAATATAAGATGCGGAATTTGTTTCATATCTTGTTCCATTATGACCCAAAGCCTGCAATTTGCATAGTAATCGCCTCAACTTTCTTTAGCACAATTTACATTTCAGTAGGACTTCTTCCAGGATTCAGCAATGCTCTGATGATGTGAGGGCAAAAAGGAATTGCTAACATAAAAATCCTGAATATATTTAACATGGAAAGAAGGTATTCACTGTAGTCACAGGGGTTTTCTAAAAGTATATGTTGAAGACCACAAGGTTAAGGAGATCACAAGACAATTCATTTACAGAAGAGTTTTGTTTGAAAGGTTGGTTTCAAAGGAAACTGTTGTCTAGGATAAGATTAAAACTTAAACCTATCAGAGTTAAATATGTGGCACATTTCAGAATCAATGTTCGTGTTGTCATGTCAACTGTTTAGAAGAAGCCGTATTTTTTCATACCCATCTTTTCTGGTATTTTTCAAGATTCAAAGCATAGATTTGGAAATTAAATATGTACTTTGGATAAAGTATGAAGGGGCTAGAATATGTTAAGGTAAGTTTTCAGTCTCCCCCAGTTCTCCCCAAGTAAAGCAAAGCACGGGATGATTTGTTAATAACTATTCTATATAGTTCAGTTTATTGTGAGCCTTTATCAAATACACAGATTTCTTGGCCTTTTGGCTAAGAGCAAGTATCATTCTCTAATAAAAGTCAATCTGTTCTTATCAGTTTAATATCTGATACTTCCTCTATTTGAGGACTGTATATTCTAAATAGTTTCTATGGTCTAGGCAAGAATTTGCGCAAAAAAACAACAAACCCTGTCTGCATACAATGAATTACATTTTAGCAAACAGCACAGTACAGTATCATCAAGGCCTCTTACAGAACATAGAAGGTTACTTTACTGGAATTCAGTTTCATATTTTCATGGGAACAAATGTCTGTGTCCCATTAAGAGTCCTTTAAGATGACAAATCTTCAAAAGCACAGGCCCGAATTGCTGCTTGGAAGTAAGTCCCGTTGAATTTAATGGGATCACACCTAAGTAAGTGTGTGTACAGCTGTAGCCTGAATCAAGAGGGGTCCTTTTATTTTCCTATCAAAATATAAAGTACAAGAGGACAGTCTAAATGCATTCTGTTTGGCAATACAGAGAGCAATGGTATAACATGAGAGTATTTGGGGAGGTCGTGCTTCAAGTGAAGGAAACTACGAAGAAGGGCCTCCATGAACCACTATAGCATAACATTGGTTTCAAAAACCATAATACTACTTGGCATGGCAAAACATGGATGTTATTATGTTGATGAGCTAATCAAGCAGGCAGTCTGTATACTATGAACTTTAATCTATTTCTCTTTCAAACTGATTTGAAATAAGATATCTGCTCTTCATAGTACAATGACTTAAAAATGACAGTCATACAGTTGTTTTTACAATTTGCTGGCTATATAATTTTGAAGTGGCATCCCCCATAGTTTATACTACAATTTAATATTTATTTATGTGTTTTAAAAAATCCTCTTCATTTTCTGGAGTTTTATTTTTAAGACAAGCTATTTTCTTTTCCAGGGAAGATGCACTCTAGGTTGAGAAAGCATTTTTCTTCACAGGCAAAAGGAAAATGTTTGAGAGCCAACCAGACCTAAAAAGCTGTAGGTAGGTTTTAAGAATCCTTAGAGTGAGTGCTTTGTATAGACTCTGAGTTTAAAACGCCACAATTCTGGTTCCCCCTTGCCCTCACTTCATTTGGAAGCACATTTTCTTGGAAGTTCCATTGAAATCAGGGGAAACTGTTGCTTTCAAGTAAAAACTGTCTAAGATGAAGTTCTCTCAGTTGGTGTTTTCTTAACCAGTCAGTTCCTGAAACCCAAACACAAGTGAAATGGCCACAGATAAGAGTGAATTCTGTAGAAAGCTATAAAGAAATCCATATGCTGGAATCCCAGCAGGTAGTTAGGTATTGCTGGTAAAACAAGACACACAGACACAAGAGGAAGCCTATAATGTTGTTCAGATATAGCATTGCCAGAAGTTTTGATGGCTTAGGGAAACTGGCCAGTATGCAGGGGCGTAACTACCATTAGGCAAGGGGAGGCGGCTGCTTGGGGGCCCCCATGCCTCGAGGGGCCCCCCAGAGGCAAGTCACATGAGGCAAGTCACATGACTGTATATTGTGAATTGTGTGTGTGCATCAGCGAGGGGCCCATTTTAAATTTTGTCTCTGGGCCCACTCCAGCCTTGTTACGCCTCTGCCAGTATGTCTTATTCTGCTGTTCAGATATAGCATTACTGGAGGCTTTTACTGGCTATGGAAATATGGTCAGTCCTATGCCCACTTATTTTGGGAATAAATCCCATCCTCTTGAAATCAGTGGGACCCATTTCTGAGTAAATGTGCATAGGACCAGGTGGTAAGGCAAGCGGATATCTGGGGTGAGGGCAGGGAGGAAGCTAGGCCTTGGTTGCCTATATGGGGACTTCAATGGGAATAGTGTGGAAAATCAAGAGATAGGAATAGATATTGCCATATATTGTTCATGGCAACTGTTGCTTTATGGAAAAGCATTTTGTATATGTCAGAAAAATAGTAATTTATACTCTGATCCTACCTCTGCTTAGAATCAGGGTATAAATTACTATTTATTTATTTAGTATTTACTTAGAAGTAAGTTCCATTAAAAACAACTCACCTGGGGCAACTTAAATACTAAAAAAAAAAAAGTGGAGGGCAGAAGCTTTGAGCATCAGAGGCTACTTCATCAAGTACTTCAGATGCTGTGGGCTTTCTGACCCATGGAAGTTTGTGCCACCCAAAATGTTACAACATACATGGGTAGGAAACAGAGCTGTCTTACTGGGAAGTTTCCCACTGTTGCCACAGTCTTTGTCACCAGGCCCTTTAAAAAGCAACCAGATTCTGTTGCTACTGCTGCAATAGGTTAGCATGGTAACATCTGTAATGGATTTTTTCTTCATTTTTTTTTAACCTGGTCTGGAGAAAATTGTAATAAAAGTCAGGTAGATGTATGATGGTATATTGGCACAACGGAAACGAGAGAAGGATGCCAGAAGCTTGTGGAGAAAATTGTAGAACATGATAAGTCAAAGCTCCAAGCTAAAAGACTGAATAGTAAAAGAAGTCCTTTTAGAAAATCGCTTCTTGAAACGCGAGTGTGGAAATCCAGACATGATGAAACAGACTTTGGAAAATCCACCATTACTACTGAAATATAGCCCAAGGACGGGTGTTCTAGTTGCGGCAAGATCTTTGGTGCGCAACGGGGTCTGCTGAAAGCCTGTGAGAAAAAGAGCAGAACGCTTGGGCGACGACGGGCAGAACAGGAGGAGGGCTGGAGGGAGCCGTCGATTTTCTCCCTGAAGCTTAACATATCAGTCGGGCAACTCTCTGCCCAGTTGAAGTGAAGGGAGAAATTCTCAGCTAATGATTTAAGAAACCGTTTCGATCCTTCCCCATTCTATTTGTTTTTTCTGCTCCTGGACGGCTTTTGGAGGCCCCACAGCGGGCTCCTTTTATACCGGCGCGCAGTTAGAGTAAATAAATACAATTTGAGGTGCGCCTGGAAGCCTCGAGGCAATCTTCGGTTACAGGTGCACAAGAGCAGGCAACAGAGGGCGATTACAAGAATGATCACCTATTCCCCGAGTGGGGAAGCCTGCGATTCTTTTTCCAACTTCCTAACAAGAAAGAACCAGCAAACATAGAGGAATGAGGGGAGAGTTCTGCTCACACGGGAGCTGGAAAAGCAGAGAAACAGGCTCGCCAAAGGACAAAGGTCCGATTTGACTGGGATCCATCACCCTAAATAACTAGACATGGAAACACCCGATCATATCCCTCCTGCCGATTAGAGCGGAAAGGAGGCATGATTAATATGGGCTGAAGGGAGCGGGGGTCACTGGGGCTTGGGAAACGGGTCTAGGCAGGTTGGAACCCCCGAAGTCATTGACGCCTGGCTGTTGGCGAATATTTGGACAGTTCCGCGCACCGCTTGCGGCCACTTTGGAAGAGATCGCGCCGGCAATGCGGCAAGTTTGTTTTTGCGACTATTAGCTAAATCACATGCAAGCAAAAGCGGGGGCTGGGGGCGCTTAAGGCTGCGGCCACAATACCGCGCCAAGCTATTAACAGGACATGATCCTTGTTTGCCTGGAGTCGCGGTTTGTGTTTTTTCCTTTTCAATCTGCCTCAGTTTTTCGCGAGCTCGTCCGGAAAACGGCCTGTCCGGGTCCCTGCCGTTGCACGACCCGACTCAAGCCTTCCCTTCCCTCCTCCTCCGGACTCAACTCGGGGCAGCACCGGCGGCTCTTTGGGGAGCTCCAACAGGGGCGCGGAGGGCGGGCGGCTGGTTCCTCTAGAGCTGCGGGAGCGCCTTTCGCTTTGTCCTCCCTCCCCGCACTCCCCATTCATTTGGCGGCGCCTCGCCTCCCCGCAGAGCAGCCTCAGACGGGACTCTCCGCGCCCGCTTGCCCGACCGACCCCGATCTCCAGGACCAATACTCACTTGGGGGAGGGGAGTATCTGCCGGCCTCTGGCATCCACGCAGTGCCATCCTCGGAATTCTCGGATTTAACCGACGAAGTCTCGAAGGTTTTTGTAAGTCCCCCGGGGCTGGGAGCTTCCCGGGAGACGTGAGCGGGCAAGAGCAGGTTCCTGGAGGTGCCCAAGCCAGCCGCTTCGATGCCTCCTGCGCTCACCTCTCTGGGGGGCTTTTTGTCAGACATGAGCGCTTCCACACTGAAAGGCAAACTGGAGACCTTGACTTTGTGGTGATCCTCAGCCCCAGCGGCGGGGCCCTCTTCGTCCGAGGAGGAGAGAACCTCCTTCGCCTTGGAAGGAGAAGCCATCGCGGCGCAACCTCGCAAGGATCCCTGTCCAGAGAGGTGCCGCCCGGAGTCCCACCACCGCGACCGCCTCCTTCTTCTTTCACTCCAGACCACTCAATCAATCTCTCGCTTAAGCGCTCCAGGACGCACCAGCTCCGCTCACATCAGCCCCAACAGCCGAGCAACTTTTTTTCCTCCCCTTTTTTGGGAGACTTCTGGCTGTTTCCTCCTTTGGGAAGTTGAGTAAGCGCGGCGCAGCCAATGGGAGCTGACGGTGACGGTGACGTAAGGCGATGACTCATGTGATTGGCTCTAAGCGGGTATGAGCATAGATTTTTTTCCCCCTTTTAAATAAATTAGAAGTTAATGACATGGGCAGCAAACGGAGCTGTGTTATTAGGGAGCTTTCCAGTGCTCCAACTCTGCTGCCTAAACAGGAAAGTCGCTGGAGTAATTAGGACGATGACATGAAGAGGAAACTCTGAGAGTGCAGATTTCCCCCCTTCCTTCTGCTCATACGTTTGAAAGCTCCTGCTTTCTAAGCGTAAAATCTGCCAGCTAGCAGTTCTCCTTGACAACACTCAAGTACGATTCCCAAATGGAGCCTTAGGGGCCTGTTACCAATAGATTCGCGGATCCTTATGTTGTAAGGATTCGCAAACCTATTGGCGGCCAAGAAGGGTTATCCGACTGCCAACAGCAGTGAATGCTGCTGGTGAACCATAGGAAGGATGATACATGAGATTTCACGTTTCACTTCCTGGTTAGTGGGGGTGAGATTACCAATGATAATAAATAAAAATGCTTTTTATTTATTTTTTAATAGGATGCACCCTAATACTGAAGCACGGTTTTTAATTCTAGAACACTGCAGCCTCTTGGAAAAGGAATGAACGCAGGAAGGGTGCACTTCTTAGTTAAGAGTGAGACAGATCCACTGGACTTCTTAGACCTAAAAGACACGCCATTTTCCAGACAGGGCCTTTCCACACGATCAGCACCTCCGTTCTTTATTCCAGGGCATGGCTATAAGGTGTGGGGGTGGGGCGCACCTGCAAACGACCTTTGGGATTTAATCAAGTGTCATAACCTGTTCTTCATAACATCTCTAAACAAGGCTTGGGCTACATCGTGTTAACAGTACGGGGGGATTCCTGCCTGGTTGCCCTCTGTCTTCAGCTGCAAAGTCATATGTAAGTGAACAAATTAAATGCACTTGGGAGAGAGGCTGCTTCATTCATTTTCTTTTAAATGATGATGTTGCTATCATGAATTGCGGGCGCCTAACCCTTGATGACAAACAGATGCATTTTTAATAAGCCAGGAGCCTGAGTCTGCACTCCTTTATTTGCCAGCGCATCAAAGAGCCTGGAGGATGACAACGTCGTCCCACTTTTCCACTGCCTGCCATTAACGCGAACAAGGTGTCTTAATTTTAATTACAATTACCACTCCGAGAGAAGCAAATCATTTTTGCTTCGCAATTAATTTAATCTTGTAATGATAGCTATTTAAGGACCTGTTGATAACTATTGTTGTTATTAACACATACGGGTTGAAAAACGACTTCCTTTTATTTTATTTTATTTTATTTTATTTTATTTTAAAGTAGGAAACAGAAGCCCAAGACAGAATTACACCCCGTGAACACTGCGTGACATTGGGATAAATGTAGATCTGCTAGTTAATACTCTCCTTCTAAAATACTTATGGGGACTTAAGTTCCTTTTATATCAATAACGTTTATGTGCAAGTTCCAAGTGGTTTCTATTCTGAGCATCGGTGTGTAAACGGACGTGATCCTTCCTATATTCTTCAAGGTGGGGAAAGCACGGCAGATATTGGGCTGGTCCCTGAAAGGCCTCTATGAAGCTTCTCAGCTTTTCTGTAGAGCTGACACTGTGAAGTGCCTCTTTCCAATGTCCGTACATGTTGCCGGCCTCTTACTGCTTAGAAGTACTACTGAGGGACTCTGGTAAGAAGGGTCTGGAACTTGCTATCAGTGTAGCCCTGTTTTTACTCGGCAGCAAACTCCACTGGGTTACTGCCTCGTTTGGGGGATTACAGCCTCGGCGTGTTCCTGGGCTCCTGTTTAACCGAACTCTGCTTATCCTGCCGTTTTGTACAGCCCTCCCCACCCCTTCCAGGGAGACAGATGGGAGTCTTTCTTGACCTGACGGCCCGATTCTACCCGTCTTTACTCAGAATTCAGTGGTGTGGAGTCCCGAGTCCCGATAGCACGTGCAGGTGACTGCAAACTCCAGCCGCATCTTCTCCTGATCCGGCGCTGCTCCTTCTCATCTTCTTTCCTGGCTTGATCATCAATACGGCAGGTACAAATTAATTTGCTGCCTTAGGCCAGGCACCGAGGATTACTGTTCAGAAGAAGACTTTTCTTTGAGCAGCATCCAGGGCTTCTGGAAGCCTTTCGCTCCCTTTTGTCGGCTTGGGCTATTGGAGACAGCCGCTCCTCCTTGCTGTGACTGGATCCGTTCCCACCCACCGTCGGAAGCTGTAGCTTCTCCTGGAGAGGGGAGGGGGGAACGGGGTGTTCTTTGGGGTGCAATCCACCCCTTGGCGAGGCCAGGACAACATTCCCATCGATTTCCATAGGCTGCATCTTTAGGGGTCTTAAAGGGCCTTGCACGGAAACGCGCAGGACTTCCAGGTTCAAGACGAATACTAAGGCTGCAATCCTATGCTCTTGGCCTTACTTCGCGTTGAGCTCAACCGGACTGAGTTGGCGAGTAAACATGTATGAGGAGATCCGACTGCAAGATGCCACATTAGGCAAGCGGGCATGCTGGTCCTAAATACACATGCACTTTCTTTCAATGGGATATGTTTACAAGCTCAGAGTCCCCCAGCCTTTCCCTCGGCCGTTACACGTTTAAACAAGGATGGCCTGCCAAATGCACCCAGGGTAAGCACTGCACGCGGCGCCGTGTCCCTCTCCTTTCATTATATAGGCCACATACAGAGGCCTTCGTCATGTTTTCAGGACCCCTTTCGCATGGCTCCATGTTTCGGATGACTTCCCAAAGGCCTTCCTGGAGGAATGGCTGGGCCCTGAAGAAAAGACTATTGAGAAAATTAATGCTAGCTCCCCCGCCCACACACACACACTTTTTTTTTTAGGAGAGGCACTCTAGTAAGTCTCGCATTTAATCTATAGCATGTCCTGAAACCACAAGTTGCAAAATGGGCAGAAAGTGGGTCTGGGAGAGATTAAAAAACCGAACCCATTGTCTGGTGACTTGTTCAAAGGTCTACCTCTGAAAAGGACTGGATCTTGGGCTAGCAGCGAGTCTGTACCCCAATCCGCCACCTCGCCTTAATGACAGGTAAATGAGAATTGATGCAAATATGGAAACAATGTGTGTAAACAGGGAACAATGAAGCGCTAGTGCCGCTTGGCCGAAGGGCTGCAGATAATTACACCGGATCAATGCAACTTTTCTAGCCGCGAAGAATAGGACCGGGCTTGGGGATGGGTCACAGTGACCTGGTGGTGTACAGAACTGGGAAGGTTGGCTGCCTTCAGTGTCTTCGCACTGAATCCCTTCGCCTACCTCTAGCATCCTCCCGCCCCGCTTTCTTCATGCACATCCCTTGCTCATATTCTTTTCTCACTCGTATATACTGTGCGATTTCTGGCCAGGATGAGTCCAAAAATACTTGGTTGGGAACTTTGCTGGAATTACAGAGGAGGGCAGGAGGCAGAGGAGACCAGTCTCCCCTTTCCTTCTGTGGCTGCCCCGCTAGCTAGCCACTGTTTTAGAAAGCTGCGAAGGGGAATATGACTTGGGCTTGGGTAAAACTGGGAGGAGGGGTTGAGTAGAATGTGGAGGGACTTGCGGTTTGTATTAGGAGCCATTTGCTTTTTGCTCCCAGTTCCTAGCACTGGTTTTTAGCCCCTTGGTACTCCGCCCTAAAAATAAGTCCGCCACATTGCCTAAAAATAAAAGCCCCTTTGATTTCAGGGGCTCTTACATTATCACTGGAGAGTTTTGATGTAATTCTCTACATTTATTTTAAAAATGCATCCCTTTGAGGTGCGGTGCAACTCGAACTTATGCAAGTCCTAGTGAGTTAGATGGGCCATGTTCCCGAGGAAGCCTGCTTGGGATTTCGGCCTTAAAACCACAGCTTGGTTCCTTTGCTGGGAAGTTAAATAATGCGAAGATCAATGGATCCAGAGTCTCCCGCAGCGGCATGGATTTGAAGCGCAAAGTTTAGACTTAACTGGGCGATGGATCGTGCTGCCCGTCTAGTGGCACAACTGTTTCGCATCAGGCCGGTCCTAGACGGGTTTGCTCTAGTAGCGATTTATTCCCCCGCCCCCACCTTTGGTTTATCTGAGGTGGGATGCATTCCCAGGTTAAGTGTACGTGTATCTACAGCAACCGAGCACTACAGAGATCCGTGGCCATTATTCTACAGGAATGATTCGATGCTGGAATCGATTCGATGCTGGCTAGATCTGCAAATCTGAAAATGGCCAGTTGGCTTGAACTTTGGGTTCACACAAGGTTTCTGCCTTTGCGACTGCAGCCCCAAGCTCGGCATTTTGAAATAAACTCAAGCTCAACGCACTTCCAGACGTGCTCCTTGCAATGCCAGCCAGTCCGTGCTCTTCCACTTGCGGCCACGCTTGGAACTGCAAGATTACTTCCAGACTGCAGGAGATAGGGAAAGTTTTGAAGACGCAGTAGACTGGCCCTCCATCCATTGCCCCTCATATTTCCATTATGTCCTATCTGGGCTTCCGCCTCTCAGAAAAGAGGGAAGAGTGGCGCTATCAGGTGTTCACACGTGCCGTCATTGTACAACTGCACCGCTGGGGGGGGTGTTTGGGAGGAGGGGGGTTGGAGAATTGTTTGCGAAGGTTTTTTATTTTATTTTTAAGAACTGTTCTGGCTAATAAATGTGCCGATTTAAGTGCGGAAAAATACAGATGGACAACAGATAGACGAAGACGTCGTGCGAACCCCCATAAAGCGTGGGTGAACAAAGTCTGACAATCCCAGACTGAACAGCTCAGCGGGAAGTCTTATTAGTGGCGCTCTGTGAATCAACACTGGGAGTACCCTAATTTCAAAGCCAGGACGAATAGGCTCGGACTGCTAACCTGACCGCCTTGCCACAGCCTGCCACCCGATTCACAGCCTAGCTGGGCTGAAGGCACCGAGACGGCGAAGAACACGCTCGTCTAGCATCTGGGGCAGCTTTGTGTCTGACTGTGTAACCAGCCGCTGATTGTGTAACCAGCCGCACTTTCCAGGCGAGGGACAGAATCGCCAAGAAACAGCACAGAGTCCCGCTGACCAGCCCGCGTTTGTTTTCTAGGAAACAAAGATACTGTCAGCAGTTGCTGAGATCGAAAGGCTTCCACCATCTCTGTCCCCGAAATAAAAACTATTAGAGGCGAGCCAGACAACTAGGCTTGGTCGCCCCGACTGCTGCCTCTGTTTTTCTTTCTCTTGACACTTCCCACCTTGCCACGAAGAGCCTTGGAGTCTATTTATACCCCAAACCATTCGGTAAATTAGGTGCTGCCTTAACCCGGGTGTGTTGCCTTGTCTGTTTGGTATACTCTCTAGTCTTTCGGAATGACTACAGGATCCTAGCAGAGGCCATGAAGGTCCTGCGCTGCGTCCGCCTTGGGAAGCTTCCAGTGATACCAGCCGGTCTAGAAAAAGATCTCAGAAATCCAGGTGATACTCCGCGGATGGCGGCGGGGGCGGACGCAAGTGTGCATCCATGCGTGCGTCTGCATGATATTTTCCTATTTTCCGCGTCTGTGTGACGACGCGGATGGTAGTTCCAATATGACTGTGTGCGCACACCTGAGTGACCGTTTGCTGTTCTCTAGGATTGCCAGTGTGAGAGGTCAGGTCTACCTCGGACACTCGGGGACAATTCCACGAGGAACTCTCCCCAGCAGTTTTTGATGCAGCAGCTCTTCCTCTTGGCGAGGACGACCTGTCTTCACCGTTCCCACCACAAGCCCCAGGAGTCTCACGGAGCTTCTACCCCCTCCCTCTCCCGCCCGTCTCGCGACCCTCTTTGGTCCATGTGGCACCAGCTGGGAACTATGCGCCCCCCCTCCCGCTCCTGAGATTCTGCGGTCAGAAGAAGGAGGGGTGAAGAAGAGGGAGAGAGAGCGAGAGAGGAGGGAGAGACGCTGCAGACAAACTGAGGCTGTTTGCAGGCGCCAGCAGCGGGGAGATGAAAGAGAAACTCCTGGGGGAAGTGGCTGTGCAGTTTGACCGGCTCCAGAGAGAGCAGAAGCGGCGGCCCGTCCCAGGCAGCCCCGCCCCGCAACCTTCATCCTTACCCCCACCCCAGGGCAGCAGCGGTAGCAGCAGCAGCAGCAGTCTGCTGCCTGGCCCACTCATCTTACCTTCCCCGGCTCTTGTCCCCGAGGAGGAGCAGGCTGCTAGAGAGCCGATCGGCAGGCAGTCCATGAGGACTCTTATCAGTCTTTTCCTCCGATGCTTTAAAGGAGAACATAGCTGATGGTCGTAATAATTATTCTATTACTGTTAGGAAATATACTTAATAAGGAAAGAATGCCAACGCCCCTTCCAAGGCGAATGCAGCCAACCGGTTACTTCTGATTCCTCGGAAGTGCTGGGCCCGAGTGTGGTTGCTGGTTTAAAAGCAAGAGAAGGTCGAGAAGGTGCAAGAAACAGAACGACAAGCCCCCTAGACATATTGATTTGGGAGAAAGCCGAATACGGGTAAACAGGCTCAGGATGGGACTGCGAAGAAGGAACCCCATTGTGGAGTATACCCCACTCCCATCAGACATGGATCTAAGAAGCACTACTAGCTTATCTCCAGCTATTTTGCCCGAGATAAGTTGCACCGGTTTATGGGTCCAATACTTTGCCTCATCCCCCCCACCCCACTCTCTCCTCCTTCTCCTCTCCTCTCCCTTTCCTCTACGTCTCCCAGTTCATAGTTATGCAGCAAAATCTACGCAAGGATTGTGTTTTCTCGAAGTATAACGCCTAACCCCCAGTTCTGAACACACTACCAGACGTTCTGCTATTTCTGACGGGGGAACTTTCCAAATAAATATATTTTGGATGGTCCCCTGGCCCTCATGCATGGGGACAACCACTTACTATTCTAAGACATTTGGTATTATTTCATATTTCAGCGGCGAGGAGGGTGGGACGAGGAAATTCTCAGCAAGATCCAAAGGCCCTCTTTTGCCCACAGTTCAAGGTTAAATGGTAAGGACATGGTGCGTTATCAGAACATTTGTTGTGCCTTTTCACATTTTCATGCCCGGAATAACGACGGGATTATTATTACTACAAAAAATGTCGCTCTTTACCAAAAGCGAATCTACACTCAGAACGCAGACTCATAGAGCTGCAATGCTATGTGTTCGTCCATTCAGTCTGTGCTCTCTTTCTGTGCGCAGCAATCACAATTGTTTATCACAACTGCCTGCACGCAGAAAGAAATAGATCTTTGGCCGTAGATGTATGTGTCCTGATCTAAAATTTGGCAGGAGCTGGGGTACAGTCATAATAGCAATAATAGCAGCATATGTAAAATTCCATCTTTTTAAAGTGATCCATTTCCGCCCTCTCTTCAGAAATGAGAATCTCATTGCAAAGCTAGAGGGATGAAATTGACTAAATGCTCATATCCCGTGACTGCAATCTCCACAAGAGTGTTAGTCAATTCCGAATCTCTCTCTCTCTCCTCCCCACCCCGCTTCCAGCAGCAACGCAGGAGCCGAAGCCGGTTGAAAGGAGGCTTAATTATAGGTAATATCTGTGCATTTATCTCCAGACACTGTGGGGGGCGGGGAAAGAAAAGGAATGAAAAACATCACAGCCTTCTAAGGATGAGAGTTGCTGCTTTACAAGCGCTCGCTGTCTCTGCTCCCGGCTTCAAAGCCCGTTTTTTCGCCTCCCTTGGTCCTTGTTATGTCTGTGTACAGTACTGAGTTTCGAGCTGTCAGCATCTGGCCAGTCGGGGTGGGGGGAACCGGGCCGGCTCAGCAGGTGGGGACCACGGCAAAGATCGCCTAGCTGCGTGTTCAGGTTCTTTCGAAGCGGCGCGTGTGAGAAGGAGTTGCCTGAGTTGCTTTTGAATAAGGATTCTGAAGGTTTACGAAAGGAGCCTAAGGCTGCAATCCGGTGCACACTTACTCGGGAGTAAGCTTCACTGAACACCGTTTACTTCCAAGGAAAGATGCATAGGGTCGCGCTGCACGCGTGCTTACTCAGAAGTAAGTTCAATGGAACTTGCTCTCTAGTGAGTGTGCAGTCTAGGAACGACTGCACTCTACATTTTGAGCTAGTGTGCTGTAGTGGTTAGAGTGGGGAGACCAGGATTCCCACAGAGCCATGAAGCTCACTGGGAGGTCTTGAGCCAGTGCTTAAACCACCTCACAGGGTTGTTGTGAGGATAAAAGGAAGCAACCCATAATAATAGCATAAATATAAATATAAAAATTAGTAAATAGTAAATAGTAAAAAGCATGGTTACACCTCAGAATAATTACAGAAATGTTATCAACCCAATTTAGAAACTTCTGTCTTCTTCTTCTTCTTCTTCTTCTTCTTCTTCTTCTTCTTCTTCTTCTTCTTCTTCTTCTTCTTCTTCGGAGGGATTTGTGCTTTTGACATGCACACCTAATGCATCAGCCTATTCAGTTGTTTAGCCTATTCACCGAGTGTCTTCAGAACCAGAAATATGGGTACTTCTGAGAAACAATCACATGTGGTCTGAAAGTGGGTGGGGAGGATATTCCCCATTGCCCTGGCGCCCCTGCTGTAAAGCAAGGCAGCCAATCTGGGGTGCTTTCATTCGCCTCAGACAACAATCCAGATTCACGTTCGCGGCTGTCAACAGTCAACAATATTGGTTACATGCTCGTTATGGAATTAGAGCCATCCCTCCACCTCAATGCAAATTGTCTCCGAACAAGGATTTTCTTTCTTTACAACTGCATGCAATTGTATACAATTGGATATCTATTTCCACCAGGAGAGAGGAGGCGGGTGGGGAGGGGATTTTAAAGCTCTGCTATTAAACATATTTAATAGAAAGTAAATCCCATGCAGTTTGTTGAGATTTCCTTCCGAGTAAACGGGATTAGGATTAAGATTCATAGGATCGCGCCGTACACTGTAGGATCGGGCTGTAAACGACTTACAGTTACATCGCAAAAAGTGACTTGGCTGCACCGGGAATGAGGTGTGTGATGTCGACACGTGACGAGACCCTAAAGATAAACACCCAGAACCCCCAATTTATTGGTTGGAGTTCACGGGGTGGGGACTTATAAGTATGTTAGAAAATCAATATTATTCCTAGATGTATGTGGATTATTGTATATTATGGCTACATGCATTAGATTATGATAATGTTTATGAAAGATCCAAACAGCCTGATTCACATATCTGGGAAATCAATTGCTACGGTGCACCAGAGCGTAGTATTAGCCTGTATCAGCCTCACAAAATGCAAAATACTTTAAACAAAAAGCCAATTTAATCATAGGAGTTTGGAAACAAAGATTTTTAATGCACCCATCTCTTCTTCAGGTTTAGGGTTCAGAGAAGAAGAAAAATACTTAAAAGCGGCACCCTGAGACTGAAGTCGAAGTGAGTTTTGTAAAACGTTAAAGTTTATCGCATCGGCTACCACCTATCTTCAGGCAAGCGCTTGCCTCTTTTGAAATCCAAGGTCACAGATAGCCTGGCTGGGAGTCTCCTCTCCAGCTTGCCCCTACCCTCGCAAAACTGACTTTAGATCGCTCCTAGAGCATTTTTTAGACAAGATTCGTTTGCGGGACTGGGGGAACCTCTTCCGGATTGCGCTCTCCCTCCCCCCTCCTTCTCTCTCCCCGCCACAGGATCTGAAAGCAATTTTTGCACCTGTTGACATTCTGAGAATTAGACTATGAATCACACGGACGCCAGTACTGGATTGTACCTGTCGTGTGTTAGGAAAAGGGCGGAGTTGTTTGTTTGCTTGCTTGCTTGTTTTAATTAATACAGATTGGGTGGAATGTGTCTGTTTGCCAGTCTTCGTTGAAAGCCTCCCCCCACTCCCATCTCCCGTCTTTTTTTGTCTTGCTTGAAGATGTTTTCCCGACTTTTACTTTCCCTTTTGGCTCAAGGGAGTCCTGCAATCCGTTTACACACACACACACCTGCAAGTAAATGAAAGAAATATTGTTGCAGAAATATGCACACTGATAAAGGACAGAACGATCGTCCTCCCTTTCCTGCGCGAAAGGGATTTCTTCATTTTCATCCCAGCTTGCTGTCTCATATTTTCAAACTTCTAAAATCAGACGCATCCTGCGAGGAAAACAATGGTTCACGAACCCCTGCCTGTTACACACGAAGGATGAAGTTGGAGGCCCATCAGAAAATCCAATATAAAGGACAATTGGGAGTCAATACAACTGTATGACAGCTATATGGGTACGACACATTTAACGTAATGTTCATTTCAGTCTGTTCTTTTTTTCTCCTATAATGAAGTCAGAAAAGTACACATTTGGCTACAAATTATAGCTTCATGACAAACCTGCGGACACACTCTGGGAATTTCCATTGCAATCCACTACTTGTTTACTCCAGAGTAACGTTACTGATTTCCCCGTGATTACTAAATTGCAAGTGGATTATTCTGTTCCGGTGCTTTGTTCATGGTCTGGACCCGAGACCCCAAGGCTTGGGAGGAAAACCGGCAGAATGCAGGCGCAGTGCCTGGGAGAGGAAGAAGCTGAATCCAGAGGGCTAAAGCGAGTACAAGTAAATAGCTGAGGAAGGCCGCAAAACTCCAGTCCGGCAAGGAAGCACACTTCGAGTGCCAAGGAGTTAAGACTCAGACTTCCAGGCATACAAGGTCTGAAGGGGAAGGAAACGTCGCAAAGCAAACGACGGCTCGGGGATTCAATCCAGGCCCTGCATTTGCACTCTTAAAGCGGCAACCTTAGGCACAAATACTTGGGAAGAAGCCCCACTGAATACACTGGGACTTATTTCCGAGTCCGCATGCCTAGGATTGGCTGCTCGAACGCTTAATTTAGAGGAAGAGAAGCCTCGCTGAAACAACTGTTCCTCATTAATTTGGTGGACTTTGGGAGCCAATTTGGAACATTTAGGGTAAGAGGATCCTGAGGCAGGGCAGAAGGGATGGGACAGGATTCAATTGGCATTAAATGTGAGGTCCTCATCCAGATTCAGGGCTGGGAAATTAATCTTTTATTTTTATTATTGTTGTTGTTGTTACCACCACCACCACCATTGCATGCAGAAGGTCCCAGGTTCAATCTCTGGCATCTCCAAGAAGGGCTGGGAAAGGCTCCTGCCCTAAGCCTCAGAGAGCCGCTGCCAGTCAGTGTAGTCAGTGCCGAGCTAGATAGTCTGACTCCGCAAAAGGCAGGTTCCTATGTTCCCATGTTTACGTAGAAAAAGAATGAGAAGCAGAAGATGGTTCTCTGTCCCACAAGGGCTCACAGTCTAAAAGGAAACACAAGGTAAGCACTAGCAACATTGGAGGGATGTTGTGCTGGGGTGGATAGGGCCACTTGCTCTTCCCATGTTTAATATAGAGAATCACCTCTGGAAGGTGCCGCTGTGCCCAGTGACCAGGGCAATGGAGAAATGGGCTTCCCCTCGTAGAGGTCTAAAAGATTTCCAGGTTAAGCAGAAAGAAACTTCCTGCACATCCACTGGGCACTGCAGGTCTTTGCCCTGCTCCTGGTCTGAACATGTGTTGTTTAGAGATGAATCAAGTCCAGGGATGTCTTTCCTGCTACAGGTGTTAAAAGAATAGTAAAGGTAGGAAAGCTAACTGCAACTACTGGTGTTGTGAATGGTCATTGTGCTTAATTTTGTATACCTAGCTGAACTTTGCGGAGAAATGTCATGGCCTGGCCCTTTTCCACCCCACAGTCTACAACTCTCCCCCCACACCCGCCAGGGTTATCCCTTTCGCCTCACTATTTACAGCTTTCCCCTTCTCCATACCCACATATAATATATTTCTGCCAATGGAGGACATGCCATCCTCTGACGCAGTGCACTCTCGTCTACGAAAGTTGCTGCCACACGAAGGATGTGTTTAAAATGTAACAAGACATACTCTTTGAAAGACTCCTGAAATCTTTCACCCAGCTTCCCATTTCCAGTCTGAGCAGATTTATCAGAATGTAGGTTCTGTGAGGTTCCAGGAATTTCACTCCATCTAAGCCAAATTCATTTCAGCTTCACTTATTTGGCTGATGAGGCATGATAGGAAGGATTTCTTAGAGATCTGAGCACAGACACCCAGCGCGATCGTATGCCTGTTTAGATCTCACTGAGTTCAAGAGGACTTCCTAGTTAGTAAGTGTGGTTAGGAGGATCAGTGATGTAGCTGCAAATTCAGAAGTGCGGGTGCTCCCCATGGCAGCCCCCATCATGGCCATACCCACCCCAACAGCCAGAGAAGCTGAGAAGGACAACCTTCTCGTCCATCCACCGTTCCAGCCACTACACCCTGTTAGGTACTGTGTGCCATCCGGTCGGTGTCAACTCCTGGCAACCACAGAGCCATGTGGTTATCTCTGGTAGAATACAAGAGGGGTTTACCGTCATCTCCCACGCAGTATGAGATGATGCCTCTTAGCATCTTCCTATATAGCCACTGACCAATATAGGTATTTCCCATAGTCTGGGAAACACACCAGCGGGGATTCGAACCGGCAGCCTCTGGCTTGCTTATCAGAGCCATAGGTCTCCAAGCCTAGAAGGCACAAGGCAACCCAAGCGAAGCATGTTTTCCAGCCCTTTCCCAGTGGGCCTGTGCTGTGTCTTATGCTCGCGTGCCTGGAAGTAAACGCAGAAAAGAATCCTGTGTGGCACTTTAAGGACAACTAGATTCATGGACTAAAGCCCACGTCATCAGACAGAGGCAAATTATGGGACTAGTCCATAGTGGTTAAGATGCCACAGAGCTCTTGTGTGTTTACTGTAGCAGCAGACAAACACGGCTGCTTCCCTGGAATTGTGGCTTGGGAAAAAGGATGTTGCATTGAACACATTGAACTCCGTGAGGTTACTTCTGAGTAAACATAGATAGGTCTCGGCGTAGAACAGGGAAGTGGGCTGGATCGGGCTCCGTACATTAAGGTAAGGGGCCTTGTTCCAGTGAAACAACATCATCCGGAGTACATTCAAACAGAAACCACCGTCAGCTCTTTTACAAGGCAAACGTCATTACATGTATAGCGTCATTCTCTGGCAATAGCATCTGCAGTATAAAACTAGACTTTAAATACAGATAAAATGAGATGAAGGATTGATTTCAGTGTTTACTCTGATATATTGGAAATCCATCTGTAGCACACACAGCTGCGCCTGCCTCGACCTCCTACAATGCATGAGAACCATATTCAAAGGAATGCGCGTCTCTCTCTCTCTTTCTCCCACCCACCCACCACACCTGCCGGTCTGCAACCACATCAACCAGTTAAACCGAGGACAGGCACGTGGGTTTTAAGATTGCGGAGTGGTATTGCTTCAGCTTAATTTGTCTGTGGATCGGGCTCCAAGTGGGCGACAGAGATGTCAGCCGTTCCTTAACAAACACCAGGTACTGAAGCCAGTTCGCGTTTGTTTGATTCCCTATGGCACTGTGACTACAAAGCATAAACAAGAATTGACATTTCTTGTCTCCACTGAATCAATACAAGTAAAACCAGCGAAACTGGAGTGGATAAGTCAAGTGCTTCGGCTTACCCGACTTGTGGATCCAAATCCAAATAAATGCTCTGATAAAATGGGGTATTTTATTTTCTTATCCACAGCCACAGGCAGAAATCCAACAGGTACAGAATCCCCCCCCACACACACACACATAGGGAAAGCCCTGCTGCATGTAGTCCGGCATCCTGCGCCCATAGTGCTCGACCAGAAGCCTCTGGAAAGCACACAAGCAGGACATGAAGGCAGCAGCCGGCCCCTTTCCCACGGTCACCCCTCAGCAACTGTTCAGGCATGCTGCCTCTGGACCCGGAGGACCGATACAGCTATCATGACATGGAGATAGTGTGAGTGATGGAGAAAGCTAGACCCGTTGGGTTTCTGTATGCCCCCGCAGCTAGTCAAGGTACAGGAGCTCCGCTGGGCAAAAAGGGGGCAACCCTTTTTGGAAGGAAGATTCTACAAACCAAGGTAAATCCTAACTCAATTTCACTGCCCGGTAATGCCGCATGAGCCGCTGGAAACAATCGACCAGTGCAGCTTTAAGCATCTCAGTTATTCACTGTACAGAGGACTTGGATTCCCAGCGTTCCTTGCGGGGAAAGGAGACGAGTGAAATTGCTTGTGCCCCGATGGCTTTCGGAAACGCAGTGCGCGTGGTTCATTGTCATTTCTTTCCGCGAGGATTCCTTTTGGTTAGGGTCGGGCTGCCAACCCGAAATGCATTATATTGAAATGAAATCAGTGGGATTTCGGAGCGTGTATTGGTAGCTGATGGTGTTAACGTTAGGGACTCTCTGTGCGTGACTGACAGGTGGAGGAAAGGAAGGTGGGAGTTTTGGAATGCTTATAAGTGTAGACATGCCTACGTCTTGAGAAAGCGCAGCTGAGCGCCGTCATTTTAATTGGTGCTAATCGTATGCCCTCTGAACACCTCTTCACGTGTGTCGGTGCCTTTGCCTCTTTCGAGCCGGGGAAGCCTGTTTATTATTGCCCCTCTGATTCGGGCGGCCGGAATCATTGAGAGTATCCAAGCTGCTCTAAGATCCTGGTGGCTTGAGAACATCCTCCCGGGGATTAATGCCATTTCCGGCAGGATGTTTGTTTTGCATGGCAGTCCACTCGAAGAAAATTGATTGGTCTGTCTCGGGAGAATCCGAAGTCAACCTACCTTTCCAAGTTGGGGCGGCGCGGCCACGTGGGAAGGTGGCGGCGGTGGCGGGGGAGAGATCGAGTTGCCAAGTAACAAACCTACGCCCATTTGCGGTTCCACTGAGCGCGATGGGAATCATTTCCCGGAAACCACGCACGGGATCGGGATGCAAGAACAAGGGTTGTTGTGGGGTTGTTGGCATCAAAGGTCTGTCTAGTTTGCAGAGCCCACAGTGGCGTCTGCAAACTCACAAGCAAGCCGGAGAGACTTCTCCCGCTGTTGTTTGTGTCCAGCATCTGGTGCTCCGAAAAACACTGCCATTTAATCTCGAAGTTCGGTTTTGAAATAAGGCAAATACTTATTCCAACGAAACGGTCTAATCAAAGCTTTGGGCCAACTGGGATTGCTCTAAAACATCTCCAACCACATGCAGCCTTTACGACCAGGACAAAGGAAGCAAAATAATAGTACAACATAGTACCAACACCGGACATTCATAAAAAACTTCAAATCTTATATCCAGTCCACCAACCCGCCCGCCCACAAGATCATCCACAACCACTTATTGATCCTTGATCTTAGGTCTCTCTAAAGATATCAATGGAGTTCAAATGGACATCTCTACTAAGACTGAGGAGGGGTTTTTTTTTGAGGGGGGGATGCCTACCTATGCCATAGGCACAATCCCTCCTATGCCTCAATGGTACGATCTATATGGGAGTTGTTTGCTGAAGCCCCATTGATGACATGAATGAGAGCTGCACAAGAGCAGGAGAACTTCCAAGTGAATTATATTCCTCTTGCTCCATTATGTCCAATATTACTTTTATACATCTTTTAGAAATTTATAATTATAGGAAGATAACTTAGCTGCCAACTTACAGTGAAGGAGATCTTGCATAACTTTGTGAAATGACAAGCAGAGTAAAGTAAGTTTGAAGTCATCACCAATGTGGACACACCATAACACCCCCCACCCACTTTTTCGTTCAAGCAGAAAATAGCAACTGGGAGTGAGTAAGGGATGGGTGGGGATAAGGGGACTGTAAGTGTAAAACTTTTCAAAACCTTCAATAAACTGTTAATAATAAAAATAATAAAATTAGAATATTAGGAGGGGACTTTGGAGGCAATTTCTAACGGTTCATTGGCCGTGGAGGAGGAGCATTTTAAAGAGATTCATTGTGTTCAATAAAAACGAGCAGCGATTTCTTTTGGGAGATGCCAAAATAACATTCCACTTAGAAACAATTTTCTGTCTATATAATTTGGGACATTCACTCTGATTACCATAGTCACACAAAAACCAGTGGTGTATGTGTATACTAAAGAGTTTCTTTGTTCAGATAGCTTATTAGAATTTTAGAATGGATTGCTGTCTGAACATGATTGTTGTCTGAATATCTGATCTGTGTGATTTGTGATAGGCTTGTCTCAAACATTTTCACAGGAAATAGCAATAAACCATAGGGCACGATCCAGCAAAAAATAAAATAAAATAAAAATCTAAGCAATCTTCTGCCCCACTGAATTCAGTGGGTGAATTAAATAAGAAGAAAACCCACAGTATAAGATCTAGGTCTGTTAAAAATACACATTCAAATGACATGTTTTACTTCAGGTATGCAAAGCACATGTAAATAAAGATTAACTATTTCTTAAGCAAAAATTGCCCTTATGTCAAGCAAATGTTCATTTACAGATGAGAAAAAGCAGAAGAAAGATGAAGTGGTGAAGGCTAAAATGAATTTTGCTCTGAAATTATCCTTCTAGGATCGATGAGTCTCCTCCTTTCTTTCTTTCTTTCTTTCTTTCTTTCTTTCTTTCTTTCTTCTCCTCCTCCTCCTGGAAACTTTCATCAACATTTTATCAAGGTATATGAACAAATGAAACACACACATTTCAAAAAATATGCATATGATTGGAACAGTTATTGGCTGTTTAGTTCTTATAAATTTGTGGCTTTGACAGGACATTCATTTGTGTTTGAATTTTTTAAAAAAAGCCTAACCCTTAGCAAAAGGTTAGATATTATGCATTGTTTTGTCTTTTAAAATGTTTTGTTTGGTTTTGAATTATTGGGTGTTTTGTTTTTGTAGCATATTGTTTCACTTTAGAACTGCAAGTGCTTTTTGCCATAATTTACAGAAAAGGCTGGGTTATAATATTTTTAAATAAATATAACACGTGGATCAATTGGAATATTTCCTTTTAAATTTTGCTAGGTTTCTGGTTGTGTAAATCAAATCCCTGTCTTAATCCTATGAATTATTGTGCTAGTGGGGTGCTTCTAGAGCAGGGGTGGGCAAACTTGTCCCTCCAGCTGTTGTTGAACTACAACTCCCAACACCCCCAGCCACAATTTATTGTTGGGAGTTCCCACCAGTTTATTGATGGGAAGATGGGAGTTGTAGTTCAACAACAGCTGGAGGACCAAGTTTACCCACCCCTGTTCCAGAAGCTGAGCAAGGATCCCAACACAGCAGGATCCGACCTCGATATTTCTGCATTTGTCTTGCAGCCTGTTTCCCTCCCCAGCCTCAGCTGCATTGGGGAAGTCCCACCAAAAACTGTTCTACTGGAGGTGGCTAATGCACTAAGAGGCAGCAAGGTCCAGTACTGTCCTCTTGCGAGGTGTCAGTGGCTTATTTTGGTCCACAGCAATTATTTGTCTAATGGAAAGGATGCGATTTCTAAGCATGTGGGGTGCAGATGGAACATTTAAAAAGCCCTGAGGGATCAGACTCAAAGTCCATCTAGTCCATTTTCTCACATTGACCAACCAGATGCTTCTGGAAAGCCCAGAAGGGGACAGTATGCAAGCTTATTGTCTTTGAACCTGGAAGCAGCATATAGCCGTAATGACTAGTAGTCAATCATAGACTTGTCATAGAAACATTAAAATACTATGATTGTATGTTCTAAAACACTATGAGCTGGAAGTGGCCTTGAAGGTCTTGGCAGTTGTTTGAGTGTTTTGAGTCTCACCCGAACACTGATAAGGTGTGTGGCCACTCCTGGTGTTGTTTAAAAGTATAAAAAGGCAGCAGGACACCCCAGTAATCTGAACCTCAGCATAGATCTGGAGTCCTAGGAAGATGCTGTGCACCAGCCAGCTTTAAGAGGGTCCGTCCACCATCATCTGGGCTTCCTGACGGCTGAAGAGACGTTTGGGATGTCCTTTTGTTCTGTAATTCTCTTTAGGTATTTTTCAGCTCTACCCAATAAAACTTCTTTGGCATTTTCACTGGTCTGAGCTTCTTGTCTCCGAATCTTAGAACCTGTTGGTCACTGGCTGGCCACCGGTGCCAATACATCTCTCTGTCCCCTTTTGCCACTCATTTTGAAATGAATAAAAACTTAACTGTATGGGCCCAATTCTATTTTACCCCTGCTAACTAGGCAAAGAGGCACCTTTTAAAGCAGTGGCTCTCTTAGACGTAAAGGAAGGGGATAGCCACATCCATCTTCAGTCCATCAGTGAGGCTGTTCTCACAAGCAGCCAAGACTGGACTAGGGCAGCTAAGCCCAGGCTTGGCTGCCTGTGAGAACCACCAGGAGCTTCATGGCTGCTGATGGCTCCTTGGTAGCAAACCCGCCCAGGGAGCCCACCTCAGGTTAGCTGAGGTTAAGGGTGCAAGTGAGCCCTTAAACCAGGCTAACTGCTCGTGTGTCAGCTCTGGCTGCTCCTATCCAGCACTGACACAGGAGAAGTTTCCCAGATGTCACCAGGGGGATTCCCACAATGCACTGCACACTCACATAGTGCATTGTGGAATTTCTGGAGCCCCACAATGTACTGTACACTCATGTGGTACATTGTGGGATTTCCCCCTGAACTTCCATGCTGCCTGGGGCAGCAGCAGCTTGCCTGGGCATGTGATTCATGTGCCCAGCAACTCTTCTAGATTGTCTGCGGGAAAGGTAAGCTGCTGCAGCCTTTCGCACCGTGCATCCTCAAGCTCACTCACAAGATCGCAAGAAAGGGCTCAGTGTGTCCTTTTCAGTGTCTGGTGCTGGTGCCTTTCTGGTGTTTCATTTTAGATGGTGAGCTCCTTCATGGCGTGGAACAATCTTCTTATTCCTTTCACTATATAAACTGTTTGTTGAGTACCATTTTTGGGGTCACTGATTAGCATATATGGCATTGTCTTTCTTTGATGTGCTCTCACTGCTCCCCTTCATGTAAAGGATTTGCAGCTGGGTCCTATGCCAAGGTCTGCCTAGCAGCAGACATAGCAATATTGAGGCTGGTCTTACGAGCAGCCAAGCTCAGGCTTAAGCAGCCCAGCCTGGGCTTGGCTGCCCATGAGAACCACTGGGATGCCTGTGGATCCTGGAGGTGCTGCCGTGCTAAACCCAGCACTCTAGCCTGGCTCAAAGCTGAGGTTAAGGGTGCAAATGCTCCCTTGGCTCCAGGTTTGTGTGTCAGCTGTTAGATTTTATTGAATCAAAATTCCCTTCTTGCTGATAAGAGGGATTCAGAAGTCTAGTTTCTTTTCTTTTCTTTTCTTTTCTTTTCTTTTCTTTTCTTCTGGCTGATATCTGACATTTAGGAATCCAAGTTGCAGTTGGCACATCAAAGATGTCCTGCACCTTGAACTTTAAGGGGCACACATCACAGTTAGCATATCCTGTGCCTCCTTTTCCTGTTTTCAGCCTACACAGACACAAGCATATATATCTTGCTTCTAAATATCTAAAGAAAGAGAAAAACAGTTTCTCTTTTCTTTCTGAAATGCCTGAATCCTGCATTTTATATGCATAAGGGATTTAAAAAAAAATAAAAACAACAACACATTTTGCTGATAGGCCTGAAGCCTGCATTTTCCTGAAAGTCTGGTCAAGCAAACAGGTCCAGCTGTCCCTCAACAACAGCCCTTCCTGAGTTCTTACACAGCACAAGCTGCTTGCAGCTCGTGCTGACACAGAAACTGGCGCCTACAGTGCCCATCTCCTGGGGGAATCGCTCAGCGTGCGGTGCACTGTGGGATTCTCAGAGGCTGAGACAATGAGTCCTGGCCTCCGAGTGATCCGTGCTGCACAAAGCAGCAGGGGTCATGTGGAAGCACATCTTGCACTCCCACCAGCTAAACAGTGACTATTTGGGGAAAAGGCAAGGTTTGGGAAGCCTTCCTCCCACCCACCCACCTGGTACGTCATGTGAATGGCCGGGCCCCATGGGCTAGTAGGGCAGGCAGGCAAATACAATGAAACAAATGTTTAGGTTGAAGATGAGCTGAAACATTTTATATTTCAAAATCTAAACTTTCCGAATGTCTAGGTCTTACAACATTTCAAAAACTGAATGTGAAAATATATATCAGAATCTACAATCAAGAGCTTTAGACTTAACATATCTTGATGGTTTAGGGCAAACATCACATAAATTCATCACTCAAATACAGTAAACAATGCCATTGCATGAGCCCCTGGTGGCGCAGTGGTAAAACTGCCGCCCTGTAACCAGAAAGTTACAAGTTTGATCCTGACCAGGGGCTTAAGGTTGACTCAGCCTTCCATCCTTCCGAGGTCAGTAAAATGAGTACCCAGAATGTTGGGGGGGAATATGCTAAATCATTGTAAACCGCTTAGAGAGCTTCCAGCTATAGAGCGGTATATAAATGTAAGTGCTATTGCTATGTCAGCTTTTAGATAGTGTTGAACACTAAAGGTAAAGATAAAGTTGTGCCATTGAGTCGGTGTTGACTCCTGGCGATCACAGAGGCATGTGGTTTTCTTTGGTAACATACAGGAGGGGTTTACCATTGCCATCTCCGGCGCAGTATGCGATCATGCCTTTCAGCACTTTCCTATGTTGCTGCTGCCCGATATAGTGTTTCTCATAATCTGGGAAACATACCAGCGGGGATTTGAACCAGCAACCTCTTGCTCCCTAAGCACGTTACTTCCCCACTGTTGCATATCAACTATCCAATATGCTCACAATGCTATTATGTCAATATTACTGTGTGTAATCAAATACTGCCAAATGATATTACTGCAATATCAACATCAAAATTCACAGAAGAGGACCTCTGAAGGTTAATTTGTTTTAGCTCTAAGTCAAGGTGTGAATCTTTTCTTTCATCTTCAAACAAAGAGATCTCTCTTTAAACATTTCACAGAGACTGTGTGCTTGGGAGTTTGGGAGCCTTTTTTTTTTTTTTTAATGAGTAACTCCTGAATGTGTAACCTGATAGCTTGCTGTACACCCTTAAACCACAAAATAAACTTGTTGCTCCATGAAGCAATTAGGTTCATACCCTTCATCATATCCTTAAAACAAACAGCATAAGCACATCTAAAAACATCAGCCATTAAATGTTGCAACTTGTGGGTTCCAAGAGTGACAGCTTGTTTGTAATTATGGCTACTTGCATACAAATAGAGAGTTGATCAAAACATACAATACCAAAGGAACAGATCCATAACTGTGGAGAAAGACATTTGTGTTCTGTCCTACTAACCTAATGTTGGGCAACAAGCTTACTGCTAGATTTGCTGGGGGGCGGGAACAAAACAAAAAGAGATCACATCAGTCTTGGCTTTAGAAAGATTCAATGGCTTTCCAGTACCCAAACGGACAAATATCAAAAGATAAGCATGAATGCTGAGAATGGAAGTTGTCAGTAACCCTATTCAGATGTTTAGTTTGAATACCTGTATTCAGATGTTTGTACTCATACATGTTCTGTGTGAATGACTGTACCTGCATTCATTTAAAAAGCTAACCTGGGTGTTCAGGCCCCTCAAATGCATAATACTTGTTCCTTTGACATACTTAGCTAGTACATAGACTCATCTTTTGTTGTTTATAACAATGATCTCTCTGTGCATAGAACTCATGAATGGGCTAGCGATATTATGTGTTCATCAATAATCATCATTTATGATCTGAAAGTTGATACAGCGGGTAAATGCCCTTAATGATAGCTTATGACAGTTGACACATTGACTTTCACTAGTTTTCTTTCAGGGCTACTTCCCATTTCTTACTCTCCTTGAAGATTTGGACCAATAATTTGCAAAATACCTCCTTAAATCCTCATGCATTCATTCCCAGGAGAAGCTGACTTGAAAGGAGTCCTGTTAATACCCTTTACCCGATTGCTTTGTTTTTCTCTTGGTTTACATTCTGTCTCACTCCAGAGCTAACACAATTTGTGAAGCCACCAGATTTGGAAATGCAAATCATGGCAATTTATAATTACCAAGTTGAAAAGTATTGAAATACAAGGAAAGCATGATGGCCTAAAGAGTTCCTCTCCAGCTTATGGTTGGGAGAGAGAGAGTGGTGAAGAAATAACCAGCGGTATGATGGGACTGATATGATTCCTAACAAGATATGGAGTAAATGGAGATAAACTGTAAATTTGGGCAACGTTTGGTTTGGTTTTGCAAGCCCAATTATAGGCCTAACTAGGGAGGGTGTGGATGAGATTTACCTCTTTGCCAAATATATTAAAAGGCAATCATGAATGGTTGATTGTAGAAATCTTTTCTCTTAATCTATCACGCTCATGTTATTTATTACTATCAACCATCCAGTGACAAAGAAACAAACCATATGACCATTTCTCTTATGGTTCAGTTTCTTTTGGTATTATTATTCTTGCTTGGCTTAAGCTAAAATTACTTCTTTTCCACTTTTCCACTGCATAGTGTAATGTCAAATAGTCACCTAACGTTCTGTATTTGAATTTGTTTTGGCCACAAAACCTATATTTTCCATCTGGTGATATTTGATTTTTATGTCTGAGGTATGGCTTTGATTATAGTATTTCATACTTGGCAGTTGAGAGGTGACATACAATGGTAGTAACCATTTCACTGTCTTTGATACTTGACATGTGTCGCTATTAGTACCGGACACATCTGATAATAACATGCAGTAGTATTCAGTATTTCAATGGTTACAGTTTATTAAATGTGATGACTGCAAAAATTAAGAGAACCAAGAAATGCCAAACCATTTTGCTTCTGTTTGGATTGCACCATACTTGTGGCAGATGGATTGTTGGTACCATATGGTAAGACTATCAGCCAGAAATCTATTACAACTTGAAACCTTCAAATGTAGATTTCGAGTTGGGGAGCAAAACTGGGTTTTGTGTTTGTGGTAAATGGCCTCAGATGGTAGAAGAAATGGAAAAAGCACCTGCCCATTTACAGAATTACTTTGTTAATCATATCTGTTTCTGGACACACTGGGGCCATTCACATGACCTACCAGGCAGGTGTGGGGAAGGTTCCCCAAACCTTGCCTTTCCCCCAGACGATCGTTGGTAGCTCAGTGGAAGCATGGAGCACACTCCCACACAATTAGCCCTGCTCTGTGCAGCATGGAGCTTTGTGAATTGATCTGGAACCGGGACTCATTGTCCCGGCCTCTGTGCATCTCACAGTACAGTGTGTGACACATGTGCTGCATTGGGGGATTCCCCAAGACATGGGCACTCTAGGTAGCTGTCTGTGTGTGTGGCTGGGCTGCAAGCAGCCCGTGCTCACACACAAGCAGATAGCCAGGGGTAAGGGAGCACTTGCTCCCTTAACCTCAGCTAACAGCCAGGCTTAAAAGCCAGGCTAGGCAGTGCTGGCCAACCGTGCTGGGATTGGGCTCAATCCCAGTGGTTCTCAAGAGCAGCCTAACCCGGGCTGGGCATCCCTAGCCCAGGTTAGGCTGTGTGAGAGAACAGCCTCATCTTCTTAGTAAGAAGGATGTGAAGATTACCCACATAAAACTGTGCTGGGGAGATAGTGATGCTCTCCACACGAGCAGTGTGGAGAACCTTACTGGGCTCAGCGAGGAGAGCAGTCACTCGTTGCTGGGCAGCCGGATCAGCCGCCCGCACAACTACCAGCTCCATCACGGAGCCAGTAGGGGCTGCAGGGATCGGGGGCCGCCTGGTCCCTGGAAGTCCCAGGATGCTCTGTGTGAGTGCGCGGGGCATCCTGGGCAGACCCCCCCCCAATACCAGGAGGCTTGTTTTAGCCTCCTGGTGGGGGTTCTCCTCATGAATTGCTATGGCGTGCAGCCACACAATGGCAACTCACAATCAGGAAAATGGGGTTAGTGGAGCTTTTGCTCCGCTAACCCCATTTAAGGGGAGGGCTTCTTTGGCGGGCTAGTTGCCAGAGAACCACTGGGCTCGCCCGTGAGCCCAGTGGTTCTCACAATGGGGGAAAAACATGCTGGGGTCCTTTAGCCCAGTTTTCCCCCATCGTGAGAATAGCCTCAGTGTGGTTCAATGACTTGTTATATCATAGGGGTTTGTTCAATGACTTCTTATACCATGTGAATAGGAAAAATCAAATTTAAATGTGACAAATAAATGTAAAACAACTGTGCTCTTTGGAAGAGGAAGACCTAATTATTTGCAAGGAAACTGAGAATGGGAAGGTTACCCAGAAAAGAATTATGGTACTACCTAATTTCTATAGACTGCTGTGGAGGCCTTGGTGTGCAAGACCTTGGGGCTATTCTGACAATCGGCAAAAATCGGGCTAGGAGAGCCTAGCCCAATTTTTGCCGATCATAAGAACCATCGGGCTCAGCTGTGAGCCAGGTGGTTCTCGAGCGGTAAACCCGTTCAAGTACCCCTTGTTGGGAATTCTCTCTGGTAAGAGAACCCCCTTTTCATTATAGCAGAGTGCACAGAGGCACAACACAGCGGAATTTAGTAGGCATGCATGTATGCTGAGAGTAAAGTAACTTGGAGCCAGTTCATAGTTTCAAATCAATATATATGGCATTTATTAGAGAACTCCATTCTGGATAGGAAAGTGAGGAGTTAGGATCTCTAATCTAGCTAGCTAGCTGGATGCAGATGGATTCTGTATCTCTGCACACATGGAGCAGGGAGAGGAGCTTGCCATGTTGCAAGGTAGAAAGAACAGGAAGAGAAGGGGAGAGAGGAAGGAAGCGGCTGGAAGGAAGGAAGTCCCTAAGATTAGCAATCTACATATCAAAGGGATAGTGTCAGAGAAGTAGAGAAGGAATGACCAGTGTCTTGATCCTCTAGCCCTCTGACTCACTAGTCTGTCCTCCACTGACATTGAGACAAGAGACAGCGCATAGTCCTTCACTTCCAACACCCCTCCCCTTAGCTCGGGTTTGTGGGGCGAGCGCTCCACAAACCTGGGCTATCTGATTGTGAGTAGCCGCAGTGTGGCTCCGTGCCATGGCTACTCATGAGTAGACCCCTGGAGAGGGAGGCAAAAAGCTGCCTCCCGGCTCTGGGGGGGTCTCCCCAGTGTGCCCTGCGTGCTCGCGCAGGGAATACTTGGGCTTCTGGGGGCCATGTGGGCCCTGAACTCCCCAGCTCCCGCCGGCTCTGTCACGGAGCTGGCAATCATGTGGGCGGCTGATCCAGCCACCCAGGGCTCCCTCCCCATGCACTGGAAGAAACCGGGTCTCACTGAGCTGGTCCCTTAGCTTTCCAGCCTCTTCACCTCCAAAAAGGGGTTTTCACTGTCATCACCAGCCTTATTCCAGCCTCAGCCTCCATCACAATTTTTAGAAAATAAGTAAAAATGTGGCTCTTCACCCAGGCTTTTATATGAGAGGACAGTTTTTACTGCTCCTGCTTTGTGGGTTTGGTTTTTTTTGGTGTGTGTGTGTGTGTTACTGTCTTATATAGGTTACTGTTACTGTTTTATATAGGGTTTTAAACTTTTAAATAGAGATATATTATATTTAATATCTATACTTTTTGTATTTTAATTGTGCATTGTTTTAATTATATTGTAAACCACTTTTTGAGGGTTATAGTAAAAATGAATTAAAAATCCAGTTTATTACAAAAATAAAATAAAATAAAGGGACATTTTACAGGCTATCAAACTGAAAAGAAAATATTCTAAAAGGCATAAAGCATTCTATTCTAACCCCGGCTTGATTGTTATTAAGCCAGGAGACCGACAGTTGCAAAAGGGATGGATTTTAGAATCTAAAGCCTCAAAGCATGATTGTAGCAGTCTTCTTTCTTAAATTGCAGGAGCTCTGGAACATGCAAGTTGGATTCAGAGAGTCCTTAACAGGACTTGCACTATGTATTGCTTTACTTTCCATTTGATAGCAAAACATCAAACAGAGATTCTGGGGCCATTCACACAAGTGGGCTGGGAAGTGGGTGGGTGGATGGAAGACTGCACAAATCTTACTTTTCCCCCAGATGAGCCATGGAACATTACCGGGAGTGCAAACCACCAGGCAGCATGGAGCTCCAGAGGCTGGGATGATGCATCCAGGTATCCCACGGACCCACAATGCACCGTGTGCCAAGCACAGTGCATTGGAGGATTTTGCCCAGGAGACAGGTGCTCTAGGCACCCATCCCTGTCACCTTGGGTTAAATGCAGCCTGAGGAGACATATGATCCTGAAGCCTGGGTTACCGGCAGTGCTGGCACTGTTAACCCAGGCTAAAAGCCAGGCTAGGTGGCACTGCCCTGTTGGAATTGGGCCCAATCCCAGCGGTTCTCAAATGCAGCCTAACCCAGGCTGGGCTTTCCTAGCCTGGGTTAGGCTGCACATGAAAACAGCCTCTCTGTCTCCCATTATCTCTCACCAGGAAACCCAGAGGGAAACCTGAGTTAACTGGTGTTTAAGGAATCTGAATGGCTCCAGCAATTATTCGAACAAAATGTGTGATGGCTCTTGCATTTACAGTAATGTCTCTCAGGATGATACAATTATCACAAAATATTTCATGGTAAAAAAACAAAAAACAGGAAAAAGGTGACATGACCTATAGCTTGGAGGTCATGGCTTATGAGTTAAAGCCGTTATTTACAAACCCATCAGCTGAAGTGGAAGGTTCTGGTGATTGGGTTGAATAAAAGCCTTTCTCCACAGCTGCATTCCTCCAATCACAAGAATCCTGGTAAAAAAGTTAATCAAGATCAGCAAGCTCCACAGATCTGATGGAAGGGAAACAGAATTCCAGGGCAATCCTAGTTAATCTGTTTCAGTTAATCAGCATTTAACCAGGATAGATAACTAAGATTAAATCCTAGTGATTGAGGAGGGTGAGCTGGGGAAAAAGAGGATGAAGAGAGGGCAGCAAAATCTGAAACAGTTGTCGCGTCTCGGACTCGACCAGACAAGACATATCAGTTGGGAGAGATTGCCATGGCACCACCTGACAGTGCCATTGCTGGTTCAGGTCAGAAATTTGACATTTTTGGTGGCACACAAACCCAGTAACGAGGTTATTCTCATGACCAGCCCTTTCTGCATAGAAGAGGGTTAACTTGGGTACAGAGGCTTGTCTGGAGCCACAGAAACCACTCCTACACAGCTCCTTCCCAAGTGGGTAGCCTGGGTTTTAAACCTAGGTCAAAAATGAGGTAGGAAAGAAACAGCCCCTCCTCTATCTTTCCATGTACTACTGCTGCAGTTTGAAATGTTGCTGGGGCTGGTGACCATAGCATCCTGTGGACAGCGGAACCAGGGAGAGAAGCACTGTTGCATTGGCAAGGGATGCTTCTTCGTTGCCCATGTGGTGCATTGTGGGATGTGGGAGGACTCTCCTCCTGGCCCTACATCAGGACTCCACTGCTGCTCTGTTTGTGTGCACACACAAGCAGCGGGGCCCTGAAGAGGCTCCAATTGTGTGTGGGAAGGTAGGTAGGATCCTGCTCCCGCCATATCCCACCTTGGTCATGTGAATTACCTCAATATTTGCTAACTTGGCAAAGAGGCACCTTTTAATGTGGTGATTCTCTTTATTTAGCAGGGGGAAAGTAACTGGCTCTATTCACCCCCAGCACAGTACCTTCAGTGGCTGTTGCTGGTGTCTATCTTATGTTCTTTTTTAGACTGTGAGCCCTTTGGGGACAGGGATCCATCTTCTTATTTATTTATTATTTCTCTGTGTAAACCGCCCTGAGCCATTTTTGGAAGGGCGGTATAGAAATAAAATAAAATAAAATAAAATAAAATAAAATAAATTCTCTGATAAAGGTTTTTTTAAAAAAACAATGTGGCATTGTCCCTTTGGGACTTGCAAGCCAAGGAGGTTCAGCTGACCCTTCCCTTCTATGTCTTTCATCTGCAGTGGAGGTTATTTGCATATTGCAAGGCAGCCACAGGACTTTGCTGAGCTTTTAGCCATTTTTGTCTTCTTGAACTGACAAATGGCTCCTTTCATTTCTAGTTTGATTTCACGCATTGTTTTACTTGCAATTGCATGGAGTTATTTGAATAGGACTCTCTTTGCACAGCACGTTGAACATCCTAATTGCTTGGACTGGAAATGTGATAATTTTTAAAAATGAACCGACGGGTGAATTATTAGGATCTGAAGTGAGATCCATAGCCAACTGATTCTTTTCCAGTTCACATTCAATCTCTGATTCACCTTTGGAATGTATAAACAAAGTAAGGGTTGAAGGGAATTCAGGGATTGTTACTTCTTAACGGTGTAAAGAGACCACCTATAAACTCAGTAGCTTGTCTGGATTTCTATGAATGATTCTTCCTTCCAAATGTGTTAGGGTTGGCCCATGGCCCATCCTGCTGCATAAAGCTGAGTATCAGAAAGAGGGAAAGCAAGAAAGCTCCCTTTATATATGTTGTACAACCAACAATGCAGCTTGTTGTGTAAGGCAATATACTGTTTTGTTTGCATGCCTTTTATTCAATGGGTATTCTTTGCCAGGGCAATCATGGTAGTCCTGTCAGAACGGCTACACTGAGACAACTCTCAGTCTATTACCAATTATAATCCAGAGTGGCTGAAGTTTACAACTCAGCAGTAAAACTCTCCTCCAGGCTAAATCTTGGCATATTAAGTCTCATCACTGAAGTAACTGGTTTTCTTTAAACACTTTTTGGGTGGGGGGAAACATTTGAAGTTGCCAAAGGGCTATCATGTCCAAACGCCTATGTTTCACCGTGATGCTCTTGTTTATTTTCCCTCTTCCCCCTGCTCTATACCTTCCCCTTTCTCTTCTAGTTTCCTTCCTTTCCTCCTCCCCTTATTCTAAACAAGAATGAAACCATGGTAAACAAATAGCTGTGTAGTTAAGGACTGCTCACATTCACAAGGAGTCTATCTGAAACTCCTTGGAAGTGCAGAAATACTGCTATCTGTAAACAATCTAGTTGATTTAAACTCCTGGCACCCATAGAGCCCTGTGGTTTTCTTTTGGTAGAATACAGGAGGGGTTTACTATTGCCTCCTCCTGCGCAGCATGAGATGATGCATCTTCCTATATCGCTGCTGCCTGATATAGGTGTTTCCCATAGTCTGGAAACATAGTCGGGAAACATACCAGCGGGGATGTTCAAACCGGCAACCTTCTGCTTGTTAGTCAAGCATTTCCCCGCTCCACCACTTAGGTTTTTATAGGGTCCCACTATTATTGAAGAACCTCCCAGTCTTTAATGCCATTACCTGCAGAAAACCTCGATGAAGCAAGACAATCCTAAAATACGATATGCTTTATAGAAGGGAAATTGAGGCATGGTGAACCTGTTTTTCCCAAGAGCTTTCCCACAAAATATTTTTTAGTGTACTAAAGGTTGAAATCGGGTCTCTAGAACCCTGCTCAGTATCACCAGCTCTATGGATGTGCGAGCTGGCTCTAAGTCAAGCTGGCTCAGCTCAAAAGCTCACCCTTGAACTGGACTGGGGGTAGGTGCTCTGGGGAGAGCCGGTCCGGGGTGTGCGGGATGAGTTGAGCCAAGCCCCCACTTTGTGAGCCGGCTCGATGGGCATACTTGAACATGGCTAAAGGTGGGGGGTGAGGGGCACGCTAGCCTTAAAAATAAAGTACCTTTACAACCAATCAGTGGCAGTGCGGGGGGCTCCTTCCACCCCCCACTGGCCTCCCCAGTGACTGCGATGTGGGTGGGTGGCTGTGGCGACAATGGAGATGGTAGTGGGGGCTCCTTCCATCCATCCTTCCTGCTGGCCTCCCAAATGACTGTGGACCATGACCAGGGACCAGTGAAAGTTGCGTAATAGGGGTGTGCTAGTGGGGAAAAGCCTCTGTTTTATTCATTTCCATTTCCTTCGCTTCCATACACATTCATTTTAATTTCTTTCATTTACTATTTGATTCCTTTTGTTGTTGTTTTCATTTCTCCATGCTTCACGCACAAGACAGGTATGACACTGACTGCAGAGCAGCCATGGGCACTATGCAGAGTGTGTGTAGAAGAGGAGGAGGAGGAGTGACAAGAGTGTTTGTCTTTGTGTTGAGTAGATACAAAGACTAGGGGTGCCAGCCAGGATAAGAGGGAAGAGGGTGGGGGTGGCGTCAGGAGCTGGAAGAGCATCAAGAGGTGGAACCAGGATGCAAGGGGAAACCAACAAGTGAGGGAGGTGGGGCAGCAAGGATACAGGAGCAGTGGTGGCAGGAGGTTGAGGTGATATCCATGTTGGGGCAGGTACCCCCCCCCCCACAGCCCCATGGCACCTCTTGAGCCCATTGAGGCCATTGCCCACCCTCTGAGGCTTTTGCCTCACTGTGTCTCATGGGGGTGCTGTCCATGTTCTGTGCATGCTTTCCCCCAATATTCTGTACCAAAGCATGATGTTATTTGACTAGCCTTTCAAGCCTATTTAAGGTCCACCACATTCTGCTTCAGATACTGCTGGGGCTCCCTCGTGCTTGTAAGGGTTAGGGTGGGGTCTTTTTAGTTTAGAAAAAAGACAACTGAGGGGTGACATGGTGTGGAGAGAGTGTATAGAAAGAAGAAAGCAACCTACCTAGAGAGCAGGAGGCTGTTGGATCAAATCCCCACTGGTGTGTTTCTTAGAATACGGGAAACTCCTATATCGGGCAGCAGCGATATAACAGGTGCTGAAAAGTATCCTCTCATACTGTGTGGGAGAAGGCAATGGTAAACCACTCCTGTATTCTACCATGAAAGCCACGTGGCTCTGTGGTTGCCAGGAGGACACTGACTCGACAGCACAACCTTTCCTTTCCTTTCCTCATTCGAACCAGGGGTCATCCCATGGAACTAATTGCCAAGAAATCTAGGACCGGCAAAAGAAAGTACAAAAGAAAGAAAGTTTTCATTCAACACATAATTAATCTATGGAATTCTCTGCCACAAGAGGTGGTGACAGCCACCAGCCTAGATAGCTTTAAGAAGGACTTAGATCAATTCATGGAGGACAAGTCTATCAATGGCTACTAGTCTGAGGGCTATACGGTACCTCTAGCCTTAGAGGCAAGATGCCTCTCAGTACCAGTTGCAGGGGAGCAACAGTAGGAGAGAGGGCATGCCCTCATCTCTTGCCTGTGGGATCCCCAGAGGCATCTGGTGGGTCACTGTGTGAAACAGAATGGTGGACTGGATGGGCCATGGGCTGTTTTTATGTTCTTAAGCTTGTTCCCTTAAAAGTCAGCTCTTATTTTCTGGCTATCTCTCCTCCCATTTTTTTGTTGGGAGAAGTCAGATAGATGAGAAGTCATTGTTTAAAGGGAGGGGATGTAACTTGGCTACTGTGCTGCACCTGAACACAATAATTGGTAATGGAATGAAGATTAGGACAATGAGTTCTAATTAAAGCAGAAGTGGACAATGGATGCTGCTTAATAGGAGGATTGGGACAGTTTCAGCCCCCAGAGGATGCAAGGGTCTGCTTTACTTTCAGCTTGACTGAAATTATAACTTTTTGAAGTCACTGTAGTCACTGTGTGCCTTTTTACATTGTTTGTAAAATGAGAAATATTTGGTGACAGTATTTGAAATTTGGAAGATCTGATCCTTCATTGCAGGAGTGGGCAAACTTGGCTCTCTAGCTGTTGCTGATCTACAACTCCCATCACTCCCAGCCACAATTTATTTTGACTGGGGAAGTTGGGAGTTGTAGTTCAACAACAGCGGGAGGGCCAAGTTTGCACATGCCTGCTTTAGTAGGAATATAGAAATTTCATGGAAATCTCATTGGTCATACACTTTTGAAAAGCACAAAGGTTGCTGAGTGTTTTGCACATAAATCCATGTACTATTTGTGTGCCTTTTGAAATGGCCTAGAAAATTATTTTAAAATGGCTTCTGTATCTGTAATTTTTCATATATTATGCCTTAATAGGTACATAGGATACTTGGAAACAAAAATTGTGCCAGTTAGATGGGAAACAAAGAAGATACAAGCCACAGAAGAGAGAGCTAATTTCCTTCCTTTGAAATACACCCCCCTCTGTCTCTCTTTCATTTACCACTACTCAGTGAGTTGCCTGACAAGTAACAAAACAATATAAGCAAGTAAAGCAGTTACAAACAATTAAAAACAATTACAGCAATTAAAACTTCAACTAAAAGTCTGCTGGGAGAAAAAAAAAAAGAAGTTTTCAGGGCCTTCTTGGAAGGTCTTCAATAATGCTGAATTTTGTATCTCAGAAGTGCATCCCAAAGTTTAGAGGTGACTACAGAGAAGACCAGACCCTGAGCTGCCATCAGATGAATCCTAAGCAACTGCAAGCGAACCCCGCAGAGCTGACCTCAGTGAGCAGTGGGGATCATGCAGAAGATGACATTCTCTCAGGCAACCCAGGCCCAAGCTATTCAGAGCTTCAAAGATAATCACCAACTATGTGTAATTCACCCAGAAACCAATCGGCAAGCAAAGTATTGCTTTTAAAATGGGAGAAATGTCATCTCTGCATTAATTTTGTACTAACTGAAGTTTTCAAACTACATTCAAAGGCAGCCCTGTACAGAGTTGGCAGGCTTTAGTGAAGTATAGTCAAGCCTAAAGGTAACCAGTATATCACTTTTACTAGAAATGGACACAGCTAGCTTAACAGCCAGAGCTGATAAAAAGCACTCCTGATTAGGGATGTGTGAAATGGTCAGGTATAGAATGTTCAGGCCGTTTCAGGCTGTTTCAGGTGATTTGTCAGGCCGTTTCAGGCAACTTGTGTACAAAACAAATTGCCCAATTGCAAGTTCCAAAAGTTTTGGAGACAAAACAAAACGCCCAAATTTCAGATCCGAAAGTTTTGTTGTTTTGGACCTCCATTTTGTGGTGATTTCTGATTGTAGTCTCCATTTTGTTTTTGACGTTGATTTGAATTTTGCGCCCTTCCAGCCTTTGAATTGGTAAGGAAAGCATGGGCTGATCTGCTGGCAATTGTCTCCTTGTTCCTGATTGGCTGTTTTGGCTCTGCAAAGCGCAAAATGACCCCGCATTGGCCTGGGGAAGGTTGAAGAAGGGGCGGGGGGGAAGTTCACAGAGGGATTTCCAAAGGGATTTAAAGAGGCAGCCGGCAGCCATTCTTCCTTTCTGCCTCGTGGGAGGAGAGAGAGAGCGCGCTTTGCTTTTTCCTTTGCTTTGCCTATTGTTCTATCTTGCCTATTGTTCTGCCTTGCCAGCCTGCCTTGCTTGCTCAGTGCCACCCAGTCTGCCAGTGCCTGTGCCATCCTGGGGTGGATTGATTCCCTCCTGCATTAATATTGATAATTGGTGGAGAAAAAGAGAATTCCATCTGATTCTTTTGTTCACCCCTTCTTCCTGATGCTGAGAGAATCACTGCCTGCCTGTGCCTGTGCCTGTGCCAGCCCCAGAGTGCCTGTGGCCACTGGCCACCTGGCCAGCAAGCCACCCCTCCCCCTGATTTTCCAGGCTTTTGCCCCATCTGAAGACTGAAGAAGAAATACTCTCAGAGACCAGACCACAGAAGTGGAATACTAGACCTGATGTGGGTGAAGCCCTAGACCAGTGATTCTCAAACTTGGGTCCTCAGGTGTTATTGGACTTCAACTCCCATAATCCTCAAGCAAGGGCCACTGAGGCTGGGGATTATGGGAGCTGAAGTCCAATAACACCTGAGGACCCAAGTTTGAGAATCCCTGCCCTAGACTGAGTGGATACCCATTTATTTTAACACACACACTACACACACACACACATATATCTCTGGAATTGTGTATTCTTGGGGTTTTTTCCTGTTTGGAGGGAGGTTTTGGGTTGCCATTGAATTTAAAAAGTGGTTTAGTTTAGAAGAAGTATAAATAGGGATTCTTCTGTCTGTGGGAGCAATCCCTGTTAGCTAGTACTAGTAGTAGGTGGTTAGAAGGGTAGTGTAGCCTTGTGGTGTTTTTTTAAAAAAAAAATCTCTTTTTTCCCATTCCATTTTTTTTTGCATTTTTAAAAAAGAAGCCTTTCCTCCAGCCCACTGTGCCCTACACACACACACACACACACACACACACACACACACACACACACACACAGTATTATTAATGTTCTCTGCTCAGCAGCCTACAGGCTCTGAGTGGGCACATGCTCTAGCCTCCTCCCTGTGCCCATTTACATTTACCACCCACCACACCCCCAACTTTGCTATAAACAAAGAAAGCCTTCAGCCACCACCCCAGCAGCCTATTGTTATTGTATCTGTTCCCTAGTTATTGCATCTGTTATTATGTCGTTCCCTAGTTATTGTTCCCTATTGTATCATTCGATTCCCTAGTTACAATAGTCCCTAGCCTGTTGTATCTCTGTTCCCTACTGCCCAGCAGCCTACAGGCTCTGAGTGGGCACACTCTCCAGCATCCTCACTGTGCCCATTTACCCCACCCCCACCTTTGCTTTAAACAAGCAAAGTCTTTAGCCATCATCACCCTAGGCTAGTAGTCCAGCAACAGCAGCCTATATTGTGCCTGTCTGTTCCCTGCCCAGCTTACAGGCTCTGAGTAGGCAGTGGGCACAGACTCTAGCCTCCTCCTTTACCACCCACCCCCAACTGCAGGGGGCACACTCTGCTGAATTCAGCCCAGCCCCTGTTCTTGGCCCTTCTCCCTACTGAGTGTCCCCTTCCCTGAGACACTCACCCCACTTCTGCCCCTTGCCCCCCAATTCTTTCAAATAGTTTTTTTTAAAGTCAGGGTTTTTAAATGAAGCCCCAAAAGAGATGGCTGGGAGGGGAGGAAGAGTGCCAGGTAGGGGGAGGCCTTTTCTTGCTGGTCGTGGTAGAGGGCGGCAACAGGAGCCTATTCCCTGAGTCCCCCCCACCCCTGCTATGGTGTGCAGGCTGGACTTTTCTCATCTGCCTGGCCCTACGCCAGGGCCTGCGGCCGGGCAGCAGTTAGCGGGGGAGGGCCTCCCCAGCCAGGGAAGAAGAAGTTCTTCCTGTGGCAGATGGATGTGGTGCAGCTGGCTGCCAGTCTAGCCAGATCCACCTTGCCTCCCTTCCCACCGGTCCCTGTGGGGGGGGGGGCTAAAGTTGTGTCTGAGGAGGGCCAGGAGGAAGCCCCTGTGTTTCCTGTCCCTGGGACTTCCCAGGCCAGCTCTGAGGGCAGTGGTGGTGGCGTGCCCCAGAAGGAACCAGCAGAAGCATCACCACCCAAATGGCCCCATATTGCAGGAGAGTCCAGCAGTGTGGTGTGGGATCACTTTGAGCTTTGCCCTGGTCACCCCAGCCTTGCTGCCTGCATCAACTGCAAGGCACTTGTTAGCAGAGGCAAGGACCCGAAGAACTTCAGCACATTGGGTCTGCTGTTCTGCTGTTCTGCTGTTGCACCTGCGGTGGCAGCACCCGGGGGCCCAAACCTCTGCTGGCAGCGATGCTAGGCCAAATGCCTCCTTTAGTAGCATTAGCAGTAAGCAGCCAGTGGCTCCTGCTCCTAGGAAGGAAAAGCTGACTGGGCGGTGGGTGCAGCTTCTGGGGAAGTGGTCTGATCACCCCAAACCATATCTCATTACCTGGGCCATTGGGGAGATGATGGCTTTGGACGATCAGCCTTTTAATATCGTGGAGAATGTCGGCTTCCACCATCTGCCCCAGAGTACAAAATCCCCTCACGCACCACCTTCAGTAGGAGCGTGGTGCTCTCCTTGTACCGTGCATGCAGGGAAGCTGTGTTGGCCCCATTGTGTGCAGCCGGGCCCAGCACCAGTGTGCACTTCACTGTGGATCTCTGGACAAGCCGCAGCAGACTGCACACTGCCTTCATGTCCCTGACAGCCCACTGGTGGGGGCATGGGGGTGAGGGGACATCTGGCTCTGCTGGAGCTGTATCCATCTCCTCCCATGCAGGCAAGCCTTCTTGGGCAGTGTTGCATGTGGAGGCGATGGATGCAGAGCACAGGTCAGATGAGTTGTCTTCAGTCATGGACCGACAGGTGGGGACTTGGCTATCTGGGGACCCAAACCTCTACTGAGGCTTCATGGTCACTGACAACGCAGCCAACATTAGTAAGGCAGCCAGGAAGGTACAATTTGTGTGCATTGCTTGCGTTGCACACACTTTGAACCTGGTGGTGCAGGATGTGCTTGGGCTTAAGGAGGTGAAGTCCAAGCGCCAGCAAAGGTTAGGTTTTGTTCCTGCCCCAGAACCTGCTGCTTTTGTGGTCGCTCTTGTGGGCCAGTGCTGCAAGATTGCTGGCCACTTCCACCAGAGCGAAAAGGCAAGGTGCCTGCTCAAGGCCAGGCAGCTGGGCCTGTCTGAACACCTGATCCATCAGGATGTTCCTACCCAGTGGAACTCCACCTTTCTCTTGCTCCCGTGCCTACAGGAGCAAGAGGGAGCCATCCACAGCCTGGCAAGGTGTAGTGGCTTGGATGTGTGCGACCTGTCCACTGCGGACTGGCAGCTCCTTTATGAGCTGGTCTTAGTACTCAAGCCATTCTATGCTGCCACAAATGGCTTGTTTACTGAGGCAGCTACCCTGAGCCAGGATTTGGCCACTGGTCTGCTCCTTGCAAAGACTATGGGTAATCTCCAGGCCACTCTGACCACTGGGGACGCAATTGCCCTGTCAGGTTGGCTGAGGGCTTTGTTTGTCATTGAAAATGAATCCACTCTCATTTCCTACCAGAGACTCTACACTCACAATACCTCAGAAACTGCAAAACCCAGTATCCCATGGGCTTCTGGGTATGGGGGTGTTTGGCACCCTATGTGCACTAAAGAACCACTCATTGTGGGCCACTCTGGTGCTTCCCAAGTGGAGTTATGGGGCTGCTGAATCCCCCATTATTCCCTATGGGGGGGGAAAGCTTAAAGATGTGCAAACTTCAGAAATTCCTTTAAAAATAGCCCTTTGCTCAATTATTTTGAAATATTGCTTGTGGCAGGCACCCATTGGGGCACTACCACCTGACCCACTCTTCTGCCCCCGAAACCCTCTTTCTGACACTTTCTGACCCAAATAAGCACAAATTTCAAAAATTCTTTTAAAAATCAGCCCTTTGCCCAATTCCTTTGAAATCTGGGTGGTAGCTTCTTTGTACCGATTGGGCACTACCACCCACCACAACCCACCCTGGGCCACCCTGGTGTCACACACCCTCGGGGAGTTCTACGGCTGCTGAAATCTCTATTATTCCCTATGGGGGAAATCTTAAAGACGTGTAAACTTCAAAAATTCATTAAAAATCAGCCCTTTGCCCCATTTCTTTGAAATTTGGGTGGTATCTTCCACCCATTGGGCATGACTACCCCACTCTTTTGGCCTCAGGACCCTTTTTTATCTGAATCAATTTGGATGCAGAAAATTCGGGTACAAATCGAATCAGAGGTGATTCAGTGGGTGGGGGAGAGGGGGTCAGATTCGGACCCAAAACAAATTAGAGGTGTTTTGATTCAGATAAAAATTGAAATGGAAAAAATAAATAAATTCATGTACACCCCTACTCTTGATTGCTTCCTCAGTTTGAAGTACCAAAGAGAGAACCAAATCCAGAAGCACTTCCCGACTGTGTACCCATTACTTCTAGGGAAGTGTAACTCATCCAGAGCAGATCTATTATATATCTAGAATTGTAACCTCCCACAATGAGAATTTCTGTTTTGTTCAGATTCAGTTTCCATTTATTATTCCCCATCAAACCCATTACTTTCTGTTGGCAGGCATTTAGAGAGGCCATATCATTACCTGATGAAGGTATCATGGAGAAATAGAACAGGGTATCATTAGCATATTAACACTCTGCACCAAATCTCCTGATGATCTCTGCTGTGGTTTCATGAATATGTTAAAAAGTATTGCAGGAATAAGAACATAAGAACAGCCCTGCTGGATCAGGCCCAAGGCCTATCTAATCCAGCATCCTGTTTCACACAGTAGCCTACAGGTTGCCTCTGAGAAGTGCAGAGGCAAGAGATGAGGGCATGCCCTCTCTCCTGCTGTTGCTCCCCTACAACTGGCATTCAGAGGCATCTTGCCTCTGAGGCTGGAGGTGGCCTATAGCCATCAGACTAGTAGGCATTGATAGACCTGAACTCCATGAATTTAAGCCCCCTTTAAAGCCATCCAAGCTAGTGACCATCACCAGATCCCATGGCAAAGAATTCCATAGATTAATTATGTGCTGTGTGAAAAAGTACTTCATTTTGCTGGTCCTAAATTTCCTGGCCATCAGTTTCATGTGATGACCCTGATTTTACTGTTGTGAGAGAGGGAGAAAAAAATTCATTCTCTCTAGTCCATGCATAATTTCATACACCTCTATTATGTCTCCTGTCCCCATAGTCACTTTTTTCCAAACTAAAAATCCCCAGATGCTGTAGCTTTGCCTCATAAGGAAGGTGCTCCAGGCCCCTGATCATCTTGGGTGCCCTTTTCTGTGTCTTTTCCAGATGACCTTCTTAAGATACAGTGACCAAAACTGTACATAGTACTCCAAATGTGGACACATCATATATTTGTATAAGGGCACTATAATATTAGCATTTTTATTTTCAGTTTCTTTCTAATTCCAGAGCATGGAATCGGCCTTTTCCACAGCTGCCATGCACTGTCAACACTTTCTATAAGCTGTCCACCACTACCCCGAGATCCCTCTCACTGACAGCTCAGATCTCATCACTGTATATGTGGATTTGGGGTGGGGGGTTGCCCCAATATGAATCACTTTACACTTGCTTACATTAAACCACATTTGCCATTTTGTTGCACACTCATTCCATCTAGAGAGATTCTTTTGGAGCTCTTTACAGTCTTTTAGATCTCATTACTCTAAATAGCTTAGTGGCATCTGCAAATTTGGCCACTTTGCTGCCTGCCCCAACTTTAATTTACAAATAAATTAAAAAGCACTGGTCCAAGTACAGATTCCTGGGGGACCTCACTTCTTACTTTCCTCCATTGTGAAAACTGTCCTTTTATTCCTACCCTCTGTTTCCTGTTGTTCAACCAGTTACCAATCCACACATGAACCTGCCCCCTTATCCCATGACTGCTAAGTTTACTCAAGAGCCTTTAATGAGGAACTTTGTCAGAAACATTATGGAAGTCCAAGTATACTATGTCAACTGGATCACCTTTATCCACATGTCTGTTGACACTCTCAAAGAACTCCAAAAGGTTAGTGAGGCAAGACTTTCCCTTGCAGAAGCCATGCTGGTTCTCCTTCAACAAGGCCTGTTTTTCTATAGGTTTAACAGTTTTGTCCATAAGTATGCTTTCCATCAATTTGCTTGGCACTTAAGTTAAGCTAACTAGCCTGTAATTTCCCATATTGTCCCTTGGATCCCTTTTTGAAAATTGGAGTTACATTGGCTACTTCGCATTCCTACGGACAAGTTACATATTTTTGCTAGGAAATCAACAATTTCACATTGGCGATTTGTTAGTTTTTCATTTTTCAAAACAGTTTATGATGAGAGGTGACATGTGTGCCTGCAGGGCAGGGGGCACTTGCTGGGAGGCATGTGACCCAAGCTATTGGAGACCCTTCTCATTTGGTGCTCTATACCAGGGTTTCTCAACCTTGGGTACCCAGATGTCATTGGACTTTAACTCCCATAATCCCCAACCAAAGGCCATTGGGGCTGGGGATTATGGGAGTTGAAGTCCAATAACATCTGGGGACCCAATGTTGAGAATCCCTGCTTTAGACAACCTCCTTGTTTGCCTAGTGGATGGGCCAGCCTTGCTTCTGCCTCAATGCTCCACCCGTTTCTTTGCCCAGCTTCCGCCTTCAAATCTGCAGTAGCAAGATATTTTCCCCCTCCCCTTTTAAAATTTCCCCCTCCCCTCTAAATTTTTTACTAATTTTAGTAGTAAAATCAGAGTGTGAACGAAGGATTATAGGATGGGAAGTGCAGAGGCTGTATCCTCTCTCTCTGATTTTGAGCTTTTATAAGGGCAAGCAGGACTTCTACGTAGCCTGGAGATAAAGTAAGCTTGCAACCTTACTCCTATGGCACATTGAAGCATGTCCTAAAGAAAATGTGTGTGCTTTTGCTATGGGATGTTCCCAGTTGTGTGCTGTAGCACTGAATCAGGAACGCAGGAAGCTGCTGACAAGCTGTTCCTTTAGGGATAAAACACCAATCTTTATTTCAAAAGTATTTGCTATGTATAGAGTTTGATTAATCAGCCTACAATCTGCAGTTCATTTACTTCACAGTAGCTCTATTGAGTTCAGTGGGGCAGTCAGAAGTAGGTGAATTATAGACATATGGATTTCATGTAGACCCCAAATGAATGAATGAAGTAAAATCTAAATGGAAACAAACAAAAATCACAGCCTTGCAGAATTAGAATTCAATTATGAATTTTCATTATATCTGAAAATGGTTGGTCCCCTTCATTATGTATTTATTTAAACACATTACTTTTATACATTTCTTTTTTGAAAGGTAATGCTTTCCCAAGGCATGAAAAATGAAAATAAATTAAAAAAAATCTTCAAGGTACTGAAAAAGTACAAAACACTGAAACAGCAAATACATTAGTAGAACAAGGTTCACACACCTTGCTTGTTAATACATGGCTTTCCAATTTGTACTTATCTTTATTATCATTAAGCATACCTTAGTTCATAAGTTATGACTCATAATTAATAGAACTCAGCTTTACAGATCATACATGATAATTTAGAATTTGTGACCTCATCATCCACATTTAATTACCTGAAAATAATTAAATTTCAATATCAAAGTAATTAGGAATTCAATTCCACAGAAGCATATGTCTTATCTGTTACAACCCACTTAAACACCAAAAGAGCAAATGGTATAATATATCATCATGCATGGCAAAGTTACCTCATTAATTCAGCCCAGATTATAGCTTGCAAACCCTTGGGCCAACATAACTTTTGGGAAATATTCAGGACAGAATTCAGTTGCTTGATGAATCCTCCTCACCCCTCCCATATCAGGGATGTGCTCAAACACATACACATCCCTATCCCATATCAGCTACTCTGTGAAGAAGAATCTCTTGCTGCAGCCATCAGCAATTCTCATGTGAATTGAGAGTTGTATATGCCTAATGATGCATATAAAGGACCAACAGGATTTGCCTTTTATTATTCTTCAATGTGCTCAAAGGATGCAAATATAAATTTGCCTGTTCATTTAGGAAGAGGAAGAATGGTGGAAGCTCATATTTAATATTAAAGGAAAATTGAAAAAATTACAAAGAGTACATAAATGTACTGGTATAGTTTTGATGTTGAGTTCACATACTTGTACTTATCCCATTCAATAGATTTTCTCATAGGGCACAACTCAGCAGAAGTTAAGCATTAATTTTATTGTTGAAATGATTTTCACTTTAAGCATGAAATTTAAGTAGAAATTTAAGCATGTGTTGAATTCTCTATTTGATATCAATTGGTCTTAAATGTGCTTTGCTTTGGCAGGACAAAGCCCACAAATTCTTAACAGTGCAGATAAACCACCAGCTCCCTGATCTAGCGAGGTGATCTGAGAATGAAAGGTTTCTGTGAATGGATTGCATTTCTGGCTTAGATTCTAAATCACATCTTTGTAGATGAAGAGTCCACACGTGCAGCACTTGGAGGTGCACAATTCCTGCATTGTGCATGAACTGCCAAACTTATCACTTCTTCCTCCTCTCCTCCTTACCCTGAAACGGATGTTCCAGGTATCAATAGTGACAATGATGGAGAGGACTAGATTTGTGTACCTTCTTAATCCCAATAGATGTTGGCTGCTATAGCACCAATCCTCTGCCTGAAGAAAAAGAGAGATCCTAGTTCACAGCAATGGACATGCATTGTGTGAGACTCTAGATTGGGATTTTGGTCACTTAAGGTCACTAGAGCCACATTTTCTATTAGAATGGCATTAGTATGATCTAGCTAACTAAACACTTTTAAATTCTGTTACAGTATATGTGATAATTAATACATGCCCACATTCTTCCACTGAAATGAATAGGACTCCAATGTTCTTACTTTGGCTATCATGCCCCGTTGTTCAAAGGTTCAATGTTGAACAGAGCTTGTTTCTATTTCTTATCACTATGCTTTGTGACAGCTCAATACCTTTCTTAAAGTGGCACATTTAATTTGGCTAAAAGCACGTGATATAAGCCCTGCCATATATTTTACTAGCAATGATGAATGACTCCTTTCCTAAATACTGCAGAGGAGAAGAAATAATAATTAATTGATTATAATAAATTAATAAACAACTTTATTTGCTAGCTGCCCCATAACAAATGGTTTTCTGGATGGCTTACAACACAACATTAAAACATGAGATAAAAACACAAGTGGGCAGACATCCCTCCATATTCTAAACTTCATGTGTTTATTCTTCATGAGCACACATCTCTCTGTTTACTGTGAGACCCCTGCTAACTCAGCAAAGAGACACCTTTTAAAGTGGCGATTCTCTTATATTTAGCAGGGGGAGAGCAACTGGCCCTATCCAGCCCCAGCACAGCATCCCTCCAGTGACTGTTGCTGGCGTCTGCCATATGCTTCTTTTTAGATTGTGAGCCCTTTGTGGGCAGGGGACCCTCTTATTTATGTATTATTTATTTTTCTATGTAAACCGCTTCGAGAACTGTGGTTGAAGAGCGGTCTATAAACATTCATCATAGTAGTAGTAGGTATAAGATAGTAATTACAACCAGAGCGGAAGCCCTTGGAAAGTCTACAAGGGTCACTGCAAATTTCCCATTCCCAGTGTGTTAAGGAGCAGTGCACCAAGGTGACAAAGGCAGTGGACAGGAAAGGGAAAATCTCTCGGCTCCCATGCCATCACTTCACCCCTCTCTTTCTTCTGGTATGCTGTTTTTGCCAAGACAAGAAGGAGAAAAACAACCCAACCACCCCTAACTCTATCACCCCTGCTGCTCATCCCACTGCTACTCCAAGGACTGGAAAGTAAAGCAAGAGAGATTGTTGTTTGAGGCCTAGAAGTTGCTTGGGAGGGTGGGAGAGAGATCTGACTAGCTTCTCTGAGCAGCGAACAATGTCAGGCATTTTAAAAGCTTGCCTCTCCTTGGAGGAGGGTTTTTGAATTTCTAAAAGTATTCTCAGGTCCAAGCTAGGAGAAGGTCATTTCATTTGCACCCCTATCTTCACTCCCTTGCTTAGGAGTGGTACAGTTTGGAACAGATGCTGGTAAAAAGGTTCCCTCTAGGTCACAACAGGCAAGGGCAGTGTAGGCAGAGACTGGCAAGAGCCCTGATCCATGAAGCAAAGGGGAGTTTTTCAGACAGCCTATCAGGTATATCTATCTGGCCTGAGCAATAGGACACCCTTGAGGCAGGCTCGACTCACCCACCAATAGATGGCTGCTTTGGTAGAGGGAATTGGTCATGCATCCCTAATTATGCCACGAGACAATGATGGTTAGGGTTAGTAACTGAACTGCTTCCAGGATGGAGTCAGGGCAGAGCTCACCTGGACATGATGAGAGGGAGGGCAAGATCCTTTTCACAAAGCATACCTGCACAATGAGTTAAGTTTAGGTAGGATATGGTTGCAAATCCAGTTTTTATTATTTAATAAAGTTATCATTGTCAACCCAAGGCTTGTATCTTGTGAGGGCATGCACAAGAACCGCCCTACCTGGGCTTGCCCAGCCCTCTAGGGCTGCTCATGTGGAGTGCCAGAATTCGGCCTGACCCCAGTGCTGCCTGTTGGATAGCCCAAATCCCCTGCTCCCGGGCTTTACTGAAGTAGGCACACTTCTACCCCAATCTCCGGGAGTGTGCATGCTCAGGCTGCTTGCAGCCCGAACGTGCACAAAGCTAGGTGGCAAGAGCACATGGCAGCAGGGAAATCCCCCAATGTACCATGCTCCTGGCACAGTGCATTGTGGGATGCTTGAGGACTTCCTCGTTCAGCTCCCAGCTCTGCAGCTTGCTGTGGCAATGATCATATATTGGGTGAGTGGCAGAGCTTGGAAGTGCATGGAGACCATCTGCCTCTCCACCTGCCCTCAGCATGTTTGTGAGAATGACCTCTCTATCTTTTGTTCTATACCAAGTCTGCAAATGCTCTTTAAAGAAACAGCATGTCAATCTTGAATCCTAACTGAATTTGCTTTACCCTCTTCCCTGACAATGGAGATGGTAGCAATTGTTAACTTAATGATGTCCTAGTCACAAAACAAATGTGGAACAATAGATGGGAGATACATGTTGCCATGACAAGAATTAGGAAAAGAGGGACTAAGATGTTCACCAACTCACTGAAAACTGTGATCCAGTCATTCCTCAGTATGTTTAACTCCCTATGAAGTTGGGTGCTGTGTGCTCTTACCAGGGCTTCTTTTGAGCTTCTGTCTTGGCTCCCTCCCTATAGCATTGCTCCTTGAAGTTGGTGAAATATGCTTCACATTCAATTGAGCTCAATACAATCATTTCAAGAGATCACTTAAACGCATTCTAAAATCAGTCCTATTGAAATCAATGGGACATAAAAGGTGACATATGCTCTTGAATCCTTTCCCAACTTCTAAGCATCTCTGAGGTTTCAGTCTTTACAGAGATTTTATTCAAGCAGAAATGAGGTAGCTGAATCCAAACCACAAGCTACTCACTCAAACAGGAAAGGCTGGTTAGTAATGTAAGCAATTATACTGGCATGGGGAGAACAGAGTCAGGATGACATAGTTTAAACACATTAGCAATTCTTGACAATAGAAAATTGAAGGCACTTTAATACTATCAGTGGTCTACAAAGGGAAGGGCTCTATTCATTAAGACCTGGGACACAATTCTAACATCTACCTCTGGGTAACTTTTAGCAATTAGTTGCCCGCTGAAAAAAGAGCCTCTCCATCCCTGTCAACTTTTTAAAAGTCTCTAAAGACTTATTTTTTCACCCAAGCTTTTAAAATGGACTGTGGTTTTAAATTGTTTTAAGGTTTTTATTATTAATTGGTTTCATGTTGTAAACTGCCCAGAGATGGAAGTTTGGGGCGGTATACAAATTTGAATGAATGAAAAATAATAATATATTTTCTATGCCCCCCGCCCTTGCACCGGTCTGATCTATACAGACTGCTACCTGTCTGGAACAAAGGCTGTCTCTCTAGATAGGGCTGGAGCTCAGTGGCAGAGTACATGCTTTGCATGCACAAATGCCAGTTTGCAAGATTTCCAGTTAAAAGATCTTAGGCAGCAGGTGCTATGAAATACCTGTTTCTGAGCTAGGCTACACATGGACAAATATAGCTTGTACCAGGAGCCTGAGGACATGCATAGCACCATTTTCTGTGGGCAGGGAGGGCAGGAGGGAAAAGCACGATCGAGCGTATCTCCCCCTCACCCCAGATGATTCTGGTCGACATGTGGGACATGTTGCTTGTGTGCCCACATGATCCGTGCTGCTCTGGGTAGCGTGGATCAATGGCTGGGGAACACCCCCCCCCCGCCACCTGCTAACTGGGCAAAGAGGCACCTTTTACCGTGGTGATTCTCTTTATTTAGCAGGGGGAGAGTAACTGGCCCTATCCACCCCCAGCACAGTACCTCCAGTGACTGTTACTGGTGCCTATCTTATGTTTCTTTTTAGATTGTGAGTCCTTTGGGGACAGGGAGCCATCTTATTTATTTGTTATTTCCCTGTGTAAACTGCCCTGAGCCATTTTTGGAAGGGCGGTATAGAAATCAAATGAATGAATGAATGAATGAATGAATGAATAATAAAATGAGTCCCAGCCTTCAAGAATCCCCAAATGCAGTGTATGAGCAGCGTGGTGCATTTAGGGATTCCCCCGTGAGCCGGGCATTCTAGACGCATGCAGCCCGAGCAACACACAACCCTAAACCTGGGGTAAAAGGCATGCTCATGCCCTTTAACCCAGCTTAAAGTCTGGGGTACATTCCTGGCCTTACAGGGTAGGCAGTGCCGAGACAGGTTTCGATCCGGGCACTTCACATGGGCAGCTGAACCCAGGCAGGGCTGTCCAAACCTGGGTTTGGCTCCTCTTATGAGCAGCCTTGTAGTTTTTAATGTCCATACAATAGATTCAAGTGCCCAGGGAAAAATACATTTCCCAGTGTCCCTGGGAATGCTTCTATAGCAGCATTCTACCAGGTGCCAGAGAGTGAGGCCTCCAATGAGACAGGAAGAATGATCTTCCTCCACCCCAGATAGAAAGGTGGGAGCTTGCTTCATTTGAAGCAGCACAGAAATGACCACCCCCATTCTGTCCCCGCTGTAGTTAGTTTTAACGAGTGCAACTGAGCTGGCCTCTATGGCGCTAATGGGCCAGAAGAGCTGAAAAGATCCCACACAAGGGCTGCATGCAATTACAATTTTTCTGGAGCAAAAGAAACAGCTCCTTCTTCCCTGCTACGGTAGCACTTGTGCTGAATCAGCATCAATAATTTTTTTAACTATACACATGTAATGGAGGAAAGGGAAGAAGGCAGCCTTATCGAGGGCAGATAAAAGTCTTGTTTGCCCAGTTTTCCTAATGGTTCATACATGCTAATGGAGTGTTGAAATTGACTAGATGTGATCTCAACCAGATTCAGGTCTAGTAAATTCACTCCTAAGGGGAATTGCATTCTTTCTGTATAATTGGCCACACCAGGCAGACACTCTTGTTATCAGGCTTTTAGAACATAGAAAATAGATAAACTTGAGAGGAAGTCTGGTAGTTTTTGTTTTTATCAACACCAGGTGAAAGGTTTACCAGCTGGATTGTAATGGGGTTGTAAATAGTTCATAAAGAATGGAAAATACCAACAACTAGTTTAACTAAACATTATTTTATTGGCAAGACAAGCTTTCTAGGTCTTGGTAATGCCTAAGGGCTGATCCAAATGAATGTTTGCTCTCTTCACAAGTAAAATGATTATCTTATTTTGATTTAATTTGTATGATTAAAATATATAATAAAATATAATATATTAATATATAAAATATATTATATATTAATATATATATATATATAATATTAACATATAAAATAGTAGCTGACATCTAGACTTAGTAGTTTCACTGAAACTAAAGCTGACAAGTTAATTTTAGTGGGACTATTCATGAATAACTTAGTTTGGATGTTAGCCACGAATGGTATTTTAGAGTCAAACAATTGATTTTAATGGGTTTAATGCTGATTGGTACCCTACTTGGTCACAATGCAGCACAGTAGATGTCTTGAAAATAGATATATTGAAAGTATGTCTACTTTCAAGATATGCTCCGAAAATCTTAACTTCTAATTTCCCATACACTGCTTAGGGATCCTACCATAGCTTATTAAATTGTCAGATGTTTACATCTTTGCTGTATCGGGCCTTTAAAGATGTAACTCACACCTTCAGAACTCCAGCTTGTTCCTCCCTTCTCATTTTAAGGAACAACAAAATACTGCTCACTTTCCAAGTGTTTTTGAGGATCTATTTTGAGATTAGCCCTTCATATATTTGTCTTTTGCCTTGTCAGTTTGCTTGGAAAAAAATACTTAAAATGTAAATATTATTTATTGTGTTCTCATTTTTATAACAGAAAGTTCTTTTAGACTCATTTAGCATGAGTCACTGTACAAATATAAAAAATAAAACCATCTGTTTGTATGACTATATTATTGCGTGAAGGTCTGCCTGTGCCTGGCCCTAGAAATCTGATCACATGATGTGCAATCAGATGAGGACAGCAATTTCAGCCCAACACTCCACTGCCAAATTATGGCACTGCACCTAATTGCACCTCCACCCCGTGTCCTACTGCAGCTCAGCTCTTAGCTGTAATCCTGAGACTCTTTGGAAACTGGGATCTTTAATAGCACTTCATAAATGAGATTGTGCCTGGGAATGCCAACCCTGTGAGTCAGTCATATGAAACGAATCAGAGGCCAGAATCCAGCAGCAAGACAGTTACATGCCCTTCTGTCCCCATTGATTGAAGGATAGCTCTTGGGCTTTTCGAGGACAGGAGGTCCAAGAGCAGTTTTAAACAGCCTCCTACTTTCAAAAGGCTCACTAATCCCTCACTTTGAAAAGTGAAGAAGGAAGAGGAGAATGTCTGAAGTGAAAACTGACTCTACTTTGCTCTGGGCATGAAACTCTGTTTTCCTCTTGGGGATTAGTTGACATTCTATTAGTGTTGCAGTGATGACTAGCGGCAGATAAGGGGCCTCCTCTCCCAACACAGAGCTCTGCCTTGCGCTGTAGTAAAACATGATGTTTCTTGCAGAGATGAGCTCCCCACCGTAACACATGGCTCAGAACTGGCTAGCCATTAAGATGCTCCCTCAGGCAGGCTCTCTCATCCTTTTGTTTGGAGCAAGTTTTGACAACAGCAATACTAATTGATTAAATGTTCCAATCGGAGATTATAGCTGAGAGAGAGATAACATTTTTATTTCCCTGTGCTGCTGCAACCATGCATTTAATCTAGGCAACAATGTCTCTCCAATTGCAGTAGAAGTGGGAGCAAGCGGTGATAGAGTTAGTTTTATTAGTGATGGCTTCTCCACCCTGAGTGATGGTAATTGAGGGATTGTGACTGCTCATTCCTATGGAACGTTCAGGGTGAAAGATGCATTCATGTTTTTACTCCATGGCCTCATTCATGCTCGCAGTCACTCGGGAGGGGATGCTGCTGCAACTCCTGCTTACTGATTGACTGGCAGTCAGCAGTCAGTCAGCAGGATAGTGTCTTGCCAGATAGTGGCTTGCTGGTCTACACAAGCAGTTCATGGCTTTGGGGAGTCTAGCTTCTGCTGCATCTGAAAAACAGGTGTGACGCAGGCTTTCCTGAATGGGACTTTGTGACCAGTTGAGAGTTGTGGATTTTAAAGCCAATTCTTTGAATGTTGGAAGCATTGGGATCAGCAGGAAGGATGACCATTATGTGGGGAACTAGTTATTCCATATGCTAAGAAGTCTGAATAATGCATGGCATAAAGAGGAAGGCTGTGGTGGAGGGATGGCTGCACTTGGTAGCAGTCATCAGTCACTCAAGCACTTGGCTTTGGAGGGAAAGGGGAGACTGTTGGAAATCACCCCCAACCCAGCACCCTGCTATAGCACCAGCATAGTGGGTCCCTGCACAGAGTACTAAAAATGTGTACACACACACACACACACACACACACACACACACACACACACACAGTATATCGATTCCAATTCTGTAAGCCTGTGCTACTATCGGTAAAGAGAAGTCACCACATCGACTTGTCTCCCAGAGAAGGATGAATGACTGAATGAATCACTGTCTAGATGAACCAAACTGATGTTTGTGAATTAAAACAAAGGGGCTTGTGAACTGAAGTTGAAAGAAAATGACTAATTGCTGAAGGAGCTCGGTGCAACAGGGGTTTTATCCTTTTTTTGTTTCTATTCAAAGCTTTGCAAAAGCCTGCAATGCTTTGCACATTTATGAGGAGTGAGCCCCACTGGACTCAGTAGGATTTACTTCAGGATGACCATGTGTGGAACTGGGCTGCTTTTCTCTTTGCCCTGTTGACTAAATTCTAAGGGTGCACATGGAATGAGCTCCATAGGGTTCAAGAGAGCCCTATTTCTACCCTCCTCTCTGCACTAAGGGTATGTGTGAAAGCACAAAATTGAAGCTTTGCTGAGTCAACTAGAGGTCCCTCATCTGCTGGTGCAGGGATCACACTCTAAATAATTTAGTTTTACTTTCATAGAAAAATCTAATTAACAAAGCAGTTTTTAACAACATGCAAACAGATTCTTGATAAAAGTTGAATTGGTATGTAGGTATTTCCATAAACACTGTTTACAACTTGGGAACCTTTAATGTTATGTTAGGTCAAGTCTCCTAATTTCCCCAGGCAAACCGGTTATGGTGATTGCAGACATTAGGGGTGTGCAATTTGGATTTTGGGTGTTTTGATTCAGATCCAAATCAAAACACCTCCAATTCATTTTTGGGTCTGAATCTGACCCATCTGAATCACCCCAGATTCAATTCGGATCTGAATTAACCTGAATCCGAATCAATTTGGATCAAGAAAATGGATCCCTGGGCCAAAAGAGTGGGGTGGGGTGGTAGTGCCTAATGGGTGGAGGCTACCACTCAAATTGCAGAGGGATTGGGCAAAGGGCTGACTTTTGGTGAATTGTTGAAATTTACGCGCCTTTAAGGTTTCCCCCCATAAGGTATAATGGAGGTGTATCATTTCACGTCGGGGGAAAGGGGTGGCCTAGAGCAGTGTGGGGTTGGTGGTAGTGCCCAAGGGGGGCAAGGAAGCTACCAGATTTTTTTCAATGGATTTTGGCAGAGGGTTGATTTTTGGTGATTTGTTGAAATTTACGCATCTTTAAGGTTTTCCCCCATAAGGTAAATGGTTTCAGCAGACCCATAACTGCATTTGGGGGGTGCTGGGGTGGCCCAGAACGAGTGGTGCTGTGGTGCACATAGGGTGCCAACCACCCCCATAGGTTGCTAACCCATGGGGTACAGGGTTCAGTTGTTTCTGAGGTGTTCTGAGTGTAGATTCTTTGGTAGCAAATGAGATTTTCAATACAAACCATGAATCCACTCTCATGGTTAGGGAACTACAGACTGATGCATAGCAAGAATAATATTATCTTTCCCAGAACACCCCCCTCCTTGAAATCGCATGTATTTATGTTTTCTTTATAGTGGTGGAATATAGGAGCTGGTGAGTGAGTGCGTGAGTGTGTGTGGGTTACCCTAGTAACCAGGCACAGAAGGTTCAAAGGGGGAATGGATTTTTTAAAAGGTAGTTGAGACAGAGAGAAGAGAAGCAGAGGCGTATCTATGGAAAATAGCACCCAGGGCAAGCACTGAAATTGCGCCCCCGCCCCCACCCCTCCAAACATCTGACACCCTTCTTTCAGGTAACTTTACCATAATATGTTTGCTAAGCACAACAGCGGTGATGTGTAACTGCAATGCTAGTCAACAGAGGTGCTATTAATGATTTTTGAGAGAAAATAGTTTAGAAAACACTGATAATATTCTGGAGGCGGAGATTTCTCTCATCTAGCAAAAGGAAAGATATACTTTAACCCCACCCCCCAAAAAACCCCACACTACAGATGTTATGGCTAGTAGTGGGTGCAAAAATGGCCTTGCCTTCAAATAATCCATCCACAATGGGGTATGGTAAGTGGGGGCTCATCTCCTGTCTTGGGGCTCATCTCCTTTTTAGGTGATGCAGAAGGTCCTCAATAGGGCCTTCAGGACAGCATTCTCTACCCAAGTCTCCTTGGCAGCTCCAAAGGCATGGAGTCCTATGGCATTTTTGTGATTTCTGTTATATTTACAAATATAAACATGGAGCAGCAGCCAAACACTCAGGCAGTCAGTGATGGTTTTTCAAGCAGCATAAGCCCCACTTCTATTCCAAATCCAGCAGTGAGTATTAGCAACCCCCCTGCCCCCCAGCTGTTATCTGCCAGCAAGCAGCAACATTCACATTTATTTTATTCTACATTTTTTATATCCCGCTCTTCCTCCAAGAAGCCCAGAACGGTGTACTACATACTTAGGTTTCTCCTAACAACAACCCTGTGAAGTTTCTCCTAACAACAACCCTGTGAAGTAGGTTAGGCTGAGAGAGAAGTGACTGGCCCAGAGCCAGCAAGCAAGTATTATGGCCTTTGAGATTTAAAGTTTGCTCAGCAGCCTTAAGAACTTTTAGGCTGCTTTAATTTTATGCTACTCATTTTAGATTTTATTGATCAGCCTGTGTATTGTCTTTAGGACCATTAATAATAATAATAATAATAATAATAATAATAATAATAATAATAATAATAATACCAGCCATAAACACCTGGGCTATACCTGTTATCAGATACACTGCAGGAATAATAGACTGGACCCAGGAAGAGCTAGAGACGCTAGATCGTAAGACCAGGAAAATCATGACCATTAGTCATGCTCTGCACCCCTGCAGTGATGTCGATAGGCTATACCTCCCTCGCAGCTCAGGTGGAAGAGGAATGCTGCAAGTCTATCAAACAGTAGAGGAGGAGAAAAGAGGCCTTGAAGAATATATCAAGGACAGTGAAGAAGATGCACTTCAAATGGTCAATAATGAGAAACTATTCAACACCAATGAAACAAAGCAGGCGTACAAGAAAGAACAAGTCAAGAACCGAGCAGAAAAATGGAAAAATAAGCCACTGCATGGTCAATATTTGCACAATATAAGTGGAAAATCAGACATCACCAAGACCTGGCAATGGCTTAAGAATGGCAACTTGAAGAAAGAAACAGAGGGTTTAATACTGGCTGCACAAGAACAGGCACTAAGAACAAATGCAATAAGAGCAAAAGTCGAAAAATCAACTACAAAAAGCAAGTGCCGCCTTGTAAAGAAGCAGATGAAACCGTGGGCCACCTAATCAGCTGTTGTAAAAAGATCGCACAGACTGACTACAAACAAAGGCATGACAAGGTAGCAGGGATGATACACTGGAACATCTGCAAAAAATACAAGCTACCTGTAGCCAAAAATTGGTGGGACCATAAAATTGAAAAAGTTGAAGAAAATGAAGTTGTAAAAATATTATGGGACTTCTGACTACAAACAGACAAACATCTGCCACACAATACACCAGATATAACTGTAGTCAAGAAGAAAGAAAAACATGTCAAAATAATCGACATAGCAATACCAGGGGATAGCAGAATAGAAGAAAAAGAAATAGAAAAAAATCACCACATACAAAGATCTAAAAATGGAAATTGAAAGGCTGTGGCAGAAAAAGACCAAAATAATCCCAGTGGTAATTGGCGCCCTGGGTGCAGTTCCCAAAGACCTTGAAGAGCACCTTAACACCATAGGGGCCACAGAAATCACCATCAGCCAATTACAAAAAGCAGCTTTACTAGGAACAGCCTATATTCTGCAACGATATCTATAACAACAGCAACAACATTGACAATAAAATTCTGGCATCCCAGGTCCTTGGGAAGGACTCGATGTCTGGATAAAACAAACCAGTCAATAACACCTGTCCGACTGTGTAAAATAATAATAATAATAATTCTGTGGCCACCATAGGGGCCACAGAAATCACTACCACCTGTCTGGCTGTGTAAACAAGAAATTAATAATAATAATAATAATAATAATAATAATAATAATAATTATTATTATTATTAGCTGCTTTGAGTGCAGCTACTGTAAAAAACATGTACCAGTCAAGAACCCAGAATTAAAAACATCTGAAAATATCCAGTTCAAGGCTAATTCAAATGTTGATGTACAATATTTGATGTCTCGCCACCCATTACCCCGTTAACTTGAGGACTTGTAAGTTACCCCTTGATACTCCAGCCTTTGGTGAACAATCATGGGTAATTCAGCCCTCAGGTTTAAATTAGTTGAATCCTCCAGCATAGGATCCGTAAGCGTTTCTGTTAATCTTACTTACACCCTCCTGTTGCTCAGTACGATCTGATATTTTGACCCATTAGCAGACAACAGAGGCATATCTAGGGAAAATAGCCTCTAGGGCAAGCACTGAAATTGCGCCCCCTGTCCAAACATCTGACACCCATCTTTCAGATAACTTTAACATAATATCAGCTCAAAAATACAAGTCAAGTTCGTTAATCTTTTAATATTTCAAAAACTATTTAGCAGTGGATGTAGCCAGACCAAAAAATGCCGGAAAACTACAAATTTCAGTATGCTGGGGCTCATGAAATACCCAAATACTATGTGGAGGTGTACTTGGAAAACTAAACAGAAGTGCCTGTCTAATTCCCTACTATGCATTGTAGCATCACTATTACATAAGTTTTAAAAATAAATGGAGAATTTGACTTTTCCCAGATACTCTGAAAATAATTAAAAAATATGCAGAGTAAACTGTGTCACTGCTTGGAATATAATCTAGTATTTCAGAAAGACAGTTAAAATGAGAGAAAGAGAGCAAGAATCTCCCAGTGGGCCTTAATACTAAGGATTTCACACTGATTCAAAGACAAAGTCACCATTAATAGCCATATTATTAAGAAATCACATTTAATTCACTTATCACAAGAAGCAAAGTTAGAGCAAATGAATACAATCCTAGCTCATAAGCTTCAGCTCAGTATTCACAAGCCCTGATTCTCTGTACATAGTGCCAGACTGATGATGTGTACAGTGACTTATATTATATTAAATTTAAAAAAATTACCTGTAGCCCCTTCGGGGGGCTTCCTAAAGGCCATGGGGCGGGGTCTGCAAAGGTTTCCCCTCCCCCTGCTGGCCTCTTAATTCACCGCTACAACCCATCCCAGCCTGAGGGCCTCCCAGGGACCATTTGAGCATGTGCGGTGGACATTTTTTTAAATTTTTTTTTTTTAAAAAAATGGCCACTGTAAACAAAATGGCCACTGCTCATGCTCAATTGGCCTCTGAGAGGCCTGGCATGACATAGGGCCTCACAGAGGCCATCTGAGCATGCACAGTGGCCATTTTGTTTTTGTTGGCCATTTTTTTCATTTTAAAAAATGGCGCCCCCTTCAAGTGGCGCCCGGGGCACGTGCCCTGCCTGCCCTACCCTAGATACACCACTGGCAGACAAATTTATAGGCTCTATATGCCTTTCGGGGGGAGAGTGGGGGATACTTTTTTGAACAAAATGTTGTTCAATATTGTGAGCAGGGGGAGGGGGAGGGTGGAGCTGTGTATCTCTTAGTATTCCCTCCTACCCTAAAAATGAATTAATCTGCATTCAGCAGTATTGATGAAAAATCTAGGGGGTAAAAAGGTTGTCATTTGACACTGTAATAGCTGTGCCTCTGCAATTCAGAAAAACTGGTTTTGATTTGACTCTCAATTATAAGCCTTTAGAATTGCACTCCCATCACCTACAGAGTATTTTTTCACCTGATAGTGCAGTTAAGGCAGACTATGCTACATAACTGTGCATCCTCATCTAAAAGTCCTGAATATTTTTTCATCACGTCTTTTCTCCCCTACCTGCCCCCAACAACAATACATGCTAGTAGAATAGGACTGTGTTTGTTTTTTCACATTTAAAATGCTTTGTGCCTGCCCCTGAGTCATAGATCATAACATAATAAGTCCCATAACATAATAAGTCTCCACAAATGGACATAATTCTTCAAGTTATGAAAAGCAAGCAATCCTGCAGGAGATTTAGGCTTAATACTGGAAAACTTAGCAGGGCCAGGGGAGGAAACCTCCAGGAACAGCTTTAGTCACAGCCCTACCTCCTTAACATTGTTGGTGGTGTGCATTCAACATTCCCCTTTTATGAGTGAGAGAGAGAGCGAGAGAGTGAGAGAGAGCAGTTATATTTGAGGACTCTTTATATTTATACATTTGGGGTTGGGAGGAGAGCGGAGGAGGCGAAAGATCCATCCAGAACAGAAGGAAAAGCCTAGGGCTTGCATGGTCTCTCTCTCTCTCCCCCTCCACCCCACTCTGCAAGCTGGCCGGGTTTTGTTTGTTTGTCTGATGGATGCTAAAGCAATGGGGCACTTATATTTGCATACATCTCAATGATTTAGCATATGGTGGCCTTTCTCCCCCTCACTTGCTTCTTCCTCTCTGGGTCACTCAGCACCTCTAACGGAGCGCCAGCCACCAGGTTTGGGAGAGTGCCTTTCCCCGGCAAAGGAAACTGAGACAGGCAAATTTCACCTTCTCTCTCTTTCTCTCTGCAGTACATTTTCGTTGCCTTTGGTGGTGGTGGTAGGTGTCAGGTCCCATGGGGGGGACAGAGGCGCTTCTTTTGCGCACCCCAACCTCAGCCTCCCAGAAGATCCACTGCCCCTTGTGTTGGAACCAGGCTCTGTGTGTGTGTGTGTGTGTGTGTGTGCGCGCGCACCCCCCACCGCGATTTGGGGAGATGGCTGGCTCATATCCCAATAAACTCACTAAATCCAATGCACTTGAGGCTCACTTAAGTTTGCAGCTTAAAATTAAGTATCTATCTAACTATTTATTTAAATAATATGAACACGGATTCCCCCTAGTTCAATCCCTATCCAATAGCCACTGCCACCCCCAGCACCTCTGCCTTCAACCACGATTGCTAAAAGTAAGCAAAAGAATCAGAGCTTTGGAAGGGGAAAGGGTTGGAAGCTCATCTCTTGCCTCTCTTGCTTGGGATGTCTCCAAGCATGGCACCTCCTCAGAGTGGAGGAGAAGGGAGCTCAACTGCTTCACAAACGGTTGCTTCATGGAGCAACCCCCTGCTTTGGTGAAGGCAAACCTCACACCCCACCTCCTCCTCCTTCAACCATCTCCGCCCACCTTCCTCCTCCTCCTTTGCTACCCCACAAGGGAGACAGAGCAAGCGGGAGAGGAAGAGAGTTCCTAATTGCTTGCTATGCAGATGGGGGTAGTTTGTGCATGCTAACACCACAGAGCAGGCGCCCCCCGCCCCAGGACTGTGTGTGTGTGTGTGAGGTATATACCCCTCCCAGTCCCACTCTTTCAAAAAGGCTGAGTGGCTTGTATTTTTAAAAGATTAATAACCCGGGCATCACAATCTTAAACACACACACACACACACACACCCAAAATCTTAAACACACACACACATCCAGCAGGCAAGCCGAAGCGGGAGTGGGGGGAGAGAGCCAGGTCCTTCACGGAGCTCCCTGCCGGCTCCTAGGACTCAGAGCTACCCCCGCCAGCCCTCCTCTCACCTCTGCTCTGTGTCCCACCCAGAAAGAGGACATCACCTCTGCTCCAGCCCAACAACGAAGGCTGAGTGAAGAGGAGGAAGAGCAGGGCGAATGCTGTGCTCAGGCAACCCACCGCTCGCCCCCCAGGGGCAGGCTGAAAAGTCCCCCCCCCCGCTTCTTGCCAGCCCGCCTCACACTCCCCAGCACAGCTTTGCCTGTTGTTGTTGTTGCTCCCTTGTCGCATCGGCAGCCAGGCTATGAGCAGCAGCCACAGCAGCAGCACACATGAGGGCAGCATGCTGTGCTGCTCGTCGCCTGCTGGCGCCCAGCCACATGGTGCATGCTCTCCGCTCCACCAGGAGCCAATGGGAGAGCGCCAGCCCTGCCTGGACAGATCTCAGGACTCTGAGGGGGGAGGGGGTGCCGCCGGGGCAGGGGCGGGGCATGGCAGGCACTCTGAGGGAGGAGGGGGCACCGCCACCGCCCGACAAATTTTTTTTTTTAATTTTTTTTGAAAATTGTGGTGGTGAGGGCGGGGGTGGCGCATGGCAGGCACTTTGCGCCCTCCCTTCAGTTGCGCCTAGGGCATGTGCCCTGCCTGCCGCACCCTCGTTACGCCTCTAAAAGAGTTGGATTTAGGTGTGTGGGAGGAGGAGGTGTGTTGGGCTGAGGGTTGAGAGATCGGTTGGTGTGTTCTGTACAGAAAGATTGTTCAAGGGGTGGGGGTTGTGTGGAATTTGAAGGGTAAATATATGGATGCTGGAGAACCAGCAGTGTTCTGGGCAGCTTCTAGTAACAGACAAGAAGGTCTGGAGGAATTCACTAAGTTTACAAGCCCAAGTTTAATTACCTCTGTCCCAATTATCTCACCTCCCTATATGCTATATTTTATCCAGAACAGCTGCTGTATCTAGTAACTTGGTAGAGAAGTTTGTGGACCCTGCTTTGCAGAGATCCTTATTCTAATCAGTAAATAATAAACATACTAGCTGACCCCGCACAGAGCATCTGTACAATTGTGCACTGAGCCTGTGGCATCCCCCCACAGTGCTCTCGCTCGCTCACTCCCCCCCGCAGCGCTCTCACTTGCTCACTCTCCCACCGCAGTGCTCTCACTCATTTGCTCTCCCCCCCTGCAGCTCACTCGCTCACTCACTCTCCCCCCGCAGCTTGCTCGCTCGCTCTCCCTGCAGCTCTCCCCATTGGGTGGGTCAGGGCCAGGTCATCCCGCCGCCTCCCGTCTCCTCCTCCTGGCTGGTAGGGCTTTGCCCGCTGTCTGCCCACTTCCTCGCTGCCACCATTATTGCTCCCTGCCGCCGCCTCCTCTTCCTGGCTGGCGGGGCTTCGCCTGCCGGCCCTCCACCTCTGCATCCTGACCGCCACCATTATTTCTCTCCACTTCAATGCTGGAACTCTTGCATGCTCTAGAGCATCTGCGAGTTAGTACTTGATTGCTCCCCTCACCTCAGAGATCTCCCCACCCTCACCTGCTAGTGCTGCCATGGCTGCTCATTCCCTCAGGCTGCTGACAGGCCCAGGCCCATCCCTTGCCTTTCCTTCTGTCTCTCTTCCCCCTCCCTTCTTTTTCTCTTTCTCTCTCCTCCTCTCGCTCTTCCCCACTCTTTCTTCTCCCTCCCTTCATGTTTTTTCTCTCTCTCCCTTCCTCCCTGAGTTAACAGATCTTGTTAATCTTGTTTCCTCATTTAATTCACACAATGGCATCCTCCTTCTCCTGAAGGGGCTCTTTTCCCCTCACGACCAGACCCCTGCCTGCTATCCATCCATATATATATATATATATATATATATATATATATATATATATATATCTCCTCTACAATCAAGAACATCTTCTGACCAGTAACAGTTGCATTCCAACTGACCTTAACCATCATAGGCTCCTCCTCCTTATCTGCATAGGGAATCCCCACTGCCCAATCACCACAGTGCCACAGGCTCCTCCTCCCTATCTGCATATGGAATCCCCACTGCCCAATCACCATGGTGCTTCTGCTCTCACAGGCTCCTTCTCTCTATCTGCATATGGAATCCCCACTGCCTAATCAGGTGCTTCTGCTTGCAAACTCTGTCAGCCAATCGCCTCCTTTCTACCACATCCCCACGCATGGCCTGTCTTGGAGGATTAATAATATAGATTTTCGTTTTTATTTTATACCTGAACTTAAGTTATGTTTCATTTTACATCCTGAACATATAAGCCTATCCTGTGCTCACAAGGATGCACACACAGCCAAAGGTGTTGACTACCGAGAGCAGGCTAACAAGAATCTATATGGTGACAGCGAGGGAAAGTAAAAATTTAATGAGTTCCCAGAACCTGAGGACTAAACTAAACTGTCATAAAACAATAAAAACAAATCACCTCCCTAGAATTGAGAGAGGCATAAGAGTGGGACCCTGACAGTGCACATGAGGTGTTCCGAGTTCCACCATCTTTTGTTCAGCAGCAGAGCAGTTGGCTCTTGTAATTTCCTCTCATTTCATTAGAGTTCACATTACTTCTTGCTGAGATTCACCCAGAGCCATAACTTCTGACAGTGAGCTGGGAAGAAAAGATAGATTACCACATAAAAGAGTGTGCAAGTTCACACATAGACAGAGAAAAAGAGAGAGATCATTTTGCCTTCCTTTGTCTTCGTTTCCCTTTCCTTTGTTTTTATTCAGGTAGATCTGGCTACCTCTTATTTAAGAATCCAAATTTTAGGGATGTGTAAATTGATTTGGGTACAAATCGATTTGTACCCAAATCTAGCCGATTTGGGTGGTTTGGAGACAAGACAAATCACCCCTGTGGTCCATTGGCTAGATTTTGGTACAAATAGAATCACGCCTGATTCTATTCAGATCAATTTGAGATTTGGATCCCTCCTATCAATTCTCCCAGAATCCCAGCTTTCATTTAAAAAAGAAAGCTAAGCTCTAGCCCTTGTAGAGGTGGCGCTAGGGAGCAAAATGTGTGGTCACTATTTTTCAGGTGTTTGGAATTTTTGGTGTATAATAACTTTCCTTCAATGAATTCCTATGGTTTTTCATTACATACCTTCATTTCTTCTATTCATTTTGACTGTCTTTTTGACAGTGCAAACTGCCAACTGCCATGTGCCAACTACACCCCACTCCCACCCTCAAGGCATTGGGGTACTACTCAGTTTATGTTCTAGGATTTTTTCCAAGTGTTTAGGCTCTTTGGTGTCTAATACCAAATGAGCCCCTGGTGGCGCAGTGGTAAAACTGCCGCCCCTGTAACCAGAAGGTTACAAGTTCGATCCTGACCAGGGGCTCAAGGTTGACTCAGCCTTCCATCCTTCCGAGGTCGGTAAAATGAGTACCCAGAATGTTGGGGGCAATATGCTAAATCATTGTAAACCGCTTAGAGAGCTCCGGCTATAGAGCGGTATATAAATGTAAGTGCTATTGCTATTGCTATTGCTAATAACCTTTCCTCATAATGAATCCCTGTGAGGATTCATAACACAGCAAAGAGTCTGAACACCTCAGAAATTCCTAAAATATAAATTGAGTACCCAGTGGATTGTGGGTTGGGGGGGGCGGTAGTTGGAACATGAGATGCCACTAAGTCCCCACCCACACCTACAAAGCAATGGGGTCAAAATGAACAGAAGAAATGAAGGTATGTAATGAAGACACCAAAGAATCTAAACACTTTAAAATGTTTTAGGTATTAATGTTTTTAAGGTATTAAAAAATACCTTAAAAAATAAACCGAGCACCCCAGTGTGTGTGTGTGTGTGTGTGTGTGTGTGTGTGTGTGTGTGTGTGTGGTGTAATTGACACATGGCAGTTGACAGTTGGCACTGTCCAATGATAGTCAAAATGAGCAGAAGAAATGAAAGCAAATAATGAATCCTCATAGGGTTTCATTATGAGGAAAAGTTATTAGATACCAAAGAATATAAACATTTCAATATTCCTAAAAATTAAGATGAGTACCCCACTGCCTTGCATGTGTGGGTGGGTGTGGGTGGGGTGTAATTGGCACATGGCAGTTGACAGCTGGCACTGTCCAGTGTCAGTTAAAATGAACAGAAGAAAAGAAGGTGTGCAATGGATCCTCATAGGGATTCATTATGAGGAAAAGTTCTACACCAAAGAATCCAAACACTTTACAAATAATGTCCGCACATTTATCTCCACAACTCCACTTCGACAAGGGCTAGAGCTTAGCTTTTCTTTTTTTTCTTTTTAAAAAGAAAGAAAGCTGGGGATCCATATTAGGGTTAGGATATGGCAACTTCAAATTCCCATTGTTTCCTGTGGTGGAAATGTTCAAAATCAGTAAAAACCTTAAAAAAAATCATTACATATCAACCAAGTGCCCCACTGCCTTGAAACCTGGGTGGTAGGTGGCACCCATGGGATCCTACCCACCACCCAAATTTGGTGCCCCTAGGACCTTGTTAAGTTGTCTTAATAAGTCCAAATCCAAATCAAATCAAAGCAAATACAAATTGAATCTGGGATGATTTGTGTGGGGGGTGGGGGTAGATTTGGACACAAAACAAATCAGGGGTGATTTGTTTTGGGCACAAATCAAATTTAAAAAAAACCAATTTGTGCACATCCCTACCAAATTAAATTCAAAATGGTTGAACTATTCCATTTTTATTTTCTAATTCATGCAGAAGCAAATGAACTTGAACTGGCCCAATAAACTGCATGCCATATTCTCTTGTCAGGTTCTCAGTCAGGGTCTCTTGTCAAAAATCTTAGTCAGAGTTTTTATGTGAACCAAACGCCAGATGTTGATAGGGATATAAGAACTGCCATGCTAAATCAGACTGAATTCCATCCATTGCTGGATTCTAGTCTTTCTAACAGCCTGCAACCCTGAGAAATTCACAATCTGGTGATTGTTCTGATGCCTTACTGGGTGATACCACCTAGACAGACATTCCATTTCTAATAGGGACATCAGCAACAGGCCACTAGGAAGCTTTTAAGTGGGACATGAAAGAAACAGCCTCCCCCTGTTGTTTGTCCTCATCATCTGGTAGTCAGAGGTATATTCCTGATCATGGAAGAGCCATTTTATCTATCATGGCTAAGAGCTGTTGATAGGCTTATCCTCGTGATGATGTCTAATACTTTAATAAGAAAACTCATTCAGCGAGTGACCATCATCACAACATCTTGTGGCAGTGAATTCCGCAAGTTAACTATGCATCATATGAAGTATACCTTTCTATTTGTCCTGAACTTACTGCTAATCAAGTACAATAGTGAATTGTGCTTAACTTATACCCATTCACATACCCATTTTTAAACTTATACCCATTTTACTCATACCTATTTTAAAATCTGTTCTTTAGTTAATCAACTTATGGGATTTCTTAAGGACAGTCTGTGTGCTAACTCCTTTCCCTGATTGAAAAGCAAAGCGTGAAAAGAAGCCAAGCCATTTCATCCTCTTGCACATGGTTTTCATCCACTCGGCTTTGTTTTTACTCCCTGAGAGAACAGACTTGCAGCTTTATCAGTTCAGCTTAACGTCTCATCCTACCCTTCATTGACAAACCTTCAGTGACACCCTGTGAATATCCCCAGCTTCTCCTGGGGAGAATAAAGGTCTAGCTTTGGAAGCTGCATCAATATCATTTGCACAGAAAACTATATTTTAGGTGTAGGGTTGAGGCCCCGTTGCCCCAACATTAGTGCACCTTTTTGTCATCTTACATTTCATAAATCCCCCCAAACAAGCTCCAGAAAAGCAGGAGTAAAATGACATTTGGGAATAGAGTCAAATCACAACCTAAACATGAACTCTGGTAATGGTTGAGAATTAGGCTACCAGCTCTTCAATCTATTTAGAATGGCTTAGAATATGATTGGAACTGTTTGCTTAGCCCTGTTACGCATACAAGGGTTGAACTCCTGGCCTCCTCCCTCATAAATAAACTGATGTCCAGGCTAGAGTTAGATGCCCATCTTTCCTTGATGTGACACTTAGACCTCACATCCTAAGAAATCTCTGGGGCGAAGAGGGTTATGGACATAAATCTATGAAAATAGTTTATTAATGCGATGTTGAAAGCTCATGCCTGTGAAAATCAACAGGGTGGATTAGGTAGACTGGGTATACAGTGAAGAGGGGTCCCCACCCCCTTGTTTTTCCTCTTTTTAATTAGAACCAGGCATAGAAACTTGGATTTCTCCTGAACAATCAGCTATGGCCTTGGTCACCTCTATGAGAAAGGAGCTGAGCTTTAAAAAGTATGACACCCACACAATTAAGGTAACATGTATGGGTTTAAACTGGCTCATTCCCACAAGGTCAATGTCTGTAAAAGCATCAAGAAATGCAAATGGGTTTGGGGCAAGGAACAGAGTGAGGGAAAGAGGACATGGAGGTCATTTCTTGTGCTTAGCTTATGGCAGATTCATGGAAGATAGGTCTACTAAGCATGATGCCTCTGTGACATCCCTCATGCTCAGAAGCAGTGAGCCTCTTCTCACGAGCAGTGAGAAGGGCTTGTGGGCGAGCTGCGGGGAAGGCAGGTTAAACCTACCTTCCCCGCAGATGATTGACTCCCCTTCCCTGGGCTGGTGGATCACCAAATCAGACGACCAGCAGCTGCTCCCAGCAGCTTTGAGGGTCGAGGTGTCAGAGTGAGCCATCACAAGACCATCCTTGGTTACAGCTGGCCAGACCCCAGTATCCTTTGCCCTCCCTCATATACATACCCCCTCCTAGGAAGTCATCATATTCCATTCCAAGAGTAATAGGAAAATAGTGCCCCTCAGCATTCTGCCACTGCCAGAAATTGTGTTTGTGCAAGACTGTTTTGTTGCAGGGCTTTTACAAGGGTGACGGTGCAATCACTGTCAAATGAAGGGCTTGCCTGGCATTTAAAGGGATTTAAATGCTCTTTCCCTACCGAGGGCAAGCAGAACATTCTGAAAAGGCATGATTGTGCTCAGCACACCCCCTTGAAGATCATGGCCAATGGCTACTGCCCTGCAGATATTCTGATGCCTTGCCCACAGTCTGGTGAGGTGAGCATGATGGAGCTTGCTGAGATGAGGACTTGGTGATCCAGGAAGAGGGAGGGGTTTCCCTGCCCTGAAAATAGAGGTTGCTGGGCTCCATTGGACAAACATCTGCAATGTGATTCAGTTTGAAAAATTAACCATGGGTTTGGCAAGCTTTGATTTCACGTTATGTGCGAATTGGCCTCTTTTTATGATCTTTGTTAACTAGGGATCAGAGACGCAACCAATATAACATTTTCCTGCAACCCTCTAGGTTTTCTGAAGCATATACCATTTAATTGTCAGTCTCCAACAAGATTAAGGGTATTTTGATGTAAACTGGAGTAGAGGTTCAAAGTGGTAGGTCAGGCAAAGGAAGAAGAATGGAAGAAGAATGGCCCTTTGTCCCCAGACCCCGGCCCCAAGAAGACACGGACAACAAATTAGAGGGTAAAAGGTTTTATTGAAACCTTTATTTGTTTCAATAAAGCTTTATTGAAACTATTAAATGGGTAAGTAGACTTTATAGGGGGAACTTCCCTCCCCAAGACAGTGCGGGGCATAGCAATGGCCGGGTTCGGACTTCCCCATCCTCCCCCGCGCCTTGCTTGGGCGACACACCCTGGCTCTGGAAGACAGCAGGCATAAGCCTGCTCCCTTCCCTTCACAGCCGACCTGATAAGGGGCCCTGGATCCTTCTAGGTCTTCTCACACCCTGGACCTCGCAGCCCAAGGGTTTGTGAAGTTCTGAAGCTGGTTTCATGGCAAATCATCCTCCCTGGGTCCCACAAACCACAAAGGAGTGATTGTCCAATCACCGATTCAACTATCCAAGGGTGCTCACCGATGTTCCAACCCAACTACTTACCACCCAAACGCCCTTAAGGAATGAACCCCCTGCCATACTCTGCACTGCACCCACTCCAGCCAAACTATCCAGATCCCTGGGAACCTACAGCACAGGGCAGTTATACCTGAAGAGGCCTGCTGGATGATGGAGAGCCCAGTCCACTTCCCCAGATCATTTTCACTCAAACGTAAAACTAAAACATCAGGACATGGATGCCTGTCTACATAACCCAAAACTGCAGGGAGCAACTGGCTCCAAAGCATTCCACTCAGCACGAGCCAGGACACACTGGTTCATTGCCCCAAACTGAGCTGGGTGCCAAACTGGGAGGTGCTGGCCCTCTTGAATGCCCAAAACACCAGCAAATGGCCACAGATGAGCACCTGAACTGGAGCTGCTGCCTTGCCAGCACCTGCCAAAAGAACAAACAGGTAAACAAAAAGCCATTGCCGGCAAAACATCACTGCACATAGCACAGAAACACCTTGGACCTCCATCGACCAATCCGCATCATGTCCTCTGCTCGCAAGCCGAAGCGACTGGCCGTGGTTGCAGCCCCAATCCTGAAGGAGCATAAAGTAAAGCCCAACGTAGCCACTCCAGACATGGCTAGTGCAGTTTTTAAGACTGACCACAGCTGGTACTGTGTCAAGGGCTCCCCATCCATGTGCACAAATAGGCACCATGCGGGGTTGGAGCAACACACTAAACACTGCCGCAGAGTGAGCACAGGACATACGTGCGAATCCAGTGCCGCCTGCAAGTGAACACTCTGACCCCTTCCCCTTTGGTCAGTCTTAGATGAGCGAAGGAGCAAGGTGGCACCGTCACTCATCAAAGTCAGATCCGAAAACTGAAGGCAGCGGTCGGTAAGCACGCGCCTGCTACGAGACAAGACCTTGCTAGGCCTAAAAGCCCCCGAAAAGGAAACTAAGGAAGCCACCCTCAGCAGTGTCAATTCCCATGGAGAGTTGCAGCACTCTGGCAGAAACCCTGCCATAGCCGCATAGCTGCCATAGCCACCACATCAAGCGTGAGTGGCTGCCTCTGATCTGGGCATCTAGGATACCCCCTAGTCTAGCCCTCAAGCATCCTTTTCACTCGCGGGTCACTAGTGCTGCCCACAATGCCCCTAGCCTGTGCCTCAAAGGCCAGGGCAGAAACGTAGCCGCTCAGGGTAGAAACGGCCTTACCGGGCCTGTGTAATGACACTAGGAACTGAATCAATTGCTCTGCTGGAATTGGCCACTCATCTGCAAAACCCTCTTTCCCCCTGAAAGCAGCAAATGCTGCAACCTTGGACCCGTAGCTAGCTCTGGTGCTAGGCACCAATGAAGCCTCAATAGCCTGATGTGCCTCTACTTCCCAAGCTGTCAGAAGGCTTCCGGCATGGGCTCTGGGTCCAAAATAGCTTCTGGCGCTAGTTCCCTGAACCTGTCCAACTGAAAGAGAGACAGGGCATCAGTGATGGTATTCTGAAGCCTGGGAACATGCCTAGCCACAAACCATATGTTGGCACTCAGACACTGAAGAACAAAAGCTCTCAGAAGTCCCATGTCTCGAGGGGAGCACAAGGTGTGGGAGTTAACCACCTGGATCACTGCCTGGTTATCACTCCAGAAATGGACCGTGGATTTAGAAAACTCCCCAGCCCAGATGTGCACTGCTACAACGATGGGAAATAGCTCCAGGAAGGTGAGGTCCCGTGTGATACCAGCGTGCTCTTAACTCACCGGCCATCGTGCCATGCACCACCTACCCTGAAAATAGATACCGAAGCCTATGCCCCCAGCCGCATCCAAATGCACCTGCATTTCAGCCTCGAGGAGCTGCTCAGCCCTCCAAAAGGACACCCCATTGAGGCCCTCCAGAAAGGAGGCCCACACGGCCAAATCTGCCCTAACTCCCTCTGTAATACGAGTCCTATGGTGTGGGGCCTTTAGGCCGGCCATGAGGTTGCACAGGCGCCGCAAGAACGCCCTGCTCAGCACAACTGCCCTGCAGGCAAAATTAAGGTGGCCTACCACCACTTGCAGCTCCTTAAATGTCACCTTGCGTGCCATCCCCAAAGCCCCCAACAGCGCTCTCAGGGCCACGAGAGCAGCAAGCCACCATATCTAATTCGATACCGAGAAAAGAAAGCTGGGTGGCTGGCCCCTCGGTTTTGCCTTGTGCCAAGGGGACACCTAGCTCCCTAGTTAGTTGCATGAAACATTGCAAAAGGTGATGACAATCAGCGGACACCACCCTTCCTGCAAAAAGAAAATCGTCCAAATAGTGTGCCGTGGACATAGAACACACCCTCCGCCTGACCACCCATTCAAGGAATGTGCTAAAAGCCTCAAAGGCCGCACAGGAGACCGAGCAACCCATGGGGAGTGCCCGGTCAAAATAAAATTTACCTGCATAGGCGAAGCCCAACAAGTAAAAATTATTGGGATGCACGGGCAGTGAGCAAAAAACAGATTCAATATCACACTTTGCAAGCAACGCACCCCACCCCCGTTCCCTCACCACGCTCACGGCCTCATCAAATGAGGTATCACGCACAGAGTAAAGGTGGTCATGAATCCCGTCATTGACAGAAGATCCCTTTGGGTACGAAAGATGGTGTATCAGGCAAAACTTGCCTGGGGTCTTCTTGGGGACCACTCCAAGAGGGGAGACCCTAAAGCTGGCAAGGGGGGGGGGCGGCTATAAAACAGGCCAGAAACCCTCCCGGCTGCCACTTCCTTGTCAATTTTCTTAGTAACCACCCCTTCCATGCCTACAACTGACTTAAGGTTGCTAGCCAAGAAGGCAACCTGATGTGACGTGGAACGTATCCTAAAGCCTTCGCGGAATCCTGCACTCCGTAGGGCAGCTGCTTCCCTGTCTGCGTAACTAACCAACAGCTGCTCTAGAACCGATAACCTAACTGGGCTGGGTCCCTTTACCCGCAGGGGGTGTTGGGGGCTGCCCCTTTTGCTACCACCTGGCCGGGACCTTGGCCCGGCTCCCCATCCAGTAGCCTGCAGGCAATTGGCACTCAGATGCTTGGCCCCACACATACCACATGCGTGTCAGAATCTACAAGCCGCCCTGTCACAGTGGCCACTGCTATTGTACTCCCAGCAAACCAAGTGGTGTTGAACCTACTGCTGGCCCGCCCCGGCTGGGGACGTCGCGGCCAATGGTCGGGAGAACAGGTGTCCGCTATCGGACCTATCGCCCTCTACCGGGTGCGTTGGGGACATGACCAACACCCAAAGCTCTAAAAGGGGGGCTTCACAGGGTAGGATGGGGTCAAGTGCAGCCTGCATCCTAAAGCTTTTATCATAGCGAACCCAGGCGGTTCCAGAAAAATCAGATACCGCCCTATTAATAATGTCTAAATACTTGGTCAGGGCCAGCCGCCTGGCATAGTGCACTTTGAGGATGACCCCCATATAGATTGTATAACCCAAAAGCCAGTTGTTCAAGGTTTTCTCCATGGGCTTCCTTTAGTTGCCTCGTGGAGGGGCGTATCTAGGATAGGGCAGGCAGGGCACGTGCCCTGGGCGCCACTTGAAGGGGGGAACCATTTTTTAAAATTAAATTTTTTTTTACAATGGCCACTGAAAACCAAATGGCCATCACACATGCTCAAATGGCCTCTGCGAGGCCCTAGGCCATGCCAGGCCTCACAGAGGCCATTTGAGCATGCACGGTGGCCATTTTGTTTTCAGCAGCCATTAAATTTTTTTTTTAAAAAAATGGCCACCGCACATGTTCAAATGGTCCCTGCGAGACCCTAGAGGCCAGTGGGGGGAGGGGGAACATTTTCAGACCCCCCCAAGGCCTTTAGGAAGCCCCCTGAAGGGGCTACAGGTAAAAAAATTAATTTAATTTAATATAAGTCACTGTACACATATTCAGTTTGGCACTATGTACAGAGAATCAGGGCTTGTGAATACTGAACGGAAACTTATGAGCGAGGATTGTATTCATTTGCTCTTACTTTGCTTCTTGTGATAAGTGAGTTAAATGTGATGTCTTAATAATATTAATGGTGAGTTTGTCTTTGAATCAGTGTGAAATCCTTAATATTAAGGCCCACTGGGAGTTTCTTGCTCTCTTTCTCTCATAACTGTCTTTCTGAAATACTAGAATATATTCCAAGCAGTGACACAGTTTACTCTACATATCCTTTAATTATTTTCAGAGTATCTGGGAAAAGCCAAATTCTCCATTGATTTTTAAAACTTATGTAATAGTGATGCTACAACGCATAGTAGAGAATTAGACAGGCACTTCTGTTTAGTTTTCCAAGTACACCTCCGCATAGTATTTGGTTATTTCATGAGCCCCAGCATACTGAAATTTGTGGTTTTCCAGCATTTTTGGGTCTGGCTACGTCCACTGCTAAATAGTTTTTGAAACATTAAAAGATTAATGAACTTGACTTGTATTTTTCAGCTGATATAATGGTAAAGTTATCTGAAAGATGGGTGTCAGATGTTTGGACAGGGGGCGCAATTTCAGTGCTTGCCCTAGGCGCTATTTTCCCTGGATAGCCCTCTGGTCCTTCATGACTCCCCCTCTTTATGCTTCACTTTGGGCTCCCTAAAGAGCAGCAAAAAAATGTCCATGAACTCCCCTTTTAAAATCTTTTCCCTAGTCGCAGGTAACAGATGGTCACCCAAGAGAAGACCCACAGCCCCATAGGGGGCATGCTGCAATGAGGGCAGGACACCCTTGGATAGAAGCCCGACTCTTGTGTTTTACTCACCGCAGCCACGCCCACCAGTGATGCCATGCCTTGCCAGACCTGCTCTGCCGCCCCCTTAGTGCTGGCTAAAACCCCAGGCACTACCCCTAGTGGCCCCAGGGCCCACTGCTGTGTGAACGGTGCCCACCATGGTGGAACATCCCAACCCCCGGTAGCAGGTATCGGTCAGGGCGACATAGGCCACTGGCCAGTACCATTGTGTGGTGCATATGTCTCAAGCTCACCGAAGGCAAGGGGCGCTGCAGGCTGCATTGCACCAGATCCTCCTGCTCCTTGTGCTGCTGCGACGGTTATGTTGGAAATACCAGGAACCACAACCGCTTGGTCAGGAGAGGTGCTGGGCACAGCAGGTTCAGCTGGTGAAGCCCCTTGCTTGGTGGCCTCTAGCCTGACATATAAAGATTTCAATAACTGCGTTCTAGCCGCACCCCGTGTGCGCTTTGTGGGTTTGCCAGATACCCATGTTGCGCCTGCCCCCTTATCCTGTGGCAATGCTATGGCACGCTCCAATGCCTCCAGGTGCTGCACCAACCCCCAAATAATAACCATGTCCCCATCATCCTCATTGGATGAGGAAGGCTAGGGCGCAGGCCACCTGGGGGGCCTGAGTGGCTGACCCCCAGTCTTGCTCTTTGCCTTCTTGGGTGGCATGACTACAAAGCACACCAGGGCAGAGCACACTCCAAGGCACCAACATCCCCTTTTCTCGAAACCCAGCTAGGCCTCCCCTTCAGCCAGGCCCCATGATAAGTCATCCACCCAGCTGCCAAGCCCAGGCACAGGCCCCTCGGAGATCTGTGAAGGCCTCCAGTGGCAGCTGCCGCAAACCACTCCTCCCTGCTATCAGCAGTTCCCACCTAGAGCAACAATTCTGCCGAGGTGCACGCTGCTAACCCAGCCACCCAGCTGCTAGAGGCTGCCAAACCACTGGGCTGCCTAATCCGCTGCCACCTCCACCACCAATGCCCATGCTGCCGCTGCTGCCACTTTTGAAGCCAGCCACCGCGTGGCTTTCATGTGGGCCTTCACCCTCGCGGCCCTAGCTATGTCCTCGGTGGGTGAAGAGGAGCTACCACAAGGAGTTCCTCTTTGCCTGAAATCTCACACCGGACTGAATAGTTGGGGCGGGGAGATGCTGAAGACTCCCGTTAAACCCTGCCCCTTGCTTCAAGTGGCCCAATCAGCTCCTTCCTGGGGCTTCCTGGGACAACCCCCCTCCCCCACTGCACGAGGTGAGGGGAAGGGTATTCTTCAGTGTAAGGGAGATAGGTATGGAGGGAAGACAGAAACAGGCAAATGAAACTTACAGATTTCTCCTCTAGTGTCCAATATTTTCATTTTGTCAACCGTAGAGCTGTCAAGTGTTTGAGCAGGCAACCCCTGCTTCTTTTGCTGGGCCCAGGCCTTGAGCTTTCTTTTGGGGCTGAAGCTGGTGCTATACCAGCTTCTTTTCCTCTCTCCCAGCTGCCAGTCTCAGCACTGAGCATTCCACGAGCCATTTCTCACTCAAAGTGAGAAATGGCAACAGGGTTTGTGGGGAGGAAGCCCTGAAGAGCTTACCTCCCTGCAGACTATCCATTTACTTCCCCTGGGTGGGTGGATTGCCTGCCAAATGAGCTGCTGCTGGTAGCTCCTAGGGTCAGGTTGCCACGTTGCCCCATCCCTGGAGCTCCAACAATGCACCATGAGAGTGCGTGGTGCATTATGGGGATCCCCCCTTATGGAGATCCCCTCTCCCCTCCTGAGTCTACAAGCTGCTGTTAACATGCTCACTTTCCTAACCCTGTTTTGAGGGGAGGCTTCGTAGACAGGTTTGCCACTGTGGTGCCACTGGGATTGGGCCCAGTCCTGGCAGTTCCCACGTGCATGCAAAACTGGGCTGGGTTTTAGCCTTCATGTCATCCTCTTAAGAACACAGGCAGCTGCCTTATACCAAGTCACCCTTGGTCCATCTAGCTCAGTATTGTCTACAAAGACTGGCAGTGGCTTCCCAAGGTTTTCGACAGGAGTCTTTCCCAGTCCTACCCGGAGATTCCAGGGAGTGAACCTGGGATCTTCTGCGTGCAAAGCAGATGCTCCACCACTGAAGTACAGTCCCATCCTTAATCTGGAAAGAGGCCTCTTCTTGGTCTCTTAGTATTCTTAGGCACAGAATGCTGATGCTCCCCTCTACTCAGAAGAGGACATGAACAGACACTGCATTGTGGGCAGTGCTGGGGGACCCATCATGCAGGTAATATTTTTAACCTTCTCGTTCCATATCTTTATCTTGCATTCCATTGTGAAGGAATCCAGCACCTGATCTCCACCTATAGAATTAAAAACAAAACAAAACACCCCAAGATTAAACTAGTCACCGTTGTTAAGTCAAACTCAGTGATGGGTAGCATTTATCCATATCTCAGTTGAATTAAAACTGGACAGCTCCAGTGTTGTGCCTTTAGTGCCTATGATAACTTTCTGCCTCTTGGTAACATCCTGTGTAATTGCAGCCCAGGGGCTACCTTAGTATACTGCATGAGGCATGCTACTTGATAGTGGTATTTTAAGAATAGCAAGATGGACTGAGTGTTAATCTCACATTATGTTTCACATGAATCATCCTCCTAAATGGTTATTTTCCCCTCAACCATGAGTTATATGGTATAGCTACAAAACAACATTTTGCAATTACAAGCCTTACTATAGATGCTCAGAAAGGGGTTTATAGTCACACCTCCTGCCAAATGCAGTCGTCATGCTTAAAAAAAATATAAATGTTTTGGTGCCACTAATTTAACTTTTTACGTTTTCTAGCTCAGGCACAGTAATTGCAACATCCAAAGTCCAGCTAATTCATCAAAGACCCTCCTCCCAGCTTAGTCACAAAGTTTTAAACAGTGTTGGCCTGCCTGGGGGTGGCAGTGGAACATGAACCACAGGTGTGGATTGTTCCCACTCCTCTTGCCCTGCCCCAGTTGCCTCACTCTCACTAGCTTCACCCCAGCACTGTGTGAGCTGGTCATTTGACTGGTTCCCCAATCCTTGTGCAGTGGGGTGAGGTGGGAGAGTGAAAACATGGCAGTGGGATGAGGCATGGGAGAGCGAAGCAGCTTGGAGGTGACAAGATGGATGGAAACAAACCTCAACTGTGGCTTGTTTTCCACCACCCCACCCCACCTGGAGGAACTACCACTGGTTTTAAACAAATTCCCTTGCCAATGCCACAGAATGCAATGCTAGAAAGTGACAAGGCTACCAGCTGGTGAGATTGTACCAGTCAAGAGATGCATCGCTGCAGAGTGGTGGAGAGGGGGCAATTTTGGTTTCGACAACCAAGCAGTCCATGACCTCTGCAGCATCAGACTGGGAAAGCTTTATCTGTTCACCCACAACGCCCCCATCACCACCCCCCAGATCAGTTTTGTAGCGGAGAGGCTGACTTACACAGATCAGTAATATTGTCCATGTTATTACTGGACAGATGTAGTTCACACCTTAGCTCTCATGTGAATTTGGGTTCATTTCAACATCTGACACATCTTTGACTGTAAGACCCACCCTCCCCTGCAATTTTTTTTAAACTAACCTTTTTTCATTCAGGGACACATCCCTACCGGTAGGAATCAAGTCTCTCTCTCTCTCTCTCTCTCTCTCTCTCTCTCTCTCTCTCTCTCTCTCATTGAGCTACTCTTTGTAGAGCCCCTGACCTCCAGTTCTAAACACTCAATCTAGTTTTTGCTTTCTAGTACTCTCTTCTGCAGCTCCAGATTGGGAAAACTCTCTCTGTTCATCTGTTTTGGATCAGTTTTGTGGATAAGGAAAGTATTCAACACAGAAGCCAGCAGCATTTTAGAATTTGCATAACCCAAACATGTGCTATATTATTCTTATTTTTAAACAGATTAAACAAAAATCTTTCAGTTTGGGGGGGAATGGATGACCTGATTTGTTTAATAATTTTGATAGAAATAATTTGGGCAGGCTTATCAGATTAGTTGATTAAGAGGCTGGTGGTGAAATAATGAAGTATGGATATGGTTGTTGATGAAATTACTTTTCTTATATAAGCCATCACTGCTGCAATCAGAGAAAAGGGGAGTGAATGCAATTAAAGGTGGAGCATTCCTGAAGCCTCTCCCTGTTGAACTACCCATGTGGCTCTCCGATGACTGTGTCCAGAATGCAGCATGCAGCAATGCTTAAAAGATTTTTAGAGGTATTTTAAAAAGACCCTTTAGATGTACATGTTTTCTCAGGCTTTTAATTAATTGTAATTGGTTTTATCATAATAATTATTTTATCAATTATTTATATTCGTTGTATTTTAACTTAAGTGTGCTGGCTAGGGATGCACATGTCAGGTGGTATAGAAATATGATAGATAGATAGAAAGACAGACAGACAGATAACTTATAACAAAATAATAAATAAATGCTGATTTCCATGAAATTTCACATCACCATCCAGGTGGATGTATGTAGGACTGAACTGCTTACCAAAACTGACACCCTTTTTAAACTAAAAATTTCAACAGGTTTTTCCCTTCCAGTGATGTTTTCACTAATCCTTTTGAAAATATGTACTTATTCACTGAAATTCTCACTAGCTGCCCCCACTTTCAATGGCTTTTATTGGTCCTCAGAGTCGCCAGTATTAGTTGCCATGTACTGAGATCTTACTGGTTGAGGTTTTATTACTACTGTTCAGGAATGTCACCATGTCACTCAGGGGTGAATTAATGCATAGGCAAAGTAGGCACTTGCCTACGGTGGCAAATGTTGGGGGGTGGTAAATTCTGATGGCTGTGGAAGGGGCCAAAGGAAAGTTCTTAGTCTTTTTTAAAATTACTTTTAAAATAGCACCTCTGTACAGCTTGGAATGAAGAATGAAGAGCAACCACCAGTCCGTCGGTAGCGATGCTGGTGGTGGTGGTCAGGGCTCCTTCCCCCATCCCTCCACCCTCCCACATGAGAGTCCGGACAACAGGCGGCTGCGGCCCATTGTGGAGGTGGCTGTGGTGGCGGAAGTTCCTTCCCCCATCCCTCCACCCTCCCTCACAAATGAGCTAATTTGAAATGACTGACTTATCTGTCCCAGGGACAGGCCAGCAGGGATGGTGGAGCTGTCCCCTCCCTCCCCCCTCCCAAATAATTGCGCTGTCTGGCTGCGGCCCATTTTTTGGGCCTCTCAGAGCACATGCTCTTCATTCCATGCCACACAGTGGCGCTTTTAAAAAGGTATTTCTTTTAAAAGACCAGCCCTGCTGAAGGGAAATCCATCTCTGGGGACAGAGATGGGTGGAAAATCTTTCATTGCTTATGAGCTGCAGAAAGCTTAATCCACCCCTGATGTCACTGTGCTGTTGTCATGTTATCCTGTTCAATATGTGACCCCCAGCTGAGTGCAAATACCCATTTCAACTAATTCGGGAAAAGAAAGAAGTAGCAATCAGGAATTAAAATGGCACTGAACAGATGGACAAAGAATTAATTGCCACATAATATTTGGGGGAGAGATTTCTATTTCACTGAAATCAGCTGTGTTGAAGCCAAAATCAATACTGACAAATATTCAATGCATCCTTAGTTACGTGTCTACCTCTAGCTACTTTTTATAGTCACAATATTCATTTTAGTTTATGACATTAAAAAAGAAAGATTTCTATCACTGTTTCCCCATCATTTCTCAAAGCCTTCTATAAACCAAGCATTCTAATCTTCAAGTCAGGAAGAATTTCAGTCTTGAAAGTCTTCATAATTGTTAGTGAATAAACTTTAAAAGATTATTCTCCCCATCTCAAGTATCCTTTGGTGTGTCAATACACTTTACTGCACTGAGGATGAAAAACTACAGTTAATGAATCATTGTTCTAGCAACATGTGGCATTCGATCATGGTGTCCTAGGTGGATTTCAACAAGTAATTAGGAGATGGATACAAGGATAATTGGCACATTTGTTTTTTTGTCTCAAGTTCTTTGGTAATCACTTAAGCTAATTCATTCTGCAGGTAGGAGTGGTAGGAGAAATTTCATCCCAGCCTTTTGCACTCACAGCTTGCCTGGTTCATTGAGGTGGATGTTTAATCTGTTTCCAGTATGCAATATTCACTTCAGCTAGCAAGGAGCAGGGCTTTTCTGCATGATCATGTTGCAACTTGCTGGTGAAGAGGGTTCTCACTGGGGAAAGAACAATTACCGCATCGTTGCAAACACCGAAGAGAGACATGATGTAAAAATTAAAACATTTTTGAGGGCTAATACTTGGCTTTATGTAAACTCACAGACAATCCTACAAGGCACTCAAGGTAGATTATAGGTTTGGGCAAAGCTAGAAAATTGCTGCTATTATATTGTTATTATTAACACCTTGTAATTTGCCCTAAGGAATACTGAAGTTCTCTCTCCTTATTTGGCTTTAATGAAGGAAAATTGCTACCTTTGCAAGTTGGATGGCGCCCGCTCTGATTAGTCTTAAGTATAGAGGACTATTATTTTGAAAATGTTTGTTGTCAGAGGGATATTAGTATTGCATAGGATAGGGAGGAAAGCGGATGAGCTAGTAGTTGGAGTCCTTTTATTTTCCTGAAGAAAGATGAGTCACATGCTTGCCTTAGTCATGGTCATCACTTTTAAGGTTCAAAAATGGAAAGCTGGTGATGGTTCTATAACCACTAGTTAATGAATTCACCAGGATTCGGTGGCACTAGTCAGTTGTCATACCTGCCGATGGTATCAATGGATTGGGTAATTGCTGAACAGAGATAGTTTTATTACAGCTTTGGGAATCTCTCCATCTGAATGAGTCTCTGGATGAATCAGCAACCTCCTTCTAATAAAAGAAAACCATTTATATATGTCCCAGAGCCTCTTCTGGAGCCTTTTTGATGCTCTCTCAGCTAACATCTTTCCAGTGTATCTGAGCCAACATTAATAAAACCCTTTTTCTATCCATCTTACACCTCTCCTCCCACGTCCTGTATGTTGTCATTACTGTCTCTGGGAAAAAAGTGAACATTAAAGAAAAAAACACATCTGATCTTATCTGCAATTAATTCATATTTTGATAGTATAGAAGAAGTCTCTCTCTCTTTTCTGCTTGTAATGACTTACCTGCTCAGTCCCCCCCTTCTTTTGAACTTTTGTGACCGCTTAATAACTCATGCCGAAGCAGAGCAGATTATGACATTTTTCCCACCCACCTTCCAAGAAAGGTGAAGGTGTTGTCTCTCATACTTAGACAAATTGCTTCGAATAATGACTTTGTGCAAAATTAGTCAGACATAATTGAGAAGTTCTATAGATGAATGGAAAAGTAAATCTAGATGAGGTTATCATTTAAATGTTTTAAGGCTGCATAGGGTTTGCCATACCTTTTGGAGACATTTATTTGGCAGTCTAATAAAATGTTATAATAATATATATAATATCTTGATGATTACAGATTTTTAACTCATTAACCACCTGCCTTTTAGTTGATTGATTAATTTAATTCAATATAAAACACAAAATAGTTCCCATTTGTATAATATTAAATGAGGCATAAATTACAGTTTTAATTTTAAAAAGCTCTCTCCCACTGTTAGAAGAAAAGCTCATCTTTAATATTTTACACACCAAAAATAAAGACCTTTGTTGTGTAAAAAACCAAAAACACATCACAATAAATATTGCTTTAAAATAGTTTGCCTTTAATTCTTAACCTCACCAACTACATTTGCCCTCACTGATTAATCAACATCAACAAAAACTTTAGTAGATGGAGCAGCATTTGGCAAATTCTAATCTGTGGTATTTGACAAATGTGATTCTACAGTTTTCAGAGGTGGAGAATGGCCCAATGGCAGATGACAGGCATGTTCAAGCCCAATTAAAAGGGATCTCAGATAGCAAGTGGTAGGGAAGTGATTCTCAGCCTGAATCCTTACAGACCTGCTGCCATTTGTAATAGGCAGCAGTGAGCAAGACAGAAAAATGTTCTGACTCAGAATAAGGCAGATTTATCTGTTCATTCAGACTCAGCCCACCCCCACCCCCTCACCTCCCGGCCTGTTCAGGGGATTCTAAGTAAAAATATTTTTTAGAAATATAACTCACCACTGCTGCTCCAGGGTATTCCCGCTCCCAGCACCGCGCTCTGTTAATGTCCAAATCGCCTGGTTCGGGTGGTCTTCAACCCATTCTAGGCCTGTCCTTTATTGCAGCAGCCATTTTAGAGGCCACCATGCAAGCCCAATGGGCCTCTGCATGGCCAGGTCATGACGGGGGTGAGTTATATTTTTTAAAAACCTCATTTAAAAAAAAAATCATGAAACCTAAAACTTGGGGGTGGGTGTGGGTGTTGGGGTGCACAAAACTGAACATGCCCGGTCCAGTTCAAGTCTGGTCTGGACTCAATCCAAATTGGGCAACCTGGTTTTGTGCACACCCCATTCAGGTCTGAAATTACAAGGGAGTCCAACACAGGAAACATTGGAATGCAACAATCTGGCAGCAACCACATCATCTGGATTCTCCATGAGAAGTGAGTGAAGAGAGGAATGCAATGCAGGCTAGGGGTGTGCACAGAACCGCAGAGCTGCGGTCCGGCACTGTATGTGGGGTTCCTTTAAGGGTGGGGGAGGGTTTACTTACCCCTCCTGCCACTTCCCCCCCTCCAGCATGCGTATTCTATGTAGTAATTGGGGCGGCAGGATACCTCCCTGCTGCCCCTTCTCCCACTTGAGTGCAAAAGGCTGCACGGAGCCTTTTGCATACGTGCACATTGCACGTGCTCTTCACGTCTCCCCGATGTGCGCACGTGCGTGGCCACACATGCACACACGTCGGGGAGATGTGAAACTTGCACATGACGTGCACGTGCGCAAAAGGCTCCGTGCAGCCTTTTGCACTCAAGTGGGAGAAGAGGCGGCAGGGAGGTATCCTGCCGCCCCAATTACTACATAGAATACGTGCGCTGGAGGGGGGAAAGCGGTGGGAGGTGTAAATAAACCCTCCCCCGCCCTTAAAGGAACCCTACCACCTTAACCGAACCAGCCAGGTCCGGACCGGACCGGACCGGTCCAGACCAGTCTGGAGGCCTTTAGAATGGCCTCCAGACCGGTCCGGGCCCATCCCTAATGCAGGCTAAATGCAGACTAAAATGCTGATGTGGAAGCAAGCCATGTCACCCACATTTTCTGCTGGGTGATCTTCATGTCATTCTTAGCAGGAAATGTTGGGCTGCACAATAATTGCAATAGTGATCTCTATCATCCTTGAATGATGTTTTCACAACCCCTTCTAAAAACCACCAAAGACGATCCAGAGTTACTCGGCCAATTGTACCCTTACTAATGTCCTTATAGCTGGAAGCTTTTCTTATTACTTGGTGCATTTGTTACTGCAACGCTAAAGGGACGTTTCCTTTGTTTTTCTATATACATGTTTGCCATTCCGTCACACCACTGTTCCTGAAGCTGAATAGAAACATATTACCTCGAACAACAAAGCATATATAAGAAGAAATGTTAGCAAAGCTTTTCACATGCTTAAAGTTAAAGATGGAACTTCCCTGAATGGCTACCCCAAGGTTTAAGTATGAAAGAGCTCCACACCAGCATACCAAATGTTTCAATACAAAACACACAGAGAGGCTCTACACACGATCAAGGTGTAGAGCCTCAAGGGGGTTGGCAGGGAGAGTGGGCTTAGCCTGCTCCCCCCACACATGAGCAGTCGCTCGTTGCTGGGTAGCTGGATCAGCCACCCAGATGAGCGGCAGCTTTGGTCGGATGCTTCCATGCCCAGCTGCGGCTTGGTGGGGAGCTCCGGGGGTTGGGGGAAGGCGAGCACCACCAGCCATATGGCACCCTGCCCCTCAGAGCCCCAGGAAGACACCGTGAGAGTGCACAGCTCCTTCCTGGGGTCCCCCCTGCCCTCTTTCCCCCACCCCAAGTGTGTCTGCTGTGGCTGCAAGCAGCCACGGCTGACACACGATCAAAGAAACAAGGTTAACGGAGTGTTTGCTCTGTTAACCTCATTTAGGGGAGCGGTTTTTAGATAGGCTAGTAGCCGTTGAACCACCGGGCTCTCCTGGGCTCTCACTATAAAGCAGGCTAAGGGAGCCCAGCCTGGTTTCTAATGACCATCAGAACCCCTGGGCTCTCCTGAGAGCCCGGTGGTTCTGATGATCATTATAAACCAGGCTGGGCTCCCTTAGCCCGGTTTATAGTGACTGTGGAAATAGTTTCAGAGTAAGATATTATTATAGGTATTGGCTTTTATGTAAGATTTCTGTTGTGTATATATGTTGAATTAGCTATCTGGCAAATCCTCAATACATTACATGATCACACAGGGTTAGAGTTAGGCTGAATGCAAATCCAAAGGATATTTAGATGCCATGATGTGTCTACAACTAAAAATACTAGAATTGTTCAGACAATGGTTTTTCCTGTGACACTCTATGGATGAGAAAGCTGGACTTTGAAGAAGCAGGACCAAAAAATATTGATGTTTTTGAACTTTGGTGCTGGAGAAGACTTTTGAGCATACCCATGGACAGCCAGGAAAACATACAAATGGATCATAGAACAAATCAGAATTTTAACTCGAGGCACAAATGATCAGGCTCAAACTATCATAGTTTGGACATATTATGTGAAGACCCAGCTCCCTTGAGGAGTCCATAATGCTGGGAAAAATTGAAGGAAAGAGAAGAGGAAGACCAGCAGCAAGGTGGATGGACTCGATTACAACAGCAATGAATGCACCACTGAGAGACCTTAAAGGCCAGGTTGAAGACAGATCATCTGGAGAGAATCTATCTATGTGGTTGCTAAGAGTCGACATTGACTTGGCACTTAATCAATCAGTCAATCAATCAATCAATCAGATGGCACTAGACACATTAATGGAGGAAGGAGTTTATCAATAGTCAAGATAGTTATGTGGAATCTTCATGTTAAGAGGCAGTGGGGCTATTCTCACGATCAACAAAAATCGGGCTACGAGAGCCTAGCCCGATTTTTGTTGATCATGTAAACCACCGGGCACACATTTTGAAATTAATTTTGCAATACTGAAATTAAGTAGTCCTTTAGAGTAACTCCTGAGTAGTAATACTGAGTATCATAGTCTGGATTTCAGTTACTGATTTCAAAAGACCAGAATGCCTAATTCTGCATAGGACTGGGCTTTTAAAAATTGATGGAGATGAGTTGTAAGTAGCGCTATTACTACTACAAATGTTTATGTACATTGTTTTCCATTTGATGGTGGGCAGTGTTTTGGCATGACTCAGGCTGAAATGGAGAAAGGACCCTCTCTAAAAAGAGAGTTGGACACTGATTGAAGAATTGTATTTTATTATTTATTCTGTTTAAAGCTTCTGTAACCACCTATTGGCTAGCCTCCATGCCATCATTTTTGCTAAGTAATAGCCCTCTCCCCTCTCTAGAGTGGTTTTGTAACTGTTTTGCATATACACTTAAATGCATATGTGCTTCTTTAAATAAGTGTGTAAGACTACCTGCTTGTCCCTACAGCATTACCACATAACATCGATCTCATATGCTTTTTAAAAACCCAGACTTTTATATGAGTGTTTTTGTTGCTACAGCTCTGTATTTTATGGTCCTATTGTGTATGTTTTTTTAAACTTTTAATTAGATTTGTATTTTTATATTCCTATTTAATATTTTTATTGTGTAACTGTTTCATAGTCTTGTATTATTTAAAATGTTTTGTAAACTGTCTTGAGATTGTTTTAATGAAAGGCAGTTTAAAAATTCAACGACAAATAAAAAATAAACAAATAAAATATGTCCCTCCCTTTAAAATGAGAGCAAACATCTGATAATCAGAATTGTGTTCCAGCTCTGGGAAGAAAGGTATATAACTCAAATAAACAAACAAATAATGAGAACACAGTCTGTTTTTAAAACTACACGAAAAGGCTATTCACATGAGCAGCCCAACCCAGTCTAGAGCAGCACAGCCTGGATTGGGCTGCTTGTGTGGAGTGCTGCTGGGATTGCTCCCAATCCCAGTGTTTCTGCCCCCGCTATCTTGAATTTAAATACTGGCCCTTAATCAAGGTTAGAGGGCATGAGCACGCCCTCAACCCCAGGCTGGGTTGCATGCAGCCTGAGCACACATTTGGGGGATTCTCCAAATGCACCATGCCCATCGCACAGTACATTGTGAGATACCTGGATGCCAGGATGCATTTTCCTGGCCTCCAGAACTGTGCACTGCCAGGCACAGCATGAAGTGTGTGGGCATGCAAGCTGCGCATCCCACATGTGGACCTTGCTCCTCTGGGTGGGAGGTAAACTGGATCTTGCCTTTCCCCCGTGCCCTCCCCACCCACCAACAATGGCCATGTGTACAATCCTTAAGACTGTTATGAAGGAAACCCTTTCCCCACTTGTGGGACCTTGTAAGCAATGCTATAAAGCAGGCAGTTTCCCAAGCAAGTTACAACTACAGGTTTAAAGGTTCAAATAAAAATGTATTTTATTGAATACAAAGTGAGAGGCTTGTATATAACATTATACTATGATACTAACGAGGGGATTCCCACGTTACACAGACATGCAAGATGGACATGTGTCTGGGCTAAATGCTTTACCTCTGTTTATGCATATGACTATGGATGATTATGGTTATGTTAAAATGAGAGCGGGGAATGGAAGCAGGGTGGATTTGTCTGATTTAGTGATATAAATCAATAGAGGGATCTAAAAAGAATTGGAAGGGGCAAGAGAACGCGGTCCATCAAGGGATAAACAGAAGGACAGGAGAAGATGGACTCTGAGACAGTTTAGGGATAGGAGGAGGGAGGAGCTGATCAGAAAAACTGGCAGAGGGACTGGGAGAAGAAGGGAGAGAAACTTCAGCAAGTCTGAGTAGAGAAAAAGGGAGACACTGGTTTGGAACTTGGCGAGATCAGGAAGAAATGTCTTCCTTTACTTTGTAGAGAAAGCTGGCTGCCAACTTTCCAATGAGGGATGGATCCTGGGGCTGAACCATGCAAATGCCGGGATGCTGCTGGGAACCAGGAAATGGAGTCTGAAAAGGGGGAGTCCCCATGCTACCATGGCTGCCTATGGGAAAATGTTGGGCTGTTCTGAAGCTGTCAGTGGACAGGGATGAAGAAAAGAGGGTGGGCAGTTAGAGTCACTTGGGCTGAAAGGGACACTCGCTGGATGCCCCTGGCTGAAGAAATTGGATAGGGACTGTCTTCCTTGGCCTTTGCCCGCAAATCTTCTGGGATGGCACTCTAGAGTGTGCTTTCCCACTATGGATGGACTATGTTTGAGCACAGCTTTCCAAGTATCAAGATGTGTCTCCAATGCCACTTTGCGCCTTGAGACAGGCCTGATCAGGCTGGAGGCTAGGGTGTGGATGGTCATCCTCTGCTACTGATTTTGCCTAGTTGGTCTTGCTCCTCTAACCCTACGCGATGATTACCAATCTAGTTGGATTTGGACAACTGAGACAAAAATAGCCACCCTGGGTCTTCCCCCCTTGACCTTGTTTAGTATGTGTTATGTCTAGGCGAAAGCTACCATCAAGCAACGTATTATGGACATTGAGCACCAAACAGATCTCAGCAGGGTCTTGAACTATCATAGAGAGCTCCGGCTATAAAGCGGTATATAAATGTAAGTGCTATTGCTAGTGCTAAGTGCTATATCAGTGATGGACTTAAATATTCTGCCTCTCCAGTGGCATACCTCACCCAATTGGAGGTTCCAAAGCACAGGAGAGCATTCACTCTGGCTTGCTGTCATGCCCTTCCTTCTGCAGTGCTAGAAGGCTGTTATAGAAGGACTCCATTTGCAGAGTGACTATGCCCTTGTGGCTCAGGGCAGATCAAAACACCCAAGCATGTCCTCCTCCACTGTTTGTTCTATAGAGACATTCATGCCTCCTTCATCCTTCCATTGCTATGCAAGTATCTAGTACGTTCGAGCCAATTCTACAGCTCCTTGCTGTTTTCTGACTTTAAGCCTGCATCACATATAGCGCTGCCAAGTTCTGTGTGGCAGTGACCAGCATTCATCTGTGGATGGTAGGCAGTGAGTCCTATCAGTCTTAATTTGACCCTCGGTGACTCTGGTCAGGCTCTACACTTGCTCACTCAATACTGATTCAGTAGAAAGACACATGCTCCTCCCTTTTTTCTTACTGCCCCTTATAGCCTTATAGTCTGGCCGTTATCCAGTTTTATTACTTAGGCTTCTATGCATTTTTGTCTTCTAATGTCCTTTAATCATTTTACATCCATTTTTATGCCCCACCATCCCTTTTTATGCCTTTTATGCACTTCTATGCCTTTTATGACTGTTTTGTCTTTTCAGGCTTTTCTGCCCTCATGCTTCTTGTGTACTTTCTACCATTTTTATTATTTTTAGTATTATCATGTACCTTAAGTACTGTATCATATGTAATCACCCCTTATACTTTATGCTGGTCTATGACCATAAAAAAATGATTGATTGATTGATTGAGCACAACTTTCATCCAAAAGAAAGCTGGTGGTCAGTTGGGGTGGATTCTACAGGATCAGTGGTCTCCTAAAGAGGGCTACTTTTTTAATCAGGGGAGGAGTTGACTGCCCTTCCCACCTTTACCCGTAAAAAACAGCTCTATAGAATGGAAAATCTCCCAGCATCTGTTGGTACTACAAGCATTCACACACATACTCATACCCAGGAAAGGGCGGAGGGTCAGGGAAGAATAACAGAAAAACTCCCAGGTGCCGAAGAAGGAGGGGTTCTCCCTGTACTACCTGTCAGACATGCAGCAAGGGAAAGCCAGATTCTCTGTGAAGACAGTGAAGTACAGTGATGGAGGACCAGAGGGACACAATCTCCAGAAAGAATCTCAAGGCTGTGCAAGGTGAGGGAATTTGGCTGGCTAGTTTTATATGGTAGAATAGTACTAAATCAGTACTTCTCTGGGTTAATGGTTAGTGGGGGTGATCTCTAGTGGAGAATAATAGGCTTCATGTTAGCTAGAAAGGAAGATGGGATTTCCTTGGGACAGAGGAAAAATGTTGACTTTAGAGTCAACAAATTGGTTTGTTGATTCTGGGGATTTGGATGATCCAAGAGGCATGAGGGGGCTGACATCAGCCCAGGGGTCAGCAGTGCAAAGATGTGTAGAGGGGGAAGGGGAGTCATGTCTGCCATGACTCAAGTGTTTAGTGTCTCTCTGTGGGGAGTTCTTTTGGAGGTGTCAGGGTACCCCATTCGGGTTCCTATGAGGCAGGGAGCCTCAGTCACACAACTTCCTTAGCTGTTTCCCTAGGCTACTCCCCACTTCAGTGGTGAACACTGTTTCCATCCTGGACCCTCCTTAGGGACAAGCAAAGAATCTGCTCACATATCCAGGGGCATGGTGGGTATACACAGAGTCCCATTTCTGGAACTCCTAATAAGCCTATATCATCCTGCTCTGAAGCAAGTTGCCTATTCATTATATTAGTCTGATTATTCAGCTTTCAGGTCTGAATTGGAGCTATGGCAACTCTAACATTCTGAGAGGACAATGAAGAATACGGTGGCACCTAACGACTAGCAAAAGTATTCAAACATAAGCTTTTGTGGACTAAAACTGACTTAATCAAAGTCATATTGTAGTAAAAAGCTTTTGCTTTGCTTTTCTTTTTTTTTGTTAGTCTTTAAGGTGCTACAAAACTCTTGAATATGTTTGCTGTAACAGACTGACATAGTCAGTCTGTTACAATCCCTTTGGATTTTGGTGGACATTTTTGTCTTCCTGTCTGTCTCTTTCCAGCCTCAGACAAGTCTGCTACGTTGAAACAAGCTATCTTTTGAAAGAAGATACAATTGTAAAGCACACCACACATTTAATATTAGATAATATATTAGCTCTGATCCACATCTTCAGATCTGTATACTGAGCTCTGGTCAAGGAGTTGCTGCCACACTGACTTTGATATTGATACAAGCACTGTGCACACAAGGAGATTTGGATACAGAACTCTCTCAGATTTTGAAATGCATCAGCATAATCCTTGCTTGTAGATGTGCATCAGAATCATTCAAAGCGTTTGTGATAATAGGCTATGATCCTGCAAACATAAACACCATGTTCCTCTCTGGAACATGTATATAACTAACTACACACAGGATTGACACCCAAAAGTTATATGTTATGATTACTAGAATTATTACCACTAATGATGAAGATGATGACAAGTATTGTGAGCATGATTACTGGCCACCTAGTACATTGTTGGTAATTAGCAAAGTTTAACTAATGGCAGTAATAATCATAATGATAATTGTGCAGGAAATATTTAATGAGCTTGGTCAGGCATTGAAAAAATCTGGAGGGCAAGTGTTGACCAGCCAAACTGCTGCCTCCAAACAGCAGGAAATCAGCTATATACAAGCTCACCACTGAGTATGAGAGCATCTCACTTTGATTTTTTAACATGCTGAATATGTCCTAGAGTAGGAGTAGCCAGTTCTCTAATGCTTTAACACCCAGCTAGCTGTTTATTCACTAGTTGACTAGCCATCATCCTAACTAATGAAGCACCAGTGCACCATGCAATGTGCCAGTGTTGTGTATAGGATTGACTAACTCATCAGCAATGATCACATGCATGGGGAGGGAGGGATTTTGAAGCTAGCTAGACAGTAAGGATGCATAATGAGGTGAGATTACATGCTGGGACTTTTCCTTGTATTGGTGAGCCATTACATAGACAGCACAAACAGCACCATGACACAGACAGCAACACAATTTCAGACCCTCCCCAGTCACAAACTGATTTCCTATACAGCTATAAAGAAGGGAACTCACAGGATGTTAGGTTTTCCTGTTTGACTCTGCAATGTCCAATAGAACCAAGTTATGAGCATCACAAGAATTCTCATTACAAGAATGCGCAGCATCTGGGCAAAAGCATTTCATTGAGCAGTTGCTGCCTAGTGGGCAGTTTGTCATGTTTTCTGAGCAATTAATTTGAGCCGATTAGGTCTTATATGTTGTTGATTAATAGAAGCTTCATGTTTATTATTGACTCAGCCTAAAGCCAGCTCCCTCTTTAATGCATAACTAGCTTTAGATGGCATATATTGCCACAAATTTCTCAAAACAAAATGTTATGATGATGCCATAGAACATATGCCCTGGTGGTAAACCTTTTCGCCACTAAAACTATTTCATGATATTGAGGAATCACAGAGATGTATGGCAGGGTGTCCAGTACCTTAAAGTATGGTCCCATTGGCATAGGAATGGGGAAAAGACAACAACAGTAGTGATTGTTGTAATTTAACATATCATAGCAGCCTATCAGTCCAAGTTAGATGCCCCCACACTGCTGCTGCATTCCACTAGGGATGTGCAAACTGGCTCAACCACGAGCCAGTTCGACATTGAACTTGGCTGGCTTAAGGGCTTGCCTCCAGCTCACCACTGAGCCGAACCAGATCTGGAACTCGAATGGAACCAGGCATGTTCGTCCCCACCCCCACCCCCGAACAGAACATGCCCTCCCCCAGTTTGGCTAAAATTCGAGCTGGTCCAGGGTTTCTAACAAAAATAAAAAACAAACAAACCCCTCACCACCTCTGAGGGGCACTGCCACAGCTGCAGGAAGGGAGTTTTCCCAGCTGTTTCCAGTTGTTTTTGGCTTGTTCTGTGCCTCTTTCTGCTGTTGGTGGCCATTTTGGAGGCCGCTGCACATGCACAATGGCCATCTGAGTGATCAAGGGTCATGCAGATGGCCAGTGAGCATGTGCAGCAGCCTCCAAAATGGCCACCAAAAGCACAAAGAGGCCCAGAACAGGCCAAAAATGGCCAAAACCAGCCAGAAAACCATCTGAACTGGGCCAATTGGAGACCAGGGGAGGCCGGCGGAGGAGGGGAGACTGCTGGAGACCCCCCCCCCATGGTCGTGGCAGTGCCCCTGGAGGCGGTGAGTTTTTGTTTTTTAAAAAATGTCTTTAGAAACCCTGGACTGGCTCGAATTCGAGCCAAACTGAGAGGGGTTCTGTTCGGGGGGTGGGGACGAACATGCCTGGTTCCATTCGAGTCCAGTGTGACCTTGAACCAAACCAGACATAATGGTTTCATGTATACCCCTACATTGCACTCAAAAGCACTCTACTGTTCCTTGCAAGCACACATTGGGAATCATGGGAGTTGCATTGCAGGAGGGATAACACTAACCTTGGGCACCACAGAGGTTCTGCATGCTTGCAAGGAGCAGTTGAATGCTTTTCAGTGGAAATCTGCAGTGTGGGGGCATCTTGCTTGGACAGAAGGTGAACTGCATGATATGTCAGCCATCACTGTAAAAGGGAGAGAACCAAAATTGCTGAAATTGCAACCTAGACAATGATCTGCTCAGGGTAGGACTGCTACCCATTCATACTTTTTTAAAAAAAATTGCTTCTATTTTCTGAGAATTTTCTGTTATAAGTAGAAAACTTAAAATGAGTGAAGTTTGTCCATGTTTTTGAGAAAATAATACTGTGTGTCCAAATGCACTTCAATCAAGTTCTATCTGCCAATTGTATGTGAAGAAACACCCCCACCAAACTTATGGAGGTAGCAAAAGTATTCTCCCTCCCTCCCTCCCTTTTTAAAAGATAGCCCCCCCAGTAATATAGTATGAGGTGCTGTTGTTTTGTGATTCTGAAATCCATTCTGAAACCTGACATTACGGTGCAGGATAATAAAAGGGTTTTGGTGACATATTGCTGACCTATTTTCTGACTTAGTATTTCATAGATAATCTATGATTGCTAGGTTAAAGTGGCAGTCCTAGCTGGGACTTGTCAAGGAATCCAGTATAGCTGCTCAGACAGAGACACATAATACCCTGCACACTCTTTGTGCTAATGCACATGTAACAGTGATGGTGATGGGTTTCAAGAATGGGTGGTTCAGAATGCAAACTCCCTCAGTCTGGCATGGTTTATTATGAGGCAAGTCCAAGCCCACTGCAAGAGGTCCAGCTTAATGGGTTCATCACTGTCTCCAGCCAATCCTTGCTACCAGTTTCTCCCCTCTCCAAGCAAGCCTATCTTGGGAAAGGTGGGACATCGTGGCAGGAAGGGGCCACCATGTCAATGTAGGAGTTACTCTGAAGCTCCCCTGGATGATCTTGGTGAGGCTCAGGAGTATCCTTACCTGACAGGGTGCATGGGCCTTGTAAACTGCTGTGACTCCTGATTCAATACATTGAATCAGAAGGAACAGGAAACTATAAGTTTCATACACATCACCAGCAGAAGACATCATTGAGAGTGCCAATTAAGCTGACAAGGGCTCTCTTCTCTCCAATGAATTCTTCCTTTCTTTTGAGAATACTTTGAGAAAACTTGAACTCATGACAAAGGAAACTAGAGAAAGCTCACCCATCACTAGTATGAATTACATGTAGCTGTCATCATAGTAGTAATAGTAGTGGTCACTGTATGGCATGGCTGTCGTAGGTTTCAAAAAGATGTGGAAGTATTGGACAAGGGACATGTCAGCACAGGACTTATTTTCAGATGGATCAGATGAGCTGTCACTTCAGCTCATGCTCATCCCGCCTACCTGGCCTGCATTACAGACAGCTCAAGTCCCAGGACCAGTGAAATCAGTGAATCTGATGCAATAGAAAGAGAGATGTTAGCCTGATGCTCTGTCACTCCCTACCAAGTCACTTTTTACTGAGCTGCAGAGGTTTCCAAGACATACTCCATACTCAAGTATATTGAATAGCCAATCCCACTTCATGGATTAGAAAAGGAAATATATCACCCAATCCATTCTTTATTAACATTAGAGACATTTAGAGGCTGTTCTCACGTGCAGGCAAAACTGGGCTAGGGAAGCCCAGCCTAGTTTTGCCTGTGTGTGAGAACCGCTGGGAGGCATGGTGGCAAACCCACAAGGGAACCCTGGCTGTAAGCCAGGGTTAGGGGCGCAAACATACCATTAGCCCAGGTTAACTGATTGTATGTCGATGCCACATGGCTCAGCGCAGCACCCACACATCAGCAAACTCCTGACCGGTGTAAAAAAACCTCCCCATAATACACCATGCACTCGCCGTGCATGGGAGATACAGGTATCTCCTGGCCCCCAAACCTACCTGCTGCCGGCGGAAGCTGGCAATTGTCTGGGCAGCCGATCCACCCACCCACCCAGAAACAAAGAGAGGATCATCTGCGGGGGAGGCAAGCTGTTCAAGGTTTCCTCTCCTCGCCCCTTCAAGCCCTTCTCATGGATCATGAGAAGGAGCTCTTAGATTGATTGCTGTCCAAGGACTGGTTCACACAATCATTCAAATCTAGATTTAATGTGGGTTAATGACAGTGGCATGATTATGTGAACCTATGCCCAGGTGGTTTATGGTCAAAGACGAATCTGAGATTCCTGCCTTGATATGGATTCACACAATCACACTAATGTCAGTTGTCTACATTAACTTAGATTCAAACAATTGTGTGAACCAAGCCATATATGTACTCCCCACTCTCAGAACAGTCTCCTATACATTCAGAGATCCACAGCAAGATAATTTAAACTACTACGTAATGCCACATTTTCTATATGTAAACAAATGACTGGTTGCTGTTCTTTCAGAACTCATCTTTAACTTTTAATCCAAAGTGATCCCTTTAATTTCTTATATTCAGAAATTATATTTCAGAATTATATTCTTATATTTCTTTAATTCAGCCTCATATACTGGGAACATCACCTGTGCATGCTCTACATGAGCTTTTCCACTAGCAGCATTCATCTCAATAGAACGTGCATGAAACTGTCTCAGTAGATTGTGCCCATTGCCTTCAGTGCCCAAATCTGGCAGCTTGGATCTAGTATTCTATAGCAAAAAGGTTCCAGTGAATGTGATCCATTGTTGAGTCCTCCTTGACCATCACTTGGAAACCCTCATTAAACTCTGTTTATGTACATCTGTGGGTTTGTGAAATCCCAGACATTTCATAAACTGTAATGGCTAAATGGTTAACATTCTTTAGACTCTCATTATTGTTTTTGTTCCCACTATCTAATTGTTTCCAAACAAGTTGCTGCCAATCTGATTGTCAATTATATGAAAGGAGGGAAGAGCAGTAACCCACTGTCATGGCTGAAGCAAACCAAATCTGGCTCCAAGTGGATCTTTCCTAATACATCTGTGCTTTCAAATTCTGTAGCAATTAGCTGGTACATCTCTCTGTTTCCAGCTGATGAGTCAGCTTCACAGATCCAAGGCAGAAAGGAAAAAACCCAAAGAGAATAAAATACTTCCATAAAAGTCGGTAACAATTATTTTGCAATGACTAAAAGTTACCACAGATGCGGTAATCCTAACACCTCCTTAGGCGCATCGTAAAAAGTGACCTTTATGCTGAGAGTGAACTGGGATCTTTTTAAGCATGAAGAAAGAACTATGAACAAAGGACTGTTCAGCCAGCTGAGTCTTTTCTCTTTTAAACTTCAAATGACATCATCTGTTTACACTAGGTGAGGAAAGAGATTTAGCATGCACTGAGAATATGGTCTTCATACTTCAGTATAATTAACCTTATTTTCATAGCCCATATATACTTTAATCTTTCCCTCAACTAAATACTGTCTTTTCTTTCTGTCTCTTGCTTTTCTATATCAGGAGCCCAAGATACAATTTTTATAATCTGGAACAAGGGGCAGTGATCCTCAGAAACACCCCTAGTCACCAGAGGTGCTCTTAAGACTGGGCCACGGGGATCTGTCCCAGTCCTTGCTGCCTGGGGGGGGGGGCTCCAAATGCTCCCTCCCTCCATTTGAGTGGCAGGCTGCAGCCGCCCCTGCTGCAGTTCCCAGCAAGTTGCGTGGTGCATGGCTTGCCTGCTGGATACCGGCAGGTGGCGGCCATCTGCACAGGCCGCCACCATGTAGTGTGTGGAGAGGGCTGGGGCCAGGTGGGGGCCTGTCTCTGGGGCTTTGCACATCACTGGGGAAGGGAGAGAGAGCAGGAAAGACCAGGAGTCAAGCTTTGGGAGTCTGTGAGTTGTCCTCCCCACCTCTGCCGCGTGTGTGTTGGCGCCTTTGATGCCTGTCTTTACTTATTGTTTACTTGGGGTGTGTGTGTGTAGCTAATTCTTGCAAGCAGCAGCTGAGCTGGTCAGCCTGTGTTGGGACGCTCAACAAACAACCCCCCTGCTACTCCCTCCCCCTCCACTCTTGCCAGTTTTGCCAAAAAAGAAGGAGGGACAGTAAAGTAATTCCATGGAGGAACTCTTTCACCTGCCTCCTGCCTTTGTCCCGAGGTGGATCAGCAACTGGAAGTCTGAGCTCTGTCTCTCTCCTACCCCACCACCCTTGATCCCTGGTGAATGCCTCTGGAAAATGACGTTGGACGTTTCCTTGGGGGAGGAGATGGTCACCAGAAATCAAAGGTGCAAACAGTGGGGAGGTGAATGGAAAAGGATGGTGTGGGGATAAGCTGTTGGTACTTGGGACCATTGGGGTGCAAAAAGAAGGCAGCAGCCCAGCTTAGGCACACTTCTGCTTTTCCTGGGGCAATAAAAGTGTGCAGCCCCCCTGCCCCCCAGGATTTGCAGTCCTCCTTTGCAGCCCCGCTCCCGCCTGAAGGAGATAAATGAGCTATTAATGAAGTCTGTGGAAACATTTTAATTTGGAGCTGCTTTGTAGCAGGACAAATATATGGTGGGGACATATATATTGTGTAAAAAAAGTAGTGCCTGATTCAGTTAATATAAGTGCCAGGACTCTCAATGCAAAACATGGTATGTGCAGGTCTGTGGGAAGCATCTTCTTCAGAATTTTTTCTTTTAAAAAAACATTTTTTTTTGTTCAACCACATTTATTGTAACACTGCAAGAGAAAAGCAGGGGGGAGTGGGCAAAGCAATATGGGGGATGGGAATATGTTAAGTTGTGTGTTGAAATGTTTCTGCTAATGCACATTTGCATAAATATACTTGTTTTACATCCTTACATTCTTGGGAGTTCAGTTGCTGTTTGTGCCCTCAAGAACCTACATATTAAAAATAATGTGTGTGTGTGTGTGTGTTTAGAGGGATGATGCTTAACTTGCAGCAGTGGGAGGCGGGGCGGGGGGAGCTCCAAAGGCCTTTAGGTCCAGGCTCCAAAATTACCTAGGAGCACCTCTGCCAGTCACCTTTAGCTTTCCCAGAACCTTTGGAGATTGCAGGCACTCAATGTGGGATAATGGCTACTAATGCCTACCTTTCAGATCTGCTTTGCATTGACCACTCCTGGAAGCTATAATTACAAGAGGCTCAAGTGCTTACGATTCAGTTTGCTACTCTGCAGTAACCTTTCCTTCAGATTAGGCACTAGTTAAAGAAATAGTTCACTGTGGAGCTAATGTAGTAAATGGTGCACAGTCATTAATAGCAACTGCTGAATTATGAATTCATCAAAGGTGAATTTAAATATAACTTAAGCACACTGTATATTGAAGTGAAGTAATGCATGAGGAGATGATTCATTTTTATACACCTTGGCTCCCTCTTCTTAATTCCCAGGTGTGCTGTACTGTGATCTGACAATGCTGGTGCAAGAAGCTTTCGTGGCAGTGTTGGTATGAGGGTAGGGCTGGTGTTCAGAGTGGCAGTCAGTGAGAAGTGGTGCAGGCATGGAGCAGGCACTGTCCTGGGTGGGTCTGCCACCATCTCTATGACTGCGATTTCAAAAACAGCATGAAACAGCAATTATAGCGGCATCCAGGTTTGGACATAACGCTTTGGCAGCAAAACCTCTGGTCTCGGCGGTGAACCTTACTGCAAACCCAAGGTTCAAATTGGAGTTTGCAAACTGCAAGTCACTTTCAACTTGAAACCACTGTTTCATGAATTTGGACATAATGGTGTTCCAGCCTCTGCCCTATTTCACTCTGGTTTTGTGTTATGCCTGAATTCGTCCATTGTCTCACCCAGCCTAATTGCTGGCTAGGAAGGAACCTATGGGGTGGTTCTGGCTCCTGAGAAGCTGGAGTGTCCTATCTACCAGTCTGCACTGCCTTCTGCTGCTTGTTCTGGGGTAGAGGACTGACTGAATAAGACTTCTTTCAACAGTGGAGGCCTTTTAAGATAATTAATACAAGTTATAGGACTATAATATACTATGTCTGCATTGTCTGATACTTTGCTATAAAGATCCAGTCTAGTGGATGGGGGAATGAAAGGGGGAAAGGGAAATATTTTCTGTGGGGAGCACCCACAACCCCTTGCTACCCCTTAAAGTCATCTCTGCTGGGAATGGCAGGGTCCATTATTACTATGCCTCAGTATGCCTGAAGTCTCTGAGCTCTGGCTCCAAACCCAACTAGCCCTGCAGATGTGTTGAGATCTGACCAGCATTCTTTAAGAAAGCAACATCCCTTTGGCAGTGTGTAATAAACACTTTGAAACTGCATCTTATGATCTGACTCAAAATTATTAAGGCTAATTGTTATAAGGCACTACTTTGAACCTTGCCTCTGTGCTGCAGTGATGATTAAGTCAGCGCAGACAGCTTTCCATTAACTAAGCTAATTGTGTTAAGATCTAGCAGAACTCTTATGCCCTGTACCAGTCTTGTGGATGTACAACAATACCAGCTAAGCCCTTTGGAGCAGGCATTTTCCAGAATTGTCTGTTTGCCCTGTACTTGATACAGTGGAACATGACACTTGGTTGTTATGCAGGGGCAAATATACATTGCACACAAAAACAAACCATAACCAATGCCTGCCTTGGCTTCAGCCTGCAAGAGTGTAGGGGCAGTGCACATTGCATGAATGTCAGAACAAAGTTAGTAACATATAGGAACATAGGAAGCTGCCATATACCGAGTCAGACCATTGGTCTATCTAGCTCAAAGTTGTTTTTACAGACTGGCAGTGGCTTCTCCAAGGTTGCAAGCAAGAATCTCTCTCAGCCCTAACTTGGAGATGCCAGGGAGGGAATGTGGAACCTAGATGTTCTTCCCAGAATGGCTTCATCTCTTAAGGGGAATATCTTACAGTGCTCACATGTAGAAGCTCTTCTCATGATCCATGAGAAGAGCTGCTGTCAGGTTTGTGGGGAGAGCAGGCTTAGCCCATTCTCCCTGCAGACGATCAAAAGGCCGCCCTGGGCGGCCGGATTGGCTGCCCACACGACTGCTGGCTCCATCATGGAGCCAGCAGGGGCTTCAGGGGCTGCACATCCTCCAGAAGTTCCAGGATGCCTCACACAAGACTCCCAGTTGGGTGTCTACTCGTGTATTGCCGTGCACCTTGGTGACACACGAGCAACCAAATGAGGCTAACCGAGTGCTCGCTCCATTAACCTCCTTTAATGGGAGGGGGAATTAGGTGGGCTAGCTGCCTTGGGAGCTCCGGACTCACCCAGTGGTTCCCATGATTCCTGGAAAGTGGGCTAAGCTCCCTTAGCCTGCTTTCTGGTGATCGTGGGAATAGCCTCGTAGTCTCCCATTCAAATGCAACCATGGCGGACCTTGCTTAGCTAAAGGAACAAGTCATGCTTGCTACCACAAGACAATGATGGGGCCTACCAATTAGCTTGCTCTCTTGTGCCTATTATCATGCAACATCGCAGCTATGTTGGCAAGCTATACAACAAAGGCTGAAGGTTCGATTTAGGTACCAGTCTTCCCATTGTCCTCCCTTAGCCAATGGCAAGGAAAGAATGGGGTTTCCAAAGCTGAATACAGCCATTTTATATGGCTGCTCTCTACTCCTTTCCTTGCAAATGTGACACTACATATGACATGCAAATGTATTTCTTATTTATTCCAGCTGCATTCACACAATCACAGTGATACTGGCTGAAGAGTTGAACCAGAATAGTTGACCCTGAAGAGCTGATTATGAGGACCCAAAATTTTTGAACAGCCTTAGTGCTAGGAGTCATACTCACTTCATAATATAATTCAACATGTTGCAGATAGGAATTTAAAAGTTGATATAATAAAGTTGTGAGTCCAGTTTGAGCCATAACATGTCTCATTTCTTATTTGGGGTCTAGATGGAACACTACAAATCCTGTGCTGCAGTGCAAACTCGATCAAATATGCACATGCAAGAAAAATGCATGTGTGTATGATATTAATAGTTTCTGCACTGCTGTGCTCTAAATCTCATGTTGTCATGCGCTCTGATATGTTAAGCTTGTATAAACATGAATTCACCCATGATTATAAGGACTAAAAATTCTGGAGGAAATCTGTTCCCTGATTCTGAATCAATCTGAAGGAGCATTAATACAAAGCATCTTGAAAAGTTAAATGTGAAGTCCAAGAAGGCCTGAGCCCTCAGTGGAGGCTCCTGTATAATGTGCCAGAGATGTATCATCAACCGTAATGGATGACAGCCAGACAAATGAAGTGCATACACAGCAAATATGCAGTATACATACTCAGAAGGGAGGGGGAATTTTCATTGATATTCCATTCACTCTGAAGCTGACTGACTGTGATTCCCAAAAATATGTCCTCGAGGGCTCCTGAAAATAAGTTCCTCAGGGAAATATTGTCAGGAGTCACATTGGCTTCAGAGCAAGGGGATATCAATGGAAATCACCCCTTCCCTAGAACACGTGTGTGCAGCATCACTGCACACTCTCTTCTGTTGTTTGGGTGTTATCCAATGTTTTCACTTTCATGTATTTCCTCTTTTCCACTGCCAACCCACTTCTCAATACAATACAAGGAAAACTGGATGAAAGAGAAAGAATGCAAAGCTGTGTTCTTACAGCACCATTGTGCAGGTGGGTTTCAATGTTATGGGTGTGTGTTCAAACTGCTGGGTGTTTAGCTATGATTGCTGAGGAAGCTACTATGCAAGTCCCAGCACCCCCATCCCCTCAAGTGATATTTCTCAGAGATGCAGGACGTCAAGCAGCAAGACCTGACATTCAGAACCCTGGGGTGCATCACAAGATGACATATCTGCCAGTGGGAAATCTGAAGAAAAATGCAATGACAATGGCTGTAGGGGAGAAAATAAAAGGAATCATTTTAAAACCATTAAATAAGCACAGTGTGAGACAGAAAATATTTGAAAAAGACACTTATGATGATCTGAATTCTATTTCTGATGAGAATTGGTTCACAAGCGATATACTTTTTTAAAACTTGGTTGAAATCCTTTAATCTCTTTTGGCACAGTTGTTTGTTTATATCACCCTCCCGCCCAACTAAATCAGTTATAAAGATTTTTCTTTCTTTTTTAAAGTTAGACTCCTCCCTCCAACCAAATGTCTGACATTCCTAATTTTGTTTTTAGCCTACTTTCATTAAGGAAAGTAAGCTTATGGGATCACCCAGATTCTGTGGGGCTGTTCAAATGACTGTATATACAGGCCAGGGCGGGAGAGCAGGGTTCAGCCTACCTTCCCCCAGATGACCCTTTGCATCCTGTGCGACGCACAAGCTACGTAACCACATGACCAGCTCTGGTGTGATGACTCTCCACACTGCTCCCAGCTGTTGGGTTTCATGCCGCAGCACCACTGGGATCTGCATGGACCCCAGTGGTTCTCTTTGGCAGTGAAGCCTAGGTTTGGCTGCTTAAGCCTAGGCTTGGCTGCTCATGAGAACAGCCTCTGTGTCTGCGTGTTTGCGTGAGTGTCCATCCATGTGTCCATGTGTCCTCCACCTCCATCAACTTTCAGTGTTTGAACCAACATTGAGTTCAGTTGTAGGAACACATAGGGACACCTCAACAGCATAGTTTGTGATGATGCCATCCACATCAATTCAAGATGGCAGACATGTGAATGTTTGGGGCGCAAGAGGGCTAACATGGATCGTCTAACCAATTTGAACAAAATTTGGTACAGTTGTAGAGAGTCACACATAGGTCATACCTCAATGGTGTAGTTTGTAATGATGTCATCCACCCTGATTCATGATGGTGGATGCGTAAACGTTTGAGGCGCAAGTGGGCTAATTTAGACTGCCAAACCCATTTGGACCACATTTCGTGCAGTTGTAGTGAGTGACACAAAAGGACACTACAATGGTGTAGTTTGTGATGATGTCATCCACCTCATTCAAGATGGTGGACACGTGAACATTTGAGGCACAAGAAGGCTAAAGTGTGAACTCAATTGCCTCACCAATTTGAACCAAATTTGCTACAACTGTAGGGACACATAGGGGCACCTCAACAGCATAGTTTGTGATGATGCTGTTTGTGATTATGCGACCCCAATTCAAGTTGGTGTTTGAGGTGAAAGTGGGAACCAATGTGGACCACATTTGATACAGTTGTAGGGATACATAGGGACACCTCAGCAGTGGCTGGTGTAAGCATCACCGGGGGCAGGAGGTAGCAGGAGGCACCTTTAACTGTAAACTAGTAGGTGCTTACCTCTCCTCCCACATCACCTGAAAGCTCTTTGGAGCAGCAGCATGCCACCCAGCAACTGCTGCAGCGGATTATAGGCTCCGCCACTCAACAGGTGGGGTAGACTCAGAAGGTCACCTTCTATGTTGAACCAACTCACCATGAAGTGATTGGGAAAATAAGCATAGGGAAGAGATACAATTACTGTGTGGACTGTAATTTCTCAAATTTTCAAGTTATGCTTTACAGTACGAAAACATTCCCAGTTGGTGTAAATTTCTGGAGTGCAATCAAGCCTCATATACCTAGCCATACTTGCATAACTAGAGGCTGATTTTGGGTGTTGAGTTGAACTATAATCAAACTCTTTTGGGATATGTGTTGCTGACACTCAGGGTCATTGAATAAGTATTGCTGACACTCAGGGTCTGACTCACCACTATGATCATGAAAAACTCTGCACCATGAAAACTATGAATTATGCAAAATCATGTGTCAGACATAGGAAGCTGCCTTACACCGACTCAGACCATTGGTCCATCTAGCTCAGTGTTATCTACACAGACTGGCGACATCTTCTCCAAGTTTGCAGACAGGAGTCTCTCTCAGTCCTATTTTGGAGATGCCAGGGAGGGAACTTGGAACCTTCTGTATGCAAGCTTGCAGATACTCTTCCCAGAGCAGCCCTATCCCCTAAGGGGAACATCTTACAGTGCTCACACATGTAGTCTCCCATTCAAATGTAAATGAGGGCAGATTCTGATTAGCAAAGGGAATTATACTTGCTACCACAAGACCAGATCTCCTCTTCTTTCTGCACTGCCCCACTTCAGTTTGCAGGATGAAAGTTATATTTTGCGCAGTGCTCCCCTACACCCAAAATATTCTTGTATGTTGAAACACAGCACACAAGAAAGAAATATTTGAAACTAGTTCTCCCTGGCATGCTGGTTTTCTATAGCTCTTTTTACATGTCACATCTGTGTGCAATCTGTGTACAGTGTACACATGTACAGATTTGAATGCATGTACAATTATTCATACTGGCTGACGTACCGCATAATGTTCCATTCACCGTGTAACAGTACACAAGCACTGCTGCACAAATGCGGGAAATTGTGCACATGCAGTTTCATGATCAACAGTCATTGGGGAAAATGACCATTGGTTGTGCAAATGCATTTGCACAATTCTCTGCATTTGCCAAAGAGTGCTCTTGTGCAACTGTGCACATCTTCTGTAACAAGGCAGATGGAATGTTGCGCAGCATGGCAACCACTGAGGGCTGATTCAAATTATACTTCTCTGGCCCACGTGATTAAAAGGGGTGTGTGCATCTGTTTTTAATTGAGAACCCAACACCCTCCTGGCATGTTCCCTTATTGTCTAGGGGAGGGCTGTTCATTCAAAAGGTTGTTCTACACACAACCCAGATCATATTCTAAGGGCATATGAAACAGTCATCTTGCTGAAGCTAAGCAGGTCTTGGTGCTGTTAGTTCCTGGATGTATGTCACCTTTGAGGACGAGGCCTTAGCTTAATGGTAGAGCATCTTCTGGTAGGGCTGGGAAAGATTCCTTCCTGAGACTTTGGAGAAGCCATCGCCAGTCACTGTAGACAATACCGAGTTAGATGGACCAATGTTCGGACTTGGTATAAGGAATCTTTCTATGTTCCTAGCCCAAATATTCATTTAAATTGGTATTTGGCTGCAAATTTTAACTAGTTGCATGCAAAGCTGCCATGCAAAGCTGTTATTCAGCTCCCCACAATGTGATAAAAGAATGCGTGTATGTATGTATATGTGTGTGCATATATATAGTACACACACACACACACACACACACACACACACACTCATCTGACAGAAGTTTAACAAACAAAATTTTTGAGGGAAGCGAATGAGAATTAAATCCCTCCAACTATTCATCCTAAACTGCAAGTGTAAACACATTGTGTAACACCAGCATAATGTACTTCACGTCGTCTGCTCTCTCTCTCTCTCCCCAAATAAAATGTTACCACTTGAAAAACTATTAGAGAGATCAAGATAAGATCCTTCTGTGGCATAAACAGGATCAGAGGAACAGATTATACTTCAAGCCTGTGGAGCAACGGAAAAGTACAGGCGGAACCTTTTTCAAGTGCCCCAGCTATACTAGGATTATTAGTCAATATCTGCTGGGCCAAACAGGCTGAGTGATCTTGAAAGAATCTCCAAACCTGGAGGGCTGCCTTGAAGAACCTTGTTATCTTCAGGATAGTTGAGAGATCACTTTCCAGTCTCCTAAGCTGCTGAGTGCTCCAGTTCTCATTTGCCTGAGTAAGGATTTTTGCACTTTCTAGTATTAAGATGCCAATTCTGCTCAGTGCTCCAGGTTTTTGTCTCTTAAAGACAAAAGTGCTTGATGAGGAATCCTAAAAAGGGTGGTTGTGGGGGGAGGAAATTAATCAGAGGGATGAAGTACATACACTAACATGCTGGCTGGGTTGGATCTAGATGTGACCTTCATTTTTATTATTTCATTTCATTTTATTTTGCATTTATATACTGCTTTTCAGGTGAACCTCCCAAAGCTATTTACAAAAAAACTTTAAAGGAACAATATATCAAGCCACATGTTTACATCTTTAAATGGGCCTTAGTCTCAATTCTTTCTTCTCTTCTCTCCTCAGAGCAAGATGGTCCTTGGTCGCTCTGTAGCAGCAGTTGGAGGAGGAAGGGGCCATTTCAGCTGGGACATGGGAGCTGGATGGTGGCAGCTCCCCAGCCTGTCTGTCTCTCTTCTCTCCTACTCTCAGTACATTCTTTGTGCTACTTTCTTCATTGTGCAGGATCAGTCACAGACATTGGATGTGATCAAGAGGGAGTTGGCCATGCTTCATTTCTAAAGAAGAGAGTGTACCATCTTGAAAGCCCTTTTCTCTAATGTCATGTTTGTGAAGGTTGGATATGGTTACCAGTATCTCAGGGGCATTGGATTTAGGAGGAAAGGTCTAGAACCTTTGAGGACTGTCCTACTCAGCCATCCAAGGCCAAAGGGTTCTGGTGGTCATAAAGAGGACAGGAATCCTCAGGATACCTTTAGAGTTATGGCTACAAATTGCTGGGATTACAACTCAAATCATGGAGCCAGGGTGGGCTTGCCCTAAAGACTGGACTGTGGCTGACAGTAAGATTGTTTTTGCCAGAACTTTGGGGTTTGAAGTATGATTGACTAAGGCTTTTTTCTCACAATCACTGCAATCCTGCTTAAAGTGTTAACCAGGATTGCGGAGTTACGGAGCTGATTGTGAGAACCCAGAATTTCCAGGTAACTCTACTGCTATGATTAAGCTGCAATTAACCAGGATAGATAAACGGGATCAGAGATCCAGTTACAATAAGGGAGTTACAATAAGGGAGTTATTGTCTCAGTGAAAATAAGGGAGGCAAAAAGAGAGTTTGAGGAACATTTAGCTAAAAGCGACAAGGGGAATAACAAAAACTTCTTTATTACATCAGAAGCAGAAAACCTGCCAGGGAGGCAGTTGGACCAATAGACAATGAGGGAGTGAAAGGGATTATTGAGGAGGATATGGTGGTTGCAGAGAAGCTAAATGAGTTGTTTGTGTCCATCTACATGGCAGAGGATATTGAGCATATACCTGTTCCTGAAACAGGCATTTCGGGGATGGAAGCTAAAGAACTGAGTCAGATAGAAGTGACAAGAGATGATGTTCTAAACTGTCTGGAAAAACTGAAAACTAACAAATCGCCAGGGCTGGATGGCATCCATTCAAGAGTTCTCAAAGAACTCAAATGTGAAATTGCCGACCGCCTTGCAAAAATATATAACTCATCCTTGCAATCAGGCTCTGTACTGGAGAGTACTGGAAAGTAGCCAATGTAACAACGATATTCAAAAAGGGATTCAGGGGCAATCCGGGAAATTACAGGCGAGTAAACTTAATGTCTGTTCCAGGCAAATTGATGGAAAGCTTCCTCAAGGATAAAATTGTAAAGCACATAGAAGAACAGGCCCTGTGGGGAGAGAATCAGCATGACTTCTGCAATGGTAAATTTTGACTCACAAACCTTTTGGAGTTCTTTGAGAGTGTCAACAAGTGTGTGGATAAAGGTTATCCAGTTAACGTAGTATACCTGGACTTCCAAAAAGTTTTTGACAAAGTTCCTCATCAAAGTCTCCTGAGAAAACTTAGCAGTCATGGGAAAAGGGTACAAGTACATCTGTGGATTGCTAAATGGTTGAAGGACAGGAAACAGAGGGTAGGTATAAATGGAGAATTTTCACAATGGAGGGAAGTAAGAAGTGAGGTACACTAGGGATCTGTTCTGGGACTAGTGCTTTTTAATTGATTCATAAATGATCTAGAAGTAGCGGTAAGCAGCCTGCGAGGTGGCCAAATTTGCAGATAATACCAAACTCTTTCGGGTAGTGAAATCCAAAATGGATTTTGAGAAGTTCCAAAAGGATCTTTCCAAATTGGGTGAGTGGGCGACAAAATGGCAAATGCAGTTCAATGTTGGCAAGAGTAAAGTGATGCACATTGGAAAGAAAAACCCCAACTTCACGTATATGCTGAGGGGAACTGAGCTGTCAGTGACTGACCAGGAGAGGGATCTTAGGGTTGTGGTGGACAGCTCGTTGAAAGTGTCAACTCAATGTGTGGCAGCTGTGAAAAAGGCCATTTCATTAGGAAGGGGACTGAAAATGAAACAGCTAATATTATAATGCCTTTATACAAAATACACCTGGAGTACTGCGTACAATTCTGGTCAACACATCTAAAAAAGGACATTGTGGAAATGGGAAAGGTGCAGAAGAGGGCAACCAAGATGATCAGGGGCCTAGAGCACCTTCCTTATGAGGCAAGGATACAACACCTGGGGCTATTTAGTTTAGAAAAAAGACAACTGTGGGGAGACATGATAGAAGTCTATAAAATGCATGGTGTGGAGAAAGTAGATAGAGAGAAATTCTTCTCCCTCTCACATAACACTAGAACCAGGGGTCATCCCATGAAATTGATTGCAAGGAAATATAGTACCAACAAACGGAGGTACTTTTTCACACAATGCATAATCAACTTGTGGAATTCTCTGCCACGAGATGTGGTGACAGCCAACAACCTGGATGGCTTTAAGAGGGGTTTGGATAACTTCATGGAGGAGAGGTCTATCAACGGTTACTATTCAGTGGGCTATAGGTCACCTCCAAACTCAAAAGCAGGATGCCTCTGCATACCAGTTGCAGGGGAGTAGCAGCAGGAGAGAAGGCATGCCCTCAACTCCTGCCTGTAGGCTTCAGCAGCCTTTGGTGGGCCACTGTGTGAAACAGGATGCTGGACTAGATGGGCCTTGGGCCTGATCCAGCGGGGCTATTCTTATGTTCTTGTGATAGATAACCAGGATAGATAACCACAGTGGTTTGACCAGGATTGCCCAGGAAATCTGTGTTCTCAGAACCAGTTCTGCAGGGCTCAGCAACCCTTGTTAACCTTTCAACCAGGATCATCATGATTATGAGAACACAGCCTTGTGGAGTTAACTACATTACCAATTTGTAGTAATACTGCCAGACAGAGGGGCTATTCTCACGATTAACAAAAATTGGACTAGGAGAGCCTAGCCTGATTTTTGTTAATCGTAAGAACCACCGGGCTCACAAGCGAGCCCGGTGGTTCTTGAGCAGCTAACCTGATCAAGTAGCCCGCCCCTTAGCCCGGGTTTGTGGAGCGAGCGCTCCACACACCCGGGCTATCTGCTCGTGAGTAGCCGCGGCTACTTGTGAGTAGGCCCCCAACTGGGAGGTGAAAAGCCACCTCCCGGCTCCGGGGGTCTCCCCAGTATGCCCTGCATGCTTGTGCAGGGCATACTGGGGCTTCCGGGGGCTGCACGGCCCCCGCTCACCCCAGCCCCTGCCAGCTCCGTCATGGAGCTGGCAACCGTGTGGGTGGCCGATCCGACCACCCAGGGCTCCCTGCTCAGTCGTCTGTGGGGAGAGCGGGCTTAGCCCTCTTTCCCCGCAATTTGGCAGAAAGCGGGTCTCACAGATCGTGAGACCTGCCTCAATGGAGGAAACAGGGTTACAGAATGTATGGAAAACAGATGAACACCATTAATTATTTTACACACATTAAGAGCTGCTGCCTAATTAGGGCTGCAAGGCACATACATGACTATTTATTCATTCGTCTATCTGTATCTGTATTTATAACAAGTTGTTCTAGTAAGAACTAATCAGCATACTTTCCTTTCACTGTCTCTACAACTGGACTAAATTTGGATCTACAAGGTCCACAAGTTAGATTTCTTGCACCTCAAATGTTCATGCGTCTGCCATCTTGGATCGGGGTGGATGACATTGCTACAAACTACACCATTGAGCTGTCCCTGTGTGTCACTCACTAGAACTGTACTTAATTTGGTTCAAATCAGTTAGACAGTCCTCAAGTTAGTGCACTTGTGCCTCAAAGTTCACATGTCCACCATCTTGGATCAGGGTGGATGATATCATCACAAACTACACCATTGAGGTTTCCTTATGTGTCCCTAAAGCTGCAGCAAATTTGGTTCAAATTGGTTAGACTGTCCACAAATTAGCCCACTTGCGCAGGGGCGTAACTACAATAGGGCAAGGGGAGACAGTTGTTTGGGGGCCCACCGCCTTGGGGGACCCCCCAGAGGCAAGTCACATGACTGACTCCCCCAGCTGCACACCTGCCCAGGCTTCCTTCAATTGTATTCATCCTCCGAAATTGATGTGAGTGTTAAGTCCTGGAGGTACCAGAACAGCATGCCTTTCTCTAGTACCATTAAATGACTTGCATCGTCCACAATTTACAAAACCTTAAAAAAAATAATTTAGGATGATGTTCTATTGTGTCACATAGGATGTTCTATTGTGGGGCACACACACACACACACACACACACACACACACACACACACACAATGCTTTTTGTTACCAGTATTCAGCCTCATTTAAGATTTCTTTTTTTTGGTGTATACTTTTTATTCAGTTTTCACAACACCAAAAGACAAACACAAATAGTACAAACACTCACAAACACACACAATAACGACTTCCATCTCATCCTTGGAACAAATGTTGTTAACAATAACCGGATCTTGCCTATAGGTTAAACATTCTCTACCCAGTAGTTCATATAACAATATCTTTAATTGTTATCAACACGTCTGGATTGGCCCAAATCACATCTATTCTCATATGTGTTTTATGTCTATCTAAAAAGAAAGTATACTCCCTCGCATCTAAGTTTTGATTCTCCATATGTCATGTAAACCCAAACGCTCAACCATATTGAAGAAAAACTCTTGGTGATTTCCCATCATTTCCCCTCAAATCTGTTGTATCTCTATCAGCCTGCGTTGAGATAATTCCATTAAAGTCTCCCAATAATATAATCTGTTGCCTGTCTATCTCTGTTAGTTGTTTTTCCAATTTTCTATAGAATTCTGCTTTTGCCGCATTGGGGGCATACATGCCCACTACTATGTATTTTGGATCTCCAACCTTTATTTCTACCACCAATACTCTTCCATAATCATCTTTATATAACAATTTTGGCTCTAAAAGGTCTTTTGTATAAGAGACTACGCCCTTTTTTTCTTAATATCTAGGGTTTTGAATTGCTAACCTAGTGCTTTATTTTGTAAATACTTTCTATCTCTCCTTCTTACATGCACTTCCTGTAGGCAAATCAAATCCAGTTTTCTTTTTCTCATATCATAAAATATTTTTTGGCGTTTTGTTTTTATGTTTGAGCCATTTACATTTAAAGAAAAAGGTTTTAATTCCATACTGACTATTTGTTTATATTGCTAATTCCTCCCTTATTTAATGCCTTATGTCTTTTGGACGTCCTCTGAGATCTGAAGATCATTCCTATACCTATGAAGAAATTGTTTTACTTTTAGGTCTTCGGTCAGTCTATGTTTCTTATCTTTAAAAGTAAAGGCAACCCCTTGAGGGAACTCCCATCTAAAGGGGATTTTGTTTTGTTTTAAAATATCAGCCAAATCTTAGTAATCTTTTCGTTTCATAAGAAATCTCCTTGGGATTTCTTTCATCACCATTATAATTTGACCGTTAATTTTCCATTTATCTTGAAAATGGGCTTGTATAATACGATCTCGAGTAGATTTGGAATTGAGTTGGATTATGCAATCTCTGGGCACTTTATGGGAGACTGAAAAGGTGTTGTTTATTCTGTAGGCATCTTCAACCAGTCCTTCTATGTTAGATATATCCACCTGCAAGAGTTTAGCTAATTCATTTGTCAGAACATCTAGGAAATTTTGAATAGTACTTTCTGGTAGGGATGTGCAAAAAATTTTGGGCACAGAACAATCTGTGCCCGAAACGAGCAATTTCGGGTGATTCGGGTCCGAACTGAATCACCCCCGATGTCCCCCGATATTTTTCGGGGCCGAGCCAAATCACCCAAATTTCAGGCCCGAAAAATTTGGGTGATTCAGGATGACATCTCTTTGAATTTCCCGCCTTTTTGCATCCATTGATTTGAATGCAAAAAGGTCTGAAGAGATGTCAGCCCAAATTTTGGGTCCCAGGGGCAAAATAGTGGGATGGGGTGGTAGTGCCTAATGGTTGGAGGCTACCACCCAAATTTCAGGGGATTTGGGCAAAGGGCTTATTTTTGGAGAATTTTTGAAGTTTTAGTGTCTTTGGGGCAGTTTGGGGGCATAGAGTGGGATCTGAGCAAAAAGAGTGGGGTGGGGTGGTAGTGCCTAATGGGTGGAGGCTACCACCCCAATTTCAGAGTGATGGGGCAGACGACTGATTTTTGGGAAATTGTTGAAGTTTACGCGTCTGTAAGGTTTCCCCCCATGATGTGCACTACACTACCACTTGCTCTGGGCCACCCCAGCACCCCCCAAGTGCACTTATGGGGCTGCTGACACCTCAGTGCTTCTCTATGGGGAAAAACCTTAAAGATGCGTAAACTTTAACAATTCCCCCCAAATTAGCCCTCTACCCAAATCCTTTGAAAAAATTCATGTAGCTTCCTTGACCCTACCTGGCACTACCACCAACCCCACACTGCTCTAGGCCACCCCTTTGCCCCCCGCATGAAGCTATCCATTTGCTGACACCTCAATGCTTCTCTATGGGGGAAAACCTTAAAGACGCGTAAAATTCAACAATTCCCCAAAAATCAGCCCTCTGCCCAATCACTCTGAAATTTGGGTGGTAGCCTCCACCCATTAAGCACTACCACCCCACCCCACTCTTTTTGCCCAGATCCCACTCTATGCCCCAAACTGCCCCAAAGACACTAAAACTTCAAAAATTCCCCCAAAATAAGCCCTTTGCCCAATTCCCCTGAAATTTGGGTGGTAGCCTCCAACCATTAGGCACTACCACCCCACCCCACTATTTTGCCCCTGGGACCCACTTTTCCTTCCTGAATAGATTCAGATTCGGATTCAGATTTAATCTGAATCCGAACCGAATCAGGGGTGATTCGGGTGGCCCAGATTCGGGCACAGAACTGAAAACCTGAATTGCACACCCCTACTTTCTGGAATTCCCCTTATTCTAAGCATTCTTTCCCTCTGCACCATTTGCAACATTGCAAGTTGGTCGGTTAACTCTTCCTTTTCCTTTTCCAATTCTTTTCTCTCCTGGCTTACAGCTTCTACTTTTTTAGAAGTTAGCTTAGTATCCTCCATCGCTCTCTTGCTTATTTCTTCCAAGTTGTTACATTTGTTTAAATTGTCTGTAATCCCTTGTTTCATCACTTGTACCTCCTTATTCAACTGCAACATATCTTGCTTTAAAACCTATGAATCTGCTTTTATCTGTTGTATATCATCTTTAAGAGTTTGCATATTATTAACCATAGACTGTACTACTTCATTATTTATATCTAGTTTACTATTAATAGCTTGAAGCAACTCCCAAATTTCACCAGTGGACCTTTCCACTTGGGGTATCGTTCCCACTGATAGTTTTCTAGGCATATGAGTTTGAGTTCCAGTTGGGGTATTCTTGTTCTTAGACATTCTATTATACAAGACTACAGTAACAAATTGGATGTTCACAACAAGGTTAACTCATTAGCCAATATACCCCTCCTGTAACTTCAAAGGGGGAGAAATAGTTTCCACTTTGAATCCAATTCACCCTTTAACTTCTTTGAGTTCTTCTTTACTCAAAGTGTATCTGTTTGTTCAGTCTGTTATATAGTCACAGGTTTCCTCAAGTTCGTTTTTGTAGACTCACACTAAAAATCAGCGGTACCAAAAAGAACGTAGAAGCTATACTTCACGCTCTTCAAAACATCACAAGACACCCGGAAGTTCGCTGTAATCACCTCCGTGTTGTCCAGCGTCGAATCTTTACACTTAGAATGTAATTGTAGACTGACAATTTAATGTCTTAGGGTACTTTGACTAGCTTTGGCTGAATTAGTTCACTTTAAATTACTTCAACAGAATTGGTAGCCGTTTGAAAACATAAAGGTTAGAGTGGGCATTAAACATCCCTCTTTTCCAAAAATACTGCAGAGGTATAGCTCTTTTTCTCTGTAGATATACTTATAAAGTTTTAGTCACTCTCTATATAGAGTTATAGTATCTTGACCACACCTTGGCATCCAGAAGCAGCCAGGGAACATTGCTGGATAGGGCTCTCTCGCAAGTTGTTACTTTCCTTGATCTTTTAGATGAGATTCTTAATAAATTCCTTTGTTACCTCATTGGCATTTAGTAGAAATTGCAAAGCTTCCGAGCTTGGTTTTCAGGCAGCCTGAACTCCACACTGCAGAACTCACATTGACTCTAGCCCTGTCGTTCGACTGGTGCGAAGAGACTGATTTCTTTACTTCATGAGCTGAGCTTCAGTGAGGTGGAGGCCCATTTTAAAATCTTGTCCCTGGGCCCACTCCAAACTTGCTATGCACCTGTACTTGTTCCTCAGATGTTCACATAGCTGCCATCTTCAATTGGTGTGGATGACATCATCACACACCGTGTCATTTGGGCATCCCTATGTGTCCATACAGCTGTAGCAAATTTGGTTCAAAATGGTTAGGTTGTCCACAAGTTAGTGCCTTATGCCTCAAAAGTTTACATGTCTGCCATCTTGAATTGCGGTAGATGACATCATCACAATCTTCACCATTGAGGTGTCCCTTTGCGCCCCTACAGTTGTAGCAAATTTGATTCAAATCAGTTAAGCAGTTCACAAGTTAGCTCACTTGTGCCTCAAAGGTTTATGGTTCCGCCATTGTGAATCAGAGTGGATGACAAACTACACCACTGAGGTATCCCTGTGTGTCACTCACTACAACTGTAGCTAATTTGGTTCAGATCAGTTATTCCACAAGTTAGCCCACTTGCACCTCAAATGTTCATGCATCTGCCATCTTGGATTGGGGTAGATGACATCATCAGAAACAAGGCCATTGAGGTGTCCCTATGTGTCCCTACAGCTGAAGCAAATTTTGTTCAAATCGGTTAAGCAGTTCACAAGTTAACCCACTTGTGCTTCAAAAGTTTATGTGTCCATCATCTTGAATTAGTGTGGATGATATCATCACAGACTATGCCATTGAGGTGTCCCTGTGTGTCTCTCACTGAAACTGTACCCAATTTGGTTCAAATGGGTTAGAGGGTCCACAAATTAGCTGGCTTGCACCTCAGACATTCACACGACCACCATCTTGGATTGGGGTGGATGACATCATCACAAACTATGCTATTGATGTCTCCCTATGTGTCCCTACAGCTGTACCAAATTCAGTTCAAATTGGTTAAGTGGTTTACAAGTTAGGCCACTTGCGCCTCAAAAGGTTACATGTCTGCCATCTTGAATAGGTGTGGATGACATAATCACAAACTATGCCGTTGAGGTGTCCCTATGTGTCACTCACTGCAACTATACCTAATTTGGTTTAAATTGGTTAGGGTTAGTGTTAAATTAACCCGCTTGTGCCTCAGATGTTTATGTGGCCGCCATTTTGAACTGGAGTGGATGACATCATCATACACCACACCATTAGGGCATCTCTACAGCTGCAGCAAATTTGGTTCAAATCGGTTAAGTGGTTCACAAGTTAGCCCACTTGTTCCTCAAAAGGTTTACATGTCCACCATCTTGGATCAGGGTGAATGACATAATCACGAACTACACCGTTGAGTGTCCCTACAACTGTACCCAATTTGGTTCATATTGGTCCAGGCATTGCGAAGTTGATGGTGGGGGGGGGACACACGGACACACACACAAAATGCCGGGTGATCTCCTAAGGCTACTGCTAAGGCTACCCCTGCTAACTGGGCAAAGAGGCACCTTTTACCGTGGTGATTCTCTTTATTTAGCGGGGGAGAGTAACTGGCCCTATCCACCCCCAGCACAGTACTTCCAGTGACTGTTGCTGGTGTCTATCTTATGTTTCATTTTAGAATGTGAGCCCTTTGGGGACAGGGAGCCATCTTATTTATTTGTTGTTTCTCTTTGTAAACCGCCCTGAGCTATTTTTGGAAGGGCGGTATAGAAATCGAAATAATAATAATAATAATAATAATAATAATAATAATAATAATAATAATACTGGAAAGTAGGCTAAAAATGCCTTTTCCTAAATGGCCTCAATGTAGTGTACAATATGACAGCACCATAACAATCAAAAGGATGTAATCCTATCATTCACCTTTTGAGGTCATTCATATGACCAGGTGACCACAATGGGATGGGCTGGGGGGAAAGCAGAAGCCTACCTGTCTTTCCCCAAACAACCATCTGCCCATCAGTCTCCGCTGCCCATGTGCCCACATGAGCATTGCAGCAGTGAGCCCAACGGCAATTGGTGGGGGGAACAAGCAGTGCTGTGCGTTGGGGAAGCTTCATGCTGCCTAGCCACTCCTTCCCCTCTGCTCTCTGAAAAGCATGGCCACCGGCCACCTGGGAGCAGTGCTGGAAGTGGCGGCAGCACACACAACCACTGGGTGAGGTAGGAAGGGGTTTGTTCTCCTTCTACCTCACTTTTAACTTGGGTAACCAATTTGGGCTACCCAGGGATGGAGTTTTGGCTTGCGAGAGCTCCCATAGCCTCAGACAGCCAGAGCTACCTGGATAGAAGAAGGTTAACCCAAGTAGCTCTGGTCATGAGAACAACTTTATGTGTTAGCTGAGGAAAACACTGGTGTTCCATTAGTGTATCTGAGGTAAAGATCACTGCCCATAAAGTGTAGAGATTTCTTTATATAAGCCAAGTTTAATCCTTGCTTTTCAAAGTATTATTATTGATCCTACAAGCCTTGGCAGTCTGGGTCCAAGAGGGCAGCTATGATGCTCCACTTTCCTTCAATTCTCCCACAAGGTTGGCCAGGAGAAGGTGTCTATTGCACCCAAGAGCCTGAAACATGTTGATTGTCCAGTGCAAAGAACTGTATGGAATACATTGAAGGTTATTGAATTGGGAAGAGAGCTTAAATTTGCCATGTGTGCCTTTGGGCCTGTCTGACTGTTTAATCAAATGCTTGCAACCATTCTCCAGTCTTTTTTCCTCTTGTCAAAACCTAGGCAGTCACTTGATCTTCACTGGATTTGTATTTGGTGAAAATGCTCTTCTTCCTACAGCAAACTTTACCTTAGAACATGGCCAATGTGTTGCCATATTGTTGCAAATCTACCTGGTCATGGACATTTTATTACACAGTTTGAAATAATTAATATTATTCATTTGTCCCCATGCTTGTTTGGCAGATGCCTGTCCCTCATTGCCATTTCCTTGAAAATGGTGGACTCACCACAGCCCTGTGCATTGCAGAGCATTTCTCAGCCTTCCAATGCTCATCAACATTTCTAAATATGTCATTACCCTGACAACTCTGTTGAGGAGGTTTTTAAATTGACCAGTTGTCTCGGAGCCCATATAAATCACTGGTGGTGACCTGGCTGGGCATTTTTCATCTCTTTCGTGTCTATTTGCTGTTTGACACAGGAGCCGGTGGTGTAACTGCTCATTTAATACCAGACAGTGTAATACCCTTGCAGCTTGGCATGCCTGTCAGGTTGATTTCATTAGTACGATAAGATGCATAGGCTCCTTTTTATCTCCTCTGTTCTCCTTCTCTCTGTCTTTCTCTGTAATTTGGGTCTTTAAAGTCTTTGCTGTCTCCTGATCTACAGATAATTGTTTACTGTAATACTAACCAGGAAAAGAGCTGATAAACTCCAGATGTAGCCAGGTCGTCAAATTCACTTTCTTTGCTCTATGCCCATGGCTATGGACCTCAGATAACATTTTGTCACTGTCTGCAGTTCTCTGAAACTGTGAGGAAAACTGCCCTAGTTAAGATGGACAGTGATTAAAGGTTCTTTCTTTGAGTAAATAGGGCTTTTCTTTCACTTTGTGCACACACATGCATTTTCACAAAACATCTGGTTTTTGCAACATTTTCTTTCCCCCACTTATTTCCTATATTTTTTCATTTGTTCATATTTTATACTGACAGGAACCAGCATGCAACTTGGTGGCCCTCTCAGGTCAAAGATGTGAGCTCTTTCTTTCTTCAAGACACTTTCCTTAGACTTTTCTAAATCACTGGACTTCACAGTTCTGTAAGGTCTTTTCAATCCTTCTGCTGTGGAAAGCACTTTGGGATTTTTTGGCTGAGAAGTAATATATAAATACCAGGGATGTGCACAAAACGAATTCTGAATTTTGTTTCGAGCTTGAAACAAAATGCAGATGGCATCAGAAGAGCAGTCAACCCAGTTGTTTCAATGGAACAAACCAAAATGTTACAAGTGTTTCAGCCATAGGAAACATTGTGATAACACAAAACACCCCATTGTTCCCCATGGGTAGCTCCTAGGTTCATCAAAGTGGGTTAGGTGGTAGGGCATGATGGGTGCTACCTATCATCCAAACCACAAAAGAAATGGGCATTCAAGAGATTTTAAACAAATTTTTAAACTTTCCCCAAAACCCTCATAGGGAGACATAGTCAGTGCCCCCACAGTTGCCCATGACAAACTTGATTTCCTTGATAACAAGCCAACAAAGGAGAAAGGAGATTGCAAGCCAGTAAGAAGCCAGCGCAAGAAAACCAATCAGCAAGGGCAAAACAGGTCTCAAAAATGGCGCTCAAAACGTCAAAACATTTCAAATTGAAATGGGGTTGTTTTGTTCTGAACTCAAAATGGGCCCTTTATTTAAAGGGTGTTTTGTTTTCAGCTCAAGACACTCAAAATGTTTTGCACATCCTTAATATATACTACTACTACTACTACTACTACTAATAATAATAATAATAATTTCTACAATAGCAAATGTAACTGAGGATGAATATGCTACTCTGCATAAAATAGCTTAGAGTTCTAACATAAAGCAATCTATTAGAAGTCACTCATTTTATGCATCTGGTATTGCTTTCCTTTTCCTTTTCCTCAGTCCCAGCTGATCCAATGTCTTCTAAGTATTTTCACACAGAATGAGAACTTTGAGTGGATGAGTTCATAAACTTTCTTGACCCCACTGTAATCACCATGCTAACATGAAGGATCACTGGCAGGCTTGTAACCCAACAAGGATTATTTGAAGACATCCGTTGTATAAAGCAACACTTCAAGTTGATGGGGAGGATATCAGCAACCCATCCGATACCGTACCACATTGTATTGGTATGTATAGAATAGGACTGGAGAATGAGGGTGGGACTTATGTTTTGCTTCACTGAAAAATTGGCTGCCTTCTGGCAGGTGCAGTTGCAGAGTTTCCTTTCCTGGTACTGCCCACTAATGCAGCCAGAAAGAAAGCAACATTGTGAGGTTGCATCATTTTCCTGGTGAATTTACTGGGGGCAGGGGGAATGGCTACACCCTGTAACATTAAGGCGTGGCAATTTTTTCCTCATGATGTTGCTTGCTGTCCTGGTGCATTATAGGGCTGTACCAGAAAAGGGAAGGTGGGAGTTTGAAATGTTGCCACTGTGGCTGCTGGAAGGGAGTTGATTTCTTCAAAGAAGCTGGCTCTTCAGTAAAGGTAAGCGCCACCACCACTGCTTGATGCATCGAGCTGAAAATGATTATTGGCACAATGCAATCCTGACCACCCTCTGCATTATTAGCATGATGTAAGAACGGCCAGGATCAGGATTGGCACAATAAAGTGGCCTGTGCACATCCCAGTGGCTCCCTACACCCCTGCAGGTGATTGTGTGAAAGCCACTAAGCATCTAAACCAGGGTTAAGAACTGCAGTGTCTCTGCAAGTTGCAGTTGTAAACTAAGATGGACAAGGCAAAAGTGAAGGGCAAAGACAGGATTCAGTTAGGGATGAAGCAGGCTCGTTGGCTACCCAGGGACAGACCACCACTCACCTCTGCTAGCCACGCCCCCTGCATTGCTGCAGGGTGTGTGGCCAGCATTGGGGAGGGTGATTTGTGGCCCCTCGCCCACTCCCTGCCAGTGCTTTATTTGCTAGCTGGGTGCTTTTCACCCTCTCCCTCACTTGGAGAGAAAAAGGGCCACATTTCCCCCCTTCCCGGTGCTGGTCACACCCCCTGCACTGCCATGTGCCTGATGTCAATCCAGGGTCACAGCCAGCACTGGGAAGCAGGGAGGGGGATGAGTGGCCCCTCACCCTCTCCAAGCTGGTGCTTTGTTCGCTCCGAGGGAGGAGAGAGAGAAAGCTGGCAAAGCAAGTTCCAGCTGGAAGTAGGCGAGTGGCAGTGCCTCATGCTTCTAGCTGGTGAGCAATTCATTCACCGGCTGGGTACAGGGGGGCACGAGGGGGCCATGGTGACCCCCAGATCCCAGCATCCCAGTGACATTCCCCCCCTTTGCAATGGTGGCAATGCCACTATTCTCTTCCCACTTCCCCTCCCTTCCCCAGTCACTAGCTTGATACCTATTAATGCCAGTGCTAGAGCACCTGCACGTCACAAGACGCACTGAGAAACCAGCAGGGGCCTGCTATTGCTTTTTCCAGGGGTATGACTGAGGGAGGAAGGATTGGCTAATTGAAAAATTCAGTGTCCCAAAGCTCAGTTAATGCAAATGAGGAGTTAAAAATAAATGCACATTAAATGCATTTAATATTAATATTAATATTAATATTAATATTAATATTAATATTAATATTAATATTAATATTGAATGACTTCATACTAAATGCAGAAGAACCAGGAGATGCAACTTTCAGCTGCCTTTAAATATGCAGTCTCTTACTTTAAACTCTGTCATGGGATTCATATAGGCAACTTAGCTAAGAATTAAAATTGAAAGATAATTTTACAGAGTTAAGCAAGCACCATGGAAGAAATAAATATTTTGTATGGATGCCAGAACAGGTATGGCTCCCCCACTCCCATCAAATATCTAGGCCCATAGGCCAAAAGATATCTTGCCTTCATGTCCTCCTTGTGGGCTGAACAAGATGGATCTTTTTTGGATGCAGAAAAACTCTTATCATGTTCTTGAATTTAGATGGTATTGTTTACTATCAATGATAATCAGAGGCGTAACTAGGGAAATCGGCGCCCGGGGCAAGCAGTGAAATGGTGCCCCCCACCACGCCCACCGCCCCCCCGCCCCCCCACATACTACATTATACTTAGGTTTTTCCTCACAAGCGCCTACCGCCGCTGCCAAGCCAGGCCACTGACTGGCCGCCAGGCGCCAGCAAAGCAATGCGGGTGGTGTGTGTGCAGGCGGCGCGGAAGGGACTGCTCGTGGGGAAGGGGGCACCGACGTGCTCCCTTGACTGCTGCAGCACTGCTGCACTGAGCAGGAAACATTTGTATTAACAAAAAATTTAAATTTTTTTAAAAAAAATTTGTCATGGCGGCGCCCCCCACGTGACCAGAAAAGATGGCGCCCGGGGCATGTGCCCCCCCTGCCCCCCCTATAGTTACGCCTCTGATGATAATATCAGCTGAAATTAAAGCTGCATCTTCAGAATTTAAAGAAACGAGAATAACTTTGAATTCATGTTTAAAGTCTGCAGAGCTATAAATAACACAAGATGCAGAATGTGTACAGAAAAGTTTTACTACAACAGTAAAGATATTTCTCAAGAGCAGTGAGAGAGAGATTATATCATGTAGTTTAACAAACAAAGGGTTATTCCATTCAGAAATGTTTGTTCAGAACCACTATGCAGTCCAAATAACATATCTAATGAGCTTGATACCAATATCTTTAAGCACTTGTAATTTTGCTTTTGACTGTCAACTTTAAGGAGTCTTTCTTAAAAATGTAGGGGATTATGCAGCCAAAACGAAACGTTACTGAGTTTAATAAGGTTTTAATAATTTTAACAAGGAGGTTAAAGCTGTGCTGAAATCTCTCCCATTGAGATCAAGCGGGGCTTTAAAAGTGACTTACTTTTACATGGATGGGGCCTTTAGTTATTTTTTTTGTTCATAAACTTCAAAAATAAAATATTAAGCATCAACAATATATTAAAGAGAAAACATGCTTAAAAAAAATCCCTGTATCCAATGGGATCTGTAACTGGGAGTGTTTTCCGACATTAAAAAGTCAGATTTTTTCAAGGAAATAGGAGTTAGGAGACTTTGCTTGGGATTTTCCCGAACTCCCAAATTAATTTCTCTGATAACTGATAGTGAGAAGAGAAACGAATATGTTAACTTTGCATATGTCCATGCTTCTCCCTTCATCTAGACTTTGGTAGGTAAATGACAAAGCAACAGAAAAGAGTTCACAGAAGAATTAGTGGAAATAATGTAAAAATTCCTGCCTACTCAAGCTTTGAAAAACACATGTAGCCTGTACCTTCTACTGTGCTTCCTGGCACAAAACCTGATATTACGTGTGTGTGTGTGTGTTACATAGTATCTGACAAATGGCTGTCTCCTGTAATTGCTTTGGAACAATTGTATTTGCTGTATAAATAGGTCTGCCTAAATATGCACATATAAGCAACCTTGGTCTGTGTGACACCAAACACACCCTCACATGCTATTTTTGTGATCTGGCGCCAGCACAGTTTATGAACTTACAAGTATATTTGCACGTGGTTATGTTCAGGGCCAGCTTTTGGTGTGTGTGACCAAACAGGGCACCTTGCTTGAGGGGGCACTGTACAGTGATGCCACTTGAGACACTGCACATTGTAGGCTAGCATGCAGCCACCATCGCTGAGCATTTGCTCCATGGTAAGGTTAGTACTCCACCTCCCCTTGCTGCTGTTGCTATGGCAGTTCTCTCAGCACCTGCAATGCTTCTCCTGGGCTTGTACTTTTTTCTTCAGCACAGCAGGCACTGGCTCCAGAGGGTTGGCCAAGTTGCACTCAGTGGGCAAGTCCGGGGATGTTGCTTCATCCAGCTCCCTCTGCCTTCACCCAGCTGCCCTCCACTGTGCTGCATCTTCCTGTGGCCAGAAGCCCACAGAACAATGTGAACAATACCCAAGGAACTGTGCTGGCTCTAGATGCCGGACCAGACACCAAGAGGTTCCAGGCTCGGAAATATCCCACGTGCTGGAGGCTGAGAGATACCCTCCCCTCCCCCAAACGCATGCAAATTAAGTGCATGCATTATGCAACAGAGTGCATTTATAGGAGTGGAGAAAAGCATCCTTTTTCTTATCCTCCTGATAATACCTGTAGTTCACACAGTATGTGTGCATCAATGTTAGTTTTTGCATAGGTTGAAGATTAGCCTAGAGATGGCTCTATTTGTTTTGCAGAGTTGTTGTGTGCATGCTTCTGAGTTATATTTTTAATTTAAATTGCTGCAAAATGGCAGTCATAGACTTGGGTTAGGGATGTGCAAGCAGGTTCGGAACTGAACTGGTTTGAAGTCGAATCAGTTCTGTTTGAAGGCTTGGGGTCGAGCCAAACCACCCCTGGTTTGGCTGAACCCCAGACCAAACTCTCCTGGCCCATTCGGGAGGTTCGTGGACCTTTTATGAAATAAATAAATAAATAATAATAATAAAAAAACCCTTGCCCCCACCTGGGGGGGGACTTCTCTGAAGCTGCGGGGGTGGGGGGAGTCTGCGGAGGTTCCCCTCCCCTGCTGGCCTGCCTTCCTTCCAAAATGGCCCTGTTTGGCTGGCATGCCCAGGCCACGCAAAGGCCCATTGCACAGGTGTGGCGGCCTCCAAAATGGCCACTGCAGCAGGGGAAAGACCCAAACAGTCCAGAGAATGGTCGAACACGGCGGATTTTGAAAGAAGGAAGGCCAGCGGGGGAGAAAACCTCTGCGGACCACCCACCACCTTGGAGAAGCCCCCCGGAGGGGGTAAGTTTAATATTTTTTTAAAAAAAAATCCATAAAAGGTCTGCAAAACCCCCAAACCAAACTGAACTGGGGGGGTGCATTCCGAGGGGGTGCCAGACCGAACTGGCCTGGCCTGGCCTGGGTCTGGCTCAGACTCAAACCGAACTGGATCAGTCAGTTCCATACACACCCCTAGACTTGGTTGGACTTATGGTATCAACAGATTAGTTCCCCTGAGACCAAAATGTGTTTCACATGCGTGTCTGGGCGGTTTACAGTTAAAATCTAATAATGAGGATAATGTAATGAATCAAAGATCCCAGGAGGTTACGCAGGAACAGAGAATGGATCCTGTACTATTTCCAGCCCTGTCCATTGTAAAACTCATATGTGAAATGGCTCCACTTATAAAAGAAGTGAAATTCTCAGATACCACATCAACCTTGAACAACAGAACGTTAATACTAAATGGGTCTTCATATGAGAGCTGTGGCTGGCCTTGCACATCTAAATCTTCCTTCTTGCTACAAAACACAATTTTGCCCTTATAAAAGAAACTCAATGATGAGGCTGTTCTCACAAGCAGCCAAACCCAGACGGAAGCAGCTAATCCTGGGCTTGACTGCCTGTGAGGACCACTGGGATCCATGTGAATCCCAGCGGTGCTGCAGAGCTAAACCCAGAGCCAAAGCTCGGCTTGTAGCTGAGGTTAAGGGAGCAAATGTGCCTTACCCTCTGCTCCGGGATCATGTGACAGCGTGAGCTGCTTGCAGCTTACGCTGACACAGAGATGGGCACCTAGAGCAGCTGTCTCCTGGGGGAATCCCCCAGTGCACTCTGCTTGGTGCATAGTGCACTGTGGGATTCTTGGAGGCCAGGACAATGAGTCCTGGCCTCTGTTTACCTGCAATGCTGCGAGTAGCCTGGATAGTAATCTGCGCTGCTCCCAGACAAACAATAGGCCAACCTCTTTCCACTGCCATGGCAGTTTTCCTTGGCTGTATAATTTTATAAACCTTAGTATGCTGTGTTCAGAGTCCTATACAGAGGACTGAATGGATCCCGCCCCCCATTAGGAAACTGGAGGCCCAGTATGCACTTAATACGACAATCTTAGCTGCCAATGTCACTCAGCAGGCAAGGGATACAGACAATGGTTCAGTTTCCTGAGAGCAGCACTGTCCCTTGGGGGGTGTGGGGCTCAGGACCCGTCCCCTGCATCTGACATCAGCAGTGTCTTCTGGGGCCGTGAGCCCGGTTGCAGAGCAAATGCCGGCCTTGCTGCGAGCGCAGCGTTGGTTGGGAGCTGCTCTCCCTGCCTTAAGGCAGGGAATGTAGCTCCCGGCCATGCTGTGAATGCAGCACTGCCAGTATTTGCTCTGAAATGGAGCACATGAAATGGAGCACAGTTCTGCCCCATTTCAGAGCAGAACTGTGCCCCCTGCATCAGGCGCAGGGGGCGTGGGGCTTGCTTCCCCCCTCCCCCAGGCAAGCACACATGGTGGCAGCAGGCAGCTGCAGTCACTGCCCCCATGTGCCACCACCAGGAGCCAAGCACATGAGCAGTCTGCAAGACTGCCTGTCACTCGCTGGCACAGTGGGGCCCCTCCAAATGCGGGGCCCAGGGCTACCACCCCTGTCGCCCTGCCCTAAGGTTGGGCCTGCCCAAGAGCAAAGAGCCTGTTCACTTTCAGTTTGTAAATATTGTAGTGGTGGATGACCTTGGGTTTAGCATTCTGTGCCCCTGATGTTAAACATGGGTTCTGATCTGCTCCAGCAGTTTGCATTGGCACCATGCTAAAGGAAGGCAGATATTTACAGTTCCCCCCTGAGGTATGTAAGAATTATTTTCTCTCAACATTCCACTTGCTCCTGCTCTTGGGAGTTCTTGGCTTTGGACCTTGGGAAAACATATTGGTTCATGCCTAGGCCAAAGATATAGCAACACAGTGTAGTCACCTTAAGATTGTTGGTGAAAAGAGCATGACACAGCACCATAACATGGCAAAAAAAGGTGGCCTAAGATATCCATAATAGTACCACATGCTGTCACAAAATTTCTGAAACTTTGTCTCTGACATAAAATTAAAGTAATAACTTCTTCTGCATTATTAGTTCTTCATAATTCTCTAATCATTTCTCTGTAATACACTTCTAATTGGGATTGACTGTCCAGCAAGCTCATCTTAATTGGGCCATAATTTTAAAAGGGCAGCAATTTGGAAGCAAGCTATTGAAATCAAGTTACCCTCAATTAAAGTGATGCTCCTGAGCTGAAACAAACATGGAAGGAATATTCCCCCCAAAATTCTGAGAAGTTGCCTCCAAAAATTCCAGTTTATATTCTCATCTCTCCCCCTGCCCCACAACATTTCCAGTTCTGGATTTGGATTGGATGTAGGACTTTAGGAAGAGAAATAAAAAGCTGTCACATTTTTTAATTTGCCAATCTAAAGCTTAATAATCTTGCCATACAATTAATCAATAAACTCAATAAAAGTGCTTAATTTTAGCTGGAATATGGCTTGAGATTTAGAACCATCAGTCATAGCTAACTTTCAAAATGTTGCAAATTCCAAACAGTCAAAAATGAATTTTATCATCATCATCATCACCATCAATGTCTGGATAAAACAAACCAGTCAATAACACCTGTCTGACTGTGTAAACAAGACATAATAATAATAAACAACTTTATTTGTTAGCCACTCCATAACAAATTTTTCCCTGGGCAGCTCACAACATAGCATTAAAACATAAAATAAAAACACATAACATTAAATCATAACAGACCAAAAAGTGGAGGGGAATACAAAATACAATACAAAGCAATTAAAAAACTGTCTTTAAATCAGTTTAAAAATCAAATTTAAAAATCAAAATTTAAATTTAAAAGGCCTGAGTGAACAAACTGGTAAATGCCTTTGCATCTAACAGAACAAAGGGATGAAGCCAGGTGAACCTCAATGGGGAGGCTATTCTATAAACAGGATGCAACCACTGAACAGGCCTTCTTCCTTTTAGCAGTGGTACTTAGAGCAGGGCCTCTGAAGAAGATCTTAAGGTCTGGGTTGGGACATATGGGGCAAGCCATTTAGGGCTTTAAATGTTAAAACCAGCACTTTAAATTGGGCCACCAAATGGATAGGGAGCCAGTGCAGCTGACAAAACACTGGCACAATATGCTCAAAACATCCATTCCCAGTTAATCATCTTGCAGCCCAATTTTGTACTGCAGTTTCCGGACCGTTTTCAAAGGCAGCCCCACATACAACACCATGCAGTAATCTAAGCGAGAGGTTGCCAGAGCATGAGTAACTGTGGCCAAGCTCTCTCTATCCAGGTTAGGTCACAGCTGGCATATCAGCTGAAGGTGATAAAAGGTGCTTCGAGCCACAGAGGCCACTTGAGCCTCTGGCAACAATGATGGCTTGATGAGCACCCCCAGACTGTGAACCTGGTCCTTCAGCAGGACTGCAACTCCATCTAGAACACTCTGAACATCATTCAGCTGGGCAGAGGAACCATCGACCAGCAGTACTTCTATCTTGTCTGGATTGAGTCACAGCTTGTTCACTCTCATTCAGTCCATTACTACATCTAGGCACTGATTCTGGACAGTCACCGCCTCACCTTCATCTGATGAATAAGAGAGATAACAACTGTCATCCTTATACTGATGACACCCCAGGCCAAATCTCCTTATGACCTCTCTCAGCGGTTTAATGCAAATGCTAAACAGCATAGGGGAAGGAATGGAACCCTGCAGAACCCCAAAGCATAAGTGCCAAGAGGCTGAGCAGTAATCCCCCTGCACCACATTTTGGAAACAGGCCTTGAGGTAGGAGCAGAACAACCTCCAAGCAGTTCCTCCCATACCCAACCCAGCCAGCCTATCCAAAAGGATATCGTGGTCAATGGTATCGAAAGCCTCTGAGATATCCAAGAAAAATAACAGGGTTGCGCTCCCCCTGTGACTCTCTCTCTACATAGGTCATCTCACAGGGTGACCAAAGCAGTTACTGTTCCAAATCAGGCCTGAAGCCTGATTGAAATGGATCTAGATAATCAGTTCCTCCAAAAGTCTCAGGTGCTGGTCAGCAACTACACACAAAAACACCTTGCCCAGGAAGGGAATATTGGCCACAAGCCTATAGTTGTTTACATCCTTTTGGTCAGGACTGGGTTTCTTTAGGAGTGGTCGAATAATTGCTTCCTTCAATGGAGCTGGATCCACTCCCTCTCTCAATGAGGCATTTAGAACCTGCTGGACCCAGCTAAAAATTGCCTCCCTACTAGATTTAATAAGCCATAAAGAGCATGGGTCAAGTAATCACATGGTCAGCTGAACCTGACTAAACACCTTGTCCACATCCTTAGGTACCAAAAGTTGAAATTCCTGCAGCAAAACTAGACCAGGTGTTGTTCTGGACACTAGGATGTGCGAACATATTCAGTACTGAACCATTTTGAAATTGAACCAGTTCAGTCTGAAGGCTCGGGGTCGAGCCGAACCCCCCCTGGTTTGGCTCGACCCTGAACTGAACCCCCCCAGCCTGTTCAGGGGGTTCGTGAACCATTTTATTTTAAAAATTATTTTCTTAAAAAACTTACCCCCTCCAGGGGGGGTCTCCAAGGTAGTGGGGATGGGGGTCCCCCGCAGATGTTCCCCTCCCCCACTGGCCTTCCATCCTTCCAAAACCATCCCATTCAGCTGTTCAGACCTTCCTCCCTGGCACAGTGGCCATTTTGGAGGCTGCTGCACCTGTGCAATGGGCCTCTGCATGGCCTGGAATGACTCAGGCCATCAGAGGCCCATTGCGCAGGCATGGGGGCCTCCAAAGAGGCCGCTGAGCCAGGGGAAAAGTCCTGAATGGCTGAATGGGATTTTATTTATTTATTTATTTATTTATTTATTTATTAAAACATTTCTATACCATCCAAAACTTACGTCTCTGGGTGGTTTACAACAAAATTTTAAAAAAATAAACATTCGTTAAGACAAAAATGGGATGGTTTTGGAAGGATGGAAGGTGAGCGGGGGGAGGGGGAACCTCCACGGAAACCTCCCCACCACGACCTTAGAGAACCTCCCTGGAGGGGGTAAGTTTTAAAAATAATAATTTAATTTAATTTTTTAAAGAACAAACCACGTTTGCGAACTCCCCAGACCGAATCAAACCAGGGGGGAGGGGTTCGAGGGGGTGCTGGACCGAAATGGCCCAGTCTGCTTTGGGTCCAGTTTGGACTCAAACTGAATTGGACCAGCTGATTCTCTACACACCCCTACTGGACACCTCTCCCAATGATGCTGCATCAGATGTAAAATCCAGCTCATGTCAAATGTGAACAACTTTACCCTGAAAGTGCTGTGCAAATGTGTCTCAGTGTGCTACCAAGGGTTCTAATACATCTTACATGTGGCCAGATTTCAAAAGGCCCCACACAACCAGAAGAGTCTCACTGGACTACCTTGAGAAGATTTAATGGTGGATGGCGAAAAAAGTTTCTTCTGTTCCCTCACAGAATAGGCTTGATAATGAGCTCTAACCTGTGTTCACAGACTCACTCTGTTTCCCTCCACTTATGTTCTGGCCATCTCCCAGCTTGCTTCATCGCCCTCAGCTCAGGTGCACACCAACGCACTATATAGGCTCTGCTTTGTGGGAGAAGGCACTTGGGAGTCAACTGCCCGATCCATCTCTTCATTCCAAAGAGCTTTGATAGGAGTGCCTGCCATACCAGCTGGAAAATCCCCCAGAGCTGTCAGGAATCCATTGGAGTCATCAGTCTCTGGGTGCAGACCATTATTATAGACCCCCCCCACACCCTTGCTCAGGCAGAAAGACAGCTGGGCAGTGGGGGGGAGGGGGCGGGACAGCCCAGCAACAGAATCCCCACTCCATCCTGAGAGCCCAACACCAGGTACAAAGCTGGCCAGAACCTGAGGGGTATACTCGTGGGTCAAATGGGCCATAACCCAGAATTTGGCTTAAAAAGTTACCAGCACTCACTTGGAGAAGGGGCTTAGAGAGGAAAATAGAACTTTGATAGATTACAGTGACACCACCACCCCCGGTCAGCCCTCCACCCTATGCTGATGCTCCACTAAATACCCAGGTGGACACATTTTGAATGTTTACCACACTTCAAATTAGTACAACATTTCTGTTCAGCTCTGCTAAGTTCTGGAGGCATGCATCCTTGACGGTGGATCCTCACGTATCAATCTGCTTCACGTAAGTATAATTCACCATGCTCTTTGGCTAACACAAGTAATAAGAGCAAGTCCTCACAAAGTGTAAATTAGCCATTGACAATAACTCGTCAGATTGCCTCTGAGGCAGAAACAAATGAATAGTTCAGTTTATTAATCACATGCCACCTTAACCTTTGATGTCTTGATGTTCCAGTTTTGGTGCTCCATTAAGCAACCTTGAGTGACTGCCGTTGCAGCCTCCACAAAACCAGAAATTGGGTTGGCAGCACATTTCAGGACTTCAAAGGCGGTAAATTACCTTGAGATTGTTTCATTAAAGCACCCTTCCCAGTGCGAACAGCAATAACAGAAGAATCAAGATCAAAGAGCATCCATCTTTCCAGATTTGTTACATGGAAAATTACATGCTGAGGGTGTCTTTTTCACAAATAATCTCACCTCCCATTCCAGTAGAATGGTTCCAATTAGACCAGAAGCTTCCCTGACAGCTTAGAGGGTTGTGATTGTCATTCACCAGGGAGTGGAAGCTTTTCCTCTCTCTTCCCCCACCCTGCTATAGAACTAGTAAAGTCTGTGATGTTCCTCTAGAGTCTAATTAGAAACAATTATACTGATTAACTAATTACAGGCAATAGTCTTTCAAATTCTCAGAAGAAACCTTTACCGAGCTTCCTAGTTATAGAGCTATTTTGATTATTTGTCCACATTCCCCTTGGCAGTCTGAATTCACAGATCTCTACCCCACAGTCTCTTCCTAAGGAAAAACTATCACAAAAGAATCTTCAGCAAACTTGTGTGGAGACAGACTAGGTGGTGCACAGGGAAATGGCTTCTGGCAAAACCCCTGATATATCATCTCCTTGATGTGATGCAACCAGCAAAAGGAGATAATCCACAATCTGATTTCATAAAGATTTATGGTGTTATTATTGGGCTCTCAACTGCAGGCAGTAATTTCATTGCCATGGCTAAATAAATTATTAGCAGTGTTCAGATAGCAATACCTATCTTATGAAGCAGTGAGCTACAACATCAGCTGACCCCACTGTGTCTATGTGACATTCTTCTGGGAAGACTGCAAGGATGTGTGAAGCATAACATTGCTACACAGAACTCTACTGAGTGGACATGAACAAATGGAGTTATGCTGTTAAAATAGCGGTGGGACATAAAACACTCTGATCTTACTATATTGACCTGCCTTCTTGGCATAGCTGTTGAAAAGAAGTAATAGGGCAGTTCTCAGTATGAGGGGTAGCTACGGTAATGTTTCTGCTCCGGATAAACTGCTGTTGTAGTCTATTGTGTCATCTTCCTTATACTCTGGGTGCCACTGAATACTCTTTAGTAGGGTTGTGCAATGCTTTGGTTTGATATTTAATTCAGCTGCTGAATTGGGCTGAATTGATTAGTGTGGGCTGTACTTGGCTCAGATTATTGGGCCAATTCTGATCCAGGCCATTCTTGCATCATGCTAACCATGCAGGAAGTGGCCTGGATTACACTAAACTGAAAACAGTATCTGCATGATGCGTCAGAATGGGAGTGAGGATAGAAGGGCTTGTCTTTAGTGAAGATATGGCTTCTGGATGACATGATGAGGACAATTACTCAAAGTAGTCTTACTGAAATTAAAAGGATATTAGGCATTGCCTAACTTGTCCTTTGAACTTCAGTGGGACTACTTTGAGTAACTGTCCTCATCACATCAATCTCCATGATGAAATCAGTGGCCTGTGGCAGCAGTGTTTAAAATCACCATCTTTCTTTGCCTGGGTGCTTTCTAGATTACACCCTACAACAGTGTCACTACTGTCAACTAAGTGTGCTTCCGTACTGCCTGTGTGTCAACACTGCAGTCCCTCCACTGTCAGGAAGGTGCTGTTCACCTTTCCAATGCCTTCTTTCAGATTTTATCCTTGTGTTTTAGTCCTACAACATTACATGTGCATCACAACAAATAGATGTATTTTGCTGTTGTAAGAGGGTTGCGCAAGCTATTTACATTTGCACAACGATCCTGCCAAGCCAAAGCATTTTAGTGCTGAACGGTGTGTAATCTGGAAAAACCCCTGGTCTTGTTAGAGAATGGATAAGGAAAGGAAGCTACATCATGACCTTGCATATTTTTCCTGGTGCATTACTGGGGGAGAAATGGTCACACCCTATAGTAACAATGTGCGGCCATTTTCCCCCAGTAATGCACCAGGAAAAAGATGCAACAATAACTCAGGTAGACTTTGATGGCAAATAAGCATAGGGAGAGAAACAAAACTTAGAGACCAAACTGATCTGAACAAAGTATTTCTTCACTTAGAAAGAAAAACAACACTAATCCAATTTTATATTCTTTAGCATTTGTTCTCTGCATATTTTCTAAAAAAACAGCAACATTCACATATGAGTAGGGATGTGCACAAAACCGGTTGGCCCAGTTCAGTTTGTGTCCAAATTGGACCCAAACTGGATCGGGCGAATTTGGTCCAACATCCCCACAAACACCCCCCCTTCAGTTCAGTCCAGGGGGTTCACAATCTTAATTTTTATTTATTTACCCACTCTGGGGGGCTTCTCTGAGGCCATGTGGGGGATCTCCGGAGGTTCCCCTTCATTCCCCTGGCCTCCATTATGTTGTAAATCGCCCTGTTCGGGTGGTCTTTGGCCTGTTCCGGGCCTCACCCCCATCTCAGTGGCCATTTCGGAGGCCGCTGTGCATGCCCAATGGGCCTCTGTGTGGCTCATGACCTGGCCACACAGAGGACAATTGGGCGGCCTCCAAAATGGTGTGGTGGCCTCCAAAATGGCCACCACGATGGAGGTTGAGTCCCAGAACAGGCCACAGACTTGCCTGCACAGGGTGATTTACAACATAATGGAGGCCGGTGGGGGAGGGGGAAAGTCCGGACACACACACACACACACACACCATGGCCTTGGAGAAGCCCTCCCAGAAGTGGTAAGTACAATTTTTTTTAAAGAAAGGATCACAAACAGTTTGGTTCGTTTGCACATCCCTACAAATGAGCAAATAATACTCAGTCAAAGAAGAATATACACATCCAGCTAATCTGTCTAAAGTGCCCTATTTCTTCCAGTTTACCAAGCATTTTGTATTTCTAGCAGCTTTTTCATCCAGCTTTCCTCTTCTGGCATCTCCTTTCTCTGGCTTCATTCCTCTGGATCCTTCTTGCAATCTCTTCTTAAAACTCTGCCTTATATTCCCTAAAATTAATCCCCCTCGAGAGTAGCCGTTCAGGAGGCAGATTTTGCATTCTTGGTTTATGTTCTACCAGGACATTAGGTTTCATTTCTTCCTTTGGTTACAATTTCCTGTGCTAACCTTTTGACCTTAGCCTATAACTGACTAACAATGCCCCCGCCCCACCATCTCTTATTTTCAAAAGGCAGACATTTAAAACATATAACACAACCACAACTCAATACAAGATGAAGGACTTAATTTCAATCATTCACAGTCCTTTTATGAAAAATTCTGAAGGGGAGAAAAATGTCCTTTGAAATTGACATCTCAAGCTGGCCAGTGATTTTGCTCTGTCCCTCTGTTCCCTTCCAGTTATGGTGCTTTGTGGGAGGGACATATCAAGCAATGCTTGTTCAGCCGAAGTGCCTTCTGCTAGTTGCTGAGGCTGTTCCCACGACCAGCCTAACTCTGCCTGGGCTGCCCCAAGCAGGGTTAGGCTGGTCATGAGAAGTGGTAGGATCCTCATCAGAGGCGTAACTAGGGAAAACGGCTCCCGGGGCAAGCACTGAAATGGCGCCCGCCCACTGCGCCCCCCCACCGCGCCCCCAACATACTACATTATACTTAGGTTTTTCCTCACAAGCGCCCGCCGCCGCCGCCAAGCCAGGCCACTGACTGGCCGCCAGGCGCCAGCAAAGCAATGGGGGGGGGGCGCAGGCAGCGCGGAAGGGACTGCTAGTGGGGAAGGGGGCACCGACACGCTCCCTTGACTGCTGCAGTGCTGCTGCACTGAGCAGGAAACATTTGTATTAACAAAAAATTAAAAAAAATTTTTAAAAAATTGGTCATGGCGGCGCCCCCCCACGTGACCAGAAAAGATGGCGCCCGGGGCATGTGCCCCCCCTGCCCCCCCTATGGTTACGCCTCTGATCCTCATGGATCCCTCCACTCCCTGCCCACCAACCCCCCTTAACAAACTCAGATTTAAGCTGAGCTTAAGGGTCCTCTTACACCATTATCCCAGCTACCAGGTAGGAGTGATAGAGATGGGTGCATAGAGCAGCTGTCTAATGGGGGAATCCCCAATGCAACATAAGTGTTGTGTGTTGCATTGAGGGATGCCCGGAGGCCAGAACAACAAGTTCCAGCTCCCGAACCCTCCGCCATGGCTCTGTGCTTCATGGAGCTGCATGGAGCAGGGCTGCCCATGTGGGCACATGGGAGACATGCTGAGGATGGACAGTTTGGTCATCTGGGGGCAGGGAGATAAGTTAAGAGCAGCCTTCCCCCCATGCCCTCCCAGCCCTCCTGGGACAATCATGTGGATCACCCCACTGTCTCTTGAATAGAGCCAGTAGCAATTAGAAGGTAATTGTGTTCCTTTCTCCGCTTATTGTTAGTATGAACAGAAAACCCCTGAACTATTTATTTGCTTGAAAGCTTGCAGGCATTATTGCCCTTAGAAGAGGCTACCAATTCCCTGCTATTTTCACCCCATTCCACCTGAAAGAAAATAACTTATAACACATTTAACTTATAACACTTTAAAAAGCTTTAAAAACATTTTCCTGCACAGAATCTCCTGTACCAATTTGCTTGAAATGCAGCAGGCATAATGCCCTTGGCCGGGGCTATCAATTCCCGTACATTCTCATCCCACTTCCCCCCCCACCACCTTTTAAAAGAGGAACTGGAAGGCTTTTTCTCCCAAATCTTAAAAGTTTATTTTTTAGGAAACCCCTGTGCCTATTTATTTGAAACTTTGCAGGATCCATCTCCATTTGAGGCAGGGGTGCACAACTCAAATGCCCCAGTGGGACGGAACAAACCATGACATAATATTCAGAGGCCTAGGGCAATTTTCAGCATATTATTATATTAATTATTAAAAATATTAATGAAAGCAATTATCAGTTACTTGTAGGTCTTTTCCTCTTGTCAAGGGACACACAATTTTAACTAAGAATAGTGACCAGAAAATAAGACCTGTCTCTGCTAAGCCACTGGGACACCTAAAGTGCTTGCAAGCCCCAAACAAATGCCAAGTCCTCTTCTCTCCCTAAATTGCTGTTGCTTTCAGACTACAATCCTATGCATACTTACTAATAATGAGTGAGCCTCACTGAGAACCCAGAGGGAATGTTTCCAAATAAACATGCTTGCATAGGATGGTGCTGTAAAGCAGTTTTAGAGAAGACAGAGGATGGAAAGATGGAGAACAGGGAACTGACCCAAAGAGTGGCCCTCTGTCTTTCTGGGGTACTGTTGCTGCAGGTTATGTCTATCAGGAGCCAGCAAAAAAAGTCCCTGTGGGCTGGATCTCTCCCCCCCCCCCGGGTATTATGTTCTGTAGGTCTGACGTAAGGGATCACCACTGCTGTTGCTTTCTTTTGATTCTGCAAAGAAATGAAGACAATAGAAGCATTATAGGGATTGTCCCCACTATATCCTGTGGACAAATATTTGGACAAAACAATTATTCAGATCTGAAACACCATATCAAAGCAACGAATCATGCTCCAAATACTGAATCCAATTAAATACTTGCCTATTTGCACAGGCCTATACCTTAGCACAGTAGAACTGTATTTGTAATTACTTGTTTGATGTGTATGTTATTGAGAAGATACCTACTTCAAAATTAAGGATGTAAAATGCAATTACAACAAATACTTTGTTGTAAACCGCCCAGAGTCGTAAGTTTTGAGCGGTTTAAAAATATGTTAAATAAATAAATATTATCAATTATTAATACACGAAAAACACCACTGAATCTTTGTTGGAAGAATTCAATACCATTTACATTTATTTTGCATGTTCTGAACAGAAAGCGGCAACCTTTCTTGCATTATTAAAATATCACTCCCTATATCAGTAAAGTGAAATGTCCACATGCATATCTCCTAGGAGTCTAAATGATAGGCAAGATGCTGTATACTTACAGAAACACGGTGGGACTTATAACCAGTGATGTCACTGCAAATTCCCAAGTGCGAGTGCTCTCCATGACAGATTCCATAATCATGACCACCCAATGGCTATACATCCACTTAGATGCAATAATGTTGGGGTTTATGTTATAAGAACTTTCCTAATCCTACAGAGCTTGAACCTCATGTGGTTATTCACCCAGAAAAGCAGCCAGATTGCCAAGCACAAAGAGGACACTCCTTGTAACAGAAAACAGGAAGAATGATAATACAATCAATTATAGTCCAATGTTCAATTAGAAGACTAGATTTCGAGAGAAGAGAAGATGAGGAGGGGGCAGACACTGCATGAGCCACTGCCAGTTGCTCTTGGTATTTGTGTGGTGTGGAGTGTAGACGTGTGTGCAGGGCCAATGAGAGTGGGGGGAGAGCCAGTACAAATTACCGGGGCCCAGCAGTTGGAGGGGGCCCCGGCCACCGGGCCTCTGAACACTCCCTCCTCCAAGAATGAATGATCATAATTACTTGTGTATCCTGTGGCTGCAGGGCAAGCGGCCGCCCTGTGGCATCCTGGCTCAGCATGTGTGGCAGGGTTGGGTGCGCACTCTCTCTCAGCCTCTCACTTTAGAAATTAAAATACTGAGCAAAAGAACAATGAAGGTGGAGGATGTGGGTTGGAGGAATATGTGGGGAGAGGTGTCTTTCTTGCTGCATCCCCTGCCCGTCCCCATTTCTCTGTCTTGCTCTTCTTGGAAGCATGCAGGCTCCTCAGTGAGTAGTAGTGAATGAGCCTCTGTGTAGTAGAGCAGGGTTTCCCCTGCTTGGATTGCCAGATGCTGTTGGACTACAGCTCCCATCATCCCCAGCCACACAGGCCAAAACCCATTACATAAGAACATAGGAAGCTGCCATATATTGAGTCAGACCATTGATCCATCCAGCTCAGTACTGTCTACACAGTTTGGCAGGGGCTTCTCTAAGGTTGTAGGTTTTATCATATTTATTATTAACATTATTAATATTATTTATTTATTATTATTATTTATTACTAACATTATATCATATCATATCATATCATATCATATCATATCATATCATATCATATATTTATCATAAACATTATTTTATCATATTAATAATAACATTATTATTAGCATTAACATATTTGTTTTTGTTTTGCACATCAATAAAATTCCCAATATTTATAGCTGTTCTGTCCTTGCTCCCCCCCCCCAGTTTTTTCCATTGAGGCCCAAACCAGCTTGGGCGGCCCCACACGTATGCACATATGCATACCTTGTGGGGGAGAGGAGGAAAGGACCCCAACCCAGATGTGTATCCAGGGTGGGGCAGGCAGGGCATGTGCCCTGGGCACCAGTTGCAGGGGGCGCAAAGTGCCTTCCATGTCCCACCTCCAGCCCCCAACCACCACAATTTTTTTTTTAAACCCAGTTCAGTCCCAGTGGGTGCCACCAGGCAGGCCCACTGCTGCTCATTGCTGCCACCATGCTGCAGCCTGCACCCCCCTCCTCTCACGCAGGCGTAACTTGTGAGTCATGAGAGATCTCTAAGTCTGGGGGCAGGCGGGTGCTCTCCCATTGGCTGCGGAGAGTGTGCGTGGTGCCCCCCGGCTACTCGGAGCCCCCCCAAGCGAGCACTTGCCAATTATTTTCAGGCAGCATTTGCTGCCTGAAAGCATCTATTCCCCTTTCTCTCCCTCCAGAAATGCCTGAAATGACACCAAAGAGCTTGCTTGGGCTCTTTGGAGCTTGAGGCCACGCCACCGCCAAACAGCCCGAGCGAGCTCTTCAGTTTCATTTCAGGCAGTGCTTGCTGCCTGAAAGCATCTATTCTCCCTTTCTCTCCCTCTCTGGAGGGAGAGAAAGGGGAATAGATGCTCTCAGGCAGTGCTTGCTGCCTGAAAAGAATCAGCAAGTGCTCACTCAGTGGGGGGGGGGGCTCCCTGTAGCCTGGGCATGGGCGCGGCAGCGGGGGGGTGTAATTCAGGCCGGAACAGGCCGGAAGTAGCTCCCATGGGGTGCACGCACTACTTCTGGCCAAAAAAGCGGGAAGGGGCATCCAAAGTAATCTGTTCATTATTGGGCCATAGCACTTGGAGGCTCTGTGTGTGTGTGTGTGTGTGTGTGTGTGTGTGTGTTATCAACAGGAGAGTTGAGGGGACGAGGCAGTTAGGTGGGGAGCCTTTTCTAGTGGTGGGGGGGGGAACTGCTCATTGTAGACTGCAGCAGAAAGGGCATCCTATTGCCCCAGTTTTAGCATTACATTATTTATTTCCATGTGACAGAAGACAACTCTTACTCTTAATTTGCCTGTAGCTTTATTAAACAAGCTATTTGGTCATTTTAGGGCATGTACTGAAGAACAGGGAAAGGCAATATGCAGACTGGTCTACAATTATGTCATTTTTATTTTCCCCACTTGATCAGTTAAAACCCCAAAAGGTAATATGCTTTAACGCACCCCCTTCCCACCCCTCCCCTCCAGTGCATGTTAAGGATGATGTGTGTGAAACACTGCAATGCTTTCACCCTCTCCTATATATCCCTCATCTTGATTGTGAATTTTATTTTATTAAACCCAAACACACCAGCTCCTTTCCGATCCACACATTTATTTTAACACTCACTCCCCTTTGCATATGAAAAAAGAAATCTCCTCTAAAGTGCTATAGATATAACAGGCAACTGTACTTACAATCTATATTGAATAGAGTGGACTTTTTCCTTCTAGAACTGCTTTGAGTGTGTTTTTGTTGCAGCCGATTTTAATTTTTGAAAGAAAAAAAACCACACCTAATTTCTTCAACAGATTTATGGGGCTTTGAAGAAAAGAACACCAGATTTCATGAACTTTCCTCTCTCTTTTTATATAAATAAAATATTTATCTAAAAAAATATTAAAAATTATTTTAAAACACAGTGTTCCCCCCCCCACACACGCACACACACACACACACATAAACACACTACACAACCAGCTGCCCTTACTGCAATAGCAGATAAACACCTTACAGCTCTTATGTATGTGGATGATGTAGTGATTATCTCACAAACTCAGATTGGCCTAAGACGAGCGCTACGCTTGCTAGATGATTTCTGTAAATCAAATTCTCTTGAAATCAATTGTGACAAGACCAAAATCATGGTATTTGCAAAGTACCCAAAAATTTGTTTGTGGTCATTACACGGTTGTAGGCTAGAGCAGGTTAAGCACTTTAAGTATCTTGGATTTATCTTCCAGGCTTCAGGTGCCCATACAGCCCATAGAGACTATACTATAACGACTGCCAAAAAGAGCACTTTTTTGATTCAATCTTATTATCGATCAAGAGGTGCTCAATTCATCCCGGCAGTAATCAAACTGTTTGAAGCTAAAGTACGTCCACAGCTTCTATACGATATACAGCAGGGCATTTATGCTTGCTTTAATAAATTGGAAGCTGTACAATCAATTTTTTGAAACATATATTCCAAGTTCCTGGCTGTGTGTCTAGAGCAGTTTTGTGACTTGAAGCTGGGATGGTGAAATTGGAGGCCCGGGCTTGGGTTGCTATCTTTGACTACTGGTTAAAACTTATATTTTGCTCCAAAGGTCTAGTATCGTCAGTACTTAAAGACACATACCATTCTGGTTGGATTAAGAATGTGGAGGTTAGATTAACATACTATGGCTTCTCTCTGGCCACTATACTATCCCTAAAGTATGATACTGCAAGGACCAGGCTTCAAAAGAGAATTTTTGACATCGAACGCCAGATTGATCAAGGAGCCATTCCGGCAAATGTGTTTCTGGGCAGCCAGATTTCGAATTATTCTCCCGCAGCGTATTTTTCCCACTTATCTATCTCTAAATTTTGCTGGGCCCTGACTTTAGCCTGCTGTAATGCTTTACACACAGCAGTGCTGGAAGGGAGGTTTCATGGTATCCCCCAGGAAGATCGGGTGTGCCCATGTGGTTCGGGAGAGGCGGAAAGTACGGCCCATGTTATTTTGCACTGCCAGTTTTATAATGATGCTAGATTTGTGCTTATTTGTCCTGAACTTGCCTTATACCTAGATTTGGATGATAATTTGTGTTTATCTTGTCTTTTAGCTGAATAGAACATAGCCAAATTGTGGAAGGGTGCCAAATTTTGTTACATTGTGGGTAGGATATATTTGGAGGTTATTAATACTCCTTAGCTGGATATTTTACCATTTTTAATTATAATCTTATTCCTTTATTTTATTTATATTTGTTATATTGATATTGTTATTTGTATTCTTTATGTTCTCTTTTCTGGTCAATGACTGTAATAAAATTGAACTGAACTGAAAGTGTCTTGATGGCTTGCCACCAGCTACACCCCCAATGTCAGTAACCATAATCAGAATACCTAGTAGGGGTGTGTTAAACACCCTGTATTTTATTTGGAGGCTGCCTTGACATTTTGGAGGTGGCCTCAATTTGAATTGGTGGTTTAGGTGGCTGGACTTATTTGATTTGGCTCTGAATTGAAAATTCACTTCAATTAAGGGCTGAAGCATCAGCCATCTGAAGTAGGGGTGTGCACAAAACCAGCTGTCTCAGTTAAGTTCAAGTCCTGAACTCGAACTGAACTCGAACTGGACCAGACCAGTTTGGTTTTGTACCCCCTCGAACCCCCTGGTTTGGTTCAGTTCAAATTACTCCCTCTGGGGTGGTGGTGAGGCCACAGTGTGTGTATGTGTGTGTGGGTCTTCAGAGGTTCCCCCTCCCCCACTGACCTCCATTATTATCATTAATCTCCTGGTGTGGGTGGTCTTCGGCCCATTCCAATCATGCCCTCCATCACAGTCACTATTTTGGAGGCTGTCACATATGTCCAATGTGCATGGCACATTTATTTATTTATTTATTTGTTTATTTAACATATTTTTATTCCGCCCAAAACCTATGTCTCTGGGCAGTTGCATGGCACATGTTCATGGGAGCACCCCGCCCCCCGGAGGTGGTAAGTTGATTAAAAAGTCTTTTTAAAAACTTTGACACCCCCCCCGAACAGGTCGGGGGGGCGTTAGGCTCAATGCTGAACCAGATTTGGGGGTGGGGATTTCAGCTCAACATCAAGCTGTTGAACTTAACCGGTTCAATGTCGAACTGGTTCATTTCTGAACCAGTTTGCACCTCCCTAATCTGAAGGCTCCCTCAGTCTTGGTACTTACCAAATGGGTCCCTTTTTACTCCCATTAAGGGAGCAGCAGCTGCTGCTGAGCATGACTTGATTGGCTTCCATTTCATAAGGAGTTCTGGAAGACTCTTTTTTGGGTCTTCTGCAGCCTTTGGAACAGCAGTGCTTCTAGGAACTAGTTTCTTCAGGAATTGCAGCCATTGTAACAGTCCTTAAAAAGACTACAATGACCAGAAGCATTTGTGCCATTCCCAGGACTTCACATTACCGAAAAACCAAAGCCTTCCAGTACTCCTTTTGAAATAGAAGCTGCTGTTCCCTTGCTCAGGAGCAAAAAAGAAAACTACAGAGATGTCTGCCCAAGTTGGGATGGGGGTTGTGCAAGGCTTCCAGATGCCTATTCGGTACTAGCCTAATGTTAAGCAGTTTTGAGGGAATATAGGCTACCCAGGTAACTTTAGATGAAAGTAGAACTGGAAGGGGGAATAGCTCTCAAATGTCTTCCCTTGGAATGGTCAGCTTTGGCTGCATTTGCACATAATAGCAATAGCAATAGCAATAGCACTTACATTTATATACCGCTCTATAGCCGGAGCTCTCTAAGCGGTTTACAATGATTTAGCATATTGCCCCCAACATTCTGGGTACTCATTTTACCGACCTCGGAAGGATGGAAGGCTGAGTCAACCTTGAGCCCCTGGTCAGGATCGAACTTGTAACCTTCTGGTTACAGGGCGGCAGTTTTACCACTGCGCCACCAGGGGAACTGCAGTTGTGGAATGTGGAACTGCAGTTGAATGGGCGAGGGATTCTGCACACAGACGTGCTGTCCGAAGGCAGGCAAATGAGATTTGGCATGGGGATGAAACCGAGGGTTCAGATTTGGAATCTTAACCCTCAGGTTGTAGTGAATTTCGTCACCACAACCCAAGGTTGCATGCAGCCTGTAGAACGTCTGAATGCCGAACCTCAGGCTGGATTCCTTGGAACTGGAATTGAGGAAGAAAACTCTTCCCTCAGCTCCGGCATGATTGGCTGTGTGGGCTGTCCTTCAATCAAAAAGGAAGCCTACACAACCAGTTTCCCCTCCTCTCTGCAGTCTTGCTGACTGCAGACAGGGAGCTCTCCAGTAGGGATGTGCATCAGTGCATGGAACCAGTTTTCCCAATTTGGCTCAAATCCAGACTGGATTTGAGCTGCCCGAGGAGGGATGATCCAGCTGTCGAGCTGCCTCACAAGCTGGCACAAGAGACTCAATGGGTATTCTTGTAAAAGGGAATCCAGCAAGGTAAAGGGCTTTTGCAATAGTAAGTGTGGGGGTGGGGGTGGGGGACGAAAAAGGTAGTCTTAACCTTTAAAAACAAGCCGCCAACAGTGGTGGGGATGGTGGCAGGGGGTTCTTCCACCCTCCCACCAGCCTCCCAAATGACAGGCTGAGCAGGCTGTGGCCTGTTGCGGGCCTCTGCACACGTGCAACCCCCATTAGAGTCACCTCCACACGGGCACAGAGGCCATTTGCATCACCACTGCATGGTGATGGAAATGGCCTCTGTGTATGTGCAGTAGGGTTGTGCGTTTTGTATTTTTTTTTCTGTTTTGTTTTTGGCCCAAATCTGAAACACCCCCGTTTTGTTCTTTGTTCGAAATCAGCCAGTCCAAACCCCCCCAATTTTGTTCTTTCTTTGAAATTGCAAAATCCGAACCCGAAACATTTTGGATTTTGAAAAATAGCCCCGGGGAAAAACTAGTGGGTGGGGGTGGTAGTGCCCAATGGGTGGAAACTACCACCCAAATTTCAGAGGAATTGGGCAAAGGGTTGGTTTTTGGTGAAATTTTGAAGTATAAGATTTTTCCCATAGGGAAGAATGGAGGTTTCAGCAAAAGTATAGCTTCATGTTGGGGGGAAAGGGATGGCCCAAAGCAGAGTAGGGTAGGTGGTAGTGCCCAGTGGGGGCAAGGAAGCTGCCAGAATTATTTCAAAGGAATTGGGCAGAGGGCTGATTTTTAAAGATGTAATGGAGTTTGTGCATCTGTAAAGTTCTTCCCCCTAGGGAATGATGGACCTCCATAATTCCTGCACTTGGGGGGCACCAGGGTGGCCCAGAGCAAGTGGTGGTGTAGAGCACATAGGGTTGCTAACCCATGGGGTACTGGGTTCTGTTGTTTCTGAGATTTTTGAGTGTAGATTCAGATTCTCTGGTAGCATATGTGAGTGGATTCATGGTTTGTCATTGAAAATCTCATATGCTACCAGAGAATCTATACTCAGAACACCTCAGAAACAACAGAACCCAGCACCCCATGGGTTAGCAACCCATGGAGGTGGTTGGCACCCTGTGTGCACTACACCACCACTCACGCCCGACTACCCCAGTGCCCCCCAGGTGGAGTTATGGGTCTTCTGAAACCTCCTTTTTTCCCAGGGGGGGGGACCTTAAAGAAGCATAAATATCAACAATTCCTAAGAAATCAGCCCTTTGCCCTATTCCTTTGGAATAGGGCAAGTGGCAGGCACCCCTTGGAGCACTGCCACCCAACCCACTGTTTTGCCCCTCAGGCCCCCTTTCTGACCCGAATCTGCCCCAAAGACATGTCAACTTCAGAAATTCTTTAAAAATCAGCCCTTTTCCCAGTTCCTTTGGAATCTGGGTGGCAGCAGGCACCCATTGGAGCATTACCACCTGAACCACTCTTATGCCCCCAAAGCCCCCTTTCTGCCCCCAATCCACCCCAAATAACATCAACATCACACATTAACAACATCAGAGCTTTGGAAAAAATCAGGCAGATTTCCAAAGGTCGTGCACATCCACACACACCCCGCCCAAAATGCAATTGATCTATACACAACAGTGTGAAACAACAACAATGAAATGAACACTGCCCCACTGGGCAATGAGGGTAAAATTTACCCTTAAATTTGCTTAAAAGGAATAAGGTGGCAATTGCCAGCAGATCAGCCCATGCTTTCGCTGGCCAGTCTGTGGGCTGGAAATTCAAACAGATGTCAAAACTCAAAATGGAGACTGAAGAAGAAAGACTTTTTGCGATTGCAAAATGGAGTTCCAAAACAGCCGAACCAACAAAACATTTTGTATCCAAAACAGGGACGTTTTGTTTTGGCTACAAAATTTTCTGTTTTGAGCATTGGGTGTTTTGTTTTGGCTACAAAACAGCCGAAATGGCCTGTTTTGTGCACAAAATGTTTTGTATCCGAAACGAAACGCACATCCCTAATGTGCAGAGGTTGCTCTAATGGCAGCTGTGCATACAGCCCTGAAATGGGCTGCAGCCTGCCCAGCCTATCATTTGGGAGGCTGGCGGGTGGGTGGGGGTGAGGTGGGGGTTTGAAGGAGCCTCTGCTCTGCCCTCGGCCATCCCCACCATGGCTGCTGCCGCCACCCTCACAGTTACTATCACAAAAGCCCTTTCCTTGTAAAGGGGAATCCTTGCCTGATTCCCTTTCACAAGTCTACCCATCGAGCTTCTTGAGCTGACTGGCATCTAACTGGCTCAGGCCAGATCAAGTGTAAGCCTTCGAGCTGGTTCGACCCCTGCTCACCAGGTCATCCAAATTTAGAGGAGGGACTGTTACGTGTGAGTGCAATCTCTGATTCTATCAGGGACATGGATTAAAAATAAGTAGGTACTGAGCAGTTTGTCTGGCCTTAGATATCAAAGCAGATGGTGTTTGCTACAACAGCAGCAAATATTTATATACCACTTTTCAACAACAGCATTCTCAAAGAGGTTTCTTTAGAAAAAAATGTGTGTTCGTGTGTGTGTGTATACATACAGAATTTTTTGTCAGTAGTCTTTTATTTTCATATAAGTAGTCTTTTATTTTTCCAAATTAATGCACAGTCATCTCTGCTTTGCATATATCATGTTCAAATTTCCTAATCCTCCACTTTAGCAGCACTATTTTCCCCACCTCAAATTCTAGCATTGAATAAGAGCTGACTTGGTAACTGAGGTCACATTTCAGTCTGCTTAGTGAAGGAAACCAGTGCATATGCTTAAGTAAATTCAGCTCTGCTGTATATGTTTGTCAGCACCCGATTGCCAGCATGATGATGGTGATCAGATGTTGTTTGTGAACTTGGATATGCTGATTGGTTTTGATAACCTGAAATTAACAGCTGGATTTATAGCTTGTAAATTCTCTTTGTGGTGAATTCTCACTTCCTTACCGTAATAGTCTCTTCCTGTAGAGAACCCATTCATGAATGCCGACCCTCTGATGTTTTCCTCAGAATGCAATGTTTGCAGCCTTGTTAAGAAGCCAATAAAATTACACTTTTGAAGCTTTCATATGGATTGATTAAATTGTATGTGAGGGTGGACATTAATGTTTACACAGGCTGGTGTTATGATGACAAGTTCTTGTATCTCACTGTAACAACCCTCAACTCCTCAGCACATAACACACATGCAAGGTAGACATTCTATAAGATATTTTTTGGTACTGATCCTGGCCCTAATTTACTGTTGCTCTGGTTCCACATATATAGAGTTGTGAAGCTAGAGATTTAAAAAAAGATAAAAAACAGCTGGTGGGATATGATAAAAATAACTCCTGTTCTTAGTGGCCATCTACTTTCATGATGCTGGACTTGGGGTGTAGAGCATCTTCCTCCTCCCCTCCCCATTGCAGATTCTCTGATGTTTTCTCATAGAAAGAGTATTCTTGGAGGCACAAGATCCATTCCAGATCATTGGTAGTACACTCTGAGCTTCAGATGCTTGAAATCCTTGAAGGCCTGTGTTCCAGCTGTCCCTACTAGGTACAGTCTTGATTTTCTGATATCTGTGCCTAGTAACACTCTGTCCCTGTTTTGTCTCTTTTGGAAGATGTTGGGCATAACTTTTTGAAAACTGAAAAACACATACTGTAGGTGCTAACATTCTTTAGGCTTCAGTTCCTTTCCTTGGGTCCCTCGATGTTAACTTTCTTAAGGGTGGGGGGAATGCATCTGGTCTCTAATATGAATGCATTGTTATGGCCAGAACATGCCAATGAACTGATTCCCTTCCCTTCTCTCAACCTTTGAGGATTACTGCCAGTCAATATACAGTACAATATACTGTATATACTGCTCAATATAAAGCAGCTTCATCTCTTTTGTTACCTTTTATCTGAACTGGTATATTTAAGGTTAGTGTAACCAAATGCATTTAGTACAGACCCCTCTGGGTACTAACAATGCTCCTTACATATAGAAAGGGTTAGGTTGGGTTGTGTGTGTGTGTGTGTGGTTTCCATGTACCTGGCTTTTTGCTCATTTGCTAGTCCCCATTCATGTATTAATACGGAACTGGGAGTAATCCCTCCCCCTGCCCACCACCAGCACATGAACATAACACATAAAGAAGCTCTTCTCATGATTGGTGAGAAGCACTTCCGGGGGGTCTGCAGGGAGAGCGGATTAACTTACCCCTCCCCGCAGATGATCGCCGAGCCATCCTTGGGCAGCTGATTGGCTGCTCACATGATTACCGGTTCTGTCACGGAGCCAGTTGGGGTAGCTGGGATTGGGAGCTGCCCAGCCCCAGAATGTTCCAGGATGCCCCCAGGACTGGGAGGCTCGTTTCAGCCTCCTGGCTGGGGTCTCCTCATGTCTCGCTGCGATGTGGAGCTGTGCCATGGTGGCACATGTCCAGAAAACCTGGGTTAGCGGAGTGCTTGCTCCACTATCCTGGGTTAAGGGGAGGGCTTCTTTGGGGCCCGCGAGCCCGGTGGTTCTCATGATGGGAGAAAACTGGGCTGGGCTGCTTTATCCCGGTTTCCCCCCATCGTGAGAATAGCCTCAAAGTGTTTCTAGCTTTGTTTCCATCAGCAGAGTCCATCAAGCTCATTTTATCACATGAGTTGCACAACAATGAAATTCATAATTTGCTATGGTAAATATAAAGCAAAGCCACAGAGACATGCACAAGTGACAGGACTGGTTTGCTAGCCAAAACAAAGTCTGCTTGGTTTCTCCACATTACTGAAGAATCCCGATCTTAGAAGGAGGCTAGGATGCAATAAGGCACATTTCTAGACAAGATAAATATAGACAGTAACATAATCTAAGAGTGGAGAATAGAGCTACTGTTGAGAATTTTAACACTAAAAAAAATAAAATAAAAAAAATTACTGAATTACAGGAGGCACACCCTGCTGGAATTCTGGTTTTCACAGTCTCTTTGCTTGTCAAACTTAATATCAAGTAAAATAACCTAATTTGACTTGGCAATGGCACATACAATATGGGCTTGATATCTGTGACAGAGGCTTTTGAAGTTTCTTATAAACAATGTTTTCTCGGCTTTGGAACTGGGAATGGAATAATAAACAATGTTCCTGACTCCAAACCTGCTGCAGAAACCTAAAGAGCAGCACGCAGCTCATCAGCCAGGGGAATACCACAGTTAGCCCTCCGAGTAGAAAGAGAGCTCCACTTGAGCTTAATTTTAGACATGGGCATGAATAGTAATCTAAAGAAACAAACACAAAAAGGGGATCCTGCCCTGAAATGGGGCATTACAGACGTGACGAGGCAAAGGTGTTCTTCATTTAGAACTTAAATGTGATGCTAGGTAATGAGCGTGATCCTAACCAAAGTGGTTAGGAATGTACAGAAGTGTAATTCAGATGACCACAAATTGGGCTTATTTGTCAATCCATGCATAATTTTATGTGAGGAGTCAATTGGTCATATTTATTAGTTTGTCAGGAACATCCAGTTCAAAAATGATGATTGTGCTAGGTTGAAATCTGGAGAAACCAAATTTATCTTTCACAATATGAAAGACATCGCTATTACTTCAATCCAATGTGTACCCCACCCAGTCACCTCCACTCCAACTGCTTTGGGGCAAGACTGAGCTTCTCCTTTGCTTCAGCAGATGGGGAAGGTGAAGATATTGGAAGAAAAGGGATGGGAAGGCCAGGAGAGTGGTCTTTCCTGCTGCATCATAGCATTAATGAAAGGTTGGTTCTCCAGATTGCAACCTGGCTATTGCCTCTGCAATGCCTGTGAAGATCTGTGTAGATGCTGTAATATTATTCCTAGGAGTGTTATCTTTTGTACAGACAAAAGCTGTGTGCTTTTTAACAGTGACTTAACAAACAGAAGTCAATTGATGGGCTTTTCTGGAAGATACAATGGTAGTCGAACATAACCCATTGATTTCTGTCTTACACAGCTGTTTAAAGCAGAGAGCCTTTGTCTGTAAATCAGGCTGCAAGACTTTCCTGTCATAGGAATGCTGGTAATTTGCACCCAAGGGGGATCCATGTAAGCAACACATAGGCGTAACTATAGGGGGGGCAGGGGGGCACGTGCCCCGGGCGCCACTTGGCAGGGGGCGCCAAAAAGTGCCCCTGCTGATTTGCCGAAAAATATTTATTTATTTATTTATTTTGATTTTTTTTTTTTTTTTTTTTTTGTGCAGAGCAGTCCCCCTCCCACGGTCCCGGCGCACACGCCCCCATTGGCATTGCTCATCCAGCACTGGGTGCCGTAAGGGAGGGGCATCATAATCATAATAATCATCATTGCATCATAATTCTGATGTTTGAGATACAAGCCAACTTCACAGGGTTGTTGTGAGGAAAAACCTAAGTATGTAATGCATTTTGAAATTTTTGGTAATTTTTGTAATTTTCTAAATTTTTAAAATAAAAGTTTTCTGAAACATGTGTGTCAGTCAGATGTATGTTGGGGGTGGCGGCGGGTGGTGGTGGTGGGGGGCGCAATTTCAGTGCTTGCCCCGGGCACCGTTTTCCCTAGTTACGCCTCTGAAGCAACAGATTCATTATGCATCAATGATCAATTTGCTTTTTAAAACTTCTCTTTAAATTGTATGTCTGAACTCATGCCAGTCATCAAATTGTATTATATTTTGGGTAATCAAACCACAATCCAAACCCAAAGTTCAAACTTGATTTATTTGTCCTAACCATGGTCTTGCATGATGTCTAAACCTGCAATTGTGGTTTAGTCTTGGTTTGTTTCACTAGCTCTGCCCTTGTAGGACTCTCAGATGAAAACCTAGACCATGGAAGGTGAGGATAAGAGGTGGGACCCAAACAAATCACAATATGATGAAATGAACCAGGATTTAATGATTGTCTGTAGTGCTGGTCTAGGTCTAGACCAGTGAGAAAGAGCAATTGGGTTAGTGGGAGGAAGCCTTAAAAAGATTACCTCCCCACAGCTGACTGAGGGCTCCTTCTTTGGTGGGTGGATTGCCTGCCCAGTTGATTACCAGCTGTTGCTGGTAGCTCGGAGGTTCAGGGTGCCAGGACACGTCACCCACATTGCCCCACCCCCAGAGCTCAAACAATGCACCATGCATTATGGAGATCTCCATTCCCCCTCCCAAAACTGGACTGGGTCTCCACAGGACTGGGTCTTACGATCACTGAGAGCTGGTTTTGTCCGGTGAGCGGGAAGAGCAGGCTAAGCCCATTCACGAGTGTACAGGGAGCCCTGGGCGGCCAGATTGGCTACCCACATGATGGCCGGCCCCGAGATGGAGCCGGCGGGGGGGTGGGGGGAGCAGGGGTTGCGTGGCCCCCACAAGCCCCAGTATGCCCTGCGCAAGTGCTGCTTTTAAGCCTCCCGGCCGGGGGTTTACTCATGAGTAGGCGCAGCGTGAAGGCACACCACAGCTACTCACTATTGCAAAAAGCAGGTTTGCAGGAGAGCTCGCTCTGAAAACCTGCTTTTTGCAAGGGGTTCTCGAGCGGGTTAGCCGCTCCAGAAACACCGGGCTCGCAGCCGAGCCCGGTGGTTCTGATGACCAACAAAAATTGGACTAGCCTCTGCTAGCCCAATTTTTGTTGGTCGTGAGAATAGCCCCACAGTCTGCTAGCCCCTCAGTCTGTCAGACAATCACAAAAACGGGTTAGGAGAGCTTTTGATCTCCTAACCTCGTTTAGGAGGGTGGTTCAAGAGGTGGGTTTGCCACCTGATCCCAGTGATACACATGTGCAGGCAAAACCAGGCTGGGCTTCCTTAGCCTGGTTTTGCCTGTGCATATGGATAGCTTCTTATTTATTTATTTATTTATTTATTTATTTTTGCATTTTTATACCGCCTTTCGTTAAAATATAGCCCCAAGGCGGTTTACAAAAGTTAAAAACATACAATAAAAACACAATAAAAACAACATGCAAGAGTATAAAAACATATAAAAACAGGCATAAAACAATACAAGAAATAAAAACACCCAGAAGCAGCAGTAAAAACGATTATGTAAAAGCCTGGGTAAAAAGCCAAGTCTTTACAAGCTTTCTAAAAGCCATGATGGAGTCCGAGGAGCGAATGACCACTGGGAGAGCATTCCAGAGTCTGGGGGCAGCAACAGAGAAGGCCCTGTCCCGAGTGCACGACAGCCGGGCCTCTCTCATTGTCGGCACCCGGAGCAGGGCCCCCTCAGATGTCCTCGTCAAGCGGGCAGCAACCCTTGGGAGCAGGCGGTCCCTCAAATACCCTGGGCCCAAACCGTTTAGGGCTTTAAAGGTCAAAACCAGCACCTTGAATTGGACCCGGAAATGAACCGGTAGCCAGTGCAGCTCTTTCAAAATGGGGGTGATATGTTCCCAACGGGCAGCTCTGGATAACACCCTCGCTGCCGCGTTTTGCACTAGCTGCAGTTTCCGGATATTCTTCAAGGGCAGCCCCACGTAGAGCGCGTTACAGTAATCCAGCCGCGACGTGACTAAGGCATGGGTAACTGTGGCCAGATCTGCCTTCTCGAGAAAGGGACGCAGCTGGCGCACCAGCCGAAGCCGTGCAAAGGCACCCCTGGCCACCGCCTCCACCTGAGCTTCCAAGAGCAGAGCCGGGTCCAGTAGTACCCCCAAGCTGCGTACTTGTTCCTTCAAGGGGAGTGCAACCCCATCCAGAACTGGTAAAATCTCCACATCCCGATTGGCTCTCCTACTGACCAACAGCACCTCCGTCTTATCCGGATTCAATTTCAGTTTGTTAGCCCACATCCAACCCATCACGGCCTCCAGTCCCCGGTTCAGGACATCCACCGCCTCCCTAGGATCAGATGACAAGGAGAGATAGAGCTGAGTGTCATCCGCATATTGCTGACAACTCAGTCCAAATCCCCGGATGACCTCTCCCAGCGGCTTCATGTAGATGTTAAACAGCATGGGGGACAAGACCGAACCCTGCGGGACCCCACAGGCCAACGGCCACGGGGCCGAGCAGTAGTCCCCCAGCACCACCTTCTGGACCCTCCCCTCAAGAAAGGACCGGAACCACTGCAACGCAGTGCCTCCGATTCCCATACTCGAGAGGCGGCCCAGAAGGATACCATGGTCGATGGTATCGAACGCCGCCGAGAGGTCCAGCAGAACCAACAGGGACGCACTCCCCCTGTCTAGTTCCCGGCGTAGGTCATCCACTAGAGCGACCAAGGCAGTCTCAGTCCCATACCCGGGGCGGAAGCCAGATTGAAAAGGGTCCAGATAATCCGTATCATCCAAGACCCTCTGCAGCTGGGACACCACCACACGCTCCATCACCTTGCCCAAAAAGGGCAGGTTAGACACAGGTCTATAGTTGTCCAGGCTGGAGGGATCAAGGGAGGGCTTTTTTAATAGAGGTCTTACCACCGCCTCCTTAAGGCACGATGGCATCCTGCCCTCCCTTAATGAAGCATTAACGATCACCTCCAGCCATCTGCCTGTCCCCTCCCTGGCAGCTTTTATTAGCCATGAAGTGCAAGGGTCAAGAGCGCACGAAGTCGCCCGCACACTGCCCAGGATCTTGTCCACATCCTCAGGCCGCACCAACCGAAAAGAATCCAACACAACGGGACCAGATGGTACCAAAGGCATGTCTGCCGGAACTGCCAAAACTCTGGAGTCCAGGTCAGCACGGATGCAAGCGACTTTATCTGCAAAGTGACAGGCAAACCGATCACAAAGAGCTGTAGATGGTTCCTCCCCCATTGTCCGGGGGGATGTGTGGAGCAATGTTTTCACCACACGAAACAGCTCTGTTTGCCTGCACTGAGCAGACGCAATGGAGGCGGAGAAAAAATGTTTCTTCGCCGCCCCCACCGCCACGGCGTAGTCCCTAAAATGGGTTCTAGCCCGTGTTCGATCGGATTCGTGACGACTCTTCCTCCAGCGTCGCTCCAGCCGTCGTCCGAGTTGCTTCATCGCCCTAAGCTCCGAGGAAAACCAAGGAGCGGAACGGGCTCCACTAAGCCGGAGAGGGCGCTTGGGGGCAACCGTGTCAACAGCCCGGGCCATCTCTCCATTCCAGAGATCAACCAAGGCGTCGACAGGGTCACCAGCTCTGGACACTGGAAACTCCCCGAGGGCCGTCTGGAATCCAAGCGGATCCATAAGCCTCCGGGGGCGGACCATCTTAATCGGCCCACCACCCCTGCAGAGGGCAGACGGAGCAGTCAAACTAAACCCCACCAGGTGATGATCTGTCCATGACAAGGGAGTGGTCTCAAATTCCCCCACCTCCAGATCATTTATTTCCCGGTTGGCAAAAACCAGATCCAGAGTGTGTCCCGCCACGTGGGTAGGGCCGGATACCAATTGAGACAGGCCCATGGTTGCCATGGAGGCCATGAAATCCTGAGCCGCACCCACTAGGGGGGCCTCAGCGTGGACATTGAAATCCCCCAAAACAATAAGCCTGGAGGAACCCAAGGCCACCTCCGAGACCACCCCCGCCAGCTCAGGTAGGGAGACTGAAGTGCAGCGGGGTGGTCGGTACACCAGCAGAATCCCCAGCCTATCTCGGAGGCCCACCCTCAAGGACAAACACTCGAAATTCTGAGATTGCCTGACCGGGCACCTGGAAACGGGGAGGGTCTCTCGAAAGATGACTGCAACGCCTCCTCCCCGACCCTCGAGGCGGGGCTGCTGCACGATCTGGAAACCTGGAGGACAAAGCTGAGAGAGACCGACCCCGCCCAGCGCATCCAACCAGGTCTCCGTCACACATACGAGGTCAGCACGCTCATCCACGATCAGATCGTGGATGAGAGATGTTTTTGCGTTAACTGACCTGGCATTCAGCAGCAGCACCCTAATCCTCGAAGGAGTGTTCCCAGAGCTTAGTTAAGATAAGCCAGGGTACTCATGATGTCTGAACACACCTATTGCATTGGTTCAGGACATTGTGAGAAAAATACATGTCCTATAGTAAGAGAAACTGTCAAGAGGCTCACTTTCAATTTAAAGAGTTTTTTTAAGAAAACCAAACCAAACCAAACAACACACTGCTCTGTTGCACTACAAGGCAAACCCTTTAAGAAAATGGGGCCATTCACAGGATTAGCAAAAATCAGGCTAGGAGAGCCAAGCCCAATTTTTGCTATACGTGAGAACCACCGAGCTCAGCTACGAGCCCGGTGGTTCCAGAGCGGGTAACCCACTCGGGAACCCCTGGTTTTTAGAATTGTGAGTAGCCACGGCGTGGCTTCACGCCATGCCTACTCATGAGTAGACCCCTGGCCGGGAAACTTAAAAGCAGCCTCCCGGCTCGGGGGTCTCCCCAGTATGCCTTGCGCGCTTGTGCAGGGCATACTGAGTCTTGTGGGTGCCGCGTGGCCCCTGAGCTCCCCAGCTTCCACCAGCTCCGTCACGGAGCCAGCAATCATGTGGGCAACTGATCCGGCCGCCCAGGGCTCCCTCTCTGCTCGTGAGTGGGGAGAACGGGCTTAGTCTGGTCTCCTCGCTCACCCTGCAGAACCGGGTCTCATGGATCATGAGACCCGGCTCAATGAATGGAGGTTCTGAAAACTCCAGGGGGCTAATGATCCATGCTAGGGATCATTAGGAAGGGGATTGAAAATAATACGGCTAACATTATAATGCCCTTATACAAAACTATGGTGCGACCACACTTGGAGTACTGCGTAGAATTCTCGTCACCACATCTTAAAAAGGCCATTGTAGAACTGGAGAAGGTACAGAAGAGGGCAACCAAGATGATCAGGGGCCTAGAGCACCTTTCTTATGAGGCAAGACTACAACACCTGGGGCTTTTTAGTTTAGAAAAAAGACGTCTGCAGGGAGACATGATAGAGGTCTATAAAATCATGCATGGCATGGAGAAAGCGGAGAGAGAGAGTTTCTTTTCCCTCTCACACAACACTAGAACCAGGGGTCACTCCATGAAATTGATTGCCAGGAGGTCTAGGACCAACAAACGGAAGTACTTTTTCACACAATGTGTGATCCACTTGTGGAACTCTCTGCCACAGGATGTGGTGACAGCCAACAACCTGGATGGCTTTAAGAGGGGTTTGGATGACTTCATGGAGGAGAGGTCTATCAATGGCTACTAGTCAGAGGGCTGTGGGCCACCTCCAGCCTCAAGGGCAGGGTGCCTCTGAGTACCAGTTGCAGGGGAGTAATGGCAGGAGAGAGGGCACGCCCTCAACTCCTGTCTGTGGCTTCCAGCGGCATCTGGTGGGCCACTGTGTGAAACAGGATGCGGGACTAGATGGGCCATGGGCCTATCCAGCAGGGCTGTTCTTATGTTTCTTATGTATTCTCATGATCTGCAAAAACTGGGCTAGGAGAGACTGGTCCAATTTTTGCAGATTATAAGAACCACTGGGCTCGGCTGGTTCTAGAGTGGGTAATCCGCTCAAGAACCCCTGCCCTAAAAACAGGTTTGCAGAGCGAGCGCTCCACAAACCTGGTTTTCTAGATTGTGAGTAGCCACGGCGCGGCTTCGCACTGTGCCTACTCACAAGGAGACCCCCAGAGGGGAGGCTAAAAGCCACTTCCCGGCTCTGAGGGTCTCGCCAGCATGCCCTGCGCACTTGCGCAGGGCATGCTGGAGCTTGCGGGGGACAATTGGCCCCCACTCCCCCAAGCCCCTGCTGGCTCCATCACGGAGCTGGCAATCATGTGGGCGACTGATCCCACCGCCCAGGGCTCCCGGCAGGATCATCTGTGAGGACAGTGAGCTTAGCCCACTCTCCCCGCTCTGCTTCCAAAACCGGGTCTCACCGATCATGAGACCCGGCTCCAGGAGCATTCACTAGGGTGTCTTAAAAGTCTCTGTAGACTCTCAAAAGGGGCTTTTTGCATTTTCTTACATCTATGTTCTATGCAACTGGGTAACCACAAGTTTTAAACTGTGCCGCCCCAATATCATCTGAGGGTGCTTTTTTGAAGTATTCTTGCACATACTAAATGTTTCTTGTACCTGTAACTAAAAGCTGAGAAAGTGTCAGATGGAAGAAGTCTGTAGTATTGTGAATAAAGCTTTTCTCTTTTTGTTCTTTGTATTTTACCTGCATCTGAGTGGATTTTTAACTCAGGAAAAAGGGGTTTTACTCTGATGCAACACATGTCTCAATTCTGACTGTTCAGCAACTCTACCAGGTTTTCTTATCATGCGTAGGCTGCATATGGAGAGGTTTTTGTGTACTTTTCCAATAGTAAAGTGAACGAGAGTCTCCCTGGACAGCCTTTGTTGAGCAAACATGGAGGGAATGATTCAGCATTTTTCTTTCCCCCCCATGTGGGCTTGCTTTGAGACAAAGGCTGGGCTAAATCCACTACAGATGGCCATTGGGGCATTTCGAACATCAAAGCCAGGGCTCGTAGTATAGTTTGGTGGCCCACTCTGGTTAAAGATATAAAAATATTGGTTCAAGGCTGCAGCCCCTGTCAACTAAATTGATCATGGCCTATTCCAGCACCAATTCATCTTGAGGGTTGGCTGAATGCTCCTGGCAATGACTGCATATAGACTTTGAGGCTATTCTCACAACCGCAGGAAAGTGGGCTAAGGGAGCACAGCCCGCTTTCCTGAGGTCGTGGGAACTGCCGGGAGCGGCTCCCGGTGGTTAGCCTGCTTAAGTCCCCCCTCCCAACGAGGTTAGCAGAGTGAGCGCTCCACTAACCTTGTTTGACTGATCATGTGCCACCAAAGTGTGGCTCTGTGCCACAGCGACACATTAATAGACCCCCGACCAGGAGGCTACAAGCAACCTCCCGGCACGGGGGTCTCCCCAAAATGCCCCGCACACTTGCCTGGAGCATCCTGGGACTTCCGGGGGCCAAGTGGCCCCTGATCCCCACAACTCCAACCGGCTCCGCGACAGAGCCGGTAGTCATGTGGGCAGCCAATCTGGCTGCCCAGGGTGAGCACTTTGCTCATGTGCGAGGAGAGCTGGCTAAGCCCACTCTCCCCACACACCACCTTGAGGCGCTTCACTTTGATCTTGTGAAGTGCTTCTTTGAAGAAAAGCAAGGTCAGAAATTTATGGTGTTATGGGATGCTTATTTCAAGTGGATCAAGGTTTTTCTCCTGAAAACTGCTGATGTACAGACTGTCATCTGCATACAGAGGAACTTGGTGGCCTTTTATGGGCTTCCAGGGGAAATAATCACAGACAATCGTCCTCCTTTCCACTCTGTGATGTTGCATGCTTTCCCCCACCAACTGGCTATTACTCACTTGACCACTTCACCTTATCACCTTTCCTTTCATGGGGCAGCAGAATGCACAGTTCAGCCATTTAAACAGGCCTGGGGAAAGTATAACCCACAAGCAGGTGGCCTGAAAAAGTTCCTTGACCAATTTCTGTTCAATTACTGCACTACTCCCCAAGGCTCTACAGGCAGGCAAGACTCCTGCTTCCCTGTTATTGGGTAGGGAGCTGTATACCTTGCTTGTTATGACCCCAGCAGGGCTCACAAGAGTCCACAGATAAAGGCCCCCAGGCTAAAACAGGTTTTGTTTCCAGCTTCCCAATGTCAGGTCCCCCAGTTTCAGGAGGCTATTGGTAAAGTAAAGTAAAGTGTGCCCTCGAGTCAGTGTCAACTCCTGGTGACCATAGAGCCCTGTGGTTTTTCTTTGGTAGAATACAGGAGGGGTTTACCATTGCCATCTCCTGCACAGTATGCCTTTCAGCATCTTCCTATATCGCTGCTGCCTTATATAGGTGCTTCCCATATTCTGGGAAACATACCAGCAGGGATTCAAATCGACAACCTCTGGCTTGCTAGGCAAGTCATTTTCCACTCTGCTATTAGGTGGCTGAGTAGTGGTACAGAACTATAATTTTACTTCCCAGAGTAAATGGATCCCATCCAAAGTGCTTCAGAAATTGGGCTATGTGACATACATTGTACAAAGAAGGAATGGTTGTGGTACATGAAAATCACATGTGAATCAGATGTTACCCTGTGCTATGAGAGCACTACAGCCATTGCAGCACAAGAGTGACTTTCTGGCTAGTTAAGATGACCAGACCAGCAGTTACCAACTTCACAACCAATCTTACATTGGTATACCCAAAAGAGACAGACGCCCCAATGTTTAATTTGTGCTGAATCAATGTTGGGGAGGAGTATAGTAAAGTCAGAACTATGGGAACTGAATGGTTAATATTTATAGGAGAGGCTTCTACCACCAGGGGTCCTCTGGGAAGAAAAACTGCTTGTTGTGTAGTGTATGTGTAACCACAAGATTGCTGATGGGTTCAGAAGATCCTGATGTGTTAAGAGTGTATTTTTTAGTTTGCTAAAATAAACAATGAGGCTCTGCACATGATCAGGATGTAGAGCCTCAGGGGGTTTGGTGAGGAGAATGGGCTTAGCCCGCTCTCCCTACACATGAGCAGTCGCTCGTTGCTCGGTGGCCAGATCGGCCTCCCAAATGAGTGGTGGCTTTGGTCGGTTGCTCCCACACCCTGCCATGGCTCACTGGGGAGTTGCAGGGGTTGGGGGAAGAGGAGCACTGCCTCACAATGCACTGGCCCCCGGAGCCCCAGGAAGGCACTGCGCAAGAGAACACACTCCTCCCAAGTGTGTCAGCCATGGCTGCAAGCAACCGCAGCTGACACACGATCAAATAAACAAGGTTAATGGAGCACTCACTCTATTAACTTTGTTTAGTAGGAGGGATTTTTAGGCAGGCTAGCCTCTGTGAAACCACGTGGCTTGCCCATGTGCCCAGTGGTTCTGATGGTCACTAGAAACTAGGCTTGGCTCTCTTAGCCCATTTTCTAGTGATTGTGGGAATAGCTTCAATGTTATATGTCTCAGAAGAAGTAAGTTATTGTTCAACTGTGAAGAGTAGAAGAACTGAAAATTCATTCACAACAAGCAGCACCCTATCTGTGACGGTGGATGCTTCTGTGGTTGAAAGTCTGCCCTAGCCTCACAATAATGGAAGCATCCACCATCACAGATAGGGCACTTCCCTATTTACACAAAGAGGCAGGTCTCAAGATCCATGAGACCCGCTTTTTAAAAAACTGCGGGGAGAATGGGCTAAGCCCGCTCTCCCCGCAGACAAGCAGGCAGGGACCCCTGGGCAGCCGGATCGGCCGCCCACACAATGGCCGGCTCCATGACGGAGCTGGCGGGGGGTGGGGGGAGCGGGGGCCATGCGGCCCCTGCAAGCCCCAGTATGCCCTGCGTGAGTGTGCAGGGCATATTGGGGAGACCCCCGGAGCCGGGAGGTGGCTTTTCACCTCCTGGCCAGGGTGTCTTCTCATGAGTAGGCACGGCGCGAAGCCGCGCCGCTGCTACTCATGAGCCTAAAAAGCAGGTTTGCTGGAGCGCTTGCTCCGCAAACCTGTTTTTTAGCAGGGGCTCTCGAGCGGGTTACCTGCTCAAGAGCCACCGGGCTCGGCTGCAAGCCCAGTGGTTCTTACGATCAACAAAAATCAGGCTAGGCTCTCCTGTTGATCGTGAGAATCACCCCAAACTCTGCTCTAAACATGAGTGGTGGGGTGCAGCAGTGATTGATGGGTCGAGGGTGGGACTTCTGAGTGGTATATTTTCTAATGTCTGATTGGGGCTACTGTCCTCTCCTGATGCATTGCAGGAAGTGAAATGGGGCCAGCTGGAAAGCAAGTAGCACTTCTTGTACTGCTATACCTGCAACTACTTGCAGAGGCGGCAGGTGCTAGGTTAAACCAGGGGAAAAAACACTGCTGTTTTAAGTAGGCCCCTCGCTCCCATTCTTGAAATTCAACATAATTTTTGGAGCATCTATGAAAGTGTTGAACCCACTTGCACATTCCATCTCCAATGAAAACAATGGCAAAAACAGGGAAGGGGATTTGGCCCAGCCCTAAGATATAATGATGAGATGCTGTTTTTGGAGCTACCAAATGACACCTGCATTTTATAGATGACTAGTATTTTTAAGCCCGTTAAAATAACGGGCGCTAGTTCCTTTTTTGTGTGTGTCCTTTATTCCTTCTCCCTTTTTCTTGCCCTTTTTTTCTTTCTTTCTTTCCCTCTTCCTCTCTTTCCTTTCCTTCCTTTCTTCCACTTTTTCTCACTTCTTTCTTTCTTTTTTTCCTCTTTTCCTCTTGTCTTTGGGGCTACATGGGGTGGCTTCAAATGGAACGCTTGCGCACCGCCGTTCCAGAACTGCGCTTTGGGCTGGGTTCTGGGCGCTGCCTGCGCCTTGCGAGGCAGAGGGCAGAGCTCAGCGCGCCCCGGCTTGGCCCGCTGAACGGTCGGGGAAGGGAGAGAGACAGCCGCTAAGATGGCGACGGGCTGCCCCGTATGCAAAATAGCCGCCGCCCCCTCCCCTCCGCCCTCCCGGTTGCAAAGGTAAAAGGGTCGGGTTCAAGCCACTGCCTCCACCCGCTCTCAGACTCCATCTTCCTTCCTCAGACTCTGGCTGCGGGTCTGGTCTGGCACCATCAGGGCGGCAGCAGCAGCGGAACCCGCCTTCCCTCCCGTGCGCAGCTCTCTGACAACCGAGGAAGGAAAGAGGCGGCCGCTTCTTCCCCCCGGCCCCCAACTTTGCTGCAGGATGGGAACATGAGGCATCGCCTTTCGCTTCCGAGAGTGCACGCATGCACTTTCTGTGCCTTGACTCCTCCCACTGTCCTTTTTCTTCCCGCGTGCATGATCGATGGACGTCCATTATTACTCCCATCGGAGGGAGCGAGGTGGTTGGAGCCCTTTACTCGTCTAAACGCCAGAGACGTTAATGCAAAGTTAAGTGTGCCTCCCTCTGTCCCTTCGTGACCTCCCCTCCTGGCCCCGCTTTCCTAATCCACATAGACTTTTGAAAAAACGTACACTCATGGCCAACGACCCCTCTCCTTTCCCCGCGGCTGATTCAGCGGCAGGGCCGGTCCAGCCGCTGCCGCCTCTGCCCTCCGGCCCCCAACTTTGCTGCTTCTCCTTCCCCCTTTACGGGAGCCAACATGGCCGTCCATGTCTGGGCGGCCATATCTTTCACGGACGTTCTGGGCATGTGCTTCGCGCATGCCCAGAACGGCCAAGAAAGACACGGGCTGAGAAAGGACATGGGATCACGCTTTACCCTTTTATTATAGAGGATTATGGCTAGCAGCCTGATCTGAAGTTCTTACAAGAAAGCAACCAGTGCTAATGATGCCAGTGAACTTCTTAGTGATCCAGTTCAGTGTACAAAGTAGGAATGCATGAACAGGTTCAAATCTGAACCAGTTCGAGTTCGAACCAGTTCAGTTTGAAGGTTTGAACTTGGACCATACAGGACATTCCTATGGCAATGCAAATCCAAGTTCAAACCAAACAGAGTCTGGTTCTATCAAACTGGTTCGAAGAGACTTGAAGGCTCAAGCCTCCATTTTAGGTGGTGGTGGCCATTTTGTGACTGTTCTGTCACTTGCTGTGATTTGCTGAGCTCCTGCTTCCCTGATTGGCCAGATGTGCCTGGCTCTCTAGTAGGCGAACTGGCACCCTTTTGGTCCTGGGGGAGGGCAAAGTGGGAGATTCAACTTCTACATAAAGGCAGACCCTGGGCTTGCAAAATCACTCCTTGCTTAGGAGAGAGAGAGCGAGAACTGCTGCTGCTGCTGCTGCTGCTTTTCTGTCTGTGGTCTGTGGTTTGTGGTGCTGCCTCTGTCTCTGGTCTCTGGCTGCTGGTGAGGTCTCCGCCTGCTGCTTGGGTTTTTTTCTGGTTTTGTTTTCCTTTTCCCCTCCCCCCAACTCCCCTCCTTTTCAACGTAATTTTTCCTGGCTGAGTTTGGCTGGCTGCTGTGCTGTCCCTTTTGGACCCCCCCCCCACTGCAATCTGAGTTGACTGCCTCCTCCTGCTTTAGCCCAGCTAGGCACTACTGGGGTGGGGGGCAGGCACAGGACTTTGGTCCAATTTTTTTATCCCCCCCTTTCCCCCACCCTCATTTTGCTGACTGTTCTTTCACCATCATTGTCTTGCCTTGTCTTGTATTCAGTGTTTCTTTAAATTTGTTTATCTGTTTGGGTGGGTAGATGGAAGGCTGCCCATCTCCCTCCCACCCACCCCCACCCCTGCCGGCCGGCTAAGTTTACTGCCAGGCTGCCACTAGTCAGGGTTGTTTGTTTCCCCCCCCTGACCAGGATGTGGGGAAGAAATCTCTTCAGAATGAGTAGTAGTAGTAGTAAGTGATTGTTTTTGTGTGTGCCCCTTTTGTCCTTAGTTTTTATTAAATAGGGCCTCCTTGGTTGGGTTTGGAGGAGATATTTTCTATGCTTAAAAACAGACAAACAGGTTATCTCTTGTTTTTGCAGATTCCCCTTAGTTGCCCCCTGTTGTATTGAGTTGTTGTGGGTGGAGTGGGTGAGTAGGTTTGTTTAAGTAAGGTTTTTTTTAGATAGAGTTTTTTTAAGAAACCCGCCCCCGCCCCCATTTTTAATTGTTTTTTAAAAGCCCCTGGAAATGTCTGAGCACTGTGTTGCAAGCAAGGCTCATAGCAGGGTGGCAGGCAGCAGTGGTGGGAGGGGTGTCCCAGCTGATGTGGGAGGCCAGGGTGGGGGCAGAGAAGATGGCACAGGGTCCCTCAGGTCCCCATTGGACAATTATTTGCCCCAGGCAAGGTGGTGGTGCAAAGGCTCTCCTATCTGGAGGAGCCCATTGCTGCCAAGCCAGGTCCAGGTCAAGATGCACTGCCAGTGCTGCTGCCTCGTGTGAGGCTGGCAGTGTGGGGGGCTCTCCTGCCAGGGAAGCTGATTTCATGGTGGGGGTGGAGGGCAAGGGCTCAATGGCTGGGAGTGCAGCCAGACTGTCCCTTTCTTTTGCAGCCTCCCAGTGCTTCTCTCACCACTCAGTTGGGCCCCTCTGATGATGCCCAACAAATAGTGGGACCCAGATCCAGTTCTGGGTCTTCTGGGGCTGAGTCTGACTCTGAGGAAGGGTCTGCTGCTGTGGAGGAAGCACCTCAGCCTCAGCTGGGTCCTTCTGGCACGCAGGGTGGAAGGGGGCTGGGTGATGGTGGTGGGAGACTGCTAGAAGCCCCCCTAGAGCTGCCATTACCAAAGATACCAGGACAGCATCCAGGACATCAGAGGCACCCAGAGCAGCAATGTTTGGCAGCATTTTGAAATCCCTGAAAATGCCCCAACCACTGCTTGCTGTATTCACTGTAAAGCACAGGTCAGTTGGGGGAAGGATGCCAAGCATCTGGGGGCAAACTCCATGTGGCAACAGATGTGGCATCATCACCTGGATCTCTTTGCCTCCTCTGGCAGTGCTAGTGCGCCTAGTGTGCCTGAGACTAGCACTGACAAAGGCTGCACAAAGGCTTCCTTGAAGCAGGGCAGGCTGCCAGTCAAGTGGTGGAAACAATCTGGCAGGAAGCGTCCTGGTCATGTGAACCCACATCTCCTCACCCACATCATAGGGGAGATGATGGCCACTGACAACCAACCTTTTCAGGTGGTTGAGAACTCCAGCTTCTGCCGGATTATCCAGACACTCAAGCCCGGCTACATGATCCCCTCAAGAACCACGGTCAGCCAGACCGTGGTTCCCTCCTTGTATGCCAAATACAGGGAGCTCTGTCAGCCACGCTACACACAACGTTGCCTGGTACCAGCAAGCAATTCTCTGGAACAGAGTGAGTAGAATGCACGCTGCTTTCCTGGTGCTGACTGCTAACTGGTGCGGCCCAGAGAGAGAGAGATGACCTCTGGTGCTGCCTCTGGCTCCAGCGCATCCCACACTGTATTTTGGCTCAGTTGTGACATCTTGTACGTTGAAACCTTGGATGTCAAGCACACCAAGGTGGAGGTGGCAGCCGTACCCAGCCACCAAACTGAGGAGTGGATAGGTCGGTTGCCACAACTCAGCCAGGGCTTCATTGTGACATACAATGGTTCCAACATTACCTCGGCAGTAGAGTCAGTGTTGGAGTTGTGAAATTCGTTGCAGGGTACACACATTCTACCTGGCTGTGACGGATTCCCTTAGCCTCAAAGAGGCAAAGGCATCCAGGGAAAAGGGCCATCTGCTTCAGGGTGCTGTTGCTGACACAGTTGCGCTTGTGGACAAGGTCCACAAGATTGCAGCTCACTTCCACCTAAGTGAGAAGTCCAGGTGCTTGCTCCATGAGCAGCAATGTGAGCATGGCCTTCCTCAGAGGGGTGTGCATGGAACCGGCTGGCCTGGTTCAGTTCAAGGCTGGACTGGCCTCAAACCGAACCGGGCCAGTTCGGTCCAGCCCCCCATTGACCCCCCCCGTTCTGGTCCGGTTCCGGACCGGTCCACGAATTTTTTTTTAATTTAAGTGAATGTAAACTACCTTTAGCCCCTTCAGGGGGCTTGATGAGGCCACACGGGGGGTCTGTGTGGGTTCCCTCTCCCTCCGCTGGCTGTTCTTATCACTGCCGCGGCCCGGGAATTCATCATTTTCGGCCCTGTCGGGCCTCCGTATGAGTGTGCGGCTGCCATTTTGGCAGCCGCCGCACATGCGCCAATGCCCTCTGCGAGGCCACGGCCTCGCAGAGGGTATTGGCGCATGAGTGGCAGCCACCAAAATGGCGTCCGCGCACTCATACGGAAGCCCAAAAGGGCCTCACCAAGCCCCCCGAAGGGGCTAAAGGTAGTTTACATTCACTTAAATTTTATATATATATATATATATATATATATATATATATATATATATATATATAACACGGACTGGTCTGGACCTGACCTGGCGGTCCGGTTCTGGTCCGATGGAACCGGGGTGGTGGTGGTGGTTCGGTTCGACCCCGAACCCCCGAACTGAACCACTGGACCGCCGGAATGGTCCACACATCCCTACTTCCTCATAATCTCATCCCCATGGATGTAGATAACCGATGGAACTCCAACTTGCTCTTGTTCCAGTGCCTGTTGGAGCAGGAGGTGGCACTAGATGACCTGGTGAGGAATGAGGCCTTGGGTGTGTGCTCAACCTCTCCAACTTGGAGTGAGAGCTCATGTACAAGATGGTGTCGGCACTGGAGCCCTTCTTGTTCTCAACAAAGACTCTGTGTGCCAATGCCACTCCTCTGAGCCAGGTCATGCCCACAGCTATTCTCCTGGAAAAGCTGATGGGTGAGCCATACCATGATGGGTGAACCTCGCTGATCACACCAGAGGGCTGTGTGCTGGCTGGCCTGCTGAGGACCGGGTTGTTGTCAACATGCTGGTTGGTGTGTAGGGTGACAGAGAGGAGTGTGCTGGCTTGTGTCTGAGACCCGGCCATCAAGGGCAATGTTGTTTGTGCTGATGACTTGCCCAAGTAGAGGTACCTCCTAGTTGATAGAGTTAGATAGGAGGATCATTGGACCACAGAACAAAAGGGTAGTGATGGTGCACCCCACAAGCATGTGTGACCCACACCCAGCAGCAGACCCTTCCTCTCCTACCCCTTCCTTTTCCCAGTCTAGCAGTGCAGCATCCCAGGCAGTGGTGCCAATGCAGCAGGCAGTTCCTCCCACTAAATCAGCCCAGTGGTTTAAGTGGGTGTGCCTTGGAACCTTGCCAATGAATGGATGATTTCCATTGAGCTGTGACCTGACCTAGTGACCTTTGTGTGAAGTCATGGATGCTTTTTCTGAATGGAAATCATCCATTCATTGAAGAGAAGGCAACAATTTTAAAAAATCCTTTTAAAAAATCATGAACCTCACTGGCTTGGGACTTCCGGGTGGAGTTGTGGCTAAACATGCCCTGCCACCAAACCTACTTGGGGTTCCCCAGGCACCCCCGAAGGGGGCAGATGGGGCAGCCTCAAATCCCCATTATTCCCTGTGGGGAAATGCAAAAAATTGAAAAACCTTCAAAAATTCATTAAACATTTCAGGAGGGTCTGATGGCTTTGGGGCTTGGGTGGTAGTTGGTACGCATGGGTGCCTACCACCCACCCCAGTTTTGTGCCCCTAGGTGCAATGCATAGGGAATAATGTGTTGTTTCAATTCCCCATTGTGCCCTATGTAGAAGTTTTTAGAACCAGTTAGCTAGTACACCAAAAATAGTAGGAGACTCAAAGTCTCACCATAGATACAAGAGGAGCCAATGGAACTCTCTGTAGGCAACACTCTCATACTATGACCTCATTCACATGTAATGTGAAACTAGAGTTTGCCAAACACACGGTTAAATTTTGTAACTGAATCGCATTGCAGATGTTCATCCAACCGTGGCATGACAACCTTTGATTTCAGGTTAGGGGAGCTCCTCCCTCTTCCTTGTCTGCAGAGGCCACATACCAACAAGCTCCATAGTCCTACATCATCCCATAAGCAGGGTGGCAGCCATTGGCCATGATCTTCAAGGGGGTGTGCCGAGCACAATCTTGTCTTTTCAGAATGAATGGACTGTCTGCCCGTGGCTGGGAAAGGGAATTTAAATCCATTTAAATGGCGTGCAAGTCCTTCTCCTGACAGCAGTTGCACTGCTGCCCTCATAAGAGCCCAGCACCAAAACAGTCTCACACAAGCACAATTGCTGTCAATTGGGAGATGCCAAGGGGCTCTATTTTTCTGTTACTCCGGAAAGGGATCATGCCAACTTCCTAGGAGAGAATATGTATATGATGGAGGACAAAGGATCCTGGGGATTAGTCCACCGCTCTTGTGATGGCCAATCCCAGTAGAAGAATCCAGGGACACCAAACCAAACTCCTGCCCCTATGTCACCTTGCCGCCCGGAGATTAGCCCTCTCATGAGAGGGCCAGTCCACTGGGGAGGACCTGAGGTTCCAAGACATTCAGTCCTCTGTTGGACTGTGCTCTCATAAGGTAAGCCAGCCAAATAAAGGCCCCCCCCGCTTGTGTGGGCCCCCCGTTATCTCTGGTTAATAATATAAGTTTTAGATGGTGACCCCCTCCTCTACAGACAAATTTCATGCACCCAAAGGGAAATTTGCCCCCTCCTTGCTCTCCTCTCCCACCCCTTTATCAACAAAGAGGAATCCTAGTGTAGTGGTTAGAGTGTTGGACTAGGACCAGGGAGGCCCAAGTTTGAATCTCTGTTCAGTCATGAAACTCACTGGGTGACCCTGGGCCAGTCACTTCTCTCTCAGCCTAACCTACCTCACAGGGTTGTTGTGAGGATAAACACAAACATATATGCCACTCTGGGTTTTGTGTAGGAAGAGTGGATTAAAAATCTAAATAAATAAATAAAATAAATCCTCACCAGATTCCCCTTTAGCGGAAGGCCTTTCAGCCAATCCAAACCATCTGAAAGTGGTTTGGTTCGAGCTTGAACTGAACCGGGTCCAGATCGAAGTCAAGCCAGTTTGAATGCCAGCTGGCTGAATTCCGAACTGGTTCACACATCCCTAGGTGTCAGCGTTTTATGCAAAAATAAAGGTGGATATGTTGCAGTGGGTATCCAGACTGTCTGAGGTCCTGCTTGGACTGCTTCTTTGTGGCAGTTGCCAACACAGGGAGAGGTGTTGCCGAGGTGCCTGTCACTGCAGCTTGCCAGTGCGGAGCAATCAGGCTGGGCAGGGCAGCATCTGCCTTCTGGCCCACATGTGTGTTCCCAGGAACTAACACTCTCATGAGAGAGCAAGCCCTGGGAGAAGGGCTGACATCACACATTATTAGTGATTCTGCCTGATCCCCCTGTCCCCTGGATGGTTCTCATGCATTGTGAATGGGTATCCCCACGGCCTTCCACTCTCATGAGAGAGTCATCCACTAAGGAGCAGCAGGCATTGTCATGACAGAGGGGGAATCTCCCCAGTCACTCGAGGCAATGCTGCTCCTGCTGGGCTCCTGCTGGACAGATCTTCTCATGAGGAAGCCTAGGGGCTGAATGCATTAACCCAAGGGGAAGGGGCTGGGACCCTCTTCCCCAACTTTATTGTACAAAAAATAGAGCTAAGCCATTCAAGAATTCCTGCATGGGGGTGCCTTTTAAACCCAACTCTGGGTATTGCTACCCTGCCATATGTTATCTTCTCAGCAATGTGATCGGGTTGCCCAGTTTATGGTGCCACTGCAGCCATATGTGCTTGTGAACATATTTCTTTATAGAGTCATTTTTGGAAAGCAAAGCACATTGTACCCATCTTGCCATCCTGTCCCCTTTGTCTTCTGATTGCCAGGAGGTATGACAGGCTTAGAAGCTTGGGGTGGAACAGGATGGCATCCCTGTTGCTGGGCAATGGCTTGAGTAGTTTGGAGACAGAGAGCAGGGCAAGTGCTCGGAGAGGCAGCCTTTGAGAAGCCTAGCAGGCATGGAGTGGGTGTTTTCTTGGGTGGGTCTGGGCTGCCCTCTCTATGATTTTGGTTCCACAAACAGCACAGAACTGCGGTGATGGTGGCACCTGTGTTCAGACGTAAAGCTGCCACCCCCAAACCTCAGGTTGGAGTGGCGAAACTCACAACATGCCAAAGGTTCAAATTGGAGTTTGGCAAGGGAAACCGCAGGTCGTTTTTGCTGCGAAAACACGGTTTCACACATTCAGACCTACAGGAATTCCAACCTCTATTTAACTGCAATTTCACATTACATGCAAATTGTGCCTATGCCATAACTGTGTTGTGCTGTATCAGGACAGATTGGCTAATATTGTGGGATATAATGATGTTACATGGCATTACGTGGTCAGGTCTCCCTCCAGGTTTCATGAGTAGCATCCTATGGTTCTGCCAGGTGGGGGTGTATGTGCATTTGACCAAAGATGCTGGAACAAATGTATGAGCTAAGGATCACAACCAAATAATAACAACTTTATTTATTGGCCGCCCCATAACAACTGTTCTAAAAATGTTTTAGTTATTGTCTCTCTGTCATTCATTAATGAACTAATTAAATGTAAATATATTTATATATTGCAAAACCTCAAAGATCTCTTTTTGAGGACTCTGAAGGAAAGGTATTGTGCATCACTGTGTAACACAATTTTTAATTTAGTAGGCAATAGCTTTCATTCTTAGCTAGAAGAAAATAAATGTTTTTAATATTTTCTCCATCACCAAATTTGGGGATAAGGATATTTATAACACATTAAAATGGAATTTAAAAATCAGACAAGTTCAAGTTACATCAATATTGTTGACATGTCTAATAATGCCAGATATTGACATGGATTTCAGCTGAGGAATGTCACCTTCAATCAGGTGTGAGGGCTTCCCTCTATAGAATAATTGTAAGGGCATAATTATATAACCTTCCATTGCATTTCATTAAAGTTTTACTTTAACCATCAAATACCAAATACCAATTGATCACTGATAGATTGTTCCTTCCTCATCTCTTTTCTTTATTAGATTCACCAGGAAGTGTATTGGTGCTTTTTCCATGTAACTCAATCAGGCTGAGTATGCCACACATGTTTTTGAATCACATGTAAATTAATACTGTCCAGAAGTTTAAAGTCAAAGATCAGCAGGACTTAAAAACTAATAGATATCTGATTACATGCCAGAGGCCTCCTTTTCAATGGAAATGGCAGGAATTTCCATTCCTGCCAAAAGGAATGAAAATGACTAAAGGAAGGACTTCCTTTTGCTTTTAATGAATTAGAGTGAAAATTGCCTATAACCAGAAAAGATTTACATTTGAACAGCTGGAGTCAAATAAGACATGTAGCACTTCAGTTCATACACTCATATTCTGTGCATGGCCTTAGGCTACCTTGTGAGCATCCATCTCAGTCCTGTAAACTCATGCTTACTCATGAATAGTGCCATTGATTTCCATGAGACTCATCATGTGAGTGAGGGTCAGGATGACTAACCTCGGAACCTTTTAACAAAAGTTGCCATAAACCAGTTTTCTCAGTGATGTCCACAATGATGCTACCTGGCACAATCAAGCTGGGTATTCACCATATATATGACACTGCATCAGTGATCTTCACTATTTTTCAAGAGGAGCCACTTTGGCAAAAAAAAACCTTCAGTGGGAGAGCCATTTCCCACTGTGCTGATTTCCACATAATACTGCACTTTTCTCAGTTCTGAGAGGGCCCTTTAAGAGAGATGGAACCCTCTCTTAATAGCTCTGATGGAAAAGTGCTGGGGAGGACTACACTTCCCAGCACTCTATGCACACCTTCCAAGATGGTGCAGGGGCTCAAGAAGGCTCTATTTCCATTCAAGGAACCCTACCAGCACTGAGTAAAGTGTAGCACTGCACGGTCACAATGGTTGTCTCCGTATGGTTGGCTGAAGCGTCACACATGCCCAATAAACAATTAGACAGGGAGCTGCACCTAGGCTTGATGGGAGCTACTAATGGCTCCCAGGCCCTATAATGAAGAACAATGCACTAGATTATGATACAGTATAGTACTATATCTATGATGTTATAACAATCATTTCTTGTTCATCTCACCACATACATACCACTTAGTGTACTTGCAGTGAATCATCATATCTAACAAGGACCAGATTCCAGTACTGAAAACTGGAGAGGGGCATGAGATCAGTTGCAGAGAACATGCTCTGCACACAGAAGGCTCCAGGCTAAATCTCGGGCATCTGCAGTTATAAGAATATCAGATAGCAGAGTTAGTAAAGACTTCTGTCTGAGGCTTTGGGGGATCACTAACCATCAGATCATGTAAAATTTGCCTAGAGTGGCCAATAGTTTCACTCAGTAAGGTAGCTTCCTACGTTCAGAACTGAGAAATTTCACTGTGCATACTGCATACCATCACTGATCCAGAACCTTCAACCTAGATCTAAAGGATGTTATGTAAGATCATGGAGGTATAAAACTACGCAAATGCCCCTGTACCAGTTTACCCACTACTGTAAAATAAGGACTGAGTCAACCTGGATCTATGGGCAAGAAGGATGGACAATCTCTGGGCAAGACGGGAATGACAGGAATAGAGTGAAGCTAGAAAGAGATTAGGAAAATGGGAAGGATAAACAACGGCATGACAAACACACTGTACTAATGATGGAGCTTAATGGTAGAATGTTTACTTTGCATTAGTAAAATTTTAAATTTTAATCCATAGTATCTTCATCGAAGGGTTGCGACAGGCTTATACCTGAGGGACAATTCCAGGAACTTTGAGACCACAACTGAATTCACACATGCATTTTCAAGTACTTTAACGATTGCTGAGAAACTTGCCACACTTTGGTTAATGTGCATTACCTTCAACAATAATAATAATCAGTGTTATTTGTTAACCACCACCCCATAACAAATTGTTCTCTGTGTGGCTCACAACACATCATTAACACATGTAATAAAAACACACAACACATTAAATCATAACCAAACAAAAGGGGGGAGGGGGAAGAAAATACAAAATACAATACAAAACCATTTAAAAATTCAGTCAGCAAGACTGCAGAGAGGTGGAATAGCAGGTTGTGCACATTTTCTTCTTTTCTAAAGGACAGTCCACACAGCCAATGGGTCCAGAGTGAGGGAAGAGCTTCCTTCCTCATCTCCAGATCCATGGGGCACAAACTGTGGTACCAGCATTCAGATGTAATGCTGGCACCACAAAAATTGAGATTGCAGTGGCGAAAGCTCACTCTGACTGAAGGTTCAGAGTGGAGATTTGTGAGGGAAACTACGGGTTGCTTTCCCCCCACTAATTACATTTCCTTGAATTTGAACGTTCGGGTTAGGAAACTGGAGGTGAAGGGACATTACCATTGTGACCACATATCCTTTTGCTGAGTACACACAACTCTAATCAGGCTGTGGCCATCTTCTAACAGCCTTAAAGAAAAGGAATCAAGCATTAGATTAACATAGGGATCTGTGGCTGCACAACAATTAGGGATGTGCAAAATGTTTCAGTCTGGAAAGGTTTCAACTAAAAATGGGATATTTTGAGTGTTTTAACTTTGAATCAAATCATCTCATGTAGTGATCAGCCTCCCCTCCCTCTAAAGAGTTAACCAGAAGTGAACCATGTCCTGACTGACAGGATGGTGAACTCCAGGGCTCAGCCAATCAGCACACCAGATGAGTGAGATCTAGAGAGTTGGAAGAGGAGAGTTTCTTGGTTAGAAGCAGCTGACTGGAGGTTCAGAGGAGGACATGTGGCCATGAGGACTGGCTGCAGGAAAATGTCTCTGCAGGTCCTGGGAACGCAGGAGGGCAGGAAGCTTGAGTTCTCAACCAGAATTTGGTGAGATCAAGAGAAGGAAGCCCAGGATTTGGCTTTGGGAAGTTAGTCTAGGGGAAAGTTGATTTAGTCAGACTTTTCGTTAGACCTTCAGTTTCTTTTGTGTGCGTTTTGTATATCCCTGATATTGTTCTATGATTGCTTACATGTACTGTAAGCTGTGTGTGTTTGCATTTTCCTACATACCTGTTCTTTGCAACTGGGTAACCATGACTTTAAAAGCCTGCCACCCCAACATCATCTGGAGTGCTTTTTTAAAAAAAAACTATTTTTACCTATAACTAAAAGCTGAGATAGCTGAGATAGCTTCAGGTGGCAGCAGTCTGTAGCATTTGAATATGGTCTTTTCTTTTACAAGCCTCTCCAAATGTGTTTTTGACTCAGGAGAAGGGGGATGAAAGGGGTTTTTACTCTGGTGCAAACATGCCTCAAGTGGTCAGCAGCCATCAGGTTTCTCCCCATCTGTAGGCTTGCACGTGGAAGATTTCAGTATTTTTCCAGTACCAAAAGAGAGTTTTCCCTGGGATTCCACACCAAGCTGGGGGTGGGTGGGATGAGTTAAGCTCTGTCGATAAGTGGGTGGCGGCGGCAGCCTTTTAAACCTACCAAAAAATTACAGGAAAGTTTTAGGCGAAGCCTTGCCAGGAAGATCAGAAGGGATGATTCAGCATTTTTCTTCTCACATGAGCTTGCTCTGAGATAAGGATGTTTAACCTTCTACACCCCTAAAAAAGGTTATTAGATTTGAATAGATTTGAGTCAAATCTACCTGAATCAAATTGTGTATGAGGTTAGGGGGAGGGAGGGGGAGGAGAGCCTAATTTCAACAACAACAACAACAACAACAACAACAATAATAATAATAATGCACTACCTTGGTGTGGTTGTGGGGCTTGCATGCTCTGAGGAAGGTGAGAGCTATGCCAGAGGTCCAACCATACTGGATAGGTCTCACAGAGGAGCCAGACGAAGAGTGCCTCTCCCATCAACAATATGGTGAGACATAACTTTAATAAATCTATACCGGATCAGTTGTCGCCCGGGTCAACAAGGACCATTCTAGGTGCTGGAGTCCCTGAACATCTGGTGGCAAGTGGGCTACAGGACTCAGGATCTTCAGTTGAGCAACCAGGGCTGGAGAATGCAAGGTTACTGGAAGAAACGTTGCTTAACCGGAAAAAATATACGAAAAATGCCAACAAGGAAATAATGATCTGCTATTACAAGTCTAGTCCAACTAGAAGAGGTTATTTAAAAAGAATGTACCAAATTTGGAAAGAGAAGCATCCAGATACAGAAATAACAGAACAAAGGCTAGCAGACCAGAGAAGATTCATAATAAGGAAAAAAGTATTCACAGAAGTTGAGCTTGAAGAACTGCAAAGAGCAACACAGGATCAAGATATGGAAGAAGAATTACCACCAGCTGAAGAAGTTGCTCAGGTGCAGGTGGAGGAGGTGTTGGAAATAGAGGATGCCACTGTTGCTGAAATGTTTCAAAATCAAGACCAGGCAACCTCCCCTTTGCCTTCACCTCAAAAACCCAATTGCCATTTAACAGAAAGGCAACAAGAACTAAAGCAAAAAATAACTGAGCACATGAACCAAACAACCACCAGGGTTTGACTTCCAGCTCTAAAAACAGTTGCAAAAATAAAAAATAAAAAATCTCAGGAATTAAAAGATGTCAATGCTGCACTTGCAGAAATAACAACCAATAATTTGCAAGAAACAAACCAACTAATGTACAGTGCAGCAACAATAATAACACAAGAGCTTGGATATAAGATCAGTGGACCTGTCAAAAAAGAAAGTAATACATCACCTAAATGGAAGATAAGATTAGAAAATAAAATATCCAGGCTTAGATCAGATGCTAGTAAATTGAAAGATATGAAAGACAAGAAGCTGGAGAATGAAAACACCAAACAGTATCTGATCCAAAAATGCCACCTAGATTCAAGGAAAATTAGAGAAGTCCTGGAAGTGATAAAGCAGCAAATACTGTAACAGCAGTGTCAAAGAAGATTAGCAGATATGACGCCAGAATTACACAACACAGGCAGAATCTCCAATTCCAGTCAAATCAGAGACGATTCTACCAAAGCATAGAAGGAGAAACTGCAAGAAACCTAGAAACACCAAATAAAGAAGAAACAGTGCAATACTGGGGAAAATCATGGGACAATCCAATAGATTATAATAAAAAAGCAGACTGGTTGAAAGAGGTCGAAAAATGTAACCAACAAATGCAAGATCTAATAATAATACCAGAATTAATAAGTGAAAGAGCAAAGAAATTTAAAAATTGGACTGCACCAGGCGACGATGAACTGCATGGCTTTTGGCTTAAACACATAACAAGCCTGCATAAACAACTAGAGCCAGTGTGGTGTAGTGGTTAGAGTGCTGGACTAGGACCAGGGAGACCCGAGTTCAAATCCCCATTCAGCCATGAAACTAGCTGGGTGACTCTGGGCCAGTCACTTCTCTCTCAGCCTAACCTACTTCACAGGGTTGTTGTGAAAGAGAAACTCAAGTATGTAGTACACCACTCTGGGCTCCTTGGAGGAAGAGTGGGATATAAATGTAAAATAATAATAATAATAAATAAATAAATAAATAATTTTGCAAGGAGATGATATTGAACAATGGCTAACTACTGGGAAAACTCATCTCATCATGAAAGACACAGCAAAAGGTGTAGTTCCAAGTAATTATAGACCGATAACCTGCCTGCCAACCATGTTCAAATTATTAACTGGAATAATAGCAGATGAAGTGATGCAACACTTATTAACTAACAAACAGCTTCCAGTTGAACAGAAAGGAAATTGCCCAAACACCAGAGGCACAAAAGACCAGCTGCTGATTGACAAAATGATTTTAGAAAATTGCAAGAGAAGAAAAACCAATCTAAGTGTTGCATGGATTGACTACAAGAAAGCCTTTGACTCATTGCCTCACACATGGATACTAAAATGTTTAGAAACAACTGGTGTTAGCAAAAAAAATTCAGATATTTTTTTAAAAAGCAATGAGCATGTGGAGTACACAGTTAACAATCAATGGCGAGACACTTGGACAGGTTAGCATTAGAAGAGGCATTTTCCAAGGGGACTCACTATCCCCTCTGCTGTTTGTAATCGCCATGACCCCACTTTCACAAATACTAAACAAAACAGGCCTCAGATACCAAACATCTAAAACATCAAGTCAAATCAACCATCTGCTGTACATGGACGATCTGAAGTTGTATGGAAAGTCCCAGCCAGAAATCGAATCACTGCTAAACACTGTCCGTATATTCAGTAGCGATATAGCAATGGAGTCAGGACTAGACAAGTGTGCTGCATTAATAATGAACAGAGGGAAAATAAGAAAAACAGAAGGAATAGAACTGTCCAATGGAAGCAAGATCAAGAACCTGGAAGAGAAAGAACCTTACAGATACTTGGGCATTCTCCAGGCTGATAACATCGCACACGCTGAAGTTAAAAGAAAAATTGGAAGTGAATACATCAGGAGAGTTAGAAAAATCCTCAAGTCCAAACTCGATGGCGGGAACACCATACAAGCCATAAACACCTGGGCTATACCTGTTATCAGATACACTGCAGGAATAATAGACTGGACCCAGGCAGAGCTAGAGATGCTAGATCGTAAGACCAGGAAAATCATAACAATCAGTCATGCTCTGCACCCCCGCAGTGATGTCGATAGGCTATACCTCCCTCGCAGCTCAGGTGGAAGAGGAGTTCTGCAAGTCCATCAAACAGCAGAGGAGGAGAAAAAAGGCCTTGAAGAATATATCAAGGACAGGGAAGAAGATGCACTTCAAATGGTCAAGAATGAGAAACTATTCAACACCAATTAAATAAAGCAGGCCTACAAGAAAGAACAAGTCAAGAACCGAGAAGAAAAATGGAAAAAGAAGCCACTGCATGGTCAATATTTGCACAATATAACTGGAAAATCAGACATCACCAAGACCTGGCAATGGCTTAAGAATGGCAACTTGAAGAAAGAAACAGAGGGTTTAATACGGGCTGCAAAGAACAGGCACTAAGAACAAATGCAATAAGAGCAAAAGTCAAAAAATCAACAACAAACAGCAAGTGCCACCTTTGTAAAGAAGCAGATGAAACAGTGGATCACCTAATCAGCTGTTGTAAAAAGCTCGCACAGACTGACTACAAACAAAGGCATGACAAGGTAGCAGGGATGATACACTGGAACATCTGCAAAAAATACAAGCTACCTGTAGCCTAAAATTGGTGGGACCATAAAATTGAAAAAGTTGAAGAAAATGAAGATGTAAAAATATTATGGGACTTCCGACTACAAACAGATAAACAGCTGCCACACAATACACCAGATATAACTGTAGTCGAGAAGAAAGAAAAACCAGTCAAAATTATCGACATAGCAATACCAGGGGATAGCAGAATAGAACAAAAAGTAATAGAAAAATATCACAAAGGACAAAAATCTACAAATTGAAATTGAAAGGCTGTGGCATAAAAAGACCAAAGTAATCCCAGGGGTAACTGGCACCCTAGGTGTAATTCTAAAACAATTTGAAGAGCACCTCAACACCATAGGGGCCACAGAAATCACCATCAGCCAATTACAAAAAGCAACTTTAGTGGGAACAGCCTATATTCTGCGGCGATATCTATAACAACAGCAACAACATTGACAACAAAATTCAGCCATCCCAGGTCCTTGGGAAGGACTCGATGTCTGGATAAACAAACCAGTCAATAACACCTGTCTGACTGTGTAAACAAGAAATAATAATAATTCGATTTCTATACCGCCCTTCAAAATATTGCTCAGGGCGGTTTACACAGAGAAATTACAAACAAACAAGATGGAACCCTGTCCCCAAAGGGCTCACATTCAAAAAAGAAACACAAGATAGACACCAGCAACAGTCACTGGAGGTACTGTGCTGAGGGTGGACAGGGCCAGTTTCTCTCCCCTTGCTAAATAAAGAGAATCACCACGGTAAAAGGTGCCTCTTTGCCCAGTTAGCAGGGGTAATTTTAGCAATTAAAAACAAAAACAAAGAGGTGCTGGGGGTGCCCTGAAATTACCTGTAATGTGCAGAGCCCGCACGGGGTGGGAGGAGGGAGCGGTGACCCGCCCCACCATCCTCCTTTGCCAAAGAAGAGGCATGGAGGCACCTTGCAGAACAGGGACGCAATGGCGCCCTGACTGCCTGGCACCTGCCATCCCCCTGTACAGTAGTTGCCAGCTGCTTCTTTTAGGAAGAAAAGGCGCGAGGGTGCCTTTTCACCGCTGTTTGCAGGAGTGGTTAAGATTGCAGAGCTGGCCGTAGTGGGGAGGTGGCAACCAGACCCACCATCCCTCCATTTAAAAGGGATAGCGTGGTGGTTCCCCGTCCCCTGCTAGAACACCGGTGGTTTTGCAGTGGTTCAAATGTGCCTCCGTGCCTCTTCTTCCTAAAAGAAGCAGCTAGTGGCTGGAGGGGGATGGAAGGCACTGAGCAGTCAGGTCACCACCACCTCTCCGCTGGCGCCACTGCCAGATCTGCAAGGCACCTCCGTTCCTCTTGTCTGGCAAAGGGGGGTGGCAGGTTGGGTTGCTGCCTCCCCCCACCACTGCGGGCTCTGCACATTACAGGTAATTCTGGAGTGCCCCTGCACCTCTTTGTTTTTTAAATGCTAAAATTAGGCTCCCCCCAGTACAGGTCAAATTGATTCTGATTCAATTAGAATCTAATAAAGTCTGAATCGAATCGACCTTGTTTCAAACAGATTGCATTCATGTCTGAATCAAACAGCAGGTTTTGATTCGAATGCGAATTGCAATTTTTGATTCATGCACATCCCTAACAACAATCATAAGAAACTCTTGGTCCCTGCTCCACTTGCCCTCACCCCCCTCCACTCCACATTGACTACCTTTGTGACTGAGCACTGGGTGAAGCAACATGATTCCTGCTTGGCCAGTTCCAGTTCATAGAGACAGGTCATGCCCTTGTGTTTTTATTCTACCAGCCTGTGAATCCCTAGCTCTGTTTATAGAATCAAATAGGGGATACTGTGCATATGCATGGAGGAAGCAGGGCCACAATAGCAGGCACTGTTCCTATCCTCAGTGAATTATTTGGCTCTTCTGGATAGAAGAACCAGCAAATTCATGGCAATTCAGGGGTGGGGCTAGCCACCATGAGCCTGTTCTCCTTTCCATGCATTTTGCATCGCCTCTTTGATTGTGTGAACAGGGCTCCCTTCTTGTACGTCTTCAAGAATCAGGCTATTAATACAATAAACGGTACTTCAAGAATCTAAAATTGCTTTGCTCAAGGCCCAATTAGTCTAGCATTTTCTTCCAAGAGTGTTCAAAACCAAGAGGAAAATATCTCGAGGTGCTATAGAAGGTTAGTTTCTCAAAAATGGGCTAGTATACACTGAGCATAATTCCCTCATGTTACGAGTTTCCTTGTTATAGTATATCAAGAGAATGCAGATTTTCTAGCTTTCAGAAGGTAGGAAGAAGGAGCGAAGATGAAAACTGCAGTTTTTAAATATGAAAGCCCCCTAAGTGGAATCAAAGGTGTGGGGGGCAAGGCGAGGCAGAACATGGAAAGAGAGGCAGTCCCTGTGGTCAGCCTGTATTGATTCCAGTTTGTGTTTATCACAGTCCTTTCTGCAATAAACCTTCCCATCTGGAAAACCTAATAGTTCTGAACCCACTGCCAATCAGCTTAATTGGTTCATCTTAAATTCTGCATTGTGGGACCAAACAACTACAAAAAACAACAACACCCTTTTCTTCACATGGTTCATAATGTTATAAATTCCTATGATGTGTTTTCCCCCACCCCATCAGTCTTTCCCCTCAAAGACTAATGATTAAGAAACTCCAAATCCTTTAGTCTTTCTATACAGGGGAGACACTTCAACTCCCCAAACATTTTATTTGCCTTTTTCTCCACCTTTCCTACAATATCCTTTTTGACATGGGATGTCCTGAGCTGCGCACCGTGTTCCAGCATAATAGATTTATGTAAAGGTGTCATGATGCATGGATTTTCATCCCTTTCTGACTAATTCCCAACACTGTTGGCCTTTTTAACTGCTTCTGCACATTGAATGGATGTTTGCGATGAGCAACCCCCATAACCCCATGAGCTCTTTCCTTGGTGGCATTCAGATCCAAATGCAAGGATCCTTAACTAAAGGACAACTGTGACATGTAATGAGCCCCTATGGCAAGGGTAGGCAACTTTGTCTCTCCAGCTGTTGTTGAACTACAACTCCCATCATTCCCAGCCACAACTGTGGCTGGGAATAATGGAAGTTGTTGTTCAACTACACCTGGAGTGCCAAGATTGTCTACCCCTGCTCTAGTGGATACTGCAGCCAACAAGTCTACTAGCCTTTCTTTTCTCCACACACCCTCAGTACACATACACAGAATCCCACATACAAAGTCTCTTTATAACAGAGACTTTCTATATTGGCAAGTGAAGCAAGAAGCTTGTTATGAAACCCAACGGTAGTTGAGAAGCTTATGTCTCAAACATATCATCATCGTATACCCAGATGCTGATTGGGAAGGGCGGGGTTACAATAACACTGACAAAAGGAAGTGTGTCAACATTCAGCACATAATTTTCTGTGTGAACATCTTGCAAATGTCTGGTTGTAAATCTCTGGCAAATTGCTCCACCTCTTATTGCCAAGATAATAGAGAGAAATCTCCCTCCCTCTTTTCTCGGCACACTTTTGATGGGAACTTAGGCAGTTGATTCTTAAATGAAAATGTTTTAACTCCTTATGTCGTATGACATTCATTTTCAATGACAAACCATGAATCCACCCTCATTTGCTACCAGAGACTCTACACTTAGAACACCTCCAAAACAACAATACCCAGTACTCCATGGGCTTGTGGGTATGGGGGTGGTTGACACTATACCACCACTTCCTTGGGGCCACCCCAGTGCCCTCCAAGTGCAGTTATGGGGCTGCTGAAATATTCCCTATGGGGGGAAAGCTTAAAGACACGCAAACTTCACAAATTCTTTAAAAAATCAACCCTTTGCCCAATTCCTTTCAAAGCTGGGAGGTAACAGGCACCCATTGGGGCACTAACACCTGATCCACTCTTCTGCCCCTGAAGCCCCCTTTTCTGCCCCGAACAGCAAGTTTTGGTCCCCCTCCCACCTACACAAGTAAAAGAGTGGTGATGGCAATAATGGCAGACAATTTTTTGGCGCATTTTTTTTGGACATTTCTGCAACAGTTCAGAGCTTGTGGCACCAGCACAACCTATTGTAGATGCAAGCAATCTAGTTTGATGATGCTAGAAGTCACAATATGACCCAATCTTCATTGCAAAGAAGGAGAGAGAGAGAGAGAGAGCGAGAGAGAGAGAGAGCGAGAGCCTGTCCTGTGCCCATTCATGAGATCCCCCAAATACAGGCACAACAACAACGAACCATCCAAGGCATTTGAATTGCATAATATATATACTGCTAGACTTGAGATTATGTAGGGGGGAAATCATAGTATACTTGTGTGTGTGTGTGCTCTGCGAAATGGTTAGTAGGTTTAGGGTTAATTTTTGCCATGGCCTCAGAATGCTGCAGTTGGGGGTGGGGGTAAATGGGTGCAGGGAGTGAGGCCAGAGAATGTGCCTTCCTGCCCACTCAGAGTCTGTAGGCTGCTGGGCAGAGAATATTAATACTGATATATTACGGGCACAGAGGGCTGAAGGACAGGCTTCTGTTTTTTAAAAATGCAAACAAAAATAAATCTTTGGAATGACAGAATTCCAGAATCTTTGGAATGACAAATCTTTGGAAGACAGAATTGGGTTGTTGTTTTTAAAAACCATGAGGCTATGCTACCCTTCTAACCACCTACTAGTACTAGATAATGGGGATCCCTCCCACACAGAACCCCTGTTTAAACTTCTTCTAAATAGCACACAACCTTTTAAATTCAATTGCAATCCAAAACCTCCCTCCAAACAGGGGGGAAACCCCAAGAATACACAGTTCCAGAGACACGTGTGTGTGTGTGTGTGTGTGTGTGTGTGTGTGTGTGTGTGTGTGTGTGAGAAAATAGGCACTCAGTCTAAGGCTTCACCTATATTGTGTGTCCAGTTGTCCACTTCTGTGGTCTGGTCTCTGGGTCTACTCTTACTTCATCAATCTCCTTCTTCTTCTCCTTCTTCAGTCTTCAGATCTGGGGGAGGGTGTCTGGGGGGGCTGGGGCAAAAGCCTGGAAAATCTGGGGGGAAAGGGGGTGGCTGGCCAGGTGGCCAGTGGCCACAGGGGCTCGGGCTGGTACAGACACAGCAGGCACAGACAGGCAGTGATTATCTCAAGTTGGTGAAAAAGAATTCTTCTCAGGAACAAAAAACAATGCAGCAGATAATCCATTCCCAGGCTGGTATGCAGTAGTCAGCAGGGGTAGGCAGGCTGGGTGGCAAGGCAGGCTGGGCTCAAGCTGGCAAGGCAGAATGCAATAGGCATGGCAAGCAGAGCAAAGCAAAGCTCTCTCTCTTCTCCCACGATGCAGAAAGGCAGAATGGTGGCTGTTGCCTCTTTAAATCTGATTGAAAATCCCTCCTTGAACTCCTCTCCACCCTTGCCCCTTCTTCAAACCTTCCCCTGGCCAATGTGGGGTCCGTCAGGAGTGGCAAGAGCCAAAAGGGCCAATTTGGAACAAGGAGACAATTGTCAGCAGATCATCCCATGCCTTCGTTCACTGATCTAAAAGCGTGAAATTCAAATAGACGTCAAACATAAAATGGAGACTACATGAAGATCGCAACAAAATGGAGGTCTGAAACAACAAAACTTTCGGATTCAAAATTCAGGTGATTTGTTTTGTGCGCAAATCTTTTGGGACTTGCAATCAGGTGATTTGTTTTGCGCACAAATCACCTGAAACAGCCTGATTCGGGTACAGATCGTTCTGTACCCGAAGTGTTTCGCACATCCCTAATAGCAAGGACTTTACAGGTCAGCATGAGAAATCTTTTTCTGCATAAGATTACATCATTTTCAAAGTCTGCTCAAACCAACCGGGGCAATTCACACAATCATTCTGGGCGGATTGGGAGGGCATGGGAGGAAAGCTGTTAATGGGGTTAAGTGAACGGGGAGCAGAGGAATCCGTGAGGATCCCGCCACTTCTCACGACCAGCTTAACCCTGCTTGGGGCAGCCCAGGCAGGGTTAGGCTGGTTGTGAAAACAGCCTCATTGTGTGTGTGGTGTTAAGCAAAGGGCTGAGGTTTTGTTTTCCTCCCTATACTTCTTGTACATCACTTTGAGCTCTTTCTGGAAACTCAGTTTATACATAGTAACAAATGCAGAAATAAATATTTGAAACATGAGTGTATGTAAACAGGGCAGCACATAAAGACTCTTAGCCATATATCCAATCAGATACATGGGTAATTCAGATTCAAAAAGATGATTTGAAGTCAACGAATTCCACAAGCTTGAATCACAGGTTGCTCTCTTTCGGCTCACTCACAACAAAGCCATTGCCTTGAATGATCTTCCTACCCATTAAAGGCAGAATATACAACAGACAGTACCGGACTTGAATCTGCTACTCGGTTTCCGCCGACATTGCCAGTTTTCATAAGATTGTGTCCTTCCCATACCATGGTTTAGGGTCCAGAATTCATATGTTCAACCAAGCCATAATAGAATGGTCTGTCTTTCAGGTGAAGGTCATGTTGTGTCATTTGTTAAGTTCTGTTTGGTAAGTATCAAAGCATGCATATATTTCACAGAGGCCAATTGGAAGTCCTTCAGTCATTATTAGTAATCTTCAACAGAAGAGGTCTCATGCCACAATTAAACAGGGATGAAACCAGTTTGCATTTTTATTGTAGATATGCTCTGAAAAAGAGAAAACCTCTCAGTTTCACTTTCATGTGCTTCCCTTTCCCTCCCCTTTAAAGCTTTTTCTGAAAGAATTGATGAGGAGGGAGGCAGGGAGGACTCTTGAGAAAGGTGGGAGGAGGAACCCTCTTTATTAGGTCTGCTTACTTTCTTGTCATGATTTTCATGTGCATGCCTCTCTTCATCACTCCCAAACTAGGTAGCAACTCTAAAGGGATAGATTTCCCTGAACATTGGTGTACCATTACATCATTTTAAAATGAAGGAGGCATTTCAGAAAACAGATGATTCTTTTATTCTTCCCATTAAAAAAAACAAAAACCCAAACATTCCACACACACAAGAAAAGACTGAGAATCTCTGTTCTAGTATAAACAGGGCAAGTGATTCATGATTGACTATACCAGAGTAACTGATTTAGCTGAACCACAACTGTCTTTTTTTGGCGGACAATTTCATAGCTGTAGCTATGTGAGATGAACTAATTTTTAAAAAGCTTATTAAAAGAAAGATCAAGAAAAAATGGAGTCATAAATGCTGAAAGAAATTTGGCTGCTTCTTCCTTAAAATTATCTCTGCCCTAGTGGCTTTTCCTCAGCACCACTGGAGATGCAGCCAATCCCACTCCAATGGGAGTTTTAAATGAGCATTATCAAGTTTCAGTGTTGAATCTCTTCTCATCTCTTTGTCGTAATTGGTGGCACGGGCTAAAGATTCTCTGCAAGAGGCAAAACCGGTTGGATATGTCCATCATGCCCTGAGGCTCTAAAATAATTTTAAAGTGTTTTTGATATTTCCCTTTAATCTCATTATTATCTGTGCTCTTTCCTTCCCTGCTTGCCAGTTCACACCAGCAATCCAAAGAATATTCCTCTGGTTTGTTTACTGCAGTTATGGATGCCTTATTATTGAAATAATTACCTTAATTAACACTAATTGCTAATTATTAATCTCACAGTTATAAGCTTCCCTTTCCTTGTACACATATTTTACATTAGTCATTATGAAAAGCAAGACGTGGAGCAAAATGTATAATTACGAGGCACAAAGGACCCAGAGCTAAAGCAATAAAAATCAAAGAGAGAGGGGTGGAAAAAAAATGCTCTCAGCATTCCTGTATAATAAGTAGGACTTCCTGTGTCACAAAGAACTTTATGAGAAGGCAGGGGTAGGATTCCTGACCCCCTGTAGGGAGGAATGATGAAATTAAATGCTGCCTTCCAGCAAAGATGGCATTTTGAAACTTATCTACAACATGCCAAATGACTGTTTTCAACAAGGCACGGAGACAAAGCTAAAGCTGACAGCTCACTTTTGAAGTAATATATTTTAAAAGTCAAGGCAGTGCTTTGAAAAGGGAGTGAAAAACAGTAAGCAGATAAGGATATCAACAAGGCCTTGAAAAAATATTTTCTCTCCCCTTCCCCCCCACCCCAACCCGGCTTTTCTCAAAAGATGCTTTAACGTGTAACATGAAATAAAATAAAATCAGATGGAAACTTCATTTTCATGGTTTCTTTTTATTTAAACCCAATCCAATCCTGGAGCATATCACAATACATACCACAGGAAGATATAAACCAGTATATAGATCTCTGTGTTTTGGGGGCCTCATCAGTGACGAGCCATTCAGTGAAAATCATCACTTAATGTCACAGTCATGGGTACTGTAAACTGACCCAGAGAAATGAGTCATAAGAACATGAGTACGGTCCTGCTAGATCAGGACCTAGGCCTATCTAGTCAAGCATCTTGTTTCACACAGTGGCCCACCAGATGTCTCTGGGGAGCCCACAGGCAAGAGCATACCCTCTCTTGCTCCTTGCAACTGGTATTGAGAGGCATCGTGCCTCTGAGGCTGGAGGTGACCCACAGCCACCAGACTAGTAGCCATTAATAGTTCTGTCCTCCATGAATTTGACTAAGCCCCTTTTAAAGCCATCCAAGCTGGTTTATGAGCAAGTAAAAGAGCACTGGTCCCAGTATCGATCACTGGGGGACCCCAATTCCTGCTTCCCGCCATTGTGAAAACTGTCCATTTATTCCTGCCCTCTGTTTCCTGTCTTTCAGCCAGTGACTGATCCACACATGAATCTGTCCCCTTATTCCATGACTAGTAAGTTTACTCAAGAGCCTTGGGCGGGGGGACTTTGTAAAAAGATTTTTGGACGTCCAAGTATACTATGTCAACCAGATCACATTTATGCCTAAGGGTGTGCACAAAACCGGTTTGCCTGGTTCGGTTTGAATCTGAACTGGACTCAAACTGGACAGGGCATGTTTGATTTTGTGCACCTCCGAACACCCCCTGGTTTGGCTCACATTTGAGCTGGCTTGGAGGCTCTGTTAAAATAAATAAATAAATAAATAAATAAATAAAATGAACCTGCCACCTCTGTGGGCACTGTTGTGGGAAGGGGTATCCAGAGGTTCCCCCTCCCCCTGAAGTGTCATGCAGGTGTCCATTGCACATGTGTGGCAGCCTCTAAAATGGCCGCTGCAACTACACAGAGGCCAGAAATGGGCCCCAAACTGTCCAAACTGGGCCTTTATGAGGCTGGTGGGGGGAGGGGGAGCCTTCAGAGACTCACCACACACACCTGAGGCAGCGCCCCCGGAGGCAATGAGTTCTCTCTCTATACACACACACACACACACACACACACACACTCTCTCTCTCTCTCTCTCTCTCTCTCTCTCTCTCTCTCTCTCTCTCTCTCTCTCTCAGAACTTCCGAATACTGGCCATGAGGGTGGGTGGCTTCAGCTCAAGTTTGCAATGAACTGGGGCAGCTTTGGATAGAGGCCAGTTCAATGTCAAGCCTTCGAACCGGGTCTGTTCGATGTCGAGCTGATTTACATCCCTATTTTCCACATACCTGTTGACACTCTCAAAGAACTCCAAAAGGTTAATGAGGCAAGACCTGCCCTTGCAGAAGCCATGCTGGTTCTCCTTCAGCAAGGCCTGTTCTTCTATATGTTTAACAATTTTGTCCTTAAGTATGGTTTCCATCAACTTACCCAGCATCTCAATTAAGCTAAGAGGCCTATAATTTCCTGGATCCCTTTTAGAAAATTGGAGTTACATGGGCTACTTTCCAGTCATCTGGTACAGAGCCTGGTTATAGGGACAAGGTACATGTTTTAGCTAGGAGATCAGCAATTTCACATTCAGAACTCTTGAGTGGATGCAATCTAGCCCTGGTGATTTGTTAATTTTTAGTTTTTCAAGACAGTTTAGAACACCTTCTCTTGTCACCTCAGATTGTCCCTGTTCTTCAGCCTCTAAATCTGAGAAGCTCAATTCCGAAGAGGGTATATGGTCAACATCCTCTGCCATGAAGACAGATGCAAAAAACTCATTCAGCTCCTCTGCAATCTCCTTATCCTCCTTAATAATCCATCTCACACCCTTATCATCTAAGGGTTCAACCAGCTCCCTGGCAGGTTTTCTACTTATGATATAAGATTTTGTTATTCCCCTTGACACTTCTAGCTATATGCTCCTCAAATTCTCTTTTTTCATTCCTTATTGAGGTTATTCACATGATGGGGTGGAATCGGGCTAGCAGAGGCTAGCCCGATTTCGCCCCATCGTGTGAACCACTGGGCTCGGCTGGGAGCCCAGTGGTTCGTAGGTGGGTAACGCGCCTAACTACCCCGCCCTAAAACCAGGTTTGTGGAGCAAGCTCTCAGCAAACCTGGTTTTAAAGATCGTGAGTAGCCACGGCGCAGCTCTGTGGCACAGTTACTCATGAGTAGACCCCCAGAGGGGAGGCAAAAAGCTGCCTCCCTGCTCCGGGGGTCTCCCCAGTATGCCCTGTGTGCTCGCGACCCCCGAGCTCCCCAGCCCCTGCCGGCTCTGTCATGGAGCTGGCAATTGTGTGGGCCTAGCCGGCTCATTGTCTCCTTGTATTTATTTTGCCAGAGGGTTTTTTTTTTGGAAGAAGTATTCTTCCCTTTTAAAGCTTCACTGACTCTACTTGTTAGCCATGCTAGCATCCTCTTATACCTTTCCTCCTTCTTGGTATACATACCTACTGAGCTTCTAGTATTGTGGTTTTAAATAAGTTCCTCGCTTTCTGGAGTGATTTGACTCTCCTGACTTTCCCTTTCAGTTTCCTTTTTACCAGACCCCTCATTTTTGAGAAAGTGTCCTCTTCTGAAGCCCAACACATCTGTGTTGAACTTCCTTGACAATTCTCCACTCGTATATCTGGATCACACTATGGTCAATGTTCCCCTATGGTTCTGCAACTCTGACATCTTGCACCAGGTCCTGGGCACCAAGATTACCATCTCTCTGGTTGGTTCAGGGACTAAATGTTCTAAGGCACCGTCATTTAGCATGTCTAGAAATTTGGTGTCTCATTACCTCAATGTGAATTTACCTAGTCAATGTGTAGGTAGTTGAAGTCACCCATTTTTACTGCTTTGTCTCTCTGACACCTCTCTTATTTGCTTCTCCAACTCCAAGTCACTCTAAGTGTTTTGATCTCGAGGATGATAGCAGATTCCTAGTAACATATTTCCTTTCAGTCCTCATATTGTTCGTGGAGGAGAGGTCTATTGATGGCTACTAGTCGGAGGGCTGTAGGCCACCTCCAGCCTCGGGGGCGGGGTGCCTCTGGGTACCAGTTGCGGGGGAGTAATAGCAGGAGAGAGGGCATGCCCTCAACTCCTGCCTGTGGCTTCCAGCAGCATCTGGTGGGCCACTGTGCGAAATGGGATTCTGGACTAGATGGGCCTTGGGCCTGATCCAGCAGGGCTGTTTCTACCAGGTTTCTGTAATGTCCACTATATCTATGTTTTCATTAGTACCCATCTTCATGCGAGGCTTCTTTCATTGGTATATAAACACCTATACCACCCACAAGTCTCTTACCTGGCATTGGTGTGTACTATCTCCCTTACCATCATTTGACCTTTTTGGCATGCTGCCATGTGTTTCCCTCTGCTCAACTCCTGACTCCACCCTGTCCCCTTCTGGTTAATCTGAAACATGTACAGACTTCACTTGCCCCAAAATGTATCCCAGTGCCTAACAAATCTAAAGCCCTCCCCTGGGCACCACTGTCTCATTCATGCATCGAGACTTCTCAGGTCTGCCTTTCTTGCTGGCCCTGCATGTGGAAGGTAGCATTTCAGAAAATGCTACCCTGGGGGTCCTCTGGTAGCATACTCCAGTATGCTACCTAGCTGCCTAAATTTGGCCTCCATTATTTCCCAACATAGTTGGTGCCAATGTGCACCACGACAGCAGCACTCCCCAGCACTGCCCAACAGTCTACCTAGATGTAGCATGACATCCATAACCTTCGCACCAGGCAGGCAAATCTCCATTCAGTCTACATGTGGGTCACATACTCATCTCTCTATGCCCCTAATGATTGAATCACCCACTACTGGGAGGCCCCCGCCAGAGGAGTATCCTCTGTGTGAGAGGATATGGGTGCAGCACCCAAGGAAGGGCATTTTCCCCTCTTCCTAAGGGCATTTTCCCCTCTTCCTCAGGCTGATGTCATCCTTCCCTGAGACCTTCATTCTCCATGACAGCAAAGAAGCACCATCTGCCTGGGATGTGATGCCTCTATCACATCCCAGTGGGTCTCATCCACACACCTCTCTGCCTCCCTGAGCTTTTCCAGGTCAGCCACTTTGGCTTCAAGGAAATGAACTTGTTCCCTGAGAGCCAGGAACTCTTTGCATCAAGCATACACTGATGACTTCTGACCCTCAGACAGATAGTCATACATGCAACACTCTGTGCAATACAATGGGAAGCACCCACTCCTTCATAACTGGTTTCTTTGGCTGTTTAGAATATATAGGTCTTGTTCCAGTGGTGGCTACTGTGGGTGCATATGAGAATAAAAATTGGCACAAATGGGGTTAACTCAGCATATCCACAGGTGTGAAGCAGCCGGAAATGATGGTGGAAGTCATTTCCAGCCACCATTTTTGTGAAATGGAGCCATTTTGTGGTTCATTTTCTCTAAAAAAATGGAGCAGAAAATGCCAGGGAAAGGCTACAAAACAGACAGGAAGGCTATTCCCACGATCAGGCAAAATCAGGCTAGGGGAGCCTAGCCAGATTTCGCCTGATAGTGGGGACCACTGTGGCCTCCTGGCAGTTAACCTGCCAAACCACCCCTCCCCTTAAACCGGGTTTGCAAAGCGAGCACTCTGCAAACCCAGTTTTTCTGCTCGTGAGTTGCTGTGACGCGGTGCCTGCTAAGCCCACTCTCCCCGCAACCCCCCTAGAGGTTCTTCTCATGGATCATGAGAAGAGCCTCTATTTCTCACTTATTGGGGACATTACTGGATCATTGGAGGCCTGCAGACATGGTAGGGCACTTTATGTCAGCAAAGTCACATGTATTTTGCCCTTTATTTTGCCCTTTTTGGTGCTACTTCAGCCTCCAGGAATCTAACTTCTGCAATCCCATTGCCCCAATAACACAGTTTCCGTATCCATGGTAATTACGGAGAATGGAAACCCCATAAATACTGAGGTTCTCCTGTACCACTTTTTAACAAGAGTAATAACATACAGCAGCTGATGTTCTTGTGCCAAATTCGTCCTTGGTTCCTTAGTATATGAGAGAGAGAGAGAGAGAGAGAGAGAGAGAGAGAGAGAGAATCAGCACAGCAACCCTGAATGTGGCACCAGTAACTTAAAAAGCAGCAGCAGCAGCCACAATATGCAGGAAGAGCAAGACAGTCAAAGATAATTTCACCACTAGACTTGAGTACAAACGATTGCATTTGGCCTATGAGAAGGAGAAATTATGCTACAGCTTGTCAGCCAGCATCCAGGAGAGGAAGAGGGAGAGATGGAACACAACAGCTTGTCATGTGCATAAGAAAGGCTTGTTTATGGAGATCAATGACATCACTCCAGTTCTGGGGTGCAGCAGCAACTATTATAGCGCATGTCAGCAGAAAGGTATAGATATTATAATATAGAACATTAGGCACAAAACTATACAGTGTCCTTATGCTTATGGAATGGCTGGTGCCAGCAGCTAATAAGAACAGGATTCAAGTCCAGAAACTTGTATCATGTACAGCACAATCTCTACTACTTCTCTTCAGAAGTGCAAATCCCCCGCTAAGCATCTGAAGAGTTCCCTCTCCTCATTTTACTGAACTCTGCCCTGCAAAAAACCAAAACAAAAAAACCTAGTAACCTATATCTTCCACCTAAAAGTGTTTTTCTTCCCCCACCAACTTAGTAGCCCATGTCCCCCCCCCAAAGTATCTCACTCCCCTAGGCAAACCCATGTCTTCCCCCAAGTATCCTTCCTCTCCCCAAAAACAATTTTAAACGAGGAGTTATTCCCCGAGCTTTCCTTCTGTCTGCCTCTGTTTCCCTGCTCTTTCAGTGTTCAAGGGGATCAGCAGGGATGGTCCATTAATGAACAAGAGACATATTATTTCTGAGGGAGGGACAAAGGTCTTGGCTGAGGTAGGACCAGTTCTGTAGGCATGCAGGCTGACAATAACCTGGCTCTGCTTCTAATTATGCACAGGTATCAATACTGCTTCAGGAAGATTACACTGCTTGCCTGTTTTTAAATTTTCACACCCCATCTCCTGCTGCAGTTACATCCTTCCTAATGTGGGCACAAGTGTGGTTATCCGAAGAACCCTGATTAACTGCTGAAGAAGAGACCATGAGGTCATGCTCACAACCAGGAGGGTGGGGTGGTAAGTGGGTGGCGTGGAAGGCTGCAGATGCCCACCTTCCCCACAGATGATCTTCAAGGACCGTCTAGATGCACAGATCACGTGCCCAGATGGTCTGCCACTGCCCCAGGGAGCATGGAGGCACAGGTGATGGGACTCATTGTTCCAGCCCCCGGAAATCTCACAATGCACTGTGCCCATCAGTGTTGCAGCAGCAGCTGTAAGCAGCTGGCACTGACACCCAATTGCTTCAATGAGCTTAAGGGAGTGCTCATTCCCTTAACGTCATTGAAGAGGCAGGTTTGCTGCTGAGGTGCTGCCGGGATCTGCGTGGATCCCAGTGCTTCTTAGCCTAGTCTTGGCGGCTCGTGAGAACAGCCTCCATGAAGCTGCAAACATGAACAAAGGAACTTCTTTGACAGAGAACTAGATTTGAGCAAGTGAAGCATTACGGGACATTTTTCAATTGCTCTTTGCTTTTACTTCATGAAAACAGAAGCAAAGCAAAAGCAATGTCATTTATGCTGTAAACTACTGAAGCTAATTGAGCACAGCCCTGTCTTTTTAGTCTGTATATAGAGATCAGCACATCACTGTGGAAAGCTACTGAGCAATCATCATACCGTCATGGTACAAAACTGTAAATGGAAACGTTCATGTATCTTTGTTGTGCATTCTCTTGTTCTTTGCCACAGGCTAATAGCTCAGCTTCAGTACATGCCAGATAAGGGGGAAAGAAAGAAAAATATGGGATGGTGGGGAGGAAAGTGTATAGGCACAGCCACTTTTTAAGGTCCCCACTTATAGGCTTAGCAGGAGTTTCTGGTTCATTCACTCAATCTAGCTAACATCCACAATAATTTCTGCTCTTGGTGTCACTGGAAACAATACCACACAAGAGGTCTGTGTGTTCTCTCAGAATGGCTTTTCATTCACACAGTACCAGTGTTCTGAAAGGAGTTTCTGTTAAGAGTGAGGATTCTACAGCACTGACTCTTAGCCCCACAGTAATCTCTTCTGGCCACTAGAGGCATGAGGAGTTACGTTCAAAAGACAGTTCAAAAGACAGTTAAGACAGATAGAACTGTTTGGTTGTTGTTGAAGCTAGTGCCTGTTTGTGTATGTTGTTCAATGTGGAGTTTTTGTTTCTTAATAAAACTTTATTTGTGTTTTGAACGTAGTGTTTCAAGATAATCTCTTGGGCTAAACTTATTTACCACCAAAGCATACTCTGCTACGTGAGGATTTTTATGTGTCTTCTCACACCCCTCAACAGGATTACCAGCCCAGAGCTCTACTGGTGAATAAAGTCATTAGCCTGAATAAGAAAATAAGGTTTTCTCAAAGATGAAGACAGGACAAGTGCTACAGGGGATTGAGAAATGGTAAGGTCCAGATTTTGAACCGTGGTCTTTCAAAATGGAGATGCTCCTAAAAAGCCACGGAATCAGCAGGGTCTTACACACAGAGCACCCTGTCACAGAAGGAGAAGAAAGACAAGCCTGGGACAGTGCAGATAATAAAGCTACTGGGATAATTTATCAGTGAGTGACTCTATATTGGTGCATTTAAGAAACAAACAGCATGTGGGAGACTTTAAAGAATTTGTATGAAAGAAAGTCAGCTGTCTTCAAGGTGCATCAGTTTATCAAGATGTGTAATAAGAAACCAAAGGAGGGAGAGGATTTGTCTGAGCATGTAAATGAGATGGTGGAGACTTCACAACAGCTGCAAGCACACAAAGTAATTTTGCCGTTCAGATTCTTAGTAATATTTATGTTCCAATTAACCTGTTTTACATTTTTGCTTTGATTAATCTGCTCTGTATATTGTTTTCTTTTATTGTTATTATTATTGTTGTTGTTGTTTATTTTTCTTTATGTGTTGTTTTGCTTTGTATTCTGGTCAATGACTGTAATAAAGATTGGATTGGAAAGTAATTTTGCCTGCTGCAGTTCAGACTGAATTGTTATTGAACATTGTTCCTGAGCATTTTGAGCCTATTGTAAATGTATTAGAAGCCAAAGATGATTTGAGTTTGTAGTTTGTAATAAACTGCTTGGAAGACTTCAATTTGCGCAGAGGTGATGAGAAGCATCTAAAGTCAAGTGAAGAAAATGCTTTAAAAACTTATCAAAAGAACAAAAAGTGTTTTGGGCTGTGGGAATCCCAGATATATATGAAGGTTTAATATCCTGAAGACAAAGACTTTGCAACTAAAAAGGAAGTGAAATTACATTTCAAGAGGAGTGAGTCACCTAGGCATACAAATAAAAATGCATGGAAGCAAGGAGAGAATAAGTCTGACAAAAAATAAAACATGTTGCTAATACAGAGAAGAATCTGAGAGTTAGTTCTACAAAATGTAATGTTCGGATTTGTATTGATTCAAGTGCAACCAGCAATTTGATTAAGGAAAGAGGAAGCTTTACTAAGTTGGACACAAATTATAAGGTTCCATTTTTTTCCTAGAGGATGGGGAGCAGATGTTTGCTGAAGACATAGGTTCTGCAAGGCTACACTGCAAAAGGGAGAAACCATGAAACTGACTATTGATGATGCATTGTTTGTGCCAACACTTGACTGCAGTCTCATGTCAGTTAAGTATGCTACAGAGAAAGGCTATGAGGTGAAATTCAAAGGAAAATACTGTTTATCACAGATGAAGGTGAGCTACTTAAGAAAGGGACTTTGCAAAAGCATTCAAAGTTGGTCTATTCACAGTAGATTGTATAAATGAAGTGGCAAAAACTGAAAACTAATATTCACATACAGTACAAAAATTGTTAATTGATTTTAAATATTTTTATTTTGATGTAAACTGCCCTGAGCCATTTTTGGAAGGGCGGTAGATAGATAGATAGATAGATAGATCGATCGATCGATCGATAGATAGATAGATAGATAGATAGATAAAAATCTCAGTATAATGTAGAGTCCAAGAGTGCTGGCTGTGTAAGGGCAAATGTAACTAAACCCACTTTTCCACAATTCAGAGAAAGAGAGACACAGCAACCTCTTGAGGTGTTACACAGTGGTATTTGTGGGGCTATGCAGATCAATTCATCAGGAGGAAACATGTGTTTGTTAACTTTCATAAATGATTTTCCAAGATATACAATTACTCATGAAAACAATGAAGTACGTGAAAAATTGAAGGAGTATGTTGCAAGCGGAATTTGTGCAGGGGCATACCAAGGTTGGAGTGGGCCCAGAGACAAGATTTTAAAATGGACCTCTCGCTGCCTTCCTCTCCTTCTCCTGGCCCCATGTCTCTACTGCAGAAGAACATTTTGGAAATTTGGACCCATGTAATATAGTGTAGCACATTAACAGAGGACAGGTGACTACAGTTACAAGGTGTAACCAACTGCAGAACCAAATAATACAACAGTATTAGCTTTGTGAAATACAAGGGGGCAATTCATGCTTGCTACCACATGACCAGCTCTCCTCCCCTTCTGTGGGTTCCAAAGGAAGCTTCTTTTCCAAGCTAAACAATTTTTGTCAGGGCTGTAGCATGGCAGGATGTTTTTTTAAACAACATTTTTCATTTGGAAAAGGCAGGTGAAGGGATATTCAGGTAAACCACAGTTTAAAATTAGCAAACAATCTAGGATGCTATGCTAGCTCCACTCTTCCCTGACCCTCAAGTATTTTGAGCCATTTTTTCTATCACTGAGAGGAATGAATTTTGCTCTGGGCGGCAGTATCAAGGCAGTGTGCGCGCATGTGCATTATTATGTGCCACTATTGATACAACACATACACACAATAAATATGGAAGGAAAGAAGTGTATTTTACAATTCTATTTGTCTTATGTTTTAATAGCAATTGCATTTGCCATTGGTGGTTAAAAGTGGCCTATAAAAATAAAATAATAATAATAAGAAAAATACATAACTCTCTGTTGTCTAAGTTTTGTTTATTTAAATTTGAATTAATCCTTGCTTTCATCCTGCATGATAGCCTGAGTGTTAGTTGCCCCTCGAATTAGATGGTCACAGTAGGCTTCCCATTTCCTTCCAAATATCCTGGAGATTGGAGCTAACACATGCCTTAGATTAAGCTGCTTGCCAAAGTCAGAGTGTTAAATAAGAGCCTTAACTTTAATTAATTTGTACATGTTTGTTCCATATTTTGGAGCTGATTCAAACCTTCAAGGCAGGTAATAACATCAGAAACTTAAAGACAGATAAACATAGTAAGCTGCCTTTGGAGTCAGACCATTGGCCAGTCTCGTTCAGGATTGTCCGCGACTGGCAGCAGCTTCTCCAAGGTTGCAGGCAGGAATCTCTGTCAGCCCTGTCTTGGAGATGCCAGGGAAGGAACTTGGAACCTAGATGCCCTTCCCAGAGAGACTCCATCCCCTAAGGGGAGTATCTTACAGTGCTCACACATCTAGTCTCCCATTCATATGTAACCAGGGTGGACCCTGTTTAGCTAAGGGGAAAGGTCATGCTTGAGTTGCTACCACAAGACCAGCTCTCCTCCCTTGCTTGGAGAGGATCTGATAAATGGGTCTGATTGTAGAGGGTCTGATAAATATAATAAATACTTCTCAGAGGGAGGGTAGGATACCTCCTTGTCTTAAGGAGGCTATTATTAGACAATATTTGTAAAAGCCACACCCTACATTGGAGCCCTCAAAGTTAGCTAATTGCCTTGAGGCGGTAATGGACTGGATGTGGGATAGCACACTGAATCCAAATAAGATGGAGGTACTGGGGGTCAAGACCTGAAAGATGGTTTAGATCTTACTGTTCTGGATGGAGTTATACTCTCACTGAAAGATCAGTTACATGGCTTGGGAGTGCTGCTGGATCCCAAACTCTCTGGTTTCTCAGGTTGAGGCAGTGGCCTGTAGCACTTTTTTGTCAGCTTCAGCTGATATGTCAGCTATGCCCATTTCTGGAGGTAAATGATCTTAAAACAGGTGACCTCCAGGCTTATGCTGGTGACGTCCAGGCTTGACTCCTGTAAAGCACTCTATGTGGGGCTGCCTTGGTACATAGTTCAGAAATGACAACCGGTACAAAATGTGGCAGCCAGGTTGGGACAACCCGAAGGGACCATATAACACTGATTCTGAAAGAAATTCACTGGTTGCCAATATGTTTCTGAGTGAAATAGAAAGTGCTGGTCGTTCCCTATAAAGCTTAGGTCCAGGGTACTTAAGAGACTGCTTTCTTTGTCATGAATGCTGCCACCTATTAAGATCATCTGGGGAGGTCTGGTTATGGATGCTGCCAGCTCAACTGGTGGCAACTTAGGGCTGGGCCTTCTCTGTGGCTGCCCCAGGGCTTTGGAACCCTTTCAAAATAAGAGCTTCTCTATCTCTGGTGGCTTTTTAAAAGACACTCCTGTTTTCTCAGGCTTTTAATTAAAATTAATTTTAAATTGTTTGTTTTTATCCTGTGAAATTATTTTAATTGTTTCACTCTGTGAATTGTTTTTAATTGTTTTTATTCTGTGATAGTGTTTTAAATGTTTATTTTTACTTTTATATTGTAATTTGGATTATTTATCCCACCAAGAGATGTATATATCAAGCCGTATATAAATCTGATTGATAAATAGATTTTAAAAAATTGGTTTTTTAAAACTCAACCTAATGTCTCCAGATAATCTCTTGGGCTAATCTTATTTACCATCAGAGCATACTCTGCTGTGTGATAATTTCAAAGTTCCCCCTCACACCGCTCAGCAGTTTCTGCCACTGATAGTCTAAATGTGGTTAGACATTACTATTTTTTACTCATCCAAGTTGACTTCTAATTGCCATGGGGGCTAAACTAGCCCTTGCTAACTGGGCAAAGTGCCACCTTTTAAAGTGGAGTCTGTTCCAGTAAGTGGAAATGGGGGGGGGGGGAGCAGCTGCCCTCATTCAATCCAGCATAGCCTCACTTTAGTGGCGTTTTGTGTTTCTTTTTAGACAGTGAGCTGCTTTAGGATAGGGAAGCATTTTCTCATTCCTTTTGCTATATAAACTGCTTTGAGATTGGGTTGAAAAATGAATTATAACACTAATCAATGATAACAACAAACAATGGTAACCAGAAGATATAGAAATATGTTAAATAAATAAATAAATAAAAAATAAAACCAGTAGGGATATGCAAATCAATTTGTGTACAAAACAATTTGTACCCAAATCTACCTGTTTTGGATGATTTCACCCCAGTGCTAGCTGGCCAGATTCAGGTCCAAAACAAATCACCCAGATTTCAGACCTGAAAATTTTGTAGATTTAGATCTCCATTTTGTGGCAATTTCTCTTGCTGTCTCCATTTTTTGTCAGGAAAATGTTTTGAAAATTCCACCTCCCAAGCTTCAGATTGGTGACTTAAGTGTGCAAAGATTGGCTGTTGATCCCCTCCTGGTTTCAGATTGGCTCATTTCCATTCAAATCTTGTGTTGCCAGTGGTGACTGACCCCGCATTGGCTAGGGGAAGGGTCACAGAAGTGACAAGGGTGGGGGGAGTTCAATGGAGGGATTTTCAAATCTACTTAAGGAGGCAGGCAGCCACCATTCTGCCTTGTGGGCTGAGAGAAAAAGAGCGAGAGAGAGAGAGTGAGCCAGAGGAGCTTTGCCTTGCCTTGCCTGCCAGCTGCCTGGAGTGGATTCTCTGCTTTTTCTTTTTGCTTTCCTGACTGAGGAAAAGAGAAGAGAATTTTTTTCAATCCCCTTCCTACTGCTGAGAGAATCACTGCCTGCGCTTGCTAACTGCGAATCAATATGGGTACAAAATGATTTGTACTTAAATCTACCTGTTTTGGGAGATTTGTGGAGAAAACAAATCACCCCGTGCTAGCTGGCCAGATTCGGACCCAAAAGAAATCAGGGATGATTCAATTTGGGTACAAATCAAATCCAAAAAATCGATTAGTGCACATCCCTAAAAACCACTAGGGATGTGTGAATCGATTTGGGTACAAAACAATTTGTACCCAAATCTATCTCTTTTGGGCATTTTGTGCACAAAACAAATCACCACTGTGCTAGCTGGCCACATTCCGGTCCAAAATAAATCACCCAGATTTTGGACCTGAAAAAATTTCTAGTTCAGACCTCAATTTTGTGGCAATCTCTCTTGCTGTCTCCATTTTGTGTCAGATTATTTTTTAAATCCCAGCCTCTCAAGCTTCAGATTGGTGATTTACAGCATGCAACGATTGGCTGGTGATTCCCCCCAGGTACCAGATTGGCTCATTTCCATTCAAATCTTGTGTTGCCAGGGGTGACTGACCCAACGTTGGCTAGGGGAAGGGTCAAAGAAGGGACAAGGGTGGGGGGAGTTTGAAGGAGGGATCTTCAAATGTACTTGAGGAGGCTGCCAGCCATCATTCTGCCTTTCTGCCTTGTGGGGGAACATAAGAACATAAGAATAGCCCTGCTGGAATCAAACCCAAAGCCCATCTAGTCCAGCATCCTGTTTCGCACAGTGACCCACCAGATGCCGCTGGAAGCCACAGGCAGGAGTTGAGGGCATGCCCTCTCTCCTGCTGTTACTCCCCTGCAACTGGTACTCAGAGGCATCCTGCCTTTGAGGCTGGAGCTGGCCTACAGCCCTCCAACTAGTAGCCGTTGATAGACCTCTCCTCTATGAAGTTATCCAAACCCTTCTTAAAGTCATCCAGGTTGTTAGCTGTCACCACATTTCATGGCAGAGAATTCCACAAGTTGATTATGCGTTGTGTGAAAAAGTACTTCTGTTTGCTGGTCCTAGATTTCCTGGCACTCAAATTCATGGGATAACCCCTGGTTCTAGTGTGATGTGAGAGGGCGAATAATGTATCCACTTTCTCCACACCATGCATTATTTTATAGCCCTCTATCATGTCTCCCCATAGTCGTCTTTCTTTCTAAATGAATTAGCCCCAGATGTTGTAGCCTTGCCTCATAAGAAAGCTGCTCTAGGCCCCTGATCATCTGGGTTCCCCTCTTCTGCACCTTTTCCAGTTCTACAATCTCCTTTTCCAGATGTGGCGACCAGAATTGTACGCAGTACTCCAAGTGTGGTCGCACCCTAGTTTTGTATCAGGGCATTATAATATTACCGTTTTATTTTCAACCCCCTTCCTAATGATCCCTAGCATGGAATTGGCCTTTTTCACAGCTGTCACACATTGAGTCGACACTTTCAATGAGCTGTCCACCACGACTCCATGATCCCTCTCCTGGTCAGTCACTGACAGCTCAGATCCCATCAGCGTATACTTGAAGTTGGGGTTTTTCGTCCCTTTGTGCATCACTTTACACCTGCCAACATTGAACCGCATTTGCCATTTTGTCGCCCACTCCCCTAGTTTGGAGAGATCCTTTTGGAGCTCCTCACAATCCGTTTTGTATTTCACTACTCATAAGAATTTGGTATCATCTGGTTACTCAGCATTTGAATCTAATTCTGTATGATTGTTCCCCTTTGCGTCCTTATGTTGCTTTCCTATATTCACATTTATGGTTTTCTCATTTCTCAACTTTAATCTCAGGTCTTAAGGCTTGGATTATGTTTGTCCTTTCCGGCAATATCCTCTTCTTTTTCTCTGATCATTTCATCATTCATGTTCATAATCAATCTGCCATAGCTGGTTCTCATCTGCTCTTCTCAGAATTCTCCTTCAGGCTGTATCTGCACTGTCTTGTGCACTCTTGATATCTTTTCTTTATGAACCATTGTTTTGTCTCTCTAATTCTCTGTGTGGAATTCCCTGTGGTGTAATCAATATCTCATCCAACAATATTCACAGATGACCTTCCCTATACTATGCCTCTTGCTCCTTTCATAGCCATCAGTACACTGTTGCATTGTATTTCTCATTGAACTCTATTCTGCCCATTTTTAGTTGGTGAACTTTCTACCTTGAATATATTATTGTTGTCAACTCTTGACTCACTTTCCAAGAAATCTTTCAATGAATTATTCATCTCTTTAATACTGGCACCATCTCACCCACTTACATTTGATAACGTTGTTCATACTCTTGTGCAACCAAATGCGTCTAGAGGAGAACAAATTTTGGCCAATTTTGTCCATGATAAATCCATCCACTTTTCCTCCTGTTCTATTAGTATCATCCTTGCCAAGCAACACTACCAAACCATTCTGAACCACCTCAGCTCCAGGATTCTTCAGCTGTACTTTACCTTTTATGTGTTAGGCTTGCCGCACTGGCTCCCCTTCTCTGTTCTGAGAGTAAACGGAGAGTGAATTTCTACTCATAAAACAGTTAACTCTCCATAGATTTTTCTAAATCTCTCCCCAGCCCTTTCCCTTCTCCCTCCAGTCTTTCCTCTTCCTCCCATCTCACTTGGCACTGATGATCCTCATCTAAACTCCCCATGCACCCCTTTTCCATCTTCTGGTTTCCTTCTGCTCCACCATTTCCCCTAGAAATATATAGCTTTGGCTCAGCAAGAACTGTGGTTCAGGCTCTGCCTGCATTGACTACTGCAATCTTCTCCTCTCTGGCTTCCCATTGTTACAGTTCAGCTCTCCCTCCTCTGAAAAGAGCTCTACTGCCAAAACCATTTAAGCCAGAGGTTCTCAGACTTGGGTCCCCAGATGCCATGCTGGCAGGGGATGATAGAAGTTTTAGTCCAATAACATCTGGGGACCCAAGTTTGAGAACCCCTCATGGCCCTCGGACTACATTGTGAAGCCATTCACTAACGCACTGAAAACCAGGCTAAGGAAAGGAAGCCCAGACCATGTTTCAGGGTGTGTGTGTACCACTGAGAGCTGTGCAGCACCCACGAGTGGCACGGCAGCAAGTTCACTTAGGGAGCCTGCTGCTTAGCCCAGGTTTTGGATGTGAGGGTGCCTAAAAACTGGGCTAAATGCTCGTGCGTCAGTGCCACATGGCTTCGTGTGATACCTACAGGCAAGTAGCCTCCTGACCAGCATTGGGAGGCTCCCCATAATGCACTACGCACTCACACAGTGCATTATAGAAGCTTTGGGGGCCTCCCAGCCCCCAAACTTCTCTCCTCCCTTCCTGCTACCAGCAGAAGGCAGCAATTGTCTGGGTGGCCAGTCCAGCAGCCGAGCAATATGGTCAGGATCATCTGTGGGGAAGGTAAGTTTTTCTCTACTTCCTCCCCTCACCCTGTCTGAGCCCATTCTCCAGTCCTGAGAATGGGCTCTATGTCTGTCACTAAATCCTTACACAGGCTTCCTCTCCACTTCAGGATAATACACAAACTCCTGTCCTTCAAGGCACTCCATATAATAAATATTAAATAAAATCTGCCAGGGGGGAAAGCTGCTGCATGTACTCTGTCTGAACCAGGGACAGGAATTTTCCCCATTATCCACTGTGAGTCCTTAGACCCTGGTGCATGCTGATTATGTCAGTGGTGTGTGGCAGCCTGTAAAATCCTGAGCCAGCCCAGCCCCTTTCTATCATCCCGTCCTTGCCCCAGATGATTATTCAGTGTCAGCAATGGGGGAGAAGGCAAGAAACATTTAGTGCCTATTGTTTAGGATCCGTCATTCTCCTCTGAGACATGCAGAAATGTGGATCTGATGTGCCAAGAAACACCCCCAGTCCTGAATGATGATAGTCTCTACAGTGCCGTAAAAATTATTTGTTCCACAAATGCAAACACAGAGCAAGGACTGAAATAAAACACAACTTTAATATGGATAGTATTATTAAACACAATTATTAAACGCATATTAAACACAACTTTAATATGGACTAAGCAGCTACAGCAGAAGTCTCAAGGCTTTCCTTAATTTAATAGGCCTCAGTAGGTTTAAGGTGTATCTTCAAATTACTGTTTCTGAGTAGCATTCTGTATAAGGGAACACATTTTATTATGAGCTCTGACTTTACACCACCACCCTCACCTTCTCTCAGGGGAATGTGGGCAGTTGGGGTAGCGGGGAAGGCTCACTCATCACTATTCAGGTTATTGCTTCCTCGAAGGCCTGAATGGTGAGGACTGTACCAGCCCTGCTTTGTACACAGAGCCTTGGCACATAGGAAACTGCATTTCTTATGATGCCAGATTTCAGGCTTGGAGGCCTGTGAGTGCAGGCTCCACATTGGTGCTTCAATTAACCACAAATCAGGACAGTGATTAATTTTAAAAGAAATTAATTATGAAGTAGAGGCAACTGGTTCCACCCATTGCTAAAAGGTCATACCAGTGCTGGTTAAAGCCAGACTATTACTCTCTGAGTCAGAGGGTTAGCATTTTGCACCAGAGTATCACACACACGGTTGCTATCAGAACTTGTAAGTAAGAAAGCCCATGGGAAAGTGTTCACTGGTCTGTCAGCTGCCTGGGGGATATTACAGAGGTTTAGAAAAGGCAGGTAGCAGGTGAAAGAAATGAAGGAATTGTCTGAGGCATCAGAACAGAGCTGTTCTGACGGACCCTAATTCAGAGCTATTTGGAAAATAGAACTAGAGAAAGTAATATAAGGTCTGGCTGATATGCTCTGCAATGTTTTGTGTGTGTTATATGAAACATGAGCACTCTTGTGCAAATGCACAAAATTGCACCAATGCAGTTGTGCAATGGACGGCACTGGAAATAATGGCCATCAATCCTGCATTTGCATTTGAGCAATTTCATGAATGTGCACAAAAACACTCTTGGGAAGTGGCACACATATTTCATTAAAATGCACAAAGAACATTGCACAGTATGTCAGCCACTGAAAGCAACATCTCTTGATAAAACCAGGTTAAAATGTTCTAGGCAACAGGGATCATATAACCTCTCAAGGTCAAACTAGCTATGATGTGAGATTTCTGTGACTGGAACTTTGGGCACCTTTTTCTTTCACCAAAAAGCTGACACAGGCCTCCCAGTTTGGAGGTGTGGCATGGGGTGTGAGGGGAGCAGCGGGTGGGATGGTGGTGGTGTCTAATTTTTTTTCTCCTGTGTTGTGTCCCCAATCCAAATAATCTAAATCACATGCTCTTAGCCAAGGAGGGGAAAATTTACTGGCATAAAATTGGACCCATGAATTTTCACTTCTGAACAGCTTCAGATGGTGATTTATGATGGGGATTTGAAGGCAAAGGTTTAAAGACCACTCCTCCATGCTGTAACCCTGATCTAAATCACACTCCCCACAGCTGCTTTTTGAAAAATAAAAAGATGTCAAGTGTTCTGATCATGGAATCCCCACATTGTGTCTAATTTGGCTTTCAAAAACAGCCTGGCACAGAGTCTGACATGGATCTCCTTTGGCATGTTCTTGATTGCCTGTTCAGTTCAGTTCATTTGTATGTAACACGTTGTCTAACAATCAGGATGGATGAGTCACTTCAGTGTGGTAACACTGTTCATTCTGTTACCTTCAGCTGATCCCCTCCACCATGATATCATTTGTTTATCCTGATGTGTTTAAGAGAGCCTCTGAAATTCTTAATATGATAGACGATGAAACAATCATTGTGTGAAGAGAGCAAAAGTGCCAGTTAACCAAACTCAGTTCAGCTTGATGAGGCAGGTTTTCTGCTAATGATGCAGTGGTTTTGGCTTTCATTTAAATGGAAAACCTTTGACCCTGTTTTGTTAGACACTACTCGCTCGGCTTTAAATAGAATTTCAAATTATTTCAGACTGTGTTTCAGGAAGACATGCACCACAAATTCAGATCTGAACTGACCCATCTGAATTAACCCTATAGAGTGCTGGTGAGGCCAAAAAATAATGACAAAATGCAAGCCACGTGTGGCATGGCAATTGAAATATATATTCTACACATATAGGAATTCTATTGCTTCTATCCCATTTATTATTATTTATTTTATTTATTTATTTGATTTATATACCACCCTTCCAAAAATGGCTCAGGGCGGTTTACAATTAAAACAAACTGGTAAAACAATGAAAAGCTAAAACAATTAAAAACAATAACACAACAATTAACAGTTTAAAAACATTTTAAAACAAGAATTAAACATTGTCCCCAGACCCCAGCTCAAGAAGACATGTAGACTTAATATGGATGAAAAGGGCCACAGCTTTATTAACTATTACACAGGCATGGCAGACTGGAACACCAGGTGATTAATCACCCTTAGAGAACAGTGCGGGCCAATAGAAGCAGGTCAGAACTCTGAAGTCCTACCCATCACCCTATTGGGCGACACACCCTGGCTCGGGAATGGGCAGGTATGCCCCATTCAATTCCTTCAAAGCCAACCCCCGCTTCTGTAAGAGAGGATCTGGATACTTCTAGGCATTCAACTACCCCGGACTGCGCAGCCCAAAGGTTGGAGAAGTCCTGAAGCAGGTTTCATGGCAATCATTTTCCCCCTGCCACACAGGCCACAAAGGAGCGATTAACCAATCACCCTTTTACATATCCAAGGGTGCTCACCGATATTCTAATCCTCAAATTACCACCCTGCCCGCACTGTTACTGCCATTGTGGCCAACCTAACTCTAACTATGCACCCAGAACACAGAACGGAGTAGGCAAAAAAAACCCAACAGTGGCCAATGCATTGGGAGCAAAAAATTCCTACTCGGCCCCTTCAGGCGACCAGTCGCTAGACCCGCTCTGTACCGGGGAGGGAGGGAGGGTGGAGAGAGCTCCTTCTCCTGCGACTGCCTGGCCCCAACTGAAAAGAGAATGGGGCGGGGATCGGCCAATCCTGGCCAAAACCCCGCCCCTTGACCAAAAGGGCCAATCGGAACCCTTCTTGGGCTTCGTGCAGAGCAGGCTGGGACAAACTCCCTCCCCTCTGCACAAGGCCAAGGGGGGGGGGAGTTAAGTAATTAAAACCCCTAAATCAAGTAAAATTTAAAATTTAACAAAATTTAAAAACCCTGAAAAGCCAGGCCAAACAAATACGTTTTAAGGGTAATTTAGAGCCCATAAGCCCCATTTCACAAATATGGAATACCAAGGCACAGCAATACGTGACCAGCCCAACATCTGTCAGTGAATACATAGTGCATAGGAATGTGCACAAAACCAGCCAGGCCAGTTCGGTTCGAATCTGTCCCACATTCAAACCAACCCAACTTGGCTCGGTTTTGGCACTGGTCAAACCGGACCCGGTCTGGTTTGACCCCCAAAATGGTTTGAACTGGTTCAGAACTCTACTGGTAAAGGGAAATCTGGTGTGGATTCCCCTTTACCAATAAGGAGCAGGAGGCTTCCCTAAACCTAGAGGGAGTAGGAGGGGAATTAGTTAGTACTTACAAGTCCCAGCAGCACCAGCAGCGGCAGCCATGGGAAGGGGAAGTGGGGGCGGCTCCCTCCCATTCCCACTGGCCTCTCCCAGAGTAGCCTGGGCTGGCGGCCTCTGTGCATGTGCAGGGGCCATTTTAGTGACCTCCACTTATGCTCAGAGACCATTTGCATGACCACAATTGTTTGGTCATGCAAATAGCATCTCCGCGTGTTCTGAGGTCGCTAAAATGGCCCCTGAACATGCACAGAGGCCCAAAGCATGCCGCCACTGGCTTGGGCTACTCGTGGCTGCTGCCACTGCTGCTAGGACTTGTGAGTACTAACTCCCTCCCCTCCCACTCTCTCTAGATTTAGATAAGCCCCCCATCACCTTTATGGGCAGGGGTGTATCTAGGGTAGGGCAGGCAGGGCACGTGCCCTGGGCGCCACTTGAAGGGGGCACAAATTCTTAAAATTATTTTTTTTTAAAAAATGGCCACCAAAAACAAAATGGCCACTGCACATGCTCAAATGGCCTCTGTGAGGCCCTAGGCTATGCCAGGCCTTCCAGAGGCCATTTGAGCATGCGTGGTGGCCATTTTGTTTTCAGCGGCCATTAAAAAAACCACAATTATTTTTTAAAAATGGCCACTGCACATGCTCAAATGGTCTCTGCGAGGCCCTAGAGGCCAGCAGTGGGAGGGGTAACCTTTGCAGAACCCCCCCCAGCCTATAGGAAGCACCCCAAAGGGGCTACAGGTAAAAAAAAAATAATATAATATAAGTCACTGTACACATATTTAGTTTGGCACTATGTACAGAGAATCAGGGCTTGTGAATACTGAGCTGAAGCTTATGAGCTAGGATTGTATTCATTTGCTCTTACTTTGCTTCTTATGATAAGTGAGTTAAATGCGGTGTCTTAATAATATGGTTATTAATGGTGAGTTTGTCTTTGAATCAATGTGAAATCCTTAGTATTAAGGCCCACTGGGAGTTTCTTGCTCTCTTTCTCTCATTTTAACTGTCTTTCTGAAATACTAGAATATATTCCAAGCAGTGACACAGTTTACTCTGCATATCCTTTAATTATTTTCAGAGTATCTGGGAAAAGTCGAACTCTCCATTTATTTTTAAAACTTATAGAATAGTGATGCTAGTAGATGCATAGTAGAGAATTAGACAGGCACTTCTGTTAAGTTTTCCAAGTACACCTCCACATAGTATTTGGGTATTTCGTGAGCCATAGCATACTGAAATTTGTAGTTTTCCAGCATTTTTTGGTCTGGCTACGTCTACTGCTAAATAGTTTTTGAAATTTTAAAAGATTAATGAGCTTGACTTATATTTTTCAGCTGATATTATAGTAAAGTTATCTGAAAGATGGGTGTCAGATGCTTGGACAAGGGGCGCAATTTCAGTGCTTGCCCTAGGTGCTATTTTCCCTAGAATCGCCTCTGTTTATGGGTAAAGGGCAATCTGCACCGGATTCCCCTTTATCAGTAGAGCTCTGAACAGGCTCAGTTCAAATAGGGCCTGGTTTTGTTTGTGCTTAAAAATGGACTGGTTCAAATGCTACAACCCACAGCCCACGTGAAGAAGAAGGGGGCAACCTGAGACTGCATTCATCAGGAAATCCTCCATGTGTGTCCCGATGCCCTTCTGGTAAGTCCCTTGATTGTGGTATCCTCCTGGGCGGGGAGTACAGTGGGGGGTGAGGGAAGGCAAGGTTTCACCTACCTTCCCCATAGACTATCTTCTGCTGGTTCTTTGGCATACTGCCCCGCGCCAATACAATCCATGCTGCTCTGCACAGCACAGTTCAGTGGAGGCTGGGATGGATAGTGGATTGTTCTCCTGGCCTCCACATGTCCCACAATGCACCATGTCACAAGCACAGTCCATTGGGCAACACCCCCATGTGACGGGCTCCCTAGGCACCTGCTTCTGGGTGCACTCAGGCTGCAAGCTGCCCAAGCACACATATGATCCTGGTGCTGGAGTTAAGGGCACATTCACTCCACTAACCTTGGCTAAAGGCTGGGGTAAAAATCTGGGTAAGGCAGGAGGACAGCACCGGAATCGACACAGATCCTGGCCCTTAACACATGCAGCCTAACCCAGGCTGGGCTGCCCTAGCCTGGGTTAGGCTGCATATGTGAATACACTTAGTATTTGGAGTATGTGTTTAGGGGCCTTTTGGATGAATGGCCTGCACAGACATTCAAGAGATGTGATGGGAGGGCATCAGGACATCTCTGGAGGATGTTCCAGCAGGCACAGTCATGGCATGCTCTGTTCCTTTTCATGTGTGCTGCTAGCTATATAGCTTGAACTGACCCAATAACAGTTTGTAATATCACTATGATTTCAAAGGGATGAAAAATAGCTGTTTGGTAGATGTTTTCTTTGACATGTCTACCTTGGGCTCTAGCTTTAACTAAATGTACACCAACTTTATTTTTAACTTTATTTTTAATCTTTTTGATGTCATAAACCACCCAGATATGGAAGTTTGGGGTGGTCTACAAATTCGAAAACAAACAACAAACAAACAATGCATGCTGGGGAAAGCAAAAATAAATAAATGCTGAAACAATTGGAAGGCTTTTTAAAAAAAAGAAGGAAAAAAGACTGTTCTGACTGTATCAGGGCAGTTGGAGGGTACAGCATCTAGATACTTTGGTCTGATCTGGGCCCTCTCCCCCACCCCAAATGCATTATCTGTGGAGAGAAGTGAGAGATTAGTCTTAGAGACCATGGATGTGTTTGTGCATGTATGGTACGTTTAGTCTCTCTCTCCAACATGTACACCATGTGTTATGGGAATAGCATGTGAACACACTCTGCATGCTCCTTCATATATGCAAGACCATATAAGACCTCTGAAGCTGCTGGGGCTTGCGTAGCACAGATTGAACACTGTCTATGTCTGCAGATTGCGCATTGCAGCCAGGCAGGTGACCCAGTGTCCGCCCACTCTGTTGCATCAACAACTTGTCCACATGCCACTGAGACATCCAGTACAGACCAAGAACACTGATATATGCTGCAACTACAAGCTCTCTGGTCAGGACTAGCAATGCCTGCTGTCTCAGGGAAGTCCTCTGGAACCAAGTGGTACCCATGGTTGGTTTGGGTGCATTCATTTATGTTGGGGTTTGTGATTATTTAGCAAAGTCCAAACAAGCTATCACTCCAGTTACAGAGTGAGGAATTTAGTTGTTGTAGCTATTTAAGGAACACGCATGGAGATCACCGTAGAGTCTTTGTCCCCAGACCCAAGCCCCAAGAAGACACAGACACCAAGTGTTGGGATAACGGGACACAACTTTATTGAAATTAATTAGTTGAGTAGCGGTCTTCTGGGGCTTGAGCAGAGGTAGGGCTGGGACAAATCACCCTCCCTGCTGCACGAGGCCTTGGGAGGGACAAAGTTACTTAACTATTCTATTGGTGAAATACATTTGAGATAGGAAAGACCTATCCTATCTATCAGTTACATAATAAATAGGTAGGGATATACATATACATATACAGGAGGAAAGGAAGAGGACTGACTCACTACAGGAACTACTTGAGGAGACAAAGCAGGGGTCATAGAGTAGAGGCAAGCAGGGAAATGCCCCAAGTGGTCATTAGGATAGTTGGTGCAAAAGGTCGATGCACTGGAACTCCATCTCCAACAGTCTAAACATTTACAGCAGGCTCTGCGGAACCCCAAAGTCCAATCAGAATTTTGCCTAGCACAAAATTTGCAAGAAGCTCTACTGTAGTTAAAATCTACATAGACCGTAAATTAAAGAAAAAACACGCCTGCCCACATATAAAGCTGGTAACCATTGCAAGAGGCTACCTATCAAGCAATAAAGCCCCCACTGGAAGTTGATGAACAGTCATGATTGGCTCTTCTATGCTGTAAATTATTTGGCCCATGAATGCAGACATTAAGAAACAAATATTAAAATACAACTCAGCTTTAATCTGGATAGTGATCAATCATCCACTAATAGTCTCGAGGCATTCTCTAACAACCCACAGTAAACATAGGGTATGTAATCAAATTACTGTTTATTTTACAGTGTTGCATAAGAGTTCCATCTAGGGGAATGATGACTTCAGTTATGAACTCTACACCTAACACCCCACCCTTCTCAGGTGACCCTGTGTGAATGGTAAGGAGGGCACTATCTCCACCAGGCTACAACCTGCTCCAAGGCCAGATAGGCCTTGGCAGGCACATAAGAACCATCTTTCCCATGATGCTAAGGGGTCCAGGCATGTTTGTAAGTCTTTAGGCCATGATTCTATACTGGTGTCTGAATTAATTACAAATTGGATCAGTAATTAATTTTAAAATGAATTAATTATCAAGCAGAATATCAGGTTTCACCCTTCCCTAAGGAATCATACTGTGAGTGGGATGATATAACTGCACTACATAGCCCATCAGATTTGGCTATGAGACAATATCAAGGAGGAAAAATTAAGTCAACTGAAAGCATAATGTAAGCTAATCAGTGAACACATTTGCAACTATAGTATTGGTGGGAGGGATGAGGACTGTCATTTAGATACCACTGAATATGTTCCTACAAAACTATGTAGTTTAAACTCAGCCTTATTCTATCTCTAACCTCGGTTACCTCAGTTGAATGCTACTATCTTTCAATTTGTCATTAAACACCTGGTAAGAAGAGCGAATTATTCTGTTATTATGAATGTTCTTTTAATGACCATCACTGCTAAATGTTCAGATTTTATTACAAGTTAAATCACTGGAGGCAGACATTTAAAAACAAGAACTGAGATCCCAACAAACACACATTGGTTGTTTAGTCACATGTGTTAAGCCTCACATACTTAGAAGTGCTGGTCAGATAATTGCACACATTTAGAAGCATACCAATTAAGTACTGAGGGTTGTGCAGAGGCGTAACTATAGGGGGGGCAGGGGGGGCACGTGCCCCGGGCGCCATCTTTTCTGGTCACGTGGGGGGCGCCGCCATGACAAAAAAAAAATTAATATTTTTTTTTAATTTTTTGTTAATACAAATGTTTCCTGCTCAGTGCAGCAGCACTGCAGCAGTCAAGGGAGCACGTCGGCGCCCCCTCCCCCACGAGCGGTCCCTTCCGCGCCGCCCCCATTGCTTTGCTGGCGCCTGGCAGCCAGTCAGTGGCCTGGCTTGGCGGCGGCGGGCGCTTGTGAGGAAAAACCTAAGTATAATGTAGTATGTTGGGGGGGGGCGGGGGCACGGGGGGCGCCATTTCAGTGCTTGCCCCGGGCGCCGTTTTCCCTAGTTATGCCTCTGGGGTTGTGTGCCCAGTTATCTGACATCTTCCGGCGAACATTTCCTTCAGTTACAAGGGGCGTAACATCCAGCTTATTGCACTTATTTGTTCAAAATAATGTCCTAATGATGGAGAGCAAGAAGCAGACCTCCGCTTTGCTTCCCACTATTGCTACAAAGTACATTTTTGGGAAAAGAGGAGACATGGGGGGCTTGGAGAGACCTCCAGCCTCATTATCAGGAGCACAACAAGCCCTGGAGCTCAGAGTGAGTGAACTTTTCAATGAGCTAATTCAAATCTGAGCCGAATCAAACCCAAATCATCTCATTTTAGGGAGGAAAACTATTTTAAAAATGGGTCATTGCCCATCAGTACTTCCCCAGTGTTGATCTGTTTGCACTGTTTGGTACCACTGAGATTTGCTTTTTACTGTATACCTAAGAATAGGGATTACACGAACCAGTCCAATTGACTTTTTGTTTTAAACTTTCAAATCTCATTCCATTCTGAATACCACCCCTGAACTCTATAGCTGTCAAAAATATTTTCTGCTCTGTAAGCTTTTTTAAGTACAGCAGAGGCTTGTGATCTGATGATGCATATATGTTGTTGTCTTGGTTTGTAACCTCAGCAGTAGCAAGCAAGAAGGAAGGCAAAAACCTCATCAGAAGAACAATCCATTTTCCCTTTCACTGGCAGCAGATTCCTTTTACCAATTCCAACCACAGTAATGTGAAAATAGGGTCGGAATGGGGAGAGGGAGTTGGCCATGGCACATGTGGATTTGTAGTTATTCTACTGCCTGAGCTTCCAGAGCACTGGGATGGTGAGGGCAGATATCTGAAGGTAGTTTCACAGACATTGCGTCTAGTCCTTTAATTAACAGTAGGAGATCACCTGTATAATATACGAACAAACAAGACAGTCTGCTTAAGGTGTCTGACAAACAAGAATTTAGCAATTAGCAGCACTGAAAAAACTATGTCAGAAAACAAGAAACAGAAAATATTCATTGTGCGGTTAATCAGAACAGGCATTCTCCGTCAGTGGTCACCACATAAGCAAACATTCTGGGTTTTCTTTTCTTTTCTTAAGACAGAAATGGTGCATATCTTGGTACTGTGTTTACTCATTGGGTCACAGCCGAGGTTAAGAAAAAATTTGTTTTAAGAAACCAAAAGAACACACACCATATGATTCACTAAGCCGCACACCACATGTTGTTAAAAGTAGGAGAAATGGGAGAGAGTGCAAACCTGACAATTTTTGTGTTGGCAGTGAGCTTCTGGAATTCTCATTGTCCATACATGATCTTTGGCAAGGACCTTGTATCTGGGCGTGCCATTTTTAGGACAGATTTCATGCTATTGTTGGTGATAGATGATCCATTTCGGAAAACATCTGATTTCTCTTTTTAAGCTTCTGAACATTCAGCTCAGATGTTTATTTAGTGAAAATTACATAGACTACTCTGCTGGAGATTGTATTTGGTTTTGGTGACCACATTATAAGAAGAATGTAGATTGATTGGAGAGGAATCAGAAGAGAAGAGCAAAGATTATAATGGGCTCAGAATGCAAGACATATGTTCAGAAACTGAAAGAACTGAGTATGTTTATTTCAGCAAAAGGAAGATTAATAGGGTAAATTATATGTATTTCAATTCCAGTGCTGTTTGCCTAGCACTACTGGATACACTGATGCAAACTCATTTTATTTCATTCAAGAGATTAATAGTCAGAAGAACTTAGTCAGTAGCCTTGGGCATTCACCATCTAATGGAAAGGCTATCCATTTTTGTCCCGTTGAATAAAAGTGGATTGGCATAGTGGAGATTATGGTATTTATTATGAAATATACTAGACTTAAAAGGCTGCCATATACAAGAGGGAGAAAAATCTTTCCTTGCCTCAGAGGATGGAGCAAGAGGCAAGAAAGTGAAGAGAAGAGCTGTAGTTCAGTGATAGAGCACCTGCTTTGCATGCAGAAGATTCCAGGTTCAATCCCTGGCATCTCCAAGTAGGGCTGGGAAAGCCCCCTGTCTGAAACCTTGGAGAACCACTGCCAGTCAGTGTAGACAATCCCGAGCTATATAGCCTCAGTAAAGAGCATCTTCACAAGCTAAAGGGAAGGCATCAACTGACCAGTGGAATAAATTGTTGTAGAGTAGTTGTGGAGGCTACTAGCATTTCCTCTGGAAAGTAAGAAGGATGTACAACATTCACTCATGCAGTTCTTTCATCCACACATTTCCAGAACAGCATGGGACCTGGCCATAGGGAATTGGCTCCTTCAGTGCTGGAATGATATAGGAACAGAACCACAAGTAACTCACAGAGGATGCCCAGGCACTTTCCCATCTAATCATTGACCTCTTTAATCACTTAAAATGAAACAGTTCCATATGTCCTAAGACTATTCTCTGGACTCTGGACATCTTTACATCATCTCATAGATCTTCAGGTTAAAAGAAACAAGCATTGTTGCAGAGTCCAGAAAAGACCCAAATAGTTTAGTCAATATAGTACAGGGCTGAACCATTTCGACCCTTCAGCTGTTTTTCGACTATGGTTCCCATAATCCTCAGCCACAATGGCCAATAGTCAGGGATCATGGGAGTTGTAGGCCAGTGTCTGCAGCTGGACTGAAGTTGTGCAGCACTGGTATACCAGGTCATCATCGATACAATGATCAATCAAATGGCAGTTCATACTTTTTCTGTTCTTGGCAATGCTTGATTAACAGAGTCAGCCTCATAATAAGGCAAACTGAGGTGGTTGTCTCAGGTGGCAGATTACTGGGGATGGGCTGTCACCTCCACCCCACCTACCCCCATGCCTATCCCACTCCTGTTTTGTCAGCTGCTGTTCTTCCTTGGTGCACTGGATTTGAAAAGAAGAAGGTAACAGGAAATACAGAGGAGAGGAGAATGCTGGAGAGATGCTGTAGCCCACCTCTCTCTCCTCTCTTCCCCACATGAAACAAATGTTCAAAATGTTTGTGAACATTTGGAAGTGAAACATTCAGTCTGTGGTCCTTGGGCACTGGGACCAATGTTTATCAAATATTCTATCCAAAATGTCACTGTTACAGGAAGAAAGGAGAGTGAATTAAAGAGCAGCTGTTGATAAGAAGGCAATTGGCAGCTGTAGATTGTTTCAGACTCAATGAAAAAAAGGGGGGGGGAGGATCATGCGTGGCTCTTGCTTCCAGAATTCATACAGACATTGGATACAATCCTTACCTATTTAAAATGAATGTCTGAGAAGCTTGGCACTGTATTTGGGAGGGCATTGCTTTCTTCCGTGCCTCCGGAAGCAACTCACCTCCTTTCTTTTCTAGAGACATGCCCGTGGCTCCAAGCTCTGGTGGCTCTGCCTGGTTTCATTTGTTGTCTCAGCCTGCATGTCCAATGCAGCTTAAGCATTCTATTAATTGGCCATAACTGTGTGGGTGATGTAACAACACAGCAAAAAAATCATGAGTCTACATTCTCATCTGTGTTGAACTTCTCGCTCATTGGGTGCAATAGCGTGGGCTAATTAAGCAGGTACAAGGAGTACAATATGGAGCAAATTTCAGATCTCCAGGAGAGATAATTGGGCCTCTTATTTGTCAGTCTTTGTTCTCCTTTGTATTTAAATTAAAATGGCAGAGTGTGCGTTAGCCTTTTCCAGGTAAAAGAGACATCAGACATCAGTTTTTCCTATTAAAAGCTTGGCATGGAATGGCCAGGGAACATAATAAATGTCTGCTGAAGACATCAGACATTGGGCCATCCAGTCTAGCAATCTGCTTCCCACAGTGGCTAACCAGATGCTTCCAGGACAGCCTGCTTCTACCTTTGCCCCCTAACCCTACCTCCCCACCCAGAAACTGGTATTTAGTAATATATAGCCATTGTGACTAGTATATCTAATCTCTTTTTTTAAGAACAGGAGCACTTTCTCTCCCTTAACCTGTTCCCCCACCAATCTGTTTCTAAACTAAAAAGCCCTGAATGTTTTACCTTTCCTCATCATAAAGTTGCTCTTCCTCCACCACCTCTACCCCAACCCCCTTGATCATTTAGTTGCCACTTTCTGTATCTTTGTCAGCTCTACAATATTCTGAAAAGGCATTTTTGAGAACTTCAAGTACTTTCCTCTGCTTTCCCAACTAAATGATGGTGACTTTAAGAAATTCATTGGAAGAAATAAATACAGTAAGATCCATTTTTGAAAACCACACTTGAAGCAGATGTGATTTAATGTGGCCATGTGGGGACAGGAAACCATCTTTCCTTTCCTTTCCCTATGTAAACTACTTTTAGAATTTCTTGTTGAAAAGCAGTGTGTAAATTGTTCTAAATAAAATCATAATAAGAAATAAGATAAGAATTCTGTATGTTTAGGTGAACTGATTGCTGACATCTCTTAGAAAGTATTTAGGCCCCCAAATGGATATGTCTTCACTGGCCACTGGAGTTTCATAGTGAGATTTTAATTTGCTTTGATTTGATTGTGCAGTTATTGTAAGAGTTTGGCTGAAAAATAGCAAAGATTGTCTTGTAATAAGATAATACCATTGCACTTTCCCCAATTATGGGCTTCACCCAAATTAGAGCTTTCAGTGGAGCTGCATCTCTTTCAGGCCTTGTCTTGGAACACCATCTACAAACATACGTTGATTCACCAGGATTGGCATTTGGACCTCTGCCACATAAAAATCTAAAGGGTGTTGTCAGATTTGTGATTCAGGCTTATTCATAATTTATATTTCATCTCTTATTTGTTATAAGTGTAACTTTGCTAATCACAATTATATGTTTTATTTATTTGCTGTAAATGCAAATAACATAAATGTACCAATTAGTTCCTGGGACAAACTGGTTAGAAAGGAACGTAATTAGTACAATTAGTAAATGTTTTAATAGAGTTCTGAAGTGTTAACAAACATGGCTGCAAGGGGGAAAATGACTCTACCAAGTTTACCGATTTCCCTTTTCGCATTATTTTTTTCTGGGCCATTTATATACATTGTCCAGAAGAAAACTTGGGTAGGGTTTGCCACTGAATTCACTCACAAAGGTCATCTATGCTTGTTCGACATATAGTATCACAACTATGTTTGCAAACACCTATTTGTGACATCCAATGGTGAATGTGTCACCTAAAAAAGTAATATGTGAAGTTTCCCAAAAGTGGAAGGTGAAAGGGAAACCTATGTTCAATTCAGAATATTATCATTTCTCTGCTAACTGAACAAAGAGATCCCCTTTACAGTGGTGACTGTCTTTAGCAGGAGGAGAGCAACTGTCCTATCCAGTCCAGGATACTGTTTTCCTCCAGTAGCTGTTGCTGGTGTCTCCCTTGGGTTTCTTTTTATATTGTGAACCCCTTTGGGAGAAGGTTTTCTTATTTCATTTGTTATGTAAGCCACTTGGGGAATGGTGTATAAAAGCGTATATAAATTGTAACTATAATGTTGTGCATCATAATGTGAGCACTGCTGATCCACCTGTGCTGCTTCAGGCTCCTAACAAAGCTCCAGTTGTCTTGAACTTTTGTGCAGAAGCACAAAATCAGAAGCACACCACCAGTGGTGCAGTGCTGAAGGCATGGGCAGGGATGCAGTCTCTGTACTTTTTTCCTCCAGGTTCTCAGCAGAGATGCAGAGCCCTGAGCTTTCTACATGGAAATAATCTTGATCTTGCTGTGCCAACCATTTATTAGCATTCTTCCTATCTTAGGAACATCGTAAGCTGCCGTATAATGAGTCCCTTGGCCCATCGAGCTCAGTATTGTCTATACTGACTGGCAGTAGATCTCCAGGATTTCAGGTAGGGGTGTGCACGGAACCGGTTTAGCCGGTTCAGTTAGAATTCACACCAAAGTGCCTTCTATCAGTTTCGGCTGATACACCAGGTCAGGTGCGTCCGTTTCATGAGATGAACGACATCAAAACAGTGGTACATCTGCTGGTGACCTCCAGACTAGATTACTGCAATGCACTCTATGTGCGACTGCCCTTGTGTGTAGTCCGGAAACTACAGCTGGTTCAGAATGCAGCAGCCAGGTTGGTCTCTGGGTCATCTTGGAGAGACCATGTTACTCCCGTATTGAAAGATCTACATTGGCTGCCAATAAATTTCCAGGCAAAATACAAGGTGCTGGTTATAAGCTATATAGCCGTAAACAGCTTGGGCCCTGAGTATTTAGGAGAACGTCTTCTTTGTCATGAACCCCACTGCCCACTGAGATCATCTGGAGAGGTCTGTCTGCATTTGCCACTGGCTCATCTGGTGGCTACTCAGGGACAGGCCTTTTCCTCTGCTGCCCTGAGGCTTTGGAATCTGCTCCCTACTGAAATAAGAGCCAGCTTATTCTGACAGCTTTAAAAAAGTCTTTAAAGACGTATCTGTTCACCCAGGCTTTTAATTAATATCTATATAATTATTTATCCAAGACAGCATGTGTGGGGATGTGGCAGAAAGGAGGCAATTGGCTGACAGAGGGGGAGGACGTGATTGGCTGACAGAGGGGGAGACACGAGCAAGAGTTCTAGCCAGGCATCCTGAGAGCATCGGCAACCATTGCCACCCTGGGAAGGAGGACGGGCAGCGGGCAAAGCCCCGCCGGCCTGAGAAAGAGGATGGGCGGTGGGCGAAGGTGTGAGAGAGAGCTGCCAAGGAGGGAAGGAGAGAGATCGAGGAGGAAGTGATGCCATTGCAAGCTGCCCAGGATGGCCGAGCATGCGGTGAAAATGGGGCCGCTGGCCTCCTCGCAAGGAGGACGAGAGCTGGTGGGGAGAGGGAGGTGGGGGAGATTGAGGAGAAGACGCCGCCGCCACTGCAAATGGCCAAGCAGCCAACAAAAATGGGCCGCTGGGCTCCTGGTGAGGAGGACCAGAGCTGGCAGGGGAGGGATGCGGAGGAGGAGGAGGAGGAGGTGCCATTGCGAGCAGCCGAGCAGCCAGTGAAAACGGGGCTGTTGGCCTCCTTGCGAGGAGGATGAGAGCTCCCAGCAGAGAGAACAGTGAGGGAGACTGGCTGAAGGGATGGGAAGAGAACTGGCTGAGCCCTGAAATGGAGGGATAGGAAGGTAGAACTAGAAAGGGCTGAAGTGGGGGGGGGGAAGAGTCAGGGAGAACTAGGGGCGCAGACGCTCTGCGCCCAGTCAGCTAGTTGTTTTAATGGTTTTAATGCTGTTTTAAAATATTGTTTATAAAATTTTAAATTGTTGTAATGTTTTAAACTTTTTGTTTTGAACTGGGACAAACCAGTTTGTGGGCAAGTTTGGGGGATATACTACCGTATTTTATGGACTATAAGACTCACTTTTTTCCTCGAAAAATATCCACCAAAATTCAGGTGCGTCTTATATGTTTTAACAGTTTAATATGTTAAAACTCTGAAAAACTGGATTAAAATTAAGGTGCATCTTATAGTCCATAGCGTCTTATAGTCCGTAAAATACGGTAATAAAAAGGAATCCAGTGAGGATTCCCCTTTATAAGTAAAGAGGCATTCCCTATACTAAGCTGGGGAGTGGGGGAGAGAAAGGGTATTTAGTACCTTCTCTTTGCAGGTGGCGGGGATGGTGGCTGCAGTAGAGACATCAGTGGCGATGGTGGCAGTGGTGGGGGCTCTTCCAACACTCCCCCCCCCCCCGCTGCTGGCCTCCTGAAGAACAGCCCAAGTCAGCTTCATCCCTTCGCTTCCTCAGACACAAACTCAGGAAACACTCCAGGTATGTTGAGAACATTCATGTCCAATGGATGTCAATGTCAGAGTTAAGCATGTATGATTTTCTCTCTCCTCTGTTTACATTGATGGGCTTTTAAAAAGCACAGCTTTGGTTGGACTGACTGAGCCCTTCCTTGGAAGCAGTGCCAGATACAGATTTTTTGCTCCTGCTGGTTTCTGTGCTCAGCAAAGCCTGTCCGTTTTTGATGTATTTCTCTAGACTTATCATTTAACCGCAGACTGAAGAGGACAAATGACAGTTGTTTTCAAAGCTCAAGAAGCAGAAGTGTGAAGGGGTTAGTCAAATAGGAAACGGGTGGGTTGCCAGCATTTCTGGCTCACTGATGCTTGATGCTACTAAAAGTTGCTACCAGGGCAGTTTTATTCATGGGAGGTCTGTAACTGGCAACACTGATTGTTTAGCACTCAGGCACCACAAATACTTTATTATTTTATCCATCCATTACGCTGGGGAGGATGCACCCAATAAAACATGATGACTGGCATCTCAAGTGAGTACTTAAAGTCAACATCCACAGTTTAACTTTGGCCACGTCCACGCTTGTGGTTCTATGATGCAAAGAGAGATTTGTTCTCTCTCTGTGTGTAGATAGATAGATATCTGAGATAGTCTTCTGGCAGTTTGGCTTCCTGGGTGACATTTTTGAGCTGTGAAAGCGATCGTCATTTCCTCCATAGAATGTTCGTTGCTATCAGAGAGTTTTAAAGAAGTAACTATTTGAAAATCACAGCCTCACAGATACCCAGATGGGATAGATCATGATAAATTGGCTATGTGGATTGGCCACCGCACACATATATCACTAGCATGGGTTCAATGAGCCTATGTGGGTTTTCCCAGGCAGGCTATGATATACATTGGTGATTTATTCACATGATGACTATTCATACAACTAGTTGGCTATACAAATATCCGGTCTATTCAGGGAGGTAAAATCCCAGTCTGTGCAGGGGGGGAAATATGTACCCAGAGTATACAGTAAATGGTCCTTCTAACTTCCACCCATGAACAAATAATATTAAAATCCAGATACTATAGGAGCCAAACTGTCTGACTCAGTCCTGATAAGTGGGACCACGAATGGTTTGGCCAGACAGCCTTGTCTGATTGAGGGAGAAGAAGTTGCCTCAGGATAGTTTTGAACTATATTGGAAGCAAACTAAGATGCCTGGCTCAGTCATGAGGAAAGGGGTGGTGGGCCTGGATTCAATTGGGAGAGGAACAATCCTTTACAACTGTAGATCCCCCCCTCCCCTGCAGTGCACATTAGGATTTAGGAATGAAGAAGCATTTTGGAAATGTGGTGGCGGAGACTGAGAAATGAACTATCCCCGTTTGGAAATGACCTAGCCATTATGAGCCAGGTCCAATCCCCTTCTGAATTTTACTTTAATGATTGAAACTGGCTCTGTCATTTCCCAGGTTCTTTTCTCACCACACTTTCCCCACATTTTCTCAAATGTACCAAATTGTGGTGGTGGGGAGGAAAAACAGCAGGTGAGGCTAAAGCCAGTGCTTCCTTTCACATTTCTCCTGCATTCTAAACTGTTCTTGAAGATATGAATTCTGGGAGGTGTACTCTTGTTTATTCCTCCTTGCTAAGTTTTTAGAGTTCACCTGAAGGTTTGTGAAGACTGCTGAACATTCTGAAGACTCCTAAACATGCTCAGAACCTGTATTACCAGCTCTGGCAAGTACAGATCTTTATTCCTCCTGATTTATTTATGGTGAGGAATAAAAAATTACAAATCCCCATTGTCTAAAGGACAATGGAGGTTTTGAGCATGCTCACAAACCTGCCTGGTCTAGAGGTGGAAATGTCAAGGTTTGCTTTAGGCTAGCTTTTGCAACCCATCTTGGCTGCCATTTTTCTTGCTCCCCTATCAAACGTTAGACACCTAGGGTTACACTGCTCATTGCGGGTCAAAATTTCTTCTTTGACCTTATAGGTGAATCATTTTTAGTTCTGCTCTCAACTTGCCCTCACCACAACCATTCATAGCCCAATACTATGTCATAAAACATCCAAACACAGACCTGTAGCTACAACTGAGCTGAATGATCCACTGGCCACTCTGCAGTGGCACAGCATGGCCACAGCGGTTCTGAGGTAGAACGTCCCCGATCCCAGTGAGAACCAGTGGTCCCTTTAAGACAGGTCTGTTCTCACTGGCATCTGTGCAAACCATCCCCATTAAGTTGGCATAGCTGTGCCAGCTTGGTTATGTCATCAGGCTGTGCTGGTGTGGGATAGATAGGCATGGCAGGAAAGGCGACTGGATGGGCAGTGGTGGTGGTGGTGAGTGGGGGAACCCATCCTTAAATCTTGCCCCAGGGCCACACCCAACATTGCTATGCCCCTGGTCTAACATCACAGCACATTTGACACTATTTGCTGCTCATCAGTATGCCCGTGTGGTGTAACACTAGACCAGCATCTAGAGTTGATCTAGTGCTGTGATATTGCAGGAAGCTGATAGGCATATAGAGCAGGTGAGCTCTGAGACATCCCCCTCCTGTGTTCCAGAGTTTTATAGTTCCAAGAGAAGTGCCCAGTGTGGTTTTTTGAATGTTTGAGTTGTCTTTAAGAGTCAATACCAAGAATTTCCATTCTGGGAAAGCTGTATTTACATGAATAGTCAAAGCCTCTGAATTTAAGATGACCCCCTTTCAAAAATAGAGGTTAAATAGAGGTTATGCCTCCATTTACTTTAACAGTACAGGACTGAATTGAAGGTGTCCTCCTGATTTCTAATATCAAAAAACTTGGGGAAAGCCTAGTCTTCGATTCAGGTAAATCCAGTGTCATGGGTAGCATCCAGACTAGGCAGTCATGACTAAGCACCACTGAAATCATTCAGGCAGGTTAGTTAAGACTAATTTAAATTCCATTAGTTTCAATGGGACTTAGTCTTGACTAACTTAGTCTAGATGTTGTTTCATGTGTTTTGTTGCAAACCATAGAATATATGTGATCAGTGATTGGCACCAATAGGACGGAAGGAAGCATGAGTGGCTTTCAAAACACATGGAAGTGATGGCATTGAAAACATAACTCCCAGCTCACCTGGAGGTATTTGGGCATTTCACAACCTTTGATTTCAGTAACTTTATAAAGCCTTTATACAAACTAAAAACCTCCCTTACCCTGGGCGGCTACATTATTAACACACTTAACTGAGCTAACTATGACATACCTGTCCTTTCTGGTGTATGAAAGCTCAGAATTCACAGAGGTGCAGAAAAATACAAAGGGGCCCAGATTAGAATCTACTTTTAATACATGTCCTTAAATCCTCTTCTCAATTTGGAGTGGTTTGACTCATCTGGACTGGTTCACATTCAGCGTCTAGCTCCTCTTCTGTTGCAGTTTCAGATTTGAAAACCTCATGCAGTCTCTGAGATTTGTTTGTCTGTTTGCGAGCATATTCCAGTTTAAAGTCAGTGGCACATGTTTTGTGTAAGATTAGTACAGGGCAGAGAAACCTTGAGTAAAGTGGGACAGGCACAGGGGCGTAGCAAGGTTGGAGTGGGCCCAGAGGCAAGATTTTAAAATGCCCCCCCCTCACTGAAGCTCAGCTCATGAAGTAAAGAAATCTTAAATGAGGCTGAATAGTGGTAACAAAAAACATAGTAATATAACTATATATTTATTTCTCCAGGGTGTGCCTTCGAATGTGCGTCCCAGCACCCAGCCTGATTGGCTGGGCGGCAGAGGCCCATGATTGGCTGGCGCACCCAGGAGAATTGGCTGGCAGTGGGCCAGGCCGCGGTGACGGTGGCGGCGGGTCCAACTCGGCCACGGAGGTGAGGCGAGGTGACATGCCTGGCAGCCTGGGCCTGTTCCCGCCCGGAGACTGGGGCAGAAGGTGGGGGGGAGAGGTAGCCGGCCCCAAAGAGGCCAGACAAAGAGGCTGGAAAGCGGCGGAAGCAGGCCCATTGGGCCGCGGAGGTGGCACTTGCCACGGTGGGCCTGGCCGCAAAGGCGGCACCTGGCCCAGCGGCGGGCCAGGCCGCGGAGGTGCTGGGCCCAGCTGCAGAGGAGGCTCTCGGCCCGGAGGCAGCAGGACTGGCCGCTGAGGCCAGGTGCCTGTAGGATGCCAGGGTGGGAGGGAACTGGGCAGTGGGACTTCCCTGTTCACTGCCAGGAGGAGGAGCAGCGGAGGTGGGGCCCATTTTGGCTGCCCACGACCCGGTAAGGAGAGTAAAATGGGGAGGAGGGAAGGGGGAGCAGAGAGCAGGGGGAGGCCTAGAGAGCGAGGGGAGGGCAAGAGAGTGGGGGAGGGGGAGGGGAAGGTAAGAAAGCAGGGGGAGGGGGAGGGGAAGAGTGCAGGGTCAGGGGGAGGGGAGGACAAGGGAGCATGGGGGGAGGGCAAGAGAGAGTGGGGCAGAGGGGAGGGTAAGAGAGTGGGGCAGGGGGAGGGCAAGAAAGCATGGGGCAGGGGAGGGGGCAAGAGAGAGTGGAGAAGGGGAGGGGGCAAGGGGAGGGGGAGGGCAAGAGTGTGGGGCAGGGGGGAGAGGGGAAGGGTAGCAGAGAGGAGCAGGGGGGAGGGCAAGAGAGAGTGGGATGGGGGGAGGGGAAGGACAGGAGAGAGGAGCAGGGGAGATGGGAGAGAGGGCAAGAGAGAGTGGGGCAAGGGGAGAGGGGAGGGCAGGAGAGAGGAGCAGGGGGGAGGGGGAGGGAGGGCAGGAGAGACTGGGGCAGGGGGAGGGAGGGCAGGGGAGACTGGGGCAGGAGGGTGAGAGAGGGGAGGGAGGGGAGGGGGCAAGATAGTGGGGCAGGAGAGAGGGGAAGAGGGTCAAGAGTGTGGGGCAGAAGGGAGGGAGGGGGAGGAAGTGTGTGGCAGGAGGGAGAGGGGAATGGCCGGCCTCAAAGAACGCACAGATGCTCAGTGCGGGTTGGCTAGTGTATATATGTGTGTGTGTGTGTGTGTGTGTGTGTGTGTGTGTGTATGAATGATACCTATGGGCCACAATAAAACATCAACCTAAATTATTATTTTTTAAGGTTTTGTGAATTGTGGATGATGCAAGTCATTTAATGGTACTAGAGAAAGACATGGGACCGGGTCTCATGATCCGTGAGACCCAGTTTGGAGAAGTGAACGGACAGGGAGCCCTGGGCAGCCGGATCGGCCACCCACACGATTGCCGGCTCCGAGAAAGAGCCAGCGGGGGCTGGGGAGCTTGGGGGCCGCGCGGCCCCCGGAAACCCCAGTATGCCCTGTGCGAGCGCGCAGGACATACTGGGGAGACCGCTTTTAAGCCTCCCAGCCGGGGGTCTACTCACGAGTAGCCACGGCTACTCATGAGCAGATAGCCCGGGTTTGCGGAGTGCTCAGGGGCAGGCTACAGGAGCGGGTTAGTCGCTCTAGAACCACCAGGCTCGGCTGCAAGCCCGGTGGTTCTGACAAGCCACAAAAATTGGGCTAGGGGGCTTTCCTAGCCCAATTTTTGTGATCGTCAGAATAGCCCCATGCTGTTCTGGTAGCTCCAGGTCTTAACACTCACATCAGCTTCGAAGGATGAATACAACTGAAGGAAGCCCGGGTGGGTGCGCAGCTGGGGGAGTCAGTCATGTGACTTGCCTCGGGGGGGTAAGGCAGTGGACCCCCAGACAACTGTCTCCCCTTGCCCTATTATAGTTACGTCCCTGGGCAGGCAGAAGGTAGACTAGAATCTACTGGTGGATCTCTAGATTTGCAAGAGATTGGCAAGGGTTTTTGTTTCCCACTTGCTTAATAATATCAAGAACAAAACCCAGGAGTGGATTGTTGTGTGAAAGGACTGTGAGCTCTGGTTTGGTACTGAAAACAAACTTGTGGACTGAGCCTGTGCACAGAAGTACCCTGTTGCTTAACTCTATAACCAGCACAGGAGTCATCGTTTTGTACCAGGCTCCAGTTGGTAGACTTTAGAGTTCTAGGAAAAAACAAAGTTGACCCCACAGCCCTGAAGTCTGCCCTATTCAGACATTAAGCTGCATGTTCACAGAAGTATCTGTACACATGTACATGTTTTTGTGTGAATGGCTGTACATGCGTCCATTTAAAAAATGAACCTGGGTAAAGATCCCCTCAAACACTGGGTACAGAAAGGAAGTGTACATGTGTTGAACAAAAAGTATGAATAATGTGTACACTGTAAACAGCTTGTATATACTGTACATTGAGCATAATGTCTGAATCGGGCTCCCATCCCTACTATAAAGAATCAGGGAAGCAGGGTGTGTGAGAACTGAAATGATTTTTAGTATTTGTAAGCACAACATATGAAACAGCTAGTGGTCAGATAAATTGGAGGAAACCCCTGCTTACCTCAACACCTGTTAGATGAATAAAGTGTGTGGGGGAAGGGGGACTAGCAGACAAGAGCAATGGCATTGGTTTAAGAGCTCTCCCACACTTGGTTTTCCTAAGCTTTGAATAATTGAGCTGGTTCAGATAATCAAGGAGAATGCAAGGAGGGTGGGGTCATGCTGAGAGCATGCCCATCCTGACATCACTAAAGGATATCCAGACACACTGCTGGGATATCCTTGAATTGCATGAGAGGGTCGATCATCTAACTCATCCCTCTACACTTGCTACAAAATCTAGTTTTGGAGCACATGTTGAGGAATGAATTGGATTAACACCGCTCACATACCATTAAAGGACACTTTGGCAGCACATCAGGATGTCCTCTAGTGATGTCACAGTGGGTGTGTTCTCAGTGTGTCCCCATCCACCATTAACAGGTATGCTGAAGGATGCTTGTCTGAACAGGCTCAGTCTCAGGAAAAGTCCAAGTTTTGTTTTCTGAGAGTTCTCCAAAATGGTTTGGAAAGACACAGCTCATTCTGCCCTGAGCCATTTTTGGAAGGGTGGTATATAAAAAAAATTAACAAACAACCATCACGATAGATGGATTTTGCCCATCTTTAGTGGAGATTAATGGGGAAGGCCTTCTCTGTCTGATGCCGCAGCTCTTACACAAAAACCAACTCCTGGTTTTTGTTGCTGTTTTTGTTAAACTATTGAGAGTCAGTCTATTACAAATCACTTAGAGATCTTCCAGGAGAGTGTCTCAGCACTTTTTCTGCTCTGTGCTAATTTGCATAAAACATGTGCCAATGACTTTAAATTGAATATACTACTTATATGATTATGATCACAGAGTGAGCATGGGCCTATTCACACATTATGTTCAATGCATATACCATCTGTGTATGGTGTATACTTGGACAGATTTGTGCTTGGTTGCACAGCCCTCGGGGACATTATCCTGGCAGCAAAAAAAAAAAAAAAAAAAAGGGGGGAAGAAGAAAGAAGAACAAATCACTTTCCACTCCCACTCCGCCCTCACTGGGCTGCAGAGCAAGGCTTCAGTGCAGCTAGGCTTTCTACAAAGGCAGAGCCCTTCTTCCACTCTTGTAGTCCTGAATAAGATGTGGGCCACATTCAATGTACATTTCCCAGAATGAGTATCCTTGGTATTGACCCTTAAAGACTTTTCAAACATTCAGAAACCCACACCTCACAATCTTCTTGGAAGTATAAAGCTTCAGAATGAAGAGGTGGGGGGATTATATGTTTCAGAACTCTCCTGCTCTGTGTGCTTATCAACATCCTGCAACATCACAATCTGTGATGTGGTCTATTGTTACCCAACACTGCTATACTGACAACAGCCACTTTGGCAAATGTGGAATCTTGTTAGGCTGTTTTGTGACACAGCATTGGGCTGTGAGTGGTTGTCGTGAGGGCAGGATAAGAGCAGAACTAAAGATAATTCACCTATAAGGTATCTGAGAGAAGCAATTTTGTAGGGATGTGCAAAACGTTTCGGGTACAAACATTTTGTACTCGAAACGGACCATTTTGGGTGTTTTGTAGACAAAACAAAACACCCATTTTCCAAATCCAAAAGTTTTGTACACAAAACAAAATGTCCCTGTTTCAGAACTCCATTTTGTGGCGATCTCTGAGACAGTTTCCATTTTGTGTTGGGAGTTCAAGGAGGGGGAGTTCAAGGAGGGGTTTTCAATTCATTCAAAAAGTTAGTTACTCATTCACCATTCTGCCTTTCTGCCTCATTGAAGAGAGAGAAAGAGAACTATTTTGCATTGCATGGCATGCCTCAAGTTGCCATGGTGATGTCATGCCATTGCCTTTGCCTGCTTTGTTGCCAGCCTGAGCCCAGCTTGTAGATTCTCTAGTAGGATATGAGATTTTCAATGAGAAACCATGAATCCACTCTCATATGCTACCAGAGAAGCTACACTCAAAACATCTCAGAAACAACAGAACCCAGTACCCCAAGGGTTAACATCCCATGGGGGTGGTTGGCAGCCTATGTGCTCTACGCCACCACTCTCTCTGGGCCACCCAAGTGCAGTTATGGGGCTGCTGTAACCTTCATCATTCCCTATGGGAAAGAACCTTAAAGACGTGTAAACTCCATTAAATCTTTAAAAATTAGCCCTCTGCCCAATTCCTTTGAAATAATTCTGGTGGTTTCCTTGCCCCCACTGGGCACTACCACCCACCCTACTCTTCTCTGGGCCACCCCTTTCCCCCAATGTGAAGCTATACTTTTGCTGAAACTGCCATTATTCCCTATGGGAAAAATCTTAAACTTCCAAAATTCACCAAAAATCAACCCTTTGCCCAATTCCTCTGAAATTTGGGTGGTAACTTCCACCCATTGGGCACTACCAACTCCACCCACTAGTTTTGTCCCAGAGCCATTTTTAAAAATAAAAAACATTTCAGATTTGGATTTTGTAATTTCAAACAAAGAACAAAACTGGGGTGTTTTGGATTGGCTGATTTTGAACAAAGAACAAAATGGGCGTGTTTCAGATTTGGGCCAAAAACAAAACAGAAAAAAAACACAAAATGCACAACTCTACAATTTTGACCACCGATGAGCAGCTGCACCAGTGCAACCCTAAGTGTCTAATGTTTGATTGTAATATATAATGCTGCCAATTTATATTTTTCTAAAAATGGGATTTCTCCTGTCTGGCCATATGGCAGGATGGACTTGCCTCACTTGTGGCTGTAGTTTTGTTGACACAAGCCACTCTGTACACCATCACAATTATGCTTATCATTAAAAAGCAGGGCCAATTAATTCACAGTTCTGGGCTTCAATCCTAATCCATGGGATTCAACTATCTTTGTAATCAACTTGCTTCCAAACATACATGCATTGGGCCCAGTTGCTAATATAATAAGAGATGATACTCTTATCTCCTTATTACTCTTAGGCAAGTTTTTTCAATACACACACAGCAAAATAAATATTTGCCAAACTTTCGACAAAGACACTCATCAAAATACAATTCTGCCCAATTTACCAAAGTGAAAATGCTGTTTTCTGTAATCTGACTTGGCATTATTGCTCTGCTCATTATTATATTATCACTTTACTCAACTCAGATTATGTGAAACTATACATTGCCAGACTATAATTATTACAGCCCAGCTTCTCCTTTTTCATTTTGATCCTTTGAAAACATAGTCATTATCCTGCATCAGACTGGCTTCCCGAAATGTCAAGACTAAAATGGGCCATGAAAGCTTATGCAAGGGTGAGTCACTGGAGCAATTTGAACCAATAAATATCAAAGCAGTTTCTAAGAAGCAAGCAATTCATTTGATACCACATCTTTCAACACATCTTTAGAGGATTTTCCTCTGTAGGGTTACACCCTGATATTTACATCCTGATCTCTCACACTGTGCTGAACTAGTAGTTTACCACATTAATATGATGCTTTGTCAAGCAGGCATTTCTTCCTGTACAACATGTCAAATTGCCTTCTCCTCCTGATGCTCAGCAAACAATCTGAAAGATCATCTACTATCAAAATATACATCCTAAAAGCCTTGGCTTGTAAGCTCTGCCTCAACAATTAGTGATATATTTTATTAGTAGATGTTGGCTCCTGACCAAAGAAGGAAAGCATGGGACTTTTTTGTTATGTCATTGAAGGTAAGTGAATGATCAAAACAAACCATTTCATATATAAAGCCATCAATTTTATTTATTTATTGTTTATTATTCTTTATTTATTACATGTATAAACCGCCCCATCCAAAGGCTCTGGGCAGTGTACAACAAATTTGAAAAGACATAAAAACACACACCATTTAAGATGCAGTGCTAAAAACAATATAAAAACAATTCAAAAATAATTAAAAATCATTTAAAACTAATTAAAATATTTTTTTAAAACACAATTAAAAAACCTTGGAAGGCCAGGCCAAACAAATAAGTTTTTAGGGCTCTCTTAAAGGCCGACAGTTAGCCTAAGCTGCAAATATCTGCCGGGAGTGCATTCCATAGGCCAGGAGCAGCTACAGAAAAGGTCCGGTTTCGAGTCGCCACCAGACATACCTGGATAACTGGAGACAGATCTCTCCATATGACCTCAATGAGTGATGGGAATCATACCGAAGAAAGTGCTCTTTAAAGTAGTCTGGACTCAAGCTGTTCAGAGCTTAATAACCAGGTAATAATCAGCACTTTGTTTTTTACCCAAAAACATATCAGCAGCCAGTGCAGTTGTTTTAAGACAGGCATAATATGGTCTCTCCTGGTTATCCCAGAGACCAATCTGGCTGCCGCATTTTGAACTAACTGAAGTTTCTGAACTATGTACAAAGGCAGCCCCATGTAGAGTGCATTGCAGTAGCCAAGCCTGGAGGTTACCAGCTGATGTACCACTGTTTTGAGATCATTCTCTTCAAGGAATGGACACAGCTGTCGAATCAACCAAAGTTGATAGAAAGCACTCCTGGCCATAGCCTCCACCTGAGATACCAGGGTGAGGCCTGGATCCAAGAGCACTCCCAAGCTGCATATCTGTTCCTTCTGGGGGAGTGTAACCCCATCTAGCATAAGAAGATCTAACTCATCCCTTAAATTCCAACCTCCCACAATGAGCACCTTCGTCTTGCTTGGATTCAGCTTCAATTTGTTATCCCTCATCCAGCCCATTACTGCTCCATAGGCAGGTATTTAGGGAGTGAATGCCATTTCCTGATGATGACGATAATGATGATGACAATGAGAAGGAGGAGGAGAAATAGATTTGAGTATCATCAGCATACTGATAACACCCTTCACAAAACCTCCTGATGAACTCACCCAGCGGTTTCATGTAAATATTGAAAAGCATTGGTGACAGAATGGAGCCCCGAGGGACTCCATATAATAGCTCCCATTTTAAAGAGGAAACCAAGCTGCACTATCTGGAATCTTCCTGAGAGATAGGAGCAGAACCATTGGGCTTCCTATCCCCAGTTCTCCCAGGCAATCCAGAAGGATACCATGGTCGATGGTATCAAATGCCGCCGAGAAATCCAAAAGAACCAACAGAGTCACATTCCCTCTGTTGATCCCCTGGTCAAGGTCATCCATCAGGCCAACCAAGGCAGACTCCACCCCATAGCCAGCTCTAAAGCCAGTTTGAAATTGGTCTAGATAATCAGTTTCCTCCAAAACCACCTGGAGCTGGTTAGCCACCACTCTCTCAATCACCTTGCCCAACCATGGGAGATTGGAGACCGGCCTATAACTATCTATCACTGAGGGATCTAGGGAAGGCTTCTTAAGAAGTGGTCTAATCATTGCCTCCTTCAAACAAGGAGGCATCCTACCCTCCCTCAGCAATGAGTTAATGATATTAACTAAGCCATCACCAACAATCTCCCTACTAGATAGAGGCAGCCAAGTCGGGCAAAGATCCAGAGAACAAGTGGTGGGCTACACCGCCCCAAGCAGCTTGTCCACGTCATCAGGGATCACAGATTGAAATTGACCCAATCTAATACTGCAAGAGGGATAGCTGGACGCCACCTTAATATACGCTGCAGAAACAGTGGAGTCCAAGTCGGCCTGAATAAAAGATATTTTGTCCACAAAGAACCCATTAAAAGCATCGCAGCAGAACAAAGTCCCTGGGGATTGGTTTGATTGGAAGGAGCCTGAATCAAACTCCTCACAACCCGGGACAGCTCTGCTGGACGTGAACCCGCAGAAGCAATGCATGCAGACCAGAATTGTGTTGTGTGTTTTTTGCTGCATGCACTGCCTCTGCATAAACCTTCAAATGGGTTTTATGCTGTGTCCTGTCAAATTCGAGCCGAGTTCTCCTCCACTTGCACTCCATTCACCTACCTTGCTGCTTCAGACCCCGCAACTCCTCTGTATACCAAGTGGCCACTTTTAAAGCAGATCAGAAGGGATGCTCAGGAGCGATCATGTCTACTGACCTGGTGAGTTTCCAGAAGTCTGAATTACTTCTGTCCAGAGAGGCAGAATTTCAATAAGCAATGAGACCTTTGTCATGGAAATATCGCTGCTTGCAATTGTCTCTTTGCTGCTTGACATCTCCAGTATCCCATCCCATGTGTTACAAGGGATTCCCACTGCCTTCACCAGAACCTTTTCTCATGTTATGCTATTTTGTTTCCTACCTGCAATCATATTTGCTGCATTTTGTTTATTTGCTTTCTTTGTTTAATAAATGTATATATCACTGTAACTGCCAACTTGTCCCTATTTTCCTATTCACCTGAACAAGAAAATAGGGACATGTTGGCAGGTATGTATCACACTTCATTAAAAACAAAACAAAACAAACCTAACACAACAGTGTACACTTTAGATCAGATACAATTCAATTTGTAATATATATATATAATATTACCAAAAAACAGCCACCACAAATCAATAAAACTATAACACCAAATTCTTCTCTCCAGACCTTTTTATTGCCTAGATTAAAAGAAAACTAAAAACTAAAAATAAAGAACAGACGTTTTGACATACAGATGTCAACTTCAGTGTCCATCCCAGATAATCTCCCTAAATCTAATCAGGTACCTGATTAGCACATGAAAAAGGAGGGGGAAGGTAGAAACTGATGACTCACAGTTTTGCCTGCTTAACACTAACCCTGCAGAAAAACAGGGGGGAGGGAGAATGTAAACTAAATTACTGCTTCCCCTTTAATAGCCTATATACCTTAAGATTTCTTTCAATTCTTCCTTATCATTGACCTCCAGCTGTAACTTGTCCAGATAAAATGCTTCCCTTATCTTTCTTTTGAGTGTACCCTGTTCAGACTCTATAGTAAACCATTCAAAAAGGAATTGTGGTAGGTAAAGAAAGTAGCGTTGTGCATTTTGTATTTTTTCTGTTTCAATTTGTACCAAATCTGAATCAACCCCATTTTGTATTTTTTCCAAAATTAAGCCTTCTGAATCACCCCAGTTTTGTTTTGTATCCGAATTAATCCGAATCTGAATCAGAATTAATTCAGATTTAAAAATGGGTAATGTGGTCAAAAGAGTGGGTGGGGGTTATAGTGCCCAATGAGTGGAAGCTACCACAAAAATTTCAAAGGAATTGGGCAAACTGCTGATTTTTGGTTAATTTTTGAAGTTTGTGCATCTTTCAGATTTTATCCATAGGGTACCATGTTGGTTTCAGGAAAAGTATAGCTTCACATGGGGTGGGGGGGAAGGCTGGCCCAGAGTGGAGTGTGGTTGGTGGTAGTGCCCAGTTGGTGCACGGAAGCTACCACAATTTTTTCAGAGGAATTTGGCAAAGGGCTGATTTTTAAAGAATTAATGAAGTTACGTGTCTTTCAGATTTTCCTTGTAGGGTATAATGGAGGTTTCTGCAGTCCCATAACTCCACTTGAGGAGCACTGGGGTGGCCCAGAGCAAGTGATGGTGTAGTGCACATAGGGTGCCAACCACCCACATGGGTTGCCAACCCATGAAGTACAAGGTTTTGTTCTAGAGGTGTTCTGAGAGTGGATTCTCTGGTAGCATATGAGAGTGGATTCATGGTTTTTCATTAAAAATCTCATTTGCTACCAGAGACTCTATCTAAACTCAACACCTCAGAAACAACAAAGCCCAGTACCCCAATGGGTTAGCAATCTAGGGGGTTGGTTGGCACCCTCTGTGCACTACACCACCACTCGCTTTAGGCCATCCCAGTGCCCCCCAGGTGGAGTTATGGGGCTGCTGAAACCTCCATTATTCCCTATGGGAAAAAATCTTAAAGATGCGTAAACCTCAAAAATTCCTAAGAAATCAGCTGTTTGCCCTATTTGTAATCTGGGTGCACCACCCTTGGGGCACTGCCACCCAATGCACTGTTTTGCCCCTGAAGCCCCACATAAACAAGTTGAAAGAGTGAAGAGAATGACCAATGAGCCAGCGTGGTGTAGTGGTTAGAGTACTGGACTAGGACCGGGGAGATCCAAGTTCAAATCCCCATTCAGCCATGATACTAGCTGGGTGACTGTGGGCCATTCACTTCTCTCAGCCTAACCTACTTCACAGGGTTGTTGTGAGGAGAAACCTAAGTATGTAGTACACTGCTCTGGGATCCTTGGAGGAAGAGCGGGATATAAAATGTAAAAAAAACCCCCAAAAACTGGCTTGGTACTATGGAACAGCTTCAAATGTTCATTGAACTGAAGTGGAGTGAGCCGAACTGAAGTGGAGTGAGCCTGTTCAGAATTGTTGAGATTTATCATCACTGCATTTAAGAAAGTGCAAAACCATGAATCATGGTTACAAGAAAGAGAGAAGCAACTAAGATTCCTGGGGATGTCAGGATTGACAGGTGTGTTCCCCACCCCCCTCCTTTTGTCTCCTGTAGTCCCATGTGGATGACCTGTCCCTGCAATGGCAAAAGTTGTGAACCACTGGCTTAGACATCATGTCTAACCAAATTACATTGTGGCCTAAATTACAGACTGCTCGACTTGGGCAACAAAACTTATACACCACTATAACTCATAAAAATCAGAAGAAAAACAAAATAGCTCTTCAAAAGAGCCCTGAACAAGTCAAGAGATTCTTTCTAAACCTTTGGAAAGAAAAACCTGTGTAATTTCAGAACTTTCCTAACCAGCTTCTCTAAAAGCTTCTCCACACAATTTATACCATGGCTTTTAGCAAGAGCTTTGGAATTGCATTGAGCTCCCAAAGATATTTGGTTATTTCTGTCTCAAAATGCTGTCTTCCAAATCTCTTTGCAAGGTCAGTTTGCATTTCAATCACACAGAATACAACACTTAACTAAACCATTCATGCTCAACAGTTTTTGCATATCTTATCTTCTGCTCATCACTCAGTACCTCAGCTGGAGTGGAGAGAGTCCGAGGAGTCAATTTGAATTGCAATGCTTTTCCAAAGAACAAAGTATTCTGGCCAAAACACAGTCATTTCGATTTGGAAACAAAAATCTCTGTTTTTTAATTCTTGATTTTGTTTTGGTTACAAAACCTCCAAATTTGCCATTTTCATGCACAAAACATTTTGTACCCGAATCAAAATGCACAAGCCTAAAAGAAAGCAACTGGAGTATTAGAATAACTCACCCTATATATGCTATCACATAAATCATAATGTATCTTGAATGTAGAAACCAAGTGTTTATTTTCCACTATATATCCAATAACCTGAATAAAAACAGATGATCTGAAACTGTATCAGTTCTAATCCAGAAACTGTATAAAATCCCAATAATAAATCTAAACTATACCTCTCCTGTTCAACTATTCTTTGTTTCACTGCCCTAGTCGTTTTACCTATATAGTGCATATTACATGGACATTTGATTATATATATAACTTCCATGTAATTTGCATTATATAGGTAAAACGACTAGGGCAGTGAAACAGAGGATAGTTGAACACAAGAGCTGTATATGGAGAGGTATAATACAGGCACCTCTGGTTAGACATTTTATGGAACATGAACACAGTGCGGAAGACATAAGGTTTTGGTGTATCGAGAAAAATCAGGGATATAGTGATAATATCAACAAATGGCTTCTTAAAAGAGAACTGTTCTGGATCCATACCTCAAAAACCTGGACCCCCATGGGATTGAATGAGGATATAAATTGGGGAGTTCTGATATGAGATCTTGGCATGATATGATTTGTTCTTTCTGCTTGGTATGCTCTGATGGTATTGTGGACTTAGATATATTTTATAGACATTTAAGAACCATCCTAATGGTAAATAAGAACTTAAGTTTTTGTGGAATTGGGTCCTTTAAGAGTTATATGGAGTGATCAACCCAAAGCAGCTGGGGTTTTGCTCCTTTTGCTACAGTATATATTCTCCATCAGAGTGTCTGTACTTACCACTATTCAAAGAAGGCAAGATAGAAAGCTTTATAATACAAGGTTACCTATTACTTGAATACTGTTACGTAAGTAATGACATTTAGCTTTTGTATATATTATGTATGGATAATTTCAAGATGGTTTGTAAGAATTAATATATTTTTTAGTGTTTTCATGATTTGATATTCTTGTAGTGATGCTTTGTAGGAGGAATTTGTATGAGTACTGTCATAAGTGCCACTGAGGAAGACCTAGAAGGTGGAAACACATTTGACAGAGACAAACAAGTTATACAGAAATATGCATTCTCCAGATGAACTCTAATAACAAGAGGAAATACTTCTGGCAAAGTTCAACAGATGCAATAGCAGTTTTTTCTCTACATTAACTTTGTGGAAAGTGCATCATTTGAAAATAATGAAAGAATAACTGGTTCATGTTGTTATATGTCACTGAATTTATTATTGGGATTTTATACAGTTTCTGGATTAGAATAGATACAGTTTCAGATCATCTGATTTTATTCAGGTTATTGGATACATAGTGGAAAATAAACACTTGGTTTTTAAATTCAAGATACATTATGATTTATGTGAATATGAATATATATATATATATATATATAGAGAGAGAGAGAGAGAGAGAGAGAGAGAGAGAGAGAGAGAGAGAGAGAGAGTTGTTCTAATACTGTTATCCAGACAGTATAGTGAAAAATATAAAAATGCAATTAATGCCATCTACAAAACATGTTAGGATAACTGGGCAAATTGGAAAATGTGGTTGCCCAGTGTGAAAAAGACAGCCATATTGGTGCTAGGCAAGCTTCTCTGGGGATGGCATCCCATGTATGAGGCAGTAGCAGAGCCAGGCCAGCAGCAGCCCATGTCCCACTCTGCCGGTGGCCCTGCTCACCCCACCACCTAAGTCTGATGTCAGATGTGGGGTTAGCCACACCCCCGCGTCTGACATCAGATGTGGGGGTGTGGTCTGGCTCCCGAACTGGACTGCATAGCCCCATTTGGGAGTTAGATCCAGTCCAGCGCTGAGTTCTCAGCATGGCCAGGAGTGGCTCTCCCTACCTTAAAGGCAGAGAGAGCCTCTCCTGGCCACACTATGAACACAGTGCAACCCTGTTCAGGAGCTAGATTGGGCCCAGTGCTGCCTTTAAGGCCAGACCACACACCCCGTGTCTTTCAACCTGGTTGCCCAACAGTGGCTACGCCCCTGGTATGAGGTGTCACAACCAAGAAAGCCCTCTCTCTAATCACCATCTACCTACCTTCAGATGTCAGGAAGACTTGTATGAATGTGAAGTTTAGGGAGACTCATGTGACAGAAGATAATCCTTCAAGTAGGGGTGTGCAAGCAAGCTTGATTCAAACCAGACTCGACGTCGAACTGACCCAGTTCAACAGGTCCAAGTTTGAACTGGTCTGGCCTCACAGATATTAGGCTGGTCCGAGTGAACTGAGCTGAGCCCAGTTCGAATCGAGCGGTTTGAATGGCATGGAGGTCATTTCGAGCCATTTAAAGTACCAGTGGCCATTTCACAGCTCCGGCAGTGGCATTGGCCATGTGGTGACATTTCTTTCACAATGCCCGAATAGTTCTCCTGCCACTGGCTTCTGATTGGCTGGCTGTGTCCTCTCCCCCAGTTGACTTGTCATGTTGCTAGTCAGTATGCTGTGGGCAGAAATGTGTCCCCATTGGCTGTGGGGGAAGGAATAAGGGGGTTGCAGAAAAGAGGGATTCAAAATGTATTTTAGGCCAGCCCTTGGCCTAGCAAAATTGCTGTTTCTTGGAGTGGCCTGGACTCTGTGGAGTGAGAGGATTACTGCTGACTGTTGAGCGGGGTCTCTGCTCTTTTCAGAAATATGCAATTGCCTGCCTTGCTGCTGTGCTTGAAGCCTTCCTTTGGATTCATTTTTTGGGGGATTCTTTCTTTCCTCTTTTCCTTTTTATTTTTTGCATTATTTCCCTGGCTGGCTGCTTTTATTTTTAAAGCAGAGGAGAGAGTGGTGTTGTGCCTGGCTCCTGCTGCCTATCCAGCCAGACAGCCAGGCCCTGCTGCTACAGGGTTTTTTCCTTGAACTGCACTGACTGGGCCTGACTAGTCTGAGAAGCATTTTTCTCTGTGTCTCATCCCCTCCCATATAGAAGGAGGCGGGGTGAGGGAGCTTTTGGCTGCTTAAGTTTATTTTCATTTATTTCTGTGTGGGTGGGCCTGCTGCCTATGGGCCCCTATCTGCCCTCCCACCGGCTGTGAGCAAGTGCCAGGGATGCTTCTGTGTACTGGGTCTGCAACCCCTGGCCTGGGACTCCAGCTGAAGACATTGAAAGGAGAAGATGTCTGAGTGTAAGAACAATTTCTTAAACCCCTTGCCCTCCAGATTTGGTTTTTAAATAAGGCCAGCCTGGTTTGTGGGGAGGGTTGCTGTGTTGTGTAGGTGGGTGCTACTTCTAGGTGTTAGATTGTTGTTGTCCAAATCCCTCCCAGAGTCAGGGTCATGGCTGACACCCATCAGGTCTCCAACAAGGCTTGGACCAGAGTGGTGGGCAGAAGAAGGGGGTCTCCCTGCTGGTGGCAGAGGGCAGGAGGGAGGGGCAGCCACCCACTCCACAAGTCTTCCACCCCGGCAAGAGGCACACAGGTTCTCCTATCCTGAGGAGCCTGGCTATGGAATGCAGGTGCCACCTCTGGTGCCTGCTCGGAGGGAGTGCTGCCCTGCCATAAGAACAGCCCTGCTGCATCAGGCCCAATGCCCATCCATTCCAGCACCCTGTTTCACTCAGTGGTCCACCAAATGGCACTGAGAAGCCCACAGGCAGGGGGACGAGGGCACACCCTCTATCTTGCTGTCCACCACAACCCCAAGATCTCTCTCCTGGTTAGTCACTGAGAGTTCAGACACAATCAGTGTATATATGAAGTTACAATTTTTTGCCCCAGGATGGGGCAGCTGCATAGTTAGACTAAGAGGATGGCAAAGGGGGCATATGCCACTGGGTTCTCTTTCTCAAGCCCCTCTCCTTCTGGACTTGAATGGCTTCTGCCTGCCTTCCTGGCCCACTACTGCTGCCTGCTGCCACCCTGAGATCCTTGGAGAGGCTGTGTGTCCCCAAGTCAGGCTGGCTAAGTTCTGCCTTCCCATATGATCTGCTCCCAGAGTTTCAGAGTAGGAAGTAAACATAGGAAGCTGCCATATACTGAGTCAGACCATTGGTCTATCTAGCTCAGTATTGTCTTCACAGACTGGCAGCGGCTTCTCCAAGGTTGCAGGCCGGAATCTCTCTTAGCCCTATCTTGGAGAAGCCATGGAGGGAACTTGAAACCTTTTGCTCTTCCGAGAGTGGCTTCATCCCCTGAGGGGAATATCTTACAGTGCTCACACATCAAGTCTCCCATTCAGATGCAACCAGGGCAGACCCTGCTTAGCTAAGGAGACAAGTCATGCTTGCTACCACAAGACCAGCTCTCCTCAATTTTTTTTCATGTTTCACAACTTTAATAGAATATTCTAACTATTCTGTACAAATGGAAAACACTGTATTAAGTTACAAATGTGTAAGGTAAGGCTGGAGCACTCTCTACATGCCTGGTAACAGCATTTATAAAGTTACTAATGAACTGTTGCCAGAAACTGGAATTGTATGCTTAAGAAATGTGGACCTGTAGTTCTGAACAGACTTTCTGAAGGATTTTGGAGATTTAAAAACCAAGGAATTGTGGAACAGAGTAATTTGAATATTGGAAATAAAATATCAGAACTACAAACTCATTTATAGTTTAATGTCTATATTTTTCCATTTCAGTGCCAACAACTTCATAGGCCTGGTTAAGACAATCCTCATTTCTAGGATCCAAAACGTTCTTTCCTCATCCCCTGTGCTGACAACACATTGTATTAAACAAAATGCAATGCTCTGTCCTTCCCACGCTTCCTTCCAGCAGTCCTCCACAGCTCTGTCAAGTCGTTGGTCTACTAGGTGTTTCTTTCTGACTGGGCCAGTTGAACCTTCTTTGCTGATTGTCAATTACAGCCCCTATTGTGAAGGTTACTAGTGATGTGCGGTTCGGTCCGGATCCGGACCGGTTCGTCCCGAACCGGTCCGGATCCGGCGGTTCGGTCCCGGACCGAATCGGGCCCTTCTGGGACCGATCCGGACCGAATCCGAGTCAGTTCGGCTCCAAACCGGCTCGGGTTTCACGAACCGGTTCGGGAGTGAAATTGAGTCTCTGGAGTCAGTGGAGTGTCCCTTTAAAGTTTGAAGTGTGTCCTCCATTTTGTGGCTCATTCCTGAAACTTTTGCTCCTAGCATCCATTTTGTGATGCTATTTTCAGGCATTGTATTGGCTGCGCTATTGATCCTTTGATTGGCCAGAATGAGTCCTTTGGTCTGGTAGGCTGCTTGGCTGTTGCACTGTTGAGAGCTGGCACCCTGTTGGCCGTGGGGGGAGTGCAAAGGTGGGGGCTCCCAAAGGAGGGAATTTCAAACCTATATAAACCCAAGCCTCTTCTCTGGAAACTTCTCTTGGCTGCAGTTGTGGGATCATCTCTGAGACCTTGCTTGCTCTTTTGCTGCTGGTGTCTGCTGTGAGTCCCTGCTGACTGTGTGTCACATTAGTGTGTGTCTGTCTCTCTGCTCTCTCTGTGTGTTGTTGTGTGCCACCTTGTCCATCTGCCCTCTGTCTGTCTCTGTCCAAACCTCTTTAATACTTTCCCCTCAACTTTTTCCAACTTTTCCTGTTGTGTTTTCTGTTCTCTTCACCCTTTCTCTCTCAACCCTTCTCCCAAAGTTTTGGCTTTCCCTCCTCCCCCCCCCCCATCTTCTGCATTGCTTTCCTGTTTTTGTGCCTTGCCTGCCTTTTGTTCCACTTTTTGAGTTTCATTCAATTATTGCTTCTGTGTAAATTTATATATTTGCTGATTTTGGTTTTTAATTAATAACTTCTGCTATTGTTATTGCTGGCTGCCTGTCTGAGTTGTGTTTCTGAGGATTTAGTTTATATTATTGCTGCAATTTGATTCCTTGTGTTCTGATTTTGATTGTTAATTTGTTCCCCTCTGGCCCTGCTCCTAGCTTCCCCCCTCCCTCCCACCCAGATAAGATTGTTTCCCTCCTGTGCTGCTGCCTGTTGAGCCTTGCATTCTTTGGATTTCTTTGTGGAATTAGGTTCTGGTTTTGGTTTTGCTCCCTGTGTGTGTCCCACCCACTCCCCCAGTCCCTCCCCCTGGTAGTTGTTACCCCCCCCCCCCCGCCCTGAGACTTTCTGGCTGCCCTTTGGTTTCCTTTTTTTTACTTTGTGTATAGATTGTTCTGATTCAAATTTGATTGTTCCCCTGTGTGGTCCTGCTCCTAGCTTCCCCCCTCCCTCCCCTCCAGAAACCCACTCCCCCCACTGCCACCTCCTCCTCCTCCACTCCTGCCCTGCCTGCCCCCTCCCACCCAGACTGAGTGTTGTTCCCCATCCTCCCTGGTGCTGCTGCTGCCTGTTGAGTCCTGTCTTAGTTACTTTGGTTTTTTGTGTGAAATCAATTAGCTTCTTTTGGTTCTGGTTTTGCTGTGTGTGTGTCCCATTCCTCCCTGCTGGTTGTTGTTGGTTCCTCTCCCCCCCCCCCGCCCCAGACTTTCTGCCCATTGTTCCCAGGTGTTTTGTTTTTTTTTGGACTTTTTTTCATATTGTTTGGTTTGCTTTGATTGATTCATTGATTGTTCCCCTCTCTGTGTGGCCCTCTGCTCCCAGCTTCCCCCCTCCCTCCCCTCCAGAAACCCACTCCCCCCACTGCCACCTCCTCCTCCTCCACTCCTGCCCTGCCTGCCCCCTCCCACCCAGATTCATCCCCCTTGACGCATACTAAGCCCCCCAAAACACACCCTGCCCTCTGGTCTCTCCCCCTCTTGCCCCCCCGACTCCCCGCTACATACCCCAGACCCCCTGAAACACACTCCACCCCCCAAACACCCTCTGTTGGTCTCTCCCCCTCTTGCCCCCCTGACTCCCCGCTACATACCCCAGACCCCCTGAAACACACTCCACCTCCCAAACACCCTCTGGTCTCTCCCCCTCTTGCCCCCCGACTCCCCGCTACATACCCCAGACCCCCTGAAACACACTCCACCTCCCAAACACCCTCTGGTCTCCCCCCTCTTGCCCCCCGACTCCCCGCTACATACCCCAGACCCCCTGAAACACACTCCACCCCCCCAAACACCCTCTGTTGGTCTCTCCCCCTCTTGGGACCGTCACCGCTGCTGCTGCTGTCCTCCTCCCACACCCGAATCCCCCTCCCTGCTGCTACATCACAGCTCCTCCTCTCTTCTTCCTCTCTCTCTCTTTCTCTCTCCTCATCCCTTCACTTCTTCTTCCTCCCACAGCTGCAGCCACACAGTATCCTACCTCCGACCTCACCTGGAGGTCCCCGCCATCGGTTATTTTTCTTTTGAAAGTTGTTCTATTTCATTTGTCTCTGCTTGGGGGTGAGTTGAGCAACAACACATAAATAGTGTGTTCTCCTCACTTCTGCCCCTCCATCGTTGAACTACCCCGGTTGCCTGTGCCTCGTGCGGCCGCCCTGTTGTGTCCCAGCCCAGGGGGTTGGCTGTTGGCGGCGCATCCGTGACCAGCAGTGAGCGGCAGGAGAAGGACCGGAAGAAGAGGGGTTAGTGCGTGTGCAATTGTGCACCTTTTGTTGCCCCCTTTCTCTCCCTAGCTGGCGGTTTTAAATAGGGACACCCCTATCTTGAAATGCATTTGGGTGTGGGGAGGAGGGAGAGGAGATGTACCGTTGCAACTTGTGTCTTCATGCCCAATAAAGAAATTGCTGCTGCTGTGTGTTGCGTTGCATTGCATGCGTCTTGCAGGTGGTTTTTGAACAGGTGCCTTCTTCCAGAGTGTTTCCTTGCCTCTGGGGCAGTCTGAGTGGGGTCAGGGGATTGGATGCTGCCACTACATGCTGGGCCAATGCCATGCCAGAGTGTTTCCTTGCCTCTGGGGCAGTCTGAGTGGGGTCAGGGGATCGGATGCTGCCACTACATGCTGGGCCAATGCCATGCCAGAGTGCTTCCTTGCCTCTGGGGCAGTCTGAGTGGGGTCAGGGGATCGGATGCTGCCACTACATGCTGGGCCAATGCCATGCCAGAGTGCTTCCTTGCCTCTTGGGCAGTCTGAGTGGGGTCAGGGGTTCTGATGCTGCCACTACATGCTGGGCCAATACACACATATGATGATGATGTTCAATCCATGATGCTGCCATCAAGTGTTTGCTGCTGCTTGCTTGCCATGGCATTGGGCGGGCAGAGTCACAGAGTGGGTGGGTTCAACCTCTGTTTAGGTGTGACTGGGTTCTGGTTTTGGTTGTGTGCAATTTAGAGTCACTAAATAGGCTGCATTGAGTTTGATGCTCCCCCCACAGGAGCATTACTTGAGAACCACCCCCCAGAACCCACACTTTGTGTTCCAGTTCACTAAATAAGGCTTTCCTCCTTTGATCTGCAGGTTCCCAAGCGTTGACTGCGTCCCTCCCCCACCCCCGGTAGGTGCTGTGCCCTCCCCCCATCCACTCTCCCCCCCAAAAAACTTAAAAACTTGCCACCCACACCACAACTACTCCACCCAACTGCCCGTGCCACCCACACCAGGGGTCCACCCTTTAACCCCCTATTTTTTTAAAAAACCCTCCCAGACCCATCTCCCCAATTGGCTTGGTTGACTCCCGAGTCCCAAATTCTAAAAGGACACCCTCCCCCTCACTTCAATTGGCTTCCCCCCCCATCAAAAAGTCTTCCTTTCCCCCCCCCCAATTGGCTTCCTTTTTTAAAAACAAACTCCCCCCCCCCGCTGTCTCCAAATCAGCTGCCTTTTTTTTGGCCCCTAAGCCCCTCCAAATTATTTTTTTGACCCTGTCTCTGGCCTTCCTCCTAAAGTCTCCCTCCTTCTGACCTAGCAGCATGTCTGAGCGCTGTGTGGCGGGCAGGGCTCGCTCAAGGCTGGCAGGCAGAGGTGGGAGAGGCCAGGTGCGGGGTGCGCCTGCGGCACGGGGAGGGAGAGGACGCGGGGAGCCTGAGGACACCCCAGTTCTCCCCATTGGAGAATTCTTTGCTCCAGCCCCATCTTTGGTGCGCAGGATTCAGTTCCCCACGCCTGCTGTCGCCAATCACGGCAGAGGCAGAGGCACCGTTAGGGCTGTGGCGGGTCCCTCCTCGCCGGCGGCACCAGGTGCTGCTGAGCTACCGCCAGTTGTTGAGGTGCAGGAGACTGTGGAGTTGGAAGAGCAGGTAGAGGGCGGTGAGGACCGTGCGGCTGGCAGCGATGCAGCCAGGTTCTCCCTCCCTCTGGGGCCCCTTCCCCCTATCCTTTCGCCGCTCAGTGGGCCCCCCCGTCGTGAAGCCCGACACTCTGGTGGGGAGCGGTCTGGCGAGGTGGTGGAGGAGAGGCCTGCCTCTCCGATGCCAGTTGAGCCGGGCCCTTCCTCCGCTGTGGAGGGCGGAAGGGGCGGGTTGGGTGGCAGCAGTGGGCAGGCAGCGGCGGCCGCCCCCCCCCCTAGGACTGCAGCCACCCTGCGAGAAACGGCCTAGGACGGCGCCCAGGGCGCAGGAGGCCAAGGGCAGTGGTGCATGGGTGCATTTTGAGGTCCCTCAAGATGACCCATTCCACGCCCGCTGTGTCCACTGCAGGATGCTTGTCAGCCGTGGAAGGGACCCTGCGCACCTGGGTACGACGCCTATGTGGAGACACCTAGAGCGTCACCACCCAGGTCTCAGGGGACAGGCTGGCAGCGCTAGTGCGCCTTGTGCATCTGCCACTAGGGCGGGCAGCGGCAGTGTGCCAGCCAGCAGGCAGGCTACACTGCCCGTCCAGCGGTGGACGCAGTCCTCGGGCAGCCAGCGTATTGTTCGCGTGGACCATCATCACCTCACCCGCCTCATAGGGGAGATGATTTCCACCGATGACCAGCCGTTTCAGGTGGTCGAGAACAACGGCTTCCGCCGGATTCTCCAATACCTGGCTCCCGAATACGTCATCCCCTCAAGGACGACGTTCAGCCGGAACGTGGTCCCCTCCCTGTACCGCCGGTGCAGGGAGCTCGTGTCGGCCGAGCTGCATGCAGCTCCGGCCGGGACAAGCGTGCATTTCACGACTGACCTCTGGACCAGTGTCAGTGGGATGCACGCTTCTTTCCTGGCCCTCACTGCCCACTGGTGGGGACCGGAGAGTGAGGGGACCTCCGCGGGCGATGCTTCCGGGTCCGGCGCGGCTCCCGCTGCACTACGGCACAGGTGGGCTGTCCTGCACGTGGAGACGATGGACACGAGGCACACCGCGGAGGAGGTGGCGGCCGTACTCGACCGCCAGATAGAGGAGTGGATTGGCGGGTGTCCACACCTCTCCCGCGGCTTCATTGTCACCGACAATGGAGCCAACGTTACCACCGCTGTCGAGACAGTCATGGACTGTGTGAACATACGGTGTATGGCACACACGCTCCATCTGACCGTCAGGGACGCCCTTGGCCTTAAGGAGCTGAAGGCGTCCCAGGAGAAGGGGGCCCGCCCCATCCCAGCTGCTGTTGCTGCCACGGCCACGCTTGTGGATAAGTCCCGCAAGCTGGCCGCCCACTTCCACCGCAGCGAGAAGTCCAGGAGACTGCTTCGCCAGAAGCAGGATGACCTTGGCCTTCCTCGCCATCTCATCCCTACGGATGTGGAGACGCGGTGGAACTCCACCTTCCTCCTGTTCCAGCGCCTGTTGGAGCAGGAGAGAGCCCTTGTCGCCCTGGCGAGGGACGAGTCCTTGGATGTCTGCGACTTCTCGAACGCAGAGTGGAAGCAGATGTCCGAGGCGGTGTCGGCACTCGAGCCCTTCCAGCTTGCCACGAAGGGCTTGTGTGGCGACACCACTCCCTTGAGCCAGGCGCTGCCCACAGCTGTTGGTCTCGAGAAGCTGATGGGTGGACTCCATATCTCTCTGACCACGCCAGAGGGTCGTGCTCTGGCTGGGAGGCTGAGGTCTGGGGTTGACAAGCGGCTCGTTGATGTGCTGGGAGACAGGGAGGAGTATGTCCTCGCTTGTCTCTGTCACCCAGCCCTCAAGGGCAATGCCGTGAGTGCCGACGACTTGCCCAGGTGGAAGGGCATCCTGGTCGAGAAGGTTAGGGAGGAGGAGGCCGCTAGGGCCCGCAGAGACCAGGGTGTTGGTAGTGGTGCGGGGGCAGCCCTCGCGGCCCAACCTGCACCCAGCAGCAGCATGGGCGGCCAGCCGGTGTCAGCTTCCCCTTCCCCTCCCTCTTCCCAGTCCAGCAGCGCGGCATCCCAGGCGGCGCCATCGCAGCAGCCATTTTCTACCGACTCGAGATCCGCCCAGTGGTTTCAGCGGTTCTGCTATGGCGCCATGCCTGGTATGCGGGAGGCTCGACCTGCCAGGCCCCCCTCCAGTGCTGAGCAATGCGTTGCGCAGTACTTGGAGGAGCCTGTGGAGGGAGACGGCGTGGACTGCGCACAGTTCTGGGCGAGCCGCCGCCAAGTCTGGCCGGACCTGGCGGTGGTGGCTGTGCGCCTCCTCTCCTGCCCCCCAACCAGTGTCCAGAGCGAGCGGGTGTTTTCACGTGCCGGGGACGTGGTGACACCCTCTTGCTCCCGCTTGGACCCTGGTCTGGTGGAGCAGCTGGTCTTCCTTAAGGTGAACCTCCCCCTGTTGGGCTACCCCAAGCTGCAGTTTGAGACGGGCGAGTGATTACCGTGGGTTGCCCCATGGTTGGTCACCTGCCTGGCTCGACCTCTGTGCTTATCCCTCCCCTCCCCCCTTCCACCTCTAGCTGAGCTGACGTGACAGATGCTGAGCCGTGCCAGCCAGTCGCAGCGTGTAGTGTGCCCACACAGAGATGCAGTTGTAGTAGTAGTTGTAGTGCTGCGACTGGCCAGATGTTTACAATGCCCACGCCCACCTAAAAAGAAACCCAATGCTGACCAGCACAGGCCCTTTATCTATCCACCTGTCAGCATTTGGGGACCTGGCGTGGGCACGGCACACCCCCCCAAAGTAGCACAGCCCACGGAGTACTAGACTTAGCGGCAGCGGCGGGTATACATTCTAAAATGCAGTGTAGATATGTAAATACTGTATGTAAATAAAAATGTAAATAAATTTTTCTTTAAAAACCCCATGTCAAAATCAAGCCTCAAAATTATGCAAAAGAAAGAAAAAAAGGTGACAGAGGGAGAACAAAATGATGAATGCCAAATGAATTGATTTTATTGAAAATGTTGCCAGAAATCATGTGTGGGGGGCTTGGTTTACATGGAGAAAATGACTGGGTGATTTTTTCAAATGAAACGAATGAATTATTATCATCTTATGTTCATCTTGATTGTGGTCACTGTTGATGTTGGCTGATGGCAAAAAACCCCAAACCATCAGAATAGCAATGAACTGGCTGCCAACACAACATATTGATTGATAACTGTGCAGGGGGGGAATTGGGTCTGTGTGTGTGTGTGTGTGTGGTGCAGGCTCAGTCTGTCTCTTCCTGTTGTGTGTCTGTCTGTCTGTCTGTCTGTGTGAATGGATGCCTAGCACTGTCTCTGTGTGTGGATGCTTTCTGTGTGTAGTGTGTGTCAGTCTACATGTTTTTTTTCTTCCCCCCAACTCCCTCCCCCCCATGCCTCCCTCCATCCTTCCCCTCTCATCCTCTCCCCTTCCTCTTCACCACCTTCCATCCTCCCTCCCTTCCAGCCCACCACCGCCTCACCTGCCCCCAACCCCGGTCTGGCAGATGATGAGAGTCTGGTCTCTCCCACCGAAGCACACACGTGAGCACATGTGTGCACAAATATGTGGCTGACCAACTCTGAGCCGGACCCTCCCCCCTTCAATCCCCTCTACATCCCTCTCCCCCTCCCCTTTCCTCCCCCCTGCCTCCCTGCCTCCCTCCCTGCCTCCCTCCCCCCTCCTAGCTAGCAGCGCACACATACACACACAAAACACCTGTGGTGGCAATCACCACCAGCACACATGCACTCACACTGGTGCCACCACCTCTGCCTTGGGCCTCTGTGTCCTTGAGCAGATATGTGGTGGTGGACCAGAGAAGCATTTCTTTCCAGCAAGGCAAAAGGCATGCACACACACACACACACACACACACACACACACACACGAAGAGGTGAAAAGACGAGAAGAGGCAACTTCTAGAACCAGCAGCAGCAGGTGAGTGTCGTGTAATTGTGTTGCTTCCCAAGGCCACTGCCCATGCTCAATGCTCAGTCTGCTGAAACTAAAGAACTAGCTACAATCATCCTTCCTCACACGCAGCTCAGCTGCACAGCACACTGACTAACTAGACACTACAGCTGGTGGTAGAAAAAACAGAAGTCTAGATTCTAGAAGATGTCCTGGTGGATTTTAAACTTTCAAATCTGTGCTAGGATTGCCTTGCCTCCTCCTCCTCCTCCTGCCTGTAATTGTGCCCTCTCCCCTTGCAGTTGCACCGTCGTGATGGGTTGGTGATGTGCGTGCGCCGTCTACTTAGCTCTCTCCTCCTCATGTTGGCTGGGCTTGCCAGGCACTGGCTGGCAGCAGCTGTTGGCTGTGTGCTAGGCTCAGGCTGTGGCACGCGTGACTGGACTGGGAATGTTATTGTAGCGGCAACACTGGTTGTGGTGGTAGCAGTAGTAGCTGTTGTTGTTGCTGGGCTGGTGGCTGCTGGCCTGTGCTGACTCTGCGCACTTGGTCTGGTCTGGTCATTGGGATGCAGATGTAGGGTGTGTGTGCATCATCCATGCGGAGCATCAGAGCAGAGCAGAGCAGGTTGGCTGGCTTCTGTCTGTCGGGCCTAGTCAGTGGCAGGCACTGAGTGAGGCGGTGGTTTCTTTGGGCATCACGTCACCCATCATGCAGAGCGGCAGGTCTGCTGCTCTGCTGCTCCGCCTCCTGCTTCTTCTCTGTGTGTGCTGCTCTTGTGCTTAGTGTGCTGCTCCGCTGCTGCTGCTGTGCTGGCAGGCAGCACAGCAGTGGCCTTTTTGTTAGATCAGAGAGTGGGTGTTGTCTCTCTGAGTGTCCTCCTCTTACTTCCTTGGATAGGAGTGGTGGTAGTAGGTAGGCATTAAGATGGACTGACTAGGTGTTACGTGTTAGGGCGCCCAGAGAGAGGGGCCAAAAAGATGGGGTGGCAATTGTTGGGTTGCTCCTAGTATTATTGGTGAATTTCTGAAGAAAATTTTTTTTTCCATTGGCTAGAATGGGGGTTTGGGGCTGCCCCAGACCCGCCTCTGTGGGGTGGCAGCACCGCCAAAGTGGGTCCAGGGCCATGGCAAAAATGCCCTCAGTCCCTCCCAGCAATCCCCGTAGAGATAGGAGTGATGGTTCTGTTTTTCTGAGGTGTTCTGAGTGAGTGTGGATTCTGTGATAGCAAATGAGAGTGGATTCATGGTGTCATTGGAAATCTCATAAGCTATCATAGAATCTACACTCAGAATACCTCAGAAAAACAACAGAACCATCACTCCTATCTCTACGGGGATTGCTGGGAGGGACTGAGGGCATTTTTGCCATGGCCCCGGACCCACTTTGGGGGTGCTGCCACCCCACAGAGGTGGGTCTGGGGCAGCCCCAAACCCCCATTCTAGCCAATGGAAAAAAAATTTTCTTCAGAAATTCACCAATAATACTAGGAGCCACCAATTGCCTTGGGATTTTTGGGGTGGAGGACACCCATGGGTGGCTACCACCCACCCCAGCTTTTTTGCCCCTAAGGGCTCCACATTGTGAGTTATGGGCAAAAATTTATTTTTTGAAAAAAAATTGTAAAAAATCAGAGGAAGGTCCAATCGACTTGAAATTTGGGTGGCAGGTAGAACACAATGTCCCCTTCAAAACCAGCCACTTTTTGTGATCCGAACCGGTTCGGTTCAGATCCGAACCGGTTCGGATCCGGACCGGACCGGGGGGGTGGTCTGGCAAAACCAAAACCGAACCACCCCGGTCCGGTCCGGACCTGGTTCGGACCCGAACCGAACCGGGAGAACCGGTTTTATGCACATCCCTAAAGGTTACAGGAGGATGGCTGAGAAAGAAGGAGGTTTAAGGAAATTGGAGTGCTGCCTTGGGTTGGAGATTGTATAGGGGGGAATGGCTGGGCAGGCTGCGTATCTTGTCTATATTTGACATAATTAACATCTGCATATATACATAAGTTACACCTGCAAATTTATATCATCTTTTTGCCATCTCTTTTGATGACCAATGTCCTCTTCTTTTGGCAGTGAATACCTGACCACCCTAAGGCAAAGCCCAGGATACATAGTTTGATGTTCAAGCAGAAAAAATTGTCCAGCAGCAACAAGGCCTCATTAGACTCTGAGGCTACAACTGTCTGCAAGCTACTCTTATTATTCCCTTATTATTATATTAGACTATACTAGTATACATTTTTGGCATTATTAAAAGCTGGTCTTGTGGTAGCAAGCATGACTCGTCCCCTTAGCTAAGTAGGGTCTGCCCTGATGGCATATGAAAGGGAGACTAAAAGTGTGAGCACTGTAAGATATTCATCCTCAGGGGATGGAGCTGCTCTCGGAAGAACATCTAGGTTCCAAGTTCCTTCTCTGGCATCTCCAAGATAGGGCTGAGAGAGACTCCTGCCTGCAACCTTGGAGAAGCCGATGCCAGTCTGTATAGACAATACTGAGTGAGATGAACCTATGGTCTGACTCAAAGCTATTCCCGCAATCAGTAGAAAGTGGGCTAAGAGAACCTAGCCCACTTTCTACTGATCATCAGAACCACTAGGCTTGCAGGCGAGCCTGGTGGTTGCAAGGTGGCTAGCCCACCCAATTCCCCTTCCCCTTAAATGAGGTTAATTGAGCGAGTGCTCTATTAACCTCATTTTTTTTGCTTGCGTGCTGCTATGGCTTGCATCGACATATGAGCAGACCCCCGACTGGGAGGCTGCAGCCAGCCTCCCGGCCTTGGGGATCTCTCCAGAATACCCCACATGCTTGCATGGGGCATCCTGGAACTTCCAGGGGCCGGGCAGCCCCTGATCCCCGCAGCCTCCACCAGCTCCATGACGGAACCAGCAGTTCTGTGCATGGCCAATCCAGCTGTCCAGGGCTTGGAGTCTGCTTGTCTGTGCCGCTCTCCCCGTAGATGTGCTAGAAGCTTTTCTCACTGATTTTGAGAAGAGCTTCAGTCCGACATGGCTTATACTATCTGGCAGGGCAGTTGTTGTAGAAGGCCTGGTAGAGATTATATATGCGTCTGAGGGAAGGTAGGATGCCTCCTAGTCTTAAGGAGGCAATTATTAGACCACTTCTGAAGAAGCCTACATTGGATCCCTCAGAGCTGAGTAACTACAGGCCTGTCTCCAACCTTCTGTGGCTGGGAAAGGTAATTGAAAGGGTGGTGGCCTCCCAGCTTCAGACAGTCTTGGAGGAAACTGATTATCTAGATTCATTTCAAACTGGCTTCCGGGCTGGCTATGGGGTGGAGACTGCCTTGTTCGGCCTGATGGATGATCTCCGACTGGGAATTGACAGAGGAAGTGTGACTCTGTTGGTCCTTTTGGACCTCTCGGTGGCTTTCGATACTATCGACCACAGTATCGTTCTGGAGCGTCTGAGGGGGTTGGAGGTGGGAGGCACTGCTTTGCAGTGGTTCCGCTCCTACCTCTTGGGCAGGTTCCAGATGGTGTCCTTTGGAGACTGTTGTTCTTCAAAATCTGAACTTTTGTATGGTGTGCCTCAGAGCTCCGTATTGTCTCTGATGTTGTTTAATATCTACATGAAACCGATGGGAAAGATCATCAGGAGATTTGGTGCAGGGTGTTATCAGTATGCTGATGACACCCAATTCTATTTCTCCATGTTAGCATCATCGGGAGAGGGCATAACCTCCCTAAATGCCTGTCTGGAGTCGGTAATGGGCTGGATGAGGGATAACATACAGACTGAATCCAGATAAGACAGAGGTACTCATTGTGTGGGGTCAAAACTCGGGAGACGATTTTGATCTGCCTGTTCTGGATGGGATCACACTTCCCCAGAAGGAACAGGTACGCAGTCTGGGGGTGCTTCTGGATCCAAGTCTCTCTCTGCTTTCCCAGGTTGAGGTGGTGGCCAGAAGTGCCTCTATCAGCTTTGGCTGATCGCCAGCTGCGTCTGTTTCTTGAGACATATGACCTCAAAACAGTGGTACATCTGCTGGTAATGTCCAGACTGGATTACTGTAATGCGCTCTATGTGGGGCTGCCCTTGTATGTAGTCCAGAAATTACAGTTGGTTCAGAATGCAGCAGCCAGGCTGGTCTCTGGGGGAGGGAGGAAAAAAAATGCAAGAACAAAAAAACAAAAGTGAAAAATAAATCAGAAATAATGAAAAATGAATGAATAAATAACCAGCTCTTAACACACGTGAAAATGATCAAACACATCTGTATAACAAGTGACAAATTACGCATAAAAATACAATGACAAAATACCAAGTGGAATTACAAAATACAATGAAAGCATGAGAAACCAGAATATACAATTGTCCAAACCCAGTCCGAGATGTCTTCAAAATGAGAAATTGAAGAGTACATATAGTACAGGTGACAAGTCCTCAAATCCAAAGGGAGGAGACAAGTGTACTCAGTAGAATGTTGTAAAGCATGTAGTTCAAATCATAAGTCCTTCATACAAAGAAAGCAAGCAACCTGCTCTGTAATGACTGATAATTAACGATGAGAGACAGGACACACCAGGGAAAAATCATGACAGCCACCCCTGAGGCTTTAACATGCTTGGAGAAAACTGACCGTATAAGAAATGTTTTCTACTGTTGTCCTGAGCTAATGGGAACCAGCCCCTGATGAAGCCTTTGGCGAAACAGCTTCTTATCCCAGGGTGGCTGTTGTGATTTTTCCCTGGTGTGTCCTGTCTCTCAGAGCCTCCCCATCTCTGACAATTTTAAAAAAGTCTTTAAAGACTCATCTGTTCACCCAGGCTTTTAACTGATACTATTTTGATTGTTTTTAATGTTGTTTTAGAATATTGTTTTAAAAATTTTAAATTGTCATATTTTAAATTTCTTGTTTTTGTTTTTAACTAATGTTTTAATGTTTTTTATTTTGTTGGAAACTGCCCAGAGATGTAAGTTTTGGGTGGTATAAAAATATGTTAGAGAGATAAATAATAAAATAAATAAATATATGGCAGCTTCCTATGTCCCTATTGTTCCTATTTTCCCTCTTTTGACAATTGTTCAACAGTGCATGAGAAATGTTTGCTTGATCATGTATATTGCCCTGTTATGCTGTCTCTCAAAATTGGCTTTCTTTGCCCTCACTTGATAACATTATATAGTCAAACTCAATTGGCTATATATAAACAGATTTCTGACATCATTCCATTCACAATGTAAACTCCAATTAGCTATGACCACCAATGCAACTAATCTAGGATGTACACTTCTCATCTTCTATTGGTTTTTGCTCTCTAATGTAATTGCATAGCAAAATCTGATTCCACTATGTCATAAGGTCTTTCACACAATCATCTGGGGCTGGTTTGGGGCGGGAAGAGCCCTACTATGATGCCCACAGGTGAGCAGAGCCTCCATTGGCTCTGGAAACTCACCACTCAGATGATTGTAGCAGCCACTGGCTGTGTTCCTGGAAAAGAGAGCTGGGTCCTCCAGGATTGAGGGATTTATCCTATAATGCCTTGCACTCACAGCAGAGAGGCAGCCCTCAGTACAGCAACAGCTCCCTTATGCTTGGATCCTCTACTTGCAGCACTCTATGACAAACATGGCCCCCGGCTGCCAGGTGCAACTTTAACTAGCAAATTCAACACACAATCAAACTCCCAATGAGGGCAACTGCAATTTTTGTCCTACGTTGATAAAAATCTAGGTAGAGAAGACAGGCTACCTACACGTGAGTGGGCTGAATTGGAGGGCTTTCTGTAAGTTCTCATGAGCAGCAGCAGCTGGATTTGCTGCCCCCTACTCTTAATTGCTGATCATGAGAATGAGCCCAATGTCATTGCATCACTGAATTTGCTATGTGATCTCTTTGATTGGCTGGAATAACTAATATGACCAGTCCAGCAAAAAACCCGGGGGGTGGGTGGGGGCAAAGCAGTTATTGGAAATAAAAATAGTGCTGAAGCAACAGCAGATAAGGAAACAATAGCAGAGGACGTGTTTTTTCAAAGGGCAATATTCTCATAATGAAACTATTCTCCAGGAAATATTTCTTACTTTATATGCTAATAAATAGTTGCTACATTAGAATAGCTGTCTTAAAAAGGAGCCCCTGGTGGCGCAATGGTAAAACCGCCACCCTGTAACTAGAAGGTTGCAAGTTCGATCCTGACCAGGGGTTCAAGGTTGACTCAGCCTTCCATCCTTCCGAGGTCGGTAAAATGAGTACCCAGAATGTTGGGGGCAATATGCTAATCATTGTAAACCGCTTAGAGAGCTTCGGCTATAGAGTGGTATATAAATGTAAGTGCTATTGCTATTGCTATTAAAATGTAATTCAGTTTACATTGATATGGAAACTACTCAGTCTCCAGATCACTGCAAGCTACTTATTAAAATACATATATGCAAGATGTAGATATTTTCAAGTATAAAATGTCCATTGCTAATTTGCTTTAAAATGGCTGTATTTGACAGATATTGTTTCTGTGCATTTTGTTGAAGAAAAGTAATTATTTAAGTGTGTGTGATGTAAAGCATGGGTATTATGTAGAGATGTGCAAATTATTTCACTTCGAATTGATTTGAGTCAAATTTATTTGAGCTTGAATCAAAGTGATTCAAACTCGAATCAAATCACCCCCCAAATAAACGGCCTGATTCAAGTTCGAATTGAACTTGAATTGAATCAGCCCCAATTTGAGCTTGGATCAATTTTAGTGATTCGAGTGGCAAGAGACATTTTGGAGGGCTGTTTTTCCCTTGCAGATTGGTTTACAGGCACTGGCTTCTGACTGGCTTGAGATCTCCTTGCTTCATTGTTGGCTTGTTATCATTCAGTTCCAGTGCTGTCATGGGCAACTGTGCCCCCATTGGCTGGGGAGAGGGAACAGAGAGGGGGAGGCCAAAGGAGGGATTTACGAAATGTATTTAAGAGACTGCTTGGAGACAGAGAGCCATTTGTGATTCGGGGCAGAAGGATCAGAGAGCGAGTGCAGCAGCACTGAGAGCAGAGACTCGTGGTAGTAGTCGGGGTCTGCCTACTTGGCCCAGTAACTGGAGAGAGGGGAAGGCCGCATTTGCTTGTAAAGAGGGGCAGGAGTTGGAGGGACCTGTGGTTTCCTTCCCATTATCTCCAAACCCAGCCATCTCTGGTCCACTCCATAGTGCAGCCCAAGGTCACACTGATGAGACTCCAATTTGAACCCTTGGCTTGTAGTGAGTTTCACTACTCCAAACCGAGGGTCTGGGGAGCCTCTTTTTCATTGGAAGGCAGCACTGGAGGCTGCATTTGGCAAGACTGGAGTTGAAGGAGTAAACTCCTCCCTGATTGGCTGGCTGCTTGGGCTGTCCTTCAGGCAAGAAGGAAGCTCTCATAGCCAGATCCCCAGCCTCTCTACAGTTATGCCAGTGATGTTACTGCAGCACAAGCACTGTGGCTGGCCATGGATTCTGGGTCAGTGATTATTTTTTGGACTCTGTATTATGCAAAATGTGGTGTGTGTTGGGAGAGATTGTGTGCTTCTGTTCTGATCTGTTCTTTCTATAGGGGTTTGGGGGAAGCTTTTTTAAAAAATTAAAAATTGTCCACTTGCCCATTTCTTTTGTGGGTTGGGTGGTAAGTAGTACCCATCATACACTATCACCAAACCCACTTTGGTGTCTCTAAGACCTACCCATGGAGAACAATGGGGTGACTTGAGTCCCCCATTGTTCCCTATGGCCGAATCACTCATATCTATTCCAGTTGATTTTTTGAAACAGCCAGTAATGGCTGCTGTTTCAATGAATCGAGTATTTTGCAATTCAATTCCAGCCTGAATCAAATCGCAAAATACAGTTCTTGCACATCTCTATTTTGTTTATGTATCTGTTTCCAGATCAAAGTAGTCCCAAGGGGTGATTCAAATGTTGTTTTCAGCTACTTTCTTTACTTTGGAGGATCATTTTCTCATGTGAACAATGTAATTTTGTGCCAATGTCCCAAGTATGGGAACTACTTGTGATTTTTTTCCAAGCTCAACAAGCATACCTTTGAAACTGCAAAAATTGCTGCTACTGAGACCCATAAGTTTTGAGATTATATGTTATATTCTATATGTAAGCAAACCTCTTCTATGAGTGTGTGTAGGTGGGTGGGGGAAAGGCTGTAACTCAAAGCTGCTCAACTTTAGTCCTCCTGCAGATGTTGGCCTACAACTCTCATAATCCCTGGTCAATTGTAGTCCAAAAACAGCTGGGGGCCAAAATTGAGCGGGCCTGCTCTAACTGAACCACTCCTATGAAGTTGAGGTAGAAATGAGAAAAGAGATCCAATATTTATGTGGACCAGGAACAAGATTTCACTTATCTTATGCAAAGCAAAATCCTATGCAATTTTTTTGATTTTTAGGAATCTGGAGACTAGAAGTGGCAGAATAAACTTGTGTTGCAGCAGATTCTCCATCTCTCACATGTGACTAACACCCTCCTCCTACTCCCATATCCCCACCAAAATCTATTCAGGTTTCGTACTGGCACCACTCTGCCACTAGCCAGCTAGTTTATGTGTACCATGTGCTTTGTTTTATCAATATTATAATGAATAAGCAAACCAGTTTGTTCAAGTTTTTGAATAAAAGATCAAGACCATCGAACCAAGATTTGTCTATGGAAAATGAAGTTATGCTTCACAAGCTGTTTGGCTCCAATCTCCAATGATGACTAAATTTCTGCAGGGATGAGCACACACAGAGCCAGTTATGATTCAGACTCAGTCTATAAATGAAAGTGTCCACCCTATCAAAAAAGCAAGAGGTATGTTTCTTTGTAAATACAATACAGATTATCTTCAGTATGGATTTATTTGCAGCCCTGGTTCTGAAAAGGTACCAAAACCTCAGTGTGTGGTATGTTCCACTGTATTATCCAATGAAGCTATGAAACCGGCAAAATTTCTTGGTCATTTAGAAACAAAGCACACACAAAAATTGTGAACAAACCTAAGGATTTTTTAATAAGAAAAAGTAAAGAGTCGTCACTTCAAAAGCAAGTATTAGTTCGATCATCTACTGTGGATCATTCATTGATGAAAGCTTATTTGGTTGTGTTGCATACTGCAAAATCTAAAAAAAAACACCTTACAGCATTGGTGAGACTTTGATAAAGCTGTGTATGATCAACGTTTGTGATGTGCTTCTAAGATCTTCTGCATATAAGAAAATTAAAGATTTGCCTTTATCGAATGACAAAATGACCAGGAGAACTAATGAACTTTTATCTGATATTGAAAAAGTTAAATTATCAAAGGTATTTTCATTACAGCTGGATGAATCAACTGACATTTCAAACATGTGTGTTATGTGTGTTACATTAACTATGAAATTAATATGTTGGAAGAATTGTTACTGTATGTTGCTGTGAATTATGATCACATACAACAGGAACCGAAGTATTCAAAGCATTGAATGAGTACATGGAACAATTTCAACTTGACTGGAAAAACTGTGTTGCTATATGTACAGATGGCGCTGAAAGTATGATGGTGTTTTGGCAAAAATTAGGTCAGTAGCTTCTGAAAACATGGTGCACACTCACTATTTTATTCATCGCCAGCACTTAGCTGCAAAGAAAATATCACCAGATTTGCATGAAGTATTGGAGCAGTTGATTAAATTAATTAATTTCATCAAGTGTAATACTTTGAATTTGAGGTGGTTCACAATTCTGTGTGATGAGATGGGATCATACAGGTCGAGACTCGAGAACCCTTTATCTGGACTGCTTGGGCCCAGAGGTGTTCAGGATTTCAGAATATTTTCATAAATGAGATATCTTGGGCATGAAAGGTTGCTGGTCCCGCCCCCACCAAGCTCCTTTCCTCCTTCCTGCCTTCCCTCCTCCCCCTCTCTCAGACCGCCAATTACAGAGGTGGCGCTCCAGCTAGGGAGTTTGTTGGAGCTCTGGATCGGCCACTTTCAGTCCCATCTCCATTCTCAGCACCACTGCGGACAGAGCCCCGGGTGCTGCTTAGCCTCTCTGGCCCCTGCCCTGCCTGCAAGTGCCCTTAAATGTGCCCATCCATGTGGGAAGGGAAGAGGAGCCGAGGCTGAGGAGGGGACCGGGCAACCGCCATGGCAGGCGGAGCTGCTCTGATGTTCTCTCTGAGTTGCGGGCTTTTTGCTGCTTTGTTATACAGTACTCTATATACTCTGTTAGCTGCTGAGTTTGGGCCAGGATTGGTTTGGGGGCTGAGGTTTTTGTGTGTGAGAGAGGTTGAAGCTACAAGCATTCTTTTTCTTCCTTCTCTCGGCATGGTGTCCAAATTTCAGAGCTGTCCAGATTTCGGGAGTACAGATAAAGGATTCCTGACCTGTACTCATTTATTATTGCATGCAGAAGTACACTGGCTATCTCGAGGAAATTTTTTGAGGATGTTCTTTGAATTAAGGAAATAAATCAAAATGTGTTTGATACAAAAAAGTGCAATAACAATTACATCACATGCATGTGAAATGTAGAATGGATTGCAAAAGTTGCATACTTATCCAATATCTTTAATTCGATAAATTCTCTTAATTTATGCTTACAAGGCCCACAGACAACAATTTTTACTATAGTTAATACAATTAGTGCATTTTTAAAATTAGAATTTTGGATACATCGGTCTGAAGGAGGAAACTATGACGTGTTTTGAGACATTTTCCTCTCTGATTTATTCCGATGAGAGTCTCGACTTTGATCATAACAGAATCAAGACTTCGATTATTAAAAAAAAAAAACACCTCCAAATTATTACAGCAAAAGTTTGACTACTGTTCACTAGAAATATGCACGGAACTGGCAGGGGCCAGTTTGATGGTGGGGGGGGTGGCTTTAAGGGTGGGGAAAGATGCACTCCCGCCTCCCACCTCCCGCATTTCCCCTGCCAGAGCACATTTCCTTGAAAGCCCATCGGAGCGGCAGCGTACCTCCCTACCACTGTGCTCTGACATTATGCGGAAGTAATAGCTGCGACTGTGCACATTGCACTCCCTTGCGCACGCACATTGGGTGCATGTGTGTGACATGCACAATGTGTGTGTGTGCGATGTACACAGTCACAGCTACTACTTCTGGTTACTTCTGGATAATGTCGGAGTGGGGCATCAGGGAGGTACGCTGCCAGCCCGATGGGCTTTCAGGGAAATGTGCACCAGCGGGGGAAATGCAGTGTGGGTGGGGGGGAGTCCATCCTCCCCTGCCCATAAAGCCACCCTCCTGCCGTCGAACCCTTTTGTTGGGCAAGGTTTGAACCAGTTTGGAAGCCCATAGCTGGTTTGGAGGCTACTATCTGCCAGGTGAGGGTCAGCGAAAGGGAAATCTATGGGTGCAAGATCCATTTCTGACACATAGCCAAAATATTTTGACCATTCAAGAAGAGTGGTTGCTGGAGCTGTCATCAGATGCTGGTCTCCAATCTGCCTCTCAATCAATGCCCATAGCACAGTTTTGGATAAAACTCAAGGATGAGTATGAGATTCTCCACAAAAAGGCAACATTATTTATGTGAGGCTGGATTTTCGAGTACGAGTCTCATTAAAACAAAAACACACAACCAAATTGATGTTAATCATTATTTATGCTTGGCTGTGATGACGACTGCATTGCGAATAGAGCAGCTGGTGAAAACTAAACAAATACAACATTAACATTAATATCTTGTGTGTATTTTTGAGTACAGGTATGTAAACAAAATACAGTTTTTTAACACATTTTATTTTATTAACTGAAGACCTACTGAAGACACATTTGTTCACCCAGGCTTTTAATTAGATTTATAGTTTTAATATTGTTTGCTTTTTAATGCTTATAATATGATTTTAATTGTAAATCACCCGGAGATGCAAGTTTTGGGTGGTATAGAAATCTATTAAATAAACAAACTTGAAACCCCTTTACTAACTGCTGGTCCATGAAATTGTGCACAAAAAATGTCCTTGACTCCAAAAAGGTTGAGAAACACTGATCTATACAAGCATATGCCCATGGGACTGGTAATGGAACCCATCTTTGTTTTCCTGCTTTATGCACTTGGAGTCCTGGGACATGGGGGATGCTGACAAAGATAATGTTCCCTTAACACAGCAAACTATGTGGTGGGGATAAGGCAGGAGCAATCAAGACGATCCTGAGGCTAGAGTGAGACAACTGGTCACCTAGCACACCCTACCTCGACCCAAGTAAATGTTACTTGTACCAAAAGTGAGCTTGTAGTTTTCAGTATCTGTTCAAGTCAGAGCTAATAGTGGCCCAAATTTAGTTCAACTGAACATGTCTCATTTCTTTATTTCTGGATGTAGGCCAAAAAACATGTGAGGTGTTCTTTTAATGAGTAACAAAATATCATACTTTCTCATGCAAATGGTCCTGATTTTGTGAGCCAAGATTCAGTCTCTAACTCTGGCATCTGATGCATGCCGTATAAAGTAGGCCCCCAAAGAAGAGGTTGAAATGTGACAACTCTTTATTGCAAAATTATAGAGTATAACCGGAGCATGTGTTTTGTTTCACTGACGAATTATGTTCTTAAAATATTCTGGTTGCACATATACAATCATATGAGAAAAGGGGCACACTTAAATAATTACTGAAAGCTGAAAACATCTAAAGCACCATTTTACAAATTAAGCAATATAGAAACACACACTGCCTTTGGAGCCTTAAATGGTATCGCGTTGAGATACCTCAGAGGCCACCTTCTCCCACACAAACCTCTTCATGTGTTCAGGACTTTGGGATAGCTTCTGCTCCCATTCCCATGCCCAGTCATTGGACGCTAGCTGGATCACAGGGAGGCTCATATAGTGTAAGGGGCCATGCCATTTTCAGCATGTAAGGAGATCTAACAAGCAGTGTAAGTCCAAGAGGGTGTATGGGCAAAAGTAAGAAGCAGATTTAAAGTAAAGCAAAAGTAGAATGTAAACAAAATAAACAGTGACAGTTACACAAATCCTCTTTCCTGTATAATACTTATTTTCCCCTCTGGAGGTGCCCCTTCCCACAGTTCCACAAAACTGCTTCACAGCTTCAGTGAGGCCTAACACTTTAAATACTGGTCTCTACTGCTCAGGATCTGTCACAGGGACGGTCGTATCAGGTAAGTCTCTATTTTTCCAGTCATTGCTTTTTCTCCTCAGCTTCTTCTGTAACCTCTCCCCACTCCTCTCTACAGTAGCTCTTCCTTCTCTTCTAGGTTCTCTTACTCACAAACAGCTCGAGCAATAGTTCAGCTGCAACTCCTGGTTACCTACCAGCAGAGGCGTAACTAGGGAAAATGGCGCCTAGGGCAAGCACTGAAATTGCCCCCCCACCCCCGCTGTCCAAAAATTTTAAACTGGTATAGCAGATCATCATACAATTACGTTAATTGAATATATGTGTTTAACCAAAAGAGCAAACACCCTCTTGGCTTTTAAATCAGTGGAAGGCTGGGCTTTTGCAGAATAGTGTGTTACCAGCATGTCTCACTACAAGCATACCCCCAAATACTTCACAAAGTTTCCTTTGTGAAATAGTGGAGGGTCTGCAGCATGGAATCTTAGCTGGCTCTAGGTCTGATTCTAACAACTGAGTCTGAAACCTCCAATATGCTCCCCCCACTTGTTCTGGTACATCGTTGTTTTACTTCTGATTGCAAGCATACATGTATATTGAGTCATGATGCTTATTTTTTGTTTTGTTCATGCATTTATGCTTTGTTTTATGTTACAATTTCAACGTTAGGAAAACTATAAGAGGGCCATTTTAGAGAAGATATGCACTGCCTTAGTTCACAAAGAGAGCAATTAAAACTAAAATCCATGACTAAATCACCATTTTGTAGGAGGTCACAAAGGGAATGGTATAATCATGGTCACCATTGATCCTAATATGGACTACATCAGCTGCCTGTTTTTTGTTTGCTTTAACCCCTGCTAACTTGGCAAAGAGGCACCTTTTTAATGTGGTAATTCTCTTTATTTAGCGGGGGAGAGTAACTGGCCCTCTCCACCCCCAGCACAGTACCTCCAGTGACTGTTGCTGGTGTCTGTCTGATGTTTCTGTTTGGATTGTGAGCCCTTTGGGGACTGGGATCCATCTTATTTATTTATTATGTCTCTGTGTAAACTGCCCTGAGCCATTTTTGGAAGGGTGGTATAGAAACCGAATAATTAATTAATTAATTAATCAGAACTTGATTCCTCAAAGACTGGACATTCAATTATTTATCATTCCATCCTCCCTCCCTCCCCTCTGCTACACATACACACACACACACACACACACACACACACACACACTTTTAATCAGCTGCAAGGATTTTTATGATATTTAGAGAGCTTCAGAACATCAACAGAAAATGTAGCATTCATTATTTGATGGAACTTACACTCACTTGGCATTGAATCCCTGCTTTTTTAATCTATTTGTTTGAAGCTATTAAAGCACAGCCATGCTCTCGCTAGGCTTAAATAAGACAACCTGAAACACCCACAAAGTTTTGCAAGTTCTTCTCTTTGGGTCTGGCTCCAGCAAAAATAAAAGGAGCAGCATTCAACAGCCATTTATGGAGCAACTGCTGCTTTAAAATTCAACTTGTCCCTTTCTAACATGTTCGCAACTCGGAGTACAGACAGACAGTCAATGCAGAGTGGGAGGTAGGATCATGACTACCTCTGCCCTCAGTTTCTATGCATTGACTGTTTCTTTGTGAACAAGTGTGCAGGTTAAGTGCGCGCACACACACACACACACACCGCCGAGAGAGACACCTTCCTCCTTGAGTGCCCGACAACACACACTGTCCCTCCCCACCTGCCAGCTTCTCCCTCCCCACACAGTCCAAGTCGACTCACCATCAAACTAAGGCTCCCTTTGCCGAGGGGACACGCAAATGCTTCTGCTGGGCTGGGATTGGAAACTTCCTCCAAGCCCAGAAGCAGCTGCCAGCAAGCAAGCATTGCGGCCGCTTAGCAGTCGGCTCAGCACAGAGAGCAGCAGCCCCAGCACAGCAAACTCATCTATATAAAGGGTACGCAGCGGCAGCGAATGGGGAGGCGCCCGCTCGAGGAGAGGCTGCTGGCACAGCAGCTACCTAAGGGTGCAGTGGCGGGCAGTAGTGCGAGGGGAGCTGGGAGGACGTTTCCCAGCAAGACTTAACAAATCAATCTGTTCTGTGTTCTCGCCCACCCCAGGGAGAATTAGTGGCCAGAACTACTTTGAGATCCTGTGCCTGTCAAGCCTCTGCAGAGCTCAGGTTGTTTGGCACCAATTACTTAATAAGCAAACACATTGGTAAAAACTAAAGCCAGTACAGTTTCTCCCTGCCCGTGCCCGAGTCCCATGGGGGGAAGCCGGTGTGGGCATCCAAAGTTCAGATGAAATGCGTCTCTAGTTTTCTCTCTGCACTGCGTTTCAGAGTCCACAGCCACACAGCTCCAAAGCAGCAGAGTGAATCTTTTAATGGTCTCTGCAGCACTGGTGGAGACCCCTCCTCCTTTTGACCTCGTAGAGGAGAGGGCTGCTCAGTCTGCTGCTTCCAACCCCCACCCCCGCACAGCCCCATCCAAAGCTGCAGGGCTGCATTTCTTCACAGACAGTAGCTACTAAGAAATAGGTACTGTGGGGTTGGCTTTCCCCAGCCGAGAGAGACTCTGGGCTGGCAAAGGCATCCAGGGAGGGAGGGTGGGTCTCTGCTTTCTCCCGCTGCTGCCGAGTCCCTGAGGGCCAGCTACGGTGCCATGTCGGGGAGGGGAACTTTTCTGAGGATGGAGGCGGCAAAGAGGACATGACGTCACCTCCACCACTCCAGCCCAACAACGAAGGCTGAGTGAAGAAGAGGAGGAGGAGGAGCAGGGCGCATGGGCTCAGGCAACCCGCCCACCCGCAATCCCGCACCCCAGCAGAATCGTAGATAGTGTGGTGTTGAGCGCAGGCTAGGCAGGCAGGGAATCGCTTGGCACTTAGCGTGGGAAATTGCTCGCCTTGACTAGCTCTATAAATTGTAAGTTATAAATAACAACTTGTGAAAATAATAAAAAGAATAAGTTGTAGTGTATCAAGTTCATCTTGAACTTACTTTGGCGGCAATGGTTCAGATTTTGCACACTTACTTTGTAAGCACACTTACTTTGGCGGCAAGAAAGAGTCAGTGAGTTCACAAGGGCAGGCAGCAGAATAAATGGATTTTTGTTCCTGTCTACTCCCTTCTTCTTGTGTCAGCAGCCAGGTGGGCTACGAACAGCAGCGGCAGCAGCACACACGAGGGCAGCATGCTGTGCTGCTCATCATTGTCCAGCCGCACGGTGCATGCTCTCCGCTCCTCTCCTCACCACCAGGAGCCAATGGGAGAGCGCCTGCCCCACCCAGACATATCTCGTGACTGGCGAGTTGTGAAGTGCGCCTGCACCGAGGGGGGAAGGGGCGGGGGCTCCGCCGGCGGTCCGGACTTGGAAAATTTATTTTAATAAAAAAATTTAAAAATTTTTTGTCATGGTTGGGGCAGGAGCGGGGCATGGCAGGCACTTTTGCACCCTCCTTTCAGCTGCGCCTAGGGCACGTGCCCTGCCTGCCCTACCCTGGTTATGCCCCTGACTACCAGGTAACCTACCCTCCTACTGCCTTCTCCTAGGCATTGCATGCTAGGCTACAAAACCCTCCCCTTTAACAGGATGCATGCACATCCATCCTTCCATTCAACAGAATAATCATGAAACCATCTTGGTAGCCTACATACATGCTAGGTACATAAAAGGGGGACAGACTTTTGGAAACAATGAATCTTCATTGCCTGCTATATGTGGTACATACTCATCATCACTCTCTGGCCCAGTTCAGATGTAATTCGGAAATGCGGGCCCAATGGACCCATAGTTCTATGCCTCCTTCTCCACTCTCCTGTCCACATTCAGGCATTGGGGAAAGGGGCCTCTCTGCAGTCAATGAGACTGTAGAGAGGCAGGGGAGCTGGCTGTGCACGCTTCCTTTTTACCTGAAGGACAGACCACACAGCCAATAGCAGCCAGAGTGAGGGAAGAGCTTCTTCCCTCAACTCTGGCTTGAGAGAAGGCTAACAGCAGCTCCGATTTTGAATGTACCACTGCCACAGGCAAACCAGACGTTGGAACAAAACAATCTAAAGATAACAGAAGGTGGCAACTGGAGTTTGCGGAGGGAAACCGTGGGTCCATTTTTTATCTGAACTGTAGTTCCCTGGGTTTGGACATTCGGTTAGTGAAACCAGAGGTGAAGGGGCCTCCAGTTTCATATTTTGTCTGAACCCTGCCCTTATGATCCCTGTTCGTTCCAGGTGACTACCTTAAGTGTTCTGTCTCAGCCACATTCCTTGTTGATTCTACAGTAGCATCATCAGGGGCTTTTTCATTGGCTTCTTCTGTTTGGCTAAATGAGGAATGAGCAGTTTCTAGGGCAGGGTAGGCAACCTTGGCTCTCCAGCTGTTGTTGAACTATGACTCCCATCATCCCTAGCCACTATATATTGTGGCTGGGGATGATGGAAGTTGTAGTTCAATAACAGCTGGTGAGCCAAGCTTGCCTACACCTGTTCTAGGGATTGCTGTCCCATAATCCTTTCCCTTTGTTGTAAACAGATATAGGATTTCAGGTGATTATGGTGAATAATGAAGATTACCCTTTGACTCAGCCTTCAGTTCAGATAGCACTTGAGATAATTTTCTAATAATGGCTTAAGGGCCAGTAAATTTCCTCTGCAATTTCTCACACTGACATTTCTTGCTTACTTGAGTTTTCATCTAGACTAGCTCTCCTGGTTATTATATTTGGCCAGTCACTTTGAGGTCATAATGTTCCTTCTGATTTGGTGTGGTTGCAGCTTGATGTCCCTTAATAGCTTGACTTACTGAACTCAAGTATCCAGCAATCTGTGTGACATACTCTGATGGATTTCTAAATCTCTCTGGTAACCTGCCCCCTACTGCCTTCTCCTAGGCATTGCATGCTAGGCTACCATATCAGGAACACAGAAAGCTGTGTTATACTGAGTCAAGCCCTTGGTCCCTCTAGCTCAGTGTTTTATACACTGATTAGCAGCAGTTCTCCAAGGTTTCAGACAGAAATCTTTCCCATCCCTATCTGGAAATGCCATGTACTGAATCTGGGACCTTCTGCATGCAGAGCAGATCCTCTGCCAAGTGGTATCCCAATAGCAGAAGAAAAGAGGAGAGGATCTTCTCAGATCTAGTTCTCTCACACAGCAGATGAGGTGGTAAACCTGATTAGGGATTGTAGCACTTCAGACTTCAGGTGAAGGGACCACATAATTGAATGCCTCTATATGGGGGAGGGGGAGCTTCCTGTGTGAAAAAGAGGTTCCTCCAACACTATGAAAACTAGCACATGCAGATAATTTTGCAAGAGGAGCATTCAGTCTTGGGAGCCTCCATTTGCAGTTTGTATCATTACACTGCTGCTGCTGCTGCTGCTTCTATCCTGCTTTTTAACAACAAAGCTCTCAAAGTGATTTACATAGCAAAATAATTGAGAGAATGGTTCTTTGTCCCAAAGGCACTCACCATGTAAAAAGAAACACAGGGAAGCTGTTCTCATGAGCAGCCTAGACTGGGCTAAGGCAGTGAAGCCCAGGTTTGGCTGCCTGTGAAAACCACCAGGATCCACGTGGATCCCGGTGGTGGCAAGCCTGCCTATGGAGTCTGCCAGTTAGCCATCCAGTTTAAGGACTCACTGTGCCCTTAACTCAGGCTAATGCTATTGCCAGGGGCATCCCCACAATGCATGCAGCACATTGTGGGATCTCTGTGGGTTGGGACATGTCGTCCTGGCCTCTGGTACTCAGAGCGGCAGGCATGAAGTGCTGCTCATCTGGGAGTGCAGTTTACATCCCCAACAGAAGAACTCAGTCACTGCGGGTGGGGAATGAGCTTAAAGCAGCTTTCCCCTTGCACCCTCCCCGCCCACTTTTGGTGATAGTGAGAATCACCCCAGGGGAGACACCAGCAAGAACCACTGGGAGGAACGCTGTGCTGGGTTGAATAGGGGCACTTGTTTTCCCCTTGCTAAATATAAGAGAGACACCACTTTAAAAGATGCTGATTTGCCCAGCAGTTAGCAGGCGTAGTGGGAATGCAGTCCAGATACAGAGACTGTTGTCTCTTCACAAACTGTTTGTCAGAACTCAACCTCAATTGTGCCTTCTTTGGAAATTTCTCCCATCTAACTAGATTTTTTCTCATCTAGAGAATGGTCAAGGAAGGCTTTTTATTATTAAAAAGCCCTTTGAGATTTGCACATTGGATGGATTTTACTACTGCTGTTTGTCTCCTTCTAAATTATGATGTCTGCTGTCAAGATAAGCTGCTGACATACTGCACAATATTCCGTCTGCCTTGTAATGGAACATGCATGCAGCTGCACAAGAGTGCTCTTGTGCAAAATGCAGTTGTGTGATGGACGGTCATTATTTCTGTTGGAAGTGAAGGACTCTGCGCTGTCTCATGTCTCAGTGACAGAGGGGGACAGATTAGTGAGTCAGATGTCTAGAGGGGTCAAGACATTGGTCATCCCTTCTCTCTGCTGCTCTGACACTACCTCTTTGATTGCTACTCTCAGGGACTTCCTGCCTGCCTGCCTGCCTTGCCATTTCCTCTTCTTCTTTCCCTTTCTTCTCCCTTGCAACATACATGCTCCTTTCTCCCTGCACCATGTGTGCAGAGATGCAGAAACCATCTCTCTACATCCAGCTAGCTAGCTGGATTAGAGATCCTATCTCTCCACTTTACTATCTAGAATGGAGTTCATTAATGAAGACTCCTTATATTGATTTTAAACCATGAACTGGCTCCTATTTTACTCTCAGCATACAAGCATGCCTAGGCAGACTCCACTGTGTTTTGCCTCTGTGCACTCTGCTGTAATAGAAGGGTCTCTCTTACCAGAGAGAATTCCCAACAATTTCTGCCTGCCACAAGGCAGATGGAACATTGTGTAGTATGTCAGCCTCTGATTTTAATGTTGTTTTCTGAGCTTACTTGAGGGTTCACTGGGTATATATGTTGAGATACACATTTTGAAATAAATACATACATATTTTACCATTTGTTGACATGGCAACTGAAAGTAATGAAGCTTTAATCACTCCCATTACATGAACCTCAAAATCTGAAACATTCTCTGAATCCTGCTTCCAATTTTCATCAGATCATGCCTCCAGTACTTTCCCAAAGACCACAGATACATTTTGACCAAATTTTGTGCAGCAAGAGTAATGGCATAAAAAGAATGGCATGTGACAACCATCCAGTACAAGTAAAATCAATGGTCTGGGAGCCCCTCCAAGATAGGGCTCCTGTTATAGGGTGTTCCATTCACCCCTTACAAGACTAGTCTTGTTCTGAACATAAAGGTGACCAAAGTTTAAAAGGACCATGTAGCCCATGCTAAATTATGTAAATTCTTCTTAGACAAACATACGTGGCAATAAACATTATTCATTGACTTGTAATAATTTTAGGTTGCTTTGTGAAGCACATTATATCTCCGACATACCTGGATTGTGCAACTACCCAAGCGAGGCTTTGCTCTCACAGAAGTCAGAAAGAACGTTTGGTTCAAGGTCATGCATTTATGAAAGTTCTGAGGCATGCTTTCCCTGTACAGTACCAAGTGTAGATGCCGTGATCCACCAAATAATCAGCCTTGCTGTCCTCTGGATTGTTGACATTTTGCCAAGTTGCTGTGTAATCCTTTGAGATAAACTTCAAGTCAGACCTGTTGTATCAGGCATGCAATCCCTGAGAAGATCAGTTGCACAATCTAGGGATTTCTGTTTAAGAACATAAGGAGAGAAATTATCATTATCTGCAATTTAAGGAAACAGCCATGAAGCGGAAGGAGTTAGACATGCTGCTTATAGTAATATGAGATGACCTCCATGATTTGCTCTCTTAAACATACTGGATGTCATTGTGGTCCATGAAATCATCATCATGTAAAGCTAAAAAAGCTCACATTCAGTTTAAGAAAGCCAAACAAAGTAGCCTTACAGGCCACATGGGCCTGGTTTGCAAAAATGAAACTGTGCAACCCTCAGGGACATGTTTCTAAATCAAGCAGAGCTTTTGTGAGGAGGGGAAAGAAGTGAAAATGGTACCCCCCTCCCTCTTGACACATGTTGGACTGTGAAGCTTGCTTTGAGCACAGCTAGTTTACTGACTCCTTATGAAGGCAGAGCTCTTGCCTCACCCTCTTAAGGCTGAGGAGAATGGAGCCCAGGATTTATCTTTGTGTCAATGTGCATACAACTGAGGTGTGTTAAGTATGGTTAGGAGCAGGGTCGCTGGTGTACTAGAATCAAGAGGAGGAAAAGCTAGTGTGTGAGACATGTTTATAAAGAAGCTGGTTTCCCAATATGCTTTCAAATACAAATGCTCTTACTCTCTTTCAGTTTCCTCCTGGGTAAGCAGAGGAACTACTTAGCAAGTAATTTTACTTAGAAAGTTCCTTGAATGCTTCCTGAGCACAGAGAACCTGCTGTCTCCATGTCCAGCTAGCTTTGTCCATTTAGAGTAACTCTGTCCAGCAGCTGGACTCCAGCTAGTCACTTTACTCTAGAATAAACTGGAGGACCTGAAGAAATCTATCTTCTGACTGATTTCATTTTGTATGATGAGTAATTAATTTCCTTTGAGGCAAAACACAGCAGCTGACATCCAGACTAATGAAGCGGGCTGGGCTGTGAGAGAAGCACTGGTGCTTCTGAATAGTTCAACTAACTCATTTCCACTGCTCATGCAGTGGGGAAAGGCAAACAACCTTCCTCTTTCCCCAGAAACACTCTATGTCACCCAAAAATATGTCCCAGAGGGTTGTGCTGCTTTTAGCAACATATTTTTGGGTGGCCCAGAGTGCTTTCAGGGGAAGGGGAGATTGTTGAAATTCATCCTGCATGCACAGGGGTAGTGTTAGATCAGAACTCTTCAGAACCACTGCTGAACTACTTCTTTTGTAGCACCAATGCTTCCTGAGTCTGGATGTCAGCTGCTATGTTTTAAATGTGTTGGGACATTTGGATATCAGTTTGTTTAGAAACCTGCCTTGAACCTGTTGCTGCCTTTTTATTCTGGTGCCTGGTGCAGCCCTCTTTCTATTGACAATTGGTGATAATATGCAGAAGCAGGAGGAGGAGTCAAGACCAGCCCTCCATTTGGAATCATCAACTGCCAATAGCAGAGGGAAGGGCCAAGAGCAGATTTCCGCTTGTCATCACTGCTGCAGCCAGTAGAAAACACCTATTACCAGTGTTAAAAGGAGGGGCCATTCCACAGTGTTGAATTGGATTGTTATGATTGTTGTCAACATAAGATTCTTATCTTTACTAGGACCAATTTGATTGCATGTTTTTGTACACCGCCCAGAGTCTTCGGAGTGGCTGGTATATTAAATGTTTCAAATAAATAAATAAATAAACAAACAAACAAATGCTTCATACAACATTGATTTTGGTAGCCACACTGAATATGTTATGCCAGTAGAAAGGTGAAATAGAAAATTAATACTTAAATGAATGAATTAATGAATGATTACAAAGGTACCAAACTTTTGTAGAAGGGTTTGGTTCATAAGAAGAACTGTCAACACATGAAGACTCATCCCAGAAAAAGATTTCTAGTTGCTAATATAGTCATTTGTTAGGACTAGGCATTTTCATTTCAAAGTGTCAGAGGTCTCAATTAATTACTGATTATATCTTGTCTTATCCAAGAACTGCCAGTTCTCTCAAATGGAACCTTGCCCAAGCAGCATCGCAGGAGTATGTTTAATCGACCATGTTCTTGCATGATGTAAACATTAACTGAATAATTCATTTTAAAAAAGAAAAACAGAAGCAGCTTTCTGGGGTGTGTTTCTATTGCCATTGGGAAATGTTAACAGAATGCTTGCACACATCCATGCATGTACACATGCACACACACGTACACAAACCATTGGGCTCGATGATATTCCTAAAGCACTTCCCTGGCTATTTACTACCAAGCACTGGGGAAGGAATAATTCTATGTGAGGAAAATGTGGAAGCCTCACCATTCTTCTCTGTTAGGTAGAAAATACAAACATGACTCTTGCTCTTGCCAGCCCCAAATCAGGGGCATAGCTGCAATTGAACAAGGGGGTGGGGGGAAAATGTCCCTGAGCCCATGATGGAGGTGGGGGTGATGGGGTGACAGCAGTGGCTGAGTGACAGCTTGCTCTCTGCTCTTTCACTCACACCTTTCTGGAGAAGGAGGAGGAGGAGGGTGGTGGCAAGGGCCCATTTCACTTTTTGTCCCAGGGGCCAATCCAACCATGATATACTCCTACCCCAAATAGATAGTTGGCTAAAGAAAAAAGTTGACCTTTAGAACAATATTTGTCACTCTCTTTATTTGCTTCTTTAGCTCACATGCTGCTGTCACATTGAGATGTATTTCTTCATAACAACTAGGGCAAAAATTATGTGTCTGAACAAAAGCTGAGTTTCTCATAATAACATCAAGATTCTGAATGCACCCCTCTCTCCATATTAAGTCTTTCCAGTCTACCTAAACCCCACTTTGCCAGTGGTTTTTAAGCATGCCTTTTAGGGAATTTCCCAGGCTAAGAACCTATACCCTGGATGAAAGGATGAGACGGTCTTTATCTGCTCCTTTATGCAACAGTCTCTCTGGTAATTTATAATCCACTAATTAGTTAGGCATAAAGGTTATGTGGGAGGTTTTGTCTTATATTACTTGTCAACGCTGTAAATCAATTATCACCTGCTTTTTCTTAATAAACTCTTACGTATATGCTTTTGCAGAGAGATTTTTAGTTCAGTAATAGATAATCTTAGTAGGCTAGAATATATTTCTATTTATTTTAAATAGTTATATGCCTTTCTTAAAACCAGCATTGGTACTCTGAATGTCTCAGAAGAACAATTTGCTTCATTTCTTCCCTTACTGGTTTGATGAGAAGATATGCTTAAAAAAATAACAAACCAGCAGTGGTGAAGGGGCTTGGGGAAAAGAAACAAATGCATAAAATAAGTATGCAAGTTAATATGTTATTGCAATTGTACACAGGATATTTCATTTTGTGCACCTTTCTCAGTGCAAAACTATAGCTGTTAATAACAGTTTATATAATGTGAAAAACCAGGACTGGGATTCACCCAGGATACAGTGAGGCTCAAGATACAATCATTCTGGGATAGTCAGGAGCCTATCGCAGGATAGTGCAGTGGGGAGACACATGAGCAGAGCCTCCGTCAGGTTCTGCTAACCCTGTGTGCACCTGATCATGGCACCTGCGAGCACGGCACCTGGGAAGTCCACCCAGGAATGGTGGAAATTATGCCCCATGCTGACAGTAGAAAGGAAAAACCACAATACATCACAGCTGTGCTGTGACTGACCATGAGGAGGCAGGAAGAAGAGCAAGCCCCATTCAAGCCATTATATCCGGCAATCATATAGAGGGTTGTGCGGAGCGGCACATTCAGAGAGTGCAGCCACTCCAGTCACAGGGCTCTCCTTAAAACATGATGACCAGCTACCAAAACCTGGAGACGGCACGGTATGCGGTCACACAATCACCCAATCCAGGCTCTGGTAACCCTGCTGTGCACTAACCTGGGTTAAGACTGAGAGCTGAGGCTGCCAGGGTCCTCGCTCCAGCTGAAAATTGGGCTCTAAGTTTGGCAGTTCATTAGTGGGTGGTTTTTCATTTTCACTGAAGTATGCTACATTGCATATTTTAATTGTTTCTGTGGCAAGTCCTAAAACCCTATCTCCTTTACATCCTATGGAATAACCAACAAGTATCCCTTCCTCAGATTGACAGTTGAGTTTGCTCCTTTTGGCTTTTGGTATATAGGTGTATGCTTTAGATCCAAACACTCTTATATGACTCAAAGTGAGCTTGTTGCCATGCTATAATTCATGTAGCATTGTTCCTGTGGCGTTTGTTGGCAATCTGTTTTGCAGGTAAGTAGCAGACATCACTGCCTCTCCCCAAAATTTATTAGCCAAACCAGCATCTACAAGCACGCACCTCATCATTCCCATAAGAGAACAATTCAGTGCAGAGAATCTGTGGCTTTCTCCCAAACTTGTTGTTCACTCTTGCAACATATTCTTTTTGTCTTTCTAGCACTTGTCCTTTTTCACTTAAAAGGTATGTATATGTGCATCTAGAATAGTCATCAATGAAAGTAAGAGCATATTTATCCCCTCCTGATTAACTTGCATAGGTCCACAAACATCACTATGAATCAGATCCAAAGGACGCTGTGCTTCTCTTTCTTTCTTGGAGGAAAGAAGTGTTGCCTTTGCTCTTATACAGCATGCACACTTTGATTCAGTGCTACAAGGGGCTATTTTTAGACCCCTTTCCAAATCCAGCTTTTCAGCTTGACATATCATTTTGGCATCTCTATTGTCTAACCTTCTGTGCCACAAATTCAGACATCTTTTGAGTGTGCATTCCTTCACAGTTTTGACCTTTTCAGTCACACATTCTACTTCAAATAATCCATTCTCTTGTAAAACTGCTTTCATAAGCAATTCCTGTTTATGAGTAATGACACAGTGCCTTCCTTTCTTTCTGTAGCATATTTTACAGACATCAGACTTGTTTCTAGAGTAGGCACATACAAAGCTTCTTCAATTGTTAATCCAATGGTCTCTCCTTTCTCCAGTTTGCAGAGCAACTGTGCAGATCCATTCCCTTCTGCATGCATCAGTTTTCCATATGCCAAATATATAGGGATTTTACAACTCGTATCTAGGTTTATAAATCTCTCCTTTTTTCTAATCAGGTTGCTTGTAGCACCCGAGTCAATGCAGATGCCACTGCTGCATTTCTCAGACTCAGCTTCCAAACTTTATCTGTTTTTGCAAGGTATATCATTTGCTTATTAGCTTTAGTCCCTGATTGCTTGTAAGTTCTGTACTCTGTGTCTGCAGATGACTCATTCTCTTTGCAACTTTGTTTTGCTTGCCTTTTGTCTGCCTACTCTTTATTCTTGGGACACTTATTCTGCATGTTTGGGGCTTCCACAAATAAAGCATTTCTTATTTCTTTGCAAGGTTCTAAATGCATTTTCTTCCCTTTCCTTTGGTTGCTTTTCATCCATTCTGCACAAATCAAAGTCCTCTTGATGGTTAATTACAAATTGTAAGTCCGCATCCTCCTTGACTTCCGAGGCACTAGTCACACTATCAAAGTAATGTGGCAAACTATTCAACAGCAATCATGTCAAAACTGCATCTGGCATGATAACTTCTTGAGCTTGCAGTTGCCTTGATTTTTCTAACATTTCATTTATGTGCATGGACAGACTTTCTCCTTCTCTAAGTCTTTTATTGCTTGATTTATCCATGATGCTAACCCCACTCCCACCCCCAGTGGTCACTATGAGACATTGCAGCTGAGAGCTGATGCTGCCAGGTCCTAGCTCCAGCACAGACGACATGTGATTATTCTTTAGGAACCATTATATATTTGATTATTATGAGATACTAGTACACGCAACCACAACATATCTCTTAAAATGCACACCTTCTTTTACAATTTAAGCATGTATATTTCTGGGAGTAGGCCTTCAAAACTTGCTATGAAATTTGTCTTCCTTATGACTATTTTTTGCCCTTCCTTAAAACCTAAAATAGCACTTCTTGTGCTGCATTTTGACCTGTTGCTTGGGATTATCACCATTCTTGTTCATGTGCATTCTCAGTGACAACCAGCTTCAGTCAATGAGTTGCAACTTAGACCAGTGTTGTTAATTTATGTGTCTGATCTAAAACATTCTTAACTTGTTATTAAAGCCAACTCCAAGTGGGTATATATATTACCAAGGTGCGGGCTAGGAACCCCCATTCCCACCTATCATCTTAGATGGATGACCTCACCATCCTGGTTCCAAACATTGGATCAGTTATGTAACTTATATAACAGGATTTCTCACTAGTATATTTCCTTCCCTGGAACCCACAAAGAACCTGCCAGTTGTGACTTCTATGACAAAGGTGTCAGGCCAAATAAGCCAATACTTGAAACTGCACCAATGTGATGGCATATCAGTGCATGTAATGTCCTTGACTGGCTGAGCGGCAAAGCAGGCAGGCCTTGTGCTTCATCCCTCTCAGAAGTGGAGACAAAATCAGCCCTCTCCAACACAAGGAAGACTACTTCCTACCTTCAATGTTAATCCCACCACCATCAGGCCTGTATCCTTCACACATTTCTCCTATTACAAATGAAGAACGCTTCAAACTGTGTTCTCTACACAATCCCCTCTGCCTGAAATTAAACAGATGGAATCAAGTCATGATGCTGTCTGATGCCTAAGACAGCTCTCATGTTAATGGAGAGTTGTAGAGGCTGCTGCAATTGAAATGCTGTAAGGGAATTGTTCTTGTATTCAAAAGAGGTTTACATGTTAGATTTTGTATGGTACCCAGAGAGATTTTCTGCTGAGCCCAGAAATACGTTAAATTAATATAAACTTGCAAATACAGCAAAGAAACCAGGCGCTTGTGGTTCAAAAGGTCAAGTGAAATGCATGGCAAATATCCCAGCACACATAAATTGTAGTGTGAGTGTGTCTATACAAATGTAATTAAGGCAAAGCCCCTTTTCAAGTTGAGTATGAACCACTTGTGAATAGTATGACCTCAGTCTATGTCAGAACATTAGTATAAAATTATTCATTAATAAATCACTGAGGAAATAAATCTCCTGCCTCCGTGGTATCCTGATTCTTAATAGCACTGTTGCCTTTTTATTTTCCTGTGGCAACTGTATATTAATCAATTGCATGACAAGTTACCTAGGAAAACCACCCAGGGAATGAGATTGCAAGAAATGGAGAGTCCTAGAAACACACAACAAAAAGAGGAAGGAGAACTTAGGGTGGTGCTGGTGGGTGGATATCGGACAAGGGACATGTGAAGATTTAGATAAATCAAAACTAACACAAAATAGACTAGAAGTAACTGTGGAATGATTTTTTAAAATAAAATATGGAGAAATTAAGTATTGGAAGACAAATGTAGACTTAGGCTCCATTTAGTTTACATTTTTTATATCCCGCTCTCCCTCCAAGGAGCCCAGAGCGGTGTACTACATACTTAGGTTTCTCCTCACAACAACCCTGTGAAGTAGGTTAGGCTGAGAGAGAAGTGACTGGCCCAGAGTCACCCAGCTAGTTTTATGGCTGAATGGGGATTTGAACTCAGGTCTCCCCGGTCCTAGTCCAGCACTCTAGCCACTACACCACGCTGGCTCCTTTAGGCTACACTTAGGGGGGAAGGAAGCACCTGTTTAACCCCTTCAGTCATTTTTCACTTAAAGTCACCCTCCATAAACTACTTTTTCCATCTTCAGGTGAAAACACGAGGTTCCTCTATCTTCTCTATCTCTTCACCTCTCCATAGTTCAAAAAGTAGCTCAGGGAGGGAGTTCTGTTTGAGCTGAAAAATGACTAGAGGGCAAAGGGTTATGCAACTTCTCTCTGCCCAGCTTTCTTGTACTGACTCACAGGCTGATTTTGGTTTCTAAAAACACTGCAAAAGAGAAAAACATGGAAAAAATATGTCATTTTAATCTTAGGGCAGCCTGGCATGGGGAGATGTCCACACTTCTTTTTGTTGTAGACTATGTTCTGTCCACGTGGAGTACAGAGCAAACACCAGTGAAAGGTTTTTTAAAGATAACTTTAAAGCCCCTGGTGGCGCAGTGGTAAAACTGCCGCCCTGTAACCAGAAGGTTACAAGTTCGATCCTGACCAGGGGCTCAAGGTTGACTCAGCCTTCCATCCTTCCGAGGTCGGTAAAATGAGTACCCAGAATGTTGGGGGGCAATATGCTAAATCATTGTAAACCGCTTAGAGAGCTTCCAGCTATAGAGCGGTATATAAATGTAAGTGCTATTGCTATTGCTATAACTTTACTTGTGAGACAAAGGCACTAAGAGGTCAGTACTGAACTTGCTGACTCATACACATAGGAACAAGAACTAACAGGAACAGGAAGGAGAATAGAAACTCCCAGCTAGCCCAACCAATGCAAAGAAAACGATATTGCCCCCCCGACTTTATAGTAGATTACATGCACACTATATAACAAACTAAGCTGGCTGTTGCATATCCCAACACTTTTTGCCTATGAGATGCCGCAGACAGGCATGCATGCAAATGTAATGGTAATCTGCCTAAGCTCTCTAATGTCTATGGATACCGTATCAGAATGAATGAAGGTATATCATGATTTTTCAAAACACAGCCATGAGGGTATTACCAGAAATAGATGCCTGCCTGCAAACTATGGAGCACCACAAGGACACATAATTACAAAAGTATACATATGAAAATGTTTGTATGGCATATCTGTATTCGAACCTCTTTCCGTATGGTCCAGTACAGCTCAAGCATGTGAAACTGATTTTCCAGGCTTCCTACATTTGTTTTCTGTGGGACTTGATTTTCTTATGCCATGATCACAATTGCACATAATTAGATGCACTTCAGTCGCGTGTAATCAACAGGCTGGATTGTACTCCATATGGGGAGTGTTTATAAGTCAGAAGCAGAAAAAAGGGTTAGTTCATACAAGGTCCTTTATTTCCGGTTTTTGTGCACATAAAACTTCCTATGTAACAGCCCTCTAGTGTCCATTGTGAAGAACAGTTCTCTTGTGTCAAACAACCACAAGTCACAGTTTGACTGTAAATGGCATGTAGGGAGACATTCATGTGGTTGCCATCATTCTCATGACTACTTCATTTCTGAGAAGCTTGCCAAAAAAGGAGCCCAAAGCTCTTTTGGAAGCATTCCGTTTTAGCTCACGATGTCATTCTGTTTTAGCTGACTTTAGATATATGGTTTATGTCATCTTATTTTATTTAGTTTATTTACTTTGTTCAGGTGCTATGGATGGGGTGGGCTAGCAATCCAAATAAATGGAATCAGTCAATTAATCAGAACTATCAGATGGCCCAGAAACCATGCATGTTGCAAGAATTTCATGATACCCACAGGGTATCACCCCAAAAGTGCACTCCCACGCCAGTTCCCCCCCAATCAGTTTTCTTGCTAGTGCAAAGCAGTCAGATTTCTAGCTTCATCCCGCTGTGTAAGTAAGTAAATATGTAAGTGTTGGAATTTACTGTGTAGCATTGTCTCAGTACTTGTCCTAGACAAGTGTTCAGGCTTAGGGGTGGAGTCTAAATTTCAGCTAAGCTTCTTACTTATTGTTCAGAATTCAAACTGAGAGGTTCTCTCTCACTTGCATAAGAGACTGTTACATTTGTTAGCTAGTGTTTAAATGTTTGAGCTCTTTTTTCTGAATCTAAAGCGAAGCTTCCTGCCTGTGCAATTATTCACAGAAGATCAGTCTATAGAAGATCAGTCTATAGAAGATATGTCCAACTGCTAGGGAGCGCCTGGTGGCTGGAGGATGGAGTCCTGCTGGCGGCTCCTCCACCCCCTGTGGCTGTCAATTGCATGCATGAAGTGTGCATGCCCCATGCCCCAAAATCATGCCCCCTGTGCCTGATGTCAAATGCAGGGGGTGTGGTCAGTACTGAGAATGGGGCCAGTCAGCCCCCACAGAGCTTCAGGGGAAGGCAGAGGGAAGGAGCTCCTAGTCATCAGTTCAACGAACCACTCACTGACTAGGGAAACTCTGCAGGGGCTGACTGGCCCCATCTGGCCATAACCCCTGCATCTGACATCAGATGCAAGGGGTGTGGCGGCCACTGCCTAGAAGACGGTCCGTTTGGATCCTCTCCCATCCTCCCCAGTCAGCATTTCATTGAAACACTGGCTGGCTGGGCTCCCCTGCCCCCTCAACCCAGCCAGTGTTTCAGTGAAAAACCAGCTGGGAAGGAGAAGGGCATGCTTCACACTCCTAGCCAGCGAGTACTACCTTCGCTGGCTGGGTACAGAAGGGGGCAAGGGGTGCCCTGGCAGAGAATGAAGGGGTGCCTTGGTGGCCCCCTTAAACCCTGGCAGCTGAGGGCCAGTCATCCTCCTTTGCTCAATTTAGGTATCTGCTCAAAGCACGGTTCAAGCACTTTTAGGGAATTCAGACTGGGAACTTTAAGGGGCGGGGAGCAGGTCCTTACCTGCTCTCTACCACCCCATGCAGCTTCCTGCTGGGGTGGCGCACATAACCAATAACCCACATGCGGAGCCAGCACACACATAACACCCATGCATGGGTGGGCACCATTTGTGTGGTCAGCAAGCATGGTGTTGCTGACCATGCAAGTGGTGCCCGCACATTCACAAATGCCATGTTTATGCTGCCGCCAAGTGGGGGGAGGGTTATTGGGATGCACGCCATCCCAGCAGGAAGCTGCATGGAGTGGCAGAGAGCAGATAAAGACCGGCTCTCCTTTTGCTTAAAGTTCCTGGTTTGAATTCCCTAAAAGTGCTCGAACGGCACTTTGAACTACATTTTGGGCAAATCCCTAGCTCAATGATCCCAATGCCCCTGAGATAAGTAATCACACCGCCACAGGAAGGAACAGGTGAATGGATCACTCAAGCACTTAAAGGGAGGCAGAAGAGGCTCAATGTCATAAATATGTTAGCTCAGCTAACCCAACAGGATTTACAACCCCCTTCAGCACTCCCCCTGTGAGTTAACAGAAAGTAGCAGCAAAGCTGCACAAAGGAAAACAAAAGACCCACAAAGAAAATAGTAAATGAATCAAGTCCCCTGAAGTGAACTAGGTACACCCCCTCTAACAATAACTGAGTAATAACTGAAAAGAAAACACCAGAGCAAGGAATTCACAGAACAAGAACACAGAGCAGGAAATAACAGAACAAGGGCAAACTGGAACTCGGAAAAGTTGAGAATTCAAAATAGAACACAGTCCGCTGTCAGCTAAAGTTGCTAACAGCATTGGTGGAATCACAGACTGCTTGATATATGGCTCAAGAGAACCAGCAGCCAATCAGGCTTCCCTGAGTCAGCACTTCTGCTTCCTCTCTTGTGATCTCCTGCACCTATGTGTCTCCCACTGAACTTTCCTCTTGAGACGTCTTCTCAAGACAGGTGAAATCCCAGCCTCCTCCTGATCAGCCTGCTCCTGATCAGGATTTATTTACTTACTTACTTACTTATTTTTGCATTTATATACCGCCTTTCGTTAAAAGACAACCCCAAGGTGATTTACAAAAGTTAAAACATACAATAAAAAGGCAATAAAAACATCAAAATAAAAAAATAAAAACATATAAAAACAGGCATAAAAACAATACAACAGGTAAAAACACACCGAAGTAGCACTAAAAATGATTATGTAAAAGCCTGGGTAAAAAGCCAAGTCTTACAAGCTTTCTAAAAGCCGTGATGGCATCCGAGGAACGAATGGCCACTGGGAGAGCATTCCAGAGTCTAGGAGCAGCAACAGAGAAGGCCCTGTCCCAAGTGCACGACAGCTGGGCCTCTCTCAGTGTCGGCACCCGGAGCAGGGCCCCCTCAGCTGTCCTCATCAAGCGGGCAGCAACCCTTGGGAGCAGGCAGTCCCTCAAATACCCCGGGCCCAAACCGTTGAGGGCCTTAAAGGTCAAACCCATCACCTTGAATTGGACCCGGAAATGAACCGGCAGCTAGTGCAATTCTTTCAAAATGGGGGTGGTGTGTTCCCAATGGGCAGCTCCGGATAAAACCCTCGCTGCCCCGTTTTGCACTAGCTGCAGTTTCCGGATATTCTTCAAGGGCAGCCCCACGTAGAGCGCGTTACAGTAATCCAGCCGCGACGTGACTGAGGCATGGGTAACTGTGGCCAGATCTGCCTTCTCAAGAAAGGGACGCAGCTGGCGCACTAGCCGAAGCTGTGCAAAGGCACCCCTGCCCACCGCCTCCACCTGAGCTTCCAAAAGCAGAGACAGGTCCAGTAGTACCCCCAAGCTGCGTACTTGCTCCTTCAAGGGGAGTGCAACCCCATCCAGAACCGGTAAAATCTCCTCATCCTGATTGGCTCTCCTACTGACCAACAGTACCTCCGTCTTATCCGGATTCAATTTCAGTTTATTAGCCCACATCCAACCCATCACAGCCTCCAGCCCCTGATTCAGGACATCCACCGCCTCCCTAGGATCAGATGACAAGGAGAGATAGAGCTGAGTGTCATCCGCATATTGCTGACAACTCAGTCCAAATCCCCGGATGACCTCTCCCAGCGGCTTCATGTAGATGTTAAACAGCATGGGGGACAAGACCGATCCCTGCGGGATCCCACAGGCCAACGGCCACGGGGCCGAGCAGTAGTCCCCCAGCACCACCTTCTGGACCCTCCCCCCAAGAAAGGACCGGAACCACTGCAACGCAGTGCCTCCGATTCCCATACTCGAGAGGTGGCCCAGAAGGATACCATGGTCGATGGTATTGAACGCCGCCGAGAGGTCCAGCAGAACCAACAGGGACGCACTCCCCCTGTCTAGTTCCCGGCGTAGGTCATCCACTAGAGTGACCAAGGCAGTCTCAGTCCCATACCCGGGGTGGAAGCCAGATTGAAAAGGTTCCAGATAATCTGTATCATCCAAGACCCTCTGCAGCTGGGACGCCACCACACGCTCCATCACCTTGCCCCAAAAGGGAAGGTTAGACACAGGTCTATAGTTCATGTCTGGCAGCTGTTCCGATTCCTCAGCTCCAGAGTCTGGTCTCCCTGCCAAATCCTGTTGCTGTGCCTCTGAGCCCTCACTAGCAGGCGAATCCTCCCATTCTTCCTCTGACTTTTCTGAGTCAGAAGTCTGAACCAGGACACTCAAGAACCTTTAGAGCAATAGGGAGCACCCCTATCTAACTAGGGACATGCACACATGTGGAAAAAGGCTGCCATGTACATATCCCCAGTATTATAATGAAACACATGTGCAAATGGGTGCTGTGTGCTGTTTTCCCAGGATAAAAGCCCCTTCCAGGAGTGGATACTGCACATACCTAGCCTAGTCAGGTTTCCAATGAGCATATGGTCTCAGATCAAGTCTATGAGTTTCAGGTCTGGACCTAGGTGGGCCCCTCCAACACACACACACACACACACACACACACACACACACACACACACACCCAGCACATTCTGATAAGTGCTAGTGTAGAAGTTACAGGGCTAGCTACCTGGAGCTTTTCCTAATGGAGACTGAACACACCTTTGCAACATTTAGAGGCAGATCTCATGATCATGGAGATCCACCTTGGGAGGGTTAGTGGGGAGAGCGGGGTTATCCCGCTCTCCCTGCACACGAGCAGTCAGTCTGCTCCGGGCGCCAAACTGGCTGCTCATACGACTGCCAGCTCTGCTATGGAGCCGGCGGGGGCTGGGGGGATCAGGGGCTGTGCGGCCCCCGGAAGCTCCAGCATGCCCTGAGCGACCGCACAGGGCATGCTGGAGAGACCCTTGAGCTGGGAGGCTGCTTTTGAGCCTCCCGGTCAGGGGTCTACTCATGAGTTGCTGCAGTGCAGAGCCGTGCTGCGGCAACACACAATTAGAAAAAAAGGGTTTGTGGGTGACCCGAAGAACCCACTTAAGAACCACCAGGCTCGCAGCTGAGCTCAGTAGTTCTCACGATGGGAGAAAATTGGGCTAGCCTCCGCTAGCCCGATTTTCTCCCATCGTGTGAATAGCCTCCTAGGCTAGGGGTGTGGGGAGTTCATACATGGGAACCATTTACAGTGATGTCAGGACGGTGACAGAAAGTGCCATCCATACAGCCAGTGACATTATTCCGCTTTTCTTCTGACGATTCACAGTTACTGTGAATTACAGTTTAGAATATGCATTCTAAAAAAGTAGCACTTTGGTGTTGTGTTCAAAACAGCTTAACTTTAGGCACTTCCTGCTGCAATAAAGTTGCCTATCTGGGAAAGCTCCAGGAACATTATTGCATCAGCATTACAAAATCACTACTGGTTTCTGGCTTATAGGGATGTGCATTTTGGAATTTTCTTGTTTCAATTTGTATCCGAATCAAAACATTCCCGTTTTGTTTTGTACCCAAATTTTCTGAATCTGAATCACCCCTGTTTTGTTTTGTAGCCAAATTTTCCAAATCCAAATCCAAATCGAATTGGATTTTTAAAAAGGGTCCCAGGGCAAAAAGAGTGGGTGGTGGTGGTAGTGTCCAATGGGTGGCTACCACCCAAATTTCAAAGGAATTAGGCAAAGGGCTGGTTTTTTTGTGTGATTTTTTAAAAAAAGTTTACACATCTTTAAGAATTTTCCCATAGGGAATAATGGAGATTCCAGCAAATTTATCGCTTCAAATCAAGGGGAAAGGGATGACCCAGAGCAGAGTGTGGTGGGTGGTAGTGCCCAATGGGGGCAAGGAAACTTCCAGAATAATTTCAAAGGAATTGGGCAAAGGGCTGATCTTTTGTGGTTTATTGAAGTTTATGTGTCTTTACGATTTCTCCCATAGGGAATAATGGGGGTTTCAGCAGCCCCATAATTCCACTTGGGGGGGGCGAGGGGTTGTGTAGTGCACATAGGGTGCCAACCACCCCCATACCCACAAGCCTGTGGTGTACTGGGTTTTGTTGTTTCTGAGGTGTTCATTGTGTTCATTGTAGATTCTCTGGTAGCATATGAGATTTTCAGTGAACATCTCCCCTGTCCAATGTGGGGTCAGTAAAGAGTGGGAAGAAGCAAAAAGAGCCAATGGGGAACTAGGAGTGAATTGTCAGCAGGTCAGCCCATGATTTAGGTCACCGATCAGAAGGCTGGAAGGGTGGGAAATTCAAAGAGATGTCAAACACAAAATGAAGACTGACTCAAAGATTATCACAAAATGGAGGTCCGAAACAACAAAACATTTTGTAGCCAAAACAGGGGCATTTTGTTTTGTATACAAAACTTTTGGATCTGGAAAATGGGTATTTTGTTTTGTCTACAAAACACCCGAAACAGGCTGTTTTGGGTACAAAACGTTTTGTATCCGAAACGTTTCACACATCCCTACTGGCTTATCACCTAGGCCAATTCAAAGTACTTCTCTTAACTTTCTAAATGACCATCTTCTCCCATATGACTGTGTCCACAAACAGAATTGCTTCAAAGGCCCTTCTCTGGCTGCCCACACTGTTAGAAGGTAGGCAATTGAGACCAAAGGCAGGGTAGGCGCTTTTCTGTGGTGACACCAAAACTGTGGAACTCCCACCAAGATCATGCCTGCCAACATGTCCCTATTTTATCATTCAGGTGAATGAAAAAATAGGGACATGTTGGCAAGTATGAAAGATATGTATTATTGATTATCTTTCTTGGGGGGAAATAACCAGGAAAAGTCCTTCCTGTTCACCATCCAGTTTAATTGCTTTGAACATACAATGTTGCCTCATACTGAGTCAGACCATTGGTCCATCTGCTTCAGTATTATCTGCTCTAATTGGCAATGGCTCTCCAGAGTCTCGGGCAGGGGTCTTTCTCATCACCCGCTCCCTGATCCTGTTAACTGATAATTGCACCTAGGGCCTTCCACATTAACCTGCTGTTGTAAGAAGTAATAAGACCAAATTTATCTGGGTGTTTATATGTTGGCCTTACTGTTCTTATCTTCTGCTTCTATTGTCTTTTATAACACTGTAGGGGGTTTTGGACAGTTTGTAGCTTTCTTGTAAGTTGCCAGGAAGCCATCTGATGATATAATGGGATATAAGTCTCATAAACAAATGAGAAAATAAAGTGTTATTTTTATTTTTCAATTGATGCCTTTTGCTTACACTTTTCTCAACTGAAAAGTCTCAAGGCACTACCTTCGTTCCCTTGAATCCAGTCAAAGCTAAGCAGAGATCTCTAAGCAGAGATCAACCCACCCATTCTCTAAACTAGTTTTCATATAAAGTAAGGCAACTTGTGCTTTTCAAAAACTGAACTTTTCTCTTTCTGCTGTCTTGCACTGCTAGGTCAACAGTAGCAAGAATGGAGCCAAATTAATCATTGGTGACATTTTATTGGCCAGCAAGCTGGCACAATAAAGGGCATCTGGCCCTTTGTGTTCTAACAAGTTCACCTTACTTGTCCCACTCTCACTGTAGCTTGGAAACTGCATCATGGGTAAACTTTCAAAAATTCAGAAATGCTCATGTAGAGCGGCCAGTCAATAATAACACAATGCACGCCCCTGCTAACTTGGCACGTCGAGGAGACGTGAAGCTCGAGCGCGACATGCAAAAGGCTCCGGCAAGCCTTTTGCACTCAAGAGGGAGAAGGGGCGGCAGGGAGGTATCCTTCCACCCCAATTACTACAAAAAATACGCATGCTGGAGGGGGGAAAGCATCGGGAGGGGTAAATAAACCCTCCCCCGACCTTAAAGGAACCCACCCCACCCGAACCGAACCGGCCAGGTCCGAACCGGTCCGGAGAGTCTGGAGGCCTTTAGAATGGCCTCCAGACCGGTCCGGTCCCATCCCTAGCTGAGGGAGGAAGCTCCTCCCTCACTCTGGCTGTGATTGGCTGCCTGTGATGTCCTTCATCCCAGAAGGAAATTGATGCAGCCAGTTCCCCCTCCTCTCTGCAGTCTCCCTGACTGTAGTAGTGATCCTGCTGGTTATGTCCAAATGGGGACAGGTAACCGCATGGGAGGGAGGGCAGAACCACGAGTCCATTGGACCCGCGGTTCCGCATTATGTGTGTATGCAGCCTTAGTCTAGCTATCAGTGATAGATCTAGCTATCTAGAGCCAGTGACTAGAGTAGCTTGTCTCATAAATGTAACATTTAAATTTGTGTTTCTGTGCATGTACGCATGCACGCACACACACACACCATATCTATAGGGTATGTCAGCTCTTGTGATAGGAGGAATACACTTGTTAAAAAATCATGGAAACCCCTGTTCTAGATTATGGAGTTCCTGGATTTTGTTAAACTAGCTCTCTCACCGCATCTGGTATTGCAGCTTGGCAGTTTTTGGTGGGACCTCCATCAGGGTGGATTAGAAAACTGGGATTCTGTGGGGCCAGAGGCTGAATGCTGCAAACCTACAAGCACTTCATTGAGTGGTGATGTTGTAGGGGGAATGCTTCCAGAGTCTGATGTCATTTGGAGGAGAAAGAGCAATGGAGGCTTATGGAGATTTTGTAAGATTTTATTTAGAGTAGAGCATCAATTGGAGGCCAGCAACATGTGTATTCCTACAAGCCAACAGAACCAGTTCCCATCAGTACCCCAGTGAGAGAAAGACACTTGTGCACTCCAGTGTACCTTCAGGCTAGTCTCTCTCTCTCTCTTTCTCTCTCTCTCTCTCGCTGTCCAATAGCTGCAAACTGATGTTTCTTGATGAACTCACGTTACATCAACCTCAATCATCAGTTTAGGGTAGGTGGAATGTGTCACCTTCCCTAAACTCCAATGACTTTTCTAGAGAGCATTCTGGAAAGAGCTCTCTAGATGGTATCCAGATACCATCTCCTAACAGTTTACTCCCATTTTAGAGGCACCAACTGGTCATCAAGGAACATTTAAGTGTTCCTTGATGACCAGTTGGCTGACATCCAGAGTAGGGAAGCACTGGTGCAGCAGAAAGAGCAGATTAACAGTAATTCCAGACTATCTGCACTGGTGCACTGAAGAAGGGGCAATTTGGGGCAACCTCCTCTTCCCATGGAAGCCCTCTGTGCCACCTGAAAATTATGTCCTTGAAACCTTTCATTCATCCCTAGAGCATCATGCCCTGATTAATTTACAAATTGTTTGTTTATCTACTAGCAAAATATCCATTATAATAGTGTGTGTGGAGATAGGGCCTGTATATTGCAAGGACTTTCAACAGGTGCAGTATATCTCTAAGATTTCTTTGCAAAGACTTATTGCTTCCCTTGTAGGATCCTTGTCAGAGACAGCTATCATGGAACCAGCTTCCCAAAGGAACATGAGATCTAGAATGTGGTGAGGTTCTTTTTGGTATTTTAAGGAACTGTTCTTCTGTGAGCTAAAGGACTCAAGAAGAAGGGGAAGGAAAACAGTTGTAAGATGAGTTCAAGGTACATTTGCCCCCTTCCCAAAGTTTCTAGGATGCCTTCCAGTCATTTCCTAGGCACCTTCTACACCACTTTGACTTGGCAAAGCCATCAGATATCTCTGTCATGTGAACTAGGCTATAAGCCAACAGGTCAGAGCTTACACAATTTGTGGCGCCTACTTAAAGTGTCTGAAAGTCTTACCAATCAGTCTGGCCTGAGGCAAAGTTTATTTCTCCTTCTCCCTTTCCTGTAAAATATGAGAGAGTAAAAAATGTACCTAAAACACCGCACACTCAAAGTCATACTATTCATTGGTATGCTAACTCTGCTTTGTGTTTCTTTATGGTAATAAGAACAAGAATCCAAAAGATTTATGCCTCAAGTCATTTTAAACACAATTTAATGCCTGCTCTACAATAGTGACACAAAACAAGCTTAACAAAGACATGTTAAAAAATACAGGTGGAAAAAAGCCAGATCCATAAAGCAGAGCTCAGAAAGTATATGGGGTCAAACAAACCATAGATCTATTAGGCAATCCATTTTCTGGGGAAGGGTGTGATATTTGCACCATGAGGAATTTAGACCGGGATGCAGAATTGTTTCTGTATGGAATTCATTGGAAAGCCCCAGTTGGAGTTTCATTCATTCCAAGAGCACAAACCCTTTTCAGGTACAGAATAGGGATGTGCGAAACGTTTCGGATACAAAACGTTTTGTACCCAAAACAGCCCATTTTGGGTGTTTTGTACACAAAACAAAACACCCATTTTCCAAATTCAAAAGTTTTGTATACAAAACAAAACGTCCCTGTTTTGGCTACAAAACGTTTTGTTGTTTCGGACCTCCATTTTGTGGTGATCTCTGAGTGAGTCTCCATTTTGTGTTTGAAATCTCTTTGAATTTCCTGCCCTTCCAGCCTTCCGATCGGTGACCTAAAGCATGGGCTGACCTGCTGACAATTCCCTCCTTGTTCCCCATTGGCTCTTTTGCTTCTTCCCACGCTTTACTGACCCCACATTGGCCAGGGGAAGGGTTGCTAACCCATGGGGTGCTGGGTTCTGCTGTTTCTGAGGTATTCAGTGTAGATTCTCTGGTAGCATATGAGAGTGGATTCTTGTTTTTTACTGAAAATCCCATATGCTACCAGAGAATCTACACTGAATACCTCAGAAACAACAAAACCCAGTACCCCACGAACTGGTGGGTATGGGTGTGGTTGGTACCCTATGTGCACTACACAACCCCTCGGGCAACCCCAGTACCCCCCCCAAGTGGAATTATGGGGCTGCTGAAACCTCCATTATTCCCTATGGGAGAAATCGTAATGACACATAAACTTCAACAAATCACAAAAAATCAGCCCTTTGCCCAATTCCTTTGAAATAATTCTAGTAGCTTCCTTGCCCCCATTGGGCACTACCACCCACCACACGCTGCTCTGGGCCACCCCTTTCCCTTCAATGTGAAGTGATACATTTTCTGGAATCCCCATTATTCCCTATGGGAAAATTCTTAAAGACGCATAATCTTGAAACATTCACAAAAAAATCAGCCCTTTGCCCAATTCCTTTGAAATTTGGGTGGTAGCTTCAACCCATTGGACACTATGACCGCCACCCACTCTTTTTGCCCTGGAACCCTTTTTAAATATCCAAATTGATTCGGATTTGGATTCTGAAAATTTGGCTACAAAACAAAACAGGGGTGATTCAGATTCAGAAAATTTGGGTACAAAACAAAACGGGGGTGTTTCAATTCAGATACAAATCGAAATGAGAGAATTCCAAAATGCACACCCCTAGTACAGAATATTTACTATTCCTGAGAATACTGGTCTACAGTTTCTCCAGAGCACCATTAGGAATCAAAATAACAGTGTATTTTAACAAAAAAAGAAGAGATAAAATCATATACCATTGCTCATGAATGTTTTCAGCTTATATTTTTCAGTGACATTATAGTATTCTTTGTAACGGTTTTCTGTTATTCACTCATTATTGCCTTCATTTCTCCTCACACCCAGTTGGCCTCCCTTTCCCTTAGTGACATAAGAACATAAGTGGCTTCGGCCCTGGGTATTTAATAGAACTTCTTCTTCACCATGAGCCGCACCGCCTGTTGAGATCATCTAGAGAGGTTCGCCTGCAGTTGCTGCCCCCCCCATTTGGAATGCACTCCCTGTTGAAATAAGAGCCTTCCCATCTCTGGAAGCTAGGGATGTGCACAATTTGGGTTTTTTAAAATTTGTACCCGAATTGAATCACCCCTGATTTGTTTTGGGTCCAAATCTGTCCCCCTGAATCACCCCAGATTTGATTTCTACCCACATTTTCTGAATCTGAGTTGATTCGAATAAAAGAAGAATCCTGGGACCAAAAGAGTAGGTGGGTGTAGTGCCCAATGGGTGGAAGCTACCACTCAAAATTCAAAGAAATCGTGCAAAGGGGTAATTTTTAAAGAATTTTTGAATTTGGCATATCTTTAAGCTTTTCCCCATAGGGAATAAAGGGGATTTCAGCAGCCTTATAGCTCCACATGGGAGGCACCAGGGTGGCCCAAAGTGGGTTGTGATGGGTGGTAGTTCCCGATGGGTGCAAGGAAGCTACCACCCAGATTTCAAAGAAATTGGGCAAAGGGGTAATTTTAATATGATTTTTGAAGTTTGCGTGCCTTTAAGCTTTTGCCCATAGGGAATAATTGGGATTTCAGAAGTCCCATAACTCCACTTGGGGGGCACCAGGGTGGCCCGGGGAGCATTGTGGTAGTAGTGCACATAGGGTGCCAACCCACCCCCAAAACCACAAGCCCATGGGGCACTGGGTTTTGTTGTTTTCTATGTCTGAGGTGCTAGATTCTCTGGTAGGAAATGACTGAGAGTGGATTCTCTCATTTCCTACCAGAGAGTAGATTATCTGGTAGGGTCCTATGGATACACTCTTATCTTTGCATGTGGAGGAAGGAGGATCATGATTGTTCCAGGCATCTATGCCCTCTCAAGTTCTCTTCAGATGTTATGAGCACCCTAGGCACTCATGATTGCAGTGGGCAAAAGCGGGGAGGAAGTCCTGCTGCCCTGCTGTCAATCACACCCTCACAGTGATGATCATAGTTACAGTGTCATTCATTTGAAAGGGGAGGCGGCATAAGCATGATGGTGGTGAATTTGTGAGCTGCAACCTGATTGGAACCAGGTTGCACCATCACCACTAGGCACCCTAGGAGTGAGGAGAGTTTGCCTGGTGTAGCATGATTTTTTCCTTATCTGTGAGATTTTCTTTTCTGGGACTTTTCCCCCCTGAACTAGAACATGATTTTCTCTTACCACATTGTATTTTCTTTTTCTGGCAATGTTTTCTCATGGACAGGAACATGATTTTTTTCTTATGTGTGAGATTTTCTTAACTGGTACTCTTTTCTGATGGACGAGAACATACATTTTCATTGCTGTGACTGATTTCAGCACTGAGGTACACTTTTCTCATGGGTGCTATCTTCTAGACTGTACTCAGTCAAACTCCTTAGGCATGCAACTAGAACATGACCAGTAATACCTATGAAGCTGCTGGTATTGAAATGTGAGCAGGTACTGAAAACTTTCCTTGGTACTGAAATCTGACAGTGTAATGAAAGATTTCGGTCTCCTCCATCAGAAAACAGCACCCATGAGAAAAGCTTATCTCAACATTGATATCTGAAAGAGCAAGGGACAATCATGGCCTAGTCCATTAGAAAACAGCACCCATGAAAAAAGCTCACCTTGGTAATGAAAAATTAATCTAATCCATCAGAAGACGGTATGGGGTAAGAAAACATTACATTAAAGGGGCGGGTGGAATCATATTCTTGTCAATGAGAAAACAGTCCCAGCAAAAAAAAAAATCAGATGAGGTGATAAGAGTGATTCAAGTTCTAGTCAAGGAGAAAACAGCTCCGGAAAAGAAAACCTCACAGATAAGTGCGGGGCCGGGGATAATGCTACATCGGCCAGACTTTCCTCACCTGTAATGGAACACTATAAACTGCAGTTCTGTGGAACAGGTAGCCAGCAGGAAGTCAGGGAAGTAGTAAAGGCATATGAGGGCCAGCTGCTCTCTCCTAAATCATCACGTGCCCTTGCTCCACTTGCCAAGAGTTGTGATTGGCTGGGGAGCTCCTGATTACCCCCAGGGAACCCTTAAAGTACCCCTAGTGGCATGTGTGCCACGTTTGGGAACTTCTGGTATAGGATAAAGTTACATTAATGCCCTGAGCCCTTTCGAGTAAGGATTGGGCATACATGTAATACATGACATAATAACCTACCCCAAAGGGGTGTCGCTATAACTGAGCAGATGGGTTCAAAGAATCTGGGCCCCCCAGCTCCACCCCTCCCTATTTTCTTCATTATCTCCCTCACTCCAAGGGGCCTCCGGGAGAGGGGTGAACATAGGCCTTTTCTCCTTTAGCTATGCCCCTGCTACCCTTGTTTGATCCCTTTCCTCTTGTGCAGCACCTTCCGTCTTGTGCATTTGGAGGCAGAGCAGTGGATATGCATGCCATTCATTTTCACATAGTTTGCTGTGTGCAGCTAGATTTTATGTGGTTTGGCAGTCTTAGTATCATTTGTAAACTGCCCACAGTTCTAATTTAAATGGAAAGCTTCAATATAGACTGTAACTCCAGAAACCCTTTTCAACTGAACTTCTTAAACTAAAAAAGTACCCCATGATATTCATGAAATTTTAGTGGTGTGTGTTCATTTTCTTATAGAACTGTCTATTTTGCTCATCCCCAAATTGTATATTATTTTCAACTCTAAACCAGAGCAAAAGCCACGAAAGACCTGAAGTTTTCCACATCAGTTTGGGAAAGGCTGATACTAGTTAAGTGCTTCAGGATACACAGTTTTATGACTAGAAGAAGAAAAAATAGGAAGCACACTCACAGATCTTTCCTATGAGAAACTCCTAGGATATAACCTAAGACTCCTAGTAGAAATGACACAGCTTTCGCTTCAATGGTAGATTTTATCCTGAGACTCACTGGTGCGGCTGTACCAGGGTTTCTTTGCCATCAAAGAATAGTAAACAGTAGAAACTCAATTTTACTTGTACCAAACAGGAAAACTCCATGCACCATTCTTCAGTGTTGAAACCTTTTGTTTCCTCCCCCCACCTCAAACCAAACCAAACCAACAAACAAACCCAGAATCAAAGAAAGTCTATCAAACTGCTTAATTTAAGAAAGCAAGACTCTTATTTGTTAATGGTTAATGTACAAGATGGCATCTAGTAATGCATGTGTAACTAGGTGACCACAAGAATTGGGTCTTTTGAGTTTCCACATTGTTCCCTGTGGCCACAACAAGCTGTGCTCAAAGAGTGCACACAAATTTCACATTGCAATTTACAATGCATTTTGCAATCCTGCTTTCAAAAACACTACAGAACATTTCAAACACAGTTGCAAAAACAGCCAAAGAAGAATCACTGATCCAGAATCCTCTGCCAGCCACAGTGCCTGCACTGCAGTAACATCATTGGCACAAGTTGCTCCTTCACACATAACTATGACTCATTACTTCCTAGCATTGCAACAGCTGCCACAGCAGTACTCTTAGCAGCAAGCATAGCCATAAGCTCCACTAGAGCAACTTTAGTAACATTTTGATTGAGTATACTTTGCAATGCAGAATGCAGATTGCAGAGCAGAGCAATGAGTGTAGCACAAGTTAGTCTCAAGGCCAGACAAGGAGCTCATCACAGCAATCACCAAGAAATATTACACAAACAGGGATAGAACTGCCACTGTCTATTTCTTGCCACAACACTATCACACCAACAAAACAAACCACAGCTCAAAGAAGGCCGGCATCCAAGTTCTGCCTTTGTTAAGCTGAGATCCAGCAAAACCATATAGTTATAGCAGCAATAGCACAGCATATTATAGTAGCAGTAAAATAATAAAATTTAAACTAAAACTAATTAAGAATAAGACATTAAACCAGCAGATACATGCCGGAGCACTTGGCTGGAGCTTCTGCATCATTGCCATTTTAACTCCTCTCCCACAGCATATTATACTCAGTGCTGAGAAAACCATAAAATCAAACTTTCCTTGTTTCCTTATTCCTCTTCTGATGTATCCTCTTCAAGGAAGGTACAGTATAAGGGCTTTCTAGGCCTTTGAATACATTTGGAAACTGCCTCCTTTTGGGCTCCCCCTCCCTCCCCCCCACTTGGCAATGGGGGCACTGTTGTCCATGACAACACTTGATTTGTATGATAACAAGCCAACCAAGAAGCAAGGAGATTGCAAGCCAATCAGAAGCCAGTGCCAGAAAACCAATCGGCAAGGGGAAAACAGGCCTTCAAAATGGCACTTGAAACACCAAAACATTTTGAATCAAAACAGTATTGCTTTATTCCGAGCTCAAAACAGACCCTTTATTAAAAGGGTGTTTTGTTTTGAGCTTGAAACTCTTGAAATGGCCTGTGTTGCGTAGAAATATTTCAACGTCAAAATGTTTTGCACACCCCTAGTCTGCCTGCAATTCCACCAGCTCATCTGGTGGTCACTGAGGCTCAGACCTTTTCTCTAGTAGCCCCAAGACTCTGGCACGAACTCCCTGTTGTTGTAAGAGCTTCATCATCTCTAGCAGCATTTAAAAGAGTTCTCAAGATGCATTTATTTAACCAAGTCCTTGATCAGCTGTAAGTTGGTTTTACTGCCATTTTTAAGATTATTTTTAACTGTTTGGTTTTAACTGTAGTTTTATTGTTTTTATTTTTCTGTGAACCACCATGAGACATTTGGTTTTGGTAGTATAAAAGTTTAATATATAATACATAATAATAATTAGCCACTAAGCTATAGAGCAGGAGAGAACAACACAAGCTATCAAGTACATTCTTGTCTGTTCCACTTTGTTGCAGCTGCCTCCAGGCTCCCTGCCAGCGTTTTCCTGGCTACCCTACTGGTCAGGTGCATTGCTTTGTGGGTCCCCAGCCAGTCATATTGCTACACCCCACATGCAGTAATGCTTGATTACTGGGTACATGACATGTCTTAACTAATCTCTTACAAATACAGAGACATCACCAAAAGCATCAAGCAGCTGACAAAGTAGTTACATTATTGGCTCCGGATACTTCTTGACATTTTTCCAGAATGACTCCACACAGTCCTAAGAAAGTAGTTATTTCATACTCAAGGAGCAAGTGCTTTATAACATTACTGAATCAAACTGTAGGAATGCCCTGTTTTCCAGTCCTAAATATATGGGGTGCAATCCAAAGGTAGTAGAAAATTAATGGTACTGTAGATTACAGTTAGGTGCGAATGTTCCATTTCTCTTAATGGATCTTTGGGATGCCTTTATTGTATCTTCCCATTTTAATCTCCTTCTCACTAACTTCAAAACACTGAGAAGATGTATGCAATTTCTCGTGGGTTTTGCCTAGTAGAATTTCTCCCATCTTCCTGAACCATGGAAGCCAGAGTAGAGAGGCCCCAGTGCTCCCAAGGAGGTCTTTCCTAATCTGCTTAGAACAGATGAGATCTAAAGACTCAGTAAGTAATGCATCATCACTTCTTGAATTTTGGAAACAATGCTTTGGTTGTTTTTGGAAACAATGCTTTGGTTGATACCGCCTAAATGTTGCTGGTCACATGCCATAGAACATCATATTGTTATCTTGTGTCCAGTGTGCAGAGTACTTTAATTCTCAAATCTTTCTGAAAGGTATTGCTGTCTTTGGGCTATTATGTCATAACTACAACTTCCATATGAAAAAAAATCATGGCTTGATGACATCACTCTCAGAATGTTTTGGGAGGCAGAATGGACTTTAGACATTTGCTTATATCTGGGCCCACCAACTATCTTTTCTCGGTAAGTTTCTCAGTAAGTTTATGTGTGTATTTAAAAAATTTTAATTAGATCTGTTTTTAATTAGATCTCTTTTTATATTTTAGCATAATATTTTAATTGTGTGATTTTTGTAGTCTTGTTTTAATTTTTCTATGTGAACCACATTGTTTTAATGAAAGGCAGTATATAATTTTAACAAATAAATAAATATAAAATATTAAGTTGGATTTATATTTTGACTATTTGCAGATCTGGTCTACCATTGTTTTGAAATGATTATGGCTGCTGTCATTTAAAATGCTAAGAATATTTCCTCACTAATTCCCTGTACAATACAATTAGTAAGGTGATTGATCATAGGAACATAGGAAGCTGCCATATATTGAGTCAGACCATAGGTTCACCTAGCTAGGTATTATCTACACAGACAGGCCGCGGCTTCTCCAAGGTTGCAGGCAGGAATTTCTCTCAGACCTATCTTGGAGATGCCAGGGAAGGAACTTGGAAATAGAGATGTGCACAAATCATTTTTTTTTTCAATTTGTACCTGAATCAAATCACCCCAGATTTGTTTTGGGTCTGAATCTGCCCCCCCATCACCCCAGATTTTATTTGTACCCAAATTTTCTGAATACAAATCTGAATAGATTCAGATCAATAAAGGGTCCCAGGCCAAAAAGAGTGGGGTGTGTGGTAGTTTCCAATGGGTGGAGGCTACCACCCAAATTTCAAAGAAATTGGGCAAAGGGGTGATTTTAAAGAATTTTTGAAGTTGGCACATCTTTAAGCTTTTCCCCATAGGGAATAATGAGGATTTCAGCAGGCTTATAGCTTCATGTGGGTGGCACCAGGGTTACCCAGAGTGGGTTGTGGTGGGTGGTAGTGCCCAATGTGTGCAAGGAACCTACCATCCAGATTTCAAAGAAATTGGGCAAAGGGGAGATTTTTAAATGATTTTTGAAGATGGCATGTCTTTGGGGCAGATTCAGGGCAGAAAGGGGGTTTTGGGGGCAGAAGACTAACACTATGTAAAGAAAGAATTATTGGGTTGGATGACTTGGTAAAAGGCAGCTTCCTCTGTTCCTAAAATACTCCGCAGCAGTGGGCGCGCCACCAGAATTGATCATGAGAACCAGCCCTACGTGAGTCAAATGAGGGCACAAATTTAGTCCCCAGAGGATGATGAGGATGAGAATGATTCTATCTAACCTGCTTTCCCCACCTAACCAATGACAACAGCCAGAGGCGTCCTTGCCCCTGAACTTCAGGGCCGGAGTCCAGGGCCTCCACCACCCCCTAATCTTCTTTAGTCTGTCCTGGGTGTCACAAACCCCCCACAAATCCTCCACACACCCCAAATCCTCTTTAGTCTGTCCTGGGTGATATAGTTTGTGCCCTCAAGAGCCTACATGTTAAAAATGATGCTTAACTTATTTATTTTATTATTTATTTATCATATTTTTATACCACCTGATATGTACATCTCTAGGCGGTAGGCAGTGTACACATTTTAATATTAAAAATCACAGATTAAAATACATAAAACACAATAAAAACAATATAAAACAAACAATTAAAATTATTAAAATTAATTATAATTAAAAGTTATTCTAATTAAGTTGCAGTGGGAGGGGGAGGGCTCCAAAGGCCCTTAGTTCCAGGCTCCAAAATTACCTAGGTGCACCTCTGACAACAGCTAGAGCTGTACTATTAACAGAAGCAGTGTAGCCTCCTCTTTCTTTGGACTCGACCCTGGTGGATTGACATTCTTTGACTTCTAGTAAAATGTGTGTTCAGAATGTGATGTACAAGAGCAATTCCAGGAGCAATAATGTCTATATCAGATTATAATTAAAAACAGGAGCAATAAGTAGGCTGAGATTTGAACTGTGGACCTCCCAGGTCTAAAGCCCAAATCGAATAACAAGACTTTAAAGGCTCAGAGAAGCTTAAACATCAGGAATCTAATCACAGCTAGTCTCTAGGGGTAATGTCAAAAAGAGAGAGAAACATTTCTGTACTATGTAGAATAGTAATGAGGTTTTATCCAAGTCATTTCAGAAGCATATTTATTGAATTAAGCTCACATATACTGTCGGCAAAATCCTAATACAATCAAAATAGATTGAAAAACTCTAATTGATTTCAATGGATCTCATAATGCACTTGTAATTATGCTTCATTTATACTCAGAACTACATTTTCCAAGATGATGGGCTGAAAAAAATGATTTAATTACTAGTCATATGTCAACTGATTTATTAATAATATATTAAATTTGTGGATTTGTAGTCAAGACAGTTTACCTTATATTTTCAGTCTGGACACCTAAAAATCCTTCATCGAGTTCTTATCTTTTCTGAGAGGTAAAGCTTGAAAATATAAAATAGAAATGTTCCTAAAATTTCCAAAAATTAAAAATACATTACAAAAAGCCAAAAATTAGATACATGTTCAAGCATTTTAAAAAATGGCAGTGCAGTCAGCTGTTATTGTTTAAAAGTACTCTGACTTTCAATTTCTGTCAGCTGCAGCATTATGCAATGAGATCTTTGGCATTAACACAGCAGGTTGCGCTAAGCGATATTGCAACAGAGCTGTCATTAATTTGTTATTCATCGATTTGTTCTTCATGTGTAATTTGTTCAATATATAATTTCAGCCCTTATTTGTTCTTTCTCAACTTAGTGTCATGTGTCTTAGTTTTGTGACTTTCTAATGCTGAACTGTAAAACATATTGTCATTAAAGGAATTCAGACTGAAAATAACCTTGATTAAATCAAATTAAATGATGCTAATTGTCTGTAATTATTCTTTACTTAGAGGATCTGTTTAATAAAGATAATGTGACCTTTGAATAATTCCTTCCCTTCAGTTCTCATCTATATCAGATGATTATAAATTAAAATAAAGTTCTAATTAATTTCAGACTGGGGTGTAGACACTCAGAGATGTTGTATTGTATGTTTGATTAATTTTGTATTAGCCAAACTATCTTCATCTTGGCTGTAAACGTCCACGTTGCTTGATAATTTGCACTGTCCCTTCATGACAGTTTGCAAAGATTCCACATGGCCTCCTTTTAAACCAGAAACGAACTGTAGGATTAATGAATTGCTCTTCTTCCTGATTACACTGATTCAGCTCTTTGACTAATCTGTAAAGTAATAATCACATGGTTTGATTTATTTCAAAGACCACTTTATTATGAAACCAGTAGTGATACCCAAATGGAAGGATCTCTCCTAGAAAAGAGAATGTGGTTTGTTCCTTCAGGAAGTTACATGCTTCACTGCCTGGAAGTGAGAACAAAAGTCTGGCTTATATGGATTAATGGATTAATAGGTGCTTTAACAGCCTGATACTATGCATGTTTTCATAAAAATAAATCCAGCTGTGCTCAGTGAGGTTTACGCCCAAGTAGCTGTGCACAAAAGTGCAGCTTTAGACCGGTAACAATCTAAAAACTGATCAACAAAATCTAAGTTGGGACAATGACTCACATACATGTAGTGCCCCGTGGACAGTTTCTGCACTGCTCACCCTGCTACAGACATTAAAAAAAACCAAACCCAAAAAACCACTGCATATTTGCATAAAAGCACTGCTGAACAAATGCCAAAAAGTCATTTAAATGCAATTGCATGACACTAGAGCTGCTATTTCCAAAGGCCATAGTGTCACGCACTGCATTTTCACAATTTTCGGCATTTGCAGGGTGGGTAGTACAGAAACCACCGCTGGGACACTGTGTGGTATGAGGACCCATATATTTGGTACCATATAGGGGTGTGTGGAACTGGTTTGATTTAAACCCACCCACCCACCCCCAAGTTAGGGTTGATGTACTGACCCAGAAAAAATCCCCCAAAATCATTTAAAATTACCCGATTGCCTGAATGTTTTATGAATTGTGTGATAGATAGGACCCATCATGCCCTACCATCCAGCTTGCTTGGGTGTCCCTAGGCACTACCCATGGGGAACAATGGGCTGGCTTGAATCTCCCATTGTACCCTATGGTTGAACCAGTTTGAACCATTTCAAATTTGGTTTCAATTGGAACCGAACTAGCGGTCAGTTCAATCAAACCAGTTCCCGAACCTGAAGTCTGGTTCAAATTTGATTTGAATTTGAACTGAACTGTGGAAACTGGTTTTGCGCAGACCCCTAGTAGCATGCTGTTTGAATGTATTTTTAAAACACTAAACAGAGGTTCCTGACAGCATAGTTACGTTTCTTGCTGCTGCTGGAAATCCTCTCTTCCCGGTTCTGTGTCATCTGATTTCTGATTTGGCTCATATTGAGACAAAGCAGGAACCATGTATTCTTCTTCCGGTGGTTTACATACATACATAAGGGGATGCAGGCAGCTTGAGCACCATCTGCATGAATGCAAGCAGCTGCAAAGAGGCTGTACCTTAGTAGGGAAGTGCAAAACGGTTTGGGTACAAAACTATATGTACCAGAATCTGGCCAATTCAAGTGATTTGTAGACAAAACAAATCACCCCTTTCCTCAGTTGCCCAGATTGGGGGCAAAACAAATCACCCCAGATTCAGACCCAAAAATTTCAGAGATTCGAGCCTCCATTTTGTGGCCAAACATTGAGTCCACTCTCATTTGCTACCGGAGAATCTACTCTCAGAACACCTCAGAAACAACACAACCCAGTTGGCACCATATGTGCACTACACCACAACTCACTCTGGGCCACCCTGGTGCCCCCAAGTGGAGTTATGGGGCTGCTGAAATCCCCACTATTCCCTATGGAAAAAATCTTAAAAACGGGCAAACTTCAGAATTTTTTTAAAAAATCACCCTTTCCACCAATTTGTTTGAAATCTGGGTGGTAGTTTCCTTGCACCCATTGGGCACTACCACCTACCACAACCCACTCTGGGCCACCCTGGTGCCACCTCCTCAGGGAGTTATAACTAAGGCTGATGAAATCCCCATTATTCACTATGGGGAAAAGCTTAAAGATGCTTAAACTTAAAAAATCATTTAGAAATCAGCCATTTGCCCAATTTCTTTGAAATCTGGGTGGTAGCTTCCTTGCACCCATTGGGCACCCACCACAACCTGCTCTGGTCCACCCTGGTGCCCCCCATGTGGAGCTATAAGTCTGCTGAAATCCCCATTATTCCCTATGGGGAAAAGCTTTAAGAGACCCCAAATCCATAAATTCTTTAAAATTACCCCTTTGCCCAATTTCTTTGAAATTTGGGTGGTAGCTTCCACCCATTGGGCACTACTACCCTTCCCACCCTTTTGCCCCCAGGACCCCTTTTTTTGCCCCAAATGGATTCAGATTCATTTGGAAAATTTGGGTACAAATTGAATCTGGGGTGATATGGGGGGCAGATTCAGACCCAAAACAAATTGGGGGTGATTTGATTTGGGTACAAATCAAAATGAAAATATTGATTTGTGCACATCCCTGTACGTCAGTGCAGCAGTGCTCAGCTGTAAGTGCTCTGTGCATGGAGTTGTACACTGCGCTGCCCATTATTTCCAATGCATGGCGTGTCACACAGCTCTGTCCATGGATCCTTTACCACTGAGCGCTGCTACCCTGCAGTACAGCCTCCTTGCAGCTGTTTACATGCACACAGCAGTGTGGGTGGTACTCAAGCTGCATGCATCCCTTTGCGCAGTCTGTAAGCCACTGTTTTCAGCTGACAGAAATGAAAGTCATAGGGAGTAAAATACATTTCCAGGCATTGACAAAAGCAGCAAGTGACAGGGTGTTTGAGCATGACTTGATAGATATGGGAAGATAAAGACTGTCAACTGAATTATCGTCTGTCTTGCTTTTTAGAGCATGTGCAAACTAACAAGAGCGAGCTTTGTTCACAGCAAAAGAAAGTTGAACTTGAACCCAAATTTTCTTGTGCTTTCTCAGTGTCAACAGCAGTGTGAGTTGATAACTTTTTGATGTTTTTATAACTGTTTTGGCACATTTCCTATCATGATCTGCTTGGCTTTCCTCAGTTCTGAAGTCTTCCCAGTTATGACTTTTTATCAGAGAGGGGCTAAATGATTGCTACTCCTACTTCTTACAACTTTTGCATGTATGTGTGTATTAATCCATGAGCCAGACCCATAAATTTTGGCCATTGGTGCCTGAACAAATTGTTGTACTCTCTCCATGGGCAATCATGCCATTTTTCATTTCCATCCCTTTGACAACATTGATGAAAATTTATACATTTCATGTTTTTAAAACTTTTAAAAGCTTTTAAAACATCATTGTACATTTGGCCACTGGAACCCCAATGGTCAGAACAATAAAAGCAAAAGACAACTGAAAGCTGGAAGTACAGGTGTACCTCATTATCCGCAGGGGTTCCATTCCCACAGATTACTGCGGGTAACAAAACCACAAATAATGAGTTATTGAGTCTATGGGATCAGGTGGCTTAGGTTCCCAGACTAAAACAAAAACATTAAAATCGTCCCCCAAATGCAAAAATGGGCCAAATAAAGTGCCCCACTGTGCTCCACAGGCCAACAGGAGTCCAATGATCCCCCCACAGCAAGTGAAAAAGTCCCTGAAATGCAGTGAAAGATTGTGGTTGCTTTTGTTTTGTTTTTACGAATGAGCCATAAAATGGCTCTCCTTCACAAAATGGCACCCGGAACTGATCTTGGAGGTCATTTCTGGTAACCCCCAACCCACGGATACACAGAATTAACCTCTTCTTGGCTGGATTTTTAAATGTATGCCGAAGTTGGGTGTCCATTACTGGACTGCGAATACGCATAACTGCAGATTGTGAGTACACAGATAGTGAGGTAAGCCTGTATTGCAATACCTATCAGCTATTTTCCATCTCTAGTGGTGTAAAGACCATGTCAAAAACCACAATGAGCATTCGTTCCTCCCAGATGGTACCAACCACCCCAGTTGGTTCATATACTATCTGTATTGTCTGTGATGGGGCAGTATCCCTTCTGCTTGGCCTGTAACTTGTTCTCTTTATTTACAGGCAAATATGAACAAGATAGCCTCCAGGTGATTAAAATGATTGCTCAGATTCCCCAGCCTCATCCTGCTACTCTCCAAGACCTCCCAGATATATGTTGTAACATATATCTTTGATTCTGACTTAAATTAATTTTAAATTGTTTAATTGTTTTTATCCCATGAAATTGTTTTAATTGTTTTTACTGTTTTGTATATGTTGTGTTTTAAATTGTGTAAACCACCTAGAGATGCACATATCAGGCGGTATAGAAATATGATAGATAGATAGATAGATAGATCTATCTCTTCCTAGCCCCCTACACCAGAAACCACTGTCCCCAAAAGGGAACCCATCAACTATACTTCACTCATCCTTGCTCCCACCTGTGAATCCTGCCCTAAAGGATGCTTATCTACCCCACTCACCTCATCATCTTCTAACCCACAAAGAGGTAATCACCATCACACCCTATGACCCATTCCTCCCATTCCCACCCACCTCTGAGAAGCTCTGGGTTCATTCTAAAGCTGCCACTACTGCCAATGTCACCCTGCTTGGATCTAGGATGCAGGCTGTCAGCACAGTTTTCAGCAATATAATGATGTTACATTTGACACATGACATTACACATGAAGGTCATTCACACAACCAAAGTTATGTGAAGAAGCCTACCTACTTTACCCTAGTTGACCAGAGCCTCTTCTGAACTCCACCACTTGCACGCGCACACAACCAGCACAGCGGCAGACTCCCAAAGCGGGATTGGGAGAAGGAAGACCTTCCATATCATAGCCATAGGTAGACACCAGTAACAATCACTGGAGTAATGCTGTGCTGGGTTTGGAGAGGGAAGGTTGCTCTCTCCCTGCTAAATATAAGAGAATAACCACTTTAAAAGATGCCTCTTTGTTCAGTTAGCAAGGGTAAATATTATAATGTATGTGTGGATGTCAGGCGCATACAATCCCATTCCTCCTCTCCACACATTCATATAATAACTGAGTAGGACTAATGCTTAATACTTTTAGCTCTAATGCAGATGCATGTGAGCAAAACCTATGTTCAACTAAGAGGAACGTTGCATTCCAAACAACACCAAATATAGAAGATGGAAACATCCCATATTGACATGAAAGGATTTCCTTAATTTAATTTGCTCATAATAGAGTATGGGAATATAGAGGATATTCCACTGGTAACTTTTCCTACAACCATCTCCCTTGAAGTGGAACTTTGACAAATGTTCATGCCCAGCTTTCATACATTTCAAAGGGCTTATGCAGAAGAATTTTGCCCAGAGAGAAAATAAGCATTCTATTCATCCTGATTTTCCCGTGGAACTGATTCTTCACAATAAGTTTCCATTAGTGACAGAATAGGGGCAACTTTAATATTTAATTAAAATCTAAAATCAATATGTGTCTTCTTAGACTTAGTCTTTTTTTAATCACAATGAACAATTGCAGTAGTAAATAAATGGCAGGTCTCTCTGTTAATCACCAGCAAAGCCTCATCAAGAGCAACCCTATTTGTTTTCAGAATCTCTCTTATACAAAAGATCCTGAGTGATCAAGCCACCTGCTTCTCTCAGTGTATTTTCCTCCAAATATTTAAACAATTGGAGTAGACAAATGATACAGCCTATTTCCCATTATAGTATTAACGCAAAGCCAGGTAGCCTTACATTTACCAGGCAAATAATTAGTCACCAAACATATGAAAAAAGGAATCCCATCATCACCTTAAGTCACCTGTCAAACACATAGCCATTTGTATCTTTTTAAGGCATTGCCTGTGTGCTGTGTGGGCCAAGATTTGGTTGTGTTTTCAACATTCCCTTTCCAACCTGAACAAAAAAAGAAAAGGAGGGAACAATCATAGTCCCTGTTGTTGCTTTGACTTGAAAGTCCATTCTAAAGAAAGCATTAGAAAATGCTTTCTTGTGGTTGACAGATCAGATTACCACAATTAAAGTCAAAGGTGTGGTGCTATTTAGCCTGCATGTTATGACACATGAAAGAAAATGATTCAGGGAAGAAAAATAATTACACATTAATTTGTGTTTGGCAGTTGTTTTTGGCCCACAAAGTGGAGATAAAAGGTATTCTTGTTCAGCAGCCTCCTTCTGCCCTTAATAGACCATGTTGTAAGATGCCTTCAGAAGAGTGTTGGATGTCTGCCATCCATACAGTGTTTTATCAGGTGGGGGTGGGGGTTTCTCCCCACTATCTAGAATTAGGTTCTGCCATACCAAAATCTTAAATTGAGGGGATTTTTCCTAGATTCCAACTACTGTGCAAACCAGAGAGTTTATGGAAGTTTGATAGAAGAACTAGGGCTTTTTCAGCTGCAAAACCTGCCTTCGTGGGAATGCTTATTATCTTTGTGGATGCTTATCCATGAAAACCCTTACATCCAAACTGGTCTGCCATATTGGGTTTCCTGAAATGGGACAAAGAAGTCCCATGGTTGATGGAGGCAGCAGAGAAGCTGCAGAGGATGATTGCCTGATGCTGCAAGACATCTTCAGATAGGGGCTGACAGGTTTCCCTGTGATAGTTGTTGTCAGGCTTTCTCCATTTACCATTTTGGGTGCACCTCAAGGCACCTCCAGACCAGAGACTCAGTCACGTTAGCCTATATGGAAGCAAAAGTTCAGCCTGATGCATTCCTGAGAGTACAGGTCAATCTGATTAGGTCTTTTCTGGTGCCCCCAGGTCATTAGTGAGACTGTTATGGGACTGGGATACGCATCTGAGCACATGCAGAGAGTTAAGGCAGACTAGACCAGTGCACAAAAGAGACAAAAGGTAATGGAATGCAGGCTTCCTTCCCTTTTAACAAGTCTTCACAGATAAGATTCCCAAGGACATGTCCCCGCCCCCCCCCCTGTAGTTTTGGTGAGTAATGCCAGAGAGTGATCTCCCCCTCCCATTTCTATCCAGAATACTTCTTGTAGTAAAGCACCTGCTGAGAAACTCCTTTGTTTAAGGGAGCTGAGTGATAGTTCACAGGATGTATGATCAATAAAGAATCACATAGAACAAGTGCCCAAAATACTTTAGTCCCCATCAAATCATGCCCTCCAGCTATTTTTGGATGATAAGAACATTTCCCATGAGAGTCCCCCTGAAATGCTGGGCGGGAGAACATGGGAATCAGTCAGTCAGTCTTTATTATGGTCTTTGACCAATATTACATCATCTAAAACAATATAAAATTTTAAACATAGCCATATTAATAACATAACTGTTCACTGGATCTACCCATTAGCGAGCAGAGTGCAACTAACTCGTATTGCAGAACAACAGAATTTTGCAGTTGTGTGTGTGATAGATGAATTTACATCTGTTAGCAAATATTTAATGTAGAATTTGCCCGATCGACCTGGCAGATTATGTAAAATAGGGTCAATTAATCTTAGCCTAAGATCTATATAAAAGACACACCACAGGAGCACATGTGCAACTGGCTTAATCTCATCAGAGTTACAGGGGCAATATCTCTGCTCAGTTGGAATTCTACTGTATCTACCAGCCAACAGTTCTGAAGGGAGGACATTCATATCAGCCCTTGAGAAGGCTCATTTATGTTTAGGGAAAGTAAGTAAAGTAAAGTGTGCCGTCAAGTCGACTCCTGGCACCCACAGAGCCCTGTGGTAGAATACAGGAGGGGGTTACCATTGCCTCCTCCCGCGCAGTATGAGATGATGCCTTTCAGCATCTTCCAATATCGCTGCCCAATATAGTACCAGTGGATTCAAACATTGTGCTTGTTAGTCAAGCATTTCCCTGCTGCACCACTTAAGGTGACTCTAGGGAAAGTAAGGAGGAATAAATAATCCACTGGGCGAGTTCTCATCTCACCACTGAGCAGGTGGAATGACCTAGATGTCCTTGACAGGTCTTTCTGAAACTCAGTATCCCAGATCCTTCATTTAATAAGTTCTTTGGCCCTGACTAAACCCACAGAGAGGATTGCCTCGGGTGAAAGACCATAGGGACGGAGTTTCCTGACACAGTTCTCCCACCAGCTCGAGCAGTGCCTATCCAATAATAACAAGGGAAGGGTAATAAGGCAATAAGTAGATCCTTGCCCAGTTTATTAGTATTAGATACTAAGCTCTGGGTTCTATCGAGATAACACCCATGGGAATATGGAGAACATGGGTGTGCATGAACCATTTGCTGCTGAACCAGTTCACCTCAAACTGAGCTGGTTCAGCAGTTCGATTGCAAACCAACCCAGGGGCCAAATTGAACCCTAAATAAAATTAATAAATAATAAAATAAATATTAAACTCTCCATTACCAGAAAGTCTGCTAACCCCTTATGGGAAGACCATCAGCAAGCCTGCTGGGTGATAATCTTCACCCTAATTACCCTCTTTTCTCATTCTGTTTTACCCCTCAATAAAGCAAATCTTTGTTTTCAAGGCACATGCCTTTGTTTCTTTGCTTCAACCTACCATGAATTCCAGTTTGCCCATATCACAATCTAATTTCTCCCACTTTGAGAAAAGCATAGTCTTGAAGGGTGGCTAATACCACACTTCAGAGCAACCCTGGTAAAAGAGTATGGAGCAAAACACTCTTAGTAGCATGGCACTACAGCTCTATTGCCCACTCCCAAGAAAGCAACCACCCCAATCCAATACTGAATCCACCTCCCAGGATTTGGACCCCAATGTTATTTCCCATTATGATCTTGCAAAGTTTGTCGACACAGGGGGAAATAATAGTGGTCAGTTAATTCCTGCACTACCTATAGCAATCCCAAGCAAGAGAGAGAAAGAGAGGAAAGAATGTGAACATTAGCTTTACAGCTCTAAAAGAGAGTTTAGTTCTAAAAGTGTGAACATTAGGGAAAACATTGGAATGCACCAGTTTGTTAGTGACATTTTCTGGATTCTCTGCAGTGATTGAGTAAATGACTGCTATTGGTGACAGAGAAAAAAGCTAATGTGGAAGCACCCTATGATATCAAAAGCTGCTATGTCCGAGAAGCTGCGTCAATGACCACATTTGCACGTAACACAAAATCGCAGTTAACTGGGGAAGAGGGTTGAATTTGTGAATGTCCAAATGTGTGCAACTATGGTTTTGTGGGAAAGGTGACCTTGCCAATCTCCAATTAGAACCTTCAGTTTGTATTTATTTATATCTGCGTAAACCGCTTTGAGAACTTGAAAAGTGGTATATACGTAAATATTTGTCGTATTCGGAGTGAGTTTCACCACCACAACCTGAGGTTTTGGGATGGCAGTGTTACATCTGAACGAAGACACAGCCATAACTGCAGTTTTGTGTAGTTTCTAGAACTGTAATAATGGCAAGGGTGGTGCAGACCTGCCCGGGATCACACCCGTGCCATGCCTGTGGTGCTTCTCACTGGCCTCCATTCCCAGTACTTGCCCCGCCCACCATCTCTGAACTAACAAAGCAGTTGCCTGGCAACAGGGATGCCGCAAAATCTCATCCCAAGCTTATCAGCATGCCCTCTTCCTACTTGTTCCCCCCTCTGGCAATCAGGAGAAAAAGGGGATGGGATGTAGAGGTGTGCACGGAACCGCAGAGCTGTGGTCCGGCACTGTGGGGTGGGTTCCTTTAAGGGCGGGGATGGTTTACTTACCCCTCCCACCGCTTTTCCCCCTCCAGCACTCGTATTTATTGTAATAATTGGGGCGGCAGGATACCTCCCTGCCGCCCCTTGTCCCTCTGCAATGCCGCCTCCAGGATGGGGTGGGCACGTGCGGTGCGGCTCTGCGAAGGCGGCGAACGAGAAGCTGGCACAGCACCAAGCTGGCCTCCAGCGCCTCTCCACCCGGCGGTTCCCCCACCTGAGCCGCCGCCAGCAGCCACTGAGAGGAGCTCCGCCAAGGAGGACGTGCCACCGAGCACATCCAGCAGCAGCCACCACACCCAGCCCACCCTCACTTCCAGCTCCCAGGCGACTTCCCCCCACATACAGCGTGGCCCGATGGGAGGAGGAGAAGGAAGGCAGCCATGCTCTATGTGGGGGGAAGTCGCCTGGGAGCCGGAGCCACGCAGCGCGTGTGCCCACCCCGTCCTGGAGGTGGCATTGCAGAGGGACAAGGGGCAGCAGGGAGGTATCCTGCCGCCCCAATTATTACAATAAATACGAGCGCTGGAGGGGGAAAAGCGGCGGGAGGGGTAAGTAAACCCTCCCCGCCCTTAAAGCTACCCCCTCCACCTGAACCGGACCGGCCAGGTCCGGACCGGTCCGGACGATCCGGAGGCCTTTACAATGGCCTCTGGACCGGTCCGGACCCATCCCTAGTGGGGTGGCAAGATGGGCATTACATGCTTTGCTCTCTGAAGGTGAAGCAATCAAGATGTATGTTCACAAGCATATGTAGTTGAGGTGGCAACATAAGCAGGGCAACCTCATTAGAGTGCTGGGATAGCAACATATGACAAAGTGGCAATACCTGCAGAGGTGCTCTAACCCCTGGAACTTGGGGCCCCAGTCTGTGGCCTCCAAGGTCTGGGGGAGCCTCCACATGTCCGGGGGGACTGCCCGCCATGGCAAAGCTACGTGGTTTTTTGTTTTTTTAATCAAAGCCACCACATGTCTGAGCGGTGGTCGTGGTGGGGGTGGACCGAGCAGTCGACCTCCTCCCCCCCCCCCGGCAGTGGCAGGAGGGAGCAACTGTTGGGTACATCCCCTCGGCCCAGTGGCTGTAGTGAAGTGTGAGGTGCACCTGTGCAGTTCAGAGGAAGATCGTCGCAAGCCTGTGGGCTTGCGATGATCCTCTTCTGAACTGCACAGGCATGCCTCACAGTTTACTACAGCCACTGGGCCAAGAGGACCTGCCTAGCAGTTGCTCCCCCACTGTTGTTGCTGCTGCCGCGGGGTGGGGGCAGCGGAGGAGGTCGACTGCTTGGCTAACCCCCCACTCCAGCAACCACCCCTTGGCTGCACAAAGGCTTTGGTTTAAACAAACAAACAAACAAACAAACAAACAAACAAACAATGTAGGTTTGCAGCAGGAGGCTCCCAAAAGTAGGTTCCGGAGGCCTCACGGGGGGGGGGGGGGCTCTGCAAAGGGCTGATCCGGGCACCAAAATAACCTAGATGCTCTTCTGGATACCTGGGGTTGGTTTTAAAAGACAGCCCCCAACCAGGAATTCTTGAATGGCTCACGTCTACATTTTACAGAAATATATTGGGGAAAGGGGGCCCAGTGGTGGATCTGCATATGGCAGAACACCAGTCCGAACCTGGGTAATTTGAATAAGACTAAATATCTGTCCATGGTCCAGTGTTTCTGCTGTCTGCCCACCCGGCTATGCCCGGACACAAGGAGCATCAAAGTCTCCTTCGGGTGGATCCCTGGAGAGGAAGGGGTAGCTGTGCAAAAACAGACCCCCCTTTTTTACAGCTCAACTCATGAGCATAGAGTTAGATGGAAGTCCAAAGGTTGGAGACCCTAATGTCCTCCTCAATAGACTGGCCCTCTCATGAGAGTGCTAGTCCCCTGGCAGCAAGCCACCATGGGGTACGAGTGTGGTTTTGTCTCCATGCACTGCTTTGCCTGGTTGAGCCATCACAAGAGCATCCTTGGTCACTGTGGGTCAGAGCCCAGGATCCCTTACCTTCCCTCACATTCATATCCCCTCCTAAGAAGTCATCATCTTCTCTTCCCTTTCTTGACTAATGGAAATAGTTTTCTCCAGCATCCCCCCACCCAGAAATTCTGCTTTTGTGAGACAGTTTTGTTGTGGGGTACTTAGGAGGTCAGTGGTGCAATCACTGTCAGAAGAAGGCTTGCATGAAATGGCATTTAAAGGAATTTAAATATCCTTTCCCTGCCAAGGGCAGGCAGACCATTCCTACCTTGCCCAACCATGGAAGATTAGAAATGGGTCTGTAATTAGCTAACTCCAAGGGTTCCAATGCAGGTTTTCTTTTCGGAGGGATCCAATACTTCATTACCTTGCCTTTGGTCTCAATGTGCCAATACATTAATGCCTTTTCAAGTCCCCATCCCACCACCACAAAAAAATCCCCAAAATGTGCTTTTTGGCAGGGGGGCAGGGATCAAGATTATTTATGAACAGTGCCCCCTGTTTTGGCACATCCCCAATTAGATTTTGTAATGGCTGCATTCATACAACCATGTTAATCTTGGTTTAATGGGCTGCTTGACATCAGTGTAATTATATGAATGCAACCTTTGTATAACTTTATGGCAGATCATTTCTAACTTCTAGTTTTTTAATTTCCCCTTTAATACTAGAGCGCATGATGGTGTCTCAGCTACAGAGGGTTTTGGATGGAATGGATTACCTTGACTCATTTCTGTGTCTGGTTTCTGCCCTGGTTTCAGGACAGAAACTTCCCTGGTCACTTACACCAGGCACTAAACAGGGGGAGGGCATCTCTGTTAGTTCTACAGGACCTCTAGATATCATGCAACTCTTGTGGGCACCTCACTGAGCTGGAGAAACAGGCTTAGGCTGTTTTGGTATATGGTTCTACTTGGAAGAGTGGATCCAAATGGTGTCATTGGGGAACTATTATTCAGCCCTTTGGGATCCCACTAGTTTCAGTCATGTCCCTCATCCTGTTCAGCATCTACATGAAGCTGCTGAGGGAGGTCATCCAGAGATTTGGGCTGTGGTGTCATCAATACAAAGATGACACCCAGCTCTTTGTCACTGTTACATTAGATCCCAGGGAAAGCTGAACCAGGGCTGGATGCCGTGATGGGCTGGATCTGGGCAAAAAAGCGGAAATTTAATTCAGACCAAGGCTCTGGTGGTTAGTAGTAGAGCTAATTGGGAGGGGGGTGTGAGCTGTTATAGTCAGGGTTGCACTCTCTCTGAAGGAAGAGGTGCACAGTACAGGAATACCTTTTGACTCAGTGCTGCGGCTGGACAGGAGCTGCCATTGCCACAAGTGCCTTTTCACAGCTTTGGCTGCACTAGTTGTGACCCTTTGAGAAAGCAGTAACTGGCTACTGTTATCCATGCCTTGTCCTGCCATTACTGGATTATCGCAATGCACTGTACAAGGGGTTACCCTTCAAAACTATTTGGAAGGTGCAGCTGGTGCAGGACGCAGCAGGCAAATTGTAACCAAGGCCACCCATTGTTGTTAGATTACTCCAACTTTGAAGAAGCTGCATGGGCTACCAATTTGCTTCTGTGTCCAATTCTAGATGTTGTTAATTATCTATAAAACCTAAAACAGCTTGGACTTCAGATATCTTAGGAACCACCTTATCCCAATTGAATCTATCCACCTTATGAGATCTTCCGAGAGGGCTGTACTGCAGGTGCTGATTTTTCCTGAGACATGTTTTTAATTGACATGGGACAGGGCCATTTCAGTAGTTGTTCCCAGATTGTTGAACTCCCTCACAGAAGGGATTCATCCTTCTCCCTCCCTCCAAGTCTTCCATGGACTTCCAAAGATGACCCTTTTCATGAGAGCTCTCAGGCAGTGAGGCAGAGGTCTGCTAGTTGCTGTCTTGTGGCTGCTCGATATTGTGTTTTTATTATTGTTACTTTATTTCCAATCTGTTCTTGTGATATTTAAATCATTGTACAGCACCTTGGAGTCCAAAACATTCATAAATTTAGATAGATAGATAGCTAGATAGATAGATAGATGAACATGGGAACCAACCTTAAAAATGATTTCATACACAGTCAATTGAAGCATCCATTGTCAAATCGTGAGTTTATCATGTCATGAGACTGCTTGCCTACCTGTTTCCCAGACAAGTAGGTACAGTATTCACTGAATGAGACTACCTACAATTGTTTTTTGTTTTGTTTTGTTTTGTTTTGTTTTCACAGAAATGCATTTATTTTTCAGCATCATCAGGATTATGAAATCACAGCAGCAGAGTTCAGCATGTACAAAGGAAACAAGCACCCCCGGAGAACCAACTCGAAGGACAGAGGCCCATCTGGTTAATCACCAGCCAAGGGGGGAGGAGGAGGGGGAAGGAGAACCCCCACATGGCAAATCAATGAAACTCAAGAGGCCTCAAAAAAGGGAAAGTGGCGCACAGACCCAAATGCAGCAAGCATGAAGGAGCCTCCAAGAAAGAAGTATCAAAGCAAAGATGGAATCCTTGAGGACTTTGTATTATCCGACCGAAGCACTGCTTTGAAGGCATTTCCACACAGATATAAACCATGTGTAGGGTTGCTGCACACTGATCTTTGCAAACATTCAGTATTTGAGTGTTTGCCAACGACTACCTACAATTTTTGATATCAGTGTTGTACAATGAGCAAGCTGTCATTTGCAAGTTGTATTGTTATAATTCAATTCTGTACTAGAAAAAACTATATAAAAATTAAATAAAAAGCACAAAGCCATTAGGTAAGTAAATCATATGAACTCTGTTAAATTGTTACAGCACATCAAATGAATATTTATTATTTATTTATTTATTACATTCCTAGACTGCTCCATCTAAAGGCTTTGGGCGGTGCACAACAAGTTTAAAAAGACATTTTTTTAAAAAAACATCATTTAAAACAGACTGCTTAAAACAATATAAAAACAATTTTAAAACAATTCAGAACCATTTAAAACCAATTAAAATACCCCTAAACAATTTAAAAATATTGGAAGGCCAGGCCAAAGTTTTTAGGGCTCTCTTAAAGGCCAACAGCGAGCCTAAACTGTGGATATCTGCTGGGAGTGCATTCCATAGGCTAGGAGCAGCTACAGAGAAGGCCCTGTTCCGAGTTGCCACCAGACATATTGGTGGTAACTGGAGACGGACCTCTCCAGATGATCTCAATGCGTGATGGGGGTCACACAGAAGAAGGCGCTTTCTAAGGAAGCCCTTAGAGATTAATATCTTGCATTGATTGAAAAATATGGGCGATTTCTCATTAAAACAAATATCCAGAAACTTATTCATGTATTGTTTTCCTTCTTTTATTTTTCATATAAATTGATAAGCTGGCAATGCAATACACATATTTAAGGTGACTCCCGAGTACTCCTTTAAGGCAAATGCCAGGTGTTTGATGCCAAAACATTTGTTTGTTTTTAACATGCTTTTAACAGCATTTTAAACAATGTTTTTACAAAGTATTATCTGTTTTTACACAATAAATTTGAAGGTCTTAAAGGAGTTCTTTTATTTTAATGTAATTATATATATAATAGAATGAGAAAGGAATGTTTTTGCTTGCACTATCTGCTGAAGTATAGTTCACATTCTCCATAAATTAGCATAATAATCTTAGCAGTGATTACATGGTTAGGTAGCTTATTGTGTCACTTTAAATGTCAGATTCATCACCGAAGCTGAAACCTCGGTAACACATGTGAGCCTGAATTCCGGATGCATGAGGGCAATGTCAACATTTGAAGAGCCCCCATTTTCCACTCAGTGTTGGTTCTGGACCCGACATCTGTAACCTACTTCAACTCTTGGTTATAGAGGTCAGGTCTAGACCAAAAGTCAGGTGAAATCACTCATATTTCTGATTTTGGTAGGTTCATGTGACACCTTTCCCTGTCTTGGTGACTGCCATGATCATAGGCGAAACTAGGGGGTGCAGCCAGGGCATGTGCCCTAGGCACCACTTGCGGGGGGGCACCAGTGCCATGCTGGCCCCCACCCCCTCCCCAATTCACGATTCCCCCCCAAAAAAATTAACCTGTAGCCCCTTTGGGGGGCTTCCTAAAGGCCATGGGGGTGGTTCTGCAAAGGGGCCCCTCCCCCCACTGGCCTCTTAGAACACCACCGCAGCCCATCCCAGTCTGATTTCAGGCCTACAAAGATCAGTGTGGTAGCCATTTTTGAGGTCACCAAACATGCTCAAAAGGCCTCTGCGAGGCCTGGCAAGGCCTAGGGCCTCGCAGGGACCATTTGAGCATGTGCGGTGGCCATTTTTTTTAATGGCCACCACACATGCTCAAATGGCCGTTGTGAGGCCCTAGTCTAGTTTTTTCCCTGATCTAGGGAGTCAGAAGAATGCAATGAACCTGAGCATTTAAAAAACAGATATAGATGGCACAAAAGTAAATGGACAAAACATCCCTTAAAAATGTTGGTTTAATACCTTGTAAGCTGGCAAAACTGAAGGGTGGCGGGGGGAGAGGCAAGGAATAAAATGGAAATTTTCACTCACATGCTGTTTAATTCTCTATACAGAGCTCTATCTTTATCTGCATATTTGTCAAGCCATCTGATTATAAGGTTTGTGGGATTTCAAACTTGGAAAGTGCCTGCCGTGTGGTGCTTAAAAAAAAACACAACCTGCTGCAAGAATTCACACCCAGAAATGTTGCATTTGCAATGTATTGCCATCCCTGTGTTGTGCAGTCCTACCATACTGAGAAATGGCTTGTCTTTTGAAATAAGTGGTTAATGTACTGCAAATTATTCCCTTCAGTTTAGCTGAGTTGTACTTGAGTTCTTATTGCCTGTGCATCTTAAGTAGATTTGCTCAAGTTTCCTTGCCTTCTAAAAAAAGTTATATTTTAGAATGCCTTTAAAAAATAATCAATGCAACTCCCTTTTTACTTTGAACACAATTGTTTTTAAAAGACACATTGAATACTCATGCTGTGATTCTGATTGACTAGTGCATTTGATAAACTAGACATAAAGTCCAGTCTGCCTGTTGCTTTCCCATTGCAACCATCTCTCTTTAAGGCAAAAGCTCTCTGGGCAGAAAAAACCCATCCCTGAATTTCTTGGAGGCAGCAACCTGTAGCGAGGTGTGCTGAGGTAGCAGAGCATTTGCTAAAGAGAGCTTTTACTGCTGAGCTCTATGGAGGCATGCCCAGCACATCGATGTGCTGCATTTCCTTGGGAACATGACTGACACATATGTGACACATGTGTGGTTGTATGTGTGTATGCATGTGTGTGTTGCTTACAACCTGTTTCTCCTAAAAGTGTCTGGAGATGTATTTTTGAGCTGATATTGTGGTAAAGTTATCTGAAAGATGGGTGTCAGATAAGGGTGCAATTTCAGTGCTTGCCCTAGGCGCTATTTTTCCTAGATATGCCCCTGGCCACGATGAAGCACTCCAAGCAATCCCTCTGCCTGTCCAGTCATATTCACACATATCCATGCTTGGGGGGGGGGAGGGTTGCCTGCAGAATAGGGGGTCATGGTGTACAAGGCCTATTATTTAGTAGAGAGGATGTGGGTCCCACAAAAGCAGGGCCCTCTTTATTTAGGTGTACTACCTCATGAGAGTGCAATCTGATGGAAGACTGAAGCTTACTGAGCCTCTGGTCTTACCCAGTGGACTGGCCCTTTCATGAGTGGCCTAATCCCTGATCAGCAAGCTGACATGGGGGCAGGAGTGTGCATGGGAGTTCCTGGACTGCTTTGCCGGGGTCTGCCATCATAGCATCATCCTTGGTCACAGTGGACCAGACCCCAGGATCCTTTGCCACGTCTCATATACATATTCCCTCCTAGGAAGTCATCATGATCTCTTCACTGAATAAGAGAAAAATAGTGCCCCCTTGCATCCTCCCTTTGCCAGAAATTGTGCGTGTGTGAGACTGTTTTGGTCTGGGGCTCTTACAAGGATGCTGGTGCAATAGCTGTCAGGAGAAGGGCTTGAATGCAATTTAAAGGGATTTAAATACCTATTCCCTGCCGAGGGCGGGCAGTCCATGCCAAAAAGATATGACTGTGCTCGGAATGTGGTCTTGAAGATTGTGGCCCATGGCTGCCACCCTGTAGATGTTCTGAAACCTTGCCCACAGTCTGGTGATGCGAGTGATACAGAGGTTGCTGGGATGTGTCCTTGGTGGACCAGGAACAGGGAGGGGCTCCCCTACCCTAAAACTGGAGGTTGCCAGGCTATGGTTGGATGAACATCTGTAATGTGATTCGGAGTTACAAAAATTAACCTCAGGTTTGTCTACCCACAGTTTGCCAATACGTGTGAATGTAGCCACTGGCTTCTACCACTCAAGGAAATGAGGATGGTTGGAGCACTACCCACACTGCTGCATCTGTGGAAACATCATCAATGGTATTGTGGAACAAAGCAGTTCCACTCTGATGTAAAGTTGTGCAAATGCAGTTTTGCGATGTCCATTTTTTCCAGTAGGTGTCACATCATGCCACTGAGTTTGCACATAATGAGTTTCCATTATAGCAGAACTGCTCTGGTCCACAATGCCATTGGTGATTTCCATGGATGTGGCAGTGCAGGCAGTGCTCTAACCCCCCACATTTCCTTGCATGCTATGTCAGCCACTGTAAGGACAGTCCAAAAAGGAAGTTTACCCACTGCGGGTAAACAAAGAGGGCTTGGTCCGGTCAAAGTTAAGCAAAAGTGCATATGCAATGCTCCCAATGAAATAAATTGGACTGGCAAATGCTTAACTTTACCTGGATTTCATGCTCAATATGCACAAGAATATACAATGTGCCCACTAATTTCACAATGTATGAAGATATTATACAGTGAATTTAATCAAATTGCCCTTTTAAACCAGAAATGAGAAGCCAAACACAACTCACAAAGCACAACAACATCCATTCTGGTTTAGACCTAACATAGTTGGTTTTAAAATACTGCAATCTACTCTGAGCTTTCAGAATAAGGTAGGACAGGAATCAAATGAATATATAAAGCGATCTATGTATTATATTGGTAACTCTTCCTAGCCTAGAATATCCAATGTAGGTAATAATAGTAATTAAAAGCAATTTGTCAGTCAGCATTGACACAAATTGCCTGTACAAAGAAATTGTTTGCTTTCAGTTGCTATACCTATTAATCATCAGTAATGTGATTAATATCATGATCATCAAGACTGCACTGCATATAACAAGTGGCTATTCAAATCCACTATATTTGACAGAAATAACGTGGGTATTGCTTTAAGTAAACAGATGTTCTACTTAAGCCACCTAATGGCATAGGGGAGAGATAACTTGCCAAGCTAACAAGAGGTTGCTGGTTCAAATCCCTGCTGGTATGTTTCCCAGACTAAGGCAAACACCTATATTGGGCAACAGAGATAAGGAAGATGCTCAAAAGGCATCATCTCATACTGCACAGGAGATGGTACTGGTAAACCCCTCCTGTATTCTACCAAACAAAACCACAAGGCTCTGTGAGTGCCAGGAGAAAACACTGACAGAACGTCACAACTTTACCTTTACCTTTAGCATGCTTGCATGTTTGTTTGTTTGTTTGTTTGAGTTGAATATTTCCATATTGGATTTGTGTCACCTAAGCAGCCCCTGAATCACTGTATATCATACTAAAAGCACTGTGAACCACAAAAACAGAAACATGCAAACCAGGGGTGTAACTATAATAGGGGAAGGGGAGACAGTTGTCTGGGGGCCCACTACCTTGCAGGGGTGGCAGAGGCAAGTCACATTAGGGATGCACATTTCATTTCGGATACAAAATGTTTTGTGCACAAAACAGGCCATTTTGGCTGTTTTGTAGCCAAAACAAAACACTCAATGCTCAAAACAGAAAATTTTGTAGCCAAAACAAAATGTCCCTGTTTCGGATACAAAATGTTTTGTTGTTCTGGCTGTTTTGGAACTCCATTTTGCAATCGCAAAAAGTCTTTCTCCTTCAGTCTCCATTTTGAGTTTTGACATCTGTTTGAATTTCCAGCCCTTCCAGCCCGCAGACTGGCCAGCGAAAGCATGGGCTGATCTGCTGGCAATTGCTTCCTTATTCCTTTTAAGCAAATTTAAGGGTAAATTTTACCCTCATTGGCTAGTGGGGCAGTGTGCATTTACCCTCATTGGCCAGTTGGACAATGCGCATTTCATTGTTGTTGTTTCTCATGGTTGTGTGTAGATCAATTGCATTTCGGGCGGGGGGATGTGGATATGCATGACCTTTAGAAATCTGCCTGATTTTTTCCAAAGCTCTGCTGTTGTTGATGTGTGATGTGTTATTTGTGGAGGATTTGGGGCAGAAAGGGGGCTTGGGGGGCAGAAGAGTGGTTCAGGTGGTAGTGCCCCAATGGGTGCCTGCTGCCACCCAGATTCCAAAGGAATAGGGCAAAGGGCTGATTTCTTAGGAATTGTTGAAGTTTACGCTTCTTTAAGGTTTTCTCCCCCTAGGGAATAATGGTGGTTTCAGCAGACCCATAACTCCACCTGGGGGGCACTGGGGTGGCCAGGAGCAAGTGGTGGTGTAGTGCATATAGGGTGCCAATCACCCCCATGGGTTGCTAACCCATGGGGTGCTGAGTTCTGTTGTTTCTGAGGTGTTATGAGTGTAGATTCTTTGGTAGCATATGAGATTTTCAACAACAAACCATGAATCCACTCTCATATGCTACCAGAGAATCTGAATCTACACTCAAAACATCTCAGAAACAACAGAACCCAGTACCCCATGGGTTAGCAACCCATGGGGGTGGTTGGCACCCTATGTGCTCTACATCTCCACTTGCTCTGGGCCACCCTGGTGCCACCCAAGTGCAGTTATGGGGCAGGAATTATGGAGGTCCATCATTCCCTATGAAGAAGAACTTTACAGATGCACAAACTCCATTACATCTTTAAAAATCAGCCCTCTGCCCAATTCCTTTGAAATAATTCTGGCAGCTTCCTTGCCCCCACTGGGCACTACCACACACCCTACTCTGCTCTGGGCCACCCTTTCCCCCCAACATGAAGCTATACTTTTGCTGAAACCTCCATTCTTCCCTATGGGAAAAATCCTATACTTCAAAAATTCACCAAAAATCATCCCTTTTTCACCCATTGGGCACTACCACCCCCACCCACTAGCTTTTTCTCAGGGCCATTTTTTAAAATCCAAAATGTTTTGGATTTGGATTTTAAAATTTCGAACAAAAAATAAAATTGGTGTGTTTTGGATTGGCTGATATCGAACTAAGAACAAATTGGGGGTGTTTCGGATTCGGGCCAAAAACAAAACAGAAAACAAAACAAAACACACAACCCTAAGTCACATGACTGACTCCCCCGGCCACCCACCCACCCGGGCTTCCATCAGTTGTATTCATCCTCCAAAACTGATGTGAATGTTAAGACCTGGAGCTACCAGAACAGCATGTCTTTCTCTAGTACTATTAAATGACTTACATCATCCACAATTTACAAAATCTTTTAAAAAGTAATTTAGAATGATGTTCTAGATGTTCTATTGTGGCACATAGGCTCTGTGTGTGTGTGTGTGTGTGTGTGTGTGTGTGTGTGTATCACTATGCTTTTTGTTACCACTATTCATCCTCTTTTAAGATTTCTTTACTTCAGGAGCTGAGCTTCTGGGAGGGGGGGGCATTTTAAAATTTTGTCTCTAGGCCCACTCCAATCTTGTTACGCCCCTGATGCAAACTGTAAAACAATTTTTCTGAAACAAATGTACCAAGCTACACTTAAACCACAGACATAAGAGCACCCTAAAGGACAGCTATGGAAGGATGCAGTCCACTTCCAACTGTCTGCAGCCAGCATTAAACACCTTCCTGTAGGGCCCGTTTTTGACCAGCTGTCAAAAGCCAGTAAAGAAATGTCCAAATGTACTTCCAGCTGAAGCATCTCCAGCACACGGGCAGGCACCACTACAGGGAATGCATTTTCCCATGCCCTCCACCTTTGTAAAAGGTGAGAAATTGATCAATTCCTTGTCTGAAGATCTAAAGAGGCAGGGAAGAGCATATGAAAGAAGTTATTCCTGAGCTTACGCAGTCTCAGATTATGTAGGTCTTTATGAGGTCCTAGAAGCAAAGGGACATAGGAAGCTGCCTTACGCTGAGTCAGACACTGGTCCTTCTAGCTTAGTATTGTCGACACAGACTGGCAGCGGTTTCTCCAAGGTTGTAAGCAGGAGTCTCTCTCACCCTATCTTGGAGATGCCAGGAAGGGAACTTGGAACCTTCTGCATGTAAATATGCAGGTGCTCCTCCCAGAGTGGGCCCCATCCCCTAAGGATGATCTTACAGAGCAGGGATTCTCAACCTTGGGTCTCCAGATGTTACTGGACTTCAACTCCCATAATCCTCAGCCCCAATGGCCTTTGGTTGGGGATTATGGGAGTTGAAGTCCAACAACATCTGGGGACCCAAGGTTGAGAACCCATGTTACAGAGCATCTTACAGTGCTCGCAAGTAGTCTCCCATTCAAATGTAAATCAAGGTAGACCCTGCTTAGCAAAGAGGACAATTCATGCTTGCTACCACCAGACATTGCCGGTTCGTATCCCGGCTGGTATATTTCCCACATATATTAATATATGGTATATTATTGGAAACACCTATATCGGGCAGCAGCGATACAGGAAGATGCTGAAAGGCATCATCTCATACTGCGTGGAAGATGGCAATGGTAAACCCCTCCTGTATTCTACCAAAGACAACAATAGTGCTCTGTGGTCGCCAGGAGTCGACACCGACTCAACAGTACACTTTACTTTACTGTAAATTTGTCTTGTGGTCTTGTAGACAGCCAACGCAGTAGGGCAAAAACAGGAATAATATTTTCCCTGGGGACTGTCCCTTTCAGGATACAATTTTTTAAAAGTTTACTTTACGTTGTCTTCCAAACTATTTTCAAAGGCAGCCTTAATGTTGCAATAGTTAAGTTGTGAAGTTTTTGTTTCATTTGTTTGTTTGCTTATTTATTTATCAAATTTGTACACCGCCCCAAACTTTCATCTCTGGGTGGTTAACAATAGCATAAAACAAGTTTAAAAACATATACAAAAACTAAAATCAATTTAAGAGTAAACCAGGAATTAAAACCTTAAAATTTAGGAAGCTGAGAAAGCTTGGGTGAAAAGATGGATTTTCAAGTGTTTTTTGAAAATTGCCAGAGATGGGAAGGATCATATCTCACCAGGGAGCTCATTCCACAATCTCAGGGCAGCGACTGAGAAGGCCCATCTCTGTGTAGCCACCAAACGAGTTGGCAGTAACTGGAGACGGACCTCCTCAGATGACCTCAGTGGGCAGTGGGGCTCGTAGTGAAGAAGAAGCTCTCTTAGATACTCAGGGCCTAAGCCATTTAGGGCTTTATAAGTTATAACTAGCACTTTGTATTTTGTCCAGAAGCCTATTGGCAGCCAGTGTAGCTGGCTTATCAAAGCACAGATGTCAAGGGGCAGCAGATTTAGATGGCTGATCAGCCAAAGATGGAGAAAGAAAGGCACCTCTGCTGCTGCAGCTACCACCTGAGATTGTATCTCCGGCAAAGAGAGATCTGTTAAGGCACATGACCTTTGGATCGTTAGTTATACAAGATTTGTACCCTTTAATGCTGCTGCTTTCTTCATTCTGTTTTTTTAAATCATTATTGCTTGACAAGATGTTTCAGTTTCAAACCATATCCACTTTCCTCCCCTAGGCTTTCATTGCAACGATACTCAATTGCTAGGTTCTTATTGCAAGAATACCATACTAGGAAAGAGGTCAAAGCCACTAGGAGGTTCATAAACTGAATGGGAGGTTTTTAAAACCCCTACAATAATTTTCATCAAGGAAATAAATGTAGTATATCCACTGTAGTCCTGGGGAAAAAAAACTTTTTAGGATTAGAAGAAAGAAATGGAAACACATGAAACAAATTGAAAGTTGAAAGCTAGTGAAAGTAAATGAAAGGAAAGTCTTTTTCCATTTTACTGAATGCTTTAAATTATTATTTTGGCCTAAAAGCAGGAAAACAGATGAAGATGATTTTTACTATAATTTGTTCATCAATTTAAGGCTTGTAAATGTGAGGAAATAATAAAAGCATGGGCCACAGACAGAAATTAAGTGAGGAGTCATAGTGTATACTTTTACATTCCCAGAGAATGGTCTGAAAGGACATAATGCAATTGTGCTATGGAAGCTAAGCATGACTGGCCCTATAAGATCCCTGGGTGGGAGATTATGTGGGAACCATATGTGAGCTACTCTGAGGTCCTCAGAAGAGCAGGGTATGAAAAATGCAACTAAAGCAGAGGTGCCGTGAGACAAAGAAAACACCTGATAGAAAAAACAGGTAACTTTGACTGCTCCAGGAGCTCTATGAACAGTAGAGATGGCAAGGGACCAACATGGCATGTAATTGTCACACCTAATGAGTTATGGGGGTCAGCTGATCAAGGCAAGGATGTTGAAGGGGGGGTGTATCTGGGCCCCTGAAGATGGGGGAAGGGGGTCTGGCTGGGCGAATTAGGCCTTCACTTTTGACAATTCTTCTGTTACAAAGTTACGAAGGGGAGGCAAAGAAGGTGGACCTTTAACGTTTTGTCCCAGGGCCCACTCCAACCTTGCTATGTCCCTGGGCTAAGGAATGCACACCTGACCCTTTCTAAGCCACTATGTAGACATGCCCAGCATAGCCACAAGTTACCATTCTGTATTTAGAAAGCTGTTATATTCCAAATCAGTTTTTACCAACATATGTGAAAGCTGCCAACTTTCAAAAATAGGGCTTATATACTGTAACATCTGTATCACTTTGCAGCTTTCCTCAGAGCCTGCTCCAGTTTGGTTAGTGCATTTCCTCAAGTGTGTAATAGAGTGCTTCAGCACATTGTGGAACAATTACTACACCCTTTCCTGAGTACAAAGCTTTTCCTATGGTTTTGTCAGAGCAGCTCTGTGCTGCTGTGACCATTCTGTTCTGCTTCTCACCCTCTGTTCTGCCTAACTTCCAGTTTCGAGAACCTCCCAACCAGATTATTCAGTCTTCACTAGGACTGCCAACATTCCATTTCGACAAGGGACAATGAAGACGTATGTGTGTTCTATGAAGTTCTGTTGAGTAAGGGGTGGGGTAGGGAGTGGAGTGAAAGGGGTATTCCTTCTTTTGAACTGAATAGGAAAGATTTCTGAGAGCAAGGGGTGCCTGTTGGAATCAGAGTCAGCCCAAGACATTTAAGCCCAAATGGCAGTCCCCATTATGGTGCATAATAAAATTGTCTGACTGGCCAGCCCAAAATCCCAGCTTACCATGGAGAAGGGAAAGAAGGAGGGAGAAGGAGGAAGCTGGGAGGGAGACCTGATAGGAGGCTGAGGAAGGCAGGCAGTGTTTCTGGGTCGGCTGGAAGCAGAGCAGGCGGACTGCAGTGGCCGGCCTGATGGGCCAAGTGGCGCATGCTGATGATGTCAGCAGCATGACTTGGCGGCCAGAGGTTGCCAGTGGGGAGGAGCCAGGAGCAGGAGATGAGCAACAGAAAGGAAGGGAAGGGGATGACCCAAGGAAATTAATAAAGGCTATGGGGGCAGAAACAGGAAGGGTGGGGTTAGAGTGTTCGGCTTGTGAAGCAGCCTTAAAAGGAGCCAGCCCATGATGAGGCTCAGGAAGGAGAAAAGTGGGCTGTAGTCTCCCAGGGAGGAGCCAGACTCTTGATGAAAACTGCCAAAGGAAGAAGACATAGGTGCTGCTACCCCCTCTCCTTTACTCTGAGGCTTGGCTCAGCATGGTAGCTGATCCAGGGGTACAGAGTAATTCTGGGGTACATAGTTGAAAATCTGTCTCCTGAGCTGGTCTGCCTCAACCTGCCAAATGGTAGGGCCAGTCGTGGCAGAATAAGAGACAATGGGAATATTGTTTCTTAATACCAATTTACACAGGAATGACTCTCCATGGTGCAATTACGCGTGTGTGTGTGTGTGTGTGTGTGTGTGTGTGTGTGTGTGTGTGTGTTTAAAAAATGTGGAGATTCACTGTTAGATTCAAGAACGTGGAAAATGTGACATGAAGCATTCAGCAGATGGAACTGACAGAAACCAGACTCAAATACCACTCTTCAAAATATGAGACTCACAGTTTTGCAAGACAAAAAAGATGTCATTAATCATGAGATGAAATGAGTCAATTGCTTCAGATGGCACCTTTGGAGGCTTTTGGACGGCCGGGGGGGGGGGGGCGGTAGCAGAATGCTCCCTTGCCACTTTCTCCACCATCACCTCCTCCTAAGCATGCCTCCAACAGTCCTGGCCCCTCACTATCCCCAACTGCCACCTCACATGCCCAGGCATCACCCTCTTCCTCCTCAATGCTAGCCTCTGTGGCAGGGACATGCCACCAGGAATACAAACAGAAGGGAAGGTTGAGGAGCAACTCCTCATTTAATAGACACTTCTGGGATGGAGAAAAAAATGTTTGGGGGATTGACAAGATGGGTCATTAGGTTTGAGGGGAGAGTTCAGAAAAATAAGGGGGAAGCTCCTAAAATGACTGGGAGAGATCTGCACCCCTATTTGCTGCCCTGCTGCTGACTGCTTCCACAGCACAGCACATGGAACTGGGTGCAATATTTTGCAAGAGTGGCTGCCTGGCCTCTCTTTTGCCACTGCACTGCTAAGTCAGCAGCAGCTGCAGCACTCTCTCTCGTTGGCCACCTTCAGAAATAGTGCACAACCACAGATTCAACGGACCCGCAGTCCCATCAACCCCTCCCCCTGCTCTCCCATCCGCATTTGGATGAAATAGAGAGTGATCTAATTGCAGTCTCACTGACTGCAGGGAAGAGAGAGAATAAGCTGCTGGGGGTTCCTTCTTCAATGAAGGACAGCCCTGGCAGCCAACAGCAGCCGTAGCAACAGAGGAGCTCCTTCCTTCAACTCTGGTTGCAGGAGGGGGAAACTGCGGTACCAGAGTTTGGACATAACACTGGCACCACCAAACCAGAGGTCCAGATGGTGGACCATACTTCAAACCAAAAGTATAAAGTGGATTTCGGGGAGGGAAACTGGGGGTCCATTTCTTGACCAAACTGAAGTTGCCCACATTCTGGCATACAGTTAATGAAACCAGAGGTGAAAGGAAGTCTGGCTTCATGTTTCGTGCAGATGCTGCCTTTCTCTTTCTCTCTGTCTACCCACTCCACCCTGCTGGGTGTGCCCCTTCCCTCCAGCACCAAACTTATCCAGAGACAGATTTGGTGCCATAGGCATGAGCTTATTCCTCAAGCCAAAACAAAATGGAAACTGGTGTCATCATTTCATTTTCCATACATTCCAATTTACACCAGTGCATTATGCAAGGCATCTATTTTAGGCCTCTTATCTACATGGCAGATTCTGAGTGCTCCTAGTTCCTGGTTTAGTAAATTATCTCAATACATTAGTTTAACTGGTCTAGCAGTACAAACTGTGCTGGTGGGGATTACTCATCACTCTTCTCATGACCACCTGTACATTGCTAAGGAACTAGAAGTACAGAAAGTAGTCCTACAGAAGAGAAAGTGTGCATTATGTTACACTTTTGTATAACTTCCAACCATACAATTCTATGAAGTCCAAACTACACATGACACAGAAAATTCATGTTTGGATTTCATAATATTTTTACTTTTAATTTAAAGGTTGCATTAAGTCCTTATTTAAAACAACCCCTCTCTTTAAGACTCCTTGTAAGTCATCACAGGTGCAGGGGATTAGGGGTATGTAGTTCTTTTAAGGAAAGCAGCCATGATTGCATCCTTTAGAAGAAGTTTGATTCCCACAATCCCCTGTGCCTGTTGGGTCTCCAAAGACCTTAAAGGGGGTGGGGGGAGGTACCTGTCTGACCATGGTTACCCTGGGGCTCCTCTTAAGGGAGTCAGTGGAAGCACCACAGGCTCTGTCTCAGAGAGAGGGGAGGGCCCCTTTCCTACTCCTATTCCTTGGCAGTTGGGTTCTTTACCCTCAAAGTCCTGGTGTGGGCTCCTAACCGGGAGACCACAACCCTCCTCTGCACGTCTCTGCCCCTCATCGTGGGCTGGGCCTTTTTAAAGCCACCTCACATGCCAGCACCTCAGCCATTTCCCCATCTTTATTTGCCTGTTTACATTGCTTTCATGCATTCTGTCTTTCCCCTCCCTACCTCCCGCTCCCAGCCTGGATCCCCGAGCGGGCCCTGCCTCTCTCTGTTGGCTCATCTCACCGACATCCTCGGTGGCCTGTCAGGCTACTCACTTGAGTCTGGGCACCCACAATGCTTTCCCTGGGCTCAGAGTCAACACCGGCTCTGCCCAGCCTAATGTCCAGCCCCTCTGCAGCCATGCCTTCTCCTCTTGGCTCAGGGTAAGTTGGGGCCGTGGGTGAGGTGGCTGGACAGTACCTTTTAAACCAGAAGCAGTGGCTACATTCTCACATAATGTGGAAGCAGAGTTGAAGGGGCCAAAGGTTGCCGGGCCATTACATCAGAATGCAGGACAGCTCCTCTGAACTCCAGTTCCACATGGAGAGTGAGCCGAGGTTCCACTCTCCAAACTTCAATTTGTTCCTTTGGGTTGTAGTGAGTTTTGCCACTCCAACCCAAGGTTTAACACAGCCTACGTTATATCAGAATTTGGAAGTACAGGTTGCATTCCCTCAACCCAGAGTGGAGGAAGGAAGCTCCTCCTCTCTCTCTGGCTGTCATTGGCTTTGCAGGCTGTCCTTCATAAAAGAAGGAAGGCCACACAGTCAGTTCTCCCTCTTCTCTGCAGTCTCATTGACTGAAGGCTTCCTGCTCTCCGTTATGTCCAAATTTGGACAGGAGAGCCGGGCGGGCGGGCAGGCTGGCGGGCAGGCGGGCGGGGGAGGAATCATGGGTTGATTGGACCTGCATTTCCACCTTACATGTGAATGTGGCCAGTCACTGAGCAATGGCCAGAAGCTCCAGAAGAGCACATTGCTGCTATTTCCTGCAGCCACTGGTCCTAGGTAAGGAAGGCAGATGGGATGGGATGCAGGAGAAGGGTGGTGGTCTGACTCAATTTTGGAAAATAAATCATATTTGCCAACATGTTCTGACAATGTCAGGGGGTCATGTCGGCTGCTCCAACAATTTTTATGTTGTGTCTGGACAGATCAGACCCAACAATTCTGAGTATGCAAAGGCCTACTATTTAGAGCAGGAAAACAGTATGTGGGGAGGGTAAACTGCTCTCTCTCAACATTGCTGCTCTGATCCAATTTGGCAACACACACATACTCCATGGCAGCAGGTGCCCTGGGAAATGTAATTTTCCCAGGGCTTCTGGCACCTGGAATGCTACTGTAACAACATTTCCAAATGCCAAGCAGGTGAAAAGATGAAGAAAGAGAAAGGGAAAGAGTGGACAGATGAGTGGGAGGGATGAGTTATTCTTTGGTCTGGATTAACATTCGTACTGGAAATGAATGGTATTAATGTTCCAAGCCAAGGAATCATGAATTTTAGTGATATCACCAGGATGCAAAAGATATAAAATGGCACAGGGGTTGGATTAAAAGGTCCACTGGGGTCCTTCTGATCAAACAGTTTTATAAGTTTATTATCTGAAATAGGGTTTCTTGTGCCAGCATTACTCTTTATTATGTGTGTGGTCTGTGGCACCCATATACAGTCTGGGATTAGCCATGTCTGCTGCACAGGCAGGTGTGGTAGCAAAGAATGTACATGAATGCCATGTTGTTTGTGAGTCCTCTTGGAGGGTGGTGTGTTAACTTAGATATGATGTTAAAATATGTGGGTATATGTGTATGTCTGCATATACACATGCACATTCACAGCCATACACATTCTTGTTTAGCCTGACTGGGCACAATTGCTTTCAACCTGGAGAATTATATAACATAATTTTGCAAGGAATGTACCAGCAACATTTCAAAGGCCGTGAGCCAAAAAGCTGTACAGACAGCAAGGCGTCTCTGTTGCCACTACAAAGTGGATGTTAATTACCTAAAACAATACATGTAATAAGCAAACAGAAAAAACCCTCCTTTATTGCCATACTGTACCCACTCATATAATATATCTTTAACTGCACAGTTATTTAGCTGGCAGGGGTCATAATTAGCTGCTGCACAAATTAATAAGAGGCAAAGTGGGGTGGGGGAGAGACAGCAGAGTAAACAATTGGTGGGAAACTTCGTACCTAGCTTTTTTTTTTTTTTTTAGGAATCTAGTTTGCATGCACAAATACTTCCGAGTATTCCTAGAAGATTGCTTATATATTAAATACTATGAGTATGCCCTATAGAATGAATCACACACATGAACTATATTTGCACATCAGTTGAGAAAGAGGTTGGTTGCTTCTGTGGTCTCTCCAAGAGTTTAACTTCACCAATGAACTATTGGATCAATGCCATGTGTCTGCTATGTTTCTAACTGGTTCATACAAGGTACTAGGGATGTGCACGCAACACGATTCAAGCTCTGAATCATTGCACATTCCCCACACCTTTATCAGGGAGCAGAGTAGGTCCATACTTGCTCCTCTTCTGCTCACCCCCACACAGGAAGTTTGATGGCACTCCTCCCAGCTAAGAGCACATGTCAGCAGGGCATCTCCCAGCTGCCCTCACATGATGCCAGAATGCACATGGCCTACATGTATGCGCGGTGGCCATTGTGTGCAGGCATCGCGCTAGGGCAGCTGGAAGACATCCCACCAGCATGCGATGTTAAGTGGGGGGAGCGCCACCAAACTTCTTGTGGCAGCGAGCAGAGGAGGAGCAGGTATGTACCTGCTCTCCCTGTTAAAGTGAGAATGTGCCATGATTCAGAACTCAAACAGCTTTTCGTGCACATCCCTACAAAGTAGTACAATGCTAGTTATGACTTCATTATAATGGTAAGTGATTTACCCTTGCCTAGCATCTTTCACTAGAAGAATTCAAATAACAACTCCCAGAAAGTGACAGGCTTAGGGAAGGAAAGGGGTTAACAACACCCCTATTTCAGAGACTGGAGAGACTGAACTACAAAATGAGGCAAACTCACCCAGTCATAGCTGCAAACAGAAGTTAGCATAGCTGTGAATCCTTTAACACTGAAAAATATGCAGTTACTGTACAGTAGATGCTATCAAATTGATATATAGGCAGAGTGAGTGGGTGGTTACAGAGCAAATAACAACACACTCAAACTACCTAGATACCAATTTTAATAACATCAGCTGCACAACCCTTATGTTATTGGTTTCACAGTTACTGGCTTTTGTTTGCAACTCTGCCACTAATGGTTTTGCTACATTGGCAAAGGGATTTTCTCATTCTGTGCTTCAGTCTGTGAACTGTGAACTGAGGAGAAAGTGCTCAGAGGTGAGCCTACTCCCTCCCCATTCATATCAATTTGTACTGTCAATTACCAACCGTCTGTTTCCCTATGAAAAGCAGATTGTCTTATTTTCAAGGTTCTGGTTAATTCCTCTGCTGTCCACACCTCAGGAATGGAGTTCAGTTCTTTACTCTTGCTCCATACCCCACTGAGTGGAGTGTAATGTAGAGAGGAGGGAAACAAGTTACACAAAGTAGGGAGTAAGGCAACTGCCTAACATAGGCCACCTTCACACATAATGGAGGAATTGCCGCCATTCTGCCCTCTGTGCTCTCAGATGATCCAATCTGGAATCTAGGAGAATGGGTGGGGGGAGGGGAGACTGGCTGTGCAGCCTTCCTCTTGCTCATGAAGGACATCCGCAGCAGCTGATTAGGGATGGAGAGAGGGAGGAGCTTTCTACCTTCAACTCCGGTTCTAAGCAGTGGCAGCCTTCGGATGACACGGCGCTGTGTTCTAACCAGGGGTTTTGCCACTGATACTGGAGTGCAACCTAGGGTGACAATTCAGGTTTGTGGTCATTAACCTCTGGTCACTTTTCTTGCAAAACCGTGGGTTCCCACATCTGGGTGACCACAAACACAAACCTCTGGCTTGGTTGTCTCCAGTTTGGTGTGATATCCAAAGGCGGCCATAGAAATAAGGAAAACAAACTCCCTGATGGAGAGATCATAAAAGCACTAGATTAGGGGTGTGCATGGACAATTTGATGCTGAACCAGTTTGTCTCAAACCAGGCCAGTTGGGCAGCTCAATCACAAACCAAACCGGGGGTGGTTCAGTCTGCGTTTGAACTGAACCAAGCCCAGTTCAGGTGAACCAGTTCAGCATTGAAGGGCAACTGGGCAGGGGCAGTGATAGAAGTATTAAAGTTCTAACCCAACCATCATGGCTGCTGGCTCCATTGCTTGCCCCCACCCCAGCACAGCCCAAGCACCCGCGATGCCTTGTTAACAAGCTGTCCACTCGGCACAGTTCTGGCTTCCCCATCTGCTCTGCTTAGACATTTGTTCCAAGGACCAGTGTTCCCTGTAACAGGGATCCCCAGATGTTGTTGACTACAACTTTCATAATCCCCAGCCAAAGGCCATTGCAGCCAGTCCCAACCCTTTTTCTGTAAAGGGGGATCCTCTCCAGATTCCCCATTACAAGAATTAGCCACTCAAACGGCCAAACCAGTTTGGTCAAATGGACCAAAATGGCCAGTCAGTTGAACCAAACTGGTTCGGCAGCATGCAGTTCAGTTCGAATTTGAACCAAACTGTGATTTTTGGTTTGTGTACACCCCTACACCAGATCGCTATCTGAACAGGATTCTGGTAGCCCAACACAGTTTCACTCACTCATTCAGAGCATATTCTAGTGATTATAGCCATGCCTGATTTTGCTTACAAATATATACAACTAGGAAGTGAGTCGTTGACTAGGCAGACATTTTGTGCAGATTACACTCATAGGAAACTTCAATAAATTAAATCTATGTAATAGAATTTTGTATTTATGTGCTTGCAAAAGGGAACTAAAACAGTTTTAAATGTAGAGGATTTTAACTTAAAACATTATTCATTTTATCGAATAATTACCACACATAATACATTTGAATCATTGTATATTTGAATCTGAGAAAGACCTTCTGTTTCTTGGAAATGTCATTTTTTAATTATTGAGCTGATTACTGAGTATAAAAATATGTTGAGAACAATAACAATTAAGATATGATTATTATATTCAGATTTTTTTCTTAAAAATACAAATAATTATAATAAAACCTTTAACCCAGTATATTCCAATGTAAAAAGTAGTGCATTCAATTAATTTATGTGGCAGGATTCTTTATGCAAAATTTTGTATCTGTAGGTAATTGTGAAGTATGACTATTGTGCACGAACAAATCCACAAAGAAACTCTTCAAAATATATAATAGCTGAACTAGCTAGAGCAACCATCTTAAAATAAAGTCTTATATACTCCTGGAAATGTTATTGTTTTCAGATTGTCCGTCAGTAATTGAATGAGAGATAACTGCAAGGCAGGCACTAAAAGGAAGCATGATACACAAGAGGGGTGTGTGAATAACGAAGTGTAGTGCAAAACTGTGTAGTAAATATTTTCAATCTATATTTCTGACTTCTTATGACTTCTGGTTTACTGGCTGACAAGTATATCTCTGCTTATTTAATCATGTCAGCAGAGGTGGAAACTGACATGAAATCTCTGAAGATAATGTCAGAGTGAAGATAGGCCTGCTAGAAGATGACAATTCATTTTGTGTTAAGTCTGCAATCAATGCTGAGTTCTGATAGCAGAATGACATTTAAGTGGAATGCCCCTTTGCAATTAATATTGGCACAATGTCCCATCTCTAATTTATTTTCAAGTGGAATTCAAACCAGATGATGATCAAGATCTGCTGATTGCCACATTTGCACATAATGCCAAACCACAGATCCAATGGACCCATGGTTCTGCTTCCCCCCTCCCCTGCTCCCCATCCAAATTCAGTTCAGGACAGCTCCCTCTCTGCAGTATCACTGACTGCAGAGAGGATGGGAAACTGGCTGCCTGGGCTTCCTTCTTGTATGAAGGACAGCCCCAGCAGCCTATAGCAGCCAGAGCAAGGGTGGAGTTTCCTCCCTCAACTTTGGTTGCAAGAGAGACTGACTGTGTTGTCACATTCAGACATAATGCTGGCACCACAGAACCGGAGGACCAGGCATGGAACCTCATGGCAGACTGAAGGCACAAATCAGCATCTGGGAAGGGAAACCGGGTTCCACTTTCCTGCGAAACTGTGGTTGACTGTATTCGTATGTACAGAAAATGAAATTGGAGGTTCCTTCACTTCCAGTTTCTTGTTATGTGCAAATGTAGCCATTCTGTCATTGCATTCTCTCCCTCTCCCTCCCTCCTTCTCTCAACACACACACACGTTACAAGAAAAGGATATGACTTGCCTGAACCCAGCAGAGACCTTCAGCTGTCTAAAATCAGCAGTCAGAATCTCATCAGTAAGAGAATGAAGGAGTCAAACAGAAATTACTTCCACTTTCCCAGCCCAGTACTTCCTGCTGCAAATAAATGAAGAAATAGACTTCTAATTGAGCCTGGCTTATTGGGTAGCATGTAAACACCTTTATATTTGGGGGTGGGGGCAGTTATTGCTTGCTTCTTTCAAAGGACTCATTGCAAATTAGTTTGTATTTTTGGTGCTTCATCACTTACTTTCCCTTGCTTTGCAGTTCAGCTTCTCCCTCTGAGACCTTTCTGTATGGTACCAAATTCCTAGATAGAAGGTGGCATGATTGCCCTATCATGGAGTACAAATTGTGAATCACCACACCACAATAAGACTCCTGAAAGTGTCCCAGAAGAAGGGAATGTTGACCCACAATCCCTGTTTGTATCCAATCATGCTCCTGCTGAATCGGTGAGACTTATTGGGGTAGTAGGGGCCGAAGGAATGAGGTGAGGAAGGAAGGATATCAAAGACTGTGTGAGCCACTCTCAAAAATGGAGAGAAGTAAGGAAGTGCCAGAAAGTTAGGCAAGGGAAATTTATGACAAGCAGCAACAGCAGCAAGCTGTATCTGAAGCTCTGTTACTCAGACTAAAGAAACAGGCCCTCCCTGAAAATTCTTGGCGGAGTTAGGCACCAACCCATTTTAGACTAATTGTTATTTAAATTGTTCTTGTGGGTCTGACTGGTCTCCCATAATTCCCTCTTTTAGACAAAGGCTGAGTTCTTGCCTGATATCCTTAAGTTCAGGACTTTCTGTGAGTGTGCACTTGACAGCATATGACAATCAGAATGAGATAAATATTTCATTGCAAGGGTAGGGAGTGATACTTACTATGAGCACAGCACACATCTTTCTACATCAAAAGGGACAATGATTTCACCTTATGATAGTTAGCTGTTGTTGTTTCCCCCCGTTATGTTTCCAAGCACTAATGTGATGGATCAGCAAGACAATCTAAATGCTGGAAATCACTGTATGCTGGAAATCACTGTATGCTGTATTCAACAATGTATGCTGGAAATCACTGAAACTTCCTAGGGCCTAGTGCAGGTCTGATCAACTTCAGTCCTCCTGAAGATGTTGGCCTACAACTCCCATAATCCCTGGCTGTTGGCCACTGTGGCTGGGGATTATGGGAGTTGTAGTCCAAAAACTACAACTGGGGGCGGGGCCTAAATTGAGCAGGCCTGGGCTAGTGGCATTAGTGTAGCTACTTTATAGGCAATCCAGTTGGCCCACATGGAACCTGAGTGTGCAGATGTTGCTATAGCCTAGAGAAGCCTAGATGTATGAAAACAACCTTGGGCAGGAATCATATTGCTTTGAATAAATCTTAGGTGCAGATTGATAAGCAAGCATATTTTGAATTTTTGTATTTAAGAAAAAGGTTTTCATTAAACAAACAAAAAGATATTCCTAATTCACACAATTAACATTGCTCATATTAGATTTACCACTTTCATCATGGAAAGGTAGCCATGTTTGTATATAGTGTAGATGGTCCCTTTAGTAACTTAAAGGAACACCATCTATTAAGATCAAATAGATTTTGTTCTTACAAATTATGTACATTACATGACCTTTCATGATGCCTCACAGATATAAATGTATGCATTGCCTTCTTTGAAAAGTATTGTAATTAAGGTGATCAAAAGTATCATAATTAAGGTGATATAACACCACTTTCTTTGGAATTTTTGTCTTCAAAGGTTCTTTCACATGTGCAAGTCGTCACTTGATGCTTCACTTATCATGTGACGTGTGTGTGTGTGTGTGTGTGTGTGTGTGTGTGTGTGTGTCAGAGAGAGAGAGAGAGAGAGAGAGAGAGAGAGAGAGAGAGAGAGAGAGAGAGAGAGAGAGCCTGGAATGTAACAAACAGTAGGAATTATCCAGAAAATATGGAATTAGAGAGACTGGAGTGTAGGCATTTTATGGAGATTTGCCTCAAAATCCTCACTGAAGTTTGGGCAAGGAGATACACAAACAAGATGTTTGCTACTGCAGACCATGAATTTTTGGTCTGTGTCTTTACCTACTGTGTCTTGTTGCCCCTCTTGCTAAACAGTCATGATTTCACTAGGCTGGTGCAGTCATGCTGCCCCATGCCAGTGCGAACAGCTTGTCTTAAAAGGGGCAGGCTATTCTCAATGGGATTGGGGGCAGCTCCACATCCCTCAGCCCAGTGGCCAGCACTGGGTCTGGGTGCCCAACATATGGGGTAGCAGGAGGGGGAGGCTGGTGGCTAAGAATGTGCAAGAACTGATATTTTTCTTTGAATTTGTACCTGAATCAAATCACCCCCGATTTGTTTTGGGCCTGAATCTGCACCCACCCCCAATCACCCCAGATTCAATTTCTACCCCAATTTGCTGAATCTGAATCAATATGGGGGAAGGAGGGTCCTGGGGGCAAAAGAGTGGGGTGGATGGTAGTGCCCAATGGGTGGAAGCTACCACCCAAATTTTAAAGAAATTGGGCATAGTGGTGATTTTTGAAGAATTTTTGAAGTTGGTATGACTTTAAGCTTTTCCTCATAGGGAATAATGGGGATTTCAGCAGGTTTATAGCTCCACATGGGGGACACCAGGGTGGCCAAGAGCATGTTGTGGTGGATGGTAGTGCCCAATGGATGCAAGGAAGCTACTACCCATATTTCAAAGAAACTGGGCAAAGTGGTAATTTTTAAATGATTTTTGAAGTTTACGTGTCTTTAAGCTTTTCCCCATAGGGAATAATAGGAATTTCAGCAGCCTTAGTAATAACTCCCCGAGGGGGGGGCACCAGGGTGGCCCAGAGCAGGTTGTGGTGAGTGGTAGTGCTCAATGGGTTCAAGGAAGCTACCATGCAAATTTCAAAGAAATTGGTGAAAGGGGTGATTTTTAAAGAATTTCTAAAGTTTACGCATCTTTAAGCTTCCCCCCCATAGGGAATAATGGGGGATTTAGCAGCCCCATAACTCCACTTGGGGGGCACCAGGGTGGACCTGAGTGGGTTGTGATGTAGTGCACATAGGATGCCAACCACCCCCAAAACAACAAGCACTGGGTTTTGATGTTTCTTAGGTGTTCTTCTGAAAGTAGATTCTCTGGTAGAAAATGTGGGTGGATTCAATGACAAACACTGAATCTGCCCCAAAGACACGCCAACTTAAAAAATCTTTTAAAAATTACCCTTCCCCCCAATTTCTTTGAAATTTGGGTGGTTGCTTCCTTGTACCCATTGGGCACTACCACCCACCACAACCCACTCTGGGCCACCCTGCTGCCACCCCCACCCCCCAGGGAGTTATAACTAAGGCTGCTGAAATACCCATTATTCCCTATGGGGGAAAACTTAAAGATGAACCAAATTCAAAAATTCTTTAAAAATCACCCCTTTCACCAATTTCTTTGAAATTTGGGTGGCAGCTGCCACCCATTGGGAACTACCACCAACCCTAATTTGGCCACAAAATGGAGGTCCTAATCTATGGATTTTCCAGGTCTGATTCTGGGGTGATTTGTTTTGTACCTGAATCTGGGCAACTGAGGACAGGAGTGATTTGTTTTGTCTACAAATCACCTGAATCAGCCAGATTTGGGTAAAAAACATTTTGTACCAGAATCATTTCACATATCCCTACTGGTGGACCCCAGAGACCCAAACAATGGCCCTTGGCATCCCCCCTTCAATGGTAGCTATGCCACTGGGCAGAATTGTTTGAGGGCACATAATGCCTTCAGATGACTGAGGGTGGCAGAACTGGACAAGTGAAGTAGGGATATGTCTGTATGATGCTCAGTTCAAGCTGGAAACACTTCTTTGTGTTTTGGCTTGTATGATGGACATGGATTTCAACATCCCCACCTCAATGACAAGCCCGGTTGTAAACTGACCCTCAAGGTGGCTGCTTCCATGCAGCAAGCTGTTCTCTTGCAGTGTGGTGTAGTGGTTAGAGTGCTGGACTAGGACCGGGGAGACCCGAGTTCAAATCCCCATTCAGCCATGATACTCGCTGGGTGACTCTGGGCCAGTCTTTTCTCTCTCAGCCTAACCTACTTCACAGGGTTGTTGTGTGGAGAAACTCAAGTATGTAGTACACCGCTCTGGGCTCCTTGGATGAAAAGCGGGATATAAATGTAAATAAATAAATAAATAAATAAATAAAATTAAAAATAATACTGCAGTGTAAAAGGGGTACCAATGTGTAAGCAGCCACCATGAGAAAATTTTAAACCAAACTTTCATTTGCCTGTTAATGTGTATCAATCTCTCAGTGAAACTTAAAACACTTCAGTACATAAGGCTTAAATCGCTTTTTGAGTCTCTTTCAAGCTATTTACATGAACATCTGATTATTGCTATTGGTCAAAAGACGTCTTTGTAATACCAATGAGCCATTTGGCTAGTGGTTTTACATTCACTTTACAAATCAGTTGAAGCAAAAACCACTTTAAGCCTCTTGGACTCTGAAATCCCTTCAAAATTTCTCTCTGAGCCAATATTTTAGACCCTGGGGTTACCACCAGCTTTGTGGAAAGCACCAAGGAAACTTTAATTATTCCATTAGGCCAGGAACCCTGCAGTTAGATTACTACATTCTTAAATTCCTAGGGGCAACCACATATATGTGGAAAAAGTAAAGTGGATGTTGACATCCCCACTCCTGTTTTTATGGTCTAGATCATTTTGGTTACACAGCTGATAATTGCTCTATTTTTACATACATTGTATTACCTTGAGAACATTTAATCATAAACTTCCTTCATGTTGTAATGGCAAGGGGGATGGGGACCAGGAAAGAGAATACTGATAAGTAGTAACTTGGCAACCAGAATATGAAAAAACAACCTCACTTGGACCAAAGGAATTCTTGACAGATGCCTTGTAGTACTTTGTGACAGTTCTGCCTAGAGGATTTCAGTCGCAGTTGAAGGGCATGATTATACAGGGAGCGTTGGAGGAGTTTGATATGAGAACTCTCTATACATCAGATTTCTGCAGCTTTGGACCATTTATGCACAATCTGCTTTGATCCTTCTCCATTAGTCTACAGACAGACAAAAATATCCAACACAATTCACATGCAGAAAGAAAGGCAAAACTCCATTCACCATGGTACTCCAGATCTGCTCTCAATTTTTTAAAAAGACACCCTGCTTTTGTTTTCATTTGGCTGTCTGCAGACATCCATCCACTCTCTGGACCTTTCTTAGACTGGATGCCTTGGTGCTTCGGGAAAATATAAAATCCCATGGATTTCTTCAACTTCTGGAGCCATCCCCAGTGTTAAAGGCCACACCACATATGGACAGCCTAATGCTTTCTACATTAGAGTGGCATGATGACATCATTGCATATCTTCAAAGCTTCTGCACATGCAATGTGGTTTACAACATTGAAGAAGACTTTCAGACCTGCAGTGGAATCTATTGGATTCAGGGATGTCAGTCTATTTACTAAATAAAAAACAAGCACACTAGCCCAAATAACATACTTGATGAAACATATCATTTCATCCAAGTTGCCAGTGCACTGGTTCCCTTCCATCCTCCCATAACTGCCTTATAAGGTATTAGATGTTGCTACATATACATGTGGATCCCTAGTGTGATATAAGACCTGGTTTTCAACTATAGGGAGGAATTTTCAGCACTGGCCTTTGCAGACAAGTGCAGAACATGTGGATGCATGGCCAAGGAGCAAGACCAATGGCTGCATTGACGCGGAGGGCACGGCTAACCAGCAAGCTCCCATTTCTCCCCTCACTTCGCAAAAATATATTTGCTGGACACAGGGAGAGAGGAACATACAAAGAGGACTACAAGCGTTCTGTTAAATAAGCAACGACTGCTGAGGCTTCTTGCTTGTTGTGAGCCATGCAGTATGGGGGAAATCATTGCAGATATCCCATGGATCCAAAGGTGCAAGGCAGTCAGTAAGGACTTTCCACTCACTCCACTTGCTGCTCAAAGTCTCCAATGTTCTTCCTTTCCCCCACCCTGTTCCAAAGGAAACTGTTATGATCAGCTTGCTGTTATATGTTGGAGGGTATGGTAGAATTCATCCTCTTTTCCTCATTGATTAAAAGCATTAACTGCCAGAATGTTGAAATTGTGCTGATTCACTGGAGTCTGCCAAAGTATTAGTCACCCTTTTATTTTCCTCTTTTTGCCTGGGATGCATGCAAGTTAATGCTTCTTGGGCAACAGCACAGCCAGGTGGATTGTATGGCGATAAGAGAGCTAAACTTTGCAAACAGCAGAGTAAAGGTCTTTTTTATTTTGTAAAAAAACTTCACTTGGATGTTTCTTACAAAGAAAAGAGGGATTACACTACTGCTCCCAATCCACACACCTCCTCACATCTCCAGTGACTGGAACATAGAGTTACTGCCTGTTATTTGATAGGTCCCTAGTAAAAAACTGCTGATGCAATCCAGTGAAAGTTAGGCATCCTAAAATGTCATTCAATTCAATGGCATGCAAGTATTTAACTAAACAATTCAATTACTTTAAGGGGGCACAAGCACACCTAAGTTTATTTGGATTGAACACCATGTTTTACATGACACCATGAAAACACAAATGTAACGCTAAATAATCATAAGGAACAGTACTAAAGTCTCTTGAATGTCCTTGAATGTCCGAACACTGGAAATTATCATATGTTCAGATTTATATGTTGTTATATACAGGTACACATGCACACACAACACACACACACACACACAAAGTGTGTGTGAGAGACAGGGGGCGTGTCTGTGCAAATTCGGATTTGAAAATTCAGATTTTATCCAAAATTAACCCAAATCTGTAAACATCGGTAAAATCCAAATCTGATAAATAAATAAAAAATCAGATCAAACTCAGAATTAATTCTGAAATATTGAAATTAATTTCAGAAAAACATTGGAATTTCAGAATTTGCAAAATGGTGCCATTTCCCCCCATAGAGGTGAATGAATGGGAGAATTTAAAAAATCACCAGTTGGCCCTGGAGCGTTGAAATTTGCCACAAATGTGGGGAAGGAGGTCAGAGCTCCCTATAGTGAATTTGAAGAGAATTGGTCAATTCTTTGGTTTGGGGGAAAATTTGAGATTTTTGTAAAAATGGATACAAATGGTACAATCTGGCTTGTTTCAAGTCAGAACCTTCCAAAAAGTTCTGGATCTGAAGCCCTCCCTAGGACCATCATTCTACCCCACTGTATAGGAAAAAGGACATTATTTTGATTTTATATTAATTCTAGTATTCTCCATTGCAGAAGCACACAGTCAGTAAAAGTCAAAGTATTTTGAATGTTATTGTTGTGATTAGAAAGAATTTCTCACTTTCCTTTTTAGCCATTAAAGGATTAACAAGTTTGAAATCCTTTTAATCCCTTTTAAAAGGTCTGCCTACTCCTGCAAAAGGGAAGAAAAAAATAATATAAACTCAAATGAATGTTCTTTTTCCTCCACGTAGGGGTGAAATGATAGTCCAAGGAGGGGCTTCACATCCAGAATGTTTTGTAGTGTTCTGGCTTGAAACAAGCCAGATTTCACCAGGGACGGAGGCACCATTGGGCAAATTGGTTCAAAGAACCCGGGCCACCACCAATCAGGGGCCGCAAGTGCAGCCCCAGACACACCCACCCACATCTGACATCTGATGTGGGGGACATTATTTTGGTTGCCAACGGGGCCGCACAGCCCCGTTTGGAGCTGAAATTGGCCTGTGCTGCATTGGCAGCAAGGCCAGAGTGGTTCTCCCTGTCTTACAGGCAGGGAGAGCCACTTCTGGTCTAGCTGCCAACACAGTGGGGCTGATTGATCTCCTTCCCAAATGGGGCCATGCAGCCCCATTAAGGAAAGAGATTGGCCCACACTGCATTGGCAGCATGGCCGGCTCTCCCTGCCTTTAAGGCAGGGGGAGTTACTCCGGCCGACATTGCCCAATGAAGCACAGGCTGATCTCCATTCCAAACGGGGTTGTGTGGCCCCGTTTGGGAGGGAGACCATGTGTCCCATGTCTGATATCAGATGCAGGGGGCAGGGGCAGGGGGCCACAGAAGTGGCTGAACACAGGCTGCCCCCAGCCTCCCTGCACTGCTGTATTTCACCATTATTAGCCATTTCTAATTTTTTCCATAAATCCACCAAATATTAGAGGAGTGACCCATAGCTTTGAAAAAATAACATAGAATCCTACCAATGTGGACTTACTGCAAGCCATTTTTCATAACTCTATGCCCATCCATTCCATAAATACAAGGGGGGGGATATAAAAGTTGCCTTTTCATGAAGGCAAAGGGTAGATTCATCCATATGCTGGTGTAATGATGGCCCAAGTAGGGTCTTCAATTTTTTTATTTTTTGTAAAATTCTGGCTTGAAACAAGCCAGATTTCACAATTTTTAGTCAATTTACAATATATTCAAAATTTCATAAAAAATCAGAGGATTGACCAATTCTCTTCAAATTCATTACAGGGTTCCATGACCTTCTTTCCCACAAATGTGGCATGTTTCAATACTCTAGGACCAACTGGTGATTTGGGGTGATTTATTTTCCAATCTTCCCATCGGCCACTATGGGAAATAATCCAAACTTACGTCGGAATTCAGATTCAAATTCTGAATCCAATCTGATATCCAACATAGCCAGAGAATCCAAATCCAAAGTTGGATTAGGTCTAATCTGAATCCTAATGCAAATTTTCCAAACACACACAGACCTAATAGTTACTTAATATGGTCAACAGACAGAATAGCCAAAAAATCGATCAAGCTGATGTCAGCAGTGCTGCTGACATCTTAATATATAACAAACAATCAGAGAGGTATGGTAAGATTACATACTCACATAATTAAAGTACTTACTTTCTTACATACCTTACATACTTAAACATCAAAAAGTATAGATTTTTAAATTTAAAATGAAAAAAAAAAAGTCTCCCATAGCTAGTAATGGTAGTGGGGGGCACTGAATCAAATCTGTAGCAAGTCAAAACATAATAATTAAAATGCAGCAGAAGTTTTAGACTTAAATAGTACATGAATGTATTTCAGTTTATGAACTAGGATGTCGTTTTATTTCAGAGGTTCCTCCAAAGCAGGGTGTTTGCTCTCCAGGTATCCTGTTATCCTAAAATTTCTGAATTGGAAGATGTAAGGGAGCTCTCGACACACAGGCTGCTATTTAATTGTATGGCATCAGTGCACACTTTATTGGAAATCACTACAAGAAAAGCTGCACACATAGCAAAAGCCCTGGCATTGCGCATGCTTGTGAACCCACCCTGGGCTCTTACCAATTTTCATCAGATTTCTGAGCTGAGACACAATCAGCAGCCATCCGGCATTCATTTCAATAAAGCACTGAACCCCCAAACTGCTGCTGCAATTCATGCTGGTTAATTATCCTGCTGAACAATCCTCACGGTTGAAAGAGAACAGAAATTGTGTATTGAACAGCTACTAATTATGTTTTCATGCTAAGCCCCCAAATCAAATTGGTACTCTGAACTTGTCTACTTTGTATAAACACCAGTAATTCCTGAGTTCAGTGCTAAATGCTCTAGGTAATAATTATCATCTTATATGGTTAAAATTAGTCAGACCTCATCACTGGCAAGTTCAAAGCAAGTTATTCTTTATAATTGTCTTCTGGCTGGACTGTTTCTGCTACTAAAGTCTGAAGAATCAGGAAACCAAGTGAAACTGCGGGATGGTTTTAACATTTGATATGAGGTAGTAATGGATCAACATCAAAAGCTCCAAAGCTTTCGATTTAAAATGCTTTACCAAACACATTTATCAAGTTGAGAAGAGAATCCTTTGTGAAACAGTCAACATTTTCTCCTTCCATCTGGGCTGGAAACATCACAAGAACATCTTGACATTTATAGTATAGCTTTTCTGTAGAGGGTTTCTGCCAAAATTTGGATGGGAAGAATTAGGTGGATTTTTCCAAGCCTCAGAAAGCTTCTCATTCAAATGTTATGGCTAATGTTCTGGCTGCATTCCAGTAAACCAGCTTGAGTCGTCTATCATGTGTGCAAGTCTCTAATGACAGTCTAAGCTGTTTATGAATGAAATAAATGAGGAACTAAGCTGACCAGCAGAACCCTACTTTCGATCCAGATTCACTCTATAAATATGAAGGTACATTTTGAGGATGAGCTGTGAGCAGCTGTTATCTTTGTTAACCATGCCAGTTTTATCATCTCAGCTGAACAATTGACTTGAGTGAGTTTATTGAGCAGGTCATTACACTAAAATATCCTTTAATCAATTGACAACCATAATCCATCAGACATGTGCAAAGAATATAATACAGGGTCATCCATTCATTCCTACTTTTCAGTTTAAACTTATGGGGGTCAGAGCTGTATTCATGACTTGAGCTCAAGACGATATACTTTTAATGATCTTGGCTATTATCCAAGAGCAAGTTTTTCCTTGCAACCCAGATTCCTGTACGTTTCATTGGGAATCCTCCAGCTCCTGCCGTGCGGAATAGCGTATCTGAAATTTGAAAAGAAAGGCTGGGTGCAATGTTCCCCAGTTAAGACCATGTCACTTGCATTAACCTCATGACTCCAGGTTTCATGAGGGAGGGAGGGAGGGGCTTCTTGTATTCTTGAATTCAGGAAGGGAATTCCTAAGATTTACTTTTTTATTTATTTTTCTCATTGATACTACGCTGCCCCATATGCAAAGCTCTGGGTGGTTTGCAGATTAAAACATACAACAATTACAATAGATCATTTAAAATGGATGTAGCTAGTGTATCAGCCGAAGCTAAAAGAAAACACTCCTGGCCACTGCCTCCTCAACCTGAGATACCAGGGAGAGGTTTGGGTCCAGAAGTAGTCCCAGACTATGTAGCTGTTCTTGCAGGGGGAGTGTAACCCCATCCAAAACAGGCAGATCTCAACAGTTTTGTAAGTTCTAACCTCCCACAATAAGTTCCCTCATCCATCCCATTACTGCCTCCAGGCAGGCATATAGGGAGATAAAGTAATTTCCTGATTAAGCTGATTATGGAAAAATAGATTTGTTATCATCATCATATTGATAACACCCTGCATCAATATCCTGATGATTTCTCCCAGCAGTTTCAGAATCGCTTTCAGAACCAACCTTAAAACATAAGGCTTCTTGGAATCCAATTGGACTCAATAACCTTCTTGGGCAGCCCATTCTAATAAGTTCTTCACACCTGCAGAGGTAGATTGTAGTTGTAAGTCCAACTTTAACAAGAAAATGGTCCACCCATGACAATGTGGAAAGCACAGGAATCCTCACTCACAAAATACCTCTCTGATCATAGGGAGCAGAAGACTAAATCAAGCATGTGGCTGCAACATGTATCGGTCCCAAGACCACTTGGATGGGCCCATAATTGTCATGGCCACTATGAACTCCTGAGCCGCTCCTGACAAATTGGTGCGAAAGTGAACACTGAAGTCCCCAACCACCATCACCTTGAGCGGCTCCAATGCCAACTCTGCAACCAAGTCAGTCAGCTCAGTTAGGGACTCTGTGGGGCAGTGGGGTGAATGGTACACTAACAGAAGTCCCAATCTATTCCTGGTCCCTAGACTTAAGTACAAAAATTAAATATTGGCTAATTCTGACAGGCATACTGGTAAGGGAGATTTTATTCTTTTGGACCATAGCCACTCCACCTTTCTGCCCATGCCCTCTCACCTGCTCCACAACACAGTATCCTGGCGGGAGAAGCTGGGACCATACTGGAGTTGGACCATTAGCCTCCCCCAACCAGGTCTCTGTAATGCATATCCACTTGGATCTGTCATCCATGATCAAATTGTGGATGAGTTCTGTTTTATTGTAATCAGCTTGTCATTACAAAGAAGCAAGGTGAAGCTCTGTGCCTGGTTGGTACTGCTCCCCAAGGTCAAAAACCTGGCAAGGGAACTGGAAGGGATAACTGATCTCCCTTTCTGATCTCCCTTCCCCTGTAATGGGTGCTGCCCTGCCAATGCCATATCTCCTTCTTCCTCTCTCCCCTTCACTGGAATAGCTGCTCCAGGAGCATTAAACACCACTCCCGTCTCCCTGTCTCCAGGTGAACGAAAACACACACCTATATCAGGCCTAAACAACATATAGCAGAAGTTATTTCTGGCAACAACATGTCCTGCTTCAACCCTCAGTCCCACCCGCAAAGGCTGCCACCAAAGGTCGGCCCTTTTTGTGGACCAGCTTCAGCAACCACCTATAGGCGGACCACCTAGCGGCCCACTGTCAACTGTGCCTTTGGCAGACCTTTGGCTTTTTAAGCTGAAATGGCTGTAGCCCCTCCTCTCCAAAAAAACAGGCCCAGCTAAAAGGTTTATTGCAAATTAGCCAGGAGACAAGACAAGACACAGGTCAGGATGTGTCAGGATGTGTCAACAGCAAAATGACAGAACAGAGTCTCTGTTGCCAACAGTTCTTACATTTTTCTTGATGTTACAGCAGGTGAGATAACAAACAGAAAAAAAGAAAGATAAGGTCTCTCAGCACTGAAAAAGCCTTGTCCCTGCTACCTACTAACTGTATTTAGGTCAAAGGTGGGGAAAGCAGGGCATAGAGAGTCTCTTGGTCAAAGACAGTTCTCAATAATAAGGTTCACCTATGCCTGTTTGAGGCTTATCCTCCTTTTATCTTGCCTGGAGAGAAGCAGGAGAGGCCATGATCCAACTTCTGGCATAGAGTCAGAGCTATACTCCTGGCTTCGTTTCCTGTGCTGCTGCCTTCCACTCTGTCCCCACCCCACCCCCATTCAGTTCAGTAGACTAAAAGAAAAACCACCCAAAGGCATGGATAGCTTCTTGGTTCTCACTTTCTACGGCCTGACCCCTAAGCCCATGCTTAAGAGAAGGACCCACCTGGCTGTGCTAGACATGGGCTTGAAGCCCAAGCATTGTGCAGCTCCTTCCTCCAGCTGCTTGGAGAATTTAAGCTCAGGGAGGGTGGCTAGGAGGAAGACAGTGCGATTGGAACCAGTGGTGGCTCAAGACCTCGGCATGCATGAGGCTGGGTGCCAGACACCCTTCACCACATGTGTGCACCTTCCTCCTTCTCTTTGTTTTTCTTTGTACTGATAGCACATACAGTACAAACACACACACACACACACACACACTCCTGCTCCTCCTGCTCTTCTTCCTTCACCAGAGTAATAGCTGCTGCTTGACTTGGCCCACATGTCCTTCTCCATCTCTTCTTGTGTACATCTGGACTGGTTATGAAAACAGGAAGGAGCAGAATTGGAAATGTCAGCTGAGGAGTAGAGTACAAGAGATACTCTAGACAGCATCTCCCATATTGTGCTCTCCATTCAACATTTCCTCTTCCACTTCCTCTTCTTTTTCTTAAGCAGTCCAGTGGCATGTGAGCAAGGTTGGGGGAGGTGGAGGAGGGTGTGCACTGAATCAAGCAGCAATGGATGACCCCACTGTGATGAAGGAAGGAGGATCATCTTGTAGTAGCCCAAGACACCAACCCTTTGGTGTCTCAGTACTCAGCTTGAGGCAACCATCTTAACCTTGCCTCATGGAAGAACAACATTTGGGTGGAGCTGTCACCTCTGTATGTCTTCCTGCAGTAGTGGATCCCTTCCAGAGTTCTAGGACTTACAATGACCCCACATGATCCCATCCTACAGTTTGATAACATGGGGATTATATAGATGTGAGCTGACAGAGCATCTGTCATCAGCCTATTGCATGTTCCTTCACCTGAGAGGAGCTCTGTTGCCCCCAATAAGAGGCAATATATGTAATATTTATTTATTTATTTATCATATTTGTATACCTCCTGATATTTTTATTCATTCATTCATTTAACATATTTTTATACTGTCCAAAACTCACATCTCTGGGCGGTTTACAACAAAATAAAAGCAGAAAGTAAAACATTAGTTAAAAACACAAAAAGAAATTTAGAACAAAACAATTTAAAATGTTTAAAACAATATTTTATAACATTAAAACAATTAAAACAATATTAATTAAAAGCCTGGGTGAACAGATGCATCTTTAAAGACCTTTTAAAGGCTGTCAGAGATGTGGAGGCTCTTATTTCAACAGGGAGCGCATTCCAAAGCCTTGGGGCTGCAGCAAAGGCCCTTCCCTGAGTAGACACCAGACGAGCTGGTGGCATATGCAGATGGACCCCTCCTGATGATCTCAATGGGCAGTGGGGTTAATGACAATGAAAATGTTCTCTTAAATTCCCAGGGCCCAAGCTGTTTAGGGCTTTATAGGTTATAACCAAAACCTTGTAATTTGCCCTGAAACGTATCGGCAGCCAGTGTAGCTCCTTCAATACAGGAGTTATATGGTCTCTCTGAGATGACCCAGAGACCAACCTGGCTGCCGCATTCTGGAACAACTGTAGTTTCCGGATCACATACAAGGGCAGCCCCACATAGAGCGGCTATGCATATCTCTAGGCAGTGTACAAAATTTAAAATATTTTAAAATCACAAATTAAAATACATGAAAATAAAAACAATATAATAAAATTATTAAAACAAGTTTTTAAAATAATTAAAATGAATTCTAATTAAAAGCCTGAGAGAACAGGAGGGCCTTGAGGTTCTTCCTGAAAACAAACAGAGAAGGAGATGCTCTTATTTCAGCAGGAAGCTTATTCTAAAGCCCTGGGGCAGCCACAGAAAAAGCCCAGCCCTGGGTCACCACCAAACGAGCCAGTGGCAACCATAACCAGACCTCTCCAGAAGATCGTAACAGGCGGCAGGAATTATGACAAAGGAGGTGCTCTCTCAAATCGCCTGGACCCAAGCCATTAAGGACTTCATAGGTAAAAACCAGCACTTTGTATTTCACTCGGAAACATATTGTCAGTCAGTGCAGTTCTTTTAGAACCGGTGTTATATGGTCCTTTCGTGTTGACCCAGAGACCAATCTGGCTGCCACATTCTGTACCAACCGTAGTTTCTGGACTATGTACAAAGGCAGTCCCACATAGCATTACAGTATTCAAGCCTGGAGGTTACTGGCATATGTACCACTGTTTTAAGATCATTCACCACTAGAAATGGATGTAGCTGATGTATCAACCGAAGCTGATAAAAAGAGCTCCTGGCCACTGCCTCCACCTGAGAAACCAGGGAGAGCTTTGGGTCCAGGAACACTCCCAAGCTACATACCTGATCTTTCAGGGGGAGTGTAACCCCATCCAGAACAGACAGATCTAAACCATCTCTCGGGTCCTGTCCCCACAGGGTCAGTACCTCCATCTTATTTGGATTCAACTTCAGTTTGTTATCCCTCATCCAGCCCATTATTGACTCCAGGCAGACATTTAGGGAAGATATGCCATTTTCTGATGAGGTTGGCATGGAGAAGTAAATCTGGGTGTCATCAGCATATTGATAACACCCTGCACCAAACCTCCTGATGATCTCTCCCAGTGGTTTCATGTAGATGTTGAAAAGCATTGGAGACAGTATGGAGCCTTGTGGGACTCTATTCTTCAGTTCTCGCTTAGCGGAACAGTCTCCAAGTGACACCATCTGGAATCTGCCAGAGAGGTAGGAGCAGAACCACTGTAAAATAGTGCCACCCAATCCCACCTCCTTCAGGCGGTCCAGAACGATACCATGGTCGATGGTATCGAAAGCCAAAGAGAGATCCAAAAGGATCAGCAGAGTCACACTCCCTCTGTTGATATCCAGTTGGGGATCATTCATCAGGCTGACCAAGGCAGTCTCGACCTCATAGCCCACACAAAAGCCAGTTTGAAATGGGTCTAGATAATCCGCATCATCCAAAACTGCCTGGAGCCGAGAGGTCACCACCTGCTTAACCACCTTGCCCAACCATGGAAGATTAGAAATAGGTCTGTAATTAGCTAACTCTGAGGGATTCAGCATAGCTTTTTTCAAAAGTGGTCTGATAATAGCCTCCTTAAGAAAAGGAGGCATTTATAATATTAACCAGACCCTCTCTGATAATATGATTATCAGATGTGATAAGCCAAGTTGGGCAATGGTCAAGAGAACAGGTTGTAGGACACACAGTCCAAAGCAGTTTGTCCACTTCCTCAGGAGTCACAAACTGAAAATGATCCAGTCTAATCCACAGTAGACTCTGCAGTAACTGTGGAATCCAGTTCAGCCCAGATTTGAGAGATTTTATCTGCAAAAAAAAGTTATTAAAGACATCACAGTGAGTGACTGAAGGTTCCAAGTTTAAATTCAAGGGGGAGAGGGTACATACAAGCTCACTCACAACCCTAGACAACTCAGCTGGACATGAATTTGTGGAAGCAATGCAGGCACAAAAGATGGACATGAATTTGTGGAAGCAATGCTTCTTTGCCTCCTGTACTGTCAGAGTGTACAGTAGGTCTTCAAATGTGCTCTGTGTTGTGCCCGATCAGACTCACACCAAGTCTCTCTCTCTCTCTCTCTCTCTCTCTCTCTCTATCTATCTATCTAACATTCTTAATACAAAAGAGAACCAAAATGTGAGAACCAAAGGGTAACTAGTGCACAACAAAAATGTGTGCTGAAGCAACTACAGATGCAGAAATAAAAGCAAGAGCTGGTGCTTAAGTTATTGACAGGAGGGATAATTTTAGAGCGTTTATAGAGCTACTGGTCTTGAAACTAGTAATTTGAAGTTGTACATTATAATTATATAAGTGAGAAAAGTGTTATCCTCGATTGCCAAAAGTAATAATTTGATATCCAGGGTTACACTGATTGCTGCAGACTGTATTCCAAGAAATATAGCTGTAATTCCTGTTTAATAAAATTCAGAAAGGATTTTTTAATCAGCCTATAATCTGTAATTAAGGCTTTTAATATGCAAACCCTTTGATGTTGTGTCATCGCAGAAACTTAAAACAAGAAGTTTGTCTCCTTTTTATAGGTACTGATGAATGAATCTGAAAGGAGGGCAGATCTTTAGAGATACATTTAAAAGCATCTGGTATATTAACCTTAAAACAAGCAACAGTGCTGGCAAAGAATCTTAAAACAGACTCTTGTAGAAGTGAATTAATATGTCAACAGCTCACACGGTGATGGGAAATTTTTGACAGATCTTGAAGATCCCTTTATTTTTCCATTACCAGCCCTCCTGTTTCTAACAATCTCTTCGGGGCATTTTAATTAATTCTGATTAGCAGCACTCCCTTAGGAACTAGCATGTAGGATATCATTAAACTAGTCTCACAAGTAATGCTATTGGACTGAGAAGCTTCTCTTATTAGAGGTTCACCATCTAGGATCCTAAGCCTAGGAATCAAGACAGGCTCAGGAGCATTTCTTTCTGACCCCTTGGCAGATTTTTTCTATATACACACACTACGCTGCCAGGATATTAAGTATAAGTATCCATAAGTATCCATAAGTATTTTTCCACTTTCTTTGACACTGGACTCTTTTTCCATTTCCACTGGAACATGGGAAGCTTCTTATACTGAATCAGACCAATGGTCCATATAGCACACTACACTGATAGCCAGTGGCTCTCCAAGGTTTCAGGTAGGAATCTTGTCCAGCCTTACCTGAAGATATCAGATTGCAACTGAGACTTTACATATGCAAACCAGATGTGTATACCTAAGTCTGGGCACCAGGGATAGACTGGGACTTCTGTTGGTGCACCGATCGCCCCACTGCCCGATGGAATCCCTAACTGAACTGACAGACTTGGTCTCATGTTTGGCGTTGGAGTCCCCCAGGCTTGTGGTATTGGGGGACTTCAATGTCCACTTTGAGGCCAATTTGTCCAGGGTGGCTCAGGAGTTCATAGAGGCCATGACAACTATGGGACTATCCCAACGGGTCTCAGGACTGATGCACATTGCCAGTCTCATGCTTAATCTGGTCTTTAACTCTGATCAGGGTGGTGTTCCATGGGTGGGACTAGTGTGATTTCCCCATTGTCATGGACAGACCACCATCTGGTTAAGGTTGGACTCGCAGTCATACCCCACCTTCACAGGGGCAAGGGGCCCATTAGAATGGTCCGCCCGAGAAGGTTATTGGATCCAATAGGGTCCCAAGAAGCCTTGGAGGGATTTAGTGTTGGCTCTGCTGGTGATCCTGTTCATGCTCTGGTGGAGAATTGGAACAGCAAAATCACCAGGGAAGTAGACATGATCGATCCTAAGCATCCTCTCTGACCCGCTTCATAGGAACATAGGAAACTGCCATATACTGAGTCAGACCATTGGTCTATCTAGCTCAGTATTGTCTTCAAAGACTGGCAGTGGCTTCTCCAAGGTTGCAGGCAGGAATCTCTCTCAGCACTATCTTGGAGAAGCCAGGGAGGGAACTTGGAACCTTCTGCTCTTCCCAGAGCGGCTTCATCCCCTGAGGGGAATATCTTGCAGTGCTCACACATCAAGTCTCCCATTCATATGCAACCAGCGCAGACCCTACTTAGCTATGGGGACAAGTTATGCTTGCTACCACAAGACCAGCTCTCCTCTCCTCTCAAAGTTGGCCCTTGGTATACAGAAGAACTACGGGGGCTGGAGAGGCAAGGTATATGACTGGAGCGCAAGTGGAGGAACACTCTACCTGAATCTGACAGATTATAACATAGAGCACATTTGAAGATCTATGCTCTGGCAATACAGGCAGCAAAGAATCAATTCTTTTCAGCCCATATTGCATACACATGTTTATGTCTAGTGGAGTTGTTCAGGGTTGTAAGTAAGTGCCCCTCCTCCCTTGAATCAGAATTTGGAACCATCTATTACCCGCTGTGACGTATTTAATGATTTTTTGTGTGGATAAAATCTCTTATATTTGGGCTGACTTGGATTTATTTATTTATTATTTATTAAAAGATTTAGACCCCACAATTACTGCAGTGTCTGATCCGGAGGTGTCCTGTGACTCCTCTTATGTGGTCAGGCTACATCAGTTTAGGTTTGTGACTCGTTAAGATGTGGACAAGCTGATTGGAGCGATGTGGCCTATCACCTGTTCTCTTGACCCTTGCCCAACATGGCTAATACTATCTGGCAGGGAAGTTGTTGTAGAAGGATCTAGTAGAGATCATAAATGCTTCTCTGAGGGAGGGCAGGATGCCTCCTTGCCTTAAGGAGGCAATTATTAGACAACTTCTGAAGAAGCCTGTCTTGGATTCCTCAGAATTGAGCAAGTATAGGCCTGTCACCAACCTTCTGTGGTTGGGCAAGATAATTGAGAGGGCGGTGGCTCCCAACTCCAGGCAGTCTTGGATTAAAGTGATTATCTAGAACTGTTTCAGACCAGCTTTATGGTGGGCTATGGGGTGGAGACTGCCTTGGTCGGCCTGATGGATGATCTCCAATTGGAAATTGACAGAGGGAGTGTGACTCTGTTGGTCCTTTTGGACCTCTCAGCAGCTTTCGAATACTATCAACCACAGTATCCTTCTGGAGTGTGAGGGGGTTGGGAGTGGGAGGCACTGCTTTGCAGTGGTTCCACTCTTACGTCTCAGATACATTCCATATGGTGTCTCTTGGGGACTGTTCTTCAAAAACTGAACTTCAGTATGGTGTCCATCAGGGCTCCGTATTGTTTCCGATGTTGTTTAACATTTACAGGAAACCACTGGGAGAGATCATCAGGAGATTTGGTGCAGAGTGTTATCAGTATGCTGATGACACCCAAATCTTTTTCTCCATGTCAGCATTATCAGGAGAAGTCATAACCTCCCTAAATGCTTGCCTAGAGGCAGTGATGGTCTGGATGAGAGGTAACAAGCTGAGACTGAATCCAGATAAGATGGAGGTACTTATTGTGTGGGGTCAGAACTCCAGAGACGATTTTGATCTGCCAGTTCTGGATGGGGTCATACTTTCCAAGAAGGAATAGGTATGCAGTCTGTGGGTGCTTCTGGACACAAAACTCTCCCTGGTGTCCCAGGTTGAGGCAGTGGCCAGAGGAGCCTTTTATCAGCTTCAGCTGATATGCCAGCTGCATCCATTTCTTGAGATAAATGACCTCAGAACAGTAGTACATCTGCTGGTCACCTCCAGACTTGACAACTGTGGGGCTGCCTTTGCACATAGTCCAGAAACTGTAGTTGGTCCAGAATGCGGCAGCCAGGTTGGTCTCCGGATTATCTTGAAGGGACCATATTACTTGTGTATTACAGGAGTTGCACTGGTTGCCAATAAGTTTCCAGGCAAAATACAAAGTGCTGGTTATAACCTATAAAGCCCTAAACAGCTTAGGCCCACGGTATTTAAGAGAGCGTCTTCTTCTGCATCATCCCCATTGTCCACTGTGTACATCAGGGGAGGCTCGTCTGTGGCTACCTTCATGTCACCTGGTGGCCACCCCAGGAATGAGCCTTCTCTGTTGTTGCCCCAAGACTTTGGAACGCGCTTCCCATGGGAATAAGTGTCTCCCTGTCTCTAGCGGCTTTTTAAAAGTGTTTGAAGACTCATCTTTTTACCAAGGCTTTTTAACTTTTTAAATTTCAGACTGTTTATTGATTTGTTTTAAACTGTTTTTAGAATTTTAATTGGTTTTCATGTTTTGTTTATTACTTGTTGTGAACCTCCCTGAGACCTTGGTTTGGGGCGCTATATAAATATGTTAAATAAATAAATGAATAAAATAAATAAATGCCCCACCACCAAGCTACAAGTCTATCCCCAGGGAATAGGTGGGGTCTAGAAAAGCATCTGTATTTCTTTCTGTCCCTTCCACTAGGGATGTGCAAATTCATTTGGGTACAAATTGATTTGTACCTGAATCTAGCTGATTTGGATGATTTGGAGACAAAACAAATCACCCTTGTGGTCCATTGGCTAGATTCGGGTCCAAATCGAATCACACCTGATTCAATTCAAATCGATTCGAGATACGGATCCCTCCTCCTAATTTCCCCAGATTCTCAGCTTTCGTTTTTTAAAAAAGCTAAGATCTAGCCCTTGTAGAAGTGGAGTTATGGAGCAAAATGTGTGGTCTCTATTTTTCAAGTGTTTGGATTCTTTTGTGTATAATAATTTTCCCTCAATGAATCCCTATGAGGATTCATTACACACCTTCATTTCTTCTGTTCATTTTGACTGTCTTTTCTTCAGTGCCAACTGTCAACTGCCATGTGCCAACTGCATCCCACTCCCACCCGCAAGGCAGTGGGGTACTACTCAGATTATGTTCTAGGATTTTTTTTCAAGTGTTTAGGCTCTTTGGTGTCTAATAACCTTTCCTCATAAGGAATCCCTTTGAGGATTCATTACACACCAAAGTGTCTAAACACTTCAAAAAAATCGTAAAATATAAACTGAGTACCCAGTGGTTTGTGGGTTGCGGGTAGTTGAAACATGGGATGCCATTAATTCCCCACCCCACTGCAAAGCAGTGGGGTCAAAATGAACAGAAGAAATGAAGGTGTCTAATGAAGACACCAAAGAATCTAAACTCTTCAAAAATACCTTTTAAAAAAACTGAGTACCCCTGTGTGTGTGTGTGTGTGTGTGTGTGTGTGTGTGTGTGTGTGTAGTTGACACATGGCAATTGACAGCTGGCACTGTCCAATGATAGTCAAAATGAACAGAAGAAACGAAGGCATATAATGAATCCTCATAGAGATTAATTATGAGGAAAAGTTATCAGACACCAAATAATCTAAAATGAGAACCCCACAGCTTTGCAGGGGTGTGTGTGTGTAATTGGCACATGGCAGTTGGCACTGTCCAGTGACAGTCAAAATAAACAGAAGAAAATAAGGTGTGCAATGAATCCTCATAGGGATTCATTATGAGGAAAAGTTATTTGACAGCAAAGAATCCAAACACTTGAAAAATGACTGCACATTTTGCTCCATAACTCCATTTCTACAAGGGCTAGAGCTTAGCTATTTCTTTTTAAATGAAAGCTGGGGATTTGTTGTAGGGTTAGGATATGGCAACTTCAAATCACCATTGTTTCCTATGGTGGAAATGTTCAAAATCAGTAAAAACTAAAAGAAATTCATTAAAAATCAACCAAGTGTCCCACTGCCTTGAAATTTGATTAGTAGGTGGCACCCATGGGTACCTACCTACCATCCAAATTTGGTGCCCCTAGGACCTTGTTAAGTGGTCCGAATCTATCCAAATCCAAATCAAAGCAAAGCAAATACAAATTGAATCTAGGGTTATTTGGAGGGGGTAGATTTGGATACAAAACAAATCAGGGGTGATTTGTTTTAGGCACAAATCAAATAAAAAAATCAATTTGTGCACATCCCTACCTTCCACCACCAGTTTTATGGAACCTCAGCTACTGAGGTCTTCTATCACACCACATACCATGTTCAGTGACATCAAATTATGTTGTACAGTGTGTCTGTGATTATACCATGAAGTTGTTAGGATCATTTTTACTACAGCAGCAAGGATAGGTTGTGTAAATGATATTACACAGATAATATTGAAACTTTTAAAAAGCTTTGGGAGTTCTGAGCTGGGTGTGGAGTAAGGAGAGAGAAAACCACAGGTAATTTATCTCTCTAATTATATTTACATTCAGGAAGAAAAGAGTATCAAGACAAGATCAGAGAAAACTGAGGTAATTACACATTTTTGCCATTATAATGAAGTATCAAATTTCCTCAGCTCTCTTGGCTTCAGTTGCATCATCTGCCACATTTAGTAGGCTGAAATCCTGATACAACAAAGCCATGCTTAACATTGTTAGCTTCACAAATGACATCTTCATTGCCGCTCCAAAATGAAACGAGAATTTCCCTGTTTCCTTTGCTTGATATTACTGTCAAGAGGGAATTCAGTTTGGGCACACCATGCATTTTAATTTGAAGGAAATTCCTTTATGAAGGCCATACATGTATTGAACATTATTATTCTCTGTGAAATTGCCTGGTGTCAAACAAAATAGGGAATTAAGATTGGCCCGTTTAGCATTTACTTTTCTCTGCAGAGAGTTTCCTTAGTAAGACTTTTTTTTTTAAAGGATCAATATGTCTGTTAAAATGATGTCTTATAATCATTTTTTTTCTTTCAGTTATGGGTGAGCTTAATAACATTTCTTCACAAATAGATGGTATGACTGCTAAGTTATCTTTTCAACAGGAGGGGTTCCAGAACAATTCGGAGGCTAGTTCTCAGATGATGTCTGTTAAAACAATGCAATCTGAACAACAGAAGGCTTTATTGCAGGGCAGTTGCATTGACAAACAAATGTGTGGAGATCCGTGTGCTACTCTATCAGATCTTGGAAATGACTATATGATGGGACTTAAGGTGAAGATTACATACCCAATCTTTGATACAGCTGAATTTACCAAAAATTCAATCAAGTACAGATGGGCTTTACTTTTTTGGCATTTTCCTTTCTCTGAAGTTAAAAAGATGTGGATACATATGTTTTTAGATTCAAAATAAGTCTTAAATGCATGGATTTTTCTTTTTATTCAGTTTTTATTGGATTACTAATTGGACTGGTTTACTGACAAAGTTTTTGATATTTAATATTATGTTTTCTGTATTTTTGTTATTTTTATTTTATTTTTTACTTTGTTACCAGTTGGCTTGGCCTACTGATGAAGTTTTTGATAAAGGGCCCTCCTTTTATTCTATCATGGATTATTATATTGTTCTAGTTTATCAGCTTCCCCATCCGCTTTATTAGGAAGTAAGTTTCCAATACTTATTAACTGGCAACTTGAACACTTTTGTTACCTTTCTGCTCTGGCATTTTTCATTTTCATTTTACATTTCATTGAGTCTCTCAATGGTTTAAAACAATTGAAGTGGCCTACAGACAATTTTTAAACATATTTTTAGTAGTCCCTTTCTTTTTATTATTTTTTAATTTTCCAATTAATTGGAGAAAAATGCATTTTATAATAAGAAGCATAGATTACTCTATTGTTCTTTTTATTCTATTATGTCATTAGTTTTTTAAAATACTTATTTGTTGCTAACCTGTACGTTTCTGGAATTTCTGTTTCGGTACTTTTTTATTTTTACTTTGGATCTTTAGGAGTCCCCCCCCCGCCATGGGATTTCAACTAATTTGATTGGCTTCTAAACAAAGTTTTTGATACATTTTTGGTAGTCTTTTTCTTACTCTTAAACTAAATTGATTAGAGAAAAACTGTACTTAATTATAGATTACTTTATTCCACTGCTTTCCTTTATCTTTTTTCTTCTCAGTTTGCCTTGAAGCAATCATACAATACTTTTTGGTAGATAATATTCTGGACACCCGAATGATATATAAGCCAGTGAGATTCAGGTTAAATTTAATGCTCACAATTGACAGGATTGCCACTTTTCCGTTATCATACCTTTTACTTTGGACTTTACTTAGAAAGGACGCTTGGTTGGATTAGATAACTCTGATGATAAGATTGTACTTTATTCATGGATAATAAGTTTGCAAAATAAGTTTGTAAAATGGTTCTTATTTGTGGATATATAAAGGCAGCCCCATATAGAGAGCATTGCAGTAGTCAAACATAAAAGTTACCAGAGAATGTGCCACAGTTCTGAGATCATTATCTTCAAGGAATGGACGCAGCTGTTGTATCAACTGAAGTTGATAGAAAGTGCTCCTGGACAGAACCTCAACCTGAGAAACCAGAGTGAGTACTGGGTCCAGAAGCACGCCCAATCTATGTAGATATTCCTTCAGGGTGGGGAGGGGGAGTGCAACCCCATCCAGAATAAGAAGATCTATCACATCCCTCGAAGTATGACCCCTTGCCATAGCTACCTTCCTCTTGTTTGGATTCAGTTTCAATTTATTATCCTTCATCTAGTCCATTACTGCCTGTAGGCAGGCATTCATGTGGATTATATCATTCCCTGATGATGATGCCATGGAGAAATAGATTTGAGTGTCATTAGCATATTGATAACACCCTACTCCAAATCTCCTGATGATCTTACCCATCAGTTTCATGAACATGTTAAAAAGCATCAGAGATAGGATGGAGCCCTAAGGGATACCATACAATAGCTCTTGTTTCCAAGAGCAAATATCTCCAAGGGACACCATCTGGAATCTACCGGAGTGATAGGAATGGAACCACTGCAGAGCAGTACCACCTATTCCCAAATTCCACAAATGATCCAGAAGGATACAATGGTCGATAGTATCAAAAGTCACAGAAAGGTCCAAAAAACCAACAGTGTCACACTCCCTCTGCCTACTCCATGGGAGAGATAATCCATCAGGCTGATCAAGGCTGTCTCCACCCCATATCCTGCTCTAAAATGGATCTACATCAGTGGGTCTATTCACACATGCAGAGGAAACTGGGTTAAGGGAGCCCAGCCTAGTCTCCTCTATGCATGTGAACTGCTGGAAGCCATGCGGATCCCAGCAGCTAGCCCGCTAATTGCCCCCGTTAAATGAGGTTAGTGGAGCGAGCGCTCAACTAACCCCATTTTAGTGATCATGTGCCGCCATGGCGTGGCTCTGCACTACAGTGACACATGAGTAGACCCCCAACCGGGAGGTTACAACAAGCCTCCTGGAGACAGGGCACCCCCCCCCCCCGAATGCCCCGTGCACTTGCACGGGGCATCCTGGGACTTTTGGGGGCTGGGTGGCCCGCAGTCCCCACCGCCCCTACTGGCTGCCCAGGGAGGGCTTAATGCTTGTGTGTGGGGAGAGCGGGCCAAGCCTGCTCTCCCCATCAACCCCTCCTTGGCTCTCCACACTGCTCTAAAACTACCTGTAGTTGATCAGTCACCACCCTCTCAATTACCATGCTCACCCAAGGGAGGTTGGAGACTGGCCTATAATTATCCATCACTGAGGGCACTAGGGCAGGCTTAAGTAAAGGTCTCAGAATTGTCTCCTTCAAACATGGAGGCATCCTGTCCTTAGCGAGGCATTTATGATGTCAGTTAGGCCATCTCTAACACCCTCCCTGCTAGATGTTGTAAGTCAAGTGGGGTATGGATACAAAGGACAAGTGTTAGGCTGAACACCTCGAAGGAGTTCATCCACATCCTCATGGATCACAAATTGAAACTGATCAGTTCTTTATAATCTGTATATTTATTTCTCTAAGGCATACCCGTGGATAATCCTGTGTGTGGCAGCACTCGCGAGAGTTCGCAAGCAGAAGCACCTGATTGGGAAGTGGGGATTCCATATGCAGATAGGGAGAAGGAGCCTGTGAGAGCAGAAGCACCATGGTGATTGGGCAGTGGAGATTCCACATGCAGATCAGGGGGAGGAGCCAGTGATGGTTAAGGTCAGTTGGAATGCAACTGTTACTGGTTGGAAGATGTTCTTGATTGTAGAGGAGAGAAATATATATATATATATATATATATATATATATATATATATATATATATATATACACATATACTAGCCAACCCCACACAGAGCATCTGTGCACTCTTTGGGGCCAGCAGTTACCTCTCCTCCTCAGTCTCCGGCCATCTCTGCATCTGGGTCCAGGCTGCTGTGACGAGTGCTGCCTCCGCGGATGGGTCCGCCACCGCTGCCTGCCTCTGAGGCCGGGCCCACTGCCACTGCTTTCCTCCACGGCTGGGCTTGCCTGCCGCTTGCCTCCCCAGCCATGCCCGCCACTGCCTCTAGTCTCTCCTGGGTGTGCCGGTGCCCAGCCAATTAGTGGGCAGGGGTCTGCAAAGAGAGAGGTGGTGAGGGAGGAAAGAGCCCCTTCAGGAGAATGAGGCTGCCATTGTGTGAACAAGATGAACAAGATCTGTTAACTCAAGGAGGGAGGGAGGAAGAGAGAAAACATGAAGGGAAGGGGAAGAAAGGGTGGGGAAGAGCGAGTGGTGGAGAGACAAAGAGAGAGAAAGAAGGGAGGGGGAAGAGAGACAGAAGGAAGGGTGAGGGATGGGCCTGAGCCTATCAGCAGCCTGAGGGGAATGAGCGGCCATGGCGGCACTGGCAGCTAGGAATGGTCCAATCAACTTCTGCTAATGTTTGGGGCTACCAAGGCCATTGTCAGAGGGAGGCAGGCAGGCAAGGGATGAGCCCGGGCCTGTCAGCAGCCTGAGGGGAATGAGTGGTCATGGCAGTGGTGGCAGCAAGGAAGGGCCCAGTCAACCACTGCTGCTGCTGCTGCTCCTGTAGGGAGGAGCAGGAGCGGAGCTTGGGTGGGGAACTCTCTGGGTATAGGGGGACTGCAGCTTGGCCAATAGGCACCAGCAGTGCTGTAGCTGCAACCAAGAGAGGTGAGAGGGGTAGAATAAAAGGATGGAAGAGTTACCAAAAGGGGTGAGGGGGATGAAAGCAGTGGGATGGAGGAGGAGGAACAGGAGTGCAGCTCAGGTGAGGGTGAGGAGATCTCTGATGTGAGGGGGCTGTGGCAGGGGGTGAGGGGAACAATCAAGTACTAGCGTGCAGATGCTCTGCACAGGTTATGCTAGTAATAATTATTATTGTTAAATTAATATTCCACCTTTTGTTTAAAAAAAATCCCAAGGTGGTTTTTAACCAGAACCAAAGAGTAATTAAACCACAGGAGTTGCTGGAAATCTTTGCAATTGAACCCTCCACAACTGTGGAGTCCAAGTCAGCTTGAATGCGAGAGATTTTATTTGCAAAAAAGTTGTTAAAAGCATCACAGTGGGATGATGAAAAATCCATATCTAAATTCAGACAGGAATGAACCTGAATCAATCACCATATGATGGAAACCGAACTACTAGCCTGGTACCACCTTCCCTCTGTTCCTAAAAGCATGCAGGTCTCTTCATGCAGAGAGAGTCTACAGGTGAAACTCGGAAAATTAGAATATCGTGCAAAAGTCCATTAATTTCAGTAATGCAAATTAAAAGGTGAAACTGATATATGAGACAGACGCATTACATGCAAAGCGAGGTAAGTCAAGCCTTAATTTGTTATAATTGTGATGATCATGGCGTACAGCTCATGAAAACCCCAAATCCACAATCCCAGAAAATTAGAATATTACATGGAACCAAGAAGACAAGGATTGTAGAATAGAACAATATCGGACCTCTGAAAAGTATACAGTGTACTGTGCTTGATTGGCCAGCAAACTCACCTGGCCTGACCCTATAGAGAATCTATGGGGCATTGCCAAGAGAAGGATGAGAGACATGAGAACAAACAATGCAGAAGAGCTGAAGGCCGCTAATGAAGCATCCTGGTCTTCCATAGTACCTCATCAGTGCCACAGGCTGATAGCATCCATGCCACGCCGCATTGAGGCAGTAATTGCTGCAAAAGGGGCCCAAACCAAGTACTGAATACATATGCATGCTTATACTTTTCAGAGGTCCGATATTGTTCTATTCTACAATCCTTGTCTTCTTGGTTCCATGTAATATTCTAATTTTCTGAGATTGTGGATTTGGGGTTTTCATGAGCTGTACGCCATGATCATCACAATTATAACAAATTAAGGCTTGACTTATCTCGCTTTGCATGTAATGCGTCTGTCTCATATATCAGTTTCACCTTTTAATTTGCATTACTGAAATTAATGGACTTTTGCACGATATTCTAATTTTCCGAGTTTCACCTGTACCTTTGCCTCTGCAGGACTACCATTGCCCCCAGAGAATAAACGTGGCCATCAAGGACTTTCCAATGCTAGCTCATTTAGCACACACATGCACGATTGCCTGGCACTGAGAATGATCTTAAAAAGTATAACCAAGGGCCATACAGAATGATACTGGACCATTTCATTTAAGGTTGATCAGATAACAACCCAAAGTGAGTGGGAGGGGGTGGGACGAATACTAATACATCATGAGCCACAGCACAAGCATGCTACCAGAGTATTCAATCCCTCCCATTACTATGGGATTGAATGCACTGACAGCATGAATGTGCTGTGGCAGATGATATCACATCACTTGTTTTTGAATGGAGGAAGGAATCATATGTGGGCTCTCTGAACTAGTTTCTCACTTTATCTTTCCATCCTTTTCTGGAGTTGGGTGAAAGCAAAAAGTGTGGAGCCAAATAGTGGCAGACGACCCTTCCCCTCATTCCTTTCTTATCGCCACTGAGCCAAAGGGAAACAGACAGCCAAGGTTCACTAGCTGGAGAAGGCCATTCAGTAACAGAAGCATATGCTTTGCATGAATAAGATCCCCAATTCAGTTCCCAACACTTCCATTTCTTTTTTCTTTTAAGCATTTCAGAGAGCACAGCTTGGATAGTCAGTACTGGGCCAGATGGACCAATCAGCTGACTCAACATAACAGCTTCATATGCTGTACCATCTTAGAGAATTTCTGTCCATCTAGAATATCATGAAAGAATACATTTTTATGTTATACCTAATAAATCTGCTCCAAGGCCTTATGAACAATTAATGAGAATTCTGTCTCCTCTACCACCAACTCCCATGAAACACTTTGAACATGTAAAAATTACAGAGTGTGTTTGATTCTCCTTCCACAGTGTTCCCTCCATCACTCCAATAAAACTCTGGAAATCAAACAAACTTCAATGTATGTGTAAATTCTAATTATAACAATGACAGGAGAACATCTCACATTGCCTGGCTTAATTCCAGGGAATATAGCTGTATTTTTGAAATAATAAAAAGTCCCTTATTGTACAGTCATTTCTTTTTCTTTTGAATGCCATCATAATTTACAAAAAGAAGTTCCTTTGACAAGTGGGGGATTTCTATGGGGAAATAACTGATAAGTAGACTTGGGTGGGTGTCAAGAAAGTTGTGCAATCAAGATGTGCTTTTAAAAAAACACAGCTTTGCTAATAAAGCTCATTAAGCTTCCCAGCAGAGGAGTTGAGTTATACATGGAGCAAAAATTACATGGTACAAATCATTGGGGAGTGAGCCAATTCATATATGAGGGAATTGCACTTTTGTGTACTCTTCAAATTAAAAAAAAAAATCCCCTCCATGTAGAAAACTAGCAGATTGGGGAGAAATATATTCTCCAGTTTTTCTTCTGGGTGTGTTCAGAATTTTCTCTTGATCTCGGGTACATTAAAGCCCTCTTTAGATTTTATTTCAAAAGTGTACACTGTATTCGTGTACACTGTACAAAGCAGGTCTGTAAGACACAGCCCCTAGCACATCACTCTCTCCTCTCCTGCACTGCTCATGGTTACAGTGTTCACTTGAAGAGGTAAATGCCATAAGTGTAATGGCAGGCATTTCTGTGATTGGCAGCCTGGGTGATCCATATTGCCAATCATGTATGCACCCACCATCATGCTTACAGTTTTCACCTCTTCAGATAAATTCCATAACTGTGAGCAGCATGAGAAGGGGAGTGAGCAGGAGTGAGTTATGAGCTGAGGGCAGGACTTCCAGACCTGCTTTTAGATGTGTATTTTAAAAAAACAATCTGAAGAGGGCTGAAAAAACTTTGTTCTCAACACCTGATATTTCAAAGCCTGAAAGCATTAGGTGAACAAAAATGTATGCATTCCTGCCCAGATGATAACAGGTGAGAGGGACCCATGCTATCAACCCCATCCATGCAGTTACCATATTCAGATGCTAGGAATAAGTCTAAATGGGACCTGTGACAAGATGGGCTGCTGATTGTAGGGAAGTTAATTCTCTTCTCCATTCAGATTCAGTACCTGGCTGTTTTGGTGAACAGAAGAACTCTACAACAAGCATGCAGAGTTTACCTAAAGCCTTCTCAGCTTTAGCAGAGCCACAAGCAGTTACATATTAAACCAGACAATAAGTCAGGCCTGAAAGAGTGATCACCAGGAGAGTGATAAGGAGGAATCAGATAGACAGACAGACAGATAGATAAGTCAGTGCTGTTCAGATTCCAGTGGTGAGGTGAGTAGTACCACCAATTTTTTCAGGAGCTGTAATTCAGTTACTATGTAGGTCTCAAACCCTTTCCCTATATAAGATGGATCTCTTGGCTGACACTTCAAAGAAGCCCTATGAGTCATCAAGAGAAGTGGAGGTGATTGTCTGTTACAAGAAATTCATTTAACATTTAACAAACCTCAGCATTCCTAAATAAAGTGATATCTCAGACAAAAGGAAGATTAGTAATTAATTTAAATCCATATTCCTCAGGGTCTATCACTGACTGAATTAAGGTGTGTGAGTGTGTGTGGTTTTTTTAAAATGGCTGTTTGTCTCAAAGCAAACAGAAACAGGACTGTGCTCAATGCTCATTGAGTTCTTTTTCCCAGCAAAAAGTGACTTTTCAGAAGCTGAAACGGCTTGTGAGTGTGTGTCTAAAAGAGTACTACTCCCAGACTGAGGGCAGGCACCATTCACTGTGAAATTATAATCTGTCCACCTCTCCTGGCAAATCACTTCTGAAGAGAGGGAATAGGGATAGTGCAGGGTACCCAACTGTGACAGACTCCTTTAAAGTGGCTGCAACCGCAGCCAGTTGAAGGAGGCCATCCGCAGTGTCATGCACAATGTGATCCTCCCACAGTCTTGGAAAATGTCAAATGGGGAGGCAGATTGTTGCCTCCTTCAACGTGGCTGCTAGTAAGGGAGTGGGGAGGATCAAATGACATGTATTGCTGGACATGGCCTCCTTTACAGTGGTTCCAGCAGTTGCTGCTTTAAAGGAGGCATATACATATATGGGATCATATAACACCCCCCAAACTCACTGAAGGTGGGGGTATATGCACATTTTATCCACTGTTTGCAGTGGGCAAAATGTTAAAAGAAAAGGGGCTCCTTTTCCAGCTCAGCCCTAAGGAGGACAAACCTTTATTTCTACTTGTTAGGTCTCCTAATATATAGAAAAGTCAGTCATCTTGCATGTAGAGGCAGGCAGTGCTCTTGTATTGGAAAGAGCTATTAACATGTGCTTTGCAAGAAGCAGCAGTGCTTCTTGTGCAGCTGGTGAGTTGTAGTGGGAGAGGGAGGCAAACTACAAGCCAGAGAGTCAAGGGCACAGTAGGATGAAGAAGAACAAATCTGTGGATGAATATCACATACTAATAAGCCATCATCAGTCTCATAGTGGCTGCAAGTAAGTAGTAACCTCTGCTAACTGAGCAAAGATACACCTTTTAAAGTGGTGACTCTCTAAATAAGTAAGTAGTAAGTAAGTAAGTAAGTAAGTAAGTAGGTTTATTGCGGTCACAGACCAGATTAACAATTAATAACAATTAAAGCATTAATAAGAAAATTCAAGAAATTTCAAAGTTTACAAAATCACAAACCATTCAAATTACTAATACAGTCTTTACAGAGCTTCGACGCCATGAAACAGAACTTTGCCACATTATCTGAAACTGCAGGTTCAAAACTGGTCAGCATAATCTCCAAATAAAATTGGTCTGTGTGACCAGGATAAATGGCTAAAATAGGAGCAATAAATTTGGTGCGCACATCCTTATAAAATTGGCAATAAAAGAATAACATGGATGATAGACTCTATATCCCCTGAGCCGCAGGGAGGTGACTCTCTTATATTTAGCAGGAGGAGAGCAACTGGCCCTATCCAATCCAAGATCAGCATCCCAACTGGGGCTGTTGCTGATTTCTACCATGCGTTTATTTAGATTGTGAGCCCTTCTGGGACAGGGAGCATCTCATTTATTTGTTTAATTTATTTATTTTTATAAACCGCATTGAGAACTTTTGTTAATAAGTGGTATATCAGAATCAGAATCATTTTATTTGCGGCCATAAGCCGAACAAATAAGTGGTATATAAAGATTTGTAGTAGTAGAATAGGAACTGAGGACTGGTTCACACATTTTGTTTTACCAACAAAATTTATTTATTACAATTCTGTACTGCCGCACACCGTCTCGTGGTGGTTTACAAAACAATAAAACCTGAATCAAAACCAAATTAAAACAGTTATTTAAATGTCACAACAATTTAAAACAGCAGAAAAATAAAAGCCACTCACAGCGGATGAAAGGCTTGGTGAAATAAATGTGTCTTGAGAGCTCTTTTAATACTTGCTAGAGGTGGGGAAGCTCTTACAACAGGGGGTTCACTCCAGAGCCTCAGGGCAACTATAGAAAAGGCCCAGCCCTGAGTTGCCACGAGTTGGGTTGGGGGCAACCTTAGGTGGACTTCTCCCAAATAACTTAGCAAGCAGTGGGGGTCCTGAAGGAGAAGGCACTCTTTTGAATACCCTGGGCCCAAGCCATTTAGGGCCTCACATGCATGTTGTAGACACATTAATTCCTCTACACTTGTTTCCTGGTAGCTGAGTGTGTGAACCAATTCAGCTGGAAAGTATTGCATTGCATCTGTGATGCTATTAAAGTTATACCTGTGATGCTAGCTGTTTGATGGCTCATCCAATGCTGCAGTCATTAACAAACGTATATTTGGAAACCAACTCTTACAGCCTCTCAATCACACTAACGGAGTACCTGGAATAATATGAATGGAAATATGAAATGCAAAATAGGGGATGATCCAGTCCCCCTGTGCATCCTTCCCTCCCGCCACTGCAGGATTCTTCTACCACTAACCTCCTCTTCCCATAGGCAGTCCTCTCTCATGCAAAGGCTGCACTCACAGAAGGGCTGTGTGCACCTAAAGGTGTGCATAGGGGAGGGACTGGAACAGACCACAGTGTTCTTCTATGTATAATCGTCATATACTTCAAGAGAGTAAAAACCAGCCCAAGTCTAGAGTCTTTCAGATGACTTTCTTTATGTTTCAACTTTTGCTTCTTAGCCTAAAAAAAATCCAAAGGAGGGGGCAACAGATGTGTCTACTAAAAAGAAAGGGGTAGGGGGTGGGGTGGAAAAACCTTCCTAACTTTCTGTGCACTTGGATCTTTCATTTTATGAAAACAGTCAAGCTGCAACCACAAGATTTCACAGATAAGAGGAAAAATGTGGATTGTACTTAATTCAATATTATAAAGAAATACTCTTCTGGGGAGACGGCAAGCTGAGCCAAAGCCAGACCAAGACCGCTGACTGATCTGAAAAATGTGAATATTTTTCACACTGGGACACCACGTCTCATAATGCTCCATGTGTGCTATAGTATATAATTATGAAATGTTTGCATTAAGTAACCTGGGTGCCTAAATACAGATGTTCCTTATTGACATTAATTGGACATGACATATCTTTGGCCTGCTTTATAGCAGTCATCAAAGCATGCATTTCCACTTTACCATATATATTCTAAAGGAGCTCTGTTCCATATCGACCTTATTAACAGTGAAAAACATTAGTGCCCCAGCTATCTGTCATATATTTCAGTTAAAAATGCAATTGGTTCACTTTGAAGAGGGCATTTGTTGGGAACTGACCACAAACATTAATATTTGTTTCTTTTTCTTTTCTATTTTCAAAATCTGACCTCTTTTCTTACTGGCCATTTGGCACATTACCATTTTTGCAGCCCATAACAAAAGAAACATTAATGCATGTTGTCTCCCTGCCTGTAGAGACTTAAATGTTGATTTGTTAAATGTTTGTCTAGTAGCTAGCTTCAGAATGATTCTGTTCTTTAGGGGGGAAATGACGCTGGTAAAACATAATTTGGCAAAATCCATCCAAACCACATCCATAGATGTAGTAAAGTTATGCCAGCTCCCAGGGCTAAGAGGTCATGCATTTATCAGCACTGTATCAAAATGCTTTTGGATTACCCAAACTAGGACCTCACCCAGATGTTTGAACAGTATGTTATTCAGAGCAAGCCTAGTTATGTGGACATTACTTCACTTAGATAGTTAGGATGGGGCTGTAGCACGGCATTGCAGGCAGAAGATCCCAGGCTCCCCAGGTCTCTGGCTTCTCCAGGTATGGCAGGGAGAGACCTCAATTTGTTAAAGCCCTAGGGAATTGCTGCCAATCAGCATGGACAATACTCAGCTGGCTTGACCAATGATCTGCTTAACAAGGCAGCTTCATAGGTTCAGTGCTCACCTTTCTTCAGCTCAGTCCTGTTTTGTACTATGTGATCACCAGGCTGCTACTACTCCAGGGCCAATTCCCTCTTCTTCCTGGATTGATTAATTTAGTTATATGGGTGGTCTTACCCCAAGGATCCTGTAGCTGACCGAATGATGTCACAGCTCTATCTACCCAATCAAATTTGGCTACTTGATGATTTCACTGAGATTTCACTCAAGATTTGGCTGTTTGGTGATTTCTATGGTAAGCAATGCAATTTAAATGAACATGTGAAAATTTTCACAAGGAGTGCCTAAATAATCACCAGAAAGATAGGTGGTTTTCACCACTGCAAAATATGTTTCTAAAAACAGGGAGTAGTTTTAGCTCAGTCCTGCACAAAACTCAGTCAGTCCGTTCATTTAGAGCAGAACTGAAGCTACAATTCTGGGTAAGCTCAATTCATCACCCATCAAGGATGAAATCAATATGGAATCACATCACTTCACTAAAACTAGGGCTAGTCAGTAATGGTTATGAAACAGAGAATTGGAGCTGAACAGATTCATCTTGGGAAGCCTCTGAGCCTTTTCTTATGTTTGTGCCTGTCTTGGTACACTTTTAAAAAATCAAAGTATACATTTTAAAAAATATTTTCCTAATGCTTGGGGCAAGGGAGCATGTGGATGAATGAATAGCTTTTTGGTGTTTGTTATGAATATCTGCTTTTGAGGTTGGGCTGTTCCATGCCAAAAAGCAGGGTAAAAGTACATAAAATAATACATACTGGAAATCATGTCTCAGGGTTGCAATCTCGAGAACTCCGGTTGGGGTACCCAAGGGGCTTGCCCATCCTCAAACAAAACTTCACCATTTTATTTTATTTTATTTTATTTTTTTATCCATTTTGTTTTCAAAATAAACTTAACCCTGTTTATATTAAAAGGAACTCTAGCAGCTTATAAAACAACTCTAACCTGAGCAGTAGCCTCCCCTCCCGCCATATCACATCACATACTGCTTTTTCTGCACTCTCTGAGTTTCAAAAGCAGCCTTGGAGTGGGGGCTGTTCAAATAAAAAAAAGGTCAAAAGCCCTGCTGGGTATACCAAGTTAGTCACACAGTTCTCCAGAATATGGCAACAATTTATATAAATGATTTATTTTTACTACTTTCCTAGCAGAGGAGAACCATCTGGAGATCATTTTAAAAACAAATCCTAATTTTGAAAACTTAAGAATCTTTTACTGAATTATTGGGGTATGATACAGATACTAATTTTTTCCAAAGCTCTTCTACCTACCCACAGACATGATGAATAAAGACCAAAATGTTGTGGTTCAATGCCACAAACTTTGCTATGTGCCCAGGAGGGCATGTGTTCAAATCCCTCATTTATTATTAATATTATTGTTATTGTTGCTTTTGTTAGCCAACATGTTTCTCAGTGAAATGCGAGTGGTTCTGAACCACCCATGCTACTATGAACACCTAAGAAAAAGCAGTGGTCTTGCACAATTGCAAGCTAGTGGAAGTGCACTTGCATGATGCTACTTATACTGGAAGAATGGTCACACCAGTTTAAGTCTTTGCACAAGAGTGCTATTGTGCAAGACGAAGGCAGGTTTTGGAGGGCATCTGCAGTAGTTTGGGTAGTTCACTGTGCAACATGTTGGCCACTATTTATTTATTTATTTATTTATTCATTCATTCATTCATTCATTCATACATACATACACACACCATGTCACAAGGAAGTGGATGCCTGTCCATTATTCTGCTTTGGATGCAAAAGGTCTCAGGTTCAATTCCTAGCATGCCTGGTTCAAAGCATCTCAGATAGGAAAATAGGAAGCTACCTTATACTGAGTCAGACCATTGGTCCATCTAGCTTAGTATTGTCTACAAAGATTGGCAGTGGCTTCTCCAAGGTTACAGGCAGGAGACTCTCTCAGGCCTATCTGGAGATGCCAGGGAGGAAATTTGGAACCTTCTTCATGCAAGCATGCAGGTGCTCTTTGCAGAGCGGCCCCATCCCCCAAGGGGAATACCTTACACTTCTCACTAGGGGTGTGCACAAAACTGGCAGGCCTGGTTCGGTTTGAGTCTGAACCAGGACCCTAACACAACCGGGACAGTTCAATTTTGCCTCCCATCAAAAACCCCTCCCTGGGTTCAGTTAAGTTTGTAGGTGAGGGTTTGCGAGTCAATTTAATTTTTTAAAATTTATTTTAGTATTTACCTCTTCTGGGGGAGCTTCTCCAAGCCTGCAAGGGGGGGGTGTCAACGGAGGTTCCCCCTCCCCCCGCTGGCCTTCCTCATGGCAAAAATCACCCAGTTCAGGTATTCTTACGTGCCTTTCCCCCTCACAGTGGCCATTTTGGAGGCCGCCATGCATGCACAACAGGCTTCTGTGTGACCTGGGTCATGACCTAGCCATGCAGAGGCCAATTGCACATGTGTGGCGGCCTCCAAGATGGCCACCGTGATGGGGGAAAGGGCCGGAAAGGGCCGAAGAATGCCCAAACCGGGTGATTTTTGACACGAGGAAGGACAGTGGGGGATGGAGAACCTCCATGAACACACACACCACCCCCCACAGCCTCAGAGATGCCCCCTGGAGGGGGTAAGTACATTTTATTTTAAAATATTGACTCACAAACCTCCTCGAATGGCCGGGGGTGGGGTTTGGTTCAACCCTGAACTGTCGAACCAAACTGGTTGAACCTGTTTGCACATCCCTAGTTCTCACATGTAGTCTCCTATTCAAATGCAAGTCAGGTAGTACCCTGCTTAGTATAGGGACAATTCATGCTTGCTACCATAAGCCCAGTTCTCCTCCCATAAATCAGCTTGTGTGAGTAGGAGGAGGATCATGGGAAGCTGCCTTATACTGAGTCAGACCATTGGTCCACAGACTGGCAGCGCTTCTGCAAGGTTGCAGGCAGGAGATGCCAGAAAGGGAACTTGGAACCTTCTGTATGCAAGCATGCAGGTGCTCTTCTCAGAGCAGCCCCATCCCCTCAGGGGAATTTCTTACAGTGCTCACATGTAGTGTCCTATTCAAATGCAAACCAGGGAAGACCCTGCTTAGCAAAGGGGACAATTCATGCTTGCCACCACAAGACCAGCTCTCCTCACAAAGTACAAGTTACTACTATTTGACATCTAGTTCTCCTCTTGCCCAAGTACCCTGTCTGCCACCACCTGAGGTATTAAAGAGATACTACCACTCAGAGTAGCTAATGCTTAGATCAGTGGCCTAATACCATTGAAGACACCTTCATTATATCTGTGCCTGTGAACTTTCTAATGCTGACTAATTATAATCATTATAATTAGAGATGTGCACGAACCAAGGTTTGTACCCTGGTTCAAAGCCAAAATGGTTTGTGCTGCCTCTGAATCGGTTCATTGGTTTAAATGTGGTGCTGGGGGAGGTGGGCAGTGAGCGGGACCTTTAAAGGTGAGTACAGCAGGTCCTTACCTCCTCACCCACCACTCCATGCAGCTTCCTGTGGTGGTGGCACTCTCCCCAACAGCCCATGCCTGGAGCTAGCACACACATGGCCTCTGCGCATGCGTGGAAACCATTTGCATGGTAGACAAATGGTATACACACATGTGCGGAATCCATGTGCATGCTGGTGCCATGCATGGGCTTTTGGGGAGAGTGCCACAGCAGCAGGAAAATGCATGGAATAGTGGACAAGCAGGTAAGGGCCTGCTCTACTCACTTTTAAAGGTCCTGTTCATCACCACCACCCTGGTGCCACACTCAAAATGTGAACCAGTTTGGCAGTGGCATGGACCTGTTTGAACTGGGGTACAAACCTTGGTTTGTGAACATCTCTTCTTATAATGGAGGAAGTGGTCTTGATTACAAGAGCAACCCTTTTTGCCTAAACACCCCTAAGAGGATCATAACTCAGTGGTAGAGTGCAGAAGGACCCAGGTCCTATCTCTGGCATCTCCAGGTAAGACTGAGAAAAACTCTGCATCAAACCTTGGAAAGCCACTGCCAGTCAGTCAAGATAATACTGAGCTGGATGGACCAGTGGCCTGACTCAGGATGTCCCCTATGTTCCTAAGGGGTCTCTCTAGGTTAGTCTGGCCAAACCTAGGAGAAGCTTGAGTTTTCCTTGCCAACCCACTGAAAACATGAATTGCTTGCAGCTCTGAAACAATTGACCCTAAACCTGTTCAGACAGAAAAAGTGGCTTACATGTCCTGCAGCATTATATGGGTGGTACCAGATCCTCCCATGCTGCTCCGAGGCTCTAAAACATGCAGCAACACTGCTGCGCAAGAGGGCAGTACCAGGACTGCTACCTCTTGCCTGATCATACATAGACCATAATTTCCATTAGTTCCAATGGCAGTCACATATGATGTACAAGCAGAGGTGCAGCCAGGTAATTTTGGACCATGGACTTAATGAGATTGCAGCCCACCCCACCCCCCTGCCACCTTGCAAAATAAGCATTTCACCACAAACCCACAGGTCTGGGCAGAGTGCGTTTTGCGGGGAAAACAAACTACACAATCCCAAAGGATCCATATATCTTCTTGATCATTCACCACAAATCTGGGATTTGAGTGCATTTGCCAAAAAAGAAAAAAGAAAAATTACGCAAGCCCAAATAGATTCACAGAGCTTTGTGCCCATTCACAAACCAAGTAGGACCCAACACATATCCCTTACTCCACAGTTCAAACACAAAAACCACTTGGACATATAATGCATTCATAAATGGGATGTGAAGTACTTTATGATAAAGATAATGCTTTTTGGCATCTATACTGCAGGAGGGGAAGAATTGAATAAAAATCACAGTACTGACCAATTTCCTTGAAATAAAAGCACACAGAGTCCTGCCATCTTGGACAACATGTGTGCCTAATTTCAGAACTCTAAGCCCAGCCATTCTGGAAATGTAAAGGTTGGGCAAAGGGGGGGCATGTTGCACTTTTTAAAAATGAAGATAAAGGGCAGATTACTTCACATGGGGGTGGAATGATGGTCCGGGTGTATGTGTGTTGGTGGGGGGGAGGTCTTCTGTTCCAGGAGTTTTTGTGATTTTCTAAAATGAAACAAACCACTTAGAGGACTTTGATTTTTTGAAGCTTTTAAAAAATAAATAAATTATTAAAAAGCAAGAGATTGAACAATCCACCTCAAAATCAATACACAGAGTCCTGCTAACCTGTCCTACTTCTGAGCCAAATTTCAGAACTCTTGGCAAAGCCTTTTTGGAAACATAAAGGGGGTGAAAAGGGTGTGTGTGTGTGATGTTTACCTTTTTTTTAAAAAAAAAATGAAGGCAATGAGAAGATTCCTCCACATGGGGGTGGAATGATGGTCCAGGGGATGGGGGTCTTCAGTTCTAGAAGTTTTTGTAATTTTCTGACATGAAACAAACTACTTATAGGACTTTTTTGAATTTTTTTGTAATTCAATAAATACATAAAAATCGCCAGATTTATATGCTTCAAAATCAATAAACGTATTATGGATTTGTACTACATCTGTGCCAACTTTCAGAACTCTAAGTCAAGCCACTCCAGAAAAATATAAGGATCCCTCTTTTCCCATGGGGTAAAATCACAGGACCCTTTAGGACAGTGGGCATGTGAACCTGGGCTCCCAGGTCCATAGCTAATGTTGCCCCTGTATGCAATCATGCAAAAGGCAGCAGCAACTCTCTTGCACAGCAGCACTGCTGCATGGTTGAGCACCCCAGAGCAGTGTGGGAGGATCTGGTACCATCCACATTATGCCATTGGACATTTAAACTACAGGCTACAATAGCCATTGGCTCTGGCTTAAATAGTAAATCCACCTTCAAAAACCCAGTGAAAAGGTCTATGGGAAGGTTATGTAACAAAGTTTCTTATCCCCAAGAAATAAACTCGTCCCCTTGGGAGAAAGCTGAACTCCATCCCCTCTACACAATTCTGACGCTGAAAAAACAATGTCAGGATGTGCTAAAGACCCTCCCTCAAAGGACCAGGCAAAACATGCCATATGGGCGTTAATTTTACGTCAGGCCCATTCAATCTTAAAGGGGTCCCTGGCACCCTTCCAAACTCTACACTGCAGCATGTCAGACCAGATGATAACAATCCCAGGCAACCATTCCTGAACCTGTGTGAGGTCTGCCTGGATGCTATGGGTGATGGAAAGCCCTGACTGCATAACCAGATTGTTCTCACCCATGTGGACCACCGGGATGTCCAGTGGTGGGTTAGCCCACAGAAACTCCTGCAGCATGGGCAAGAATTGGGCAATTACCATACCCTGCCGACCGATCCAGGAGATCGATGCCCACTTTCCAAGTCCTAGCTGTGTTCCAGGCTGCACCCCACATGCTGTCCTGTGGGCCCAGAACACAATCGAACAACCCAGAATGAGGACCTGTGTCTTCTCGGCCAGTCGTGCTGGGCCTGCAAGGAAAGAACAACCAGTGACTGGAGTCAAGGCTCCTAGCACACATATCACTTGTATGTGTTCGAATGCCAACGGCCAATATGATGGATGGCCTCACCAGAAAATCCCAGCTGGGAAGCCACGGTGGCTTTGCCAATGCGGAAAGAGTGAAGAGACAAGCAGCCCATGGAGACCCCCACCACTGCCAAAGATCTGTGCACCACCACCCAGAACTGGTATTGGGAGAGGGGCTACCCATCCCTGTGAACAAACAGGCAACCTGCCCCCTGCCCCCGCAAGGCCACATAATTCTTCAATGCCTGTACCGGGCACAAAGTTGCATTGCTGGAGGGATGCAGCACCACAAACTGCCCCCTACCCTTCTGGTAGGTCTTGGAAAACCTAAGCTACAACCTGACTGAAACTGGACCCAAGATCATCTCCCCAAACTGGACTACCCTGTCTGTAGAGCCCCTTCGCCCACTAAGGAACAGCTCACTTTCACGGAAGGCCCCAAAGAAAATTACAAGCATGGCAGCATGGAAGAGTGTCACCTCGTAGGGGGACTGGCAGATGCTGTCAAAATGTTCTATGGTGCCCTGAATGGTGGGAGGTGTAAGCGGCCTGTGGCTGTCTGCCGGTACAGGATGTCTCCTAGCCCAGCCTTCCAGCATCCTCCTGACCTGAAGTCTCCTGTAGTATCCTGAAAACTGTGTGCCTTAGTAAAGAAAGTGATGGCAGCAAGGTAACCTGCCATGGCTCTGGGGGACAAACCCTTATTCCTCAGGTACACCAAGTACTGAATAAGATGCTCCGAGGGTGGGGGCCATTCCTGACCCACTCCTACCTGCTCCCTAAAGTCCTGGAAAGCCCTGCACTGCCTATTATATGTGGCCCGGGTGCTTGGAGCCAAAGAGGCCAGGACAACTTTATGTGCTTCTAGGCACCAAGGCTCCACAGTCAAGGGGGCATCCTGTTGGGGAACATCTCTGCCTCCGGCACCAGCTGACAAAAGTAGTGCACCTGGAAATGAGACAGTGTATCCGCCAAGCTATTCTGACCAGCCGGCACATGACAAGCCACAAACCTAATGTTATTAGTCAGACACGTCAACACAAATGCCTTTACTAAGGCCATAACTCTGGAGGATCTAGACGTCTGTTGATTAATGACTTGCACTGTGGCCTAGTTGTCACTCCAAAAGCTCACAGTTTTATCCCTGAACAAGTCAGCCCAAATATGTATGGCCACGACTAGGGGGGAAAACTCAAGGAAGGTTAGGTCCCTAGTGATGCCTGCTGCTACCCAAGCTTCAGGCCATTTCTTAGTGCACCGGTGCCCCCGAAAAGAAACCCCAAAGCCCAGCCCACTGGCAGTCTTCGACTGGGCTTGAAGTTCAGCCTTTAACAGGAGCGAGTCATGCCAAAAGGACACCCCATTGTAAGAGTCCATGAAGAATGCCCAGAGTCCCAAATTGGCCCGTATGGGGCAGTGATCCTAATGTGATGATGCGCTTCCTTAATGCCGATGGTAGCATCACAAAGCCATCTTAGAAAAGGCCGTCCAGGAGCAACCACCCTACATGCGAAATTAAGGTGACCTATGAGCTGTTGTAGCTCATGTGACTTGGTAGCAATTGACTTTGTAGCAATGTGACTTTGCATGCCCACATGCATTCCTGTAACAAGGCTCTCAAAACTGTCAGCTTAGCTTCAGGGAGTCTCTGGAACAGCCTGACTGTGTGTCCAACTCAGTGCCCAGGGATCTGAGAGTGGGGGTGGGACCTTCGGTCTTGTCATGTGCCAGTGGAACACCCAACTCTGAACATAAAGGACTCAAAAGGCACCTACACTGGTCAGCCCCCACGCTTCCCAAAAAAGGAAGTAATCAAGAAAATGAGCCATTGTTTGAAGACCGGCCCTGCACCAAAGCGACCACTCCAACATGGAACTAAATGCATAGGAGCATAGCAGCATAGCAGCATAGGAAAGCAGCATAGGAAACTGAGCAACCCATGGGCAAGGCTTGATCTATATAATTCTGGCCCTGGAAGGAGAAGCCAAGGAGGTTAAAGTCATCTGGATGAACTGGGAGTAAACAGCATGAAGACTCAATGTTGCATTTTACCAAAAGCACGCCAGGCCTGCAGAAATGGACCACCCGAGCTGCCTCATCGAACAGAACAGATTTTGGCTGGGATCCCATCCTTCACCGAAGAGCCGTGGGGAAAAGATAAGTGGTGAATAAGTCTATACTCCCCAGGGGGCTTCTTGGGCACCACCCCCAAGGGAAAGATGTGCAAGTCGGGTATGGGCAGCTCCTTGAAGGGGCCGAGCACCTGCCCCAGGGCAACATCCTTATGGCTCTTTTTTAGCACAACCGCCTCCATGCCCAGAACGGACCTCAAGTCCAGGGCTGAACAATGTACTCTCAGGCTGGAACAAGAAATATGAAACCCACAACTAAAACCTGCCCGTAAGTAGGCCACCTGATCCCTACAAGGGTAACTCTCCAGGTGGTGTGCAAGTACTGGGAGTCTAATTGGGCTGAGGCCCTTTTCCAGTGTTACTGCCCTGAGGGGCACTTCCACCCTTTCTACCACCCGATTGTTGGTCCTTAAAGCCCCCTTGAAGCCCCCTGGCTCTTTGACAATGGACACTCCCGTGCTTTCCTCCACAGAAGCCACACTCATGCTGAAAATGGCATGGTGAGAGATTACACCTACATTGAATTCCCAGCACAGCAGGGTACTTGGAACACCCTGCGCAGCAGCAGACCCAGAGGACTGTGCTGCGGGAGTTTTGGAAATTATATGGCCGCTGTCAGAACGCTTGCCCTGAATGGGTCTGCAGGGTGTCATAATAAGGAGCCAGAGCTCCTGGTGTTGCTTGTCCACGGAATGGCAGGGTTCAGAAAGGCTCTAAGATGAAATGAACAATCATAGCATACCCAGGTATTCCCAATGAAATCCCCTATGAATTATGTCTAAGTATTTAACCAGGGTGGGACCCTTGGATGGATGGACTTGGAGAACCACGCCCATATACACTGTGTAAGCAGATAACCAATTAATCCAATTATGCTCCACAGGCTTACGCTTAGACTTTTCCTCCTCCCCTTTCTGCTTCCCATCCTTAAACACCAGCTCCATCACCCTAAACAGCAACAGGAAGATGTCAACCAATCCCGCCCCCGTCAGATATGCTCCTTTACTGCTGGCAATAGATGGTCCCCAAAGGGAGAGAAGAGTCGCCAGGTGGGCATGGATCCTTAGGTGCTGGTGTTGACAGCACCATGGAAGGCAAGGCAGCTGGGACCCCCAAAGCAGGTGCTGCCCCTCTTTGCCAAACCTGTGTGCACGCACCATAGCGAGTGGGGTGGCCATAAAGGCCCCAGTGCCAACAGTACAGGCCATATGGGGACCCCATGGGAGACACCCCCCTGGCCATGGATACTGCAAAGACTCACCATGTCCAAGCCTGTCTGCTTCACAATTGTTGCCCTCGGATGGGCCTGTTGCAGGTGTGAACCCCGTCTTGTCTGTAGTCAGGTCCACCGGCTCTGGAGCAAGCCCTGGTCCTCTTGCTTCCAACAAATCCAGCCTATCAGACAGTGATTGCATCAACCTAGCTTTCTTAGCACCTCTGATAGATTTCTTGGGCCCAGCCGGAACCCCTGAAGGCCCACCCTTATCCTTTCCCTTAGTTGCCCCATGCTACTCCTTTTTCAGTGCTTCCAAACATGCTATAAGAGCCCTAATGGTGCCCATATCATTATCATTCTCAGAAGAGGAGTCAGATGTAGGAACAGGCCTCCTGGAAGACCGAACAGGCTTCCTACCTGTTTTCCCTTTGGCCTTCTTGGGCCCCATTGAACCACCCAAATGCCTTGTAAACAGTACCCAGGCCTGCCCCTGGGCTGCAGTCACCCACAGTTCAAACACCCAGGCCCCCAGGAGCTAATGGGGAGGAGGCCCCAACAACCACATGCCCTCCCCAGCCCGAAGGCCCTGCACCAAAGCGTGCGTGGGGTTTCTTTTTCACAAAACCACCCCTGCTCTTGCCATCCCCAAGATCGGTCGCCGATTGCTGCCACCACCTCGCGAGGTGGAAACCCTGTCTGCCCACCAACACCACTGCACCCAGGGAAGTGGAGGCTGAAAGCCAAGAACAGCCCTGCTGCCGCCAATCGAAGCTCCAACCTCCACATCCACTCCTGCTGCCTGCAAAAAGCGGACTGAGGAGGTTGGATGCCGAAGCCAGCTGCACGGCCATAGCCCTGCCCCCGCACAGGCCAGCCAGTCAATGGGGCTTCACCTGCGCCTCGTGTCTCTTGCAAAGTGGCTGAGGCAAACTGGCCACGCTGCCCATTCGGGTGGTGAGCAGCCTGATAGATACAGTTCCTCTTAAAATTTTCTGTGGTGCCCATGGCACAGTAAAAAATTGAAGCGCCCCCAAACCTCATTTTGCATTCTGCCTCCAAATCCCTTTGTCTGGCCATAACTACAGTTAAAATACTAAAAAGCCTCTTCAAAAAGATGGCATTTCAGATGCTTAAAAAAACCCACACAACCTGAGAGCAAGAGTGTAGTGAAGCTCTTCTGGGGGAGATTTCCAAAGCCAAGGAGCTACAACCCAAAAGGCCCTTTTTCTTTCTAGTCCCTGCCAATCAAATCTCAGTCAGCAGTGGGGGCTGCAAACAGGATCTGAGATGCTGAAAAAAGGGCCCTGATGGATATGTATGGGTACAGTAAATGTGGTCTGACAAATATTTGCAAACATTCTCTGGTTGTACAGGAGAAATACTTTCCCTTCCTCAATATAACTCTGTGGAGAATATTGGGTCTCTGGATGAGCTGGATGCTAATGGAGCCAAGCAATGTCTCCAAGGTCATGAGAGAAAAGGATACCGCTTTGTAATCCAAAATCTGTTTTCTTTGCCTCAGCTCATCTGAGAATGAATGTTAACTGTGAAGTAGGAAATTTGCCACAGATGAATGTGTGTACCTTTTATTCTGAACCACAATATTTGACATAGTTATGCCTTAGTGCCCTGTATGCCTCAAAATATGCTACTGTGTTGGCTCAGACCTTCTCACTATCCATAACGAATAGGCAGGAAACTGCTGTTGTTTCATATATCATGCTTTCAAGGGAAGTTGAGAAAGAGCCCAAAGAGCAGGCGGTCTATTGGAGCTTACAGAAATGACCACCATGTAATTCAACCCCATGAAGCAGTTTGCTTTATTTCTCCTTAAAGGTCTTGGCAGAATGAACACCACTTCATGAGAGCCTTCAGGTCACTATCTGTGTGAATCATCATGTATTGTGCCAAAATCTTTTCTGAAGAATTAGAGTCCTGGAAAATGTTACTAAAAGTTCCAGATGTTAAGAATCTGGGTGTGTTTACTTTGTGTTTCATTTCTTCAAGGTCTTTTAAGGTAAAAGATATTTAAACAGTGAGAAGACAGGAAGCAGGCCTTATTTAACAGATTTGGCTTTTTATTTGTACCTTATCTGCAATGCCAGCTTAAGGGGTTGTGGTGCCCTTGGCCAATTTTGCTCTGGTGCCCCCTCCCCACACTGCCATGTTGGCCATCCCATTCTGACTGCAGCAAAAGCCTATTGGAAATTGCCGCATGCATGCATGCACCCTGACACCATTATCAAGGCACACACGTGTTTGTCACCATTTTAGATATGGCTCTTGCTCTTGCCACAGCCAGAGAGTAGGGATGTGTGAATACATTATTTGTAGCCACCTAATGGCGCAGTGGGGAAATGACTTGACTAGCAAGCCAGAGGTTGCCGGTTCGAATCCCCGCTGGTACGTTTCCCAGACTATGGGGAACACCTATATCGAGCAGCAGCGAAATAGGAAGATGCTGAAAGGCATCATCTCCTACTGCACAGGAGATGGCAATGGTAAACTTTTGTATTCTACCAAAGACAACCACAGAGCCCTGTAGTCGCCAGGAGTCAACACCAGTTCGAAAGCACACTTTACCTTTACTTGAATCTAGCTGTTCCAGGCAATTTGTAGACCAAAGGGATGGTTTTTTAAACAAATTTTTGAGGTTTGCACATTTTTATTTTTCCCCATAGGGAATAATGGGGATTTCAGCAGCCCTATAACTCTGTGTGGGTGGCACTAGGGTGGCCCAAAGTGGGATGGGATGTAGTGCACATGGGATGCCAACCACCCCTAAACCACCAGCCCATGAGGTACTGGGTTCTGTTCTTATTTTCAATTTTTGAGCTGTACTGAGTGGATTCTTCGGTGCAAAATGAAGGATGAATGACCAAAGAATCCACTCATATTCATTTTGCACCAAAGAATCCACTACCATCCCTGCCAGAGATGGAGAATCAGTCCTCTCACTTTCATGAGAGAGTTGATTTTCCCACTCTGGCCACAGCAAGAGCCAATGCAGCAGTGGTGGGGGAAATCCAGGAAAAGGTGTTGCAGCAGCCATTGCAGTGTGGGGGCAAGACTGTGTGGTTGGTTGTATGCTAAAAGTAGCTGCACAGGGGCCAGGGGGGATAGAAGCTGTGCATCTTTGGTACCCCTAAATCTCTGCACCTTTAGCCAGTACCACTTTGGCTACCTCCCTAAGCCAGCCCTGCTTATCTAAATGAATACATTCTTCACATATTTCTGGAATATGACAGTTGTTGCTTGTAACCAAGAGCATCAGCTTCTTCAAATTTCTCACTGGCCACTTTTGGATGATGTAGCATGAAACCACACGTTGATGAACCTGAGGTTAATTCTTGAACCTGGAAATAGTCCCACAGACGATCTTCCAACCCAGGTCAGCCAACTTCTGGTTTCAGGGTAGAAGTTTCCCTCCCTCTTTCTGGTCCAATCTCCATAGGGCTTCCATCACCACACTGTGGGCAAGGTGTCAGAATGTCGGCAGGGTGGTAGCCATTGGCCACGTTCTTCAAGGAGGCGTGCCCAGCGCAATCATGCCTTTTCGGCATAGCCTGCCCACCCTCAGTAGGGAAAGGGTATTTAAACCCTATAAAATGGCATTAAGAGCCTTCCCCTCATAACACTTGCACCACTTGCATGCAAGAGCCCCACAGCCAAACAATCTTGCACAAACACAACTACTGGTAACAGGGGGATGGAGAAGGGTACTATTTTTCTGTTACTCCGGCAAAGGATCATGATGACTTCCTAGAAGAAAATATGGATATGAGGGCAGGCAGAGGACCATGTGGTCTGGTCCACTGTGACAAAGGATGCTATTGGATGCATAGACAAGCAGTCCAGGAAGCCAAGCAGTCGAGGAAACCTCAACACACCCCTGCTCCCATACTGGCTTACTGACCAGGGATTAGCCCTTTCATGAGACGGCCAGTCCACTGGGGAGGACCAGAGGCTCCATGAGCTTCGGGTCTCCATCAGACTGTGCCCTCAGGAGTCAGACAGTCTTACTATTGGGGCCCCCACTAATGTGGTCCCCCCAATACATGTGACTCATACTCCTCACCTTCCCCTTTACACTCAACCCCTACAGACTCCCAAGGAGTCCAGGTCAGCTGTTTCCCTGTGGACTGGCAAGATCAGGGATGGCTCCTAGTAGATATTTAAAATTCCTGGTCTGGGACTGGCATTGCAGCATATGCAGCTCGACCACCATGGGAATTGCAGGTGAGGGGAGCCCCTGTTTTCAGCTATCCCTGGCAAGCCAGGCGGCCATGCTAGGCAAAATTCAACCTGTATGTGTGTCAAGGGACGATCAGACTGCCAGAGTGAGTGCTTTCACTCCTACTGTCCACCACATGCTATGATCTGGAAATGTGTTGGTGTGGTACCCTTCCCCAGGGCTTGCATGGATCTAGCCACTAGGCAGGCTGGCGACCTGTATGTGAGTCTCTATGGCCTGCCCCTCTCATGAGAAAGTGCTCTTTGGGGAAAGGGGCAATCGCATTTTGTCATCACACATTATTGGTGATCATGTCCCTGAAACATCATCTTGGTGTACCCCATGATGATTCTTCTCATGCCAGAGACTGCACACTTGCACCCAATTTGTAGTACTAATTTGTAGGACGAGAGAAAGAGGGAGGGAGAGAGAGAGAACGCAGAACCCTAATTCCAGGGCTGATTTTCAACCCAGACCACGGGTATCACTCTCCTGGCATGTGTTCTCTTCGTTGGGAAACAAGCAGGTTGCCCAGTCTATGCTGTATGGTGCCCCCGGGACTCCATGTGTTTGTATAAATACTTCTCTAATACTTAATTTGTGGAGACCTCTCTACAAAGTGCCTGTCCCATACCCTTTTCCTACAGATTGCCAAAGGGGGGGGGGAGCATGAGACACAGAGGAAAGCATGTATCTCCCAATGTGGCTTCCCCCTTTGACATGCTTTGAAGCTTGGGATGTGGCAATGCGGCATCCCTGTTGCCAGGCAATGGCTGGAGGAGTGTGGTGTCAGCAGAGGGTGGGGCAAGTGCTCACAGTGACAGCCAGCGAGAAACACGGCAGGCATAGAGCTAGTGTGTCTCTGGGCTGGTCTGAGTCTGCCCTCTCTGTGGTTTTGGCAGCAGTCAGGGCACAAAACCCAGGTTACAGCAGAGGCAAAATTCAACAACATGATGCCATCTTTAAACCTCAGGTTGGAGCAGCAAAACTCACTACAAACTGAAATTTCAAATTATGGTTTCAGTTCAAAAACTCAAGTTGCTTTTGTGACAAAACCACGGTTTCATGCATTCGGATGAGCATGAAATGGAACTTGTTCTGGCTCGTTTGCCTCTGGTTTGGCATTATGGGAGAAGGTGGCCGCTGGCTTCCAGTAGAAGTGAGAAGTACAATGGCATCATGCCACAAACTACAATACAATCTAAGTCCAAATGGGCTAATGCCAGTGGCATTGAAACAAGCAAAGGCTACATTGCTCCACTGAAATCAGTGGGAGATAATGACCCCTTATGCACATGCCTAGCACAGCACAAACAGCAACCCATTACTGAAAACCCTTTTGCCCCAAGAAAATGTTTCCATTAATTCCAACAGCAGATTGAAAGACAGTGCATGCCAAAAAGCAGCTTGGGGGCAGGGGCGGGTGGACAGTAACTCTCCAGTGAAACTCTCCTGCCTGAAGGGTCTTCAGAAGTAGGTTGCTGTTTGCCCCATAGCCCGCCACTTTCAGGCACAGGGGTGCAGCTAGGTAATTTTGGACACTGGACCTAATGAGCTTCACAGGGAGGGGGACTGGCCCCTGCAAAATAAGCATCCTCTCTGTATATACACATTTCACCACAAACCCACAGGTCTAGTCCAGAGTGCATTTTGGGGTACAGTGGAGGAAACTCTACAATGCCCACAGGAGCCATATATCTTCTTGATCATTCACCACAAACCCACAGGTCTGAACCAGAGTGCATTTGCCAAAAAGAAACAAACAACAACCCAAAGCAAGCCCCAGTGGATTCACACAGCTTCTTGACAATTCACAAACTAACTGGGACTCAACACATGTACCTTGCTACACAGTTCAAACACATAACCAACATGAACATATAGCGCATTGGTAAGGAAAAAAATAATAATACCACAACACATGCCCCTTGCTTCACAGTTCTTATGCAGACCTTTTGGATCACAAACCAACTTCAGCATAGTGCAGTTCCTTAAAAATCACAGCACTGACTGATTTCCTTAAAACCAAAATACAGAGAGTCCTGGCTACATGTGCGCACAGTTTCAGAACTCTAAGCACAGCCATTCTGGAAATGCAAAAGGTTGGTTAAAAGCAGGGGCATGTTGCATTATTTTGTGAAAGCAAAGGGCAGAATCCTTCATGTGGGGGTAGAATGATGGTCCAAGCAGTGTTCCCTGTAATAAAGATTCCCAGATGTTGTTGACTCCCATCACCCTCAGCTACAATGGCCTTTGGCTGGGAATTATGGGAGTTGTAGTCAACAACATCTAGGAATCCCTGTTACAGGGAACACTGGGTCCAAGTGGGGGGCGGGGGGAGGGTTCAGTAATTTTCTGCCATGAAACAAGACACTTATAGGACGCTTTTGAAGTTGTGTTTAAAAATTCAAAAAATCAGGCTCTGTACCAGAGGACTGGAAAGGAGCCAATGTAGCACCAATTTTCCAAAAGAGATCCATGGGGGATATGGAAAATCACTGGCCTGTTAACTTAACATCTGTCATGGGCAAATTGATGGAAAGCATACTCAAGAATAAAATTGTTAAGCATATAGAAGAACAGGTCCCACTGAAGGAGAACTAGTGGCTTCTTCAAAGGGAAATCTTGCCTCACCAAACTTTTGGAGTTCTTTGAGAGTGTCAACAAGCATGTAGATAAAGGCTATCCAGTTGACATAGTATACTTGGACTTTCAAAAAGCTTCTGACAAAGTTCCTCATCAAAAACTCTTGAGAAAAGTTAGCAATCATGGGATAATGGACAGGTTCATGTGTGGATTGGTAACTGGTTGAAGGACAGAAAAGAGAGGGCAGGTATAAATGGACAGTTCTCTAAATTGAGGTAAGAAAGAAGTAGGGTCCCTCAGGGATCTGTACTGGGACCAGTGCTTTTAAAAAATATATTCATAAGTGATCTAGAAGCTGGGCTGAGCAGCAAGGTGGCGAAATTAACAATGACACCGAATTATTTAGAGTAGTGAAATCCACAACAGATTGTAAAGAGTTCCAAAAGGATCACTCCAAACTGGGGGAGTGGGCAACTAAATGGGAAATGAGACTCAAATTTAACAAGTGCAAAGTGATGCATATTGGGGCAAAAAACCCCAACCACATACCGTATTTTATGGACTATAAGACTCACTTTTTTCCTCGAAAAATATCCCCCAAAATTCAGGAGCGTCTTATATGTTTTAACAGTTTAATATGTTAAAACTCTGGAAAACTGGATTAAAATTAAGGTGCGTCTTATAGTCCGTAGCGTCTTATAGTCCGTAAAATACGGGGTATATGTTGATTGGATCTGAGCTATCAGTAACTGACCAGAATTGAGATCCTGGGGTAGTGGCAGACAACAAATTCATAGCGTTGATTCAATATGTGGCAGCTGTGGAAAAGGCCAATTCCATGTTTGGAATCATTAGGAAGGGGTTGAAAATAAAACTGCTAATATCATAATGTCCTTATACAAATCTATGTTGCTGCCACATTTAGGGAGTATTGTGTACAGTTCTAGTCACCATACCTCAAAAAGGACATTATAGAACTGGAGAAGGTGTAGAAGAAGACAACCAAGATGACCAGGGGCCTAGAGCACCATCCTTTCAAGGCAAGGCTACACCACTAGGAGCTTTTTAGTGTTAAAAAATAGGTGTCTGAGGGTAGACATGATGGAGGTCTATAAAATCAGGCATGGTGTGGAGAAAGTTGATAGAGAGAAATATTTCTCCCTCTCATAACATTAGAATCAGGGGTCATCCCATTAACCTGATTGCCAAGAAATATAGGACCAACAAAGAACAACTTTTTCACACAATGAATAATTAACCTGTAGAATTCCTTGCCACAAGATGTGGTGACAGCCAACAGCCTAGATGGCTATAAGAAGGGTTTAGATAAATTCATGGAGGACAGGTCTGTCAATGGCTACTAATCTGAGGGCTATTAGCCACCTCCAGCCTCGGAAGCAAGATGCCTCTAAATACCAGTTGCAGGAGAGCAACAACAGGAGAGAGGGCATGCCCTCAACTCTTGCCTATGGGCTTTCCTGAGGCATCTGTTGGGCCACTGTGTGAAACAGGATATGCCTTGGGCCTAACCCAGCAGGACTGTTCTCATGTTCTTATCATTAAAAATCAGTAAATTGACTAATCTGCTTCAAAATAAAATACACAGCATCCTGCTAACCTGTTCTACATCTGTGACAAATTTCACATCTATAGGCTAAGCCATTCTGGAAATATAAAAGGGGCCCTCTTTTCCCTTGCGGAAAATCATGGGGCCCTCTAGAAGAGTGGGCACATGGAAGTGGTCCCCCAGGTCTGGACCCAACAGTGCCCCTGTTCAGACATGCTCCCTCTTTAAATCTGCTGCTGGAATCAATGGAGATGCAATATGGACTGCGACCCAGTGAAGCTGATAAGTGCACATTTAGGTCCCAGAAACAATTCCTCTACAACTGGAAGACCAAAATGTGGCACATACTATTTTGATAGCATTCCCGGCCAACAAAGCCCCTTCACTGAATATGCTAGTCATTCTTAAGAAAACAGTATGCCCTGCTCACCTTGCTTGACATTCTCCAAACAGGAAATTTACCTAGGTACAGTCTATCTAGCCACCTAATGGTGCAACGGGGAAGTAACTTGCCTAGGGAGCAAGAGGTTGCTGGTTTGAATCCCCACTGGTATGTTTTCCAGACTATGGGAAACACCTATATTGGGCAGCAGTGATAGAGGAAGATGCTGGAAAGCATAATCTCATACTGTGTGAGAGATGGCAATGGTAAACCCCTACCAAAGCAAACCACATGGCTCTGTGGTCTCCAGGAGTCGACTCTGACTCGTCAGCACAACTTTACAGTCTATCTAGGAGGTGCCAAAGACTAGAAAAACAATGTACATGAATTATGAGTAAGATAAACCAGACCTACTGCTTTGAGAATGAATCAATATTGTAATTAAAACATCAAAGACAATGCAAATAAAACTAATCTCTGTTTAGAGAGCAGATGCCAGGAATAACCTTCCCATTTCCGTGGTGTTCCCAGCTTGCTTTGTACACACCCATTTCAGCGTGTCAATGCCCTGAAATAACCTGCCACACCATGATTATAGTATACTTTTCAACCTCCAAGTCAGCTATCACAAAAATTGAAGAAAATAAAACATCATAAATTAGGCATCTGTCCCGAGTGAATGCTTGCCTATCCAAATTCAGTCCCTAAGGGGAAATTACGCAAAGATAAACAAAGGAAGAGCAAGGGTGGGGATATGTTAGAATGTAACAAAACCCAAATTGCAAATCATAAAGGCAATCAAGTCACAACGGCTTTTCCATCAACACTTCCCATGTTTGGCATGTGCTGCCACATCCTGCTTTATCATAAAGTAAAAGTGTGTTGTCAAGTCAACTTCGACTCCCGGCGCCCACAGAGCCCTGTGGTTTTCTTTGGTAGAATACAGGAGGGGTTTACCATTACCACCTCCCGCGCAGTAGGAGATGATTTATCATAGCCCAAAGTAAATGGATGAATTTGCAGTAATTAATTATAAGGTTTACTGCTCACTTTTTGCGGTAGATGCTGAATAGTAAACACAATCCTGCTATGGAATATCAGATTGGGATGAACAGCCAGTAGAAGAAACGTTCTGAAACATCATGTAGACCTAATAACACCTTTTTTCTTTTAAGGATAGGGTTTTATGTTTCTGTCAAGAGCAGTTTTGAAAGTGCTCAAATCAAGACTCAGAAGTCAAACAGGACCAAACTCCCTCATATACAGTTCCTGAGGTATAAATCAGGAGAGAACTCCATTCAGAAGAATTATAGCTTCCGTTGATACCAGAGATTACCACTAGTGGTTTGTTACTTATCATATTCAGAGGCAATTGTGGTACAGGGCAACAGGCTTGCCCCCCAAACTTTTCAGAGGCCATTATAAAGGCCTCTGAAATGTTTTGGCTCTGGGAGCCATTTCGGCACTGGCGGGGGTGGTTCTTTAAGGGCAAGGGAGGGTGCACTCACCCCTCCCACCACATTTCCCCCGCCAGCGCTCTGTTAATTTCAATCCCCTCAAGGCAGCAGCGTTCCTCCCTGCCGCCCTGTTGCCATCATTGGCCAGAAGTGGCCGGAAGTACTGATCGTGCGTGCACCTGTCGCGTACATGCACATGCATGGCAGATGGGCGTGAGCGTATGTGATGAACGCACGCGCGATCGGTACTTCCGGCCACTTCCATCCGATGATGGCAATGGGGTGGCAGAGAGGAACGCTGCCGCTCTGAGGGGATTGAAAGTAACGGCGTGCCGGCAAGGGAAATGCAGTGGGAGGGGTGAGTGCACCCTCCCCCATCCTTAAAGAACCACCCCCACCAGTGCCGAAGTACTTTTGGGCACATCCCTACAGAGCAATGCTAAGGCTGATTCTCACTTGATGTTCTATATTCAAGTAGTGATGCCCAAGTATTAAATATACTCACCTGTATCAGTTTAACATAAGAACATAAGAACAGCCCTGCTGGATCAGGCCCAAGGCCCATCTAGTTCAGCATCCTGTTTCGCACAGTGGCCCACCAGTTCTGAATGATGCAAATGTTTTTATATTATTGATGGTCTTGGCAAAATACATTAAAGTAGGATTTGTTCCTAATCATTCCTTTCATGTATTTTATTGGGAAAATAATTTCCAGTGGATGTAACTGATTTCCAACTGATGGAAGCCACATGGATCCATATATGAATGCAAAATGTTAAGAAGCAGTTCCTAGTCTTCAGCCCCATTCTACATTTGGTCACATGACAGGTCTTTCAAAAAGCATTTACAGTGGCTGATTTTGCTCTTGAGATATGCAAAAATATGAATGCTGTCTCACTGAGTCTTTTTAAACTGTTAAGAGAAATAATCACTAGCCAGAAGAATACCATTACCAATGAACCTCACAGATGGATCTGAGACAGAGAGAACAATGTCTTCTTACATTTTCAGTACTAGAGTTAGTACTGAGCTCTGGAATTGTCAGGTTGCTTGACTGAGGATGGAGGTCCTCCTTTTCCCCAGATCCATTTCAAAATCTCAGTGAGATGACTGGATTTTGAAATTGGTCAGAAAAGGACCAAATGCCTTAGACCATCTCTGGTACTACACATACTTCAGATAAGCAGCAAAAATGGGTCAGGTATATGTTAGGTAGGATTCAGTCCACATTAAAAGGAATGCCTGCAGGGAGGCCTTTGACATGATGAGGCATGATGAAGGGATAAGTGAGTTTACAATTAATCTTGGAAAATCCAGATTTCTTTTAAAGACATCTGGCTAATTCATCTTGTTTTCATGGACAAATTACCAAATGGGCAGGTGGGTGTTCACCTGTTATTACCCACCACAGCTTTCTGTCATAGGATCAACTTCTGATTCCCACTACCCATAACCCAATTAAGCCCAAGTAATGCTGTTTATGCCATTTTACCTCTTAAAGTTAATGAAACTAAATAAGTATCAATGCAGGAATATTAGTTTAACTAGACTGTAAATCCTTGATATCTTTGCAAATGCATGGAGGTATCTATAATAGCCAGCCACTATAACCATCATTCTCTTCTTCTTCACCTTCACCACCACCACCACATTTGGCAATAATATATTTAACAAAGTTATTCAGAACAATTTTAGGAAACCCGAAATCCTGTGGCTGAATAGACCTGAAGGCTTTTTTCCTCCATATTATGGAGCCAGTATTTTGTCCACATATTGCTAGATGGCCCTAGCAAGGAAAACATGTTTCCTAGAGCCGAATCAATGTAACTGCACAAGTTTATAAATGAGGTTATGGCAGTCACCCAGACACAGCAATATGCCTAGAATCTGCAATGAGTGTTTCTAATGCTCAGGAAGTAGAAGAGGCAGCCCACAAAGGTGTCTGGAGACAAACTCTCTCCATGACACCAGCTTGTGCATGACTTGACCAAATTATTATTATTATTAGGCTGCTGTGAATGATTGACTGGTTCCTAGAGTTCATGCCCACCACAAGGGGTGCGAGTGGCTGTTGCAGCAAAACAGGCTAAGTCAAAAAGAGATGTTATGAAGCAGACAGGAAAAGGTTGCAATCTTTTATCCTGGTTCAGCCGGATAGCTGATCATTAAAGGTTCATGTAATTGACAGTAACTAGAGGATCCCTGGTAGACTAGAGGCACTATTAATGCCTGTTAAGATTAGTTGATATGACAGCACCACAGCAGGAAACTGTGGTAGCAGCTGTGATCCAAGTGATACCTGCATGGCACTCACAAGAGTCTTTCTGTGACCAAAGGTGTTCACTTACTATTGGTGATAAGCACTGACACAATAAGGCTGTTCTCACAAGCTTGTGTGCAGCTCCATAATCCATGCAGATCCTGGTGCTGGCCACCCGCCTGGTCCAGTTTTTCACCCCAGCCTTTTACCAAAGTTAAGGGCGCAAGTGCACCCTTATCCCTGGCAGCTGGGTCATGGGTGCTCAGGCTGCTTGTTTGGCACACTGTGCATTGTGGGATACATGGAGGCCAGCCTCCAGAGATCCACACTGTGTGTCCAGCACTGTGTGCATGGATCATTTGGGAGAGTGTTCTGTGCTCCCAGCAGATTTACCTGGATTGCCGTGGGTGGGAGAGGTAAGTTATGTGCAGCCTCTCCCCTGCCTGCCCTCACTCCCCGCCTCCTGGTAATTCCTACAGCTGTCTTCCACACTGGTAGTATTAACTTCAAATTGGCCATTGCCATTGTCGGGACTTCCCATCGGCCGCCAGGGCCCCCGAGTACTCACCCGGTCACAGGCCTGAGAAGATGGAGGCAGTAAAGCTCTTGGGTACAGGCAAAGCCATCTGGGGCCTTACACGGTTGCCAGGAAGAGCCAGGACACTCAGGAATCCACAGATCGTGGATGGGCCAGCATGGCCCAGCAAGTTGCCCCCTGGTGGAGAAGAGGAGAAAGCAGGCTCTCAAAAGCTGACAAGACAAGCAACAGCTGAAGGTGGGAGGATACAGGCAGCTACATTGGAGAGGGCGGAGTCAGGAGAGGGTGGTTTGGATTGGCCTGATTGGAGGGCTTTATTTAAGGCTTGGATGGCCAGGGATGAGGAGGTCTGGAGATATGGGAGTAACTTGAACCTAGAGGCTCTCGGTGAGAAGAAGTCTTACCCCTCTCCCTGACAGCAGGTGGAGAAATAGGACTCTTGTCTGTCCCCCTGCCCTCTTTGTTTTCCCAGCTAGGCACCACTGTACATCAATGCTGTGTTGGGGGCAGGACAGCTAGTAATTGTAAAGTGGCACTGATGAAATGAAGAGGACAGCTGCTCTTCTCCACTATTTATTCATTCATTCATTTGATTTTTATACCGCCCTTCCAAAATGGCTCAGGGCATTATGACCCAGTAAAGCTCTCCATGGTGCCCTGGCTTACTGGGCAGTGGTGAAGCACAGACTGTCCTCTTCTCAGCAGCGTTTAAAGATACCAGATGACCTCCCCAACATAATATCGGAGTGCCAGGATGCCAAGAATTGTAAAATGGTGTAACTGGGGGGAGGAGGATGGTCTGCTCACCACCACCATCTGGGCCCAATAGGAAGGTAATTGGGCAGCAATTGAGAGCAGAGGCATTAACAGACAGGGCTTCACAGGTCTGTGGGGTAGGTGTGGGCTTTTTATGTGTGTGGGACCATGCCTGACCCAGCTGATGCCTGATGCTGTCCATGCACAGTCAAATGTGCATCCCATTGAACAGATCAGAGCTGGAAATGATAACGGAAATGTTTAACTACTTAGCCAGATTCTCACTAGGATTAGCACAAACTACTCAAAAAGAATGTGGGATGGGTTTGGAATAAATCATATGACAAAACCTTTGAAGAGGCAAAAGAACTAATAGCAAGAATTCCAGGACCAATCCTTCAGTATTTTGATGCAGAAAAAGCACCATCCACTTGTAACCGTACAAGTGGGTGCATCATAGTCTGAAGTAGGAGCAGTATTACTACAGGAATGAAACTTGTTGTATATGCATCATGCTCACTGACTCCAGCACAGTGCAATTATGCACAGAGTGAAAAAGGAATATTTACAATTGTAGCTGGATTTGAGAAATTCCATCAATAAATTTATGGCAGAACTGTAACAGTGGAGATGGACCATCAGCCACGAGAACACAATGAGTCCTAGACTACAATGAATGATTTTATGACTACAGAAGTACAACCTGAGAATCATCTACAAACCAGGGGAAAAAATACCTGTAGCAAACACGCTATCCAGAACACTCCTATCAGGACAGAATGCCAAAGAGGTAGAAGATGTAGAGGAGCAAGTGCATATGATACTCCCGAACTTCCCAACAACAGAGGAGAAACTGGAGCAAATAAAACATGGAACAGAAAAAGATGAATATATGCAAAAGTTGATTGAAATGATAAAGGGAATTTGGCCCAAAACCAAAATTCAAGTACCGCTGGAAATTAAAGATTACTGGAATGCTAGAGAAGAGTTAACAATAGAACAGGGAATCATACTTTGAGGACAGCAAATTGTTATCCCCAAATTATTATTTCTTGTTTACACAGTCAGACAGGTGTTATTGGCTGGTTTGTTTTATCTAGACATTGAGTCCTTCCCAAGGACCTGGGATGGGTGAATTTTATCATCAGTACTGTTGGTTATTATAGATATCGTCGCAAAATATAGGCTGTTTCCAGTAAAGTTGCTTTTTGTAATTGGCTGATGGTGATTTCTGTGGCCCCTATGGTGTTGAGGTGCTCTTCAAGTTGTTTTGGAATTGCACCTAGGGTGCCAATTACCACTGGGATTATTTTGGTCTTTTTCTGCCACAGCCTTTCAATTTCAATTTGTAGATCATTGTATTTTGTATCTTTGTAGTATTATTATTATTTTGCATTTATATCCCGCTCTTCCTCCAAGGAGCCCAGAGCGGTGTACTACATACTTAAGTTTCTCCTCACAACAACCCTTGAAGTAGGTTAGGCTGAGAGAGAAGTGACTGGCCCAGAGTCACCCAGCTAGTATCATGGCTGAATGGGGATTTGAACTCGGGTCTCCCCGGTCCTAGTCCAGAACTCTAGCCACTACACCACGCTGGCTCCCAAATCATCAAATCATTAAGATCAAGCATGCTCGAGAAAATTCACACAGGACATCTTGGCACAGAGTTACACAAACAATGGGCACGAGACATACTGTAATGGTCAGGGATGAGTGCTCAAATAGAAGACATAGTATCCAATTGTCCACATGTCTGGAATATCAAAAAGTGAATACCAAGGAACCAATGACACTTGGAGTGACTCCTAATCAGCCATGGCAACAAATCTATTTATTTATTGCTCAATTTCTATACCTCTTTTCATTAAATAATCCCAAAATGGTTTACAATATAATTAAAACAATTAAAATTCAAAATGTACAGGATATATATATCCCTATTTAAAAGTTTAAAAAACCTACATTAAACATTAACACACAAAACACAAAGCAGCAGCAGTAAATGAAATACTCTCATATAAAAGTCTGGGAGAAGAACCACATTTTTATTTGTTTTCTAAAAACTGTGATGGGGTTGATGCCAGCTAGAGTGGAGAGGAGTGGATGCCAGCTGGGAGAGCGTTCCAAAGCCTGGGAACAATGACTGAGAAGACCCTGTCCCACGCAATTGACTGCTGATCCTCTCTCACCAGTGGCATGTGGAGCACAGCCTCCTCTGGTGATCTTGTCAAGCAGGCAGAAACCCTTGAGAGCAAGAACCCTTTGAACTGATTTGTTCTATTTGCAACTATTTGCTCATTGTGGACTACTAAAGTCAGTATCCAGAGATTGTACAATTACCACATACGAAGGCAAGCACTGTAGTCAATGTTATAAAGTCAGTTTTAGCAAGACACGGAATATATGATGAAATCATATCCGACAGTGGGCCGCAATATACATCAGCTGAATTTGCAACATTCACCAAAGAGTGGCATATTAAGCACACACTGACACAAGCCTGTTCTATCCACAGTCAAATGGGTTAGCTGAGAAGTATGTACAGATTAAAAAAAAGTGATGAAAAAGCAAAACAAACCAATCAAGATAAAACAAGCTAATCAAGATAAACCAATCAATACTTAAGCCTGTTGAGCTACAGAAATACACCAATTGTAGGCGATGCCTCACCAGTACCTGTTAATGAGCAGAAGAAGACTGAAATCCAACCTTCCAACCAGAAATAGACAACTGTCAATAAAAATACAAAAGAAAGATGAGATCAGGAAAAGAATCACAAATTCAAGGTTTAAACATAAAACATATTATGGCAAAGGCACACATTACTCAAGCCATTGAAAAAAGGAGTCTCCTTCACACATAATGGCAAACTGTGGGTCCATATCATGACTCAGACTTCTGACTCAGAAAAGTCAGAGCAGGGACTGGAGGATTCGCCTGCTAGTGAGGGCTCAGAGGCACAGCAACAGGATTTGGCAGGGAGACCAGACTCTGGAGCTGAGGATTCACAACAGCTGCCAGACATGATTTCTGATGGGGAGGAGCCTGGGATTTCACCTGTCTTGAGAAGACAGCTCAAGAGGGAGGCTCAGTGGAAGTCACACAGGTGCAGGAGATCACAAGAAAGGAAGCCGAAGTGCTGTCTCAGGGAAGCCTGATTGGCTGCTGGTTCTCTTGAGCCATATATATTTGGCAGTCTTTCAATTGCTCAGGTGCTGTTTGAAACATTCGCTGGCTGCAGACAGTGTGCCATTGATTTCCAAAACTTTGTCCGAGTTCCAGTTTGCCTTGTTTATGCTTTCCTGCTTTGTTCTGTTAATTCCTTGCTTCTGTCGTCCTTCACTATTTTCATTCCTTGCTCTGTGTTTTCTTTCACTTATTACTCAGTTATTGTTAGAGGGGGGTACCTAGTTCAGTTCAGGGGTACTGTTTTTCTTTGTGAGGCTTTTATTTTTCATTCGTGCTGTTCCGCTGCCACTTTCTGTTAACTCACCGGGGAGTGCTGAAGGGGGTTGTAAATCCTGTTGGGTTAGCCGAGCTAACAGATTTACGACAGTCCAATGGTTCCACAGTTTGTCTCCATCCCACACACCACACACTCTCAGATTATTATATTCCTAGTCTGGGAGCTGGCAACGGGGGCGGGGCCCGCTGTGCAGGCTTCTTCCAACCCTGGAAGGACAGCCCACACCAGCCAATGGGAGGGAAGCCCACATGAGGAGCTTCCTCCATTAACTCCAGTTTGGGGTAAAATCCAAATCTAGATGACATGGAGGAGGGAATGGACCCTCAGCTAGGTGAGTAAAATTCATTACAGACTGAGGGTTCATTCCGAAGTTTGGTGGTGAAATCGGAACCATGTTTGGGTCTGAGAACCGCGGTTCCAATCATTCAGATGAAACAGTGGGCAAGCCTGAGGTGATTTCACCTCAGATTCCTCGTTATGTCCAAAGGCGACCACAGTAAGTGTTCAACACCAAGATGGACATTGATAAGAAGCAATACTGACAAGTGTCTCAGAAATACTACATTTATGCATAGTGCAGACACTATGAGAAAGAGTGCAGGTGAAACAGAAGACAACTGCGATATGTGAGAAAAGAACAGCAAAAAGAACATCACTCACGTACAGTCATTATGGAGTGCCAAAGACCACAGTTAACAGCACACCAGAAACCTGAACTAACAAGTGAAACAAATAACCCAGAGGACAGAAAGGAAGATATAAAACATATTAACAGAAAACTGGGGGGAAAGATGTTCAAAGACTGGAAAAGGAAACTGTCTTGAATTATGAGCAAGATCAAAAGCAGTATTCCAGATATGGTCGGTTATTAAAGCCAAAGATCTGGAAGTACTATGTACCACAATGAGAACGACAGTTGTTGAGTTACCTGTTTGTTTGTTTGTTGTTTGTTTGTTTATGGGTTGTTTTTTAAAGAGGGAGTTGTAATGTATAGATAGAAGTTGCATTGCATTCTCTCAAGCTACCATAGGGGGTAGCAGAGTGCACCCTACACTCTTTAACTTTTACCAAAATCCAAAATGGAGGATTGAATAAAGTTGAGTTTGTTACTCAATGGCTGCACTTTCATGTCACGTGGAACCAACGGACCCACGGTTACACTCCTCCCGCTCTCCAGTCTGTATTTGGATGATGGGGAGAGTGTCCTCTCTGCAGTCAGCAAAACTGCAGAGCCAGCGTGATGTCGTGGTTAGAGTGCTGGACTAGGACTGGGGGGACCCGAGTTCAAATCCCCATTCAGCCATGATACTTGCTGGGTGACTCTGGGCCAGTCTTTTCTCTCTCAGCCTAACCTACTTCACAGGGGTGTTGTGAGGAGAAACTTAAGTATGTAGTACACTGCTTTGATCTCCTTGGAGGAAGTGCAGGATATAAAATGTAAAAAATAAAAATAAAAATAAATAAAAACTGCAGAGAGGAAGGGGATCTGGCTGTGTGGGTTTCCTTCTTCCATGAAGGATGGGTCACCAAGTCAATCACACCATACTTGAAGGAGGAGCTTTCTCCTTCAACTCCAGTTCCAGGGGAAGCATCCTGCAGTTCCAAATTTGGATGACACACAGGCTGCGCCCAACCTCAGGTTGTGGCGATGAAACTCACTACCACCCGAGGGTTGAGATTAGCATTCCAGATCTGAGCCCTTGCTTCCATTGCTGCTCCAAACCCAAATTGCACACATTCAAACAGAATGCCTGCAGAACTTCTGGCCCATTCAATTGCAGTTCCACATTATGTGTTAATGCGGCCAATATCGAATGTCTATTCCTGAAAGGTTAGAACATTAAACCAGCCAGGAAACCAGATGCAAAACTCAGCTTCTGTCACCTTTACCAGCTACATTCCAACTACTAATTATTTCTACCCAGTCCACACCTAAGTAGGTGCAGTGTGTCCAGTAGCAGCCAGTATTAGGGATATGCGAGCCAGCTCAACTCGAAAGGCTTGGGTTGATCCAAACCAGGCCTGGTTTAGTTTGAGCCAGCTTGGAACTTACTGGTAAAGGGGAATCCAGTAAGAGGGCTTTGCGAAAACTAATTGGGTTGGGAGGGGAGTAAATTTTTATCTTTAAAGGGCTGCCAGCTGCAGCCAGAGCATGCGCAGAGGCCATTTGCGTGGTCACATGCAGAGGCCCAAACTGGGCCCGAACCAGTCCTGCCTGCTTCTGCGAGGGGGGGGGAGCCCCACATCCGCGGCTGCCACAGCCACTACCACTGGCAGCACTTTTAAGCTAAAAATTTACTCCCACCCCAACTAGTTTTAGCAAAGTCCCCATCTCCCCTCTCTTACTGGATTCCCCTTTACCAATAGAGTAAACCAGGCCCAGTTCGAGTTTGCACAAAATCAAACCAGAGCCGTTTCAGCTTAAGTTCGGTTCTATTCAAGCTGAACCGGGTTTTGCAGTTTTCTGCACACCTCCAGTTAGTAGCCATCAAAAGCTGCATCTTCTGAGCCACTGCTTCTGCCCTTTAATGAGACATCTTTAACTATTAGATAAACAAGTTTGAAGAAAAGGCAATCTCCTCACAGTAACATTTTTGTTACAATATTTTCTAGGAAATTCTTCTAGAGAAGTAAAAAGTGTGGTAGATATAGTTCTAGATCAATATATTCTTGCAGGTCTAATGCTGCTCAAATTTTTGAACCAAAGTCCAGTCTACATTGTACAGGAACATGAAGAAAGAAGATTGCCCTTTTCAAAACAGATCCATCCATATTTCTCTGGAGTAATATCTCCAGACTTGCCCTTCACATCAGCAGTATTTTCCAGAGTCTTTTCAAATCAGCCTGGTAATATCTTATCTTCGACAACCTTCTAAAAACAGACCAAAGGGGACTCTGCAAAGTCAAGTCAGCAGTCATCACTTCATCTTGAACTTGACTAGGTCACTTGGCCCATCTTATAAAACATACTGCTCATGGCCAGAAGTCTGGGTGCATTCTCAGAAACATATCGTGCAACATGTAAAAATAAGATGAGGACAAGAAGGTGTCTGCAAAATGAGAAGTGCTTCTTTGCTTAGACATTACTCAGTGTCTCTCTGGCATCTATTTTTGGTTTTGGGAGGCGTTAACGTCCAATGTTTGTGCTTAGGTCACAAATGCAGGGTCAGGCCTAATAATGGGTAGAACAAGACAGCCATCTCAAGAGATGGATATTGGACCAGTTATTTAATGCAATATTATAGGGTGTGAATAATTAAGTCTTATTTCAGTCCTTGACTTTGGCTAGGGTGTGCCCCTCTTTTTGGTGCCAGGAAGGGGAAGGACTAGTGTTCAGATCTGGCTTGAAAGCTAAAATGTCTCAAGCCATCCTGCAGAAAAAAATTATTTATTCCACCATTAAATAATAAGGGAACTGAACAGTGGGAGATCTGGGTTTACTCAAAGGAAAAAGGGGAGATGCAAACGTATTGTGGAAATTATACACAACTTTGTCAATGTATGACCACCTCAGCACATCTGTTTTTTTAATTAATTTTATTCAGGCAATTATTTCTGGCACACAAGTACCAAAATCACAGGGGATACAAATGGCACAATCCATTGGTGTTCTTCTCCCCATAGGACTGTGCATTAATGGGAAAAGCTATTACAATTTAAGGTACAGGAAAACCTCGGTATTTGCAGGGGATCTGTTCTCAGCTAGTGCTGCGGATACTGAAACCGTAGATACTGAGGCATTGAGGCAATGCAAATTCAGGGGTTCATTTCCAAAGGGGCAAAAATTGGCCAAAAAACAAGGGAAAAACATGAAATAAAGCCAGGTAAAGTACCCGACCATGCTCCTCAGGCCCAGCAATGCCCCCCAACATCCAGCAATGCCCCCCCAATACTCAATTCTGCAGTGGTGGTGGTTGTTTTGCTTAAAATAGTGGATGGGGTTGTTTTCCTTGGGTATGGAGCCATGAAATTGCTTCTGAGCACAAAATGGTGGCCACAAATGACCTTGGAGGTCATTTCCAGCCTCCCCTGATCCACAAGTACAAGCCTTTAAAAACTTGGTTTTTCCTCATGTATACCGAGGTCGGGTGCCATTCACCCAACTGTGGATACGCAAAACTGCAGATGCTGGATCCAAAAGTAAAGAATTCCTCCTGTATAGCAGTATTTGTGTGTTGCTCCCATTTCACTTCCGCATAGCTTATATGGGGGGAAGTTCCCATGGATTCTTCCCCAAAGTAAATGGCCATCAGATTACAAGTACATTTTAAATAAAAAAATTTCAAAAACTTAAGTTTGTTTTGAAAATTTTAGATGATTTTGCTAGATCTCCCATAGTTGTAGAGAAGTATGTCAAAAGATGAAAGAACTATCTTATAAACAAACAGTGATCTATATTAAGGCTTCTGTAGAAAAGCAGTGAGGAAGGGGCTCTTTGTTCTGCAAAGCAGCCTTAACTAGGAAGCATCACCCTTTCATTTACACACTGTTTACCCACCAGTATCCTTTACATTCAAACCCTGCTTGGGTCAAATTAGGAGACAAATTGCTTCAGACAGCAGACTGCAAACAGTGACACTCTAATTTACTGGCTGTCCCCTACCTGCTCCAGCCATTACTGCTGGCCCAGATACTTTGGCAGTCAGATGATGAATTTACACAGGTCCTCCCATATTAGCCACAATGCTGATGATGCGGTGACTGAAGGAAGTGGAAACTGCTGACTGTTCATGTATATTGTGCTACAATATGAATCAGGGTACTTTGGGAAATAACTTAGCAGGAAGAATCACAGCCTTGTTCATGGTATTATATAAAAATTAGGCCTGGGCATGCATGGCCCAAAAATTCAGATTCTGACATGACATGACATGACATGACATGACATGGTGCTGTCAGAAGGGGCCATGCCATGAGGAGAGCTGGTCTTGTAGTAGCAAGCATGACTTGTCCCCTTAGCTAAGCAGGGTCTGCCCTGGTTGCATTTGAATGGGAGACTAGAAGTGTGAGCACTATAAGATATCCCCCTCAGGGGATGGAGCCGCTCTGGGAAGAGCAGAAGGTTTCAAGTTCCCTCCCTGGCTTCTCCAAGATAGGGCTGAGAGAGATTCCTGCCTGCAACCTTGGAGAAGCCACTGCCAGTCTGTGAAGACAATACTGAGCTAGATAGACCAATGGTCTGACTCAGTATATGGCAGCTTCCTATGTTCCTATGTTCCTAACTATTGTGTCATGTCAGAGATCCAACAGCTCTGTAAGATACTGACCCCTTGCTGCCCTCCCCCACACTTCTCTTCTACTTGTGATTGGGTGGGGAAAGGGAACAGGTTGCATTGCTTCCTCTGCACTCCAGAAAGGAACCATGCATATGACACAGAGACCGCATTCGCGTGTAACACAGAACCATGGGTCCAATGCACCTGCTGTTCCACTCCTGTCCTCCGCCCGCTCTCCCATCCAAATTTGAACGCAATGGAGAGCTTCCTCTATGCAGTAAGTGAGAATGCAGAGAGGAGGGGGGTCTGGCTGCCTGGGCTTCGTTCTTGACTGAATGGCAGCCCTGACAGCCAATCGCAACAGGAGGGGTGGAGGCACTTCCTCCCTCAACTTTGGCCGACAAGGAAGACTGTAATGCTGCATTGGGATGTAACACTGGCATCTGGCATTGCAGAACCGGGGTTGAAGGCAGTGAAACTCACTACAAACTGAAGGAACAAATCTGAGTCTAGGGAGGGAAACGGCAGGTCTGTTTTTTGTCCAAGCTGTGGTTGAATGCATTTAGACGTACACACATTTCAACCAGAGGCCTTTTTACCTCTGTTTTCATGTTATGTCCAAATACAGCCACAGAAAGCTGTCTTCTCTGACTTTGGTTTAAAAGGGACCTTTTTTCCTTTAACTTTTCTTTTTGGTCTTATGAATCGCATGGTTACTTAGAGGATAGGTGGTTCCTCCCCCGCCCCCAAGCAGAATTTTGCCACAACAGCAAGGAGCTTCCTAATGGTTCTGATGGCACAGGGCACCCAGCTGCCATGTCAGAACTCCCTCCAGTTCCCAGCACAGGGCATGTCAGATCTGACATGTCTGCTGGACCCAACACAATGTACAGTCATAGTAAAAATATATGAATCACGTGTAGGATATATAATTTCATAACATCATAGTTACAGGGCGCATTCTCAAAGTGTGACCCCTCTATATAAAAAAAATCTTTTAAAAAATTATGATAGCTATCACTACTATTGTTTCTCTGATTCCTGGATCTAAAAAAGTGGCATTGGGAGCGGTTAAGAGAGCACAAATAGGAATAACCATCATAGTTTTATATGATGGCCAAACTAGACATTAGGGATCTGTAAGCCAGCTCGCAGTTGAGCTGGCTTGAACATGAAGCAGATCAGCTAAAAGGCTTGATCTTGAGCTGAGCCAGGCCCAATTCGGTTCAAGGTCCAACTGAACCAGGTGAGCTGGTTGCACATGCGCACTGGCCAGTTGCATGACTTGGGTCATACAAATGGGTAAAAAAAAAAAAAAAAGGCCAGTGCACATGCACAGAGGCCCCAAAAATGGCCTCCATGCAAACAGAGGGCCAAAATGGCCCCGAAACAGGCCTAACTGGCCCAGGGAAACTCAGTGGAGGGAAGTAATTACTTTTTCTAATCAATTTTATACTCCCCGCCACCCTCGAACCAGGCCCAAACCAAACCAGGGCCCGGCTTGAGGGGTGTTTGACCAAAACTGAACATGCCCGGTCCGGTTTGAATCTGGTTTGGATTTGAACTGGGCAAAGTGGTTTTATGCACATCCCTACTAGTCATGACTTTAAACCTGTCAGATGGACTTGGGTTTTTTTTGTAAAAAGCTTTGGCGGGCTGAGTCCTGATTAGTCCTGTGACGTGGAAGAAAGGGTTTAGCGTAATCTAGATTGGGTTTCAAAGCTGCTATTTGTCCTGGGAGGCAAGCTTCTTTTGGTGCCAATGGCAGCTTGCCTCCTGATGCAAATAACAGCAGTGGGGGCTGTGATCCGGATCAGGACCCCCATGCCATGTTCCATATTTGGATTGGATACTGCTTTTTAGAAAAACAACTTCACAGTCACAGAGAGCCAAACGACATATTAAAAGTCACATTTAGTTTTGCCTCCTGACACCATAATAATAGTAATAAGGTTTTTCTGGAAACAACAACAATAATATGATCTCACACACACGTAAAAAGCTTGCAGTTTGCAAGCATGCTTCCTGCACCACAAAGTTCAGATTCCTGGCTGCATTTGACATAGCACAAAACCAGAGTTGGACACAAACCAGAATTTATGAATTCATGCAACTGCAGTATTGCCTAAAAATGGATCCGCGGTTTCCCTCCCCAGACTCTGATTTGTACCTTCAATTTGTGGTGAATTTCACTGCCTGTACTCTGGTTCTGCAGTGTAAGCATTACGTCCAAACGTGGCACCACAGTCTTCCTGTCCGACAGCTGGAGTTGAGGGAGGAAGCTCTTCCCTCGCTTCAGTTGCTATTGGCTGCTGGACTGTCCTTCAGTCAAGAAGGAAGCACAGCCAGCCAGTTCTCTCTCTTCTCTGCAGTCTCACTGACTATAGAAAGTGAGTTCTCGGTTTTGTCCAAATTTGGTCGGGAGAGCCGGGGGAGTGGAGCTGCGGTTCCATGTTACATGAAAATGTGGCATCTATGTCTAAAAGTATACGGAAAAACCACCAAAGTTTGTTTGAACCCTAACCCTAACCCATGTTTTCCAATGGGAGAATTTCTGTACATTATCCAGGAACTTAATGAACTTTTCTGGGGTTTTCCATGTTTTTGGTAGTTTGGGAGAGGAATCTACCTGCAAAAATGACACATTTCTATCTTTTGCGGTTTGTTCTGGAAGTTTCATGTCAGTGCATGAGTGAGGCCCAAGCTGTGCTTTGCTGTGCTGTATTACATTAAAAAAGTTCTCAAAGAGTTTTACAGAACAGAATAAATGAGCTGATGGTTTACCCAAAGGAGCTAATTCCAATATAAAAAGAAACACAAAGGAAGCACCAGCAATAGACACTCTAGAGATGCTATGCTGGCTATCTTTTCTACGTGGCTGTTATGCTATGCATGTTTTATAAAATTATGTGCTATTAAAATATCCTGAGAAAAGCTAAACAGACTGAGAAGTAAGACTATTGTTTCTCATCCTCTTGTGTGTCCTCTGGCAACAGTATCAAAAGTGATTAAAAAAAACTTAAGTAAATCTCATCAGAAATGTGGCTGACATCTAGAGCAACAGAACGCTTGTGGAATGTGCAAATGTGCACTAGTGTCAGAAGTTAGCTTAATTATAATAAAAACAGGGATTTGCACTATTGTGCCCTTACACAAAAATTCCCATTAAAAAAAAAAAAGGATGTGCCACAGGTGCGCAACTGTTGTACAAGCACAAGTACATGTACAGTAGTGCAACACTTGTCTGGAGGGCAAGTACTCCATTTCTCTGGATGTCAGCTACTTTGTATAAATAGCAATTTGCCTCCTGACAAAGATAAACAAGTCAACTAAATTCAGGCACAGAATCAATGAGATGCTATCTTTGGTTGGACCAAACAGTAGTTTGAGGATGTTATATGAGCCTTCAGGTTGCATAGACCCCTTCTTCAGACAAAAGTCAATGTTCAAAGCACAAAACATGGAATCGAGTACTTACATGCTCAGTGTGGTTTTGACAAAGAGCAGGAATGACTGCATAATTAGATTTCTTCATGGCCAAAAGTGTTGACGTCTTTCTGGTTCTCACATTGTAGAATTGGAAAGATGCCCACTTAACACAATGGAAAAAGCATTAATCTACTTGTAAAGCTGCCTAGTCTTTGGAGACAACAAACTTTACAAAAGCCGAAGATGGAAAGAAGAAATGGCCAAAGGAAATTAGTCTCCACTGATTTTTCCATAGTTTCACTTGGCCAGATTGCTTCTTATTAAAGTTTTCTTGCTTTATTTTAAATTTGAGACAATTATTTCTCTGTATCATCTCACTGATTCTACTTCTTTTTTTCTGAGGAATCTGAAGAAATGCCAACAGCTGGATGATAACATTGTCACTTACATGTTGTCAGTACACAGTTCAACCACCAGATGTCTCTATGCTTTATTTAAGATTCCAAAAGAAGAAGAGCCCTTTATAGGAATAGTTTGCTAGGTCTTCAAGGGAAAGGAGAGATTTATTGATCTCCCAATGAATATGCTGTGGTGTGGGGGGGTGGGGGGGGGGAGGATAGAGAAATTTTGGATATGTCCTGTCCAGGTCATGAAGTACTTTGGAAGGAGTTTGGAAGGAGCTCTTGTGAAGTCAAGAGGCATGCCAGGGCAGGCATCAAAACTTGATTTCTTTCTAAAGACAACAGCAAGCAGCAATCAACCAAGAAAATAAATAAATAAATCAACAAGAAACAAGGGAAGAAAGGACAAGGTGAGCTATTTAGGACTAGGATTTTATAGGGTTTGAATTCTGGCTGGCTAGGACTGTGTTTTTGACAAGGCAGTTTCAGTTTCAATTGTGTCTGAGAGCCAGAGGGTGGGGATTAGCTGCAGGTAAGTAGCTGTGTAGCTTGTAGGTGGGGCCACATCCTTGAGTTCGTCAATTTGGAAGGAGCTTAAAGAGAACCAGCAAGGCTTCCACAAGGGCAAAGCTTGCCTCACTAACCTTTTGGAGTTCTTTGAGAGTGTCAACAGGCACTCCAGTTGACATAGTTGATGATCCAGTTGATGATCCAGTTGACATAGTATACTTGAATTTCCAAAAATCTTCTGACAAACGTCCCCACCAAAGGCTCTTGAGTAAACTTAGCAGTCATGGGATAAGGGGACAGGCTCATTTGTGGATTGGTAACTGGTTGAAGGGAAAAAACCAGAGGGTATGAATAAATGGACACAATGGAGGGAAGTAAAAAGCGGGGTCCCCTAGGGATCTGTACTGGGACCAGTGCTCTTTAACTTGTTCATATATGATCTAGAAGTTGGGGTAAGAAGCAAAGTGGCCAAATTTGCTGATGACACTAAACTATTTAGGGTAGTGAAATCTAAAAGAGATTGTGAGGATCTCCAAACTGGGTGAGTGGGAAACAAAATCGCAAATGTGTTTCAATGTAAGCAAGTGATGCATATTGGGGCAAACCCCCCCCCCACACACACACCAAAAAATAAATCACATATACACTGATGGGATCTCAGCTGTCAGTGACTGACCAGGAAAGAGGTCTTGGGGTTGTTGTGGACAGCATTGAAAGTGCTGACTCAGTGCATGGAAGTGGTGAGAAAGGTGTGATATGGATCATTAGGAAGGGGACTGAAAATAAGAATGCTAGTATTATAATTCCTTTATACAAATTAATAGTGTGGCCATATTTGGAGTACTGTGTACAGTTCTGGTCACTGCATCTTAAAAAGGATATTGTATCACTGGAAAAGGTGTAGAAGAGGGTAACCAAGATGATCATGGGCCTGGAGCACCTTCCTTAGGAGGCAAGGCTACAACATCTGGGGCTCTTTAGTTTGGAAAAGAGGCGACTACGGGAAGACATGATTGAGGTGTATAAAATTATGCATGGAATAGAGAGAGTGGATAGAGAGAAATTTTTCTCCCTCTCACACAACACTAGAAACAGGGGCCAACTCATGAAACTGAAGGTTGGGATATTTAGGACAGACAAAAGGAAGTACTTTTTCACATATAATTGATCTATGGAATTCTCTGCCATGGGATGTGTTGATGGCCACTACCTTGGATGGCTTTAGAAGGGGCTTAGACAAATTTATGGAGGACAGGTCTATGATGTCTATTAGTCTGATGGCTGTAGGCCATCTCCAGCAACAGAGGAACGATGCCTCTAAATACCAGTTTCAGGTGAGCAACAGCAAAAGAGAGGGCATGCCCTCACCTCTTGACTATGGTGCTCCCCAGAAGCATCTGGTGGGTCATGATGTAAAACAGGATGCTAGACTAGATAGGCCTTGGACTCTTTGTCCTTATCTGAGGTGTGTTTGTGTGTGTGTCTATCGTAATACACTAGGGAAATCTGTTGTAGAATCAAAGAGCAGAAACAGGATTAAAAGTTCATCCAGCTCAACCTTGTGCCTAAAGGCTAGATCATCTACCCATTGGACCCCTGTTATCAGCTCACAAAATCAACTATTATATGTTGAGATTCATAGTTCCAATATCGCCCTGATAAAAGAGGGACATTCATTGAAAACAACACTGAACTTATAACATAATTACTGGGTGGGGGGAGTCTATACTTTTCTCAAATAAATGTAGGCCAACCTGAACATGAATTCACATTAGGATTTAAATTGTAGAAATGCAATATCATTTTGTTTCAGTACTACCATCATAAAATGGCAGCTTCTTCGCAGGACCAATATGGTCCTGACATATTTGCAGAGGGAAGTCATGTTATTATTTGGATGCCCCTTTAATGTACTTCTTTGTAAAGAGCGAAACTTCTAGACTGATTATGGTTGAAATGCTGCAAGTTCATTTGACCTCTAGAGTTAAGTACATCCTTGGGCTACCACTTAACACAACACTTTGGGAATGTAAAGTCTTAGGGTGCCTTTGGCCTTTCTACCAGCTCCTTAATCTGCTTACAAGATCTCCTTGCACTTTGACCCTTTGGAAAAACGTTTGCTGCACGTAAATGGCAAGACGCTTTAACTATTGTGTGGTAGCAATTATCAAGGCCTTAGAGAAATAGTAGGCAAGAGAGCATTCCCCAGAGTTAAGGGAATGGACGGGAAAGGGAAAACAGACATTTTGCCTTATAGAACCAGTTTAACTTTGCAGTGCAACCAATTTAGATTTTAAATTTCATAAGCCAAAAGACAGATTCCTGCTCCTAGGAACTTACAAACCACATTTAGAAAGTGTAGGAGTCCAGGGTAAGAGGAAGGGGTAAGAAGGAAGTAGCAAAGCTGACAAGGAGGAGGAAAAGTTGGCTAATTTTGTTGCAGGCACCATGAAGAAGCTCACTGAAGGAACTGAGGGTCAAATCACACAGCCAGGTTCCTCATATGGAAACTGGAACTAGCTAATGAGAGCTAGTTTATATGAATGGCTCTAATAAATCTTCTTTAATGAACAAAAGTCTAAAACCACATTAATGAATTGTCCTCCAATAGAAGCAATGTATCAGCTTACCTATATCCTCAGCTGATCATGGGCCACTGCTGACAACTATCAACTGACCAGTCAGCTACGTACAATAAGGAGCACTGCATGCACTTCCCCACTCCAGCACACTTTTCTTGCTCCTGCACAGTCATGTGGGATGCAAAACATCTGAGTCACACCTATTTTTACAAGTGTGATTTGTACATTCCACCCCAATATGACTATGTGGGCAGGCCCGGATTGGGCTGCTGGGACACCAGGACAATCCCCAGTGCACCCTTAAGCCACGGAAGGGCAAAAGGGGTGGCACCTGAGGTGGATGGGAGGGCTGGTGGTGGCCTCTGGAGGGCAAGTGCAGTGGCGAGTGCCAATCCCAGAAGTCACCTCACCCGGGCAGGGATGCTCCCATGACTCCCATGCTGGCTCCCAGCTTCAGCTCTCCCTACCTGCCACTGGCTCACCTTGGGCTTGTTGAAGACTGACTCCATGCTGTCTCCCATGACCTCATCCCTGCTTGTCTCACAGCCCGCCAGGACTGGCCCACCCTGCTGTCTTTCTGCGGGGCCGGCTCCACCCAGTGGACTACCTGCAGACCGGCCCGCCTGGTTGATTTGGGAGCTGGAAGGGTGGCTGAGGTATGAGGCCTCCCCGCGCTTTTGCTTCCCTGCCAATAGTAAGAAAGTGCCAATCATGCTTGGAGCCCAGCACTCCACTGGCTGCAAATCCTGCTCAACTCTGCCTGACCCATGCAGGAAGAAGCAGCAGAGCAGCTGCTGGGGGCATACTAATCCGAGGGCTGCATGGCAGCTTTCATGGCCTAAGGCCAGCTTCAGTGGGCAGATTGCTCATCTGCTTGGACACAGGCCAATCAGAGCTCATGTCACTTCTGAGGTGGTACAGTCCTCCACATTCACCACATGGTACCACTTCAGATGTCACACTGGGATGTGTGTAATGTGCCTTTGTGGTTTTTTCCCCCTTGTCACCCTCCCCTGCATGGAAATCACAACCTGTGTTGAAAGTGTGTGGCACCCTCCCCACATACATTCCACCACCCTCTCAGCGTCTCCAGTCCGGCCCTGTATGTGGGGACCGAGTTGGCACATTGGATGGGGAAGACACATGCCCACACTCAATCTATGCCACATGTGTAATGGCCAGTCAAATAAAGATTAAGGCTGTTCTCACAAACAACCAAGCCTGGGCTTTGCTGCCATGAGAACCACCATGATCCATGCAGATCCTGGTGCTGCTGCTCTGCCAAACCCAGCTCTTAACCTGGCTGCCAGGATCGTGTGTCTGCTCAGGCTGCTTGCAGCCCAATTAGATACAGAAATGATAGCCTAGAATGCCTGTTTCCCGAGGGAATCACCCAATGCACCTGACTTGTTGGGCGTTGCATTGAGGGACATCCCAAGGCTGTAATGCATCATAACAGCCTCTGGAGATCAGTGCTACTTGGAGCAGCACAGATCATCTGGGAGAGCAATTTAAGCCCCCAGCAATGTTTACTTCATTGTCCCGGGGGAAGGTGACTTGGACCCAGCCTTCCCCTCGCCCACCTGCCTGCCTGCTCACCTGGTCGTGTGAAAGGCCTTATAGTCTGAACCACTTGATATTGATTAAACTTTTTGTGCCACCTTGACAGTTTTCAAGGGGAATCACAGCTGTAGGATATACTGGCATCTCCAACCATCTACAGTGAGGGAAATAAGTATTTGATCCCCTGCTGATTTTGTCCGTTTGCCCTCTGACACAGAAATGACCAGGCTATAATTGGAATGGTAGGTTTATTGTAGCTGTGAGAGACAGAATAACAACAAACAAACCCTCAAAAGCCCAGTGCCCAAAAGTCAGCGATGGATTGCATTGTAGTGAGGGAAATAAGTAGTCGATCCCCTATCAACCAGCAAGATTTCAGGCTCCCAGGTCTCTTTTCTCTTGTTTCTGAGGTATTGAGTGTGGATTCTATGATAGCAAATGAGATTTTCAATGAGACACCATGAATCCACTCTAATATGGGAAGCGAATTTGCTAAATATATGTTAATAGTCCTAGTCACCACCCAAACATACCTCACAAAAAAATCATACATCAACATGTTTGTAGAAAGGCTATCCATTCAGGGAAACATTTTAGGACATCACATCAACATTGGGAAGAGGGTAAACAGCTTTTGTAGTTTCTCTTATTCTGAGATAGTACTACAGGTGAAACTCGGAAAATTAGAATATCGTGCAAAAGTCCATTAATTTCAGTAATGCAAATTAAAAGGTGAAACTGATATATGAGACAGACGCATTACATGCAAAGCGAGATAAGTCAAGCCTTAATTTGTTATAATTGTGATGATCATGGCGTACAGCTCATGAAAACCCCAAATCCACAATCCCAGAAAATTAGAATATTACATGGAACCAAGAAGACAAGGATTGTAGAATAGAACAATATCGGACCTCTGAAAAGTATAAGCATGCATATGTATTCAGTACTTGGTTTGGGCCCCTTTTGCAGCAATTACTGCCTCAATGTGGCGTGGCATGGATGCTATCAGCCTGTGGCACTGATGAGGTGTTATGGAAGACCAGGATGCTTCATTAGCGGCCTTCAGCTCTTCTGCATTGTTTGGTCTCATGTCTCTCATCCTTCTCTTGGCAATGCCCCATAGAGAATCTATGGGGTCAGGTCAGGCGAGTTTGCTGGCCAATCAAGCACAGTACACTGTATACTTTTCAGAGGTCCGATATTGTTCTATTCTACAATCCTTGTCTTCTTGGTTCCATGTAATATTCTAATTTTCTGGGATTGTGGATTTGGGGTTTTCATGAGCTGTACGCCATGATCATCACAATTATAACAAATTAAGGCTTGACTTATCTCGCTTTGCATGTAATGCGTCTGTCTCATATATCAGTTTCACCTTTTAATTTGCATTACTGAAATTAATGGACTTTTGCACGATATTCTAATTTTCCAAGTTTCACCTGTATATAGACTGTAAAGCACCTACACTAAAATAAAAGTAAATTTTCCCCACAGATGTACAAGTGACTATAATTTCTGTGCTTCTCCTATTAGGAGAGGCCACAATAGCAGTAAAGAATTATAGTTTAGTGGTAGAATAACTGCTTTGCATGTGGTCATTTCAGTCAATAGCATCTTCATTCAGAAAGGATTTCAGACAATGGAGTTGGAGGAAACGTGTGCCTGAAACTTTGGGGAGCTCATGGCATAAACAACACTAGGCTAGATGGTGCAATAATTTGACTCGGTATAAAACAGCTTCTTTTATTCTTTCCAAAATGTATTTCAGTGACTGGTCTATAAGCGTTAGGCCTGTGCAAAGTTGAATTGGTAAAATCAGAGGGGTTTGAAGGGAGTCTGAACCCAAACTAGGTCAGCTCAGTTTGGATCGGACTTCTCCAACCCCTTTCTCAAAAAATTGGAGCTTCCTAGAGCTCCAAATTGTGGTGAGAGGGATCTTTTTTGCCATCATGGATAGGGGAAAAACCAATCTTCTGCCCATTCACCTACCTTCCTGTGAATAAATCTGATTTTTAAAGAATTTTTAAAACGTTTTTGGCCTGGTTTTGACTCACAACTTCAAGCCGCAGACAGTTTCCGGGTTTCTACTGAGATTCTCTCATGTTACATCACTTCCCCTGTGAAGCACGTTTGGAGGGGTCCAATAAATAGGACCCTTGTGTTGTGAATGTGGCGGGGAAGGGTAGTTTGCACTGTGTCAATGGAGAGCAAAAAACCAGAGCTTTCCTGATGAGGGAGGGAATTTGGTCTACTGAGATTTCGCGAGAAGCAAGGAAAAGGGGAGAGCATAAATTGGGCTGTATTATTATATTTATTATTTCTTGTTTACACAGTCAGACAGGTGTTATTGACTGGTTTGTTTTATCTAGACATCAAGTCCGTTCCAAGGACCTGGGATGTCAGAATTTTGTTATCAATATTGTTCTTGTTGTTGTTATAGATATCGTCGCAGAATATAGGCTCTTCCCAGTAATGTTGCTTTTTGTAATTGGCTGATGGTGATTTCTGTGACCTATTATTTATTTATTTGTTTGTTTGTTTGTTTATTTATTTATTTATTTATACAGTCAGACAGGTGTTATTGACTGGTTTCTTGTTTTATCCAGACATCTAGTCCTTCCTGATTAATTATTATTACTGTTTTCACTGTCAGACAGGTGTTATTGATTAGTTTGTTTTGTCCAGACATCGAGTCCTTCTCAAGGACCTGGGATGGTGATGTCTGATTTTCCAGTTATAGTGTGCAAATATTGATCATGTAGTGGCTTATTTTTCCATTTTTTCTGCACGGTTCTTGACTTGTTCTTTCTTGTAGGCCTGCTTTGTTTGATTGGTATTGAATAGTTTCTCGTTATTGACCTTTTTAAGTGCTTCTTAACTGTCCTTGATATATTCTTCAAGGCCTTTTTTCTCCTACTGTTTGATAGACTTGTAGCATTCCTCTTCCACCTGAGCTGCGAGGGAGGTATAGCCTATCTACATCACTGTGGGGGTGCAGAGCATGATTGATGGTCATCATTTTCCTGGTCTTACGATCTAGCGTCTCTAGTTCTGCCTGGGTCCAATCTATTATTCCTGCAGTGTATCTGATAACAGGTATAGCCCAGGTGCTTATGGTGTTCCCACCATTGAGTTTGGACTTTAGGATTTTTCTAACTCTCCCGATATATTCACTTCCAATCTTTCTTTTAACTTCAGTGTGTGCAGTGTTATCAGCCTGGAGCACAGTTTCTCAACCACCGGTCCCTGGACTGCTGCCGGTCCCCGAAGGGTTGAGTGCCGGTCCCTGACTGGGAGTCAAACCCCCCCCCCCAACTGCAATCAAGGCACTCACTTCCTCAATTTTGCACATGGCACGGAAGAGGAAGAGTATCACGGAGGCTCAGGACCCTGCTTCCGCCTTGCCTCCACGTGTTGCTGAGATCTTCCTACAGCTATCTTATTCCCTATCTTTACAGCTTCAAACTGTATGCAGCGCGGGAACATCAAGGAAAAGGTATGGCATTGGGTGCCACTTGAAGGGCTGCTGGTTCTTGCATGCTCATTGTTTGCAGCCAAAGGTTGATTGATTGAAACCCAGCTGCCTATTGCGGCCGAGGCGCCTTGAGAGGGAACGCTGTTTCCCTCTTGCTTCAGTGGGGCGTTATGGTCCCTCGGTCCCCTGTAACCTCCTGGTCTGCACTGCTGGTGGAAGATGGCAGTCCCCTTTGTGACCTCGCCAGGGGGTGGAACCTCTGGCCGGGATCATGCCGCAGTGAGGGCTAAGTGGCAGAGGGAGGGAGGAGGGCTGCCTTGGCTCAGGCTTTGCAGAAAGGGAGTGCAGGTGGACCTTCCTTGGGGGAGGGGGAGCAAGCACGCATACCAAGGAGGGCTAAGTGGAGGAGGGAGGCGGTGTGGTACGGGGAAGAGGCAAGATACTATTTTGTGCATTCATGCAAAAGGGTCATTGGATGAATGGCACTGGAATGAAGTGATCCTGGGGATTTGATGTCCAGCGTGGTTCGTGTCTGATCCAAACCGATTTAAAACCAGCTGCCTGTTGCGGCCAAGGCACCTTGAGAGAGAACGCCGTATCCCTCTTGCTTTGGTGGGGTGTTGTGGTCCCTCGGCCCCCTATAACCCCCTGGTCTGCACCGCCAGTGGAAGATGGAGATCCCCTTTATGACCTCGCCGGGTGTGGGGGACAACCTCTGACCGGGATCATGCCGCGGTGAGGAGGGAGGGAGGAGGGCTGCCTTGGCTTGCCTCGCAGGTATGCGAGGGCAGCATGTTGGATCACGTGAGCTGCGTGGCCCCAAAGGCAGGCTGGTGTGATTGGCGCACGCAGGGGAGTTGGGAGGGGGGCACAGAAGTGTGCATTGTGAGAGAGGATGGGGGAACACCTGCTACACTCTGGTGCGCAAGCACAGTGGTGGCAGCTCTTGGACCCAGGCGACCTTCCGAGCTCAGTCCGGTGCACCATTGCCTCACCCACCCTGAACAGTGCCTCATCTCCCCAGTGAAGAAGATGAGGTATCCACCACTACAACGCCCCACGCCCTCCACCATCTCAGAATCACCCCCTTCCCTTTAATGCCAGGTTCTCACTGCTCTTCTTCACATTTTCTTTCACTGTTAAAAAAAAGCCCCATTCCCAGCACCTGCCATGTAACCGTTTTTAAGGAGTTTTGGAGGAGCTGCACGGGTTTCATTAGGTCTGCCTCACAAAGTGCACATCTAAGAGCAGGATCCAGATCAAGCCAGGTGATCATGACCAAGCAGCATTGACACAAATGAGAGATGACTAAATTAATTTCAGTGGGTGGTCCTGACTAACGTGGTCTGGATCCGGCCCTGCGACTACACAACTCCTGCTAAAACTCCACTTCCATCATGAGAGGGTTAAACTGTAGATTTCCGGCTCTACTGAACTTGCCCAGTTCTCCTCTCCTCACCTCCTTTTTGCTTTGCTTGACATCCAGCCTGATGAACTGTTTTGGGGATTTCAAAAGCTAGCTTGTGTGTTGTTTTCATTGGCCCCATGTAGCTTTTATATTTTTCTAATGGCCCAACATCCCCTCTCCATTGAATAATCACAAGCACCCCCACCCTGCACATACTGAAGACATACTGGAGACAAATTTGTTCACCCATGCTTTTAGATTCAGGGGTTCTCAACCTTGGGTACTCAGATGTTGGTGGACTTCAACTCCCATAATCCCCAGCCATAATGGCCAAATGCCATTGTGGTTGGGGGTTATGGGAGTTTAACTGAGGGTTGAGAACTAAGGTTGAGAACCCCTAATATTCCATGTTTGCAAAAGATTTTAATGCTTATATTATTTTAATTGTAAACTGCTCAGAGATGCAAGTTTTGGGCACTATAGAAGTCTGATAGATAGATAGAGAGATAGACAGAGAGATAGAGAGATAAACTTGAAACCCCTTTACTAACTGCTGGTCCAGGAAACTGCGCATGAAGAATGTAACGGTCCTTGAAACTCTGCATGAAGAATGTAGTGGTCCTTGACTCCAAAAAGGTTGAGAAACACTGGCCTGGAGAATGCCCAAGTATTTGTAATGTTCTTTCTCTTCCAAGTTCTTGATCTTGCTTCCATTGGGCAGTTCTGTTCCTTCTGTTTTTGTTATTTTTCCTCTGTTCATTATTAATGCAGCACACTTGTCTAGTCCAAACTCCATTGCTATATTGCTACTGAATATACGGACAGTGTTCAGCAGTGATTTGATTTCTGACTGTGACTTTCCATACAACTTCAGATCGTCCATGTACAGCAGATGGTTGATTTTACTTGATGTTTTAGATGTTTGGTATCCGAGGCCTGTTGTGTTTAGTATTTGTGAAAGTGGGGTCATGGAGATTACAAACAACAGAGGGGATAGTGAGTCCCCTTGGAAAATACCTCTTCTAATGCTAACCTGTCCAAGTGTCTCGCCATTGATTGTTAACTGTGTACTCCACATGCTCATTGCTTTTTAAATAAATATCTGAATGTTTTTGCTGACACAAGTTGTTTCTAAACATTTTAGTATCCATGTGTGAGGCATTGAGTCATAGGCCTTCTTGTCGTCAATCCATGCAACACTTAAATTTGTTTTTCTTCTCTTGCAATTTTCTAAAATCATTTTGTCAATCAGCAGCTGGTCTTTTGTGCCTCTGGTGTTCGGGCAATTTCTTTTCTGTTCAACTGGAAGCTGTTTGTTAGTTAATAAGTGTTGCATGACTTCATCTGCTATTATTCCAGTTAATAATTTGAACATGGTTGGCAGGCAGGTTATCGGTCTATAATTACTTGGAACTGCACCTTTTGCTGGGTCTTTCATGATGAGATGAGTTTTCCCAGTTGTTAGCCATTGTTAAATATCACCTCAATATCACCTCCTTGCAAAATGCGATTGAGCTGTTTTGATAGTTGTTTATGGAGGCTTGTTAGGTGTTTAAGCAAAATCAAGCCTCCATAAACAACTATCAAAACAGTTCAATCACATTATTATTAATTATTATTATTATAATCATCATTGAGTTTGCCTCCAGAGGGATGGACATTCTCCCCAGGCTTGAGCTTGGCATCTGGCCACCGTAGCTTTCTTCAAGAAGGCAGCCAGCTGGCTTGATCCTTGTGAGGGTTTTTCAGGTTAGAAGGGTTACTGTACACTGGATTGTGCTGGGGGAAGGATAGCCTTCGAAGCTATCATCATGAGAGGCTGTCAGCCTCAGGACTTTAAGGTTCTTCCTCTCCAGGGCCACTTCCCCAGTCTTCTGTTGGGTTTCCTTTAGTTACATGTCCTGCTCCATGTGTCCAGATTTAAATTTTATGACAGGGCTGGACCCCCATGGGGTGTTTTGCTTATCATTCATGGCAGAATGGAGCAGCTATCATTGGGGTCCCCTTTGAGTAGAACAGTCTTTGGTCATCTATGGCCTTCAAGCTGGAGGTTTCCCAGGTGTAATTGGAGATTATAAATGCTTCAATGGAATTGTCGCTTGATGATCTCATGCCTCTTCTCCGTACCTCTCCCCAGGCTCTGGCAGCTGGTGGGTGGTGGAAGTGCAGGTGAGATATACACTGGAGTTACCTTGTCCCTCACACTGAGGACCAAAGGTGGATACCCACCAGACATTCATAGGGGAAGAAGCTCCTGGCAAATGTTAAAAGCCTGGTGCTAATCCTGTGTTGGCATGGGACCTGAACAGGCTAATGGTGTGCTCTTAGGTTGAAATGCCTTGCATCAGTTGGCTGATATCCTGAGATATTATGGCCATTATGCAAGGCTTGAAACAGGTGGGATGGCAAAGCAGATAGGATCTTGTCCTGTAGGCTGACATGTTTTTCAAGTAACCAAGGTCCACACCATTCACCAGGAATTCTTTTCCCAATAGACTCTGCCTTTCCCAGGTTGGTGGGAAAGCTTCTATGTTGGGCCTGAGGGCAGGCCTTAGCATTCTGTTGGTTAAGTGTCCTTGTGGCGGGACAGGCACCTCCTTTAAGTAGCACACTTCTGTGGAGGTGGGAGCTGGAAGACAGATCAGAGTTGCTGTTTTAGATGTGCAAAACCTGCCCCCTTTGGGTAGGTTTTTATGGTGGGTAGCCTTTCTCATACTGGGGTGCTATTAGATCTGAATCCAAAGTGAGCTAAATTTTCTCTGCCTTTGGTCAATCAGCAGGTGCTGAAGCAAAGAGCAGGTGGTGAGGTGCCTTTGCCCCAGTCCTAGCTTCGGCTGCACTGCCAGGGCAGGTAGATGCTGTAGTGTAGTTGACACGTAAGCTGGGGATTTACTCATCTGCCTTCCAGCTGCCCTTTTCTCCTTTCTGATGCTGCTGCTGCTGCTCAGTTTTGTTATTGAATAAAGTTTGGCCAGGCAAATTATCTGTGCCCGTCATCTACCCATGTGCGCTTGTCTGGCATGTTCATTGTTCTCAGTGCAAAAAATTATACATTATTATGTACTCCCAGTTTTTGTTGTTGCGCTAATTATTCTACTTTAGCAGTCTACAGCTGGCTTTGAAAAGCAAGGATTTATTTTTGCTTACATGATATGGTACCATGACATGAAATCCTGATTACACTAAAATAAACTGAAATTTTGCTAAAGCAATTTATTTTTCCATGAGAGCCTATGAGGACAATTTCATTGCAACCCGATACCAAAAACACTGTTTGTTACCAATGTTATAATTTGACTATCACGGTGGTAACTGCTGACTGTAGTATCATTTTGCTGCCTTTTGTAAAGATAATTTTCTGTATCTTCAAAGGGACTGACTTTAATCTCCTCATGCTCCACAAAGGAGCTTGAAGGCAATTTCAGTGAGAAAGAGAGCCACACCTACAAACCACATTTATTTGAAGGCACTGCGCAACTAAGAGGATGTAGAGAAATTAGAGGAACAGCAAGAGAAATTATTAAACTGCTCAAAAGGTGGTTTATGACAAATGATGAAAAAAGAGAGAGGGGAAAACCATTTACTTTGAATGCGAGAATAAGCTATGTCTATGAATAGTCTGACTGAGAGATGACTGAAGGGGAAGCTGAGCTCTGTCAGGTGTTTCCAACAATGGGCTAGAAGGAAGAGGCTGGCTGAGTAAGAGTGTCATTCTCACATTGTGCAACATACTATTGAATAACTTGGAAGAAAATAAGGTTTTCTGGCCAGAACACACTCCATGGGGCCATTCACATGACCTACTGGGTGGGCAGGTGGGGGGGGGGGGAGGCTCCTCAAACCTTGACTTCCCCACAAGACAATCACTATTTCGCTGAAGGGAGTGCGGAGTGTGTTCTCACACAATCAGTCCCGCTCCACGCAACGCAGAGCAGGTTGGATTGATTTGAGGCCAGGACACATCCCAGCCCCTGTGAAGCCCGCAATGCACCGCATGACACATACACTCCATTAGGGATTCCCCAAAGAGACGGGTGCTCTAGGCACCTGTCTCTGTATGTGGCCAGGCTGGAAGCAGCCATTGCTCGTGCATAAGCATGTAGCCGGGGTAAGGGATGCTTGCTCCCTTAACCTCGGCTAACAGCTGGGCTTAAAAGCCAGGATAGGCAGTGCTGTCCCACCAGGATCGGGCCCAATCCCTGCAGTTCTCATTTGCAGCCCAACCACAGCTGTTCATCCCTAGCCCGGGTTAATCTGCGCATGAGAACAGCCTCCATGAGTCTGTCATCTCTGCTTAAATTCCTGAGAAATCTCACACCAGGTTTTTCTGAGGAATCTCACATTAGGCTAGCCCGATTTTCTCCCATCATGAGAACAACCGGGCTGGGCTGCGAGCCCGGTGGTTCATAAGCAGGTAACCCGCTAAACTTCCCCTGCCTTTAAACCAGGTTTGCAGAGCGAGCGCTCTGCAAACCCAGGTTTTTTAATCATGTGTTGCTGCAGTGCGGCTCTGCGCCATGGCAACTCATGAGTAGACCCCCGACTGGGAGGCTGAAAAGCAGCGTCCCAGCTCGGGGGTCTCTCCAGCATGCCCTGAGTGCTCGCTCAGGGCATGCTGGAGCTTCCAGGGGCCACACGGCCCCTGAACTTCCAAGCCCCCGCCGGCTCTGTGACAGAGCCGGCAGTTGTGTGGGTAGCCACTGTGGCCACCTGGAACAGACTGCTCGTCTGTGGGGAGAGCGGACTTAGCCCACTCTCCCTGCAAACCATCTGCAGGCGGCTCCCACTGATCTTGGGAACCGCCTTATATTGTAATATTCTTGATTGTGGAGACGAAAATGTGATGGCCGCATATCTGAACAGCTCAAAAACCAGAGGCCAAATATCAAGAACCACAGTACTCCAAATTCATGATTTCTAAACTCAACTCATAATTTTAAGACATCCTTTTATTTTAAATATTTGTGGTTTGAGCATACGGAGGCTTTTGGCCATTCCAGCTTTCTCCAAAATGTAGGAATATATCACACTAACAGAATCCCAGGAATTGTTTCTGGAAAATGAAGAGCAGATGCCACACATGATTTAGAATCAAAGATGCATGGTGCATAAAAATGTGTCAAGTACAACACAAACACAGACTAGCTTGACTTCCAACACATTCTTCCCAGATTTAATGCAAACTGCATTAATTGAGCAAGTATTGTGTGGACTTGTTCCTTGAGTTCAAAATCTTATTGCAAACATGTATTTTTGTTATGCAGAATAGCTTCTCTCATTAGGTTTGTGTATAGCCAGACATTTGGTGGTGGGCAACAAAGCCTTGATTCATTATTTCAGTCATTGCCAGTTACTCCATGGCAGTAGATTTCAGTCTGTATCCCATCTGCTGGAGGAAGGGAGTAAAAACAAGATAGTTTTGCAGGCTGAAACAGACCTGAAAAGTGAAAAACTGACAAGAGGCTGTATTTTTGGTTAAAGATATACGAGGAAGACACAAGAACATAGGAAGCTGCCTTATACCGAGTTAGACCATTGCTCCATCTAGCTCAGTATTGTCTTCACAGACTGGTGGTAGCTTCTCCAAGGTTGTAGGCAGGAGTCTCTCTCAGCCCTGTCTGGAGATGACAGGGAGGGAACTCGAAACCTTCTGCATGCAAGCATGCAGGTGTTCTTTCCAGAGCGGCCCCATCCCCTAAGGGGAATATCTTACAGCGTTCACATGTAGTCTCCCATTTAAATGCAAACCAGGGCAGACACTGCTTAGCAAAGGTGACAAGTCATGCTTGCTACCAGAAAACCAGCTCTGCTCCCTAAGGCGGGCAGGCATGCTTGTCTCATAATAAAAGATAATAATATAATTATGAGACATAACATTATGAGACATGCTTGTCTCATAATATGTTATCATCAGCAGTTCAAAATATAGCTCATTGGCTGCAGTATATGAAATAGCAGGCTGTGTGCTATACATTGCCTTAGTGCATTGGCAGGCACATGTGTTAGAGATGAGATGCATTGCATTCTATTTCCTGCTTGGAGACTTCACTTTTAGAAAACTGATGCGTGGGGGAAAGAAAATCAATGAGGAGGGAATCTGGGACCCTGAAGAAAGAACTGTAGCAACTACCGTACCGCACAAACAATAATTTTAAAAGGCATCCCCTACCCTAGTGGCAAAAATAGAGGGCACTATTTTACCAGGAACAGGTTCCAAGAAAACAGTCAAAAAAAGTAGCCCACGAATCTGAGTCTGCAATATACAGACCTGCTTTTCTGGCTGGGTAGGATTTGCCTCCCTTAAAAGTAACCACATTGATCTGACCTCAGCTATGCGCACTAGAGCAGAAGCTGTAAGAGCACTCATGATAAAAAAAAATTTCACTGATAATTATAAATTATTTTTCTTTCTTTCTTTAATACATTTCCATACTGCCCCATGCAAGTCCCTAGATGGTTCACAATCTTAAAAAACACAAGAATTAAAACATTAACACAATTAAAACAGTTCAAAGTACAGATAAAAACTCAAAAATTTTAAAAACTTTAAAACTATATTCTCAAAGCCTGATTAAACAGGTATGTTTTCAGGTCCTTTTAAAACACATACAGAGAAGGGGAGGCTCTAATTTCATTAGGAAGTATGTTCCAAAGTACCAAGGCAACCCTAGAAAAGGTCCAGTTTCTAGACACCACCAACTGAGCCATTGGCAACCGCATATCTCCTCTGGTAAAAACTGCCCATTTCTATTCATAGGAGTTGAAAACAGATTCACATACATGAAATGTTCACCAGAAATCTGCCTGTAATGTGGGGGTGGGGAACAACCCTCAAAGTGGATGTACTCTGATTGTTCAAACAGGAGGGCTTCTAGAAAAAGGGAACAAGGATCACAGGCACACTTTCCAACAGAGGCTTCATTTGCAGTCTTTTTCAAAACAACCCCCTCGCCCCTGTTTTAAAAAAGAAAATCTGCTTGTGGGACTTTGTTGTGCATAAATGAGAATAATGAATAGTCACCTGGAATTGAAGGATTTTTATTCTTTAAGGAAATTAACCTTGTTTAAAGGAAATGAGCATTCAGAGGCCGAATGGAAAGCCATAATTTAAATGATATCAGAAGTCAGTTTCTTTATGTAATGTGTTGTTAAACAGTAGGGGGGAAGTTTTCACAGGGCAGCCTTAGGGAACACTCAGAAAAACTATAAAGCATATTCACATGCATGGCTCCAGTATATTAATAAATTATGCTAATTAGAAACCAGGGATTAGGGGAGGCAAAGTCAAATAATGGGGCAGAACCAGGGCTCTTTCAACTCAATTTGCTGCCTATTTGGTGTAGGTTCCTTGGAGCCAGTTAGCTATGATCTTGTCTTCGTTCAAAGAAACAGAGCTTTATTTTTGATTCACTGAAGATGACAGCGTCACTATCAGGTGAAAGAGGGAAAGCTTTCCATGGCCAATGTGCAGAGAAAAATAAAAGGAGAAATATTTCCTCAGCTTTACAGTCATCCTCTTCTCCAGCCTGTTTTGAATAATAATAATGTAACACACACAGGACAAATACATTTATTTAGGGAAAGAAATTCTGCAAGTGAGAAAACAGGATATGAGGAAGACAAACAACAGGCACCTTACACTGTCTCTTCGGGAAATCTGCCTATAATGTTTAATCCACTCCTTTTGAATTATTTAACATATCCTCTACTACCCATGGAAGTGTCTGTGACAGAACTTAATATAGATTAGTTTAGAATAGTTGTATTATTGCTGTTGCTATGTTACTGACAAATAAAGGTCCTTTAAAGAAACAAGCTGCAGAGGACTCTGGGAATGAGTGTGTGGTGGGGTGGGAATCAGACTCAATTTTAATTAGCTAGTTGTGATGGCTGTGAATAGAAGCCTGCATTGGCCTTTTCAGAGCTGTATGTGGTGCTCTTGACCAATAAATGCTGTTTTGGCTAAGCTCACTGGTTATCTGGAGGGAAACATTTGTATTATGAATTGTTAACTGGGCATGTCTACACTACATATCCAAGAAGATCAAAGGTTTGGTGTAAATAACATAACATATTTAATATAGTATTCAAACAATCTAATTCAATATAACATCTACAGAATAATTCACCAAATCTCATGTCCAACATAGTGCTTATGGTTATCTAAAAATAATGTAAGCTAATTCTCAACATGATATCAACATAACTTCATGGTATCTCTACATGTGACTAGGAAAGACCCTTATCTGGAGAGCTGCTTCCAGTCATTGTGGACAACAATGGGTCATATAGACCAATAGTCTAACTCAATATAAGGCAGTTTCGTATATGTTCATATAATTCTTAGCATCCTCCCAAAATTAATTTGTGGGTATTTTCAGTCACTCTTACAATTAAATTGTTTTCAAACCAGTCTGCATTTGCAATGTAGAAATACTGTAATGCTATTTTCAAAAAGCTGTTTCCCCTTTTCCTTGTACTTTAAAGCTTGCTGGAAAAGCTTCAAAAAATGATAGTACAATCACTATATGAATTAAGCTTGTATAGATATGTGAAGGCTTTTATGTATGGGTTTTTTTGGTAATTTTTACTCCTGTTACAAATTCTTTCAAAGTACATTTGGATGAACTCTACTGGGTACTTTGGAAAGGACTCCTCAGAAATATATAGCATGCTTTTTAAAAACTGGATGCCCAGAACTGACATTTAGGAATAGTCTAATGCAATAGCTTCATTCAATTTACATTTACCTTCTTTCACCTAGTGGATTCGAAAAGATGAACATGATTTTCACCCCACCAAATATCTGCTCATGTGGACATCTCTCAAGGAAACCTACTATGATCAGATCATAGCTGCCAGTCGTAGTTTAATGCTAGTTAACCACACTGGTGCAGCACAGGTTTTCACCTCACGCTCCTCAGGAGCACACCCAGCTTGGCAATAATAGTTAACCTTCTAACTACTACTACAGATATTTATATACTGCTCTTCAACCAAAGTTCTCAAAGTGGTTTACAGAGAAAAACAAATAATAAATGAGATTGTCCCCAGTCCCAAAGGGCTCACAATCTTTTAAAAAACTATGGTCACTAGGATTGTAAGAAGAGGTCCTTTGAATTGTGATCATGCAGAAACTGTTCTGAAGATTTTGAGGCTATTCTGACAATCACCAGAAAATGGGCTAAGGGAGCCTAGCCTGCTTTCTGTTGCTCGTCTGAACCACCAGGCTCGCAGGCAACCACCAGGCAATCACCAGGCTCTCAGGTTCTAAGGCGGCTAGCCTGTCTAACTGCCGCTCACCCTAAACCATTTTAACAGAGCGAGCCCTCCATTAACATTGTTTATTTGATCATGTGTCAGATGACACACTGGGGTGGGGGGGAGTGGAGGGGGGACCCCAAGAAGGCACTGTACACTCTCACGGTGCCTTCCTGGGGTTCGGGGAGCTGGGGCTCTGCCCAGCAGCACTCTCCTTCCCCCAAAGCTTTCAACAGAGCTGTGGACGGATGCAGGAGTGCACAACCAGAGCAGCCGCTCATCTGGGCAGCCAATCCAGCCACCCAGCAACGAGCGACTGTGTGTGTGGGGGGGGAGAACGGGCTAAGCCCGCTTTCCCCGCACAAACCCCATCTGGCGCTTCACACCAATCGTGTGAAGTACCTCTTTGTTTATCAAGGGGAAGCTAATGGACTTGGCAAACAATTTGACCATAGGGTAACCAGTAGTCATTAAAACTGCAGTTTTTAAGGCCTCACAGAAATCTAGACAAAATATACTTAGGCAAACAGAAAAAACTCAAGATAAACATGGAATATTCTCATTTATCATATAGATGAGGAGAATCATTTTTAAACACCGGCATCTGGTTGAAGATACCTAGTATAGGAGAGAACTATCACAGAATTTGTTAGTGAGGGCTGCCATAAAGTCTGTAAGAAAAACTTAAAAAAAAAAATCATGCTTATATCTCACTCTTCCTTCCAGGAGCCCAGAGTACATCGTTATTTGTTTATCCTCACAACAGCCCTATGAGGTAGATTAGGCTGAGCAATACATGACTGGTCGAGAGTCACTCAGTGAGTTTCATGGCTGAACGAGGATTTGAACCCTGGTTTCCCCAGTCCGAGTCACCACACTGGCTCTCTAAATATGTTGGTACTTATAAATGTTGTTCTTGCAGTCATATATAGGAGGGTAAAGAATATATGCATTCTATCTTGAAAAACCATTTTATATTAATGTGGGGGGGGGGCGTTAATTGTAATATCTTAAGTAGTTTATATTGTGTGTCAATTTGTCCTTGTGGTCTTTCTTATATGATCACACGACACAAGCACTTAAAATTAGTACACAAAACAAATTTAAAAATGGAACGGGAGATACAGCTTCAATATGATTATTAAAAGATTATAGAGATTTTGCAATAATGATTGTACCCTAGATAAAGGTGATCCATCCCAGATATTCAAAGAATTTTGTTGTAGAAAGAAATAGGGATGTGCACGAATTGATTTTTTCATTTCAGGTAGCACCCGAATTGAACACCCCTGATTTGGGGGGGGGTCAGAATCTGAACCCCCCTGAATCACCCCAGAATCTATTTGTATCTGAATTTTCCAAATCCAAATCAATTCAGATTTTTAAAAAGGGTCCTGGGGACAAAAGAGTGGGGTGGGTGGTAGTGCCCAATGGATGGAAGCTACCACTCAAATTTCAAAGAAATTGGGCAAAGGGGTGATTTTTAAAGAATTTTTTGAAGTTTACGCATCTTTAAGCTTTTTTTTTCCATGGGGAATAATGGGGATTTCGGAAGCCTTAGTTATAACTCCCCAGGGGTGTGGCATCAGGGTGACCCAGATGTGGTGGGTGGTAGTGCCCCTATGGGTGCAAGTAAGCTACAACCAAGGTTTCAAAGAAATTGGGCAAAGGGGTGGTTTTTAAATGATGTTTGGTGTGTTCTGGGGGCAGATACAGGACAGAAAGGGGGTTTCGGGAGCAGAAGAGTGGGTCAGGTGGTAGTGCCCCAATGGGTGCCTGCTACCATCCAGATTTCAAATAAATTGGTGAAAGGGGTCATCTTTAAAGAATTTCTGAAGTTTGTGTGTCTTTAAGTTTTTCCCCCATAAGGAATAATGGGGATTTCAGCAGCCCCATAACTCAACTTGGGGGGCACCAGGGTGGCCCAGAGCGAGTGGTGGTGTAGTGCACATAGGGTACAACCACCCCCAAACCCACAAGCTCACGAGGCACTGGATTTTGTTGTTTCTGAGGTGTTCTGAGAGTAGATTCTCCGGTAGCGAATGAGAGTGAATTCATTTTCAATGACAAAATTACACATTTCAATGACATGTAAACTTCAAAAATCATTTAAAAATCACTCCTTTGCCCAATTTCTTTGAAACATGGGTGGTAGCTTCCTTGCACCCATTGGGCACTACCACCCACCACAACCTGCTCTGGGCCACCCTGGTGCCCCCCCACGTGGAGCTATAAGGTTGCTGAAATCCCCATTATTCCCTATGGGGAAAAACTTAGACACACGTGGACTTCAATTCTTTAAAAATCACCCCTTTGTCCAATTTCTTTGAAATTTGGGTGGTAGCTTCCACCCATTGGGCACTACCACCCAACCCCATCTAGACCACAAAATTGAGGTTCGAATGTCCGAATCTGAATCGGGGATTATTTGTTTTGTGCCCGAATCTGGGCAATTGAGGACAGGGGTTATTTGTTTTGTCTACAAATCACCCAAATCGGCCAGATTTGGGTACAAATCATTTTGTACCCAAATCATTTCACACATCCCTAGAAAGAAATTAGTTGTCTTTCTTTAACTCATGGCAGCACAGCTGACAGCCACACCAGCCCAATAAGTGGAGTTTCTAGAGAAGGAAGAGAGGGTTGAGGGATTAAGGGTGAGTGAGAGAGGGTCTGGGGCTCCATGGTGACTAGGACAGGCCAAATTGTACTTCAGCTCAGAAACAAGCCAACCTACTTGCCAGTTCTGGGGGGAGTAGCTCAGCTTCTTTCCAAGCAAAAGTCAACACAAGCCACAGGGATGATCACCCATTCTAGGGACCCAGCTTGTAAACAAACCCACAAAAGAGGACAGAAAAGGGGCAAGAGCACTGATATCTGCTAAGTGTGCTTCTGCAGTCCCTATGCTGTCAGCAGGGTGCCGTTCACATTTTGGATGCCTTGTTTCTGATTTTATCACTGCGATTCAGTGATATAATATAGTATGTCCGTTGCAAAAAAGTAGTTGTATTTTCCTGTTGTAGGGAAATTTCCCCATTGTAGATTCTGGGGATCATTTTACTACAGTTGTAGCGTGTAATCTGGAAAGCACCTTGGTGCAAAAGCAAATTAAAATCAGTGCATCTCTGCACAAGCCTACTAAAGGGTGGGCTGGTTCCCTAGCAGAGATGCAAGCAGAACTTACTGTTCCTTCTTCACTTCCCAGGAAGAGGATGCTGCTGTAATCATGGTGGAACCAACAACGAAAGTGGGATTGGATTGTCAGAGACCTAGCAATGACCTCCTTACATCATACAGACTGCTTCCATTGCCACCAGATAAGCTAACAAATGCACAAGTGAGGCTATGAGAGGGGAAACAATTATTAATGTTGGTTCAGTTTATTGAGAGTGCAAGGACGTGGTGTAAGTGACTTAAGTGGGGGCTGAAGAGGGGTGTGCGTGCAAAGGGGGGTGGATTGGCATGGGAAACCGCTAAAATGTGAAGAACTATTTCAAATAGCTTAGGCCCTGGGTATTTAAGAGAAGGTCTTTACCATGAGTTCCACTGCCTGTTATGATAAACTGGAGAGGTTTGTCTGTGGTTGCCGCCAACTCGTCTGGCAGCTACTTGGGAACAGGCCTTCTCTGTTGCAGCCCCTGGACTTTGGAATGTGCTCCCTGTTGAAATAAGAGCCTCCCCGTCTCTGGCAAAATTTTAAAAGGCACTGAAGTCACATTTATTCACCCAGGCTTTTAATTAGAGTTATAGTATAGAAATTTTTAATACTGGGTTTAAAGTGTTTTTAATGTTTTAGATGATTTTGATTGTTAATTGATTTGGTGTTTTGAATGGCTTTAATTGTAAACCGTCCAGAGATGCAGGTTTTAGGCAGTATAAAAATATTCCAAATAAATAAATAAATAAATAAATAAATAAATAAAGTAAGTCTGAATTTAAGATGATGCATTAAAAGACAGAGGTTAAATACAAGTTATACCTGTATTTACCCAAAAGACAGAGGATTATGAATTTAAGACCCCACCCCCCCCACCCACAATATTTAACAGGCAAGACCGGGGGTGGGGGACTCAACTTGGATTCAGGTAAATATGAGACTTTCGAAGTTACTGATGCTAGCTTAATTCCAGAAACTTTTATCACGCTTTATGACTTTGCAGTTCAAGTGCTATCCCCTTGTCACAGTAAGTAGTTCCTTCAGCCCACACATGGTTTTCTAAATATCAACCCCCCCATTCGAAGTAAGTTTTTCTGCTAATATCTGAAGAGCTTTGCAATGGCCAGAGGACTAAGTGTCAACCCACCATTGCTTCTGCTCCCTAGATCTCACTGCTTTTTGTACATTTCCACCTCAATATAAACATGGTTAGAATTCCTCTCTAAGCTGTCCCTTTTCGTGGAAATCTAGTCCATATTGGCTCATGATCTAAAGTCACTCAACATGAAGAAGTATCACTGCTGATTTTCATAGGAGGGTGCAGCATGCCACTGTGGAGAGGGGAGGAGGAGGGCAAGTTAGACTGGGCCATTTCAGATCTTTAAGGAGGTGGGGAAAGTTTCATCTCCTCCAGGAAATAAGTTCAAGTGTGAAAAGTCCAATCCAATAGCTTAGAAAGGTTGCACAGCAGGACCTAATGGAAATAGACATAAAGATAGACATGTACACTAGCCCAAGTTCTCATATGAGAAAATGTCTAAAACATAAGAAAACCCACTCGGCATAGGTTTAATATCTCTAATAAATGGCCACCTTTTAGCCTCAGGAAAGGGATAGGTATTCATCTTCTTAAATTACTTTTTAAACCAATTTTTCTTCTCCCCCCTCCCCTCCCCCTCCCCCCTTTTGAGGGAAAGGGGAGGGGGAAGGGTGGTGAAAGAAAACAGAGGCAAGCCAGATGCCTTTCAGTGCTTTGATCAGTTTCTATGCAGACAGCCAGGCTGCCTCCTAGCACCTCTTTAACTACAGCTTGCCAGTAAGAAAATGAGCTGTTTTAACTCTGCAATTATAGTGCCTGCTGAATGCCTGTCATCACAGCAATAGGAACCTGATCTGAACTGTATATCCACCGGAGAGAGAATTACAGCAACCAGGGCAGAAAGTTAAATACCCCCTATGGCTGTGAGACTCACATAAACGAAGGAGCCCACAGTCCCCCCATCCCTCTCCCTCTCCCCCCACGTGCACTGGAGTAGTAGATATATAAAGCACAGACAGATGACATGGCCTTTTTAGTCTGCCAAAGGAATAAACTCTCAAGAGATGCCACTCTTTTGATGGAGCGGTAGGAACATAGGAAACTGCCATACACTGAGTCAGACCATTGGTCCATCTAGCTCAGTATTGTCTTCACAGACTGGCAGCGGCTTCTCCAAGGTTGCAGGCAGGAATCTCTCTCAGCCCTATCTTGGAGATGCTGCCAGGGAGGGAACTTGGAACCTTCTGCTCTTCCCAGAGTGGCTTCATCCCCTGATGGGAATATCTTGCAGTGCTCACACATCAAGTCTCCCATTCAGATGCAACCAGGGCAGACCCTGCTTAGCTATGGGGACAAGTCATGCTTGCTACCACAAGACTGGCTCTCCTATCTAAGAGCACCTACTTGGGCTACGAGTGGAGCTGGTGAAGCAATAAGAAATGGATGCTAAATCCTAAAATCCTAAACAGACTCACACTGGTCATGTGTTCAGGAGTGATGGAGCCCCTTTGTGGGGAAAGAGTTGGATGGTGATCCTGCACTTCAGTAGCACCTCATGACTTGGAGATGATTTGGGGAGTTTTTATACCATCAGACACAGAAGGACCAGAGAACTCTCTCTCCCCTCGCCTGGTAACACCTTTGAGACTCACCTTGGGAAATGTTGCAAGGCGTTCCTTCCCTGTTCGCTCTAGTATGTAACCCTAGTGCTCCTATTGACCTTTAATGATATACAGGGAGCTGGTCCAAATGAAACATTGCCCTTCCCAACTGAGAGGTGAGGAAAAGTAGCCAACCAAGAGGACGGGAAATTCTGTGGCAATAGGGAGAATCTGCAGAATGATTAACTTCTCCATTTCTCTGTACATCAGAAAGGCTTGCAACTCTGAGCATTCTCCTTTTGAGCTCTCTTCTATTTTGATTCAACTTCCCATCCGATTGGCCCAGCCTGCACATTCCAGCACTCATTTATTCTCTTTACTAGCTCCTGAATAGATGTTCTTTCTTCAACAGATATAGCCACAAACACCCCGACCCAGCTGGTGGGAAGGAGGGAAATAAATGTTCTTAATTCGTAGCCTTTTGAGAGGTATTACATGCTTTACAGTTATGCGGTGGAGGAGTGCAAGGTTGTGGCAGATGGGAAAGCAATGCAATAAAATGCCAATCCTGGTCTGCCATCCCCTGATATGCCATTGTGGCTGGAGATGATGGGAGTTGTTGTCCAACAACATCTGGGGACCCAAGGCTGGGGATCCCTACTGTTATACTTAAGAGTGTGAGTTGAGTCCAAAAGTTCCTGGACCTCTGGAAGTCCCTGTAAAATGGTGTGTGGGGGGGGATGGAAAGCTCTCTTAAAAACAACAACACAGGAGGGTAAAAGAAAGACATCTTAAAATGAGGAGGATAATTGAACCATCCTTGTTTTTAAAAGGAGAATAAATCCACCCCCACTTCCATCCCAGCACAGAGGGGGTCAAGCACCCCACCAACAAGTAGTTTGCCCCCTGTGCCTCTCCATTTATGAACTCAACTGGATTTATTTCAGTGCAAATATGTCCAGGATGAGAGTGTTATTGTGAAATATACTGTTATTTTGATTTCAAAACTCTAATCTATAGGACACAAGCTCGCCCACCCAGAAATGCATTTTGTCCCTTCTGTGCCCCTCCCTGCCCCCCAATTTGTTTCTGGTACCACCGCTGTGCCAGCACATACACTGTGCTCATATATTTCTGATATTGTATAATATGAGATGCATGAGTTCTAGCAAGTGACTGGGGCAAGCTGATCCTCTCAAACTTCTGCTCTGAAATATCCTTCTTCAGCCCAATATTGAGCTGAAAGGCAAGTGTGGCTACATGGAGTCTAATCTGTAAAGCCAGTATAATTTACAAGATTGTCAAAGACTTTATTACTTACATGTGATGGAAGTTAAAGGTACCACCTCAAATTGCAATTTCCATGCTTTTTAGAGCATGAATGAAAATTGTAAGCACCTTTACACTATCTTAAGCCTAAGGCTTTTTGATCTTTTAAGAGAATACTAAGTATTAGGTGTGTGCATTTTGGAATTTTCTCATTTTGATTTGTATGCGAATCGAAACACCCCCGTTTTGTTTTGTACCTGAATTTTCAGAATCCGAATCACCCCTATTTCATTTTGTAGCTGAATTGTCAGAATCCGAATCGATTTGGACTTTTAAAAAAGGGTCCCAGGGCAAAAAGAGTGGGTGTTGGTGGTAGTGTCCAATGGATGGAAGCTAAAACCAAATTTCAAAGGAATTGGGCAAAGGGCAGATTTTGTGTGTGAATTTTTTAAGTTTACGTGTCTTTAAGAATTCTCCCATAGGGAATAATGGGGATTCCAGCAAATGTATTGCTTCACATCAAGGGGAAAGGGGTGGCCCAGAGTGGAGTGTGGTCGGTGGTAGTGCCCAATGGGGGCAAGGAAGCTACCAGAATTATTTCAAAGGAATTGGGCAAAGGGCTGATTTTTTGTGATTTGTTGAAGTTTTAGTGTCTTTAAGATTTTTCCCATAGGGAATAATGGAGGTTTCAACAGCCCCATAATTCCACTTGGGGGGCACTGGGTTTGCTCAGAGCAAATGGTTGTGCAGTGCACATAGAATGCCAACCACCCCCTACCCAAAAGCCCCTGGGGTACTGGGTTTTGTTGTTTCTGAGGTGTTCAGTGTAGATTCTCTGGTAGCATATGAGATTTTCAGTGAAAAACAAGAATCCACTCTCATATGCTACCAGAGAATCTACACTCAGAACACCATGGGAACAACAGAACCCAGCACCCCATGGGTTAGCAACCCATGGGATGGTTGGTACCCTATGTGCACTACACCACCACTCGCTCTGGGCCACCCCAGTGCCCCCCAAGTCGGGTTATGGGGCTGCTGAAAGCTCCATTATTCCCTATGAGGAAAAATCTTAAAGACACGTACATTTTAACAAATCACAAATAACCAGCCCTTTGCCCAATTCCTTTGGAATCTGGGTAGTGGTGTACTGGCAGGCACCCATTGGGGCACTACCACCCAACCCACTCTTCTGCCCCTGAATCCAGTCCCAGGCTGACATGCAGTAGCCATAGCAGGCTGGGCTCAGGCTGGCAACAAGGCAGGCATAGGCAGTGGCATGGCATCATGGCAACTTGAGGAATGCTGTAAACTAGTTTTCTCTCTTTCTCTCAAATGAGGCAGAAAGGCAGAATGGTGACTACTAACTTGCTGAATGAATTGAAAACCCCTCCTTGAACTCCCTCCCACCCTTGCCCCTTCTTCTACCCTTCCCCTGGCCAATGTGGGGTCAGTAAAGAGTGGCAAGAAGCAAAAGAGCCAATGGGGAACAAGGAGGGAATTGTCAGCAGATCAGCCCATGCTTTAGGTCACCGGTTGGAAGGCTGGAAGGGCGGTAAATTCAAAGATATGTCAAACACAAAATGGAGACTGACTCAGAGATTGCCACAAAATGGAGGTCCGAAACAACAAAACGTTTTGTAGCCGAAACAGGGGTGTTTTGTTTTGTATACAAAACTTTTGGATCTGGAAAATGGGTGTTTTGTTTTGTCTACAAAACACCCGAAATGGGCTGTTTGGGGTACAAAACATTTTGTATCCAAAGTGTTTTGCACATCCCTACTAAGTATCAGGAAGCTATAATAGCTCCTTTGGCCCTTCTATTCTATGCTGCTATGTTTGTTTCCGTATAGCAGTAACTTAAGGTAGCAATCCTAAACATGCATTTAGAACCACCAGCTGACTTGTGAGTGCCAGTTCACACTGTCACATTCTTCCATACAATATCATGGCTATTTTATGATCATGTAATGAAAAGTTGTGGTTATACATGTGGGAAGTTAGCAGCTTTGGCCATAACTGTAGCAGCATTTTGTCTCACTATCATGGAGATGGCTGCAGGCTCCCCATGTGCATCGCGCATTTCATATACTGGTCTTTCTCTTGTGGTCATTTACCCTCATATCCAGTTGCACAGAGGAATTTGGCAATGTGGATTTGTCCCTGACTGAACCACACCACATACACATTTGCAACAAATTAAAAACACACACATAAGAACTATGTTGAATCAGACAAAAGGGCCATCAAATCTAGCATCTGTTTTTCATGGTCACAAACCAGATGGTTCTAGCACACAACCTGGAACCTTCTGACCCTGACACAACCAGGAAGGGCTGTGCACAAAATTTTGTGGTTCACCATGGATTTCGTGGTTCGGCTCAAATTAGAACCAGGCTTGAACTGGGTCCCCTGGTTCGAGTACCAGTTCAGCAAAACCGATCCCTTGACCAGTTTGCACTTGAACCATGCTCTAACCAGTTCAAAAAGTTCCAAAAATTCTGCCATAGAGAATAATGGGGATTCAAATGGGTCCATAAATCCCTGCGGGTGGTGCCTTGGGACTCCAAAGCATACTGGGTGGCAGGGCCCCATGGATGCGAACTAGAACCCAGCCCACAGATCAATCGGGCAAATTTTAAAGGAATTTTTTGTAGTATGTGTTCTTGGTTTGTACTGACTTCTTAGGGTGCTGTTCCCTATGAAAGCTGTACAAATCAAGAATCTACCTTACAGACAAATTCCTCTAAAATTACCCATTTGCCCAATTGCTTTGCAGGTTGGCTTGTAATTGGCATCCAGGGGGCTCTGCCACCCAACCTGCTTCAGAGTCCCTAGGTGCTGCCCACAGGGAATAATTGGCTGGTTTGAATGCCCACTATTATCTATGGTAGAAAGCCAAAAACCAAGAATCTACACACACACTGCAAAACCCAGGAAAAATTCAAAAATGTCTCTTTAAAAAAAACACCTGCTTGCTCAATGGCCTTGCAAGTTGGGGAATAGCAGCACCCATGGTATCCTGCCACCCAACCCATTTTGTGTCCCAAGGCACTACCCATGGCCAATAACAGTACAGCTGTAATCCTCACTATTCCCCATAGTAGAAACAATGAATGCAGAGACATAATCCATCTACAATGTCACTAATAAACATTGCAAGAACAGATAATCTATCCACACCAAAAAATGCACAAATCTACACTACACACTACTTTGCAAAACATCCTTCCTGGGGAAGGAAGCCAAAAACAAGCAAGCATACAAAGCACAGAGCTGAAAGAAATTTAAAATCACATACCTGGTCAGAAGTCTTCTTTCTTCTCATCATGTCTGCATGCTAAAACAAGTTTGCCTCAGGAGTCTGGCAGGGCCACCACAGCTTTGTCAAGAGCTTGAAAGGCTGATAGACACATGGTAGCACCAGCCCATACACTCATAACTGACGGTGTGTGCAGATATGAGTGTGCACACTAATACTACTTGAAGGGGGAAAGGTTAACATAACAGCAAGACCAGTTTTAAAAATCAGCTTTAGAAAACATTAACTATTTACAATAGCTACCTCCTGCTCCTGTGTGTATTCTGCCACAGCCCCCAAGTGCTGCTGGGTGGGGCCACCAGTTCATCAGCATCATGGGTGGTGCAAGTGGGATGCATACATGTCTGCATGCATCAGCAGCACTAATGGCAGACTGTGACATATCTGGTTTGGCCAGGATGGGGTAAGCTCTGAGCTGACACTGGTGTTGCAGGTGGGTGGAGGGTGGCCATGAGTCACTCATTCACTCTCCACTTCCAGCTCAGGGTAGCCCAGCGGGGGGTGGGGGGGGGCTTGGCCTTTAAGAAGACTAGTTGCTCCACCAAGTCAGCATCCAACCATGAGTGATGGCGTGTCACCACATCCCCAGTCATGGAGCACAGCCTCTCACTCTGGACACTGCTTGGTGGGCACAAGAGGAGGTGACCAGCAACCATTGCCAAGTCTGGCCAGATTTGGCTATGGGCTGCCCAAAACTGGATTTGATTCATCTCCGTGTCATCCTCCATTGGCTCCTGTAGGTACTGCAGAACGCTCTGCTCAACACCACTGCAGAGCCTGGTCAGTGCCTTCCAAACCCCTGGCAAGGCACCAAGGCACTCCTGTTGGAACCACATGGTGGAAATGCTGTCTGTGTTGGCACTGCCAGGGATGCCACACTGCTGGATTGGGAAGAGGGGGATCTGCCACTGCTGCAGGACATGGACTGTGCACTGGAAGTAGCTGTACCAGTACCTTCCTCCTGGTTCCTACCAAGCCTCCTCTGCTCCACCTCCCTAACCTGTTGAAACAGGAGGGCCCTCCACTCAGGCAGCTCATCAGGGGTGATGGTGCTGGGTCACACAGGCAGGCTAAAACATGGTCTGCCAACTGACCCAACTTGATGCATAGCTTCTCCACCATCCTGGTCCTCAGCCGACCTGCCAGGGCTTTGCCTTCCTGAGTGGTCAGCGAGGTCTGGAGCTCGCCCATCACCTTCTTAAGGAGAACCGCAGCAGGCAAAGCCTGATTCAGAGGCATTGCCTTGGCACACAAGCTCTTCAAGGCAAATAGGAAGGGCTGAAATGCCAAGACAGACTCGGAGATGAGCTTCCAGTCCAAGTTGGAGAGGACTGTCCATCCTGGCCAGGTCATGGATGGCTGTCTCTTGCTCCTGCAGGTTGGAGCAAGAGATGGGAGGAGTTCCACCAACTCTTGACATCCCTAGGGATGAGGTGTTGAGGCAGAACAAGCTCATGCTTCCATTCCCTGAGCAAGCACCTACCCTTCTCGCTCTGGTGGAAGTAGGCTGCAGTATCGCAGCACTTTTCCACAAGTGCAGCTGTGGCAGCAGCAAGACCTATAGGTGGACCACAACACTCCCTGGATGGTGCATTGGCCTCTTTGAGGCCAAGGCCATACATCACCACCAGGTGCAGAGTATGGGCCATACAGAGTATGGCACATATTGCAGCTGGTGGACTGCCCTCACCATATTAGGCCCTTTGTTAGTAACAATGAAGCCCGTCCTGAGGTTTGGCTTCCTGGTCAGCCATCCCTCAATGTGTCAGCTGATGATAGCCAACAGTTTATAATGGCAAGGGCTGGCCATAGTGGCAGCAGCAGCAGATGTCCCCACTCTCTCCTGCCCCCACCAGTGAGCAGTTTGGAACAGAAAAACAAAGTGCATTCTACTGACACTGTTCCACAGGTCAGTGGTGAAATGCAGGCTGGTGTTGGGCCCTGCTGACTTCAGCAGCCCTGACACGAGTCCCCTGCATGTCTAGTAAATGGTGGAGGGGCCACCCTCCAACTGAAGGTGGTTCTTCCAACTGAAGAACCAGGGGTCATCCCATGAAATTGATTGCCAGGAAATCTAGATCCAGCAAACGGAAGTACTTTTTCACACAACGCATAATCAACTTGTGGAATTCTCTGCCACAAGATGTGGTGACAGTCAACAACCTGGACAGCTTTAAGAGGGGTTTGGATAACTTCATGGAGGAGAGGTCTATTGACGGCTACTTGTTGGAGGGCTGTAGGAAACCTCCAGCCTCGGGGGTGGGGTGCCTCTGAGTACCAGTTGCAGGGGAGTAACAGCAAGAAAGAGGGCATGCCCTCAACTCCTGCCTGTGGCTTCTAGCAGCATCTGGTGGGCCACTGTGCAAAACGGGATGCTGGATTAGATGGGCCTTGGGCCTGATCCAGCAGGGCTGTTCTTATGTTATATGTTAAGGTGGTCCTTGAGGGGATCTTGTACTCAGGGGCAAGCACCTGGAGTAGCCGACAGACGCTGGCATTCTCAACCATCTGAAATGGCTGGTCATCCAGAGCCATCATCTCCCCAGTGGTCCAGGTGACGAGGCATGTGTCTGGGCAACCAGGACACTTGCCCACTGACTGCACCCACTGCATGACAGACAATGTCCCCTGCTTCAGAGCTCAGGTGCGTCCCTTGTCACCACTGGAAGAATGCACAGTAGGTGCTCTAGTGCTGTCAGCAGTAGAAAGGATGCCCAGGTGACACTGTAGGATGTATCTCTACATCGATGACATCCCCAGATGCTTTTCCTTTCCCCTGCTCACCTGTGCCTTATAGTGGACACAAGCAGCATGTGTGGGGTCACCTTGGCAGAGCTCAAAGTGATCCCACACACTGCTGCTGGCAGCAGTCTCTGACCACTTGGGTAATGGTGGTGCTACTGGGCCTGCTGGCTGCCCACTGCCACCACCCCTACCACTGCCCTCTGTCTGAGGCTAAGGGCCAGGCTCAACAGGAAACACTTCCTCCTGCTCCTCCTCAAACCAGAGTGGGTGGGGGGTTAACTGAGAGGTGGAATCAGTGGGGAGAAGTATGTAGAAAGGGGTCGCCTGGCTGGGCTAGCAGTTGCCAAGACCTCTTCTTCCACTTCTGCCATGGGAACAGCTTCCCTGGAAAGGGGAGCACTCCCGTCCCACAGCTGCAGAGCAGGGCCAGGCTCCTCCGAATAGGAGAGTCTGCACACCATCATTTCATCAGGGCTGAAGAATTGGGGAGTGGGCAGCTGCCCCTCCTGCCTGCCTCACTCTGACCAGCAATGGCAACTCTGCCTCTGCCCGCCACTCTGGTCCAAGCCATGATTGGGACCCAAGTGGAGGCCATCCATTATATGTGTGAAATTTAAAGTAAAAAACCTTAGTTCCTACTAGCAACCTAAAGAATTACCCTCTCCTCAAACCAGTCTGGCCCTGTTTCAAATACAAATCAAGCAGGGCAAGGGGTTTAAAAAAAAAATCTACTTGCTGTCAGACGTCTTCTGCAAGCCCAGCACAGCAGCACACACCGGCACTCACTCACAGCTGGGGGGGGCGCACGCACACACACACACGTACCCCACAACAGAAATAAAACACAGCACCCAGTGAAATCCACTGAGTGCTGCACCAAATGAAAATAAACCAAAAGGCAAAAAAACCCAACACCCCAAAAAACCCAACCCCCCCAAAACCCAACCCCCAACCCCCCAAAAACCCCAACCCCCCCAAAAATCCCCCCAAATCCCCCCATCCCCCCAACCCCCCCCCCCAAGGAGAGAAGAAAAACGTGCAGCAGCAGATACAAAGGTCCAAGGGCCCATAAAGTCCTGGCTGGGCAAAGAGCCTTGTTGGGCAGGCAGGAACAGTACTCCTCTTCTTGAAAAATCATTAGGAGTCAGCCAGGAAACAGCAGAAGCAGCCAAGCAGTCTTAAAAAGCAGAGCAGTCCCTCACAGGACAAGCAGCAGCAACAGTATTCTCACAGCAGAGCACTCAGGCCAGCTTTCCTGGTCTCCACTCCAAGAAACAGAGTGGTTTAACCAGGTCCCGGCTGTCCTTAGATACATTTGAATCCCCTTCCTTTTTGTTCCCCCTCCTCCACCCCAGCCAATGCGGGCAGAGTTGCCCCAACAACACTGTGATTTACAGGATGGCAAGCCAACTGTGGGAAGGGACATTTACTAGCCAATCAGAAGCCAGTGCCAGGAGAACCAGTCAGCCACTGGGGAAAAAAAAAAGTAAACATGGACTTAAAATGGCCACCACCAGCTCCGAAATGCCTCCTGCACTTTAAAATGGTACTTTAAATGGCCCCCAGATGATCAAGCTGTTTCAAACCTCTTCATATCAAACCAGGTTCAGTTTGGTTTGAACTCGGACTGGCCTCATTTCTATGGGGCTGGGCCAGTTCAAACCCAAATCAGTCAAACTGGGCCAGTTCAACCTGAGCCAGTCCAGTCCAACTCAAGCCAGTTTGCACACCCCTACAACCAGGGCATGAAATCAACAGCCCTCCCCAGCAAATGGCATTCAGCACCCTCATGCCTGAACACAGAGGTTCCATATGGCTGTCATGACTAATAACTGTTGATAGACTTACCTTCCAAGAATTTGTCTAATCTCCTTTTAAAGTCATCTAGACTAGTGGCCCATCAATTCATCTTGTGGTAGCAAATGACATACATTAATTCTGCCAGTGAAGTTTGTGTGTCCTGAATCTACTGCCAATCACTTTCATTGGATGATCCCAAGTTCTAGTTTTATGAGGAAGGGAGAAAAAACATTTCTCAATCCCCTTTTTACTATCAGGCATTCCCAGTCTTGGGCCCCCAGATGTTGTTGGACTACAGCTCCCATCATCCTTTTGCCACTATGACTGGGAATGTAATCCAACAACATCTGGGGACCCAAGGTTGAGAACCCCTGCTTTATATCAAGTATTTTATAAATTTCTTTCACGTCAGCCTTTAGTTTTATTTCTCTAAACTAAACCACTCCACATGCTTGAGCCTTTCCTCTTATGAAAGGTAGGCCAAATCCTTAATCCTTTTGATGATGGAGAAAGTCATGGTAATTCAAATGTATTAAAAATAAGTCCTAAGAGACTTGACTGCAATACTCCATGTGCCACAATCACTACCATTTTAACATGTACATTTTTTTAAAAGGACCGTGAATTAAAAATGGAACTGTTCCCTCAGAGTTAACAGGAAGCCGTGGCACGTAAAAGGCTGTGCATAGGGGCCAGGATTCCAAAAACTCTTTATACTAGGGATGTGTAAATCAATTTGGGTAAAAAATGATTTGTGCCCAAATTTAGCCGATTTGGGTGATTTGTAGACAAAACAAATAACCCCTGTTCTCAATTGCCCAGATTTGGTACAAAATAAATCACCCCAGATTCACACCCAAAAAATTCAGAGATTTGGACCTCCATTTTGTGGCCAAAGTAGGTTGGGTGGTAGTGCCCAATGGGTGGAAACTACTTCACACGTCTTTAATATTTTTTGAACTTCACACGTCTTTAAGCTTTTTCCCATAAGGAATAATGGGGATTTCATCAGCCTTAGTTATAACTCCCAGTGGGGGCATTAGGGTGGCCTAGAGCAGGTTGTGGTGGCTGCTAGTGCCCAATGGGTGTAACGCGTGAACTTCAAAAAAAATTACAAATCAAATCTGGGGTGATTCGGGGGTGGGGGGCAGATTCGGACCCCAAACAAATCAGTAATGATTCGGTTTGGGTACAAATCGAATTTAAAAAATCAATTCGTACACCTCTCTACTTTATACTTTGCATTAATGTGGTACTTTTGAGTGTTTAAAGTATATTAGCTTGTTATAAGTCCTACAACAACCCTGCAAGGCAAGTGAGCATTATTATTCCCATAGTGGAGATTGGGGACTCAGGCAGATCGACTAAATTCCAGCCAGTGACTTCCTGATCTGCAGCTCAGTGTCTTTGCCTGATCTTTACACCAGCTCCTTCTCTGCCCTGCATTCAGATCTCAAAAGAATGATTTATAGCCTTCAATCTGATAGACCCAAATTCAAATACTCGCCTGCAGATAACACCCTAATTTTGGTTCAGAGGGGAAGAACATCAGATCTGAAAGTGCAAATCTGGCAGAGAGCTAGAGGCTACAAGTTGTTGGTGCAGGATCTCTCCCCACACCCCCCGCTCTCTCTCCACTTTTGGATGTGTATGCATGTGTTATATCAGCATTAAGGGATTGTTCCCCCCCACCCCCGCCGCTTTTTCCTGTCATCACCCCGGTCTGGATTAGTCTGAAAACCAAATTTCTTGAACCATTTAGATTCAAGTACTAACAATATGGATACATGTGCAAGTTGTATGTTAGGTCATAGCAGTTTCATATGGAATTTAATAAAATATTCAAATCAACCTCTCTCAGAACATGATATATACCAACTTTATCACATCTTTGTTCTCCTTCAGACCTCTCTTCAAAGCCCATTTATTACAGAGCCTTCTCTGTTTCTTTCTCCCTCCTACTCTTCACAATAATAATTGCTTCTAGGAGAAAGGGGTGCTTGCAGTCATATAACTCTCCCACACAGAAGACTGATCAGCACTGTCATTTCTAACAGCAGAGACCTTACATTTGGCATCTATCTTGTGGCCCCGATTGAGTAAGCATAATACACTCACAGCCCCAGGGGTTCCATGGGGTCCTTCCTCCAGCAGTATATCATTGCAGGTATAGGGCCTGTTTCACAGTATGGCCCAGAGGACTGTTTCTGCATAGGGTCTATCCTCACTTGATTTGAGAAAGAAGCAGCCCAATCATGATTGGGCACAGCTGATTCCTGAAACCATCAACAGAACCCATTCTCAGGAGTGTGAGGATCAAGATTACTTTAACACATCTATGGTTGGCAGCTTTGCCAAAGCAGATGTTCACCTTGGATTAGAATATTATAGGGATATGCACGGGTGAGGGTGGCTTGAAGGGGTGGGGGAGGATGGGATTATAAAGGTGGGGGAGGGTACCGGGTGCACTCCTCCTGCCAGCACTAGAGTTTTGCAAAATGCCTCGGTGGCAGCATACCTCCCTGCCGCCCCTTCTCCTTCTTCGGCCGGAAGTACTGGGCACATGAGCGATCACGAAGTGCACCCGGTATTTCCAGCCACTTCTGGCCGAAGAAGGAGAAGGGGAGGCAGGGAGGTACACTGCAACCCCAAGGCATTTTACAAAACTCCATCACCGGCGGGGGGGAAGTGGGAGAAGGGGAGCGTACACTCCCCACCCTTAAAGTCCTACCCCACACCCCCGAACAATCCAGTATTTGAACCTGTTCGGAGGCACGTAAAAGGGGCTCCACACAGGTTCATGCACATCCTTAGAAAACTAGCAGTGAGTTTAATGCTCAGGACAACCTCTTTCTGTCCCTGGGAAATGGGTTGCTGGCATAGTTTCTTACAAACCATAAATCTATTCTTAACTTAGAATTCATGCTTTATGCTCGTATTCAAGCTGGTGCTAGAATGGGTTTATCTAAGTCAAGGAATAGTTCTATAATGGGATTTATAAATGAGTACCTGAATATTTTATACTAAATATTGGAAACAGATATGAATTTAAACCATACTAATGATCACACCCATTTGGCATAACTGTGTTGGAAGGCTCAGCTACATGTTCTTAAGCAACCATTTTTGGAACAAAAAGGAGGTTTTAAGTGGAGCTCAAATGTTGGAGATAACCCCACCCCACCAGGTGTACCTTCTTTGTTACTATTTGCCAGTGTTTACAGGCCAACTCAGCTGCAGCCTTGGTGTCCTTTTCCAAATTACCTTTCTTCTCTTTAGTAGTAGTAGTAATAAAGTCATCATATAATATGTAATCAGATCTGATTATTTGATGATGTATCTAAGAGCCAATGAAGAGATTTCAGAATAAGAACAATTCCTACTCCGAAGCATGGCTCTCATTCTGAATTAGCTTTGGTTGCCCTCACTGAGATTGTCACATAGTCAAATTTGACTATGTTTACGTGATGATCTCATTGCAGTCGGGAAGAATGCTGATTTGAAAGTGGAGCGGGGAGAAGACACCCAAGCTGTGGTCATTCAGCGGTGGGAAGGGGATTGCAATGGGGGGGAAGGGGACTGCAACCGTCCTGAGACCTTGGGTTAGGACAGTATAAAAATGTGCTAAATAAATAAATAAATAAATAAAGGAGCACTGCCAGCATGCCAAGTATGCTGGGCATAGTCAGCCTGGATATCGGTGGTGGTGGTGGGGGGGGCTTTCTCTCTGCAGCATCACCAAAAAGGCCCCTTAGAAACAGCTGAAAAGGGGTCACTTTTCACACAGGGAGAAACCCTTGTGGCCCATCCCTAGGGAGTTTCTAGGCAAAGGCACAATCCTAATCATGCTTACTCAGATGTAAGTTTTACTGAATTCAGTGTGATTTAGAAGGCATAGTTAATAAAGAAAAAAATGTATTGAAAGGCCAACTTTTTTGGGTGGAGGTTTGGGAACTTAACATTACAGGGCACATGAGTAATTGGTCTGATATTCCTAAGTACTGAGCATGCATTATTTCCTTTGATCTGAGTGGAAACCACAAATATAGATGTGAAAACCTGTGGGTGGGAAGAAAGTGAGATGTAATTGATGGTAAATGAAACAGAGCTGTTTTTTCTATGCTTTGGAAATCCCAGAGAATGTTAGATTCTCAGTCATATCAGAACAGTGAGACTGTAGAACTCAGTGGGATTGTGCCCTGCAGTATTGTCCTGTGTCATGAAACTGGCACCATATTAGTGCAACTAGAGATCCCCAGGGCAAATGTAACAAATATGTGAGTTCAGGAAACACAGAATATAAAAACTAGATTGTGAGTTCACAGTTATCATTCTGTTCAGAGATTCAGGGCAAATCTAGCTGCCACCTGTCCAATCACCACCTTGCCCAGGGATTACTGAATTCACTCAACACCTTTTGGCTGAGTGAGATCACCTGAAACTGCCCCCCGCCCTGCCTCCACGTATGTTGCCATAAGTTCCTTCCATAGACAATATAAATGAAATAAACTGGCTCTTCTATGCAGCATGGTTTCTAGAGAGAGCAGTACCTTAGTAGGGGCTTCGGTGTTTTAAAAGCACTGCAGTACGAGGAGACAGTGTTAGATGATCAACTAACCACCACAAACTCCACTAGTCTGGCCTGCTCCTGTTTGATCCACCAAAATCAGCAGGTGAAGATTTTCATGGCATGCAGATAAGTATTAGCAGCTGCTAATATCTGCAGGTGAAATGCAGTTAAAGGTACAGAAGCCAGTTCAAAACTTGTCAAAATCCAGACAAGGCCTCCCTCAGGCCTAAAACATCATCACGTTAGCCAGCCTGGCTCCAGGTTTAAGGAGGCCCTTGGCAAACTGAGCCCTCTCCCTCTTCCCTAGGTTAGTCACCACAAAGGTGGTGGTTTAGCTTGGTGGATGTGATGGGAGAGAGAAGGCGATGACAGAGTGATGCCCGCAGCTGAGAATCATTCCACCACCATCCCTACCCACCATCACACAAAGGCTACACGCACAGCGTTGGCCTCAGGGATCCCAAGCAGTGTTCCCTCTATGCTCACACATTTTTTGATGTCTTCTCAGTTAATTTTAGATCCTGCTCAGGTTGAATCAGGAAGGTCCTACCCTGAATGAATGTGAGCCCACACTGCCTTGATACTGCTGCCCAGAACAAATCTAATTCTGGACACAGATGAAAAAAAATTTAGAGAGAACACTGATCCCAAGTGTGCTGACTCCTTCGTGATGCTGGCACTACATGGTAGTATCACATGATATGAATGCATCTAGTAGTAGAGCAGATTTTCCCCCACTTTATCATAGCAATTGTAAAGGAGGCAATACATCTTAATTTCTATTGTGTTTCAGAAGGCACCAGGAAGGCATGTTTCCTTAGCTTAAATCCAGTGGGTATATCTGACCATTTATTCCATGTATTGTGCTCTGAAACTATGCCTTTGAAGCTCATAAAAAGGCATTGGCAGGCTTCAGTCCTTATTCTGAAAACTTCACATGCTGTCATTGTGCACACAGGGCTCTCTAAGTATCACCATTTCTTCCCCTGCTGAGATGCTAATATCTGCAGCAGTGGAACCTGATCTGAAATGTTTGAAATGACGACAGACAAAGTGCTAAGGCAGACTTCTCATCCTACACCCACAGAATTCTTTGTGAAGACAGGGGCGCCCTCTACTGAGGAAAGTGTTCCAAAAGCCAGAAGGTAAATACTGTAATAACTTTTGTGGCATCTCCTGAATCTGTGTTTCTTCTCACACAGTATCAAAAACTGAACACTGTAATCCAGACCTGGCCTCGCAATATGTGACCCTGAACACAATCCAACAGCCACATCTTGTAACCTCCCAAAGGGTTTGACCTGCCCCTCATTTTTGACAGCAACAAACCAGAGTTGCGTTTATTGACTCTCCCAACTAACTGAGCCAAGAGGCACCTTTCAAAGTGGTGATTTTCTTATATTTAGCAGGAGGAGAGCAACTGCCCCTATCCAGCCCCAGCACAACATCCCTCCACTGGCTGTTCCTGGTGTCTTCCTTGTGTTTCATTTCAAATTGTAAGCCCTTTGGGACAGGGAACCATCTTATTTATTACTTTGCTTTCTATGTAACCACCTTAAGTAGCGCAGCAGGGAAATGCTTGACTAACAAGCAGAAGGTTGCAGGTTCGAATCCCCACTGGTACTATATCAGGCAGCAGTGATATAAGAAGAGGCTGAAAGCATCTCATACTGCGTGGGAGGAGGCAATGGTAACCCCCTCCTGTATTCTATCAAAGACAACCACAGGGTTCTGTGGGTACCAGGATGGCACACTCTACCTTACCTTTCTATGTAAACCACTTTGAGAGCTGTTGAAAAGTGGTATATAAATATTTGTTGCTGTAGTAGTTGGTAGTGTTTGGCATAGTGGTTCATGCTGTACATACATGCTGCGCAGACATGCTGCTGTGCACATAGGGACAATGGAGCAGGGGAACAAATGTCTCTGGGCTTCAGGGCCTGCCCCTCCAAGGCACCCCTCGCTCCCTGCTCCATTACCCCTCACTCTGCCACCAAGGCTGGGAACATCAATGCCAGGTGCACGACCAGTGTGGGGAACAGACGCAGGGTGCCCCCTCACCCTCTCCAATTGGTTGAGTGCTTTCTTTAATGGCTGGTGAGAGGAAGAAAGGAGGGCGGAGGCGTATCTAGAGAAAAGAGTTCCTAGGGCAAACACTGAAATTGCGCCCCCTGTCCAAACATCTGACACCCATCTTTCAGATAACTTTACCACAATATCAGCTGAAAAATACAAGTCAAGCTCATTAATCTTTTAATATTTCAAAAACTATTTAGCAGTGGATATAGCCAGATGAAAAAATGCTGGGAAACTACAAACTGCAGTATGCTGGGGCTCATGAAATACCCAAATACTATGTGGAGGTGTACTTGGAAAACTAAACAGAAGTGCCTGTCTAATTCTCTACTATGCATTGTAGCATCACTATTACATAAGTTTTAAAAATCAATGGAGAATTTGACTTTCCCCAGATACTCTGAAAATAATTAAAGGATATGCAGAGTAAACTGTGTCACTGCTTGGAATATATTCTAGTCTTTCAGAAAGACAGTTAAAATGAGAGAAAGAGAGCAAGAAATTCTCATTGGGCCTTATTACCAAGTATTTCACACTGATTCAAAGACAAACTCATCATTAATGGCCATATTATTAAGACACCACATTTAACTCCCTGGTGGCGCAGTGGTAAAACTGCCGCCCTGTAACCAGAAGGTTACAAGTTCGATCCTGACCAGGGGCTCAAGGTTGACTCAGCCTTCCATCCTTCCGAGGTCGGTAAAATGAGTACCCAGAATGTTGGGGGCAATATGCTAAATCACTGTAAACCGCTTAGAGAGCTCCGGCTATAGAGCGGTATATAAATGTAAGTGCTATTGCTATTGCTATTGCTAACTCACTTATCACAAGAAGCAAAGTAAGAGCAAATGAATACAATCCTAGCTCATAAGCTTCAGCTCAGTATTCACAAGCCCTGATTCTCTGTACATAGTGCCAAACTAAATATGTGTACACTGACTTATAGTATATTATTTTTTTTTAAAAAAAATAAATTTACCTGTAGCCCTTTCGGGGGGCTTCCTAAAGGCCAGTTGGGGGGGTCCTGCAAAGGTTTCCCCTCCCCCCACTGGCCTCTAGGGCCTTGCAGGGACCATTTGAGCATGTGCAGTGGCCTTTTTTTAAAAAAAAATTTAATGGCCACTAAAAACAAAATAGCTACCACACATGCTCAAATGGCTTCTGCGAGGCCTGGCATGGCCTAGGGCCTCACAGAGGCCATTTGAGCATGCAAGGTGGCCATTTTGTTTTTGGTGGCCATTTTTTGATTATTTTTTTTTTTGAAAAATGGCACCCCCCCTTAGAGTGGCGCCCAGGGCACATGCCCTGCCTGCCCTACCCTAGATACGCCCCTGAAGGAGGGAAAGGATCCAGCAAGTGAGGAAAGCACTCTGTGCCCCCATTCCCTTCACTGGTCACACACCTTGCATTGGTGTGGTGATGTAGAGGAAACGGCATGGCCAGTGTGCTCAGCAGCTTTTCCCTGGGCTGTTAGGACCCTCACTATGCCCTAGTGCACTGAATCCATTTATATTAATCCCAGGCCACTTTGGAAAATAGTTTTACCCCTTCCTCTGATTAAAACAAGGCTGCTCCAAGAGCATTTACATCTTTACGTTTTCTTGGCATGTCAAAAAATTTTCTTGGCAAATCTTCCTTGTGAGCTTCTTCACCGCATGAGGGGCCCCAAATAATAATAATAATAAGCACTTGTACTGTATGTAGAGCAGCCGTTTGGACAAACCACCCGCCCATGCAATAAAGCAGCTGGCCAAGAGGACATTGGGACATACCAGGGAAACATAAGGAGCTGCACGTGCTTGCAGCACCCCCATTTTAATCATGTGGGCCACTTCGGGGGAGGGTATCATCTGATATAGCCCCCCATTCGGTCTTTTGAAAACATTTTTTTCTAGCTTACATTCAATGTCAAATGATTTTTTAAAAAACAGATTAAAAATGAGTGGCATGATGCTAAATATAGAAATATAGCATTATGAGGGTGAGAAGGTGGCCTTTTAGGTAATTTAGGCCCAATATTTTGAAAAGCAAGCATTTAATTCTTTAGATTACTAAAAACTCAATGTATTGATTTTAAGCAGAATTAAAATATGGATAGTAATTTTATTCAGTCAAAATCATCTTAGAGTGGGCCTAGTTTAACACTTGTTTAATAATGCCACAATCTTATTTGTTTGTGTGTTTGTTTGCAATTTCTAACACGCCTTTTGAATGCTTTTTGACCACTTAGGTGGCTCTTGAACAAGTTCCAAGATCTTGGATGGTGGGTGAGTGTTTGTAGACAAATATTATTGGTTTCCGTGTGTGAAACCAAGCAGGGCCTTAGGCAAATATATTTTGATACTGTGGCTATTTTCAGTGGCACGTATTATTTTGTATGATTTCAACCCCCTCCCCTCCCCTCCCCTCCCCTCCCCAAAAGGCATGATGCAGTCCAAGTTAAGCATTTAAGTTTAATTGAATTCAATAGGAAAGAATTAAGTATGTGCTTAATTTTCTCACTGAAATAAATGATACATAAACATGTAATTCTGATGGATTGTGGCCTCTGATTTTGTTCAGGATACAGCATCTGAGCCCACTAATGATCTGCAAATTATACACCGGATCTGCATCCTCTCAGCACCCACTGCTTGCACACAGAATGCTCTTGTAACCCACTGATTAATCCCGCCTAGCCATTTGGTACTCACCACTCTAGACATTCATTCCCCATTTGAAACTCAAAGCCTGAAATCTCATGTGAACCAACAATACCAAAAACTGAAGAGGAAAAATGTGCTCCCTCCCTTTCTTCTAGTTTGTAGCATCAATCGCCTAATTGAAATATGTTTAAAAGCCTTTTTAAAAAAACTTAGGATAAGAGTTACCTTAAAGTTTTTTAAAAGCTTAGGATATTATGCTTACAATTTTCACTTCTGCACCATGTAAGCAGTAAAGTCTTTGTGCAGTTTTGTATAGTATGGTAGTTTTACAAACTAGGCTCTATGCACATAACCTTCTTGGGGTAACAAGAACCACAGGTTTGTTTTACCTTGGTAAAATGCTGGATTAAAAAGTCAGATTACCCTTTTCTGGAGCAGCCAGGAACCCTCCTCTCCTGGCACTCCTGCTGACACGAGCTACTTGGGGAACCCAAGCTGTTCGTGTCATGAGAACAGCCTCATCATATTGTTCTTTGAACTTGAAATTGATCACCTGTAAGGGGGGGCATTTACTATGATCTATTAATAGGCACTGAATGGGCTTCATCTGGCTCCTACAGGGAGTTTGGCTGTTTCCCCTTTTGCTAACTAAGATTGCAGGCAGGTGCTGCTTTATAGAGTTCAATAGATAATAGGAAACAAATTTGCAGTTGTGAAGCTAGATATCACTGTGCAATATATACACTATTCTTGGGCTTCTTTTTTGCTAGCAGTAAGGCTTGTCCTTGGAAAATTGATTTCAGGCTTGTAGTGATGATTTATTTTTCTTGGAAGCAATTGTAGCAGAAATTATTTGTGCACTCAGTTTTTCCAGAATCAATGTTTCCTGCTTTCTGGCAGGTCTCAACATTTTTAGTTTGTTTGTTGCTTGCATTTATATACCACCCTTCATCCTGGGACCCAGTTTCTCAATGTTAGCAGGAAAAAGATCCTGATTATCTTAGTGGTTTCACCTATGCATCCACAATTAATTGAGGCAATGTAAATGTAAGTAAATATGCAAATCACTAAAACCTTAATAAAGGTGTTGTTTTGAGTTACCAGAGAAAGTGTGAGATAATGATGGGTAGCATCCAGAGTGTACCACTGGTGCAATGTGCATCAGCACAAGGCATTTCCCCCATCTCCTGAAAAGTCATTGCTGAAGATTAGGGGCCTTTGGCAAAGGCATAGAATACTGTGTGTGGGCCACGGGGGGGGGGGGGGTACTCTGCCTTGTGCAGGGAAAATTAAGAGGGAAACCACTAGTGGATGCACCATTCCATTTTCTTCTGGATATTTCCCCTCTCCTATAGTACCCCAGGCTGCACTCTGTGCTCTTGCCAAGGGTCCTCCAGTCATCAGCAATGGCTTTTCAGGGGCTCAAGTACTTCATTTGGGGAAAAGGGTGGGGAAGGGCCCTTGCACTGGCTCAAGTTACATCAGCTACTCTAGATACCATAGGGGTTTGTGATTATTTATCCTTCCCTTTGGGAAAAGTGCAGAGTCGTGTTCTAGCAGAGTCCTGGGAAAGCATCCACTCCAGCTACAGAGTGTGGACTTTAGTTATTGCCACTGTTTAAGGAACCCAATGGAGATCGCTGTAGAGTCTAAATTACTTAACTAGTTTATTGGTGAAATACATTAGGATAGGAAAGACCTAATCCTATCTAACAGCTACATCATGAAAAGGTAGGGAGAGAAAGATGTTTCCATTTTCTCTCTAGGAGGAAAGGAAGAGGACTGACTCACTACAGGAAGTACCTGAGGAGTCAAAGCAGGGATCATAGAGTAGAGGCAAGCAGGGACAGGTAAGGATATCCTCACTAACTACCTCTACTACCAATATCCCTAGTGATCATTGGGATAGTTTATGCAAAAGGTTGATGACATCACTGGGACACTGTCTCCAACAGAGGTGCACTTAGGTAATTTGGAGCCCCCCTCCCCCCAGCTGAAAGTTAAGCATTAATATTCAACACATAGGTTCTTGAGGGCACAAACCACGCCAGCCAGAACAGATTAAAGAGGATTTGGGGGCCCCCAGGGGGTGTGGAGGCCCTGAACCTTGGCCCTGAAGTCCGGGGGTAAGAGCACCTCTGCCAACAGATACTACCTTTAGAACATAAAAAACGAAAAAACTTCTGCTCCTTTCTAGAAGGAAGGGCCTCCCCTTTTACTAATGCTAGGAATTCAGAAAGACAATTAATCTTTTCTATTTCCTATTAAAACAGCATGCCAGAATGAAAAGTCCTTAATGTTCAGCCTTATGAATTAAATTATGTCTTCACTGATTAACGTTAGGCCAGTAGCAGCCAATGAGGGCAGTGCTGGGGTGGGTGGGGGTGAGAGGCACCTTTAAGGATTAATAAGCAGGTGCTTATGCTTACTAGTGCTTAGGCAGCACCTGCAAGCTGCCGCACTCTGCCTACAATCCTGCATGGGGTGGCAGAGCCCCCCCTCCCCGGCATCTGGCAGGGCAGTGGCATAGCCTTGGTCTCTGTGCGTGTGTAGAGGATTCACGAATATGCAGAGGCTAGAGCCATGCCCCTGCCCTGCTGGATGCCAGGCAGAGCATCATCTCCCTGTGCAGGATTGTGGGCGGAGTGCGGCAGTTTGCAGGTACTGCTGGTAAGCACCTGCTTATTAATCCTTAAAGGTGCCTCAAGTTCTCACCACCTCCCCGGTGCCACCCTCACTGGCTGCCTCTACATTAGGCCCCACTGATTAATCAACTAAAGTCCCAGAGGCAGGCAGAGGCAGGGAACGGATGGGTGTCAGATTGCTGCACTGTGCAGGGGTGCAATTTGGTGGCCACTGGCCACCAGCATTTGGCCAGGGCTTAACTTTGCCTAGCCATCCCCACTGCAGAGCAGGGGCCAATGATAATAACCCTCACCCCAGGAGTTGGCCATGAAAAATGGGGAAGTGCAGTGATGGTGGAAGAAGAAGGTGACTCTAATGTGCATCAAGTACCCAAACAGTCAAAGGCTTTTAAAAGGTCATAGCAGGAGGGTAGCATGGTAGCTAATGATAATTAATTATAAGTAATTGTATCAGATAGCAAACCAGAAACATAGTAATCCTTCATCCTGTGGATTCTCTAATGTGCCTGTACAGGCACATATACTCGTGAAGTCAAAGGCTTTTACAAGGCTCTAGTAACAGGTATGTGAACATGTATCCATGGAGCTAAAGGCTTCTACAAAGCCATAGAAGCAAGGTAATAAGAATCATGGGGTAAAAGGAATAATCATAATAAAAGCTATGCTTGAATCTCTGTCTTAACGTCTTTCAGTTTCCTCTACATTTGTCTATAAGTTGTCTTCTTTGCAAAGCATGCACAGAGATAGTGGGCAGGAATTAGAAGGGAGAATAGGTGGGATACTGGGAGTGGAGGGAAGCCTTGGGGGACCAATAACCATGATAGTTCATGATGGAATATGATATCATGATGGCGGAAACACAGTGGGGCTATTCCCACGATCAGGCAAAATCGGGTTAGGGGAGCCTAGCCCGATTTTGCCTGATCGTGGAAGCCACCAGGCTCGGAGGCAAGCCTGGTGGCTCCCAGGCAGTTAACCCACCTAAGTACCCCTCCCCTAAAACCTGGTTTGCGGAGCGAGTGCTCCGCAAACCCAGTTTTTTTAATGGTGAGTAGCTGCGGCATGGCTTTGCACCGTGGCTACTCATGAGGAGACCCCTGGAGGGGAAGTGAAAAGCCACCTCCTGGCTCCGGGGGTCTTGCCAACATGCGCGCAGGGCATGCTGGAGCTTCTGGGGGCCAATCGGCCCCCGCCCCCCCAGCCCCCACCAGCTCCGTCACAGAGCCGGCAATCATGTGGGCAGCCAACCCAGCCACCCAGGGCTTCTGCCCTACTTGTGTGTGGGGAAAGTGGGCTTAGCTCTCCAAAACTGGGTCACACTGATCGTGAGACCCGGCTCAATGTGTATGGATGGCCCACATTGACTATGCATAGGGTTAACTGTGAGAGTACACTGACTCTCCCACATTTTACCCTTCCTTCTACAAAGGCTCAAATACTGCCAGGAAGCTGTGTGGGAGTGTCATTTTTTAGATTGTGTTTGATCTGCCTACAGCTTATTGCCTGTGAGAAATCCCTTTAAATGCCTCTTCTTCACAGAAATGATAGAACAGCAGAACACCAACCAAGTTTTTTCTCTAGATGTGATTTTGGTGTTACCAGGTCTCCTGAGGCTCAGACTTTGAGACTAAGAGGCAGAACCGAGTGTTCAGAGGTGGCCCATGTCAGAAACCAAACCTAGAGAATGATTGTCCTTTTAAAAAAGAAAAGTGACCACAGCTCTCTCCTTCCAGTTGATCTCCCATGAAGAATGATGGCTTTCTTTCCCATTTGTTTTCAGATGTTGATTTCCTTCCCATGTGTTTTTCTCCACATGTGTTTATGATACCTGTTTATAATGGGCAGTGTGGGAAATAATAATGACTGGCTTTTGGCTTCTTACGATGAGATAAATTCCTTACTCTAGAGTCTCAGAAGGCCAGCTAGATAGTGACATTGAATTCCAGGCCACATTCGCATGTAATGGGGAAACAAAGTTGCAGGGGCCTGAGGTTCCCTTACCATTACGTCCAAACTTGTGCAACTCTGTTCCTGTCCCTTCCACAACCTAAGATTTCCCTCTGGGTACTCGAGTTTCAGCTCTTGGTTTGTAGTGAGTTTCGCTGCTCAAAACTGAATGTCCACAGAGCCTCTGTTGCATCCAAATGCTGCACTGGAGCCTGCATTGGGCCAGACTGGAGTTGAGGGAGGCAGCTCCTCCTTCTCTCCCTGTGTGACTGGTTGTGCAGACAGTCCTTCAAGCAAGAAGGAAGCCCATACAGCTAGTTCCCCTCTCTCTGAATGCAGAGAGGACACTCTCCATTTTGTCTGAATGTGGGCAGGAGAGTGAGGGGAGGAGTGGAACCGCAGGTCCATTGGACCTGTAGTTCTGCATTACATGTGAATGTGGCCCATGTCTCTTTGTCTTCCCCTTGACACTTTCTTTTCTTGAAAAGCAGCTAAGGAAAGAAGGAAGGCTGTGTAACCATTTCACCTATTGCCATTTGTCCACTGAAATCAGCATACACATGCTACCAGCTTCTTTTATCCCTAGGGAGGAAAAGATATGGGGTCCCTACATCTTTTCCCTCCTAGTTTGGCAAGCAGCTGGGGGTGAAGGGGTGATGTTTATCAGACAAATGGCTGTTCTCCCAGTCCTGATGGCACTCTTCTAAGGCTGCTTTTCATTTATTTAAAAAAAGTAAGAGGAAAAGAAAGATGAAATGGAACTCTTACCACACAGGGCTGTTGTTAAGATAACTAATATGAGGTTGTATAAGCATTCAGGAAATGTCCTGTATAATAACAAATATTACCATCACCATCATTAGCTCTGATGGTGATGATAACAGTTCAGATAAGCTCTAAAATAATGCTGCATATTTGTGTGACAAAATGGAAAATAATATTGTGTGGTTGTGTTTCTGTTTAAATGTTTGTGGGGTTGTTGTTTTGTTTTGTTTTTTTAAAAATAGTGGGTTTTGAAATAAAACACGTCATATGGTTGCTTGATAGGAAGGGGCCCTGCACATAAGGAGGGAAATTCCTATGGGAAGTTGGCAGTTTAAAAGGGAGAGTTTCAGTTTAGAGAAAGGATAAGAGTTAGGGCTGGAAACTAGAGATGTACAATCAATTTGAGGTTGGATCAATTCGAGTTGAATCGGGGGCAAGTTACAGATTCAACCTCGAATCTAATCTTCCTCAAAATAGAGGGCCCAATTTAGGGTCAAAGCGAATCACCCATGATTCGACCAAAATTGATTCAAGTGATTTGAATTCCATTTTGAGGACCGTGGAAAAACAGGCCTCAAAATGGTGCTTTTTTCCAGGGAGAGCTGGTCTACCAATTGGGCTTGGCAGATAGAGCAGTCCACTGAGATGGGCAGGTATGCGAAGTACAGAGCGAAGGGCTGGTGTACCTGCCGACCCCAACTGGTAGACTATCTCTCCCTGGAAAAACAGCACCATTTAGGCCTATTTTTCTGGGGTGAGTAGTCTACCAATTGAGGTTGGCGGGTAGACCAGCTCTCTGCTCTGGACTTTGCAAACAAAACTGGCCTCAAAATGGCACTTGAATCACCTGAATCAATTTGGGTCATTTGAGAGTGATTGGTCAAGACAGCCAGCCAAGCCAGCTGTTCTCAACAAATCAATCTGATGGTTCTGTGTTTTGATTCAAACTCAAATCAAAACGCAGAATTTGATTTGTGCACACCCTTACTGGAAACTAAGAAGCCAGTTAGGGTGTGTTAGGAGAAGCTGGAGGGGGAGAGAATAGAAGGAGAGAACCTCTGAGGAGAGAATGGAAATAAGCCAAGAAAGGAATAGGTCAACTAGGATTGTGAAGAATGAAGTGAGATAAAAGGAACCATAGAAATAATAATAAGGAAGAGCTGGGAACAAAAAGTGCTGTAGTAGCCCTGCTGTAACTTCAGTGTTAATATTGCTGACTGATTTATTAAGACATTTATGCTACCTTTAAGTTATCATTATCTTAAAAAAAAGTTATTTGCTTGGTTTTTAACTGATGTATCTTATTCACATGACACACCTAAGAAAACTGCATACCAGGTTAGACTGCAGACTCAGAGAGACAGGGTAAAGAAGTCTCTGGGTAGTGTATATTTAAACTATGAGAGGACTGTTCTTTCACAATTAGCATTTTATTTTATTTGAGTTTTTCTTTGGTTTGCTCCATTTTGTACGAAAGAAATAAAGAGCAAAGACATGAGGTCAAAGAGGAAGGTGGATATTTAAAATGCCTATACATATTTGAAACGCTATACAGATATTTGAAAATGCTATACAGCCTATGCCTGTTCCAAATATCATTTGCAGCAGTCAGTACTACATGTCCAGAAATATAATTCTGGTCGCCCTTGTATTCTGACAGGTATTTGTTTGGTGGTGTTCAGATAATTCCTTGGCTGAGAGTCAGCTGCCAGGGAGAAGTGCCAAGGCCATATGCTACAAAACGTATTAGATGCTTGAATGTCAAACCTGCATAAGATGCCAGTCACAACTCCTGACTGGCACTTGCAAAGTGGGAGGCTGAAAAAACTCCACCACCACCACCACCGCAGCTTGGGTTGAAATCAATGGCATTTTTTACAACCTCAAACGAAATGACATTCTCATTATGTCCAATGGTCAGTTTGAATCAGTAATATGGAACCTTTAATAACATGTAAGCTGATAATCAAGATGATTGGATATGGATTTATTTAAAACCTGGACTGGAGCTTTAAAAATCCCCCTTAGATCAATAGAAGAATGGAGTTGATGATCCTTTTCCACTCTGCTCATAACTGGAGAGCTCTGCCATACAGTATGCGATATTACGAATACAATATATGAAGCTGACTTATACTGAATGATCTATCAAGCCCGTCTAGTCCATCAGTTGACTCATATAGACAGATATTCATTTACGGTCTTAGACCAGCAACACACTGATAAGAGAAGCATACAGAGTCATTGAACCAAATGGCACCAGTTGCCTACTCTTGGTCATAGGCAGGGGCCTCTCCTAGTCCTGCTATCCTGGGATGTATCAAGGTTGGAATGGGCAATGGGTTAAGAAATTAATGGGCCACTACTCACCTGCCCCCCACCCTCAGCGCCTTTTTCTCCCCCACAATATCTTTGCTGCAGAAGAATGGTAAGGACATTTTGGAAAACAAAATATTCTCAGCATGCCCTTTCTCTCGCAGCCATGCAAATATCACACACTCCCCACATAGAGAGATGCTTTCACACGTTCACTTGCATGGGTGTCTTACCCTGACTCAGAATCATTTTTAACATATATATCTATTACAATCCTCTCATATATTCAACAATACTTTCCTATCACCTGTGCGCGCTCTCTCTCTCGTGCTCTCTTGTGCTTTCTTGGTCTCTCTCTCTCTCTCTCTCTCTCTCTCTCTCTCTCTCTCTCTCTCTCTCTCTCTCTCTCTCTCACTCACACACACACACACACACACACACACACACACACACACACACACCAGTCAAAGTTTTCCATAGAAAACAGAGTCCCATGACTGGCCACGAGGATTTAGGAATAAACAGAACCCAGTTGCAAAGGAATGTTTGTGGGGGTAGGACAAGTACTAGAGAAAAAGATTACAACAATTTTACTCTGTTCTTTTTAACAAGGGAAGGTTTCAAACTTGGCAAAGAGGCACCTTTCAACATGGCGATTCTCTTTATTTAGCACGGGGAGAGTAACTGGCTCTATCCACCCCCAGCACAGTACCTCCAGTGACTGTTGCTGGTGTCTATCTTATGTTTCTTTTAGATTGTGAGCCCTTTGGGGACAGGGTTCCATCTTATTTTTCTATTATTTCTCTGTGTAAACCGCCATGAGCCATTTTTGTAAGGGTGGTATAGAAACTGAATGGATGGATGGATGGATGGATGGATGAATGAATGAATGAAATAAGGTTCCTAAACTCTTAACTGAAGGGTGGGGTTTTTTTGGGCTCTGACTCAGCTTCAGGAGGGAAAAGGAAAAGCAGAGAAGTGTCAGGCAGCATCCTTCCCTTCTCGTCTCCTTGCAATTGAGTTCCCGATGCTTAGCACTATCTCCCATTTCCCTCGCTGTTGAGCCTGTCAGTCAGGCTAAAGAAAGAGTGGGCTGAACCTGAGCATTATCAAGCCAGTCAGGAGAAAAGGAGTGAGGAGGGACACTGTTTGATACTCTTTCCCCTCCACAAGAGAGGACTCTTGCTTGAAGCTAAGACAAGTCCTTCAGTCAGGAGTCATCAGTATTATGCCATTGTGTTGTGGAGGGGAAAGTAAAGAGTAAGCTGTCACCCAGCCAGAGGGCACCCATCAGGTTTGACATTGAACCAGTTCAATGTTGAACCAGTTCAGTTTGACAGTTCGGGGTCAAACCAAACCAAACCACCCCCTTGTTCAGTCTGACCCCAGACTGACACACACACACAGAGGGCTGTTTTGGGGGTTCGTGAGTCAATTATATTAAAAAATAGTACTTACCCCCTCCGGAGGGCTTCTCCAAGGTTGTGGTGGATGTGTCCGTGAAGGTCTCCCCACTGGCCCTCCTCATGCCAAAAATTGCCCAGTTTGGGCGTTCTTCAGCCCTTTCCAGGTCTTTCCCCCACTGCGCATATGCAATGGGTCCCTGCGTGGCCAGGTCATGACCCAGGCCATGCAGAGGCCCATTGAGCATGCAAGGCAACCTCCAAAACGGCCACCGTGAGGGGGGAAAAGCCTGGAAAGGGCCAAAGAATTCCCAAACCGGGTGATTTTGGGGACAAGGAAGGCTGGCGGGGGGAGGGGGAACCTCCGTGGATACCCCCCCAGCCTTGGTTTGGTTCTCTACTGGTTGACTTACGAAACCTCTCCCCCAAATGAACTGAACCTGGGGTGTTCGATGTGGGGCAAAACCTAACTGGCCAGGTCCTGTTCGGGTCCAGTTCAGTCTCAAACCAAACCAGGCAGGCCAGTTTTGTGCACACTCCTAGCACAAGGTTGTCTCCTCACCCCATTCAATTATAGCTATACCTCTACAGCTATCCATGGATTTTTACCTGGAAACACCAAAGACTTTAACCCTGGAATTTTCTATATGTAAAATGTATGCTGTACTGTCCAGCATTCTAGCTACAATAATACGATCTGTCCTCTGTAAATCAGGAAGACTTCGTCCTGTGCCTGTTCTCAAATTTCTGTCTTCTGCTGCTCTGGATGAGCTGGTACATTACATTAACGTTACTGGGTCATACATTCTGATGACATATATTGTGGAGGCTGGTGTTGGGCCTGTGTAGAGGCCCTTGTTGTACACATCCTGGTTGCTATTGCTGAGCTGAAGGGACCAGGGTACATCTCATGCTGTCACTGCCAAGCAATGTCCAAGAACAGGGAGAGGGCCCAGTTCACACTAGGTGCTTTAATGTATTACCTTCACAGTGTCCAATGGTGATCTGGACAGACACACGTTTGGCTTGTACATTACTTACAAATGAATAATCTCATGTTTTCACTAGAGCTACATCACTGCTATAGATGGCTGCACCCTCAGTAGAGAAAAGTGGATTTTAAAATGCTATTAGTAATAAGGAAGTGGGACATATTAAGGTATTCTCATGAGCAGCCTAACCTAGGCTAGGACAGCCCAGCCTGAGTTAGGCTGCTTGTGTGGAGCACTGGAATCGCTCCCAATCCCAGTGCTCCCACCTAGCCTAACCCTGCCTTCTGCCTCGGCTGTTAGCTGAAGTTAAGGGCACGAGTGCACCCTTAACCCAGGCTCTGGGATCATGTGTTTGCTCAGGCTGCTTGCAGCCCGAGCAGATTCACTGTGCTCATCATGTGGTGCATTATGGGATTCCCAGAGGCTGGGACACATTGTCCCGGCCTCTGGGGATCCATGTTGCTGGGAGCAGTGCAGGTCGTGTGGGAGTATGGTCTGTGCGCCCACCAATGTTCAACCATCGTCTGGGGGGAAGGTATGTTCTGCGCAGCATTCCCCCCACCCACCCTGCCTCCAGTCGTGTGAATATCCTTATTTTCTTTCTTTGCACCATCTCCATTTTACCTCCTACTATAGTCAAATTCAGACAGTTTGCATAAAGACTGACATATGGAGCCTGATTAGGTGACTTGTGTTTACTCCACCAGAGGATGCTATTGTTAAATTTATGTGGGGATTTGCAGGAAGCAAGCTATGTGGAAAGCATTCCATTATCTTGCTGAAAAACTGCATTGTAATCCCCAGCGCTAAGCCTTTTCTCTGCCATCCTCTGCCTATAAGAAAAGATGTACTATCTGTGAAATGAGCAAGCACCTTTCTGCTTTATTTTTTTTTTTAATCAGAGAGAAGGAGCAGATGCCTAGTATTCTGGGCCAGCTTGATTGAATGAGGACCAGCATTCTTAGTCCTTTGAAAACCCAGAGGAGGAAAACCTTTGTGTCTAAAGGATCTTTCGGTGGGGGGAGGGGGGATACAAAATATGTAAATGTAATTTCAAGAAAGATTGGGCTGTGCCTCTGGGGGAAAGAAATGCCTACCGCTTTAAAATAATTACATTGGCAGATCCTGATGCACCCATTCACTGATATCTAGCGCTTTCATGGCTCAGCTCTGGGATAGGCTTTCAATGCTAAGAAAGGCTCAGACAGCGACGTAGAATGTGTGATGTTAAAGATAGAAAAAGCAGAAGGTCCCGAGCTTAATCTCTGATGTAACCTATTCAAAAGATCTGAAATAGCAGGGCTAAAAAGGGGCTCTTCCTGAGTTTCCAGGACAATTGCGCCCAGAATAGTCAAACTGTACTCTCAGCATCCAACCTTCTCCACAGAAGCACTGGTCTGCAACCTCCCGAGAAAAATCAATATGCAATTGATCCATCCATAGCTACAGATCCCACAACCCACGGGAAGAAAACAAGTCAAAGCTTCTAGAAGTGTTCAAAGCAATACAGATGTGATTTGGGGCCCATCTTGGTGCTTCAAAGGGGGCCTGATTCAAATTGGTGCTTTGTGGGACTCAGCCAATTTGATTCAGCTTGATCCAAAGCAGTCACTATGATTTGGAGCTGAGGCTTTCTCCCTCTCCCCATACATTCCTTGCCAGCCTGCAGGAGAGCCAAGATGCCATCGGTTGCAGGGGAACAGCATCATAAACTCATTATTTCTGTTTCAAACAGAGTCCAGGAAGAGTGTTTGTTTGTTTGTTTGTTTGTTTGTTTGTTAAGCCTCCAGTCCTTGGGAAAATGCAGGCTTTTTTTGAAATTGCAGTTGCTTCCAGGGCTTCTGCAATGGTTGAAACTCTTAGAAATACTACAGTTTCCAAGAAACTCCGCACTTTCCCCAGGACTGTAAGTTGTTTGTTTGTTTTTTATTTTATTTTTAAAAACCCTCTTCCTATGTCACAGCTGTGTCACAGCTGCTGCTTCTTTGTCACTGCAAGCATCTTGCCTCTCCAGACTCAGTAGCACAAATAGAGGGGAGCAGAGGGGGTCTTGTGGTAGCAAGCATGAAAAGGTCCCCTCTGCTAAGCAGGGTCCACCTTGGTTTGCATATGAATGGGAGACTGCATGTGAACATTGTAAGGTATTCCCCTCAAGGAATGGGGTCGCTCTGGGAAGAGCAGAAAGTCCCAAGTTCCCTCCCTGGCATCTCCAAGATAGGGTGAGAGAGATTCCTTCCTGCAACCTTGGAGATGACACTGCCAGTCTGTGTAGACAATACTGAGCTAGATGGACCAATGGTCTGACTTGATAGGAGGCAGCTTCCTATGTTCCTAAGAAAGCTTTGGAGGCCAAACTAGCTCCAAATGCAATATGCCTCTATTCAAGCCCAAGTCAAGCTGAACCAGACAGCAGATCAGTTTGAGCCAAATTTGGGCCATTTGGGCCCAACTGGGCTTATTACATTTGGAAGTGGTTTGGCCTCCAAAGCTTTGCACTGCTAGAAAAGTTACAGTCACTTGCACACAATATATATTCAATCTAGCTGTATTTTCCAGCCCTGCACCAACATCTCCCATAGACCTGGGTGCTTGTACCCTCAAAGTCCATACTGCCCCCTCTCCCCTGTGAAGCACAGATTCAGCCCAGCATGCTCCTAGCCCCCCCCCCCGCGCTTAGTCATCTCTTTACTGTGCCAGCCCAAGGCCTGGCTGCTAAGCAACCTGGGCTGCAGCGCAGATGAAGGAGGAGAAGTGGAGGGTATTTCAGGCTGGAATCATGCCCCCCCCCCCCCCGACACACACACAATGGGGACCTCGCTCTGCTTGTCACCAGAAGATTATTATTTTTAAAACTATCAACAGGGGATGAAATGGAAAAAGCAGAGGAAGAGTGCACTGGTCATCCCTGTTGTTGATCAGCAGATGGTCATTTGGCCAGTATTTTCATTAAGTCCTATCAATTTAACATTTCTTGGCATGTATTCGGGGCTTCAAACCCCAAACAACTCTGATTACAGTACAAGTCTGTTATCTATAACAGGTTCCACGAGGGGGCAATAGAGACATATTTGATACATGGCTACCTTTCTCTGCTTCCTATCCTACTTCCTAAGATGCATTTTCCCTGGCTCTTAAGGGTGTAAATGTCAGCATCAAGAAGGAAGGAAGAACAAAAATGCAAGTGCTTGGGGGAAAGAAAACGTTTCCTGACCTAAGTGGGTCCTGAAAACTTGCTCCTATGACTGTTCTGGGGGAGATGTTCAACAGTTGCATGCCATCTCACGACGCCAGTACAGAATTCTTCTACACAATGGGGCTATTCCGACGATTGGCAAAAATCGGGCTAGGAGAGCCTAGCCCGATTTTTGTTGGTCGTAAGAACCACTGGGCTCGCAGCCAAGCCTTGTGGTTCTAGAGTGGGTAACCTGCTCGAGAACCCCTGCCTTAAAACCAGGTTTGCAGAGCGAGCGCTCCACAAACCTGGTTTTAATTATCGTGAGTAGCCATGGCACGCCTCGTGCCACACCTACTCATGAGTAGACCCCTGTAGGGGAGGCGAAAAGCCGCCTCCTAGCTCTGGGGGTTTCCCCAGTATGCCCTGCGCACTCGCGCAGGGCATACCGGGGCTTCTGGGAGCCGCGCAGCCCCCGAGCTCCCCAGCCCCCGCCGGCTCCATCTCGGAGCCGGCAATCATGTGGGCAGCCAATTCGGCTGCCCAAGGCTCCCTCCTGGCTCATGAGTGGGGAGAGCGGGTTTAGCCCGCTCTTCCTGCTAACTGCCCCAAACCAGGTCTCATGGATATAAATGTAATAAAAATCATCATCATCATCATCATCATCATCATGAGACCCAGTCCAATATGTTGTGCTTTGTTGTAGGTGTACTCCCATTCATGTATTGCTGAACTGGGAATTTAGGAATGTTTTCTCTTTGCCTAGGACTGATAAGCTATGAGGCGGGTCTCACGATCTGTGAGACCCGCTTTTGTTAAAACTGCGGGGAGAGCGGGCTAAGTCCACTCTCCCCGCAGATGAGTGGGCAGGGAGCCCTGGGCGGCCAAATCAGCCGCCCACACGATGGCCGGCTCCATGACAGAGCTGGCGAGGGGAGCGGGGGCTGCTTGGCCCCCGCAAGCCCCAGTATGCCCTGCGCGAGCACGCAGGGCATACTGGGGAGACCCCGGAGCCAAGAGGCGGCTTTTCGCCTCCTGCCTGGGGGTCTACTCATGAGTAGGCGTGGCGCGAAGCTGCGCTGCGGCTACTCACGAGCCTAAAAAGCAGGTTTGCTGGAGTGCTCGCTCTGCAAACCTGCTTTTTAGCAGAGGTTCTCGAGCGGGTTACCCGCTCAAGAACCACCGGGCTCGGCTGTGAGCCCGGTGGTTCTTACGGTCAACAAAAATCGGGCTAGGCTCTCCTGTTGATCGTGAGAATTGCCCCAAACTCTGCTCATGAGTGGTGGGGTGCAGCGGTGATTGATGGGTTGGGGGTGGGACTTCTGAGTGGTGTATTTTTTAATGTTAATGTTTAATGTAATGGCTTAGCCCACTCTTCCCGCAGACTATCATGCCCAGAGCCCTGGGTGACAAAATCAGCCACACACATGACTATCAGCTCTTTCACAGAGCTGGTGGGGGCTGTGGGGATTGGGGGGCTGCCCAGCCCCCAGAAGTCCCAGGATGCCACACGCAAGTGCACGGGGCATTCTGGGGGTACCCCCAAGCCCAGAAGGCTGCTTGAAGTCTCCTGGCTGGGGGTCTACTCATGTGTTGCCTCACACCGCGGTGGCACATGAGCAATAAAATGAGGTTAATGGAGCGCTTGCTCTGTTAACCTCATTTAAGGGGAGGGTGAATTAGGCCAGCTCCCTTAGCCTGCTTTCTACCAATCTTGGGAATAGCTTCCTTGTGTTTTCAAAATAGGTGGCTGGCATCCTTCCTGACTAAATACATTAGAGGAAATTTACTAGTCCTTTAGACAACTCCCTGAGTAGTACTCTTCAGTAAGTCAGTCTGGTTGTCAGCAACAGCCAGTTATCTTGGCTAGTTATTTGGAAACTGATATTCAGTGGTATAATATGCTTCAAAGGTTTGCTTTGCTTTGGAATGCATTTTTGATGTTTAAAGTAACTGGCAGAGCCTTCTGTGACAATCTCAGCCTGAGTGTTCCTCTAGAAAAGATTTCTTGGATTGACATCTGATGCCAAGTATCATCCACTCATCCAACTGCAGCCTCATTTCTGAGAGTAGTAAACCCCATTAGCATAGTCCAAATGTACAGCCCTGAATATAGCAAACTTACTTATGAGAATGCAGAAAGTAATGGGCTATATTGGGCCATTGATCATTTTGCCTCGAGTGCCAAGAAGATGTAGGGGTTTCATTTATTTTCTGACTGTATACCTCACTAGTCTATGCTCAACAGAAGATCTAAAGTGATTAACAACCTGCACCTAAAACTATGTAGAAGACAGTCCAGTTTTAATTTCTCATACATCAAGGCATAAGAAAACACATATTGCTCATTTTTAAACAGGCATCCATTGAGAAGTATGCAAATATAAGATTATCAACTACCTAGCATAGCATTCACTCTGAAATTATATATAAAATGCTCCCAAGAGCATCTCCATATAAGAGTGTTATCCATTCACATTTCAGCACTACAGCCCCAACTAGGGACGTGCATGAACCATGGTTCGTGCATTGGTTTGGCGCTGAACCGGTTTGGACGAGGTCCAGATTGGTTCGGCACTGTGGGGAGGAGAGCGGCAAGTGGGATCTTTTTTTAAAAAGAGGAGAGCAAGTCCTTACCTGCTCTCTGCCACTGAATGCAGCTTCCTGCTGCGATCATTTGCCTGGTCAGCATAATGTTGCTGACCACACAAATGGTGCACGCTCTCTTCTTTTAAAAAGATTCCACTCACTGCTCCACTCTCCACAGCACCAAACTGGTTCAGATGAAACATGAATGCATTAAGGAGTCGTGTGGTCAGGACCTATTGTCTCCACTCCTGACCAGCACGTGTTCACCTGATCTTCTGAACAGAGCCTACATGTGTACAAGTAATTTGTTCACTAGCCATTTGAGAAAGGCACATCCTTTCTGCCCTGCACCCCAGGACACAGTGGCCACTAAAGCAGAAAGACAGCCATGAAGAGAAGCTCCTAGGCCCTCTCTAGCCCTGTCTGATCTATAAGTTCTAAGGAGGCAAAGCCTCACTTAGGTTATCTTGAGGTTTTTGTAGTGCCATATCCTCATGGCTAGCAAGACTCAGGAAACAGCACAGTCTCCCACACCTGCTCACTTGCGCATGCACACACACACACACACACACACACACACACACACCCCTTTTAACTCTAGTAAAATTGAATCTGGCTTCTAGCCTGTCACCAGCTCTCCTACCCTTCCTTGGACTGGCTCCTGTCATTTTTGATGGGGTAAGGAGCCAGCATAGGACAAAGGGTCTTGCATTCATGAACTGCAGGGATCAGACACCGCAAATTGCACCCCTCAGATTTAGATTGAATTGGGTACACTGCATCATTATTGTAGTTGCCTGAGTAATAATAAATATTATGATGATATAAAAGTTATGGGCATGCCCTAAAGCCAAAAGAGAGGAAACCCAGTCAGTAACAGACTCTGTCCAGTTGTTTTCCATTCATAATTGTTTCCCACAATCATGCATAAATAACCATTTGCTATTATTCAGGCTGGAAGGCACAAGAAACATACTCCCTTTGTTCAGAAGAACTAGTATGCTCCAAGCATGATGGTGTGTGTGAGAGAGAACAGAGGAAAACATCATATTCAAGCAAATGTACTGCCCAGCACTGAGGCCTGGAGGCAGAGAGAAAGAATAAGTTTTCGAAAAGGTAAAATGCCTCCAGAGGAGTTGATTTTTAAGTCTTTCAGTGCTAGTATTTTTCTTTTCAAGAGCTGCTACAGCCTAAATATGAGGTTATATTTCCTTCCGATTGATTAGAGTTCTTTGCCTGTTTGAACCTGTTGCCCCATTTCCTATAAATCGTTGTTTCATCATCAGGTGGGCTCTTTTGGCTCTGGGTGTTCAACTGCCTGGCAATTTATGAGGCTTCTCAATGGTTTTGAACAAATAATATTTTTCTAAGAAAGAAACTCAGGAGACTGCAGTCCCCTGTAAGCCGTGAGCCTTTGAAGCAAACTCATTCTAGGCTACGCGTAAGAGTGCGAGTGTGTAAATAATATATAGAATTGCACACACCTAGCTGGACAGGAGGTCGTAATTCCTCAGAGAGGCTCTATTGCCTTCATAAAGCTCAAGAGCAAAGCAATCCATCTGTCTAGGGCATTTCTACAGCACAGAAAGCTCCTCAAATCTCAGAGATGCAAAGAGTTACTGTCTATACAGCAAGCAATTACAGCCAGCACACAAAAGGGTAAAAGGGAGCCAGGCATTTGCTCTTCAACAGTGTATGACTTGCTTCCCCTACATCTTCGGCTTGTCAGGTTTCTCTTGTACAAGGCACCAGGGATTTCCAGAGAAATAGTTCAACACATACAGAGCCATTAATTTGACATGACTCAAGAAGACAACTTGTGGGATCACTAATTGATTAGCCAATATAATTCATTGACTAATGACTTGATCAAAGATTTTTGTCTTTTTCATTGGTTTCATGATACAGGGGACCCAAATGCCACATTTGCCTGTTCACTTACAGAGGCAAATGTCTTGCTCTTCCTTGGCAGGTTATCTCCTACCACACTAGGGTTGTGCATTTTGTTTGTTTTTCTGTTTTGTTTTTGGCCCGAATCTGAAACACCCCAATTTTGTTCTTTGTTCGAAATCAGCCAATCCGAAACACCCCAATTTTGTTCTTTGTTCGAAATTGCAAAATCTGAATCTGAAACGTTTTGGAATTTAAAAAATGGCCCCAGGGAAAAACTAGTGGGCGGGGGTGGTAGTGCCCAATGGGTGAAAACTACAACCCAAATTTCAGAGGAATTGGGCAAAGGGCTGGTTTTTGGTGAATTTTTGAAGTATAGGATTTTTCCCATAGGGAAGAATGGAGGTTTCAGAAAAAGTATAGCTTCATGTTGGAGGGAAAGGGGTGGCCCAGAGCAGAGTAGGGTGGGTGGTAGTGCCCAGTGGGGGCAAGGAAGCTGCCAGAATTATTTCAAAGGAATTGGGCAGAGGGCTGATTTTTAAAGATGCAATGGAGTTTGCGTGTCTGTAAAGTTCTTCCCTATAGGGAATGATGGACCTCCATAATTCCTGCCCCATAACTGCACTTGGGTGGCACCAGGGTGGCCCAGAGCAAGTGGTGATGTAGAGCACATAGGGTGCCAACCACCCCCATGGGTTGCTAAACTATGGGGTACTGGGTTCTGTTGTATGTTTTGAGTATAGATTCAGATTCTCTGGTAGCATATGAGAGTGGATTCATGGTTTGTCATTGAAAATCTCATATGCTACCAGAGAATCTACACTCAGAACACCTCAGAAACAACAAAACCTAGCACCCCATGGGTTAGCAATCCATGGGGGTGGTTGGCACCCTATGTGCACTACACCACCACTCGCTCCCAGCCACCCCAGTGCCCCCCCCCCCCGGTGGAGTGATGGGTCTGCTGAAACCTCCATTATTCCCTGGTGGTGGTGGGGAACCATAAAGAAGCGTAAACTTCAACAATTCCTAAGAAATCATCCCTTTGTCCTATTCCTTTGGAATCTGGGTTGTGGCAGGCACCCTTTAGGGCACTGCCACCCAACCAACTATTTTGCCCCTCAGGCCCCCTTTCTGCCCCTAATCTGCCCCAAAGACATGTAAACTTCAGAAATTCTGTAAAAATCAGCCCTTTTCCCAATTCCTTGGAATCTGGGTGGCAGCAGGCACCCATTGGGGCACTACCACCTGAACCACTCTTTTGCCCCCAAAGCCCCCTTTCTGCCTCAAATCCACCCCAAATAACATCAACATCACACATCAACAACAGCAGAGCTTTGGAAAATATCAGCTAGATTTCCAAAGGTCATGCACATCCACATCCCCCCCGCCCAAAATGCAATTGATCTACACACAACAGTGTGAAACAACAACAATGAAATGTACACTGCCCCACTGGCCAATGAGGGTAAATGCACAGTACCCCACTAGCCAATGAGGGTAAAATTTACCCTTAAATTTGCTTAAAAGGAATAAGGAGGCAATTGCCAGCAGATCAGCCTATGCTTTCGCAGGCCAATCTGCAGGCTGGAAGGGCTGGAAATGCAAACAGATTTCAAAACTCAAAATGGAGAGTGAAGGAGAAAGACTTTTTGCAATTGCAAAATGGAGTTCCCAAACAGCCGAAACAACAAAACGTTTTGTATCCGAACCAGGGACGTTTTGTTTTGGCTACAAAATTTTCTATTTTGAGCATTGGGTGTTTTGTTTTGGCTACAAAACAGCCAAAACGGCCTGTTTTGTGCACATAACGTTTTGTATCCAAAACGAAACGCACATCCCTATACCACACCACACATAGAGATATACATGTGAGGGGCTCACTATTTGTAACACCGACAGAGATACCATGCTACTGAAAAGTAGCCCTACAGCTGCTCTTCATGGCATAGTATCTCCATGTGTGTTGCTGGAAATTATTAGAAAGGACCTCTTTCCATTCCAAGAGAATAAGGAGGAAAAATCTGGACTTCAGCATGTTACATGTGTCTCTGGTTAGAACTCAACATAACAGAAAATTAGATGCAATGTGTCCAGACCCAGAGGATGAACATTTTGAATATATAATACAGCTTGAGATGGGTCGTCATGGAGATGTGTCATAGGGCCTAATCACAAGTTATGTGACAGCCAAGGTTGTCACTTGTCTACTAGATGTCTTCTGGCAAACTCTGTAAAGCTGGAAGGGGAAATGTGGTCTGCAAGCATACAGGGGCATGAAAAGTGTGTGTGTGTGTCACTGCCCTTTCAAATGTATTTGTTCACTGGTGGAGAAGCAGGAAACTTGGAGATGTTCTTCTCATGCTCAAATGTTCTTCTGAAATATGATAGGTGGCATATTAAATGCTTCTAATAAAAATATTAAATAATAATAATATGTGGGTGCCAATTTGTAATTTACCTCTATTTATAATGAATCATAAAACCCTAAGAGCATAGGAGCCCTTTCTCACAAGCAGTGAGAAGGGGCTACAGGGTTTGCAGGGAGGAAGCCCTAAAGAGCTTACCTCCCCTCAGACTATCATTCTGCCATCCCTGCACAGGTGGATCACCTGCCCAAGTGAACACCAGCTGCTGCTGGCAGCTCTGAAGGTCAGGGTGCCAAGACACATTGCTCTGCGTCACCCTGCCCCTTGGAGCTCCGATAATGCACTGAGTGAGTGTGTGGTGCATTATGGGGATTCCCCCTTTCCTCGAGTCTGCTTGCAGCTGTAACTGACAGATGATTGTAAAAATGAGGTTAAGGGAGTGCTTGCTTTCTAAACCTCATTTTAAAGGGAGGCTTCATAGGTGGGTTTGCTGCTGGGGTGCTGCTGGGATCGGGCCTGATCCCGGTAGTATACACGAACATGCAAAACCAGGCTGGGCTCCCTTAGCTGCACACTAATGTGCATAGCCTCTAGGATTAAGAAAGAAAACATTGTTCCAATGTATCTCAAGACAATGTTATAGTACTAGGGTAGAAATCATTATTATGGCTTTGCCAGCAAATTACCTTCACCTGAGCATCCATTGGGTTAAGACAGGAGAAATCTTGAGGGAAAGGCAGCAATTAAGGACTCGGCAATTCTTCGGACTAACTTGCATTTTTATAAGAAGGGAAGTGGGGAAGAGGGTGGGATGGTCAAAGGATACTTTAAATGGAAATGCAATGGAGGATGGATGGGACAAAAGATAGGTTTTTGAAGGGAGGATGGAAACTAACAACTAGGCTATTCATTATGAAATAAACACATTGGAAAAATGGGCTGTGCATGGGGTGGTTGGTGAACTGGCCACCTGCATTTCTCCAGGCATGCAGCAAACCCATAAAATAAGGGAGTGTCCCTACTCTCCTGTTAATTGCTTCTTTGGGGAGAACAAAAAGGCCTCTTTGGAGAAAAGCCAACGTGTGCCTTAAAATGCAAGCCTCTGCGCTTTGTGCCACCTTTCCACAAAAGTTGGGACTATCTCTTATTCCAAGGCCTCAGTTTCTCCTTATAATTACCACACGAAGTGCAAGCCAGCCTAAAGTTCAGTTTCCAAGTCCATGCTTAGTGTGCATGAGGAACCATTTCTTTCCTGATATTACCAGTTAGAAAGCATTCAGGGAGCAGAAGTGTGGAAAGGTTGTTGTTTAAGGGATCCTGGAGAGTTGCTAGGGCTGCTCTCTCAACCTTTAACTGGGTTGGACAAAGATCCTACCCAGCTTCAAGACTGTGTACGCTTCTGATGTTTGATCCTGTGTGAGTTAAACGCTAGGTCAGAGGAGGGGGAAGTGATTGTGTGGAAGGTGGGCACAAACGCCAACAGCATGCACAGCTCCTGAAGCTGGGTAGGACACCTAGTTAATAGTCATGAGAACAGCCCTGCTGTCTCTCAGGTCTGACAGTAGGTTCTAGATACCAGTTCCAGGGGAGTAACAGCAAGAGAGGGGGCATGCCCTCAACTCCTGCCTGTAGGCTCAACTGTGTGAAACAGGATGCTGGACCAGATGGGCCTTGGGCCGGATCCAGCAGGTCAGGGTTAGAGGTCTCTTGGTCAGACTCCATGTAAGGCAGCTGCTCCTCATATTCCCATCAGATTCCTTTTTCTGTGTGCGTGAACCATTTCCTTCTTCACAACAGCCCAGATTTTAGGCTAGAGTATTCAAATGAACCTTAAGCATGCCAGTGTTCAGCTGGATGACACAAAAGTCACACCTGAATTATAAAGAGAGTCACCATAATTTTAAAAGAGAGGAAGAGAGAGACTAGGGCAGAGAGATAGGATATTTCTAGTTGGAATAAAGCTATCCTTTCCCTGCAGGTTGCCAGAACATGCATTGCAATCTTCTCCTTGAGGCTTGTGAGCAATACATTACAAGTGTGTGAACAGAATTTGGGGGGGGGGGAGAGAATCTATTCTTGCCTTAATGCCTTTTTCTGGAAAAAGTTTTTTTAATGTATGTTGTTCTCTGCACATTTGAATTCCAGACCCCTTCCTGGCATATGTCAGCTCAAGTAAGAGCATGTCTTTTCCAGTTGCATCATTTGGCTTTGGGTGGGGAGGTGGAATTGTCCTCCTTTCAGTTTTCCTAGGGCTGTTTGAAATGTCACATTGAAAGGGGGCTGACCATATGCACTTTAAAAATGAGAGAAAATAAATATAAAGATACATAAGGAGGATGTTCTCACAAGCATCCCTACCGAGGCTTGGGCAGCTCTACCTGGCTAGAATTGCTCATATGAAGTGTCAGAATTGAGGCGCTGCCTGCCCAGGTAGCCCGGGAATATTACCCAACCTATTACCTGGGTTAAAGGGCATGAGCACATGTTTTTACCCAGGTACAGGTTTGTATGAATGCTTGCAGACACAGAGTCGGGTACCTAGAGCACCTAACTGATGGGGGAATCCCTTAATGCACCGTGCTCATTGCGCAGTGCATTATGGGATATCTGGGGGTTGGAATTAGGGATGTGTGAATCAATTCAGATACGATCGATTTGTACTCAAATCTAGCTGATTCGGGTGATTCGGAGACAAAACAAATCACCCCTGTGGTCCATTGGCTAGATTCAGATACAAATTGAATCACGGCTGATAAGATTCGAATCGATTCAGGTTTTGGATCTGTCCTATTAATTTCCCCAGATCCCAAGCTTTCATTTAAAAAACAAAGCTAAGTTCTAGCCCTTACAGAAGTGGAGTTATGGAGCAAAATGTGTGGTCACTATTTTTTAAGTGTTCGGATTCTTTGGTGTATAATAACTTTCACTCAATGAATCCTTATGAGGATTCATTACACACCTTCATTTCTTCTATTCATTTTGACTGTCTTTTAAACAGTACCAATTGTCAACTGCCATGTGCCAACTACACCCCACTCCGACCCGCAAGGCAGTGAGGTACTACTCAGTTTAAGTTAAGTGCCTAATGGGTAGAGGCTACCACCCAAATTGCAGAGGAATTGGGCAAAGGGCTGGTCATGTCGGTTTCAGCAGCCCCATAACTGCACTTGGGGGGTGCTGGGGTGGCCCAGAGTGAGTGGTGGTGTAGTGAACAGAGGGTGCCAGCCACCCCCATAGGTTTCTAGCCCATGGCATTCAGGGTTCTGTTGTTTCTGATGTGTTCTGAGAGTAGTGTCTCTGGTAGCAAATGAGATTTTCAATACAAACCATGAATCCACTCTCATTTGCTACCACAGAATCTACACTCAGACCACCTCAGAAACAACAGAACCCTGTACCCCATGGGTTAGCAACCCCATGGGAGTGGCTGGCACCCTATGTGCACTACACCACCACTCACTCTGGGCCACCCCAGAGCCCTCCAAGTGCACCTATGGGGCTGCTGAAACCTCCATTATACCTTATAGGGAAAAACCTTAAAGATGAGTAAACTTCAACTATTCACCAAAAACCAGCCCTTTGCCCAATCCCTCTGCAATTTGGGTGGTAGCCTACACCCATTAGGCACTACCACCTCACCACACTCTTCCACCTCAGATCCCACTTTATGCCCCAAATCTCCCTCAAAGACACTAAACCTTCAACTAGTCACCAAAAACTAGCCCTTTGCCCAATCCCTCTGCAATTTGGGTGGTAGCCTCCACCCATTAGGCACTACCACCTTACCACACTCTTCCACCCCAGATCCCACTTTATGCCCCAAATCTGCCTAAAAGACACTAAACCTTCAACTATTCACCAAAAACTATCCCTTTGCCCAATCCCTCTGCAATTAGAGAACCAGCGTGGTGTAGTGGTTAGAGTGCTGGACTAGGACCGGGGAGACCCGACTTCAAATCCCCATTCATCCATGAAACTAGCTGGGTGACTCTGGGCCAGTCACTTCTCTCTCAGCCTAACCTACTTCACAGGGTTGTTGTGAAAGAGAAACTCAAGTATGTAGTACACCGCTCTGGGCTCCTTGGAGGAAGAGCCAGATAGAAATGTAAAAATAATAATAATAATAATAATTTGGGTGGTAGCCTCCACCCATTAGGCACTACCACCTCACCACACTCTTCCACCCCAGATCCCACTTTATGCCCCAAATCTGCCTCAAAGACACTAAACCTCCAACAATTCACCAAAAATCAGTCCTTTGTCCAATTCCTCTGCAATTTGGGTGGTAGCCTCTACCCATTAGGCACTTAACTTAAACTGAGTAGTACCTCACTGCCTTGTGGGTCGGAGTGGGGTGTAGTTGGCACATGGCAGTTGACAATTGGTACTGTTTAAAAGACAGTCAAAATGAATAGAAGAAATGAAGGTGTGTAATGAATCCTCATAAGGATTCATTGAGTGAAAGTTATTATACACCAAAGAATCCGAACACTTAAAAAATAGTGACCACACATTTTGCTCCATAACTCCACTTCTGTAAGGGCTAGAACTTAGCTTTCTTTTTTAAATGAAAGCTGGGAATCTGGGGGAAATTAATAGGACAGATCCAAAACCCAAATCGATTCAATTCGGATCAGCCGCAATTCGGATCCGAATTGAATTTGGGGTGATTTGGATAGGTCAGATTCAGATTCAAATTGAATCAGGGTTGTTTCGATTTGGTTACAAATCAAAACACAGAAAATCCGAATTGCACACCCCTAGTTGAAATGCATTTTCCTGGCCTCCAGAATACCATGCAGCTCACAGCATGTGGGCACATGAGGCCCATGGCTAGGATGTGTGTTTTTTTAAAATTATATCATATTTTTAAAACACCTGATATGTACATCTCTAGGCAGTGTACAAAATTTAAAATAATATTTAAAAATCAACAAAGATTAAAATACACGAAACAATAAAAACAGTAGCATAAAACCATTAAAACAAATTATTAAAATTAATTCTAATTAAAAGCCTGTGAGAACAGGTGAGTCTCGAGGGTCTTCCAGAAAACAGAGAAGGAGATGCTCTTATTTCAGCAGGCAGCATATTCCAAAGCCCTGGGGCAGCCACAGAGAAGTTGTCAAATGAGCTGGCGGCATCCGTAACTGGACCTCTCCAGAAGATTGTAACAAGTGGCAGCAGAGGCGTAACTAGGGAAAACGGTGCCCGGGGCAAACACTGAAATTGCGCCCCCCCCGCCATGTCCCCCCCACCGCCCCCCAACATACATCTGACTGACACACATGTTTCAGAAAACTTTTATTTTTAAAATTTAAAAAATTACAAAAATTACCAAAAATTTCAAAATGCACTACATACTTAGGTTTTTCCTCACAACAACCCTGTGAAGTTGGCTTGTATCGCAAACATCAGAATTATGATGCAATGATGATGATTATGATTATGATGCCCCTCCCTCACGCCCTGGTTCTGTTCCTGACTTTCCCTTGTGAGTGACTGTATTTTAACAAAACGAGAACCAAGGACTCCAAAGTAATTCGAGGGACTAGGGTGATAGTGCTAAAGACTCCTTATTCTCCCGCTGTTAAAGAAAGACTCCCCTTTTCCCAAACCATGCACTATTTACACCAGAAAAGGTTTCAAATGGAGGGGGAAGCATTTATGCATTTATGCTTTGTTTTATGTTACGATTTCAAAGTTAGAAAAACTATAAAAGGGCCATTTTAGAGAAGATATGCACTGCCTTAGTTGCAAATCCTGCTTTTTTGAGATTCCCTGCAATTGAATAAAGCGATAATATACACCTTTGCTATTTAAATTGGTTGGAGAGTATTTATGACAATAAAAAATGAAATGGCATTTCAGATGCAACATTGGTTGCCTAAGACCACTCAGATTTAACTAATCTTCATCACATTGACAAAAAGAGCAATTAAAATTAAAATCCATGACTAAAACCAAACCACTTTGGGGTTGTTTTTAATGAAAGGTGGTATATAAATTTAACAATAAATGTTTAGAAGTATATACTTTCACCCCCTGCCCAACCTACAATTAATTCCAGCTTATTTTCAAAGGGCTTCCAGTTTTATTTACAAATTGCTTGGCAGCACCAATGTTTAAGTAATCGCTAATTGCTCCTAATGATAGTTTTACTTATTGTTAAATTTATATACCACCTTTCATTAAAACATTCTCTGTTCATCTGATTTTCAGTCTGGTTAATTAAATTGGTGGAGGTTTAGACTTTCCTGATGGGCTGAAACAGCTAATCCATTTTGATGATGACATATAATTAAATTAGCTTGCATTACATAGTGAAAAAGTCCAGGAAGGGAGAGATGGGGGGATGTGGAACCCAAGGTTCCACATCCCCCCCATCTCCCCCTCCCTGAACCTTTTCAGTTAAAATGTGGTTAGATTATAGGGGAGGAAGGACTTGAATGAGCAAAAAGTGGAACTGGTTCGGGCGTTCAGGAAGGTGTTCAGAAGAGGGAGTTGTTCAGGAAGTTTGCTCTGGTGCGTGTCCTCCTCTCGACGCATGCGCGACTGGTGGCGGGGCGGCGGGGCGTGCCAGGGAGTGAGAGTCAGAGACTTGGACTACGAAGACGCCGCGTCGCCCAGTGCTGGATGAGCAATGCCAATGGGGGGGGGGCGCCGGGATGGGGGAGGGGGACTGCTCTGCAAAAAATAAAAAAATAAATCAAAAAAAAATTTTTTCCCGGCAAATCGGCGGGGGCACTTTTTGGTGCCCTCTGCCAAGTGGTGCCCGGGGCACATGCCCCCCCTGCCCCCCCTATAGTTACGCCTATGAGTGGCAGGGTTCATGACAAAGCAGGAGCTATCTTAAATTATGCCACTAGGTCATCTGTGGGGAAGATAGGTGCTCTCCTGCCTCCCTCCCTCCCTGGCCAAGCATGTGAATGATTTTAATGTGTTTTAGGGATGGGGTCCAGTTTTTTAAAAGCTTACTACCCTGCTAACTGGACAAAGAGGGTACCTTTCAAAGTTGTAGCTCTTTTATTTTTAGCAGAGAGAGGGCAAGTGTCCCAATCCAGCCTCAGCATAGCCAGTGGTTATTGCTGGTGTCTATTTTATGTTTTCTTTTCAGAATGTAAGCCTTTTTTGGAAAGGGAACCGTTTCGCTATTCCTTTTGGAATGAAAACCATTTTGAGACAACTTTGTTGTTGAAAGGCAGTATATAAATTCAGCAATTCAAAAACCTTCGGTTTAAGATGAGAGTTAAGATGCTTTACATTTTAACTTGTACTCAGAAAAGAATGGAAATTGTAACTTAAAGGTGCCCATCTTAACTTTTGTGCCATATAGTCTGTAAAGGCTTTGTACAGTCTGGTATATCATGACTTTAGAAATGAGGTTCCATTCACCCACAATTTGCCTTTTTCAGAGATTATCAGAGAGGAGAGCTGGTCTTGCGGTAGCAAGCATGACTTGTCCCCTTAGCTAAGCAGGGTCTGCCCAGGTTGCATATGAAAGGGAGAATAGAAGTGTGAGCACTGTAAGATATTCCCCTCAGCGGATGGAGCAACTCTGAGAAGAGCAGAAGATTTCAAGTTCCCTCCCTGGCTTCTCCAAGATAGGGCTGAGAGAGATTCCTGCCTACAACGTTGGAGAAGCCACTGCCAGTCTGTGAAGACAATACTGAGTTAGATAGACCAATGGTCAGACTCCGTATATGGCAGCTTCCTATGCTCCTATGCATCAGGCAGAAATTCATCAGGGGCATTTCTAGGAAGTGATCAGGGAAACTGTACCTGTTAAATGTCTGCTTGGATGCATCCCTCCCAAGCCCAATGTCCAACTGAAAGATGAAGGCAAAGTGTGGGTGCATGGAGCCTCATTTCTAAAGCCACCATCATATAGCAGATTGTACAACGTCTTTACAGCTTATATGGCGCAGAAGCTAAGATGCACCCCTTAAGTTGCAATTTCCATTCTTTTGGAGCATAAGTGAAAATATAAAGCATCTTACAGGGGTGTATCTAGGGTTAGGCAGGCAGGGCACGTGCCTCGGGCGCCACTTGAAGGGGGGGCATGATTTTTAAAAAATTATTATTTTTTAAAAGGCCACTGAAAACAAGAGGCCATTTGAGCATGAGCAGTGGCCATTTTGTTTTCAGTGACCATTTTTTTAAAAAAATGATTTTAAAAAGTGGTCACCGCACATGCACCACACATGGTCCCTGTGAGGCCCTAGAGGCCAGTGGGGGGAGGGGGAACCGTTGCAGGCCTTTAGGAAGCCCCCCAAAGGGGCTACAGGTTTAAAAAAAATAATTTAATATAATATAAGTCACTGTGCACATATTCAGTTTGGCACTATGTACAGAAAATCAGGACTTGTGAATACTGAGCTGAAGCTTATGAGCTTGGATTGTATTCATTTGCTCTTACTTTGCTTCTTGTGATAAGTGTTCTTTGTAGTGTGCTGGTCCACCCTGCTTGGATCTGTGCCATGGCATTCAGCAGGACCACGACAAATCCCCTGGCATTCTCCAACTGCAATGAGAGTATGTACAAGTTTGAACATCATAGTAGGAATCTCTGGTGAACTGAAAGGTATCCTGGACTTCTGCAGGACCTCGCTTGGGGATTGCTTGAGCCAGCAGGAGCACCAGTGCCGGGAAGGAGAAGGCATTCCCCAGAAGACATGCCATGGTGCAGCCAAAGTGGTAAACCACAAAATGATGAGGGGACAAACTGGCAAGGTCTGTGGGGACCACAGTATTGACAGCAGGCCCTGAAGAGCAACCATGATCCACCTTTGCCCTTCATCACCTGGAGAAGGAGGAATCTACGGGAGCTGCTGAGCTGCCTCCAGAGCCTGTATGATCTCATGCAGCATACTGGCAAAGGGAGAATTTGCCATCACAGACTCCACTTTAAGCTCATTCAAACAGTCCAACATTCTGCTCTTCTGAGTCTGTGGATCGAACCCTTAGTCTTCACAGTCACGGAAATGACAGGAAGCCCTTTTCCTGCTGGAGAGAGCAGGAAAAGGACTTTCATTAACTCAGTTTACTCCTGCAATTTGGAACCTGAGTAGCCCATCATTTTCACTGCTTCATCAAACTTGGCCAGGGAGTTCTCCTTCTGTGGAGTCTCCTTGGCCATGCTGAAGCTGATCTGGGTTCTGTCGGTGGAGACTTTTGACTCTCTCTAGGCCCTTTGACCCATCCATGTCGAGTGTCTGCACCATCTCCACAAGACTCTGGATCTTCTGGTAGGGATGTGCGAACCGGTTCGAATTCGAACCAGTTCGAATCTGAACCAGGGTGGTTAGAAGGTTTGAATTCGAACCGAACCAGCTATCCGGTTCGAGCTGCAGTTTTGAATTCGAACTGAACCAAGGGGTAGTTCGATTCGAACAGGTTCAACTGGTTTGGACCAGTTCTGACATCCAGAAATTGGTAGGATGGTAGCTGGCACCCAGACGTACCTGTCACCCAAACCCCAAAGCAATCGGACACTTGTACGATATTTTATGAATTTTTGAAAATTATTATAATTTTTTTCTCATAGGGTATAATTAGCCCATTATTCCCTACTGTGTAGCACCCATGTGTGCCAACAACCACACAAACCCCGAAGCAATTGGACACCCCATGATATTTTATGAATATTTGAAATATTTTTAATTATTTTTCTCATAGGGTATAATGGGACCCGAACCAGCCCATATCCCCTATTGTGGAGCACCTAGGGGCACAAACGTGGGGTGGGTGGTAGGCAACCAGGGGTGCCTACTATCCATAATGTTCCAAGGCAATCAGACACTCCTCTGATTATTGGTGAATTTTAAAATTATTTTGGAATTCCTCATAGAGAATAATGAGGATTGCAGCAAAAGTATAGCTTCATTTTGGGGAGAAAGGGGTGTCCTAGAGTGGATCTCTTTGCACTAGACCACCACTCAGTCTGGGCCACCCCAGCACCCCACAAGTGGCTTTAAGGTTTTTCTCCATAGGGAAGAATGCAGGTTTCAACCGCCCCATAACTGCTCTTGGGGGGTGCTGGGGTGACCCAGAGCGAGGGTGCCAACCACCTCTATGGGTTGCTAACTCATGGGGTACTGGGTTTTGTTGTTTCTGAAGTGTTCTGAGTGTAGATTCTTTGGTAGCATATAAGATTTTCAATGACAAACCATGAATGCACTCTCATCTGCTAACCTTAAAGACACATAAACTTCAAAAATCACTTAAAAATCAGCCCTTTGCCCAATTCCTTTCAAATAATTCTGATAGCTTCCTGGCCCCCTTGGGCACTACCACCCACCACACTCTGCTCTTGGACACCCCTTTGCCCCCGATGTGAAGCTATACATTTGCTGACACCTCCATGCTTCTTTATGGAGAAAAACCTTAAAGTCGCATAAACTTCAAAAATCACTTAAAAATCAGCCTTTTGCCCAATTCCTTTCAAATAATTCTGATAGCTTCCTTGCCCACCTTGGGAACTACCACACTCCACTCTAGGACACCCCTTTCTCCCAGACGTGAAGCTATACATTTGCTGCTATCCTCATTATTCTCTATGAGGAATTCCAAAATAATTTTAGAATTCATCAATAATCAGAGGAGTGTCTGATTGCCTTGGAACTTTGTGGATAGTAGGCACCCCTGGTTGTCTACCACCCACCCCACTCTTGTGCCCCTAGGTGCTCCACAATAGGTGATATGGGCTGGTTCGGGTCCCATTATACCCTATGAGAAAAATTATTAAAAATATTTCAAATATTCATAAAATATCATAGGGGTGTCCAATTGCTTCGGGGTTTGTGTGGTTGTTGGAACCCATGGGTGCTCCACAGTAGGGAATAATGGGCTGGTTTGAGTCCCATTATACCCTATGAGGGGAAAAATTTAAAATAATTTTCAAAAATTCATAAAAAATCGTACGAGTGTCCGATTGCTTTGGGGTTTGGGTGGCAGGTACTCCTGGGTTCCAGCTACCATCCTACCAATTTTTGGATGTCTGAACCTGTTCTAACCAGTTCAAAACAGTTCGAATTCAAACTGAACCGGAGGAGGTTCGAGCAAAACCAAAACCGAACCACTCCCTCCTGGTTCTAACCTGGTTTGAATTCGAACCGAACCAGGCAAACTGGTTTTGTGCACATCCCTATCTTCTGGCTGATCCCTCTCTAAAACACCAGGACATCTGCCCAGTGTATTGCCAGCTGTGGTGCCAGATGCAGGTTAAACATTAAATACAAACATACAAAACCTTGTGAAATTCAAACCCCTCGGATATTACTGTACTAGTATTTAATCAGCACCTCGGCACATTAACCATCACATTCCCCTCACATTTTTACCATCATGAATGCAGAGAGATCTGCACAATGAAGGCACAGTAGGGAAGAGAAGTGTGGCAGGACCAGGAAGGGGGATGGGGCACCTTTTACAACATCAGGATGGGTGGGACACCTTTTACAACACCTTTTATGGGTAGACCCATAGAGAAAACTGAGGTTGTCTGTAAATTACTTCTTGCCCATCACTTCTGTCAGGCACTTTGGCTAGTCTTTTTGTAGAGCTATCTGAAATAGTGGCTGTTAATGCACCTTGTGGTTACGAATGCTGTTTGTGTACATAGTTTGGAAACTTCAGTTAGTTCAAAATGTGGCAGCCAGACTGGTCTCTGAGATGACCCAGAGAGATCATATTATGCCTGCTTTAAAACAGTTGCACTGGCTGCCGATATGTTTACGGGCAATGTACATTTATGTACATTTAAAACCCTGAATGGCTTATGTCCAGGTTACTTTAGAAAGCAACTTCTTCTGCATGATCGGCAACTCAGAGGTGGGCCTTCTATGCAGTTGTTCCTGGGCTGCAGAATGTGCTCCTGGTAGAAATCCGTAGCTTGAGTTCATTGTTGGCCTTCAAGAGAGTTCTTGAAACCTAGCTATTCGGCCTGGCCTTCCAGGGTTTTAAAACTGTTTTAAATGTTTTAATTGTTAATGGTTTTAAACTGTTTTAAAAACTGTTTTGTATTGATTGTTTTTAAAATGACAGGCACGGGTTCTGTTTTTGCTGCTGTGCACCGCACAGAGCCATTTGGATGAGACAATATATAAATGTAATAAAAATAAATAACTTTAATCGTTGGGTGACTCTAAGTTTTATTATTATGAGAAAGAATGAAGTATTTCTTTCTCTTTTCTCTCCATACCATTCACACACTTATATACTTTTATAATGGCTTCCCTTGGGGCCAAATCAGATATAATATTAGGAGACAGTGTTCCCTCTAAAAGGGATTCCCAGATGTTGTTGACTACAACTCCCATAAACCCCAAGCAAAAGCCATTGCAGCTGGGGATTCTGGGAGTTGTAGTCAACAACAGCTGGGAATCCCTGTTTGAGGGAACACTGTTGGGAGATCTCGTAAAATCTTCATTTTGTTAACCCTTACTGCAGTCATACATATATGTGAGACTTCTTCGAGTTTGTTCTTGGACTGGCAGTACTGATATCAAATGGTCATAATCTTTCAATACAATTTGCAGTTCAAAATTGAAGAGTTATGCCTCACCCACTTTCAACACAACATTTTGGCCCTGTTCTACCTTTAGTCTTGGTAAGCTTTTATTTCTCCTTTTTCACACTTCTCAGCCCATTATGGAAAGAGAAACTATTGAATGGCTAGATCTAGTTTTATCAATATTACCTTAGGATAGGAGAACTGGCATAGTTTGAAGCCACAGGAGTTTCACCCCCTCAAAGTGGCATTTTAGATGTTTATAAGGACTTCCTCTATGAAAAAGTCAGAAATAGTGGAGAAGTGTCCCTGAAAGTCAATTTGCATAACATGACAGACCAACACAGCTGCCAGGAACTATTGGGTATTGTCTGAGGTACAATTTAGATTCACGTGGGTCAATGATGAGGCCCAACTGCATAAACAAAGTATGCATTTCAGTACATGTTCCAGAATCCTCTGCAAGATGTTGGGGTACCATGACATATTTTCAGGGATTTCTCACCAAACAAATCAATGTGGAAAAGGTTCTTGGAGGCGGGGAGTCTGGTGTGTAAGCCATTTGTTTAACACAAAGAATAGACCGGACAAAATCAAGAACAGCAATAGTGGGGAGCTCTTTCACAGAGTTCAAGCCATGAGCTTTGCAGAGAAGCCAAGCAAAAATATTGGACTGTTGAACATTGTACTTCTGTTATCATAAGAAAACAGTTTCAGGCTCTCTAAAGTGAGATTTGTTGTTCAGAAGCACTGAATATATATGGCATTATTCTTTTATAAGGCAGCATTAATGATGAACTTCAACTTTCAAGCACAGCCATTTCTTTTATTACACAACATTTTTCAGAGTTCTCAGAATAAAATTTTGTCTTCATCCATCTGGTTTATACTATACAAAGCACCTCAGTCCCATGCACTACATCAAAAAGATGAAAACAAGATCACTATTTTTACTTTCTTGGTGATATTTTGAGTTTTCTGTACAAACATTTGCTATGAATTTAGTTACTGAGGGCCAATTCCCAGAGCTGTTTTCCAGTTATAGGACAACTTTTGGGAAATCATCTCATGGCTTCCCCAAAGTTTCCATGTAACAATAACATCCACTTCATGTCCTACAGCCATGCTTTCACATGTAGGATCTACTTTTTGCTCTCACATCCCCCAGGGAAAACATGAGATAGTATAAATGTGTTGAAACATGGCTACAATTTTATTAATTAACAGTTCAGTACATTGACAGTGGGGATACTGTCTTCTTCCCTTTGCCTGCAACAGTGTGAGTACCCTTCTTCTGAGGAGACAACTAGAATGTCTACATCCTGCCATCATTCTTGGTGGGTGAACCAGGCCCAGTCGTGTGTGTGTGTGTGTGTGTGTGTGTGTGTGTGTGTGTGTGTGTGTGTGTTGGGGGGGGGTGGGGTGGGCTGAGCAAATTCCTCCACACACCTCACCATACTGAGCCCTGAGACAGTTGCTACACTGTCACCATATAAAAGCTTAGGGATCAGCAATAGGCCTTCCTGAGATCCCTAACCCCCAGCAGATACTTGTACTGGCCTCTTCCAGGAGGGTGGAGAACAAGCTGCAGGTATGGCTCATTCCCACTCTTCTCACCCCAGCCTAGCTGCCTTGTTCTCCCTACCTTCCCCCACTGCTGTGTTAACCCCAGATGCATGGACTGGTCATTTGCCTAGTTGCCCAACCTGGCAAACAGCCAGCCCACATGCTTGGGGGTAATGTGATAGGGCCAGGCAAAGAAGAATGAGGCAGCCAGGGTGGGGTGAGAAGAGTGGGATTGACTTGCACCTGCAGCTCCTTCTTCCCTACTCCACTTGGATGGGCTGCCACTGTCAGGTACCCAACAGTGCTGACTCCTCACGGGTGCTAACTCCATGCCCTGGGGTCTGTATTGAGAGTGGATTCATGGTTTGTCACTGAAAATCTTATATGCTACCAAAGAATCTACACTCAGAACAGAAACAACAAAACCCAGTACCCCATGGGTTAGCAACCCATGGAGGTGGTTGGCACCCTCGCTCTGGGCCACCCCAGCACCCCCCAAGTGCAGTTATGGGGCTGCTGAAACCTGCATTCTTCCCTATGGAGAAAAACCTTAAAGCCACTTGTGGGGTGCTGGGGTGGCCCAGAGTGAGTGGTGGTCTAGTGCAAAGAGGATGCCAACCACCCCCATGGGTTGCTAACCCATGGGGTACTGGGTTTTGTTGTTTCTGAAGTGTTCTGAGTTTAGATTCTTTCCAGGCAGATGGCAGATGGTTTGCAGGCAGAAAGTCTCAGGTATATCCAGTGCATTTAAAATCTGACAAAAATGTACAGTGAACATGCAGGTGATGGACTTCTAGAGCACTTGTAAAACAAAAACAGTAAAGTTTTAAAAACTAGATTTTTGAATGTGAAAAGTGTGGTATGAAGGTCTTTAGAAGCAGAATGAAGTAAATTTGATAATGATACTTTATTAGAAGATAAAGCTGCATGGTTTGAGGTCCAACTCTGCAGAATGTTCAGCAAGTTTGTTTAATTATAGAAGAAAATGATGAGCTAGGAAATATCTTAAATACAGAATGAGACAGATGTTCAGCAAATGAAGAGAAGTCATAGCTCTTCAGATTGAAAACTAAGATGTATAGATTGGCCATTAGGTGTGCATCATTAGCTTTAAATGTTAAGCTATGAAGTGAATAAGCTAATCACTTAAGAGAGTGCCTTCACTGTCATGAACCCTGTTGCCTATTAAGATAATCTGGAGAAGTCCAGTTACAGTTGTCGCCAACTCGGTTGGTGGCAACCCAAGACTTGGCCTTCTCTGTGGCTGCCCCAGGGCTTTGGAACATGCTCCCTAGTGAAATAAGCAGCGAGGTGGCCAGATTTGCAGATGATATCAAACTCTTTCAGGTAGTGAAATCCAAAATGGATTGTGAGGAACTCCAAAAGGATCTCTCCAAACTGGGTGAGTGGGCGACAAAGTAGCAAATGTGGTTCAGTGCTGGCGAGTGTAAAGTGATGCACATTGGGAAGAAAAACCCCAACTTCAAGTATACGCTGATGGGATCTGAGCTGTCGGTGACTGACCAGGAGAGGGATCTTGAGGTTGTGGTTGACAGTTCATTGAAAGTGTCTACTCAATGTGCGGCAGCTGTGGAAAAGGCCAATTCCATGCTAAGGATCATTAGGAAGCGGATTGAAAATAAAACGACTACTATTATAATGCCCTTATACAAAACTAGGGTGCGACCACACCTGGAGTACTGCGTACAATTCTGGTCACCACATCTAAAAAAGGGCATTGTAGAACTGGAAAAGGTGCAGAAGAGGGCAACCAAGATAATCAGGGGCCTAGAGCACCTTTCTTATGAGGCAAGGCTACAACACCTGGGGCTATTTTGTTTGGAAAAAAGACAGCTGCAGGGAGACATGGTAGAGGTCTATAAAATCATGCATGGTGTGGAGAAAGTGGATAGAGAGAAATTCTTCTCTATCTCACATAACACTAGAACAAGGGGTCTTCCCATGATATTGATTGCCAGGAAATTTAGGACCAACAAACGGAAGTACTTTTTCACACAACGCATGATCAACTTGTGGAATTCTCTGCCACAAAATGTGGTGACAGCCAACAACCTGGATGGCTTTAAGATGGGTTTGCATAAATTCATGGAGGAGAGGTCTATCAATGGCTACTAGTCTGAGGGTTGTAGGCCACCTCAAGCCTCAGAGGCAGGATGCCTCTGAATACCCGTTGCAGGGGAGTAACAGCAGAACAGAGTAGTGGTGTGCCCGGATTGGTCCGGAGCCATGGAAAAGGCCTCCGGACCGCTCCGGAATTTGGCCGGTCGGGCAGTCCGGCAGTGGGGGGGAATGTCACTTTAAGGGGGGGTAGTACTTACCCCTCCCACTGCTCTTCCCCCTCCGGCGCTCGTCTTTAAACAAATGTTTTGGGGGCGGCAGGGTTCCTCCCTGCCGCCCCTGCCCCCATCGTTGGCTGAAAAGCTCTAAAGTAAGTAGAAGCTGGCATTATGCATGTACCCGGCGCGGCACGGGCACGCCCATTGTCGCCGCCGGTGCACGTGTGCTGCATACATCACGCATATGTCACGCGCGCGCTGGCAGTGGCGATGAGTGTGCGCACGCTAGTGATTAGCTAACTGACTTTAGCGATTAGTTATACTGCTGCTGCATTTGTATCTGTTATCATTTTATAATCTGTTCTACTGAATGTCAATTAGTAGCATTAATTGTCTTTAGGTATTTTGTTATTAAGAAGTTGCTAGCTGCCTCCCATGAGCGAAAAGTCCACAGAAATGCAAATAAATAAATAGATATTGGTGGAATATTTTGCTCAAGGTCACCCAGGAAAACCATATCATAAATTCAGGATCACAAGGATATTAACCACTGAAGCACACCAATCTCCCTAAGCCCTGGTGCCTCAGTGGCCTCTACAAAATACCTGACATATTAGACAGGCGAGACTCATGTAATGAAAATATCTGCCCCAGATGACACACATTTTACTCAGAAATTAGTCACAATGCATTAGTGGCCTGGTTTCTGCCTGCCATGCCATACCATTCTGTTTCCAACACCCTTGAGTGAGACAATGGTATTTTATTGAGCACAGATCTCGCATCTTTTATTTTGCAACATCTCCCCCACCCACAATCTCTCTCTCTCTCTCACACACACACACACACACACACACACTTTTTTGGTCTACTTTTCAGTGGCTAAGACTCTGTCAGCAGATTATGCTAACAATTTAGAGTGAAAGAGAAAATTTGAAATGCACCACTATTCTGTCATTAGTAGAGCTACAGTTGGAATTAAAACATTAATGCAGATTAAAGCTGAATCAGACAACTATTCATTAATTTTCTAGAGAAGCATTTGTGTTATGCCTCTACACATGATTTGACTGGTTAATGAAATGCTACCTCCTCTTAATATGGTTCCTAAGACTGAAACTGTCAGCTCTTTATGTACCACAAGGTTGTGTATGGAAAGGAGGTATGGCCTAGTGATTACAGCATGCATTGATTAACTATGCAAGCTGATGAAGTGTGTTTGTTTATGGATTTCTGTTTTATATTTATACCCCACCTTTTAGCCCAGATTGGTTACTCTTGATTTGCTTGATGTTATTATGTATCGGTTCCAATCTGTATAATGTTAATTATACAATAGGTGTACAGAGCTGGGTTCAACGAAAGAAAGAACTGGGGCAGCAAAACATTGTGAGAACTAGAATAGGGTGATAACATTGGTGCTGATTCCAACAGTCCTGAAATGCACTTTCTGGTGAGATGTGCAGATATTCTTTGGCCTCCACATTTCATAAAGCATAAGAAATCTACCTCCTTTGGAAGGAGAAATTTTTGCTGATTTTTAGTTCTCTGATTGCATTGTTTTTAATCGCTGGTTTTTAATGTTGAAAACTGCTCTGAGCACAGGAGAAGTGAGTTATACAGTAAATGTTTCCCACAATTTGGAGCATGATCCTTCCATACTTGAGAGTGTCACACACATTTCCATGAGACTCAAAACAGAGACCACTCCCCACCGCCTGCCACCCTGCATATAGACAGTGTAGCAGGCCACTACAAGGCATGAAAGCTCTTTGCACTAGTCAAAGCTCTTTGCGCTAGTACAGGACTGAGTACTAGTCCTATACTCAAGCACGTCACTTGAGCTCTGGAGAGAATCACAGATACTCTCAAGCATTTGGAGAGTCCCTCCACCACTCATTGAACTCCTCTACCTGGCCAAATCTGATATCCACTATCTCCCCCCCTAAAAAAGGTAATTCCTCCCTACCAAAGGGGGGGAAAGTAGGTGAGGTGTTATTCCTCAGGCTTTCCCTCTGCACCTCTGGCTCTGGACCTAAAGTAACTTGAGCAAACAGAGGGTGAAGGGCTAGGTGGGATATAAGAGGTATATGCAAAAACCCCATTCGGCACATGTGCTGACTTTGCAGCGAGACAAACATAGGAATCCTTTGTTGATCTCGGAGGGGACCTTTCCATGCAAAGGCTCTGTGACTTTGCATGACCAAGAATTGGACCCTAAATATAGACATAAATAATCTGAAGTAAAGTGACTAGTCCTAATGGCTGTATGGAACTTCCAGGTTCAAAGCAGTTTTGCCTTAAAGTCCTGTTTGTGGGTTTCCCTGAGGCATCTGGTTGGCCCAGGGGTGTAAAAAGGTTAGAGTGGGCCCTGGGACATAAGGTGATGATGGGCTCCAAACACACCCAGCTTTAATCTTCAAAGTGGCTACTGTGTTGATAGCAGGAAAAATTGAGGGAACACCCAGACCTTTCAAAAAACCCCACAACAGCTCTTTATTGATACACTTAGGATCTGCAAATGCTCCACCCAACAGCTACAGATTTCAATAAAATAAAATAAAATTGAGCTGCAGAGGAATAAAAAGCACAATTAAACAACACAGTGCCCCCAACAAACATAACAGAAGCAAGTTGCACGGATGGTCTTGGGGGGAAGTCACTTCATGAGTGATACACCCATCCTGTGGCAGCTTTACTGGTTACCATTCCACTTCTGAGCTAGAGACAAGATGCTGGTTTTGAGATCTCTCTCTCTCTTTCTCTCTCTCTCTCTCTTTCCTTCCTTAACATATTTATATACTGCCCAAAACTCATATCTCGAATAAATAGGGAATTCCTTCAAATGTAGTGGCAACCAGTGAGGGCGGCGCTGGGTGGGAGAAGTACCTTTAAAATTAAATTAGAAACTGCTTAAGCTGTCATGAGAAGTGGTGCTCTGCCTGGCATCCCATGTGGTGGCAGCATGGCTCAAGCATTCACCTGCCTCTGTGCATGCACGGAGGCCATTTGCATGGTCAGCATTGTGTGTGAGATCTCCTGCTTGCACATTTCTTGGTGGTTTTGGTGGTAGGTAGCACCTATCATGCCCTACCACCCAACATACTTTGATGTCCCTAGCACCTACCCATGGGAAACAATGGGGTGATTCAACTTCCCATTGTTCCCTATGGGTGAATTGCAATTTTGTGTGTGGGTGAATTTTCGATTCATCAAACTGGCTGGCAGTGGCTGGCTGGTTTGAAAAATCAATTCAAATTTTTGTGATTTGCTTCAAGGTCAATTGAATAGCAAAAAATGATTCTTGCACACCTCTATTACGGTTAAGAAGTAGGGGCCTTGAAAATTCTGCACCTAGATGGCAGATTTGGCAGAGATACATTTCACCTGGCCATCAGCTTCATAGTGGTGAGCTGTATTTATTCTCAAATTATCCCATTTTTATCAAGATATACTACACACACACACACACACACACACACACACACACACATATAATATATGTATATAACATATGCAGATGTTATGCAAAGTGGAGACATTTTGAAGACATTTCTGGTGAAAAGCACCCTCTGTTTCCACTCTTTTCGTGATGGATAACAACCCTTTTAACCATCTGGATCTGGCAACCCTAGATATAGAGCAGTCAAGAACTTCAAGTTCTAGATCCCTCAAGGTTTTTCTCCTCTGGGCTGATTGGTCTATCTTTGCCCTTGCAAAGATTTCATGGTTCTTTGCCTTTGTACTGCCCATAGCCTCAAGCACCCTACAAACTGTCAATAGTCTTAATTATGTATGGATAGCAGAAAGTGCTTTACAAACAGATAATATTTAATCTATTTTCCTTATTAAGCTCTGTAAATCCAACCAGGCAAAATTAGTCTATGGATTTTGTTGTTGTTGACTTTGGAGTGACTCTGTGGAACACTCATGACAATACTATAAACAAACAGAATCTTTTCCCCCCAAGAAGGGAAGCTGAATTACATTGTGTAGCATAATGAGAGTTCATCATTTTGACTAATTAGTTCGAAACAAGCTTTTGCTCCATTTAGCTATTCTGTCATCTTCTAACACTGCAATACAAACAACTCCTCAATGACAGCAGGTGGCCTGTTCTTATACATTTTAATAGGATGCTGCTAAAATATTTATTCTTTTGCTGGATTAGTTTATAACACAGCCAGCTGGGAACCTACAATAACTTTTCTCATGGTTCTCCGCTTTCCAGAGGAAGATATTCTAAAAGGTCACTGTAACTCTTTGTTTCAGTATTTGGACAATGCAGTATATGCCATTCAAATATTTATCTATCTCTAAATTCTGCTAATTAAATTATATTTAATTATAGAATTGGTTTTGGCAGCAGTAACTGATAACATCAGTAGAAGATGCAACCATTTCACTCTCTCATTCCCCATTCTCCTCAGGTCTGATAGAAAGGAATACATTGTCTGCCTTCCCTTCATTGGCTGACATGTTCCACAGCAAAACATGAGCAGTGCTGATCCACCCATCCACCCATCCACCACACACACAGCAGTGCTGCCATGCAGGAGGGCTCTTCTGATACAGCAAATCTGTGTTCAATCACAGGTTGTGTGTTATTCCAATGCAAGTACTGCACAACCTGCAGTTGCCAAGGATGAGTTGTACCAGAACAGCCCTCTTGCACAATAGTTTCACTGTACAAGTTAGAGCTCTGCAGTGGCATGGGCAGGTCTGCATTGCCTGTGTTTTGCTGCGGGACATGTCAGCCACTATCGTTGAATTGTATGATTACATTTCACAGGCTCTGCTCTCACCATGTTCCCATATATCTCTTAATAAGGAGATATTCTCACTGTTCTTCCCAATCACACCTCTATATTCTGTGCCTCCTTGGGGAATATTGATCAATACCTTCCTGAGGTTGCATACAAAGCTTGCTTCTTCTTCCATCTCTTTTTTTCTCTAAATGCCTGAGAAGATCCAGGTGGCTGCTAGCTTCATAGTGTATGAATCCCCACATAGGTGAAAGACAGCTAGGACCATATGGTACTCTAACTCAGCACTCTGTGGACATGTGGGGAAGGGGTCTGACAGACCTTTGTCTTTCTCTTTCATGCATGACAGCACCCACACTGCAGAGCAGAATCTCCACTGCTGGCAGGAGAGGAGGATTCTGCTATCATGAATTGAAGGGCCTGATTGAAGTATAAATTCAGTGTTATTGTAGGAAAAGTGACTTTGAAATTTATACAGTATTTGGTTATTGACTGACCTATCTCCATGGATCTACAAACTCATTTTCGGGTGAAAAGCTTTCATAGACCTTCAGTGGTGCATTGAACACATTTATATCCTGGATAATACACTAGACATTAGAACAGTGGTGACTGGTGAGGCACCATGTGTGTGCTGGCGCCATGTGGGGTTTTATTGGGCTGCACACCACCCCAGCAGGAAGCTTCATAGGGCGGTGGAGAGCAAGTAAGAACCTGCTCTCTTTTTTCTTAAAATTCTCTGCCCAGTTTCTCCAAAAGAAAAAAAAATCCCCAAAAGTGCTTGTACAGTGATTTGAACCGCAGTTCGTGCACATCCCCAATCCTTCATTTTAAGGGCGATTTGATTCATGTTAGAAGCATGCAAATTGCCCTGATTTGGCACAAACCAATTCACACATGAATCAAATTGCACATCCCTAAACCATAAATTCATCTCCTGCTTCAGTTTGCCACACACACAGTCCTCAGTCCTCCTCCCCCACAGGCCACCCAGTCGACTCTCCCCAGCCAGGCAACCACTTCACCTCTTGGCTCAAGGCTGAGCCAGCTAGCTATGCCTCTTTGTATCCTGGTGCATTGTTGCATGCATGGTCTCCCACTCGCTTGCTGTTTTCTATGCTTCTCTATTGATTTTCAGCAGAAGGTTTCACCATGTTTTTAAAAACAGATAGATAGATAGATAGATAGATAGATAGATAGATAGATAGATAGATAGATAGATAGACAGACAATAAGATACTCACCACTCAGCTGGTGGAGGTCATTTGTGTGGCCAGCAAATGGCCTCCATGCATGTGTGGTGGAGCTGATCCCTTGCTGTAGTGGGTGCTGGGCGGCATGCTGCAGCTCAGAGCAGCTTTCAGGTGCAGCAGTAGCAGAGGTGAGCACCTACTAATTTACTCTTAAAGGTGCCTCTCGCCAGCCAATGGCTCACAATCTAAGAAAGAATGTAAGGTAACACCAGCATCAGCCATTGAAGGGATGTTGTGCTGGGGTTGGATAGGGCCACTTGCTCTCTCCATGATAAATAGAAGAGATTCACCACTTTAAAAGGTGCCTTTTTACTCAATTAGGAGGGTAACTGCTAACAGAGTAGTTAGTTAACTAACTGCTAACTTCTCACTGCCACTACCACCTCCAGCACATGAAGGAAGCAAGCTGCACCTGTCGGGCCCACCTATCCCTCTCCTGCAACACATGGCTCTGCAACCGGCCACTGAAGGAGAAGCTCCCCTCTGGCTTCCCCACTGAATGGATGATCAGTAGGAAGAGGAAGGAGACAGAGGAAGAGAAGCTGCTCATGAGAGCAAAGTGTTCTCAGCCAACAAAATGTTCCAGCTGCTCCCCAGAACTTCGGACACCACAACATATGCAAAAAGGTTGTTTGGTCCCCAAAATAGTTCCTATTCCTCCAAATGCAAAAAATGTTGTTTGGTCCCCAAAACAGCCACAAGTCCTCTATAAAAGTACCTAGTTGGCAACCCTATTCGTATCACATGAGATGGGTTTTAGTTGTAAAATATGCACATGTCCATAGAACCCCAAGACATGTAACATGATGTAAGTAGCAGACTTTGCTTGTGAGGGTGAACGTGAGTCTGGAATCTTATAGTGAGAAAAGCAGCTTAGGAGGGGAGATCAGCAGATCAGTGGTGGGTGGGGAAAGGGCTAAGCACCTCCTTTTCCCTACCTCTACCTCCTCTTTGGTCCAATTCACTTTTTTGGCTTTTTTCTAACAAAAGGATTAAGGAATATGCTTTAGCATGTAATAAAACACTCCATTTTAGGTAATGCCCATTAGGTATTGATGGGTAAGCTCACCTCCATTATTAGGTAAAAACAAGTTGCTTTAGTAAGAACTAATCTGCCTACTTTCCTTTCACTTTTCCTACAGCAGGACTACATTTGGTCCAACGTGATTAGGCATTTAGCAAGTTAGTCCATTTGCATTGTGCTGATCTATGATTGTAATAAACTAAATTTGATTTGATTTATTCCACTTGCACCTCAAATGTTCATGTGTCTGCCCCCTTAAATTGAGGTGGATGACATCATCACAAACTATGTGGTTGAAGTGTCCCTATGTGTCCCTACAATTGTACCAAGTTTGGTCCAAATCGCTTCCCACTCGCACCTCAAACATTCACATGTCCACCATCTTAAATCAAAGTGGACAACATCATTACAAACTACACCTTTGAGGCACCCCTATGTGTCCCTATATCTGTAGCAAATTCGGTTCAAATTGGTTATGCGGTTCACAAGTTAGCCCAGTTGCACCTCAAATGTTCGTGTGCCTGCCATCTTGAACTGGGGTGGATGACATCATCACAAACCATGCCATTGAGGTGTCCCTGGGTGTCACTCACTACAACTATACCAAATTTAGTTCAAATAGGTTAGGCGGTTCACAAATTAGCCCTCTTGTGCCTCAAATGTTTACACCATCTTGGATCGGGGTGGATGTCATCATTACAAACGACACCATTGAGGTGTTCCTATGTGTCACACACTACAGCTATAGCAAATTTGGTTCAAATCAGTTAGGCAGTTCAAAAGTTAGCCCACTTGCACCTCAGATGTTTATGTGTCCACCATCTTGAATTGGGGTGGATGACATAATCACAAACTATGCCATTAAGGTGTCCCTATGTGTCTCTACAACTGTACCTGATCTGGTTCATATTTGTCCAGGCATTGCAAAGTTTTTGGGGGAGACATACATATACACAAACTGAATGCTGGGTGATCTCATAAGCCTACTGGAATGGAAAGTAGGCTAAAAATTAGCTTTCTCAGAGAACTCTTGGGAAAACTCAGGGTCTGAGAATTCCCAGAGAAAACTTAGAAAGGCTAAGCCTTTGGGAGAAGGCTGTCAAACGTCACTTCCTAAGCAAAGTTATGCTTGTGAAGGGAAGTGGTCCAGTGGTTGGCATTAGAAGAAGCCTCGTAGACCTTCCTTAAAACCTGCATGTATGTTCAGGAATGCCTCTCATCATGGTAACATGTAAGAACTGTAGTTTCCAGCGGCTCCTGGATCACTGAATTGGGTTGGGAGACCCTGGAAATGACAATTTCCATGTAATCCAATGCCAAGGATGATCTGAAGCATGCTCAGGACTATTCAGGTCTAAGGATGAGGCTATCAGCAGCGTGCGCCCTCCCTTTCCCCGGTCTCCAGTCTCCCCCTCATGACTAGGTATTTTTGGGAAAGGGGGAACTGACAGGAAAGGATACCTGGCTGCAAACTAGTGAATACTCCATTAGAAACCAGGCTTGGACTTCAGAGGAGATGTACTTTCAGTTCATAATGTGACTGGGATTTCCAAACTTGCCCAGTTTTGCAATTCAGCTCACCAGCATCACTTCTTCTAGCCTTTATATAGTGAGCAAACACTTAAAAGTATTTGTGAATAAAAACAACCATGTGCCAAGTAGTAACTTACTACAGTGTGTATATGACAATTTGGACTAATCATCTGTATTGTCCTTCTAAGTGGTGAAAACAGCCCAAGACTGAATAATTAGATAGACTATGGGAAATACCTATATCAGGCAGCAGCGATACAGGAAGATGCAGAAAGGTATCATCTCATAGGAGGCAATAGTAAACCCCTCCTGTATTCTACCAAAGACAACCACAGGGCTCTGTGGTCACCAGGAGTCGACACCGACTCAACGGCACACTTTACCTTTCCTTTAAACAGGCATTATCTAGAGGTGATTGCCCATCAAGGAAATTTCTACATCTGGTGGTATATGCAACTGCAGTTTGTGTTTACCTGAACATCTTGCCCAATTACAAGATGTTCTTCTTTACAATTAATATGTGTGTGGAATTCAATACTGCATTGTCTAGGAGGACAACAGGAAAATCAGTTCAGCATAACCTGGGAAAAGGCCATCCAGGAGAATCTAGCAGTTTCACACCTCAAAAAAGATAATGTTTGTCACTGGGGTCAAAGAAAATTAGGATTTAATACTACAAGAAAAGATAAGCCAGGTCACTATATTCAGTCATAATGATCTCACTGCAGCATCCGTTATGGTCCATGGGACAGTTTGAATGGAAATAAAATCACACCTGCCAAACCATCAGTTTTCCCTGAGAGAGCTCCCATTCATTTATCAGTGAACTCATATGCTGCCGAGCTCATGAAATCCATGGAGACGTTGGCCAGAGGTTAAATGCAAACAACATTGTTATGTGAAATAAACTTCACTATCCTCAAAAGGTCAAAGGCTGAATATGTTACATGAGGTCTCTGTGACTCCCTCCATGTCAGAAATGAATGTCAACAGATGGACATACAGAAAGCAGAAGAAAAGTGCTTCCCAGAATGGCTCTATTTACACGTTTAAACATTGTGCACTGAAGCCCAGCGTTATTACCAGCCAGTGGTATTTAGAGCCATTATCCAGCTTGACAGCTCCAGACCTCCAGGCAGCCCTTCCAAATGCCATTGCTGATTTGCTGCAAATGTTAAGCAAGCAGACACTGCAATTATTTGTCAGCAATATAACTTTCCCCTCTTGCCCCCTGGTCATCAGACACATATGGTGATGTGAAATGATGCAGTCTTGAACCAGGAAAGAGAGAGCTCCAATAGCCCAAGACTGAATAATTAGATAGTAAACAGGCATTAGCAAGAGGTGATTGCCCATCAAGGAAACCTCTACATCTGGTGGTGTATGCAACTGCAGTTTGCTAGCCTGCCTTGCCTTAAAAACAGGCATGGGAATATGATTTGTCCTCAGTCAAGATTGTTCCTGCACTGGCTGTAAAGCCCTCATTCTCCAGGACCACCTACTGGACAGAGGAAACCTTCATTCCAGGCACTAGGTGTGTGATGGAGAAGGGAGGTAGATGCTTGTAAGACTATGTCTTGGTTGCTAGGAAACCTTTCCCTAGGGGGCGGGAATGGTGTGGCTTAAAAAGAAAGATTTGGGAATGGACCCCAAAATGGAGGAGTGAAGGTGTCATGGATTTTGTATAGCTCTGGGCATCATATAGAGGAGCACTAATTTCACTTTAGAAGCAAATATAGAATATAACTTTGAGAAATCTCACACAGCTTCAAGGTCTTCCCTGGGCGGGGGGACCTGAGAAACATACTTGTAATTTTAAAATGTATGTGAGTAGTAGAGACAAAGCATCCATTCCTACCTGGCTCTGGCAGAAAGATCAATTAAACAGTTTACTTTTGCCTAGTAATGCAACACAAGAGGATCACAAGAGAAGACACCCTCACATGGTGTGAAGTGTATTTTGTGTGACAAAAGACCATGAACAGTGGCGTTTTAATTTTTTGTCCTTTCACTTGTACTTGGAGAACAAAACAATTTTAATCTAAAACAAGGCTAAATAAGCAATTAGCCACTTGTACTGTGGCTAGGAGAAAGATAAATGACAGCCAACCCACTTGAACAGAATGCAGTCTATAGCACTCCTTCCTCTCTGCTTGATTGGAATCCTTGAGTTCTGATTGTATTTGCCAATTAATTTGAAGAGTCACAATAATGATGACTAATAACTAATTTGCTACAGATAATGAGAAAAATAACAACTCTTTTGTCTGACAGATTTGTGTAACCTAACAACTCATTCTTATGAAACGCATACTAAGGTTTGATTTTACAATTAGTATGGTTCATACTTAGATTTCTTACGTACCCATCACAAATGTTTCAGGATGGTGAAAAGGAACATATTTAAATAATTTCTCATTCACTTTCCAGTGATGGTAGCTAATAGATACAAAGAATTCAATCAATCAATCATTCAATCAATCAACCTTTATTATGTTCAAAGACCAGCATAAAATTTCTTATGCAGATTAGTGTTAAAGGGACTGATATACAAAGAATTCACCATCTTCAACTGCTGCTTTCCGTAGGAAAATTATTTATTTGTTTGTTTGATGCATTTTTATAGCACCTTTCAGCCTTGGCAAAGGCACCCAAAGTGGTTCACGATATTAAAAAAGGGAAATTTCATAAGATCAATAAAACATTGTCTCAGGATGTTGGCCTTTTCAGGAGCTGAGGACAAGAGCTTGCTGGCCTGGGCGCCTCCTTTCTTGCTTCCCTCAGAGCACACTGGTCTTTCCGTACTCTTGGGAGGGGGGGTGGGGCTACCACAACAGTCCTCAAGCCAGAGCTGGTCTTTATGGGAGCCGATGTTGTGCTCTCCCCTGGCCTGGGCACCTCCTTTCTTGGAATAGTACCAAGGAAGGACCAATGTGAAGCACCTACCACAATGTACTGCTTTTTGTACCCATTTCTTCCCTTTTCCTACTTTTCTTCTTTGTTCTGCCATCCTCAATATTCTGCCTCCATTTACAAGTGTAGTTTCCAAACAGAACCTAAAATGCTGGTGTGTCTTGGGGTGGGATGGAAAGTATGGTGGTGGGGGGAACCCACCTTATTTTCCTACTGGTTATGTTAAACTGTCTTGATAGAGCAGCATAGATGGTGGTAGCATAAAGAATTTTGTATATGCTTATCTATCTATCTATCTATCTATCTATTATTGCTGCAATGAAGAGAGTCTTAAAATTAACTTTGGTGAAAGTTCACTGGTGGGAAATAAAATGCTGAAAAAATCCATAGTTCTGCTGTTTTTAAAATTTCTACTTTTAGTACCTGCTGCATGGAGAAAAGAGAAATAACCAAAGTCACAGCAGTTTAATGAAATCGTAATACTCTACCTTTTACTTAATAGTATGGAAATAAGAAAGCTGTTCTATATAAATAGCTTTCCATTTCCTTTTCATTTTTCACTGATTTTTTTTTTTAAATTAATCAGTCCCAAAATATATTTGGTCTTAATCCGATAAGCAAAATTTCTTTTGGCAACAAATCAGACCCAAGTCCTCAGGTATCATTCTGTTTGAAGACAAGATCTGAGTCATTTGTCATACCTTTTTAATTACCGAATGCAATTCAGATATAATTACTCTGCTTATGAGCAGGTGGCTTTGTAATTTGCACTGCCAACACTGCCATGCAGGCCAAGGTTCAATACATTTGGATTAGATCGGTGAGGTGGGGTGGGGGAGGAGGGGTGTTCTTTGGCTTGCATGGCAGCTTGAAAGAAACATTTTGCTAAGTGAATATGGTTACTATCAAAGCATTTGGCTTACCTTGCTTATCTTTTACAGTGTGAATGAAGTGACTGTTCAGCACAATAGGCCCTATCAGTGACCATCATTAACCTGTACATTTTTAATTGGCATAATTAGGATTTGTAGCATTTGTTGTGCTGGGAATAGTGAAAATCCCCTGTAACCCTTTTCCACACCTCTAGGATCACAGGAACATAAGAAGCTGCCTTATACTGAGTCAGACCATTGGTCCATCTAGCTCAGTATTGTCTACTCAGACTGGCAGTGACTTCTCCAGGGTTGCAGGCAGGAATCTCTCTCAGCCCTATCTTGGAGATGCTGCCAGGGAGGGAACTTGGAACCTTCTGCTCTTCCCAGAGCAGCTCCATCCCCTGAGGGGAATATCTTATAGTGCTCACACTTCTAGTCTTCCATTCACATGCAAACAGGGCGGACCCTACTTAGCTAAGAGGACAAGTCATGCTTGCTACCACAAGACCAGCTCTCCTCTCCTTGGTTAATGTACCAGATCTGAACTTTGACACCAAAATCCACTCTTGTCCCCCACAAGCTTTATTTATTTCAGCCATCTCATATTTGTGGCAGGGGGCAGGGAGTCTTTTTATTGTTTTCTAATGTTAAATTGGGAGTTAGAAACCTTTGCGATCTGCCATAGATCACCAGAAATAGATTATGAGCTACCTACCTTCTTCCTGCTCCTGCTATAACTCATATAGAGGACATATTATGGGATTCAGCATCATGCATAATCACTATACAAATAAGTAGGATTCCCCTTTACCAGAAGAGTTCCGATCCAAAGCCGGTCCAGTTCAACCCCAAACCCATCACACAGCCCTACAGCAAAGATTGTGTGGGAGTGCATCACATGCTCCCACTAATTTCTGAATGCTCATCTGGGGGGGAAGGCAAGTTTTGCTAAGCCTTCCCCCCACCTACCTGCCTGTCTGCCCAGTAGGTCATGCGAATGACCCCAGCATTTACTTAGAATATCCCTAGTAGGTCATGTGAATGTCCCGAGCAATTGTGAAAGTGTGAGCTTTTAGCTCTGCTGTCTAGTCATATATCATCACAGTTTGAAAGTTGTGGCTACAGAACGTCTTTAATGACTGTTATAGCTAGCACTTGGGATTTCAGCATGGGCTATGGTGTCAAGGAGATGGACAGGATATTATTGTTAAAAGCAGGATTGTGAGAAACTGATGTAAAAATAGGAAGTTCTTCCATAGATATTGGCAGGTGAGCCTTGGTATGCTCTTGATAATGCATGAATCAATAAAAATGTGGCTTGTTTGTATGACAACCATTCATATCTAATGATGGGTGCACATCCACACTCTATCCTTGAATATGATTGAGGGGGGAAATGGATGTTGTACCAAGCAAATCTGAGGCTTGGAAAATTCTATCCTTTTGCCCCAAACCCCCTCCCTGCCGTTCCCAGACTTCAAGATCCTCCTTCCTCCCCCACTAGTCATGGTCCCCAGGACAGCGAGCAGAAAAAGCAGTGCAATGCCCTCAGTCTTTGGAAAGACAGGTCCCAAGAACCCCCATGGGAAGGAAGCTAAGCTTAGTGGGGTGGGGGGAGTCTGCTGCAGTATTGTTTGAAACAAACTAGAGAAGCCAGTGCTGATGTCAGGGAGGTCCATGCGATTCCCAGTGCCAAAGACGACGATGTGAAGAAACCATCTGAAAAAATTCTTCAATATCTCTCCTTGGGCAGAACCCTGAAATTTCAGTCCTAGCACTCTTTCCTGCTTGCTGCCCTGGGTACCATAAGTAGAGGGTGAAGAGGAGTGTTTGTTTATTTTAAGGGAGCGTTGGCAGGGAGGGCATTTTGTGGGGAACAGCATTGCTGGTGAACTTCTCTGAGCAGAGAGGAGTTTGGAATACTAAAATAAATCACCTCTTCTTTGAGGTGATCTCTTTTGAAGACCCCAAATTGTTTGGGACTTGGAGAATTTTGCCAGCATCACTATTCATAACATGATGGATTTTCTACAGCCCTTGGATGACTTGCATTAATTAACACACTTGCTTGGATCTATATTCCATCATGTGTTCACCTTGGTTGCATGTCTGTGATTGAAACACCCATTCAATTTGAAGAAATATACTACAAAGCCGGGGTGAGTGCCAAAAGAAACCCTTTCTCTATTGCAGCCAACATCCACTAGCCAAGGAAGCAGGGAAATGTGTCCAGAAGAGTGGGCCCTTTTCTCAGATGGTTTCTCCACATCTCTGGTGCTGGTAGCAGCATGGGATTCTCTGGCAACAGCATTGGCTTCTCCAGCTTGTTTCAAATGACATTGCAACAGACCTTCTTTTCTAAACTTAGCTTCCTCCCTTGGGAGTATACTTGCTAGCACCAAACTAAGAAGTGTGAATAATTAGGTCTGGATAACGAAGCATTGCCCCCATGCAGGTAAGGCCTTTTCAAAAGAAATAAGTTTTACTAAAAGTTATGTTTACAATCACGGGGTACTGAATATTGGTTGCATTAGTGAAACTGAATAGCTGTGCAATTGAAGGACAGGAAAGCAGGAAACAACACAGTGAAGCCAGAGGTGCTCTTACCCCTGGACATTGGGGCCCCGGTCCATGGCCTCCAAGGTCTGGGGGGTCCAAATGACCGGGGCGGCTCCTGCCACCACCCACACCCTGCTCCACCACTGCCCCACCATGCCAAACTGTGGCTTTTTTGTAATTTTAGCTGCGAACTGTGCAGGCGCACCTCACAGTTTTCAAGGGCTGCTGGGCCGGACAGACAGGCCCAGTGCCTGCTCCACCCACTGCTGCTGCCATGGGGAGAGGAGTTCTGCTCAGCTCAACCCTCACCCTCAGCCATGCACATGGCAGCTAAAAATACAGAAGAGCCATGGTTTGGTGCAGCAGGGCTTCACATCGGTGGCAAGGGAGGCCTTGCTGCGGCGGTGGAGGGGCTTGCAGTGGTGAGGGGGCTTTGCAGTGGTGGGGGAGCTTGCGGGGGGCCTCACAGCTGGGGCAGTCTGGACACCAAAATCACCTAGGTGCACCACTGAGTGAAGCCACTTATGGGGAAAATGAAAGTAAAAGATAGCATGCAGAAGGGGAGAAGAGAGAACAAGAGCAGTTTTCTATCTCTCCTTTTCTGCTGTAATTGAGGAGAAGAAAGTAGGGATGTGCACAGAACTGATTCGGCTCTCCTTTTCTTGTGCACTGAACCAATTCGAAGTGCCAGCATTCAATCCAGTTTGGAGGCCGGGGGGTTACTTTAAGGGGCAGGGAGGGTGCCTCCTACCTACCCATCCCTACCCATCCCTACCTGCCCATCCCTCTCCCCCCGCCCCCCGCACTGATGCTGTCCCCAAAAGTGTGGGTGTGGGGCTGCAGCGTTTCTCCTTGCAGCCCTGTTCAGTGTCACCATGTAAATGGTCAACACGCATGCGCGTGTGTACCATGCACATGTATGTCAGCCATTTGCATGGCAATGCTGAACAGGGCTACAAGGAGGAATGCTGCAGACCCACACCCATGGTTTTTGGGTGAGTGCCAGCAGGGGGGAAGTGGCAGGGCAGGGATGGGAAGGTAGGAGGCACTCTCCCTGCCCCTTAAAGTAACTCCTCCAACCTCCAGGGGGAGCACAGAACCGGTTCCATGCACATCCCACACTAAGTTCTAGTTGATCGGGCCAATTAGAGGAATTTGAACCATAGCAGAGAGCAAAAGCATGAAGTGTCCTGAGAGGACTAGAATTCCCAAGCCAAAAGGGCATGCATGCACATAACTTGTTATTGGGAGTTAGGGGAACTGTATGGTTGGGTCAGTACTATTCAGCATGAACACAAACCGGAGTGTAGCTATAACTGAACAGGGGAGACTCATGTCCCTGGGTGCCTGCGGGGGGAGGGGGAGGATTGGCTGGGCAACAGCTCAGTCTTCACTTTCTCACTTCCACCTCCCTGACTCACTGGTACACGGCTGGCTCCTGACTGGAGGATTCATCACAATTTCAGGCAAGGTAACAAGTTAAAAAGTTCTTGAGCCATGGAAATGTGGATATGCAAGTGTGTGTGAAAGGGCATGTGAAGTATGCGATATTATTTTCACAGGAGTGAGAGAAAGAGTGTGCTGGAAATGTTTTGTTTTTCACCGTGTCCTTATAGTTGTTCTGCAGTTAAAATATGAAGGGGAGACATATCTTTAGCAGGGGACCCAGGGTGGGGGAGCGGCCTATCATCACTTTTCTTCCCACTCCAACTTTGCTATGCCCCCCTGAGCACAAAGGTGGCAGTGCTCTAGATATGCCATTTCAATCAGTGACATGGGGTTGCTCCAACTGCATTAGAATGTGGTCAGTTAGTCCACTGGAACCTCTGTAGTGTCCCAATATCCTTTCTTGTCAGGTTGTCAATTAGCCTTATCAAAAATACAAGAGATTACCCAGGCCTCCTGCCTCTGTGACTGTTTTACTTGCCCGAAATGGAGGCTGACACTCAAAGCATAAATTTAGGAACATAGGAAGCTGCCAAATACTGAGTCAGACCTTTGGTCCATCTAGCTCAGCATTGTCTACAGAGACTGGCAGTACCTTCTCCAAGGTTGCAGGAATCTCTGTCAGCCCTATCTTGGAGATGCCAGGGAGGGAACTTGGAACCTTCTGCATGCAAGCAGGCAGGTGCTTTTCCCAAAGCAGCCCCATCCCCTAAGGGGAATATTTTACAGTGTTCACATGTAGTCTCCTATTCATACATGTAGTCTCCCATCCATGTGGACTCTATCAAAAGGGACAAGTCATGCTTGCTACCACAAGACCAGCTTGGAGCATATATCAGTTTTGCTGGACAGAGATGAATGCTAAATCCCATTGGTGGGAAGGAAGGGGGTTGGGAAATGCTGTGGCAACAATAATTTCCTGGGATGGATGAAGAGGCCAATCCTAGATTGGCAGGATTTACTATAAAGGTCCCATCTGTAATCTGAAATGAGCCAGCGTGGTGTAGTGGTTAGAGTGCTGGACTAAGACCAGGGAGACCCGAGTTTAAATCTCCATTCAGCCATGAAACTAACTGGGTGACTCTGGGCCAGTCACTTATCTCTCAGCCTAACCTACTTCACAGGGTTGTTGTGAAAGAGAAACTCAAGTATGTAGTACACCGCTCTGGGCTCCTTGGAGGAAGAGTGGGCTATAAATGTAATAATAATAGTAATATAGTGCCGCCTTTGTAAAGAAGCAGATGAAACCATGGACCACCTAATCAGCTGTTGTGAAAAGATCAAACAGACTGACTACAAACAAAGGCATGACAGGGTAGCAGGGATGATACACTGGAACATCTGCAAAAAATACAAGCTACCTGTAGCCAAGAATTGGTGGGACCATAAAATTGAAAAAGTGGTCGAAAATGAAGATGCAAAAATATTATGGGACTTCCGACTACAAACAGACAAACATCTGCCACACACTACACCAGATATAACTGTAGTCGAGAAGAAAGAAAAACAAGTTAAAATAATCGACATAGCAATACCAGGGGATAGCAGAATAGAAGAAAAAGAAATAGAAAAAATCACAAAATATAAAGATCTACAAACTGAAATTGAAAGGCGGTGGCAGAAAAAGACCCAAATAATCCCAGTGGTAATTGGCGCCCTGGGTGCAGTTCCAAAAGACCTTGAAGAGCACCTCAACACCATAGGGGCCACAGAAATTAACCATCAGCCAATTACAAAAAGCAGCTTTACTGGGAACAGCCTATATTATGCGACAATATCTATAACAACAGCAACAACATTGACAATAACATTCAGCCATCCCAGGTCCTTGGGAAGGACTCGATGTCTGGATAAAACAAATCAGTCAATAACACCTGTCTGGCTGTGTAAACAAGAAATAATAATAATAATAATCTTCAGTGATAAAGTTATAACCATCACATTTATGCCTAAGCTTGTTCTGAAGCTGTAGGAGTCATTTCTCATCTTTCGTCTTCTTCCTCTTCTTTTTTGGCCAGCCCACAGTCTGTGATACCACATGTCCAAGTTATTAGTTAAAGCTTCCTACTTGTTGATATAAAAATCCTTTAAATCCTATTTACAAATGTCCTTATACTGAAGGTTTGGGTGTCTGATGAGTCTCTTAGCATTTACTATATTATCATCAAGCACAATCTGAGAAATCCACCTTGTATTCTGTGACAGCACAGCCATCTCCACATGAGAAGATCCTGCATCTTTCCCAAACAGCAGGCTATACCGCGAGTTTACTGAGAAGCTTTTCTGCGAGTTTGAAGTTGCCCTAAAAATCTGACGCAAAAAGTGGATTTTTTTACCCCAGATATAAATTGGGCTACACTCTAACATGCAATAAAAAACCCAAATTGTGTGTGAAGTTCACCCTGATAGCTTGTAGGGGCTTCAGGGTAAATTTGTCTGATATGTGAATGCACCTCCTCCATTCTGAAGCAGATGCAAAGTAAAAGTTGAGTGTGAAAAACTCACTGGTGCTTTGAAGTTAGCTTGAGCAAAAATCTCTGTACTGGTGATTTTATCTTGCTGAGAAATCAGTTGTGTCCTGATAGTATGCAGAAGAAACAGTGATACAAATCTTTCTGTACACATCTGTGAAGAGGATTCTTAATAGAGGGATGCCTTCATTGCTCTAAAATTAGAGTCAGCAATGGATGGATTAAATTCCATCAGGCAGATGCACAGATGCTTTTAAGGCTGCATCACTCAAATATACCTTTTCCTCAGTCATCTAAAGTTAAGTGGAAGTGATGCGAATGGGGAGGGATGATGGAGATGAGCAAGGCATGGTGAGGGATATGGCAGATGAGAGGCAGCAGAGGGATCCACGTCATGGTATTATTAGGTGGAAATGTACAGAACAATTATTACTGGATTAATATCAAGTGAGGACAAAATAACAAGGGTGGGGATGATGCTCTAGGATCTTACGCTATTTTGCATTTTATTAACGACTTAGAAAGAGGAGCATAGAGTATGCCTTTCAAATTTGCAGATGACACACAACTGGGGAAAACTGTAAACACTTTGGCAGGCAGAATTAGAATTCAACATTGTTTTGACAAACCAAAGAGCTAGACTGCAAAAAAAAAAAAAATCATCTGGAAAAAATGTAAATGTATGGTAGTATTATATGTGATACACAGAAAAATGGTGGAAGGATCACAAATGCAAAACGAGGGATAATTGGCGATACAATAGACTAGCTGAAAAGGTTCTGTGTGAATGTAACGGCAGATTTAACCAGAGTTGTTTTTCTCCCATGAATTATTATTCTTGAACTAACCTATTCTTTTACGCTGATTCAAGTGTAATTCCTTCTATTCTTAATGAAATGGAGTAAATATCCACTCTCCATGTTAAATTCAATCTTTGGCTTTAAAAACTGTGGAGATTTATTGGGGCAGGGAGGAGAGAATGGGAAGCATGGATTGGAATGGATTTTGCCTCCGCTATTATGGCAGGCTGCTGAAGTGGAAAAACCAGCTTTTTAAAAAATCACTATAAAACAAAGACCTTTCATGCTCTCATTTAGTGTTGTCATTACCTGTTTTTCCAAAGAAAGAAGCTTTTCTTTTTTGCCCAAGGTGACCACAGGAAACTTAATCAACACAGCCAATCCACCCAGAAGGTATCATTATGCATTATTCCAAGGGGCTATTCAGCATACCCTTCTACCTGCATTTAAAAGCAATTTTCTCTCTTCCTTAAATAATCTACACGTGTTAATTACAAGGCAGCAAAGAAGCTGAAATGGTGTGAAATTAGATGGAATGAATTATTCATGCCACTTGGCAGCTGCTGCGCTTGGAAATTTTTCCTCCCACTGAGGTAAAAGAAAGCATTACAGCAGAAAATGAAATATTCTTCCAAATCAAGGAGGAATGCCATCTCATCCTACAAGGGCCATCCTGGCCATGCTCCCTCATACTTCAGCTTCCATTGCAGAAAAAGGAATACACTAGGGATGTGCAGAACATTTCAAAAGCGAAATGTTTTGATTCGAAATGGGCCATTTCAAGTGTTTTGAGCTCAAAACAGAACACCCTTAAATAAAGGGCCTGTTTCAAGCTTGGAGCAGAGCAACCATTTCAATCAAAACATTTTGATGTTCTTAGCACCATTTTGGAGGGCTGTTTTCCCCTTGCTGATTGGTTTTCTGGTACTGGCTTCTGATTGGCTTGCAATTGCCTTGCTTCTTGGTTGGCTTATTATCATACAAATCAAGTGTTGTCATGGGCAACTATGCCTCAATTGGCTGGGAGGAGGGAGGGGGGACACAAAAGGTGGGAATTTGAAAATGTATTCAAAGGAACTGGGAGTAGAGAGAGTCATACTAACTGTGCCTCTCTTGAAGAAGAGGATATGTCAGGAGAGGAGGAAGGGAGGTTTGATTTTGTGGTTTTCTTTTCTCAGCACTAAGCATAATATGCTGTGCTATTGCTGCTATAACTATCTGGCTTTGCTAGATCTCAGATTGACAAAAACAGAACTTGGGTGCCTTTCTCCCTTGAGTTGTGGTTTGTTTTGTTTGTGAGATAGTGTTGTGTTGAGAAATGTACAGTGGCATCTCTCTATCTCTCTCTCCCCGTAATATTTCTTGGTGATTGCTGTGATGAGCTGGGCTCCACATCTGGCCTTGAGGCTAACATGTGCTTCACTCACTGCTTTGGCCTGCTCTTCAATCTGCATTGCAAGATGTTTTATTCAGTCAAAATGCAGTTGAAGACACTAGTGTAGTTGAGCACATGGCTATGCTTGCTGTTAAGGGTACATGCTGCTGTGGCAACTGTTGCAGTGCTAGGAAGTAATGTAAGGAGTCATAATTGTGTGAGCAACTTGTTCCAATGACATTGCTGCAGAGCAGGCATTGTGTCTGGCTTCTGGATTCTGGGCCAGTGATTCCTTTTTGGCCATTTTTGGACTGACTTTCACATGTGTGCTATGTTGGGAGGGACAGATTCCATTTTACTGTGAGTCTGTTCTGTAGTGTTTTTCAAGGTAGGGTTGCAAAATGTGTGTACTCTGCTTGTTCAAGCTAAAGGGACCAATGGGGAAACTTGAAACACCCAATTGTTCCCCATGGGTATCTCCTAGAGACACCAAAATGGGTTGGGTGGTAGGGCATGCTGGGTGCTACCTACCACCCAACTCACAAAAGAAATGGGCAAGTGGGTGATTTTTAACAAATTTCTAACCTTTGCCCCATAGGATCATATGGGGATTTTTTGGGGAAAGGTTAAAAAATTGTTAGAAATCACCCACTTGCCCATTTAGCAGTTTTGCTGGACAGTGAAGAAAGGGGAGCAATGGGATAGTTTGAGTTTCCCCATTGTTCCCTATGCCCGAAACACTCAAAATGCTTTTGAGTTTGTTCCACCGAAACAATCCAGATATTTGTTTGTTTGGTCTGGATCAGACCGGTTGTTTCTATGGAACATTTCAGCCATTTGTGTTTCATTTCAAGCTCGAAACAGAATGCAAAATCCTTTTCATGCACATGCTACTAATACTAGCTTAAACTAGTAATGGGACCACATGCAGAGCAGCAATGCAGATGACTCATCCCCATATGATAAAGGAACATGGGAGGATGTGAGCATATTGGAGGAAGATATAAGGATGTGCATGTTCATGGTGCATTCTCGTTTGAACTGCATAGTTTGAACCAGTCCTAAAAGTCTCTGCTTTAAAGGTTCATGAGAGATGTCAATCCACAGACACATTCCATAGTGTGTTTCCGCTTATGCTGTTCCATCATAGTCCACGTAGCTGGCAAGAGGACCAGTGCAGGTTCCTAAGTAGGTTTGCCACAGGGTGGGTGCCTTTCATGAGATGTTTCTTGAGCTCCTGATCATCTGCTATCATTGAATGAGAACCATGGGAACCCTCCATTCTGATGAATCTTAAACCTCCTGGTTTGGGGGCTAAGCACATGACTCTTCTCCCTTATGCTCCCTAGAGGCAAGGCAACACAATTCCCCTCATACAATGAGAATGAGTTTTCCTATAGTCACAATCTCTAAAATGGACCAAGAATCCAAGAGTCTGGCCATCTCTTCCCACTTCTTACCATGAAGAAAGTTGCTAACAATATTCAGTGGGAACTTCAAAGATATTTTACACTACAACCTGAGCCTCATATAATTCTGAAGAGATGCTGAAGGAAAGAGGAGAGAGAGAAAATGCATACATGCTCCCAAGATGCAAATTCTATAGCATCTATTGTAGGCCTGTCCCTCTTTTTCTTAGAGGAAATAATTTAGGACCCCAAGAACAGGAAAGAAGGAAATGTGAAAAAAAGAGAGTGCACAGTTAAGTTGTAACATATCAGAAACTATGTTTATGCTTATCACAGGAAACTAAGAGATACAAGTTAGCTGCAGTTTGTTTTGTTTACTAACTTGCTCTGGTGTTAAATGCATCATGTAAGCCCCATTCAGAATTTTGTTTAACAGCACTCACATTTACAGCACCGAAAGCAGGTAGGAAGTCCCACCCCAGTGCTGTCATTCACCCCGCACCCCGCCAACCCCCTAAAACCACTCACTGGTACTGCAGAGGGACCCGCAGTAACCATGAGGGAAGGCATAGCCCTGATTGGCAGGCTTGGAAGATCCTTGCTGCCAATCACAGAAGGGCCTTCCCTATGGTTACAGTGGGTCTCTCTGCAGATTACACCTGATGTAACCAAGGGCAGCTAGAGAGAGTAATTGAGTGAAAGCACCAAGGAGAGACTTCTTACCCACTTTCGGTGCTATAATCATGAGCACAGTTTTAAAAGAAAATCTGAATAGGGATGTATTCCAGCTCTCATTGAGGGATATATGACATGATTCATTGATATTATCACCATTTATGCAGGAGGTTTTGTAGTGATGGCTAACACTCGGTTGTAGTGTTGGCTGCCATCATGTCCTCAAATACTAAGATTGTTCACATGACCTAATCAGCTGGGGGAGGGGGAAGCAGGAGCCTACCTGCCTCCCCCTCCACACATGATCTGAGCCCACAGAGGGCTCTGCAGCTGGCTCACCTACACAAGTGGTGTGATGGCAACTGGTGCGGTGAGCGGAAGGTGCTGGAAAGGCAGCCAGGCCACCAGATATCCCATAATGAACCATGTGAGCTGCATAGTGCACTGGGATATCCCCGGCTGCTGAGACACTCCTTCCCCTGGCTTCTATGGGAGGTATGGCTACCGATAGCCTGAAAGGAGATGCCAGTAGCCTGCTCACTCACATAACTGAGCAGTGAGGTAGGAGGCATGCCCGTGTCCTCCTACCTCACTTTTAGCCAGGTTTCAGGACCAATCCCGGTGCTTCTCACAACCAGCCCTCCATGAGCTAGTATAGCCCTACTCAGGTAGGGCTGGTTGTGAGAACGACCTCACTAAGTTCCACAGGTCAATATTTCATGGAGTGAAAATAAACTTATTTTGAATGCTCTTTGTTGATTTGTTTGTTGAAAACATTTCTACTCAACCTTTCAAAAAACTCTAGTTAATTACAATGAAATAGTAAAATAAGAATAAAATTACAATTAAACTGATCTCACAGTACCAATAAGAAAATCAATTCACTGCCCACCTCTCAAATGATACCAAAAATAAAGAGTTGATAGATTATAATGGCTGACATCCAGACTAATGAAGCACTGGCAATATGGGGGAGGAATGATTTTTGCCAAGTTCCCCTTCTCTCTGAAGCATACTGTGGTTCCCAAAAATATGTCCCTGAGGGTCATATGATCCTCAAGGACATATTTTCAGGAGGTATAGTGCACAACACAAATTGTTCCTCACCTGTAGCACCAGTACTGCATTAGGCTGGATGTATTAATAACTGTTTTATACTATTGTTTTTATTGTATCTTGTGTATTTTAATATGTTGACTTTTACATACAGTATTTTAGACTTTGCACACCACCTAGAGATGTACATATCAGGCGGTATAAAAATTTGATTGATAGGTAGATAGGTAGGTAGGTAGATAGATAGATAGATGCCTAAATCCTTTCTGGAAGATGTGAGTTTGTCTAAAGGCTAGGAGGGAATTAATCTTTTCACGCCTATTGAGGGGAGTACCTCCAAAATCCCAGTGCCATCACTAAAAGGGCTGTGCTCCTCCCTGCAGATTAGTTTCCCCTCCCATGTTACAAGAACCTAGCACAGAGCTCTTGATGACGATCTCAACAGATAAGTGGGTTTATACAGAGAGTGGTGCTCTGTAAGGTATGTCCATTCCTGGCACTTAAACATTCTAAGCATGAATTTCATTTTAAAGCATCTAATTTGCAAAAGGGTAATGACTATGCCGTATGTATTGTTTCTGAGCCATTCAAAGTTTTGTATTCCTCCTTCATATTCCACTGTTGAGAACCACTGAAAGCAACTGGATGCAGTGCTTTCAGAGATACATTAATTCCCACCATTCCCATAATAGTTATTGAATAACTGCTTTCTATCATCTCCAATTCCTGGCTGAATATGAATGAACAACAAAGGTGAAAGCTCGGGTTTTGGAAAATTAATCTAGCAATCTAGGACTTCATGTAGGCCCATTAAAGTCAAATAAATATGATTTAAAGACAATTAGCAAAACGTAATTAAACTATCCCAATAGGAATCAGCCTCAGCATCCCACCTGGAGCACTCAAACCCTGCTGAAAATGCAACCAAATTATTGTGGAATGATTTCAATGTCATTTCAGCCATTTGGCAGAACAATTTCCTTTTTGGCTTGGGCTTAGTTACAGTGTACTCAGCTTCTATTGCTGATCATCCGACACAGCTTTTCCCATTGTCACTGTCCCTCCTAACCTGGTTATAGATTATTCCTCCTAGAGCCAAGAACGGCGGGGGGGGGGGGTGTTGAAGAAAAAAGTGAGCTTACATTACTATTTAATGTTTTGTGGAAATTCTACCAGGGATGGCCACAGAGGCTCCTGTAGAAATCAAGGGCACAATCTACTGGGAAGTTCTCCTCTGCGAGCTCCCATTTAAATGACTGGAAATTGACCAACACATCAATGGGCACTACCATGCTCTTGCACAGCTCACACTCCTTTCAAGAGACCATGTCCAGGAGTACTTTTGAGTAGATGGGCCCCAAAGCTCTGTATGTGATTGCTATTCTTATTTTTCAAAAGAAGTATCTAATTTGAGGGATGTGTAGCAATGAACTGATTTTGTGCTGTCCTCCACTTGTGGAGCCTGCCCCCAGCCTGTGTGTGTGTGTGTGAAAGAGAGAGAGAGAATATGAATGAATGTAGGGCACACTGCTGCTTTGCTCCACCCACCCACCCCCACCATCAATGGTCTTTTTTTAAAATGAGGGAACAGGAGCTCAGCAAGAGATACTCTTCTTGAAGATCTATGGATCAGGGCTTAAATGCTTCATCAGAAGACAGAGCCTTACAAAACTTAAATCGTGTATGTATTGGTATTCCTGAACACTATAGGAAAACCACAGTTAATTGCAAGTTTTGCAACATGGATTTATTTTTTTATTTTTTAATCTATCTATCTATTTATTTATTTGATTTGTATACCACCCTTCCAAAATGGCTCAGGGCGGTTTACGATTAAAACAAACCATTAAAACAGTAAAGAGTTAAAACAAAAATTAAAAACAATATAACAACAATGAACAATTTAAAAACATTTTAAAACAACAATTAAACAATCACAGTAATTAAAAACCCTGAAACCGGGTTAAAATATTAAAACCGATTTAAAAACCTTGGAAAGCCAGGCCAAACAGATATGTTTTAAGCCAGGCCAAACAGATACGCTTTAACAGATACGTTTTAACAGATATGTTTTAATGTACTTAGTGATTTAAAGTTCAGTGTTTTTGATTACATGTTAAAGAGAGATTGGTGCCTGGTTAAGATTGGTGGGGCTTAAGAGGACAATTAACAATGGGACGGTCATAAGATATGTTTCATTTATAGACCTTTCTAAACTGCCCTGTTTTCACACTTTGCCCCCATTTTAACCAATATCCAATCCCATCTTTTCTAAAATCTATACTTATAGTATCAAAAAGCAAATGTGCTACTAATTAGGACTGTGCGAAGCATGGGTGATCAACTTGATTTGGAGGAGCTTTGGCCACCAAAGCTCCAATTCCAAATTGAACCAACAGACCACTGGTAAAATCAAAGTAGCTAGCCATAGTTGAACTGGGTCACTTGACTTCCGAAGTGATTCAGTCACTTCAGCATTTCCCGAAGCTTATCACCTTCCCCTGGCCCTTGTAGGCAGTTACCAGGCATCGGCAGGAGACAGATTGCTCTTATATTTGAGCGCAGCAAAGTAGCATTTTCTTCAATGGCATCGTTTTTTAAATGACTTCTGAAAGTGGTGCTGTTGTTTGTTTTGCTGCAGCCCCAGGAAAGATTACAATTCTCAAGACCGGGAAGAAGTTAAGAAAAAACTTCCAGGAGTCATTTCAAAATGATGCAATAGAATACATTGATTTGCCAAGTTTGGATAAAAATAAAAATAGAACCGGTCTATCCGGTAAGTATCTACAGCCCCTGCTAACTTGGCAGAGGCACTTTTTATTGTGGTGATTCTCTTTATTTAGCAGGGGGAGAGTAACTGGCCCTATCCACCCCCAGCACAGTACCTCCAGTGACTGTTGCTGGGGTCTATCTTATGTTTCTTTTTAGATTGGGAGCCCTTTGGGGACAAGGTTCCATCTTATTTATTTATTATTTCTCTGTGTAAACTGCCCTGAGCCATTTTTGGAAGGGCGGTATAGAAATGGAATAAATAAATAATCATACAGGGATTGGGGACGGTAAGAAAGGGGCTGAACCTTCAGCTTCATTCAGCCACCTTTGTATGATTTTACTAGCAGTGTTGAGGGAAAGATCTAAATTTGAGAACTTTTCTAATTGATTTATTTCATTTTCTATAAGATGTAATATTCTGTATGTAAAGAATGTAGCTTTATCTCCCTGCAAATAAGTGCATTGTGTAATTGTAAGAAAAATAGCTTAGAGAAGATGAAGAGAAAAAAGAATCAAGAAGAATTCCATGTCTATTCCATAAAAGTAGTTTTGCCTAGCAGAACTTGACAGAAAAATATCAGATTGTATGGCTTCTTTTAATGTTCCATAAATGCAAATTAGGGAGCCCTGAATCGATATGAGTACAAAACGATTTCTACCTAAAACTACCTGTTTGGGGCGATTTGTGGACAAAACAAATCACCCCTGTGCTATCTGGCCAAATTTGGGTCCAAAACGAATTGCCCAGATCTTGGACCTGAAAAATGTATAGATTCAGACCCTCATTTTGTGCTGATCTCTCTTGCTGACTCCATTTTGTGTCAGGAATTTTTTTTTAAAAAAAATCCTGCCTTCCCAAGCTTCAGATTGGTGATTTACAGTGGGCAATGACTGGCTAGCAATTCCCCCCAGGTTACAGATTGGCTCATTTCCATTCAAATCTTGTGTTGCTAGGGGTGACTGACCCCGCATTGGCTAGGGGAAGGGTCAAAGATGGGACAAGGGTGGGGGGAGTTTGAAGGAGGGAGCAGTTTTGTCATCACACATTATTAGCTATTCTGCCTGACACTTCTGTCCCTACAGTTGGTTATTCTCATGATATGTGAGGGGATGTCCCCATAGAGTTACACTCTCATGAATGAGCAATTCGCTCGGGATCAGCATCCATCATAATCACTTATGTCAAATTGCTTCTTTCACTGGGGCAATGCTGTTCCTGCTGCCGGCCCTTCTCATGGGTAAGCTTAGGGACCACACAGGTACCCACAAGGGGGAGAGGCGCCCCCATTTCCCAACCTTTGTTGAAATTGGCTGTTCAATAATCCCTGGTTGGCACTGCCGTTTGTAACCTGACCCACAGTATCCATGTCCAAACGTGTGCTGTGTGCCTGTCACAGCACTGTAATGTGGTGACCTGCTTATGTTGCCACCTGGAGTGTTTGTGCTTATGAACATACATGATTGTTGCTTCATTCTCAGGGAGCAAAGCACTTAGTGCTCATCCTGTCCCCTTTCCCTCCTGCTTGCCAGGAGGTGGGGAGCAAGGGACAGAGTGGCAAGAGGTAATACCCCTGTGTGACTTTGCCACATGACAGGGTGACAAGCTTGGGATGGGACGTAGCAGTGTCCCTGTTGCCAGGCAACTGTATTGCTGCATCATAGACAGGAGGGGTGGGGCTGGTGCTCAGAGAGATAGACAGTGACAAGTGACACAGGCATGGAGCAGGCATGATCCCAGGCGGGTCTGCACCACCATCTCTATAACTGTGGTTCCAAAGACATCCTAGAACCTTGGTTATGGCACCATCCATGTTTGGATGTAATGCTTCAGCTGCCAAACTTCAGGTCTCGGTAGCAAACCTTTCTGCAAACTGAAGGTTCAAACTAGAGTTTGCGGGGGCAAACTGTAGGTCACTTTCAGCTCAAAACTGCATTTGCATGAATTTGGACATAATGGAGTGCCAATCTCTTCATGTTACATCTGAATTTGGCCTGTGAGCGTTTAGGCTGAAGAATAGTGACTTATTCATGGCCATCCAGTGAACTTCATGCATGAGACTGATTTGAATCTGTGCCTTTTGCATTTAGGATTGCCGGATCTCAGTTCTTTTGGTGTGGGATTCAGATTTCAGAGGGCTTTCTCAGGCTCTCTGAGTGCTAGATCTCAGTTTTTTGGCCTTAGACTCAGGTTCTGGACTGTCATATTTGGCCCTCTGGGTGAGTGGTCCAATCTCTAGTTGCCCACTAATACATGCTGCTGGCACATCATTCTGCCTCTTCCAATTGTTCTGAAAGAAGGTAAGAAGAATGCTTTATAGCAAGTGGTGGGCAACTGTGTGAAATCACCAGGCTCTGCTTGTTGAATTTCAGGTTTGGGGATGCCTCCAACCTGGCAACCCTATTCCCCTCCAAATGTCACACTCTATCCATTGTACTACACTGATCCATAGCAAATGAGCAGCAGTCATGTTGCATTTTGGTCAAGAGCATGTGCTATGAGCTCAAAAGTCCAGGTTCATGATTAGTTTTATCATGAACTAATTAAGAAATCTCCTTTGTCTCTTGTTCCATATTACTCTTGGAACAATAGAATTCTTGTAAGAATTACTGAAATCATATATGTGAAGTGCATTGATTACTTAGGAAAAGCCCTGCATGCCAGTTTTTATTCTTTTGCCCATTCTATTAGTACATCAGGCATCTTCCCTTCTTTCCTAGCAGTGAGAACCAAAACAATTGCTCCCCCTTCCTTTGAATATTAAATCCAATTCATTAAGTATTTTATATTTGTATCAATAGGTGCAGTTTTGCTTTCTGAGAGTAAGTTAAATAACATGGCCAGAAAAATGAAAACATAGCTGAAGAATCAGATAAGTACTCATGTAAACTAGGCACAGGGAAATGAAGTAGAATTATTTCCTGAAATGAACTCTAGACACAGGGTAGAATTAGCTTCAGCTAAACCCTGATGGCCCTGGAGGGAACAGCAAACTTGATTTCTTCCTGTAGTCAAAGTGCCAAGCAACCTATTTGTCCTTTATCTGTCCTCATTACATAGTGACGGGATGAGAGCTGACATTTGACTGCAATGTTGCTGAAATCAGGCAAATCAAACTCTCCACTGAATTCGTAACAAGAACATATATTGGGGGAGAAAAAGGAAGCCAGGTCATCTGAAAAGAATTATATGTCAAAAACCTTGCAGTGCATCATGCAGGGGAACAGTAGCATTTTACCAAGCTATAAGCTAGGGGACAAAATATACATAAATCAGGATTTACAGATATAAGAGAGTGCTGAACACTGGTTGACAAGCAGGGCCCAAGAAAAGTGTTGGAGATGAACTTCCAGTGCATCGACCTTTTGCACCAACTGTCCTAATGACCACTAGGGGCATTGAGTGTAGAGACAGTGAGTAAGGGTCTCCCTATCTGTCCCTACTCTATGACCCCTGAACTGACTCTGCAGCACTTCCTGTGCTGAGTCACAATCCTTCCTTTCTTCCTAGAGAGCATATGGAAACATCTCTATCTCTCTCCTTACCTATCCACTATGTAGTCCTAAAGATTAGATATAGGTCTTTCCTGTCTAAGTGTATTTGACCAATAAATGTTTAGTGTTTAGTCATACAAGGATCTCCATGTGTTTTCTCTAAATAGCTGCAATATCCAAACCATCCTCTGCTACCTACTCTGTAACTGGAGTGTGTGCTCATTCCTTAGTGCTCTGCTGTTTTACCTATTGAGGGTAAAAATCAACAACCTCTAACAGGGTTATGTGCCGAGCAGGAGCAACAGGCTTCTAGGCACAAGCAGAGTTTATTTTATTTTTCATTTTTCATTTTTGAAAGTGCAGCTGAGTTAGTTAGAAACTGCAGTATGGATCCTGTGACTACAGCCTTCTCAGGAATGGCTCCTTCTTTTCCCAAACTGGATGGCAATAACTACGAAACCTGGGCCCTCAAGATGAAAGCGATCTTCATGACAAAAGGAATTTTTGAAGTGCTCACGGAGAGACGGCCAGCCCAAGATGAAGTTGTTTAAGCCTTGTGGGACAAGAAAAACCAATACACGTATGGCCTTTTAATTTTGAGTATAAGCGATGATTTATTGAACTATGTGCGGGATACTGATTTAGCCTCAGAAGCATGGGATAGACTGAAAAAGCAATGTGGCCAAGTCTCTGCAAACGCAGCTCTTCTCCTGTATAAAAGGCTATGTGAAAGCAAACTGCAGGAAGGGGGAGACTTTGAAGCCCACATAGCGAATATCTTAGAAATTAACAGGCTTTTGAAGAGTAACCAATGTGAATTGAATCATGTTATTCTAATTGGGGCAATCCTACAATCCCTGCCTAAAAGTTTTGAACCCCTAATTGTTGCTCTTGAACTGTCTCACTGTGAACTGAAGGTTGATCATGTTGTGTCCAGTCTGAGAAATTTTAATATTAAGTTGCAGCAGGAGAAATGAAAGTGATGGCACTCTGGCACATTTCAGCAGGAAAAGTAATTCCAGCATTAGCAAGCGAAGTAGCCTCAGTGACTCATCAGCATATCCAAAGAGCGGGAAACTCAGAGGGCACAGACCTGGTCACCATGGCAATGAAGTAAACACAGGGATGAGTCATGGTGACAAACAAAGAGAGGAGAAGCACAGACAAGGTGGCTTATCTGAAAGGGCCAGTAGTAATGCCAAGAGCTACAGCATTACCTTAGGAGAGCGAACACAGGTTCACACTTTCATCCTGGACTCAGGTGCATCCCAGAATATAATCTGTGATCCTGATCTGTTCATTGAACTAGACACATGCTACAGATCGGATGTCACTCTAGCTGCAGATTCAAGGAAGATAAGCATGGCTGGAAAGAGGACAGCAAAGATATTTTGTGGCTCTGCTACTGAAGCTTATGAGGTTAAGATAAATAATGCACTTTTCATGTCAGAGATGCAAGTCAACTTGATTTCAATTGGGCATGTACTCAAGAAGGGGTGCAAAGCAATTTTTGAAAATGAAGCATGCTACATCTCTAAAGCTGATGAGTTAATCATGACTGCCCACATGCGGGATGATGGACTTTTTGAAGTGGACTGTGCTACTGCACAAGCAAATGTGGCAAGTAGTTGCCAACACAAAAAATGTGATTTCTTATGGCACAGAAAATTGGGCCATCGAAGCCTAGACTTTAAAACTGACTCCCAAATGAGGAAACTAACCGAGGGATTTAATATAAGGACATGTCCAGAAATGGCCAGCAGATGTCAGTGTTGCATTCTCAACAAGGGATTCAAGCCAACCTTTCCAGCAAAGGGAAATGTACAGTCTGGGACCATTTTGGAACTGGTGCACTCAGATGTTTGTGGGCCGTTACCGGTCAGTTCAGGTGGAAATAAGTATGTCCTGACTTTCATTGATGATTACTCCTGATTTTGCTATGTGTATGTTCTAAGAGAGAAAAGCCAGGTGTTTGAGAAATTTAAAGAATATATTGCACTGGTGAACAACAAATTTGGAAGGAAGCCCCAGTGTCTGAGGTCAGACAATGGAGGGGAATATATGTTAAACCAGATGAAAGAATTTATGAAATCAAATGGTATCTCTCACCAGACTACCCCTCCATTTCCTGGACAGCTCAATGGGGTAGCTGAGAGAAAGAACAGATCTCTAGTGGAAATGACCAGATGTCTACTGCATGATGCCAGCCTAGCAGACAGGTTCTGGGGTGAAGCAGTGATGACTGCTAACGACCTGCAAAACAGATTGCCAACCAAGGCAACAAATAAGACACCATTTGAACTTTGGCACGACAGAAAACCTTCCCTAAGACACATCAAAGTATTTGGTTCAATGGCCTATGCATATATTCCCAAAGCAAAGAGGACCAAACTCAATTGCAGATGTGAACTGGGAATTTTTGTTGGCTATGAATCTAGAGGATACAGAATCCTTGATCCAAAAAGTGGAAAGGTCAAAGTCTGCAATGCAGTGTATTTCGATGAAAGACAAAGAGCAAATAAAGGTGAAGCATCAAAGATGTCCCCAGAAATCCAGATGAATAAAGAGCCATATGATTGGACTCAAATGGATCTGGAGTCAAGCAGCGATCCCAAGGAATCAGTGCCAGATTCAGAAGGGGCTGCACAACCAGAACCAGAACTGAGGCGCTCACAGAGGCATAACAAAGGGGTTCCTTCTACCAGACTCTCACTCATGGCTAAAGGAGGAGAGATGCAAGAACCCACTACGTGGCAAGATATAGAAAGGTTTCCAGCTGATGAAGCTGAGAAGTGGAGAAAAGCAGCAATGGAAGAAATTGACTCCTTGCACAAAAATGAGACTTGGAGACTTGTGGAACTACCCGCTGGAAGAAAGACTGTGGGATGCAAATGGGTCTTCAAAGTCAAGCAGGATGCAGAAGGGGATGTACAGCGCTACAAAGCCAGACTAGTAGCCAAAGGATACTCCCAAGTCTATGGTGAGGACTATGATGAGACTTTTGCACCAGTTGTGAAACACACATCAATTAAAACATTGCTCAGTGTGGCAGCAGCCAAAGGGATGCAAGTTGAACACTTGGATATAAAGACTGCCTTCCTACATGGGGAAATCGAGGAAGACATCTACATGCAACAACCACCAGGCTTTGAGGAACCTGGAAAGAAGGGGCTAGTGTGCAAACTGCAAAAGAGCATCTATGGCTTAAAGCAGGCAGCCAGAGCATGGAATGAGAAATTGAATCAATTACTACTTAAGGAGGGGTTCACGCAAGGAAAAGCTGACCCCTGCCTATATTCTAGACTCAGAGACAATAGATGGACTTACATTCTGACTTCTGTTGATGATTTGATTCTTGCACATGAGGAAAGGCAAGACAGTCATGAAATTGTACAACACCTGAACAAGGAAATAGAGGTGAAGGAACTCGGAAGCATCTCATATTACCTTGGCATCCAAATAGAAAGAGAAGAGAACGGAACATTCCTTCTCAACCAAAAACAGAAAATAAAAGATCTTCTAGAATGCCTGGGACTGACAGATGCCAATGAAGTCAGCACACCAATGGATGCTGATTTCTGGAAGCAAGATGAGGACAGTCAGCCTTTACCAGCCAACAACCAGAACAGAAAGGCAATTGGAAAACTTTTGTACATAACCACAGTGACAAGGCCAGTCATTGCTTCAGCAGTGGGAATCCTGAGCAGAAAAGTGTGTGTGCCAACGAACAAGGACTGGATAGAGGTCAAAAGACTGGGAAGGTATCTGCACATGATGTATTGGAGATCCCAGCAAACAGCAATCACAAACTTGTGGGATATGTGGATGCAGACAGGGGCAAGGACAGAACGGACTGCAAGTCCACAAGTGGACACCTGTTCCTGCATGGAGGTGGAGCCATAACTTGGAGGAGCCGCAAGCAGTCACTTGTCACGCAATCATCCACAGAAGTGGAGTACGTTTCAGCAAGTGAAGCATGCAGGGAAGCAGTATGGATATACTAACTACTATCGGACTTTGGCATCGAGGAACCAAAGCCCACAGTGATGTTTGAGGACAACCAAAGTTGTATCCAGATTTCCCAAATGGAGAAGATGAAATCTCGAACTAAGCATATTCCCATTAAGTACCACTATGTTCGGGACTTGCAAGAAAAAGGGGTGGTCCAGCTGAGGTACTGCCCCACAGAAGAGATGCTGGCAGATGGATTAACTAAGCCATTATCCAGAGACAGATTCCAGATGCTTCATGAGAAGATGGGAGTTGTGACCAGGTGCGACAGGCAATGAGAAGGGGTGTTGGAGATGAACTTCCAGTGCATCGACCTTTTGCACCAACTGTCCTAATGACCACTAGGGGCATTGGGAGTAGAGACAGTGAGTCAGGGTCTCCCTATCTGTCCCTACTCTATGACCCCTGAACTGACTCTGCAGCACTTCCTGTGCTGAGTCACAATCCTTCCTTTCCTCCTAGAGAGCAGATGGAAACATCTTTCTCTCTCCTTACCTATCCACTATGTGGTCCTAAAGATTAGATATAGGTCTTTCCTATCTAAGTGTATTTAACCAATAAATGTTTAGTGTTTAGTCATACAAGGATCTCCATGTGTTTTCTCTAAATAGCTGCAATATCCAAACCATCCTCTGCTACCTACTCTGTAACTGGAGTGTGTGCTCATTCCTTACTGCTCTGCTGTTTTACCTATTGTGGGTAAAAATCAACAACCTCTAACAAAAAGTTGGCAAGACTTCTAAATAAAACTGCTAGCAGATCCAGAAATTCTCATATGACAGAACATATGACAGCTTTTGAGCCAGCCTGCTCTTAATACTTTTCTCTCTTTCACAGTACAAAGCAAATAGTTACCTCCCTTTCCCCAGATGACACCACCATCCTGGTTTTCACCCAGAGTATATTCTTCTTCTTTACATGGCTGAGTGGGTGAACTGCCTCCCCTCTACCAAATCACAGAAGAAGCAAAATGTACAGCAAGGCCTTCCATGCTGCTGCTCACTCATGAAGTTTCTCTCATGCAAAGAGAGGTGATAAATTATGCACATTATAAATTATCCCTTCAGCACAATCAGGTTTCTGTGCAGTGGAGTCAGTGAAAGAGTGTGCCCATCCTAGCAACATGCAAAAAGAAGAAGAAGAAGAAGAAGTGTTGCCCAGGTAATGTACAATTCAGGGCAAAAAATGCACACACTAGTAAAATAAAATTCATATAAATTAGTGAGACATAGCAATTGTTCACATGAGCAGCCCTACCCAGGGAGGACTGCTCGTATTGAGCACCAGGATCAGGCCCAATCCTTGTGCTGCTCTTCCAGGTAGCCCAAGTTTTATCCCCAGGCTTTTATTGAGGTAGAAGGGTGTGAGTGCGCCCTTCCACCCCAGTCCCCAGTTGTGTGGCTGCCTGCAGCCTGAGCAGCCACAAAGCCAGGTGGCTAGAACACCCAGCTGGGGAAAATCCCCCAATCCACCATGCTTCTTGCATGGTACATTGTGGGATGTGGGAGGGCCCCCCCCCACTTGGTGATTGGGGTGGGGCTTGACGATGTGGGGAACGGGGGCCTCCATCTTGGCTCCCATGCCACATGTTATGGGCCAGGCAATGGGAGCTTGGGAGCGGTTGCATAAGTGGCTGGCTCCCAGTCACTCACTCACTCACAGTTGCTTCAGACTGAGCATCCCTCCCTCCCATCCCTCTTTAATGAAGATTGTCCAGTCGCCTTCGTGGGCCAAGTAGGAATTTTTTGGGTCACACCTAATTTGCCTTGGTGTGGACTTTCCCCCCCCCCCCTACTTCTCACTAAAGTTGATTATAGGGTTGTCATTGCATGATTGGTCACTTTGTTGGTGAGACCAGGTCGATATACATTGTCTTGATTGGTGTCTGACTGGAGGACCAATTAAGGTGAGTGGGCAAGCTGAGGAACCGCCCATGCAGATTTTGTGGACCTTGGGCTGGGATCCACCCCTACTCGGAGGCAGGCTGGCACCCATCACTCAGAGTTTTGCAGCCTGGGTGGGTGGGGCTAGTTGGCCTCCACTCAGCGGAGTTAACACCTTGTGGTTATTATGATGTCTGGATACAGTCCAGGCTGAATTAACACCCAGTGTTTCTCCCAGCTCTGGATGGTTCTCTTTTTGAGGCTGACCCTTAGTGGGGTACCCACACTCTAAATTGTTATACCTCATTGTAGGTTATGTAATATTAACTAGTTAATCCAATCACACGTCTTGTCTTCATTGGGCCTTGGTGTGCAACACTCGCACCATTGTTATGTGGGTATGCAGTGCAAGCGATCACCAAGTGCTGCAGATTATATGGGGGGTGGTAGGTTGTGTCCTGCTTCGCCCCCCCACCCCACCCTCCACAGCCCTGCCTGGCGGGTCATGAGAATGACCTTATAAATTCATAGATTCCAATTTTGCATTCCAGTTTTTCATTCTGTGAAGGACATTTTGAATTTTCTTTCTGTCTTCTGAGCTATCCCAGTTTTGTATCATCTACACATTTGATAAGGATTCCTCCCATCCCTTTACCTGAATTATTGGCAAAGATATTGAAGAGTGCCAGAGCCAAGACAGAACATTCAGCACAAAACCTCCATCCAGCATGATGAGGAGCCATTGATGGGCACTCTTTAAGTATAGTTTCCAATCAGTTGTGAATCCACCTGATGGTATGATAATCTAGCTAGCCCACATTTGACCAGTTTGCCAACCAAAAAATTACAGGGAACTTTGTCAAATACTTTGCTGAAATCAAGATAAATTATATCCACAGCATTCCCACAATCCACTAAGCTAGTAACCCATTTGAAAAAGAAAGATGAATCTATCATAACTTGACAAATCAGTGCTGGCTTCTAGGGATGTGCAAACCAATTTGATAGCAAACCAGTTCACATTCAAACAGGGCCAGTTCAGATATTCGACCTTGAACCAAACCATATCCGGTTCAGTCCGAGCGGTAGAGCCAAACTTTTGGGCCAGTTTTGGCCCAGTACAAGGGAAAGGATGGGGCGTTAAATTAGTGTGAAATAAGGAATTACCACAACCGCTGGCTGCGGTGGCCTCGTGGGGTTCTGCAGCAGCTCTCCCTTCCCCCGTTAGCCTCCTGCCAAGTCTCCAGGGCCTGTTTGGCCCCTTTGGGGGCCGTTTCAGCCCTCTGCACATGTGTGGTGATCATTTTTGGGCCACCACACAAGTGCATGTGATCAAACAAATGGCCTGTGCACATGTGCAGTGGCCCAAAAAATGGCCACTGCGCACATGCAGAGAGCCAAAATGGTTCCGAAATGGGCTAAACCAACCCCAGGAGTCTCAGGCGGAGGCCAGAGAGTGGAAGCTGCCAGATACCACCCCCTGCTGTGGCTGCAGCACCTTCCAAGGTCACTGCAGCTGCTGGCGGCAGTAAGTCATTCCTTATTTCACACTAATATAACGCCCACCACCACCCTCAAACCGGGCCCAAACCAGCTCAAATTTGAACCGAGCCAGGGTGGGGTGGGGGGAAACCAAACATACCCAGATTTGAACGAAACCAGGCAAAATGGGTTTGTGCACATCCCTAGTGGCTTCTACTAATCACTGTATCATTATCACAGTGCTTATTGACAGCTTTATAATCTGCTCTAGAATCTTCCTTGGTGCTGAAGTTTAGATTGATTAGTCTGTGTTTTTCCAGATTCTCCTTTTTCCCCCTCCTCAAAGTCTGGGGCAACATTAGCCCATTTCCAGTCTTATGGAACCTCACCCATGCTCAGGGTTTCTCAAAGATTATTATTACTAATAATAACAATAATATTTATATGCTCTATTTACCCCAATAGAAGATGACTCTGCATTTAAGACAACTTCCTTTAAAAATATAGGTTAAACACAGATTATATCTCTATTTACCTGAAAAGAACAGGACGCTGAACAGGACACAGTTCCACTTGAGCGGGAATACATAAAATTAGATTTTCTGAAATCCTAGATGCATGTTTGACTATGCTCACCTTTAGCTTTCCATAAGATTAAAAAAAAATTCTAGCATGACCGGGTCACTTTCCCCCAAACTTCCCTCTACTACAGCCTCATTAACCAACTCTTCCCTATTGGTTAGGATCAAGTCAATTATTACTATTATTAATGATTATTATTTATTATTATTAATTTGCATTCCAAAAATATACATGTCCTTGCGCCCAGATAAATTATATAGTCTAAAGTCAAGCTTGGCAAAAACTGGTCCATTTTTGAGAAGCCAAATTTCCAGAGAGAGGCTAACTACAAAGAAACGTAAAAGTGCCTTTGTTCTTCTGAGCTCAGAGAAACTAAAAAGCAGTCTGGCTTTCCCTTCTTCTTTCTATTATTACATGATTTCCTTTCCAAGATCATAAAATATATTTCAAAAAAGAAACATTATTTGGCTTGAACAATATTTGAATAATAGCAAAAAAAGAGTGCAGAGAAATTAGGGTGCCATTCTTCATGAAGTTTTTCATTTAAACTGCACTGATAAATTCAATTGGTTGGTGTTTTTTCAAGAAAACCTAGGATCAAAAAGCTCTGTGTGTTTTTCTGCTAAGAGCTGAAGTTCTACATGTTTTAGTAAGAATCAAAAATGATGGCCACCTTGCTCTACATGCACTCCAAATGTGAGTTTAAACTAGTACTAGTTGGCCCGGGCGCAGAGCATCTGCGCCCCTAGTTTGGCCCACCTGCCTGGCAGCTGCCTCCAGCCAGCCTACCACCACCTCCTCCCGCTGGCCGCCTCCTCAGGCCAGCACGGCTTCACCCTCCAGCCAGCCACTTCCTCAGGCCGGCATGGCTTTGCCAGCTGACCGCCTCCTCAGGCCAGTGCGGCCTCACCCGCCAGCCGGCTGGCTCCTAACGCCTCCTCTGCACCCAGTCAGGAACTCTCACTAGTGTTGCTGCCACTCTCGCGGGAGTTCTGCCACGCATCCCCAGCGGCATGTCTTGGAGAATTAAATATATAGATTTGGAGCATGTGTCGAGTGGCTGTTCAAACAAATAGCCCCTCCCCTGTGCAATAAAGTGCATTGTATAAATGCTTCCATGTGTAAAAAATATAAAACACAACAAGAAGAAGTACATGTAATGAAGAAGACATATAGTGTTCAAATTATGGTAGAAAAAGGTGAGGAACCTTAATGAAATGCATATGTTGTATCCCCTAGGTCTTCTCAAATTTAGCCAAATCATGCCTACTAGAACACTTTTGAGGGGGTCATCACAGAAGATAAGAGGGCCAGACATCCTCTCCCACCACATTCCCGCTCTGAAAGACTAAACTAGAACTCTTCTCTCCAACATGCTCAATTTCCACAGATAAGGAGTTTTTAACATTTGGCCCTGCTATCCCACACCTGCAACTGAGAAAGCTCTCAAGGACTTTCCATTCCAGGATGGAGGAGATAGAAGCAACAAAAATCGTGAGAAAGCTAGCCACTAATCAATGCAGAATTTCACTTTGTGAGTAAAATGCTGATATATGAATCGTTTGGCTGATATATGAGTAGAGGTATGATCATATATCTTTAGTATTATAACTAATGCCGATGTTCATTGAGCCACTGATCTACCTCATCTTTTACAAATGGACCTCTCTACTTAAAATGTCTGAACATCATTACACACTTTCCCCACTGATGTTAATGCCATTAATTATACGGGGGCTTCTCATGATTTCCACCAGCATAAGGGCCTGTTTCAGCGCCGTATATTATTCATTTAGATTGTACTTAGAGTGCACAAATTGCTTTACAATTCTTATCTCATTCATCTTTACAATTGTGTGTGATAGGTCATTACTCGTATTACCACGTTTCAGATGAGGAAGTAAAGCTGAGAGAGGAAGTAGAGCTGCTAGCCATTCATAATTTTTATTGACTTGGTCCATAAAAAATAGAAAAAATAGAAAACCTGTTTTGGACAAAAAAAATTCCACATTATTTGTAATGGTAAAACTGTGAGAATGAACTTGCTTCCATTTCAAAAATATGGAGGTAGAGGCAATATCCCCTTAAGGCACTGGTAGCAAAGTATAAACAAGTGCCCCCCACCCCTGCTAATGCCTACCCTTCCTTAAAAAACACACACAATACTGTTTGATAAACTAAATTTATTAGTGATAAAAGGACATGTGTCTCTGAACATGTGCAGAGTGCCTTTCTTTCCAACAAAAAGAAAATAACTGAAGCTAGAGCATACAATGTACCTTTCTACATAATACCTCAAACTATGCACACATTAATTTGGGCAGCATCCATCACAACACAGTAAGCATAGCTGTGCTTACTGTGTTGTGATGGATGTTGCCCAAATGACACATCTTCAATCAGAAGGGTTTGCAGGCAGGATGGAGAATACTGGAGAGAAAGGGGCACGATGAAGGCAATTTGAAGTTACAGGTGCTTTCTGGATATTTGTAACCTTCATTTAGCACTGAACACAGTATTCAAAGTCACTCTCCCCTCGTACCCGTAATAGGGCAACTTGGAAAAATCAAAAGTCTGAGGCTTCAAGGCTGCACTCTTATGCCGGTACACTGATTTAGGAGAATGTTAATCCCACTAGCTTGAGTAGGACTTTCTGCTGAGTAAACATGCATAAGATTAGTCTGCAGCCTGCTAGCCTTTTTTGTGCTATTACCTTCCATGAGCAACTAGGCTCCCAGGCCATAATGGCATTCCTGCCACTCAGCACTAATGACCTGTTTTATGGTAAACACACACACACACACACACACACCCTTCACCTCCAATTCGTTTCTCCCCAATTCCCTCCCTGTTCTAACTGCCTTCTGGTCATTTCCTCCTATTCATTTCCTCCTTCCCCTTCATTTCTCTCAGCTCCAGCCAAGTTCATTTCATCTTTCTTCCTCCATTCTATGGTGCAGTTTATTTTCATTATTCCCTCTCCCTTTCCATTCATTTCTCACCCTCCTCTTCCCCAAACATATTTTTCTCAGCACTTCTCTTACATATTTTTGCAATATTTGTTTGACATCATCATATTTTTGCATTACCTCTTCAAAAACATTGCTAATGTGTTGAAAGAAACTCAGTCAGTGAGGCCTAGCAGAGCGTCCAATGTTCTCCAATAGGGTTTTTTTCCGTTACCAAGCAAGGATGAAAGGAAGGAAGGAAGACAGACCTGGTGCTTCAGCCTGCACCATGTCCAGTCAAATAATCAAATTTTTAAAGCAACCAGCAACCAGGCACTGGAAGCCCCACATGTGACTGATGAATGCAACACAAACAGTTCACTGCAAGGAACACCCACCGCAATCCACACACACAAAATGCAAAGAGATCAATTAGGAACAATGTACTTAAACAACCGAGGAAGCAGACAATGAACAAGTCCGGTGGCACAGTTCACAGCCTACTGGAGGCAGAATATAAGGCACCTTTCAAAGTGCTGATTCTCTTGAGAGGCCTTCACATATACTAGGGGCAAGTTAAGTATGGGCAAGCTGCAAGTTTCCACCAGGCACGTGCTCCCACTGCTGTCACCATTTCTGTGATGTCTGAAGCCAAACGTCAGGTGAATGTCAGGTGGGAAATGTCAGTTATCCATCCCAGCCTGACAAGCTTAACCAAGAGTTGAAGTTGGCTTGTCAATATCAGGTTGAGGTGGTGGGTAACTTGTCATTTTCTGCCTGCCATTTCTGGCATCGGATGTCTCAGATACGGCAGCAGGAGCAGGAGTGTGCATGGCAGCAACCAATGGCTCTTCTTTACTTACTTGGCACCATTACATGTGAAGCTGCCCTTTAAATTAAGCTGGGGAGAACAACTGGTCTTCTTCAACCCCAGCACAGAATCCTTTCAGTGGACATTGCCAGTGTCTACCTTGTGTTTCGCTTTAAATTGTGAGCCCTCTGGAGACAGGGAACCATATTATTATTATTCTCCTTTTTAAATGTAAACTGCTTTGAGGACTTTTTGTTGAACCAACTCCATCTTCTCCTTCTTCTTTCCCTCCCTTTTTCTTTCTGACTCCCCGCACTCTCTACATGATCCCCACTGGGACAAACTTCTAAACAACAAAACATAAAATATATTATTGTTATTATTAGTAAAAGATACTGGATAGAATACCACCATTTCCTAAACAGTGGCAGATTACCGGAGAGGCAGAGGAGGCATCTGCTTACAGTGGCAAAATTTGAAGAGCAGCTTGCCGCTCCTCAAAATTTTCCACCCCTCTCTGGCTGCAGTGAGGGTGGGGGTGGAGGCGGGGGCAAAGAGAAAGTCTCCATATGGTGGTGGTGGTTTTTTGTTTTTGTGTGGGTTTTTTTTTTTTTTTTTTTTTTGAGACCACCACTGCGTGGTGGAGGCACTACATGCAGGCAGGGTGGAGGGGGCAAGTACGGGAGAGTTCCCCTTAATTAATCCTTTACCTTTTACCAGGGAGGGAGGGTGGGATGAGGCGTGGCGCTGGTGGCAGAGGCTGCAGGAAGGGTGGTGAGGAGCGGAGAGTTCCCCTTTTACTGGGATGGGAGGTAGCAAGCTCCTTCCAGCTGCCCTCCGTCCTCCCAAATGACTGCATGGGCCTCCTGAGTCCTGCCTCTCTGCTTCCTACACATGGAAGGAGGCCAGAAACAGGCTGCTCAGCAGAGAGGTGAAAGGCCTGTGCAGTCAGTTGGGAGGAGGGAGGGCAGCTCCCATCCCAGTAAAAGGGGAACTCTCCACTCCGCACCCCCTTCCTGCAGCCTCTGCCACCAGTGCCACACACCACCCCACTCTCTTCCCTGGGTAAAAGGTAAAGATTTGTTAAGGGGAGCTCTCACCCCCCACCCTCCCCGCAGCTACTACCACTGCCACACAGTGGTGGGTTTTTAAAAAAAAGAAACATGGGGGGGGACTTTCTCCTCACCCCCATCCTCACTGCAGCTGCCACTGCTGTGCCCCAGACAAAGGGGGGAAGTTTCTCCTTGATCCCCCCACTTCCTGCAGCCTACCGCTGCCGCCGCACATTGGGATTTTTTGCAAAAATCCTTTTTGCCTACGGGCAGCAAAAAGGCTAATCTGCCCCATCCCTAAAGTCTTTTCATTTGAAAGTATTTCTAATGCAAATAGGCTTATTGCAAGATGATTGTTTTTGTAAATTCATTTTTCATTGCATCTTTACAATTACAAAGTATATATGTAAAAATTAAGCTTCATGGTTTCTATTTTCATTATCCTTTTTATTAGAATACTGCTAATTAGAATACTGCTGGGTTTTTTGGTAACGCTATGGGGCCTTTTCAGCTTGACATAGTTTAGGGCCTGAATATGTCATGGTGGTGTTGGTAACAGGCTAGAAGCCAAATACACAGGCCCAGCTGTTCTTAGGCTGTGTATATGCAGTAACCTTTAGCTTTTTCCAAGTCAGATAGGCCCCTGACAATGGTGGGCCCTGGGCAATTGCCCACTTTGCCCATTGGATAGGGGGACAACTCTGTAGCACTTCTGGAGACAGCATAGAGCAGCAACAAGTATGGTATAAGAAAACCTAATAAGCACAAATTGTTTTGTAGATATAATAGCCTCCCTGGAACAGTTGCACGAGCTGAGAACATCACTAGTTTCAAGTCAATTGGCTAAATTTCTGAAAGCTATCTGGCGATTTCCACCTGGCAGCCCACTTAGAGCTGAGGAAAGGTTTTCCAGCTGTGCAAGCTTACTTCCCCCCATGCTTTGAATACCAAGGCAGAACTGTCACAACTAGAGATACCTGTCACCCTGTGTTCTGTCTGGTTCTTATCCCTCCCTTCTTCCATTAAGTTCAGGATGACTGCTGTCGTGTAGTGATTAGTGTGTTGAATTTAATATGGAATGGCCTGGGTTCAAATGTCCGCACAATCACAAAGCTTGCTAAGTGACATTAGGCCAGTCACTGTCTCTCACTTTCTAACTGACCTCAGAGGGGCCTTGTGAGAATAAATCTTCTACTTAGAAAGCTTTGTGGTTGTGCGGACATTTGAACCTAGGCTTTCCATGTTAAATTCAACACTTTAACCACTTCACCAGACTGGATTTGCACTGGAATACAATAGCCTTTAAGGAGATTTAGTCCAGAGGTTTTGTTCATGTTTAGGATCTGACTGATCACTGCAACTGAAGCCCATAGACAACATTGCCCTGTTCGACATGGTTAGAGACACTTGAGGTGGGGAGGTTGCTTACCCATGCTTTCTTCCACCGCTATTCTTCTCAGCACCATTTCTAAACCATTCATTCATAACTTGTAACTCTCCAATGATCTTCATATCTTAAGCAGAACCGTACATGCTCTGGTAGTCTTGGATTCCCTCAAATGTTGCCCCCCCCAAATGCCATCTGAGGTCCAGACTCAAAGAATGCAGCTGTTTCAAATAGTGAAAGACAAGCCAATACTTCTTATAAGTAATACCTAATCCTGCAAACAAACAAATAGAAGATGCATTTTAGCTATAGCAATTTTGAAATTATTTTAGTTTTGAAGAGCAGCACATTTGCCATCATGCTCAAATGATGACCCAGGTATTCTAAGAACAAAGGATAAAATATCAAACACAAAGCAAGTGGGACAGGGGAGTGATGAGAAAGACGCCACCTCTATCTTTTGTTTTGGTGTTTTCAAAGGATTCCTACTTCAAACCCACTAATCTAGCTCATTTTTATTGAAATACAAATCAGATTCAGAGCCCCAAAGAGGAATTTTTAATACTAAAAATAAACATGCAGCCAAATGTCTAACAAATGCATTAAAATTTTCTTTAAGATTGCTCAGCATTCTTCAGTGTCACACTACTAAACAAAGTAAATGCAACAATAAATAAATAAATAAAAGTGTCTCTTGGTTTTAATTGAACAGATGCTTCTGTCTTATCCCTTGGAAAGAGGCTTGGTTGTACATAGAGCAGGGGAAGGAAGGGACATATAATGAAACTGCTCTAGAGTAAACCAGGTTATTGGCCCATCTAGGTCAACTTTATCTACACTTACTAGAAGCAGTTTTCTAGAGTTCTAGGTAAGGGTTCTTTCCAGCCCTACATGCAGATCAGAAATTGAACCTGAAACCTTCTGCCAACAATCCATGAGCTCTACTATTAAGCTCTATTAGCTCTTGCCCACAGTGAAGTGACATCCAGCTGAAACATGTCCCTTTATGTCTCTCTTGCTAAAATTTGTGATGGAGCATGTAGATCCAGACTGTGCCACTCCTCAGCAGATCAGACTACAAAATAAAGCAGTTTCTGTAGATTCTATGCATTCTGTACGGAAAAAAATACATAGTTAAATGTGTATTTTGTAACATATTATCATGCCATCTGCTTAAATAGAAAATATGTGAAAATACATATATATTAAGGATGTGTGAATCAATTCAGGTACAAAATGATTTGTACCCAAATCTGCCAGAGTTGGGCAATTTGTGGACAAAACAAATCCCCCCTGTGCTAGCTGGCCATCTTTGGGTCCAAAACAAATTGTCCAGATTTCAGACCTGAAAAATGTGTAGATTCGGACCTCCGTTTTGTGGTGCTCTCTCTTGCTATTTCCATTTTGTGTCATGAAATTTTTTTGAAAATCCCACCCTCCTAAGCTTCAGATTGGTAATTTACAGTGTGCAATGATTGGCTGGCAATCCCCCCCCCCCCGGTTCCAGATGGGATCATTTTCATTTAAATCTTGTGTTGCCAGGGGCAACTAACCCCACATTGGTTAGGGGAAGGGTCAAAGAAGGGACAAGGGTTGGGGGAGGACAAGGAAGGAGGGATTTTCAAATGTACTTAAGGAGGCAGGCAGACATCATTCTGCCTTTATGCCTTGTAGGAGAAGAGAGAGAAAGAGAGAGAGAGGAACTTTGCTTTGCCTTGCCTGCCTGCTGCCTGGAGTGGATTCTCTGCTTTTTGTTCCTGCTTTCCTGACTGAGGAAAAGAGAAGAGAATTTTTTTTCACCCCCTTCCTGCTGCTGAGAGAATCACTGCCTGTGCCTGCTGTCTGTGTTAATTGATTTGGGTACAAAATGCTTTGTACCCAAATCTACCTGTTTGGGGAGATTTGTGGACAAAACAAATCACCCCTGTGCTAGCTGACCAGATTCGGACCCAAAACAAATCGGGGGTGATTTAATTCGGGTATAAATCGAATTAGAAAAATTGATTTGTGCACATCATATACACAAACACACATGAGCACGAATTCTTTTCAGTGATGGAAGAAAAAATCCAGGGATCTTCAATGGAAGTGAGCAGAATGGACATGCAAGAAAAATGGACAAAATTTAGATGGAAAGGAAATGGAGAGATCTTCCCATCCTGCAACTCACACCCCTTGCACGGGCCCTTCTCCAGCAGTCCTGCTGCTGCTCTTTACTGTTGCCTTTCTGCCTGTCTACTCCAGGCATGCAGTAAGAAACAAGTGAGAAAGAGCAGCAGACTCCACTCACCTTGTCCCCTACAGTGTGAACTGGGCCAAGAGGGAGACCAAAATTATTTATTATTGTTGTTATTATTATTTATTTACACAGTCAGACAGGTGTTATTGACTGGTTTGTTTTATCCAGACATCGAGTACTTCCCAAGAACCTGGGATGGCTGAATTTTATTATCAATGTTGTTGCTGTTATTATAGATATTGTTGCAGAATATAGGCTGTTCCCAGTAAAGTTGCTTTTTGTAATTGGCTGATGGTGATTTCGGTGGCCCCTATGGTGTTGAGGTGCTCTTCAAGTTGTTTTGGAATTGCACCTAGGGTGCCAGTTACCACTGAGGTTATTTTTGTCTTCTTCTGCCACCGCCTTTCAATTTCAATTTGTAGATCTTTGTATTTTGTGATTTTTTTCTGTTTCTTTTTTCTTCTATTCTGCTATCCCCTGGTATTGCTATGTCGATTATTTTAACTTGTTTTTCTTTCTTCTCGACTACAGTTATGTCTGGTGTATTGTGTGACAGATGTTTGTCTATTTGTAGTCAGAAGTCCCATAATATTTTTACATCTTTATTTTCGACCACTTTTTCAATTTTATGGTCCCACCAATCTTTGGCTACAGGTAGCTTGTATTTTTTGCAGATGTTCCAGTGTATCATCCCTGCTACCTTGTCATGCCTTGGTCCACTGTTTCATCTGCTTCTTTACAAAGGTGGCACTGGCTGTTTGTTGTTGATTTTTATACTTTTGCTCTTATTGCATTTGTTCTTAGTGCCTGTTCTTATTTCTTAGTGCCTGTTCTTGTGCAGCCAGTATTAAACCCTCTGTTTCTTTCTTCAAGTTGCCATTCTTAAGCCATTACCAGGTCTTGGTGATGTCTGATTTTCCACTTATATTGTGCAAATATTGACATGCAGTGGCTTATTTTTCCATTTTTCTGCTCGGTTCTTGACTTGTTATTTCTTGTAGGCCTGCTTTGTTTCATTGGTGTTGAATCGTTTCTCGTTATTGACCATTCGAAGTGCATCTTCTTCACTGTCCTTTATATATTCTTCAAGGCCTCTTTTCTCCTCCTCTACCGTTTGATGGACTTGCAGCATTCCTCTTCCACCTAAGCTGCGAGGGAAGTATAGCCTATCTACATCACTGTGGTGGTGTAGAGCATGATTGATGGTCATTATTTTCCTGGTCTTACGATCTAGCGTCTCTAGCTATTATTGTTATCTAGCGTCTCTAGCTATTATTATTATCTAGCGTCTCTAGCTATTATTATTATTATTAATAATAATAATAATAATAATAATTTATTATTAATTCAATTCAATTAATTCAATTCAATTCAATTCAATTAATTCAATTTCTATACTGCCCTTCCAAAAATGTCTCAGGGCAGTTTACACAGAGAAATAACAAACAAAATGGCAATGGTATGGAGGTGGGCCAACTCACCAGAGGGGGTAATCCAAGGGCATCTTACCCATGGCCCCCTAAAACCTGAGGCTCACATTGACCCACCCTCTGCCTAATTGTGGAATGTACTGGGGCAGGATTTGTTGGCTGTGGAAATTTGAAAGACAAATCCGTCTCGTGGGGATATTCTTCTGGTACATGATGGATATAGTGTAGGTGCTCTCAGTCAGCTGCAGCACATCTTTTATATTTCTAATTTATTCAGTGCTCTTGAATGCCATGATAAGCAAAAGGTCTATTGATTTTAACGGGAATTTTACTTGAGTAAGGAAGAAATAAAGATTGCCCTATGTGATGTGTCTACACAAATGGATCCCCAGGATGGGCAAGAGATGAGGACATCATTTAAAAACAAACAAACATTGAAGGTAAAGAAAGTCATGTCAGCATATAAAAATGTTCCATGTCTTGAAGAGCACCACAAATGAACAAAATTGCAACTGGCAGCATTCTGCTGGTTTAGATGGGACAATAAAGATGCCGGCTCATCTGTGAAGGAAAAATTATGATGGATTATACAGCTTGGAAAACATGTTCATTTAATAAGTAAACCCATTTACCATATATAACATCAGAAATGCAGAAGGGAAAGTGAGTGGAATGAAGGTAGAGAAGAGCAAGGAATGAAAGATGCCATCAAACATTTAAACACATGAAAAAACTGAGTTTTTATTTATATACTGCTTTTCAAAAAAGTTCTCAAAGTGGTTTATGTTGGGATATGAAACAGCTGCAGCTTAGCTTGCTGTATAGTTTGCATGTAATCTACTATAAAGCCAGAGGGGGCACTATACTTTCCTCTATTGATTGGGCTAGCTAGGAGTTTCTATCCTCCTTTCTATTCCTGTTTTACTCCTGTTCCTTGTATATGAGTGAGCAAGCTCAGTACTGACCCCTTAGTACCTTTGTCTCCCAAGTAAAGTTATCTTAAAAACCTTCCACTGGTGTTTGCTCTGTACTCCACACAGACAGAACACACTCTGCAACAGTTTACACAGAAGAAGAAATAAGATGGTTCCCTGTCTCAAAAGGTCTTACAATCCAAAAATAAACACAAGCTAGGCATCAGCTACAGCCACTGGAGGGGTGCTGTGCTGGGGCTGGATACTTTCCCCCTGCTAAATAGAAGAAAATCACTACTTTAAAAGGTGCCTCTTGGCTCAGTTAGCAGGGTTTGTTTCTTGGACAGATTGGCCAACAGTTGGCTTATATCATCATTAAGCCATGTTTCAGCCCCATGCTCTTTGTAGAGGGGAAGCCACACACAGAGATGTATACAAGGTGTTCACTGACCAATTGTAATGGCTGTAGATGACCCACATAAATTCTGGATAGGTTGGGAGGCAACAGAGAATCACATTGACTGTAAACAATCATGAATAGATTGGGATCAAGCAAGGGCATCACGGAGCAGCCTGATCCATTGGGATATGGTCTGTCTGAATCCTCCCCATACCAATGTAGTCACCTTTACTTCAATCTAATTTGCCCATTCATACGACAATATGAAAGTGCCCAAGACAGACATTGGGTTGGTTCATGTGGCACCAACCCATGAAGAGGAGCGAGGACACAATGAAAGCATGCCCATCCCAAGGTCATTGCAGGATGTCCCAACATGCTGTCCTTCAATCTGATTGGCCCCTAAACATGCACTCCAAAACGCTGTGTTTTGGAGCATGTGTATAATGGCCATTTGGATGAACAGTCCTACATGTGATGAAAAGGCGCCTTGACTGTATGTTGGGATGTCCTTCAGTTATGTCAAGGGTAGATACACATCCCTGTCTCTCTTCACTCATTGGGATCATGTTCACGAGAACCTGCCTGAGGAATTAGATGGAAGAGGAATAGTGTTTCTCCACAAAACACACTCTGTATTATGGAAATGTGAAAAATTCATGATAACCACATCTGAATATTAATTAGACATTTTGTGGTCACAAATGCAGCTTGGTTAGACATAGACCAATAAATACCCAAACAAAAAGCAATCTACAAGCTTTCCAAAACTTACCAAATGTAATACTTCAGGTACTTGGTAATTTGATACAGGGCTATGACAGATGGAATTTTGCTCATATTTGGTTCTAGAATAAAAGTTGTATTTATTCTTTTAAAATAAAAAGCTTAGGATTAAAATAAATGTGTGGCTATTGGGGCTGCCAACAAGTCATATAAACTGCTCTGGCCTGCTCTCATGCTTCTAATAGCAGCTTGCCATGAAGAAAGACTACCAGTGAGCACTGTAAGATATTCCCCTTAGGAGAGGGGGCTACTCTGGGAAGAGTACCTGCATGCTTGCATGCAGAAGGTTCCATGTTCCTTCTCTGGCATTCCTGCCTATAACCTTGGAGAAACCTCTGCCAGTCTGTGTAGACAATACTGAACTAGATAGAGCAATGGTCTGACTTGGTAGAAGGCAGCTTCCTATGTTCCTATAAATCAGCAGGTGAAGCTTTTCCATGGCATGGAGCTAAGCATTACCATCTACTAGTGCCTGCACATCAAGCTGTAAAAGTCACAGCTAAAGTCACCAGCTGAAGAATTAGCAACCCTAGCACATATCATCACCACTGTTTTTTGCAGGGGCTGCTACTAGCTCTTCTTCTTCCTTAAAGACTATCAAGTATGGTCTGAAACAATGAGCTTCAGTGGGAAGGGGAGAGTGAAGAAAATTGTCCTCGCCCTGTAGCACATGCAGAGTGTAGCTGCACCAGCGCTTCATTCATCAGAGTGTTGGCCAATATGTTTAATAAGAACATTGATGGGGTTGGAAAATAAGTGGTTGGTTTTGAATGTACCAGCATGGGTTAAGGTAAGATCAAGTGTATATAGGAAATGGATGACAGCTCCATTTGGGGGAACCATGTCTGAAAGCATACCTCTTCTCATGCAGCACTATGACATGAGTGTGCTCCTTCAAGTACTCACAGTCACATGTCTGAAAATGTCACCTAAGGCAAGAGAAGTTAATAATTACAATTTCTGAAAACAACATTGAAATCACAAGAATTCCCAAGAGGCTCAACAGTAGTCACTGCATCTTCCTCTGAGGCAGAAGTATGTATTATCAACCCTAACTCTTGACATTCTTGGACTTCTAGAAGTGTAAAAAATGTGCACCTGTCTACATCAGCCTGACAACTGTTTCCCAAGTCCCATCTAGAAAACATTAACAGTCTGATCCTGTGGGCAGTTAAGAATATAAGAATTCTGCTGGATCAGTTCAGGCATCTGTCTACTCCTTGAGTCTGTTACCAGCAGCAGCCAATCACATCTTTGCTTCTGGGAAACCCAGAAGGAAGGCATGAAGGCCACACCCCGCTGCCATTGTTCGCATTCAGAGTATGCTGTATTCAGAGGCATGTTGCCTTTGAACATGGCTCAGAACATAGTGCTGTATCTCCAAACAGGGAGATATCCAACAGGGTGCAATAACTGGCTTGTCAGAGTATGGTTATGTTGATAACCCAAACTGACCCAGGAAGAGTCAGGTCTCTCAGTGGATATTATTAGTGATGATGACTGGCTACCTCTGTGCTGGATGCCTCCAAATACCAGGCAGCATCCACAGGAGAGAGATCATGCCTTCATCTCCTGGTTGTGTGGCTTCCCAAGGCATCTGGTGGGACACTGTGTGAAACAGGGTGCTGGACTAGACAGGTCTTAGGTCTGATTCAGCAAGGCTGTTCTTATGTTCTCAAGGTTGTGATGGCAAAGCATCATGGGATAAGGTTATGTCAGCAGTAACTGTGACCCCCTCTTTGCAGTCCAACAGCAGATTAGTAGGATTATACAAATCTACTGCATGGCATAGAGAAGAAGAACGAATGGTAGAAATTGAACTAATGGATACCATGTTGTTTTGGGTTTTTTTCCTACTGATAGGGAGCCTGCTGCTGAAATTCGACAGATGCAGCTTTTCCTGGCATGGGAGTGCATTGCTGGAGAGCTGCAACTAATGAATTTCTGCATGTCATGCAGCCTTTAAAAGCCCCTGAATCTTGATGAGGAGCAGACTGAACTGTGAGAAAGAAGCCAGAATACAGAAAACAAAAAAACAAAAGTGTCATTAAGCCCTGTCAGTTCACCGCACAAAAAGCCCTCCTAATACATTAAATTGCACTGGAGTTGTATAGAGTACTGTTCAGTATCATGAACGTTGTTACATCTCATTTGGAAGGGATAAGTAGTGTGCTGCTCCTGTCAGCAAGTCTCCAGAGAACTTACAACACTTGAAAGTAGATAGTCTCCAGTTATGTTCTGGAAAGCACTAAAATAAATACCAGAAGAAACTAAATACTGAGCCAAGAATTCTCAACGTTGTCCCCCATGACCTCTCTGTTCTTTTCCAGAGTATTGACCGTATGTGGGGGTTTTATTTAATAAGCAGAATGAATGCTGATACCAAAAGGAATTCCTCTATAGATATATATTTGTAAGTAGGTGGGAGAATTGTAAGACTGAAGAGATCAGAAGTAATCTATGAAGATTTGTAAGGAAAGGAAGTACTCCTGCCCACTCTCTACCTTGCCTCTTTCTTTCTTTCTTTCTTTGACTGCAATTCTATGCACATTTCTCTGTGACCAAGTTCCACTGAAATCAGTAGGACTTCTGAATAAACATGGATAGATTGGGCTCCACACTTCAGAAATCTGAAGTTTAAGATGGGGAATGTTTTCTGCTTCTTTCTAATGAGCATTTTATACAACCATCTGATTTATTGGCTGGATCTTACTAACTTTTGTGAGCTTACTTGTATGTGTCTTTCAGGAATGGATTCTCCCAACAATTCTTTAAAAAAAAACAACCCAACAATTTGCAGTTATAATTTTAAGGAGACAGACTTATTCCTGGAACCTTTCTTTATCCATTGGCCCTCTCTGTAGTAGCCATCATTGGCTAGCAGTAGCTGTGTATGGACAGAAACAGGAGTGCAGAGTGGGGTGGAGGCAAATAGGGCAATCGACTCCTGGACCCTAGAACATTGAAGGCCCCCGCCCTGGGGTGTAGCAAAGTTAGAGTGAACCCAGGGACAAAAAGTGAAGATGGGCCCCTGACCTCCCACCTTTTTCTTGGGAGAAGCAGGAGTGGGGAGAACTGAGACCAAGCTGTTGCCCAGCCAGCACTGACCTATAGAGATGCGTGAATAGATTCGTGGCCAAATCAAATTGACTCAAATCTGGTCAATTTGAGTTATTCTGCCTCGTACTGAATCACCCTTGGGCATGCTGACCAGATTCAAGGTTGAATAGAATCACCCTAGATTCAAGCTCAAATCAATTAGGCAGTTCAAGCTTCCATTTTGTCCCCTCCGAGCTTCTGTCCTCTCTGGTTGGTTCCTCACGATTGGCTGCTGATCTCCCTTGCTTCTTGGTTGGCTTGTTAGTCAAATGCTGTGTTGCCAGGGGGAACTGTGCCAACATTGGCTGGGGGAGGGACAAGGGATAGCAGGGAGGCAGATGGAGGGATTTCAAAATGTACTTAAGGGGACAGAGTCCCAGAGGCAGCCATTGCTTCTGACTCATGGAGGAGAAGAGCTGCTGCTGGCTGATGGTGGCTACTGTGGTGGAGTGGATTCTTCATGGAGGACTGCTGTTGGAAAGAAGATTCTTTGATCTGTGCTGGATTGGTTCCTCTGCCTGAAGAAGATCCTTCTTTTTATTTTTTTGATCCCCCTCCCCTCTGAGCAGAGAGAAACCACTATAGCGGTTGTGTGGTTTCTCCACTTTGTGTGGCTAGATGTCCACCCCATGGCTGTTGAGTGATGCCATTGGGGCGGCTTGGCAGGCAGCAGCTCCTCGGAGACTCCAGTTGAAGAGAGGAGAGGACTGAGACTCCACACCATGCAAGAAGACTTGGGAGGCTGAGCAACCCCCACCCTAACTACAACTCTGTGGTCCTTGCCTGGCTCCTCCTCCTACAGCATGTACAGTGTGTGGTGGGCACACTTGCATTTGCAAGTTTACAAAGATGCTTTATTTGCAGCACACACAAGCTTATCCGCCCCCATTTCTCTTTCTCAGCAAAAGCCGAGTGGAATTTTAACAGTGGAATCTGTAGGTGTCAGAACTGCCACACAGAAACCTCAACATATCTGTGTTCTGCAAGAGGCTATAAGGAGCTCACCCTTTCTCTTCTCTTCCTGCCATGTGCCTCCAATGAATAATGGAAAAGGCACTTAAGCATTACTAATTAGAAGAGCTTTTATTCTGGGCTATTCTAATACAGGGTATTAGACACACTGGCTATAAGGAACTTCAGAAATCTGCAAGTCTGAGAAGAATTTGAGCAACAGACTCTATGGCAATTGCAAGCTACTGTAAAAAGACATTAAGGTATACAATGTTGGCAACTGTTTTGCTGGCTGAGTAAAATCAGTATGGGGAGTGCTTTAGATAAGTTTGGCAAACCAAAGTATTATTTATTGTAATATCAGTGAAACATTTTGGTCTTCCTTTTATAAAAACTAAATTAAAAAGATATGGAGGAAATATTAATATCAATCCCTATAACAGTTAGTGAGACATATGTCTGTGTGGTGGATATCTCTAGAGGCCTAAAGGTGGAAGGGGGGAAAGCAAGGCTACAGAAGGTATCTACCAGTAGTAGAGACACTCCCTCGCATTGCAGAAATATGACCCCCAATGACATTTCCAGACCCAAAAAACTTTGTAGAGAGAGGAACACATAAGCAAGCTGAGGTGAAGAGAAGCTCTGGCCCAAGAGAAATTATGTTGGCTGATCATTCTCTGAACACAGAGAAGGAGATCAAGACCTTATGTACAGTCCTCTCTCCCTGGTGCTGAAACAGCTGCACATTGGGCTCTCTTGAGAAAGGGGCCATATCTACATGCTCCCTGTGCACTGGGTCTAGGAAGTGGGGCCAGCAGGCACAGTCCCTTCCCCTGTTCAGTCAGTGGGGGGGGGTACTTGAAAGGGCTTCTCTATGTAGTTAATGGGAAAGCCCTTAAATACATGGAGTTTTGTGTGCACAGTAACCCCCAGGCTGGACTGATTAGCTCCATTTTGTTCAGACAATTGGGATGATTAAAGGGTGCCATTATTCCAGCCTTCCAAAATAAGGTGTTCAGGTTGAGTAATGATTCTAAGCCATATCAGTGATTATGAGAACACGGCAGGTTAATTAAGTCAGAATAAAATACACTGATTAAAATAGTATTATGCTAATGCTCTGGTAAACATACACTGAATAAATGGGGGAAACCTACCCCTCTATAGGCTTCAGTCACCCCTGCTATGTGAACAGAAGGGTGATTCATTTGAGCATTTCAGGAACTAGCTCACCTGTTCAAAAACTGACCGTCTAGTGAATGCACCATTTAGTTTGGAGTCGTGGTTTTAAATCAATCCATTTTTGTTAGAACTCATCCATCCATTTTTGTTAGATTATTTCAGAATTAATACAGACTAAGCATTTCTGCTAATGTACACTCTCAAATTCCATTTACAAGTTTAAGATATAAAGAAGGCAGGTCTGCTTTACTTGCAGAGCAGAAACATGCCATATGTGCAGGATCAATCATTTCTCCCTTGTCACCTGACCACAGGAGGTGGCATCCTTGAAATGAGAAGCAGCAGCATTGTCACTGTTCTAATCGTCACCTGCTGCTGTCTGCAAAATAAGCATGATGTTAAAGCTGAAATTCACAAATACTCAAAATTCACTGAACAGAATCAAGACTAAGTTACTTAGTAGTAGTAGTCAGTAGCAGTAGTACTACTACTACTTCTTCTACTACTACTAAGTAGTAGAGCAACCTATAGAGTTACTCTATAGGACTGCTCAGGAGTAATATAGTCTGGCTGTTGCCCACTGATTTTTTTTTAGTTTCATCATCCAGTTTTCCTATTGAGAAACTTCAAGGCAAAATTTAAATTCACATATTCATTATGATTTCTTTACCTCAGCATCTGAAATATTAATCAATAATTCAAGTCTACTCATTGGCATGTCAATGTTTTTTTTATTTTGGCAGCAGCAAATATGAAATATATTTGTTAACCATCAAATACTAATCATTGCATATAATCTGTCAAATGTTATCAAGTAAGTAGTACTAATCCAACAACATGTTATTTAACAGCTATAAGATAAAATATACAAATACATGCCAAATACCAAGTACTCTAATGTTAGATACTTTTGCTTGCCAATTGTCAAATATTGTTAAGTGTAACATAGCAGTTGTTTTCAAGTATCTTCTGGAGAAATCTTGGTTCTTTGGAAGCTTATCAAGAGTTCCCCAGTCAAATGAGCTAGTGAGGAACAAACTCCCCTTGGCTTGTCCCAAATTCTGCTTACTGTGAACCAACCCGGTGTGAATGAGTGAAAAGGGTTACTCCCAAAACAGAACCAATAAAGGGCATTTTCTTCCAACCCCCAGTTCAAGTATTCACTGAACCTTGAAGGAGGAAATATTTCTGTTTTTCAAAAAGTTGCCAGACAGGATTGTGATGAAAAGGCTAGTTTGTACCTGAATTTTGTTCTGTTCTGGGCCTTTGTGTACTGCTGTGTATCTCTGAAGTCTTGAAGTTAGCAATGGGATGGGGGTGGAGGTGGGGAGGGCAAAGCATAAGAAAAGTGTGTGCTTTGGGACAGATTTCATCTGAAGCCCATGATCTGTGTCAACTGGATTGACACAACTTGCATTCTGCGAGATGTATTTATGTGCACAGTGTCTATGGATGGCCTTCTCTTTCTCAGTGAAGAGTGTTGTCACCGTTTGTAAAAGGTGCTATTGTAGACTGCTATGTTCTGGTGTGCTATCAAGGCTTTTCCTATAGGCTGTTCCTGCTCAATTAACGGTGGTGTGCAAGATTCTTCCTATGTGTCATTCAGAGAGAGCAGTGGACATAGATAACTTGTTTCACCTTGTGTCATTCTTGTCCACCCTGAGAGCAAGGAGAGAGAGGACACCTTCCAAGTAGGAGTGAATACATACACTGACAGGTTAGCATCTTATTGAGAAGTTATCAGCTAGTAATTTCCAAAACAATGCAAGAAAGCAGGAAAAGAATATGTATGAGTAATCTTAACCCAGAATCACAGGAACCAAAAGTCAATACAAGTCCTTGGAAATATCATTTCTGTATCATTTTAAAAAGCCTCTCGTATATTTGGCTGATCAGGGTAAAAGTTTTCTGTACTCGTGCTTTTCTTGAGATTTTAATGGAATGCTTGGAATGTTTCATAGAATTCAGTCATTTTAATTGACATCAGTGGCCTTTTATACTGTTTATCACTTTCCTGACGTTTTGTCTCAGGTCTCCATAATGCCCTCCTCAATTGGTTCTCTTCATTCATGTCTATTTGCTCTCCCTATGTTTCCATAGGAGAAAAACTCTTCATCTATATTTCTCTCTCCATTGGGGTCCACTGGAGCTATCATCTTGGCCCTCTACATGGGATTCAGTTCTCAGCCTACTCTCTACTCATTGCCTCTGGGTGCCATGGACTTTGGCACCACCTATATTCCAATGACACCCAGATCTACCTCTCCACCACAGAACTTTCTCCCTCCATCCAGCTCCATATAATTGAGTGCTTCTCTGATATTTCTGTTTGGTTGTTTATTGTTGCCTCTATCTCAGTATATCCAAGACTGAAATACTCTCAAGCCCTTCTCATCACATTCACTCTCCTTATTCATAAACAATGTTACCTTCTATCCTGTTAAACTGGTACAAAGCTTTGGTGTTTCTCTTTGACTTGCTCCCCTTTTCAGTCCATCATCAAAATCATGTTGATCCTCAAACAGCAGAATTGTATCCCTTCCTCTTTATCCCCACAGCAAAACTCTTATTCACACCCTAGTAATCTCACCTTGACTACTACCTTTTCCTCTCTGGTCTTCCATTGTCTCACCCTGGTCACTTCACCTCTGTCTGTGTCGTGTCTGCATGGAGAGCAAAGCCTCACACTGGGATCTCAGGATGCAAGGAGCTGAGAGGTAGGGATCTCAGGTTGCAAGGAGCTGAGAGGTAGGCCCCAAGGTCCACTCACTGAGGGTTGATGGGTACCACAGGAACTGGGATTAGAAAACAGGGTCAGCTTGGGAGAGCACTAGGGATGTGCATGGACCCATTCAGAGGCCCTTTTAAGGGCCTCCCAACTGGTTTGAACAACTGGCTGTTTGGCTGGTTTGAAGGCGGGGGGGTTCAGACTTTAAGGGTGGGGGAGGGTGCATTTATCCCTCCCTCCGCTTTCCCCCCACTGACATTCCATTATTCAAGGCTCCTTCGGGGCAGCATCATAACTCCCTGCCACCCCATTCCCTCTTTGCCCAGAAGTACCTGGTGTGCGTGCACTCACCGGGCATGTACACTTTTGAGCGTGTGAGCACAACATGCGTGCATATGCACCAAATACTTCTGGGCAAAGAAAGGACAGGGCAGCAGGGAGGTATGCTGCCAGCCCAAAGTAGCCTTGAATAACAGAGTGCCATCAGGGGGAAAGCAGAGGGAAGGGTGAGTGCACCCTCCCCCGCCCTTCAAGTCTGGCCCCACTGCCTTTGAACCACTCCCTAGAGATGTTCTGTGCACATCCCTAGAGAGCACACCCTCAGGTTCAGGGTTTTGGAGAGCAGGCACTCTAGAGCCAGAGTCAGCAACTAAGAGAGAGCTGTTGCTCTAGCAGGACATGACTGTCTAAGACAGACTTCGAAAGGCTGTGAACTTCCTCGTTAGTGCTGGCAGCTGGTTTTGGTCTCTCTCTTGATCCTAAGGAGCACATCTACTTCCAAGTAGACCTCTTTGTGGCAGTCCTGGCCATGCTGCCAGGCCACTGTTCCTGTAGCTCTACCAAGGTTGTGGTGTATGTGGACTGGAACTTTCCTCTGGATCTGGGGTTGACTCCACGGGACCTGCTCAAGGCAGCTGGGGGGTGGGGGGCTTTGGACTCCCCACCTTCCTCCTGCGAAGTTTATGGAGGGTGGAGTAGCTGGTGATCCCCAACAGAACCTGTACTAGGGTCTTCAGACCTCTTGGGCTTCCTCAAATTGAAGCCTGTGTCCAGCAGCTTGTTCCCCTGTGAGGGAACTTCCCTGCCAGAGGCCCCTTCAAGATCTCCGTTAAGGGGAGCTGGCTCGACTGCTGACTCAGAGTCTGCCTCTTCTGTGGTGTCTGTCTAGCCTCTACTGTAATAATCATCTATATCTTTTGTCATTCTGACTTACCATCCTTTTATTCTGAACACCCCTCCTTTTATCACTGCACTGGCTTCCTGTCTGTTCCTAGATCTTGCACAAGCTTGACCTCCCCATGCCACTTATCTCTGTCTTCTTATATCGCAACACATCAGTGCCCATGACCTTTGCATGTCCAACGCCATCACTCTCAGCCTTCAAAAGTAGAATTCTCCCTCAAATGGCTCTTCCCTTGGTGTCCCTTAGGCCTCTCAAAACATCCTCACAATGCCACTTCTCTTATCTCCTTTCAATCCTTACTTAAAACCCACCTTTTCCATAAAGACTTTGGCCAAAAAAAGACTTTGGCCAAACATACTATAATGTAGTTAAGTCTAAAATATGTGTAAACAACATCACCTTATATCTCTCCTCAGTTTATTACTGCATCCACTTCCTTTCCATTCTACTATTGTCTCTCTGCTTCGAGAGGCTCACATTTTTAAAACTGCAAGCCGTTTGGGGCAGAGACCAGCCTTTTCATTCTTTGTAAAGCATCACACACATGGATGGTGGTGGTGGTGGTGATGATGATGATATAAGCAAGCTACTTTATGATAGTTGCAAAACACAATTCCTGATAGGCCAACATGAGCCCCCCTCCTGAAACTATTCAGATATCACACAGTCTTGGTATATTCCCCTTCTCTCTTTTCTTCTTCTTCTATAATCAATAAGCTCCCAATATTTAGTCACCAATTTTATAAAAACCCAGTGAAGACAAAAAGAATATCCAGTAAAACATAGAATCACTGTTGCTGACTCATATAAATAACTAGTGTTATACAAAATATTTAAGGTTCCTCAGTTTCAGTTTTTAGGCAATTGGCTCCATTTTTGCATACGTCTAAAAAATACGTTTTTAAACATTTAAGGTTTTCCTAGCCTCAGATTGACCCTGCTTTCTTATTCTGATACAAGCAGCATGAAGAAATGCCCAGATTCTTATGGTCTGTGACTTTACAACTTTGCATTTTAAACCAGACTGGCCAATTTACGTTGCTATCTTATTTCACAGTATTGGGGGGACAGGGGAGGAAGGGGGCTTCATCTACTCAGCCATCCAAGTTTCTTTTACCTGAGCTTCTGTATTAGGCACTGGAAAATCTTTCATTTGTATACATGTCAAGAACATATGCGGATAAAGAGCCTGGGAGTTCCCAGGTACTCAAAGCAGCCAGCACTATCACAGGTGCTGGAAGTCTGCTGCCCCTAGGACTCCGTGAATTCCCCACCACTCCCAAGCTAGGCTTGCGCACCGGCTGCTGGGAGACTGAAGGTGGGGCATATGAGAGGAGTGCCTGGGTTACCTGTATTGACCTTGGGTAGGGGAATACCCGCAACTAGCAGAGAGTGGATTCAAAGAGAGGTGGTGAGGACTTTAGGAACATAGGAAGCTGCCAAATACTGAGGAGATTCTCACAATCAGCAAAAAAAAAAGGGCTAAGAGAGCCTAGCCCGCTTTTTGCTGATCGTCTGCTGCCACAGGAGTGGCGGGGCTCCCGGCAGCAACTCTCCTGATTCCCCCTCCCCTTAGCTGAGGTTAGCGGAGCGAGTGCTCCACGAACCCTATCTTTTTGATCATGTGTTGTCGCAGTGTGGCACTGCGGCGTGGCAACACACAAGGAGACCCATAGCAGAAGGCTGAAACAAGCGCCTCCAGGATGCCCCACATGCTCACGTGGGGCATCCTGGAACTTCCAGGGGCCGCCCATCCCTGCAGACCCCGCCAGCTCCGTGATGGAGCCGGCAGTCATGTGGGTGGCCAATCCAGCCGCCCTGGGCTGTCTGGGGGTCGTCTGTGGGAAGAGTCTCTCCCCACAAACCCTCTGAAGGCAGGTCTCACCAATCATGAGACTCGCCTCACTGAGTCAGCCTATTGGTCTATCTAGCTCAGTCTTGTCTTCATAGACTGGCAGCGGCTTCTCCAAGGTTGCAGGCAGGAATCTCTCTCAGCCCTATCTTGGAGAAGCCAGGGAGGGAACTTGAAACCTTCTGTTTATCGCAGAGTGGCTCCATCCCCTGAGGGGAATATCTTGCTGTGTTCACACTTCTAGTCTCCCATTCAAATGCAACCAGGGCTGACCCTGCTTAGCTAAGGGGACAAGTCATGCTTGCTACCGCAAGACCAGCACTGGCAGTGATCTCCCACTGGAAGTATGTCCATCATACCAGTTGGCAGGCTTCCATGTAGTCACAACCAGCAAAGGGAGTCCCAAGGGCAATAGTGGTATAGCTAGGCATGAGAAAATGAGCCAACGAACAGGCCATTGGGGCAGTCCTGTTTCTCCTTGACACCTTGCAGATATTACTGCTCCCAACCCATTTGATATGGAGCTCTTGCCTGGGGGTCTGGTTGATACTGACACAGTCCCTCACCTTACCTCCCTGGATATGAATCTGGCAATTGTTCAGAAGCAGACATTTTTCATAGCTGTATTCAGATATTATGTTGCACAGGCATAAACTATATGTACACATTTCTGTGTGAATGACTATACAGTGCATGCATTCATTTTAAAAGAGAATCTGGGTACAGGCCCCCACAAATGCAGGGGAGATACAGAAAGTGTACTACTTTGTGTGTTTGAACATAATGGTGACTAGGGCTCATGAGAGGTAACTTGAAGCAAAATATAACCTTGGGGCCCTCCTCCTGCACCCTTCAAATGCTGTCAGTAGATAACAATGGTAATACTACGTTTTTGTCCCCTGTCCCCAGCAACCCTGTGAGTGTGTGTATGTGTGTGCGTGTGTAGTGCTAGTACATGCTCATTTCCAGCCAGAAATTCAGGTGGTTTGTGAAAATAAATGTCCTATTGGCATCCTTTGCAGCAATTCACAAGTTTGCATGATTTTCGGTACTATTTGCTTTTTAAAAAAAAAAAATCTAGCCAGATGGGATTTCCTAAGCTCTGCAAACTATTTATTTATGTATTCATTCATTCATTTCATTTCATTTTTATATACCGCCCAGCCCAAAAGACCTGGGAGGATTACAATCAAATAGAAGAAACAAAAATGGAACAATCAAATAACAATGAAAAATTACAATAGTTTAAAACGGTTTAAAAACCACTAAAGGCCAGCCTTTAAGAGAGAGAGAGAGAGAGAGAGAGAGAGAGAGAGAGAGAGAGAGAGAGTCTAAGACTCCCTTGAAGGCTGTTAATGAGGTTGAGCCTTGAGTTTTTGCAGGGAGTGCATTCCACAATTCAGGAGTCACTGTGGAGAAGGGCTGACCCTGAGGTGCCACCAGAAGAACTGGTGCTAGCTGGAGACAGACCTCTCTGGGTGACCTTAATAAGCAGTGGAGATTGTGCAGGTAACCTAGTCCTAAGCTGCTTAAGGCTTTAAAGGGTTTTAAAGGTGATTCCCAGCACTTTGTATTTTGCCCAGAAACATATTGGCAGCCAATGCAACTGCTTTAAAACAGGCATAATTTGAAACCCTGGAGACCAGTCTGGCTGCTGCATTTTGATCTAACTGATGTTTCCAGATTACATACACAGAGGAAGCCCTACATAGAGCATGTTGCAGTAGTCCAGCCTAGAGGTTACCAGCAAATGCACCAGAGTTTTGCGGTTATTCTCTTCAAGGAACAGAGGCAGCTGTCTTATCAACTGATAAAAAGCAATCCTGGACATAGTCTCAACCAGATACACCAGGGTAAGACTTGGATCCAGGAGCACTCACAGACAACTACCTGTTCCTTCTTAGGGAGGACAACCCCATCCAAAACAGGAAGCTCTTTCACATCCTTTGTTATGACCCCGCACAAAGAGTGCCTCCATCTTCTTTAGATTCAGCTTCAATTTATTATTGCTCATCCAGTCCATTGACACCTATAAGCATTTACATGAAACCGCTGGGTGAGGTCATCGGTGCAGGTGTTATCAGTATGCTGATGATGACATCCAAATCTATTTCTCCTTATCATCATCATCATCATCATCAGGAAATGGCATTCACTCCCTAAATGCCTGCCTACGGGGCAGTAATAGGCTGGATGAGAGATAACAAATTGAATCTGAATCCAAGCAAGACGGAGGTGGGGGATTGGAATTTGAGGGATGAGTTAGATCTTCCTGTGCTGGATGGGGTTACACTCCCCCAGAAGGAACAGGTACGCAGCTTGAGAGTGCTCTTGGAATCCTGGCCTCACCCTAGTATCTCAGGTGGAGGCTATCGCCAGGAGCACTTTCTATGAACTTCAGTTGATTCAACAGCTGCGTCCATTCCTTGAAGAGAATGATCTCAAAACAGTGGTGCATCAGCTGGTAACCTCCAGGCTTGACTACTGCAATGCTCTCTACATGGGGCTGCTTTTGTACGTAGTTTGGAAACTTCAGTTAGTTCAAAATACGGCAGCCAGACTGGTCTCTGGGGGAACTCAAAAAGACCATACTATGCATGTTTTAAAACAGTTGCACTGGCTGCCAATATGTTTCCAGGCGAAATACAAAGTGCTGGTTATTACCTTAAAGCTCTGAATGGCTACCTTAGAGAATGCCATCTTTGGTATGATCCCCATTGCTCGTTAAGGTCATCTGGAGAGGTCCATCTCCAGTTACCACAGGTACATCTGGTGGTGACTTGGAACTGGGCCTTTTCTGTAGCTGCTCATGATTTATGGAATGCACTCCCGGCAGATATCTGCAGTTTAGGCTCACGGTTGGCCTTTAAGAGAGCCCTAAAAACTTACTTGTTTGGCCTGGCCTTCCAAGGTTTTTAAATTGTTTTTAAAGTATTATAATTAGTTTTAAATGGTTTTAAATGGTTTTTAATTGTTTTATATTGTTTTTAGCACTGTGTCTTATATGGTGTGTGTTTTTATGTCTTTTAAAATTTGTTGTACACCGCGCAGAGCCTTTGAATGGGGCGATTTATAAATTTAATCAATCAATAAATAATAATGAATTAATAATAAATAATATCCCCCAAATGATCCAGAAGGATATCATGCCATGGTCGGTGGTATTAAAAGCTAAAGAGAGGTCCAAAAGAACCAAGCGACTCAAACTGCATCTATCAATTCCATGATGAAGATCACCCATCAGGTTGACCACAGTTGTTTCATCTCCCTAGGCCTCCTGAAAACCAGTTTGAAATGGTTCTAGATAATCTGTCCTCTCCAAGACTGCCTGGAGCTGATCAGATCTTCAAACAGCTGTAGTCAGGGTGAATTGTTCACATACATTATTTCTAAACAAGGTAATGAAATTTTATTTTAGTAATTTTGTTATTTTATTTATATCCCACCTTTTGTTTTCAACAGAAAAACTGACTCCCTTTGCAGGTAACACAGAACTGGAGTTGAACAAGGCAGAGGTTGGATTTCATGGTTGTCCAATTGCGTGCAATCAAGGCTCCATCTCAAAAGTGACCCGAGGTTTCCCTATCCAAACTCTAATTTGCACCTTCAGTTTGTAGTCAGTTTTGCTGCTCCTACCTGAGGTTTGAAAGTTGCAGCATGTCGTCTGATGGCTGAATTGAAAGCTGTGCTTGCTGTAACCTGAGTTGTGGGAAGAAAGCTCTCTCTTTCTCTGATTGGCTGCTGGGGCTGTCATTCATGCCTGAAGGAAGCCTCCACAGCCAGAGCAGCCAGTTCCCCCCTCCTCTCTCCAATCTCCCGGACTGAGGCAACCAGTGTTTTGGGGTGGCGGGGGGCGCATGCAGTTTCACTTCATGTGTGAAGGCGGCCACTGTTTCTGTTGAAAAGTGCCTGACAAATGATGTTTACAATCCAAATAGATTGAAGCAGGCCAAGGGGATACTCCTCTCTCCTCCAGATTGGCTGGCTGCTGAATTAAACAGATTTTACACAATGGAATGGAGAAAACTATCTGACTGAGGAATTCTGCTGAGCAAATTTAATGCAGCATCCTAGCTGGTCTTTCTCTCTCTCTTTCATAAATGTGCATCTCCTCACATCTGTTTCTGCAGCTGAGAAGCACTATTAGTCTCTGTATATGTGGGAAGGTTTGCTAGAAACACTGGGCTTTGCACATGAAACTTCATAGCCTACTGAGTTACATGGGATAGTATGAGTGCAGGCCTCAAAGCTTGATAGGAACAGAAGGGAATATCTAGGGGTGCACAACATAAGCTCTGCAAACTGGCAAGCCATAAGAAACCTTTGGGGTTGGCCAGGCCTAATATAAATCCTAAAAGGCTGCCTTCTGCTCTTGTTCATTTCCCAACTCATTCAGATTCCAACTTACCTTAGGGTTGTCATCCCTCAGATCGTGAATCTCACCAAGTGGGCCCTGCTGGTGCCACAGGGTCAGCTGTAGGTAAAAGTGTACTCCTATTACATGTATGCAGAAACCATCTATGACCAAATACTACTGCCTACAGACAACAAATTCATCTGCCTAGGGTTATCCCTGTGATACCCATAGCATGAATGATCCAACCTCTGTTAACTCAGCAAAAAGATCCTTTTAAAAGTAGTGGCTTTCTTTATATAAGTCCCCTTGATACATTATAACATTGTTGTTAATATTTATATACCATGTTTCAACTAAAAAGTTCACAAGTTGTTTACACAACAAAAGGAATAGGAAGATGACTCCCGTCCAAAAGGGACTTTCAGGATAAGGGGACAGGTTCAATTGTGGTTTGGAAACTGGTTGAAAGATAGGAAAGAAGGTAGGAATAAATGGACCATTTTCACAATGGAGGGAAATAAGAAATGGGGTCCCCCAAGGCTCTGTACTCAGACCGGTGCTTTTTAATTTATTCATAAATGATCTAGAAGTTGGAGTAAGTAGCAAGGTGGCCAGATTTGCAGATGACACCAAACTATTTAGGGTAGTGAAATCCAAAACAGATTGTGAGGAGCTCCAAAAAGATCTCTCCAAACTGGGTGAGTGGGTGACAAAATGGCAAATGTGGTTCAACGTAAGCAAGTTTAAAGTGCTGCATATTGGGGCAAAATACCCCAACTTCACATGATAGAGGTGTATAAAATTATGCATGGAGTAGAGAGAGTGGAGCCACCTAATGGCACAGCGGGGAAGCAACCTGCCTAGAGAGCAGGAAGCTGTTGGCTTGAATCCCTGCTGGTGTGTGTTATGGGAAACTCCTATATCAGGCAGCAACGATATAGGAAGGTGCTGAAAGGCATAATCTCATAGTGCACGGGAGGAGGCAGTGGTAAAGCACTCCTGTATTCAACCAAGAAAACCACATGGCTCTGTGGTTGACATTGACTCGATGGCACAACCTTTCCAGAGAGAGTGGACAGAGATAATTTTATTTCACTCTCTCACAACGCTAGAACCAGCGGTCATCCCATGAAACCAATGGCCAGGAAATTTAGGACCAAAAAGGAAGTACTTTTTCACACAGAATATCTATGGAATTCTTTGCCATGGGATGTGGTGATGGCCATTAGCTTAGATGGGTTTAAAAGGGGCTTAGGAAAATTTGTGGAGGACAGGCCTGTCAATGGCTACTAGTCCAAGGGCTTTAGGCCACCTCCAGCCTCAGAGGCAAAATGCCTCGGAATACAAGTTGCAGGGGAGCAACAGCAGGAGAGAGGTCGTGCCCTCACTTCTTGCCTGTGGGTTTCTCGGAGGCATTTGGTGGCCATTGTGTGAAGCAGGATGCTGGACCAGATGGGCCTTAGGCCTGATCCAGCAGGGCTGTTCTTATGTACTTAAGTGAAGAGAAAGCAACTGCCCCAATTCAACCTAGCATAGTGTCCCCTTCCAGTGGCCATCATTGGTATCACCCCTGTGTTGTTGTTTTTTTAGACTGTAAGGTTGTTCACACAACCAGCCCTTTCTGAGCAGGGCAGGGCTAGCCCAGGTAAAGCTGGTCATGTGAAGCACCAGGATTGCTCCCAATCCCACTGCTCCTCCCTGGGTACCCCCAATTCAGAACATGGGTTTAAAGTGAGGTAGAAAAACAAGTGTGCATCATTCAATGACCGTATGGGTGCTCACTAGGCTGGAGCCCAAAACATTTATGAGGCCATTATAGAGGTCATTATAATGTTTCAGCTCTGATGCTGTTTCGGCATTTTGATGCCCGCGGGGGAGTCCTTTAAGGGTGGGGGAGGGTGCACTTACCCCTCCTGCCACTTTCCCCCCACCAGCATTCCATTTATACTGCAATCCATGGGGCAGCAGCATACCTGCCTGCTACCCCTCCCCCCTTTTGTTGCCAAAAGTCACCGGAGGTACTGGCTGCATGTGCGCCCATCATGTGCATGTGCGCACCCGTCTGCCATGCACGGGTACACAGACAACAGGCACACACACAGATGGTACTTCCGGCAACTTTTGGTGACAAAAGGGGGAAGGGGCAGCAGGGAGGTACGCAGCCGCCCCATGGATTGTGGTATAAACAGATCACTGGTGGGGGAAAAGCAGTGGGGAAAGGGGTAGGAGAGGTAAGTGCACCCTCCTTCGCCCTTAAGGAGCCACCCCCGCCGCTGTCGAAATGTGGCTGAGCCGTTTCGGGCTCAAGCCTAGTGCTCTCAGCCGTCTTGGTAATAGAGGCCAAGATGGTTGCTGGCAGCCATCATCACAGAGGTGGGGTGAAGGAGCAATCAAGCAGCATGGAGCCTTCCCAATGCACCATGCTGCTTGTGCAATGCATTGTGGGATATCTGACAGCTTGGCTTCCTTTCTCCCAATCACTGCAATGGCTCACTGCCATTCCTCTTGTGTGGGTGCACAGGCAGTGAAGCCCTGATCGGGCTGTGATCCTCTGGGGGGTTGGTAAGCTCCTGCCTTCCCCACAGCCCACTCCTGTTTGGTTGTGTGAACACCCTTTGTAACTCCCTTTCAAATTTTCCCATTCCTTTTGCTATGTAAACAGCTTTGTGGATTTTTTTTGGTGAAACATGGTATATAAGTATTCAACATTAAGAGCCCCTGGTGGCGCAGTGGTAAAACTGCCGCCCTGTAACCAGAAGGTTACAAGTTCGATCCTGACCAGGGGCTCAAGGTTGACTCAGCCTTCCATCCTTCCGAGGTCGGTAAAATGAGTACCCAGAATGTTGGGGGCAATATGCTACATCATTGTAAACCGCTTAGAGAGCTTCCAGCTATAGAGCGGTATATAAATGTAAGTGCTATTGCTAAGTGCTATAATGTATCATTATTATAACAACATTATAATGTATCAGTATCATCATTTAGATTACCTGCCATAAACTGTTCACCAGTGCATGACTTGTCACCCTCTAATTTTCCTACCCATAAGGTTCTTGAGGGGAAGAGCACAAGATTATCCTTAGGAGAAGATGATAAATGTCTTCTCTTTTATGAACTAAAACAATGTTAACGTGACTTTAAAAAACTTTGTTGCTACCTCAGGACATGTTCCTGAGAAAGGTCTAAAACAATATCAGGTTCCCTGTTTAGCCCTGCGTTCTAATTGATCAGTTTTGTCACTGTAAATTGATGGATTTTTCTGAGTAGGAAGTGTGGCTTCAAAATATGGTGCACTGTACTACAGGTGAAACTCGGAAAATTAGAATATCGTGCAAATTAATTTCAGTAATGCAAATTAAAAGGTGAAACTGATATATGAGACAGACGCATTACATGCAAAGCGAGATAAGTCAAGCCTTAATTTGTTATAATTGTGATGATCATGGCGTACAGCTCATGAAAACCCCAAATCCACAATCCCAGAAAATTAGAATATTACATGGAACCAAGAAGACAAGGATTGTAGAATAGAACAATATCGGACCTCTGAAAAGTATAAGCATCCATATGTATTCAGTACTTGGTTTGGGCCCCTTTTGCAGCAATTACTACCTCAATGCGGCATGGCATGGATGCTATCAGCCTGTGGCACTGATGAGGTGTTATGGAAGACCAGGATGCTTCATTAGCGGCCTTCAGCTATTCTGCATTGTTTGGTCTCATGTCTCTCATCCTTCTCTTGGCAATGCCCCATAGATTCTCTATGGGGTCAGGTCAGGAGAGTTTGCTGGCCAATCAAGCACAGTACACTGTATACTTTTCAGAGGTCCGATATTGTTCTATTCTACAATCCTTGTCTTCTTGGTTCCATGTAATATTCTAATTTTCTGAGATTGTGGATTTGCAGTTTTCATGAGCTGTACACCATGATCATCACAATTATAACAAATTAAGGCTTGACTTATCTCGCTTTGCATGTAATGCGTCTGTCTCATATATCAGTTTCACCTTCTAATTTGCATTACTGAAATTAATAGACTTTTGCACGATATTCTAATTTTCTGAGTTTCACCTGTATAATAGACATATTCTAAACATACTAATAGATCGACCTGTGCTTTGGCAGAAGTCAGGCAACGTACACAGGGATTTGGTCTGCCAAGAGTTAAGCCACAGAGCCTACAAAGGTATATGCTTTCAGCAACTCAGAGATCATATATTAATCATAATAAGCCTATGCCTTTATAGTGCAAATTCTTTGTGTTCATACTGTTTTTTTAGAATCATGGGTGGTGTTTTTTTCAGTTGTCAGCCCTTTCCATTGTTAATAAATTAATCCATAATAATCTCTGCAGCTTCCTGAAGTGCACACATCATCCCACCAATTCATTTCTGTAAAAGCTATTTGATAATTCATGTATCTGATACTTCTGGAAAGAAGGGTGAACTATGAATATTGACTGGTCTTTCTCAGAAAGGAGTATGGGAAGGTAGAGGTTGAAGGCAGGCCTGTAAGCAGGGGGAAGGCTTTGGAAGAGCCTTTTTATTTTATTTTATTTTATTTTTAATTTTTTGTCCTGCTTTTTCTGCAGCCCACAGCACAATGTGGTATACAATAAAACAACAAAATAAAGACAGAAGTAAAAGCAGTAGTAATAGAAGTAATAGCAATAAAAACAAGAGTTAAACCAATATAGGGTAGGTAATAACTCCTACTACAACAGCCAGGTGAGAGAGGATCATTTTCACAGTGCCCCAGAATTAAATTTACATTGAAGACATTGTGAGGAAAGAATCATGGCTATCAACTAGTGGCTGTTGGAAGGAGCAAAAAAATGCAAGCCACTGCTACTGTCACCCAGGTAAGCCTCCCAACAATATTTGGGGGGACCACCACAGAGGAGGGGGTCATAAGAACGTAAAAACAGCCCTGCTGGATCAGGTCCAAAGCAGGCCAGCATCCTCTTTCACACAGTGGCCCACCAGATGCCTCTGGGAAGCCCACAGGCAAGAGGTGAGGGCATGCTCTCTCTCCTGCTGTTGCTCCCCTGCGACTGGTATTGAGAGGCATCTTGCTTCTGAGGCTGGAGGTGGCCCACAGCCACCAGACTAGTAGCCATTGATAGGCCATTGATAGACCTGTCGCCTCTCCACTACATAATGCATAATTATATAGACCTCCATCATGTCTCCCTTTAGTTGCCTCCTTTCCAAAATAATGAGTGAGTCCCAGATGCTGCCCAGCCTAGCCACATAAGGAAAGTGCTCAAGGCCCCTGATCATCTTGGTTGCCCTGTTTTGCACCTTTTCCAGTTGTACAATATCCTTCTTAAGATACGGTGGCCCAAACTTTGCACAGTCCTCCAGATGTGGCTGCACCATAGATTTGTTTAATGACATTATAATATTAACAGTTTTATTTTCAATCCCCTTCCTAATGATCCCTCGTATGGAATTGGCCTTTTTCACAGCTGTTATGCACTGAGACAACACTTTCAATGAACTGTTCACTAGAACGCCAAGATCTCTCCTTGTCAGTCATCAACAGCTCAGATCCTATCAGCATATATGTAAACTGGGTTGTTCGCCCCAGTATGCATCACCATTGGAGTCCACTGAAGACAACATGCTGGGGGTCCCTTGAAAACTGGAGCCAGTCTTTGGCTGCATGTTCCTCAAGAATCAAGGGTACTTTTACGGGGGACAAGGGAGGGACAGTGTTCCCCCACCCCTGTTTCAAACCCTATGTTATTATTCCTCAGAAACTCCTAAGTTGTTATGTATAGGCAGCATCTAAACTAGTTACCTATGACTAAGCACCGTTGAAATCAATGGAACCAGTTACTCATGATGACTAACTTAATTACCATTTGTTTCAATGGGATTTAATTCTCTAAACTGAAATATGTGATGATAAACTTGTAACAAACTTTTTATGTGCCATATTTACATAGCTGCAAAAGGGAAGGACAACAAAGCATCCACAGCTGATGACTATAAAGAAAATCCTGAATATATGTATATAAATCCTTTGTTCTTAAACTCTTGAACTGGAATTTGAATTCGGTATGGTTTATGTTACTGGTGGTTGTATTTTATTTTTGCATTGTTTTGTGTATGATACATTACTGTTTTGTGCTTTTGATATAAGACATTTTTATTTATTTATTTTTAAAAGCAGGATTTACTGCATCATCATCATCATCATCATCATCAAGTAACAGTAAAGCTGAACAATTATCTTGGATTAAGTAAAGGGCAATGGGAATTCAAATTTGCTGTAAATTGGATAATATTTATTCATTATTGCAGCAAAGAATTTTAGTAAGTACAATCTTTTCTTTTATTTCCTCTACTGTAAAGATAGTATCTTAGTAATTGCAGTCACATATTTTTATTTGCATTTTTAAAGGATAAAAAATTCAATAGTCTTAACTGAGTTAAAGATCAAAGGGTAATTTGTCTGGAACATCATTTTAGGAGTCTTGAAAAAGAGCCACATTAGCATTAACAATGGGATTAATTAGACTCCACTGGAAGCCTTTCCAACAGCAAACATCCAGCCAGTTCACTGGTAATTACAGTCTACTCATAAAGAAAAGGGGGGGTGAAAAAGAAAGCAAACAAACACTATTAACCCACCCACCCCCCCAAAAAAAGTTATGTTGCTTTTTGTGTATCCTCTTGTGTACAAAAAAGAGGAGGGTGCCTAACCAGGCTGAAAAACTAGGCCGTGTAAAGCTCAGATAAGAGACAAGACTTTCTGAGCACCCATTCCATGCATTGTGGAAAGCCAAGATAACAGCTGGGCAAATAATTCACTGTAGGGCCAGCTTAGGAGGGCTTGATAAACAATTCAGTACCCACAAAAGGGAAACTGCAGGGATTACTCTTTCATGCTGAAAGCAAACTGGGGGTGCAGTACAGTAGAGATAGTGTTTTCTGTCTTCTCAGCCTGAGATACCTCCACACCTGTTCTTAGGTAGAGTTTACTCTGTGTAATATTTTCCCTTTGTGTTCTTTCTTAAACCTGTACAGGCACAAAATAAGCTTTAAAATATTTATCGTTCTGTCCTATTGTTCTGCCAATATCTTCCTGACATGATGGGAAAACAGTGCTTTTTCCCCATTTAAAGTTTTGGCTAAGGAACAATCAGTAGGAGAGAGCAATTGTTCCAATGGAATGAGTTCAGGACATCCCCAGTGCAGCGCTCAGAACTGTGTAACCTGTGGGTTCTGCAGGGCTCAAACAGCAATGGACTGTGCAAGAGAGCATTACAGGTAAAACAAGTGATATGTACATTTATGCAAATATGTATTAAGAGAAATATTTAACTTAACAGTTCTCACATATAACTTCCCCACTCCCCCCCCCCCACTTTTTTTTGTCTTGCCAGGGTTCAACAGATCCAATCTGAGGACCAGGGTAGTGAATATCTAAATACGTAGTACACTGCAAAAGCAAAAGGGTAGTGAATATCTAAATACGTAGTACACTGCAAAAGCTGCAAAAAAAGACTCAGATTTTATTCAATTAATAATTTTTAGTGTAATCTGTTTATTGACCTTCTCCCTCTGCTACAATATCTATTTAGCAAACCTTCATAAATTTATTCTGACTATGGGTGTTCATGGATGGTTCATTGTGAACTGGTTCGCCTTGAAGGGTTGGCTGATTCAAAAAACTGGTGCTTGCTTTTGTTCCTGTTCCTTAGAATGGTCCAGATCAATTTTCTCAGAATAGCCCAGAGCAGAATCTTCTACACCTTGCTTTATCCAAATACCCTTGATATTGGGAAGGAGAAGGCACCTGTTAAAGTGGTGGCTGTCCCTATTCAGCCTAGCCCAGCATCCTTCCCAATGGCTGTTCCTGGTGTCTCCCTTGTGTTTATTTTTAGATTGTGAGCCCCTTTAGGGGGAGGAACCATCTTCAGACTCTTGCTGGCATTGTGTGTGTGTGTGTGTCTTTTAAATATACATTTTCTTTTTTGGGACAGGGAACCATCTTTTCACCCTTTTGCTACATTAACTGCTGTGACTTTTTTTGTTAAAATACTGTATATGAATGTTTATAACAACAACAAGATGATGATGATGATGATGACTGATTGATTGATTGATAACAACCCTCAGATACTGGCTGACATCCAGACTAAGTTACTCGGGAGTTACTCTAAAGGACTACTTGATTTAAGTATTTTATTTATTTACTTACTTACTTACATTTATATCCTGCTCTTCCTCCATGGAGCCCCGAGCAGTGTGCATGGTTATGTTTATCCTTACAACAACCCTGTGAGGTTGGTTAGGCTGAGAGATAAGTGACTGGCCCAGAGTCACCCAGCAAGTGAGGCTCCAAGTTCCCCCCCTGGCTTCTCCAAGATAGGGCTGAGAGAGGTTCCTGCCTGCAACCTTGGAGAAGCCACTGCCAGTCTGTGAAGACAATACTGAGCTAGATAGACCAATGGTCTGACTCAGTATATGGCAGCTTCCTATGTTCCTATGAACTGGGGCCAGTTCAGAGATTCAATCACAGGCCATACCAGGCCTGGTTTGGATAAACCGGTTCACAATGGTAAGGGGTGGCCTGGCAGGGATAGAAGTAATAAGGTGAGAGAGGTACTGCTTCAGTAAAGAGGGAGGAGCACACTTGGAGCCATGCCAGGAGGGTGGATGGCGGCAAGCAGCATAGCTTATTACCTCTCTCTTCACCCCCTACCTGGCTGCCCCACACCTTACCTTACTTCTCCCTGTACTTGTAAAGGGGTATCCTCACCAGATTCCTCTTTACAAGTACATTGGCTGCCCGAACCACTGAACCGATTCTATCAAATGGTCCAGACCAGCCGGTCAGTTCGACCAAACCGGTATGGCACAATGCGATACAGTTCAAATTGATTTGAATTTGAACTGAATCACATTTTTTGGTTCTGTGCACACTCCTAGCGCAGACAGATACTCACACTGCATCCCTCAGAATTATACCAGATGTCTTTCTTATTCTCAAAGTTTCTGACACCCCGATCAGCAAGTCACTCATTTACCTTGTCTGCCTTTTTCTCTAGTCTTGCAGCACCTGACCTACAGTAATCTCCTTAATATACCACTTCAAACTTCAAATGATCAGCTAAATTGTGCCATGTTACAGAATAATGCAGGGCAGGTTCTCACACAAATGTAATTTGGGAGTGCTCCAGGATCCCAAATTTACTCTGGTTTCTCAGGTTGAGACAGTGTCCAGGAGCGCTTTTTATCAGCTTCAGCTGATACAACAGCTATGCCATTTCTACAGGTAAATGACCTTAAAACAGTGGTGCATATGCTGGTAACCTCCAGGCTCGACGACTGTAATGCACTCTCCATGGGGCTGCCTTTGTATGTAGTCCATAAACTACAATTGGTATATAAGGCAGCAGCCATACTGGTATCTGGGACAACCCAAAGAGACTATATAACACAGATTTGAAAGAATTGCACTGGATGCAAAATACAAAGTGCAAGTTATTACCTCTAAAGCCCTCAATGGTAAGGGGTGGCCTCAATGGCTTGGGTCCAGGGTACTTAAGAGAGCACCTTCTCTGTCATGAACCCTGCCACCTATTAACAGAGGCGTAACTATAGGGGGGGCATTGGGGGCACGTGCCCCGGGCGCCATCTTTTCTGGTCATGTGGGGGGCGCCGCCATGACAAATTTTTTAAAAATTTTTTGTTGTTGTTGTTGTTAATACAAATGTTTCCTGCTCAGTGCAGCAGTGCTGCAGCAGTCAAGGGAGCGCGTCGGCACCCCCTCCCCCACGAGCGGTCCCTTCCGCGCTGCCCGCGCCCCCCCCCATTGCTTTGCTGGCGCCTGGCGGCCAGTCAGTGGCCTGGCTTGGCGGCGGCGACGGGCGCTTGTGAGGAAAAACCTAAGTATAATGTATTATGTTGGGGGGGGGGGGGGCGCCATTTCAGTGCTTGCCCCGGGCGCCGTTTTCCCTAGTTACGCCTCTGCCTATTAAGATCATCTGGCAAGGTCCAGTTACAATTGCTGCCAGCTTGATGGGTGGCAAGTTGGGACTGGGCCTTTTCTGTAGCTGACCAGAAGCTTTGGAATATGCTCGCTGTTGAAATAAGAGCATTTCCTTCTCTGTTTGCTTTTAGGAAGACCCACAAGACACACTTGTTTTCTCAGGCTTTAAACTGAAATTATTTTTAAACTGTTTAATTTTTTTCCTCTCATGAGATTGTTTTCACTTTTTATTATGTGAAATTACTTTAACTGTTTTTGCTCTGGTTTATATTGTTGTGTTTTAAATTGTGTACACCTTAGAGATGCACATACCAGGCAGGATATAAATATATAATCTTTTGCATTTTGAGACTCGGCGCATGAACAGAATATAACATCATGGCCATTTTAAAGGATGAATATTTCAATTCATTAGGCCTGTTCACACAGCCATTTGGGGGTGGGTTGGAGGGTTCTTGCCCCATTAGCAACACACCAACACAACTTCAATTTGAAACGCATGATTAAACCAGGCATGGCATCCATTGTTGAAATCAGGAGCTGAAAGTCCTCTGAGACCTCCATGCCTTCCCAGTATTCTTTGTGCTGCCAACAGACTGGAAAGCCTCATGAAATTGGAGAGGAGAACTGGTCTTGTGTTAGCAAGCATGACTTGTCCCCATAGCTAAGCAGGGTCCACCCTGGTTGCATATGAATGGGAGACTAGAAGTGTGAGCACTACAAGATATTCCCCTCGGGATGAAGCCACTCTGGGAAGAGCAGAAGGTTTCAAGTTCCCTCCCTGGCTTCCCCAAGATAGGGCTGAGAGAGATTCCTGCCTGCAATCTTGGAGAAGCCGCTGCTAGTCTGTGAAGACAATACTGAGCTAGATAGACCAATGGTCTGACTCAGTATATGGCAGCTTCCTATGTTCCTAAATCAGCAACTGCCCTCTGACTGGCCACAAAAGAGCAGGAGGCCGACCCAGCCCTGCTGAAGCAGTTCCAGCTGCAGAATCATAGAGTGTGTTTTGCAGAGTGTCACATGTTTGGACAGCTCTCTATTGTTTCCATGCCTGCTGGGTCTCCATGGCTGTGTACAAGAGATAAGTAGATCCACATAACCAAAAAAGCAAGGTTGGGGAACTCTTCTCTCCTCTTACCTTGGTTAACAGCCAGATACAAAAGCTGGCTTACCTTACTTTGAGCAACCTGTGCTGGAAGGATTTGCATGGATTCCTACAATCATGCAAAATGGAATAACCAAGCTCTTACCCTGATTTAATGATCGCGTGAAAAGGCCTACTGCCTGATTTAATAATAATTAATTTTAATAATTATAATAATAACAACAATTATGATACTATAGAATATTTAGATACTACTTTTCAATTTAAAAAAACACTCCTTAAAGTGGTTTACATAACATAAAGAATGAGAAGATGGTTCCCTGTCACAAAGGGGTTCACAGTCTAAAAATAAACCTTTGTTCCTAATCAAATTGTTTCATTTATTATGGGTGTTCCATCTTTTCCCCCTCTGCCCACCCACACATCCACAATTCATACATTATCTGAGCAGATTTCAACATCAATTTTAAGTCAGCTCTATTTATTTGGCTGTTTTTGAGCTGAATAATGTGTAACAAAAGGTACAACATGTCTAAAGAAACTATGTTCCAAGAATCACTATTTCACCAAAGCCACTGAAGACTCAGCTTGGACAGATGATAAAAATGGTAGTAAACACAGCTTAAGATCAAGGCTTAAGCTGTGATTGACACTTGCAAAGATCCACAGAAGTGCATTTGAACAAACTGGAAGTTTCACCTACTTCTGCAGTTGAAATCTATTGAAGATGGACCTTCTGGAAACATTTGATCCAACCATTTTATCTTGATTTGCGGGATTCATCATTGGTAAATGGAAAACTAGCTTGAGTCCATTAAAATAAATCAAGAACCACAAAGGCTCAGAGCTCACAGTATGAATTCAAAGAACTTGGAATTGCAAATAAATGAGCAAAATATTGAGAATGTTAGCAAAACAAATCAGCTAAATTATTCAAAGTCATTGACAGTTCCGAAGAGTTCTTACGGTAAACGTACAGATCTCATTGAGGCTATTCACATGAGCATGCAAAACCGGGCTAAGGGAACCCAGCCCGGTTTTGCATGCTCATGTGAACTACCGGGATTGCTCCTGATTCCGGTGGCTACACGGCGGCAAACCTGCCTAAGCAGCCTCCATACTAAATGATGTTAAGGGAGTGGGCACTCCATTTTTCTGATTGTGTGTCAGCTGCAGCTGCTTGCAGCCATGGCTGGCATACTCATAGGGGGAGAAGGGATCCCAGTAATGCACTGTGCACTTGTGCAGTGCATTATTGAGGTTCGGGGGGCATCACATGGCATCGCATCCCGGCACCCTGACCCCGGGAGCTGCCGGGCAAGGCTTCAGTCATCTGGGTGCATGATCCACCCGAAGACACAGTGATCATCTATGGAGAAGGTACGTTAAACCCTCATTCCCCACAGACCACCCTAGAGCTCTTCTCACAGATCCTGAGAAGAGCCCTATAAGTTTGTCAAAGCATCTATAGAATCTGGACTTCATTTGTGAATATGCAAAGTTTTATTTCTTTCTGCTCTCTTTTGCATCATAAAGATGCACGTATTGAAATCTAATGCTTCCTAACACACCAAGTAGGTGTTTTTCTCACAGTTTTACAGATGGGAAAACTGATATGTTGTGACTTCACTAAGGTCATTTGGAATTTAAGGATACTGATGCTCATTTGGGTGCACACAGTTCGGTTGACTAATGTGAACCAATTCCCTCACAGTCTTAGCCTGCCATAAACATGCTATGAGTCATCAATGATTGTGATTTGAATTCTGCCGCCTTTGCACTGAGACAAAAGGTGTGAGTATTTAGAAATCTGTATCACTCTTCTTCTGCTTTGCTCATCTCTCTGAGCTCGTCTGGGGTCCTGGAAAATAAAATCCTATATCATAAAAGGTGACGTTTTGTTCAGTAATGGATTTGAGGTTTAGTCATACTTCTTAACAGTCTATGTAAATCTTGTGGAAATGCACTATATAAAAAGGATGCAAATCAGGGGCGTAGCAAGGTTGGAGTGGGCCCAGAGACAAGATTTTAAAATGGGGCCCCCCCCACTCAAAGTCCAGGGCCTCCGCACACCCCAGGCCCCCAAGGATTTAAGTCTGATATTCCAAAATAAGTATGCTGCCTGGAAATACATTTCACTGAATACACACACGCACACGTCACAATATATAGTGATATACATTGAGTACTATACATTTGTTTTACTTTTAATGCCTAGAACACACTAGAAAGATGAATGATTAAAATGGGCCCCTCGCTGCAGATTAGCCAAGGCGACTTTCAACCATGCAGGGTGAGCCTATGTTTGTTTTCTCAGAATTCTGAACAAATTCAGTCAAGTTTGATTCCAGGAGGTTTTTCACAGGAGGCTTTTAAAGCCCTTTAACACACATCTCCTCTGGAATAGAGGTGCTGCATTCACATGTTGGCCAGATTTACCCTGAAGTCCCTGCAAGTTATTGGGGAGCAGTTCACACACAAGAAAAATAAAATAAAATAAAAGCAGAAGGCATGCTTCACAGTTCTCACTCAGACCTTCTGGGTTGCAAAACAACTTGAACATAAGTGCATTTATAAATGAATGAATAAAATAAATATAATACTGTTTCTTCCAGAAGTTTTTGTAATTTTCTGCCATGAAACAAGCCACTTATAGGACTTTTTAGATAGTTTTTTTTAAGCCAGCAAATTTTCCAAGCTGTTTAAAAATAAATATTCAGAGACTTCTCAGTCCCTCCCCCCCCATATCAAAGCCCTATGGCAAGCAGATCCCTATATATCCGGGTGGGGGTGGGTGGGGATGGTAACCACAAAAAGGAGTTCACACTCTACCTGGCAGCAGGGGGTCTTCTGCTGCAGAGAACAGTGGAGGCCTCTCTGGCTGCCTCCTCCTTCCTGGCTGGCTTGGGCCCTACTGGAGTTCAGGCTTCACAGAGGCCTACACCAGACCTCCGTGGAAGCCCCGCCCACCCGCCGATCAGCTGAGAGGCGGGAGAAAAGGAGCTCTTTGCAGCTTGTCTGCTGCCTCAATTGCCGGCCAGGAGAACAAGCTGGAGAGACGGCGAACAGGGCAAGTGGCTGAGGAGCCTTGGGGCTGGGCAGGGGGCAATGGGGAGTCACATGAGGTGCCTCTGGGGGGCTCCTCCAGGCAGTGGGGCCCCCAGACAACTGTCTCCCCTTGCCCGATCGTTGTTACGCGCCTGATGCAAATTGAATACACCTCAATATTCTCTTGCCAACAATTAATTCTTTATATCAAAAATTTCCACACTGCTGGAATTAATCAAGCTTACTGCTTAATATACTTGAGTGCACATATTTGGCATAATGTTTAAGGCTTCCATGCACTTTCCTTGTGAGTGAGATTTCCCGCCGCTTGCAAAATATATTCCAGATTGCTTGCACATAGTTGAACAGATTATTGAGTTCTGATTTTTTTGTAATATCTTACCTTCCAAAAATTTGTTGTCACATTTCAGCCTGCTTGACTCAATAAGTACATTGTAAAATTGGGAAAGGTGACATTTCCATAGCTATTAATACCTCGTAGGCTGTTCACAGATGATTATTTCCATGGAGCAATGGGAGCCATTTCCCATTTATACTGCCCCATGGCTTTAGTCCTCTTGTAACATTGATAACTGGACTGTACAAAGTTAATGGAGGAGAAGCAAGGGCACATCACTGTTGAAATTCTCTCAAGTAGGAAGCATCTCTGGGGGAAAGAATCCAGTGGAAGTGACAAAATCAATTCAGCGTATTGCTCTTGGTAAAAAGCCTGTTCACTATGTTTTCCTAATAACTTGAACACTATATGTGATTATTTCCTAGACATTCTAACCAGATCTCAAATGGTGAGTGGGTGGAGGAGCTTCTCACCTACATTCTCTCTTCTTCTTTTTTTAGTAACATAGGAAGCTGCCATGTTGTGAGTCAGACCATTGGTCTATCTAGCTCAGTACTGTCTACACAGACTGGCAGCGGCTTCTCCAAGATTGCAGGCAGGAATCTCTTTCAGCCCTATCTTGGAGAAACCAGGGAGGGAACTTGGAACCTTTTGCTCTTCCCAGAGCAGCTCCATCCCCTGAGGGGAATATCTTACAGTACTCACACTTCTAGCCTCCCATTCATATGCAACCAGGGTGGACTCTGCTTAGCTAAGGGGACAAGTTGTGCTTGCTACAACAAGACCAGCTCTCCTTTCAGCGAATTATCAACTACCAATACCCCAGAAAGCCTGGAACAAAAAAGGAGGAAAAGTTGAATGGATAGTCTCCATCTTCGACATTATATCACATATACTGACTAAACAAGTCACAATAAGAGTCTGAAGTGTTTGTGTATACATGCACCCATATATGCAGTGTTCATGAAGCAGGGAAAGGTTATCAATGTCTGCTCAACAAGTTAAAATATGCAAGTGTCCACCAGACACTTTTACTAGCCACAGACTCAACTGTTGTACAGAACTGACAGCAAACAGAAACTTTGGGTGTGCAACTTTACTTCTGAAAATTATGCACAACTATGTTCGTTTTCCCCTTTATGTCTAATGGCAGGGATGTACTATTTGGATCAGGTCTGTGTGCTATTGACCTATCAAAACGAATGGCTGGCATCCAGAATAAATTACCCCTGAGAAGTTCCATTGAAAATAATTGGATAAGTTAGTCATGACTAACATCCCATTAATTTTGATGGGACTACTCATTAGTAATTTAGCCCAGATGCCAGCCACTGTTTTGAATGTTTAAAAATACCTACCACGAGCAGGGGCATAGCTAGGGGAGAGGAGGCCCGTGTTCACCCCTCTCTCTCTGGCAGCCCCTCAGAGTGAGGGAGATAATGAAGAAAACAGGGAGGGGTGGAGCTGGGGCCCTCAGGAGCTGGAGGCCCAGGTTCTTTGAATCCTTTCACTCAATTATAGCTGTACAACTGACCACAACCTCTGTGAGAATCAGAGTACTGGGTTGGATTCTGACTAGTGTTTGCATCAGTGGTATGGCAGCCACAAAAGAAGAAGCTGTTATTCATGGCTCTTCTGTGACTTGTGTATGAAAAGGTATTGTTATTGGTTTGTTGGGGTTTTTTTTTAAAAAGTGCCTTTTCATAAAAAGCTCAAAGCAGTGAGCACCTAAAACAAAACTATAAAAACATGACAGCTTGAAGATATAACCAGCCATTAAAGTCATATAAACAGCAGAAAGAGGCAGTGGGGGAGAGAAGAGAACATTAAAGTATATATTTATATTGTTGTGCATTGATGTGACTGAATGAGAGTGAGGGGACTAGGGACAACAATCTCTCGTTATGTGCAACCATTACAGACTTTTATTAAGATTAAAAAGGATACCTCTGTGTCTCTCCCCACCCAAGACTAATATCCTTTCTCTGAAACAAATCTGTGTAGAAGAAAACAATCCTTTGCCTTGCTACATATATTATGTAGTAGTGATTAGTCAAGTCACTAGCAAGTAGTGATTGTTGTGATTCGTGATCAAGTAGCGATTAGTCAAGTCAAGTCATTAACAAGTCTTTTTAAAATGTCCCTCCTTGTGCCTCCCCCATCACCTTATTTACCATGGATTAACAAAATTTAAATACAAAGCGATATCTGGGTCTGTCCCTTCAGCCTTCCTTTTGATCATAATGACCCTAATTAGGTATACTACATTGACTATTCCACCCCCTAGTCTCATCCCACCCTGCCTGTGCTTTGAATAATGGCCAACTGGAGATTTGGGTACAGTATTTCTGCTTTGAGACTTTGCCAAATCCATTAAAAATATTTGCTGCATAGTAGATACAGCTTGTGTTGCCTCCCAGGAGAACTGATTGAAAAGTAAATTACATGTAAGTGTTGGATGAAAAGCACTTCATCAGCCAATTCTTCCTCTACCAGCATTTTTTAAAAAATTGCTTACCAGGGACAGTAGACTATTAGACATGTGTTTGAACTGAGAAGCAATAAGTTCCTGACATTCACAGTAAATGAGGCGATTAGTAGTTTGATGTGTGTATGCATGCATTTTATAAACCAGTTGGTGAAATGGGCACGGGTTAACATTTGAGGCACTGGGTGCCTTCTGCAAAAGACTAAGCTGAACTCTTTATATCCATACCAACTCCAAGAAGGAAGGTTGGCTATCCTCAGGACAGACTGATATGCCATTCTTGTCTATATCCAACCCATGTATAAAACTCCTCAAAATTGGCTTGCCAGCACTACTGTCAAAGGATAGTATACTATTAATTTCAGATGGTGATTGTAACAGTACTGTGGAAATGGAAGGCAAGAATCGGGAAAAATGATTTTCAAAAGGGGACAATTTTTCATGCTACTAGCAGCACACTGGGCTGTTTTGCTAAATTATAATTCCATGAATGGAAGACACTCTGTTCATGCAGGGGCTGAGGTGTGATTTTTGTGAATCCCTTCCTCTATCTGCGGCTTTCTGCACCCCCCAAAATCTGCTGATGGTCGGGGGACTCTCTGAAACAGGATGGCACACAGTATGGAATGCTGTAGCAGGAAGGGGAATTGGCAACAGTGCCTTCCAGTGTTCCCTCTAATTTCTATCATGAGCGAGCAGAAAGAGTTTTGTTCTGGGTGGGAGTTTTGTTCTCTCACACACACATAAAGAATTGATACTCATTTTTTTTTTAATTTTTTCCAACCCCCAGGCCCTCACCTCTCTTCTTCTGCACCTTATTAATCAACACTGAAACTGGTTTCAGCCTCTTGGGGTTCTTTGAGAGGGTGAGAAAATCAAGCAAGATTCGGAAAGATTCAGTTGCAGGCTTGCATGAATTGCTCTATCTTATGCCACCACAAGGTCCTTCCTCTGTTTGAAGCCCTCTGACCTGCTGTTTTGTCTTGCCCCACACAGTCTCGCAAGGTCGTCCCAGGAAATTGCCTGCTTGTGCTTTCTGTTATAATAATACAGTGACTCAGCTCCAAATGTGATTTGCAGCACTGAAGCTGCGTTCCTGCTCACACCTCTGTGACTGCAGCAGCACGCAAGCACTCTAACCATCTGTAGTGACCAGTGTCTCCTCGCTCTAATCTAAAGAGTTAACCAGAAGTGAACCCTTGTCTTGACTGACAGGCTGGTGACATACAGAGATCGCCCAATCAGTCCACTGTGGGAGGAGGGGGACCTAGATAGCTGAGGCTGAGAATTCTGGGAACAAGAAAGGAAATTCTGTGCTGGAGGAGCAAGGGGACATGTGGCAATGGAGTTTGGTGCAACAGGAAGACTGCAGCTCTTGAAAGATAGCTCTGCAGGATGCTTGAGTCTCATCAGGAGTTTGGTGAATTCAAGGGAAAAGGAGGAAGCCAAGGCTTTTGGCTTTGGGAACCCAGCATAGGGAACAGTCTGTTTAGACAGACTGTGCATCAGGGATTTGTTTTGCTTTCTGTGTGTTTTTCATTTTCCTAAATATCTGTTCTTTGCAACTAAGTCACTAAGATTTTACTGCATGCCACCCCAGTATCAGTATTCTTGTAACCAAGTATTTTTAAGTTTATCCAACCAACAAAATCCTCAGACAGAACCAGTCTGTAATAATTGAAAAGGACTCTGTAACCATTTAAGCGTTCTTCAATGAAACCTAAAACTCAGCTCCATTCGAGTCCCGTTCTCTGCAGCTAGCCCTGGGACTCCATCCAAGTCCTGTTCCTCCAAGGAGCCCTGAGCTGCAGCAAATGGGACTTGGATGAAGCTGATTTCCCACACAAGAATTCAAGTGGCAGGGAGAAGTGGAGGTGTGGGCTCTTGCCAGGAGAAGATCGATCTTGCCCTGGCAAGCATCCATGTGGCAGTGGCGGCAGCAAAGGGACTGGGGGGAGCCAAGTAATTTCCCCGCCCAGGAGCTCAAGCAGCAGAGAGAAGCAGAGGTGGATGGGGGGGGGGGACTGGAAGGAAGGGAAGCAAATGGGAGCCAGCAGCCACAGAGGAAGCAGCACTTTCTTGGAGTAGGGCAGCAGCAGCCAGTGACACGAGAGTGATTCAGCAGCCCATAGGGATTGCTGTGCGGGTAGCCTGGAGTGTGTGCGTGCATGCAGCTGCAAGCCTGGTGCCTTCCATTTGTGGAACAACATCTTAGCACACTGAGAGTGTGCTAACCATTCTTTGTCAGTGTACATAAAAGCAGTGGGTCTCCCATGGCCCTCTCAGAGAATCAGGCATATTTAAAGTATGTTATGGATCTCTTCTTGGATCATAGCTAGGACTGAGCTGGTTGCAGAAAGCTAGTCCATTCTGGGCTTTATACTATACTTTATTGGCTACTTGATAAGAAAACCTAGGGTGGTTTTTTGCTATGTTGATATCAGAGCTATTGCATTCTACAGTTGGTTTGGTTTCTTAAGCATCAAGCCTCTTATTCCACTATGTCAGAACATAATAACCTGAGAATTGTATTCAAGTATAGGGATATGTTAGTCTTTTGTGTCTTCACTGAGGATGAGGTGCACAATCCATATCAGTGCATCTGATCTCCCCTCACTGGATAGCATGTTTGCATAAGGAATTATACATACAGTAACAAAGATGTCTGCATGCATCCAAAATACACAAATCTGACTTGTTAAATCTGTATAGTATAGAATGGAGTGAAGAAACTGTGCAAATTGTATATTTGCACACTGAGGTCTAAACATGCAGATTCCTAGGCAAATATGATTAAGGACATGAGGGGAGCAGGGCCAGCTGCCAACATTTTCTTTCAACATGCATAGATTCATGTGTACAGGGCATTGGTGCTTCACGCCAGGGAATTTCTATATGCCTCGGTTTTAGGATGTATGCAATAAACTCCATGAAACTTTGGATACAACATGGGGTTTATCATATACATCTTGAATCCATGGCATTAGAGTTGTCACTGCATTTTACCCAAAGCAGGATTTCAAGGCAAATGTGAGGCCTCCGTCCTTCTTGGACAAAATCGTAGGCAATGCTGATAGAAGCAAAAAGAGTGTTGATATAAATACTGAATTTCTGAGGAGAATTTCACATATCCATAGCTACAACTGTGCTATAGCAGCACAGCAAAGTAGATTCACTGTCTGAGATCCAGGCTACCAACACACCAACAGAAGATCATTTTCCTTCACACAAAGGGAGAGAGGTGGAGGTTCCCCGTTCCCTCTAGAGCCCCCTGTGCCTGATGAAAGCCATCAGGGTTTCATCAGGGGACCATCAGGGACAACATTTCAAGAGGCACAGGTGGCTGCAGGGGGAAAGGGGAGAATCGCTGGATTGCCTCTCCCCCTTGCAAGACAGAAAATGCTCTTCTGCTGATGCATTGTTAATCTTGAGGTTGTCCCACTATCTTTTAGAAGATCCTACAGTATTTTTTAAAAATAATACATGATGTATTTTTTCTTCTGATTTCTTTGTACTGTTTCATGAGGAAGTATGCAAGTATGAACATGAATGCACACTGAAAATGACTAGAGAACAGCTTTTGTTTCCCCTCCCACTCTCTCTTTTGTACCTTCTCTCATGCTGCCTCCTTCTCTCTGTCAATCAAACACATTCCCTGCCTGCATTCAACTCCAATTTCAAAGACCACTTCTTCACCACACAGCATTATGCTTTCTTCACTTTATTGTGTTAGTTATCCCATCACTACCTCATCCTTCCTACTTCATTATCAATTTCACTTTTATCCTTTCTATCTAAAGAAGACTTTGCGAGGGCTGCATCACTTCTGGGCCCTGTACAGCGCCTAACACTTTGTGGATACTAAATAAATATTGTCTTTTCTAATTGGGAACAAGCGGAATATATTACATATTAAAATAACACTGGAGGAGGATTCTTGGATTCCCTTCCATTGAGGAAAGTAGCCCCCCAGCTAAAGGTAACTTGGTTTCAGTACTTGCAAGTATGAAATATGTTTTTTAAGACTGGCACATAGAACTGATTCAGGTCGCAGTAAATCCAAGTTAGAATCATTATTAATATCTGGCAATGTATGCAAAAGCGTTTTATTAAAAATCTATGAATTATTAAAAGAGGGTACCAAAGAATCTGATCTTCACAGTCAAAAGCCTTTCCTAGATCCCTCAGCGATGGGTAATTATAGGCCAATCTCTAATCTCCCTTGGTTGGGCAAGGTGGTGGCTGATCAGCTCCAGGCGGTTTTGGAGGAAACTGATTATCTAGACCCATTTCAAACTGGCTTTAGAGCGGGCTATGGGGTTGAGACCGCCTTGGTCAGCCTGATGGATGAACTATACCGGGGAATCGACAGAGGGAGTGTGACTCTGTTGGTTCTCTTGGATCTCTCAGCGGCGTTCAATACCATCGACCATGGTATCCTTCTGGGTCGCCTGGCAGAGTTGGGGATAGGAGGCACTGCTCTGCAGTGGTTCCGCTCCTATCTCTTGGGCAGATCCCAGATGGTGGAGCTTGGTGACAGTTGCTCCTCTCAACGAAAGCTGTTATATGGAGTCCCTCTGGGCTCCATTCTGTCACCAATGCTTTTTAATATTTACATGAAACCGCTGGGTGAGGTCATCAGAAGATTTGGTGCTGGGTGTTATCAGTATGCTGATGACACCCAAATCTATTTCTCTCTTTCATCTGCTTCATCAGGAAATGGTGTTCATTTCCTAAATACCTGCCTACAGGCAGTAATGGGCTGGATGTGGGATAACAAATTGAAGCTGAATCCAAGCAAGACGGAGGTGCTCATTGTGGGGGCTCAGAATCTGAGGGATGAGTTAGATCTCCCTGTGCTGGATGGGGTTACACTCCCCCAGAAGGAGCAGGTATGCAGCTTGGGGGTACTCCTGGATCCAGGCCTCACTCTGGTATCTCAGGTGGAGGCTGTGGCTAACCTAACCCGATTCCCACTCTATCCCTTCCGTTGTTCCCGCCACCTGTCAATCAATGGGGAAAGGATGACAGGATGGGCATTCAGTGCTTTGCTTTTGCTCCCCGAGACGAGAACAGCAGTATGCTCACAAGCACAAACACTCCAAGTGGCAACATGAGCAGGACAGCCCATCAGGGTGCCAGGAGGGGAGAAAATGCTGATGGCAGGAGAGATCCCCAGGGTCAGGTATAAAAGCCAGAGCAAGTTCTACTTTTTGCACAAATAGGCTGGAGAAGGGGCAGCCACCCCCTTCCCTGGGTGGAAAGATTTGCCCCCTAAATATTGCTCATGAGAAGGGATGCTTGTGATTAGGGGTGTGCACAGAACTGGGCCAGTTCGGTCCGGCCCCCCATCGAACCCCTCCCCCCTGGGTCCGGTCCAGTCCTGGACCGGTCTGCAAATTTTTGTTGTTGTTGTTGTTGTTTTATTAGAGTAGATGATAAGTGCCTTTAGCCTCTTCAGGGGGCTTGCTGAAGCTGGCCTTCCTCATCACTGCCGCGGCCTGCCGCAGCTGGGTAACTGGAGCATTTTCAGCCCTTTTGGGCCTCTGTAAGAGCAGTCACATGGTCTTACAGAGGCCTGAAAGGGCCGAAAATGCTCCAGTTACTCGGCCACAGCGGGCCGTGGCAGTGATGAGGAAGGCCAGTGGCGGGGAGAGGGAACCTGCGTGGAAAACACACACACACACACACACACACACACACACACACACACACGGCTTCAGCAAGTCCCCTAAAGGGGCTAAAGGTACTTATCATCTACTTTTTTAAAAAATCGCGGATCGGCCAGGCCGGACACAGAGGTCCATTTCTGGTCCGACGGAACCAGGGGGTGGTTCCATTCAACCCCGAACCCCCGGACCGGACCGTCGGACTGCTGGACCGGTCCGCACATCCCTACTTGTGATATCTCATCTCAGATATCAACATGCTGGAGATCTAGCCCATCACCCTACAGAACGCTCTCTCATGAGAGTGGCAAGTATAAAGTGATGCATATTTGGGCAAAAAACCCCAACTTCACATATATGCTGATGGGATCTGAGCTGTTGGTGACTGACCAGGAGAGGGACCTTGTGGTCATGGTGGACAGCTCATTGAAAATGTTGACTCAATGTGTGGCAGCTCTGAAAAAGGCCAATTCCATGCTAGGAGTCATTAGAAGGGGGATTGAAAATAAAAATGCTAATATTATAATGCCCTTATACAAATTTTTGGAGCGGCCACATCTGGAGTACTGTGTAAAGTTTTGGTCACCTTATCTTAAGAAGGATATTGCAGAACTGGAAAAGGTGCAGAAGCGGGCAATCAAGATGATCAAGGGCCTGGAGCACCTTTCTTATGAGGATAGGCTACAGCATCTGGGGATCTTTAGCTTGGAAAAGAGGCAACTAAGGGGAGACATGATAGAGGTGTATAAAATCATGCATGGAGCGGAGAAAGTGGACAGAGAGAAATTTTTCTCCCTCTCTCACTAGAACCAGGGACCACCCCATGAAACTGAAGGTTGGGAAAGTTACGACTGACAAGAGAAAGTACTTTTTCACACAGCATATAATTCATCTGTGAAATTCTTTGACATGGGATGTGGTGATGGCCACCAGCTTGGGTAGCTTTAAAAGGGGCTTAGACAAATGGAGGACAGGTCTATTAATGGCTACTAGTCTAGTGGCTGTGGGCCATCTCCAGCCTCAGAGGCATGATGCCTCTCAATACCAGTTGCAGGGGAGCAACCACAGGCGAGAAGGCATGCACATGCCTCTTTCCTATGGGCTTCTCAGAGGCATCTGGTTTCACTTCTCAGAGGCATCTGGTTTCACTGTGTGAAACAGGATGCTGGACTAGATAGGCCTTGGGCTAAGGGGAGTAAGGGAGGATGTCCCCGCTGCCACCCTCCCTGCTCTGGTATTGGTCATGTCTGAGTCTAGATGGAAATACAGTCTCATTGACATCTCTAGTTACCTGAATAGAAGATGACTCTGAATGTAAAACAACTCCCTTTAAAAACAGAGGTTAAATACAGTTTATACCTGCCTTTACCTGAAAGGAAGAGAAGACTGAATTTAATATGACTTGGAAAAAACCTAGTCTTGGATTCAGGTAAATACAGTAATAATGGCAACACACACACTCCACAAGACTGGCTTCTGTCTTATTACTACTACTATGATGACAACGAATACTACTACTACTACTACTACTACTTATATACAGCTTTTCAACACAGGTTTCCAAAGCAGTTTACATACCAAAATAAATAAATAAATAAAATGGCTGCTTGTCCTCAAAGGGCTCACAGTCCAAAAAGAAAAATAAGGTAGACACCAACAGCAGCCACAGGAGGGATGCTGTGCTGGGGTCAGATAAGTCCAGTTGCTCTCCCCCTGCTAAATATAAGAGAATCACCACTTTAAGAGGGACCTCTTTGCTCAGCAAAGAGTTTATCCTTCTGTGTAAACCTAACAGTTGCCTAACAATGTTTTGCTGAGGTGAGTGGAGGAGAGAGAAAGCAAGAACCATTTTATTGCATTCTGGAGACTTATATTGCTTTTATGCGTCCAAGGACATATTGCTAAGAAATAACAGGTCACGTTTGGATGCTTATGATTAAAAGTAATAGAACAAGAGGCAACAGGCCTGAAAGTCTAGGAAATTGGACCCTGCTGTTTTCCTTTACTTTATGGATTATCCCATATATGATAGCATGTTGAGTCTGCTAAAGAAGCTAAACTTTACTGAAGTCTTTTCCTACATGTCTGCTCTCAAATTGAGTTCCCCTAAAAGAATGCAAATGTGATGGGGAAGAAAGGGAAGATGGAGAGCTTTTATTTAATTGAAATTGCTGACTCTTGTGCTAGCGAGATGTTTTGAAGTCTGATCAGAAAATCCTGGCCAGTTTCAATAAAATATCAATTTTCTCCCTACATTTCTGAGCCTTTGTCACATATATATGCAACAACAAGAAATGTACATGCAGCTGCCCCAATCCAATCATGACCAGCTAGTTCCATTCTGTTTAGATTTATGGTGACTGAAAGAGGGCAAATATGCATAATCATAACATGCCCTAGCTCAGAGAATGATTTGGTTTGCTTTTCCATTTTTCAGGCATACAAGGAATACTATAAACATGTTTCTCATGGAAATGCAGTATTAGCATCACAGAGAAAGAACAGACCCTGCCCAAATCCAAAGATCTTGCCCGAATCCAAAAATCAGCAAGTGTAATAATACTCAGAGGTCTACCCCCCACCCCCCACCCCAATTACCTCAACAAAATGGATTATTAGCAGAAATTATAAATATTGCACTGTACTCCCCTTTGCTAACATGCACCCTAGCCTGGAGCTTTTTCAGATGGCGACTTTGCCGCGACATTACTTTGGGAGGGTGGGTATGCATTCACATATCAGCTAGATTTACCCCGAAGTCCATGCAATATTTCAGAGAGCACTTCACACACAGTTTTTACTTCCCTATTGGAACCCTAACCCTAACCCTAGCCTGGTTTATGTCTGGGGTAAAAAAAATCCTCTCTCTTTTTTTGCATCAGAGTTTCCATTATGCCCCAACTCACAGTACAGCCGCACAGTAAACTGAGGCTTTAAAGCTTGCTGTCTGAAAAAGCTCCAGGTTAAATGTATGAGTGCAACAGCTGGTGGGTGGTGTACTCAGTACACTCAGTTCCTTGCTTTACACAATGGTTGCCACTGTCAGAAGCAGCAAAACCTATCAGAGTGCTGTTGTGATTTTTTTATTATTAAATTATTATTGTTATTATTAGAGTGTATGCGCCATCCTTCAGAATCAAGTCATCCAAGGGTGGCTAATAACAACAGAATAGAACTTTAGTATTTTTGTTTGTGTGGCTCTGTGTGTGTGTTCAAAATAAATTATTCTAAAAGATACATGTAAGAGCAATTTGGAAAAACAAAAAACAAATCAGCAATGAAATCCAGCTGCTCACCGCCCGAATGGGTGGCGCGGCTCATTTGCCCCAGCCCCCTTGCCAAGGAGCATGAGGCAAGGGCCCTGCCTGATTGGCTCCTACTCAGCTGGGGGTGTGGCTTAGAGGGCTTAACAGCCACAGCAGCATCTCCCTTACCAGGGGTGTAGCAAGGTTGGAGCGGGCCCAGAGACAAGATTTTAAAATAGGCCCCTCACTGATATACACACACAAACACACTTCACAATATATCATGCACTCACACCAGAGGTGTAACTAGGGAAAATAGCACCTAGGGCAAGCACTGAAATTGCGCCCCTGTCCAAACAGGAATGATGGGACTTGTAGTCAACAATATCTGGAAATCCCTGTTAAAAGGAACACTGTACCATCTAGACATGGTTGTTGATCAAAACCTGAAAACATGAGCCATCTCTGTAAAAGACTTAGAACAACAGTCAGGAGTTATGCAAGGATTCCAAGTGTCATTTTCTCTGTCTTCTCTCATTCTTTAAAAAACATGACTTTGTCCTAGAGGATCACCTGCCCAAATAGCTACTAGCAAAATAGGGGAAGAAGAAGGTGGTGGGGTGTGTGTCTGTGTCTATAAACTAGTGAATGATTCCTGCCAGCCTTTGTCTTGTGATGATTGTTGGCTCATGATGGGGTATATGTGCATTCACCACACTAGTGCTTACTTTGACACCAAGAGGGAGGAGGATACATTAGTCTGCCACACTAGACAGAGGAATTTGCAACAGGAGCAGATAGCCAAGTTCGGCCAGGGCCAAAACCAGCCCCTGCCAGACTAAGAAATCATTGTAATTTGCCCCTTCCTGTCACAAGCAGTGTGCTGTTCTTTTATTATTGACTGTAACTCTCAGATATCCCAGTCATGGATGGAAAATTCAAGGTCAATTTACAAGAGACACATTTTCTACATGGAAGTTTCTTCTGTGCAGGTGTTGTGCAGAAACCCATTTGTAGTGACTGCCAGGGGCATAGCAAGGTTGGAATGGGCCAAGATGAGATTTTAAAATGGGCCCCCAGCCCCTCAAAGTCCAGGGCCTCCACACACCCCAGGCCCCCAAGGATTTAAGTCTGATATTTCAAAATAAGTATGCTGCCTGGAAATACATTTCACTGAATACGCAAGCAAACCCTTCCAGTAGGAAATAATAAGCAAGGAGTCACTATGTCGTGATGTCCAAACAGCTTTGTTTTCTGCTTTAATGCTATTACATTCTTAAAGAGATCAACAATGCACTGTTAATATATGTCAGCTTAATTCACGGGCATCTTCTTAATAGAAGTATTGAAGAAAGGCTGTAGTGAAAGTTTGGGCTTTAATACAATAAATCAATTGTAGCATTTTGGAATGAAGGATTCTCTTCATAAAGCCCTCCACAAAGGATCCGAAGCTTATACTGAAAGTAGAAATTTGTGGGGGAAATTCCTTTTTCAAGGCTATTTTGAGATTCTGCAGTCTATGGTTCATTTGCTTGAAATATTTGACAAGTTTTGTATCTTGCATAGATTTGAGGTTATGATATTCATTTCACCTCTAACACAGCTGCAGTTGGAAATAGCACACTGGGGCTAGATGGATTATTCGTCTATTTAAGGCAGTTTCTGTTACTATCTATTTTTCAGGCAGTTTGGTATGATGCATCTTGTTTTCCTCTGCTCTTGTCACACACACTGTGGTCTGGATGGTATGTTAATTAGTCCTTGAGGTGCTTAAATGTAAAAGATCCAGCTTTGGTGAAAGCACTTAGAAAACCAAAAACAATACAAAGGATGGGAGAAAACTTTTTTTTTAAAAAAAAGAATATTTTGAATGACCACAAGAAATGCAGCATATAGGTGTTTGTTTTTTTTAAGTGTGCCAAAAAAATCCAGAACAAAACAAACAAACAGAAAAAAGGGGGATGACAAAAGATTAGAAACAAGGAATATCTAAGAGGAGAAACTGAAAATTTAGATTCTCCCCATATTTGATATTTTTATGCAGTTTTATTTGTTTGTACCTAAGTATTATAATTCACAGCTGGAAGTTCCACGCATGGTTTGAAAGAAAAGACTGTGAGGCTATTCTCATGACCAGCCCACTTTCCTGCAGTAATGGGTACCTCCGGGAGCCGCACAATTCCCGTCATTAAGCCCACTTAAGTCCCCACCACCACCAAAACAAGGTTAGCGGTGCGAGCGCTCCACTAACCCCATTTGACTGACTGTGTGCCTCCGTGCTGTGGCGACACATGAGAAGACTCCCAACTGGAAGGCTACAAGCAGCCTCCTGGCCTCGGGAGTTTCCTTAGAATGCCTTGCGTGCTTGCATGGGGCATCCTGGGACTTCTGGGGGCCAGGCAGCCCCCAATCCCCACAGCCCCTACTGTCTCCATAATGGAGCCGTGATGGAGCCGCTAGATGGTCTCTGTGATGGACCCTACCCACTCCCTGTTCATCTGCAGGGAGAGTGGGCTAAGCCCTCTGTGTTGTATTCTATGCAGTGTCTTTTATGTTTATGTTTTGTTGTTCAGAAGTTTGTCCCCATGGAGATCCTGCAGAGAGTGTGGGGTGTGGAGTCAGAAAGGAAAAGGGAAGGAAGGAGAAGTTTAAAAGCATTGTTTCTGAATAAACTCAGAGTTAAATATATATAAGCTTACTTAGTGTTTGTGAAGGGAGCAGTGTTGGGGACCCGCGGGAGATGGCCGTAGAACACCCAGCTCTGCCACCCCTGTGGAGCCGCTCCTTTGTTCGTGGGCACTCTCACCTCATTTTTCAGCCAACCGCACTGCTGGTGTGGCCAAACACATGGAATTTGTCTGGCCCCCTTGTCCAGACAGCCTTTTGCTGTCTGACAACAAAAATGACAAAGTCTTGCAAGGCGAGACTTCTGCCTTGCGAGATCCCATCAGGAACTCTCGCAGGACTTCGAAGTCTCACAGCAAGACCAGGAACTCTTATGAGGACACATGTCAGACTTCCCGGCTGTATAAAGGCAGGCAGGCTCATGATGAGGGCCAGATGGTCGTGGCTTGCCCTCGAGGAAGGAGCCCAAGGAGCCAGGTCCAAGGCTAGGTAAAGGCCCCTGACCATGCTGTGAGGTAACAGGTGGCAAGAGCAGTCAATACCCTAGGCGAAAATTCTGAGGCCAAACCTGACCTATTAGTCCCGAGCAGTCCAGCCCTCTTGGCCCCGTCACCGGGCATCACGAGCAGCTATAAAACAGGCTGCTTGAGTTTTTAAAAAGGTGCTCAGAAAAGTGACATGAGCCAGAGTGATTTTGAGCTACTTCAAATGAAGGTTGAAACTTCTGAAGTATCACTATATGCACAGCACTGATAAATATACTTCCATTCTGATTTCATGTTTCTCTGTGTCTGTACTCAGGAGCATGGAAATTGGACTTTCCTTATAGTTTGAAATTCACCGAATATGATCATGTTAAACAGTTCTCTCTAATCTCCAGTGTGCGGTTTATTTATATAGTTATTTTCACCTTAATCATCAAAGCAGCTGAAGAAGCTATTATGCTCCAGGATTTGTTACAGTTATATAAATAAACTGCATGTGATCTAACACGGGCGGAGGGGGGGAGTTGTTCTCTGATATGTCAGCGTTAACTACATTGAAGTCAGAATTTAGCGCTTTCATTTATATGTGGATCAAGAGGAAGGCAAATAATTTTCTTTCACTTAAAAGCCCTGTTGTGGAGTTGATGGATCTGAAAGATGGCTGTTGGGGTCTCCTTTAGATAGAATAGGACTGACAAAATGCAGGATTAACAGCTCCATAGAGCTGACTGTTTCTATATGAATGGAGCTGGGAGCACAGACTGTAATTGAGACAATATTTTTTTATTGGACTAGGTTCTTAGCAGGATTTTTCAGAAAAGCTTTTGTACACATATGTCAGACTAAGGTCTTATATACAGGGATGCAGTGAAAATACCTGATCTTCATTTTCAGGAATGAAAATTGCATATCTGCAATTGTGGGAAAGTATCCCAAATATTGCACCAGATTTCTGAATAGTTATGGAGATGTGATCAAAGTGAAGTGCCTCAAGGTGGTGTGCGGGGAGACCAGGCTTAACAAAGCGCTCTCCTGGGGTGGCCGGATTGGCCACCCACATGACTACCAGCTCCATCACAGAGCCAGTTGGAGTTGTGGGGTTCGGGGGTCGCCTGGCCCCCGGAAGTCCCAGGATGCCCTGCACAAACACATGGGGCATTCTTGGGAGACCCTTGAGGCTGGGAGGTTTGTAGGAGCCTCACGAGCTGCTGAGATGCGAAGTTGCTCCGCAGCATCTCATGACCAGGAAAACCATGTTAACAGAGCGCTCGCTCTGCTAACCTGGTTTAAGGGGAAGGGGGATTAGGCGGGCTAGCCGCCTTGGGAACCACCGGGCTCTCCCACAAGCCCGGTGGTTCTGACGCTCACTAGAAACCGTGCTGGTCTCCCTTAGCCCGGCTTCTAGTGATCGTCAGAATGGCATCATTGTGGATTTGGCTTTTTTGCAAAGAAAAAGCTGGTGCCTTGCTGTGCAGTTATATCTATTTCACAGAATGGGAAAATTTAAAGCAATAGCTGGCTTTGTTTAGAACTAGCAACAATGCATAATTAAGTCAGGTCTCTGTGCCTTGAAATGTGAAGTGTGGTTATGTGAAATAACACAAGGATCCAAAGGAAGGTGTGGCCAAAGGACATACAGTACATGTTTTCCGCTTTCCATACTACATTAAACAGAGATTACTTCTCACTTGGTACAGCATGGTAGAGGGCACAGATAAGTTGGAACCAATGTATCACTTGGAAGTTTTTCACACAGGGCTTTTAGTTCACATCTCCTCCAGAATGGAGAGGGTGCATTCACATATCAGCCAAATTTACACCCGAAGCCCCTGCAAGCTATCAGGGAGCACTTCACATACAATTCGGGTTTTTCATCGGACGATAGATTGGAGCCCAATTTCTATCTGGGGTTTAAAAATCCACTTTTTGTGTTGTTGTTTGGGGGGGGGGGACTTTGAACCGCAGCAAAGCCTTGCAAAAAAACCTGCAGACGAGCCTGCTGTCTGGGAAAGCTCCTGCCCCATTCACTCTCACAATCTAGGATTCCCAGATGGGAACTTTTACCTCAGATTTGCAGCTATTTTAAACCCCCTGCTACTATTTCTGTGCTGGAGGGGGTTTCCAGAGTTTCAGCCACCCTGCTGCAAGCACCAAGTGGCTCCAAACAATCTGTGCATTTTACCCATGAGTAGACCCACTGGAAACAATGAGCGTATTCATGTGTAACATTTGCTGTGTGGCGGCAGAAGGAGCTCATTTGTTTGCTGCTGCTGCTGCTGCTGCTGCTGCACTGGTAACTCCCATCCCATTTCCCCAGGCATGTGTTTTTTGCAGCAGCCTTCCTCCTTGTTTTCTCAGTGACTCACTGTGACTGGCCCAGTGGCCCCAAGAAGGGACTTCTGCTGACTGTGTTGTGTGTCTCTACTGCTCTGCAGCTGCGATGCACAGCCAGGAAGGTCCCTCCAGGTCAGGAAACGTAGGCTTCCTCTATTTGCACCACTCTGGAGCGGAGGCTAGTGTTGAACTGTGGAGAAGGTGTGCCTTCCCTCTCCCAAATGAAATTAAAATGCACCATTTGCCCATGGGGTTCTGTGATCCAGAGGTTACTGGCAGAGGCGTATCTAGGGAAAATAGCACCTAGGGCAAGCACTGAAATTATGCCCCCGTCCAAACATCTGACACCCATCTTTCAGATAACTTTACCACAATATCAACTGAAAAATACAGCCAAGCTCGTTCATCTTTTAATATTTCAAAAACTATTTAGCAGTGGATTTAGCCAGACCAAAAAATGCTGGAAAACTACAAATTTCAGTATGCTGGGGCTCATGAAATACCCAAATTCTATGTGGAGGTATACTTGGAAAACTGAACAGAAGTGCCTGTCTAATTCTCTACTATGCATTGTAGCATCACTATTACATAAGTTTTAAAAATCAATGGAGAATTTGACTTTTCCCAGATACTCTGAAAATAATTAAAGGATATGCAGAGTAAACTGTGTCACTGCTTGGAATATATTCTAGTATTTCAGAAAGACAGTTAAAATTAGAGAAAGAGAGCAAGAAACTCCCAGTGGGCCTTAATACTAAGGATTTCACACTGATTCAAAGACAAACTCACCATTAATGGCCATATTATTAAGACATCACATTTAACTTCTCACAAGAAGAAAAGTAAGAGCAAATGAATAGAATCCTAGCTCATAAGCTTCAGCTCAGTATTCACAAGCCCTGATTCTCTGTACATAATGCCAAACTAAATATGTGTACAGTGACATATATATATATATATATATATATATATATATATATATATATATATATATAAAATTACCTGTAGCCCCTTTGGGGGGCTTCCTAAAGGCCATGGGGGTCTGCAAAGGCTCCCCCTCCCCCCCGATGGCCTCTAGGGCCTCACAGGGACCATTTGAGCATGTGTAGTGGCCATTTTTAAAACAATTTTTTTTAAAAAGGCCACTGAAAACAAAATGGCCACTGTGCATGCTCAAATGGCCTCTGCAAGGCCTGTCATGGCCTAGGGCCTCACAGAGGCCATTTGAGCATGCTCAGTGGCCCTTTTGTTTTCAGCAGCCATTTTTTAAAATTTTTAATTTAAAAAAATGGCACCTCCCTTCAAGTGGTGCCCGGGGCATGTGCCCTGCCTGCCCCACCATAGATATGCCCCTGTTTACTGGTGCTTGAACTGTGTGGAAAAGGTACTGTGGTGGTTTCCCTCCCACTTGAAAATGAAAAGAAAATGCACCATTTGTCCCATGGGGTTCTGTGTTCCAGTCAGAGCAAGGCTGGTGTTGACTGTGTGGGAAAAGAGGTGTTTGAACTGTATTCTCAGATTATTCTTTTTTTTTTTTTTTTTAGCAAAGCATGCATATATTGTACCAATTAACATGTGTTAATTTTATGCAATTTTCTAAGGCAAAATGGAGACTTCTTAGAGACTTTTTTTTGTGAACAGCATCAACTATCTCCACTTTTTTTGGTGACAGATTTTGACTATCACATGGACCCAGCAACCCTATCATAATCCCACTTAAGGTGCTTGATTATCAGATGGCAAAGGAAAATAATCAGATGGTATCTACTTCCTTCCCCACCTTTTTCTTTCCAAAGGGGTTGAAATGACTTCTCAGTGGACTATCAAATGATATTTTAGCTTTCCAATTTTCCTTAGTTCAACCAGGGCTTATGTAGACTAAATGGATAGACATGGAGGGAAAAAAATCATATCTGTGCAGCAATACTTTGTGAAACCTTCCAAATGCACATTTGATGTGGGATAATATGTGCAAATCACATTATAATATGCAAAGCCGTTCTCTTAGTAGCTAATCTTGTCTATTGCCTTGTCCTCTCCTTTGCCCACCCCCTCCCTGCCACCTCTATGTAATGGTGTTCTTGTCTTCTGTTTAAGCTCTTTTGAGAAATATATTTCTTTTTAATGGCATGATTTAATTAAAATACTTTTATCAGACACCTCACAATATTATTGCATTATGTTATATACAAGGAAATGCAGAACTTCAAATAAGAGCTGAACATACAAAGTCTTCCATTTTGTGTCGTGTCTCCTGCAGAGGAAATTGAGGACCTGCCAAAAATATTATGGTGAAAATGAATTTATTCCAAAAAAATTCTCCTTTGTAAATTTTACTGACAAATATTCTACATGGATTTCTAAGTGTTTGATTTGTACTAAGTATTCTCTGAATATTCAAAATGATTTGATAGTATATGTCAATATTTGATATTCTATGTATAACACTATTTAGCATTTGACAGTATTTAAAAGCTGGAAAGGAAATGTTTTTAGCATTACCTGAAAGATGATATGCAATGGCTCTTAGCATTTCACAGCACTGAGTAGCTGATGTGCAATGATATTTAGTACTTGACAACTTGTGAACATTTATATTGATGCCTGCCAAAAGAATCAAGATGTATCAATTTTAACTGCAATCAAATAGTGACTTCTGAAGAAAAATTTGAGATTTAGAATTTGAGATTTAGAATTCAAATTTAGAATGGGAAATATCAGATTAAAACTTGGAGAGGGGAAACAGGTACATTTGGAGAACTGCAGATATTTATGAATATTCATTTTGGATCTAGGACATGTGATATTGGTGGGATACAATACTTTGGATTTGTCTACAGGAGGCAATACCATTCTGAAGAGCACTGACAGTGGCTGTTTCTACTTCAGGTGTATCCAAGCTGCCTCTTTCAGATATGGTTTTTCAAGCAAGCATGGTTATTTATGCTGATACTGGTTCCCTCCATCTAGAAGGATCTATTGGGCTAAATAAGCAAAATAATAATTTTTTTTTTTTAAAAAGTGCCCTAGCTAAAACTACACAATTTATTTTATTTATTTATTTGTCATAGTTAACACCCTATATAAAATCTCAGGATAATTTACAATCTAACCAAACAGCAACTAAAACCTAAATATATATTGAATTATCATAAATAAAACTTTTAAACATCATAAATGAAAAGCCTGATAAAGTAGGTGTGTTTTCAAAAGTCTTTTAAAAACAACCAGAGATGGGGAGATTCTGATTTCATCTGGGAATATGTTCCAGAGCCCCGGGGCAACCATAGAGGAGGCCCAGTTTTGGGTCGCCACCAAGTTAGCCGGTGGCAACTGCAAACAGATGATCTTAATAGATGATCTTAATAGGTGGCAGCATTCAGTGGTGGAGCCACTCCGCCAGCGGACCATATCCAGCCATGGCAGCAGCCCTGCTCACCATGCCCCCCAGGTCTGACATCAGACGTGGGGGCTAGCCACGCCCCCACATCAGACATCAGACATGGGGGCATGGTCTGGCTCCCAAATGGTGCCGTGTGGCTCCATTCAGGCTGGCACTACGTTTGCAGTGTAGCCAGGAACGGCTCTTCCCTGCCTTAAAGGCAGGGGAGAGCCACTTCTGGCTGTGCTGCAAATGCAGCATTGGCCGTTCAACTCCCAAACGGAGCCACGCGGCTCCATTCGGGAGTTAGAGACAGGCCAGTGCTGCATTTGCAGTGTGGCCCTTAAAGGCAGGGAAGAGCCACTCCTAGCCACGCCACAAAAACAGCGCTGGCCATTTAACTCCCAAACGGGGACATGTCTGGGGCCATGCTTGCGGAATCCCCTGATTCCTGGCCACTGCCTCAACCTGAAATATCATGGAGAGGTATGGGTCCAGAAGTACTCCCAAGCTATGTATCTGGTATTTCAAAGAATGTAACCCCACCCAGAACAGGCAAATTTAAACCACTTCCTAAGTTCCGGTCTCCAACAGAGCTCTAATTATACACTGGAATTTTAAGATCCCTGGTTCCTCATAGCATAATGGTTGAAGAAACAAGTCCACTAGGGGAGGGACTGCAGCTTAGAGACAGAAGGGACATAGGGGCTTCCCTTTAGGAGATGGGCTGTAGCTCAGAGGTAGAGTACATGATTTTCAGGCAGAAGGTTCCAGGTTCAATTATGATTCTGCCATCTCCAGGTAGGTCTGAGAAACACTCCTTCTGATACTCTGGAGAGCTGTTGCTGGTCAGTGTAGACACTACTGAGATAGATAGAGGTCTAACTCAGTATAAGACAACATCATGTGATGACAGGTTAAGAGCAAAGTCAATGCAGCTATAAAAGGCAAATCTTGCCAAGGGCCGACCCAAGACATTTGCTGCCAGAGGCAGCTCCACTCTGTTTCCAACCATTTCCCCAGATTAACAACACTGGAAGGTGACACAATGACGGATGGGTGGTGGTAATGGGCCAACAGGCATTACAGTAACCCAGCTGGCCTGCAGCTGGTTGTTCCCTCCCCTCTCTTCCTTGGTGAATGGCAGTGGAGAAACACAGTGGACTGCAGCTTTTCCTCCTCAGCTAGTGGGGAAAGAAGGGGTCTCCACATGCCCCCCCCAAGTTGCCACAGGGGAGAACTTGCCACTGCTAAGTGTCTTGGCAGCAGATCCTCCCCTCCCCCTCTGTGAATGACACTTCCACCCAGAGTCTACTATCTTATTTCAAGGAACTCTGGGAGGAAGTGCAGAAGGGTGGGTGGGAGAAGGCAGAGCGATACAGATCTCTTGTATGCTGAATAGGAAGATACTTGGGAGAAGGCACAGGGGTGCCACAAAAGAATCACAGTGCTGCTACCTCCTCTGGCAGATCATCAGCAGGCTGGGTGGGTGCTGCTACTTCACTGGATAATCTGCTACTTGAGGCAACTATATTTGCCTCATGATGAGGCTGGCCCTGGCTTTGTCTGAGTGAAGAAAATGAAGTGCATAGACTCTGAGGCAGCTCTGAGACCACTTTCCTAAAGATACATACACTAAATGAATTATTTGCATCATTCTACACTGTTGAAAATATTCAAGATACCTACAACATAATCCATGTTTTGGGGCGGTGCATGTGAAGAACTATAAGGTGACTTTTCATTCTTAAAAATATTAAGATGATTGGCAACAGTAGTGAACTGTTGCAGCTCAATACTATTCATCTGAGAAGTGTTAAAGGAACAGAATGTTCAAAATATAGGCTGACATCCTGACTAATGAAGCACATGTGTAGTATATGTACTGCACACACTCCAGGGGCTGGAAATTTTCCTCAATCTCACCTTCACTTTGAAGTTGATTGTGCTTCTTGAAAATGTTCCCTGAAGGGTGTGCCACCCTCAAGGACATATCTGTGAGAGTCAGTCAGCCACAGAGTGAAGGGGAGGTGAACAAAACAACTTTCCCCTCCCAGAGCATGCATGCCTCCCGCACATGCTACATTAGTCTGGATGTCAGCAATGGAGTTCATCAATAAATATCTGCCCCCTTACTAGAGGACTGGAAGATAGCCGGTGTAACACATATTTTCTACAAATCTAGAGAAAATATAGGTAACCACATTTGCAGTACAAATACAGTAGATTGGAATCTCAAACAGACAAGAGCTGCAAAGGTATATCTGAAGGCTGAATAAATGGGTAAGAGAATGGCAGATGAGTTTCAGTGAAACAACTAAAGGATGATTTATTGGTATGAACCATCTGAACCTTCCAAATAAGGTAAGGGTAAATTGCCCAGTGTTGTTGTCTTGTTTATCTTATCCACCCTGGAAACCGAAGTTGCTGCATAGAGCAAGAAGAGATAACGGCCATTAAACTCCACATTTAAGAAAATAACAAAAGCAATGCAGCTAGGTCCTCATGATTTTACTGTGACTGATTGCAATAACCCCACTTTGGATGCACTCCTAATGTTGTCTCATTGACATGCTGAATGACTGGGTGGTCTATAATATTCCAGACTAAAACATGTCAGCCCAGAGGCGTAACTAGGGAAAACGGCGCCTGGGGCAAGCACTGAAATGGTGCCCCCGCGGCCCCCCCCCCCGCTGCCCCCCAACATACTACATTATACTTAGGTTTTTCCTCACAAGCACCCGCCACCGCCAAGCCAGGCCACTGACTGGCTGCCAGGCGCCAGCAAAGCAATGGGTGTGTGTGTGCAGGTGGCGCAAAAGGGACCGCTCGTGGGGAAGGGGGCATCGATGCACTCCCTTGACTGCTGCAGCGCTGCTGCACTGAGCAGGAAACATTTGTATTAACAAAAAATTTTAAAAAAAATTAAAAAAAAAATTGGTCATGGCGGCGCCCCCCACGTGACCAGAAAAGATGGCGCCCGGGGCTTGTGCCCCCCCTGCCCCCCCTATAGTTACGCCTCTGGGTCAGCCCTAGCAGAAACAGAACTCTTTGCTCCTGCATTCCTTCACTGCATCATAGCCACTTGCATTTCCTAAAAGCCCTCTTTGTGCCTTTCTTCCGTGACTGTCTTGCTGCTCTCTGCTGCACAGCTTCCTATCTTAATAATACCCTATCCATCAAGTCTTGTCCCTTGTTGTTTCTTGACTGCCACTCTTTCATCTTCTCTGCAGGATATATTACTAGCTACTCTTTTATCAAACCCTCTCCTTTGTTTTCGCCTTTCTCCTCTCCACCTAACTTAGAATCTGAGCCCTTTCAAAAGGGACTATGCAACACAGTTCATTTGAGCTTGCAGATCAGGACCACTTCATAATTTATGAGGCATTCAGGTTTGCCAACAGCAAATACATAAACCGTGGACCAAAGGTGTGTACATCCAGGTATATTTTCTTGGGAATCCTGATTGGGCCATGACTCCCACATGTGTGAATGGGTGTTCAAAGGCATATGCCTGTCATTCTCATTTTCACAGGTTTCCTACAGCCATTGGATCAAAATGCTACATAAGATTGCAACATGACATCACCATTGGTACTAAATGGATGCTAGATGATAGCATCTAATGATAGCATCTATTTAAGTGGGCTCAATGGCCACAGGTTGCTTTAAAAAGATTTCTGATTTGCAATCTCATTTTCTCTTTCTTTCCCCTGCTTTCTCTTGTGTCCTACTCTTGAGTGATTGTCATTTTGTAATCTTCATGTGGAAAAGAATTGAAGAAAATTATGTGTCAGGATAGTGAGAGAAATGCCCTCGGGAAGTGGCAAATATTTCTGCAATTAACAGTGTAAAAATGGCAGATTTGTTAGCAGTGTTCATGCATTATTAAAAAACCAGCTGAAATAAGAGCTGCCCACTGTTTATTCCCCTTCCACTAAGACTGGTTAACTTATTGTTGTTGTTTTTCTTGTTTTGTTCCTAGTTGGTCTTTTGATCTCCTTTGACATGCCGGCTGCATTTCAAGCCTCAATAGGAACGTTGTTCCAGGCACTCGACCTGCGTGTCAGTGTGCATTTTCCCTCCCTCGTCCTCCTTTCTAGATGGCTGTTGTTGCCTGTGGGACAAAATCTGCCACAATCAAAGTCCAAATGATTTAGTGCAAATGCACAGGAGAGGAGGGAATTGCCACCTATTCAGCTGGAACATAGGGATGATAGGAGACAGTGCCATCTGACCTCAAATGTATCCTGTGTCTACTGTGTACATCTTTGCTCCCATCTTCAACTTTGTGCACAGATACTTGGTCCTAATTGTGAAAGAGACTGAATGCCCTGTTTTGATGTTATTGCCCTTTACAGTAGATACAAACAGAGTGATTCAGCTTGCACTGTTTGATGTCAGTTCAAACAACTGGGCCAATGCAGAAAGCTAAAAACAAGTTTCAGCAACCTACACGGGGACCTTCACAGCCAGGGGTCACTAAGGAAGCATTGCTATCACTGGGCAGATATGTCTAACTGGGATCCCTTGAAAAGCAATATTATTTATTTATGGCTGTGTTCACACAATCACAGCAATCCTGCTTAAAGAGTTAGCCAGGATCACCAAGCCCTGTGGAACTAATTGTGAGAACTCAGAATTTCCAACCAATCCTGGCCAAACCACTGTGGTTTTAACCAGGATAGATAATTAGGATCTGATCGTCCTTTTGAGTCCTCCCCCTCAAAATCTGGCACCAACATGATTACGCATCCACATGCAATGCCATGTCACATGGGGTGTTACTTGTGTAGTGGAGGGAAGAGGGCATCCACTTCCCCACCTTGAAAAGATTGTCACTGCCTGGGTAAATGTCTGAAGCTGATGTTGGTGGGAGGGTTCATTAGTTTTCCAGCCTTCCTGTTTCGGATCAGTGGACTCTTCCAGCCTGAACCAGTGGGAAGTTGTTTAGCTCCTTCCAACCAAGCTTCCTTTGAGTTTGAGAGTGGCAGGGGGAGAGATTCATGCTGAATAAATACATACTGAATGAACCATCCCAAATCTCTTCCTAGGGAAGAAACTCCTCAGCATGTTCTCTCACACAACAGCATCAATATTTTGATGCAAGCTCATCACTCCTCCAACACAGTTTGTTGTCCTCCTTGCTGCCCAAAACTTAGTGGAAATAATGCAGTGCTGCAAAAATGGCTATGTTTGGTCGATGTGTGTGTGAGAAAGAGCTACAGAATAAAGACTCCTAATGATGGAAAGCAAAGGTGTATGTGAGCTGAATGAGACCTATTCGAAGTATTGTCCTTATGGATTGATAACATCTGGGGCAGCAATGAGTGAGAGTGATTTAGTAGAAGTCTGATTTATTTTTGTGAGAAAAGTGATTTGCATATGAAGATTTATTTTATAACATCACATAACGATAACTTATTAAGTCAGCTTAGTGAGATATGTGACTGCAATTTGTTAGCAACTCAGCCATTAATATATATATTTTTAAAAATGAGTTCATTATGCTAAATGGATGTGTGCCACTAGAGTCACCCTGTGCATTGGAAGGACATTCCTGAGGATTTTCAGTACAAGGGGGTTGCCTGGATTTTGCTGAAGATAAGCTTATTTGCTTGGTTTTATATTGTTTTCCCACTGTCTGGAATTTTTATGTGATTATACTTTTGTATTTTATTGTTTTTCTTAGTTTTGTACACCACCATAGTGTCATTGATGGAAAGGCAGTATATAAATCCACTAAATTAAATAAACAAATGCATTCTCAAAGTTCAAGTGTCATTGGTAACACACTGTGTAAAAGCTGCATTTAATTTATCTTTATACTGGGAACATAAATAGTCCTTGGATATTCATTAGTATCTCCATCAGGTGTGAGGAGAAGACTATACAGAAAGATTTCCCAGTGCCTAGTAGGGATGTGCGAAACGTTTTGAGCTCAAAGCGGCTGCTTTGATCAATCAATCAATCAATCAATCATGTTATTTACGGCCATAAGCCAAACAAGGCTGTTTTGAGCTCGGAACCAAATGACCTTAGAATAAAGGGTCTGGTTCAAACTCAAAACAACCATGTATTGACCTAAAACATTTCAAGTGTTTTAAGCGCCATTTTTGAGGCCGGTTTTTCTCTTGCTAATTGGTTTTCTGACACTGGCTTCTGATTGGCTTGCAATCTCCTTGCTTCTTGGTTGGCTTATTATCATCCAAATCAAGTGGTGTCACGGGCAACTATTCCTGCGTTGGTTGGTGGGAAGGAGTGGGGAGGGGAGCCAAAGGAGGGGTTTTCAAAATGTATTTAAGGGACAGGGAGGACAGAGAGTTCTCTCTTATAGTGTGCCTCTTAGAGGAGGAAGGATTAGCAGCACAGACTGAGACTGTTGAACTGGGGTCTGCCTGTGTATAGAGTGACAGAGAGTGCCTGTGGTTTATCTGTCTCTCTGCTGCATGTGGAGATGGTGGACACTGACTACACAGCAGATAAGCTGTAAGTGGCCATTGATCGCCAGGTGGAGGAATGGCTGTCTAGGCATCCAAACCTTCACCATAGGGATGTGCAAACCGGCTCAACATCAAATGGATTCGACATTGATCCGGTTCGGTTTGGCAGCTTGGCATCGAACGGTAACATTCCTCAAGGCGGGGGGGTTCCCACGGAGGTTCCCCCTGCCAGCCTCCATAATTCCCCCCTCTGGCCAGTTCAGCCAGTTCTTTGGCCGGTTCAGCCGGTTCTTCGGAGACCCATAATTTGGCATAGTGGCCATTTTGGATGCCACTGTGCATGCGCAAATGGCCTCTGTGAGGCCTGGCATGACTCAGGGCCTCGCAGAGGCTGTTTGCACATGCGCGACAGCATCCAAAATGGCCGCCACGCCAAACTATGGGCCTCGGCCGAACTGGCCAGAGGGGGTGATTACAGAGGCCGGCGTGGGGAGAGGAACCTCTGTAGACACATACATACCCCACTGCCTTGAGGAATGTTAAGGTATAAATAATAATAATATTTTTTTTAAAAAAAATTGTGAACCTACCCACCCCCGAACCAAACCAGGGTGGGTGGGTTCGAGGGGGTGCCGGACCGAACTGGTCCAGTCAGGTTCGAGTCTGGTCTGGAATCGAACTGGGCCAGCAGCTGGTTCTGTGCACATCCCTACTTCACCAAGGGTTCATGGTGACCAACTGTGCTCTTAACATAGTTAATGCAGGCAAGTGACTTCAGCTTGTGTCAATCCATTTAGTGGGGATAAGGCTAGGTGAGGAATCCCTGCTGGAGAAACTGAGAGCCAGTCTGCTGTTGCCATGGCTGCTCTTGTGCAAAAAGGATAGGCAGGTGATAAAGGAGAGCCAGCTTGAGTTTGGCCTACCTGAACAACTGATCCCTCAGGATGTTCTGACCTGGAGGAACTCCACCTTTCTTTTTCTCCAGAACCTGCAGGAGGAATAGCCAGCCAGCCACAGCCAGGCAGGGAGGTGTGGCTTGGAAGTGTGCAACTAATCCCCCCATGAATGGCCGCTCATTTCTGAGGTTATCTTGGCACTTGAGCCATTTTTTGTAGGGGTATGCACAAAACTGAAAAACCTGGTTCAGTTCAAGTAGAACCTGACTTGAAATGAACTGGCTGGCCTTCCCCTGGTCATTTTCAGCCACTTTTGGGTCGTTTTCAGCCCATTACAGGCCTCTCTGTGCTGGCGCTGGCCATTTTGGAGGCCACCACACATGTGCACTGGCCATCCACATGACTCAGGGCATGTAGATAGCCAGAGCGCATGCACGACAGCCTTCAAAATGGTCACCATCAGCACAGAGAGGCCTGTAACAGGCCAAGGGCTGAAAGGGGCTGCAAATGACTGGGGAAGGCCAGGAGGAGAGGGAACCTCAGGAGAAACCCCCTGCAATGGCTGTGGAAGTACACTCTGAAGCCCTGCAATGGCGGTAAGTTCACAATTTTTTTGTTAGAAACAAAATCTCCAAACTGGCCCTGGACCAGACCGGTGGGTTCAGCTTGACCAAGTCAAACCAGGCCCTGTCGGGCTCGAGTGTAAGTCCTGAGCTGGCCAGTTTCAGTGCAAGCTGGTTTGACCTCAAGCCAGCTCCAACATCCCTAATTAGTGGTTGCCACAAATGGGCTAGTGTACCAAGACAGCAATACTGAGCCAGGCTTTGCCCATCACTCTTCTCCTCAAGATGATGGGTGAACTCCAGTCCATGCTGCTGAACACTCAAGAAGCAATCACCTTGGCAGGTCATCTGAAGACTGGAGTGGTGGATTGGTTCTTGACACCCTTGGGTGGATCAGCAGTATATGTTTTGTCCTGCCTATGTGACCCAAGGATGGAGGGCAAAGCTGTCACCCCTGAGCAGCTCCCCAGGTGGACTAGGTGGTGACACGCCATCACTCACACTTGGATGCTGACTTGGTGGAGCAGCTGGTCCTCCTGAAGTCCAACCTCCCTCTGCTGGGCTACCCAGAGCTGGCCATGGAGGGTGAGTGACCCATGGTAACTCCTACCCACTGCAACACCACTGGAAGCTCACACCACACTGGTCAACCTGCTAACTTGGCAAAGTGGCACCTTTTAACGTAGTGATTCTCTTTATTTAGCAGGAGGAGAGTAACTGGCCCTATACACCCCCAGCACAGTACCTCCAGTGACAGTTGCTGGTGTCTATCTTGTTTCTTTTTAGATTGTGAGCCCTTTGGGGACAGGGATCCATCTTATTTATTTATTTATTATTTCTCTGTGGAAACCACCCTGAGCCATTTTTGGAAGGGCGGTATAGAAATCAAATAAATAAATACATAAATAAAATAACCAGATTTGTCACAGTCTGCCCTTTAGTGCTGCTGACACACATAGACATGCATGCACACCACCGCCATGGTCGATGATGAGATGATAGATGGGTGCCCTGACCCATGTGTTAGGTTTTTATCCAGAGCCCAGCACCAATCTGAGGCCATGGTGTTATCCAGATGTAAGCAGGCAGGCAGCAGAGCATGATATACATACCCTGGAGAAGAAGAGAAGAAAGGAGAGATATTCTCATGGTAAGAATCAGCTTTTTGTTTTTTCTTGTCAGACAGTTTGTCCATCTAGCTTAGTATTGTCTACAATACTCTGTCCTCCTGTCTTTCTATGGCAGGTGGAATGGAAGAAAGGAAGTTTGATTTTGTGATTTTCTTATCAGCACTGATTATAATATGCTTTGCTATTGCTGCTATAACTATCTAGTCTGGGGGGATCTCAGATTGAACATGGGTGTCTTCCTTCCTTGAGTTGTGGTTTGTTCTGTTTGTGAGATAGTGTTGTAGTGAGAAATGGACAGTGACAGAGCTCTCTCTCTCTCGCTCTCTCTCTCTTTCTCTGTAATATTTTGTGGTGATTGCTGTGATGAACTCCTTGTCTGGCCTTGAGACTAACTTGTGTTTTACTCACTGCTCTCGTCTGCTCTGCAATCTGCACTGCAATGTGTACTCAGTCAAAATGTAGCTGAAGTCACTCTAGTTGAGTGTATGGCTATGCTTGCTTCTAAGAAGGGGTGCTGCTGTGGCAGTTGTGGCTGGCAGTGGATTATGAGTCAGTTATACCTTTTTTGGCCATTTTTGGACTGTTTTTGAAATGTGTGTTCTCTTTTGGGAGGGACAGATACCCTTTTTGTATGTCTTTGCTTCTGTTCTACAGTGTTTTTCAAGGCAGGGTTGTAAAATGTGTCTGGTCTGCTTATTCTGACCTTAGGGGGAAATGGGGAACTCAAAACAACCCATTGTTCTCCATGGGTAGCTCCTAGAGACACCAAAGTGGGCCGTGTGGTAGGTCACAATGGGTTCCATCCAACCCAAGAAATGGACAAATGAGCACCAAGTTTATTTTTTAAACATTTCCCCAAAGCTCCCTTAGGATCCTATTGGGAAAGGTTAAAAAAAAATCACATGGTTACCCATTTCTTTTTGGGTTGGGTGGTAGGTAGCACTCATCATGACCTACAGAACTTTAGTGTCCCTAGGAGCTACCCATGGGGATCAATGGGGTGTTTCGGGTTCCTCATTGTTCCCTATGGCCAAAACACTCAAAACACTGGAAAAGTTTCAAGTTTGTTTCGTCAAAATAGCCAGCTTGGCTTCTGTTTCAAAGAAATGTTTCAAGCATTTTATGTTTTGTTTTGATCTCAAAATGAAACGCAAAATCCATTTTGTGCACAACCCTAGTGCCTAGCAACATAAAGAACTCTAATGAGACTTACTTCCCCAGAATACATATGGACACTGGTGGAAATATGACTGATTGCCAGCTCTGTTGTGACAAATTTGTATGACAACAGCAGATTACCTGCTGAACCAATTGATGCTGGTTCTACTTGCCCATCTTTAATTTGGAGACAATGTCTGATACCCTAATGTTGGCTCAGGAAGCCCTCTCAGCAAGACAAGCTGCACTTAACCCACTTACTAATGGACCATGTGTATCCATCTCACCACAAACAAATGAGACTTTTTGCCAAGTACAAGCTGATGTGGATTTTATGTCAGAGAATGCAAGCGGGGGTCACCAGGACATATTTGAGGCAGCTTTACATGATGAGAATACTGTCCCTAACTCACTGCTTGCTCTTGCCTGGGACTGTGAAATTGACTTTTCACATGTTATTTTTAATGCCCTCTCTGAGCCCAACCCGCATATCCAAAAAGGCCTTAAGCCCCTGGATCAAGAGATTTGTGAGTTTAGGGCGCTGGAGGATATTTCCCAGGCTCCCTCTCCAGTCAGTGTGATTTCCCAAAGTCCTCTGTATCCTCAACAAGAACAAACAACAATTATATGCTCTCCATCAATTCATGACCAAGCCAGACTCAACCCAGAGGCTATAAACAAGAGAACACTGGTGGAGGAGGACCCCAAATGGCTCTCAAGTTGTCAAACTATGAAACTCCTGTCTTGGAATGTGGCGGGATGGGCTGCAAAAAAGAACAATGGCCCTTTTAAAGATTATTTTCTAAATTTGATATCGTATTGATGCAGGGGACTTGGATGATGGCAGATATAAAACTGGAGGGATATGTGTTCTATGGGTTGAAAGCCACTCCTGAGTCTTATCAGGGTAGAGACAGAGGGGGGTTGGGCTTATTTATCTCCACCAAATTGCAAGCAGAGATGGATGAGTTGGCATCATATCTCCATTTTGCCAAATCTGTTGCTATTAAGATGAAGGAAAGGAATACAATATTCCGGTTATAAATGTATATATTCCACCACAGAAATTGCATGCTAGTATTAAGAAGATCTGGTAGGCCCTTAAACATTATATTGATAACCTCTGGACACAATTCACAATTTTTTATTGTATAATTGGAGGTGATATTAATGCTAGAATGGGGCCAAATGATGTTTGTTTGTATACAACTTAACAAAGTTATCCTCCAGAAAGAGGTTGCCCACCGCCATTACAAAGACGGCAGTCCAAAGATCAGGTTTGCAACCTAGTGGGTCTGTATTTGGCTTGTACAATGAATGTACTAGATATGTTTGGGCTAAACAGAGTGATGGATAAGGATACAGTGGGTGGATTTACCTGCTGGTCTGGGCTAAGAGAGAGTGTTCTGTACTATGTATTTGTATCACAAAATGTGCTTAAGTCTCTGATTCAATTCAGCATTGAGGGACAAATGGGCAGTTACCATCTCCCACTGTCCCTTATATTAGAGACACCGGGGGATGGGGTGTCTCCAGTTTGACCATTGTGAAGGTTCCCGGTTAATAAGGGCCAAATGGTCTCCAGGGATAGAAAAGCAAATCAAGGATATTTTGGCTGCAGATGACTCCTTACATCTCCGTACACTCTGTACACTTTTGGCAGAGCCCCCAAATGCAGGCATCCTTACCCACTATCAAACCCTTGTCCAGAATATTCAGCACTGTTTGGCCCAGGCTGCTAAAACGGACTCCAATAGAGGGTGCAAATCCCATAGCTGGTTTGATCAGGACTGTATTCTAGCCAAAAAAGATCTGGTTACAAAATTTAAACTCTACAGGGCCAATGGAGATGTGGTGATGAAATTTTAGATCAGAAGAAGCAGTATAAAGCATTGATAAAGCGGGGGGCAGGGGAGAGAACTGCAACAAGGGAGGCCTGGGAATGGTTGTATGCTGCCTCCAGAATGAAAGATTCGATTACATTCTGGAGGAGCGTGTCGGCCAGTCCCAAAGGGAGCTCCCTTAAGTTGGGATGTTATATTTTGGCAGACACTTGGGTGACATACCTTAAGACTCTATATCTGGCCAACTGTACTAGGGGTACACCCCTACCACGTCATTTGGATGAGCTTCCCACTTGGCCTCCGGTCACCTCAAGAAATTGCTAGTTTAGTGGCCCAACTAAAACCAGGCAAGGCACCTGGAGTGGACCTGATCCCTGTGGAGTTATTAAAAGCAGATCTTGATTGGTGGGTCCCAGTTTTGGCAAATCTCTTCTCCTATATTGATTGGGTCGGTTGAAGAATGGAACACAGCTGTTATTACCTCTATTTGTAAGAATGGTCAGCACTCCAATCCATCATGATCTAATTATTACCCATTAAGCTTGTTGAGCATAGTTAGCAAAGTATACACTAGACATCTTTGGGCAGAGCAAGATAACATCCTTAGAGATGAACAGGCTGGCTTTCATGTTGGTCGATCTACATTGGATCAGGCCCTGGTTCTAAGACACTTAGCGGAAAAGTATATCAGCAATTCTTCCTCCTTATACATGGCATTTATTGATTTCAAAGCCGCTTTTGATTCTATCCCTAGATCTTGACTCTGGAGCAAATTGGCCAATACTTCCATAGACCCACGATTACTCTTCCTCATCCATATGATATACGAAAACACCTCTTGAGGAGTAAATGTAATAATAAAGGCCACTTGTCTGATCCTGTTGCTACGCAGAAGGGGGTTATGCAAGGCTATATTTGAGCTCCCTTTCTGTTTAATTTTTACATTAATTTCTTAATCCCCCTCTTAGACAACCCTGACATCCATCAGCCTAAACTAGCTGGTAGACCCATCTCAGTTTTATTTTATGCCGATGACGCAGCCATACTATCAAGAACGCTAGTTGGTATGAGGAGGACGCTACGAAAACTCACACAGTTCTGGGAAGATGAGTCGCTTGTTATAAATACGCAAAAGACCAAGGTCACGGTATTTGCCAAGAGACCATAAGAACATAAATGGCAAATTAATGGGTTTAGGGTTGAGGTTAAGATCTATAAGTACCTGTGTCTAGTTTTCCATGCAATAGGTTCATGGGGCTCACAATGTGAATATGCAGTAGCAAGTGTGCAGAGGAGTGAATCTGCTGTACTCAAATTCTTTCACACTAATGGGGGACATTACATTTCTGTGGCAGTTAGGAGGTACCAGGCTAAAATACTGGCACAAATGTTGAACAAGGTTCAGATCTGTAATTTTAAGCCCTTAGAAGTAGTGCAATCTGGATTTCTTTGTGCCATTTTTCAAGTCCACAGATGCGTATCAAATGCTATCTTGCTTTTAGAAACAGGGTTTCTAAATGACCAGAGCTGAGGCACAGGCATGGCTTTCTACATTTAACTATTGGCTTAAATTATATGCCTGCCCCCAGGGCCTTGCCCCCTTGGTTCTGAAAGATGAGTTTCACTCATCCTGGTGCAAGAGGCTCTATGACAATTTGGGTAGATGTGGCTTCTCACTACAATATTTATTGGCTTTGGGTCTTGATGCTGCCAAAGAAATTAGTAAACAGCATGTGGCAGATATGGAGAAGCAATTGGATTTAAGTCTAGTTATCACCAGTAGCACTTTAAGTGGTTTTTCAAACTACCCCCAGCCAGCTGCATACCTCACCCACTTGACCAACTTAAACCAGAGGAGAGCCTTTTCGCTGGCACAGTTTGCCTTGTCTTCTGCTGTTTGGGGTGGCAGATTTAAGGGGACACCACTAAGGAACCGGTTATGTCCATGCAGTTCGGGTGATATTGAGTCTGTCCTACATGTTCTTTTACACTGTTTATTATAGGAGCATTCATACTATCCGGATCAAACCATTTTTTAAAAATAGGCCTGGTCAATCAGAAGAGTATTACATCTCCTATCTTTTGGTGGATCAACATGCAGTTGTCATAGCGGGGACAGCAAGATTCTGTGCAGCAGCCTGTAAACTTAGACGAGAATAACTTAGTTGTAACTGAGATTTTTGCATAACCTGATGTGGTCTTATCAAGTTTTACTGTTGATTTTGTTTTGTTTTATGCTGATTTATATTTTGGTGTCTATGTTGACTGGTCATTGACTGTAATAAAATATTACTTATTTACTGGTTCTACTTCTACTTTTCATCTGCATGATCAAGGAATACCATTCATTCCCTAAATGCCTGCCTACAGGCAGTAATGGGCTGGATGAGGGATAACAAATTGAAACTGAATCCAAGCAAGAGGGAGGTGCTCATTGTAGGGGTTCAGAATCTGAGGGATTAGTTAGATCTCCCTGTGCTGGATGGGGTTACACTCTCCTGGAAGGAACAGTTACGCAGCTTGGAAGTACTCCTGGACCCAGGCATCACCCTGGTATTTCATGTGAAGCCTATGGCCAGGAGTGCTTTCTATCTGCTTCAGCTGATTTAACAGCTGCCTCCATTCCTTGAAGAGGATGACCTCAAAACAGTGGTGCATCCGCTGATAACCTCCAGTCTTGACTATTGCAATGTGCTTTATGCGGGGTTGCCTTTGTATGTAGTTCAAAAACTTCAGTTAATTCAAAATGTGGCAGCCAGATTGGTCTCTGGTGCAACCTGGAGAGACCATATTGTGCCAGTTTTGAAATGGTTGCACTGCCAATATGTTTCTGGGCAAAATACAAAGTGCTGGTTATTACCTGCTAACTTGGCAAAGAGGCACCTTTTAATGTGGTGATTCTCTTTATTTAGCAGGGGTAGAGTAACTGGCCCTATCCACCCCAGCACAGTACCTCCAGTGACTGTTGCTGGTGTCTATCTTATGTTTCTTTTTAGATTGTGAGCCCTTTGGGGACAGGGATCCATATTCTTTATATATTATTTCTCTGTGTAAACCACCCTGAGCCATTTTTGGAAAAGCAGTATAGAAATTGAATTATTATTATTATTTCTTGTTCACACAGTCAGACAGGTGTTATTGACTGGTTTGTTTTATCCAGACATCGAGTCCTTCCCAAGGACCTGGGATGGATGAATTTATTGTCAGTTGTTATAGATATCGTAGCAGAATATAGGCTGTTCCCAGTAAAGCTGCTTTTTGTAATTGGCTGATGGTGATTTCTGTGGCCCCTATGGTGTTGAGGTGCTCTACAAGGTCTTTTGGAACTGCACCCAGGGCGCCAATTACCACTGGGATTATTTTGGTCTTTTTCTGCCACAGCCTTTCAATTTCAATTTGTAGATCTTTGTATTTGATGATTTTTTTCTATTTCTTTTTCTTCTATTCTGCTATCCCCTGGTATTGCTATGTCGATTATTTTGACTTGTTTTTCTTTCTTCTCAACTACAGTTATATCTGGTGTACTGTGTGGCAGATGTTTCTCTGTTTGTAGTCGGAAGTCCCATAATATTTTTACATCTTCATTTTCAACAACTTTTTCAATTTTATGGTCCCACCAATTCTTGGCTACAGGTAGCTTGTATTTTTTGCAGATGTTCCAGTGTATCATCCCTGCTACCTTGTCATGCCTTTGTTTGTAGTCAGTCTGTGCGATCTTTTTACAACAGCTGATTAGGTGGTCCACTGTTTCATCTGCTTCTTTACAAAGGCGGCACTTGCTGTTTGTGGTGGATTTTTTGACTTTTGCTCTTATTGCATTTGTTCTTAGTGCCTGTTCTTGTGCAGCCAGTATTAAACCCTCTGTTTCTTTCTTCAGGCAACCATTCTTAAGCCATTGCCAGGTCTTGGTGATGTCTGGTTTTCCACTTATATTGTGCAAATATTGACCATGCAGGGGCTTATTTCTCCATTTTTCTGCTCGGTTCTTGACTTGTTCTTTCTTGTAGGCCTGCTTTCTTTTATTGGTGTTGAATAGTTTCGCATTATTGACCATTTGAAGTGCATCATCTTCACTGTCCTTGACATATTCTTCAAGGCCTCTTTTCTCCTCCTCTACTGTTTGATGGACTTGCAGCATTCCTCTTCCACCTGAGCTGTGAGGGTAGTATAGCCTATCTACATCACTGCGGGGGTGTAGAGCATGATTGATGGTCATGATTTTCCTGGTCTTACGATCCAGCATCTCTAGCTCTGCCTGGGTCCAGTCTATTATCCCTGCAGTGTATCTGATAACAGGTATAGCCCAGGTGTTTATGGCTTGTATGGTGTTCCCACCATTGAGTTTGGACTTGAGGATTTTTCTAACTCTCCTGATGTATTCACTACCAATTTTTCTTTTAACTTCAGTGTGTGCGATGTTATCAGCCTGGAGAATGCCCAAGTATTTGTAATGTTTTTTCTCTTCCGGGTTCTTGATCTTGCTTCCATTGGTCAGTTCTATTCCTTCTGTTTTTCTTATTTTTCCTCTGTTCATTATTAATGCAGCACACTTGTCTAGTCCAAACTTACTCTGCATTGTGTTTGGAATCTGGACTTTTTACTGTTCTCTCTAAAGCATGGGAACTTACTTTTACCAGATGGATCAAACTCTGCTTGGATACCCAGGAGCGTTCCTATTTTTTGTTCCTATGGAGAGACTCCTTTCCTAGCCCTTGGTTGTCATATGTTAACAACAAAATAATGCAAATGGGCCTATCTCCCTCTGAAATTCTACTCATGGGAATTGAGAAGGCAAAGGTTACACTTATACAACGCCTTAAAGATATTGAGCACCAAAATCTTGTTTCTAGGGGAAACAGGACCTGGTCTCCCCTATTTTTTGGCATCATGCCCCCTTTGGGGAATAAAGGTGCTAAGTATTTAGCTTCCCTACACTTTCCTAAGTTTAGGATAGCTTTTACTAGGGCCCGCATGAATGTGTTGCCTTCAGCCCTTCTGGAAAAAAGATTTTGCAAGGGATCTTCAGATTATGGCCTATCCCCTGTGGTGCAGGCCTTCCTGAAACTGTTTCGCATGTGCTGCTCTATTGCTCCCTGTATTCTGATACCAGAAAAGAACTCATATTCCCTCTACTGGAGCATTTTCCAGGAAGAGCTGACCCCTTTTATTTGAATTTTTGTCTTGAGGATCTAGACAATGAAATTACCAAGGTGGTGGTGAAATTCTTTTATGTTGCTATTAGACTAATATCCTGTTTAAGATCTAAATTTTAGGAGCTACTGTTCATTATTATGTACCATACTACTGCTGGTATATTCTGTTTTTAATTTTCTTTTAATTCTTGTATGTTTTCTGTATGGCCTATGGCTGCAATAAATTGATTGATTGATTGATTGATTGATTGATTGATTGATTGACTAGACTTGTAATAGCAGGTGATTATTTCCTTGTTGGCATTTTTCGTATATTTTTTTCGGTTAAGCAACGTTTCTTCCAGTAACTTTGCTGTCTCCAGCCCTGGTTGCTCAACTGAAGACCCTGAGTCCTGTAGCCCACTTGCCACCAGATGTCCAGGGACTATAGCACCTGGCGCGGTCCTTGTTGACCCGGGCGACGACCAATCCGGTATAGATTTATTAAAGTTACGTCTCACCATATTGTTGATAGGAGAGGCACTCTTTGTCTGGCTCTTCTGGTGAGACCTGTCCAGTATGGTTGGACCTCTGGCATAGCTCTCACCTTCCTCAGAGCACACAAGCCCCACAACCACGCCAAGGTAGTGCCTCACTGCGGGTTGTTGTTGTTGTTGTTGTTGTTGTTGTTATTATTAATACCTTTAAAGCCCTGAACAGCTTAGGTCCAGGTTACCTTAGAGAGGCCTTCTTCTGTATGAACCTCACCACACGTTAAGGTCATCTGAGGAAGTCCGTCTCCAGTTACTATGGGTATGTCTGGTGGCAGGCTTTCTCTGCAGCTGCTCCTGGGCTGTGGAATGCACTCCCTGCAGAAATCCGTAATCAGGAGAGCCCTCAAAACCTATGTGTTTGGCCTGGCCTACCGGGTTTTTAAATGGTTATAAATGTTTTTAATCTGTTTTAACCTGGTTTTCCAGGGTTTTAAAATGTGTTGAATGTTTTAATCTTTAATTGTTTTATGATGTTTTATAGACTCTGTTTTTAATGGTTAATTGATTTTAATTGTTTTGTTTTAATGTAAACTGCCCTGAGCCATTTTTGGAAGGGCAGTATAGAAATCGAATGAATGAATGAATATAGGTATATAAAGACAGAGGAAGAGGGAGGTCTGGGGTGCTATGTGGTAGGGTCCCCATAAACAGAACCTGGGTTGTGCTGGGAAAACTGGAAGAAACATCTTCTCTTTCACAGTGTAATCAGGCCTGTCCTTTCACAGGAGGCCTGCTCTCATGGCCAGCCAAGGAGGAAATGAGAGAAAAGCTAAAACTCTGTTTTCCATGGAGAAAATGCTATTTGGTGTACAAAACATTAACTTTTAATTTGCAGCACATGGTCAATTGCTGCACTGATATTTAAACGAGGATCTTCCAGGTCCATATTCTGTTCAAAATAACTGTCATATGGGTGGCTCTACAGCCTTCAGTGAAAAAGCCCAGAGGCTACAAATGGCTCATGTCAGAAGTCCCTAATATGTGATGTAGCCACTCATAACAACAAAGTCTGTAATCTATATCTAGCAATGCCCCTTTTCTCCATGGATAACTTTGTATTACTGGTAGCTACATTACTCTTAATATAGTCACACTGTCATCTTTGGGGAAAGAGTCACTGCAGAATTGTGCCAAAGAGAAAACTGAATAATGTAGTTGGTGTCACACTTAATTCTGAATTTCCAGTGGACCTCAGTCGGTTTAAGACAGACCTTTAATGCTATCAAGATACCTTTTTTGTTTAATTTCCTTTGGGAAGAGGAGGTCAGCCCTAGTTTCACAACATGTAATTTATTTGAAAGGACACTGTCAAGGTTCATAGCTTGGAGCTGGAAACACTGTTTTGTTTCCAAAGTTCACCTAATATTTTAGATGTGAAGTTTCCAAACAAACCCAGCATTGCTCTTTATTCTTTACATGATTTCCTAACCTGCCCCAGCAAACCAAACAAACTTAGTCTATCCAACAGAGCAAATAGGAGTTTGTAGATATTTAATATGACCTGATTTTTAGCTCCTATATATAGAATCATCAGGCAACAACTTCAAAAGTCTCCTTACAAAATCATGAGAAAAAGAAATGTTTAAAAAAACCTATCCTGCACAAATTGTTCCTAAATGCTACTGAAGAATCTTAGCTCATCTGTATTGCTGTGGTGTGCCACTATGTGAAGTCACTGAAGCTAATTGTGGGTGCATGGCACTGAGGCTAGCTGTAACTGTACCCGATATGGGTGACAGGTGAAATCAACTGCAGACAGTATTCAGGAAGGCAGACAGAAGCCATAAGAAGAAAAGGTGCTACTGTGGTTATCCACTGTGCAGAGGCGCTCTTTGCCACGGACCTTGGGGATATGGTCCATGGCCTCCTGCCTCTGGGGGGCCTCCAAATGTTCAGGGTGGGCTTGCCCAGAGCCTCTCTGCAGTGCAGCCAGTTTCCAGCCTTCTTCCATGTGGAGGAAGCAGAGAAGTGAGAGGTTTGTGCAGTCACTTGGAAGAAGAGAAGGGAGCTGGAAGGAGCTCGCCACCCCCCATCCTGGTAAAAGAGGGAGCGCTTGCCTCCTTGCCCCCCACCCTCCCTGAAGCTGTCGTCACCGCTGTGCCCCATCCCATCCTCCCTAGGCCAAGGAAAATCTTTAGGTAAAGGGGAACTCTTCCCTCCTCACCCCCCTTGCAAGCGGCATTTTTCTTTTACGTAAAAGGGGTTGTCCTTGTCCCCTGCCCACACTGCAGCCACGCCCCGTCCCACCAGAAGCAGCAGGGCTCTGGGGAGGCCTGCCCAGAATATTTGGAGACCCTCCAGAGGCGGGAGCAGCAGGTATTTGTTTTTGTTTTATGGACCCTAGGTGTGCCACTGCCACTGTGGTTTGACTTTGCAGAATGATTGAGGAGTGGGGTGGGATCTGCTATTCATTATCAGGAACTTTATGCTCAGTAGTGGCCCATCCTAATGAGATCCCATCCCATCCTAATGAGAACTTGCTCCACCTGTCTGCTTATAGCAGACTATAATAAATCAAATGATGTGGTCATCCATGATGTAATGAGTAGGGATGTGAGAGCTGGCTCACATCAAGCCAGGCTTGACATCAAGCCAGCCTGGTTCAAATGATCCAAGTTCAAACTGGACCAACCCTGGTTCTAAGAACTGGCACACAGGGCAGTTCAGGAGGGTATACTTGTAAAGTACAAGTAAAAGGGATTCCCTAGCCTAAAGGGTGGTGGGGCGAAAGGGGAATCCTTTACCTTTAGTTTCCAGATGGCTGGGATGGAAGCAGCGACATCGGAGGCAGCAGTGGGAGCTCCTTCAACACACACACCCCCGCCGCCTCCCATATCACAGGCTGGGCCGGCTGTGGCCTGGTTCAGGCCCTGCGCATGTGGCCAGGCTGGCCTGTCATTTGGGAGGCCAGTGGGGTGGTTGGAGGAACCCCTGCTGCTGCCTTGATGTCATCGGATCAGACCAGGTTTGGCCGAGCCTGAATCTGGGCCCAGCTGAATCAGCTTGAATCTGGTCTGGATTTGAGCCAAGCTGGCAAAACTGGTTCTGTGCACATCCCTAGTAATGAGTTGACTATCAAGAATGCTAGCTGGCCTGCTCTTTTGTTGGCCAGATAACTGGATAATAATCCAGGAAACAATGGATGCTTCTGAATGGAGAAGTAATGGCTTTGAAGTTTTCTAATGGGAGAAGCCACAACTTTCTTGTAAAATGGCACATACTCACTTCCATCTGGGCTCATCTATGTGAGTGTCAACAGCATTAAAAGCAATTAGAACCACAAACCAGTTGGTGGAGATAATCTTCTAGTCTTTCTCTGTGCTCAGATTATCTTGATGTTTAAACCAGAAACACCATTTTGTTCCCTGCTCCCTTTTAGTAGGATAGAACTTGAATCCATCCACCCACTGACTTCAGTCTTTAAATACATCCTAGCCGACCCCACACAGAGCATCTGTGCACTCTTTGGGGCCGGCAGTTACCTCTCCCCTACTTCTGCCCCAGTCTCTGCTTCTGGGCCCAGCTGCCTCTCCTCCCCACCACCACTTCTGCCTCCCCTTTCTTCCCCACTCCTGGGCCTTGCCTCCAGGGCCGGGCCGGCAACCAATCCTCCTGGGTGTGCCTCAGCCAATCAGACGTGTCTGCCACCCAGCCAATCAGCTGGGCACTGGGACGCACATTCCAAGCCACACCCAGGAGAATTATATATATAGATCAAATCTAGCCTTCCTGCAAAAAGAATGTAGCATCAAATACCTCTGACCAAAAAAAAAAAAGCAAAGGAATTGGCTGGGGAAAGAGTACAAGGTGTTTGGTTTTCCCCCTAAAGAAAGTTAAGCATTCTTTCAAAAGGAAATTTTTTGAAAAATATTTTCATGGATTCTCTGAAGAGTAGGGGCATTGCTACTACTTTAAGGGAAATATAATCAACAACAACAACCCCGCCCCAAATAAAACACCACCCCTTTTCTAAAAACCGAACAAACAGATCATTTCCTGCAGTGCCTACAGAGACATCTAAAGCAAAGCAATACTGCCTGGGCTTCAACCCCAGTCCCTACTATTCAGATTCATATGAAATGCTCTAAATCCTATCATGCAATTTATAAGTACAAGGACAGCCTCCTCAATTGATCATGAAAGAGAAATGTGAATTGGGGAGGAGTTCATTAAGAACCATTAACTGATCTTTATGCTTAACTATGTGCTTAACTACTGTAGGTTATGTAGGGGTGGTTTTTTTCCGGGGGGGGGGGGGTGTTGGTTAGGCTTCTGTTTGTAAACTGTGTGCTGATCTGTGGCTCTAATAAAGGAATTGAATTGAATTGAATCCTATCATGCAATATATAAGTACCCAAGGACAGCCTGCTCAGTTGATCTTGAATGAGAAACGTGAAGTAGGGAGCGGGAGAACGATTGCTTAGTGAGGAAAGAGAGAGCAGATTTGCTGGCAGTTTAGTGACTTAAGTCGCAATGTGTCCATTGGTTCAGAATGTTAAATGCAGCACACTGTGTGGGTGGCAGCTTAGAAGGGCAAATGCTATTAGTGAAATGAGAGTGTGGTGCTGCTGGCCCCTGGGCTCTTATAACGCTGTCTGAAGACTTGCTTTGCTTACTATAGGAGAAAAGAAGGAAATGAAGCTAATTGCTCAAGGTGTAAAAACTCTTCACCCACTCTGACAAAGGAGCAGCACTTCAGTATGCTGCTATAGAAGAACATCCACATGTGACTCTCAAAATGATGCACTATTAGTACTTCATATTATATTATTCAAAGATCCCAGTGCAATTTGCCACATAGATTGCTCACATGGCTCTGAAAGCCTTGGGTTAGCTCTCTGCTATGTAATTGTCATAAACTAATTAGTATGAACATGACTGTGTTGAGAATAACTGAAGTAAAAGCAAGGGGATATGGGGGAGGGGTGTCATCATATAATCTAGTTGGCCAGCACTTATTCTCTCTCTTGTTGTTTGTAGATATTGCTAGAAATTACCTCCCAGACTCATCCCCAAAACCAGAGACTAGTCTAAAATAACTGCATACTTTACAGGTTAAAGGGTTATATTTGGATAAGGTCAGCTTCCAAGTGCTGTTGCCTGTTATGTTTTGATGGAAAAATTTCTGGGTTCATTTAATGAGTAGCCGCCCTCGGGCCTCACCGTCCATCAGGTTCAAGCTTTTATTGATCACAACATGCTGAGTGTCTCTCTTCCAAAAGCGCACACTCAGGCTTTGGGCAAAAGTCTTTTATACTGTTTACATACAGACTATAGGACTGAGTACAAAGCCTATCAGAGGCCAAAGTTTCATGGTATATACCAATCATACTAGTACAAGCAGAATAAAGCTTAGCCATTGGTAGACGAGCTGAACCAATTACAAGGCAGAAACCAGCAATAATGCACCAATCAGCTTTTATCTGTGCTTATGCCTAGTCAGGCAGAGCAAGCTGTGGTTAATAGGTGTTTATCTCTACTCAGGCAGGGCATTGTTTCCAATAAAAGGGGCTCTTGTAATGGCAGGGTGCAGAAACTTGTGACCTTTAGGGCTTATGTAGGTAAGACAACTAGGTGAAAGGGGATAGTGGAATTTTCCTTCATCAGTATGCCGGGGGTGCTGAGTTGTTTAGTTGTGCTTTTTGTTCTTCTGCAGCTCCTGTAGTTTTTTCAGAGCTGCAGCTATTGAGTGGAGCATCTGCAGATTCTAAGTGTACCAATAAAGAGCAGTTGTGTTTTTAGGCCTTTTTGTTCCCTCTATTTTTTCTGATACCAACACAGAACTTTTGTTGACAAGGATGGGTTCTGCTGAGAGCTGAAGACCAGCAGGAAATGTGGATATGTTCTCACTGGTCTCTCTCTTCATGTGTAGAGTTGCCATGCCCCCCAGAATTACAGGTTTCAACCAGACTTTAAGCATCTCACCCAGATTGCTTAGCCCACCCGAATTTGCCCGGATTTCAGCTTTCATTTTTTAAAAGTGGGGGAGGCTAAGCTCTAGCCCTTGTAGAAGCTGAGTTATGGAGCAAAACAGGCGCGTAACAATGATAGGGCAAGGGGAGACAGTTGTCTGGGGGCCCCACTGCCTGGAGGGGCACCCCAGAGGCACCTCATGTGACTCCCCATTGCCCCCTGCCCAGCCCCATAGCCTCTCAGCCACTTGCCCTCTTCGCCGTCTCTCCTGCTTGTTCTGCTGGCTGCAATCGAAGCAGCAGGCAAGCTGCAAAGAGCTCCTTTTCTCCCGCCTCTCAGCTGATTGGCGGGTGGGCGGGGCTTCCACGGAGGCCTCCGTGTGGGCCGCAGTGAAGCCTGAACTCGAGTAAGGCCCAAGCAAGCCAGGAAGGAGGAGGCAGCCAGAGTGTTCTCTGCAGCAGAAGACCCCTTGCTGCCCTGCTTAACCCAGACCAACATTTGCCAGGTAGAGTGTGAACTCCTTTTTGTGGTTACCTTTCCCACCCCCCCACCCCCCACCCCCATATATAGGGATCTGCTTGCCATAGGGCTTGGATATGGGGGGGGTCGGGACCGAGAAGTCTCAGAATATTTATTTTGAAACAGCTTGGAAAATTTGCTGACTTAAAAAAAACTATCTAAAAAGTCCTATAAGTGGCTTGTTTCATGGCAGAAAATTGCAAAAACTTCTGGAACAGTATTTTATTAATTTTATTTATTCATTCATCCTCTCTAATAAAACGCTTGGTGTCCGTCCGTGGACGGACACCAAGCGTGCGTTCGTGCCTGGCCTGTTCTGGGCATGCCCAGAACAGGGCAAGGGAGGCACGAACGGCAGGACCCGGCGGCCATGTTGGGGCCGGGAGAAGGAGAAGTGGCCGCCGCCTACGCCAGGAGGAGAGTGCGGGAGAGGCAGCGGCGCAGCCGTGGCCACGGCTAGAGGTGGCGGTGGCCGCGACGGGGCAACTGGCGGCGGGAGTGCGGGTGAGGCGGCGGCGGGGCCAGAAGCGGCCGCCGCAAATAAAGGAGAGAGGCGCCAGGGGAAGAGGCGGCGGGGAAGCTGGCCGAGGTGGCGGCGGAGCCGCCGCCGAGGCCTGGCGCCGCCAGTAAAGCCGGGCGGGGGGGGAAACCTTGGGGCCCGATCCCACCATTCCCGTCCCCCCGCCAAATTACTAAGGGCCAAATTGGCCCTGAAAAATGCCGCCGCCGAACCGCCCTCCCAGCTGCCTGATCCCACCATTTGTACAGGAAAGAGGAGCTCGCCAGCAGAGCTCCTCTTTCTGCAAAGGCTCTTCTCAAACTGGCGCTTTGAGCGGAAAGGGCGTCCTTTCCGCTCAAAGCGCCAGTTTGAGAAGAGCCTTTGCAGAAAGAGGAGCTCTGCTGGCGAGCTCCTCTTTCCTGTACAAATGGTGGGATCGGGCAGCTGGGAGGGCGGTTCGGCGGCGGGGGCCGAAAGCATTACTAGCGCCCGTTTTTCAACGGGCTAAAATTCACTTGTTCATTTATAAATGCACTTATGTTCAAGTTGTTTTGCAACCCAGAAGGTCTGAGTGAGAACTGTGAACCATGTGTGATGCTTTTATTTTATTTTTCTTGTGTGTGAACTGCTCCCCAATAACTTGCAGGGACTTCAGGGTAAATCTGGCCAACATGTGAATGCAGCACCTCTATTCCAGAGGAGATGTGTCTTAAAGGGCTTTAAAAGCCTCCTGTGAAAAACCTCCTGCAATCAAACTTGACTGAATTTGTTCAGAATTCTGAGAAAACAAACATAGGTTCACCCTGCATGGTTGAAAGTCTCCTTTGCTAATCTGCAGCGAGGGGCCCATTTTAATAATTCATCTTTCTAGTGTGTTCTAGGCATTAAAAGTAATACAAATGTATAGTACTCAATGTATATCACTATATATTGTGACGTGTGTGTGTGTGTATTCAGTGAAATGTATTTGCAGGCAGCATACTTATTTTGGAATATCAGACTTAAATCCTTGGGGGCCTGGGGTGTGCGGAGGCCCTGGACTTTGGGCGGGGGGGGGGCATTTTAAAATCTTGTCTCTGGGCCCACTCCAACCTTGCTACGCCCCTGGAGCAAAACATGCAGTCATTATTCCGGGCAACTACTGGACTTGGATTAAGAGAGGAAGCACAGGAGGCCGAGGCTCGCTGGGAGGGTTTCACTTTCACAAGTACTGTAATCCCCTGAGGAATGTTGCCTTTGTTTTTGTATCAGCAGGGGATCTCTATCAGGCAGTTGAGAGGATAGTTTGCTTTTGATGTAAATCACTGCCTGCCTACCAGGCTGTGTATTTTAATATTTAAGGACTTTCTTGGCTTTATGTTCAATGCATGCCTATTTAGTAGTAAGCACCGTTGGTTTCAATCAGATCTTCTCTCAAGAATTTCAGCCTTAATTAAAAAGCTGTCCTTTGTTTGTTTGTTCTATTGCTACTGTTAACATGTCAAGCAAAATGGTCAGGCAAAGATTTCTTCCCCAACTATTGTTGGTAGATATCCAGAGCAAATACAAGTCAACCGGAAAGTGCAGTTAACTGAGGACTTACAAGACAAACAGGAACATGCTCTGCATGCTGCTCTGTCAGCACCTACTCTCTGTTCATTTGTGCCATGTGTACAGGTTTTTGAAAGGATCTCTAGATCTGGACCAATGTGGGGATCCCTCCACTATTATTGAGGTCACTGGACCTGTATTATATGAGGCTCAATATGCAAATGCAGGGGCAGGGCCACCATTGTGCGGATGGGTTCAAAGAACCCAAGCCGCCAATGGGAAAGGCCACCGAAGCCCACAGAGTGTCATGGCTTGGTCTCCAGAGAGCCCCAAATGAGCTCTCCCCCTCAATTTCAGGCAGCGTTTCTGCCTGACAACCTTTATTTCCCTTTCTCTTCCTCCAGTGAGGGAGACTTTTGTTTTTCTCTCCCTCCAGTGAGTAGTTTTTGGTTTTAGGTTTGTGTGTTCCCTCCATTTTTCCTGCTATCAACACAGCACTGCCAATATAGTTATTGGAGGACTGAATCATTCTGCTGCCTAGCAGCCATAACCAGGCTCCTCCATTTTCTCGCAGGCCAGGCAAAATGTCTGAGCCAAGGCTGTGTGGCAGCCACCTGGAGACAGAAGCAGGAGTGGAGTAAGAGAGAAAGATATGATAATGAGTCAGCTCAGCTAGACATACCTAGCCAGAGCATATAGCACAAGTGGTCAGTTGCTTTCAAACCCAGAGAGCATGATATGGTGCAAATATGTTCTTCTGTCTCATGAATTCTAAGTCTGTTCCCTCCCCCCTTTTTGATAGGATGGCATATGGTTGTTTTTTCTTATTGGAATTATCTGTTTCTGGTTATGAGCACTATTTACCAGCTATTTAGTCTGTCATGGGATTTACTAAGTTAATTCAAATGATATTAAGAATGAAAATTGATTAGAATGTCAATCTTTTTTGTTTCCTTTTCAGTGTCAGACAGCTAAATATGGCTGATAGACATAGCCCACCTCTCTCACTGAAGTATTTTTTTAGTGCTAACTGGGCAAAGAGGCACCTTTTTAGCATGGTGATTCTCTTTATTTTGCAGAGGGAGAGTAACTGGCCAGGCCCTATCCACCCCCAGCACAGCACCCTTCCAGTGACTGTTGCTGGTGTCTACCTTATGTTTCTTTTTAGATTGTGAGCCCTTTCAGGATAGGGAGCCTTCTTTCTTTCTTTCTTTCTTTCTTTCTTTCTTTCTTTCTTTCTTTCTTATTTTTTCTCTATGTAAACTTCTTTGGAAACTTTTGTTGAAAAGTGATATATAAATATTTGCTGTTGTTATTGCTGTTGTTTATGTTGTCAGCCTCCTCAGAACTGGCTGCTGGCAGAAGTCTATTTTCTCTGACAGTGGCATGTGTGGGAGGGAAGGGGTTCATCCATCACATCCACCAGCCAATCAAATTGTGCATAGACCATTGTCTTCTCCTGAATTAATGTTAATAGTAAATAAAGTTCAGTTGAAACAAAAAATATGTTGTCACTTTCTGTAATATTCCATTAAGATGCTGGCAGTATAGTTTCAGGTTTAATTTCCTCACATTTTAGCTGTGCTGTTTGCCTGGCCTCAGTCATCACTTTCCTTAGGCAGCTTTCATTAATTAGAATCTGAGTCACTAAAATACTTAAAATGTCTTGGGAATAACAAACAGGGGATTAGTGTATCTCATAGCAATTTGCCACACCAAAAAGAGACCAATGGCCCATTTAGAATAATCTGCTGTCTAATACCAGCTCATACTGAAATACTTCTAAGGTAGATAAAATGTGCCCATAATGCATTTGGCTAGTTATACAGGATTATATCAAAGCAAAGAAGCATTTCATTCTGACCCCAGGTGAGCAGAAGCGTATACCCAAAGTATGAGGATTGATAGACCTTTTATTTTTATCCTAGTCAGAGCAATGGAGCAGGTGCTAAAGTAATTTATTTGAGTGTCTAATTCTATTTTGAGTCTGACTTTTCTTGTCAGCCCCATAGAACTTAACAGTTCACAGGTGTTCACAGGAACAGCTTCAGCACACTTTAAGGGCAGGGGGGAACCCATTAGAAGGGTACAAATTGTGACATATTAATATTCTCTGCCTAGATTGCAATTCATTGGGGAATACAGTCTTTCAAATGCAGATCTGGGGATCATTATTCATACTTTCATAACCTTGAAGCTACACTACAGCAATGTAAGGCTCTGTACATGGTGAAGTAGTGCAGAATGCAAGGGCCAACTTCTTACAAGAGTGTATTGTTTTCAGCAAATTAGGGGAGAAGCCATAGCTCAGGGTGAAGTACACCTTTTGCATGAAAAGGTACCAACCCCCAACATCACTAGTGAAAATGATCTCTGGTAATATGGCTGAGAAAGACTTCTGATCTACTGATGATACTGGCCCAGCTGGAGCTGTAATTGGACTCAGTATGAAGAAGCTTTAGTTCATATGGTCATGTATATTACACTAGTATTCTTTGATCTGTGTTAATTCCATATACTAGACAAAGGGGTTGTTCACATGACCAGGCAGGTGGGCAGTGGGGAAGGCTGGTTGAACTTGCCTTCCCCACAGACAAGCATATGACAATTACTGGGAGATGATCCAAGCAGCATGCATTTTCACGTGGTGCATTGTGGATATCCAGAGGCTGGGACGCATCGTCCCAGCCTCCGGATATCCCACAATGCACCGTGGGATATGTGTGATGCACTGGGGGATTCCCCCAGGAGATGGGCACTCTGGGCATCCATCTCTGTGTCCACTGGAGCTGCATGTAGCCCCAGTGAACACACAATTTTGGAGCCCAGGTTAAGGTCTTGCTCAAGCCCTTAACCCTGGCTAAGAGGCGGGTTTAAAAGCTGGGCTAGGTGGTGCTGCCCCATTAGGATCAAGCCCAATCCCGGTGGTTCTCACGTGCAGCCTAACTTCCTTAGCCTGGGTTAGAGTGCACATGAGAACAATCTCATAGTTAAATTAGTTATGTATACCAGGCACAATTCAGTGTGTTTGATATTATCTATTAATGCCTAAATATAAAAATAATGCCATTATGCAAATTTGAAAAATGTTACTTTAGTCACAAAAACTGAGATAACACACTGTTATGTAAGATTTTGCTCATCTTCATGCTCCCACTGCCCTCAGCTTTCTACTTAAAAATCAGAACTGGGTTGGAAGGCATCAGGCTTGTGAATGTGTCAGAAAATAATAAAATGTGCCTTTTACTGGTCTAGCTAGCATCCTCACAACCCACAAAGTTTGATGGCCCAGATTTCTCAAAAAGAAAGATGACAGATTTCTTATTAAGGTAAGGAAGAGCTTGGCCAAAGGTTTTTTGTGAAATGTATGTGCTTTCATCTCTCTTTTTTAATACATATACACTGGCAGTACAATTTCCCTATTTTTCTCCTCTTCTCTTTTTCTATATTCTATGAATGCAGGATGAACGCCAATAGTTGAATGACTTACCAAAGGATGAAGCATATCCTTGTGCATGCATGCATTGTGCCATTGCAATGTGAGCTATTTCAAATTCTGTTTCACAGCCAGAGGTGATCGTACTGAAGAATAAAGGCAGCCTGGCAATACGAACTGCTTGCCACATAAAATCAACAGGACAGTAATCAGATGGGATGGAATTAATGCCACTCTGATACTCACAAAAATGTATTAAGTAAATGCTGCAAATACACAAAACAAAAAGACAGCTGCCCAGAAGACGCAGCTGTAGAGAGATATTAAATCTGCTGTGGTATGGCTTGCAGCAGGAGCAACAAGGGAATAAGAAGAGGTCATCACAGTCATGAAAAGAAAAGTGCTGGGTCCTTAATTCTTCAAATCACCATTTTTCTTTCAGAATCAGGCAGCACAGGAACATTACATCTAGATTTCTTGATCACTAAGGATTTTCAAGTTCAACCTCTGTCACTGACTATAGTGTCTATAGAATTTTCTTTACATAAAAAACATGACATCTTGATGTATCTCCAGCCACTGTTTGCAAAGGAAGGGGATTCTATATTTTCCTAAAGCAACTGATTTCTTTGACCATCTGCTTTTACAAGTATCATTTCCTAATGAAACCTAATGTCCTAATGAAACCCTCTTTTCCTGGATAAGGCCACTGTGCAGAATGCAGATGAAGTTCTAAATTCCACTGTAGTCATGGGATTTAAGAGCTTAACCATTAAGCTTAACAAGAATGCATATTGCTTAACTGGTTAGCAGGGAATGATGTACAGAACCCATGTACTCTGCCCGTTTTTAAATTTCCAAAACTTGCCCCCTTAATATTTTTCGCTCAAGACTTAGCATTATCGAATGCTTTTAAACTTGCCTCGAGTGCCATTAAATCTGGGGATCTTTAAAAATAACAAAACAAGAACAAGCAATTGGGAATAATCACTCACATTTGGTGCAGCAAAATGTGGGTACTTGAACACCACTCACACTGCCGCATTGCATTGTTTAAACCCACCTGGAGCTGTTGCAGAACAGGGCTGTTCCACTGAAAGTTAGCAAATGCAGCTGTGTGGTGCAACATCTATGATTTCCAGTGGACTTTGTTACGGGTGTTCACGGAGCCGGCTGGCCCAGTTCGGTATGAGTGTTAACTGCACTCGAACCTGATCAGACCAGTTGGGTCCGGCCCCCCATCGAATCCCCCCCGGTCCGGTCCGGTTGGGGGGGGTGTCATGTTTTTTTTAAAAAATACAAAAAATTATTACCTTTAGCCCCTTCGGGGGGCTTCCTAAAAGCCACGAGGGGGGGGGTCCGTGAAGGTTCCCTCTCCCTCCGCCAGCCTCGTTTATCACTGTCACGGCCTCTGTAATTCAGCACGGCAGCCATTTTCCCTGTTGCCGTGCATGCACAAATGGCCTCTGCAAGGCCTGGCATGGCTCAGGGCCTCACAGAGGTCATTTGCACATGCATGGCAGCCATTTTCACATTAATGTGTCTGAAGAATGATAATTTGAGCCTGGTCATTTGTGTCTCAAGTGAAATTCTGGATTAATTTGTTCTATGATCCATTTGTTTGTTTTCCTGGCTCTCCATGGTATCCTCAAAAGTCTTATCCAGCACTTCTCCTATGGAGATCCTACCACTCTCTTTTTCTTCTTTTAAATAGAAGTTATGTTTACAATGCCATTTTTATTTTCATTTGGTCTCTATTCTTCAAACCACCACCACCACCGGATTGTGAGACCCTTGAGGACATCACTAAATTAATGTTTGGGAGGAAAAAATGCTATAAGTTTTTTCTCTCTCTCTCTGAGCACATGAGAGGACATTTTAGTAACTAACAAAATAAATCTATCTCTTATTAAATCCTTGAAAGGAATTTAGATGAAAAGACCTTTACATTACTCCAACTTCTTGTGTAGACTTGTAGAAAGGCCTGCAGCCAAGAAAGAAACTTTAAATGGTCAGATCAATCTGATTTTCATGCTAATCTTACTCTGCCAAGGCTGTAGAGGTTTTTTGGACTGGACTTACAACAAATGGCATGAAGATGTCCTTTCTTCTGGCTCCAGCGTTGAAGGAGCCTGGTCAAAATGCCTTCCAGTAGCCACTCCCTATTTGAATGAGGCTGTTCACATGAGCAGCCGTACCTGGGCTTGTGCCAGAGTAGGGCTGCTCATGTGTCCAATCCCAGCACTACTGGGGATTTTTACTGGGGCATAAGGGCATGTGCCTAGAGCACCTGGGTGAGGGGGAATCTGGAGGGATATCTGGAGGCTAGGCTGCATTCCCCTGGCCTCAAGAATGCCATGCTGCCAGGAGCAGTGTGGCTCACATGGGCGCACGAGCCACACATCCCACAGCAATACAGAGATCATTTGTGGGGAGGGAAGATCAGGGTGCCCTCCCTGGCCTGCTATAAGGTTGTGAGAATGTCCTTATTGAATGAATGAAATCTATTGTTGTAACCACCACAGGTCATAACATACATAAATCATAACACTGTGATTTTAAAAAGAGAGAGATTCCGGCTAGTGTGAGGCATAATCCCAGAAAGATCTTAGAACATACATCTGAAGAAGAGCATTTGACGCTCAAAACACATTAGGCAGTACTGAATAAATCACTTGTTAATAATAATTCAGCACCTTTGGGAACCCACCCAACCCCTCCTTTTGTCTTAGCACAGCTGAAGCCACCATTTTAATTCCTCTACAATGCCGGAGATGTAAGGTTGCTCTGAAGTGACGCTACATCAGAGGCATTGTGGGATGGGGACTCTACCTGTCCCAGTGCTTAGAGGAGTGCTGCTGCTGTCTTCTGCCCTCCACCTGTGAAACCCACAAGGGGGCCACCTAGTGCGCTTCCTGGGCAGTGGCAGGCAGCAGTGCTGAGAGAAGAAGCAGGATTACAGTGGAAGGCCAAAGGAGACCAAGTGGCAGTTCAGGTATCAGCAGCAGCGAGTCCACCCAGGGAAATACAACAAATAAGTTGAAGATTTATATACCGCTTTTCAACCGAAAGTTCCCAAAGTGGTTTACATAGATATCATACATACATACATACATACATACATACATACAATGGCTCCCTGTCCCCAAAGGGCTCACAATCTAAAAAAGAAACCAATAGAGCCCCAGCTTTTGTTTGATATATTGATGCTATGTCTTGAAGCTGAGCCTGCTCCTGTGTAAATGTGGGAATAAAGGATGAAAGGAGGCTTCAGCAGCAGACAATGTTTACCTAATTTTGACCCTCTTCAGATGTTCAGTGGAAAAGTGTGGTAGACGCTTACACATACCAAAAGTGGATTGGAGGTCCCAACCTGGCCCATCACTCACTGCCTGCTCCACCTCACTCATAGGTATGTTGGTGTTTTTCTAAAGCGGCTATTGGTGTATTCTGATGGTGGGTGCATCCATGATCGAGAGGCTCACGTGCCCAAGCATCTCGATCACAGAAGCACCTGCCATCACAAATACTGTGTTTGCCTCTTCAGCCTACAAGGGGCTCATCCCTGAGAGGCACAGAGGAGGTGGTGAGTGACAGGCCAGAGTAGGAGTTCCTACTCGCTTTGGGGCATGTAGGTGTGTACTGCATCATTTTGCTGAACATCTGAAGAGGGGCTTTTGTGTTAACATAATGAGAAAATGGCATCCCATTCTTCACCTTCATCCTAACTAGGTTTGCCAACTGACCAGGAAAAAAATTGCCCCATTTTCCTCCCCTTCTGCTTTTAAGCAGGATTAGATCTGGAGAACCAGGGTCTTTTACACACATCAGGCTTTATTGCGAGTTTACTGGGAGGCTTTACTGCAAACTCAAAGTTGTCACCAAAAACCGACACAAATAGTGGATCTTTTTACCCCCAATATAAATCGGGCTTCACTCTAATGCTCTGTGAAAAACCCGAAGTGTGTATGAACTGTTCCCCAATAACTTGCAGGGACTTTGGGGTAAATCTGGCTGCTATGTGAACATACCCCCTCCATTCTGGAGGAGATGCAAGTTAAAGGGCTTTAAAAGCCTTGTGTGAAAAATTTCCAGCAGAAGCTTGTTCACACAGGGCTTTTAGTTTGCATCTCCTCCAGAACTGAGGATGTGCATTCACATATTGGCTAGATTTACCCTGAAGTCCCTGTGAGCTATCAGGGAGCACTTCATACACAATTTGGGGTTTTCATCACACATTAGAGTGTAGTCTGATGTATGTCCAGGGTAAAAAAAATCCACTTTTTGCATTAGTTTTTTGGGGGCAACTTCAAACTCTCAGTAAAGCCTGGTGGTAAAGCCTGCTGTCTGAAAATGCTCCAGGTGAAGCACTTCACTGCATAGAGATAAACATTGTCACTTACTTATGTCTGCAGATCAAAGTTTTGTTAAAGGCATGGGAGCAGAGACACACACCCCCGCCAAAAAAAACCCCTCCAGAATCCTGATCCTAACTTATTTCCAAAGGCTCCATTAGTACAAACAAACAAAATAATCAAATGTTGAAGAGCAAAATTGTTTGTGTATCAACATTATACAATGGCCACATGAATGATGACAGTCCTTTTTTTTACTTGGTATTTAAAGGACTGCACAGATGGTGACTTCTTCATGGTAAGCAGCAGTATGTCTATTAAAATGACTCATGAAGCTAAGAGATCATTCTAATCACAGGACAAAGACAGAGCTGATTTATTATAGGGAATTTTTTGCTTTATTGAAAGGCCATTGAAAAGGAAGATGTCTTCTGAAAAGTTGACATTATAAAAACTATGCTAGTGGGATACATGATATAGTCATCATGATTGTGGTTACATGCCTGTCAAGGTAAGGGATGCTCCTGGTAAGAAAGCTGACCTTCTTATGTGACTTATGGGAAGTTTAATGTGCATTTCATTTTCTTCCTAGTATGTAACAAAGGTTCAGTAGTATTGAATCGATGTTAATATCGGTCCCTTTCAGACTCTGTTAAGGGCTAAATGAACTCAAACGGGGAGGGAGCAGCACTGTAGTGGCAGGTTCCCCTCTGACTTATGGGCATTCATTAGAACATCTACATTAGACAGACAGGGTTTTTTTTTTAAATGTGCAACCAGTCACGAAAACCAGTACAGTTCAAAAAGCCAAGTCATGCAAAAGTTGCACAGCGTCTGGTGATATACAAAGTGACTGGTAACAACGAGAAAAGTAAAGTGAATAGCCTAGACCAGGGTCTCTTAACCTTGGGCCCCCAGATGTTGTTGGACTACAACTCCCATAATCCACAAGCAGCTGAGGATTCTGGGAGTTGGAGTCCAACAACATCTGAGGGCCCAAGGTTAAGAAACCCTGGCCTAGACTCTTCTAAAACCCAGACCCTGATCAAACATGCCAATTTCTCACTCCCCCCCCCTCCACTTCATCAAATACCCTTCCTGGAGACCCCACAGAGTACCCTGGGGGTATGCAACAGAGACCACAGCTTGGGAATCACTGAATTGCTCTGATGTAAGAAACTGTTCTTAAATGCATCTTCAGGCTCCTGCCTTTAGGCTGGGATTTGAATTGCTTTGTACCATAAGCACAGATAGCCTGCAGCAACTGCCCTTTTGACAGACAAACACACAGTGGGGGGGCACACATCAGAGGAAGGGCAGTGGTTTATTCTATCTAGTAATCTTTTATGTTTGTTACTGAGAAGTTTGTCCCAGTGGGGATCAAGTAGAGAGTGTCTGGCGGGGTGGGGGGAGTGGAGTCAGAAAGGAAAAGTCGGGGGAGAGGAGGAGAAAATGGAGTTGTTTCTGAATAAACTCTTAGTTAAATCGACATAAGATTACTTTGTGTTGTTGAGGGAAGCCGCTATAAAACAGGCAGGTGTTCTGATCACATGACCCAGGAAGCTTCACTCCATAATTCACAGAGGAAAGCTTGCCTGGAGAAGCTTCCTGGGTTCCTTAGAAAAAGTGTTCCAGTCCCTGCAGAGGAGGAGCAATGACTGTGGGAAGGGAAGGCACCTTTTGCCAGAGAGGAAGAAGGGAGTCGGGAGGACAAGCTTTTAGTGATGGAGTGCCTCTTGGACATAACACAGATGAGGAGAGTCAACAAACCTCTTTGTTCCAGCAGGGCTCCTCTGCCTATGAAAGCTGCATGGAAGACAGCAGAGTAACTGATGCAGCTGTCATGATCTCTCAAGCTCCAAGCAATAGGCAGGACTGACATGGAGTGGGAGAAGCCATTCCATGTCAAGAAAGTCAGTGCCAGCCACAGAGATGCTGGACCCAGCTCCTGACACCAAGCTTGAGCCTAGGGGCATGCACGGAACCATTTTTGACAATTAGGTTTGAATTTTAACCATATTTGAACCGAATCGCCAGTCTGTGAACCGGTTTGGTCAAACCTGCCAGCAGTCCGTTCAATTGAACCAGGTTGAACTGGTTTGACAAGGGAACCAGTGGCTATGCTTGTAAAGGGGAATCAACAACTACAAAATATTTATATACTGCTTTTCAACAAAAGTTTCCAAAGTGGTTTTACAGATTGAATGAATGAATGAATGAATGAATGAATGAATAAATAAATAAATAAATAAATAAGATGGCTCCCTGTCCCCAAAAGGCTCACAATCTAGAAAGAAAGATAAGATGGGCACCATCAACAGTTGCTGCAGGTACTGTGTTGGGGGTGGATAAGGCCAGTTATTCTCCCACTGCTCAATAAAGACAATCACCACATTAAAAATGTGCCCCTTTGCCCAGTTAGCAGTTACCAGTGAGGATTCCCCTTTACAGGCAAAGGGGAATCCTGCCTTTAAAAGGTTTCTAAGGGCGGCTGTGGAGTGGGAGATGACACCTTACCAGCGCTGGCTCCTCTAAACTCCAGTGCTCACCCCAGCAGCATGGCCGACTTCCGCAGATGCATGGAGGCCAGAGCCACATCACGTCTGCCCTCTGCAGGGGTGGTGGGCTGATTAGGATGGTCCGCCCCCAGAGGCTTATGGATCCTCTTGGATTCCAGACAGCCCTCGGGGAGTTTCTAGTGTCCAGAGCTGGTGACCCTGTTGAGGCCCTGGTGCATCTCTGGAATGGAGAGATGGCTCAGGCTGTTGACACGGTTGCTCCTAAACGCCGTCTCCAGCTTGGTGGAGCCCGATCTGCTCCTTGCTTTTCCTTGTAGCTTAGGGCGATGAAACAACTCGTATGACAGCTGGAACAATGCTGGAGGAAGAGTCGTGATGAATCCGACTGAACACGGGCTAGAGCCCATTTTAGGGACTACTCCGTGGCAGTGGGGGCGGCGAAGAAACGTTTTTTCTCTGCCTCCATTGCATCTGCTCAGTGCAGACAAACACAGCTGTTTCGTGTGGCAAAAACATTGCTCCACATATCCCCCCAGGTAATGGGGGAGGAATCATCTACAGCTCATTGCGATCAGTTTGCTTGCCACTTTGCAGATAAAGTCGCTCGCATCCGAGCTGACCTGGACTCCAGAGTTTTGGCAATTCTGGCAGACGTGCCTCTGGTACCATCTGGTCCCGTTGTGTTGGATTCTTTTCAATTGGTGCAGCCTGAGGATGTGGATGAGATCCTGGGCAGTGTGCGGGCGACATCGTGTGCTCTTGACCCTTGCCCTTCATGGCTAATAAAAGCTGCCAGGGAGAGTACAGGTAGATGGTTGGAGGTGACTATTAATGCTTCATTAAGGGAGGGCAGGATGCCACCATGCCTCAAGGAGGTGTTGGTAAGACCATTATTAAAAAAGCCCTCCCTTGATCCCTCCAACTTGGATAACTATAGACCTGTCTCTAACCTGCCCTTTTGGGGCAAGGTGATAGAGCGTGTGGTGGCGTCCCAGCTGCAAAGGGTCTTGGATGATACGGATTATCTGGACCCTTTTCAATCTGGCTTCCGCCCTGGGTATGGGACTGAAACTGCCTTGGTCGTTCTAGTGGATGACCTATGCCGGGAACTAGACAGGGGGAGTGCGTCCCTGTTGGTTCTGCTGGACCTCTCGGCGGCATTTGATACCATCGGCCATGGTATCCTTCTGGACCGCCTCTCGGGTATGGGAGTCAGAGGCACTGCGTTACAGTGGTTCTGGTCCTTTTTTAAGGGGAGGGTCCAGAAGGTGGTGCTGGGGGACTACTGCTCGGCCCCATGGCCATTGGCCTGTGGGGTCCCACAGGGTTCGGTCTTGTCCCCCATGCTGTTTAACATCTACATGAAACTGCTGGGAGTGTTGGACTGAGTTGTCAGCAATATGCGGATGACACTTAGCTCTATCTCTCCTTGTCATCTGATCCTAGGGAGGCGGTGGATGTCCTGAATCGGGGGCTGGAGGCTGTGATGGGTTGGATGTGGGCTAATAAACTGAAATTGAATCAGGACAAGACAGAGGTACTGTTGGTCAGTAGGAGAGCCCAGGGGCGTAACGATAGGGGGGCAGGCAGGGCACGTGCCCTGGGTGCCACCCCAGCGGGTCATGTGGGGGGGCGCCAAAAAGTGGCATCCCACCCACCCACCCCTGGATCACCCGCCGAGTGTGGCGGCGGGCGGGCGGCAGCGATTCGGCGGTGGCGGGCGGCGGCGGGTCGCCCGCCGAGTGCGGCAGTGGCTGGTGGCGATTGGCTGTAGCGGCCCGAGCGGCGGCGGATTGCCCGCCGAGGAGTGCAGTTGGGAAGCGACGCTGGGCCAGACGGTAGGCCTCGGCATTGCTCTGCCTGCACTCCTCGGCGGGCAATCCACTGCCGCTCAGGCCGCTACAGCCAATCGCCGCCAGCCACCGCCGCACTCGGCGGGCGACCCGACGCCACCCGACGCTGCCGAATCGCCACCACCACCGGCGATCTGCCACCTGGGGCACCGCCGCGCCAGCACAGGTATGTGGGGGCGGAGGGGTAGGGGCGGGGGTGCCGTTTCAGGGCCAGAGTTTGCCCTGGGCACCGTTTCCCCCCGATTTCCCACCGTTTCCTCCCAGTGGCGACTGGGACAGCCAATCAGGATGAGGAGATTTTACTGGCTCTGAATGGGGTTGCACTCCCCTTGAAGGAGCAAGTACGCAGATTGGGGGTACTACTGGACCCGGCTCTGCTTTTGGAAGCTCAGGTGGAGGCGGTGGCCAGGGGTGCCTTTGCATGGCTTCGGCTAGTGCGCCAGCTGTGTCCCTTTCTCAAGAAGGAAGATCTGACCATGCCTTAGTCACGTCACAGCTGGATTTCTGCAATGCGCTCTACGTGGGGCTACCCTTGAAGAATATCCAGAAACTGCAGCTAGTGCAAAACGCAGCAGCTAGGGTTTTATCCGAAGCTGCCCGATGGGAGCACATCACACCCATTCTGAAAGAGTTGCACTGGCTGCCTGTTCATTTCTGGGTCCAATTCAAGGTGCTGGTTTTGACCTTTAAAGTCCTTAATCATTTGGGCCCGGGTATCTGAGGGACCGCCTGCTCCCAAGGGTTGCTGCCCACTTGACGAGGTCATCTGAGGGTGCTCTGCTTTTGGTGCCGACAATGAGGGAGGCTCGGCTGTCGTGTACTCGGGACAGGGCCTTCTCTGTTGCTGCCCCCAGACTTTGGAATGCTCTCCCAGTGGCCATTTGCTCCTCAGACTCCATCACAGTTTTTAGAAAGCTTGTTAAATCTTGGCTTTTTTTATCCAGGCTTTTACATGATTGTTTTTATTGCTGCTTCTATGTGTTTTTACCCGTGTATAGTTTTTTATGCTTGTATTTTATAGATTTTAAATTTGGTTTATTTTTATATTTTTAGCTTAATATTTCTATTGTCATTTTATTGTATGTTTTTTTAACTTTTGTAAACCACCTTGAGATTGTTTTTAATGAAAGGCGGTATATAAATCCAACAATAAATAAATAAAATAAAATCACCACCCCCACAGGCTGCACTGCTGGGGGGAGTGCCAAAGTTTAGAGGAGCTGGTGCTGCCTCCGCTACCGGCAAGCGACCTTCTCGTCGCCACCCGAGCTGCCCTTAGAAATCTTTTCAAGGCAGGATTCCCCTATTGTTCCTGCAGGCAACACACCAAGTGGGAATTGACAGGAAAGCAATGATTGCTCAGCTCTAGGCCTGGATGCTGCCCTTTGGAGGCTCACTGATTACCAGCGAGGGAGCAGTCAGGGCCAGGAAGGAAATTCTGCAAGAATATGGAATGTTTCTTGCCATGCCATGCAGCTGAAAACACTAGAAGATTTCCTGCATGGTTGGGCACCAGGTTCAACATAAGCAGTACAGACTGCGTAAAGCTGCATGTAATTTAGGAAAGCCACCATATTCAGCTGTAAGTGGGCCACAGATTTAGAGCCACATTCATCATTAACAGTGGTGAGCAACCACACCTTTGTGTCCTCTTGATTATTTAGGAGCTGGTGTGGCAGAGTGATTAAAAGAAGAGACTGAATTGCAACTCAGGACTGCATCAGTTTGAATCTCACCTCTGCCATCAACTGGAATAGAAGGAATAATCATAACCTATCAGGTTGCTGTAAGGACGGCATCAAAGTACTATGCATACACAGGGACCCTAATGTCACTAGCCCTGTTTGAGTGTTCTGTAACTGAACATGTTGTATCTCAGGGTGAAGGGAAGTGTGCCAGCCAGCAGGTGCATAGGGACAATGGGGCAAGGAGGGATGAATGTCCTTGGGCTATGGGGATGGGGGGGCACCAAGGTGTACCCCGGGATTAACCTCACCACCTCACTCTATTGTCCGCATTTCTTCCCCCCGTTCTTGCAGCTGTGGCATCCCGCCACTCACACTGTCACCTTGTTCTTCCCCACTCGCCACACTCCCTCCCCTCTGCCACAGAGGCCAGGTGCACAGGCATGCGCTGGGAAGGAAAGCGCAGTGGCCCCCTCACCCTCTCCAGCCCACAAAGCACTGGCTTCACACCAGCTGGATGCAGGAGAAGACCTGGTCTTGTGTTAGCAAGCATGCATTGTCCCCTTTGCTAAGCAGGGTCCACCCTGGTGTCCATCTGTATGGGAGACTACATGCATGAGCACTGTAAGATATTCCCCCTCAGGGGATGGGGGCACTGTGGGAAAAGCACCTGCATACTTGCATGCAGAAGGTTCCAGGTTCTCTCCCTGGTATCGCTAAGATAGGGCTGAGAGAGAGACTCCTGCCTGCAACCTTGGAGAAGCTGCTGCCAGTCTGTGTAGACAATGCTGAGCTAGATGGACCTATGGTCTGACTCAGTAGAAGGCAGCTTCCTAGGTCCCTCTGTGTGCTGAAAAGGGCAAGGGGGGCTGCCACACTTTCCTTCCCAGTACACACCTGCATATCTGGTCTCCACAGCTGTGGAAGAAAGAATCAAGGCATCAAACAAATGGGAGAAATGCCACCACTGGGGGAGGGGAGAGAAGTGCCAGCAGCAGGTGGGGGAGAAACGTGGTAGCAGTTCCCTGGACTACCACCCAGCCTGCTATGTCTCTGCCAGTTAGCCACTCCTCCTGGCACAACACACTCCATGTCCACATCACTGATCTCCCCACATTCAGCTTGTGGCTGCAGAGGCAAGCCCTGAACTCAGGCAAAGTTTATCCTGTCATTGGTCAACCCAACTGCCCAGTGTTCCAAATCACAGGGAGAAACTCTCCCTGGATTCAGTGCTTGCATCTACAGACACATGCTGAGTGTAGGCAGAGCAGAGGACAGAGCTATTACTAGCTGGCACACTCCCCTTTACCCTGTACCTGGATACAACATACCATTTTGGGGATGCCTAAGCTACCTCGCAGGGTTGTTGTAATGATAAAATGGGGATGACTGCATCTGAGCTCCTTGAAGGAAAGATGGGCTAAACATGTAGTAATGGATTTTCTAGCACCTCTGACATCCGGCTCTCCCGATGGTGTAATGAAATGTCAAAGCACCTACTTAGCTTTCATCTAGCTTTCATTGTAGTATTTCGTCTCTCTTTCTGGTACGTCAATCATGTATGACAGGTCAGCCAAAAGCAGGGAATTGCCTCCCCAGCTACTTTGCAAGCCTGATCTTATTGCCATGGATACTGCTGCTGACTGCAGTCGTTCTGCCACTATGGCCAGATTTTCTCACAGGTGCAGATCTTTATGCATATAATAGAATAGAATTTAATTTTCAGGCAGATGCTGTTTACAGAAAACGATTGTGAAGAGTCTGTCTTTGCTTAGGGTTACGCTTTAGCAATGCTGTCTCCGATCTTCTTGTAATTACTTTATATTGTCTAATTTTTATTTAAGTCTGCTGTTGGATCATTCTTTCAAACTGCAGCATGCAGAATTCTTGGAGGGATGCCCATTCTCTTATCTACTTCCATCTCTTTCTCTGTTGCTGTGGAGAAATGTTTGAGAGTCAAATTGCTTGGTTAATATCTGCTGTCTTTCTTTAATGAAAGGATGGCCTTTAATGATCTTGATAAGGCCAGTGCTGATAAGGAGCATATAGATGCTTGCAACCTTCTGACATTTGCACAGTTATTAGCCGTACAAAATAATTTGAATATAGGAATCAATATACTTTGAGTAGCATTTCACCTGGATTGATCCACCTAACTAACAATCTATTGGATGAACCAATGAAATGCAACAACCTGTTCAGGGAAAAGGGGGTGGGGGGAGAGAAGAATGTAACATGTAACAAATCTACAAAGGCAACCATTGTCAAGTTCAGATGCATACAAGCACATATTACTTTTATGCATCTTATAGGGGGATATAGAAATGTGACAGACAGATAGACAGAAAGAATTTGGAGAAACAGCCCCATTTCAGTGAATAAAGGGGTAAAAAAAACCTCAAGCTACCCAGAAGAGCAGTAGTGGGATCAGCCTCGATCCCAGCACTTCACACGAGTAGCCCTACCCAGGTAAGGCTGCCCAAGGCTGGGTGTGGCTGCTTGTGTATTATTATGGTTCAGGGGTGGCCAGCCTAACAAGCTCGGGGGGGGGGGGCACTGAACAAGAGGCAGTTGCCTCCAACTCCTGGCAGCTCCATTGCTCTTCTCTCTTCATTCATCCCTGCATCTTGTTCAGCGCCCCTCCCCAGCTCATTAGGACCGACAGCTCCTGCTGTGGTTCCGTATAATCTGGAACTTAGTCGTACAAAACAACAAGGTAGTGGTCCTGAACAGTGGTGCACCCAGGTGTTTGGGAGCCCGGACCTGAAGGGCTTCGGAGTGCGCCCCCCATCACAATGGGGGGGGGGGGAGGAAAAAGTCCCCGCTTTTGCAGTGTAAAAAAAAATGCTGCTGCCTGGCAGTGGCACTAGCTCTGGGGAGGGGGGGCAAGGGGGGAGAGTTCCCCTTTAACGAGATCTTTACCCAGGGGGAGGGGGAAATGGGGCACAGCGGTGGTGGTTGCAGGTAGCGAGGTGAAGAGGGGAGAGTTACCCTGTTACCAACCAGAATGGGAGGAGGCGACCTTCCAGCTCCACTCCCTCCTCCCAAGTGAATGGACGGCCTCTCGCCTCTCTGCTGAGCATGCCGATTCCGGCCTTCCTGCATGTGGAGGAAGCAGAGAGGCCCATCCAGTCATTTGGTAGGAGGGAGTGGAGCTGGAAGGAGGTTGCCACCTCCCATCCCGGACAGTAACAGAGGAACTCTCCCACCCTCCCTGCAACTGCCACCACCGCACCCCATCCCACCCTCCCTGGGTAAAGATCACGCTAAAGGGGAACACTCTCCTCCTCATTCCCCCCACCCTCCCTGCAGGTAGTGCTGCTGCATCACAGCCACGGGGTTTTTTTAAAGGCATGCTGGAGTGGTGCCGGTGTAGGGGCAGCAGCAGGGTGGCATTGAGTGGTTGCAGGAAGCCCCCTCGGACCTTTTGATGCCCCTCCAGTGCTAGGAGGCCATGGGCCAGCACCCCATGGCTCGGGGGTAAGAGCACCTCTGGTCCTGAATGACTGAGAACTCTTTCCGGGATTTGGAATGTGCTATATGCCTCAAAGTTTAGGGGAGTTTGAAACAGTTTGAATCTGTGCAAAAGGAGAGGTGAGCTAATCAGCCGCCCACATGATTGCCGGCTCCGTGATGGAGTTGGAGGGGGCTGGGGAGCTCGGGGGCTGTGCGGCCCCCAGAAGCTTCAGTATGCCCTGCACGAGTGCGCAGGGCATACTGGGGAGACCCCTGGAGCTAGGAGGCAGCTTTTCGCCTCCCCTCCTGGGGTCTACTCATGAGTAACCACAGCACGGAGCTGTGCCACGGCTACTCACGATTTTTAAAACCAGGTTTATGGAGCCATCGCTCCACAAACCTGGTTTTAGGGGAGGGGTACTTAGGCGGGTTACCCGCCTAGGAACCACCAGGCTCGCAGCCGAGCCCAGTGGTTCACATGATGGGGTGAAATCGGGGTAGCCTCCGCTAGTCCGATTTCACCCCAATGTGTGAATAGCTTCCTTATATGCCCAGTGAACAAAGACAGTAGATTAGTTATGATTTCCACACTCCTAGTAGTGCTTAAGAGACAGCAACCAAAAAGCAAAGGCTGAAACATTTTAGCCTGCCTCGCACATCATTAGTGAAATCTCTCAGGTTGGCTCAGATTCCAGAATCTTTCTTACTAGGGAGATGATGAGCAGCATGAAGCAGAAGGCACAGCTTGATGTTCTAACTCCACACAGCTCTTGCAATGCCAACCGTTTGAGAGAAATCCTGATTTGACTTGACAGCTGGATAAATATGATGGGAAGTCTCTGAGGGAGAATAAAGTCCAACCTGATCCATTTTTAGCCTACGTTCTAGAAGGCTTGTGAGAGCATTCAGCATTCCGTGTGCGTCTGTCCATGTGCCTGTGTTCGTCCATGTGTCCATCTCTGTGTGTGTCCCCCCATATCAACTTTGCAATGCCTGGACCAATATGAACCAAATTTAGGGACACATAGGGACACCTCAATGGCATAGTTTGTGATGATGTCACCCACTCCATTTCAACATGGCAGATGTATGAACATTTGAGGAGCACGTGGGCTAACTTGTGGATTGTCTAACTGATTTGAAACAAATTTGGTACAGCTATAGTGAGTGACACACAGAGACACCTCAATGGTGTGGTTTGTGATGATGTCATCCACACAAATGTAAGATGGCAGACACATGAACATTTGAGGTGCAATTGGGCTAACTGGTTAACTACCTAACTGATTTGAACCAAATTTACTACAGGTGTAGGGACACATAGGGATGGCTCAAGGGTATAGTTTGTAATGATGTCATCCACACTGATTCAAGATGCTGGACCCATGAATGTTTGAGGTGGAAGTGGGAATCGATTTGGACCAAATTTGGTACATTTGTAGGGACACATAGGAATACCTCAAATACCTAGTTTGTGATGATGTAATCCATCCCAATTGAAGTTGGCAGATGCATGAACATTTGAGGCACACACAGGCTAATTTGTGAACTGTCTAACCAATCTAGACCAAATTTAGTCCAGTTGTAGGGAAGTTAAAGTAGGCATCAAAACATAACATGACACCTTCTTGCCTAGTGATGACAAAACCGAAAAGAAAAAAACACCAGACATTCTGCTCAACTAATATTCAGTGTTTGACAGGCTGTTTATTCCAACAAAACCCAAAGTATGCATAAATCAGAATAAAGGTGATTTTCATGAAAGAACCAGCTGCATTACAAAATTTCTACTTTTTAGTTTATATAAGTGACAGGAATAATTTTTGTTTTGTTTTTAGATGTGGAGGGTTTTCCTTATCAACCATTTGCCATTTGAGAGTTTGGTTTAACATGAATGGATCTGCAGGTAGATATAAATGTAATCTTAAAAGTAATAATGTTTTATTTCCGTCATCCTTGAAAGACTTGTAACCCACACAATATTTTCTGTATGCTAGATAAAATAACAACGGGAGACTTTCTTGGTTCCCTGGGCTAAATGCTGATTCAGACACTACTAAATTGCTGCATGCAAAATGGTCTGCTGACAGTAGGATGACATGTCCACGTGGAGAAAGAAATATTGTTCTTCCCCTTTCCCCATAATGTCTAGTTAAAGTCACTGCATGACATGATCTTGTCAACATGCTGTGACTGTCCTTTTCCCCGCGTCACTGACTGTCTCTACTGGGAGACATGAAATTTGCAGCACAATGACATCATGTCACACAAGTTTCACTAGACATTACAAGTGCACCCTGAACTAGTCATTCCTCACAATGCTAGAGTTCTGATGGGTGCATAGCATTCCCCTGCCTGTACAGACTTCCTCATTCACATCAGTAGGACAGCTGTATATGCACACAAAGTGTATCAATTGCTCTGCACACAGAGCTGGATTACACTCCTAGAGTCGGCTTAATATGTCATTTTTACATGCTGAAGTATTGAGATTTCTTCAAGTAATTGCACACTGTGGACCAATTCATAAGCTACTGGACAGGTGTGGCTATCACTTCTGTATAGGTGGATCCCATTCTACTCCAGTAATTTCTGAATTACAGGATTATGTTGAACAGACAGATCATGTGGGAGGCTCCTTCCTGGAGGCCACGCCTACCTGGAGACCAACAGTGGAAATGTGGGGACTTCTTGTATGAGCTGCCTTTGCCATGTAATTCTGCTATTCAACTATTACTAAATCAGTAGGTAATCCAGCCATGAACATAAGAAAAGCCCTTCTGGATCGCACCACCTGCCTAGTCCATCACTGTTTCCCACAGTGGCCTACCAGATGCCCTGGAAGCCACACAAAACCAGGAGGTGAAAGCATGCCCCCTCTTCTGCTGTTGCTTCCCTGAAACTGGTTTCTGAAGGCATCTTGCCTGTGCCTCTGAACACGGAGGTAGCCTAAAGCTGAAAAACTGAAAAAGGACCTGGTTGGGTTCAACCTAATGCACAAGTGGCATCGGAACTAGGGCCTAAGGGGGAAATTTTGATTGGATAAAAACTTCCAAGAGCTTTTAGCTGGATCCTAACTATTTAAAATCTTCTCCTACTAGGGTGGGACCACACCTTTGAAGCTGGAGGACATCAGTATATGGCCATGCTGACAGGATATGCAAATTTATAGTAAGTGTTTATGCCATCTTTTTTATTATTTACGAGAAGTGTTATGAGGATATTCAATATATTTATATAAGCATAGAACAGCTAGCATGTTGATACATCATGTCAATACATCTGAGTATAAATACTATCTGCATGGCTGGATTGCTGTATATCTGCTCTTATTTATTATATATTTATTTATTATTAATTATTTAAAAATTTATACCACCCTTCCAAAAGGCTCGGGGCAGTTTACATTAAAACACCATTAAAATCAATTAACAAAACAAAAATTATAAACTACATAAAATAAAAATTAACAATTAAAACATCATAAAACACCAATTAAATAGCCAAAACAGTTTAAAAACAAGTTTTTAAAAGCTGAGAAAGCTTGGTTAAAGAGATGCATTTTCAGTAGTTTCTTAAAAATTGCCAGAGATGGGGAGGATCGTATCTCAGCAGGGAGCGCATTCCACAATCTTGGAGCAGCAGCTGAGAAGGCCCGTCTCTGTGTAGCCACCGAACAAGTTGGTGGCAATTGGAGACGGACCTCCTCAGATGACCTCAATGGGCGGTGGGGCTTGTACTGAAGAAGACGTTCTCCTACATAACCAGGGCCCAAGCCGTTTAGGGCTTTGTAAGTTATAACTAGCACTTTGTATTTTGCCCGGAAACCTATTGGCAGCCAGTGTAGGTAGCTCCATCAACAGAGAAAAAACGTGGTCTCTCCGAGATGACCCAGAGACCAACCTGGCTGCCGCATTCTGAACCAACTGAAGTTTCCGGACTATGTACAAAGGCAGCCCCACGTAGAGTGCATTACAGAAGTTCAGTCTTGAGGTTACCAACAAATGTACCACTGTTTTGAGGTCATTGATCTCGAGAAATGGGCGCAGCTGGCGTATCAGCCGGAGCTGATAGAAAGCACCCCTGGCCACCGCTTCAACCTGAGAAACCAGAGAGAGGTGTGAATCCAGAAGTAGTCCCCGACTGTGAACCTGTTCCTTTTGGAGAAGTGTGACCCCCATCTAGAACAGGCAGATCAAAATCGTCTCTAGAGTTCTGACCTTGCACAATAAGTACCTCTGTCTTATCTGGATTCAGCTTCAGTTTATTCTCCCTCATCCAGCCCATTACTGCTTCCAGACAGGCATTTAGGGAGGATATGTCAACTCCTGAAGAGATTGACATGGAGAAATAGATCTGGGTGTCAACAGCGTACTGGTAACACCCAGCTCCAAATCCCCTGATGATCTCTCCCAGAGGTTACATGTAGATGTTAAAAAGCATTGGAGAAAGTATGGAGCCTTGAGGAACACCATACTTAAGCTCAGATTTTGAAGAGCAACAATCCCCAATCGACACCATCTGAAATCTGTCCGAGAGGTAGGAGCGGAACCACTGTAGAACAGTGCCTCCTGCCCCAAACATTCTCAGACGTTCCAGAAGGATACTATGGTCGATAGTATCGAAAGCTGCCGAGAGATCCAAAAGTCACACTTCCTCTGTCAATTCCCAATTGGAGATCATCCATCAGGCCAACCAAGGCAGTCTCCACCCCATATCCCTCCTGAAAGCCAGTTTGAAATGGGTCTAGATAATCAGTTTCCTCCAAGACCGCCTGGAGCTGAGAGGCCACCACCCTCTCATTCATCTTGCCCAACCATGGGAGATTGGAAACAGGCCTATAATTGCTCAACTCTGAGGGGTCTAATGCAGACTTCTTTAGAAGTGATCTGATAATTGCCTCCTTAAGACAAGGAGGCATCCTGCCCTCCCTTAGAGAGGCATTTATAATTTCCACCAGGCCAACTACAACAGTCTCCCTGCTAGATTGAACAAGCCATGTTAGACAAGGGTCAAGAGAACAGGTGGTAGGCCTCATCACCCCAAGCAGCTTGTCCACATCCTCAGGAGTCACAAACTGAAACTGATCCAGTCGAATCACATAAGAGGAATAGTTGGACACCTCCAGTTCAAACATCAAATTAATGGTGGAGTCTCCATCTAAGTTGGCCCGAATCCAAGAGATTTTATCTGCGAAAAACTCTTTAAACACATCACAGCTGGTAACTGATGATTCCAAATTCTGGTTCAAGGGAGGGGGCGCAGATACTAGTCCCCTCACAACCCTGAACAACTCCTCTGGACATGAACTCACAGAGGCAATACAGGCAGAAAAGAACCGCTTCTTTGCCACACGTATTGCCTGAGCATAGATCTTTAGATTTGCTCCATGTTGTAATCTGTCAGATTCGAGTCGAAGCTTTCTCCACTTGCGCTCCAGTCACCTACCTTGCCGCTTCAGCCCCCGTAGATCTTCCGTATACCAAGGGGCCAATTTTGAAGCGGGTCGGAGGGGACGCTTAGGACCAATCATGTCTACTGCCCTGGTGAGCAAGTTGTTCCAATTCTCAACCAGGGCATCAACAGGATCACCAGCAGAGTCAACATTGAATCCCTCCAAGGCTTCTTGGAATCCCACCGGATCAAATAACCTCTTCGGGCGGACCATTCTAATAGGCCCCTCGCCTCTGCGGAGGTGGGAAGTGGTTGTAAGTCCAACCTTAACCAGATGGTGATCCGTCCATGACAATGGTGATATCACAGGGGTCCCCAACCAAGGAACACCAACCTGATCAGAATAAAAGACCAAATCAAGTGTGTGACCTGCCATATGTGTCGGTCCAGAGTCCGCTTGGGATAGGCCTATAGTTGTCATGGCCGCTATGAACTTCTGAGCTGCCCCGGAAAAGTTGGTCCCAAAACGAACATTGAAGTCCCCCAGTACCAGAAGTCTGTGAGACTCCAACACAAGTTCCGCGACCAAGTCTGTGAGCTCAGTAAGGGACTCTGTTGGGCAGCGGGGTGATCAGTACACCAACAGAAGTCCCAATCTATCCCTGGTCCCCAAACTTAAGTACACACATTCAATATGGTCTGATAACCTAACAGGGATCCTGGTAAGGGAGATGTTATCCTTATAGACCACAGCCACTTCACCTCCCCACCCTCATCCCCTCACCTGCTCCTCTACAGAATACCCTGGAGGAAGAAGCTGGGACCAGACTGGGCCACCAGCCTCCTCCAACCAAGTCTCAGTGATGCACATCAGGTCGGCCCCTTCATCCATGATCAAATCATGGATGAGTTCAGATTTATTTTGGACCGACCTGGCATTGCAAAGGAGCAAGGTAAGGCTACGTGGGTTACTGGCAGTAAAGAGCTGAGAGGGCAGCTGGAAGGGAAGACGGCTATTAAATTTCTGGCTCCCCTTCCCTTGAAATGGCCTGCTGACCTGCCAACACTACTTCTTTTATTCCCCACCACCACCGGAATAGCTGCCCAGCATTCCACGAAGGCGCCCCCTGTCTCCCCATCTCCAGACAAACCTAAACACATTACAACTACTTCAACCAAGTCTCAATAACAAAGCTGGCACACATACTACAACTCCTCTTCAAACAGCCAGCTAAAAATGGTATAGCCCAGCTCTCAGGCCGGCCCCCTTTGGCAGCTGCCCCCCTGCAGGCTTGCTGCACTGCCTATGGCAGCCCCCTTCCTTATAAAGCTTCCAGGGCCCTTCCTCTCACAAAGGACTCTGAGCAAGGCTGTCGTAATCAATCAGTGCCCGCAGGTAATGTTAGTTCAGGCACTTAGAGGAAAGAAGGTTCCCAATCAGTCAGCAGTGTTGTGCTGGTCTGAGTTGTCCTGGCCAGCAGACCAAGAGTGGAGGAGGCAGCTGAGAGTCTCCACGCTGTCCAGCAAAGGAGGCTAGATGATAAACAGCCAAAAGCTCACCTCCTCTGATCTTCTGCAGATACCAGGGGTGTAACTACCATTAGGCAAGGGGAGGCAGTCATCTTGGGGCCCCACTGCCTCAAGGGGCCCCCCAGAGGCACACCACATGACTCCCCGCCCACCCGTGTTGCACCCCCTATGAATTATGTTGCGTCTCTTGGAGATCGGCAGGAGCAGAGAGTAAAAGAAACTCAATTCAATGTGAACTAAGTATTCACCGTATTCATAATGGGGATGTGAGTGTGAGTACACTATATATTGTGAAATGCGTTTGTGTGTGTGTATCAGCGGGGGCCCCATCTTAAAATCTTGTCTCTGGGCCCACTCCAACCTTGCTACGCCCCTGTCAGATATTGTCTGTGGCAGCCCCCTTCCTTATAAAGCCTCCAGGGTCCTTCCTCTCACGAAGGACTCTGGGCAAGGCTGATGTAATCAATCAGTGCCTGCAGGAGATGTTGGTTCAGGCACTTGGAGGAAGGAAGGTTCCCAATCAGTCAGCAGTGCTGTGCTGGTCTGAGTTGTCCCAGCCAGCAGACCAAGAGTGGGGGAGGCAGCTGAGATTCTCCACGCCATCCAGCAAAGGATACTAGATGATAAACAACCAAAAGCTCACCTCCTCTGATCTTCTGCCCATTATCATGTGCATTTTACCTTTTAATATTTTGTATACTATGTTATGCATCTGGGGAGAGAGGAAGAGTAGACTTGCTTGTAAATGAAGTTGTGTTAAAAACTTAGAAGGTATAAACATGCATGCTTGCTATTGGTGCTATGGGATGATAATGGTAGTTTATGTATTAGTATCAGTGGTATTCTTCACTAGTGGCATTTATGTATTGAGAGAGTGTAGTATCTCTTTACAGAGATAGTTTTAAATCTTAGTAATTGCAAACTAAACACCTGGCTCCATATGAGAGCATAACTGCTGCTTGGGGACTACAAGTATTCCTATAATAGTACTACTGAGGAAGGCCTACTATAGGCCGAAATGCATTTGGAGAAAAAAGGAAGGATATTCCCTATATATGGACTGCAGTGGATGTCAGTGCCCCAGAAAGGACTGTGTACAATTCTGGTCATCACATCTAAAAAAGGACACTGTAGAACTGGAAAAGGTACAGAGAGAGCAACCAAGATGATCAGGGGCCTAGAGCACCTTTCTTATGACGCAAGGCTTCACCACCTGTGGCTATTTAGTTTAGAAAAAAGATGACTGCAGGGAGACATGATAGAGGTCTATAAAATCATGCATGGAGTGGAGAAAGTGGATGGAGATAATTCTTTTCCCTCTCACATAACCCTAGAACCAGGGGTCATCCCATGAAATTGATTGCTGGGAAATTTAGGACCAACAAACACAAGTATTTTTTCACACAACATATAATCAGCTTGTAGAATTCTATGCCATAAGATGTGGTGACAGCCAACAACCTGAATGGCTTTAAGAGGGGCAGGCCCACAGGGCAACAGGGCATATTCCTGTGCACCCCTGTGCCCTGCCGCACTCAGCAGCAGTGAATACTTGCCCCCTTAATTACTCATTCTGCTCAAAACCCAGTGCCTTCCCCACATACATTCTACCACCCTATCAGTGCCTCCAGTCCTGCCCTGAAGAGGGGTTTGGATAACTTCATGGAGCAGGGGTCTATCAATGGCTACTAGTCGGAGGGCTATAGGCCACCTCCAGCCTCAGAGGCAGGATACCTCTGACTACCAGTTGCAGAGGAGTAATAGCAGGAGAGAGGACATTAACTCCTGCCTGTAGGCTTCCAGAAGCTTTTGGTGGGCCACTGTGTGAAACAGAATGCTGGACTAGATGGGCCTTGGGCCTGATCCATCAGGGCTGTTCTTATGTTCTAATTTGAATTTTATATGATCATCTGATTTAAGGACAACTGGTCTTCAAACTTTCCAGTAACTAGATTTATGTAGGACTGACCCATGAGTCATGATATTTTTTGTATCTTCATTTGGGGGGTCTTGGCAGCAAGGCTGTTTGGGGGGGGGGGTGTTGGAATTTATTACATATTATAATATAATATATTATATATTATATTTTCATTATTTACAACATTGATAGTTTTTTTTACCTTCCATGCTTACTATTTTTACTTAAGTATCTAGGTGGTTAGACAGTGGTGAGTTCTTTGGGGATTTCTGGTTGCCTATAGCTATCAGGACCAGTAGCAATCAATAGACTTATCCTCCATGAATTTATCTAAGCCCTGCTTAAAGCCATCCAAGTTTTATGTGGCAGAGAACTCTAGAGATTAACTCTGCACTGTGAAAATAAGGAAATGGGGGAAGAGCACCACTCACATAAACATGGATCAGGCCTGTGAATGTGGGTGGGGGGAGTGTATGTATTTTGACACTTCAGCTTCTGAGGGGGGTTGTGTGTATGTGTGTGTGTGTTTGTTTTTGTTTCTGTTTTGTCCTTATGCAGATCTTATTTTGAGATACAAATGAGATTCAGGTACACAAAACTAGATTCTCCATGACAGTATGTTTGGTTGGACAGTTTATAACTTCAGTATGTTCTAGAGATTATTCACATGTGGCACTCCAATAATGTTAACAAGTAATTCCTCCCAGTGCATATACCCTAATTACCTTCAGCAGTTTGATCTTGCCAAAAATTGTGACTTTTCCTGGTAGAAATCCAAGACTTGTTTTATTTTTGGAGACTGAAAATGCAACTGCAGAAGGAGATTCACTCATCACACTTATTTCCTAGAGGTCTACTTGTTCATCAGAGGTTCTTTTATACATACCCAATGAAATTAAAACCAGTATCCAAAATCTTCCCCATAGCCTGAGATGATTCAGTCATATATAGCTGCTGTCTCATCATATTTGTATATAGTAGTAGCAGCCCGTCCAGGCAGAGCGGGGGTGGGGTGAGCAGTAAACAAGCCTCAGGTGCAGCTCATTTCCACTCACCAACCTTTGTCCCAGCTGCCTCATTCTGCCTCTCCTCCCACGCCACTGTGTTAACCCCAGGCGCACGTGGGCGGCTCATTTGCCCATTGCCCCAACCCAAGTGAATGAGCAGCCTGCACGTCTGGGATTACCACGATGGCAGGGGAGGTGAAGCAGAATGAGGCAGCCAGAGCAGGGAGAAGTGAATGGGAATCAGCTGCATCTGAGGCTTGTTTACCCCCACCCCCTGCTCCACCCATACAAATCATTACTGGCATAGAGATGTCAAATATGCATTTCTCCCTTACATTCAAGTTGATCAAAGTTCACTGAATTATATCACCTGTTCTCATTTATAAAATGCTGCCATAGATACAAGAGGTCGGGGAGATGGAGTGAGATGAAACAATAGTTGGACTTGAGACTATGTGGACTAAAACATTCAAAAGCCTAGAACAACCTGTTTTTGAAAGCACAAATTCCAAAAGCTTCACACAAACACATCCCTGCTATCACATGTCTCCCTTTAACCTAAAGGCCACTGAGGAAGGAAAAAAAAAATCCTGCCAGAGATTTTGAAGTGAGGTTTGGGCTTATCTCACAGCAGTTCTTAAAAATGATAAACAAGTCTCCAGCTGCCATCCTTTATCACTTACTGAAGATTTAGTTGCCTGGCATATGGGGAAAGCATCATTAAAGGGCTATGCTTACACATACACACTGCAGACAATTCTTCACACTCTTGATCAACTACAGGTAGTTTGGCTCTGCAGCTTTATTTTGAGTGCATAGGCACATTAACACTTCCATAGCCTAAAGCAAAAGACATTCTTTGGTTCATTTCTCAAAGATTCTCAACAAAGAGTCACAAACCATCCAGAATTCCTATACTGCCCAGACGGGTCAGATGGGGTGGTATAGAAATATAATGAACAAAATGTCCAGTGGGCCCTGCCATGCATGGATGGAGGCCTTTGGGCCACCAACAACATTGTCTGCATGTACCCCACACCAGAGGCCTCTGAGCATATGTAGTGAGGTCCCTAGAACAGCATGCAATTTCATCATCATGTTCAATGATGTGTTGGAGGACTTAGAAATGTGCATGGGGGCTTAACAACATGAACTCAGGCCTTGTCAGAAGTTTCCAACAGCTTCCATGAAGTCTTGTTCAGTTCAGACCCAATTCTACCCTGACCCAAACATCAAAATTCAGTGTACATTCTGGTTGGTGGGAAATTCAGAATGCCGCTTCCTGCCTCCGCGCCTGAGCAGTGTGGCGGGGGGTGGGGTTGTGCACCCAGCCTGAGAAGCAGGCATGGAGGCTGCCAACTTGGCCCCCTCCACATGACCAGGGTCTGGCCAATCAGGAGAGGGGGCGGGGGAAGAGCTAGCCCAGCAGCTTCCATCTTCGTCAGTCTCTTGGCTGCCCGGCTGTCCGATGGCCCAAGATGACGTTGGTCTGGTCCAACTTGCTCCCGAGGACATGTTGGAGGGGCCAGGGGGCCCCCCTGTGCTTCAACAGGGCATGTAAGAAAGTAAATGAGGTGGTTGGGAGAGTGATCACCGCCTTAGGTGGGGCAGTAATACAGCACCCTGACATACGGGTGCAGGACGTAGCCCTGTACGTGGGGGCGGGCGGAGTGCATCTCTCTGACCAGGGGAATGAAGTGTTCATCCAGGACTTGCAGTGTAGTCTTCAGGAAGTGCTAGCAGGGTGGGGGAAGTGGGGCTAAACAGAGGTTTGCCCCACTTCTGTGGCAGGAGAGTGCGGGTGTTGGGTAGGTAGATTCAAGGATCAGTGTTTGGCTGGAGGGCCAGTTTGGGTGAAGGGTGGTCAAGGAACAACCTTTCAGGGCTTCGATGGCCCGTAGGGCTGGGAATGGGCCCCCACATGAGGGGTGGGCACGACTCACTGGCTCAGAGCTTTGATAGCTTGGGTTGGGGGGGGTGTTGGACCACCACCATCCCACTCAGTGGGGGAAACCCCACGGTGAGAGGAGATCAGGACCTGGAGCCTGACCAAATCAGGACCTGGCCCTTTGCCCTGGTGTGGGGTGTCCTTTACTAGGAAGGGCCACCACACAAGAGGAGTACCCACACTCTGATTAGTTGGGACCTCCTTGCAAGTGCTGTTATCTCTGTACAATAATAAAGTGGCCCTTATTTATTCCAACTAAGCGTGTCCTGTCTTCATTGGGGCCTGCGGGTGCAAGTATCCTTTCCAGGGGTTTTGTTGTTTTGTGAGCTCCCATCCCGATGCTCTGAAGACAAACATATGAACTGCAATTGAGTGTATTCTTCCCACATGACAGGTGCCTCCATAGATAGTCCTCTCTCTCCTCCCTTGAATAAGCTAGGAATACTACTACAACCATTTACACATTATATGCCTGCTGCACACACACGACATTAATCTCTATGAATACTGAAACGTACCATTTCTTTTTTAAAAAAATAAAGACAAATGCACATCTAAGGCATGTACATAAATGGAATTCATTACTCTTTTGTCTCCACTTCCTTGGCAGGGATTACCAAGCCTGGTCTTTAGAAATTGCTTGATTCACTTCCACAGGTAAACAGATTCATGATTTTCAAATACTTATGATGATGAGAGTAACGTAATGATCTAAACAAATAAGCATTTGTGCTACCAAAGCAGCTAATTTCGTTGAATATTTCATGCAATATTAGTATTAGGATTACTTGTTCCTTCTTATCAAGGAAATATGAATACCAAGAGAAAGCAGGTATAGTGCTGAGCTGGAAATAGAGCAAAAAAGATTCAGCCCCCCCCCATCTCTTCAACACACACACACACACACACACACACACACTTCAAAGTCAAGCCTGAAACTGCCTTCTGCATGAATCTCATCAAAAGCTATAAAATCCGCTCTGAACAGCCTCTCAACTATATTGTCTGAGTGCCAATTCCATAGAATAAGGTCATAAATAAAGGCACGTTTCTTTGGACAAAGTCCCATTGATGTCCCTTAGCCTCAGTGATGGGCCCAGTTCTTTGGGCGTGCTTCCTAGAGACACTCATCAAAGGTTATTTTTAGAAAACAGTCTAAACCATTTTTACTTAAGGAAAACCAACTAAAAAAGTGACTGAGCAAAAGGCCTTAGAAAATCCAAAGTCGGCATCAGAATTCCATTTGTACTTTGGAAGGGACCATTATTTCACCAGATGGGCCAATATTTTAAATCTCCCATAGGAGCAATCATGATCTGGAAGAATAAGGAAATACTTTTGGATATGGAAAGGGAGCATTAAATAAAATGACAGGCTATGAAATCTGGGGTCCTGGGGACACTTGAAAGAAATGATCCTCAAGGAAGAATAAGAACAGACAGCTGAAAGATGGAGACCAACCCAGAAGGGTACAATTATGTCCATGTTTTATGGAATGTTAGTGACAAGAAAGAAGTAATGAAAAGTTCTTTGTATTTTGTGGCTTGAGAGCTGTGTTGGAATGGGATTATGTTCTCCTTGAAAAGGTTATAGAGAAAATCTGGTGTTGATCTTCAATCTGCGTCTCCTTTGAAGCCTGATAGCAATAGCAATAGCAATAGCAATAGCACTTACATTTATATACCGCTCTATAGCCGGAGCTCTCTAAGCGGTTTACAATGATTTTAGCATAGATCTCTTAGCTCTAGTTAACACTGCCACGAATCAAATGCACCCTTACAAAGGTGCACACCACACACACAAAATAAAAATGGCCAAAGAAGCCCATCCAATGAGTATGGAAACAGGTTTCTTTTTTAATTCATCAGCTCTATTTCTGCACAAAAAGCTGTTATTGTCAATGGCCCAGAATCTAGCAGGGCTCAACAAGCAGTGCTTCTGCATACAGGCCTGCTCAACTTAGGCCCCCCAGCTGTTTAGGGACTAGAACTCCCATAATTGCCAATAGCCAGGGATTATGGGAGTTAGCTGCCAACATCTGCAGGAGGGCTGGAGTTGAGCAGCCCTGAGCACCGAAGAGATGAGCATCTGACAGCTCATACACTTCTAAGGCAAGAAGTAGTAAGGAAAGGGCACCAGGCTTATAGTCCAACCACCCTTTCTCCTTCTCTGCTTAACAGCTCTGCTCATATCAAAGTCCAGGAATGGCTCTGCAAACACAGCCATGGGCATCCTAAGGCATTGCTGGTTACTTTGCCAGTCTGATTAAATCCTGTAAACAATAATAACAGCAACAACACGTATAGCTTATTTGAGCAAATCATTAAGAAAATTGCCTGCTTTTCCATTCTTTTTAAATAACTAGAATTGCAGTAAATAGGACCACTTGAAATACAAATTAATATTGGCATTTGCAAACTCTTGATGATCTCTATGTGGTGTTTTCCAGCTTGCCTTTGCACTTGTAGTATTAGTAATGGTGTCAGTCAGTTTAAATCTCATGTCATCTTTTGGTCGTCCAGTGGTTTAGGGGATTTTGCTTGGTAAATGTTGATGAAATTTTTACTTACATAGCTCTCAAAATCAGGAAGGGCTTCAGGAAGAGATCCAGATGATTCAAATTAGCTAAATTAAAAGGAGTTGTAAGTCCATTTTTGTTCAGTTCAATTGCTTTTTACAATGCAGCAGGTAATTTGCGAGTCCCAGTAAATAGAACAAATGCTTCTGTTAGGTTAGGTTTATGGAGATTGCTCCCATCAAACAAATATAGCTCTTCAGAGATGGGAGCTTCTTAGGTATGGAAATCTGTTCTTAATGCTAAAATGTTTGCTGCGAGAAAACCTTTCTCTTCTAGTCTTCAAGATCAAAGTTCTTCTCTGGAAAATCAGCAAATACTCCTTTCAGTAAGTGGCATAAGTGCCACTGTGGTGAACACATCTTCTTGGAAGTCTGGCTCATTGATCTACCAAGTGCTTAAGCAGGCATTCAGCTCCATGCAGTGCACCCTCAGGCTCACTCTGTGAGAGGAGAGTGAGCCAAAAGTAGACAGAAGAATCTGCTGTGTCTTGCTAGTCTAGTGAGCTGTTGGGACAAATCGGAGAAGACAGCATGCAGCCCTTCAGGGATGAATTTCTACATGACTGCAATGTCTGGGAGCAGATGACAATATGACTGCACATAGCACTGAAAGTGGCACCATCTCTGCTGTTCCTAACACAGCCTGAAAAGTAGCTGTTGCACAACTTCATGATCAGGATCTTTGTAAGAAATTCAAAAGCAAGCAGCCACATGAGTAGCTAGATATCTTTGAACTCACATCTTAAGGCAGGGTGCACATTCCGAACTGCTTTGCTTCAACTTGTGCTAACTCCACATCTTAGACTGCTGATGTGAATTGAAGAGTAGAGACAGCAATGGTATCTGGTGGGGCAAGACTCTTTGGGACGTGACAAACACAACAGTTTTCCAGTTCATGGAAATAATTTTGGATTCTTTAGTCAAATTGTGACACAAGAGCATTTGGGAGGAAATCAACCTCGCATTTTAATGCTCCTGTGCACCAGTTAAGTGGGCTAAATGGTTAAGGCAGGGGTTCTCTCCCTTGGGTCCCCAGATGTTGAACCGCAACTCTCACCATTCCCAGCTACAATGGCCATTGCAGTCCAACAACATCTGGGGACCCAAGAGAGAGAACCTTTGAGTTAAGGAAGACACTTACCCTTCCCGAAATATGTCCCTGAGGGTCGAGCAGCCCTGAGGGTTGTGCTACAGAAGTGGGGAAGCCTCTGACTGCATTAAGAGCCATCTCCCACTGAGTCCTCACTTTATTAGGATGTCAGCTACTGCCTGTATCTTTGCCTCTTTGGGATGCCTTGTTTGTTTTTTCTTTCTTCATGTGGGTTGCTAGAGTTGTCATTCTTCAGGACTCAACTCCTTCCCCAAAGTCACCAGAAATTAAATTTCCAGGAGGATAATTGGATGCACCGTGTCTCTAGAGCACTTGCTTGTAAATGGGTACACAATATTAAGGTACTATCCAGTGCACAGCATATAGCAGGTGGAATCTAGACCACAACAATGTGTACTTGTGGGTGGGGTATGTGGGCAGGAATCCTTAGTATGAGAATTAGCTTTTACTAGTGTATCCCTATTTTCATCTGAGAAACATTGGACGGTATAGACTTGGCTCATCTGCTTTGGTAGCCTGGTATAGTGTGCTCTGAATGCATTTTACTACCTGCTTTCCATTTGTTACATGTTTGTAGTTAGAATTATAAACCATGCCTCCCAGGTTGTTTGGCCATAATCCCATACACATTCACAGGCAGTACCCTATTTTTATCAGTGAAATGTTGGAGGGTGTGTGATGAGGATCACTTTTGCAGTCATTTGGACAGGGTGCTCCACTGAACTAACAAAGTTGACAGTTTCATTTCCTGTATGTGTGATATGAACTTGGCACTGAGTCAACCAAACAGCACAGCACTTGGAAGAAAACTCTGGTGCAAGGTGCGAGTTAATTGTAATATTGCAAAGGGCAATGAAGGTCTGTTAATTAGAGGGACAGGAAAATATAGAGCACAATAATTTAAATATAGTCTGACTATACTGTTCTATGAGCACAGATCACCATAGCTGAGAGTGGCATTTATACAGAATTATCATGTATATAGAATAATTATTGTTATTACTGCAGTAGTTGCTGACATCTTCAGAAATAAGAAAAAAAGTGGCCTGCTGAGGTATGCTGAAATATAATCCCTTTTCATTCTGCTATGGACAAAACTCACCATGCATTAGAAGACACACACTGATTTCTATTAGTATTTTTAACTCCTGCTATCACCATCATAATTGAGGAGATATTTTGAAATGGAAATGTCTGACACTCTATATTTTATATTTTGAATAGATCTTTTACAATTTTACAATTTGGCAGTGTTTCCCATCCTCCCAGTTGATGATGTTGGAGATCTGTCCCCTCTTTTTAAAAAGAGGTCTTTGAATTAAGAATGACTTAATTCTGCTGACTCCCCACTACTGACTCCTCCTTTCTTCTGCTCAAGACCGGGTGCGGCATCCAAGCTCAGAATTTCTCCCTAATCTCTTCAGTGATAGAAATCAACACACACACTCCATTTGTGTTTTACAGGTCCATTTATGCCTGACAGGCCCAGGACTCAGCCATGAAGCTCCTCTTAGGAGGAGGAGGAGGAATCTTAGAAGGCTTCAGAGCCTGAGATTCATGAGAACCTCATCCTAGGCCATCTCAGGAAGTAGTAACTAGAGAAAATCTAGAGACAGAATAATTCCCAGAAACAGAACACCATCTATCACCAGTCCCTGGGATGTTCTCCCTGCTTGTTTCCTCAAAGTTCATTGAGTCTCCTCATCCTCACTGATGAGATGATGAGATCCTCATCCTCATCCCCATCCGAATTCATGATTCAGGGCCACAGAATCACTGCTTTAACTGTGATTTCCCTGGGAGGTAGAACATGAGCCACACTTTCCCCTTCAGCTATATTTCAGAACACAACAAGCTCCTGCCCAGTGCTGCTGGGGCAATATTGGCCTGGCCTCATTCCTCTGTAACCAGTTCCCGTGTGAGCTCTCTGTGGTCTTGACAGCGTGGCTGCAGTTTCAGACTCCTGTTGCCACTTATCAGTCCTGCTTCCTACCCAGAGGTATCAGGATTTCCTTACTAACTGAAAATACTTCATGGCTCCACTGGGCAGTGATTTCTCCCTGGTAGGAATGTGCATGGAACCAGGAGGGGGAGGTTCAAAGGCAGGGAGGGCTGACTTTAAGAGTGGTGGAGGGTGCACTTACCCCTCCGCCGGCACTCTGTTTGCAAGGGGACCATCAGGGCAGCAGCGTACCTCCCTGCCCCCGCCCCATTGCCTCCTCAGCCCCTATGTCACTGGAAGTACCTGACGCGCCTGCATGCGTCTGCGCTCACACGTCATGCTCGTGCAGGTGCGTCAGGTACTCCCAGTGATGTAGGGACCAAGGAGGCAATGGAAATACCCTGCCTCCCCAATGGTCCCTTTGCAAATGGAGCACCAGCGGTGGGGGGGGGGCAGAGGGAGGGATAAGTGCACTTTCCCCCACCCTTAAAGTCAACACCCCCACCTTCAAACCAGCAGTTCCATGCACATCCCTACTGCCTGGGCCTCAGTCTCAAACAGACATAGGCCTTCTCATAGGGCACCTGATGGACCTACCTGTGCTTCTTCACCACTCTCCTTGGATCCACTGGCATGTGTCTTCTGAGCTAGCCGCATTCTAGGAGCAAGTTGGAATGGCCATGCTTATGACTTCATTGTGTGCTTCAGCTGTCTGCTGGATCCCAGGACCACCCTGTCCTTGTAGCTGATTTCAGCCATAAATAACGCTAGTCCTCCCAACCCCATGGCTAAGTCCTTTTTGTTTCTCTGTGATTGTCTCTATTTTTCCTACCATTATCACCTGAATGATAATGAAAGGTGGAGAGTTGTTCTTGAGGTAGAAAGCATGAAATGTCTCCTTTGCTAAGCAGGGTTCACCTTAGTTTGTATTTGAATGATTGGCTGAATGTTGAGTGCTGTTAAGATATTCCTTTTAGGAAACAGGGCTGTAGCTCAGTGGTAAAGCATCTGCTTTGCATGCAAAAGGTCCCAGTTTCAACCCTGACATCTACAGGTAGGGCTTGGAGAGGCTGCCTAGGGGCATAGGGTCTATTGGACAATGGGGTACATTTGCAACCAGGCACAGAGGGTCAACGGGCCCAACAAGACTCTACAGACCCCTGGCCAGGGTGTGAAATTGCCCCCCCCAATGTTTATTCCCCCCCCCACTGCCAGTGGCATGACTCTCAATCATTGCCAGCAAGCTGTTTCTCTTTTTTCAAGCAGGAGGACGACTACTCTAATAGAAATTTGTAATAAACCCTCCCCACCCCGATAGCATACCTTCTTGTGAGGAAATTAGTCATTACAAAAAGTATTAAAAGCTTTAAAAATAATAAGAGGGAAGAAAAATGCTCTAACAACATAGATCTTTTGCTGTTTTCCCCTGCCTTTTCATTTGTTAGGTGCTGGTTGTTGGGCTTGAAGACTGCTTGTAGCCTAATCGTGTGTGTGAGAGAGAGAGGGAAGGAGGGGAGAGTGCACAAATGGGCAAATAGGGATAGGAACATAGCTAGGGGTTGTATGCACACATATATCAGGTCACAGTCATAAAGGAAAGGAAAGGTTGTGCCGTCGAGTTGGTGTCGACTCCTGGCGACCACAGAGCCATGTGGTTTTATTGGTAGAATACAGGAAGGGTTTACCATTGCCATCTCCTATGCAGTATGAGATGATGCCTTTCAGCACTTTCCTATATCACTGCTGCCTGATATAGGAGTTTCCCATAACACACACCAGCGGGGATTCGAACCAACAGCCTCCTGCTCTCTAGGCAGGTTGCTTCCCCACTGCGCCATTAGGTGGCCAGTCACAGTAGTAGGCATATGATAAAAATGTTTCTGAGCTAGGGGAATGTGTGTGCACAAGTATGTGTGTGAAAGTGTATGCATATATACACTTTCACTTGGAAATGTATGCGTATATAGTTCCCCTGCTAACTGGGCAAAGAGGCACCTTTTAACGTGATGATTCTCTTTATTTAGCAGGGGAGAGTAACTGGCCCTATCCACCCCCAGCACAGTACCTCCAGTGACTGTTGCTGTTGTCTATCTGATGTTTCTTTTTAGATTGTGAGCCCTTTGGTGACAGGGATCCATTTTATTTATTTATTATTTCTCTGTGTAAACCACCCTGAGCCATTTTTGGAAGGGCGGTATAGAAATCGAATTAATAATAATAATAATAATAATAATAATAATAATACATGAAGAGGCTGTGATATTATATGCACAGAAATGAAAGAAAGGGCATGCTAAGAATCTTGTTTTCATGATGTCCTTACAGTTTTTCTGCAGAAAATATATGGGGGAGGGAGGAAATAAAGAAGATGGGGAGAAACGGGGCTCATCTTCACTTTTTGTCCTTAGGCCCACTCCAACCTTGCTATACCCCTGAGGCCGCTTTCACACATAACAGAAAACCAGAGGCAAACATACCAGAGGTTTAAAAAGGTGGTAGTCCGAATGCAGAAAACCACAGATTTGTCGCTGAACTGTGAATCCATTTTAGCAATTTGTTCCTTAAGTCTGTAGTGTGTTTTGCCGCCAAGGCCTCGGGTTTGAAGACGGCATCGTGTCATGCAGATGCTGCCGCCATGTCTTAACTAGGGTTGAGGGTAGGAAGCTCTTCTCTCTCTCCTAATGAACTGATTACTGCGGCTGTCCTTCAAGCCATGCACGCAGTCAGTGCCTCCCCCTTTGCAGTCTCCCAGACTGCATATCAGATCATCTGAGAGTGCATGGTGTGGGGTGGGGGGATAAAGGCAAACTGCAGGCCCATTGGACATGCAGCTTGCCCTTGTGTGTGAAGGTCAGAGACTCCTGCCTGAAACCTTGGAGAGCTGCTGCCAGTCGGTGTAGACAATACTGAGCTAGATGGATCAATGGTCTGACTCAGTGAGGTCATTCACATGACAGGGGGGGAGGGAGAAGGTTCGGTAAACTCACCTTCCCCACCAGGCAGTGGTGGCTGGTCAGTAAGGGCAAGAGGGGCAGTGCCCCCCCCCCGCAACAAAAACAAACGCGTTAATAAAGGTTGAGACTTGCCAGCATCCAGGGAGCAGGGAAAGCAGGGAGCTTCTTCTAGACCCTTCTCCCCTGCCTATAACTTTTTGTTTTTGTCTTATTGGCTGGGACAGCTGCTACTCAAGCTGCTCCAGCCACTCTGATTCCTAGCGGGCTCCTCCTGGCACTGCCCATAGGAAGAACTGAAATAATGAGTTAAAATGCACTTCCTGGTTGCTTCAGGGGTTATATTTTAAATACACTTTCCTCTTCTTCCTGGTGGCAGCACCAGGAGGAGCCACCTAGGCATCAGATAGGATGGAGCAGCTTGAGTAGCAGTTGTTCCAACCAGTAAGACCAAAAGAGGAAGTTGCAGGCAGGGGAGGAGTTGTTGGAGGGAGCTCCCAGCTCTGGAGGATTCCCTGACTGCTGTTAAGTCTGATCTTTTACTGGCTTGTTTATTTGGTGTTGTGTGTGTGTGCAATCCCTGCTTTCTCCCTTCTCTCCCTTTTTCTGCTTTTCAGTTCTGCTTTTTACCCTTCCTTTCTGCTTTTTGCCTTTCTCACTGCTTTTTGGCCCTGGCTTTTTTGCTTTCTGCCTTCTTCCCCTGCACCTCACAAAATGTTTCTCTTTTCTACTTTCACCCCTGTTTTTTTCCTCTTTCTGTTTTCCTCAGTGCTGGCCCGCTGGTGTGGAGGTAAGTGGGGAGTAGGCTTCTGCCTCAGTGACCAGGTTATCCCCTGCCTCTCCTGCTCAAATGCCCACCAGCCGCTACTGCCACCAGATGAACGATTACTTGTTTGGGGAGTGCAGCGTGCAGCTCCAGAAGCCAGTATGATGCATTCCATGGCATGTGCAATGCACTGAGGGATTCCTCCAAGAATTTGGTGCTCTAGGCACTCATCTCTGTGTGCAGCCAGACTGGAAGCAGCCCATGCTTGCACTCAAGAAGGTAGCCCGGGTTAAGGGAGCCCTGGCTCCCTTAACCTTGGGTAACAGCCAGGCTAAAAAGCCGGGCTTAGAAGCTGGGCTCGGTGGTGCAGCCCCACTGGGATCAGGCCTATGCATGTCAGTTCTTGCAACACATTTTGCTGTATTGACATCAGAAAGCAAGCTAAGAAGTGAAAGCCTGGAATTATTACAAGCCAGGATCATTGAAACACTCCCCAAAGAAACCAAACTAACACCAAATTCAGACATAACAGGAAATCTCTGCCTCTGGTTGTCCCTTCACCTCTGTAACCACCTCTGTCCCTTCACCTCCGGTTTCCTGGGATGCACGTCCGAATTCGGGAAACTGGAGTTGAACGGGAGAAGGAACCCATGGTTTCCCTCCCCAAGCTCCACTCTGAATCGTCTGTTTAGAGCGTAATTTGGGCTCTTCCAATTCCGGTTCTGTGGTGCCACCATTGCTTCCAAACGGTGGCACCACCGTTTCAGCCCCACGGAGCTGGAGTTGAGGGAGGAAGCTCCTCCCTCACTCTGGCTCAAATTGCTGTGTGGGCTGTCCTTCTGTCAAGAAGGAAGCCCACACAGCCAGCTTCCCCACCTCTCTATAGTCTTGCTGACTGCAGAGAGGCAGCTCTCCTGCACATCTGAAAGGGGACAGGAGATTCTGCGTTACATCTGAAGGGAGCCTAAAAGTGAGGAGTCCACATAGTGAATGGGCAATGCAATGAACGTGCATGTGAATGAACATTACCCCATTCTGTAGTGAGGTTAATAGCAGCCAAATGTTAACAAAATATCTTGGAAAGGTACAGAGCAAGCAGTTCTGTCAGTGTAAGATAAGAATCAAGCACAAGAGCAGCATTTGTGTAAAGTGTCACCAAAGAGAAATGGGAGCATTAATGTGAGATACAAGATAAACGTTGTCATTCAGCCTTCAAGTTAGCATACAAGCAAGTGAGAATATAGCTTCAAGGCATATATAAAACAAAATCTTCTGGCCCAAAGTCACCCTCTTTCACCACCACAGCAGACAAAGTGCTATATGAGAAAATAAGCACAGGGAGCAGGGATTGCACCAGAGATGTTCAGCCTTGGAGCCTGAGGTGTGAATCACAAGTTCAGCAACCTCTTACAATATGTCTCTTGCTGGATGTACCACTTCATTCCTGAAAGAGACAGAACCCTCCTCCCCGACATGCATGTGCAGAGATTTTTCTAGCGGGGGGAGAGGGCAATCAGACATGTAATCTTGCAGTAAGAAGTGGTGCCATCTGGCAACAGACATATCATGTGAAGCTGCTGATCATGTAGCCTGGGTCTCATTCTTCCAGGACAGAATTAATATAAGGCAAATGCCATGAATATGTCCTCCTGTGTCTTTTCAGATCCACCACTTTTGAATTGCAGTGCTGTTTCATTCATTTTATTCTTGATTGCCCATGAGTGAGATTCCTATTGAAAAGAAGTTCCTATTTGTGTTTGTAATTCAGGAATACTGCCCCCCAAATAGAGTAATTATGCCTGCTATTTTGGATTCTACTCATGTTTGTGTAGACAAATATAGAAATATTTCTCTAAAGCAGCTTGCTCTTCTAGCACTCCTCATTTGAATTTCAGGTTAGTATATATTTCTAACAACAGTTGTCAGGAACTATTTGTTATTACCCATTATTTAGATGGGTGAGAGTTATTTACTACTGTGCATATTTCTTTGGTGCCAATAAGAGTAGAGGAGGAATTGTATTTCCACATTTAAAACTAGATGTCAGGAGTAGGACTAGATACCACGAGTAAAACTAGATGTTCCCAGTCCATTTCAGATTCAAAGTGCTGGTTTTAACCTTTAAAGCCCTAAATGGTTTGGGACCAGGTTACCTGAGAGAGCACCTTGCCCCATATGTCCCAACCCAGATCTTAAGATCTTCTTCAGAGGCCCTCCTCCTAGTGCCCCTGCCAAATGACCTAAGGCAAGTGGCTACTAGTGGGAGGGCCTTTGGGGTGCTTGAACCCCACTTATGGAATAGCCTCTCCAGAGAGGTTGACTGGCTTCATCAGTTTGTTTGTTTGTTATTTACTGAGTAAATAAAAAAAATTATTATTATTATTATTTCTTGTTTACACAGTCAGACAGGTATTATTGACTGGTTTGTTTTATCCAGACATTGAGTCCTTCCCAAGGACCTGGGATGGCTAAATTTTATCATCAATACTGTTGGTGATTATAGATATCATCGCAAAATATAGGCTGTTCCCAGTATAGTTGCTTTTTGTAATTGGCTGATGGTGATTTCTGTGGCCCCTATGGTGTTGAGGTGCTCTTCAAGTTTTTTTGGAATTGCACCTAGGGTGCCAATTACCACTGGGATTATTTTGGCCTTTTTCTGCCACAGCCTTTCAATTTCAGTTTGTAGATCTTTGTCTTTTGTGATTTTTTCTATTCTTTTTCTTCTATTCTGCTATCCCCTGGTATTGCTTTGTCGATTATTTTGACTTGTTTTTCTTTCTTCTCGACTACAGTTATATCTGGTGTATTGTGTGGCAGATGTTTGTCTGTTTGTAGTCGGAAGTCCCATAATATTTTTACATCTTCATTTTCTTCAACTTTTTCAATTTTATGGTCCCACCAATTCTTGGCTACAGGTAGCTTGTATTTTTTGCAGATGTTCCAGTGTATCATCCCTGCTACCTTGTGATTCCTTTGTTTGTAGTCAGTCTGTGCGATCTTCTTACAACAGCTGATCAGGAGGTCCACTGTTTCATCTGCTTCTTTACAAAGGCAGCACTTGCTGTTTGTTGTGGATTTTTCGACTTTTGCTCTTATTGCATTTGTTCTTAGTGCCTGTTCTTGTGCAGCCAGTATTAAACCCTCTGTTTCTTTCTTCAAGTTGCCATTCTTAAGCCATTGCCAGGTCTTGGTGATGTCTGATATTCCAGTTATATTGTGCAAATATTGACCATGTAGTGGCTTGTTTTTCCATGTTTCTGCTCGGTTCCTGACTTGTTCTTTCTTGTAGGCCTGCTTTGTTTCATTGGTGTTGAAGAGTTTCTCATTATTGACCATTTTAAGTGCATCTTCTTCACTGTCCTTGATATATTCTTCAAGGCCTCTTTTCTCCTCCTCTACTGTTTGATGGACTTGCAGCATTCCTCTTCCACCTGAGCTGCGAGGGAGGTATAGCCTATCTACATCTCTGCGGGGGTGCAGAGCATGATTGGTGGTCATTATTTTCCTGGTCTTACGATCTAGCGTCTCTAGCTCTGCCTGGGTCCAGTCTATTATTCCTGCAGTGTATCTGAAAAAGGTATAGCCCAAGTGTTTATGGCGTGTATAGTGTTCCCGCCATTGAGTTTGGACTTGAGGATTTTTCTAACTCTCCTGATGTATTCACTTCCTATTTTTCTTTTAACTTCAGTGTGTGCGATATTATCAGCCTGGAGAATGCCCAAGTATTTGTAAGGTTCTTTCTCTTCCAGGTTCTTGATGTTGCTTCCATTGGGCAGTTCCATTCCTTCTGTTTTTCTTATTTTTCCTCTTTTCATTATTAATGCAGCATACTTGTCTAGTCCAAACTCCATTGCTATATCTCTACTGAATATACGAACACTGTTTAGCAGTGATTCAATTTCTGACTGGGACTTTCCATACAACTTCAGATCGTCCATGCACAGCAGATGGTTGATTTTACTGGATGTTTTAGATGTTTGGTATCCGAGGCCTGTTTTGTTTAGTATTTGTGAAAGTGGGGTCATGGTGAAAACAAACAACAGAGGGGATAGTGAGTCCCCTTGGAAAATACCTCTTCTAATGCTAACCTGTCCAAGTATCTCACCATTGATTGTTAACTGTGTACTCCACATGCTCATTGCTTTTTAAATAAATATCTGAATGTTTTTGCTGACACCAGTTGTTTCTAAAAATTTTAGTATCCATGTGTAAGGCAATGAGTCGAAGGCTTTCTTGTAGTCAATCCATGCAACACTTAGATTTCTTTTTCTTCTCTTGCAGTTTTCTAAAATCATTTTGTCAATCAGCAGCTGGTCTTTTGTGCCTCTGGTGTTCAGACAATTTCCTTTCTGTTCAACTGGATGCTGTTTGTTAGTTAATAAGTGTTGCATCACTTCATCTGCTATGATTCCAGTTAATAATTTGAACATGGTTGGCAGGCAGGTTATCGGTTTAGAATTACTTGGAACTGCACCTTTTGCCGGGTCTTTCATAATGAGATGAGTTTTCCCAGTTGTTAGCCATTGTTCAATATCACCTCCTTGCAAAATGTGATTGAACTGTTTTGATAGTTGTTTATGAAGGCTTGTTAGGTGTTTAAGCCAAAAGCCATGCAGTTCATCGTCGCCTGGTACAGTCCAATTTTTAATTTTCTTTGCTCTTTCACTTATTAATTCTGGTGTTATTATTAGATCTTGCATTTGTTGGTTACATTTTTCAACCTCTTTCACACAGCCTGCTTTTTTATTATAGTCTATTGGATTGTCCCATAATTTCCCCCAGAATTGCACTGTTTCTTCTTTATTTGGTGTTTCTACGTTTCTTGCAGTTTCTCCTTCTATGCTTTGGTAGAAACGTCTCTGATTCAACTGGAATTGGAGATTCTGCCTGTGTTGTGTAATTCTAGCTTCGTATCTGCTAATCTTCTTTGACACTGCTGTTATTTGCTGCTTTATTATTTCCAGGACTTCTCTAATTTTCCTTGAATCTAGATGGTATTTTTGGATCGGATACTGTTTGGAGTTTTCATTCTTCAGCTTTTTGTCTTTCATATCTTTCAATTTACTAGCATCTGATCTAAACCTGGAGATTTTATTTTCTAATCTAATCTTCCATTTAGGTGATGTACTGCTTTCTTTTTTTACAGGTCCACTGATCTTATATCCAAGCTCTTGTGTTGTTATTGTTGCTGCACTGTACATTAGTTGGTTTGTTTCTTGCAAATTATTGGTTGTTATTTCTGCAAGAGCAGCATTGACATGTTTTAATGCCTGAGCAAGTTGTTTTTTGGCAACTGTTTTTAGAGCGGGAAGTCGAACCCTGGTGGTTGTTTGGTTCATGTGCTCAGTTATTTTTTGCTTTAGTTCTTGTTGCTTTTCTGTTGAACGGCATTTGGGTTTTTGAGGTGAACGCAAAGGGGAGGTTGCCTGGTTTTGATTTTGAAACAGTTCAGCAACGGTGGTATCCTCTATTTCCAACACCTCCTCCATCTGCGCCTGAGCAACTGCTTCAGTTGGTGGTAATTCTTCTTCCATATCTTGAGCCTGTGTTGCTCTTTGCAGTTCTTCCAGCTCAACTCCTGTGAATACTTTATTTCTTATTATGTATCTTCTCTGGTCTGCTAGCCTTTGTTCTGTTATTTCTGTATCTGGATGCTTCTCTTTCCAAATTTGGTACATTCTTTTTAAATAACCTCTTCTAGTTGGACTAGACTTCTAATAGCAGATCATTATTTCCTTGTTGGCATTTTTCGTATATTTTTTTCGGTTAAGCGACGTTTCTTCCAGTAACCTTGCAGTCTCCAGCCCTGGTTGCTCAACTGAAGATCCTGAGTCCTGTAGCCCACTTGCCACCAGATGTCCAGGGACTATAGCACCTGGAGTGGTCCTTGTTGACCCGGGCGATGACCGATCTGGTATAGATTTATTAAAGTTACGTCTCACCATATTGTTGATGGGAGAGGCACTAATGATGGCATTATTATTATTATTATTATTATTATTATTATTATTATTATTATTATTATTATTATTTTGATCCCAAGGCTGCAATCTTATACATACTGTACTTAAAAAGGCACAAGCTCCATGAAAATGCAAACTTCATTCCAATAAACTATGCATAGGGCTGTGCTACATACCTTTGGAAATGGGTGTAGGTCTAACAGATAAAGCATCTATAGACCTCTGTTTGTCATCTCTGGCCAGGAGCCAACAGACTTATGAACCAGTTTAGCACCTTTTCAGTGTCTCCCATCTCAAGCTTGCCCAGCTTCCTTAGCAAAATAACACATTTAACCAAATGCCTAATTTGGGACCACAGCCCAATTCCCAGTGTCTGAACTCAGTCTGACAAATGTTTAGTGACAGTTAAGCTTCTTGGCTAAGAAATTTAGCTGGTGGTTCCTTGAGTGGTATGAGAGTCATGCTGAGAAACTCTGTGGTGCGCTAAAGGTCTGGAGCACATGATAAATATCCTGGATGCTTATTCAGAATGACCAAATGAACATTTTCTACCCACGGAAGGGTGTCTGTGCCTATTTAGCTATGTAGTACCCCTGCAGGGAGCTGACCCATGAAATTCTCCCCATGGCAGTAAGCAATTTGATTTGGCTGCTCAGAACCTTTCATGGTAAACAATTCAAGGGAGAAGAGTTGTTGTCACTCAGGCCATTTCAAGTTGTAACTGCATCACTATCCATTTGAATACAATGAGATTATAATTGCTGCTTATAGGCTGCAGAATGACGTCAAGATTGTGAGGAGGAAAATGCTGATTGCTTAATGAGTATTGCTGGGTAGTGTTTAGTTTTTCCATTCACAAAAGAAAATGGGGAAAAAAACCCACCCTGTTCTTTCTATGTAAGAAAGGATCAATTATCTTCCTTCTGATAATTTACAGACCTCTCACTTTTCATTTTGGACAAAGGAGCACAGAGAGGAGGAGGAGATTGAATTCTAGAATTGAAGCTTTGACTGTCATCCTACATGATCAACAGAACAAGGAAACATGGGACTTGAGGTGCAGTCTTCCTTTCGGGGGAGTAAAATAATAACCTATGTTTTGTATGAAACAACAGTTCTCTAGTGTCGCTTTATTTCTTTTCACTTCAGTGCTGACAAACATGATTTAAAAATATTCCCTTTGCCTGCTTGTATATTGGAGTGGAGCTGTTTTGTTGTTGTTTACAGCTAGAATGTATTTTTAAAAGCTTTCATTGAAAATGATACAACAGAGAACTTGTCTGTGCCCAAATCAGAAGTTCTTATTTACTAGAAAGGTGTTTAATGTAGAGCATCATTTGAGAATTGAAAACTGTATTGATAGATTAGTTTAAGAGTGGCTTGGGAGTAGCCAGTCCCTGATGATTACTATATTCCAGTTCCCCCATCACAGAAGCAGGGGGATTTTGTGTGTGTGTTTACATATATCCCAAATGGTGCATTTTTAGTAATTGGGGGGGGGGGGAGGATGGGTACATACATTTGCAATGGAAATGTGTGGGTGGCAAACAAAAATTCATCAGTGTGCAGAATGAGTTTTGTTCTGGGCGGCAGTATCAAGGCAGTGTGTGTGCACCTGCATACAGAATGGGACCTTCCTGATTCAACCTGAGTAGGACCTAAAATGAACTGAGTGGACATCCAAAAACCTGTTAACACACACGCATGTGCACACCTTAGAGGGAATATTGGTAGCAAAGGAGAGATGCGCATAAAGGACAAAATTTTGGATCTAAGTTTCCTATGGAAACAGATCCAAAAATTCCAACTGAAGATGGCCCAGTAAAAGCCAGGGTCAGACTTAGCCAAAAATCAAACGGAGGCAGAGAGGTTCAGCCAGGATCGCCATGGCATTCAGCATCACAGGGGCACATTAAACTTGGAAAACAGATCATACAGCAACAGTAGGAGTGCTCACTGCATGGAAGAATTAATGAGTATCAAGCATGATGGTGAAATTCTAGACATGTAAAAGTTAAAACCAAAAACCACCTCACAGGCTGTTAAACAGAGAGTCAGAACCAGAGGAGGGTCAGATTTCAAGTCAGAACTGTGATTTGGGGAGATCTTGTCTTTACTCCTGGAGTTATCAGTTCTAAATCTATCAATGTTGAGAGCACTTGATCCCAAAACTTGGGGTGACTTATCTCTAATGTATCAGAATAAATTGGGTGATTGATGCCTGCAGCCCCATTCCCCCGTAATTATCAATAGCAATAGTGGGACTCATAGCTGGCCCAAAGTACTTGGGCACCTGAGGTGGGGCAGAAAATGCTACCTCACTCTGCTACCTCACGTCCCCCACTCCGGAAGCATTTTTGAGGGGCCTGAGGTGCTGCTTGCTGGTAGCCTCTTCTACTCACCTTGGCCACTTCTCACAAGATAGCTGGGGCAACAGAAGTAAGCCGCCAGAAAGCAGTGTCTTAACTTTAACAAAGCTTTGCAAAGGTTGGAATAGGAGCTCCTGGTCCAACCCTCATAAAGTTTTGCAAGAGCTCTGCATGAAGATGGAAGATGCCAGCATCCACCGTCCTTCCACCAAGGCTTTGCAAAGGTCAGTCCAGGAGCTTCTGATCCAACCTTTGCAAAGCCTTGCAAAGACTCCATGCAATGAGAGAAAGTTGTCAACGGTCCCTGCCCCCCACCCCATGTGGAACCTTTGCAAGGGCCAGATTTTCAGGCCAAGCATTGCAATGCTTTGCAAGGGTTTCACGTGAGAAGGCAAGTTTGGCAGCAGCCCCCTTCTTGTATTGAGCCCTTGCAAAGCCTTGATAAGGGCTGGATCAGGAGCTCCTGATCCAGCTCTTGCAGGCAAAGTGAGCCCTTACCCCTACCTAGTGGTGGGGGGAACTGCTAGTCCTCAGCCACAGTCATATGTATTGTGGAACTCCAAGTCCAATGGACCTGTGGTTCCACTCCATACCCCACCTCACATTCCTGTCTAAATTTGGATGTAATGTAGAGAAGGGAGCATGCAGTCAGCAAGTCTACAGAGAGGAGGGGGAACTGATTGTGTGGGCTTCCTTCTTGCATGAAGGACAACCCACACAACCAATCATGGCCAGAGAGAGGGAGCAGCTTCTCCCTCAACTTTGGTTGAACTCTGTCCCTCAACTTTGGTTGAAGCCTGCAGTTCCAAATTCAGACATAACGCAGGCTGCGTTGAACCTCAGGCTGGGGCAATGAAACTCACTACAACCCAGGGGCTCAAATTGGAGTTACAGAGGGAAAACCTTGGGTCACGCACATCATGGGACAAGTGTTGCACACATTCAGATGTAATGGTTTGACAACCTCTGGCCCCTTCAACTCTGGTTCTGCATTGCATGCAAATGCAGCCCTCTTCTTCCTGGCTGTGTCCTGCATCTATTCAACAAGCAGAGGACAGGGAAGTGGGAGTAACAGGAACTGTGTTTCATCACTTTGTGCCCCTCCAACTTCCCCACCCTCTGCCTTGTGACCAGGAAGAGGAAGGGATGCACCAGGGAGAGAGGAGGAATAAGGGCAATCAAGATGGGTGGCATGCTGCAAAGAAAATGTTTGGGGGGTCAGCTCTGAGTGCAGGTGGGATCAAGAGGCCAATCCTCCACTTCCACCAGTCTACTGCTCCAAGTGACCACCTCGCTTCTCCTCACTAGCAGATGCCCTTGGTGTGACTGTGTTTTAAAAAAATTCCTGCAAAGATGTTCCTTAATTCTCTCAGAACATTGTTGCATGCATGAGTCACAGCAACGGATGAAGAAAATCTGGCAAATGGAAACAAACTAGCAGACCCTAATAAGCCTTTCAGAAGCTGGTTTAGGTTTTGCTTTTGTGCAACAAAATGTATTTCCTGGGGATTGTCAAAGCATCATGGCAATTCATCTTAATTAGCATGATTCACACTGCAGTTTGTGAGGGCTTGGAATCTTAGAAGATTCATGCACAGAAATTAATTGTGAAAAACAGTCCAAATAGAACAACTCTAATTGTCTCTCAGATTAAAATATCATTGTAGAAAAGAGTAAGTGTTAAAAAAAATATTCCAAGAAGCCAGGCTCATTTTCAACAACAGCACACAAAGCTTAACAATGCATGTATATAGATATACAGATCTATATCTCAAAGGATTAAACTACATGTTATGTGAAGGCACTTTCCAGATTACCCGCTAGAACTGTTGTAAAATGCTTGGGCTTGCCAGGATAGAATTGAAAACGATCCACAGAATCTACAATGGAAAATGCAGCTACATTTTTGCAACAGACATACAATGTTATAGCATTAAATCGCAACGATAAAATCTGAAACAAGGCATCCAAAATGTGAACAGCACCCTGCTGTCACAACACAGGAAGTACAGAAGCACACTTAGCAGATAAGTTGTAGGGGTTAATCTGGAAAGTACCAAAGTGCATTAGAGCTGTAATGCTTGGTTAAAAAAGAAGCACTGTGGGGCCCCATCTGAATTGGGATCATGGGGTGGGGAGTAGGGATGTGCACAAATCCGAACTGGATTTGGACTGGACATGTTCAATTTTGGCACCCCTCAAGCTGGGCCAGTCTGGTTTGAATTAGAATGGTTCAGGCCCAGTTCAAGGGTGGTGGGGGGTGTTAAAATTGGTTTACATAAGTAATGACTTACAACCACCAAGAGCTGCGATGGCCTTAGGGTTGCTGCGACAGCCACAGCAGGGAGTCTCCGGCTTCCCTTTCCCCTGCCAGCCTCCTCCGGAGTCTCCCTGGGCCAGTTTGGCCCATTTCCTGCCTGTTTTGGCCCTCTGTACACACATGGTGGCCATTTTGGGGGGACCACACACATGCATGGCATAACTACATTATAATGGGCAGTTTATTCAGAGCATACTGTATGGGCAATGAGAGGACTATTCACTGCAAACCAATCCCACAATACTGTAATTCCCTGAGTTGGCAGCTAGAGAGAAACTTAAAGGTCCTGGAGCTAGCCCATCCACCATGATTGCCAGCACAAATGTCTGGCCCAACAGTATCTAGGATAAATAATCTATCTATCTATCTATCTGTCTATCTATCTATCTATCTATCATACCACTTGATATGTATATCTCTAGGTGGTGTACACAATTTAAAAATTGTGTACTTTACTACTGAAAGCTATTCTAAAGAGTATCTTGGTTTTTAGTGCTGAGCTTGGAGTGCTCATGCTTAATGGTGTGTGAACCTTGTAAAATAAAATCTGTGATAGGGGTGCCTGCAATAGGGGTGTGCATGAATTGAAATTTGCAGTTCGGTTCTAATTTGGTCTGAATTCAAATTGAACCGCTGGTCCGTGAACTGGTTCAGTCAAACCGGCATCCGTGGAGGCCAGAACTGCACCGCCGCCATGTGGGTGGGTTTCTAGAGGGAGCACTGAAAACTTAGGCTGAGTCGGGGGGGTTAGAGGGGCAGTGGTGATGGCCACCAAGCCCGTAAGAACCTTAATCTACTTTTAAAAGTGCCCTCTCTCCACCGCCTCTTCCCCAGCTGCTCTTTTAAAAACCTTTCAAGGATCCCCCCACCCCTTAGCTTGTAAAGGAGAATCCTGACTGAATTCCACTTTACAAGCATAGCCCTTCAATCCCAAACCAGTCCGCCACAGACTGGGCTCAGTTAGGTTTGGTTGTGGACTGGAGCACCTTCGGACTGGTTCACTGTCGAACTTTCAGAACAGCCCGTTTTGAGGCTGAACCAGTTTGGGATTGAATGGTTTGTGCACACCCCCTAGCCTGAAATCAACACAAGGACAAGATTCTGTTGGTGTCTATTTTATGTTGCTGGGTGGTGAAATGAGTTTCAAATTTCTCATGAGATTCCTCCACAGGTCCTGACTGCAGGACCTTTAAGTTTCTTAGTACCTGATTCTAAGTTTTTCAGTACCTGATTGGTACTGCAGGCTGATATAACCACAGGAAACACTAATGCATTGAAGCTGACTGCTACATTCCACGCCATCTACACACGACATTGGAAAGGAACGACATGCATAGCAGGAAATGTCACCACAAAGCTGATTGTTATGCTGCTGTGGTTGTTCCTTATTCAATTTTCATATTCAGCTGCAAGTGGCTGAAGACGCGCATAGCAGGAAATGTCACCACCAAGCTGATTGTTATGCTGTTGTGGTTCTTCTCCCTTGCCACACTCTTGCTTTTGCCTCTTCTTTATTTCATAGTGATTTTGGGAGGAAAGAAGTGAAGCAAAGCAAACCCCCCCCACACACACACATATATATACACAGAAAGATGTATCCCTGACGACGAAGGCTAGAGTGTGCTCAAGCTGAGGGGATCACTTGAGAGTCATGGCTGTCAAAGGAAATAAATTCGACAGCTAGGCCCCTGTGATGGGCAGAGCAGCAGCGATAACTTTTATCCTTCAAGCACTGTTAGAGATATCACAACTGCAGCTGTGCAGAAGGGAAACTACAGCTCATTTGTATGGATGAAATTCTATTACACACAGATACCGTGATAATCCCCTTTACCAGGGGCTAATTAATTTTATTCCAGAGGTTTCTTTGAGGTACCATTTGCAAATTAAAGGACCCAGATTGAGAGGGAAATAAAACTTGAGGTTCTATTAGAAACCCCTCCCTTCTCACACTGTCTCTGTATCTGCTCAGAAGAAGGGCAGCCCTTTCAGAGAATATATATTTCAGAAGTGTAACGTTTCAGATAATGAGCTGGTGCCCAGAGAGAAGTTAATGTTAATTGGAGAGCTGGTAATTCATGGAAGGAAGAGCTGAGGAATCAATCTCTTCGACATCCTTTAAAGGATTGGCAACATGTTCCTGCAACAGCCAGAATGAAGACACAGCTGCGCTGCTTACTGGACTGTGACATTGCCAGATGCTGGGTGTAAAGAGAGTGATTTTCCCTACAAGTCCTGATTTGTGTGTGAATATATGTGTGTGATTTGTCTACTCTCAAAGCACACGTAAGCTGCTAATAAGAGCGTGTTTTCTTGTTCTCATTTGTTATGGCTCTCTCTGCTGCAGAGCTTGGCTCTGATGGTGGAAACAGGGCATAGGTTTGTATCATTCTGGGCTCCACCCCAGAATGGGTTTTCAGCACTAGTCCTGCAATATGCTCTGCAGGGCAATCTACTCTGCTTTGGAGCAGAGCAGGCAGAGCACAACTTCCAGGAAAGATGGCATGGATCCCGAGCTGGTTTGAGACCTGCCTGGTATGCCACTTCACACAGCAAGAGGTTTTTGGCCTACTTTCCAAAGGCAGGTATGAAATCACCTTGTTCATTTGTGCATGGCTACCTCTAAAAACATTTGTGTGATACAAACCAAATTTACAGTACCTGGGAGAAGACCTTAGGTGGTCCAAATGAAGGTATTTCCCCCCATCTTGAAACAAGATGCCAGCCAGTCACTGAATGAATACCACCCCTTTTGGAATTCATTTCTTTACAGTTTGATGCAAACCAAACTGAGTACATAGGAGGGGGGTACAAAGGTATCGTGAGCAGGGTGGGGGGTCTTGTAAAACACACCATGTTGAAAGAAGTAGACAGTAGGCCCCATTAATGCTACTTAGACTATTAGATTTCCTGCTTTAGAAACTGAAGATATTCTGCACACTACCACATTAAGGCAATACCTTGTATGTGCTTCCTTTCGCGGCTTCTAAGTGCAACAGCCAGATGTGAAGATAAGAAAAAGAACAGGAGCTTTAAGACAAACTCTGTCCGTACAGGCATGGAGGGAGAAGTGGAATTGCCCCCAGCCCATCTGCATATTTGGCACAATGTCTGAAAAAGGCACTTATGTATGTACCTACAGCTCTATACATGGAAGCTCCCTATTCAGACCTTGTGCCAAATGTGTGGAGGGGATGTAGTTGGCAGGCACATTGGCATTGGTCATCGAGCAAACAATTGTTCACATAGCAAACAAGATGCAGGCGGGCTGCCGCATTCTGAACCAACTGAAGCTTCCAAGTTGTCTTCAAAGGCAACCCCAGGTAAAGCGCATTACAGTAATCCAAATGAGAGATGGCGAGAGCATGAGTTACCGTTGCCAGGGCCTGCTAGTTGAGATAGGGTTGCAACTGGTGGACCAGCCAAAGCTGGGCAAAGGCACCTCTGGCCACGGCCTCCACCTGATGCTCGAGCAGGAGCCATGAGTCCAAGAGCACCCCCAAATTGCAGACCATCTCCTTCAGGGACAACGCAACCCCATCCAGCGAAAGACTCAAACTCGGCAATTGGCCAGGTCGAGAAGTAAGCAAAAGCAACTCAGTCTTGGTGGGATTAAGTCTGAGCTTCCTTTGGCCCATCTAGACCTTAACAGCCTCCAGACACTGGGCAAGCACAGAAACAGTATCTCTAGAGTGTCCTGGGGTGGCAATATGCAACTGGGTATCATCAGCGTATTGATGGAATCTCACCCCAAACCAAAAGATGACCTGTCCCAGCGGATTCATGTAGATGTTAAAAAGAATGGGTGTGAGAACTGAGCCCTGAGGCACCCCATAGAGGAGTAGTCACTTAGGGCAGAGCACTCGCCACCAATGCACACTGACTGAAAGTGCCCACTAAAGAAGAAATGGAACCACTGCAAAACAGTGACCCCAATACCCAACCCGTGCAGGCGCTCCAGAAGGACACCATGGTCGATGGTATCGAAAGCTGCTGAGAGGTCTAAAAGGATGAAGAGAGGGGCACTACCCTCATCAAGGTCACAGTACAAGTCACCAACCAGAGTTACCAGTGCTGGTGCCATGCCGTGGCCTGAAACCTGACTGGCAAGGATCTAGAAATTGGGTTCATCCAGAACTCTCTCAAGCTGGGCACATAAAACCTTCTCCAAAACCTTCACAAGAAACAGAAGGTTGGAGATTGGTTTATATATCTACAACCTCAGGGTTGAGAGAAGTCTTCTTCAAGAGAGGGCGCAAGACAGCATCTTTTAAGGCTGCTGGCACAGATCCCTCATGAAGAGAAGAAGTCACTAACTCCCGGAGCCAGGATCTTACATTCCTGCCAGCTGCTCTAATAAGCCAGGAGGGGCAAGGGGTCCAGGCTACAGGTCACAGCACCCATACCAGAGAGAATCCTGTCCATGTCCTTGGCCTCAACAAGCTCAAAAGTATCACTGATGACATCACAAGACAAAGTAGCCATCACCTCATTGGATCCTGTGCAAATGGAGTCCAACTCCCGCCGAAGGTGAACAAAATGCAGATTAGATGCATCCAAAGGCTTGGCTAAATTCTGTGGGATTTTTCTTTCTCTTTTAAAAATACCATTTGAGATGTGGAGAAACCATTTTTGGAGAAATTTCCCCACATTGCTTTGCCAAGTGGTATGCTGGCCAAGAAACACAAGCCAAAAGCCCCACTAGATGTGCAAAACTAGTTCCACAGTTCTTTGAATCTTGGCCACAGTTCAAAAATATGGTCAAAATGTTCAAAATCTTTAAGGTGTGTCTGGAATATTTGCACAACCATTAATCCAAATAAAATTAGAATCATCCCATCCCTCAAATGCTCTTTGAACACCGTGAGGAAAGGGAAATCCTCCCTTCTTCAGCTATCCAGATAAGAACTAACTTATCTACTGCATGAACTGATCTTGAGAATGTATCTCAAGAGACTATACATCTTGCTCTATTTATTCACACAACAGAATCTGTCACAGTAGGACTTCTAATAGTAATGACTTTGAAGACCAGACTGCTGAGAAGCTTTTCTCTTTTTACTTTGAAGATCACAGTTTCAATCTCCAAAGAAGGCAGACATCACATACACATAGATGACTGTGTTCAGGTGTGCACATGTGTCCACTTACAAGGGATAAACATTTCAATCACAGTTTGTCTGCTGCCACTGAAGGTTCAGTTAGTACGTAGGGCAACAAACGTTCTTTGGAGGTGACTGAAAACCTCTTCCATACATTTGCAGAAAGACACAGCTGCAGGCAGCTTGGCAATCGTATCTGAAACAATGAGCCATGCGTCAGAATTTTCTTTTCTTTATGTCCATTTTCATTTTTAAATTGAGTTTTATTTTCATCCATGTTGTTTTGCTATTATTTTAACTTGTTTTCATTGTCCAATATATATTTTGTTAGGTATATATTTAAATACATGGCTATATATAATGATATATATTTTGATATATGGAAGGCAATGAACAGGAAATTGAACCCCCATTTGTTGCCATCTGTTTCATTAATTCTATGGGGCATTTGTTTCAGACCAAATGAAACTGCGTACAAATGGGGCTCATACAGGGGCAGTCCAAGATATTGTGGCACTTGAGGCAAGGCACCAAATGCTGCCTTGTCCCACAACCCTGGTCGGGGTCAATCCCCTTTTACAACTGACCCTTACAAGTTATAAAGTGGAGGGGAGTTGGGAAGGAAGGAAGGTTGTCAAAAGCTTCCTCTTCTCACCTTGTATTTCTTGCTAGCTTTGCAAAGAGAACTTAACCGCCCTGCTGGATCAGGCACAAGGCCTACCCAGTCCAGCATCCTGTTTCACAAAGTAGCCCACCAGTTGCCCCTGAGAAGCCCACAGGCAAGAGCTGAGGGCATGCCCTCTCTCTTGCTGTTGCTCCCCTGCAACTGGTATTTAGAGGCATCTTGCCTCTGAGGCTGGCCTACAGCCAACAGGCTAATAGCCACTGATAGACCTGTCCTCTATGGATTTATCTAAGCCCTTTTTAAACCCATAGAGGCTGGTGACTGTCACTACATCTTGTGGCCAAGAATTACATTGGTTGATTGTGGAAAAAGTACTTCCTTTTGTTGGTCCTTCAGTTTCATGGGATGACTCCTGGTTCTAGTGTTGTGAGAGGGGGAGAAGAGTGTAAGGAGGGGGCCTCCTTGCAATGCTTGTAAGGGTCAGATGGGTCCCAAAGAGTTTCCCTCCCGAAACCATTTTTTGTCACCTTCAGTTCTGTTAGGAATTCTCTCTGGTAAGATATACCCTTCTATTACAGCAGAGTGCACACAGGCAAAACACAGCAGAGTCTACCCAGACGTGTGTTTGCTGAGAGCAAAATAAACTTGGAGGCAGTTCATAGTTTCAAATCAATCAAAGGAGTCTTTATTGGAGAACTCCATTCTAGATAGGAAAGTGGAGAGATAGAATCTCTAATTTATCTAGCTAGCTGGATGCAGAGAGATGCTGAATGCATCTCTGCACACATGGTGCAGAGAAAGAGGCAAGCGTGTGTGATAGAGGGAAGAAAGGAAGGAAGGAAGTGAGAGAGAGGCAGGCAGGAAGGAAGTCCCTAAGAGTAGCAATCTACATATCAAAGTGATAGTGTCAGAGCAGTAGCGAGAAGGGATGACCAATGTCTTGACCCCTCTAGCCCTTTGACTCACTAATCTGTCCCCCTCTGTCATTGAGACATGAGACAGCACAGAGTCCTTCACTTACAGCACTTCCACGTGGACTCCATGGTCTGATTCTTCTGTGCATTTCTGACAAGATACAGCCCTTATGGGTGGTCTAGGTCAGATCAGTTTTATACGGGATAGGAATTTGTTTGTTTTTATTTTGCTCAGTACATTTCATTCATTTTACAGATCGAAGCACAAAATTGCAAAATGAACTTTTACAATGATTGATTGAGTGAGTGAGTGAGTGAGTGACTGACTGACTGACTATCAGATTCATAACCCCACCCCCCTTCCTTAAAATGTTGAATAAGGTTGTGGGGAACCTTAGCTGCCAAGTACGTTAACTGATTGAGCAAACTGAGTTTTGTATTGTGTGTTTTTGGTTGGTTGGTTCCTTAAAGTGTCAGCAGACAGTTTCCTTTTCCCTGTGTTTTAAAGAAATGTCACACCGGTTCATATAAAGCCCATGGGCTGGTTTCCATTGTGTTCAGAGGAGCAGCTTGATATTTGGAGAACCCCACTCACCTCCTTCTCTTCACGTTTCTACTTCTTTATGGACGACAGAGCTATTTGGTGTCTTGTTTTAAACACCACAGATTATAATGCCACTAAACCGAAGAGAACTAGCCCTGAATATGCATTGCTCATTCTAACCACAAGAACTAAATCACCAGCACATGAGGGAGATCTCCACTAACAACTCTGCCCATCACAAATATATTTGCAAGATACAGCAACACGGCATAGTTTTGGTGTCACTGTAACAGCTATTATCAGACGTACATTGCATTTAATTCAAGCTATTAAATGATCAAAAGGGTGAAGAAGTTGTACTATTAAAAAGAAAATATGCCACATTCATCCTCTTTACTGTCCAATTGCAGTGGTTTCTTTGAGCATCTCTTTAAGGAGTTATTTATAGCAATGGTTTCTCCATTACTGTTATTGCTCATTTACTGGAACCTCCATAGATGTATGTTTTGCACTCTCATGCTCCTCCGTTAACAGGGCTTTGAGGGGTGGTTACATTTTTAAAGAAGTATGTTCAGAATATAGGCTACATCCCCACTTGTAATTTAGAAACCAAACACAAAGGCAATATTCCTAAACCCCTATTAAACTGGTGCAGTAGGTAATCCATGAAGATCACTGAAGTAGTGATTATCATGGGATTTCTATCATACACAGTTTCTGTCAGTTTCTGTCTTGATCCAAACGAAGCCTAGGTACATTTTCGGCTTTGCTCAGTCTGTAGGATCATTTCACAGTGACACATTGAGGCTGTGCACATGAGCAGCCAAACCCAGGCTTGGGCAGCCCTGACTGGGTTAGGCTGCTTCTGTGTAGAGCTGGGATCACGGATGATCCCAGCGTTGCCTCCTCTGCAAACCTGGGAATTTACACCAGGCTTTAAGCTAGGTTAAGGGGCATGTGCGCACCTTTTATCCCATACACAGTCAGGTGCATAGAGCGCCCAACTCTCGGGGGAATCCCCCAATGCACCATGCTCATTATGTGGTGCATTATGGAATTCATGAGGCCAGGAATTCATGGAGGCTTCCAAAGTTCCATGCTTCATGGAGCAGCATGAGTTGTGTGGGTGCATATTGGAGCAACAAAGCAGACATCTAAGATTGTTGGGGGGGCGAGTTGAAAAGTCCATCCCTGCCTTCCCTCGTGCTCACCTGCCCTCTCCATGCCTATTATGGTCATGAGAACAAGCTTATTGTATGTGCACTACACATTCTTGGAAGAATCTTTCCAATAAGGGTCATTGTCTGAGATGGAGAGCAGAATTTGTGTCTGCTGCAGCCGTGTACCCAGGATAGTGATTTCCTTTATTCCACTGGAGTGAATGACACTCAATCACTTGGGGGTACCAATGGTCCCTTGCTCCTGCCCCAGTAGCCCCAGCAATCCTGGCCAATGAGATTTTTGAGCCACCTTCTTTTGCATAGTCTTCTGTCATTATTTGCATAGCCCATCCTGGGTTCAATGTTTGGTCAGTTTTAACTCTCTGGTACATGAAAGAAGCAACTCCAATATTTCACTCCTATAATTCAGTCATTTTTCATTCATTTTTTAAAAAAAAATCTGGCTGCCTTCTACAGCTGACTAAAGAGATTCTCCAAACCAAATGTCACACCAATAGGACAAATCACTGCAATTTTATAATAAGTAGAATTACTGTAGTTCTGTTAGATTTTCCCAAACACAGTTGACAGTTCCTCTGGGTACCCTATTCTTCTTCCACTGGCTAGACATTGCTTGTGATTCACTGCTTGCTCATATATTTTTCCTCCACTGAGTAAAAAAAAGGAATTTTTATAACTGCCTAACATAGTCAATTTTCACCAAACCAATGGAAGGCACATCTCAGTGGAATAGTTCAGTTTTTGAAATAATTTCATCCTCCAAACATTAAGGTACTTATTTACCAGCAAAGAAACAGAAGAACCTGTGAAAATCGCTCTTCCAGCCAATAGTTTGAAACTGCTCTAGCTTTGCCACTTTTCATCCGATTTCTCTCAAATTAGGACAACTTGTACAGATTCCCCTTACCTAATTTCACATCGATAGGGCCAGTCATATCAATTTTTATAAGGAGTACCATTGTCTTTATTATGGCAGGACACTAAATAGGCCATCCCTGCCTAGATGCAATCTAGGCAGCTACTTACATGCCTGCATAATAAAGAAGTATTGCATAGTAGAAACATATAGTCACAACAACGTGGAATATTATTCTCTCTTGAGTCTGTTGGAATGTGCTTATTGGTGGGATGATGAAGATCACTCATCAACCAATAGTTACATGCATTTAGAAACTCTTTGTCCCATGACACTCAGAAGAACCAGTCTGGGTTTTGCTATGCTCAGAACTATTGAGGGCTAAACTGATACTGTCATAGGACTATCATGCCCGTGTGCTTGCTGTACTTACATTTGTGATTACATAAACCAGGTTTTCTTTTTACAATATCACAAATTTTTCTCCAAAGGCAACTGGCTTTGTAAATGGTGCCTTGAATGTCTGCCTTCCTGGAAAACATAAGCAGCTGCCATACTGAGTCAGACCACTGGTCAGTGTAGGTCAGTTTTGTCTATGCAGATTGGCAGTAGCTCTCCAGGGTTTCCAGGTGGGGGATCTTTCCTAGCCCTTGCTGGAGATGCCAGAGATTGCATCTAGAGAGGGATAGCCCTTTCATGAGCTGAAGTGAGGCATTTGCCTCAGGCAGCAGATTACTGGGACACCAGGGGGGATGGCAAAATGGCTTCTGCTGCCACCACTGAAGACTAACCTGACACTTGCAAGCTTTGCAAGGAATGTGGGGAGAAGAGCAAAGACTGCCTCCTCCTCCTCCTTGCAAAGCTCTCAAGAAGCGCAAGAAGAAGCTGCTGACAACCTTCCCTGCTCAAGTCTGCAAGGGCTGGTTTTTGAAACTGAGATGGCTCCCACCAAGGGTGTGGGGCAAGGCAGAATTTGGCCCATCGTCTCAGGCACTACAGTACCATCTCTGAATCTGGGACTTTCCGCATGCAAAGTGCATGCTTTATCACTGAACTACCACTCATCTTATTTAAAAACAACCAACACATAAGTTCAAAACAATGATGGGCTAGAAGCTACAGAATTGCCTGTTATGGCAATGGCCACATTCACACATATGCCAGATCGGAGGTAAATGTGGCCGGGGTTTCAAATTGTAACTCTGAATTGCAGCGCAGACACCCACCAAACTGTGGCCCACCAAACTCCAGTTGCAAGAGAGGTGAGCCCCTCCCTTCTGCTCAGCCTCTGAGGCAGATGCCCGCAAGCTACACAGCCAGACTGTGGAGAAAGCATCATCATGTCAGTCACCTTGGATGACGTTGCGAGGGGTTCTTTCTGCAAACATCCCACCCCCCAGTGAAGGAACTGGGCCTCCCTTCCCCAACCTTTCTGTGAAAAAATTAGAACAGCAGCTCCAGAATTCCTGCTTGTGGCGGCCCCTTAAACCAGGACAGAAGTGCCCCCTGCCTTAATATGTTCTCCCCACCCAGAGAGGGGATGCCCTAGCTATCCCTGCCATGAGGGATTATCCATGGCATACTTACTTGTATGGATGGTGTAGACACAAAGGTTGGGTACAGACCTTTTAAACTCATCCAAAGTTCCCAAGCTCGTGCCAGCGTTGCATCATATGTAGATCTGTAGGTGTGGGGATTCCTGGGAGAGAAGTGCACCAGTTTCCTGAAGCCCCGGGACAGTGGGTTTGGCCTTCGGGGCCACAGACTAGGGTGCACATATCCACATGGGCAGGTGGGTTGGCACGGTTCAGGGTTTGACAGCAGCTTGGCAGCAGTCACCAAGACCGGGACAGCACTCACCCAAATACCTGTCCCTGTGGCTTTGCAGTATGGAATATCCTGGCTCAATATTGAGTTCCCATAGGCTGCCACTCTTGTGAAAGAGCAGTCCATGGAATAATGGGGTAATTTTGAAGCATGAAGTGAGAGTACCACCTCGTGCATTTTATCTTATTCCTCACTGATAGTTCTTCTCACGAGTAAGCCTAGGGACCGATAATGCCCAAGGGAAAGGGTCTGGGCCCCGCTTCCCCAACCTATATGTGAACAAAATAGAACTTTGCTGCTCCAGATCCCCTGTTTGGTTCTGCCTTTTATACCCAACCCCAGTTCCTCCTCCCCCACAGGCATCTGCTCTGTGGGGTGCCCTACTTTTGTTGCCACTTGTAGTGCTTGTGCTTCCGAACGTACATTACTGTTGCTCCCTTCTCGGGGAGCAAAGCACTTAGTGCCTGTCCTGCCATCCCGTGCCCTTTCCCTAACACTTGCCAGGTTGGAGGAAGCAAGGGACAGAGTGGGAAGAAGGGATTCCCACAAGTGACTGTGCAGCTTGACAAGTCCTGGACAGAGTGTGGTGTCATCCCTGTAGCCTGGCAACACCATAGCTGCAAAGCTGACAGTAGGGGCAGGGCTGGTTCTCCAAGAGGCTGCCAGCAAAAAGTGCCTAAGGCTTGAAGTAGCCACATCCTCTGGCAGGTCTGTGCTGCCATCTCTATGATTATGGTTTGGAAATCACCAAGAAACCGCAGCTATGGCTGCATCAGGAGTCGAATGTAACACCTTGGTGGCCAAACCTCAAGTTCCAGCAGCAAACCTTAGAGATAACCAAAGGTTCAATTTGGAGTTTGGCAAGGCAAACTGGAGGTCACCTTTGGCCTGTAACCACAGTTTTGGGGGTTCGGGAATACTGGAGTTCCAACCTCGGCCACATGTAACTTCGATTTGGTGTAGCATGTGAATGTGGCCAATAGTAGAAACTGAAGCAAAGAAAGGGCATCAGATATGCCTTCTCAAATAAACTGCAAATTATTGATTCAAATTAAAATCAAGCTGTTTATTATATATTCTACTACTTCAAAGGTCATCAGTGCCAATTTCTCCTTCGAGAAGGCTTGTTTACAAGCCAACTGAGATTTGCCATTCTGGTTCTTTAATTGCAAAATCTAGTCCTATTTAAAAGCTTAACCATTCTCCAATCTTTTAGAAAAACCGTCAACCCATATTCCATGCTATCTTCATATCTTTTATGCTGTAGGCTCATTGGTCCTGCTTTGAAAAGTTCTACCTCCAGCAACTGTGAGGAATTGGCATAATTATGGGACCCACTGCTGTCATTCTATTTGAATTTACATCCTGCAGAACTATCATTTGCATTCTTGTCTACATCTCTGAGGGCAAAATAGAGATAAAGGTTCTACACATGATCAGTGTGCAGAGCTGAAAGGGGTTCAGTGGGGAGAGCGGGCTTGACCTGCTCTCCCCGCAGATGATCACGCACCCCTCCTCAGGTGGGAGGATCACCCTCTGCTTGCCCAGCAGCTCTGGCGGTCGGATGAAGGGAAACACCACCACACAGCGCCCTGCCCCACAGAGCCCCAGTAATGTGTGGCGCATTCCTCTGAGCCCCCCTCCCCTCCCCCCCAGTGTGGACACATGATCATTAAAATGGAGTTAACGAAGTGCTCGCTCCGTTAACCTCATTTAATGGGGAGGGCATTTAGGTGGGCCTGCCACCTTGAAGCCACTGGGCTCATATGCGAGCCCGGTGGCTCTCATGAGCGAGCAAAACTGGGCTACATGAGCCCAGCCTGGTTTTGTTTGCTTGTGAGAATAGCTTCACAATTGAGGCAATAATTAAACTTTCCTTTTGTCTCTTTAGCCCTCTGATGGCTGGCCAGTGACAGTAGGTGCACGAAAAGGAGGAATCATGACAATTGACTGTTTCTGGAGCAAGTTAGGCTTGCTCAGGAGAATATCCCAATAAAACACAGGAGACTGCAAAGAACATTTTGCTACATGGAATGGAATAATATGGAAAACAGCAGAGAGAGCTATGGAATCAATCATTCATAGTATGGGAGGTGGCAGCCAGGCTTCAGTTAATAACTAGTGCCAATCGGAATCTCTTCCCCAATGGATGGAAATGGTGATTGGCTGGTATTTGTCCACACTGATTCAATGAGCCAGCTGCATGGGTAGAACCTGACTGAACTCTAAATATGCTTACATATGGTTGGTTGATTGAGCCTACTTTCCGGATTAAAGTAGAGAAAGGGGCCACTCCTAGGAGTGGAGCAGATAAAGCAGATTCCAGATGGTGTCACTTGGAGACTGTTGTTCTGAAAAATGAAAGCTAAAATGTGGAGTTCCACAAGGCTCAATACTGTCTCCAATGCTTTTTAACATCTACATGAAACCGCTGGGAGAGATCATCAGGGAGTTTGGTGTGGGATGCTATCAATATGCTGATGACACTCAGATCTATTTCTCCATACCAGCTTCATCAGGAAATGGCATGACCCCCATAAGTGCCTACCTGAAGGCAATATTGGGCTGGATGAGAGATAACAAGCTGAAGCTGAATCCTAACAAGACAGAGGTATTGTCTGTAGGGGGTTGGGATCCGAGAGATAGTTTAGATCTGCCTGTTTTGGATGGAGTTACACTCTCCCTAAAAGATCAGGTTCGTAGTCTGGGATAGGCTTGTGCATTTCAATTCAGGTACAAAATGTTTTGTGCCCAAAAATGGCAATTTCGGAGGTTTTGTAACCAAAACAAAATCAAGAATTTAAAAAACAGATATTTTTGTTTCCAAATTGAAATGACTGTGTTTCAGACAGAATGCTTTGTTCTTCGGAAAAGCATTGCAATTGAAATTGACTTCTCTGACACTCTCCACTCCAGCTGAGGCACTGGGTGATTAGCAGAAGATAAGATATGCAAAAAGCTGTTGAACATGAATGGTTTAGTTAAGTATGTGTGGTTGAAATACAAACTGACCTTGCAAAGGGATTTGGAAGACAGCATTTTGAGACAGAAATACCCAAATATCTTTGGGAGCTCAATGCAATTCCAACGCTTTTGCTAAAAGCCATGGTATAAATTGTGTGGAGAAGCTTTTCGAGAAGCTGGTTAGGAAAGTTCTGAAATTACACAGGTTTTTCTTTCCAAAGATTTAGAAAGAATCTCTTGACTTGTTCAGGGCTCTTTTGAAGAGCTATTTGGTTTTTCCTCTGATTTTTATGAGTTATAGTGGTGTCTAAGTTTTGTTGCCCAAGTTGAGCAGTCTAATGTAATTTAGGCCACAATGTAATTTGGTGGGACATGATGTCTAAGCCAGTGGTTCACAACTTTTGCCATTGCAGGGACAGGTCATCCACATGGGACTACAGGAGACAAAAGGAGGGGGTGGGGAATACCTCTGTCAATCTATTGACATCCCCAGGAATCTTCGTTGCTTCTCTCTTTCTTGTAACCATGATCCATGGTTTTGCACTTTCTTGAGTACCCAGAATGTTGGGGGCAATATGCTAAATCATTGTAAACCGCTTAGAAAGCTCCGGCTATAGAGCGGTATATAAATGTAAGTGCTATTGCTATTGCTATTAAATGCAGTGATGATAAATCTCAACAATTCTGAAAAGTAGGCTGATTTGTTTGGGCTACGGCTCACTCCACTTCAGTTAAATGAACATTTGAAGCTGTTCCATAGTACCAAGGCAGTTCATTGGTCTATCTTGCTATCTCAAATGACCTGTGGTCACTGTTCCACGGGGAGGGAGTGTTTTTATTGAAAGATTGCTTGAATCCACAAATGGGTTGTGCTGCTGTGCTAGTGCCACAGGGACAGGCTCCCAATCACTGCAAAATTCAAATAACTGTGCCAAAAATTTAAGTGTCGTTGTTGTTCATCATTCTCTTCACTCTTTCAACTTGTTTATGTGAGGATTCGGGGGCAAAACAATGAGTTGGGTGGCAGTGTCCCAAGGGTGGTGCACCCAGATTCCAAATAGGGCAAAGGGCTGATTTCTTAGGAATTTTTGAGGTTTTCGCGCCTTTAAGGTTTTCCCCCATAGGGAATAATGGAGGTTTCAGCAGCCCCATAACTCCACCTGCGGGGCACTGGGATGGCCCAAAGTGAGTAGTGGTGTACTGTACAGAGGGTGCCAACCACCCCCCTGGATTGCTAACCCATTGGGGTACTGGGCTTTGTTGTTTCTGAGGTGATGAGTTTAGATTCTCTGGTAGCAAATGAGATTTTTAATGAAAAACCATGAATCCACTCTCATATGCTACTAGAGAATCTACTCTTAGAACATCTCTAGAACAACAAAACCCTGTACTTCATGGGTTGGCAACCCATGTGGGTGGGTGGCGCCCTATGTGCACTACACTGCCACTTGCTCTGGGCCACCCCAGTGCCCCTCAAGTGGAGTTATGGGACTGCAGGAACCTCCATTAAACCCTACGAGGAAAATCTGAAGGACACATAGCTTCATTAATTCTTTAAAAATCAGCCCTTTGCCAAATTCCTCTGAAAAAAATTGTGGTAGCTTCCTTGTATCAACTGGGCACTACCACCAACCACACTCCAGTCTGGGCTACCCCTGCCACACACACACACCCAAATGAACTTATACTTTTCCTGAAACCTCCATCATACCCTATGGGGAAAATCTGAAAGCCATCTGAATCTGAAACCTGAAACTTCAAAAATTCACCAAAAATCAGAAGTTTGCTCAATTCCTTTGAAAATTTTGTGATAGCTTCCACTTATTGGGCACTATAACCCCCACCCACTCTTTTGACCATGTGACCCATTTTTTAATCTGAATTAATTCAGATTCAGATTCGGATTAATTTGGATAGAAAACAAAACTGGGGTGATTTGGAAGGCTTATTTTTGGACAAAATACAAAATGGGGTTGATTCAAATTTGGTACAAATTGAAACAGAAAAAATACAAAACACGCAACCTTAGTCTGGGAGTGCTCCTGGATCCCAAACTCTCCCTGGTTTCTCAGGTCGAGGCTGTGACCAGGAGTGCTTTTTATCAGCTTTGGCTAATATGTCTATTTCTGGAGACAAATGGCCTTAAAATGGTGGTACATATGCTGGTAACCTCTGGGCTTAACTATTGTAATTCGCTCTATGTGGGGCTGCCTTTGAACATACTTCAGAAACTACAATTAGTACTGAATGCAGCAGCCCAAAGGGACCATATAAAACCAATTCTAAAAGAACTGCACTGGCTGCTGCTATGTTACTGAACGAAATACAAAGTGCTGGTTATTAGCTATAAGGCCCTTAGCAGCTTACTCCAGGTTACTTAAGAAAGCGCCTTCTCTGTCATAAACCCTGTCGCCTATTAAGATCATCTGGAGAGGTCTGGTTATGGTTGCCGCCAACTCATTTGGTGGCAGCTCGGGACTGGGACTTCTCTGTGTCTGCCCCAGGGCTTTGGAAAGCACTCCCTGCTAAAATAAGAGCATCTCTTTCTCTGTTTGCTTTTAGGAGGACCTTGAAAACGTACCTGTTTTCTCAGGCTTTTAATTGAAATTGAGATTTTAAATTTTAATCTGCATTTTTATCTATTGTGATTTTTATCTGTTTTTATGAATTTTAAATGTTTTCTTTTATAATATGTTTTAATCTGTACACCACCTAGAGATTTCTATACTAGGTGGTATAGAAATGCAATGCAATGCATGCATGAATGAATGAATGAATGAACAATATTTGCCTTGAGGAGCAGCCTGAGTGGGGCTGAGATGAGTCCTTTGTTCCAGTCTGCTGCTAAGTAAAAACAACTAAACAGAAAACATCCAAGGATAGATTCACACTTCCCACCTCCCTTTCACAGTTTTGTGTGTTCTTTTGTTGCAACCAGCTTGCTGTGAGAGCCAAGAGGATCCGGGTTATATGGAGGAAGATATTGTTGTTGTTATTATGTGTTCTAGCCCGTATGCCAAGACAGATCTTACTTTGAGGTTTGCTGAGCTTTTAGTCCATGATTCTAAAGCATGTTGGATCCCTCAAATGAACAGATTCCGATTTGATCTTGCAGCAAGGTGACTGGAAAAAGCAATTTATAATAGAGGGGGGGATGTTTTGAGAAACGACAACCCAAAACATTTTGAGCTGTTTTGAAATGTTTTGTGCATCCCTACATCTTAGGGGATGGGGCTATGGCTCAGTGGTAGAACATCTGCTTGCATGCTGAAGAACTGGGAGGGACTCGAAGAGCTGCTGCCAGTCAATATAGACAGTACTGGGCTAGACAGACTTATATTCTGACTCAGTAGAAGGCAGCCTCCTATGTTCCTAAATACCCCTGTTTGAAAACCTATTCAGTGTAGGCCGGCAGTGCTAAACTAGATGAATCGATCATCTTACTCAAGAGAAGGCAGCTTCTTCTGTCTCCCAGGAATGCAGAAGCTCAAGGCGCCATTTACAACATCAATTTCCTCTGGAGAAGAGAGAGAGTGTGAAACCCTGGAAAATCAATAGTCTTTCTTGGTATAAGGCAGCTTTATGTGCTTCTGTCTTCCTTTTGCATCCAATACATCTTGACTGCTGATAGGCTCTAGCTGGGGGAAAGAGCACTGTTTTCCATTATGACATTGTTTCCAAATGGCCCGAGATGTGCTAGCATGCTGCATGTCAAGCCTGTAAAAACCTAACCAAGCACAGATGGCTTGATACTGTTCTTGACCTGAGCTGTCACATAGCAGACATGGCCATTTTGATAACACTAATGAAGAACAGAGGAGAAAAAGCTTGAGTCTTGCCCCATCCTAGCCCCATACTTTAACTTTCTTTCTTTACACTTTACCAGCATGGAAGATATATTAGGGACTGGCAAATAATGTCTTCGAGGAGAGGTAAAAAGATTATTTGTAGCTTTCATTTACTGTGCTGTTCAGGGAGAAAAAGCAAAGCAATGACATTTTATAGACCACACTTCTTAAACTTGCTTCTCTTATTAGCTTTTTTAAAAAGCAGAATTATGTGTCACTTCAGTTAAATGCCAGTGTAATTTCCTTTACATGGCACATCTTACAGCAACGTTTATATTGCTGGGTTGAATTGGAGTGGTCTAAAATGTATGGGGGCTCTACTTCTCTCCTCTCTCAGCACTATCTTGGAGATTTCTGGGAGGGAACATGGAACCTTCTGCATTTAACCATGAAGGTGCTCTTCCCAGAGCAGCACCATCCTCTAAGGGGAATTTTATTTGTTTGTTTGATTGATTAATTGATTGATTTCCATACTGGAAATCCAGGAAATCCAGGGTTTCCATACTAGAAATGCATACTGAAATATCTTCCAGTGCTGCTCACACATGGAATCTCCCATTCAAATGCAACCAGGGCAGACCCTGCGTAGCAAAGGGGACAAGTCATGCTTGCTACTACAACAAGAACCAGGCACACAAGAACCATGCAGTAAAGTATAATTAAGAATGTTAAGAGTGTCATGAAATAAATATTGTTTGCAGAAAGGCAAGTGCAGACTGCTTTCTACTCTCCAGCTGCTTGTTGTTTGTCTGCCCGACCTCCAGTAATGAACTGGACTAAATAGTAACTAAAGCACCATTCAAAAGCTGGCCTGGATGAAGGAATGGATTAACCAGATACTCCACAACTAACAGCACAATGAAATCTAATTCTTCTCCCACATCTCCTCCCTACCACCCACTGTGCACTTCACTGAGAAAATGCTGGGGAGAGCCAGGGATGCAAAGCCTGGGGTGGGGGCATGGCTCACCACACCACCTCAAGCACCAGGAGTGGGTGTATGGAGTAGCCCTGGTCACTAGTGCTGGGAAGGTTGCCTCTTCCAGAGTTCTTGGTGCCTAGCTCATATCCATAGCAGTGTATCAGGTGCCAGACGTCCCTATATCGCACACCCACCACCAGAGCAGTAAGCCATACATGTGGATAGGTGGGAGCAGAATGGCATTTGGAGGTGAGTAGGTGCATGGAAGGGAGGGAGGGAGGTCTGAAAGGAGAACTTAAATTCTTACTCTCCTTGGATTTTAGTGTGAGCCAGAGATCCTTCAGGACTTTAATATTTGCCTTGTATCTGAGGCAAACATTATGAGCCACCAAAATCTACATTTCCAAGCCATGAAGTACAAAATCCAGCAACACCAGTAGTAATGGCAGAAACAGTGATGGTCCTCATAAGAACTGAAGTATGTTACTGGCTCTGCCATGCTTTTCAAGAAAGTCCAGTACCCTCTCCTACATCAGCTGACTCACAATGGCCAACCTCCTGACTAAAGCTCTACTTGCACAATGAACAAACTAGTGGGTAGCTGCACTACATCATGGGGATCTTCAGAATGGACTATTGCACAAAAAATTCCCTGCAAAACCTATGAGGCATGCCACAGGTTGTGTACCTTGTTGCGCACATGCAAACATGTTTGTGCTAGCATGACAGTAGTCTGGAATGCAAGCTCCCGATTCCATGCAACCAGCTAATGCAACAGCCTTGCCATCGCGGAACACATTTGCGTAAGTGCCTTGTCCGTCTGGATGGCAGCGATATATTTAAAAGTATCTTTTACCTTATAATAATATTCCAGCTTATGAGTTGTTGAGCCATGTCATCTCCATCTTTGCCATTTTGACTAACTTCTTTAGATGGTCATGGAAATGTCTACATTTGAAAAGGACCCTGTATCTGTGTTTCAAAGTCCCCTTTACTACATTAAAAGGAACCAACTACTGTATGAGGTTCTCCCTGAATCAGTTCAGCTTTGGGGTTTCATGCTCCAAATCTAGCATTCTATTCACTGCTATATTGACCTTCCTAAAATGATCTACAGTAAAAATGGAAAATAATGTCTCCCTCAGCTCGCTTACTCTTTGTACCACTCTATCGGTTTCACAGAGAGATTTATATCCTCTAAAGAAATGTCTCTGCAAAAACAAAAATGGAGCGGGGGGGGGGATCTGCATTCTTGGTCGATCTATTTCCTGTGTGTGGAAAGCCGGATGGTTAAGCAGACAGAAAACCTGTTTCTTATTGCTATAAATTGGGATTGTCAAATGAAATGGTGCCATTGACCTTAATAATAAAACTATCTATTATGACTAAAATTGGTAATGGCATCCCATATACACCTTGTCAAAAAGAAAAAGAAATGACTTTCACCACAGAGTCTGGGAATCTGGTGTTTTGTATTTTATCTCCATTTTTATATCATATCCATTCCAAAGAACTTGAAACAGCAATGTGCCAGTGGGCAGCCATTGGAACAGAGACTTATGTTTCTAGAATATTAAAGGTTAAATAAAATACATTACAGGGGCCAACAGTCCTAACATAACATGGAAAAGATGCTTAAAGTCCAATGAATTCAATAGAGTTGCTCTCACACACAAACTAATTGATTCCTCCGTTGTGTGAGAGCAGCCTGAACAGGTAATTTATTTCAGCGAAGGAAGAGGAACTGAAAATAGAAAGATGGAACTGCAGCCAAGAGGCTTAAAAGCTTCAGGCATGTCAGCAAATAGAAGCAAAGAACATCCTTATCTATGTTTTGATAGAACATCCTGGGTCATGGTGCCATGCAGACCCAATCCCATTGCTATTAATTCATTAGTAGTGAAACCACCAATGACCTTCTTCTTAACTCAAATTAAGTAGAATCCAGCAAAAAGCATCTCATCTCAGAAGAGGTTAGTACAGAACGTTCACACACAGAAAATAAGGGTTGATTTCCTTGTGATACGTAAACAAGAGTTGTGACTCAATTGAACTTTTAGACTTTGGGCCGAGGGCAAACATTGTGCCATTTCTGCTGAATTAACGTAGTCCATCTTGCTCTTACCTGATTATCACTGTTATAGTGTAGGACAAACTAAAATCAATAATAACAATTTCAGAGAAAGTTAATAACAATGAAGTCAACGGAAGTTATGTACAACCAAATTGATTTCACTGGGACTAGAGCACCCGAGTTAGCATTTCAGTTTCACTGGCTTATATACCTCACAGAGGATGGAGGACAGGAACAGACTCCACCTGTGCTGCTGTGAGGAAGTAAAAAACAAAACAGGCCCGCACTGCTGTATAAGCGAGTCTGTTCCGTTCCTATGACCTCCTCCCAACAGAACCTGTGATTGCTCAGGGGTTCATAGGAGTGGAACATACCTGCCGATTGACTGAATGTTACATTTATATACCACCTTTCATTAAAACAATCCTACAGCGGTTTACACAAAAATTAAAAACAAGACTATGCAGCAGTGTGGATCTGCTTTTTACTTCCTTGCAGCAGAGCAGGCAGCTTCTGTTCCCATCACCTGTGCAGTATGTGAGCCAATGTTTTTAGCACCAAAGTACATTTAACATTAGCCCAATACGGACATTATGTCTGTACACTCGTACATGTGTTTGTGTGAATGACTGTACCTGTGTTCATTTTAAAAGTGAACCTGGGTACAGGCCCCTCAAATGCATGGTACAAATAGGAAGTGTACTGCTGTACCTGTGTTCAACATAACATGTGAATGTCTGTACCTGGGTACAGATCTGTACCTGCAGTGAACTCTTGTTGTACGAGTGTTGAACATAACGTGTGAAAGGAGCTGTTTTCACCATTTCACCTATTTTCTCCATTTCTTTTTTCCCTCCCTACATTTGTTAGTCTCAGAACAGTTTCCAGTAGGGATGTGCACTTCAAAGATTTTTGTTTTGAGAGCCCTGGTGATGTTCAGGACTCCTGTTTGTTTGGGACCCATTTGGAGCCCCCATTCACTTTGGGATCTGTTTGGAAGATCCTGGAGCATTTCCAGAGAGCAGACTTTACTGTGAGTTCGAAGTTGCCCCCCAAAACCAACACAAAAAGCAGATTTTTCTTTACCCTAGGCATAACTCAGACTACACTCTAAAATGCAATGAAAAACCCAAATTGTGTATGGAGTACTCCCCAATAGCTCGCAGGGACTTTGGGGTTAAATCTGGCCAATATGTGAATACACACCCTCCACTCTGGAGGAGAAACGTGCTAAAAGCCCCATCTGGAAATGCTCCTGATTCTTTCTCCCCCGTTCATTTCCCCCCCCAACATCTCAATTTTACAAGTAATTTTTGCTGTTGCCTGTGTAGGCAGCAGCAGGAGCTGCACTACACAGCAGCTGCTGCTTCTGCTTCTGCTTCTGCTTCCCTGTAGCTGCCCCAAGACTCAGCATAGCACCTTTTTTTTTTCATGATAATGACCTTTAAAAAAAATATCTACACTACCCCATGACAATGCAGCAGGAATGCAAATTCAAGATGGCGCCTGCCAGGAAGTGGCGGTACTGTGGCACTCCTGCCGCTGCCATCACAAGTGGCACTAGAAGCTACTTGTAAAAGTAAGATTCAACCAAAAAGAAAATAATGAATGGCTACAAATGGGGTTAAAAAATTAATCCCTTCAACCCCATTTGTACCATCCAAGCTTGTTCATTCAGAACAAATGAATTCATTCATTCCCTCATTCATTCTGAAAATGAACATACTGTATCACCCTAATTGTGAAATGTACTAAAAGGGCACAAATCCCATAAAAACCATTGTTTATACTAAGTTGTCCCAGTCAAAAGAAACCAGTCCACATGTTGTAATACATTTACCAGTGAGCTCATGCAAAAAGCTGCAGAAATGTGGCAACTATAATTAATAGCTAGCACATAATTAATCAATGGAATTATCTGCTAGGGACATGGTGATGATCTCCAACTTGTATGGCTTTGAAAGGGGCTTAGACAAATTCATGGAGGACAGGTCTATCAATGCCTACTGTAGACTACCTCTAGGTCTAGAGGTGGGATGCCTCTGAATACCAGTTGCAGGGGAGCAACAGCAGGAGAATGGGCATGCCTTCATCTCTTGCCTGTGAGCTTCCCAAAGACATCTGGTGGGCCACAGTGGGAAACAGGTGTTGGACTAGATGGGCTTTGGGCTTGATCCGGCAGGTCTATTCTTCTATCCACATGATTCAAACTTTTCCAGTATGGGAGCTGACAATTCTGAACCCATCATATATGAATTGAACCTAATTCAATTGAGCCTAATTCATGTGTGAGCCCTGTACACACTCATCACCTGTGGCCACAACAGAAGAAATTAAAACAGCAGCCTCCGCCCAGGTGCTCCTTTATCTCATCCCACCTGCCTAAAAGGTGACTGGCACTGTTGAGACCAACAGCCATCTGCTGGGCTTGTGGATCTGATGATCAGGGCCAGGGCTGGCCCATCCATTAAGCACACCTAAATGGTCACCTGTGTGGGGGAGGGTACCACTATGCCTATCGGTCTAGGGAAGCCACCATGTCTACGGCCCCCAAGCTTGCATGCCTGCAGCACCCGCCACCACCTGCTCCTGACTGCCTGCTCACCTGCCTACTCACTGCATCCACTTTGTCGGGCACCACCAGCTTAGGCCTTTGCTAGACCTCAAAGTGCTGCAATACATTATAATGACATCAATGAGTTCCATGAAGTACCATAGTGTGTTATAATGATGTGCCTTGGTGACATTATTATAATGTGTTGTAGTGCTTTGAGGCCCAGGAAAGGTCAGCATGATGTATGGCAAATTAGATATAGAAGGGCACCGCTTGACATAAGCAACACCATTATGTTTAACTAAGCTCAAGGCTTTGCAAGAAGAGCAAAGTTCTCGAGACTGTTTACTGGTACTTTTCCCTTTCCTTAAAGTCAAGGTAACCCGCTAGTGCTGAAAGATAAGGCTGGCTGGCAGTCTGCACACATTCCCTAACCTTGGCCAGTCATGATGATGAGATTGCTATGCAGCTGCATTTTGAAGAATACTTTTGACTATAAATGTGTTGCTTTCTGTATGGTCCTTTGTCCTGCTCTGAACGTTAGTCGAACAGTACCTATGCTACTTAAGAGCATAATAAAGCTTTGATTGTAAGTCCTCTCGTCTGGGCTGATTATTGGGCTCCATCTGCCCAGGAACGAACCTCCCCTATTGGGTCAAGGCTACCCCCAATACATCAAGCAGATGCAATGGACTTGGCAGTCATGAAAGCAGATACGTGATCAAGTCCCCTGCTTGCTAAACCTTGCTCATCACCATGCAAGAGGCACAGGTTTTTTTCACGCCCCTGGTTCAACCAGGAGTGCCGAACAGCAAAAAAGGAGCTTATTTTAGCCTTTAAATCTTATGTCAAGGGTGTCTTTAGACCTGGACCCCAGGTCCTCTCCTCAATGAAGCAATCTTATAAAAAGTTGCTAAAGTCAAAGAGACTACAACATACACAACTGAAGTGGTCTAAATTGATTGCTGCGGCTAATTTGAAAAACCAGTCTCGATTTTGGCGCCTGGTGACGACACCGCAGGTAAGATCCTCGGTGGTCTCCTCTCCCCTCATTCCTCATGAGGTTTGGGAGCGCCATTTCTACTCCTTATATAGGTGGGTTGATTCTTCAAACTATAGTTTGGATGTAGATATTTCTTCCCTCCCCAGCTGGCCCCCTGTAACTTGTGCAGAAATTGAAGAGCTGATAAAATTAGTCAAACCTGCTAAAGCCCTGGGCAGCGATTGTATTAATATTGAGATCATACGTCAAAACCTGGATTGGTGGGTGCCTGTCCTGGCCTCCCTGTTCACATACATAGATAGAACTGCTAAAGTCCCCTCAGATTGGGGTGTAGCGATAATAGTTCCTATCTATAAAAAAGGGTGTCGAAGTGATCCATCAAACTATCGACCTATAAGTTTATTAAGTATTATTTCAAAATTATATGCCAGACACCTTTTGGCTAAACTTACCGACTGGGTGGAAGCCCATAATGTTCTCGCCCCTGAACAGGCGGGCTTTCGCCAAGAGCGGTCCACTACGGAGCAAGCATTTATACTACAGCACTTAGTAGAGAAATACTCTAGTAAGCCAGGCTCTCCTCTGTACACGGCTTTTATAGATCTGAAAGCTGCTTTCGATTCGATCTCCAGAGAAAGACTATGGGCAAAGCTGCATGAGCTATCTTTGGATAAGCACATGTTAGTGCTGATTTACAAGCTTCATGAGAACACCCGCCTAAGAGTCCACCTGAGTGCACAGGGCCAAGTCTCGGCTGAAATTCCCAATTCCAGAGGGGTAAGGCAGGGCTGTATTTTGGCCCCCATTCTATTTAATATATATATCAACTCTATTATTTCTATCATGAGTGTCCCCTCGATCCACCCCCCCCAAACTGGCCCATAAACATCTTGCCATTTTGCTGTATGCCGATGATATGGTCCTTATGTCCCTGACACCGGTAGGATTGAGACGGGCCCTTTCATTGCTCAGCTCCTACTGTGCTGAAGAGCTTATCGAAGTAAATTATCAAAAAACTGAAGTGTTAATTTTTGCCAAGTGCCCCAAACGCCACACATGGCAAATGAATGGTCATTACTTGGAACAAGTTAAAATCTTTAAGTACCTGGGCGTGGTTTTCCACTCCTCGGGCCAGCGCCAGGCACATCTAAATTATATTGTGCAGAACGCCCAAGCCTCAGCCCACCTAATTAGATCTTTTTATTTTACAAAGGGGCTCTTTGTATTCCAGCCGCTCTTAAACTATTTCTCGCCAAGGTCTGCCCTTTATTATTATATGGTGCTCAGTTGGGCCCTTTTGGCAATTTCGTCACACTGGAAGCTATTCAAACAAAGTTTATTAGATCTATATTGCAGCTTCCCAGATGTGTTCCTAATGTCGTCATTAGGCGCAAGGTGGGCCTTGGCTCCTTGGAAGTGGAGTATTGGAAATGCATTTTTGCATTTTGGTTAAAATTAGTCTTTTCTCAATCTGGACTTGCCCCCTTGGTATTAACCGACAATTTCGATTCTACCTGGAAGCGTCTTGTTAAAACAAAATCCCAATTTTACGGGTTTTCACTGGATATGCTTATTAGTTTGGGTTATGATTGTGCTAAGAAGTCTATTAAACAACGTATTTCTGACATTGATCTACAGTTAGAAGTTGCCAAAATCCCAAAAGGTGTTTGCCTTGGAGATCAGCTTTTTAACACAAAACCCGCTGCATACTTAAATAATTTTTTTTTCCAAGTTCAGGCGGGCACTATCTTTAGCAGGTTAAATGCGCTCCCTAGAGCGGTGCTCCAAGGGAGGTTTAGGGGGGTTCCTTCTGCATCCCGACTTTGCCCTTGCGGGTCAGGCGATATAGAGACTACTGAACATGCTATTTTACATTGTGACCTCTACAAGAATGACCGATCAACACTTATCTTGCCGTATCTTATGATGTTTCCTGGTTATCCAGATGAGTCTCTCTTAAAAATTGTATTTTCAAATTTTAATCATAAATATACCAACACAGTGGCTAAGTTTTGTTATATTTTATGCAAATTATGTTCTGTTGTGTATGATAATGTTTCCAGTCAATGACCAAACTAAAGTATGTTCTGTTCTGATACGTGATCAAGCAGGCAGACAAGAGGTGGCACCAGTAGCATGGGCCATGGACAGGTAGGTGAAGAGGCATGTAATGGGGACAGGCATCTCCATGTCCTCTGCCTCCCAAGGAGGGGGTATCAAAGGCAGGGTTTGCCTGAGGCACCAAAACGTGCCTCAGGCACATTTGAGACGGTCCTGATCAGGACCATTTCCTTATCTAACATAGGAAAGACCAAATATATTTTAGGGATGTGTGAAACGTTTCGGATACAAAACATTTTTTACCCAAAACAGCCTGTTTCGGGTGTTTTGTAGACAAAACAAAACACCTATTCTCCAGATCCAAAAGTTTTGTATACAAAACAAAATGTCCCTGTTTCGGCTACAAAACGTTTTGTTGTTTCAGACCTCCATTTTGTGGTGATCTCTGAGTCAGTCTCCATTTTGTGTTTGACAGCTCTTTGAATTTCCCACCCTTCCAGCCTTCTGATCAGTGACCTAAATCATGGGCTGACCTGCTGACAATTCCCTCCTTGTTCCCCATTGGCTCTTTTGCTTCTTGCCACTCTTTACTGACCCCACATTGGCCAGGAGAAGGGTTGCTAACCCATGGGGTGCTGGGTTCTGTTGTTTCTGTGGTGTTCTGAGTGTAGATTCTCTGGTAGCATATGAGAGTGGATTCTTGTTTTTCACTGGAAATCTCATATGCTACCAGATAATCTATAATGAACACCTCAGAAACAACAAAACCCAGTACCCCACAGGCTTGTGGGGGTGGGGGTGGTTGGCACCCTATGTGCACTACACAACCCCTCACTCTGGGCAACCCCAGTGCCCCCCAAGTGGAATTATGGGGCTGCTGAAACCTCCATTATTTCCCGTGGGAGAAATCTTAAAGACACGTAAACTTCAACAAATCACAAAAGATCATCCCTTTGCCCAATTCCATTGAAATAATTCTGGAAGTTTCCTTGCCCCCATTGGGCCCTACCACCCACCACACTCTGCTCTGGGTCATCCCTTTCCCCTTGATTTGAAGCGATACATTTGCTGGAATCCCCATTATTCCCTATGGGAAAATTATTAAAGATGTGTAAACTTTAAAAAAATTCACCAAAAAAATCAGCCCTTTGCCTAATTCCTTTGAAATTTGGGTGGTAGCTTCCACCCATTGGACACTACCACCACCCCCACTCTTTTTGCCCTGGGACCCTTTTTAAAAATCCAAATCAATTCGGATTCAGAAAATTTGGCTACAAAACAAAACAGGGCTGATTCAGATTCAGAAAATTCGGCTACAAAACAAAACGGGGATGTTTCGATTCGGATACAAATCAAAACAAGAAAATTCCAAAATGCACACCGCTAATATATTTGTATATCTTTTTCATATTGCCATATCATACAATTGCTTAATGCACATAGTCTTGATTCAACAATTTTCATTATCAAGGTCTGGACAATTTCATATTCATTCATTCATTCATTCATTCATTCATTCATTCAATTTATATACCACCCTTCCTAAAGTGGCTCAGGGCAGTTTACATTAAAATAAAAAACACATAATAAAACAATTAAAATTCAAACTAGATATCATTAAACGTCAGGCTAAAATTTAGGTCTTTAAGGCTCTCCTAAAGGCCTCCAAGGAAGATAATTATCTTATATCCACAGGGAGCACGTTCCACAACCCAGGGGCGATAACTGAGAAGGCCCAATCCCAGATTTCCACCAGATGAATTGGCACCTGAAGATGGATCCCTCCTGATGATCTTAATGAGTGGTGAAGATCTTGTAGAGAAAGGCACTCTCTCAGGTAACCCGGGCCGGACCTAAGCCATCCAGGGCTTTAAAGGTAATAACCAGTACTTTGTACTCCACCTGGAAAGAGATCGGCAGCCAGTACATCTATTTAAGAACAGGCATAATGTTGTCTCTCCAGGATACCCCAGAGATTAATCTGGCTGCCACATTTTGAACTAACTAAAGTTTCTGAACTATGTACAAAGGCAGCCCTACATAGAGTGCATTGCAGTAGTCCAGTCTGGAGGTTACCAGCTGGTGTACCACTGTTTTCAGGTCATTCTCCTCAAGGAATGGGCGGAGTTGTTGAATCAACTGTAGCTGGTAAAAAGCACTCCTGACCACAGCCTCAAGCAGAGACACCAGGGTGGGACCCGGATCCAAGAGCACTCCCAAGCTATGAACCTATTCTTTCTGGGGGAGTGTAACCTCATCTAGAGCACGAGGTTCTATCCTGTCTTGCAGATAATGCCCCCCAACAATGTGCACCCTCATTTTGCTTGGATTCAGTTTCAGTTTATTATCCCTCATCCAGCCCATTACTGCCTATAGGCAGGCATTTAAGGGGCTAATGCCATTTCCTGATATAGATGACGAGAAATAGATATGGGTGTCATCCGCATACTGATAACACCTAGCACTAAATCCCCTGATGACCTCACCCAGCAGTTTCATATTAAAAAGCATTGGTGACAGAATGGAGTGCTGAGGGACTCTATATAGTAGTTCCCGTTTTGAAAGGCAACTGTCACCATATGCCACCATCTGAAATCTAACTGAGACATAGAAGCGGAACTACTATAAAACAGTGCCTCCTATCCCCAAATCCCTCAGGCCATCCAGAAGGATACCATAGTCAACGGTATAAAAAGCCTCTGAGAGATCCAAAAGAACCAGCAGGGTTGCACTCCTGCTGTCAGTTCCCTGGTGAAAGTCATCTATCAGGCCAACGAAGGTCATTTCAACCCCATAGTTTCCCCTAAAACCAGTTTGAAATGGGTCTAGATAATCAATTTCCTCCAAGACCACTTGGAGCTGTTCACCCACCACCCTCTCAATCATTTTACCCAACAATGGGAGGTTGGAGACATATATTTTTATCCGCAATTGGTGTCCATCTTTCAGTCATAATCTACCCATTCTAATAGTGAAGTATCCGTGTGAGAAGGAAATGGTTCAAGCCAACCACTTGTACCAAAATTAGCATCTAAAGTTAATGCAGGTATTGCCAGCAAACTTCAGTACTCTTACTGAAAGAGGATGCCCATGTGGCCATACAGATTGTTTAGATGTCAGAGTGGATGTCAACACTAAATGATCTTCTGGGTGTTGATAGCAGCATAGACCAATTTATAATATTCCTTTCTTTTCCTGAATGATTTTCATGATATAAAAACCTATTGGTTGGAAGGCTTCAAGAAGCTTCATATTGTATTAGTAAAGAACAATATGTGTGTGTGTGAATATAACAGAAGCACTATGATTACAGTATATAGGTTACTTGTATATTGAGATTCCTTTCTACTAGAATGTCATGCTGATGAAGGATCTGGTTCTGTGACTCTGTTGGCACACAATGTTATACTTATTTTGATCTGAAAATTTTCATATTTTAAAACACGTTTTTTAATAATTTGGAAAGCTGCTTATAATATTATTAACATCATCATCATCTCAATAAGCATGAAGATTATGCAGTGAAGATTATGGACACAGTTTAATGATCATAGAATTCTGGCCTAACTTTTCAGGGTTAATGAACTGAAAGGTCATTCTACATCTCTCCCAGATCAATGACTGCTATGGTAATGAAACTGAAATAACTGCAGCTTCTCAGGCAATTGAATGCCCATGTTAATAAAGTGGGGGCGGGGGACCCTACAAAGGCTTTTCAGTTTATTTTTGTTTTCCAGACTGAAGGATTCTTTGCTCCCCCTTCATGTATGTGTTTATTGAATCATTTTTGCCTATTTTGTAGGATATTGCAGAAGTTTCCTGCTCATGTGACCATATATATTGGAATAATAAAATGTATTAAATATTCAGCACGTTCTGTTTGCAAAAGAAAGTAGGACAAGCCAGTGTGCCATCCATGATATAAAAGCCAGGAAACGAAAAGTTTGGCCTCCTAAGAAACAACGCCTCAGTCGTTTTTATCCTCAGTTACAAGGTAAAAGGTCTATCAGATATCTCCCCAAATATGTAATCCATCAGATATCCTGAGAATTTAACTCCCGATTCTATTATTTCTGTTGATTCTTAAGATAATGTTGCAGGTGCAGAGGCCACCCAAGATATTGTGGCGCCTGAGCTGAGGCACAAAATGCTGCCTTGCCCCATAAGGGGCCAACTCCCTCTCAAAACAACCCTTGCAAGTTTGGCAAGAGTATGAGGAGCAGGGAGGAGGAGATGCTTCTAGCAGCCTCCACCCCTCCTTATGCCTCTTGCAAGCCTTTTCAGGAGGGAGAGGACAGGCGCGCCTTACAAAGTTGTCAAACTTCAGATTGGTTCCCAAAAGCTGCTTTGATGACAACAGTGGGGGGCATCTTGCTGCCCTGCTGCTGCCCCAGTGATCTCTTGCCTGAGGTGACTGCTTTACCTTGCCTCATGAAAGGGCCACCCCCGTGAAGGTGATCTACAAGAAACCCTTGAACATGCTTTCTTTCAGCTTCTTTCTTAATAAAAGCATTTAGCCATCAAATGAAAATGAAAATGAAAGACTGAATGAATAATACGCTGCACAGATGCCAGTATCTGAACTACAATATGAGTGCATCCTGCTTGGAGGTTTCAATTCAGAATGCTTGTAGAACATTGGCCATGAACATATCCATTGCAAATAAGGAGGCTTTTACCAGGTGAAAACCCCGGCACAATTCTAATGCTGACATTGCTCATTGCGTTAGAAGCTTTTCAGGTGGCTATTGATGTGTAGCTTTACAGTAAGGCCTAAGCTTCACAATATTTTTTTTACATGTCATGAAAATATTATGGTATTCTGAATATGCAGTCTAGACTATTCTGGATCTAGGACAGTAGTAGTAGTAGTAGCAGCAGCAGCTAGGGGTGTGCACGGTCCGGGGTCCCCCCCAGTCCGGCACGGGGGGACTGTTACTTTAAGCAGGGGGGGTTGGTAGTACTTACCCCCCCCCGCTGCTCTTCCTCCTCCAGTGCTGGTCCTTTTAAACATCTTCTTGGGGAGGCAGAGTTCCTCCCTGCCACCCCTGCCCCCGTCGTTGTTCTTAAGGCTTAAAAGAGACTAGAGCTAGCGGCGCACATGCGCCCTGCACGGCGCGCGCGCTTGTCTCTGACGCTGGCGCACGCGCGCCACATACGTCACACGTGATGGGGGAAGAGCGTCTTGGGGGTAAGTACTACCACCACCACCCCGCTTAAAGCTACATGCCCCCACCCATCCGAACCTCCGGACCGCCGGACTGCTGAACCGGTCCGGAGGTCTGTAACAGTGTGCCTGAACTGAACCATGCACACTACTAGCAGCAGCACTTTGATAACTCTTCACCCTGTGTTTATACCCTCCGTGTACTGTTTCACAATTGTCTTAGTAAGTTTTCCCCCAGACCTATAGCTGCATTTGGCATCTCACCTCAACTGCGACAATATAGTGGGCTGCCTTGCTCATAAGAGGACTGGAATGGACTGAGGATTTATCAGAATCCAGTGAGACCTGACATGGAACCAAAAAGCTTTGAGATGCAGCAGGCATTGGATGGGGAGGAGGTGAAATTCTCAAGTGGACAGCAGCCTAGGAGGAAGGAGGATAGCCTATTGACTTACTAAAGTTTGTATTAATTTTTCCCCTCTTGGTATAAGGGAAGGAAACAACACTCTGGGCAAGCCTTGAAGCTGTACTCCTTCCTGCCAGTCTATGCTGGGAAGACTTGCATCAACTGCTGCGTTGAAGCTGATGCTTAACATTATGGATGTGCTGAAGTGATGTACTCAATTATAGTTTAAATGCAGCTTGCCCATTTATGGATATAGGTTTGCTGTGTTCCACAGAGATGGCTGAGTTTTTATCAGAAACATTTTAACAAAGAAACTAGAAAGCAATCAAAAGGATTGATTGCTCACGGCAGGATTATATGAAAAGCCCAATGCTCTGTTTGCACAGTTAGGTCTCTGTTTTGAACATATTCAATGCCATTCATTTCTTATTCGTCATGATGGCAGGGTAGGACTGAGAGGGGAAAAGCATGGAGAGTCATCCGAAATACCCATTTAAAATTATCCTCTCCCATTACAAGCACTTAAGTGGAACAAATCAAACAAAATTGACAATGTTTGCTGGTGATCGCTTCACTTCCTAATAAGCTTCCTCTCTAAAGCATTTTAATTTCTTTTTACTAATAACTCGAAGCTAGATTCTCAACCAATATGTATCAAACACACATCTTATGATGATGCTGGTGTCAGAGCTGCTTTATGTCATTTTTAAGGCAACCATTCTACAAGCATTCCAGTGGCAGCTCAAAGCTCCTTCATCTCCAGTACCAACTGTGCATGAAAGAGCCCCTAAGCTGTATCACTGCACCCACTGTCTAAAGACCCCTGTCTAAAATCCTGAAGAGCTGCAGCCAGTCAGTAGCCGCATTCGCACGTAACAGGGACCCGGAGTTGCAGGGACCTGAGGTTTCCTTACCGTTACATCCAAACACGTGCAACTCCAGTCTCAGTCGTTGCATGACCCAAGGTTTTGCTCTGGAGACTCCAGTTTAAACCCTCGGTTTATAGTGAATTTCCCTGCTCAAGACCAAGCTTCCATAGAGCCCCTGCTCCATCCCAATGCAGCACTGGAGGCTGTATTCAGCCAGACTGGAGTTGAGAGAGGAAGCTCCTCCCTCGCTGATTGGCTGTGTGGACTGTCCTTCAAGTAAGAAGGAAGCTTTCACAGCCAGTTCCTCCTCCTCTCTACTGTCTTGCTGACTGCAGAGAGGAAGTTCTCCCTGTTGTCCAAATGCGGACAAGGGGGTGGGGGTGGGGGGAGTGGAGGGAGTGAGACCACGGGCCCATTGGACCTGTGGTTCTATCTGATGTGTGAATGTGGCCAGTGTAAATTACAGTGAGCTAGATGGGCAAATGGTCTGACTTGAGATAAAGTAGCATCATAAATTTAAGCCACATGTGATAACAGTGGTTACAGTGGTACACTGGGACTGAGGAAATCTGAGTTCAAATCCCCCGTCAACCATGAAGTAAACTGTATAACCATCAGTCAGCCACTATGGGCATTCTCCAATGACAATTTAGTCTAACATGAACAAAAATAGTGATAAGAAATTTTCCAGGGCATCCAGATGATGCCAAAGTACATTGCACTATTTCTTAGCAACATCTGCTGGCCATTTTCTGAAAACCCATGAAAAATCAATGAAAGCCCTGTCCATTTTTAATACTATTTTTACAGTAGTAATATTTAAAAGGGACAGTTCTTTCATGGATTGTCAGCCAATGGCCAGCAGATGGCGATAAGAAAGAGCAAAACATCCTTTGATGTCATCTGGATGCCCCAGAAAATCTCCGTAGCAACTTGTGTCCATGTTAGAATAACTTGCCATCTGGAAATACCCTATCTCTCAACCTAAACTGACTCCATAAAATTACTTTGAAGATAACATGGGGTGGGGTGGGGGTTGTATGAACTCTTTGGAGGAAGGGCAGGTTAGAAATGTAACTAATAATAAAAGTGTATCCAGATGAGCAGTTTATCTCATGATCAGCTAGAGAAAATTGTGTAAGAATATTATGCAGTTTACACCACCTTCCATGATCTTTAACTTTTGCACTGAAAACTTCCCTAGATTTGTGCCACAGAAGCTTAAAGTGGGGTTGGGCTACTTACTGCATTTTCAAGGATTTCTTTGTGACCAAAAGAACATCTTATTTTTGGAGATTTTCAGCACTTTTGAATACACACACACTGTTCTGATCTGCCCAGGGTTTCTTCCCCTTCTTCCTCATCTTCACTCCCATATCTCGGTCTCATTTGTCCTATTAGCTTTGGCATTCCGCACAATTTTGCTGATAATGTCATAATGCAATGTCTGATGTGATGCTCATAAACAAAACCATGCAGGTTACACGACAGCCAATTGGATTAAACAGCAGTGAGGGCAAATTAGGCTGAGAACAGCAAAGAAGAAAAGTGGCACCAGGAAGCAGCAACAGCCAGGGAACAAAAAAACCCAACATGAATGTACAGGAAGGGAGGGGTGGTGGTGGTGGTGGTGGTGTGTGTGTATGAATCTATTCAGCTGGATCAAAATGTATTACTTTCAAAGCAAGTATCTAAATTAGAGAATATTTGACTCAGTGGTATATCGGAGATTCTACTTATGGCTGGTCTGAACAGAAACCTTGCTTAGAGAGCCAGCGTGGTGTAGTGGTTAGAGTGCTGGACTAGGACCGGGGAGACCCAAGTTAAAATCCCCATTCAGCCATGATACTTGCTGGGTGACTTTGGGCCAGTCACTTCTCTCTCAGCCTAACCTACTTCACAGGGTTGTTGTGAGGAGAAACCTAAGTATGTAGTATATAGTATACCACTCTGGGCTCCTTGGAGGAAAAGCAAGATATAAAATGAAATGAAATGAAATGAAAAAATAGATAGATAGATAGATAGATAGATAGATAGATAGATAGATAGATAGATAGATAGATAGATAGATAGATAGATAGCTGGTGTCCCTGGCCATGAGTCCCACCCTTCCCTTCCACTATTTAAGTGTGTGTGTGTGTGTGTGTGTGTGTGTGTGTGTGTGTGTGTGTGTGCGCGCGCGCGCATGCACGTATGTGCACTGATTTTGTGCCAGTGCACATTTTTGCTTTCTCTTGGTGTTTGTGTGCGTGTGTTTGCCAATTTTGTGCCATTGCACTTACATACTTGCAAACTCCTTTTGCCTCTTCAGTTTGTGTATTCCATTTAGTCATCATTTTACTGGGTAGAATGTGTGGCTATGTTCTGCTGCCTATTCTGTTTTGGTTTTAGGTTTCAAAGGTTTCATTTGGGTTTATTTCATATTTTCCATTTAGGTTTCATTAGATTTTCATTTGGTTTCATAGAAAGGTTGCTATAGTGGTGTTATCATCCTATAGAGTTTGGGATAGATAGATATAGATATAGATAGATGATATAGATATAGATATAGATACAGATATAGATATATTTCAATGAACATATGGCCTGTGCTTGCACTTTGGTTCATGATATTTTTATGAGAAGCTCACAAATAAGGCACCCTATTGAAACAGGCTAAGCAGAGGACAAGCAGCCTATTGATCCTCTCTGAGCTGATACAGCATTTCTAGTTAAGTCAGCACAATACTGATGCTTGGAAAATATTGGAATTCCCAAGAGCTACTGGAGTTTTCAGCATGGATTTTATGTTGGAAAACTGATAGCATGCTTGGATCATTGAGTTTGTTCATGCATATACCTTCCGTTCATTCGAGTTTGAGAATGCATTGTGTTCAACAAGATTATTATATAGATGAGGGCCTGTCGAATTGAACAGATAGGGGTGGATCCACCTCTTCTATTTCTTACTCTCACTCTCCCATCCATTATGGGGGCCATTGCTGTGAGTAGAACAAAGAGCACTGCTTTCCCAAGACTAGCACAGTTTGCTCCCGCAAACTGAACTGACCCACCAGTCCCAAACTAGCGAATGATAAGGATTGCTTTCCCCAGACTCTAGATCTAGAAGCTGCATTTTGGATGGAGGCGGAGGAGTACGGAAGCAACATTGCCTAGGGTAAGCAAATGTTTTGCCCCTACCTTTTTACCCAATTATTTTATCCTGTGGAATGCAATGGGAGTTATTGATAGTCATGCCACCCACTCCATACTAAATCTTCATATATTTAGCAGAACAGGGCCTTCTCTGTTGCTGCCCCCAGACTCTGGAATGCTCTCCCAGTGCTATTCACTCGTCGGTCTCCACCACAGTTTTTAGAAAATGTGTGTGAAATCTTGGCTTTTTACCCAGGCTTTTAATATGATTGTCTCCACTGCTGCTGCTTTGTATTTTGTATGATTATATTGTGCTTGTATTTTAAATCTTTTTAGTCAGATCTATGTTTTTATATTCTAGCTTAATATTTTAATTGTGTAATTTTTATAGTCTTGTTTTAATTTTTCTGTGTGAACTACCTTGAGATTGTTTTAATGAAAGGTGGTATACTCATTTAACAATAAATAAAATAAGATAAATATATGATACTTTCAAAACACTATCCCATTTTTTTAAAAGTGAGCAAACATAGACCTGCATCAATTTTCATTGTTATGAATTCCCAGGAATTCTCAAGAAGCCTATAAAGAAATGGATTAGTCTGAGTTCGGTGCTAATGCAGAATTTGGTTTGCCTCTTCTGAATCAGGAGTGTTCAAGTTGCTCAGAGTGGTTTTGAGAGAGGAAACATGTGAGTCAGTCTCCACCTGTCTCTGGATCCGTGACAATCATTCATGTGAAAGTAACCATGGAAACTGGTCATGGAACATGCAACGGTGTGGACAAAGCTGTCATGTTAAGCAGGATTTAGAACCAAAGTGAAAAGCAAGAAGGGGGGCGGGGTGGCAGAATTCTGAAAGAATCAGGAAGTAGCAGAGGTTTAGATCTGAAGATCTTTTCCCTTAGCTGCCCTACTTGGGAGGGAGCCAATCGCTACACCTGTTGGATACTTGTTTGCAAAGTAGTTGAAACACTGGGGAGGGGACCTCTAAACCAACAAATGGCTGCAGTCACCAAGTGACAAGCAGGCTGCAGGCATGTATGGACATGGCAGAATTATGTTTCTGCTTGCCCTACCCAAAGGCGTCCACCCTCTTTAAAGAACAATGCGCTGAAACTTGCTGCATTCCCTGGTGTTCTCCACTGGTCTTTGCAGTCCAAACTAGCTCTGACAAAAGATTTTTGGCAAGACCTTTTCTTCAGTTGCCCTGGAGCTATAGAATGACTGCCCTGAAGAGGCGAGGTAAGGCAATGGATCTCCCTGATGCCTTTTCAATGTTTCTGAAGAACCTTTTTAATTTCAAAGAGCATATGGGCTGCTGTGCCAGATTTTCACAGGGATCAGTTTGGGGCACGAAGATTGACAAGTCTGCAAGGTCTGCACCTTTGTAGCATCCCCGACAGAAAGAGATTGCATGAGAAGGCTGACTTGCTATTTGCCAAGAAAAAAAAACACCCACGAATAACCCAGTTGCTTACAGTCATCTGCAGATTACATTTCTTTCTTCCCAGAGATGTTTCAGAGAGTTGGGGAAGCAAAGCTGCAAAAACCTGATGAGACAGAAATATTAATTTGATTTTATTGTATGAAGTTTGGCTAACAGGGCACATGAATAAATCTGCAGCCTTAAACGGTTACAATTTCTGCCAGCGCTAGGTTTCTATGGAAACAGCAACCCGTCATGTTTTCAGGAATTTCATTAGTATGGCACAGAATGAAACAAACGTGGCGGGGGTGGCGGGGAGGAAGGGATTTCTCAAGTTGCATATGACACTTCTCCAAAAGAAAATCATCATTTTGGATTTTTTTTTTTAAGGTGTGCTTTAAAAATGCAAATTATGTCATGAAGCAAAGCTAACAAAAGCCTCTCTCATCTAGGGTCGGGGAGGCAATCAGATGCAAGCAAGCAGGAAATATATACAATAAATTAATATCGAGTCTCGGGTGGCTCAACAGTCAAATGAATCCATTTGCACACAATTACGGATCAGAGTTGGCTCCTGTCGCAACAGATGGAAATGTAGGAAGGGAAGAGTTGCATTGACGGTTAGAAAAGTAGTGTCTGATGAGTGTAAATATCGTGGGAAGAGCTATTCAGTACAGAAGGGTAATATAACACAGCTTATCATTCATGTATTAATGTAATTTGACCTGCAGATCCCTAAAACCTAATGTGCATATCACTGACTTCCTTGAATTCTCCTAGTTCAAAATAATGGTAGACAGTCAGGTCATTCACATGACTGCTATGTGTGGGGATGGGGAGGGTTGGGCAAAGGCAGGATCAGTCCTACCTCCCCCCACCTGACAATTGTGGCTTTCCCCCCAGCCGCTCCACTCACACCCCCACATGATCCTCACTGCAGGGAGTGGCACAGCCATCTGGAGGCTGGGAAAATGAAGCCCACGCTGGGGAAACTCCACAATGCCCCACGCGAAGAGTATGGTGTGTTGTGGGATTTGCCCACTGCCAGGAGCTCTTACCACCCAGCTCTGTGAACGCTAATGCTACAGGCAGTCTGAGCATTCGTACGATTGGGGAGTGGAGTAGAAGGGCGCGCTCACACCCTTCTACCTCACTAGAAGCCTGGGTCCAAAACCCAGGCTTCCCTAGTGAAGAGTGGCAGCATTGGGACTGATCCCGATGCTCCACACGAGCAGCCCTACCCGGATAGGACTGTGCAAGCCTGGGCAGGGCTGCTTGTGTGAATGGCCTTCATTATTCTTAAGAATCAGTCACATATGCCAAAGAAGGGAGAAATCTGTTTGTTCAGCTTAAGCCTGTCTAATAAAAAGAAGAAGCTCAAAGCAACAGGAGCCAACAATGTTTACTCAGCTCTTACCTACAAACTTAGGGATGAGTCTGGGAATCTCACTCCTCTCCCCCACCATTCGGGTGAAGGCAGCTTTGGGAATCAATGAAAAACATACAGTCGGTGGGTGAGTGGGTGGGTGGGAACATTTCCCATACTGTGTCTAAATCTGAGCTCCCTGTGAAGTAAGAATGTATCATTTAAGCCAATATTTGGGGGGACATTAGAAAAGGTAGGACAGTGGGTCTCTTTGAGGCCCTCTCAAGATCCCCGCTTACAGTCTTCCCCCTTAGGAATGGTGTCTTAGAAGGAGCCAAAATCTAGTCCATGTCAGTCTACTACTTTTTCATGGGTCCCTGCGTTTAGGGCAGGGCTGCACAACTTCTGGCTTCCAGCTATTTGGGCTACAACTCTCATCATCCCCAGCCACAGTGTCCAGTAGTCAGGGATGATGGGAGTTGTAGTCCAAGAATAGCCTGGCCAAGGAACAAAGTGGGCTGCTCACAGTATAGGCTGGAATCTCTCCCCCCACCCATCTATTTTCATTGCCAGAAGTTGTTGTTGTTGTTATTATTTTTACATTTATATCCCACTCTTCCTCCAAGGAGCCCAGAGCGGAGTACTACATACTTGAGTTTCTCTTTCACAACAACCCTGTGAAGTAGGTTAGGCTGAGAGAGAAGTGACTGGCCCATAGAATGAACTGCGCAGGTGCGCCTTGCAGTTGGGAAGCGACGCCAGGCCAGGCGGCAGGCCTCGGCGTCGCTCTGCTGCACTGGGCGATCCGCCGCCGCCCGCCACCGACGCGCTCACTCCCGCCGCCGCCCGCCACCACCGCGCTCACTCCGGCCAGCTCAGGGGGGCGCAGGTATGTGTGTGGGGGTGCAATTTCAGGGGCAGAGCTTGCCCTGGGCGCCGTTTCCCCCCATTACGCCTCTGCATCCTCATAGTTCATCAGCTTAAGAACAACGGGTGCAAGAACCTCCTTGGAACCTGATTTATTCATCACTCCACAGCTTATATCTCAGGGCAGCGGGGAGTCCTACTGCGGACTGGGCAAGAGCAGTATGTATAATTGCTCCAGTCTTGGAGGTAGGATCACCCAATAAAGGGGAAGCTCATCTTAGGGTGAGTAGATGTTTGCACCAGAGAAGAGGAAGGTAGATAACTAGAGTGTTTCTTGCAGATCAATAAATCAAGTCATGGCTGTATTTAAACTCACCCTATGTCTTTCTTATGTGTTTTTATTATCTTATGGGCCTAGTGGAAGCAGAGGCCTTATTTGCAATTTTATTTTTGCTTTCTTCTACATATCTCCCTCTGGATCCTACACTACAGATTTAGCTGGGTAAGGTTTTATTACATGTTCCAGTTTGCAGTTATGTGCAGGCAAATTTGAAGACAAATTTGAATGTAAGAGAATACAGTTGTGCAGGAGGCTAGCAACCCATTTAGCATCATCAAAGGGAAGCTGATTTTTTTTTTTAGCACAGCACCAAAATGAAATCTCAATAGGCCTCTCTTGAGAAGCAGATTCAAGGCCCATCAGAGTCAATGAAAATGTTCCTTTTTGCTTCAGTGGGCTTTTGATCCATTTCAGGAGAAGCAACCGAACTTGCTGTAATCAGGCCCTTGTGAATACTCTACTTGCCAAATTTAAAAAAAAGAGGTAGATTTACACCCTAATCCCAAGAACTTTTATTTGACATCAAAAGTCCCATGGATTTCAGATAGGCTTCCTTCTAGGCAAGTGTAGCTAGGAATGGCATAGTGGGGGCCCATATGGACGAAGCAGGAGGATGGTAAAGAAGATGCAGGTGCAGTTCATTCCTGCTTTCCTCTCCCTGCCCCAGCTGTCCCATTCTGCCTCACCTACCTTGCTGCCATATTGACCCCAGTTGTGTGGGCTGCTCATTTGCCTGGTACGAATGGGTTCAAAGAACCCGGGCTGCCAATGGTAGGGGCCACTGAAGCCCCCAAGGAAGTGTGGCTCAGTCTCCGGAAGAACCCCAAGAGAAATCCCCCTGCCCACGCCTGGGCTACTAAGAGCCCCAAGCGAGTGCTTCCCCATCCTTTTCAGGCAGCATTTGCTGCCTGGAAGCATCTATTTCCCTTTCTCTCCAGAGAGGAATAGAAAGGGAGAATAGGTGCTTTCCAGCAGCAAGCGCTGCCTGAAATCACATGGAAACGCTCGCTCAGGCTCTTAGGAGCTCGAGGCCGCACCCCCTTGGAGGCGGGGAAGCCGCTCGTGGGCATGGAGGGGATTCTCTCAGAGTTCAGCCACGCCCCATGCGTGTGACACCAGGCACACAGGACATTGTTAGAGGGGGCGCCGGGCAGGGCCGGACCCAGGCCACCGCTTGACTGGCTCCACGTCTGTGCACCTCCAGCTTGTTTGCCGGCTCCATCTGTCCGGACTGCTACTACGTTGGGGTGATAGACTTTTCCTGCCAAGCTCAACCTACTACACTTGATTAAGAAAGGTCCACACACTTTTTCCTTTTTACCTTTCATACAGAGAATAAAGCTAATAATATCATCCAGCAATTTAATATTTTGACGTTTCCAGAATATTTTTAAATATTTCTAATAATTCAGATATGGATTTCTACATATATCTTTTTAATATATGCATGTCAAGGCTCACTTCACTTCTTTACGTTCTGCTTCACTTGTTTATTCTACATTCAAAAGTTATTTTATTGCAAGGTATGAATGAGGCGGGTCTCACGATCAGTGAGACCCGCTTTATAACAGTGAGTGGGGAGAGTGGGATTAGCTCGCTCTCCCCGCACACAAGCAGACAGTCTGCTCTGGGCACCCGAACTGGCCACCCACACGAGCTGGCGGGTGCTGAGGGGGAGCGGGGGCCAATCGGCCCCCAGAAGCTACAGCATGCCCTGCGCGAGTGTGCAGGAGAGACCCCCAGAGCCGGGAGGCTGGAGAGACCCCCAGAGCCGGGAGGCAGCTTTTCGCCTCCCCTCCAGGGGTCTACTTGTGAGTAGCCAAGGCACGGAGCTGCACCATGGCAACTCACGATTGGGAAGCCCAGGTTAGCGGAGTGCTCACTCCGCTAACCCGGGCTTAGGAGAGGGCTACAAAAGCGGGTGACCTGCTTTGACTCAACTGGGCTCGGCTGCAAGCCCGGTGAGTCTCACGATTGGTGGAAAGCGGGTTAAGCACCCTTATGCTGCTTTCCACTAATCATCAGAATAGCTCCAATGAGTTTGAACACAGGAGACCATGATATAGCAACTTAGGTCTAACAAAGTTTGTCATTGTTAACTTTCAGAGGCAGTGGTGCTCTTACCTCTGGACTTCGGGGCCAATGTCCAGGGCCTCCACACCACCTGGGGCCCCCCAAATCTTCTTTCGTCTGTCCTGGGTGCTATGGTCACCACTGGCCCACACTGTGCCAAGCGTCCAAGTGTGATTATGACCTGTGCCGGGTGCTTTAGAGACAGAGAGGGCAGTGGGGAAAGAAATATGTGCGATGAGAATAGTAGAATGGTGTTAAATTTGCAGAGCAGGGGGTAGGGTCCAGCAAGGGGGAAGCCTCCAAAGGCCTTTAGGTCCAGGCTCCAAAATTACCTAGGTGCACATCTGTTCAGAGGAGTGCCTTCAGCTTCATTTTGCTTCCTGTAGGCATATACCGACAATCTGGTCAAGGCATCACTTAGGAAACCTCAGTGAAAAAATAGTGTGCAGCCTTTCTATTGCCCTACCTAACCAAAATAACGGCAACCTCTCGTCTGAAGTGCTGCATCTGCTGAAATAGCCCTTTCTGTGCAGGTGCCTTTGTCCAATATGCAGTACAGTAGCTACTGCTCGGGTTGCCAGCGTGAAGAAGCAGTTCTGCTGAAACCTGACATTAGCACAAAAGACCAAGACGGCGGTTCTCTTCCTGCTCTGTAGCTGGCACAAAAGGTCATGACAGCACAGGACCATAGGGCTGCCTTTTCAGCACACTCTGCCTTTGGAGCTGGGCACTTGGGTGGCTTTGCCTTCAGATTTCACTGGGAGTTCAAAACCTTCCCTGTATCCTTCAGTCATCCTTGCTTCTCTCTTGGCAGGCACTGCAGAAGAGATTCACAATGTATTTAAGAGAGAGCTGACCTGAGGCCACAGTTGTCCTCAGGCAATGAAGAGCAATTGTGGAGGAGGGAACAGCGAGCTGACAGGCTTGTTAGAACAGTTACAGGTACTGTAGGGTGTTTCTCTCCCTTTTGGTTTTTAGAGCCGATCCACCATTCACATACCCAGTGGAGCTAAACACAGGGAACCTGTTCTTGCACTCGCAATCACAGCACAAGCCTTCTATGCATTCACACCTAAAACAGGACATTTCAAGGGTAGGCTTATCTTTCCCTCCCGCCCCCTTTCCAGGCAACCTGATCTACATAGCATGCAAATCCAGAAGCTAATTATACAAATCAAATGTGCTAAATCAGCATACCTCATTTGCATTATTTCCAGCAGGTGCTTCAACTCTTCCCAAGTACCAGAAGCATTAAAAAAGAAAGAAAGAAAGAAAGAGGGGGATGGGTGGGTAAACATGGTTAGTTATCTAACCCATTTGATCTGGGTCTGGAGATGAGCATGGGTTCTATTCTCCATTTTGATGTAGCCTGTTATTAAGGGAGCAGTTTCTTACAAAAAGTTCCTTGAGTAAATAACATTATCACAACTACAGTGCTGCTGTGTGATATAATTGAGGGAGGGAATGTAATTTATGGTGGAAATCTGGGAAATTAACTACAATTCCCTAGCTACCAGTACCAACCTCAGGCAATTCCAAGCAATACAGCAAATATATAGAATGAGGAGAGGTATTATGCCTCCAGTGTCAGTCTCCTATCTATAAGCCTCTCACCACCCAATATTCCCATTTTAACTGGAGAGAAAATGAAACCAATTATTTACCCAAAGCCTTTGATTCAAGAAGAAGAAAAATAGTCACCCATGTGACATTTGCATGGCAAAACATGCTAGATATCTTACTGTGCATCTTTAAAATTTATTTTATACCACATAAGCCTTCTGTCCCGGCCTTGTGCTGTTCAACATCTTCGTAAATTACTTGGAAGAGGGAGTAGAAGGGATGCTTATCAGATCTGCAGGTGACACAAAACTGGGGCAGGATAGACAACACCTTAGAAGACAGAATCAAGCTTCAATCCAATTTGAACAGACTTGAATATTGGGCCAAAACAACAATAGTTCAACAGAGACAAATTTAAAGTCCTCCATTTACGTTACAAAAAACAAAATGCAAAGTATAGGATGGGGGAGATCTGGTTTGGCAGCAGTACGTGTGAAAATGATCTAGGTGAAGGGGGTGGTGTAGGGAAGAGAAGAGATGCGCTGGGGAAAGAGAAGCTGATGTTGTTTAACTCTTTCCTTCATAGGCATTTATCCACCCAAAATTGTTTTTCTTCCCAGGAGTGAAAATATATGGGGTCCTGCACAGCTGCTTAATCTAATGAAAGAGAGCTCTTAGTTAAAATGCTTGTGAAATGATACATTCTACTCTAAGAAAACCTAATTAGGAAGTTACTTAAAAGTCAGAACTAGATTACTTGTTTCTGCAAAAAAGCAGCAACTATAGCAAAGATAATCAAATGTCTCAACATGTTAAGAGGAAAGTAGTATACACTACCAACCACCTAAAGTGGTGAGGCGGGGAAATGCTTGACTAACAAGCAGAAGGTTGCCAGTTCAAATCCCTGTTGGTACTATATTGGGCAGCAGCAATATAGGAAGATGCTGAAAGACATCATCTCACATTGCGCAGGAGGAGGCAATGGTAAACCCCACCTGTATTCTACCAAAGAAAACCACAGGGCTCTGTGGGCACCAGGAGTCGAAATTGACTTGACGGCATATTTTACTTTAATTTAGTATACACTACATTCTTTCTAAATACTCCATGGTTAGATAACTTTCGGTAATCTCAACCTAAATTGTGTGAATTCTGCAATTATGGACAAACATAGTGAGGCTGTTCTCACAAGTGGCACAGCACAGATTATCCAGGAGGTGATCCATGCTCCCAGCAGCATTTCTCTGATTCTCTCAGGGGAAGGTGATTTGGAGCAGTGGATCCCAGCACTCCCACACAGTCTAATCCCACTCCTAGACCCAGCTCTTAGCCAAGGTTAAGGGCATAAGCGCTCCCTTAACCCAGCTGCTGGGACTGTGTGTCTCCACGGGCTGCATGCCCAACACAGAGATAGGTGCCCAGAGTGACCATCTGACAGGGGATCCTGTCAATGCACCACGCTTGTGGTACAGTGCATTGTGGGATATCCAGCAGCTGGGAAGCATCATCCCGGCCTCCGGAGCTCCGCACTGTGTGGCACAGCACAGGTTATCCAGGAGTGTGATCCATGCTCCCATGAGCATTTCTGTGATTGTCTGGCGGGGAGGTGATTTAAAGCAGCCTTCTACCCACCCAGGCGTCTGAATGGCCCCAGTATGTATGCAATACAAATTGGCTTCTAATAGTATCAGGTTATATTTTAAAACCAGGTGTCTAGCCCTTATGGCTGCAAATTTTGCCTTGAAGGTGTGGGCCTGCCTAGTGAAATGATACATCTCGAGCAACTAGAATAATGGCTGACTCAAAGGTGCAGAGGCCAGGGAGTGAAGCTTCAGTGCTCTGTATAGCCTCTTGCCTTTCCCTGTGCCTAGAAGAAGCAGAGTGAATTATACCACATAAACTAACCAGGACACATTTTCTCAATCAACGAATTAATTAGGTCCCTGAATTAAGTGTTTTATTGCTGTAACATTTTGATTACCTTGGAGCAGAATTTTGCTTTTAAAAAATGGCACAGTGTACACACAATTCTGCCTAAGCCCAGTTGTCTTGCATGAGGGTCCTAAAAACCTAACCTGCTTTTGAAAACCATCCTCATTATTACCCTATTTCACTAGATAAGGATTTGTCTGGTATATATCCAGTCAGCCAATCATCCTGCATTTTTTTCTTTCCTGTCTTCAGCTGACATTTCTCCCCTCTGCAGCTACTGATATCTGAGCCTTGATAACACTCATAGCCAAGTTCTCCAGCTTTTGAATGCAGGCGGAAATGCATCTAAGAGCAGGGAGGAAGTGCTGATCGATACGTACATGTTGTATGCGATATGTGACCCATATCTCTGGGAAACCTGTCTGCTATTATTCCTTATTAGAAGCAAATGACAAGCCATTTTCTAAGTGTAAACTTTTGCTTCTTGCAATGCCTGAACAATTATTTGTAGCATAATTCACCTCTCCCCACCCTCGCCACCCTTTTCATTTTCTCTAGGATTCCTCCCACTCAAATAGACATTATGTAGGCAGCCTTGACATTCTCTCCATTGGTATGATGGAAGAAAATATAAAGAACATTGCACTGGGAAACAATAAGCACGATTTGAGAGAGTAACACAACACTCTGCATTCTCCTCAATAATATTGTTACCTAAATCAAACACAAATCAAGCAGAAAGCCAGGACACTACAAGTCTTTGGTTTTTCACCCACCCACCCGAGATTAGAAAATGAGGCCCAAGGATCAAGTTTTCCAAGAAAGCTGGTGTGGCATTGCAGCTATCAGACTGAGCTATGAATAAGAAGTCCCTGGGCATTCTTCACACAGCAGGCTGTACCGCGAGTGTACTGCGAGGCTTTATTGTGAGTTCAAAGTTGCCAAAAAAACCTGACACAAAAAGTGGGATTTTTTACCCTGAATATAAATCAGCCTACACTCTGACGTGCAATGAAAAAACCGAATCATGTCTGGAATGCTCCACAATCTTGAGGGTAAATCTGGCTGATATGTGAACGCACACCCTCCATTCTGGAGGAGATGCGAGCTAAAAGCCCTGTGTGAAAAATGCCCTGGTGTGAATTTTGCCTTTGCTGCTTTCCAGAATAGGAAAACTATTCTGTCTCAGGCTCAGCCCCTTCTCTACAGTGTGAGGATATATTAATCTACCTTACAGGTTGTTGTAAGAATTACGAGATCATGTTTGCAAAGTGTGTGGAACACTCAAACGTGCTATTCAGATGCTAAGGGTTGTTATTATACAACCCTACCCAAAATGCAAGTGCACGGGCCAAATGAATATATTTTGGCTGAGAATGCAATAGGTCTTTCCATATCCAATTCCTCATAGAAAAGGGAAAGTTGAGATGAAAGCATCTTGCTTTGCTCCAGAGGTCCAGATGTGATGGGAAATCTACACACACACACACACATACACTTTGAGGCACCAGTGCAGTTTTCGCCACTCAACTGCAACTCAGCTTCAACCCCCACAGTGTAAAGTCACACACCATCCACTTCCTCCATCCATACCAGTGTGTTGAATGCATCTTCCATCCTAAGGAGTTGTGTTTGACATTCCCAGAAGCATATTTTACTAAGGAATTGGAATCCATGAATAGCTATGGGAGGTTTATCTTGCAATTCTTTCTTCACTTTCAGTGTTCAGGTAGGTGGTTCTTTAAAAATAAAAACAAATGGCATGATACATGCCATTAATCTTTACATTTATCCATAATTTGTACATCTCTATATTCTATGGCTAAATCTCTGTCAGTCAAGAACGAGGAAGCAACTTGTGAACTGTTGATGGAAGGACTGGGGGTTATTTTGCTATGGGCTTGTGTCCTCACCCCATAACTTGGGTTATCTGTTTCTGAACATTCATGGCCATCTCCTTTGTAGCTGTCACAAGAGAAGGACGCACTGTCTCCTTCAATGCCACAGACAACAAATGAAAATGTTTTCCCACAGAGTTTGCTTTCCTGCTCAGAGCTGCAACCTTAACTATACACTAGGGATGAAGAATAATATTGAGATGGGGGAGGATCAGAATACCATTAGAAGTGGAGCCTACTCTGTCCTGAATTTCATCTTGACTTCTTGTGGCTTCTTGCCAGCTCTTTTCTCTACCAGTTTCCCTCCTCCTCTCCCCTTTCCCTACAATTTCAAAAAGTTAACAAATTGTGGAGGTGGGGGGAGCATTAGCCAAAGCTAAAGCTAGCTACTTTTCAGCTCTTGCTCCATTCTAAATTGCTTCTGCTGAAGCAGGGTTGGACTGGGGGCACTGAGAGGGTGGTGGAATGTATGTGGGGAGGGTGCCTGGTTTTGAGCAGAATGGGTGCTTAAGGGTGGGAGTATTCACTGCTGCCAAGTGTGGTGGGGCTCGGGGCGCCCCGTGGGTGGGATGCACCGGGAATATGCCCTGTTGCCCTGTGGGCCAGTCCAAGCCTATGCTGAAGTAAACCATGGGAAGTGTCATTTGTTTAGTCCTCATGATTTATCACCTCCTGCTTTATCACTCAGAGTTCCTAATAACAATGGAAGGTTTAAGCATGCTCAGAAGCAGGGAGGGTGTCAGGAATCCGCATAATTAGGCAGCTGGCAAGAAACCCAAGACCATCAGAAGGGCACACTGCTGAGTTATGAGACCATGATAGGCCCATTCAAATGCCAAGTGGAACAGCAGGCAGGCCTACCTGAGATTAACCTCGGAAGCCAAGAATCATACTGCAGACAATCCAACAACTGCAGTTCCATTGCCTCCACCTGAAATACCTTTCCCTCTTCCTCTTCCACCAAGCATCTCACTTGCCTGGCAAACATTGGCCCTGATATGAGAGGGCACATGCTTGTGGGAGGAGCTTGAGTGCAAACCCCAGGTTGCTGCATTTGAATGACACAATGGGGTCAGCGAGTGGAGCTCTGGTTCCAGCAAGCTACCCACCTTCAAACTGAGGGCTCAATCCTCGATTTGAAGGTGGCAACAGAACCACGGTTGCGGGAATTCCCCCGATTCAGATGATGAGTAACACCAACCTCAGGTGAGTGTTACTGAGGGTTGCCATGCTGTCTGAACTGGGGCCATCTCTATTCCCAGACCCTTTGTGTGATGGTGGTAATTATTGACTCTCTTGGGGCCCACCCACATAGGAGGGGTTCCATAGAGGATAGTTTGTCAAGGGCCCTCTGTAACCTGGAGCCAGCCCTAGTCAGAAGCCTTTGCTGTCCAGAGCTAGAAACCTTGGGAAAGCCCTTCCTTTTTGCATTTTAGTTCTTCCCCTTGTCAGTTTGTATGTTGGGTAAAGTGAAAGAAGGGAATCCAGCAGTCATGAGCAGTAACTGGCCCTATCCACACACAGCACTGTACCTCCAGCGACTGTTGCTGGTGTCTGTCTTATGTTTCTTTTTAGATTGTGAGCCCTTTGGGGACAGGGATCCATCTTATTTATTTGTTATTTCTATGTGTAAACCACCCTGAGCCATTTTTGAAAGGGCGGTATAGAAATCAAATAAATAAATAAATAAATAAATAAATAAATAAATAAATAGTGACAGTGAAGATACCTTCCCCACCCAGGCTCGGTCTTTCCAAATTCTGAAGAATTCTTGGAAGAAGCTTTTTGAAAGAATAGTCTGAAAAGGCTCCGCAGCACCCATCCTGCTCCAGACTGAGATGGGTTCACTCATCTGAACTTGTTCTTCACCCCACATATCAATACGATGATGTAAAATCTAGTTGTAATTCCTTTTTACTCAACACACAGAAATGGTCATTTGGAACAATGAAGGGGATGATAGCAGAAAAGCAATGGGCTGTGTGTTCATTTAAACATACCATCATGCGAGAGAGAGAGAGAGAGAGAGAGAGAGAGAGAGAGAGAGAGAGAGAGAGAGAGAATGTGATGGCCAAAGTGAACCCTGCCCCCCACCAAAAAGTTGAGAACAAATGTTAGAAAATGGCACTTGTGAGTTGGAGAAAAGGAGGGGAAATACAAAAGTGCAGGTGAAGCTGAGAAATGCATCTAGAAGGCATTTTTTCTGGGTACCTGAGTAATGCAGAGGTAGTTGTGGGGATTGCAGCTTGGAGACATCCCTCAGTGGGTGGAAAATAGCCATCCTTGTTACAATCATGGCTGCCACTGTCTCAATTTCCAGTGAAATAACCAGAAAAATCATCTGTATAATTTTCCCATAGAAAAATGATTTCTATGGGGACTTCTGTAGAGTTTTCTAAACATGGCACTCAGCATAGCTTGAAATTTAATGCCATATTTTAATGCAGATTTTTCAATGAAATGCAGCTGAGCCTGGACAAAAGGAAAACTACCTTATTAATCCAACAGAAAAGCCAATCTTTGTAATATTTTTCGCACTCAATATCAAATACCAATTCAAGTCATCAAATACCAGCCACAAAATCATTATTCCAAATGAAAGCAGAATAAACCATAATCAGATATTTAATTCTAAAAAGCTACTAAGAATATCTCAGAAGGCAGATATGCTGAGGAGTCCCTAGAATGGTAACAACTGGAATAAAATCTGAATCCAAAAACAGAAGCATAAGAAATAACAGTTAACCCTCTTTTTATCCTCTTGAAATGTCTATGCCCCTGGTTTTAGAACTTTGTCTCAGCAAGATAATAGTGTTTGTCTCAACACTATGCAATAAGCTCTTGGAGTCGTTCTCTCTGTCTTACATGGAGGTAATTACGTTTCAGCAATCTCTGATTCATTCTAGTTTGGAAGCACTTTTCCAGTTTGGAAGCACTTTTTAATTTCCCCCCCTGTGCACTTCCATTTGTTTAGTTTTGTTTTAGTGTACAATAAGCCAACAAATTGCACTGCATCGATTTCCCATTTCATATGACACAGCTGCAAATTACTTTACACATGCACAGAGCAGTACCAGAAATGCTTTTTAAAACCGTTGCAGTCGCAGAGAAAAAGAGCAGATTGAGAATAGCACGCCTCCCTTTTCTTTCATCCTGCACCTCTCAGAAGTGACCCCTGGAGAAACAAGGCCCTCTGAAAACATTTGCCTTAGTGTGATTGAACGGGAAGGAAGGCTGTGAGGGGGAAGGAGCAGATCTGAGAATACACTCTCACTAGTGTTTAACTACAACCCAGCTTTGAGGAGACAATGTGTGTGTGCCTGAGGAGCTGAAGCTGGAATATTAGCAAATCCTCCTAAACATTGATTGGTGATGCTTTGATTTGATGAAGTGGATAAAGTCATATTAATATCCAAGGCTTTGGAAAACAGCATGGTGTCATTGGTTTTCTCTATGGGTGGTGCAGAAAAACTGCTATAAAGGCTATGAAGCAAAGTAAAGGCTGCTGCTGTTGTTTTTTCCAGGACAGATTCTCCTCTTTTCCTTCCCACGCTCATATACACATCATCCACCCACAAAGGAAAGGAACATCAGTTAAAATGCAAAATGACCCCACAGGTGGAAAACAGCTTTCCATGAGTTGAGTGTTTATTTTCTGAACCACCGTACATAAAATCGTATCATTAATTTTTTGTAAAACTATATGTTTCATATAGCCATATGCTTCCCATTGTAAATGTTTACTAAGTTAATGAATTTGCATGCCATGTTCTACAGCAACTCTGATCAGTTATTATGTTGGCACTACTATGTGAGGTTAGATAACCAAAAGCATTTATAACAATGGTGGTGTTGAGTTCAGCAGATAATATACTACGGAACATCGAAGTTTCGTGCTTGATAAGTGCTTCTGCATTCTTTTCCAATTCTGGCTCAGTAAGGCTGTATCAGCAGTTAGACCCAACTTTCTCTCATTACTACAGGTGATCAGGAACTCAATCCATCTCATTGGTACAGACTAGGTCACATAGATGCGCAGAGGTGCTCTTTCCCCTGGACTTCCAGGCCAAAGTCCAAAGCCTCTACACCTCCTGAAGCCCCCCAAATCATGTTAGTCTGCCCTGGGTGGTGTGGTTCCCATGCCAGGTAGCCAAGAGTTACTGTGACCTGTGCCAGGTCATGGAGTGTGACCTCTGCTTTACAGGCAGAGTGGGGCGTGGGGAAAGAAATAGCTCACGAGAGTCCCAGCAGACTATTTAACTCCCAGCCCCATCACCACAGTTGGACACTCTTCCCTGCTGGGGCCATTTTAGCCTACAATTGTCTCTATTAATCCCATCATTGGCTACAAGGTGGGGCAGCAGGTGGGGGCACACACAGGTTGAGCTCTCCAGGGGCATAGCAAGGTTGGAGGGAGCCCAGAGACAATATTTTAAAATGGGCCCCTCACTGATATACACACACAAACGCACTTCACAATATATAGTGCACTCAGACTCACATCCCCATTATGAATACGGTGAATATCCAGTTCACATTGAATCTAGTTTTTTTTTACTCTCTGCTCCTGCTGATCTCCAAGAGACTCAACATAATTCATAGGGGGTGCAACATGGGCGGGTGGGGAGTCATGTGATGTGCCTCTGGGGGGCCCCTCGAGGCAGTGGGGCCCCAAGACAACTGCCTCCCCTTGCCTAATGGTAGTTACGCCCCTGGAGCTCTCCCAGTATTTAGGGTAAGTTTCCCTGCTTTCTCCTGCCCCACAACCGCCATTCCCTGACAATTGTTTTAAACGTTAAGGACTTGTCTCCAGATCTCCTCTATATGCTTTGTTCTCACCATACTGGGTTTTCTCTGCTAAATAAGGGGTTGATTTGAATTCCCCTACAACACCAACATTTCCAAGCCGCTGGGGCTGTTGTACACATGAAAGCCAGACCTGGTGATGTTGCGCAAAACTTGTGCAACTACTTAAAACAGTGTACAGGGACTTGCACAACGCTACTTCCATTGGAAAGATCCTCCCTATACTTCTGTCACAACAAAAGTTACTAAATTAGAGAAAATGCATGTATACAATATCCTGTAAAGGTTTCTTTAAAGTTTTGGAGCTTTTGTAAAGGCTTTTCCCTCAGATTTACCAATATGGATTCAGCTTTGAATAAATGGAAAAATGGAACTGAAGCTGCATACGTCATCTGAGTTTGCCCTCTGATCTCCAGCTATAAAAGATGCGGAGAGCAGAGAAGGAAATGGAGGGTGGAGAAACAAGCAATGTCATTTAACAAAGAGCGATAAATTGCTCCAAAGAATAGGGTTAAAAATTATGGTGGTGCTAGACTGTGAGCGAGACCTAGCTGTCAGCAAATTAAGTTAGCTGTTATACAAAAAAGCCCAGCAGATTTAAGTAATTCTAAGAAATCACCCAGGCTAGACTAATACTCTCCTGCTTTGTTGGAAGCATGTGCTGAAGTAAGCTCATAGTAGGCCCACATCTTTATAACAGAATAGACCTGTAGCTTTGCAGGTTACATGTCAATGTAGCATTTTGGGGAGAATTCAGCCAAGCAATGGCTGAATTCTCGCTCTGATAATGGGAGTTCAAATGGGAGTTGAACTGCCATTCTTCCGCTACAAAGGGTTATGGCCCCAGAAGCCTAGAGAGTTAAATAGAAAACAAAGCAAAGAGAAAAGCTTTGAAAATGGAGACAACACAAGGATTCCAGATGACTGAAAAGTTGCAAGGTCCTGAGTATGAGATCTGGTCTTTCAAGATGGAGATGCTCCTCAAGAGTCATGGACGTGGCAGTGTTCTGCACACCCAGTATCCTACAGATGCAGGAAAGGAGTAAAAGGAATGAGACAGAGGAGATGAAAAGGCATCAGGAATGATTTGCTTGGAGGTGAGTGACCCAATCTTGGTGCAATTAAGAGATAAAGAAAATGCAAATAATATGTGGGAAACTCTGAAGGGACTATATAAAAAGAAGTCTGTGGTTTCTAAAATGCATTTAGTAAGAAAACCAAGCAATTGTTGTTCTTCCAACTTAAAGAACTATCTCCAGACCTCTTGCTTGGCTGAATTCTTCCAAAAGTGGCTCTGCTCTGCTACTGGGAGTTGAACTGCCATTCTTCTCTTACATGTTGGACACCATTCACCTGTATGAATCTGCCAGGCCCCTCAGAAGGGCCGGCTCTAGCTCTGCTCTTGGCCCCACCATTTAGTGGGCGGGGACCAAGGACAGGGCTTTTCCAGTACTGGCCTCCTGCCTTTGAAAAGCTGTTCCAGAAGGTCCCCTTTTGGTCCCCTTGGATTAATTTAAAACAGAATCTCAAAACCCTCCTTCTCACAGAAACATTTTGGGGGGAAACTGGCTGTATTTGTGTTTTCAATTTTAATTAGTTTTTAAGACCTTGCAGCTATTTTATCTTGTCTAATTGCTCTTTTTGTTGTTTGTTTGTTTTTTATTGTGTCTTTGTTTTATTGTGGTTTATTGTATTGTTTTATTGAAAACTGCCCCAAGCATCAGAGTGCTGGAGGAGCAGAATATAAATATTTCAAATAAATAAGTATGTAAATATGTATAATGAGTCAAGGAACAAAGAAATCAGGTTGTTTAAGACACCTTGATCCTCAGAAGCCCCCCATCTGTTATATTTAAGGATGGGTCTTTTTCCATGGGTCATAGCACAAATTATATTCAATCAATCAATCAATCAATCAATCTTTATTACAGTCACAGACCAGCATAAAGTATAAGGGTGGTTACATGTTGAAAGTTAGAGTAAATAAAAAGTGATTGCATATAAAATGGTACATATTAATACTAGAAGGACTAAATATACTAAAAAATAGTAGCTAATACACCAAAGGGATGAGGGCCTAAATGCCTGGGAAATAGTAAAAGTCATAAAAATGCATGAAGGGCATAAAAAGGGGAACATAAAAATGGATGTAAAAAATTCAAAATACATAAAAAAACAGAAATCTATAAAATCCTGAGTAATAAAACTGGAAAGCAGCCAAATAGAGGTTATAAGGAGCAATAAAAAGGGAGGCACATGATAGCAGGGCCTGCCCAGCGTCACCGAGAGTCAGATTAAGACTGATAGGACTCACTGCCCGTCATCCAACGACGAATGCCGATCACAGCCGCACAGTACCTGGCGACGCTATATGTGATGGACACAAATTATATTTAAAAGATATTGCAGAGTGTGTATGGGGTGGGGGAGAGGCAGAGGGAGAGGGAGAGGTGAGGGTGGTCATTATGATCTAATCTGTGGGCAGTACATGAAAAACCAAGATCCTGGCAGTGTGCACGCTCCCATGGAGCATTTCACATGAGCCAGGGAAAATCAGTAACCTCCAGTTGGCAGATTGCCAGCCTGGCATTTACCGGGGGGGGGGGGGAGAGGTGAGGGTGGTTATTATGATCTAAGCTGTTGGCAGTAAATGAAAAACCAAGATCCTGGCAAATCACATGAGCCAGGGGAAATCAGCGATCTCCAGTTGGCAGGTTGCTACCCGGAGATGGGGAGGGGGAAGGGATAGAGAGAGTGGGGAGAAGGAGAGGGAGAGGGAGAGAGAGAGGGAGAGTAGTCCCTAAAGTATGTCTGATCTCCAAAGGGAGATAATATTATGGAGCTTGAATATTCCCTAAGTGTAGACAAGGTAACAAAGATTAATAAGAATTCCATATAAAATGTAATTGTGTGGTAATTATGTGGATCTTTAGTGAGATTGGAAATATGTTTCCTTTTCAATTTAATGTTATTATTTTATGAAGGCTTTTTGAAAGTCCAAAGGGAGAATGATCCAATACAAGAGCTTGTTTCTTTTAACACTGTGTAGGGAATCAACACAGGCCTTTCCTCTTTTTTTCTGCAGTTCGTTTCATTAGTTCTGAAACCATTCATAAGTCTAATTTATCATTTCCAGAAATTAGGCATTTTTGTGCTTGTTTCATAGAAAAAGCATGTGATGATAAAGAAAGAGGCCCCCTGTTGATTATGGCACTGAATGCATTGTTGCCTCACATAAACAATTTTTCCCCTGTTGGGTCTGTAGCAAGATGACAGTCAGAAAAAGGAATATTTGGCTGTAACGTCTCTCATATTACTACCTGAATTATGCTGTTAACAAAAGTCAGGAAGAAAACCAAAAGGAAGAACAAACTGGTAGGTTAAAAGGATGATTCAAAGGAAAAGTAATAACTTTATTTCTGACTGTTGTGCACAACCAGGGGTCACACAGAAATAGCAACACAAATGAGAAGATGTGTGTAGGGATGTGCATAAAACCGGTTCTCCCGGTTCGGTTCGGGTCCGGACCGGGCCCGGACCGGACCGGGGAGGTTCGGTTCTGGTTTTGCCGGACCACCCCCCTGGTCCGGTTCGGTTTCGAACCGGTTCGGATCCGAACCGAACCGGTTCGGATCACAAAAAGTGGCTGGTTTTGAAGGGGACATTGTGTTCTACCTGCCACCCAAATTTCAAGTCGATTGAACCTTCCTCTGATTTTTTACAAATTTTTTTTTTAAATTAATTCTTGCCCATAACTCACAATGTGGAGCCCTTAGGGGCAAAAAAGCTGGGGTGGGTGGTAGCCACCCATGGGTGTCCTCCACCCCACAAATCCCAAGGCAATTGGTTGCTCCTAGTATTATTGGTGAATTTTTGAAGAAAATTTTTTTTCCATTGCCTAGAATGGGGGTTTGGGGCTGCCCCAGACCCGCCTCTGTGGGGTGGCAGCACCCCCAAAGTGGGTCCGGGGCCATGGCAAAAATGCCCTCAGTCCCTCCCTGCAATCCCCGTAGAGATAGGAGTGATGGTTCTGTTGTTTTTCTGAGGTGTTCTGAGTGTAGATTCTATGATAGCTAATGAGATTTCCAATGAGACACCATGAATCCACTCTCATTTGCTATCACAGAATCCACACTCACTCAGAACACCTCAGAAAAACAACAGAACCATCACTCCTATCTCTATGGGGATTGCTGGGAGGGACTGAGGGCATTTTTGCCATGGCCCCGGACCCACTTTGGCGGTGCTGCCACCCCACAGAGGCGGGTCTGGGGCAGCCCCGAACCCCCATTCTAGCCAATGGGAAAAAAAATTTCTTCAGAAATTCACCAATAATACTAGGAGCAACCCAACAATTGCCACCCCATCTTTTTGGCCCCTCTCTCTGGGCGCCCTAACACGTAACACCTAGTCAGTCCATCTTAATGCCAACCTACTACCACCACTCCTATCCAAGCAAGTAAGAGGAGGACACTCAGAGAGACAACACCCACTCTCTGATCTAACAAAAAGGCCACTGCTGTGCTGCCTGCCAGCACAGCAGCAGCAGCGGAGCAGCACACTAAGCACAAGAGCAGCACACACAGAGAAGAAGCAGGAGGCGGAGCAGCAGAGCAGCAGACCTGCCGCTCTGCATGATGGGTGACGTGATGCCCAAAGAAACCACCGCCTCACTCAGTGCCTGCCACTGACTAGGCCCGACAGACAGAAGCCAGCCAACCTGCTCTGCTCTGCTCTGATGCTCCCCATGGATGATGCACACACACCCTACATCTGCATCCCAATGACCAGACCAGACCAGACCAAGTGCGCAGAGTCAGCACAGGCCAGCAGCCACCAGCCCAGAAACAACAACAGCTACTACTGCTACCACCACAACCAGTGTTGCCGCTAAAATAACATTCCCAGTCCAGTCACGCGCGCCACAGCCTGAGCCTAGCACACAGCCAACAGCTGCTGCCAGCCAGTGCCTGGCAAGCCCAGCCAACATGAGGAGGAGAGAGCTAACAAGTAGACGGCGCACGCACATCACCAACCCATCACGACAGCGCAACTGCAAGGGGAGAGGGCACAATTACAGGCAGGAGGAGGAGGAGGAGGCAAGGCAATCCTAGCACAGATTTGAAAGTTTAAAATCCACCAGGACATCTTCTAGAATCTAGACTTCTGTTTTTTCTACCACCAGCTGTAGTGTCTAGTTAGTCAGTGTGCTGTGCAGCTGAGCTGAGCTGAGCTGAGCTGCATGTGAGGAAGGGTGATTGTAGCTAGTTCTTTAGTTTCAGCAGACTGAGCATTGAGCATGGGCAGTGGCCTTGGGAAGCAACACAATTACACGACACTCACCTGCTGCTGCTGGTTCTAGAAGTTGCCTCTTCTCGTCTTCACCTCTTCGTGTGTGTGTGTGTGTGTGTGTGTGTGTGTGTGTGTGTGTGTGCAGTGAGTGCATGCCTTTTGCCTTGCTGGAAAGAAATGCTTCTCTGGTCCACCACCACATATCTGCTCAAGGACACAGAGGCCCAAGGCAGAGGTGGTGGTGGCACCAGTGTGAGTGCATGTGTGCTGGTGGTGTTTGCCACCACAGGTGTTTTGTGTGTGTATGTGTGCGCTGCTAGCTAGGAGGGGGGAGGGAGGCAGGGAGGGAGGCAGGGAGGCAGGGGGGAGGAAAGGGGAGGGGGAGAGGGATGTAGAGGGGATTGAAGGGGGGAGGGTCCGGCTCAGAGTTGGTCAGCCACATATTTGTGCACACACGTGCTCACGTGTGTGCTTCGGTGGGAGAGACCAGACTCTCATCATCTGCCAGACCGGGGTTGGGGGCAGGTGAGGCGGTGGTGGGCTGGAAGGGAGGGAGGATGGAAGGTGGTGAAGAGGAAGGGGAGAGGATGAGAGGGGAAGGATGGAGGGAGGCATGGGGGGGAGGAAAAAAAACATGTAGACAGACACACACCACACTACACACAGAAAGCATCCACACACAGAGACAGTGCTAGGCATCCATTCACACAGACAGACAGACAGACAGACACACAACAGGAAGAGACAGACTGAGCCTGCACCACACACACACACACAGACCCAATTCCCCCCCTGCACAGTTATCAATCAATATGTTGTGTTGGCAGCAAGTTCATTGCTATTCTGATGGTTTTGGGTTTTTTGCCATCAGCCAACATCAACAGTGACCACAATCAAGATGAACATAAGATGATAATAATTCATTCGTTTCATTTCAAAAAATCACCCAATCATTTTCTCCATGTAAACCAAGCCCCCCACACATGATTTCTGGTGACATTTTCAATAAAATCAATTCATTTGGCATTCATCATTTTGTTCTCCCTTTGTCACCTTTTTTTCTTTCTTTTGCATAATTTTGAGGCTTGATTTTGACATGGGGTTTTTAAAGAAAAAATTATTTACATGTTTATTTACTAGTATTTACATATCTACACTGCATTTTTGAACGTATACCCGCCGCTGCCGCTAAGTCTAGTACTCCGTGGGCTGTGCTACTTTGGGGGGGTGTGCCGTGCCCACGCCAGGTCCCCAAATGCTGACAGGTGGATAGATAAAGGGCCTGTGCTGGTCAGCATTGGGTTTCTTTTTAGGTGGGCGTGGGCATTGTAAACATCTGGCCAGTCGCAGCACTACAACTACTACTACAACTGCATCTCTGTGTGGGCACACTACACGCTGCGACTGGCTGGCACGGCTCAGCATCTGTCACGTCAGCTCAGCTAGAGGTGGAAGGGGGGAGGGTAGGGATAAGCAGAGGTCGAGCCAGGCAGGTGACCAACCATGGGGCAACCCACGGTAATCACTCGCCCGTCTCAAACTGCAGCTTGGGGTAGCCCAACAGGGGGAGGTTCACCTTAAGGAAGACCAGCTGCTCCACCAGACCAGGGTCCAAGCGGGAGCGAGAGGGTGTCACCACGTCCCCGGCACGTGAAAACACCCGCTCGCTCTGGACACTGGTTGGGGGGCAGGAGAGGAGGCGCACAGCCACCACCGCCAGGTCCGGCCAGACTTGGCGGCGGCTCGCCCAGAACTGTGCGCAGTCCACGCCGTCTCCCTCCACAGGCTCCTCCAAGTACTGCGCAACGCATTGCTCAGCACTGGAGGGGGGCCTGGCAGGTCGAGCCTCCCGCATACCAGGCATGGCGCCATAGCAGAACCGCTGAAACCACTGGGCGGATCTCGAGTCGGTAGCAAATGGCTGCTGCGATGGCGCCGCCTGGGATGCCGCGCTGCTGGACTGGGAAGAGGGAGGGGAAGGGGAAGCTGACGCCGGCTGGCCGCCCATGCTGCTGCTGGGTGCGGGTTGGGCCACGAGGGCTGCCCCCGCACCACTACCAACACCCTGGTCTCTGCGGGCCCTAGCGGCCTCCTCCTCCCTAACCTTCTCGACCAGGATGCCCTTCCACCTGGGCAAGTCGTCGGCACTCACGGCATTGCCCTTGAGGGCTGGGTGACAGAGACAAGCGAGGACATACTCCTCCCTGTCTCCCAGCACATCAACGAGCCGCTTGTCAACCCCAGACCTCAGCCTCCCAGCCAGAGCACGACCCTCTGGCGTGGTCAGAGAGATATGGAGTCCACCCATCAGCTTCTCGAGACCAACAGCTGTGGGCAGCGCCTGGCTCAAGGGAGTGGTGTCGCCACACAAGCCCTTCGTGGCAAGCTGGAAGGGCTCGAGTGCCGACACCGCCTCGGACATCTGCTTCCACTCTGCGTTCGAGAAGTCGCAGACATCCAAGGACTCGTCCCTCGCCAGGGCGACAAGGGCTCTCTCCTGCTCCAACAGGCGCTGGAACAGGAGGAAGGTGGAGTTCCACCGCGTCTCCACATCCGTAGGGATGAGATGGCGAGGAAGGCCAAGGTCATCCTGCTTCTGGCGAAGCAGTCTCCTGGACGTCTCGCTGCGGTGGAAGTGGGCGGCCAGCTTGCGGGACTTATCCACAAGCGTGGCCGTGGCAGCAACAGCAGCTGCGATGGGGCGGGCCCCCTTCTCCTGGGACGCCTTCAGCTCCTTAAGGCCAAGGGCGTCCCTGACGGTCAGATGGAGCGTGTGTGCCATACACCGTATGTTCACACAGTCCATGACTGTCTCGACAGCGGCGGTAACGTTGGCTCCATTGTCGGTGACAATGAAGCCGCGGGAGAGGTGTGGACACCCGCCAATCCACTCCTCTATCTGGCGGTCGAGTACGGCCGCCACCTCCTCCGCGGTGTGCCTCGTGTCCATCGTCTCCACGTGCAGGACGGCCCACCTGTGCCGTAGTGCAGCGGGAGCCGCGCCGGACCCGGAAGCATCGCCCGCGGAGGTCCCCTCACTCTCCGGTCCCCACCAGTGGGCAGTGAGGGCCAGGAAAGAAGCGTGCATCCCACTGACACTGGTCCAGAGGTCAGTCGTGAAATGCACGCTTGTCCCGGCCGGAGCTGCACGCAGCTCGGCCGACACGAGCTCCCTGCACCGGCGGTACAGGGAGGGGACCACGTTCCGGCTGAACGTCGTCCTTGAGGGGATGACGTATTCGGGAGCCAGGTATTGGAGAATACGGCGGAAGCCGTTGTTCTCGACCACCTGAAACGGCTGGTCATTGGTGGAAATCATCTCCCCTATGAGGCGGGTGAGGTGATGATGGTCCACGCGAACAATACGCTGGCTGCCCGAGGACTGCGTCCACCGCTGGACGGGCAGTGTAGCCTGCCTGCTGGCTGGCACACTGCCGCTGCCCGCCCTAGTGGCAGATGCACAAGGCGCACTAGCGCTGCCAGCCTGTCCCCTGAGACCTGGGTGGTGACGCTCTAGGTGTCTCCACAAAGGCGTCGTACCCAGGTGCGCAGGGTCCCTTCCACGGCTGACAAGCATCCTGCAGTGGACACAGCGGGCGTGGAATGGGTCATCTTGAGGGACCTCAAAATGCACCCATGCACCACTGCCCTTGGCCTCCTGCGCCCTGGGCGCCGTCCTAGGCCGTTTCTCGCAGGGTGGCTGCAGTCCTAGGGGGGGGGCGGCCGCCGCTGCCTGCCCACTGCTGCCACCCAACCCGCCCCTTCCGCCCTCCACAGCGGAGGAAGGGCCCGGCTCAACTGGCATCGGAGAGGCAGGCCTCTCCTCCACCACCTCGCCAGACCGCTCCCCACCAGAGTGCCGGGCTTCACAAGGGGGGGCCCCACTGAGCGGCGAAAGGATAGGGGGAAGGGGCCCCAGAGGGAGGGAGAACCTGGCTGCATCGCTGCCAGCCGCACGGTCCTCACCGCCCTCTACCTGCTCTTCCAACTCCACAGTCTCCTCCACCTCAACAACTGGCGGTAGCTCAGCAGCACCTGGTGCCGCCGGCGAGGAGGGACCCGCCACAGCCCTAACAGTGCCTCTGCCTCTGCCGCGATTGGCGGCAGCAGGCGTGGGGAACTGAATCCTGCGCACCAAAGATGGGGCCGGAGCAAAGAATTCTCCAATGGGGAGAACTGGGCTGTCCTCAGGCTCCCCGCGTCCTCTCCCTCCCCGTGCCGCAGGCGCACCCCGCACCTGGCCTCTCCCACCTCTGCCTGCCAGCCTTGAGCGAGCCCTGCCCGCCACACGGCGCTCAGACATGCTGCTAGGTCAGAAGGAGGGAGACTTTAGGAGGAAGGCCAGACAGGGTCAGAAAAATAATTTGGAGGGGCTTAGGGGCCAAAAAAAAGGCAGCTGATTTGGAGGCGGCGGGGGGGAAGTTTGTTTTCAAAAAAGGAAGCCAATTGGGGGGAAAGGAAGACTTTTTGATATGGGGGGGAAGCCAATCGAAGTGAGGGGGAGGGTGTCCTTTTTGAATTTGGGAGTCAACCACCAAGCCAATTGGGGAGATGGGTCTGGGAGGGGTTTTTTTTAGAAAAATAGGGGGTTAAAGGGTGGAACCCCGGTGTGGGAGGGTGGCACGGGCAGTTGGGTGGAGTAGTTGTGGTGTGGGTGGCAAGTTTTTAGCTTTTTTGGGGGGGGAGAGTGGATGGGGGGAGGGCACAGCACCTACCGGGGGTGGGGGAGGGATGCAGTCAACGCTTGGGAACCTGCAGATCAAAGGAGGAAACCCTTATTTAGTGAACTGGAACACAAAGTGTGGGTTCTGGGGGGTGGTTCTCAAGTAATGCTCCTGTGGGGGGAGCATCAAACTCAATGCAGCCTATTTAGTGACTCTAAATTGCACACAACCAAAACCAGAACCCAGTCACACCAACACAGAGGTTGAACCCACCCACTCTGTGACTCTGCCTGCCCAATGCCATGGCAAGCAAGCAGCAGCAAACACTTGATGGCAGCCTCATGGATTGAACATCATGATCATCATCATACGTGTTGGCCCAGCATGTAGTGGCAGCATCAGAGCCCAGCCAGGACCCCACTCAGACTGCCCCAGAGGCAAGGAAGCACTCTGGCATGGCATGGGCCCAGCATGTAGTGGCAGCATCAGAGCCCAGCCAGGACCCCACTCAGACTGCCCCAGAGGCAAGGAAGCACTCTGGCATGGCATGGGCCCAGCATGTAGTGGCAGCATCGCATCAGAACCCTGGACCCCACTCAGACTGCCCCAGAGGCAAGGAAGCACTCTGGAAGGCACCTGTTCAAAAACCACCTGCAAGACGCATGCAATGCAACGCAACACACAGCAGCAATTTCTTTACTGGGCATGGGCATGAAGACACAAGTTTTACAACAGTACATCTCCTCTCCAAGGTTCCCTCCCTCCTCCCCACACCCAAATGCATTTCAGAATAGGGGTGTCCCTATTTAAAACCGCCAGCTAGGGAGAGAAAGGGGCAACAAAAGGTGCACAATCGCACACGCACTAACCCCTCTTCTTCCGGTCCTTCTCCTGCCGCTCACTGCTGGTCACGGATTCGCCGCCGCCAGCCAGCCACCCTGGGCTGAGACACAGCAGGGCGGCCGCACGAGGCACACAGGCAACCGGGGTAGTTCAACAACGATGGAGGGGCAGAAGTGAGGAGACAACACTATTTGTGTCGCTCAACTCACCCCCAAGCAGAGACAAAATCAACCAAAAACTATAAAAAGAAAAAAAAAACCGATGGCAGCCGCCCGGTGGGTAGGCTACTGTGTGCGGCTGCAGCTGTGGGAGAGGAGGTGGAAAGTGAAGGGGAGCAGAGAGAGAAAAGACTAAGAGAGAGAGAAAAGAGAGGGGGGGCAGGGACAAAGAGAAAGAGAGGAGAGAGAGAGAAAAGAAAGAGAGAGAGAGGAGAAAGAGAGATGATAGAGAGAAAGAGGAGAGAGGAGAAGCGCAGCGCAGCAGGGAGGGGGGATTCCGGTGGGGGGGGAGGACACAGCAGTAGCAGCGGTCCAAAGAGGTAGGGGGAGCAGAGAGGGTGTGTGTGGTTGGGGGCTAGTGTGTGGCAGGGGGCCTAGGGTAAGTGGAGAGAGTCGGGGGCAAGGAGAAAAAGAGGTGGGGTGGGGGGAGCAGAGAGGGTGTGTGTGGTTGGGGCTAGTGTGTGGCAGGGGGCCTGGGGTAAGTGGAGAGAGTCAGGGGCAAGGAGGAAAAGAGGTGGGGTGGGGGGAGCAGAGAGGGTGTGTGTGGTTGGGGCTAGTGTGTGGCAGGGGGCCTGGGGTAAGTGGAGAGAGTCGGGGGCAAGGAGGAAAAGAGGTGGGGTGGGGGGAGCAGAGAGGGTGTGTGTGGTTGGGGCTAGTGTGTGGCAGGGGGCCTGGGGTAAGTGGAGAGAGTCGGGGGCAAGGAGAAAAAGAGGTGGGGTGGGGGGAGCAGAGAGGGTGTGTGTGGTTGGGGCTAGTGTGTGGTAGGGGGCCTGGGGTAAGTGGAGAGAGTCAGGGGCAAGGAGGAAAAGAGGTGGGGTGGGGGGAGCAGAGAGGGTGTGTGTGGTTGGGGCTAGTGTGTGGCAGGGGGCCTGGGGTAAGTGGAGAGAGTCGGGGGCAAGGAGAAAAAGAGGTGGGGTGGGGGGAGCAGAGAGGGTGTGTGTGGTTGGGGCTAGTGTGTGGCAGGGGGCCTGGGGTAAGTGGAGAGAGTCAGGGGCAAGGAGGAAAAGAGGTGGGGTGGGGGGAGCAGAGAGGGTGTGTGTGGTTGGGGGCTAGTGTGTGGCAGGGGGCCTGGGGTAAGTGGAGAGAGTCGGGGGCAAGGAGGAAAAGAGGTGGGGTGGGGGGAGCAGAGAGGGTGTGTGTGGTTGGGGGCTAGTGTGTGGCAGGGGGCCTGGGGTGAGTGGAGAGAGTCAGGGGCAAGGAGAAAAAGAGGTGGGGTGGGGGGAGCAGAGAGGGTGTGTGTGGTTGGGGGCTAGTGTGTGGCAGAGGGGTGTTGGGGGGAAGGGGAGGGGGCAACAACAAACAGCAAAGGAGAAACTGGAACAACTCGGGCAGCAGCAGCGATTAGGCTGGATGGGGTGGTTGGGGGAGGAGCTGGGCCTGGGCTAGGGTCTGGGAGGAGGGAGGGTGGGGGGGCAGGCGGGGGGGGGAGGAGGAGGAGGAGGGTAGCAAAATATATAAAGCAATATATATCAAGAGAACACAAGCCAGAAGTTTAAAAAAAAAATGAAAAGAAAGACTATAACCAGCAGAAAAAACTTGGGTGTGGGGGTGTGGGGAGGGGGAACCAAACACAGACTCTGAGGGGGGCCACTAAGTGAACAGAGACAATTAAACCACAATTGCTGCAAATTAATAATAGCAAATGAATAAGTGGAACCAAGCAAAGAAAACTGGACTCTGTTTGGCAGCAGCAAACTTGGGAGAAGGCTGGATGGGGTGGGGTTGGGGTGGGGTGTGGTTGGACTTGGAGGGGCAAGTTTGGAGCAGGGAACCAAAACTGATTATATGGGACAACAAGAAACAACAACAGAATCCTCTGGGGGTGGGGGGGAGGGATTCAGGGAACCAACTCGCAGGGCAGCAGCAGTCAGCAGAAACAAACAAAATGGTACAATTTAAGCAAAACCAGCAAGCAATATATAAATGAAACCAATGGAATGCAATGTGAAAATCAAAAAGTTGGACAAAAACAAGGCAGGACACAGAGCAATAATTAATGGAAGAAGATTTAAAGCAATGAGGATGCAGTGGGTGGGAGTGGGGGAGGGGGAGGGTAGGCCCAAAGGATGAGAAGGGAAAGGGGGGGAGGGGGGAGAAAAGCAGACAGACAAGGAACAGGGAAAATTGGGGGAAATTAAGAAGAAAGTAAAGTGAAGTAACACACAGTATACAGACAAGAGACAGACAGAGAGAGGAGACACACAGAGAGTCACAAAGGGCAGGTGGACAAAGGATTAGACAGAGAGCACACACAGAGAGACACAGGACACAGTCAGGACTCACAGAGACACCAGAGCAGCCAGCAAAGGGCAAGCAGGTCTCAGAGATGATCCCACAACTGCAGCCAAGAGAAGTTTCCAGAGAAGAGGCTTGGGTTTATATAGGTTTGAAATTCCCTCCTTTGGGAGCCCCCACCTTTGCACTCCCCCCACGGCCAACAGGGTGCCAGCTCTCAACAGTGCAACAGCCAAGCAGCCTACCAGACCAAAGGACTCATTCTGGCCAATCAAGGATCAATAGCGCAGCCAATACAATGCCTGGAAATAGCATCACAAAATGGATGCAAGGAGGAGCAAAAGTTTCGGGAAGGAGACACAAAATGGAGGACACACTTGGAACTTTAAAGAGACACTCCAGAGACTCAATTTCATTCCCGAACCGGTTCGGGAAACCCGAGCCGGTTCGGTACCGAACCGGCTCGAATTCGGTCCGGCTCGGTCCCCGGAAGGGCCCGATTCGGTCCGGGATCGAGCCGCCGGATCCGGACCGGTTCGGACGAACCGGTCCGGATCCGAACCGAACCGCACATCCCTAGATGTGTGCAGTTAGCATATTGAACCTAATTAATCAAGAGAGATTGACTAACATGGGCGATACAGGACCTGGGTGGTCCTGCATCGCCCATACTGCTATAGGTGTCTAAAACATTGCCAGTGCTCCTGTGCTAATACATAAAATTGCACAATTACACTTGTGTCATGCAAGTGCAATTGCCCAATTTTACATGTTAGTGCAAGAGTACTCTTGTGCAACAGTGCTGGCATTGGTTTAGGTGCCCGCAACAGCTGGGGCACTGCAGAAACTGCCCACTGTACACTGAGCATTATGTCAGCCATTATTATTTAGGGGCCATTTTTCATGTTTTTCCATTTTCTAGTTTACAAAGTAGTTCACTACATTTTTTAAAAAAACCTCAATCCATTAAAAGCAATAAAACCAATGAAACCTAAAACAATTCAACAGTCTGCAAATCAACAGCAGCAGCATCAATCCCACAGACAGGAACCTTATATTCAAAGCCCTGGTAGACAGAGGCGTAACTAGGGAAAACGGCGCCCGGGGCAAGCACTGAAATGGCGCCCCCCCGTGCCCCCCATCCCCCCAACATACTACATTATACTTAGGTTTTTCCTCACAAGCGCCCGCTGCCGCCAAGCCAGGCCACTGACTGGCTGCCAGGCACCAGCAAAGCAATGGGGGGGGTGCGGGCGGCGCGGAAGGGACCGCTCATGGGGGAGGGGGCACTGACGCACTCCCTTGACTGCTGCAGCGCTGCTGCACTGAGCAGGAAACATTTGTATTAACAAATTTAAAAAAAAAATTAAAAAAAGTTTTTTTGTCATGGCGGCGCCCCCCACGTGACCAGAAAAGATGGTGCCCGGGGCATGTGCCCCCCCTGCCCCCCCCCTATAGTTACGCCTCTGCTGGTAGAACCAGGTGGGCATGAACACAAGCTTCCATATACATCTGGTCCAACTGATCCAAAGGCACATTTATGCATGTTGCTTGACTGCCCAATGCATTGCAGAATTTTGTGAAAACTAGCTGGCTTTTGTGCTGATTTATTAATGCAGAGGACAATGTACGGATCTGTCCTCTTTATTTTGTGCATGTCTACATCTGAGGAACAGTTCTGAGTGAGCAAGTATTTTCCTGCACACCTAAGAAAATTGCTTGGTTCTGACATTTGTATATATGAGGAGATTCATAAGCGAGGCAAAAGAATATATATAAACTATAGCATTGTTATCGAATGGATCTACTTTCTTGTTTAACAACATTTACTAAGTAATCAATTTTTGGAAATGACAATTGTTCTTTCGTGATTTCTTATTTTAATTTAACTACTTAATTTCACCATCGTTACAATTTCTTACTTTATGAACAAGATATTGCTGCAGATGGGAAATCTCCTGCATGGAAAATCTCCCTTGGGGTTGCATGCAGAATGCTCAACCAAATCTGAAGGCCTGTGGAATGCAGCATGAACCTGTGTTACTCCGTCAGTCCATTTCATCATGCCTTTCCTCAGCAGATGATCAGGGGCATCAGCAATTATCATATGTTCAATGAGCAAAAGAGCAGGAATCCACCCACACAGCCACATGCCTAGCTTTGTGTAACAAGACTCCTCAGCCAGATGAGCCCTGGAATGCACCATGCTGCCACTGCTACCTCCCAAGAGTTCCTGAAGGAAAAGAGACTTTCCCTTCCCACTAGGTTGCCCTGCAGTGACAATTGATGGTTCCTCCCAGTGAACCAGCTCTCCAGCCACTACCCTTCCAAACAGTAACAAAAGAGTTATGTTAAACATATAGCTGCATTTGCTCATACTGAGTCAGACCATTGGTCCATCTAGCTCAGTGTTGTCTACACAGACTGGCAGCGGCTTCTCCAAGGTGGCAGGCAGGAATCTCTCTCAGCCCTATCTTGGAGATGCTGCCAGGGAGGGAACTTGAAACCTTCTGCTCTTCCCAGAGTGGCTTCATCCCCTGAGGGGAATATCTTGCAGTGCTCACACATCATGTCTCCCATTCATATGCAACCAGGGCATACCCTGCTTAGCTAAGGGGACAAGTCATGCTTGCTACTACAAGACCAGCTCTCCTCCCAATGCAGGTGCGTATTGTTGCAATGCAGCAAACATCAAGTATATTACTGGCATTAATATTAATTGGCAGATGTTTAGTCATGATATATTTTGTGTCATAATATATCCCTCAAATATTTCAGTTGACTCTGTGACATGTAGAATAACGTTGCAGAATAATTCGGGTTATTTTGTATTGTAAGATGAATGAATCTATTCTGCAGCAATTTTAATACATCTCTTTCTCTCTCTGTTTCTCATCAAAGAGGCCTGTATAAACACCTAGATTTGGCCTATCCACGCAAGTGGGTCCCTTATATCATTCTGGGTGAATAACAACAATCTCTTATCATCCCCCTGCAACGATAAGCAGGAAACAAGACAGGTTTATCAGGGATCCTACTGCAACATGTTATCATCGCCTGCTGTCAATTAGCATGCTAATTATTTCAGTCAGAAGGAACACACCCACACATACCCCCACATACATACACACATACTCAAATACTACCATCTATGGGCGAAAAAACCATGACACTTGAAATGGAGAATGAATACATCATTTCCCCTCCCCTTTCACCCATCTAAAAATAGTACAAAATGGGATCTGCAATTTAATGTCAGGTTACTATAAGCTGTGTGGCAGTTTGCAGAACACAGGCTGGTAGCTTAGCAACAGGGTGCAGCTATTTGAAGCAGTCCCTGAAGAAAGAAAGAAAGAAAGAAAGAAAGAAAGAAAGAAAGAAAGAAAGAAAGAAAGAAAGAAAGAAAGAAAGAATTTCGCTAGTACAGATCCCCCATCTAAAAATATGTTACTAAAATCAGAATTCTCATAATTCATCATAAGACTATTTAATGTATACTCAATTCACTCTTTTAGACTTTAATCCTGTAAGAAAATGAGAGGGGAGTAGGGAGGTGAATCTGCAAGATATGCAAACCTGGGCAGAGGGAGGGAGGGCAGGGTAAGAGAGGGCCTCTGTTGATGCTAGAGATCCCATATCCTTGCATAAAAATACTACTGGGGAGCAGGGCCGGTCCAAGGATTCCTGGCACCGCAGGCACAGCCTGACTTTGGCACCACCTGCCAGCACAGGTACCCCCACACACACACTCCCTTTGCCTGTGCAGGCAGACATCTCCCATCAGCCAAGCACACGGGCGGTCCCCATTGCCCACCCATCCAATTATATGCTCTCCTTACTTCTCTGCAGCCACTCCTGCCACTGCCAGGGCAGCCAGCCTGCTGTGGTGCGTTATAATGATGTCACTGTGTGTAATATGTCTAGGTCATTATAATGTGCCACAGCAGGCCAGCTGCATTGCAGGAGTGGCACAGCAGCCATTAAGGAGAGCAAGTAGATGGGCAACACAGGGATGGGAACACACACTTGTGCTCACTCGCCCACTTGCCCGCTCACTCAGACAATGGGAGATGTCTGCCACAGAGGTGGGGCATCTGCATGGGCAAAGGGGGCAAGTGGTGTCACCCACCACCCTTGCTGAATGCTCTCCTTGTCCTCCTTGTTGCTGTGGCCATCAGAAGCAGAGTGGCAGGCAAGCGTCTGTGCCTCAATGGACTATACTTTTGGCTCATAGAGCGACACGTGACAAAGGCCATCAGCGCCCCTCCCCACTTGGCACCCTAGGCAACTACCTAGTTCACCTAGTAGATTGGCCAGTCCTGCTGGGGAGTCAAAATTACCCCTGACTCCCCAAGCCTCCAAAGCTCAGTTCAGGCCACGGGTGATCAGGAGTATTGATATTCCTGGCAAAAGAGGGCAGCTTTTTGGATAAATAGTGTTTTCTGACACAGCTAAGAAGAAGCTGGGAATCTGCCCTCAAACACTTGTCTTGGAGGTTAAGGGAAGCTGAACACTCCTTTTCCTCTCTGAAGCAACTAGGGATGTGCAAATAGGTTCAATGTCAAAAAGGTTGGACATCAAACAGGTTTGGTTTGACGGCTCAGTGTCAAGTCGAACCACCACCCCAGTTCAGCTTGACATCAGACTCACACACACACACACACACACACACACACACCCAGACATTAGGCTATTGGGGGGGGGGGGGGGGTCACAAGCTTTATCTTTTTTAAAAAAATATTTTTTAAAAAAATATTTGTACTTACCCCTGCCTGGGGGCTTCTCTGAGGCCGTGGGGAGGGGTGTCTCCAGAGGTTCCCCTTTCCCCCAAGGGGATCCATTATGCCTCAAATCATCCTGTTTGGGTGGTCTTCGGCCTGTTTGGGGCCTCACCCCTGTCATGGTGGCCATTTTGGAGGCCACCGTGCATGCCCAATGGGCCTCTGCCTGGCTGGATCGTGACCTATGCTATGCAGAGGCCCATTGGGCATGTTTATTGGCCTCCCAAATGGCCACTGTGGCAGGGTGAGGCCTGGAACAGGCTGAAGAGTACCTGAATAGGGCGATTTGAGACATAATGTTAGCCTGTGGGGGGAGGGGGAACCACTGGAGACACACACACCCCAGGGCCTCAGAAAAGCCCCCCCCCCCATGTCATGGGCATGCTGTCAGACTCCGAGGAGGAGGAGGAGGCAGGCATTGTGACAGTGGAGGAGGGAGTGCAGCTACATCAAAGACAAAAAGTTGCAGAGGCAAGCGGGACCGACTCACGGGACGTTGAAAAAGAAACAGAGCCTAGTATGACAGCTCCTGTGGAGGAGGCGCAGCCAATCTCAGCTGCAGAGAGGCGTCAGTCGAAGAGACAGGAGGAGATAAGGAGATGCACATGTAGAACGGCTCGACTAACAAGGAGAGCTGCTGAGTCAGGGACCCATGATTGAGAGCACATGGCGTCAGCCTATTTAAGACGGCTTTGCCGCAACCACATTGCTGGTAGCAATGTTGTGCTTTGGTGAGCTACCCAGCTGTGTTCCTGCTTGTTTGACTGTGCTTTGACTCTGGACCGTTTGCACTCTGTTTGTGGAATTCTACTTGGACTTGGATTGACTGACTGGACATTCTAATGACTCAGACTGGCTGTGGTTTGGACATTGCTTACTGTTTGGCTTTGACATTCTCCTTTTGACCCTTTGCCTGCTGCACGCTCCGTCTGCTGATATATAGCTCTTGATTCGCCTGACAAGTTTACAACATACGGGTAAGTACAACATTTTTAACCCACCCCCAAACCAAACCAAACCTGGGGGGCAGGTCGAGGGGGTGCCAGACCAAACTGGCCCGATCCAGTTCAGGTCCAGTTCAGACTCGAACCGAACTGGGCCAGCTGGTTTATGCACACACCTAGAAGCAACCATGGCCGGAATGTAGGAAGAATTGAAATAGGTAGCACTCTTTGGCTCCCGCAAGTGGGACAAGGGAGTCAGACCCTTTCCTCTTCCTCTGAAACTACTATGAGGGAGGCGGAAAGCAGGATTTGATTGGTGTGCTGTCTCTGAGTCCAGACTCCTTCTCCCAACCTTGAACCCCAAGTGAGGATAATGAGCCCCCACATTTCTCCTCTCAATGACCATGGGGTTTATCCCATTTCAGCTTCAAAACAAATCTGTGAAGGAGGTTCAGCTGAGATATAGTTATTTTAGCAAGACCACCCAGTGTGCTTCATGGCTGAGTGGGGATCTGAATCTGAACTCTTACTCAGGTCTTCTTGGTCCCAGTCCATCACTCTAGCCAGTGCCACACTGGTGTACATGGAATATACTTGGAACATATGAACTGATGGTTGTGACCAATTGGTATATGGAGACAGGGGGTACCTTCATTGACTGTGGGGCAGCTATTCCGGTGGTGGTTTGGAATAGAAGTAGTAATGTTGGAAGGTCAGCAGCCATTCCAGGGGAAGGGAAATCAGAAGTTTCATAGCTCCCCCCGCCCCAGTTGTCCTGCCAGCTCTTTGACTTCAGGGAGCACTACCGACAATCCATATAGCTTCACCTTTCTCCTTTGCAATGCCAGGTCGGTCCAGAATAAACCCAAACTCATCCACAATACTGACCTGGTGTGCATCATCGAGACTTGTTTGGGGGAGGCTAGTGGCCCCATTTGGTCCCAGCTTCTCCCTCCAGGGTATTCTGTAGAGGAGCGGGTGAGGGGATGTGGGCGGGGAGGTGGAGTGGCTGTGGTATATAAGGATTACATCTCCCTTACCAGGGTCCCTACTGAAGTATCTGGCCATACTGAATGTGTGTACTTAAGTCTGGGGACCAGGAATAAATTGAGATTTCTGTTGGTGTACTGATCGCCCAGCTGCCCAACAGAATCCCTTACTGAGCTCACAGACTTGGTTGCGGAATTTGCGTTGGAGTCTCCCAGACTCCCAATGGGATTCCAAAAAATCTTGGAGGGATTTAATGTTGGCTCTGGTGGTGATCATGTTGATGCCCTGGTAGAGAACTGGAACAACTTGCTCACCAGGGCAGTAGACAAAATTGCTCCTAAGCATCCCCACTAACCCACTTCACAATTGGCCCCTTGGTATACAGACAATCTTTGGGGGCAGAAGCAGCAAGGTTGGCAACTGGAGTGCAAGTGGAGAAAGACTCAAATTGAATCTGACAGATTACAACATAGATCACATCTAAAGATCTACAGGTATGCTCAGGCAATACATGCAGCAAAGAAGCAGTTGTTTTCTGCCCGTATTGCATCTGCGAGTTTACGTCCAGCAGAGTTGTCCAGGGTTGTCAGAGGACTAGTACCTGCCCCCGCTTCCTTGAATCAGAATTTGGAGCCATCAGTTACCCACTGTGATGTGTTTAATTAGTTTTTTTGCAGATAAAATATCTCGTATTTGGACTGACTTAGATGGAGACTCCAATTGCTGTGGTGTCTGAATTGGAGGTGTCCAGAAACTCCTCTTATGTTGTTCGACTGGATCGGTTTCAGTTTGTGACTCCTGAGGATGTGGACAAGCTGCTTGGAATGATGAGGCCTACCACTTGTCTTCTTGACCCTTGCCCAACATGGTTTGTTTATCTAGCAGAGAGGCTGTTGTAGGAGGCTTGGTATAAATGCTTCTCTGAGGAAGGGCAGGCTGCCTCCTTGTCTTAAGGAGGTAATTATTAGACCTATTTTAAAGAAGCCTGCATTAGATCCCTCAGAGCTGGGCAACTATAGGCCTGTCTCCAACCTCCCATGGCTGGGCAAGGTAATTGAGAGGTTGGTGGCCTCTCAGCTCCAGACGGTCTTGGAGAAAACTGATTATCTAGACCCATTTCAAACTAGCTTCCGGGCAGGCTCTGGGGTGGAGATTGCCTTGGTCGGCCTGATGGATGATCAATTGGGAATTGACAGAGAAAATGTGACTCTGTTGGTCCTTTTGAATCTCTCAGCGGCTTTCAATACTATCGACCATTGTATCCTTCTGGAACATCTGAGAGCGTTGGGGGTGGGAGGCACTGTTTTACAGTGGTTCCACTCTTACCTCTCAGACAGATTTCAGATGGTGTCAATTGGAGACTGTTGCTCTTCTTAATCTGAGCTAATGTATGGCGTCCCTCAGGGCTCCATACTGTCTCCAATGCTCTTGAACATCTACATGAAACATAAGAACATAAGAACAACCCTGCTGGATCAGGCTCAAGGCCCATCTAGTCCAGCATCCTGTTTCGCACAGTGGCCCACCAGATGCCACTGGAAGCCACAGGCAGGAGTTGAGGGCGTGCCCTCTCTCCTGCCATTGCTCCCCTGCAACTGGTACTCAGAGGCACACCCTTGAGGCTGGAGGTGGCCCACAGCCCTCTGACTAGTAGCCATTGATAGACCTCTCCTCCATGAAGTCATCCAAACCCCTCTTAAAGCCATCCAGGTTGTTGGCTGTCACCACATCCTGTGGAAGAGAGTTCCACAAGTGGATCACGCATTGTGTGAAAAAGTACTTCCGTTTGTTGGTCCTAGACCTCCTGGCAATCAATTTCATGGAGTGACCCCTGGTTCTAGTGTTGTGTGAGAGGGAAAAGAATCTCTCTCTCTCCACTTTCTCCACGCCATGCATGATTTTATAGACCTCTATCATGTCTCCCCACAGTCGTCTTTTTTCTAAACTAAAAAGCCCCAGGTGTTGTAGTCTTGCCTCGTAAGAAAGGTGCTCTAGGCCCCTGATCATCTTGCTTGCCCTCTTCTGTACCTTCTCCAGTTCAACAATGTCCTTTTTAAGATGTGGTGACCAGAATTGTACGCAGTACTCCAAGTGTGGTTGCACCATAGTTTTGTATAATGGCATTATAATGTTAGCCGTTTTATTTTCAATCCCCTTCCTAATAATCCCTAGCATGGAATTGGCCTTTTTCACAGCTGCCGCACATTGAGTCGACACTTTCAACGAGCTGTCCACCACAACCCCAAGATCCCTTTCCTGGTCCGTCACCGACAGCCGAGCTGGTGGCAACTGGTGGCAACCATTGGGAGAGATCATCAGGGGATTTAGTACGGGGTGCTCTCAGTATGCTGATGACACCCAGATCTACTTCTCCATGTCAACATCATCAGGAGAAGGCATAACCTCCCTAAATGCTTGCCTGGAAGCAGTAATGGACTGGATGAGGGGGAATAAACTGAGACTGAATCCAGATAAGACAAAGGTACTTATTGTGTGGGATCAGAACTCCAGAGACGATTTTGATCTGCCTGTTCTAGATGGGGTCACACTTCCCCAAAAGGAACAGGTACGCAGTCTGGGAGTACTTCTGGATCCACACCTCTCCCTAGTTTCTCAAGTTGAGGTGGTGGCTAGAGGGGCTTTCTATCAGCTTTGTCTGATACTCCAACTGCGACCATTTCTTGAGATGAACGACCTCAAAACAGTGGTACATATGCTGGAAACCTCCAGATTTGACTTCTGCAATGCGCTCTATGTGGGGCTGCCTTTGTACATAGTCGAGAAACTCCAGCTGCTACAGAATGCGATGGGCAGGTTGGTCTCTGGGTCATCTCAGAGAGACCATATCATTCTTTTGCTGATAGAGCTACACTGGCTGCCAATAGGATTCCTGGCAAAATACAAAGTGCTGGTTATAACCTATAAAGCCCTAAGCAGCTTGGGCCTTGGGTATTTAAAAGAATGTCTTCTTCATTATGAGCCCCACCGTCCATTGAGGTAATCTGGAAAGGTCTGTCTCCAGTTGCCACCAGCTCGGCTGGCAGCCACACGGGGACAGGCCTTCTTGGTTGCTGCCCAAAGATTGTGGAATGCACTCCCTATTGAAATATGATCTTCCCCATCTATGCCAATTTTTTAAAAGCATTTGAAAACTCACCTCTTCAACCAAGTTTTTTGGGCTTTTTAAATTTTTAGGTTTTAATCTGTTTTGACTTTTTAAATTGTTTAAATTATTTTTAAGTTTTATGCATGTTTTAACTTGTTGTATGTTATTGTTAACCACCCAGAGATGAAAGTTTGGGGCAGTGTACAAATTTGATAGATAGATAGATAGATAGAGTAATTTGTTTGGGTGAGCCTTTCAAGACATACTTCACAGATAATACACAGGGAACTGTCATGATGTATTTACATGACAACCCCTCAGTTGCCACTAGACTTTCCATAGAATTTCCCTGTGCTCCTCTTTTTGGCTCTCAATATGAGTCCCTGAACTTTCCCTCATGAATCCATTCTGTGACAAGAGACCATTATTGTGCAAATGTACTCTCAGCATGGTAGCTTGATGGGTCTATATTTTCTTAATAAGTGAAGGGTAATAGGTTAGGAATACCTGTTTGCAGAACAATGGTAGTAGCTTTGGCTGTACTGTAGTTGCCCAAAATATGAGACAGAACATATTGTGAAGAGGATGATGTAACTTTATGTAAGAATTGTTACTTCAGTTTACTTGTTCTCTTTGTTCGCTTATATTGTTACTTGTTCTCTTTCCTCCCCATCTCTTCCCCACCCCCCTTTGCATCATCTCTAGTCGATTGTAGCCCAATGGCTTTTTAATCTATGTACAGTACATAGACAATTTTAGGTGCATTATAAAGTAACAGTAATTATAACAATAACAATGTACCCCTTCAAGTCATCTGGCTGGGACCTGGTCCATGTCTCCTCTATTCATGAAGTAAGAACTGCTAGGCCACACAGCAGGGTCTTTTCGGTGGTGACACCGAATTTTGGAGAACTGTCTCCTCAAACTGCCTGCTCCAAGGAGCTGCCTCCCTAAAGAAGCCCACAAAACTACTTCATTGTTCACCTACTGCAGCAGATATACGTTTTTCTATCTGCTGATTACTGGTGCTCCAGTAATCTGCCGCCTGAGGTCATTGTCTCAGTGAGCCTCGTGAGAGGGCTGCGCCAAGTGGGAGGGTTAGCAGACTGGTTATTTGTCATGTTAATTGCCATTTCAAATATCCTGCTGAAAGAAAGAACAACGCTGTCATAATCAATAAAGGACATTGCATGGTCCAACATCTTTAAAATTCATCTAAATGCACCTCTTTTACAATCTCAATTTCAGTCTCAGAAGAAAAGAAGGGGAGGAAATGCAGCATGCGGAAACTATTCCATCCTTGACACCAAAATGATCAAGAGGGTTCCACCGTAATCAGCAGACCTATTGAATCTAGGGCTAGTATGTAACTGCATTTAAAATACGCTATGAGCTATTCACTCAGGGATACCCTTTCATTGATCATTAGGTAATTCATTCCCATAATTTATTTTGTGTTAGGATCTCAGAGTCGTTTTAAATGTGTTTGCATTCATCCAGCACAACTCACTGCTTCCTTTGTTTTTTGGCACAGACGGGTACATTTAAATAGAGCTTCATAAGCTTGTCTAGAATTGTTAAGCTTGGCTTGCTCTTTTAAGGGTGAATGGTAGTAGATGGATTAATTTCCTCTTTTCGGTAACAGGATGAGATTGCATCCGCTTAGTGGCAAATGAGAACCCCTATTTTTTATTTCCAGTTCCTCAAGCCATGACTAAGGATGGCAACTGAACTGCAAAAGTACCATCTTTTTTGTTATTGAAGACATTTCAGCCGCTTAAGGACATCTCTGCTTCCTAGTGTTGAATAAACATTGCTGTTTCTCTCCTGTAATTGGATAGCCATGAATCTCTTCCTTGACAATACCTGCCACCCTCTGAAAAGAGACCATCATTTTGATTACCCTGTGGGAAAGGTTCATGCATAGGTTTATCACATAAAAACCTTAGCAAAGTGCACAACTGTCAAAAAACCAGGGCTTTTAAAAAGTGAAAGCAGACACAAAGGCCACATTTGCACGTAACATGAAAACTCAGTTAAATGTGGCTGAGGTTTTAATACATGAATGTCGGAATCCATGCAACTGTGGTTTTGTAGAAAAAGTGACCTGAAGTTTGCCTCGCCAAACTCCAATTTGAACTTTTGGTTTGTAATGAGTTTCACCCTCGTAACTGGTGGTTTTTCAGTGGCAGTGTTATGTCTGAATGCAAACGCCACCATAACTGCAGTTTTGTCTAGTTTCTGGAACCATAATCATAGAGAGGGTGACGCAGACCTGCCTGGGATCACACCTGCTCCATGCCTGCGCCACTTCTCACTGGCCATATCTCCAAGCACTTGCCCCGCCCCCATCTCCGATCCAACAAAGCAGTTGCCTGGCAACTAGGACACTGCCTCGAGCCATCCCAACCTTGTCAGCCTATCAAGTGGCAAAGTCACACGGGGCATGCCCTCCATCCTCTCCCTTGTCCCCTCCCCCCGGCAATCAGGCGAGAAAGTGGATAGGGTGGCAAGATGGGAACTATGTGTATTGCTCTCTGAAAATGAAGTGATAAAGATGTTTACAAGCACATGCACTTGAGGTGGCAACACAATTAGAGTACTGGGAAGGCAACATATGGCACAGCAGTGATACTCGAGGTCGGGTTTAAAGGGCAGCCACAACCAGGAATTATAGAATGGCTCTGCTCTATTTTTTGTACTATGATGTTGGGGAAGGGGGACCCATCCCCTTCCCCTTGGGGGAACATGTGCAGTCCCTAGGCTTACTCATGAGAAGGGCTGCACAGTAGAATCAGCATTGCCCCAGTGAAAGGAGCAGTTCCTCAATTGTGATGATGATGGATGTCAGCAGACAGCTTACTCATGACAGTGTAAGGCCATGGGGATACCCTTTCACAACTCATGAGAAGAACTGTCTGTGGGGACAGGGATGTAGGGGTATGCAAGGAACCAGTTTGGCCTTTTTGTTTTGAATCTGAATCATATTAGAACTGGCCCGGCTGAACTAGTTCCAGTTCAGTTTGACCACTGAACAAGGCTTAACACTTTCAGGGGATATACTTGTAAAGAGGAATCTGGTGCATTCCTGAAGTGGCAGCAAGGAAAGGGGAAGTTGCTTACTAACCCCAGCCACTCACCACTGCTCACCCTCTCAGTGTGGCAAGCACGCTCCTCCCCCTTTTTTACCAAAACACCAGTTCAGCAGCAGCTCAGCATGTGTGTGGAGCCTCCGCATGTGTGTGGAGGCATGCACAGAGATAACAAAAATGGCCTCTGTTCTTGTGTGGAGGCTAGAACCAAACTGCTGCCAAGCCAGCAGCTTGGTAAAGGAGGAAGAAGTAAACTTGCCGTGTCGGGAAGGCGAGCAGTGGCAAGCAGCCGGGGTAAGCAGGTTCTCGCCCCCTCTTGCCACCACCTCGGGAATGCCCCTTACCGTCCCAAAGCAGTTCACCTGAATCGGGCCCGGTTGGGTTTGATCATGAACTGAACTGCTCCAGGTTCCATCCGCGACTGAACCTTTGAACTGGCCCCAGTTCAAGATGAATCAGTTTGGACTGAACCATTCGTACATACCCCTACAGGGGTGTTGGGCTGAATCGCTAATAATGTGCAATGCCATTCCTTCTCCCATGAACCATTCTCTCTTTTAAAAAAATAATTTTAAAAAACAACAACCAGAAGAAGGGGGTAAAACTGGCCTGTTTCAAGCCAGAACTATACAAAACGTTCTAGATCTGAAGCCCTCCCTAGGTCCATCATTCCACCCCCATGAGAAGGGAAATGACATTCCTTTCACTTTATATCATTTTTGTCTTCCCTTTTGCGGAAGCTCAGTCAGTAAACATGAAAGTACTTTGAAGATTTCTGTTTGTGTGGTCAGAAAGCATTTCTCACTTTTCCTTCAAGCCATTAAGAGATTAAAACATGTGATGTCCCTTTAATCCATTTTAAAAGGTCTGCCTGTTCCTGCAATGAACAATAATTGACTACTATGGGGGGAAATCTGCATTTAAGTCGGAATTCAGATTCAAATTCCGAATCCAATCTGATATCCGACATCACCAGAGCCCATAGAATCTGAAACTGACATTGTCAAAGTTGGATCACATCAGATCCAAATCCAAATCTGAATTTTCTGAACGCACACAGCTCTAGTTTGTTTGATTGTCACATGTAATCGCCAGCATATCTTTTTGAATTATTTTCCCCTCAAAGAAAGAAGACTATCCATATATGAAAAATGTCACATTTGAAGTAACCCTTAAGCACATTCTTAAAAACCAATTTCCTCTCCATCAAAAGACTTCAGCACCTATTAGCATTTCAACAGTGTGAGAAGTTCCATTGTCTTCAAATGAAGTGTACCACTCCTTAAGCAAGTTCAATGCTTTGCTGTGAGAGGACTTTGTGGAAGGCTTAATTACCGCTACACAAATCAAGTCACTGCTTAAATATAAAATTATCCTGCTTTACCCTGCAGTCATTGTATTTGTTCCATTCATTTTGCTCCTGCTGTTAACAGAGCACTTTATGGTCTCGTTAGGTTTTAATTTTTCATTTATTTGCTACTGCTCTGGATAAAGCCCTTTTCACATATGCACATGGTAATTCAAATCAAACACGCTTGTAAGAACATAAGAACAGCCCTGCTGGATCAGGCCCAAGGCCCATCTAGTCCAGCATCCTGTTTCGCACAGTGACCCACCACTGCTTGTGCTGTGAAGTCAGAACTCTCATTTAGATTACTGGAAATGAACACTTTAAGGGCATTCAGTGAGAGTGACAATATTGTGCAATACATCTCAGCGCAGTTGCCAGCTCTTGATACTCAGATGTTGACTGGCCAATCAAATCCTGGCACCTCTCTATGCTTAAGTGTTCAAAGGTGTTTTTCATGGGTGAAATGGGGAATAGTAGCTGGATTCAAGGTGGACAGAGTGATTCATTACAAGATGGAAGAGACATCTCTTGGTGAAGCAACAGGGTGGATATGCAATGTATTTAATTCTATCATATTGTAAGCCCACCTTATAACATGGTCTCATCTTAAGCTGTGTTCATAGGACTTTGCCTTTTGAGGCAGTTCTTCAATAGTCTATGAAGGTGCGGGGAATCAGTAAACTATGGAGATTTATTAACTTGAACACTATATTTTTTCTTTGTGGTTATAGGGAAAGAGTAGTATTTGGTAGGGGCGGAGCCACCATTGGGTGAACGGGTTCAAAGAACCCAGGCCGCCACCCCAACATGCCCCCCACATCTGACATCAGATGCAGGGGGTGCAGGTTTAGCTCCCAAGCGGGGCCGCAGGGCCCCGTTCGGGAGTTAAATGGCCGGTGCTGCGTTTGTGGCGTGGTCAGGAACGGCTCTTCCCTGCAGGGAAGAGCTGCTCCTGGCCACACTGCAAATGCAGTGCCGGCCCCAATCTAGCTCCTGAATGGGGCCACACGGCCCCTTTCAGGAGTTGGATTGCCAACGTTGTGTTCGCAGTGTGGCCAGAAGTGGTTCTCCCCTGCCCTTAAGGCAGGGAAGAGCCACTCCTGGCCGCGCTGTGAACGCAGTGCCAGCCTGGCTCTAACTCCCAAACTGGGCCGCGCAGTACATTCGGGAGCCAGACCAGGCCCCCCGCATCTGATGCGGGGGCGTGGCTAGCCCCCATGTCTGACATCAGACACGGGGGGCGGGTGAGTGGGGCCACAGGTATTTGATGTTCATTCTGTAATGTTGTAAATGAACTGATGTGTAGAAAAGAGAATACTTGACACCAAACATCACAATTATCTCTGAATTCAATATATATCTAAAGAGCTACCTGGATAAATGGATGTTGCTGTCAGTTCACTATTTTTTGATAAGCAGTTAATTGTTTTGAAAGCACCTCTAACAGCATGCCCACAAATCCTTATATACAGAACTAATTAATGCTAAATATTTCCATAATAATGTATGCACTATCATGCTACTGTGTTTTGCAAATGCTATCGTTCATTATGCAGCTAGTTATTTCCCACTTCATCCTGTTTCCTTTTCTCAAATCTTCTTCTTTGTTTCGGATTGGGGGGAAATGATACTGCACAATGCATTTCAGTCCAAGCGAGCAGGTCTCATTCACAGATATATGAATTAGTTTCATAATATGACGAAGAAGAACTTCAGTAAGCATTCAGAAAGGGGCCAATGCAGCCTCACAACACCAGTTCAGATCTTAGAGATGAAAATGGAACCAGAGGTTCTGTGCAAATGCAGCCTTTGATAATATCTCTACTTATATCCGCCCCTTGGGAGGATACTACAACAGCACATAGCATCTTTCCAAGGGACACTCTAAGACAGATATGGCAGCCAGTTCTTGAAATGGCACTACAGAATTACATAGCTTGACATCCAGCCTAACAAAGCACCACTGTAGTTAATGCAGTGTGCACACTTCAAAGAAAGGGTAATTTTTGTTGATCTCCCCATCCCTCTGAAGCTGATTGTGACTCCTACAAATATAGCCCTGAGGACTTTATGACCCTCAGGGACATATTTGTGGGAGTCACTGTTGGCTTCAGAGGGAAGGGGAGATCGATGAAAACCATCCCTCTCTCAATGTGCACACACACCATCGCTACACCTGCACTTTATTAGCGTGGGTGTCAGCCATGGTGCCCTCCTGAGGTCATTCTTGGGGGGGAAATGGTGGCTGCCACTGGTGCAGAAGTAGCAGTGAAAAGCAAAAGGCAGCTTTTGCCCTTCTCACTTCACCCCAAATTTGGCTAACATTCTCTTTAAAGAACATTCAGCTTAGCCTACAAAACCTGAGTAGCAAAGATCCAAAAGGATATGTGAGGCCCAACATCTCCATTTATCTATCAGCATCCTCCTAATTCTAGAGAATATATTTTTGAGATATAGTGAAATCGTCCTTCAGTCTCTGGCAGCATCCTGCATAACTCCCTGTTTCCATCTGCAACACTTGCTGGAGGAACTCTGAAATACAGGGATTTAATGTGAAAGGTTTTCAAGATCAACCCCTTTTGGTGCCAGTGTTCAGGATTTGTTTTCTCCCTTTTTACTCTAGCTGCTGTTCAGCGGCACAGCTTCATGTTCTTTCATTTGAAGTCTTTCACTCATCCACCTGGCAAAGCCATCTCTCTATCCATCCCCTGACATCCAGATTAGTCAACTGTTATAAACAAAGGGTCCCCAGTTTTGCTGTTGTGGAAGAGACAGCCGTCCAAAGGATTGCCAGATCCATAAGCTTTCTTCTGCATAGGTGCTTGTATTGCACACAGCCAAGAACAGAGGACTATTGCTCCAGTGAATCTGAGTCTTTGCCCTGTTCTGCTTTGGTTTGGGGTCAGGTGTCAAGGCAGCAGCTGATTCTGCAGCCGGGAGCACCAGCACAGGACTGTGCTGCTGCAAGTCAGTGATAATTACTTGGTAGTTGAGCATGCAGAAGGCATGTGGGGAAGGAGAATGGGCGGGGGGGATCTAATTTACATGAATCACTACAATGGCCTTTAAAAAGCCTTAGCATGAAAAATGCATGACCGGCCATACATTATTTATTCTGCAATGAATAGAATGTTATGAGGATCAGACTCCTGGGTCAGAGCTGACAAATTTGGCAGATTTAAGCCTCACATCTGTCTGTCCACTAGCAGTGATTACCAGGATGAAAAGGCATAATAACTTTGGTCTGTAATCTCACATTAAAACAATGCACAGGTTTTTCCATGTTCAGCTCCCTCACGTGGATTTGCCCATTTCTCACTTTTATGAGTGCTCAGGCTGGAAGCTGACGACCCATTCCTAAAACAAAAAGCTTCTTTAAATGAAATGTCTATGGAGGAATCTGGCTCAATAGCTCCACACACCCCACTCTGCCCCTTTTGTTTCAGGATTTCTAATGCTGCTACTGAATTGCATTAGGAATTGAGGCGGTGGGCACGCTCCCTCAAGCAGTGCTGCTGATAAATGCTCTCAAGTTCTCTCTCATTCTCTCCATCTTCCCTATTGTAATTCTTATTTGAAATTAATTTGGTGCAGCTTCTGGTCCAGCTGTGTTCTGAATGCTAATGAAGCAGAGCTCCTGCTTCAGCGGTGTCCTTCTCTCACAAGCCAGCCGATTACTCTATGAGGCAATCTGCTCTGGCTACAATGCACGTACAGCCACTTCCTATCACACACACACACACACACACACACACACACACACCTGCTTACAAAACACTCATACTATCAATCAAAGCATGTTTGGTGGCCTTTAAATACTATACAATCAATGGCAGAACACTTCACATTTAAACAGTACTGTAAAGTTTCAGCAGCCTATTTGAACTCTAGTCAAAGACAGATATCGGGGCAGTGGTGTATGGAGGGCATAGGTGGCCTTTGTTCCTACCCCTCCCCCCCCCCCGCCTGCGCTCCACACACAGCACCACTGGGGATGGGCAGTATGTGGGTAAAAGGGGAACCCCGTAGGACTGCTGGAGCCTTCAGTGCTCCCACCGTTTCCTTCAGGGTTTGTGGGCTCGCTCGCTCTCTTTCTCTCTCTCTCAGCTTCCCCATACCACACATGTGTGGCAGCTCCTGGAGTGGCTAGCCAGTGAGGTGGGGGAGGCAAGCGAGGCGGCCCCAGAGGCTGGAGTCCATGGGTTCTTGGAACCCATGTGCTCTATTCTAGCTCCCCACCCCGCTGTAACTGGGGGCTCTACCTTGTAAAGTATCCAAAATGCAAAGTGTCCAACGCTTTTCCTATTTGGAAGCTGTAACAAACAAACAAATGTGTTGGTGTACCACAGTGGCTAAGGCCGCAGTCTTAAGCATACTTACCAGGACATGTCCCATTGACCTCAGTAGAATCTAAGAGTGCTGGGAGCAAACATTAGGACTGTGTAACTGTCTGAATAAATCCTGATCCTGGCAATTCTCACATCATGCAGAGGGTGGCCAAGATTGCATCGAGCTGATGATTGTTATCAGCTTGATGCATTGGAAAGGAGGAAAGGGAGATGGGGGGTTACCTTAAAGGGGGGGGGACAGCTTATGTGAAGAAAATGGCTGTCTTCTGGCAGCTGGAGCTGCAGTATTTCAAAATGCCACTTTCCCCTCCATTTTACTTCCCCATAGTGCACCAGGACAGAAAGAAATGTGCACCCTTTTCCTGGAGCATTCCTGTGGGGCAGTGGCCATGCCTTATCATTATAGGTTCCAGGCATTTCCTCCCTGTAATGTACCAGGAAGACAAAATGTCACGACATTGTTTCCTGGTGCATTATGGGGTGGTACAATGGAGGGAAAGCAGGATTTCTGAATCATTGCCATCAGGGCTGCAGCTGCCAGAAGGCATCTAGTGTCTCCGTCACTGCTTGGGGAGGGTGAGAGGAGGGTGCATGCAGAAAGGCAGAGGTAACATCTGGCAACCTGCTCAGGCACACCCAGCTCTTGGGCTGCCACTACTTGGAGGAACGAATCATGGTACTCTGCTAAATATGTACTTTAGCCTAAGTAAACCTCAACTAGGAAATAACAGGATACAAGTGAGGCAACTGGCAAGAGAAAGCAGGAACAGAAGGAACCATTCAGAGAAGGAAACATGTTTTCCTCAGTCTCATTATCTGCTCCTGCTTATGAAACACTTATTATTGTTATCTGTCTCTGTTTTTCCCCTAATGATGAATTCATAATCATCTAAAGCACAGAGCTAAGGTCTATAACCTTGTTCAAGCAGAGTTTGCATGGGGGTGACAGTATTATGCTTTGAGGACTTGGTTGATACGGAAAAGCTAGAGAAAGGTGTCAAACAGATATTGGTTTATAGGATTCAGGATGAGAGAAAAACAAATTAGAATTATGCATTTACAAGATTCCCCTCGCCCCACATTCAAATAACCATGTACACAATCAACACTTTAATCCTCCAATAACAAGCAGTATAACATATCTCTGTGAGGACCTGACACAGATGGAATGACAGTTACATTTAAAAAATGTAATGAGTCTTGTGCCTGATGTGCAGGAAATATGAAGATATTGTATGTATTTCTTTATTTTAGAATTTACCTGCATGCATGTGCATACACCCTCCTTCTAAGCATTAGGGAAGCTCAAAATGTAATTAAAACAACAATCAATAAAATAATGCCCTCCAACATTCACCAATGAAAACTGGGGCATAGTTGTTAATGTATAGGGGCATCGGCCAGCAACCTGGGAGGCATGGCATACATTTCTGACCATAAACTTGTAACAGACTGAAACAGCACGCTATTCCAGATTACTAAAACAGATCAGCCAACCACAAACAAACCAACCAAGAATACAGAAGAAATATGAGCTATTGATATTGAAAATGAAAACCGCAGTATTTCACTCTAACCCTGAGATCACTTAATGTGCTATTGGAATGCTGCTCTGCCTATAAGACACAACTGTCTGTATGGCAGCAAAAACCTCAGGCCATTCCTGGGATGGTGCTGTTTAAGGAGAAGAGTATGATGCCAAGAGCCCCCCTGGTGTTGAGAGGTGCAGTTTTGGTGCAGGTGCAGTTTCGAAGAGGTTAATTTAAACAAGTTGTTCTAGTAAGAACTAATCTGCCTACTTTATTTATTTATTTATTTATTTATTTATTTATTTATTTATTTATTTAACAAATTTCAAAATCTAATCTTTATTGTTACGGTTATTTGACCAGCAAAACACAAAGTGCAAAAGCTTTACATAAAAGCGAACTTGGTCAAATAAAATAATAAACTGTTGAAACATAAAACAGAACCATAACACCCGAGTAAATCCATTACATAAAACAGAGGGCTCCATGCATTATAATAATCTAAAATTTAATTCAATCCAACCCCATATCTCGCTTCTCAACATTTCTTATCCTAGTCTTATTAGCCAGAAAACAATACTTCGCCACATTATAAGATACTACATCCCAACCGTCTGTCAAAAGTAATTCCAGATAGAACTGCTCAGAACAACTGGGGTATGCTGTTAAAAAAGGACTTCTATATCTCTCCTGCAAAGTTTGATAAAACTGACAATTCAAGATAACATGGGCCGTTGACTCCACTTCCCCAGAACCACAGGGCAGACATGCTCCTTATAGTGGATCTTACAATATCTCCCCTCCCGGACAGCTGTTTCTAAGGCATTACAATGGGCCAGCATCAGAGCCCTCCAGAAACTAGGTACTAATATTTTATTAAGGTATCTTGCTGGGCCAGACAGTGATGTTTGATTACCTAAATTGGTGTCAGCCCCTATCTGGCTTCTGTCCATCTGTTTCTCCATATCCATAATGCATTGGTGCAGACATGATCTCGCTCTCCCATAGCCCAAGACAACCAAAGTATCGCTGGAGAAGCCATAGTAATTCAAGCCCTTTTCCACATAATATTTCCACCTAGACCTATATGTATCATTCAACACTAAGGGTGCTAGTTCTACTGGCATTTAACAAATTTGTATACTGCCCAAAACTTGTATCTCTGGGTGGTTTACAACAAAAGGTTTACTTTACTTTCACTGTCCCTACAACTGGACTAAATTTGGTTCAAATAGGTTAGGCAGTTCACAAGTTAGCCCACTTGCACCTCAAAGGTTTATGCATCCACCATCTTGAATCAGGGTGGATTAGATCATCACAGACTACACCATTGAGGTGTCCCTATGTGTCCCTACAGCTCTTGCAAATTTGGTGCAAATCAGGTAGATGGTCCACTTGCACTTCAAATGTTTACATCTCTGTCAGCTTGAATCAGGGTGGGTGACATCATCACAAACTACACCATTGGGGCATCCCTATGTGACCCTACAGTTGTACAAAATTTGGTTCAAATAGGTTAGGCAGTTCACAAGTTAGTCCACTTGTGCCACAAATGTTTACACATCTGCCATCTTGGACTGGGGTAGATGACATCATCACAAACTATGCCATTGAAGTGTCCCTATGTGTCACTCACTACAACTGTACTTATTTTGGTTCTAATAGGTTAAAAAGTCCACAGGAGTAAAGAAGTAACCTATCCTGCAGTACAGTCCACTCCATTCCATAAATGCCTCCTACTCTTTTCTGCACCCTGCCTCATGTCACCCATAAGGTATTTGCTACAAGTCTTGCATCAAAAGGAGGCCACTATTTTCCTGCGGCCCTCAAATTGTTTAAAGACAAGTCATTAGACCAGCTTCTTTATGGAGCACAGTTGGGCCTTTCCCCAAATATGGAAAATCTGGAACAAGTGCAGTCTAAATTGTACTTTGCCTCCCATGATTCATTTCTAATGCTGTTATCTGTCTGGAAACAGGTATGATTAAGGTTGAGGCCAATGTCTCGATGATTATTTTAGGTTATTGGCTTAGATTTGTTTATCGTCCAGTTGGGTTGGCCCCTTTAGTTTTACAAGACGATCATCGATCTGGATGGATTCAGACTATTGAGGCTAAAATAGCAACATTGGGCATTTCCTCTTCATTTCTACATAAAGTGGGATATGATCAAGCAACATCACTAATTAAACAGAAAATTCTAGATTCTGAGAGACAAACTGATCTTGGTAAGGTTTCAAAATTTTATATTATAGGAGAACGTAGATATTAGTTTCCCCAATGATTTACCTTACACGGCTGGAAATCCCCAAGTATAAAATAGCTTTTACTTTAGCCCCTTGTCATAGTCTACCCTCAGCGGTTCTTGAGGGTTGTTATAGGGGGATTCCCTTCTCAGAGAGGCTTTGTCCTTGTGGTTTGGATCAGATTGAAACTATCGAACATCTTTTACTATTCTGTTTGTTCTACAAGGATATTCGTTCAACATTTATTATGGCACTATTATATAAATTTCCAGGTCGGCAGAGCCATTTTTATTGTTCTTTGTTTCTTTCGGACTCTAAGCTTACAGTTACAAATAGATTTGCAAGATATTGCATTGCTACGATTAATACTCGTTGGCGGTTGGTTAATAAGAAATCTTTGTTGTCTTAATTTTTATAAAACTTTTTATGCTTTTCCCATTTTTGGATAGAACTGTATTTTAAACTCCTTTAATTGTTATCTGGGCTGGTCTGTGACTGTAACAATAAAGACTGACTGACTGACTACAAGTCTTGCACAACATCTGGGTTCTGTCTCCTTTCCTTTCCCCACCCCCATCCCAAATAGGCCATATTTGAACACTGCAGTTCCCTGCGGACATCCAGAGATATTGTGGGTGGGGCAGACACACTGGGTGGGTATGGAGGATAATATGTATTCTCTCCTTACAGTATGCATATGAGCTGGATCAAGGAGATACAACTCTAACCCATTGCTCTTCAAAGCAATTGGTTCACACATTCAACAGCCAGTCATTAAATGCTGAGCAATTAAGTCACCTGAAATCAATTTATTGAGGCAATCCATAAAGGGAACAAGAGCAAAAGGGGTTATGACCTGCTCTATCAAGTGTAAAGTAACTTAATTTCCCATTAAAGTCAACAACTTGAGCTTCCTGGAATTCTTTCCCTACTGTTGGAGAAGAATTAAGGGCTTACAGAAATAGTATCTCAAAATGCTAGTTCCATCACCACAGGTATCCCTCCTTCAGATCAACATAGCTCCTGCTTTCTCACTTCTGCTGTTACATACAAATTGCCCCCTGGCACTATTATTTCAGAGCCAGGTATCCAGATATTCATAAGTTCTGACACTCTGCCTGACACACATCAAGTTGCGTATTTCATGCATTTGCCACCTGTAGTGCTATAACTTATGTCAGAGCAGTACAGACTGTAAACTGACACAGGCCTTTTGTGTTCTGAACATGTATTGGAAATACAGAACTTGCATTTAGGTTTGTGATCCTCTTGCACTTTACATATAATGCTGCTGTCAGAATGGTCATACTGTCAGAACGCTGCCATTAAATCACTAAGAGCATGTCAAGAAGAACCTTAGCTGCCTGTCATGTGTCCAAATATCCACTTGAACATGGGCAACATGATGTCAACATGAGTTGCATTGGAGATGTGTCTCTGAAAGTGTCAGGCTTCAAGTTTGTTTCTTTGAATTTTTCCTGTGTTCTTTTATTTTCTTTTTAATTTTTAATGTTATTTTTAATTTGCAGACCTCCCCAAACTTCCATCTCTGGCTGTTTTAAAACAACATAAAACAGATTAAAAATGAAAACCTTAAAACAATTTAAAACCACAGTCCAGTTTTAAAAGCTTGTTTTTGAAACATTGAGATCACATCCAATAAAATAATACATTATACAAGCTAGCTTTCAGTATATTGATTTTTACAACTATGCCTGCAGCAAATGTTCCCCTATTTCATTAAGGGGGAGGAGCCAATATAATGCTTTTGAAGGAGCAGAATATTCTCTGAATAATTCCTGGAATGTGCAAAGCATGCACCTTTTTCTTTCCTATGCTCTGCCAGCTTTGTTTCCCCTGTTTTGGCATCAGTTCTTCTATTTCCTCACACACACACACACACAAACACACACACACACACAAATTTCCTTGAGTGTTCCCAGCCAATCAGGGATGGGTGGCCAATGTGATGTGCAATCCAGTATATCTTGCAGTGCTACTGCTGCAAACCCAGAAGGACCAGCACCACTGCAGAGAACCAGCAGTTGCGCTAGCAATTGGAATCAATATTCCAACCACCACAACCACAACCACCAGTTCTCTTCTAGGTCAGCAGAATTATCAGAAGCATCACACATCCCACCATCACCATTAGGAGTGCACATCATGTCACCCGCTATGATTTTATTGTGACTCTGAGGCGGGTCTCACGATCACAGAGACCCGCCTCGGAAGGGTGAGTGGGGAGAGCGGGCTTAGCTCTGGGTGCTCTGGGTGGCCGAAGCAGCCGCCCACACAACTGCCGGCTCCGTTACGGAGCCAGTGGGTGCTGGGGAGTTTGGGAGCCATGTGGCCCCTGGAAGCTCCAGTATGCCCTGCGCAAGAGCGCAGGGCGTACTGGGGAGACCCTTAAGCCGGGAGGCTGCTTTTCAGCCTCCCACCGGGGGTCTACTTGTGAGCAGCCACGGCGCGGAGCCACACCGCGGCTACTCACGATTTTTAAAACCAGGTTTGCGGAGCGCTCACTCCGCAAACCCAGTTTAAGGGGAGGGTTACTTTGGCAGGTTAACCGCCTCACTATCTACCCAAACAGATATGGCTACGTAATGATGATACTGAATTAATATGAGATAGAATCAGAACAATGCTTTCTGGACTGATTACATGGGTGATCCAAGCTAATAAGGGATCACATTGTGAACTGATGCTGCCACCAAGGGCAAATGGCAATGCTAATAAATATTGTCATTATCTTTCACAGCTACCTTCTCTCTGTCCCCCCGACAAAGTGAAAGGGACACATTTGATACTAACGAAAAGATTTGCAAAAGTTCCTCCTTTCAGCTCAGCCATATTTATAGCTTGTAATAATATATGTTGCTGCAATGTAATCTATTATATCATGTAAAATATTATAACCAGCTCTTTAATGTAACCAGTTCATTACAATACATATGAACTCCAGCAATCTGTAACCGGGTAGCACCCCCCCCCCTTTTAACCCAGACTAAAAGAGAAATAGAAGGATGCATGTGCCCTTCTACCTCACCTCTCCCAGTCGTGTGGATGCTCGATCTGCCTGCAGCCTGAGTGTCCATAGAGCCAGGTGGCAGGAGTAAATATGTATCGTAAAATACAAATTTACATTTAAACTCACACACACACAAAATAACCACCCGGAAAATTAATTCTGCCATTCAGTAAATTAAATTAAATTATCTTCCTAATTCAGTTTCCTTTACCATCTTTTAAAATATGTGTATGCATTTTCGACCATTTACATTATGATAACCTATATAAGGGCCGGTCTACACATCATGCCTACTCCTTGGTTACGTGTAATTTTCTGATGAGCACAAACCTGATAAAAACTTTCTTAGTGTGGACATCAGTATACACCCCCATGTTTTCTTTTCCTGTACAAATGATGCCCCGCAGGGTTCAAGATAATATACCATTCAGTGGTAAACAAGATCTTAAGATTGCTGCAGGAGTGGGAGGATATGTAGCCAAGTACAATGCTTCACGTTTCTCAGTCACCAGACACAGTTCAGAGACTGCATCGCACAAATTAAGATCATACTACTAGATCATACTCTATCTGCTGGAGTGGCGGGTGGGGGGGGGGATATCCTGGCTATTGCTGTTTCTAGAAAACAGCAATACATTCATTGTTAGCAAAGTGGTTCCATGAAATTTGCTATGCATATATATAGTACTATTTTCATAATTCACTTCTGACATACATCTTGACTGCTGCATTTATAGTGGACTTTCATTTCTTGACTCAGGGGTGTCGCTATAATTGAGTGAAAGGGTTCAAAGAACCCGGACCCCCAGCTCCTGAGGACCCTCCAGCTCCACTATTCCCTATTTTCTTCATTATCTTCCTCACTCAGGGTGGGGGCTGCCAGAGAAAGGGATGAACACAGGCCTCCTCACCCCTAGCTCCGCCCCTGTCTTGACTTCTATCATTTTGATCACGAATTGTTCTCAGCTTGGTGGTTTCCAGGCATCTGTGTTGTAGAAGTGTTTTGTGTAGTTTCCCAATTGTTTTCTTCAAGTGCTTTTAAAAAAGAAAGCAGAGTCGTCGTGGATGCCGGCTTCAGACTGAGTAGAGGACTGGGGGAAGGCAAGGAAAGAGTTAAACAGCACTTTACCTCTCTTGTTTCCTTTGATCAGCCACCTGCAGCTTTGCACTATAAAGAAAGCCTCTGGGGGAAACCACCATCAAACTACACCTAACATGTAGTTCCACTCTCACACATTTAGCACATGTACCCTTCTCCTTCACTTTTATCCTGGGTTTTTAAAAATGGGCTTCCCAGCTGCAGAGAGCTGGAATTGGGAACAATCCTGGCACAGCACTCAACCAGCCCTACCCAGGTAGGACTGTGCAAGCCTGGGTAGGGCTGGTCGTAAGCACAACCCATTCTGTACTATATAGTATCATTCACTTTGTGAGTGGGGTTACCACATAGTCAGTTTCTGCTGGCAAATGCCATTGATGTGGATACAGATGGAAAATGTCAAATGTTGAAAAAAGTCAAGAAAAGAAAGTCCATTATGAATGCAGGTGTCAGGATGGCTGCATAGAATATAACATATGCCAAATGTTCTCTGTAGCAGGCTTTCTCAACCAGTGTGCCATTGGACATTACTGTGTGGCAGGACACTGGCTGGTTTGCCATGTGTATGTGGCCAGCCCAGCCAGGTGTATGCATAGCACAGCAAAGTTCGCTGCAAGAGTGGGGATTTAAATTCCCGCATTTGAAGCTGATTCACTTCTTTGTGCACTGGTAAAGCTGAATTGCCCTTTTATGCCCAATGAAGGGTGCATAAAGGAGTGAGTTAGTGCCAAATGCGGGGGTGGGGGGGGTAAAATCCCCACATTTGGGGTTGAGATGAATGAATGAATGAATGAATATACATCATGCAGCAACTTTGCCACCACAAAAAGTGTGCCCTAATGTGGATAGTGGTGGTCCTAGGTGTGCCTCAGTCACAATTTGCTTTGAATGACAACAGCTGAATGACATTTCTGGCCTTCTGCAGTAGCAAGGAAGTTTCGCAAAGCTACTAAATACAATTCTCCAGGGAGCAATTCTTTCTCACAGTTCCTAGGTAGCCTTCCACATATACACACATTTACAATCTTCTCTTGCAGCTGATTCACATCAAATAATTTTGTGATTATCAGCCCAAAACCCACTCTTTGTTTTTATAAGGATGTGCACCCACCATCCTTTGAAACAAGATGCATTAGCCTAGCTATGCAAATAAGTTCCCAAAAGCCACTCATTTGCATGCATTTTTCCTAACCTCCCTGCCCACAAGTATTTGTCTTAGTCATGTGTGGCATACATCTGTCGTGATTATTTCTGATTATCATCTTGTTTTTTAAAAAATACCTTTCACAAAAGCATACTTGCCTGATCATCTGGAGGCAATTCTTTTCTCACTTGCCACAACAACCAGATAAATGGCTGCCTTCATCCAGTTCCTTTTTAATAACTTAAGTGTGCCTAAATTAATTGATGCATTCATTTTTGTTTCCTACCCTAATTCAACTGGGTGTTTCAGGGTTCTTTTTAAAAATTATATTTTTGTCTTGATTTCAACCTTAAAGATAGAGAGTTGCAGACTAAGGCTGCCTTCAGATGTAACGTGGAACTGTAGATCCAATGAACCCCTGGTTCAGCACCCCCCTCTCCCTGCTCTCTGATCTGCTTTTGTACATTTGAGAGAGCAGCCTCTCTGCAGTCAGTGAGACTGCAGAGAGGCAGGGGAGGCAGCTGTGCAGGCTTCTTTCTTGTGAGAAGAACAGCCTACCCAGCCAGTCAGTCCAGAGTGACGGAGGAGCTTCCTCCCTCAGCTCCAGTTCTGTGGGGCTGAAACTGTGGTGCCAGCATTCGGATATAATGCTGGTGCCACAGAAATGGAGTTCACGGTGGCAATGTTCAGAGTGGAGTTTGGGGAGGAAAACCACCGGCCCCTTTCTACTGCAAACTCCATTTTCTAGAACTTGAACATGCAGGTGAAGAAACCAGAGGTGAAGGAACCTCCAGTTTTCTGTTACATCTGAATGCACCCTAACTCTCCACCCATGTGCAAGGGTTTTCCATTGCACAGGGGGCAGGGTATGATTTTCAGCAATCTCCCCTTCCCTCTGCAGCCACCTATGCCTCTGGGAAACCCTGTCTCAGTGTTGGAGGACCCTTAGGGAGATAGTTTTGGGAGGCACAGACAGCTGCAGAGGGAAGTCAGGATCAATGAAAATTCCCTCTCTCTAGTGTAACAGAAAACCCTGGCACACTGACAAAAAGTTTATCTTCATATTGGCCACTGGACAATGAGAGGTGTCCTTTAAGTTTTTTATTATTATTAGACTGGATGGGAATTTGGGTAAGTTACAGTTGTGGGTCTAATAATCCTTAATAATATCCACACAAAGAACAGCTGAATACCCTCACTACATAGTGGGTTCCTTTCCGCTAGAGTGGTGTATTTTCCTTGAATTTCTCCACTTCTTGATACATTTAATTAAGTCTTCAGTTTCAGCCTTGTAAGCTCTTCAATTGGCTACAGATGTAGTTAACACAGCCCAAGCCCAAAGCACACAACAGTGGCAAGGTCACCTATCTTGCACCACAGTTTCCCAACAAAATCAGCTGCCTGATACTCTTTAGAATGAGTGTACTTATAACTAGCATTGTTTTGATCATTCCCTTCTAAAAGCAGTTGTAATAGGTCATCCACATCAAATAATATCTCAACAAATCAAAGGGCACAATTCAGCAAAAGTTAAGCACTTTTGCATGCTATCAATTTAAATTGGGAGATTTAAGCTCATGCTTAACTTTGCCATAGAAATCAATGGGAATATAAAAGGGCATATCTTTGGCTATATCATGCCTAAAGAGTCAAACTTCATAAAGTTCTAAAGCTGTGAATACTTTGAAACTCTGTCCCGGGGAAGTACAATCTGCCCCCACATTGCTAGACACCTGGCAACAAGTAAAGATCATTCTATTTCAGAAGGCATTTGAGATGTGTTTAGACTGGATCCTGATGTAGGCTGGATTCTACTGTGATTTGATCTGTGCTTTTATTTTGCTACACTATTGTGAGCTGCCATGAGCTCTGACATGCAATGGGAGTTAAATATCTTCATCAAAAAATAATTTCTTGATGGAATGTATTGTTATAATCACTACTGACCCTTATAGGGGTGTGCAAACAGGTTCAAATCTGAACCGGTTTGATATCAAACTGGTTCAGTTCAAAGGTTTGGGGTCAAGCCGAACCACCCCCGGTTCAGCTTGACCCCGGGCCATACACCTGCCCCCCATTACAGGGGTTCATCGAGCCTTTTTTAAAAAATTAAAAAATTACTCATGGCCGGGTCATGACCCAGGCCATGCAGGGTCCCATTGCGCAGGCATGGCGGCCTCCAAAATGGTTGCTGTGCTGGGGAATTGGCCCAGAAAGGGCCAAAGACACCCAAACTGGGTGATTTTTACAAAATGGAAGGCTAGCGGGGGAGGGGGAACCTCTGTGGAACCCCCACCACCTCATAAAAGCCCCCCAGAGGGGGTATGATTAAAAAAATGGAAATAATTTTTTAAAAATTAAAATGTTTTATGAAACCCCACCCACCCAAACCAAACCAAACCAAATCAAACCAAATGGCAGTTTGATGGGTGGTTCAATGGAGGGCAAAACCAAACTGGCCCGGTCCAATTTGGGTCTGGTTTGAACTCAAACAAAACTGGGCCAGGTGGTTTTGTGGACACCCGTAGCCCCTTCCATAGCTCTTTTTATTCAGCCAACCATGCAGATATTCCAGCACATAGATGAAGCAGGATATTCCTCAGCAGTGCCTTCTGTTTATGCAGAACATTAGCCATAGCTAACACCCCCATTGGAAGACCATCAGAACACAGGGACCAGAGGAAGCTGCCTTTTACTGAGTCAGATAATTTGTCCATCTAGCTCAGTCTTGCTTCCTCTGACTGGCAGCAGCTCTCCAAGGTTTCAGGCAGGAATCTCTCCCAGCCCTCTTTGGAGATGCCAGGGAGTGAACATGGCCCAATCCTCTAAGGGAAATATCTTGCAGCATACAGTGCTCACATATAGTCACCCATCCAAATGCAAACCAGGGTAGATTCTGCTTAGCAAATGGGACAATTCATGCTAACTACCACAAGACCCGCTCTCCTCCCCATGTGGCTGCCTAAAGGTTGTTCCAGAACAAGTCTAGAACTCTTCCATCATGCATTTAAAATGGGCCATTCTAGGAGGACTTCCAATTCTTGATAAAGCTCTGAGTAACCAACAGCTTCTGTGTACCAGTCTTGCACCATCTGGACACATTTCTTTCCCCAGGTGGGAGTTAAAGAGCAACAAACACTATCTGTTGGTATGCATAAAAGGAAATCTGAACTATATTCTTCCTGCTGGACATGTTGAATCGACAACTTGCAGTTGTGCCTCTCTCCCTCTCCCACCTTCCCACCTATCCATCTATCCAATTCATATCCTGCAGGTGAGAAGCTGAATGGCAGAGCTGTCTAAAATCAGAAGTCACCTCTGCAAATTGGTATAATGGAGTCATATGAAGTTGCTTTGAAAACTGCAAGCAAAAATGATGGGTAAAACAGAATCACATTTGTATGATAAGGGGAAATAGAACTGTGGGTTATTCATATATATTCTTTCACTACTCATGAAACATGTATTCCATTTCCCAATGTCCTGTGCAATCCACCAGAGAAAATTCTAATACTTAGGGTAGTATCAATATGATATTTAAAATAAACTTCATCAGGTATACTAATCTGCTTCTTTAAAAAACCCCAAAATAAAAGAGTGAATAAATCATGGAATGAAGTGAAAGCACATTTTGTTTACAAAAGGCAATGTCTAAATGCATGCAGTGAGGTAACTTTGGGCTGCTTGTCAAGAGGGATAATGCTTAATAAAAGAGAAATATTAGTTGAGTTAAAGAAATCAACAGCCTTTTCCTATCAAAGAAGGCAATCATCTTGGATTATGTTTCAAGGAAATTGAGATCGATTTTAGGTGCTTGATAAAATGGAATCTTTTAGGGACAGAAGGTGGAGGAGATTAATACTTTATTAGCTTGGAAATTAAAAGCTGTGTCTGGTGCAATGGTGTGATAGATAGGAATGAAGAGGAATAGACCATCACCACTGAGCCGCAACCAAGGGGATCCCCCTACATCCACACCAGTAAGAGATCCATAGTGGTAATGAAGGCAGGGGTTGGAGTCAACACTATGGTTGCTGACAAGCTATGAATATGCTGTGTGGGTTCCAGTGCTGACATCAACAGCCCATACTAAGTGCTCCTCAGGTGCTGACTCCAGTCTCTCCCTCCCTCCATCACCCTCTCAAATGCCCACTGAAAAGGATGTGGGCACCCCTTCTTCTCATGGAATATTCCTCCTCCCCTTCCCAACTATCCGATTACTTTGCTGGCTAAAAATCCCAAAACACAATTCTGATTTCAAACATATCTTTTTTTAGTGGGGGTGGGGGGGAGGGAGAGTGGTGGTGGTGGTGGTGGTAGTAGTAGTAGTAGTAGTAGTAGTATGGGTCAGAAATCACCCATACTAGGCAGATGCTATCTCTCAAATTATATATCAAAATGTATGTGGAGACTAATTTTTAATCAAATCATTTTTAAATCATAGCACAATCTCAGCAACTTCCATCAATGCAAAACAAGAGTAGAGAAGTATGTTTATCTTTCAATTTCTTTCTTTTCTAAATGGCCTGAATGTGTGTATGCCTTTATCTCACAGTGTTTGGCAATACAAAATACCTTTCATAGTTAAGTGTCTTAACCAAGTTCAAAACTAATACAGCCTTCAAGCTCAATAATACACCCTCATGTCTAGAGGTCTGAGTAAAATTACTGGTTGAAAGGGAATGGGGTCTAACAAGTAAGGCTGAGAAGACCTCACACCTTGACAGCTGTACCTTGTGCTTTCTTCAATGGTGATTCTTACCTTGGACTATAAAGAGTTTTTAAGAATTTGGTAGTAGTGAAGTATCTCTGTGGTAAAACCCAGAGGAATTTTATCAGAACTTTAATAACTAGTGATGGGTAAACTCTCCTCAGTTTGATTTTCAGGTCAGCAAATACATATATACCCACTTTTTAACATTTCTATAATGTAATGACCCCAGCATAGTGAACAAAATCTCAAAGAACAATGGTCAACATGAGGAAAATTACTCAAAGTAATCCCATTGAAATTAAATGGACAAGTTGGGCATTGCCTAAATTTTCCTTTTAATTTCAATGGGACTCCTTTGAGTAATTTTCTTCAACATGTCAACAAATAAAATCTGTTTAAAACAATTAAAACAGTTAAAAGCAGCAGCCATAAACACATCAAAAAACCACTGCAGACCGATGCCCACACATACTGTTATATACATGGGATAGGGCCTTCTTTGTGATTGCCCGCAGATTGTGGACCTCCTTCTCAGGCAATCTCAAGGCTATTTTCAGTTGTGGACATATTCACTCAGGAGAAAATGGCCTTTCAGGTATCCAGGGCTCATAGCAGTACCAAGCCCCCAATTGCCTAGAGCCATCTGGGTGAAGTGGTATAAAAATCTAGTTCTTCATCATCGTCATTTCTCTTCAGGAAATGCCCTGTGTGTAAAAGGATGAGCTTAAAAAAATAATTAAGGCCAAAATCTTTGCCCCTGCCATGGTCCCTCCCAATCCAGATCACTCACCTCCACCATGGCTACTATTTTCCCAAGGACAAAAGCTACCATTGGCACAAATGGGAGCTTTGCTCCTGGGGGAAATAGCAGCAATGGGCAGGGCCATCTGGAGCAGAGCCACAGCAGGGGCAAAAGGTGAAAGCTCCCTGGCATCCATGCCATCATTCTGATCCAAATCAGGTTCCCCTGCTATTTACAGATGAAGAATCAAGCACACCAGGGCCAATCCCATGACTAAAGATAACATGTAGATTGCCTGTCTATGACAAACTGCTGATGGCTCCAAAGTCAACATCAGAGGGATATGAGTGAATGTGAGTATTTAACTAGTACTCATTCCAAAACAATTGCTGCAGATACAGTTACTTGGGGTAAATGTTTCAGGGAAGCTGCTCTACATAGATCACTTTGTCATTGTTGTCCAATCCACCCTTGGACTCACTATGAAACATCATCAGGTAATTACTACCCACAAGAAGTTGTTTACACAACCTGAAAGAAATCTATCACTATTCACAGAACTAAATAAGTTCTGCACTGATAAGGATTTACTGATAACAGTTAATTACTCCTGACTTAATTTGACTTGGGAGGAGCAGAGATCCCTGCCTTCTTGTACTTCCTGTTAAGATTGGATATCCCATATAATCAAACTGTGAATATGAAAGTATGGAGAATGTATTTGCTAAGGAAGCTTTACCACAGGAATTTCCAGTCTTGGGTCCCACTTAGGGATCTGCACAAATCACGATTCCAACAGCAATTCACAGCATATCCCCCACACCCTTAAAAGGGAGGAGAGCAGGGCCATCCCTGCTCCTCCGCTGCTCGCCGCCACTTCCCGTTTCTGCAGTGCTTCCCCCAGCTATCATCATGTGCTGGCAACGCTTCCCCCAGCTGCCCTCTCATGATGGCAGCATGCACATGGCCTCTGTGCATGTGCAGTGGCCATTTGTGTGGTCAGCAACCATGCTGACCATGCACATGGCCACCATGCATGCACAGAGGCCATTACATGAGGGCACCATTACATGAGGGCAGCTGGGGGAAGCATCGTCGGCATGCAATGATAGCTGGGGGAAGCACCACCAGAATAGGAAGTGGCAGTGAGCAACAGTATATGGCCCTGCTCTCCTCCCTTTTAAAGGTGTGGGGGATGTGCTGTGAATTGCTGTTCGAATAGCAATTTGTGTGTATCCCTAGCCCCACTCCCATCATCTCCTCCCTTTAGTCATTGTGACTGGGGATGATGTAGTTTTTGTGACTGGGGATGATGTAATTTGTAGTCCAACAGCATATGGAGACCCAAGGCTGGGAAATCATGCTCTACCATAATATTTCTGTTGAGGAGGAAAACACTGATGAACTCCTGTTCCCAAGACCATCAGTTCCACACTGTGCCCTGAAGCTGTTCAGAGCCAACTGCTGGGTTTTCCATTGGTAACAAAATTAGATTTCACACCTGTTACCATTGAGGAAATGGGAACTCCACAGTGATAGAGGCCTGCAATGAAAGTGCCTCCAGTAAATCACAAACATGCAGGAAGAGATCAATGATCTGCATCCTGCAGAATTTGAGGGTGGCTTTGTATCATTGTAATAGTATGAATTTCAAAAGTGAATATCTCAGGCATCCAAACAAACATCAGCATGTCAGGCAACACTACACTGATGTCCATGAACTCCCTAGGGCTGCTACACAACTTCATCAGCAGCCTCGACAGTGGAGCTATGGGGCTGATGCAATATGACTTAAAACTGCTCCTGGGCAGCAGCACAGCACTCCTCCCATTGTTTCCAATGGGAGGAGCATTGTAATGTGTTGCCATTCAAAAGCTATTTTATGGCATTCCAGAACAGCCCCATTGTTCTGCCCCATTAGGGCTGCCTTTCAAGTTGTACAGCAGACCCAGCAGATCCCTAACGTTGATATAGGGCTGCTCTTGGGTGAGCTAAGGGGTTTGTTGCTAGCACTGCTTTTCTGTAGGCTCCTCTGCTTATGTTCGAGACTGCAAGCATATGGGTCTCACCTTTGACATGCTCAGGAGACTCACAGCATCATGAGTTCTCCATTTGTTGGCATATTGGGGAACAGTCGCTTAGTAGGCAGTGGGACAGTTACCCCCAGATTTAGCAGCTGTAAAACAGCCAAATTGAAAGGGAACTAGCCTTCCCCATGCTGGGGCATCTAAGTAAACTCCCAGAGTTAACACGCAACAGTTAACTCTCCATTCAAGGTCTCTCTGCACAACTGACCCTCCTTTGGTTTACCTCCCCTCCATAGATGCCTCAAACGAGCTAAAAGCCAATTACCTCAGTGGGAAGTCAGAGAAGTCTCTGTGAATGCGCATTCCCTTCTTATAAAAGGAAGGCTAGAGTGGGCAATAGGAACTCAGAGATGTACCCATTAAAATGCTGATTAGTTTACTAGGTGTTTCCAACTGAAAAGAGTTCCCATGTATGCATGTTCAGTCACTCAATTTTCATTAACCAATTCACACTTTATGTTGTAGAGACAAACAATGGGATCTTTTGAGATTCCCTGGAACTGCCCTAGTGAAGAAAGAAGGTCAATTGGAATGTCTGCTCAGGACATGTTTTGGGCTTTAACTGCCCCTGTATTCTTGAGCCAGTGTGCTCCCCTTGGTCTCCAGTGCCCCTCACTTGGTTACCATCTTGTGGAGTCACCTGTTACTTGGACGCTACAGCGGACACTTGCTATACCACTTAGCTGTGTTTTGCTGTGTGGGCCACCCTTGCTTCCAGGCCCTAATCGGCTCCCTTGCTGGATCCGATCTGCACAGCCCTCCTTGCTACCACCTGGAGCTGGCTTCGTGAGAACAGATGCCCTTTGGATCTATCCCTGCTACCTAACTTCCTTGATCCTTAGCTGCTACTTGCTGCTTCCCGGTCTATCCCCGAGGAGGCTAGAGGTCCTTCAGGTGCTCCAGAGCCACGAGGATCTACCCGCTACTGAAGGAAGAAACAAGGTTGTATGATAGCTGCTGCACCCCAGTCTGGACTCCCTCTATCCCTGTCTCTACTCTCTTAAATCCAAGAGGCTGTTTCTCTGAGCCTCCTTTCTCTGGCCATCCAAAGCTACTTTAATTCGGACATTAAGCTAAATATATCCTCTTAGCAGTTGAATTGTCAATCTTGTAATATATTTTTAGTCGTAATATTGCTTTAGTGACTCTCTTACTCCACTGTACCCCTTACCCTAAAATAAAACCTTCTGTTTTTGAACATCTCTCTCAGTCAGTCATTTTCCTGTAACCAACATTTTGCATTAAATGTATTTTGATGTGGAACTGCTCCACTCTGAGCTAATGTCCCCATACAAAGCCCAAACACAATTTTCGGGGTGTTCACCAATCACCCCGGGACAGTTCCTTTAACAAGTTGGAGCACAGCTGCTGTGGGATGGCAGCCTGGGAAGCAGGGGCAGGAGAGCAGCATGTGCCACATTCACACATAACAAGGAACCATGGGTCCAGTGGACCTGTGGTTCCATACCCCACTCCCCCTGCTCTCCTGTACACATTCGGGAGAGGGGGCTCTCTGCAGGCAGCGAGACTGCAAAGAGGTGGGGAAAATAGCTGTGTGGGCTTCCTTCTTTCCTGAAGGACAGCCCACACAGCCATAGGAGCCAGAGCGAGGGAAGGGCTTCCTCCCTTAACTCCAGTTTTAAAACAATGAAACTGCATGCCAGCATTCATATATAACACTGCCACAAGCAAACCAGGGCCCCAGCAGATGAAACCTAGAGTGAACTTGTTGGAAGTGAAGGACTTTGCACTGTCTCTTGTCTCAATGACAGTGGAGGACAGACTAGTGAATCAGAGGTCTAGCAAGGTCAAGACATTGGTCACCCTTTCTCTACTGCTCTGACACTATCCCTTTGGAATGTAGATTGCTACTCTCAGGGACCCTTCCTTCCTTCCAGCTACTTCCTTCCTCTTCCCTTCTTCTCTTCCCTTCCTTCTGCCTTGCAACATGCAAGCTCCTCTCCCCTGAACCATGTGTGCAGAGATGCAGAATCCATCTGCATCCAGCTAGATAGATAGATTAGAGATCCTATCTCCTCACTTCCCTATCTAGAATGGAGTTCTCTAATAAATACCACTTATAGTGATTTGAAACTATGAACTGGCTCCAAGATACTTTACTCTCAGCATACACACATGCCTAACTAAATTCCTCTGTGTTGTGCCTCTGTGCACTCTGCTATAATGAAAAAAGGTTTCTCCTACCATCATCATCAGTTTTATTACGGCCATTGGCCAGCAAAAATGGTAGTAACAAATATACACAGTATGTCAATAAAACAATGCTAAAACACAATATGACAGATTACAATCAATAATAATAAATTATTTATAAACAACAGACAGCTCTCGCAGTTAGGCACTTAATAAGGACCTCAACCTAATGACAATATAGAAAAATTTAGCCACAACTGCTGTAGTCCCAGGGCTCGAATCTGCGAGGCAGTAATAAGTATAAAAGAGATCACACCTTCCGGGAAATTTAAGTAACAAAGGGGAAATGAGCTCTTCTCTAGCGTCCCGATACAACGAGCAGTACAACAACACATGGGTGACAGTTTCCAGAAGGCCAACGCCACAAGGGCAGAAAACTACAACAGGATTATCTTTTGCAAACCTCCGATCCAAAAGAGAAGAGGGCAACACATTGAACCGGGCCCGGGCAAATGCAGCCCGAAATTTGGAAAAATGTAGCGTTGTCAAATAACTAGCACCTCTATCTCCCCAGGGTGGCAAAATCTCAAAATATAAAGGGGAGCAAGTCCTATTGGCCGAAGACCTAAGTTCCTGCCGTTCAATATCGTGCAACCGGAGGGTTTCTCCTACCAGAGAGAATGCCCAACAGAACTGAAGGTGACAAAGAATGGTTTGGGGAGGGAAACTGTCCATTTTTATTGGGGTTTTTTTTGTTTGGTTTGGTAGCTCCAATTCCCGATTCAGACATTTGCGTTTGGGAACTGGAGGTGAAGGGACCTCCAGTTTCCCATTATGTGTGAACCAGCCCATGGTTTGCACACTGCAGGAGTGGGGGAGGAAAGCCTGGTTGGGGGAGACCAGAGTGGAGGATGATAGGTGCATGAAGCACTCTCCATGCTGTGGGGGTTAGGGGGGATTGGGCAGGTGGGTGAGAAATTGGGGGGCAAGGAGATTGGGCTAGAGAAGAACAGGGTGCAGCGCAGTCTGCATACTGCAGGGGTAGGAGGAGATCCACAGGGGTAGCAGCTCAACAGTCTGCCTCAGACACTAGAGACATCTGGGCCAGGTCTGAGTTTCAGAGTGAAACAATTCAGGTTTCAGGCACCAATGGAGTCTTGGTTATGAGCTGAACGTCTATGAATAATCCATTCTCTCTCATCTGTCGAGGTCTGGATTAGAGAGCTTATTTTTGCATTTCCTTTCTGCTCACTGGCATTCAATTTCACTTTGTATTCTTCAGTGCCATTAATGTATTGATGTTTACATCAGTACTGTACATAGATGTCAGAACTAGTAATAGAAAGGCAGTGCAATGCTGCTAACATGAAAATTAGCAAGACAAAAGTCCTTCTCCTAGAGATTTATAGCATCCAATTACTCCACGATGCTCTGCCATATTTGTACTTCTGGGGATTGACCCTTATATCTAAGCAGGTCTGAACAGGATGTGATTTAAAAGGATTTAGACAAAGGCAAGAATAGGCACCATTATCTCTCTCTCTCTCTCTCTCTGTGTGTGTGTGTGTGTGTGTGTGTGTGTGTGTGTGTGTGTGTATAATCTTCCCGTCGTTCTTTAGCATCTGGGGTTGTTCAGGGATTGGAGCACATACAAAATAGTCATTCTTCCATTTATACAATGTCATCTCGACATTAAAAATATAATGCGATTTAGATTGCTGGGGAGGAGACACCTAATATAAGAGGGAGATAATGTTAAGGGACATCTCCTTTAAAAGAGAGAATTTCTGGCACTAGCTGAAATCAAGCTGTCTTGTAACACTCAGGCTGCTCTCCACCCATAATGAAGTGTGATAGTTTCACAGCAGCGGCTGTGCTTCCCTGGTGACAGAGCTCAATCTGCTAGATTCATTATATTGATGACCTCAGGATGAACTACAAGCAAGGTCTTGATAGTATAAAACCAGCACTTTTTAAATGCATGGCAATGATTATTTCAGATGGGGAATTAGGTCCCAGGGCATAGGCACTAATATATCTGTACTACCAAGGTATAACAGATGATCCATATATTGCACAAAGAACATGCAAAATGCTACTGAGCAACAACAGAAAGGGCTACCCCAAAGCATCTGGGCATCTCAAGTTGCTGTTGCAGCAAACCTGACTGTGCCCACCAGCTATTCAGCAGTGCACAAACAGTGCAGTAGCACTGCGTGCACACCACCTAGGTGCCAGAGGTCAGGTTTTCCCCTATACAGCAGGACTGTAACCACAGAAGGTATGAGAGAGCCCAACCCCTGAGGAATATTCCAGGACCCTCCCTAAATGTTAGGAACGTAGGAAGCTGCCTTATACTAAATCACAGCATAGGTCCGGCTACCTCTGTATTGTCTTCACTGACTGGCAGTGGCTTCTCCAAAGTTTCAGGCAGGAGTCTTTCCAGGGTCGGATTAAGACTTTTGCTGCCTGTAGACGTCCAAGGATCATCCACCCCCACTGCCACAGCGAGGTGAGAAGGAAGAATGTCCCCCCATTTTTCTTCTAAACACCACTGCAGCGGCGAGATGGTGGGCAGTGCCAGTGAAGGTCATACAGCGGCTGCTGTGGGGAGTGGGGGATGAAAGGAAGGTCCCCCCTGCCCTTTTACATTAAAAGACTGCTGCCTGCGCAGCGGAATTGGGCTGCAGCAGCTGCAGCAGGGAGAGTTCTGTTAGGAAAGGAAGTTCCCCTGTTTACCTTAAAGCAGCATCCACTGCCTGCCAGGGCATGGAGGAACAGCGAGGGAGAGCTCCTTCCAGCGCTCCTCCTCCCTCCCAAATGAGTGCATGCCCTCGACGCAGCCCAGCCCATTTTGGACCTTTCCGGTGACTAACTTGTGAGCCGCTTAACTGATTTGAACCAAATTTGCTACAGCTGTAGGGACACATAGGGACACCTCAACTGCAAAGATTGTGACAATGTCATCACCCCAATGACGATGCAGATTGAAGATGAATGAAGATTGTGACGATGTCATCCACCCCAATTCAAGATGGCAGATGTAAACTTTTGAGGCACAAGGGCACTAGCTTGTGGATAGTCTAACCAATTTGAACCAAATCTGCTAGAGGTGAATGGACACGTAGGGATGCCCCAATGGTGTAGTATGTGATGGTGTCACCCACCCCAATCCAAGATGGTGGATGCATAAATTTTTGAGGCACAAGTGCACTAACTTGAGGACTGTCTAACCAATTTGAACCAAATTTGGAACAGCTGTAGTGAGTGACACACAGGGACACCTCAATGGTGTAGTTTGTAATGGTATCATCCACCTCCATCCAAGATGGTGGACACATGAACATTTGAGGTGCAAGAGATCTAACTTGTGGACCTCAATTTGCACCAGATTTAGTCCAGATGTAGATACAGTGAAAGGAAAGTAGGCAGATTAGTTCTTACTAGAACAACTTCTTATATTTGTAGACATTAATTGTTTAGTGCCTCCTTGGCAAAAAGCTCACATTCTAAAGAAGGTTTTGCATAAATTATGACACTGTAATAATCTGAAAAAAACACTCTGCCAACTATCAGAGAACTAAATTCCAAATGGATCTGGTTAACTAGAAATTAAAATAGGATAGTTTGATGCATTGTATACTCTGTCCTGTGCTCAGAGCTGGGACCTGGTGTCAAAAGTTAACAAATCTATCTTTATCTGCCACAAATTTTTCATCTAACCTAATCAATCTACCATTAAATAAGGAATGTTGACCACTTCCCTTTCCAACAGATGTTTGGGATCTACCACCTACCTAACATTCTGGCTTGTTCTCAAAGCAAACAAATGAGCAATTCAAATTTGCATATTTTAAAATGAATAAATATGTGCAAATGAAAAATGGTTGTTTCCCCAGGAGAGATAGCAATCTGATAGCATTTTCAGAAACTGCTCATCTGTCAAATGCTTTGTGCTAATCAGTTAGAACTAGGTATAGGAGAAATTATGGAAGGTTTCGCTTCAGGTATTTTGCTGTCTTAGGGAAATTATAAAGACAAACAGTGCAGCAATGCAACAAAACACGCACCTCCTGATGCCTGGTAGCCCTTTTTCATTTACCTGGCCATGACTTAGCAAGCCCCATTGGACCATCCTTCATGCTTCTTCCATTCCCACAAGTTGACTCCTTGTCTGCTGCTTGAATACACTGGGTTGTGGTGGATGTTGCTACTGCTGCTGCTTAGCCACCCATTATATCCACCTTGAGGTCCATAAAGGTTTCCTCATCTCTCTCTCTCCTTTTCTACTGTCTTTTCCTCCACAGAGAATCAGGTTATACACCCTTCCTTTGTCCATATTATTCCTAATCAGTAGAGCCATGTGCTCTAAAATAACGTTCTATTGAAATGTCCCTTCAAAGTTTCTACTGCAGAAGGAATGTCTCCTACAGCATATATGCTAGTGGCTACTATCGAGGTTAGCAAGGCCAACTCTGGGGGTATGACCTGCTCTGAATTAAAAGGGCCAAGGGTATGTTGGTTTTGCCAGGCCATGTCTGCTATGAATAACTTAGGAACATTCCCTTCTGCACCGTGATACTGTGTTGAAGGAGAGATCCAATGAGACATTATGGGAGCAGATGTGATCTTTTGGTAACAAGCATGAATTCTCCCCTTTGCTAAGCAGGGTCTGCCCTGGTTTGAATTTAAATGGGAGACTACATGTGAGCACTGTGAGCAGAGGCGTAACTAGAGAAAACGGCGCCCGGGGCAAGCACTGAAATTGCGCCCCCCCCACCGTGCCTCCCCCACCGCCGCACCCCCAGCATACATCTGACTGACACACATGTGTTTTTCCTCACAACAACCCTGTGAAGTTGGCTTGAATCTCAAACAACAGAATTATGATGCAATGATGATACACACTACATCAAGGTTGACTCAGCCTTCCATACTTCTGAGGTCGGTAAAATGAGTACCCAGAATGTTGGGGGCAATATGCTAATCATTGTAAACCGCTTAGAGAGCTTCGGCTATAGAGCGGTATATAAATGTAAGTGCTATTGCTATTGCTATTGCTATTATACTTAGGTTTTTCCTCACAAGCAACAACCCTGTGGAGTTGGCTTGTATCTCGAACAACAGAATTATGATGCAATGATTGATGATACACACCACATTATACTTTGGTTTTTCCTCACAAGCAAGAGAATATCTCCAAAGGTCCTGGCATATAACCCCCTCCCCCATTTTTCTTGCCAAACTTTGTGTCTTTAGCAGGATACCACAGGCACTTGTTAAAGCTAACACTGCAGGTTTTTCTGAGATGGAGCTGTTATAGGAGCACTTCAGCGTAAACTGAGATCACAAGGCAAGCTTTCACAGTGCAAAAACGAGCATGCCAGCAAGCAGAACTCATGGTAAAACTCTCTTGAAACACCTTGTAACAATGCACAGGCAGCTATGTTACACTGCTTGAGTCAACTCACACTGCTGTATCTCACAAACAACAACAGGCTGTGGGAATTGACTCTCAGTTCCATATACATGCATGCATTTAAGATTGAGTGCCAAAGAATCTTTATGATTGTTTTTCTTTCTTTGGGGGCGGAGAGAGGAGCATATAATGCAAACATTAATACCTGTTAGGCACCTGAGAACCATAGTTGGGCAGCTAAATAAAAGCCTGATTCTTTAATATGTCCCCCCCCCCCCCATGTGGCTTCTGTAGTTTTTGCAACTCATTCAATTTCTCACCCTGACACTTGGTCTGCTGCTTCCACCCGCCCGCCGCCGAATCCTTTCTTCCGTGCGGGTGTCCGTGTGTGTCCTCGTCATCCTGCCTGCACCTGCTGCAGTGCAGCCCCAGCCCCAGCAACCTCTGCGACGGCGACCACGCCACCACGTGCAGGCAAACAGAGGAGGACGGATGCACCGCACACATGCACAGCGCAACTCGGCACGCCGGCCGAGTCGCACATGCGTGCGTCACTGACTAGAGACCCTCTGGCTGGCAAGCCACTAGAGGGCCTCTTTCTGGCTGTTCCAGACTAAGTGAGCGACGGAGCGAGTGAGCCTCAGCCAAGGGCAGGCGCAGTGAGCAGCATGAAAGGCACCCGCCACCAAGCCAGGCCACTGACTGGCCGCAAGCGAAGCAATGGGGGGGCGCGGGAGGGCAGGTGCAGTGAGCAGCATGAAAGGTGCCCGCCGCGGCGCCCGCCGCCGCCAAGCCAGGCCACTGACTGGCCGCCAGCAAAGCAATGGGGGGGGGGCACGGGCAGCGTGGAAGGGACCACTCGTGGGGGAGGGGGCGCCGACGCGCTCCCTTGACTGCTGCAGCGCTGCTGCACTGAGCAGGAGAAATTTGTATTAAAATATATATTTTTTAAAATTGGTCATGGCGGCGCCCCCCATGTGACCTGAAAAGATGGCGCCCGGGGCACGTGCCCCCCCTGCCCCCCCTATAGTTACGCCTATGACTGTGAGATATTCCTCTTCGGGGATGGGGCCGCTCTGGGAAGCAGAGGAAAAGGTGCTTGCATGGAAAAGGTTCCAAGTTTCCTCCCTGGCATGTCCAGAAAGGGCTGATACAGATTCCTGCCTGCAGTCTTGGAGAAGCTTCTGCCAGTCTGTGTAGGCAGTAGTTGGACCAATGATCTGACTTGATATATGGCAGCTTCCTATGTTCCAATGAGACCAAGAGCAGGCTTGGTATTTGGAGATTTCACCTTGAGTGAAGGACTGCTTGCCTGACTAATTGGCAGCAGGTACGAGGTTTCTTATAAAAGAAATGCAGTGGTCACTGATGTGGGATTGCTAGGATATGATTAAGCAATTCATCTTACACAGAATCCTGTATACCTTGGAAGCTGGAAGGGACCACTGATCAGGAACACCCTAGGGAGGTTATTGGGGCATATGGACTAAAGTTATTTTTCCCTTGAGGCGCATGTACAGCTGCTTTCCACTCACCCTCAGCCTCAGGGGCGTATCTAGGGTGGGGCAGGCAGGGCACGTGCCCTGGGCGCCACTTGAAGGGGGGGCGCCATTCTTAAATTTTTTTAAAATAAATAAAAATGGCTCCTGAAAACAAAATGGCCACCATGCATGCTCAAATGGCCTCTGTGAGGCCCTAGGCCAGGCCAGGCCTTGCAGAGGCCATTTGAGCATGCACGGTGGCCATTTTGTTTTCAGTGGCCATTTAAAAAAAAATTATTTTGAAAAACGGCCACCGCACATACTTAAATGGTCCCTTAGAGGCCCTAGAGGCCAGCAAGGGGAGGGGGAACAGTTGCAGACCCCCTACACATGGCCTTTAGGAAGCCCCCCTGAAGGGGCTGCAGGTAATTTTTTTTAATATAATATGTCCAAGTACACCTCCACATAGTATTTGGGTATTTCATGAGCCCTAGCACACTGAAGTTTGTAGTTTTCCAGCATTTTTGGGTCTGGCTATATCCACTGCTAAATAGTTTTTGAAGTATTAAAAGATAAACAAGCTTGGCTTGTATTTTTCAGCTGATATTATGGTAAAGCTGTCTGAAAGATGGGTGTCAGGTGTTTAGACAGGGGGCGCAATTTCAGTGCTTGCCCTAGGTGCTATTTTCCCTAGATACGCCTCTGCTCAGCCTATAACTCTATGAAGTTAAAACAAAAACCTCTAGTGGTCTCTAAAGGAAAGTAACCTTGGAGAAGCCATCTTTAAAATCCTCAGCTCTTGAGATGATAGAGTAAAAACTAATTTAATTTGGAAGAAGGTGAGACACCGGTTGCCTCCCATATATGTTTCATTCCTTCTATTGAAATTCAGCCAGACTCTTCTTCTGGAAAGCCGGCCATGTTTGATCTCAAACACAATACCCGGACTTTGTCTGACTTGGCACATGAACAGCAAAACCAAGAGCATATCAAGTCAAATATCATGGCATAAATACTGAGCAGGGATAATACTTGATACTTTGTCCCTCTGCCTCTTGTATTTAGTTTGAAAGAGCAAAGCCTTCTTTCATTTTCCCTTTTCCAGAACCTTCTCTATTTTTATCAAGAGCAATGTCAGCTTATCAGACATTGGTGAATCTTGTTTCTGTCTTATTCTAGACTAAATGAAGCACAATATCTTAGTGTTTATGAACAAATATCCTGCCATTTCCCATGCTTCACTGAGAAAAGCCTCCGTTCCCATGTGAAGCACACTGCATGTTCCAGTGCCACTGAGGTCATCCATCTAACTGAAACCCTCTCAAGCAGTGTATTGTTGTCTCTGAAGCATGGCTGAATCTAAGCTGCAATTAACCAAAATGTCAGACAACAATTCTCATGATAGTAGCTGCACTTTTTATAGCCCAGATCATGGAAACTGCTGAAATTCCATGATTACCTGGTACACACATGCTGCTTGGGGATGGCTCCATAGCTCAATGGCAGAGCATCTGCTTTGCTTGCAGAAGGTTCTGGGTTCAATCCCTGGCACCATCTCCAGGTGGGGCTGGGAAGGACATCTGCCTGAAACCTTGGAGAAAAAACAATACTAAGCTAGATGGGCAAAAGCTTTTTCTCAACTTTTGTTGGAGATAACTGGGAGTGAACCTGGGACCTTCTAGTGTTTCTCAACCTTTTTGAAGTCAAGGGTCACTAAATACTTTGTGCAGAGTTTCAAGGACCGCTACATTCTTCATGCGCAGTTTACCGGACCAGCAATTAGTAAAGGGGTTTCAAGTTTAAGTTTTTCTGTTTGTTTGTTTAACAGATTTCTATACTGCCCAAAACTTGTATCTCTGGGCAGTTTACAATTAAAATAATATAAGCATTAAAATCATTAAATTTGGAATCTTTTGCAAACATGGAACATTAGGGGTTCTCAACCCTGGGTCCCCAGATGTTGGTGGACTTAAACTCCCATAACCCCCAACCACAATAGGATTTGGCCATTATGGCTGGGGATTATGGGAATTGAAGTCCACCAACATCTGGGGACTCAAGACTGAGAACCCCTGAATCTAAAAGCCTGGGTGAACAAATATGTCTCCAGTATGTCTTCAGTATGTGCGAGGTGGGGGTGCTTGTGATTAATCAATGGAGAGGGGATGTTGGGCCATTAGCAAAATTCAAAAGCTACATGGGGCCAATGAAAACAACACACAAGCAAGCTTTTGAATTCCCCAAAACTCTTCATCAGGCTGGATGTCAAGGAAAGCAAAAAGGAGGTGAGGAGAGGAGAGTTGGGCAAGTTGTCAGTAGAGTCCAAAGTCTACAGTTCAAGCCTCTCATGATGGAGGTGGAGTTTTAGCAGGAGTTGTGCAGTCACAGGGTTGGATCCAGACGACGTTAGTCAGGACCACCCACTGAAATTAATTTAGTCATCTCTCATTTGTGTCAATGCTGCTTGGTCACGATCGCCTGGCTTGATCTGGATCCTGCTCTTAGATGTGCACTTTGTGAGGCGGACCTAATGAAACCCACACAGCTCCTCCAAAACTCCTTAAAAGTAATTACGTGGCAGGTGCTGGGAATTGTTGGGGTTTTTTTGTTTTTTGTTTTAATCGTGAAAGAAAATGTGAAGAAGAGCGGTGGGGACCTGGCGTTAAAGAGAAGGGGGTGATTCTGAGATGGCGGGGGGGGCACGGGGTGTTGTAGTGCTGGATGCCTCATCTTCCTCACTGGGGAGATGAGGCACTGTTCAGGGTGGACGAGGCAATGGTGCACTGGACCACGCTCGGAAGGTCGCCTAGGTCCAAGACCTGCCACCGCTGTGCTTGTGCTCCAGAATGTAGCAGGTGTTCCCCCAGCGCATGCTTCTGCACCCTCCTCCCAACTCCCCTGCATGCACCAATCACACCAGCCTGCCTTTGGGGCCACGCAGATCACGTGGTCCCACATGCTGCCCGCGTGTCGCTGCGAGGTGAGTCAAGGCAGCCCTCCTCCCTCCCTCCACTGCTTAGCCCTCACTGTGGCATGATCCCAGCCAGAGGTTGTGTCCCCTCCCCCACCCAGCGAGGTCATAAAAGGGACCAGCATCTTCCACCGACAGTGCAGACCAAGGGGTTATAGGGGGCTGAGGGACCACAACGCCCCACCAATGCAAGAGGGAAATGGTGTTCCCTCTCAAGGTGCCTTGGCCACAACAGGCAGCTGGTTTTAAACTGGTTGGGATCAGACACGAACCGCGCTGGACATCAAATCCTCAGGATCACTTCATTCCAGTGCCATTCATCCAATGACACTTTTGCATGATTGCACAAAATGGTATCTTGCCTCTCCCCTGCACCATGCTGCCTCCCTCCGCCACTTAGCCCTCCTTGGTACGTTTGCTTGCTCCCCCTTCCCTGAAGAAGGTCTACCTGCACTCCCTTTCTGCAAAGCCCGAGCCAAGGCAACCCTCCTCCCTCCCTCCGCCGCTTAGCCCTCACCACAGCATGATCCCAGCCAGAGGTTCCACCCCCTGGCGAATGATAAAGGGGGCCACCGTCTTCCACCGGCGGTGCAGACAAGGGGGTTACAGGGGGCTGAGGGACCACAACACCCCATCGATGCAAGAGTTGAAAACGTTGAAAGTGTCGACTCAATGTGTGGCAGCTGTGAAAAAGGCAAATTCCAAAACGGCTAACATTATAATGCCCTTATACAAAACTATGGTGTGACCACACTTGGAGTACTGCGTACAATTCTGGTCACCACATCTTTAAAAGGACATTGTTGAACTGGAGAAGGTACAGAAGAGGGCAACCAAGATGATCAGGGGCCTAGAGCACCTTTCTTATGAGGCAAGACTACAACACCTGGGGCTTTTTAGTTTAGAAAATAGACGACTGCAGGGTGACATGATAGAGGTCTATAAAATCATGCATGGTGTGGAGAAAGTGGAGAGAGAGAGATTCTTTTCCCTCTCACACAACACTAGAACCAGGGGTCACTCCATGAAATTGATTGCCAGGAGGTCTAGGACCAACAAACAGAAGTACTTTTTCACACAACACGTGATCCACTTGTGGAACTCTCTGCCACAGGATGTGGTGACAGCCAACAACCTGGATGGCTTTAAGAGGGGTTTGGATGACTTCATGGAGGAGAGGTCTATCAGTGGCTACTAGTCGGAGGGCTGTGGGCCACCTCCAGCCTCAAGCGCAGGGTGCCTCTGAGTACCAGTTGCAGGGGAGTAATGGCAGGAGAGAGGGCACGCCCTCAACTCCTGCCTGTAGGCTTCCAGTAGCATCTGGTGGGCCACTGTGCGAAACAGGATGCTGGACTAGATGGGCTTTGGGCCTGATCCAGCAGGGCTGTTCTTATGTTCTTATGAGGGAAACAGCGTTCCCTCTCAAGGTGCCTCGGCTGCAACAGGCAGCTGGGTTTCAGCCAATCAACCTTCGGCTGCAAACAATGAGCATGCAAGAACCAGCAGCCCTTCAAGTGGCGCTCACTGCCATTCCTTTTTCTCAATGCCCCCGCACCGCATACAGTTTGAAGCTGTAAAGATAGGGAATAAGATAGCTGTAGGAAGATCTCAGCAGCACATGGAGGCAAGGTGGAAGCAGGGTCCTGCGCCTCTGTGATAATCCTCCTCTTCCTCTTCCATGCCATGTGCAGAATTGAGGAAGTGAGTGCCTTGATTGCAGTTTTTTGAGGGGGTGGGGGTTGACTCCCAGTCACAGACCGGCACTACACCCTTCGCGGACCGGCAGCGGTCCAGGGACCGGTGGTTGAGAAACCACAAGGCTTCTACCCCAGGCTTTCCTTCGCCCTCCTTTGAGTGCTGTTGAGAAAGGCAAAAGCCGTGGTGTCTGTGACTTCCAAATTTTCATTGGCACAGACAGAAAGGAGTTTGGAAGAAAGGGAAGGCTTCCATATACATGGTCAGTCTTTTCTGTGAAATTGGGTTAAGAAGTAATACATGCTTAGGCATAGCACTTTCATTAACAAACTTCTGCATATATTTATAGTAAACCAAATAATCCTGTTTGACATAGTAAACAAAATAATCTGAATATGTTGCAACATTCTAGAATGATACACATTTTTATTCAGTCATAGGGATGGTTATACAGCTTATTGATTTAATGATTTAATGATGACTGAGAAGTAACAGAGGATAGCCACTCAGCTCAACACAAATACCTAATAATTGTTCTCATAATTCAATTTGATATAATGACTGAGAAAAAACAGAGGGTAGCCACACAGTTCTGCACAAAAACTGTGTTTTTGTGTTATATTAGCTCTAATCATATGTTATTTGGATCTTCTGACAAAAATATACTTTTAAGGAACGCAGTCTCGAACAATGTCTAGGTCTAGTGTTTGAATTTACAGCCTCATACAAAATTAATTCAGTGAAATTGTATATGCATTTGCTGTTGCTATTGCACTGAAGATTTGTTTTGTAAACTCCATTTGCAAATCCCTCATAGAACTACATCCAAAAAGCCTGAATAAGTCTGTGTTAATCCTCCTCTGTCATTATCCTGTTCAGATACAAGGCTAGCTGCAAGCTACAGATGAGAGGCTGCAAGACTTCATCGTCTCTTCCTGACTATATAGAAATTATGCCCATGAGAAAGTTTGCACACACAGGAGGCACTTTCACAAGAGATGCTAACAAGCAATTCACATTTCCAGTGGTCTCTGATGTCATGCCAACAAGCATTCTGCACAGTCAAATGCTGCATGCTCATACCCACCAGTTAAAGTGTTTTCTAGTAAGAAATAGTAGATGTTTTGTAACATTGTTTTCCTCCTCTTTTTCTCACCATTTTCTAGTGGCATGCTGCCTTCCACATGAAGCAAGTTCAGATGACACTTCCCCTCACCCCACCATTGGCACTTGGCATCAGCTAATGTGCCTTTGCATGACCTACAAAGGAACAGGAAATCACATGTCCAGTGAGTAACTATAATGAAATAGCCATATGGCAAGAGATCACAATTCAATTATTAATAGCACTGTTTTCCATTTTACATCAGCCATATTTGTATTAGTAGGTGTCATGGTAGCAAAAATGCAGCCTCGCAGTCTCCTGAGAATTAGGAGATTCTCACTTTCCTGTGAAAGCTGAGAATTATCTCCAGATCCGGAATGAGACATTACAAGTAACTGGAAGAAAGGCAAACCTCCTTACACAGTAAATCATGAAATATATGCTATAATATATGCCATATATTTCCCTTTTCCCATCAAAACACATGCATTTATGTCTAACACCGCCCAGAGACGAACGTTTGGGTGGTATAGAAGTTTGATAAATACATACATAAATACATACAATAAAATAAAATAACATCATGCCTAATGTTTCTGCTGCAATTCAAAAAGCATTTGGTCCCCATTAGTTCCAGAGAAGCCCTTCTGATGAGCTGAATAGCAATGTGCAGAATGTTTTGATGACGAAATGTTTTGACTCAAAATGGGCCATTTTGAATGTTTCAAACTCAAAATAGAACACCCTCTTTTAAAAGTGCCTCTTTTAAGCCCGGAGCCAGGGGCGTAGCTATAATTGAGCGAAAGGGTTCAAAGAACACGGACCCCCAGCTCCTGAGGGCCCTCCAGCTCCACCCCTCCCTATTTTCTTCATTATCTACCTCACTCGGGGGGGGCACCAGGGAGGGGGATGAACACGGGCCCCCTCTCCCCTAGCTACACCCCTGCTCGGAGCAGAACGACCCCATTTCAATCAAACGGTTTCAGCATTTCAAATGCCATTTTGGAGGTCTGTTTTCACCTTGCTGATTGATTTTCTGGCACTGGCTTCCAATTGGTTTGCGATCTCCTTGCTTCTTGGTTGGCTTGTTATTATACAAATCAAGTGTTGTCATGGGCAACTGTGTCTCCTTTGGCTGGGGGGAGGGAGGGGGAACACAAAAGGAGGGAATTTCAAAATGTATTCAAAGGGCCTGGGAGGCAGAGAAAGCCCTTATGCCACTTTTGAAGAGGATACATCAGGAGAGGAGGAAGGTAGGTTTGATTTTGTGGTTTTATTTTCTCAGCACTGAATATCATATGCTGTGCTATTGCTGCTATAACTATCTGGTTTTGCTGGATCTCACACTGACAGAACTTGAGTGCTCGCCTTCCTTGATTTCTGGCTTGTGCTGTGGTGAGAAATTGACAGTGGCAGCGCTCTCTCACTTTGTAATATTTTGTGGTGATTGCTGTGATGAGCTCTACGTCTGGCCTTGAGACTAACTTGTACTCCACTCACTGCTCTGGTCTGCTCTGCAATCTGCATTGAGAGGTGTACTCAGTCAAAATGTGGCTGAAGTTGCTCTAGTAGTTGAGCTTATGGCTATGCTTGCTGCTAAGGGTGCTGCTGTGGCAGCTGCTGCAATGCTGAAATAAGGAGTCATAATTGCGTGTGAAAGATCAACTTGTGCCAATGAAGTTGCTGTAGCACAGGCACTGCGACTGGCAGTGGATTCTGGGTCAGTGATTCTTTTTTGGCCATTTTTGAACTGTTTGAAATGTGTGTTCTTTGTTGGGAGGGACAGATTTCCTTTTACTTCTGCAGTGTTTTTCAAGTCAGGATTGCAAAATGCACTGTGAATTGCATTGCAATGCAAAACTTGTATATGCACTCTGTGAGTGCAGCTTGTTCTGCCATAGGGAACAATGGGGGAACTAAAAACACCCCATTGTTCCCCGTGGGTAGCTCTTAGGGATACCAAAGTGAGTTGTGTGGTAGGGCATGGGGGTGCTACTTACCATCCAACTCACAAAAGAAATGGTCAAGCAGGTGATTTTTAACAAATTTTTAACCTTTCCCCCAGACCCCCATAGGATCCACATCAAACTACATCTCCCTAAAAAGCAGTCGTATCAGTATTCAACCAAATTTTGTAGGGTTTTCGCCTTACAGTAATCTCTGAATTATTACCCATGCTGCACCACACCAAGCCGTTGATCCTGCTTGGAAGCTGATACAGTGCTTCCATTTTGTCCCTCAGTTTCATCTAACAGGACATTGATTATTTATAACAAACAAAGCTGTCTTGAAAAGAAATCAATCGGCTCTCTCTGCTCCCGCCTGTGTATGAGAAATAGAAAGAAACTGGCACAAAGCTTTTAGTTGGTCTTGATTGTACATTGAGAGGATTGGTTTGGGGAACTTGGCTCCATGTAGAGATTCATTTGGCAGGTTTAGACTCAGGAGATTATCTGGGCTTGATTCTACAAGATTGCTGAAGGACTGCTTCACACCTGCATGTTCTTCACTTGATATCTGCATGTCTGAGTGAGCTATTACCTATTCCATTCCATTTCACCTCATATCTGCTTATCCATGGAGACACTTCACACATTGAAGCTCTTCTCACGATTGGTGAGAAGAGCTTCTTCCGGGTCTGTGGGGAGAGTGGGCTTAGCCTGCTCTCCCCACAGACGAGCAGCTGCTCGTAGCTGGGCAGCCGGATCGGCCACCCACATGGCTACCAGCTCTGTCATGGAGCCGGTGGGGGCTGTGGAGATCGGGGGCCGCATGGCCCCTGAAAGTTCCAGGATGCCCTGCGCAAGCATGCGGGGCATCCTGGAGAGACCTTTGAGCCTAGGAGGCTGCTTGCAGCCTCCTGGTTGGGGGTCTACTCATGTAACACCATGCACCACAGTGACGCACGAGCAACCAAATGAGGTTAACGGAGCACTCGCTCTGTTATCCTCATCTAAGGGGAGGGGGGAATTAGGCGGGCTAGCCACCTTGGGAGCACTGGGCTCCCTTAGCCCGCTTTCCAGGGATCGTGGGAATAGCCTCATTCAGTTGCTAAACCTCAAGTGTTGCATTATCAACAAGCATGTAGATGTATATCACTCAGTAATGCACCAACATTCAGTGCTTTAACCCAGGCTTTCATTCTGGAAAAAGCTCACTCCATGATGTGACTGGGAGAGCAGATGGTTGAATGAAGACAACAGTTCAGTCTCTATATGACCTGTTTGACAAGGAAAATGGTGCTTGGGACTTATGTCCCAAGAAGATAAGAACATAGAAACTTAGGAAGCTGCCTTATAGTGAGTCAGACCATTGGTCCATCTAGCTCTGTATTGTCTCTGCAGTATGGCAGTGGCTTCTCCAAGGTTGCAGGCAGGAATCTCTCTCAGCCCTAGATTCCAGGGAACCTTCATGCATGTGCTCTTCCCAGAGCAGCCCCATCCCCTAAGGTGAATATCTTACAGTGCTCACATATTTCGACTCCCATTCAAAGGCAAACCAGGGCAGACTCTGCTTAGTAAAGGGAACAATTCATGCTTGCTGTAGGGATATGCGAACTGGCTCAACCTTGAGCCAGTCTGACAGTGAACTGGCTGAGGTAAAGGGCTCACCCTCAAGCCAGACCAGGCCCAGTTGGGCTCGAAGTTGAGCTGAACCCAATGGGCCGGGGCCAGTTTGGTTTTTTTAAAAAATCGAACAAAAATGGTGGACTTACTGCCATTGCCGGGCTCAGGGGGTGATATCACATCTGTGGTGTGTGTGTGTGTCCTGATGTCCCCCCTCCCACCACCCTCAGTCATTTTTGGCCCATTGTGGGTCAGTTTGGGCCCGTTTCAGGCCATTTTCATCCCATTACGGGCTTCTCTGCAGTGGTGGTGGCCATTTTGGAGGCTTCCATGCATGCCCAATGGCCATCTACATGACCAGGTCATGACCCAGGCCACACAGATGGTAATTGGACAGAGAGGCCCGTAGCAGGCCAAAAACAGCCTTAAATGGGCCCCAAACAGACCATAATAAGCTGAAACCCAGGGGGTGGGGGGGGAGGGGACATAAGGAGACCACCCAATGGCTGTGACAGCACCCCACCCCCCACCCCCGGGACACAGCAATGGCAGTAAGTCCACCATTTTATTCATATATATATATCCCCAAGCCAGGCCTGAACTAGTTGAGTTTCGAGCCGGACCAGCTCTAGCTCCAGTCTGCACAGAACTGGACCCAGTTCAGTTCAAGTCTGGTTCTACTCAAACCAAACCGTGTTTTCTGGTTTGGTGCACACCCCTATCTTGCTACCACATGACCAGATATCCTCCTGTTGCCCACCTTTGATGGAAAGTCAATATAGATATTTATCTGTTTTATATCAGTCTGCCATATATTTATCATGCTTAATGCTAACATTACATAGGCTCCTTAGCCTTAAGACAACTCAGCAAAATTGGCAGTTTCTGGAAATGTTATTCTGAACTGCTTTCTAGAAGTCCATTACAAGATGCTAAACTATAAAGCTAGCATATGTTGCATAAAAAGGCTGACATATGGCACATTGTTACTAAAAGCAAGAATTGCACAAACTCCATTGCACAATTGATGGCTATTGGAAAGAACGGCCATCAATTGCATTTACACAATTCTTACATTTAGTGCAACTGCACAAAATGCAGTTGCAATGTTCATGTAACATTATGCAGTGTGTCAGCCATGTATATATAATATGAGGGTTCATCAGCCTGGTAATGTTGCATGCTTTCGAAGTGGGCAACTTTGAAAACTGTGCAAACATGAAAATTACACGAATGATTTTAGACAAGTATAAGGTCATTATTTCCAATGGGCTTACTCTTGTATAATGCCATTTGCACAATTTTTGTATTTGCCCAGTTGCACAACCTGTGTGTACCCAACATGACTAGATGGACGCATGTACCCTATATCAGCCATTATAATTAGTCTTTAAGGTTCCACACTCTTTGAACCCTCACAGAATCCTAGCCTGAGTTCTCTTCTTGGCTCACCTTCTATCTCTTTCTTTGTGGTGAAACTGTATTCTTGGGACAATTTTGCTCCCACAAACAGTCTGAAAGGGCAAAGCCGATTAGCATATCTGCTGTAGGTTCTCTGAACAGCCCTGAGGATAAGATTGTTCTCAGATGTGGCAGGGAAGCAAGCAAGGACAGGGTCTTGCTGACTTAGGAAGGAAAGCCAGCCTACGTGCCAGACAAGGAGCATGATCTTGAGGAGTTTAAGCTGTTTCAGGGAGATTACAGGCAAAGTTGATTTCAGGAGGTTAAGGAAGGAGAGCTGCTCTTGCGGCAGTAAGCGAGAATGGTCCCTTTTGCTATGCAGGGTCTGCCCTTGTTTGCATTTGAATGGGTGCCTAATGTGAGTGTTGTCTGCTGTAAAATATGGGGCCAAAGCTGCTTGTATGCAGAAGGTCTGAAGTTCACTCCTGGCATGTCGAGAGAGGACAAGATTTTTTCCCCCCACTGAACCAACAAACTACCAAAGCATACAGTACGTTGCCAAAGCACAATTATATACAAAGTGGTTGTTTGTACATCATATATCTACAAAGATTTACACACAAGGATTTGGAAACCCACAAGGTTATGAAGTATATGCAGGTAGTACTGTAACTCAGGGGTGGGGGATTTCAAGGCACATCAGGTAATCGGGGGGGGGGGGTTTGCGTCTGACGTCCATTTCCACAATTTGTCCCATTGCTGTTTAGAAGAGATACTCTTGTCCTTTTGCACATAACCATACAAACTTTTCCAGAAGAGATTTACTGTCTCATCTGCGTGAACCTCTTGGTCGCATCTTCCCTCCCTATTCCTATGCAGGAGCATTGCATAAATGACATACAGGTTTACTAACCTGATTACGAGAAGGGGAACGTTTCAATTCCCTAGTATGAGGGCACCCGTTCCGTCCCGTTTCCTTGAAGGTTTCTTTCTGGGACCTCGAAAGGAGGTTTTATCGCCCAAACCCAAGGTTAGTTCTTCCCAAGTCTGTTTTTCCAAATCAGGCCACTCTAACAGCTTGCTTACTCCCTGCCACACTCTTTTGGCTACCACACACTCTTTTAAGAAATGTGAGTGGGTTTCCCTGAATGTTTTGCCTAGCTCACTAGCTTTCTGTTTGCAGGTGATTTTAGGACACTCTTGCTGGTCCTCTGGGAGCCATGGCTTAGCCGCATTAAGTGATAGTACTTGATGGTATAAGCACCACCTTGTTTCCCATAAATGGAAAGGGACTTTTTTCTCCTTAAAGAGAGCAATAGGGTGATCGGATTGCAACAAGTATTGTGAAGTATGGTGTTTGTAGCGTTTACGTTCTAAATCAGGTTTTTAAAAACCCACTTCTAGAATCTCTCCATAAATTGTTTTCCTTAGCTGCTTAACTGAGGAGGATCCTTTAAATAGATCCGGTTCAACCTTCCATTTTTTAAGTGTGAATAACAAATCTCTCAAGTAGTCCAAGTGTTCTCTTTTTAATACTTGTGTGATATGTGGCATGTCGAGAGAGGGCTGAGAAAGATTCCTGCCTGAAACCTTGGAGAGCTGCTGCCAGTCAACACAGGCAATACTGAGCTAGATGGACCAATGGTCTGACTTAATATAAGAGAGCTTCCACCATTGGCAAGCCTAAGCAGGTGCTTCTAAAGAGAGACTAAAGAGAAGCAGGTAAGAGAGAGCTACCAAGGTATTCCCAAAGACTAGAAGGTCAGGGAAGCAACAGCAAAAGGGTTCACAGAAATCTGTTATTATTAGCTGATGGGTCCTGCAGTCCAGCTGGCAGTACTGCAAAGAGAAGGACCTTGTAAGGAGGTGGACACCTTGAAAAAAATCTGCACAACAATGACTAGAGAGACGATTATGTGTATCCTTATCAGCCATATTAGCATCATCTCAAATCTAATGGAAGAGGAAGAATCTCACTAACTTCAGATCTCCTGGTCAAAAATTAATCCAATCAGAATCCATCCTTTTGCATCTAAAGATTGATGGGCAAAACTTCCAACCCCATTTATTTGTAAGTAAGCTGCAGCAGCACTGTGGTGGAGATGAGAGGCAGGTCAGAGTGAAGTGCCACCAAAGGAGCCAGTGAGGAGAGCAGCATCAGCGCTGAACTCTGGCCCAGGGGCAGGGTGGTGAGTCAGGTGGTTGAGGGTGGGGCCAGTGAGGCAAGGGCTGGAGGCAGCATTAGCACTGTGCTTGCCCAGCGGGGGGTGGGGGGAGAGCAGCACGTTGCAAGTGGCAACAGGCAAAGAGCTACCTCCATGCCTGACAGACTGATGCATCATGTCTCGGGGTGGTGGGGAGCGGAGAAGGACATGGATCACCAACGCTTTAAAATGTGTGTAAGCAAGCAAAACTCGAATTACTTCTCCTGATCCCTGAGGGCATTCCCCCCTTTCCTGTCCTTCCACATTGTTTGGATGCCGAAACTAATATGAACTTGGACAATTATCTGAGTAATTTAGATTCACCTTCTGTGAAGGCAAATGAGAACTGAAAAATTACCAAAACTGTCAGGAGCTGCATTGCACTAAATGAAATAGCAGCCCTTCTAACTGACGGTATTGAATCCCTACCTAATTTTGATCCCCTTGGCACAAATGTGTTAACAACCAATTGTGTGCATACCTTCCACTACTACACATGAAATGAGAAAGGGGAGATATACTTGTGGCACCCCATCCACTATCACTCTCTTCTTTGTCTGCTGTTTGCTGGATTAATTTTCTTTGCAATGGACCTGTCCTCCTCTTAGTGATTTGAAAGCCAAGAGGAGCCCTATTGAGACATTACACTGTATGTGCACACAAGTGTCTGTACACATGTGCATGTTTTTGTATGAACAACATCCCACAGTCCCCACATGAGCAGTAGAGAGGCAGTCCCCACTACAGCAACAGGGCTCCTCTCCCTGACATCACAAGCCTCATAGCTTTATGCTAATCATAGCCGCAGGCCACCCCGGCACATTTTAGAAGCCATGGTGGTACAGATGACCAGAAGACAAGCTAATATGGGCTCTGAGTTCCTCCTACCTCAGTTTTCGGCTTGGTAGCAGATCTGGGCTACCCAGGTTTGCAGCTGCTGGGTCAGGAGGACTCCCAATGCCCCAGATAACAACCAGAGATACCTGGGTTAACCCTCTTCTACCCAGGAATCTCTGATCATGAGAAGAACCCTGATATCTGGTAAAATCCTAATATCTGCTTGTATTTTTGTGTGTGTGTTTGTGTGTGTGTGATAGTTTTTATTGTTTAACTGATTTCAATGTTTTAAATGGTGATTTTTATGGAGTTTTACTTTATTTTAACTTTTGTAAACTGCCTTGGGATGCCTTATGGAAGGCAGTATAAAAACTGAACTGTTTGGTCAGAGGCAGAACTAGAACAGACTTTGGAGGGTCAAGGGTAGATTCATGGTGGAAAGTGGCACATGATGGATGCAGCCTAGCAATATGAAGGTTACTAGCTTCCCATCTTCCCAGTAAACAAACTGGTTACCCCCACATTGGTTATTAGACAGAGCATAGTTTTACAGGACAAACCAGTAAAATACTGTCAGGTTAACAATCTTCACAATCTTAGCAAGCCTCTCCCTAAACAAATCCATCCCTCATAGCTTCATCATATTATTAGATATGTTGCATGAAAACTGCCACAAAAGCAAGTTCCAATCAGACAAAATGGTATTTCAAATGCTGTTTTTATGGAACAGAAGCAGCACATTTGGAGAACAATTAATATGAGCATCTGTGAGATCCAGCAACATAGGCAAGAAGAGCTCAATCACAGCTCATTAGTGAAGTGCAAATTGATTGAGTACACATTATTCAAATAATGAATCAATCAGTAGTATATTAAGTACACTAGTGATTGAGTACACATTACTCCAAGAGCCTACCATCATACTCCAGAACTGGTGGTGTATCCATTGCTCAGAAGCAAGCAACAAGGTAAACAGAAACTGTGGCCAACATCCTGACTAAAGCTGCATGCATACTTCATGAGATGCACCCATGTAGCAGAAGACTTCTACCAACTCAGTTATGGTGATCATGTGGGTCAGGGGGTGGATTTTCACTGATCTCTCCTTCCTATGTAAGTGCTGTACCACCTGAAAATATGTGGTGGCACAACCCTCAAGGTCATATTTTCAGGTGGTACAGGGTACTTCTGGGGGGAGGGAGATCAGCAATATTCTCCCACGTAGTCACAAACACATGAGGGCCAGTACTCAAGAAGCCTTCCACAGCATGGACGCTTCTTCCTCCATTGCATATGCTGTTTTAGTCGGGACATTGTCCTGTGTGATTTGGAGAGGGAAGTATAATGGTTTCCTGAGCAACACCACATACAGACACTCACACACATGCCTACAAGTGAAAGCACAACCTCTGCATTCTACTATTTCCCATTCTCCCCATGCAGTACAGCAAAGCAGAAAAGATTTATAGGCAGTTGTTAAATTCCTCAGGCTCTTCTTAGACTAGTATGAAAAGGTACCATGACCTAACATTTTTCTTTTCTACTCTCCCTTCTTGCCATTGTTCTGGCTAATTAGATATCTAACTTAGCATTGAATCTAATTTTTTTTCCTGATGCAAAGAATTACAGTTGGGACAATTAATTAACACGTAGGAATGTATCTGAAATGCTAGAATTAGACTAGTTGCTGTAATGAAATAGTTGCCGACTGGAAGAAAATGGCTACTGAGGTCTGCCGGAAACTACAACAGCTGCTCCAGGGTTTATTGCATTTGGGTTTCTTGAGTGCTCACCCCGAGACAGAAGTCTGCCTAGATAGCAATATAACAGCCTGACCTCTGTGGATCTGCATTTATTTCATTTGTTAACTATAGGGCACCTCCTCCATTAGAAACCTGGTGCTACAAAGAATAACAGAAAATTGGCTCATTCAGATTAATAATTGTATGATGGATTGCTCATGCCAAATTACAAACTGGCTCCAGATGCAGGAGAATTGGAGACAGGCTCCAGGAACTTGAAGATACTGCAAGTTCTGAAAACATGGCATGATAATAGAATTAAATGCAGGAGTTCAAACAGCACAGTGAACAAACCAAACAGCCTGAAGCAAAACAAGAGAATGAGGTCATTCACACAATCTAAAGCTGTGTTCTACCTGGGTTTGGGAGGTGTGTGCTCCCAATTTTCAGTTGTATGGAAGCAAAGGAAAAGGAAAACCTGGGTAGAAGTCTTTGTCTGGAAGCAAGGTGGGTGGGAAGCTACCCAGACTATCGTGCTCGGCACGCCCCCATCAAGATCATGGCCAATCACAGCCACTCTTGAGCAGGGGCGCAGCAAGGCAATTTGGGTGCCTGGACCGCCCAGCTGCGGAACCACCACCACCCCCTGCAAGGCTACCCCACCCTCCTTTGGGGGCCCCGCCCCACAAAGCTCCACTTTAAAAAAAAAACCCCTCTTACTGCAGCCGAGGGGTGGCTGGGGGAGGAGCGGAGCAGGCCTTCTCCATTCTCCCCCCCTGGTGGCAGTCGGGTGGGAGCAGGAGCGACGCTGAGCCCATGCGTTCAGGCTAGCATCTTTAAGCAACTGTGAGGCGCGCCTGCGCAGTTGAGAGATCATCGCAAGCCTTTGACATCATGGGCTTGCAACGATCTCCTCTGCACAGGCGCTCCTCGCATTTGCTTAAAGATGCTGGCCCAAACAGACTGGCGCAGCATAGCTCCTTCTCCCACCCCACCGCTGCCAGGGGAGGAGGGAGAAGGACTGCTCCACTTCTCCCTGCAGCCACCCCACGGCTGAGGTAAGAGGTTTTTTTTAAGCAGGGCTTTGGCAGGGCGGGCTCAGTGTGGCTGCCGGAGGCCCCTGGCCCTGGCTATTTAGAGGCTCCCCCAGACCTTGGAGGACCGGACCGGGTCGCAAGGTCCGGGGTTTAGAGTGCCTCTGCTCTTGTGACCACAGTCTGGTCATGCAATCACTACACAGATTGCTGGGATTTTCCTTGGCTGACCTGGAGGAGGGAGGGACTCCTCTCTCCTGAAACCAAATGTTTGTGATGCGATTTACAGTTTAGAATTGAAACCACGGTTTCATCACCCCCGGTTTCACATTACATGCGGATGCAGTCAAGTTGTTCAAATTGTTTCATAACCTTTACATTGCTCTTAAAATGTCACCAGCACATTTTTTTAAAAAATTGGAGAGTCACTTTAAAAAACAATACTTGTACTTAACCAATCACATTGAGGTCATCACCAGACATCACAGTTTATCACAATCTAATCATCCATGAGCAAAGGGAATTATCATATAGGAATATGCCTGTCTCCATCAATAAAGCAGTGATTATTCAACCAATGGGAAGGCTTAGTATCTCTTTGTTCTTTCAGATGGATGATGTTCCATGAGGAGTCCCCACAGGAGAAATTATTTATACAGAGGTGGAGAAAACACAGTGGAGGATGACGGGGAAATGTCAAGAGAAATATTTCCCTGAACAAAAATATAAAAAACTATAATGATCAGCATTTGCAGAAGGAAATTGTAAAGCCACATTTTTATTTAGCCAATTAAATATGCATTGCTCTGTCAGTTTTGTAATGCTATCATGAAGTGGTTATATTGGCACAAACAGAATAGAAGAAGAAGATAAAGAGTTCTTCTAGTTGTTTTGCATATGTTATTTTGAAAAGAGTAAATTACAATATTACAAGGAGACAAAAATATCTGAACTTCCCACACATTCTTATTCCAGAAAAAAATGAACATCAACATCTCTACCCAAAAGTGGTATAAAATCAAATCTGCTAATTTGTCCAGTTCTGGTATATTCGTTGCCTTTAATAATTATTCTTTCATCATTGAGGCTGATGCCATTTTTCAATGCCAAGCCAATCTGATTGATGCTGTTGTATTGCTTTTAATTCTGTTTTTAAGGTAGCATCTTGACATGATGGTCACCAAATGCCATGTCAAAGAAGCTGAGGGGAAACAACATTGACTATATTAACTTCTGTGAAGCCAAAGCATATGTACATCCTCAGGGTTAAAAAACAACAACACAAAAACAAAACACCCTCTCTGCATGGTGGATGATTTTGATCTCTTTTAGACAAACAATAAGCTCATCCTGTTGCAAAATGGTACCTGAAATGTATCACTTATGACTACAGGTAAGGAACTGCGCGTGTCTGAATGATCCCCACCAAACCCCTGACATTTAGTCTCCTTTGTGCTAGGAGTTACTGTATATATTTCTATACAGGAGCAGGGCTGGCCAAGTCTTTTGGGCACCTGAGGCAAAGTGTCAAATGCTGCCCTGCCCTCTTGCTGGCCACTATGGCTGTCTTCCTGCCACCCTCCTCTTCATCCTCTGCTGACCCACCTGCCCTCTCCTCCTGCTGCTGCCTGGCTCAGCAGCAGAACAGGGGAAAGCCGCTCTGTTCTCCTCAACAATGAAGCGGAGCTGTAGGAAGTGTAAAGTGGTATCTCTGCATCTCAGAGATAACTTTTTAAAAAGAAACACTAATTAAGTGATAAAGTCACAATGTAGCACCGCCCATGGCCTTCCACCTGCATTCTTTTACAGCATTCGGTGCTTCAGGGGAATAATTATTTGCCAATTCCCCCTTTCCCTGCTGCCTATCCATGACACATGGCATATGTCTGGGCCATCTGGGTGAGTTTTTATTGCAGGCACCACCAGTCTGGTGCCCTTTAGTCCCTGCTGTCTTCTGCTTGTAGCCACACATCTGAATACTGCCGGCTAAACTTGTATGTGTATGCACACCGCCAGACAACAGCACCATCTTGCCTCTGTGCAGGAGGTTGAATTGTAATTTCCATCCCCCAAATTCATTGCCTGGGAACTTCTTCAGCAATATCCCCCATGGCAGTTGTGACCGTGTGGAAAGACAGCTATCTATAACTTTTGGTGAGGTGCATAGTCAAGTATTGGGGGGGAACAGGAAGGTATGGTAAGAGTTCACTTGTGTGACTGATGTCTACAGACCACCAACTGCCAAAGGGGAAATTTCTAAGCAGTCACCATGTGGTTAAATGGTCCTCTGCCTCCATCTTCTCATTAGCATTTAGAAAATAGTGCTTCTCAGCACCTCCTGAAGAGCACAGAATGAAGATGTAAAATACATTATGCTGATTAAGTATTAAAAAGGACTAAAGCTCAGATCCACAGACTTATTTAACACTTGGCTAAGCATTGTTTAACATGGTGCTGCCCAAATGATTCTGCTGTTAAGTGGAATATGTTCAGTGTGACCCATAGGAACAGCAGTTATTACGATTCACAATTATTAGGCAGCTTCCAGGGAGCCCAACTAGAAAAGGAGCCTACTTTATTAAATAAACTACTACGTTTGTACACATGACCATGAGAGGGGCAAGGAGGGTAAGCAGGGGGGAAGGCAGGGATGAATCTACCTCCCCCTCCCCCACTGCAGATGATTGACAGTCTCATCATCAGTGTACCATCTCATGGCCACAAGATCTGTGCTGCTCCAAGCAGCGCGGATCGCCAGAGGCCAGGGAAATGGGCCCCGGCCTCCAGGAATACCAAAATGCACTGTGCAAGCAGTGTGGTTCATGGGGGGAGGGGATTCCCCTGTGAGCCAGGTGTTCTAGGCGTCCAACACTAGGCACTTGGCTTGTATGCAGCCCGAACACACATGATCCCAAAGCTGGGGTTGCGAGCACGCTCGCGCCCTCTAACCCTGGTTAAGGGGTGGGGTTAAGAGTCAGGCTAGCAGGGGCAGAAGCGCCAGGATTGGGAGCGATTCTGGTGCTCCACAAGAGCAGCCCAGCCCAGGCTGGGCTGCCCTAGCCTGGGTTGGGCAGCTTGTGTGAATAGCCTCACGCTGTTTTTATTTAATATTATTATCATTACTACTACTACTACTATTGGGAGGAGGGGGAGGATTTGGCTTCAAGGAGATCTGGTTCCAATTCCTACTTCATTATGAGCTCTTTAAGGAGGAGCCTGGGGCAAGGAGCCTTGTTTTACAGTCTCTCTCTCTCTCTCTCTCTCTCAGATATGGCAGCCACTTGCTCATGCAAATGGGAGAAACTATGGTAATGCTGTTAGTGCCGCTGGCATCCTCCCCAGCAGTGCCACTGCTTCCAGGTCCACAGCAGTGGCGCCACAATACCTGCCTGTCCTTATTAGGACTGTGCATCACGTCAGCCATTCAGATAAGATTACTGTAAGGAACTCCAGGAGGCTTTACAGAGAGGGCCTTTACTGCAAATCCCCTCCAGATTGGAGTGTGCCAGTCTATATATTAGTTTCATTTACCCCAACATCCCTCCGATCTATCAGGGATGAGTACACACCCACTCTGCTTTCCCCCGAATTACTGTTAATAATTACTGTGCAGTCTTTCTTGGCCTGAATTATGTCTGGGGTAAAAAAATTCTCTATTTTTGGCAGTTTTTTGTTTTTTTTAAATTGAGCTTTCTGGTATTCCCCACAACTTCTCATAAGACGTGTGCAGGAGCCATAGTAGTAATTCAGCTTCTTTTCAAAACTCAATGAAGGGGAGTTTGACAGCTGTGTTGGGTATGGTCAGGTCTGCTCTGAGTGATTTGCAATGGTGAATGTTAGGGGTGGCGGGGTGGGGGCGGACACAGAGTTCAGTTCGGGTGCCAGCTATCATTACTTCCCATCTCCCTAGCAGTGAGCAAAACACCATCTGAATCCAACCAAAAGCCAAGCAAGGGGGCTGGAAAGGGGAGAAAACCTCCCCTTCCCTCCTCAGAGGATCCGCTGCCACCGCTGATGGACCACTGATGGAGGGGAGATAATATAAGAATAATAATCCTGGTCAGGAGAGGGGATGGTCCTCCTCAGTACAACGAACATGTAGAGCCGGGCGGGGGGAGAGCAGCCAAAGTGAATCCCTTAAGTCACCACCATCTTCATAAACGCATCACACACCGAACAACCCCGAGAGAGGAGGGAGGAAGGGATCAAGCAGAGGGGAGGGAGGGGAAGAAGGAGCCTCCTCAGCCATGGCTGCGTTCCTCTCTTCCCCCACAGCCACAGTTGCCGCCTCCCTCTGTGTATGCAATTGGGGCTCAGCAGGGAGGGGATCGCTTGGCCATGGTGAGTTGGTACCGAGGGGGGGGGAGAGAGAGAGAGAGAGAAGGACCCAGCTTGAATGCAAGTGTTGCTTTTGCTCCCTCTGTCAAACTAACAACAACAAAAAGGTCTCTACCTGAGATTGGTCAGATTTAAAAAAACCTGGAGCAAGCGGTAGGAACGCACATGGGAAAAGATCTGCAGGGATTGTGGAAAGGAGCCAAGCCTATGTGAACTGTCCATTTAATTCCCTGAATTAAACATCTGCAAATCTGCTGCGAAGCAGATTCACTCTTCAGATACTGCATGGCATGAAGGCATGTGTGAATAACTCCCAGGAGCTGCTGTCTTGGAAAAGTATTCAGAAACTATAGCTGCTTCACAACTGAGCTTACAATATTAACAAAAAGCTCATTTCCTTTCCCACATTGCCCTGCATGACACCCGGGGTCGGGGTTGTGTCCAGCCTCAGTGGAGGCAGGACACACTGGCCTTAGTTTTCAGCCCACTACATATGTCTTGCCTCTTATCTGGGCTTTGAATGCAAAGCACATTAACTTGGAGAATGTTCTATCTTCACTTATTACTAGTTTATTTCCAGGTCAATTTCAGAGTGCTGGTCTTAATCTTTAAAGCTCGGTTTGGCCTGGGGCTGGAATACCTTACACATGTCCTCCTCCCATATGAACCTATCTGAGTGTTTAGACCAATATTGGAGACCCTGCTTTGTGTCCTCCTGCCCTCTGAAGAATGATGAGAAGTTACTCAACAGAAGGCTTTTCGGTTGTGGCACCTAGACTATGGGATGCTTTCTGAAGGGAGGCTATTGTGTCCCTATTACTGCCATCTCTCCTTTGTTATATGCGGAACTTTATTTTTGTTCAGAGCTTTGGCTGTGGGTGGATTTCTGGTGTATGTGGATGCCTTTGCCTGTTATTATGGTTTTGCTTGTTAATCCTGGTGTATACTTTGCTTTATTGATACTAGCATATTTAGATGTCTTTTAAAGGGAAGGACTGGTTGCACACATTTAGACAAGCCAAGAAACAAACAAATAAGCCTTTCTTGCAAACCCCCAATTCTGTCCATGTTAAAGATAATTGCCCCAATGGTTTGGTGTATTGCTGTTCCTGGTACCTGCTGCTCACATCAGAGCAAGTAAGCAACTACCATGCCTCGGAGGGCCATAAAGGGTCTCTCAGCCTACTTTGCAAACTGAGAAGTAAGCAGAAAACAACCAATAACAGATATACAAGCAAGTATATGAACACTACTTTTCTTAAGTCTGATAAATCACCAGGTCATTTTACTGATTGATTTTATGTACACTTTTTATGTATTTTATGTACAACTATTTCTAAAATTGTTGACTCAAGGTGGCAAACAAAAATACATTTTTAAAATAGCTAAAATACCAATAGTACATCAAAACAACTTAGTAAAAAATCACAATCAATGCAGGAGACAACAGTAGCCAGAAATCAGATATATAGAATCATATCTGAAAAACTTAATATTGCCCCAAATAGAAAAATTCCTGGTAAATATGATACCAGCAGGGTTCTGTGTTTGTTTGTTTTTTTGTTGTTTTGCTATCATCAGTATATTTAGTTATTCTTTTGATCATTTCATTTTTCAAAATTGTAATGAAAAGGTTCAACCATTTCCCCCCTAAAATGTGTTCTTAAATAGTCAAGGAGCTGTGACTACATGGACAAACGTCCTCTTGACAAAGGTGTAGCTATTATAATGTAGACACTATCAATATAGACAATATTGACCATTCAAAAACTTGTATTTGAGTAACATCTATTATATTCTCTTAAGAAGAGCATATTTATCACAATTTTAATTGGAAAGACTTGAACACCAAACATCATTACGTATGCAAGGAGAAGTTCTCACAAAGTTTTCATCTATAGATAATATTAAATGTCACAAGCTTGGTCTTGAACCAAGTTTGTGATGTGGGCATGAATTAATCCAAGGGTCAGAGCCAGACAGAGCAGACTGTCCATACACTTGCCTTGCCCAAGGGATGGAATCCAGCTTTATGGTGCACCAAAGGCAAAAGAAGCACACAAGTGTCATTCTTGCCCTTGACTATCAACCTCAAGGTCACGTAGGAACACTTTTAAAAGGATTTTGTCTCGCTCAAAGGCACAACCAGTGCTGGGGCAGACTTCCTTTGGCTTGCCAGTGTATGAGAATAATACAGCATGACTGTTTCTTCTAATCCTCTCTTGATCCATGGAAACAGCCAAGTCTTTAGTGTAATGGGCAGCTGCTCTCATGTTGACCCACTGAATCAGCCAGCCAGCCATGCTAGGAGTGAAACACGTACATAGTTTCCATTGACTTTAATTGGGGAAGACAGCCAGTCCAAGCACATTTGGAGCCTCCTGTAGTTAACTGCAGCACAAATGCTCTTTAATATCTTGTAAATCGTTTTTGATTAACAGCTGGAAGACGTTAAAGCTGATATCAGTCACCAGGTGGCAGATCACACCTAACAAAGAGAACAAGATTGTATTGGTTCTGTTGTAGGATGGATTTCATTGTCTTCTTCCCTCTGACAAATTGTCCCATGACTCTTCAGCAGCAGGTTGCTGGTAAATTGACTTACTGTGGAGGTCTACCCTGGATGGGTGATTGCAGAGACAGTCCTCACCTTCTCCCAGGAGCTTTGCAGCACCAGCATGGCACAGCTGACATAGAGAATCATGGTTGCAGACAAAAGCTGGATGGTGGTGGACAAGTTCTTTGAACAAATGTTCTCTGCTTTCTTTGCCAAGTCCTCCTGGAACTCTTTGGCTGCCAGTCACTGATACATTGGCCATCGGAGTCCATGATGGTGGAAGCAGATACGGTTCTCTTCTCGCCTTCATTTTGGCAGGTACAAGAAATCATTTCTGAATAGGGATTCTAGAAGAACTTAGGGGCACAGTCTGCAACTCTCCCAATCACATATGTGCTGACTGAGGGAACGCTGTTCAGTTGTGTTAGTGGAGAAAATGACCCTTTCAAAAAGAAAGTGAAAAAATAGAAAGAGAAACCTCTGGAGTTCAAAAAGTTGAACTCTGTTGCAGGTTAAGCCTCTAAATTCCTTGATTATGCTGTTGTATTATCTATTTACCCCAATGTTAAAAGAACTGAACTAGTCACCCATTGGTTTCCAGTCCAATTTATGGTGTTGGCCATTGCCTTTACAGCCCTACATGGCGTGGTGTTCAGCTAAGGACTGCCTTCTCCCAAGGGATTCTACCCATCCAACAAGATCTTCAAAATTAAGTTCCATTTGCCAACATCCATGATCCTTGGAGGATCAGTTGTCATGCATGTGGGTCAAGGCCTTCTCTGTTGTTGCTCCCAGGCTATGGGACTAACTAACTCTCTCTCTCTCTCTCTCTCTCTCTCTCTCTCTCTCTCTGGAGATTGGTTCCCTCACTCTTTCCTGCTAGCCTACTGTAGACAACTAAAGAGTGTTTTATTCAGGCACACCTTTGGAGAACTTGAAGACCTGCTTGTATTATCTTGTTTTAATACGTTGTAGACCACATTGAAACAATTTTTAATGAAAGGCAGTATATAAAGATGTTAGTTGACATGATACACAGTATTATGGCTCTTCAGCTCTGTAACAATATGTCCCGGGATGACTGAGGACTTCTAAGGCAGCCCCGATGCTGTTCAGAAGCAGCATTCGAGGAAGCAGCTTTCCCCCAGAGGAGGCAATAAACACATCCACAATATTTATTGATTTTAGCAATAGTTGCTCTACGAAGGCTGGTGAGGAGCGAGTAGTTTGACTTGAAAATGAACATTGAAGGCCCATTCACACATTAGGTTCAGCATTCACACAATGAGTGTGTAGTGCAATGTTCTTCATCGTAAGGCCTGGGGTCCAGTGGTTGCCCCCCTCAACCCTAAGTACAGCTCCCTGACTAATTGTTTATTGGGTCTGTGTGACACTTCTTCCAAAGCTGAGAACTCTGCACACTCACCCTGACATCATGGGGAGACAACCATTCCACCACGCAGTGCTGCACTTTGCCCTGCACCTGTGTGTGTGGGGGGGCACTTCTTTAAGGGAAACAGAGCTCTCTCGGGTCCCTGCAGCATCTTGGAAGCTGTTCACGGAGTTCTGGGAAGTGTAGCTCTTCCCAACACTTTCCCCATAGAGCTCTCCCACCACTGGGGAAAGCACAGTAATGTGCAAAGGTTAGCACAGTAGGAAATAGGACTGTGCAGAACATCCCAAGCTTAGAACTGGCTGTTTTGAGTGTTTTGGAACAGAACACCCCTCATTTGAAAGGACAGTTCCAAGCCTGAAAGGGAACTAGCCCATTCCGTTTGGAATGTTCAGAGTGTTCTGACTTAAAAAACAAAATTAAAACAGTGAAGACAGTGCTGGGGGGAAGCGAGAAAGGCACCTTTAACATTTAATTAATCCAAGCTTTTACCAGAAGTACTGAGGGCGATACGGGGGGAGGGAGCAGTGAGAGAAGTGCCGTTAACATTAACTTAATCCAAGCTCTCTTACCAGCAGTACCAGCACTGCAAGCCACCACCGTGGTGGCACTACGGCTGGCATCCCGCATGGTGGTGCATCTCCGGAGCTCACCTGGCTTCCGCACATGTGCAGAGATGCTCTGGAGATGCACCACCACTGTACAGGATTAAATTAATCCAATTAAAATTAAATTAATCCAGATTCTCTTACCAGCAGTACCAGTATTGTAAGCCACAGCGCTCCAGCCCAGTCCTGCTAGTAACTACTGCTAATAAGTACTGTTAGTAATGGTATCCCAGTACTGATAGTAAGAAAGCTTGGATTAATTTAATGTTAATGATACCTCTCTCACTGCCCCCCCCCCTTACTATGTGTAAAAAAAATTTAAACAACAACAACAACAACAACAATAGTCTGAACACTTGGAACATTCTGAATGAAACAATTCTGTTCTGTCAAAACACAGGGTCGCCCCGGTGTTTCAGTCGCTCTATTCTGAGCTCAGAATGGAACATAAAACCTGAGCCATACACATTTCTAGTAGGAAATGACTCTCTCACATTCAAGGTTTTTTTGCCAAAGTGGGCCCCACTTGAAAAATAGCAAAGATGACTGGTATAGTGTACAGAGGTACAGATCTGTACACAGGTACAGTCATTCACACACTATGTTGAAGGCAGGGACAGAAGTACACTGCCTATGTACCACAAATTTCAAGGGCCTGTATCCAGGTCCACTTGAGCACAGGTACATTCATTCACACAAACATATGTATGAGTGTACAGACATCTGTACACTCGTACAGCATAATGTCAAAATTGGGCTTGGATATTTGTGTGTGTATATGTGTGCCTGTGAGAGAGAAGGAGGACGGAAGGAGATCTTTTAAATGTTTGTAATGTGATTGTCAGCATTCCTGGGGCAAGGAATTATCCAAGGCAACCTTTTTGCCCTCCAGCACTAAATTCTAGGCGTGGGCAAAGCCTCAGAGCTGGGGGAGGAGGGAAGTTTATTCACACCCTTCTTCTCCATTCAGCAGGAGCAAAAAGGCCTGAGCTCCTCTCCGGGAAACAGTCAGACCCACAAGCCCATCCTGGCTGATCTCCTCATCCTTGGCAGACCCTGGCTTAAATAGAACCCTGCATTTCAGACACTCCTCCCCCCTTCCAACCTGCTCCGTCTTCCCTGGCTGGGCCAGTGTAGTGGCCAGCCAACCCCTGGGTCCCAAAGGGACTTGTTCTCTAACTCCACCCCCCTTCCTTAATATCCCTGCAGCTGTGGACTTAATATAGTTGCTATTCCCTCTCCACCAATCTGCCGTCTCCTGGGCTGTCTCCACCCATCCCCCAGCAGCTGTTGCACTTCTCGCCAAGCCCTCCCTGACTCCTGAGAGGTAATTCCTGGGGTTGCTTTGGTGTTTGGAAGCCCCGGCTTCCCTTGGCACCCTGCCGTTTGGCTGGGTACACAACCCTGTCTCACGGGGGAGGGTAGGAACTCCGGACAGAGATATTACAAATATTTAAAATGTAAGGAAATTAAAAGTACAGGAACATGGACCATGTGGAACAGTAATGCAAAACAAAGGGATGCAGCTGCTGCAGCAAGCTGCTTCAGTTTCAACTTGTCTTTCCTTGTTCTAGCAGAAACGGCTTTATTTTGCACCTTTTGGCACTGTGTATTATTTACATACTCAATTCCTATGCAAAAAACAAAAAACAAAACCAGTCATCTAGTTCAAGGTGTTTGTAAATTAATATTCTCTTATACTCCAGTTTCATAAACATGTCCACAAATATACCCTTGTTCCATGAGGTATTTATTCAAGGAATTTGTTCATTATTAAAGGTAAAAAATTCTAGGCTTAAATACTAAGTGTTCTTATTTGCTTCATATTTTCCTGAGGGTAATTCATAGACACTAAGATGTGCATAGACACTTAGACTTGGCAACATGGCTATAGAAGGTAATGAGAAAATCATCTATTCCAAATGAATGTCTTTGAAGCTTCATCTGGAAATCTGGCAGCCTCCCTTTGCTTGCTTTTCATCATGAAGCCAGTGAATAATCCATTGCTTCCTTAGGGCCAAACTAGATGTGACTTGAATCATGTCATTGACCACAGGCCCTCTGATCCAAATTGGGACAATAGCACTGAGTAGAGGGGCTGTAATCCTGGCCTCAGTCTGGATTGGGTCTGCCTTCTATTTCCTAGAGCAAACCTGCTCAGTTTAGGACCCCCAGCTGTTTTGGGACTACAACTCCCATAATCCCCAGCCACAGTGGCCAATAGCCAGGGATTATGGGAGCTGTAGGCCAACATCTGCAGGAGGGCAGCCCTGCCCTAGAGGAAGAAATACTCCCACTGGAGCCAATGGAACCTCCCCCCCCCCGGGAAAATGTACAGAAGGGTCTGGGAGGGAGGGAGATTATCATTCCCTGCCCCCTCTGCCATGGTCTCTCAGATGCTATCTACCAGGTGTGGGGGTGGGGGGTGGGGGACAACCACCACCCCTTTAGGGCCAGTGATGTGCTGAATTAAAATGATGCCTAGTTTGGCCCTTAAAGATGACAATTAGCACTCAGATATTTCCAAAGTGTTAAGAGGACAGGATGGAAAGCTATATTTGAAATAAATAAATAAATAAAATATGAACTGTATCAAAAGCTGCATGCTACAGCATGAGAAAATGGGTCAAAGATCAATGTAATCAGTAGGGCATCATAGATTTGATGGCTATTAAAGGATTTTGCTGCAAAGAATATATAAAAAGGGCACTTTTACAGTATGTTTAAAGTAAGAAGAGAAAGGAAATTGTAGGTATGCTCAGTAAGGATGGTGAAGTGTTAAAATGAAGAGAAGGCAGAATTGCAGAAGGTGACAAAACAAAGGTAGAACTGGACAAAATCAATTTTGCTTCCATCTTCTCCCAAAAGAGGAGCTATGTGCAACCTCAAAAAAGCAGCACAAATGGTGAGAAGTCACAATTGGAGTCCAAGACTGATAAGGAATTAGTCAAGAAATGCCTAGCTACCTTAAATTCAAATTAATTGCATCCTACGGTACTAAAATAACTTGCTCGTATACCTCTGTCTAGTGAGATCATTTGAGAAATCCTTGAGAATGTGTAAGGTGCCACAAGATTGGAGATGGGCTAATGTTCTAATCTTGAAAAAGTGGGGAAAGATGATCTGGGAAACTACAGACCTGTCACTCCAACCCTGATACCAAGGAAGATTCTAGAATAGATTATAAAGCAGTCAGTCTGTAAGTATTTTGATCGCAATGCCATGATTAGTAGAAGCCAGCATGGATTTATCAAGAATAAAGCCCGCCAGATTAATCTTACCTCTTTTTCTGATTTGGTGGCTATCTTGGCAAATTGGTCAAATGCAAGCCAGATAATAATACCATCGGGTAGATTTAAAACTGGCTGAAAAACCAGAACTCAAAAACCAAAAACATAAAGCATGCTCATCAGTGGGTGCTCATCAAATGGTATGCCACGAGACTCTTATTGGGCCCGGTACTCGTCAGCAGTTTTATTAACAATATGGGTTAAGGTAGAGGGAATTATTGTCAAACCTGCATATGATGCAAAAGTGGAGTGCAGACAACACTTTAGAAGAGAGGAATACAATTCAAAATAACTTTGACAGCATGGGAAACTGGGCTGACACTAACAAACTGAATTCAACAGAGACAAATGCAAAGCTCTACACTTAGGTTTTGAAAAGTGTACAGGTATTTATTTATTTATTTATTGTTAAATTTATATACCTCCTTTCACTAAAATAATCACAAGGTGGTTCACATAGAAAAAAACACGACTATAAGAATTACACAATTAAAATTTGCTAAAATATAAACACAGATCTAATTTAAAAAAATTAAAATACATACATAAAAATACCATACAATAAAAAAGAAGCAGCAATGGAGACAATCACATAAAAGTCTGAGTAAAAAACCAAGTCTTCACATGCTTTCTAAAAGCCATGATAGAGACCAAGGAGCGTATAGCCACTGGGAGAGCATTCCAAAGTCTGGGGGCAGCAACAGAGAAGGCCCTGTCCCACGTGCATAACAACCGAGCTTCCCTCATTGTCGGCACCAAAAGCAGAGCCCCCTCAGATGACCTCATCAAGTGGGCAGCAACCCTTGGGAGCAGGAGTTCCCTCAGGTATCCAGGGCCCAAACTGTTAAGGGCTTTAAAGGTCAAAAACAACACCTTGAATTGGACCTGGAAACAAACTGGTAGCCAGTGCAGCTCTTTCAAAAGGGGAGTGATATGCTCCCACCAGGCAGCTCCAGACAAAAACCTGGCTGCCACATTCTGCACTAGCTGCAGTTTCTGGGTATTCTTCAAGGGCAGCTCCACATAGAGTATGTTATAGTAATCCAGCCGTGACGTGACTAAGGCATGGGTAACCGTGGCCAGATCTGCCTTCTCAAGAAAGGGACACAGCTGACGCACTAGCCGAAGCCGTGCAAAGGCACCCCTGGCCACTGCCTCCACCTGAGCTTCCAAAAACAGAGCCGGGTCCAGTAATACCCCCAAGCTGCGCACTTGCTCCTTCAAGGGGAGTGCAACCCCATCCAGAACTGGTAAAATCTCCTCATCCCGATTGGCTCTCCTATGGACCAACATTATCTCCATCTTATCCGGATTCAATCTCAGTTTATTAGCCCACATCCAACCCATCACAGCCTCCAGCCCCCAATTCAGGACATCCATTGCCTCCCTAGGATTAGGTGACAAGGAGAGATAGAGCTGAATGTCATCTGCATATTGCTGACAGCTCAGTCCAAATCCCTGGATGACCTCTCCCAGTGGTTTCATGTAGATGTTAAACAGCATGGAGGACAAAACCGAAACCTGCAGGACCCCACACGCCAATGGCCATGGGGCCGAGCAGTAGTCCCCCAGCACCACGTTCTGGACCCTCCCTCTAAGGAAGGACCAGAGCCACTCCAATGCCGTACCTCTGATTCCCACACTCAAGAGGCGGTCCAGAAGGATACGATTCTTCCTCCAGCATCGGTCTAGCCGTCGCCCAAGTTGTTTCATCGCCCTAAGCTCTGAGGAAAACCAAGGAGCAGATCAGGCTCCACCAAGCTGGAGAGGGCATTTAGGAGCAACCGTGTCAACAGCCCGGGCTTTATCCATTCCAGAGATTCACCAGGGCCTCGACAGGGTCACCAGGTCTGGACACTGGAAACTCCCCGAGGACCATCTGGAAACCAAGCGGATCTTATTTATTTGTTATTTCTCTGTGTGAACCACCCTGAGCCATTTTTGGAAGGGTGGTATAGAAATTGAATAAATAAATAATAAATAAATAAAATAAGCCTCCGGGGGCGGAGCATTCTAACCAGTCCACCACCCCTGCAGAGGGCAGACAGAGCAGTCAAACTAAACCCCACCAGATGATGATCTGTCCTTGACAAGGGAGTTATCTCAAACTCCCCCACCTCCAGATCATTTATTCCCTGGTCTGCAAAAACCAGATCCAGAGTGTGTCTTGCCATGTGGGTAGGGCCCGATACCAGCGGAGACAGGACCATGGTTGCCACGGAGGCCATGAAATCCTGAGCCGCACCTACTAGGGGGGCCTCAGCGTAGACATTGAAATCCCCCAAGACAATAAGTTGGGGGAGCCCATGGCCATCTCCAAGACCACCCCCATTAGCTCAGGTAGGAAGACTGAAGTGCAGTGGGGTGGTCGGTACACCAGCAGAATCCCCAACCTACCTCGGAGGCCCTACCTCGGAGGCCCACCATCAAGGACAAACACTCGAAATTCTGAGATTGCCTGACTGGGCACCTGGAAATGGGAAAGGTCTCTTGATAGATGACTGCAACGCCCCCTCCCCGACCCTCCAGGTGGGGCTGCTGCATGATCAGGAAACCTGGAGGACAGAGCTCAGAGAGATCAACCCTTCCCAGCTCATCCAACCAGGTCTCCATCACACATACCAGGTCAGCATGCTCATCCACAATCAAATCATGAATGAGAGATGTTTTTGCATTGACCTGGCATTCAACAACAGCACCCTAATCCTTAAGGGAGTGTTCTCATAGTTCCCAGGGGTCTCAGGGTTGGGAGAAGAGCTGCAAAAAGGAACAGGTCTCAATTGCCTGGACCGTTTTCCACTGTAATGGCCTGCCAAACTCCCACCTCCATATCTCCCTCTGCCCACTATTTGTGATATTGCTGCCCCCACACCATCTCCACTTTTCTGCTCCCCCAGACACATCCCCTCAGCCTGACCAAACACAGCTCCTCGGCTTAATAAAAACCAAATCCAGACTCATGCAGTCTCTCGTTCAAACTCTTGCTGGTTTCTTGATAGAAGAAAGGAAGATCCTCTGGGCCCCAGGCAGCTCGCCCCATAGCTGAGAGCCACAAGGATGAGAGCCCTTGTGCTCTTGCCCTTTGGCTCGCACCAAGAGGCTCGCACCCCTGGCTCAGCCTGCTCTATATAGCAGTAGCAGCACAGCCCCAGAGATGTCACACACCTGGGGAAAGGTGGGGCAGAGGCAAAAAAAAGCAGAGTCAGTACCCCACCCAAGCTGGTCTCACCTTGGTATAAGGTATGGGATACCTGGCTTGGCAGTAGTACATGCAAAAAGGATCTTGGGTTTTCACTCAATCACAAGCTGAACATGAGCTAGCAGTGTTCCTGCAAAAAAGGCTAATACAATCTTAGACTGCATTAATAGAATCGTGACATGGTTTCCATGACAAAAGAAGTAATAGTTTCACTTTGTTCTGCACTGGTTAGATCTCATCTGATGAGAAGACAGTCAACAAATTAGAATGGAGGCAGGCAAAAAAGGTAGCTAAGGGTCTGGGAAACAAGCCATATGAGGAAAGTTTGAAGGAACTGGGTATGTTTAGCCTGAAGAAGATAAGAGGGACATGAAATCATTATTATTCAAATACAGTACCTGAAGAGCTGTCTCATAGATAAGAACATAAGAGCAGCCCTGCTGGATCAGAATTGTATGCAGTACTCCAGGTGTGGCCGAATCATCGTTTTGTATAAGGGCATTATAATATTCGCTGTTTTATTTTCAATCCCCTTCCTAATGATCCCTAGTAGGGAATTGGCCTTTTTCACAGCTGCCGCACATTGAGTCGACACTTTCAACAAGCTGTGCACCATGACCCCATGATCCCTCTCCTGGTCAGTCACCAACAGCTCAGATCCCATCAGCGTATACTTGAACCTGGGGGTTTTCATCCCAATGTTCATCACTTTACACTTGCCAACACTGAACCGCATTTGCCACTTTGTCGCCCACTCACCCAGTTTGGAGAGATCGTTTTGGAGCTCCTACCAAAAAGAATTTGGTATCATCTGCAAATTAGGCCACCTCGCTGCTTACCCCTACTTCTAGCTCATTTATGAATAAATTAAAAAGCACTGGTCCCAGTACAGATCCCTGGGGGACCCCACTTCTTACTTCCCTCCATTGTGAAATCTCTCCATTTATACCTACCCTCTCTTTCCTCTCCTTCAACTAGATAGCAATCCACACATGTATTTGTCCCCTTATCAAATCTTGGCAAGTCCAGTATATAAAATTGCAGCCCAGTATATAAAACTGGACTGCAATGTTTTCTCAGGAGTCTTTGATGAGGAACTTTGCTGAAAGCTTTTTGGAAGTCCAGGTATACTATGTCAACTGGATCACCTTGATCCAAACACTTGTTGACACTCTCAAAGAACTCCAAAAGGTTAGTGAGGCAAGATTTACCTTTGCAGAAGCCATGCTGGTTCTCTTCAGCAGGGCCTGTTGTTCTATGTGCTTTACAATTTTATCCTTGTGAATGCTTTCCATCAATTTGCCTGGAACGGATGATAAGTTAACCGGCCTGTAATTTCTCAGATCGCCCCTGGATCCCTTTTTGAAAATCAGTGTTACATTTGCTACTTTCCAGTCCTCCAGTACAGAGCCTGATTACAGGGATAAGTTATATATTTTTGCATTTTAAATTTTTATTGGCTTTTACAATAACTTTACATTCAATTATTGAATTATTGACATTGAATTAATAAATAATAATAATAATAATAATAATAATAATAACATTCATTCATTTAATTATTGACTTCCCGCTTATCTATCTGCGCAGTTCACGTTAACTATACATATAAACCATTGCTATAATAGTTCAAAACATAGATACTCCACATTACTATTCAATTTTACCCAACCCAACCTGCTGTTATTACTATATTTCAAACCCTGCCGAAAAGTCCATATTAGAAAAATAGTTCTTTAAGTAAAAAATGGTTCCCAATCTTCACTGAAAGATTCAAAATTTTCATCCCTTATAAGTGCTGTAAGCTTTGCCATCTTTTATCAACCAGTCTTCTTTTGAGGGCATCTTAGTGTCTTTCCATTTCTGCGCATATACTATCCTAGCCACCGTGGTTGCATACATTAAAAATGTTAAATTTCTTCTGGAAAACTCTCCTTGGGTTATTCCCAGCAAGAAGAATTCTGGTCTCTTAGGAAATGTCATTTTAAAATTTTTCTTCAACTCATTATATATGACCCAGGGTTCCAGGGTTTTTTAGCTGTTTGAATTGTTGAGTTTGTTTTATTCTGTTTTATAGTTTGATTTTAACTGTTAACTTGTTTTAATTGTTTTTATTGTTCTGTAAACCACCCTGAGCCATTTTGGAAGGGCAGTATATAAATCTAATAAATAAATAAATCACATGTTGGTGATTCCCTTTTAAATGTTGAATGGCCATTACTGTCTGATCCAGTTGCAATGACAAACCATGCTATATCATTATGTACATGAGCTACAGTGAATCTCAGGCTTGCATATTCCCCTGCCTTCTTCAAACACAAAGGGAGGAAACCTGCTCTTGGCTTGGTATCTTGGTTTGTTAATTAACTAAACATTGGTTTGGACAATACTGCCTGACTGGTTTACTAAATCATATGCAGAGTAGCACATGCAGACACCTCTACTACCTGGCATGCCATTCCACCACCATACAATCATGTGGGAGGATGGACTGTCCAAATCGCTCTTGGCTGCACAATTTAAATACTATTTTCAAGATATATTTCAATTGCATGGTAAGGGGCAGTTTGGACATTTCACCCTCCCAAGTGACCATGCATCAATGGGACATCATGCAAGGGGAAGCAGGGCAACACATGTGCACTTGTTTGTGTGTCTGGGCAGCCTGGTCCCATCATTTGTAGAAAGCACCCTATTCAGACAAAAAGGGAAACTGTTGTTTGTTACAAACAAACCATGGCTGGAAGCTTTAGGCTTCTTCCCCTTGTGATTCGAGGAGGAAAGCAAAGGCTGCACATAAGCCCAAGAGTTGCTGTGGCTCCTACATGTTATATGTCATTATATAGCAAACCACTTTGTCATTACATCTGAATCTGGTCAATAATTGGTCAAAATTCATACACTATCCCAATCACCCCACCAGTTATTCAATAAAAAATGATTTTAATTTTTTATTTTATTTTAATGTTAACCACCCTAATCAAATCAATTAATCAATCAATAAAATCCTCATGTGAACCCATATCGCTCAGCGATGAAATAACAAAGTCATGAATATTTTAAATGCATAATAAAATTAAGCTTTTAAGTTTTCTTTCCACGGTAGAGTTGAGGGGGGAAATTCTAATTTTTATTCTGCTACTCATTTTTGGGGACGTCACCTCCTCTCTCTAGCTCTAGTGTGTCTCTGTGGCCCAGTGGTAACTCTCTGTGACATTATTAGGAGAGAACATATTTTCTATTTTCAGGAACACTTGGGATTCTAGAAGTGGAAGGCTTTTGATGTTCATATTGAGTATTAATAATCATTTGACATAAATGAGTCAGAAATAGGGAAAGCAGGGGGACTCAAGTCCTTGTAATACCTGATATTACTGTCAGAGACTTCTACTGTCACAGAAAGCCAGGTTTAGGCCACTTAAAATGTAGAATAATAGGCATCTCTCAAGTCAAAACAAAGGTGACTGAATTTCTTTGCATCTAATTTCACAGCAGCAGCAAACTGCTGGGACAATCTGTTATTAATTGATTTGTGCTCGGTAAACATTTGCATACAAATGATGGAAACTTTACAAAACACACATCTTATGTTGGCTTTATGTTTCCAGAATGATAGGACCAAATAAGATATTTCTTGCTTCCAGTATTATATGGGTGACATTGTTGTGGCTATTGGTTTGGGAAGGGTTATTCCCTCCACCTCACATACCACCAAAGATCTTGTGTCTTTCCTCCCCTTTTCTAGGAAACGGCAAATCAGAAGCAGAATGCTTGATGGGGTGATCAATGCAATTTTCATATTGGGTGTAAAGGACATTTAAAATTCCTGCTCATGGCAGGTTCCTGACTCTGACAAGCTGGATTTGTGCATATACCATACAAAACTAAGCTTTCTGCATGACATTGCAAATGTTGCTTATAGCTATGTAAAAGCTGAATCCTTTGCCTGACACTGAATGCACATACTTGGCTGGGAGTTGGGAGCCAGCATGTCAAGGATTTCCCCATAGCTACCATGGGCTAAAGTGGTGTAACTGATCAATGCATCATCTATTGTGAAGGAAGTTCCCCTTCCCATTAGGTTGGCTGGAATGTCATAGGCTTGTTTGGGGTGGATATGCACCTTCCCCTCTGTGCTTTGTGCAAATGCTAGGGCAGAGGGGAGAAATAAGATTTATGAATCAGCCTCGTGACATGTAATCTTATTCTTGAGATAGTACATGGGGAGAATTAAAGGTGTAATGTCTTTTCTCATCCTCCTGAAATCTAAATTGTGATCTTTCAACAGAAATAGTTTGTATGATGTGGATGAAGTCACCTGAATGGAAGCACATCACAGTTATAATATTATTGGTATGTGGCTAGCTTTGAACCAGTACAAATAGCTGAATCAGCTTTACTGGCCCATGGAGACCTTAAAAAAAAAATCTGGCTCTCCCACAGTGTTAGGTACTGTGTATATCAAAATAAATTAGTATGTACTTGCAATATGTATTTGCTGCCTCCACCTTCCTTGAATGAGTCTTTCTCTTTAATTGGTTAATTAATTTATTTTTGGCATTTATATATCACTTTTCAGGTGAACCTCCCAAAACAGTTTACATAAAACTTCAATAAATAACCATACATCAAGCAACATGATATATCTGACATTGATATATTTGTTGGAGAAAGCACTTCCTATGGAGCAACTATAGTCCTTAACTGTTTATGTTCTTCAGAAAAGGAAGTCAGAGGAAAGGGGAATCCAAGCAAATCTGTTAGTACTACATTAGGGCAAATGCTGGAGTGACCTCTGTGGAATAAGAACTTTCAACAACTCAACAGAACTTTGAGCAATGAAGGCAAATGGTATTAAGCAACTGACAAGCTAAATACTGCATATTTCCTCCTTCCACTACCCAATTCCATTAGAGTACACAGAATAAGAACATAAGAACAGGCCTGCTGGATCAAGGCCTATCTAGTCCAGCATCCTTTTTCAAACAGTGGCCCACCAAATGCCTCTGGGAAGCCCACAGGCAAGAGGTGAGGCCATGCCCTCTCTCTTGCGGTTGTTCCCCTGCAACTGAGAGGCTCCGTGCCTTTGAGGCTGGAAGTGGCCTATAGCCACCAGCCTAGTAGCCTTTGATAGACCGGTCCTCCATGAATTTGTCTAAGCCTCTTCTAAAACCATCCAAAATAGTGGCCATCACCACATCCCATAGCAAAGAATTCCATAGAATAATTATGCACTGTGTTAAAAAGTACTTCCTCTTGTCAGTCCTAATTTTCCTAACCTTCAGTATAATGGGATGACCCCTGGTTCTAGTGTTGTGAGAGAGGAAGAAAAAATTATATCTGTCCACTCTCTTTACTCCATGCATAATTTTATACACATCGATCATTTCTCCCCTCAGTCACCTCTTTTCCGAGGTAAAGAGCCCCAGATGCTGTAGCTTAGCCTCATAAGGTGCTCCAAGCACCTGATCATCTTGGTTGCCCTCTTCTGTACCTTTTAAAGTTCTACAATAATCTTCTTAAGATACGGTGACCAGAACGGTACACAGTACTCCAAATATGACTGCGCCATAGATTTGTATAAAGGCATTTCGATATTAGCATTTTTATTTTCGATCCCATTCCTACTGATCCCTAGGCCTTTTTATTACCACTGCTGCACACTCAGTCAACACTTTCAACAAACTGTTTGCCATGACCCCAAGATATCTCTCCTGGTCAGTCACTAACAGCTCAGATCCCATCAGTGTATATGTGAAGGTGGGGCTTTTTGCCCCAATATGCATCACTTACTTGCCAACATTGAACCACATTTGTCATTATGTTGCCCACTCTCCCAGTTTGGAGAGACCTTTTTGGAGCTCCTCAGATTGTGATTTCATTACCCTAGTTTTGGATTTCACTGCCCTAAATAGTTTAGTGTCATCTGCAAATTTGGTCACTTCGCTGCTTACCCCAACTTCTAGATCATTTATGAACAAGTTAAAGAGCTGGTCCCAGTACCGATCTCTGGGAGACCCTACTTCTTACTTCCGTCCATTGCAAAAACTGTCCATTTTTTTCCTACCCTCTGTTTCCTGTCCCTCAGCCAGTTACTGAACCACAAATTAGCCTGTCCCCTTATCCCATGACCGCTAAGTTTACTCAAGAGCCTTTGGTGGTGAACTTTGTCAAAAGCTTTTTAGAACTCCAAGAATACTATGTCAATTGGATCACCTTTATCCACATGCCTGTTGACACTCTCAAAGAACTCCAAAAGGTTAGTGAGGCAAGACTTGCCCTTGCAGAAACCAGGCTGGTTCTCCTTCAGCAGGCCTGATCTCTTAAACTTTTAACAATTTTGTCCTTAAGTATGCTTTCCATCCATTTACCCGGCACCAAAATTAAGCTAACTGGCCTATAATTTCCCATACCCCACCCCCTGATCCCTTTTTGAAAATTGGAGTTACATTAGCTACTTCCCAGTCCTCTGGCACAGAGCCTGATTGTAGGGACAACTTACATATTCTTGCTAGGAGATCAGCAATTTCACATTCAGAACTCTTGGGTCGATCCCATCTGGCCATGGCGATTTGTTGATTTTTAGTTTTTCAAGGCAGTTCAGAACATCTTCCCTCATCACCTCCTTGGCCCATTTCTTCAGCCTCTAAACCTCAAAAGCTCAGTCCCGGAGAGGGTATATGGTCAGTATCCTCCACTGTGAAGACAGATGCAAGAATTCATTGAGCTTCTCTGCAATCTCCTTATCCTCCTTAATAATCTCTTTCACACCCTTATTATCTAAGGGTCCAACCATGTCCTCGTCAGGTTTTCTGCTTCTGATATATTTAAAGAAGTTTTTGTTATTGCCCTTGACACTTCTAGCTATATGCTCTGCAAACTCTCTTTTTGCATCCCTTATTGTCTCTTTGCATTTTATGTTGCTTTCTGTTCTCTTCATTTGGGCAGGGCTTCCATTTTCTGAAGGAAGTCTTCTTCCCTCTTATAGCTCCCTGACTCTTCTTGTTAACCACACTGAGGTCCTCCTGAATTTGGTGGTAACTTTCCTCCTTCTTGGTATACATTCCAACTGTGCTTCTAATACTGTGGTTTTAAATAAGTTCCATACTTTCTGGAGTGATTTGACCCTCCTGACTTGCCCTTTCAGCTTCCTCTTTACCAGTCTCCTCATTTTTTTTTAGAAGTAATTAACAGAAACAATTTGCCTTTTGTTTATGAAAATTAATAAATAAGGTGGAAGCAGCTGAATAGCCCACTAATTGGTTTTGAGTTGCAGGGAATTGGTTTGGTGTGCTTGACAATGCAATCCAACTTGCGCAAACATATGGTACTTCAGTTCACATAGGTACTTCAGTGTTGGCTCCAATCCTCTACACTAAAATATCAAGCACAGTAATAAGATAATTAGCACTGAGGATCATTTCACCTGCTTCACTATATACAGTATTCTGAGTGTGGGGAGTCATTCAAAGTAAATGAGAAATAAACCCTTGGCTTTATATAGAATCAGCATGTAATCAATTTACTCTGGTTACAGGCAATTTCACATGTTACAGCAGTAGTTTCGCATGACCCTCAAGGACATATTTTTGTGTTGTAAGGTGGACATCAAAGGGAAGGGGAAATTGATGAAAATCAATTGGTTCCCCTGCTCATGTAATAAACCATTAGTTTATAAGGCACCAGTCCAGTGCTAGTCTGGATGTCAGCCACTTGATTTTTGTATTTGCATCTTTTCCAAAGGTTGCTACTCCTATAGTGTGGAGGTTTATTGGATGGAGTCTTGTTGTCCTACAAGTCTTGTTGTCCTTACATTGAACTAAGCATCTTTGTCATCACCATGTGTGTGTTCAGGTCATCTTGAGGTCACAATAGAAGCATCAGCACCAGTGTTTAATTTCAACATTCATCAATATTGGGCTGTAGGGGGCTGTTCACATGACCAGCCCTACTTGGGCTTGGGCAGCCTTACTCGGGTAGGGCTGGTCATGTGGAGTGTTGGGAGGAGGACTGATTCTAGCACTGCCCCACCAGGTAGCCTAGGTTATCTTGATTGATTGATTGATTGAGTGACGTCAACTCGGTGTCAACTCTAAGCAACCACATAGATAGCCAGGATTATCTGTCATCCACTTGGCCTTTAAGGTTTTTCAGTGGTGCATTCATTGCTGTCATAATCGAATCCATCCACTTTGCTGCTGGTCATCCTCTTCTTCTCTTTCCTTCAACTTTCCCCAGCATTATAGACTTCTCAAGGGAGCTGGGTCTTCGCATAATGTGTCCAAAGTATGATAGTTTGAGCCTGGTCATTTGTGCCTCAAATGAAAATTCTGGATTGATTTGTTCTATGATCAATTTGTTTGTTTTCCTGGCTGTCTATGGTATCCTCAAAAGTCTTCTCCAGCACCAAAGTTCAAAAGCATCAATACTCCTTCTATCCAGCTTCTTCAAAGTCCAGTTTTCACATCCGTAGAGTGTCACGGGAAAAACCATTGTCTGAATGATTCTAATCTTTGTAGGTATAGACACATTGCAGATCCTTGACTGCTGGATCCTTTACTGTTGATGGTTGATCCTAAAAGGCAGAAGCTATCCACTACTACAATGTCTTCATTATCAATGTTGAGGCTGGTTGCTGTACCTGTTGTCATTAGTTTAGTCTTCTTTACATTTAGTTGTAGTCCCATTTTTTCACTGTGCTCCTTGACTTTCATTACTAAAGCTAGCAGATCATCCACATTCTCAGCTATCAGAGTGGTGTTTCTTCCTCCAACTTTAAAACCACGCTCATATTTTTAGGAGAAAATATACAGCCTTGTTGTACTCCTTTGCCAATCTGGAACCAGTCTGTTTCACCATGTTCCATCTGGACTGTGGATTCCTGTCCTATGTATAGGTCGCTCATGAGAACAAAGGGATCTTCTGGGATGCCAATTTTCCTAAGGATATTCCACAACTTGACATGGTCGATGCAATCAAAGGTTTTTCTGTGGTCAATAAAGCACATATTGACTTCTTTTTGGTATTCTTTGGCTTTCTCAATTATCCAGTGTGCATCAGCACTGATGTCTTTTGTTCCTCAGCCTTTTCTGAAACCAGCTTGAACATCCAGCATTTCTGTTTCCACATAGGGCTCTAATCTGCATTGGATGATCCTGAGCATTATTTTGCAAGCATGTGAAATTAAATATATTGTGCAACAGCTTGCTCAATCTGTTAAGTCTCCTTTCTTTGGTATAGGTATGTAGACTGTCCTCTTCCAATCTGTTGGAAGAACAATGTCATACTCCAAATTTGCTGGCATAGTTTGGTTAGAGCCTTGACTGATTCGTCTTCTGTTGCCTGCCATATTTCTGTAGCTATTCCATCAATTCCTGTAGCCTTCTGACTTGGTAATGACCAGAATGCTGATTTAACTTCATCTTCCTGTACTAGAGGTTCTTGCAAGTAGGGAATATCTTCTAGAGTATCTTGGATGTTGATGCCCCTGCTGTACAAATTTTCAGTATACTCCTTCCCTATTGGATCTTCTCTGAATACTATCTGTACTTTGGCATCCCTTAAGATTCCAATTTGAGGTTGGAAATTCCTTCTGAGTTCAGAGATTTTTTGGGAAAATTTCCTTGTTTTTCCTTGTCTATTTCCATCCTCAAGATCTTTACAGAGGTCATTGTAGTACTGCTCCTTGTCTCTTCTAACAGCTTTCTGGAATTCCCTATGAAGTTCCTTCATGAGGTCTTTATCTTTCTTGACTTTGGCTTCTCTCCTCTTCTTGGCAATTTCCACTGTCTGTTCCGACACCCATTTGCTTTCTTCTGTTTCTTGGTCTTTGGCAGTCTCTTTTCACATCTGTTCTTAACAACTTCTTTGATTTCATTCCACAGTTCCTCTGGTTCCGTATCAATGAGGATCAGAACTTCAAAGCGGTTCCTGATAGTCTCCTTGAAAATGGTGGGTACATTCTCAAGATCATATCGCGGAAATTGGATAGCTTTATTAGTCCGGGTTATCTAGACTGGGTGAGATAAACTGAGGTAGAAGAGTGTGAGCACACCCTTCTACCCCACTCCCCAGTTGTGTGGCTGCTCAGTCTGCCCACAGCCCAAGCAGCCAAAGAGTCAGGTGGCAGGAGTGCCTGGCAGCAGGGGAAACCCCTGTGCCCTAGCGCAGTGCATTGTGGGATGCTGGAGGACTTCCTCCTCCCCTGTGTGCCTCCCAAGTGGCAGAGCCCTCAGTAAAGTAGTGATTGTGTTGGGGGAGGCAGATAGGAACCTGCCTCCCTACCAGCCCTCCTTGACCCTGGGTAAGTTGGTTGTGTGAACAATGTTTAGGAGCTGAAATCTGTTAACCTGGCAAACTCTGAACAGCTCAGTCATTCAACATATCAACTGAACAAAAGAAAACAAGTAGGACATCAAAGCTCTTTCAGACTCCGGGATATAAGCATGAGTGGATATTTTCATTCACTCACTCACTCATTCATTCATTCAGTTAGAGTTAGATATGGAATAATATGCTGCCTTTTATTTTTTAAAAAAATCACAAGGTGGTGTACAAAACAAAACTTACATAGAACAATAATTTAAACAACAATTAAAAACACCACAGTACAAACAATCAAATACAGTCAGTAGCAGCAAAGGTTGTACAACATGACCTTCTCAGGTTCCAAAGTTTGGGCAGCAAAATAATCTTTACACAACTCCTGAAGTGAGCAAAGAGGTTAAACTTCCCTGGGGAGAGAATTCCAAAGTCTGGAGGCAACAACTGAGAAGCTCTTATCTTGAGTACCCAACAACTGGACCTCTAAACATCACTATGTGGTGTTTATGCAGTGCCACCTCTGACAATCTTAATGGGCATGTGGGCACATTAACCACATTTGACAGTCATTCAGATAACTACGTCCCAAACTCTTAAGGGCTCTGAAGGTTACAATCAGCACCTTGAACTGAACCCTGTCCAGGATGGGAGAAATATGTTTCTAGTAAGCAGCTCCAGAAAGGATCCTAGCTGCTGAATTTTGCACCAACTAGCTGGTTTCTGGACATTCTTCAAGGGCAGCCACACATAGAATGCACTGCAGTGATCCAAACATGACATGAGTAAGGCCTGGGTGACTTTGGCCACATCACTCTTTTCAAGAAAGGAGTGCAGCTGGTGCACAGGCCAAAGCATCTGGTGGGCCACTGTGTGAAACAGGATGCTGGACTAGATGGGCCTTGGGCCTGATCCAGCTGGGCTGTTCTTATGTTCTTAAAGCTGTGCAAAGGCAGTCCTGGCTACAGCCATTACTGGGCAACCCAAAGTGGCACTGGATCCATCAGCAACCCCCTCCCCCTGCACCTAGGCACTTATTCTTTCAGAAGGCGTGTAACCAAAACTAGAACAGGTTGGATCTGCTCACCCTCATTGACATTTTCCAATAGCACCAATTGCATTGAGTCACATTGCTTATTAGATAGGGAGAAAAATGTTCCTACCTGGCAGCATTGCTTCAAAACAGCATGAAGGTAATGGTGATGTAGAATGCACTGCATTGGAGGTAGAGGATATCTTGATTAAGTCAGCATTCCAGTGTGATGAATACATCAGTCATCTGTGATTCTTAATGCAAAATTTACCCACTTGGCTTTTGTTTCTTAGGAGAAATAACTCATGATAACAAAAGCATGGGAAATACATCTATGATAACTTCCAGCTAGGGGTATGCGGTTCCGCTGGTTTGACAGGCATACTGGACATAATATGCCATCTTTCAGAGCAGGGGCGTAACAAGCCCATGGCAGCCTGTGTCCCCCCCCCCCCCGCCACTACATGTTCATGGGGGCTGGTACTAGCCCCTCCACACTGCCCCCTGCCTTGACTTGCCTTACTGTGCCACGTGCTGCCTACGTCCTCCTCCTCCTCCTCCTCCTCCTCCTCCTCTTCCTCTTGCCACCACTGCCATTACATTCACCACTGTTTCAGGGTGAGTGGGGCGGGGGATGCCATGTGCCTCTTGTGCAAGCAACAGAGGACACGCTCTGTAATGAATGTGTTCTGTAATAAATATCAAAGATACACATGGGGTCGTTGAATTTGGTCTGTTTACCAGATCATTTTCTACCTTGCCCATATAGGTGCTGGTGGATGGATCAGACATAAGACCCCACTTAAACTAGAAACCCACTGAAGGGACCACCAGGTTTTCAAAATGCCTTGCCTCAGTTAATGCTTCTGAGAATGGCAGTCATAGCATGTTGCTTCTGTGTTGAGGCTTATATTATATGATATTATATGTGAGAATAAAAGACTTTTAATTAGCACTTTTAAATCCCATTAATAACTCTGAGAGACCATTAAGCATGTGTATTCTGTATTTTAAATCCATGGTTCTTAAACAAAACAAAACAAAAAATAAAAAACATTTGGCCAAATAGGAATCATATCCAATTTTTACCAGGAACAAATGGCTTGCAATGACAACAGTGGTAGTGCTAATATCTGATTGTATAGATAGCAGAGCTGTGTGGATAAAGGCAGCATAACCTGAAAGACCATCCTGATGGAGCAGATGCTTGGTTAACAAGTAAACAGCATCTTCTTAATGAATATTGATGCTCCATTATTTATTACTCTGTAATGAAGAAACAGCATACCAGGGCCAGAAGGAAATGTTAAATGGATGGTGAGGGAACAGGCTCTGTCTGTCCAAAACATTGTGTGGGGCTAGCCACTGGGAGAACCCAAAGAAGATGCTTTGTGTGCTGCTGCCAGAGATTCTGCCTTAATTTACAGCAACATATTTTCTTGCTCTGTTGCCAGCGGGGTGTCAGTGAATGATATAAAAATTCAATTTGAATTCCCATCTATGTACTGCCTGAAAAACTACTTGATTCAGCATCTACTCAAAAGGAGAGTACCACAATTGAGATGAAATACTCTCGCGCTTTCCTTTAGAAAGGCTATCTTCATTTGCCTTACTGGAAACATTATTATTATTTTGTTTTTGCTCTTTGGTGTGATTCTTTTTTTCTGCCTTGCACTTTTTATTTCCAAGTAGAACAGAAACAGGAAACAAACCCCAACAGTTACTGATGCTGCCTTGTATACAGAAGCAGGAAAGCAGAGGCATAGGATCTGTAGGAGAAAAAACACATTGCTGAAAGTGCTCTTTGGGTTATAGGATGCAAGAGTTTCTGTTAGTGGGTAACTCTCCATGGAAACTGTTTGAATTATGTCTCGTTTGCTACATTGAGGCCCAGGCTCAGAATATTATGAGAGTAGGAGGAAAACATTTTCTCAAAGCTGCTTCTTGCATAATGACTTGGCTAGAGAAACTGAAAAGGTTGCTTGCCACTATTATAAGCTATTATTATTATTATTATTATTATACATTTTATAACCTGCACTTCCTCCAAGGAGCCCAGAGAGGTGTACTACATACTTAGGTTTCTCCTCACAACAACCCTGTGGAGTAGATTAGGCTGAGAGAAAAGTGACTGGCCCAGAGTCACCCAGCTAGTATCATGGCTGAATGGGGATTTGAACTCAAGTCTCCCCAGTCCTAGTCCAGCACTCTAACCACTACACCACGCTGGCTCATGGTCACAGTCCTGCCAAAATGTACATGGTATAAGAAAGATGCAAATCCTGTAAATACTGACATGTTATCTCAAGAAGTAATGGAAGGCAAAGTTCTCATTGAGTCCACAGGGTTACACTAGGTGGGTACCTAGAACGACTCAACAGCACTTGCTCAATATTACTCCTGTTAAACCTGTGTGCTTGCATTTATTCAACTGCTAGAAACTTGAAATCCCAAACTGCATGCTTATGGTTCAAAAGGTGGTGGATGGACCCATGGAACTTCTATGACCCACATTTGATTATGTTCCTATGTTGAGAATTTTGAACCTTCAGCATCTCACATTTTACCTTTAGAAATAACATCATGAACAGCATTGTTTAATACTACTTCTGCAAAGTAGGACCCATTAATATGACAAGCTGCATTTTTGTTCTCCTGTAAAATCTTCTCCTGATGTTTTCCACTCTTGTGGTTTCTTCAGTTTCTGCCGACTGCTCTTGATGCCATTGGCTGATTTCCTCTTATGTGACAATGGGGTTCTGAGCAGTCACAGCTCACCTGGCTGCCATTGGCTTAGTTGCTTTGATGTCACCAAGGCCTTTGTAGCCCCCTTGGGCCATGAAACTCATGCTCCAGAAAACCTGGGAGAGTTTTCAAAAAGCATCTTCTTCTAAAGCAAATGAAAATAAACATTGCCTAAATGCTAAGGACTTTCAAAGTGTATACAACGGTTGATTGGTTTAGTCATTTCAGAGCCTTTCAAGCAGGCAACACTCATGTATGATATATAATATTCACATTTCATTTGTTCATCCATTGCCTGTTATCTATATGATCTGATATCATGTTAGATACATCTTCCTTCCCAAATCCAAGTTTTGAGCCCTGGTCTTTGAAACAGTATGAAAATTTCATTTCATTTCATTTCATTGATCTGTAACCTACTTTTCTTTTCAAAAGAAAACTCAAAGCAGCTATTTTGTTAGATTTTTACCTGGCGAGGAAAATGAAATCCCACTGGTACCCCTTTGGGTCAACAGGAGTGCTCTTCCATCATTAGTCTCTGCTGCTCTTCCCCTAATTTCCATCAGCAATTGAAAAGTGTGTTGCATAGTTTGATGTGGGGAAATGTTTCAAAGCTGGTTTGTAGAACTGTAACTGAGATGACAATGAAACCCAATGACAATGAACCCCCAAAGAGGATAATAGTATCCTGTGCAGATTAAAGGCTGAAGGGGGAGGCAATCAAAACAAATTATAGAGGCATTATTGAATGAATGGTCACTAGATTGGGAATGTACCATATACTAGAAAAGATACTCTAGAACTCTGCCTGTAGTAAGTTGGTAGATGCTATAAATGACTAACTGTAAGTAGCTGCTGACATCAGAACTGATGCTACTGCCTTATGCCCCTAAAGTAAAGCATGCCACAACAACCCATTACTAAACATAATCCTACCACAGTGAGAAAATAGAAGCGTGGGGTGAATAGTGCCAAGGGTGGAGTTCTGAAAGGAATATAAGCCTGTGACACATTTAATCAGATGATTTAGGTTTTCTCTCTCCGCTATTCTGTTTGGGCAAGTTCCAGAAGGTGAGGATTAAAAGCATATATCTTGAGAAGGGAAGCATCTTGTAGTTGCCTAGATCTTTAGGCAAATGGACAAAGGTGGTTGCTCAAGAAAGCCCTGGAAATGAAACTCTCTTCTGTTACTTCATACTTCATGAGCATTGCTGTAATGAAAGCAGAAGCTGTATTCAGGATAACATCAAAGGCAGTTTTTCTCTGAGCCAAGGCTTTAAAAATCTTACTTTCTAATTCCATTAGATATGGTCCTTCCAGAAATCAAACCACTTTCTAACTGGTTCTACATCCATAAGAAAGGACAGGCTAGCAATGGAATTTTGACAATGACTTTGTATGCTTGTGTACTTTGTGTTGCTATAAGTCACACTGGCCTGCTCACTGAAGAGGTGATTCCATAAATGGGGTGCAACTACCAAAAAGGACCTCTCCTTAGTAGCCCCTGCCAAACAAGGTGAGACGGATGGCTACTAGGGTGAGGACCTTTTTGGTGGTTTCACCATGTTTATGGAATCGCCTCTCCAATGAAGTTCACTTGGCTTCATCACTTTGTTCTTTTAGATGCCAAGTAAGGACCTTTTTATTTATTCAGGCCTTTTAAATTTTAAATTATGATCTGATTTTAACTGATTTTTTTTTTAAAAAACTTTTAAATTGTTTTGTATTGTATTTTGTATTTTCTCCCCCTGCCCTTTTTTGTGTGTCTGTTATGACTGTGTTGTGTGTTTTTAATCTCATGTTTTAATGCTGTGTTGTGAGCCACCCAGAAAACAATTTGTTATGGGGCGGCTAACAAATTTGTTTGTTTGTTTTATTCACACAGTCAGACAGGTGTTATTGACTGGTTTGTTTTATCCAGACATCGAGTCCTTCCCAAGGACCTGGGATGGATGGATTTTATTGTCAATGTTGTTGCTGTTGTTATAGATATCATTGAAGAATATAGGCTGTTCCCAGTAAAGTTGCTTTTTGTAATTGGCTGGTGGTGATTTCTGTGGCCCCTGTGGTGTTGAGGTGCTCTTCAAGGTCTTTTGGAACTGCACCCAGGGTGCCAATTACCACTGGGATTATTTTGGTCTTTTTCTGCCACAGCCTTTCAATTTCAATTTGTAGATCTTTGTATTTTGTTATTTTATTATTATTATTTTACACAGTCAGACAGGTGTTATTGACTGGTTTGTTTTATCCAGACATCGAGTCCTTCCCAAGGACCTGGGATGCCAGAATTTTATTGTCAATGTTGTTGCTGCTGTCATAGATATCGTCGCAGAATATAGGCTGTTCCCAGTAAAGCTGCTTTTTGTAATTGGCTGATGGTGATTTCTGTGGCCCCTATGGTGTTGAGGTGTTCTTCAAGGTCTTTTGGAACTGCACCCAGGGCGCCAATTACCACTGGGATTATTTTGGTCTTTTTCTGCCACAGCCTTTCAATTTCAATTTGTAGATCTTTATATTTTGTGATTTTTTCTATTTCTTTTTCTTCTATTCTGCTATCCCCTGGTATTGCTATGTCGATTATTTTGACTTGTTTTTCTTTCTTCTTGACTACAGTTATATCTGGTGTATTGTGTGGCAGATGTTTGTCTCTTTGTAGTCGGAAGTCCCATAATATTTTTAAATCTTCATTTTCTACCACTTTTTCAATTTTATGGTGCCACCAATCTTTGGCTACAGGTAGCTTGTATTTTTTGCAGATTTTCCAGTGTATCATCACTGCTACCTTGTCATGCCTTTGTTTGTAGTCAGTCTGTGCGATCTTTTTACAACAGCTGATTAGGTGGTCCACTGTTTCATCTGCTTCTTTACAAAGGCGGCACTTGCTGTTTGTGGTTGATTTTTCGACTTTTGCTCTTATTGCATTTGTTCTTAGTGCCTGTTCTTGTGCAGCCAGTATTAAACCCTATGTTTCTTTCTTGGCTTAAGAAGTTGCCATTCTTAAGCCATTGCCAGGTCTTGGTGATGTCTGATTTTCCACTTATATTGTGCCTATATTGACCATGCAGTGGCTTCTTTTTCCATTTTTCTGCTCGGTTCTTGACTTGTTCTTTCTTGTAGGCCTGCTTTGTTTCATTGGTGTTGAATAGTTTCACATTATTGACCATTTTAAGTGCATCTTCTTCACTGTCCTTGATATATTCTTCAAGGCCTCTTTTCTCCTCCTCTACTGTTTGATGGACTTGCAGCATTCCACCTGAGCTGCGAGGGAGGTATAGCCTATCTACATCACTGCGGGGGTGCAGAGCATGATTGATGGTCATGATTTTCCTGGTCTTACGATCTAGCGTCTCTAGCTCTGCCTGGGTCCAGTCTATTATTCCTGCAGTGTATCTGATAACAGGTATAGCCCAGGTGTTTATGGCTTGTATGGTGTTCCCGCCATTGAGTTTTGACGTTAGGATTTTTCTAACTCTCCTGATGTATTCACTTCCTATTTTTCTTTTAACTTCAGTGTGTGCGATGTTATCAGCCTGGAGAATGCCCAAGTATTTGTAAAGTTCTTTCTCTTCCAGGTTCTTGATCTTGCTTCCATTGGGCAGTTCTATTCCTTCTGTTTTTCTTATTTTCCCTGTGTTCATTATTAATGCAGCACACTTGTCTAGTCCAAACTCCATTGCTATATCGCTACTGAATATATGGACAGTGTTTAGCAGTGATTCGATTTCTGACTGGGACTTTCCATACAACTTCAGATTGTCCATGTACAGCAGATGGTTGATTTGACTTGATGTTTTAGATGTTTGGTATCCGAGGCCTGTTTTGTTTAGTATTTGTGAAAGTGGGGTCATGGCGATCACAAAGGGGATAGTGAGTCCCCTTGGAAAATGTCTCTTCTAATCTAACCTGTCCAAGTATCTCACCATTGATTGTTAACTGTGTACTCCACATGCTCATTGCTTTTTAAATAAATATCTGAATATTTTTGCTGACACCAGTTGTTTCTAAACATTTTAGTATCCATGTGTGAGGCAATGAATCGAAGGCTTTCTTGTAATCAATCCATGCAACGCTTAGATTGGTTTTTCTTCTCTTGCAATTTTCTAAAATCATTTTGTCAATCAGCAGCTGGTCTTTTGTGCCTCTAGTATTTGGGCAATTTCCTTTCTGTTCAGCTGGAAGCTGTTTGTTAGTTAATAAGTGTTGCATCACTTCATCTGCTATTATTCCAGTTAATAATTTGAACATGGTTTTTTATTATTATTATTATTATTATTATTATTATTATTATTATTAGCCAAGTTTGCTCAGACCCATGTCCTATGCACATATTCTTCTTTGATTGCATATTCATAGGTCAAAACATCAACTTGCTCAGGAACCATATATGTTGAAGACAGTGGGAATTACTCAGTTCTAGGAGAAAGCCTGTCCCTCTATTAGGCAGGGAAAAGGCACCTAGACTCTGCTAGATGGGGAAGCAGGTGGATAGCTGCCTGGTAGAGTGAACCCAGAATTACTATCACCAAACTAGCAAGCACATGTAACTTCATATCAGGTCTGGATTGTGAAGCATCATCTTAAAGTACCTCAGAGAGACGGGATAAATGGAAAAGGACTTTTCCAAAGAAATAACATTGTATTTAAAAAGCAAAGCACAGCAACCACTTGTTTAGGCCAAATGATTGTAGCAAGGCTGAAGTTTGCTCGGGGGGGGGGGGAGAAAGGGGAAGCAGAAGCTGAGATAAATCACCTAGTTTGCAGTGAAAATGAACATGAAAAGGTAGGCAGGAGGAGGCACTTGGGAGAGAGGGAGGGAAAGGCAATTATATACCTCTTAGTCTTCTGTCTTGAGAACGATATAGGGGATGAATCCTGGATGGGGCTCCACACTACAGTTCTGTTCATTACTCCAGGGGCAAGGAGGAAGTGAGACTGCTTGACTGGCATCCTGGAGAATGAACCTAAGGAAGGGAGATGCATGGATTCCATGCCATAGTATCGCCTACTACTGCAAAGCTGAGGAAGTTTCCAGTTATTCCAAGCGGCTGTGTGGTGGGTGGGCATTATGATACTGTTTAATAAAGAAGGCCACAGTCGAGTAGAACCAGTATTGAACCTTCAATAAGGGTTCTTGTACAGTATTCTCACTACCCCCCATCACACCTCTGCTTTATAACAGGGCTCTTAACAGCTTTTATATTGAGCAGAGTTTGCATAGGTATGTATTGTTGTGCTACTGGTTCTACTTGACTATGGCCTTCTTTATTAAACAGTATCATGACTGCTTGTGCTAGTGAGGATTCATTTCAATATGCCTGTCTGCTTTCAATGTTTTCCCCACCCAGAAAGCTGAGGAAACGGAAAGAAGATGGCTCTGCCCTCCTGCAGCTTAAGCCTATTAGATCTACTCCTGTACTCTGGTGCAGCAGAAAACAAGTCTTTACCCTCTACCAAAATGGAGGAAAGGTACCATCAAGATTGGGAGGATGCCAGCATGGCTAACAGGTAAAGACAAGGAAGTGATAAAGGGGAAGAAGACTTCCTTCAGAATTGGAAGGCCAGCCCAAATGAAGAGAACAGAAAGGAGCACAAACTCTGGCAAAAGAAATGCAAGCTGACAATAAGGGAGGCGAAAAGAGAGTTTGAGGAACATTTAGCTAAAAGCATCAAGGGGAATAACAAAAACTTCTTTAAATACATCGGATGCAGGAAACTTGCCAGGGGGGCAGTTGGACTGTTAGACAATGAGGGAGTGAAAAGGATTATTAAGGGGGATATGGAGTTTGCGGAGAAGCTAAATGAGTTCTTTCCATCTGTCTTCATGGCAGAGGATACTAAGTGTATACCTGTTCCTGAACCGGTGACAAGAGATAATGTTCTAAACTGTCTGAAAAAATGAAAAAAACTAGCAAATCTTCAGGGCCAGACAGCATCCATCCAAGGGTCCTTAAAGAACTCAAATGTGAAATTGCCGACCTCCTCACAAAAAACACATAACTTATCCCTACAATCAGGCTCTGTACTGAAGCACTGAAAAGTAGCAAATGTAACACTAATTTTCAGAAAGGGATAAGAACATAAGAACAGCCCTGCTGGATCAGGCCTAAGGCCTATCTAGTCCAGCATCCTGTTTCACACAATGGCCTACCAGATGCCTCTGGGGAGCCCACAGGGAAGAGGTATGTACATGCCCTCTTTCTCCTGCTGTTGCTCCTCTGCAACTGGTATTGAGAGGCATCGTGCCTCCGAGGCTGGAGGTGGCCCACAGCTACCAGACTACTAGCCATTGATAGACCTGTCTAACATGAATTTGTTCTAAGCCCCTTTTAAAGCCATCCAAGCTGGTGGCCATCACCACATCCAATGGCAAATAATTCCATAGATTAATTATGTACTGTGTGAAAAAGTTCTTCCTCTTGTCGGTCCTCAATTTTCTGACCTTTATTTTCATGGGATGACCCCTGGTTCTAGTTTTTCTGGATCCAGTATTTACAGGGCAGGCCAGTGAACTTAATGTCTGTTCCAGGTAAATTGATGGAAATCATTCTGAAGGATGAAATTGTAAAGCACATAGAAGAACAGACCCTGCTGGGAGAGAACCAGCATGGCTTCTGTAAAGGTAAATCTTCCTTTACTAACCTTTTGGAGTACTTTGAGAGTGTCAACAGGTGTGTGGATAAAGTTGATCCAGTTGACATAGTATACCTGGACTTCCAAAAGGCTTTCGACAAAGTTCCTCATCAAAGACTCTTGAGAAAACTTAGCAGTCATGCAATAAGGGGTCAAGTACATGTGTGGATTGGTAACTGGTTGAAGGACAGGAAAGAGAGGGTAGGTATAAATGGAGAGTTTTCACAATGGAGGGAAGAAAGAAGTGGGGTCCCCCAGGGATCTGTACTGGGGCTGGTGTTTTTCAATGTATTCATAGATGATCTAGAAGTGGGGTAAGCAGCGAGGTGACCAAATTTGCAGATGACACCAAACTTCCAGCAGCAGCTGGTGGGCCACTGTGAGAAACAGGATTCTGGACTAGATGGGCCTTGGGCCTGATCCATCAGGGCTGTTCTTATGTTCTTATGTAACTATTTTGGGTAGTGAAATCCAAAACAGATTGTGAGGGGCTCCAAAAGGACCTCTCCAAACTGTGTGTGTGTTCCAAAATGGCAAATGTGATTCAGTGTTGGCAAGTGTAAAGTGATGCACATTGGGACGAAAACCCCCAACTTCAAATATACACTGATGAGATCTGAGCTGTCAGTGACATGGGGTCATGGTGGACAGCTTGTTGAAAGTGTTGACTCAATGTGTGGCAGCTGTGAAAAAGGCCAATTCCCTACTAGGGATCATTAGGAAGGGGATTGAAAATAAAACAGCGAATATTATAATGCCCTCATACAAAACGATGATGCGGCCACACCTGGAGTACTGCATACAATTCTGGCCACCACATCTTAAAAAGGACATTGTAGAACTGGAAAAAGTGCAGAAGAGGGCAACCAAGATGATCAGGGGTCTAGAGCACCTTTCTTATGAGGCAAGAATACAACACCTGGGGCTATTCAGTTTAGAAAAAAGACAACTGCAGGGAGACATGATAGAGGTCTATAAAATCATGCATGGTGTGGAGAAATTTGATAAAGAGAAATTCTTCTCTCACACACATAACACTAGAACCAGGGGTCATCCCATGAAATTGATTGACACAAAATTTAGGACCAACAAACGGAGTTACTTTTTCACACAACGCATAATCAACTTGTGGAATTCTTTGCCACAAGATGTGGTGACAGCCAACAACCTGGAAGGCTTTAAGAGGGGTTTGGATAACTTCATGGAGGAGAGGTCTATCAACAGCTACTAGTTAGAGGGCTAAAGGCCACCTCCAGCCTGAAAGGCAGGGTGTCTCTGAGTACCAGTTGTATGCCCTCAACTCCTGCCTGTAGGCTTCCAGCGGCATCTGGTGGGCCACTGTGTGAAACAGAATGCTGGACAAGATGGGCCTTGGGCCTGATCCAGCAGGGCTGTTCTTATGTTCTTAACTAGCTGGACCTGCACAGAACATCTGCATGCTAGGACTTTATTGCTCTCCTTAAAGTCCCGCCACAGCCCCTGCTCTATTATTCAGTATAAGCCACCCCTCTTGCAGCCACTCCCTCTCCTCCACTCGCAGCCACCCAACCCGCAGCCAACCCTCACCTCTCCACCACCTCTTTCAGCCACCCCCTCCACTCCCCCACTTTCAGCCACCCCATTCGCAGCTAGGGATGTGCACGGTCCGGAGCAGTCCAGACCGGCACCGAAGGGGGGCCTTTCTTTAAGGGCGGGGAGGGCTTGCTTACCCCTCCCGCCTCTTTGCCCCCTCCAGCGCCCGTATTTAACAGACAAACGGGGCGCTGGAAACCAGCCGCCCCCGCCCCCCCCGCCGCGAGCAGATTTACCCTTCAAAACTGCCAGTACCCCTGCCGTCGCCTGCCAGCCCTCCCTTCCTCCCTCCCAGCTGCCCGCCTGCCCGCCCGAGGACTCACCCAATGCTTTAGAAAAAACGAGAGGAGCTACCGGACGGAGCTCTTCTCGTTACGAAGGCCTGCTGCATACTGAAGGCGCTTTGCGCGCGCGCACATGCGCGCGCCGCAAAGCACGCCGATCGCCGGAGGCCCGGTCTACCCGCCGGGAAAAGGCCGGGTAGACCAGGCCTCCGATCGCCGGAGGCCCGGTCTACCCGGCCCAGCAGGTGGAGGAAGGCCAAGCCGGGGTAGGAGAGCATACTGAGGACCATACGTGCAGGCTTTATGGTAAGCCTTGGCTTTGCCGTCCTCCTCACGAGGAGATTCGGCGAGGTGTCAGAGGCTGGCGATTGGAGCTGAGTGAGTGAGTGATGCCACTGCTCTTTCTTCAGCCCTCCTGCTCCTCCTTGGCAACAGCTGCCCTTCCATCCGCTCCTCCTCTTCCTCCTTCATGCCCCCCCCCCCAGTGTTGTCAGAACTCTCGGAAGATGTGCCACGTATCACAGGATTTGTTACATACATCCTAAGACTTTTAAATATAAAGATAGCTAGATATGTAAGGGCTTTCATTCAGTTTTAAATAGCTGTTTCTCATATTTAGTGACTGTGACAATCATATTAATTAGTTCAAAACAGAATTTTCAGTTTTAAAATGAGTGATTCACTGCTAAAACTCAGTTGCTCTACAGTACAGGCAATGTCCCTCCACAGATGAAATGTTATACCCCTATACATCTGCTGTTAGGTTCCTACTTTACATCCTTCTGTCTGCCTTCGCAAGCTTCCGTGCAGTTTGCCGTGTCTTCTTATAACTTCTTGGGATCACAACAGTTTGTACACTTGACTAATTTTGTGTTTTACTTTGAGTCCTCCAAGTCACTATGGAGAAGTGGGTAGACCTGCCAGAAACTCTAGCCACCTCTAGTCAGCTCCCCACAACACTCATATGAAAACGTATAAACTATTTCCAGGGATATCATTCTAGAACTCACAGGAAGGAGACATATCTATAAAAACAGAAGCAATTCCCGTTACCACTGATGTTCTTAACAGATAGGCCACTATATTTAATTTTAAATTTTAACCTATTTGATTTATAGAACTTAATTATTTTTAGAAGAATATGGTCTTATATAACACCAATTTAATTGTCACCAAGTTGTCGATAAGACTTTCATTTTGTTCCAGACTTTCAGCCCAGCCCTATCTTGATGTTAATCATACTGCCGTGACAATCAGATGATTTATTTTGATACCTTTGACATTTCTCTCCAAGTTCCAATATTACACCCACTTTTGATGTGGTAATGTCATTACAACCTGCCAGTTTCACAGGGTGATTTTTCCTTAGGAATGTGCCATCATGTATTTAACATACCAGGAGAAAGAAAGGTCTGAAAACTAGCAGGCAGGCTACCTGATGTGATCCAATGCTAGCTTTCATCACACAGAAGGTGCATTCATGGATAATATTCACCATGTAATATTGAAAAGGTCACATCATATTGTGATGGCTTTACTAGGAGTGAGTTCATGCATGTGGTAGTGGCAGCACATCTCCTGCACACACAAATAATCCAGCTCATGCTTGCTCATGTTTGTGTTGAGGAAGGAAGCAGCAGATAAGCCAGAATTGTTCCTGGACTCAATTACATTGGTGGCTACTCAAGGACAGACCTTCTCCATTGCCCTTCTGATGCTTTGTAATATGCTTCCTCCCTGCTGGAAAAAGAGCCTCCCAATTTCTGACAACTTTTTAAAAAGGCTGTTAAGACACATTTGATCATCCAGGCTTTTAACTGCACTTATAGAATTTAACATTGTTTTTAATACTGTTTTTAAATTTTTAATTGTGTTACTGTTCTACTTTGTGTCATTTTATTGTAAGCTGCCCAGAGACATGAGTTTGGGGCAGTATAGAAATATGTTGAATAAATACAGACAGACAGAGGGCTAGTTCTCAGTGGCAGATTATCAGTAAATCTGAGACTGCCAAGCTGCACTCACTTATGTGTCATGTGAACTGAAGATTTTTTTCATTGATCCCAGATCTCCGCCATGACCAACTGACATTTAGACATGATCGTTGATGTGTTGAAGTGAACTCGGCTGGTCAATCCTGTATAAATATCAGTCAGTCAGTCGCAGTGCAGATCTGGGATCAATGAACAAATTCTGAATTCATACAACATATGCTGCAGGATCACACGTGGCTCAGAGAACTCATATTTACAGGCAATCTGTCATTAAAATGAATGCAAGAACTAGCCCATATCTGTGTTGCAGTTCAGCTGCATAGGAGCCAATGTGCTATGATGGATATAACATTGGACTTGGACAAGGAAGATTCTGGTTCAAATCCGTACTTGGTCATGAAACTCACAAGGTAGCCTCAGGCCAGTCATGATGGTACCTAGACTACCCCACAGGATTATTGTGCTTCTAACATAGAGGACATCTGCTGCATTACACTTTTCAAGGAAGGGTGAGCTATAAATATAACAACGTTGGTGGCTTTAAGAAAGAGCTGCCATCAGCTCAGCTGTCACTATATATTTGTATTTCCAGGAGGCTTTACACACAGGGCTTCTGCCCAGAATCTCCTTCACAAGAGAGTGTGTGCATTCACACACCAGCCAAACTTACCTTGAAGTCCCTTCGAGATTTTTGGACCCACTCCACACACAAACCAGGCTTTTGTGATGCGAATTCTAGCTTATCTCAACATATGTCCAGGTTTTTAAAATGTTGGTTTTAAGCTACTTTTTCTGAAAACACCAGAGCAAATAAGAGAGGCACTGACATAGAATCATTAGCATGATAAGAAGGATACTCTCTTTACAAATGCAGATCTCTCTCGGTGAGCTCTCTCTCCCTGTCCCCCATTGTCTAGAAGGAAAACACTGATGCCTGCCATGTGGACTTGTTTCAAAAGAAAATCTAGAGAGAGGTGAAGGGGTGCTTCCCTCAGTGAGTGGACTTCGAAGTGGCTTCGCTCAATGTTTACCCCAAAGCCAAGTGCGAATAACTCCCAGGTCACACACCCTCATCTATGTGAAATGTAAGATGCATGAGCCCAAGGATGCTTTCTTATAGTAAATTCAGCAGCAGATCCACATTTGTGAAAAAGAAATTGTGAGATTCAGTCCTCAGGATTTGTTGCTATTAACAGGTTTGCTGTTTTGCTGCAAGGATAGCATTAGTCTAGATGTTGCCCAATTTTATGTTTTTAAAAAGGTTTTGGGGGAAAGAAGTGAAAGCATTCTGAAAACAATTGAAAACATTCTGTTCCATTTTTAATGGTTTGCCTTTTCAGCAATACAGCTTCTAAATTCTCTCAGAACTGTCAGTTCCCATTTACTAAAATGCACAAGTTATTTTGAGATGATGCACTGAACCCTTCTGTCCCAAGGGAGGCAAAAGCAAAAAATCTGTCATTTGTGGTTCCAAGCAAGCTCCCTCCCTCCCTCCACACTCCATCCTTTCTTTTCCCCAGCATCTTTTGAGGGAATGAAAGAAAATAATTGTTCCATAATCACTGAGACGCTCAGACACATCTAGCTTTATTTGTCCTGTCAGAAAAGGTCAAGAACTACACCAAAAAATACTTCAGTCTCTGCTACCTACTGACATAAAATACATCACAGAATTATAAATTGTCCAGTGGTTGATCTGGGCATTGTTGGGGCTTACCCATGTATTTGTACATTTTAGGTGAGAAATGGATTTACAGATGAATTATGAAGGGGGAAAGGGTAGAGACAGATAAAAAGTCAGACAATGAGATTTGGCACTACAGTTTTGGCTACAGTATACAACCATTTATCATGACTCCTTTTGAACCAGTGTTCAGCTCAATGGGTTGTTTCCCCCCCCCCCCCATTTTCTGCAAACCAAATATAAGTATTTTGACGTAAAACAGATAACTGACTTTGGAGTTGACCTTTTAAGCCTCTCATTTTGTTAGGAATAAATCAGTTCAAAATTGCTTAGTTTCCTTTGAATTCAGTTCAGTTTAATTTAATGGGCATAATTGGGGCATAATCAACCAAGCACTGCTCCCACGGACCACTCCCAAGCAAATCTCATTAACACAAATAAAATTCAGATGGGAATCATGCTTGACAGATCATGCCCTGTTTCCTCCTCCTTCATGAAAGCAAAGCTGACACAAACCAACTTAGTGAAAGCAAGCACTTCTAAATGCACCACTCATCCAGGCAAGTAACTGTAGAGTACAGTACATTACCAATCAGACTATTATCGTCTATATTTTTCATAAGAAAAATAACATAAAGTCTCATTACTTCTGGTTATGTTCCAATTTATGCACCCTTGATCTGCTTGGTGTTTAGGGACATTCAAGTTATTTAAAAAAATTAAATACAGACAGGCACATTTCATGAAGGAAACTTTCATGAAGGAAAGATTGAGATCCTTATAACATCTGAAGGGGGCTTTTATTTTTGTTTACTCACAGATCATTTAGATGTAGGAAAAATGGCACATATAATGTGACTCTATAGGCGGCTTCACATGATTGGTGCAAAGTTCAGATCCCAAGGAGTGTGTACGCCTGGCAGGCATGTCATGCCAACCCACCAAAGTCCAGTTCTCAAGCCTGCACCCAACATTTGGTCAACCCTAACCTGGCATTTGTGGTCGATACTTAAAACAGAGAATGTTAGGTGAATGTCAGGCAGAAGGCTTGGGAACCGGACTTGGGCAGACTCATACAACATGTCCACTGAGAACTTGCACTACCCAGGAACCAGACTTCACACTGTCCTGCATCTCTTTCCCATTCTCATCGCACAAGTAGGGTATTTAGAGTTGGGTGTCACAGCTTATGGGGAAAGTGAGCCTAGAATAGGTTAAAAAATGCATCCTTAAGAATCTAGCCATCTTTGAGCAGGATGAATCCCACGTGTATACAGGAGAGTGAGCACAAATATATTTGGGGCCTTTCTGTCTGTTTCTTCCACATCAGCTCCACACTAAACCACAGGCTACTTTTAAAATTACTTTGCATTTGGAAAAAATGAATTTTGAGGTTCAATGGGATTAAGGACAGCTGAAGAGGGAACAGATGCAAAAACCAGATCTGGCAGGAGCCCACCTCTGGACTGTGTTCATAGAACCTTTTTTGTAAGCTATTAATTATCTGCAGAATATGTTAATTCAACTGGCTTATCTCCCTCAAAATACTATCCAGCACAGGACCCTTCTGACACCTGGGACAGAAATTTGGAGGTTATTTCAGATACCCCGATTTGCCTTTTGCACCATCTGTTCTTTTGAAATTCACATTTTAATTTATTGATTCTCCTCCTCTGGGCCTCCATAGTTAGACACTTCCATTTGCATAATGTGGGCATCAGAAAGAGATAGGGTTGCCACCTGACAAGCTGTAACTTGGTCTGTTCCTAATGAGCTTTGGCACCTTTGTTTTTCGGGGGGTGGGTGGGAGGGGGGTGTATTTTAAACTCACTTGGTAGTCATAGAAACTTTGCACACATTGTATTTCTGAATGCACATATGCCAATGAGCTACAGCCAGTATTTCCCTCTGTGAGAGGTAGCAACCACAGTACGTTCACTGTATGTGCTGAAGCTCCAAATGTACATAAGCAAGGGCCTTCCTTTTTATATCAAGGTTAGGTAGCTCCACGAGCATCAGAGAACCAAGAGAGCCTTGAGATGGGCCACATCTCAGGCACCTGAGAACTATTTGATGTTTCGAACCCATTGTGACATCATAAAGTGCCCCTCCACCGTCATTAGTTGTTACAGATTCCCTTTCACATTACATTCTGACAAACATGTTTGGGGTCATTTTTTTTCTTTTCCTGTTTCAGGGCTCCATCTTCTCAGCCAATTAAAGCCTGAGAAATTATGTTTGCCATTTCTTCTGCTCTCTTGTGAATGTTCTTGGAATTTGCTTTTTTTTTTTGTTTTTTAATTTTTATTTTTCTAACAAATATTAAGCAATGGTTTTAAAAATATTTGTACATTGTAAGATATAGTCAACACCTAACATGCCTTTGTACAAGATCTTGACTTAGTTACAAATCAACGAGAACAATGCACCAAAGAGAGAGAGAGGAAGGGAAGGAAGAGAGGAAGGGAAGGAAGAGACGAGGGAGGGCGGGAGGGAGGGAGAGATCCATTAAGATGACACCTGCACTTGGAGTTAGTTTATTCTTGTTGCACAGATAGCACGGTGCCCTCTCTGAACAAGAGCAATGCTTTAGAGACATGATGTTATTTTCCCCATTCCCCTCTATCTTCACACCATCAAATGGCTTTAATGGCCTTCTGTCTTGGTGGCCTTGGCTTCATGATTTGCCGATCCTGAAGAAAGCCAGGGAGAGACGGACCGCGAGCTGGTTTGCTTGGCCATGCTGTAATGGCTGATGACGGTGTAGAATCTGCCCCTGGAGTTGGAATCCTGAGCTGAATAGTAGGCATCCAGGGAGGCTGGGATGCACCGTTTATGCTGAAGACAAAAAAAGGCAGGACCAGTGAGTAGCAATCATAGTTACAGGCACATTTTATTGTGTAACACACAACTCATTTTGCATCAACCTTGAACATTTCCTAATCCACCTAATCCAAGAGAGCTCTTCTCACAATTTGTGAGAAGAGCTCACGGGTGGTCTGCGGGGAAGGAGGGTTTACCTTACCTTCTCCGCAGATGATCACCGTGGCTTCCCTGGGTGGGTGGACCACGCACCCAGACAACTGGAGACTCACCTGGCAGATCCCAGGACTGGGGTGCCGGAACATGCCACCACGCATCGCCCCGCCACCCAGTGCCCCAATAATGCATCGTGTGAGTGCACAGTGCATTACTGGGATCCCCCCTCCTCCAGTGTGCCAGCTGCGGCTGCAAGCAGCCACGGTTGACACACGATCAAGAAAACAAGGTTAAGGGAGCACTCGGTCCCTTAACCTTGCTTAATGGGGAGGCTTCACAGGTGGGTTTGCTGCTGTGTAGCCACCAGGATCGGGCATGATCCCAATGGTTCACACGAGTGTGCAAAACCGGCTGGGCTCCCTTAGCCCAGGTTTGCAAACTCGTGTGAATAGCCTCAAGGTGTGACAATGGAGAGAATGAAGCTATTATCACGACCAGCAAAAACCGGGCTAAAGGAGCCCAGCCCGGTTCTTGCTGGTCGTGAGAACCACTAGGAGCCATGCGGCTCCTGATGGCAAGCCCACTTATACAGCCACACCTTTAAATGAGGTTAATGGAGCAAGCGCTTCATTAACCTCATTCAATTGATCGTGTGTCAGCCATGGCTGCTTGCAGCCACAGCAGGCACACTCAAGGGGGAGGGAGGGGGATCCTAGGAATGCACTGTGCACTGGGGGCGGAGTGCCACACAGTGGTGCTTTCCTACACCAGACCCCCCGGAGCTGTTGGGCAAGATGAGGCGAGGCACTGGAGCACTGGAGTCCAGCCGCCACTCTTCTGGGCAGGCGATCTGCCCACCCAGTGAAAGGTACATGATTGGCTGCTGGGAGAGTGGGCCAAAGCCACTCTCCCCGCAAACCTTCTCCTGGCACTTCACACTGCTTGTGTGAAGCACCTCCATGTTTAGTTAGGATGTGGCAGACATAGGTTCAAATTTCCAGTAATTGTTGTTGTTGTTATTAATTCAGTTAGCCATGAAACTCACTGGATGATTTGAGGAAGGACACTATGAGGTTGTTCACATGACCAGTGATTCTCTTTATTTAGCAGGGGGGAAGTAACTGGCCCTATCCAGCCCCAGCATAGTACGTCCAGTGACTGTTGCTGGTGTCTATCTTATGTTTCTTTGTAGATTGTGAGCCCTCTGGGGACAGGGAGCCATCTTATTTATTTATTTATTTATTTATTTATTTATTTATTTATTTTTTCTTTCCCTCAATGTAAATCGCTTTGAAAACTTTTGTTGAAAAGCATTATATACATATTGGTTGGTTGGTTGGTTGGTTGGTTGGTTGACCGGGCAGGCGGGGCAGTGAGTGGGCAGAGGGAAGGCTTGTTTAACTCACCTGCCCCCCAGATGACAGATTGCTCGTTGCTGGGAGTGCGGACTGTGCTCCCAGATGATCCGCAGCAATAGAGCTCCCACAATGCACCACACATGTGCAATGCATTGGGGGATTCCCCCAGGAGACGGGCACTCTAGGCGTCCACCTCCGTGTACATCTGGGCTGGAAGCAGCCCGTGCTCACACATGAGCAGCAAGCCCGGTTAAGGGAGTGCTCGCTCCCTTAACCTTGGCTAACGGCCAGGCTAAAAAAATCACACTAGGATGGAGCCCAATCCCAGCAGTTCTCATGCACAGCCTAACCTAGGCTGGGCTTCCCTAGGGAATGTCTCAGGTGTGTCCATACTTACTGCTCCCTGGATCTCCCTCCCTCCTTCAGCCCCACCTTTTTTGTAATAAGACTTTGGAATTTGCTCTCCTATCTTAACTTCATCCAAAACTATATATCACTTCAGCCTACTTAATCTCTCTCACTGATCGGGGCAGGGGGGCTGATATGGTAATCATTATCCTGTGTTTTATATATTCTCAAAACAAGTATCCTACTTAAGTGAGCTCATCCTTCTTCCTTTTCCCTGTGAGCCCAATTCAGCATCTATGGAAAGTCATCTGAAAAGCTATACAATGCACTGTGCAGAAATGTCTGTATTCAAACATTTCAGTGGCTCATATTTATAGCGAGCCAACTCAAAAGGCCAGTTTCTGTGAGCTTATTTAGAAACATGTAGGGTTGGCCATGGTCTTCATGAAGATTTAAACCTGTCAAGTTTGAAATGATTGTGGCTGACGCAGGATGCTGCAAGCTCCTACTTCCTAAAGCACTAACCACTTTTCAGCGTGTTCTTGACAAATGATGTATTTGATCCTGACGGGAAAATGCAGGACTAAATTTCAGCCATGCAGTCAATTAGATTCTACCATTAGCACAGACAGTCCATACATCTCAGACTTCATACCTTATAAACAAATCCATCTGGGCAACTGTGGTCGTAGGTAAAAGCTTTGTATACCACAAGGAACACTATGCAGGCAAGGAACGCAAGGGCCAAACTTATGAGAATAGTGACCTGGGGGGAAAAAGGAATAGCAGTCTATTGACATATGTACAATTTCACAATTAAATGACAACCTAATAGACTGCAATCTTCACCACACTGTGTGTAATTAACAAACCATAGGAATTAAATGGATACCACCAGATCCAATATTATTGGGGGAGGGTGTTTTCTGGGTTTTCCCTCTGCAAGGCGCTAAAAATGTGCATATTATGTGCAACTCTTTTAAAAGTCTGGGTGAGGGTTTTTTTTCCCCTCAGTAAGAAAGCAATAGCGAAAGCCTCCAGAAATTGCTCCTCCACGTCCTTTGATTTTAACTGGTTACCTGCACAACTTTCTTTTGTATCTTCTGTTACACAGCAAGGACAATCATATGTTTTTTCATCTAGGCAAAGTACATATCTCTGGATTTTCCTTGGGATTCAGTGAGTTACATCTGAACCACAACTGAACACAAAATGGAGGACTTAATTTCAATAATTCATAATACTCTTTTCATGCTGTGTTAGCCAGCCACATCACAGGCTAACCACACAATCCTAGGACACTTTAGCCAAGCTACAGAACTAGATAAGAGAACTCCATCTTACTCTAGTTTCAAGCAGCTCTCTTGTGTAAGCAAGAGTATCATGTGCAGACTGTGATTCAGTAGGTTGCTACAAGGAACGTATTTTTGTGCCAACAACAAGGAGTTAAGATCAGGAAACAGTCACTACATAAAACCCACCTAGAACACTCTGGCATGGTGGTGAAACTTTACTTTTGGTTTACACCCAATTAGAGCTGTTAGGAAGGTCTGAACAAACCAAATGACTATGCATATTAGAGGAACTGTGTTCTCATTTTGCAGCTTTAAGACTGATCTACCAAACCTTCCTGAGGGTTGTTTACTTTGCCTGTGTCACTGACTCCAAGGAATGGTCTGACTGCTTGTGACTGATGGTGTAATCACTGCAAATGGACTCAGTAAAACTGTAGTGATAGGGAAGCTTTGAGGGAGGACTAGGCCTCACTAGAGCCACTGCTGGGAGGGTGGGCCTTTCCTAAAAAGGAAAAAAGCCCGGGAAGTTCAAATCCAAGGGACCAATCCAGAGGACTGGGCAGGGATTTCTGGCTCAGCCACCTACTGGAAAGGAGAAAGCTTTGGTCTGAGTCCGGTCTGTTCCAGGATAGTGATGTGCACGGACTGGTCCGGAGGCCATTCTAGAGGCCTCCGGACCGGTCCAGACATGGGCGGTTCAGGGTTCGGGCGGACTGGGGTAGGGGTTCCCTTAAGGGCAGGGGGAGGGTGTACTTACCCCTCCCGCCACTTCCCCCCCTCCGGCGCTCCTTTTTTAGTTAGCAATTGGGGCGGCAGGATACATCCCTGATGCCCCTTCCCCCGCTCAGCTGCAAAAGGCTTCACATCGCGGAGACGTGACGCGTGCGCGTGTGACGTGCGCATGTGCAAAAGGCTTCCTGAAGCCTTTTGCAGCCAAGCGGGGGAAGAGGCAGCAGGGGTAAGTATCCTGCTGCCCCAATTGCTAACTAAAAAAGGCGCACCGGAGGGGGGAAAGCGGCGGGAGGGGTGAGTAACCCTCCCCCCGCCCTTAAAGGAACCCCCACCCCAGTGCCAGACCGCAGCTCCACGGTTCCGTGCACATCACTATTCCAGGAGGTACTGTAGCAGCAGGCTGAACTGTTGGGATTTGAGAAGGGCGCAGCCTGTGAGTAGTAAGGAACAGTAGAGCTAGAGACATTAGGAAAGTTATTTTTCTTTTTTGTATTACTTGAAATCTGTGTTGCCTAAGTTAATGAAAGCTCTCTTTTCTAATTGTTTAAATTGCATACCTTTTCTTTAAATCTAATAACAAACCTTTGTTGTTTAAGTGTGCAATTTTTCATTTGGGTTCATTTTGGTTTTCATTTCACACCTCTGAAAGCCTTGGACTGCTCAGCCCTTTGGGGAGGGTTTTGCCATTTTATCCTCCCTCCAGGAACCTTATATGGACAGTGGGTTTCCCCACATCAAAATAAAGTGGATGGTGGCAGCCTACTTTGAATCCCTTTTCATCAAGGATTCAACTCCAGTGAATAACCCCTCCTCCTGTGGCTCAGGTAGAAGTCATGACAAAAACAAATTCTAAAGACTAATGGTACAGACAGTGTTGACATGCTGATTGGCAACCGCTCCTTCACCCTAAATCAACAGCTGTTCACACATGCATTCGCAAGAGAACAAAAAGGAATCAAGCTATGCATATCTTTTTAAATAAGAGTACATAACTGCAGGAAATGATTGGGTAAAGGCTAGACATGTAGAAGAATGGCTAAACTTAACAGCTTTGATCAGCCAATGAAACAAAAGCATCAAAAGCATAACCATTAAAGTGTCTTAAGTTTGCCTTCTGGAATGTTCTTTGACAATATTTTTTTTTTAAAAAATGCTTTGATTTACAGAAAATCTGTAGAATGTAAGAATAAGAGGCATTTTTTGTAGAGGAGCCGCAGCCCATAATAGGAGGTTTGAGGAGGATGAGGATGATTTTCAATTTTAAAAAAAGAAAGCAGTTTCCATAGCAAAAGGCATGAGAAAATGATCCCCTCTCTCAAAAAGGCTCAAAGTCTAAAAGAAAAATACCATAGGAAACACTAGCAACAGCTACTGGAGGAACTCTGTGCTGGGCTGAACAACAACAGTTCTTCCCCAGCTAAATATGAGGACTACGCCTTATGCCTCTTTGCCCAGTTAGTGGGGACTCTTAACTCTAACAGTCTATTTAATTCTAACTGTCATGCTATTCCTACAGGTAGGCCTAGATCACCCAAGAGATGCTAGGTTTCTACAGGAAGGGAATTTTTATCATGGAAAAGCATTCAATCATGTGATTCCTCTGCCTACATTCCAAAGTTGTACACACCCAGCAGGATTGCCCTACATGTTCCTTTTCAAGATATTAATCAGTCCTTAGGATATAGATTAACCAAGTATGGAAACAGAAAGTTGTGTTAGAAAGACACAAATTCATGAAGAAATGTCAAGAGAGCTATTAAAATTCTGAAGCGGTGAACTCCTTGAATCTCTAGCTTTCATGAAGTGAGTAAGCTGACTAGGACTGATATCTAGTATGTAGGCATAAAAGCATGAAATGCACAATTCAGCACTTGTGTGACTACCATCAATTACAACAAAACAAAGCAAAAATACTGCCAGTTTGTGCTTTAGTTCTGTATCTGGGACAATGAAGCACCTGGCAAGCTGAGGGTCACTTGTGAAATGTGATCCCTGAATAAGCTCAAAAGAAATTGTTTTGAGAATTGACCAAGGAGAACACATGACCTAGAACAGCCAAAGTGGCAGAAAGAAGTGTCAGCTGACACAATGCAATCCAACTACAAAGAATATTCGGTGCATTGCTGATCATGAGTGCAGCCACTAAATTCCATGACCAATGTTTCATATTGCCAATGGTCACAATGCCTGCTTCTACTCCTCCATCTGTAGTAAACCACAGTGCAAATGATTCTTCTTCCCCTCCTCACCAGCAGGCTCCACAAAATATAAACACTGACAGATCTTTTTCCGGTCCCCCCAATTCCCTGTTGTTATTTTCCTCTCCTTCGTTTCTCCATCCCTCCTCCTACTGCTTCTTCCAACATCCTCCCAACCTTTGGTCCCTACTTCTCAGCCCAACCATTCATCTTCCTGTTCTGCACATCAGAATATCACTTCCTTGACTTTCTCAGCCTCATCATGAGCATGGAAAAATGCCAAATGTTATTTCACCCCCAGTTAATATATGTGCATGTGGTTTTAGATTGGCTTTTAACTTCTGGGCATAAAAGTCACTCTACCTAGGGGTTAAATCTAAAAAAGATTGAGGCTCTACAAGCAATCAGTATGCAGAGCCAGGAGAGGTTTGGCAGGGAGAACGGGTCAAGCCTGCTTTTCCCACACACGAGCGGCTAGCCCACCCTTGGTGGCCGGATCAGCCGCCCACACGATTATTGGCTCCGTCATGGAGCCGGTAGGGGTGGTGGGGATCGGGGGCCACCTGGTCCCCAGAAGTCCCAGAATGCCCCATGTGAGTGCGCAGGGCATTCTGGGGAGACCCCCAAGGCCAGGAGGCTTGTTGTAGGCTCCAGGTGGGGGCCCCCTCGTGAGTTGCCATGGCGACTCACAATAAAAAACCTGAGGTTAGCAGAGCGCTCACTCCACTAACCTCGTTTAAGGGGAGGACACCTGTATCAGGCAGCAGCAATATAGGAAGATGCTGAAAGGCATCATCTCATACTGTTTAGGAGGAGGCAATGGTAAACCCCTCCTGTATTCTACCAAAGACAATCACAGGGCTCTGTGGTTGCCAGGAGTCAACACTGACTCGACTACATGCTTTACTTTAATTTGGCGGGCTAGCTGCCATTGAACCACCGGGCTTGCCTGTGAGCCCAGTGGTTCTCATGATGGAGGAAAACTGGGCTGGGCTCCCCAGCCCAGTTTTCCTCCATCATGTGAATAGCCTCATCTTTCAACAGATCACCATAGTTCCACTAGGTTCTTCACAGCTTGTCTAGTTTTATACATGCTCACTGGAGAAGCTGCAGTGTTGAATCAATCTGTGAACATCCATTTTCTTAATCGAGAATTCAGACCCTTCCTCCTGTTATTCTCTCCATCCCTGCATACAGGACTAATCTCCTACTTGTTTTTCATGCACTCCCATGGCATAGCATTATTACTGAAAGCACAGCATACAGACTGATCAAGGATAAAATGTCAGCAGTGCTTTCAATGTAGTACAGAAATAAAAAGCCATCTATGAACTGGAAGGTGACAAGCAAGAATTACAGCCATCCAAGTATTCTAGAAATACAGAACTTCATTAACATTCAAATACTACACGATCAGACAGCCAAACTACCTAATAAACCTCAGTGGGGGTTTTTAAAAGAACAACATGAACCTTGGTGGAAATGAAAGCAATATAAATCCCCACAGAAAGGAAATAAAAATTGAGAGGGAGATAAAACCTACAGATGTTATGAAGTCTTAGTATGCAGACAAAAGGGAATCAGGTCCCATTGCCCCTGTGGCATAATAGTGTATAGCACTTCAAGGGTTAAAGGTTTAATGTGTTAAGAGGTGATGTTAAATAAAGGAACAAGGACTGCCTCCCCTGGGAAGCTTCTTCAGTTTGTGTTCTTCCAAAATGGCTGCTGGTCTTTCCTTGCAAACACTACATGGTGTCAGAAGAATGGTATCCTTTCTTTGAGTCAGCAAAGAAAAAATAATTAGAACGCACAACAAAGGGTGAGTGAAAAGAAAGAAAGAAAAAGAGGAGAGTTTGAGAGAAAATTTAAGGACCTAAGTTTGGAAAGCTATGGATCCTTTAACAAATATGGCCCATCTTCAGAAATTTGATTTTTCAAAATTCAAGCAGTTGGTCCATCTGGGTCACCAGGAGTTGACACTGACTCGACAGCACAACTTTACTTTTACATTATAGGATGGTTTCTGGCTTAATGCAGAAATCACAGGAACACCATGTGAATGCTCTCATTTTTGCAATGGGAGACACTGCAGAGGATACTCTGTGTGCTTTACCCCTCACTACAGAAGATCAAAAAGTTTTTGTGGGCGTAAAAGGTACAAAATTGTTGACTCAACTTCATTTGGATCCTGATATCACTTTGGCCACTGCCATTGCATGGGTGCACCTTCATGAAACCATAATGAAACAGCTGGATCCGCAGGCAGCTATCCCAAACAATATGGTGCCTGATAATGTGGACATTGTAAAGGCTAAAAATTAAAAGGGGAAACAAATAGTTAGACCTAAGGGTCAACTTAAACCATCACCATTAATGGACCCTGGGAAAGTAAAGCAAACAGTAAGAACCTCTGGAGAAAGCCTGTGTGGGCACTTTGGTAGAAAATCTACCCATACTTGGCAACAATGCCCAGCAAAAGATGTGGAACGTAGGCGCTGCCATAAAATAGGACATTTTGCAGTTGTCTACAGAACCCCCCTCAAGAAGACATTCTACAAGCCAGTGATGAAGAAGCAGTGGAACCTATCTTTTTAGGCTCTATATTATCTATTGATCAAATGTCATCATGGTATACCAGCAGTGTTCCCTCTAATAGGGATTCCCAGAGCAAAAGCCATTGCAGCTGACTTTTACCAAGCAAAAGCCATTGCAGCTGGGGATTCTGGGAGTTGCAATCAACAACATCTGGGAATCCCTGTTAGAGGGAACACTCTATACCAGTATCAACTTGAAATGGCGGGGGGGTGTGTGTGGCGGAATCTATCTACCTATCTATATAATTCTCTAAGGCATACCCATGGCTAATCCCGTGTGTGGCAGCTCTCGCGAGAGTTCATGAGCAGAAGCACTGTGGCGATTGGGCAGTGGAGATTCCATATGCAGATAGAGGAGGAGGAGCCTGTGATGATTAAGGTCAGCTGGAATGCAACTGTTACTAGTCGGAAGATGATCTTGATTGTAGAGGAGAGAAATCTATATATAGATAAGGATAGTGGGCAGGGTCTGCAAAGAGAGGGGTCATGAGGGAGGAAAGAGCCCCTTCCGGAGAAGGAGGCTGCTATTGTGCAAATTAGATGAGGAAAAAAGATGAATAATATCTGTTAACTAATGAAGGAAGAGAGAAAAAGAAAGAAAAAAGAAGGGAGGGGAAGAAAGACAGGGGAAGAGTGGGTGGAGGAGAGAGAAAGAGAGAAAAAGAAGGGAGGGGAAGAGAGACAGAAAGAAGGGTGAGAGAAGGACCCGAGCCTGTCAGCGGCCTGAGGGGGATGAGCGGCCATGGTGACGCCCATTGGCAGCAAGGAAGGGCCCAGTCAACTACTGCTACTGTTTGGGGCTACAGAGGCCATTGGTGGAGGGAGGCAGGCAGGCAAGGGACAGGCCCAGGCCTGTCAGTGGCCTGAGAGGAACAAATGGCCATGGCTGTGGCAGCAGCGAGGAAGGGCCCGATCAAATTTTGCTGCTGCTGCTCCTCATTTGTGAAGGAGCAGGAGTGGGGCTTGGGTGAGGGTGGGGAATCTTTGGGGATAGGTGGCTGCAGCTTGGGCAATAGCAGTGACCAAGAGCAGTGAGAGGGATGGAGTAAAGGGATGGAGGAGTGACCAAGAGTAGTGAGGTGGGTGGAAGCAATGGGATGGAGGAGGAGGAGCAAGAGTGCGGCTCAGGTGAGGGTGGAGAGATCTCTGAGGTGAGGGGGCTGTGGCAGGGGGTGAGGGGAGCAATCAAATACTAGTGCGCAGATGCTCTGCGTGGGTTAAGCTAGTTCAGTTTAAAATTGATACAGGAGTTACTGCCATTCTTACGAAAGTATGACCCATCCCGAGATAGATGTTTAATTCCCTCAACCAAAATGTTGGGGGGTGCCAATAATAACCCTGTGCATGTCTTTGGACAGGTTCAAGCCATGCTGGGAAAAGAAGGGCGGGTTCTACATAATCCTGTGTATGTGATACAGGACCTCAATACACCACTGTTGGAATTGCCTGCACTACAACACTTACAACTTCGGCAGAGACTTGACAGTACACAAGACATGACATGGATTGCTGATACATATCCCCATGTTTTTACAGGACTGGGCAAACCTTCAGGACAATATAATGAACCTGCACTAGATGAACCTACAGACTGGTTTGCAGGACTAGTAGCAGTGCCAAAGCCCAATGGGAAGATCTACATTTGTGTGGATCTCACATCAATTAACAAATATATTTGCAGGGAAAGGCACATGCTTCTGGCAGTTGACCAGACATTAAGGCAGTTATCACAAGCAGGCTGCTTGTGAGGAGCGCCAGGATCCGCATGGATCTCAGAGCTCCCGCCCAGCTGAACTCCACTTTTTAGCCTGGCTCTTTGCCAAGGTTAAGGGCACAATCACACCCTTAACCCAACTGCAGTGATCATGTGTCTCTTTGGGCTGCACACAGAGACAGGCACCTATAGCACCCATCTGATGGGAAACTCCATGGTGCCTTGTGGAACCTGTTTGTCAGGGGAATCGTCATGTAGTGCCTTGTGGGATATCTCGAGACTGGGAAAACAAGTCCTGGCCTCTGTTGATCCATGCTGCTTCTGACAGTATGGATTAGGTGGCCACGTGGCTTGCATGCTGAAGACATGAAGATTGATCATCTGAGGGAAGGTAGGTTGAACCCAGCATTCCCCTCTACCCAACCTCCCCGCCCCAGTATTGGTCATGAGAATGACCTCATTGGCTCAATTATCTGATGCAAATGTTTTCTCAAAGCTTGATGCTACAGGAGGGTTTTGGCAAATTCTCTGGCAGAAAGATCTCTACTACTGACTACCTTCATTATTTTAGGAATGTTTGAGGAGAGTCATAGGGATTTATTATAAGAAAAAAATGTATTAGACACCAAAGAATCTAATCACTTCAATATTCCTGAAAAATAAATTGAGTACCCCACTGCCTTGCTGGGGGTGCGTGGGGTGTAGTTGGCACTGTTCAATGACAGTCTAAATGAACAGAAGAAATGAAGGTGTGCAATGAATCCTCATAGGCATTCATTATGAGGAAAAGTTATTATACAGCAAAGAATCCAAACACTTGAAAAATAGTAACTGTACATTTTGCTCCATAACTCCACTTTCACAAGGGCTAGAGCTTAGCTTAAAAAAAAAAATTAAAGCTGGGGATCCATGTTAGGGTTAGGATGGGGCAACTTCAAATCCCCAATAGTGCCTATGGCAGAAATATACAAAATCAGCAAAAGAAAACCTAAAGAAAATCATTAAATATCAACCAAGCGCCCCATTGCCTTTGAATTTGGTTGGTAGCTGTCACCCATGGCGACCTACCCACCACCCAAATTTGGTGTATCTAGTACCATTATAAGTGGTCTGAATCTGAATTGAATCAAATCCAAATTGAATCTGGGGTGATTTGTGGGGACAGATTCGGACACAAAACAAATTGGGTTGAATCGATTTGGGTGCAAATCAAATTTAAAAAATCAATTCATGCACATCCCTACCCATTTACTAATGGCACCTTCCAAGCATCAACCCCAGTGGCCAGATCTGAAAGATTTTCAATGATGAGACATTTATTATTTATTTATTCGATTTATATGCTGCCCTTCCAAAATGGCTCAGTGACATGGAGCATAAGCGATTCCAGCAGCATAATTTCAATGTTCAGCACAGGGTTCAGCCATTATAAAAGTTGCTTCCTTGGGACAGAGTTTGGATGCAAAGTTCCCAGGCATTTTGGATGTGCACGGGGAAGCTACAACACCTAGATCTTATATCATAAATAACCTCCGGGGCAGTGTCCATTGGAATCATGTTCATCTTCATTACTTTTCACCTTCAAATGGAGACATCTCCAGCCAGTAGTCCACGAGAGAGAGGCTGATCAGGAAATCAGAATGGGAGTACAAACCTGGTCAGGAAGAAAAGTCAGATCTCCCCAGAGACTTAATTTGTGAGACACAAATGCCAAATAAATAGTTGGAGAACATCTACTTTCTTAAAATGATAATTTTAAATTAAAGGGGTACTTTTGGGGTTTAAGTTGAAAACTGTTTAAGATTTCTAAAGATGGAAGAAAGGGAGTTGTGGCATAATGGTGTATAGCACTCAAAGGGTTAAACTTTTAACAAGGTAAGAGGTAGAATTAAATAAAGGAAGGAATGCCTCCCCTGGGAGGCTGCTTCTTCAGATTGTGTTCTTCCAACATGGCTGCTAGTCTTTATTTGCAAACACTACAGCCTCCACCCTATTCCCAAAGATGCTGGCCAGTTACTCCTTACTACTCTGGATAGCTAGGGAAACGGATGTCTCTAAAACCAGGGGGACCACTCCCAGCCTTTGAGCTGGCCTTAGTTCTGTCTCCCCTTGGGCCAAAACGCGATTACATCATGCACTTACATTTTAAAACTAGATTGTTATGACACCGGCTGACATGATGATAGAAATTACTTAAAGTAGTCCGATTGAAATTAAAAGGTCAAGTTAATTTCCTTTTAATTTTAATGGGGCTAGTTTGAGTAATTTTTCTCACGTTAGCAAGTGTATTTTAGCTTCATTATCTTTAGGGCAGGCTTAAGTCCTCTTTGGATGTTATAGGAACATGTGGAGCAGGGAATTATGGTGCCAGCAGCTGTGAGCTGGGAGGAGTGGTGGTTTTGATGGAGCACAAGTCAGTGGGTGGGATTATGACCACTACATTTTCCGTTTCCTGGCGTCAACAGATGTGCAATTCTTACATTTAGGTTTCTCAGCCAACAGACTTCCCTTGGAAGGATACACTTGGGAAAGAGAAGACTGGTGGAGGGCTGGGGAGCTAGGTGGTTTTGAACAGAGCCCTGTACAAATTGGGTCTGGATTTAAGAGGGGTCTGGGGCTTGGTTAAGGGGGGAACTTGGGGGGGGGGTGTCTGTGGGGAACATCTGAAGTCACCCTTCCAAACTCCCAGTTAGGACATTGATAACGTAAGTACTAATTGGAAAGTCAGCTCTATACTATATGCTCCAATGAAAACACCAGTTCCAAGTTTGTGGAGACCCTCAAGCGACACCCTCAGGAAGAATGGCCCTTATAACAAATAAAGGAGAGGCTCCTCTCTGTTCTCACTCCTTTTGTGGCATGAGCTGCTCTTCTTCCTCCTCCTCTTCCTCCTCGCTATGCTCCCAACACTCACCCTCTAGAGCAGGGATTCTTAACGTTGGGCCCCCAGATGTTATTGGACTTCAGCTCCCATAGTCCCCTACCAAAGGCCACTGGGGCTGGGAATTATGGGAGTTGAAATCCAATAACATCTGGGGGCCCAACGTTGAGAATCTCTGCTCTAGACCCTCACTGGCAGTGGAGGTGAGGAGGAAGCAACATCCACTAAGGCACAAGGCAGACAAGTAAGCCTTGTTCCCCCACTCAGTGTACATGGCTTGTCCCTGGGCACAGGGCTGTCCTTAGGGCATGGCAAGTAGGGCAACTGCCCCAGGCCCTGCTCTTTTAACCCCCATTAGAATTAACTGGAAGAGGGCCCTGCACTGGCTGATTTGCCCTCTCTGGACAGGCACTCTTGCTTACCCACAAAGGAGAAGGTGCACTGTGGAGCCACTGTGAGGAGCTATTGTGGAGTCCAGCAACAACTTGGGGGGCGGGGGTTTGCTCCTGGCTGGTGCATGGGTTCCCAGTAATTCCCTGGTCATGCCCATTAACACCTGGCTGTATGTAGGCACAGGTCAGGGAGGATTTTCTCTTATAACATACTTCTTTAGGGAGGCCCACCCAACATTTCAAAGAAGCTGAAACTAGAAGCTGAATCTAAGTGAATCACCAGTACAATAAAGCAAAAGCTTCTTTAAGTTAAGTACACATTTAAGATATTTTTCACAGTCATGTTCACCCAAAATTGTTAGCACCATGTAAAATCAGCCGGTTATTCTCTAAAACACTTTCCCACCTTTAAAAGGTCCAAGGATTTTTCTCCTTGCCCAGGATCTAAGACTGTATCATTCAACTACCCCATGACACCACTGCCACAGTTCTGCACATTTTGTAATTCAGAGAGATCTTCCATCTACTGAGGTGACATCCCTGTTGCTAATTCCCATGACCTGCTATCCCATGAGTGCAGGAAGGGCACAGTACAAACAAGCACATCATGTTTGCAAGCAATTTGTCAAATAATTATATTGCCTGTGCAGTAAAGTAGCAGGCTCAATTAGACTGGCAGATCTCCATCACATAATATAATTTCCAGTGGTTGTTTGGGTCCTAATGGATTTGATGTCTTAAAATGTTGGTGGTGCCAAAACACAGCCATGTGACCTATTTAACTGACAATGCAAATCCTAAACCTTCAATGAACAAAGATGACTGTTCACTTTTGCAAGTGCTAGAGAAATCTTAAAACACCTTTCCTATGCAGATGCTTTAAAGCTCTAAATATTTACAGATTTACATTTTGCATAAATATTTTTTTCTTTGCCACTGAACATCTTGAGTTATTCATCTCAAACATTCAAGCAAGGAAGTGTCTGGAATACTTAGGTTTTAGTAGAAAACACTGGGGGGGGGAGTGAAATGGCATCATAGCAAAGATCATGCAGGTATGTAGACAGCAGTCACTGCAAGATAGTTCACTACTGAGGTTGTGGATGTCCAATGATGGACATCCAGACTAATGCACTTGCAGGCACTATGGGGGTAGGACAATTTTTGCCAGTCTCCCCTCCCCTCAGAAGCCCATCGTGCCTCTCAAAAATATGTCATATGCTGGGAGGCACAATGGGCTTCAGAGGGAAGGGGAAATCATTTTTTTAAAAATCACCTCTCTCCTCTAGTACCAGCGCTGTGTTAGTCTGGATGCCCATCACTGTTACTATTTAGAATCCACTTTTCAATTTTAAACAAGTTAACAAGTGATTAAGGATATAAGAAAATGGTTCCCTTCTCCAAAAAGACTAACAATCTAAAACCAAACACAAAGGAGACATCAACAACAGCCACTGGAGAAATGCCATGCTGGGCAGAGCAGGGACAGTTGCTCTCACTCTGTTAAACGTAAGACAGCAACCACTTTAAATGGTGCCTCTTTGCCCATGAGGGGACTGTGTGGAAGAAGTTGGAAACTCTCCTTGAAGTATCCTTCTGGTCTCTGAAAATACAGTTTTGCAGCTTGCATGAAATCCAGAAAGAGTAATGTAACCTAATTCACAGCTAGGAACTGTGAACATTTATTCTCACATTCAAGCTAATGCATCCCTCTGCGAGAAGGAAGAAGCTTTGGCTGAATTTGCAGGCAACATGAAACCAGAGATTAAGGGGCCACCGGGCAACTGCAGTTTAATCAAAAAATGGACCTGCAGTTTCCATTCCCAGACTGTGATTTGTACCTTCAGTTTGTAGTGAGGTCTACCTCCTGGACCTCTGGTTCTGCGGTGCCAGTGTTACATCCAAATGCTGGCACCACAGTCTGGTTGCTTTGCAACAGGAGTTGAAGGAGGAAGCTACTCCCTCTCTCAAGCTGCTATTGGCTGCTGGGACTGTCCTTCAGTAAAGAAGGAAGCCCAGGCATCCAGCTCTTCTGCAATACTTCAAAGAGGGAGCTCTCCATTTCATCTGAATTTGAATGGGATAGCAGGGGGAGGGGGAAGCAGAACCATGGGTCCAATGGACCCACAGTTCTGAATTACTTGTTCTGCCCTCCTAATGCTACAGAGAATGTGGGCTACTGTTAGTAATTAACTATAAACAGAATAGGGCCATGTACTGGGAGAGTAGTAGAGAGGTTTTATTGTCTTGGCTGGTTCAATCCACTAAAACTATTTTGGCTCCATGTAATCTCCAGCATGCATGCATGTAGCTGACAAATAGACATTTGAAGATTATATATCCTTAATATTTAATGGAGAAAACCCTACAGTCTGGTTTGGAGCTATTAACATGAACAATAAAAGTTGCCTCCTAAAGTTTATCCTCTTAGGATCTCTGATGTCAGGGTCTGGAAAAGTAGTTGTTGGTTCTTTGGCTATTAATACACGACAGTAAGAATAATACCCTTTCATTTCCAGCCAAAGTCCCCACTTAATTCCTAGTTTATCAAACATATTTTCTAAATGGACTATCAGGAAAAGTTGTGCTGAGAAAAACTGGAACTAACTTGCCTTTCAAATCACTAATATGAGTAGGTGATGGCTCAGCGGCTAACCTTTCATAAGTGACATTTTTCTTTCTTTCTTTCTTTCTTTCTTTCTTTCTTTCTTTCTTTCTTTCTTTCTTTCTATATACCACCCTTCCAAATATGGCTCAGGGTGGTTTACAACAGAATAAAAACAATTAGAACCAGTTATCAATTAAAATCAAAACTATAAAAATAGGAAAAAACCAATTAAACATTCAAACAGTTAAAAACCATGGAAAACAAGGGCAAACATTTAAAACAATTTAAAACAGTTTACAACAATTTAAAAACCTTGGAAGGCCAGGCCAAACAGATAGGTTTCAAGGGCTCTCCTGAAGGCCAGTAAAGAATTCAAATTGCGGATTTCTGCCAGGAGTGCATTCCACAGCCCAGGAGCAGCTACAGCAAAGGCCCACCTCTGAGTCGCCACCAAACGATCTGATGGTAACTGGAGACAGACCTCCTCAGATGATCTTAATGTACGGTGGGGATCAGGCAGAAGAAGGCGCTCTCTAAGATCACTTGGACCAAAGCTGTTCAGGGCTTTAAAGGTAATAACCAGCACTTTGTATTTTGCCCAGAAACATCGGCAGCGAGTGTAACTGTTTCAAGACAGGCATAATATGGTCTCTCCAGGTTGCCCCAGAGACCAATCTGGCTGCCACATTTTGAACTAACTGAAATTTCCGGACTACGTACAAAGGCAGCCCCACGTAGAGCGCACTGCAATAGTCAAGCTTGGAGGTTACCAGCTGATGCACCACAGTTTTGAGGTCATCCTCCTCAAGGAATGGGCGCAGCTGTCGAATCAGCTGGAGCTGATAGAAAGCACTCCTGGCCATGGCCTTCACCTAAGATACCAGGGTGAGGCCTGGGTCCAGGAGTACTCCCAAGCTGCACTCCTGCTCCTTCTGGGGGATTCTCGTAACTTCCCATCAAGTCGCACAATGTTTCATCTGTGGCAGTTTGCCACCTTCATTACCTGTGAGATTTTGCATTAATAGAGCACTGCAAGGGTCTTTTAGAATTCAACAGTGAATACAAGTCACCAGTGAAATAACCAGAAAATATAGAATCCTGATACACTACAAGCTTTATTTATTTAAAAAATCTATCTTTCTTTTCTCTAAAAAGATCTAAAACAGCTTAATAATGTTGAGTTGTAAAACTACACAGAATAAAACAACATTGTGATGCACATTGTAATACAGTAAGGTTGTTCACACAGCTTTAGCCATGGGGCTCAGGAGAGCTGAGAGGAAGGCAGGTAAGTTCCTGCCTTCCCCCCAGATGAGTGGTGGCCATTTTGGGCTCCACCGCACCGTGCGTCCGCACAGTCACTGCGGCAACAGAGTCCCGAGCTGGGCTCAGAAGTCCTCTCGCATCCCAGTGTTTGTCGCGCAAGCAGCAAAGCAGCTTCTCTCATTATAGCAACTGCCCCACTTGGCACAGGCACTCTTCTCCCTGGCTCACTACCTAAGATGGTGGCAGGCCAGTTGGAAGCCCAGCTACCCAGCAACAATCACACACATGATTGCCTGTCAAGCTAGAAAGAACCATGGTTTTGTTCCACCTCTGTAAAAAGCCAGGTATCAAAGATGGGCTCTGGAGGTCTGAAGCAGCTGGAAGCAGAGGGCTCCCGGTGCTCAAGACAACATGAGCTGCCTGGGATAACCCAGGCAGCTCGTATCATGAGAACAGGCTCAGTATCTAGCTTCTGGTACATTACATTTCTCAAAAACCCAAAGATTTTTGGTTTAATAACTTTAAAATAACCAATTTTTACTCTTTAGTATGAAAGAAAAGGACGGTGATTAAATGTGTCACCACGATCCACTGAGAATGACCTGCAAATAGACCATTTTCACAGATGTACAGACTGATTTTTAAATAGATCTCACCTCATGAGAAGCAAAGTGCTAATGTGAGGAGTGTGGCAGATCTAGCACCTGATGCCCCTGCATTCAGTGTGTGCTGCTGTTATAAATGGATCATTTATACTCTCAGTACCAGAGCATTAATGTTGGCTAATGTAGGAAAACAACAAAAAGTCTGGTGGCAAATTAGGTATTGACTTCTTCAATAGCTATGTTGTCATGTCTGAGTTGGATACAGAATTGATTTAATGGTAATTTTTCTGTCCTTATGCATAGGGTGGCTACTGCACTGCACTGGCAACATCTACATTAGGTCCTAATCCCGGGGTGGGGGGAGGGTGGATTCCACATGATGGAGACAGGAGAAAAGGTTCTATCTGCAACATGGACAGAGCCACAAATTATATGAATTTATGCTAATTCACAAATGTTTGACTTGTCTGTTCTACTATTTCATCCCTCACTTTCATTTTGATTGTGATACATGCCAAAGAATTGCACAGGCAGCAAAAAAATATTTAAGCAGCTACTGTTCCTTCATGAGACTGAACAACAAAGCAAATATGCACCTGAGCTTAGTTTTCTGGGGTTTCGGTTTTTTGTCCTCAGATCATATTTTCATATTTCAGTTTGCATGTGGCTCTGACATTTAATACAACACCCCTCAGAAGTGAGATCTCAATATCAAGATCCCTGTAAAGACTGGGACTTGTTTACAAATAAATGCAGAGAAATAATGTCTCCATCCCAAAGCCAGTGAACTTTTCACTTGCAATGAAATCAAAAAGGCAGTGCATGTGTATTTTAAAGTGAGTTTTAGGACATGTAAACAAAACCAACCTCTTGAGAAAGCTGAGGTAATGAAATACTTGCATTGGTATATATGTATGCCATCATGGGTCATGAAATAAAACTATTAAAGCAGCAGCATCCACTTATGCTACACTGGTTCCTCTTGCACACGATATATTATTATAGATTATTCAGTCTGGAAGACACCTGAAGGCCATCAAGCCCAATCCCCTGCACCACAGCAGCAGCCTCTGTTTCCAGACATCCCAGCAGAGGTGCTCTTACCCCTGGACTTCGGGGCCAAAATCCAGGGCCTTCACAGCCCCTGGGGGTCCCCCAAACCCTCCTTAGTCTGTCCTGGGTGGTGTGGTCACCCAGCAGAGCATGATGATGCTTAACTTGCAGGGGGAGCCGCCAAAGGCCCTTAGGTCCAGGTTCCAAAATTTCCTAGGTGCACCTCTGCATCCCAGTTAGATTCACCCTCTGTTCCTGTCTAGACTAGAAAATGTAACAAGAGGAGAGGGGGGGGGGGAGAGATCAAGACACACAAGAGCCAGGAATAAATTCAGTGCAAGTTTTCTCATGTCTTTTTACCAATTCCCCCAGCTGGAGTTTGGAAAAATGTTTGTATTTAGTTATTTATTTTTGGAACTTGATATCCCACATTTTTATCCTGCCTTTTAAGCAGAAAGGCATCACAGGGAACCTTTCCAAAGTAACAATAAAATGTCACAATAAAATACAACTAAAAAAACACAAGAACACACCAAAACAATACTGCAGTAGAGCCATAAATATGAGTCCAAATAACAGCAACAATTAAGACCAACAGTTCAGGGCTTGTGAAACTGATCTTAGCATCTGGACTGGTTCACAGGGGCATGTGCGCTCCTTCAGATCTCCCAGTCCCAGATCATGTAATACAGGAATCTCAAACTGTGGCCCTCCAGATGTTGTTGGACTCCAACTGCCATCATCCACTGTCACAATGGTCAGTCGTGAGGGATGAAGGGAATTAATTATGAGACCCCTGATGTAGCCTTCAGGGTTAATTCCAGCACTTTGAATTGGGCTCAGAAGCACACTGGTAAGCACACAACTGAAGCTTCTGGACCATCTTCAAAGACAGCCTCACACAGAAAGTGTTCCAGTTATCTAACCTGGATGTGACCAATGCATGGAACATACGAAGCCAGAGGCAAAAAAAAAAAAATGGAGCTATGTTACCAGCATCTGAAAGATTTGTGTTTGCGGGGGGGGGGGGGGTGGGAAGGCTTACAATCAAACAAGAAATCAAGCAAATTATAATCCTCAGTAAAAGGTTCTGGAAAGGGACAAAAATGTAATTACTCCACTGAGAGCCTCAAGTAGTATCTGTCTGACCCTAATATGGTGTTAAGTGCCAAAGGGCAGCTGTTTTACTGCATGATGCAATGAAAACCTCTTCCCACTTTAAAATGACCTATTCAGTTTTACCTCCTGGCCACTTTTTAGATGGCATGCCACCAAAGAGAAAATGCTAAAAGCGCATGCAATGAAGTGACATTTTTAAAACGAATTAAGTAGCTTCGGAGATTTCTTCTGGAAGAGATGACAGTCCTACCCCATTCAGAGCTTCAGCTGCCACTTCTAACTCCATGAGAATATAAGAATAGCCCTCCTGGATCAGACCAAAGGTCCATCTAGCGCAGCCTGCTCAACTTAGGCCCCCCAGCTGTTTTTGGACTACAACTCCCATAATCCCCAGCCACAGTGTCCAATAGCCAGGAATTATGGGAATTGTAGGCCAACATCTGCAGGAGGGCCAAAGTTGAGCAGCCCTGATCTAGCGTAATATAGCCTACCGTGGCCAATCAAATGCCTCCAGGAAGCCTCAAGGCATAAAAGTGACAGCCCTCCCACACAGTAACACATATTTTACTGTGCATACTGCCTCTGAACATGGAAGTACCATCTTGATATCATGGGTAACCACTGATAGATTTGTTGTCCCTGAATTTGTCTAATCCACTACTAAAGCCATCTAAACTAGCAGCCATCACCATATCTTGTGGTAGCGAATCCCATATGTTAATTTTATGCTCTGTGTGAAGAATTATTTCTTCTTGTCTGTCCTCACTCTACTGCCAACCATTTTAAATGTGTGACCCCAATGTGTGACCTCTCTCCACGTTCTCTATCCACTTTAAATGTGTGACCTCTCTCCACTTTCTCTACACTATGCATAAGTTTATAAATCTCTATCATGCTCCTCTGCCTTTAAAAATTCTCCTCCTTCCCTCATGTTGAACCTGTAAAGATTTGGTGCTGTGTAGTCCTTTCATTGCTGTTTGGTCCCCTCCCATGGCAAAAAGCTAGGAGTGCTGACTTGTGGTCAGAGAAAGGAGAAGGACAGCCAGAAGCACAAGTGGTTCAACTTTACAGCCAAATCCCACTACTTCAGCTGCTTCTCTTTTCATCATGTGCACTTTTGCAATGGGAGGAATATGTTTGGCTTGAAGCAGAGCTGTAGGAAGGTTGGAGTGGTCCCTGGGACAAAAAATGGAGATGGTCCTCAACCTGCCCGCTACCTTCTTCAGGCAGGTGAGAGCAAAGAGCAAGCTGTCACTCAACTAGTGGCTCCCCTCTACCTCTGGGGCCCAAAGACATCTGCTCAATTATAGCTATACCCCTGGCTTGAAGCAAGTTTCAGAGAAAAGCAGTAACAGGCAGTGGAAGAGTCTCACTACAAGTCCCAGATGTAAAGTGAGAGATAAAGCAATTTTTCTGAATCTCTCACCTTCTCAAACATACCAAAAGATACAAAATCCCAGCACCTTATTAGAAGAGCTCTAAGTGTACCCTAAATGTTCAGCATGACCAAGGGTCATACTGACAAGGAGCCGGGTCTCACGATCAGTGAGACCCGATTTGTAAGAGTGAGCGGGGAGATTGGGCTAAGCCCTCTCTCCCCGCACACAAGCAGGGCAGAAGCCCTGGGCAGCCGGATCGGCCGCCCACACAACTGCTGGCTCCGTGACAGAGCCGGCAGGGGCTGGGGAGTTTGGGGGCCGTGTGCTCCCCAGAAGCTCTAGTATGCCCTGCGCAAGTGTGCAGGGTTTACTGGGGAGACCCCCGAGCCGGGAGGCTGCTTTTCAGCCTCCTGCCGGGGGTCTACTCATGAGTAACCACGGCACAGAGCCACGCCGCAGCTACTCGCAATTAAAAAACCCAGGTTTGCGGAGAGCTTGTTCCACAAACCTGGTTTAAGGGGCGGGCTACTTGAGTGGGTTACCCAGGCTCGCAGCTGAGCCCGGTGGTTCTGACGGTTGTAGAAAATTGGGCTAGCTGAGGCTAGCCTGATTTTCTACAATCGTGTGAATAGCCTCAAGCATTTAAACCCACGTAAGTTTAAACCCAAATAACATTGAAGTGGTGGATAGCTTCTGCCTTTTAGGATCAACAGTCAACAGTAAAGGATCCAGCAGTCAAGAAATACGCCGCAGACTAGCACTTGGTAGGGTTGCAATGAAGGTCTTGGAAAGGATATTTAGATGCCGTGACATGTCTACACCTACAAAGACTAGAATTGTTCAGACAATGGTTTTCCCCATGACACTCTGTGGATGTGAAAGCTGGACTTTGAAGAAGCAAGACAGAAAAAGTATTGACATTTTTGAACTTTAGTGCTGGAGAAGACTTTTGAGGATACCATGGACAGCCAGGAAAACAAACAAATTGATCATAGAACAAATCAATCCAGAATTTTCACTCAAGGCACAAATGACCAGGCTCAAACTATCATACTTCGGACACATTATGTGAAGACCCAGCTCCCTTGAGAAGTCCATAATGCTGGGGAAAGTTGAAGGAAAGAGTAGAAGAGGATGACCAGCAGCCAGGTGGGTGGACTTGATTACGACAGCACTGAATGCACCAGTGAGAGACCTTAAAGGCCAAGTTGAAGGCAGATCATCCTGGAGATAATCTATCTAGGTGGTCTCTAAGAGTCGACACCGACTTGATGGCACTTAATCAATCAATCATGTTTCTATGGGGGAGCTCTGTGGTTCCTAATCAAACATCACAAAATGTTGCATATATGGAAGCACTAAGTCTCCTACAGCTCCCATGTAGGATTTTTGTATCAGATGAGAAGCAGCGTAGGATGCTCATTCGCTTTAACTTTTGGATCCATATCCCTGCAAATGAGTCGCCCATGCCACTTTTCAGATGAAAAGTACATACAGTCTTGAGGGTTTAACTTTTACATCTTCAACCATCTCTGACATCTTTTAAAAAGTCTCTAAAGACACATTTCTTCACCCAGACTTTTAACTGATATTGTTTTGATTGTTTTAATGTTGTTTTTAGAATATTGTTTTAAGATTTTAAATTGTGTTTTAAATTTCTTGCTTTTAAATTTTTTGTCTTTGTTTTTAATTAATGTTTTACTTTTAATCTTTTGTAAACCACCCAGAGACATAAGTTTTGGGCTGTGTAAAAATATGATAGATAGATAGATAGATAGATAAATAAATAAATAAATAAATAAATAAATAAATAAACCTCTTTTCAGCTGAGAAGTGCCATGGGGTCTTATTCTCTTTAAGCCTTAAGTCCCCAAACCTGTCCATAAGCATCCCATGCTGCTTCTCAGCTGAGAAGGGATTGGGGATTTAAAAGTTAAAGCCAGTGAGCAGCCTGTGCCACATCTCAGCTGAGAAGCAGCTGCAGGCTTGCGGGGTTAATTTCTAAATCCCCAACCCCTTCTCAGCAGAGAAGTGATGTGGGATGCTTATTCACAGTACACAAATGTAGTTACGTGGGTAGTTTTGGTCATTCACGGTGTTGGGGGGCTAAATTCTAAAAAGGGTTTTCCCTTTACAATTTAAATCCCATCCAGAAATTGCACAAAAGACCAAAGCTACCCACACAATAATTAAACTTGTGTACCGTGAATAAGAACGCCACACCACTTTTCAGCTGATAAGGGTTTTGGGATTTAAGAGTTAAACCCCAAGTTCATACTGCTTCTCAGCTGCTCAATAGCACAGGCTGCTCAGTGGCTTTAATTTGTAAATCCCCAACCCCTTCTCAGCTGAGAAGGGGTTTGAACTTTGATGAAAGGTCAAAAGCACAGAAGCTAAACTCACAATATTCAAATATCTCCTGTACTTTAAGCCCCCTTAAGTGCAATGGGACTTAAGTTGTGCTATAGTCTGGATCCTCCCCACCGTTCCTACACTAGACTGGAAACTATACATACAGATCAGACAGTCAATGCTGTCAGCTTGAGGGTGGAGAGATGATCAGCTTGAGGATGGAGGGGTGAATCTTGAATCCACCTCCCTCCTCCATAAGACAAACTAAATGCTGCAAAGAATAAGAGAGAAATTGACCAAATGAGTGTGTGTGAATGTGGAGAACAGAAGGGATAAAGACTCAGTAGTTAAGAAAAGGTGGCTCTGCCTAGGACTTTGGTACTGAAAGAAAGAAGAAACAAAGATTGGGAATCAACAGTATCAGTGAGATGAAGCCTTTCCTCAGTTCCCTTTTGGTCTTTTATTCCAGTGCAACAGCAGGATCCGATTTCAGCCAGAACATCAGCCATTTATGCTTCAGTAGTTTCTTTGCCCCTCGTGCTGTCCTTTCAACACTGTTCACCACCTTTCACTTTGTACTTGGCTTTCCTAGAATTTTTTAAAAGCACACACACACATTTGAACACACTACAGAGTTCTACATGAAGTGACCCAGCTGCACTGACCATTACCTTGAACTGAGTGAGAGAGAAAATCCATGCTCATTAGAGAATGTTGTCTCTCCAAAGCAACAGTAGCTTTGCAGGCTGTAATCAGATTATTCAGCAGTACTGCTCGCATCCCAAAGATAACTTGCAGAAGATGTGGTGGTTGCCATGGCATTACATTATTTCAGTATCATTAACTGATCATCATCTGAATCTGTAACCATTTGTATAAATGAGTTGTACTGTTTAAAATATACAAGGCAATGCTTGTGTATTTCACCTAGCTTAATCACTTTGCTCTTTTAGATGCCAGGTAAAGACCTTTTTGTTCACTCAGGCCTTTTAAATTCTGATTTTCAAATCTGATTTGATTTGATCTTTAACTAATTTTAAAATGAGTTTTTAAACAGCTTTGTACTGTATTTTGTATTTTCTGTTCTTCTTTTTTGTCTGTTATGATTTAATGTGTTATGTGTTTTTATTGTATGTTTTAATCCTGTGTTGTGAGCTGCCCAGAGAACAATTTGTCATGGAGCAGGTAACAAATAAAAGCAGTAGTTGTTGTTGTTACTACTACTACTACACTTCAAGACTGTTTTCTTCTCCAATTGACTCAATTTTATTAGTCCTTGGAAGGGATTGAATGGAGTCTCAGGCATTGCACAACCTGGAGTCTCATGGCATTGCACAGAAAAATGGAAGTATCAAATATCAGAAAGAGAACACTGTAGCCTCCTTAGGTATCACACTGCCAAGGCTACCTTCTTCAATGATAAAGCTTTAGCTAAAGTCCAATTTCAGAGCCACATACCAATGAATGTTTTGTTATTTCTTTCTCTTTTGCTATCTTTCAGAACAGAAGTCCACCTTTTCCTACCATTGTTCAGAAAGCAACCATCGAAGTGTCTTTTACCCCCATGTCAGGGCATATCGAATCCTGAATTCCTTGGCATACTTGAAAGAAACACTTTTCAACATCAGCTTTGATCTAGAGTGATGGCTACAAATAAAAAAGGGAAAGCTCATACAGCTCGTTGCTCTAGAAATGAGATTATTAAAGAAATGGAGAGGGTTTTAGTCTTGTACACAGGAGAGGTAATCAATGCATGTGTCTGGATGTGGGTTGTTGTTGTCGTTTTTTAAGTTATCCTGGTTCCACCTGCACCCATTTTCTTCCATTTGATCCAGGGCTGCAGCTTAATCACAATAAATGCAGGGGACTGGTGAATTTGACTTCTGTAAGAGAAAGGATCCAGGAAAGACAAAAACCAGTACAAGACTTGTAAAGGATGGAATCTGCAGGTTCTCATCCCAAGTGATGCACCAAGCCATGAGCCAAACAAGGCTGATAGAGCAGCTGATGGGGTCCAGCCAATGCCATCACTGGGGCCATACTAGCAGCACAGCAAAGTGCCTGCATGATCCAGACAAGGGAAGAGAGCCATTTTGACACTAACTGGATCAAAGGCTTCGGGCTATTTCTCTGTTAACCAAACTATTGCCAGGGGGTCAGAGAACCAATGGCAACTGCTCTGTCAGAGGAATGAAAAGACCTTCAAATGACATTGTGTCTTGAAAGGAGAAGGAACTCAAGGCCACTTTCCTAATAGAAGATGAGCCCTGTCTACACATGCGACATATTTCAGCAAAATCTAGTATGGCTGCACAGAGCCCAATTTTTCATACAAATAAGTTCCTAACCACAAGACAAATCTTGCTGTTCAGTTCAATTTGGTTTCTTATGAAGGCTTTTGACCCAAACACAGGGGCGTAGCAAGGTTGGAGTGGGCCCAGAGACGAGATTTTAAAATGGGCCCCCCCACTCAAAGTCCAGGGCCTCCGCACACCCCAGGCCCCCAAGGATTTAAGTCTGATATTCCAAAATAAGTATGCTGCCTGGAAATACATTTCACTGAATACACACACGCACACATCACAATATATAGTGATATACATTGAGTACTATACATTTGTTTTACTTTTAATGCCTAGAACACACTAGAAAGATGAATGATTAAAATGGCCCCCTCGCTGCAGATTAGCAAAGGAGACTTTCAACCATGCAGGGTGAGCCTATGTTTGTTTTCTCAGAATTCTGAACAAATTCAGTCAAGTTCGATTCCAGGAGGTTTTTCACAGGAGGCTTTTAAAGCCCTTTAAGACACATCTTCTCCTCTGGAATAGAGGTGCTGCATTCACATGTTGGCGAGATTTACCCTGAAGTCCCTGCAAGTTATTGGGGAGCAGTTCACACACAAGAAAAATAAAATAAAATAAAAGCACAAGACATGCTTCACAGTTCTCACTCAGACCTTCTGGGTTGCAAAACAACTTGAACATAAGTGCATTTATGAATGAATGAATGAATAAAATAAATATAATACTGTTTCTTCCAGAAGTTTTTGTAATTTTTTGCCATGAAACAAGCCACTTATAGGACTTTTTAGATAGTTTTTTTAAAGCCAACAAATTTTCCAAGCTGTTTAAAAATAAATATTCAGAGACTTCTCAGTCCCTCCCCCCCCCATATCAAAGCCCTATGGCAAGCAGATGCCTATATATCCTGGGCGGGGGGGGGAGGAAGGTAACCACAAAAAGGAGTTCACACTCTACCTGGCAGCAGGGGGTCTTCTGCTGCAGAGAACAGTGGTGGCCAGTCTGTCTGCCTCCTCCTTCCTGGCTGGCTCGGGCCCTACTGCAGTTCAGGCTTCACAGAGGCCTACACGAGGCCTCCGTGGAAGCCCCGCCCACCCGCCGATCAGCTGAGAGGCGGGATAAAAGGAGCTCTTTGCAGCTTGTCTGCTGCTCCATTGCCGGCCAGGAGAACAAGCTGGAGAGACGGGGAACAGGGCAAGTGGCTGAGGGGCCTTGGGGCTGGGCAGGGGGCAATGGGGAGTCACGTGAGGTGCCTCTGGGGGGCCCCCCAAGGCAGTGGGGCCCCCAGACAACTGTCTCCCCCTGCCCTATCGTTGTTACGCGCCTGCCCAAACACTTTGGTTTTGTGTTTCCTCTTTGGTTTGTACATTTGGAATGGAAGTATGGGGAAGATTAGCATTGCCCATCAACATCAAGATGGGAGGGAGAAGAGGACCACCAAGTATCACGCCTACTAGAAGCAGCCTTCCTAGCATTTCCTGTGAATCTGCCAGTTTGCTGTCCTGGTACTGAATGAGGCCAGCACAACATGAGCAAGAGAGAGAGAACACTGCTGGCACACAGGAGAGCCATGTGTCTTGGTCCCAAATCATGCGGCAGTCGATAGAGGACCTCTCCCCTATGCTGGGGGAGATAAGCCCCTGCTAGAGATGTGCACTAACCTGTTTGGAGGCTCTTTTATGGGCCCCTGAAGAGGTTTGAACACCGGCCGGTTCGAACGTTCGGTGCGGTGGGGATAGGACTTTAAGGGTGGGGAAGGGTGCACTTACCCTTCCCCACGCTTTCACTCCACTGGCGCTGGAGTTCTGTAAAATCCCTTGGGGCGCAGCATACCTCCCTGCCACTCCTTCCCCTCTTTGGCTGGAAGTACTGGATGTTAGGGTTGTACGTTTTGTTTTGTTTTTCTGTTTTGTTTTAGGCTCGAATCTGAAACACCCCCAATTTGTTCTTTGTTCAAAATCAGCCAATCCAAAACATCCCAATTTTGTTCTTTGTTCGACATAGCAAAATCCGAATCTGAAATGTTTTGGATTTAAAAAATGGCCCCAGGGCAAAACTAGTGGGTGGGGATGGTAGTGCCCAATGGGTGGAAGCTACCACCCACATTTCAGAGGAATTTGGCAAAGGACTGGTTTTTGGTGAATTTTTGAAGTTTAAGATTTTTCCCATAGGGAATAATGGAGGTTTCAGCAAAAGTATAGCTTCATGTTGGGGGGGAAAGGGGTGGCCCAGAGCAGAGTTGGGTGGGTGGGTGGTAGTTCCCCGTGGGGGCAAGGAAGCTGCCAGAATTATTTCAAAGGAATTGGGCAGAGGGCTGATTTTTAAAGATTTAATGGCGTTTACGTGTCTCTTCCCCCATAGGGAATGATGGAGGTTTAAGCAGCCCCATAACTGCACTTAGTGGGCACCAGGGTGGCCCAGAGAGAGTGCTAGTGTAGAGCGCCCACTCTACACTAACCCATGGGGTACTGGAGAGTGGATTGATGGTTTGTTGTTGGAAATCTCATATGCTACCAGAGAATCTACACTCAGAATACCTCAGAAACAACAGAACCCAGCACCCCATGGGTTAGCAACCCATGGGGGTGGTTGTCACACTATGTGCACTACACCACCACTCGCTCCCAGCCATTGGGGAAAACCCTTAGAGTTGCGTAAACTTCAACAATTCCTAAGAAACCAGCCATTTGCCTTATTCCTTTGGAATCTGGGTTGTGGCAAGCATCCCTTGGGGCATTGCCACCCAACCCACTGTTTTGCCCCTCAGGCCCCCTTTTCTGCCCTGAATCTACCCCAAATACATGTAAACTTCAGAAATCCTTTAAAAATCAGCCCCTTTCCCAATTCCTTTGGAATCTGGGTGGCAGCAGGCACCCATTGGGGCACTACCACCTGATCCACTCTTCTGCCCCCAAAGCCCAAATAACATCAACATCACACAACAACAACAACAACAACAACAACAACAACAGAGCTTTGCAAAGAACCAGGCAGATTTCCAAAGGTCATGCACATCCACCACCACCCCAGAAAAGCAATTGATCTACACACAATAATGTGAAACAACAACAATGAAATGCACACAGCCCCACTGGCCAGTGAGGGGAAATGCACACTGCCCCACTGGCCAATGAGGGTAAATTTTACCCTTAAATGTCCTTAAAAGGAATAAGGAGGCAATTGCCAGCAGATCAGCCCATGCTTTCGCTGGCCAATCTGCGGGCTGCAAGGGCCGGAAATTCAAACAGATTTCAAAACTCAAAATGGAGAGTGAAGGAGAAAGACTTTTTGCAGTTGCAAAATGGAGTTCCCAAACAGCCGAAACAACAAAACGTTTTGTATCCAACACAGGGATGTTTTGTTTTGGCTACAAAATTTTCTGTTTTGAGCATTGGGTGTTTCGTTCCAGCTACAAAACAGCCGAAATGGTTTGTTTTGGGCACAAAACATTTTGTATCTGAAATGAAATGCACACCCCTACTGGGTGTGCATGCGCACAACGGGCATGCATGTGGGCATGTTGCAATCATGCGTGAGCCTGCCTGACATGCATAAGTGCACGTGCGACATCTGTGCACACCTGGTACTTCTGGCCAAAGAGGGGAAGGGGCGGCAGGGAGGCATGCTGCCGCCCCAAGGGATCTTACATAACTCCAGCACTGGTGGGGGGAAAGCAGGGGGAAGGCTGTGCTCCCTCCCCCACCCTTAAAGTCCTACCCCCCCACCCTGCCAAACCACCCCCGCCCAGTTCCGTGCACATCCCTAGCCCCTGCTCCTTTTCTTCCCCATACTGCCTGTGAAGAAAATAAGGGGGTTTTTTTCCCCTCCCTCAGGCTGAGCTTTTGCAGGAGAACACACAACGTAACCAGAGGGCACAAACTCCTTCCTCTCCCCCATTAATCCAGCCCTGGTTTTACCAAACTCACATCCAACAACTGTGGTTCAAAGAGGCAGAACTACTTGCCAGAGAGGAGAGAGATTGTCCTCACAGGCGAGGAGGCAAGTGGGAGCCTGTTTTTTGAAACTCAGATCTGCGGTCCCCAAGGAGTGAGGTTGACCTCTGTGGAGAGGCATGAACTGGTGAATGAATGTAGGGAAGTCATAGGCAGGTCTGCAGGTACAGCCCTGATCCCTCCTTCACACATTAACACAGATTCTGAATGACTGAACAGGGTTAAGGAAGCTCCCCAAAACAATTTGGCAGGGATCTTTGCTTCCCAGAGGCACCACCCTCAGTAGTCTTTATACTAATCATCTATCTAATAAGTTATCTGATTTCATGTATGAGATAGTCTGAGCTCCAGCTGATGAATAAGCTTGGAGAGTCTAAAACCATTGACTTGGTGTTTGATTTTCAAAGAAGACTTACAATGGCTAAGTTTGAGAACCCTGGTCTATAAGTGGAACATCATCATCATCATCATCATCATCATCATCATCACCATCATCACCATCTTCATTTGTTAGCTGCCCAACAGGACATTAAAAATGAGATAAAACCACACATTAAATCATAACAGACCAAAACGTTGTTCTAGTAAGAACGAATCAGCCTACTTTCCTTTCACTGTCTCTGCCACTGGACTAAATTTGGTTCAAATCAAGGTCCACAAGCTAGATCTCTTGCACCTCGTGTTCATGCATCCGCCACCTTGGATCAGGGTGGATGACATCATTACAAACTACACCATTGAGGTGTCCCTGTGTGTCACTCACTAAAACTACCAAATTTGGTTTAAATTGATTAGACAGTTCACAAATTAGCTCTCTTGCACCTCAGATGTTCATGTGGCCACCATCTTGAATTGGAGTGGATGACATAATCACACACGCCATTTGGGCATCCCTATGTTTCCCTACAGCTGTACCAAATTTAGTTCAAATTGGTTAGGCGGTTCACAAGTTAGCCCACTTGCGCCTCAAAGGTTTATGTGTCCACCATCTTAGAGCGGGGTGGATGATATCATCACAAACTACGCTGTTGAGGTGTCCCTATGTGTCCCTACAACTGTACCCAATTTGGTTCATATTGGTTCAGGCGTTGCGAAATTGATAGGGACACACACACACAGACGGACATACACACAGAATGTTGGGTGATCTCATAAGCCTACTGGAAAGTAGGCTAAAAATGGGATGGAACAGATGAGATAAATCATGCCTATTTCAAAGAACCACCACACCTTCAAACAAAAAAATCTACAGAGTATCAAGTATTAATTTTAATTCATTTTTATATTGTAATTTGAATTGTGTACACCACTTAGAGATGTATATATTAGGCAGTATATAAATATGATAGGTAGGTAGGTAGGTAGGTAGGTAGGTAGATAGAGATAGAATATTAGCAGAAACTAAAGCAAACTATTTCACAGTATCTCTCAAAAATAAAGAAGTCACGGATTACATCTTATTGACACTCATTAAGAAATATGGAAGCCAAAAAGTGGAGGGGTGGTGATTTTAATATTGGTTTACTTAAATAAAAACACTTAACTTCATCTAATAATTTTAGAGGAATTTCAAATGGTAGCTGTAAGACCAGGAAAGAAAATGTGAATTTATCAAATTCATTAATTAAATAGAGGCTACAAACTGAAAGCCAAAAATTAAGACCTTCCAACAACAGATATTGGGGCTATTCTCACGATCAGGCAAAATCGGGCTAGGAGAGCCTAGCCCGATTTTGCCTGATCGTGGGAGCCACCGAGCTCTCAGGCGAGCCCGGTGGCTCCCAGGTGGTTAACCCACCTAAGTAGCCGGCCCCTAAAACCGGGTTTGCGGAGCGAGCGCTCCGCAAACCCAGGTTTTTTTATCATGAGTAGCTGCGGCACGGCTCCGCACTGTGGCTTCTCACGAGGAGACCCCCCTGGAGGGGAGGTGAATCGCCACCTCCTGGCTCCGGGGGTCTCACCAGCATGCCCTGCGTGCTCGTGCAAGGCATGCTGGCACTTCTGGAGGCCGATTGGTCCCCGCTCCCCAGGGCCCATGCCGGATCTGTCACGGAGCCCGCAATCGTGTGGGTGGCCGATTCGGCCACCCAGGGCTCCTGCCATGCTCGTGTGCGGGGAGAGTGGGCTTAGCCCGCTCTCCCTGCTCAGCGCCCCCAACCGGGTCTCACTGATCGTGAGACCCGGCTCATTGTGTATTGTCTCTAAGAAGCAAACCAAGAAGGCCTCAAGAAGAGAAAGGCCATTGAGAGAACTAGGGAAACAGTTTCACTTTTGCATAAGAAACCTATGTGAGTGGTTGGGCCTGCATTATCACCTTAGGGGCCTTAACAGTAGGGATGTGCAAAACGTTTCAAATTCGCTGTTTCAGGCACAAACGTTTTGCACATCCCTACTGTTAAGGCCCCTAAGGTGATAATGCAGGCCCAACCACTCACATAGGTTTCTTATGCAAAAGTGAAACTGTTTCCCTAGTTCTCTCAATGGCCTTTCTCTTCTTGAGGCCTTCTTGGTTTGCTTCTTAGAGACAATACACAATGAGCCGGGTCTCACGATCAGTGGGTCCAGTGGACCAGCAGTTCCGCACCCACCTCCCCCACTCTCTGGTCTGAGTTAGACCTACTGCGATCTCACTGACTGCAGTCAGAGGGACTTCAGAGAAGTGGGGAAGCTGGCTGTGCGTGCTTCCTTCTGTCCTAAAGGACAACCCGTGCAGCCAACAGGAACTGAAGTGAGGGAGCAGCTTCCTCCCTCAACTCCAGTTTGAGGAAAGCCTAACTGCTATCCATGGATCGGATGTAACGGAGGCGCTGCCAAAATGCAATTATCAGCGGCATAACTCACCAGAGGTAACAACTGCAGTTAAGGGAGGGAAAATGCAGGTCCATTTTTCTTTGTTTTTAACTCCAATTCCCAGTTCAAACATGCCAGTTTGGGAACTGGAGGCAAAGGGACCTCTGGTTTCCCATTACGTGTGAATGCAGCCTAGATTTTACTTTCTGTATGTTGGTTTCCATGCAGAGAAAAAGCCCAGTCCCGGACATAATACTGACAAGCAAAACACCTAGAAGTGCTCACGATATGTTGAATCCAGCTTGTTGAATGGATTCCTGGGCTCCTTTTAGAGTAGCAGGAAACCCTTTCCAGAGGGCATTGTCTGAGTGCATTCTTGTAGGACAGGAATAAAACTTTTAAATGAAGAACATTTTGACATCTCTTTTCTGTAGAAAGAGTAGAGTAATGAAAGAAATTACTTTGGGGCATTGGTGGTTGGACCTTAATGTTGTTTTAACATCATTTTCTCGTTCCCCCACCTACACAGAGTGGCTAAGATATTTGTCATAATGTATGTACAGGATGAGTCATGCTGTTGAAGAATAATTGGTCAAACTTTTGGGATGCTCTGTAATTGAGCTGAGCTATGAGGAAATATAGTCTCATATTTCAGAAGTGACAAGCTGCAGAAATTGCACAAGATTTCTGCAAGAGGAACAATGAAATAACACTGGTTGCCCAGGGACACGAATGCCTGTCAGAAGTTACCACAATTAAAGAGATCAGATCAGTGCTGTCCTAGACAGATGACAGATGTGCTTACATAAGCTTCTCTTTCTGCATTAGACTCCAGCCTGTTCATGATAGAAGGGTGCCTAATCATTTCTTCGCCTTTTCCATAAATGATAAGCAGCTTCCAAGTTATCAGTTCTTATCTTCTAATGAGTATGTGATTTGCGATGTGATTTACCAACCACCAGGAATCTTCCTTACACAACCCCTACTGAAATCATTAAAAGTTGCATGGAGGCATCACTACAGGCCAAACTACACATTGAGGCTATTCTCACGACCAGGAGGAACCGGGCTAAGGGAGCCTAGCCCGATGCCTCCTGGCTGTGTGCTGCTACAGGAGCCGCATGGCCCCTGGCAGCAAACCCCACAAAACACCCCTCCCCTTAAATGAGGTTAGCGGAGCAAGCACTCCGCTAACCCCATTGAGTTGATCGTGTGCCAGTGCAGCACAGCTTTGCACTGCAGCAACACACGCGTAGACCCCCAACTGGGATGCTACAAGAAGTCTCCCAGCCTCAGGGCTCTCCCCAGGATGCTCTGTGCACCTGCCTGAGCATCCTCCGATCCCTGCCGCCACTACCGGCTCCATGAAGGAGCCAGTAATCATGTGAGCAGCTGCTTCAGCCGCCCCAGGCCACCTCCCTGCCCACTTGCGGGGAGAGTGGGAGAAGCCCACTCTCCCCGCCCACCCCCTCAAAGCACTTCACTTTGCTTGTGTGAAGTGCCTCATTATGTCATTAAGAGACATGCTTCACTCTGACAAAGTCCTTCTTTTCTTTTAATCCAGGGCTGCACAACTTTGGCCCTCCAACTATCGTTGGACTACAACTCCCGTCATCTGCAGCCCCAGTGGCTTAGACAAAGTCAGGGCCAACATTCAGTGCAATCCTAAATGAAAATCATGCCAATGCAAACTTGAAAGAGAAATTCTTTCAATTTCTCAGTCTAGGCTTCTATACAGGCGCGTAACAATGATAGGGCAAGGGGAGACAGTTGTCTGGGGGCCCCACTGCCTGGAGGGGCACCCCAGAGGCACCTCATGTGACTCCCCATTGCCCCCTGCCCAGCCCCAAGGCCCCTTAGCCACTTGCCCTGTTCGCCGTCTCTCCAGCTTGTTCTCCTGGCCGGCAATCGAGGCAGCAGGCAAGCTGCCAAGAGCTCCTTTTCTCCCGCCTCTCAGCTGATCGGTGGGTGGGCGGGGCTTCCACGGAGGCCTCGTGTAGGCCTCTGTGAAGCCTGAACTCCAGTAGGGCCTAAGCCAGCCAGGAAGGAAGGAGGAGGCAGTCAGAGAGGCCTCCACTATTCTCTGCAGCAGAAGACCCCCTGCTGCCAGGTAGAGTGTGAACTCCTTTTTGTGGTTACCTTCCTCCCCCCCCCCCAGGATATATAGGCATCTGCTTGCCATAGGGCTTGGATATGAGGGGGGGGAGGGACCGAGAAGTCTCTGAAAATTTATTTTGAAACAGCTTGGAAAATTTGCTGACTTAAAAAAACTATCTAAAAAGTCCTATAAGTGGCTTGTTTCATGGCAGAAAATTGCAAAAACTTCTGGAACAGTATTTTATTAATTTTATTTATTCATTCATTCATTTATAAATGCACTTATGTTCAAGTTGTTTTGCAACCCAGAAGGTCTGAGTGAGAACTGTGAAGCATGTGTGGTGCTTTTATTTTATTTTTCTTGTGTGTGAACTGCTCCCCAATAACTTGCAGGGACTTCAGGGTCAATCTGGCCAACATGTGAATGCAGCACCTCCATTCCAGAGGAGATGTGTCTTAAAGGGCTTTAAAAGCCTCCTGTGAAAAACCTCCTGCAATCAAACTTGACTGAATTTGTTCAGAATTCTGAGAAAACAAACATAGGTTCACCCTGCATGGTTGAAAGTCTCCTTGGCTAATCTGCAGCGAGGGGCCCATTTTAATAATTCATCTTTCTAGTGTGTTCTAGGCATTAAAAGTAATACAAATGTATAGTACTCAATGTATATCACTATATATTGTGACGTGTGTGTGTGTGTATTCAGTGAAATGTATTTGCAGGCAGCATACTTATTTTGGAATATCAGACTTAAATCCTTGGGGGCCTGGGGTGTGCGGAGGCCCTGGACTTTGGGGGGGGGGGCCCATTTTAAAATCTTGTCTCTGGGCCCACTCCAACCTTGCTACGCCCCTGCTTCTATAGCCTAGAATATAGCAATAGAGCCAAACTGTCCACCACTTCAGCAGGGGTGTAGCTATAATTGAGCAAAAGGGTTGAAAGAACCTGGGGCCCCTAGCTCCCGAGGGGCCCCTAGCTCCATCCATCCCTATTTTCTTCATTATCTCCCTCACTCCAAGGGGCTACCCGGCCACCTCTCCCCTAGCTGCGCCCCTGCACTTTAGAAAGAATGAAGGCATGGCCTATGTATATGTATACGCACTTCACTTCTTACTGCACTATCGCAGGAAGGTGAAAATGAAACTCCTAGCACATTGCTTGCTGGAGAGCTGTAGAAAGCAGCAGCCACCCAGCAACAGTATGTGATGATCTCATTTATAATGTGTCTCATCCTCTTTAAAAAAAAAAAAATACATAGCCAAAAACTGCTAATAAAAGTTAAGTATTCACTCTGCCTTCCTGCTACAAAAATACAAATGCAAGATTATTTCATCAGCTCTAGATAATAGATATGCACATAACCAGAGGGAGGTACTGTATATTTAATAACTTGCCTAAAATATGCATTGGAATAAAAATGAATAATATTTTTTAAAAATCCAGTGCAGAAGGCAATAAAATATAATCTATTATCTCAGCTCATTTTGGTCAGGAAATAATACCACAAAACTAATATGATGCACATGAGCCTTATGAAAAACAGGCACGAGAGGCTTACAGCTTTATCCAATTTCGGCTGTGATGATGGGCAATTAATAAGTGATATTGAGGGGTACAAAATAGAAATCATATGGACTTTGGACAAAGAAAGTGGCTTGAAAATGAAACTGCCAGGCCAAGGAGGAACAACAGTTGATCCCACCACAGCCTTGATAAGGAAATGGAGGAAGAGCTCCTTGAAATATTCACATGGATATGCCCTTCATTTCAGCAACCAACACTTGCTTCCACTCAGCCTGACACTGCTACTCTTATTTGCTGCTCTAGGTACATGTGTGGGAAGAATAGAGGACTAGAGGGACAAGAGGACAAGAATGTGGCAGGGATGGGGGAATAAACTGAGAACAGCACTCAAGAGGTAGGGAATCTAGAATATAGATGCCCCTCTAACTGGGAAAAGAGGCACGTTTCAAAGCGGTGATTCTCTTTATATTTAGCATGAGCAGAACTGGCTCTATTCAGTCCCAGCACAGCATCCCTCCTGTGGCTGTTGCTGGTGTCTACCTTGTGCATAGGAACATAGGAAGCTGCCTTCTACTGAGTCGAACCATTGGTCCACCTAGCTCAGTACTGTCTACACAGACTAGCAGCAGCTTCTCCAAGGTTACAGGCAGGTTGAACCAGGCCAGTTCGAACCAGTTCTGCACACCCATGTCCTTGGAGGCAATGGCGGTGGTGGTGTGCATAGGTGCTTTCTACCAGCTTTGACCCTACATAGAGAAGTCTGACCTGACGACAGTGACTTATGCTTTGGTAACATCCAGATTGTATTAATGCAATGTTCTCTACGTGGGGCTGCCCTTGAAGACTGTTCAGAATACTGCTGCAAGGATGCTCATGTGCACAGGTCACTTCATGAGTATCACACACATCCTATGGCAGCTTCATTGGTTACCAGTCTGCTTCCGGGCTAGATTCAAGGTGCTGGTCTTGACCTTTAAAGCTCTACATGGCTTGGGGCCGGGGTACCTGTTGGACTGCATTCACCTATATGAACCTGCAAGGGCCCTCCACTAGGCATCTCAGGCTCTGCTCATGGCCCTGCCACTAACAGAGATCTGATTGGCAGGGACTAGAGACAGAGCCTTTTCTGTTGTGGCCCCTCAGCTTTGGAATGCCCTCCTCAAAGAGTTTCATCATGCTGCCTCCCTCAGTGTTTTGGTATTTTTTTAATTTAAAACACTTTTTTTTTAAAAGATGCCTTTGGAACCTTTTTAAAAATGTAATTTTAAATGTGGTTTTAGCCTGGTCTTTTAACTTGTTTAAATTTCTTAATCTTTTATTTTACATTGCATCTGTTTTATTAATATTGTGAGCCACATCGGGTAGTAGTGTACTGGAGGGGCAGAGTATAATTATTTCAAATAAATAAATAATAAATAAAATATTCCAAGACCTTTTTCTGTTGAAAAGTGGAATTATTATTATTATTATTATTATTATTATTATTAGAGGAGGAGGAGGAGGAGGAGGAGGAGGGTTTGTTATTGTGGCACCCTGAAGGCATTTTTCAAGGTTATTTTTAAAATTTTATTTTGGCAGAAGTTTTTGTGGACTAGAGCCCACTTCATTGCATGAAGTGTTATCTATTTATTATACACAAGAGTGTGTGTATCTCTCTATTATACAGAGAAAAAACTATAAGCAACATAGAGAAAAAACTATAAGCAATAGAGCCAAATGGCCTTGAAATGCAATTGGCAGAATCTGTGACCATTTTATATAATACTGTAGTGATGGGAGGGCTTTGAGGTAGGACTAGGCCTCACTTACAGCAACTGCTGGGAAGGTAGTTTGTCCCACATTAAAATAAAGTGGCTGGTGGCAGCCTACTGTGAATCCCTTACAGACAAGGATTCAACCCCAGTGAACTTCCCTCTCCCCCTCTGACTTGGTTAGTTGTCCTGACCAATGCATAAATGTATATGCAACAAACACAGTGAAAGCATTACAACAGCACTCATCATCAAGGCAGTTGAGGAGCTTGTTGTATTCTAGTCAGTAATCTTTTGCAGTTTGTTTGTATCAACATTTGTCCCAAGGGGGATCCTGTAGAAAGGGGAGGGGAGGAATCAGGAGGAAAAAAGAGAGGGGAAGGAAAAATGGAGTTGTTGCTGAATTAACCCTTAGTTAAATCTACTTAAGATTTCCTTGTGTATATGTTGGAAGCAACTATAAAACAGAGCTATAATTGTAGCCATGTATTGCCATAAATAACGTGCCTCCAGGAAACTATAGCCCTGAGAAGGAAACATTAACACTGGCTTAAGTAGGCTTTACACTACTCTGATCTCCATTATTTCTTTCTTAAAATCACATAGCTTTCTTTAAAATCACATAATTGGGTCCTTGAGCAGAATTAACCCTAATTCTGCAGTGAGAGTATCATGTAGCAGGATTACAGATCTAAGTAGATTATTACTGTACTGATGATCATGCTTCTATTTCTTAGGCATATTTGCCTCATTCTGATATTGATGAGGATATGTAACTTACTCCTTTATGCTTGAAGTTATTGTGAACAATGTATCTAAAAAATTTTTTTCTCATTTTCAGCTGCAAATTGTTCACACAGAGCTATGTCTACTGTGGTTTTCTTTCACAGACATGTGACAGGTGCAGATGCTCTCTTCTCTCACAACCTTCTCCATTCTATTGGGAAATTTGGCCAAGACAGCCTAACAACATGACTTGGGGAAAACAACCAGAAATCAAATGTTCTTGCTAAATGCACAACACCACTAGCACTTAAGACACTCTAACACTCTTACATTCAAAATCCAGTTCCAGCCAAAAGAATGCTAAAGTTGCCACTTCAAAACTCTACATGAGGATTTGAATCTTTCCCCCAACATTCAAACATCTGTCTCCTAAAATCTTCCAAATGTTCATTTTTAAACAAATACTAAATGTTGATAGACTTTTCCTTCTAATATTCATAAATCATTTTAAAATAGCTCTTAGAGGCCTTATGCCTGGTTAGCTCAATATACCTGCCCAGTCATGTCTGGTACACAGGGACAAACTACATATTACTTTCAGTGTGTGCTTTACTCTGCATGCTTGTTTCCACAGTTTGTATTTGCCAAGGGAAAAAAGCTCTCAATGATCCTGAGAGCTTTATTCCCCCCGGCAAATAGAAGCAACAGGGGATGGGGAGCAAGCCTATGAGGTAGACTAGATTAAGAGAGATTGACAGGCCAAAGATCATTCAATGAACATCTGAACATCATGGCAAAGTGGGAATTTGAACCTGGGTCTCCCTAGTCCTAGTCTGACACTTTGAGCAAAGAATCAGCGAATCCATCATCTGTGTGTCTCACACTTGAGAAAAGGTGAGAAGACACTGAGATGAGGACCACCGTGGATGGTAAGGTTCAAACCCCCTCCCTCCGGCATGGCCCCAATTCACAGGGGCCAGATCCAGTGACTATTTGACATTAAAAACAAGCACACACATTCAAAGCACATGCTTAAAGTAATGTCTAGTTTAACCTTCAGTGGAAGCATTGTCCATAACCATGATTGTCATCGGAGCATTCTATAGCAACTTCTAAGGGCACTTTCACTCATTCATCTAGCTAGGCATGAGATGTGTATGTAAGCAGGCTTCCATAATCATTGTGCAGCCGGGTGGCACGCTGTGGTGCATTCAGCTGCTGCTGTGCATGGAATTCCTCAGCCCCATCCTACAATCAGGGCAACATCCCCACAGCCATCTTTTAAAAACCCAAATGCTGCTGGACAGCTCTGTAGGAGGAAGATGGCAACTGGGTTCCGCTCCCTCCCATTTCCCGCCAAAAGCTGATCAGTGGGGCTTAAACTTTTTTAATCATACAGCAAGCACAGCCCAAGCAGCTCTCTTGGGCTGGGGACATAGTTTTGCTCCTGGAATAGTAATGTTCTTACTATTGCATGTTAGACTGGCTCTCTAACATGCTGGACACCTGCAAGACAGAGATTAATTCTGTTGATCCCCAGGAAAACAAATAGGAACACCCAAAACACAATGTCCTGAGCTCCTTGGCAGGAAGGTAAATCCATATGAAATATGTGAAATACCCCCGGCAAAATGAGCAAAGAGGCATTTTTTAAAGTGGGGGTTCTTTTATATTTAGCAGGTGGGGGGAGCAACTGTCCCTATCCAGACCTAGCACAACATCCCTCCAGTGGTGGTTGCTGCTGACTACCTTCTGTTTCTTTTTAGACTATGAACCCATTTAGGACAGGGAAACATCTTATTTACTCATTTATTTTTCTATGTAAACCACTTTGAGATTGTGGGTTGAGTGGTATATAAATATCCATATTTGTCATAAATGAAGAAATAAAATGTTGACCATGGGCAGTTCAAACCAACAAACATAATAACAATGGGGAGCAAAGCAATCACTCAGAATTGGCAACTCCAAATCAGTGTGATGTAATGGCTAAACCCAGTGGTTGGACTTAGACTGGGAAAACCATCTTCAAATCCCCACAAAGCTTCCTGAGTATGGGCCAATTCATATGATTTCCCAACCTAAACTGACCCCATGGGGATGCTGTGAGGTTAAAAGTGGGGGTCTGTGCACACTGCCCTTTGAGAAAAGTGGAATAAAAATGGGGCTACTGATGGGGTGGGTGGGGACAGAGCTTCCATCCAGGCCCAGAGGCAGCAGAAGGGCTGAAAGGGAAGGCCTGCCTGTACCTGCCCACCCCTTAGTGACCTTCTTTCCCCCCTGGCCAGCAAAGTACTAGTTGAGTTATGGCCTCAGTACACTACCTTAATGGGCCTGGCCAGAATACATTTCACGTCCTGTGCTCATTTTCAAATGAAGAGTGGAAGGCTAGAGCAGAGGATGAGGACAATTCCAGAGAAGGGTCCCCTGCTGGGAAGGAAGCAGAGAGGAGAGGGAAGGAAAGGATGGAGGAAAGGTGGGTGGGAAGGGAGGCAGGCAATCTTAGCCGGCCTGATGGATGACCTATACTGGGGAATTGACAGAGAGAGTGTGACTCTGCTGGTTCTTCTGGATCTCTTGGTGGCATTCAATACCATTGACCATGGTATCCCTCTGGATCGCCTATGGGAGTTGGGGATAGGGGGCACTGTTTTGCAGTGGTTCTGGTCATATCTCTTGGGTAGATTCCAGATGGTGGAGCTTGGTGACAGTTGCTCCTCAAAACAGGAGCTGTTATATGGAGTCCCCCAGGGTTCCATTCTGTCACCAATGCTTTTTAATATCTACATGAAACTGGTGGGTGAAGTCATCAGGAGATTTGGTGCTGGATGTTATCAGTATGCTGATGACACCCAAATCTACTTCTCCTTTTCATCTTCAGGAAATGAAACTCATTCTCTAAATGCCTGCCTACAGGCAGTAATGGGCTGGATGAGGGATAACAATTTGAAGCTAAATCCAAGCAAGACGGAGGTGTTCATTATGGGGGATTAGAATCTGAGGGGTGAGTTAGATCTTCCTGTGCTGGATGGGGTTACACTCCCCCAGAAGGAGCAGGTGCACAGCTTGGGAGTACTTCTGGACCCAGGCCCCACCCTGGTATCTCAGTTGGAGGCCATGGCCAGGAGTCCTTTCTATCAGCTTCGGCTGATTCAACAGCTGCATCCATTCCTTGAAGAGGATGACCTCAAAACAATGTTGCATCAGCTGGTAACCTCCGAGTCCCGGCTTGACTATGGCAATGCACTCTATGTGGGGCTGCCTTTGTACGTAGTCTGGAAACTTCAGTTAGTTCAGAATGCGGCAGCCAGACTGGTCTCTGGGTCAACCTGGAGAGATCGTATTATGCCTGTTTTGAAACAGTTACACTGGCTACCAATATGTTTCCGGGTAAAATAAAAAGTGCTGGTAATTACCTTTAAAGCCCTGAATGGCTTAGGTGCAAGTGATCTTAGAGAGCGCCTTCTTCTGCATGATCCCCACCGCACATTAAGGTTATCTGAAGAGGTCCGTCTCCAGTTACCACTGGTTCATCTGGTGGTGACTCAGAGGCAGGCCTTCTCTGTAGTTGCTTCTGGGCTGTGGCATGCACTCCCGGCAGAAATCCATAATTCGGGATCATTACTGTCCTTCAGGAGAGCCCTTAAAACGTATCTGTTTGGCCTGGCCTTCCAGGGTTTTTAAATGACTGAAAAACTGTTTTAAATTGTTTTAAATGGTTGCCCTGGTTTTCCAGCTGTTTGAATTGTTTAATTGGTTTTATACTGTTTTTATAGTTTTGATTTTAACTGTTAACTTGTTTTAATTGTTTTTTCTTGTTGTAAACTGCCCTGAGCCATTTTGAAAGGCCAGTATATAAATCGAATACATAAATAATAATAATAAATAAATAATAATCTAGGTACATGCAATGTATGCCTCGCAGCTTGGGCAAGAGGGCTGAGGCAAGAAAATGGGAATCTGGCAGGAACAGCTACTCCAAGTGCTTTGTGCACTGAGTGGAGGGTCAGCAGTCCACCACACAGTTGCCAATAAATTGTGGGGAGAGGGGAAATCCACATACAGTGGATGGGCCCCCCCAAAATCCTTCTGGTTCCCCTGAAAATATAATTGATTTGGATCCAAAGGTTCCCTTCCTCTGATGCAATGAATTTTCTCTGATGGAAGGAGATTTCCTTCAGAAGGTACCCACCTTTAGATCCCACCCAGTATATGCACTATTGTGATAATTTCTTTGAGATAACTTCTGGGAACACAAACCAGGAAGTGACATTTAGAAGAGCCCTAAGGCTGTAATCCTATCCACATTTACTTGGAAGTAAGGCCTGTAGGACACAGTGGAACTTAATTACAAATAAGCATGGGTGAGAATAGGCTGTACATATGAGTCCAATGTTCAAATGCAAGTTCAACTTGGTTGGAAGACACAATTACTGCTGTTTCCTGTGCAGAGGGAACAGAGCCTAATAATAATTCTGGAGCAGGGAGATGAGCCATCCCCTTCGTCTGAGATCTTTGCACCAGCACTGTTCTCGTTTCGCAGTTGAGCACAGGATCCATTTGTTACACGCAATGTCTTGATTTCTCCTTTGAAACGAATGGAGAAGCCCTTGGAAGCAGGGGAGCAGTATGTGTCTGCCAAGACTCCTACCTATGCCCATAAGAAACCGATAGATCAACACAAGTATAATTTAGCGTCTGCTTTTTGACAAATGGCACTCAACTCCCTTACCTTTTGATCCTTGAAAGGAGTGAAATGTATTTTCTGTAGGTATGAGGCTTGAAACTGAAAGCTCTCCGAAGCTGGACAACAAAGCTAATTTCACGTTCTTTCAAAAATAATTCAATTCCAGACCTTTCCTGTGAAAGCCAAGCACCTTTCAGCTTCCATAGTGGGGAAGGATGGCTAAATCAGATATGCTGGATCAGCACTGAACTGTGCTATTTTTAAAACAGAATCAAGCCATCTGTAGTGTTTTAATTATTCCATGATAATTAGCACTGAACATAGCTAGCTAGCAATTAGCATTTCTTACCTTTAATCTTTCTGTTACACCATCAGTGAAACTGACTGTGAATTCAGCAATTTTGGGCACTCTGAGTTTTCCTTTGTTCTTCTGGTCTGGTTGATATTCTGTTCTTGTTTTCACAATCACCTAGGGGCAAATGTTGACATCTTAACTTTTCAGAGCAAAGCATATATTTTTTTAATCTTAAATGTTACTTTCCCATAAGCTCTCTCTCCTTGGATAACCTCATGCATGGGGCAACCTTTTTTAAAAATAACTATGAGGAGGAGTCCAAATAAGTGTATCATCAAATCCCTCCACAACTGTGAGAGATCAGGTTTGATTTTCAGAGGAGAAAACATCCCACATAGTGAAATCCTCATTGGTCTTAATAGAGCCCTATTTCTCCCCTTTAGGTACTTAGAAACACTATCAGGGCAGCCTGGGGGATGCAAAAGCTGTGTATATCTTCCATATTCACATCTAGTCCTCTCTTTGCTACTGTGCAAGTTACTTATGACCCAGATTGTGATCCAAGTATTTTCAGTGCTACCAAACATAATTTTAACTGATCCTTTACTAGTGTGCTCTTGGAATCAATCTCTAGCTTTGCTTTTACAGTAATTCAATCCTGTTGTCCAATCATCATCATAGGCACAAATAAATACTAGAAATACAGACAGCTTACTCATATTCCCAAAATGTAGCATGCATATTTCATTTATAGATCTGCCTTATATGGATATCTTGGTAAACTGAATCCTGATCAATATGATCTATTTACTATCGAACTGAAGGGTAGGATTAAGAGAAGATTCGGATGATACCTCCCCAGTCTACTTGATTAAAAGGGGGGATGCACCAAGTGTATGCCCATTGTGATGGCTTTTGCCACATCCCAGTGCCCTCCTGTTGGGACATCTTTCACAATGTCCCAATGCCCAAATAGTATTTGGGTCATGCATAGAGTTGAAGGAAAGAGAAGAAGAGGACAAGCAGCAGCAAGGTGGATGGACTGGATTATGACAGCAATGAATGCACCACTGAGAAACCTAAAAGGCCAAGTTGAAGACAGATCATCCTGGAGAGAATCTAACTATGTGGTCATTAAGAGTCTACATCAATTTCACTTTTTGGGACTCTTGTATCTGGATTCTTTGATCGTAATAAACTGAATTGAATTGAATTGAAGGCACTTAATCAATCAAGTGGCAGCTCAGATTAATAATCCCACACACAGAGACACAATATAAAGGACATGAGGACATTGTGAAAGGTATTACTGTACAACAATCACACCTTCAGTGCTCCCCACTTTTAATCATGTGGGCCAGGGAGGTCTACACTAGCCCTGTATGGTACAAGAAATATGAGGCTGCCAACAAAAATGGCAGCCCTGTGTCAAGACCCCTTCCTTCACCTCCATAACATGTAGTACAACTTGCCACACAGCCTGGCACTATTACACTGTGCTCCCCCTCCCCCCCGCCCTTCCACCAGCAGTAGCCAGAGATGTGGAGCAGGGGCAAGGGAGTGCATCAGATAAGGGTAACACAGTAGGTTGCACTAGACGTTATTGAAAGGGGGGATTTAACATGGAGCTGCAGTTTTCTGCAGCAGCTCTGTGTTTCTTGGAACATTTAGTTCCACCCTAAAATGTCTGTATTCCCTGCTTCTTTGTCTAGAAACTGCAGATGTGGCTGGATGAACACTGGCCTAGCAATGAAGCATCTTACTCTATTACTCTTTAAAGCATTAACCTGACAAAAAAATCAGTATGGTCTGAAAGCTTGCATTATCTATTTTAAATACTAACTGGACTTAATAAAGTTGTTTTCTCCTGTTAGAACTGGTTTGAATTTATTTGTTTGTTTGTTTGTTTAGAATATTTATACCCTGTCCCTCCAGTGCAATACTGCTCAGGGCAGCTTACAACAATGATAGACACAGATAAAAGTAATAAAATTATATATATTTAAAAGTCAGATTAAAAACAATTATTCGGTTCAAACTACAACTGAAAATTATAAAAAGCTAAAGAAGTTAAAGAAGCTAAAGAATTTACCAGATATAACAAAACAATAATGATATTAAAAAGCCTCCTTAAAAAGGTGTGTTTGCCACCTGCCATATCCCTTTCCCCCACGAGCAGCTGTCAATACGGGGCTAGTCATTTGATTCATTTGTACAACACCATACACACATTTCCCCAGGTCATATTCTGGTTTATATTGTAGTTAAATGTCTGTGAGCTACTTTGAGAACCTATTTGGCTGAAAAGTGGGCTAAAAGGTTAACACATAAATATCTGGGGAAGGAAAGAAGCTTCTGGGTAGTGCTCATCACTGCAAACATGTGAATGATGAAACAGATACTTAGATTTGACTGACCTTCTTTCCAGCTAGCAGCTGCCATTTCCCCCCAAGAACCCTCCTTGGAATGATAATGAGGCTGTCCACACAAAGAACACTACCCAGGTAGGGCTGCTTGTGTTGAGCACTGGGATAGCTCCCAATCCCAGCGCTGCCCCGAGTAACCCAAAGTTTTCCCCCGGGCTATTACCAAGATAGAAGGGTGCAAGCAGGGAAGAGAGCTGGCCTCGTAGTAGCAAGCATGACTTGTCCCCTTAGCTAAGCAGGGTCTGCCCTGGTTGCATGTGAATGGGAGACTAGAAGTCTGAGCACTATAAGATATTCCCCTCAGGGGATGGAGCCGCGCTGGGAAGAGTAGAAGGTTCCAAGTTCCCTCCCTGGCTTCTCCAAGATAGGGCTGAGAGAGATTCCTGCCTACAATCTTGGAGAAGCCATTGCCAATCTGTGTAGACAATACTGACCTAGATGGACCAATGGTCTGACTCAGTATATGGCAGCTTCCTATATTCCTATGAGTATGCCCTTCTATCTCCCTACCCGGTCATGTGTATGCTTAGGCTGCAGGCAGCCCAAGTTGCCACAAAGCTGGCATTGAGGGATTTCTGGAGGCTGGGCTGCATTCCCACAGACTCCAGGACATGTGAGCCACACAGACCAGTGAAGAAGAGTAAAGATTGTCTGGGGGGCGGGGAGGTAAGCTTGATCCTGCCTTCTCCCCCACGCCCTCCCCGCCCCACTCACAGGTTGTTTGAACGGCCTTATTATGTGTTGAAGAAGTATGGCTGGAAGGGAGTTGTGAGACTGGAAATGCAGCCACTAGGTAGAGCCATGGAGAGAAATGCAGCCCGTGCTGCTGCCACCAAGGGTGAGCTTGGCACCTCTCCGGTTGTTGTGCCCTGCTCATCCCCCAAATGCCACCACTTTCACTGCCTACAAATGGGGCAGCAAAAGGAGAGTTATTTCAAACCAGTCCTATCCACAAACTAGTCATTTCTTTCAGACAAGTTCTAAATTATGGACTAAATGATCCCTGACAGAAGACCTCCACTGATGTAAAATGTTGATGGGAGTGACTCCATCCTCCTTGCCCACCATTATCTTAAAGATATCACTTAGAAAGAGCTCCTGCTTTCTTCTCACGAGGCTCTCCTGTGTATGGTTTTAGGAGGTGGTCAGGAAGACCTTGCTTCTATCTCTCTTCTAATGCTAGAGTTGGGGTTAATATTGCTGTCCAGACAGATCCTTGCACAAAACAGCAGGCTGTATGAGGGTCCTGCCCTTCTCCACCAGGCCACATCTTTGGGCTGCCAGATTCTCTGCCCAGCTCCAGACATTCCGACACAAGTGTCCCTATTTTCATCTCTGACATGTTGGAGGGTATGTAAAATGGTTTTTAGAAGTGGTGCATGAATAACAATGCATTTATCCATTCATTTGTTGCTCAACAAATTTTGTAAAAAGGGAAACTTGGAGGGGGGGAAACTGTAAGTATTCCAGGGATTGCAGGGAGGTTTGGCCTGCCACCATCACAAGTATCGTCCACAGCCAGCTTCAGCTTCACGCTTGGAAGAGTCATGTTTTCCAGAACTTGTCTCAGGAGAGGAAAGACTTGTTTGGACTGAATGAAGCAAGGTTGCTTCCAGAGCATCCCCACTGCTCCAAAACGTCTGCCTCCACCCTAAAGGTACGCAGCCCTGAGCAGTTCACATTTCCTTCACATTTCCACCACCATTTCTTTCCACATCCAGCATTCTCTTCACAAAGTAAAGAGCTTCCCTCCTCAGCAACTAAACACCTTCCTATTATACGCAGATCCGTTAAGCTCCCTGGTAGGTCAGTGAGCTGCTTGCCCCCAACACAGAATTTTGCAAATCAACGCCAATCTTTTGTCCTGAGCCACTGGGCAGGCACTTATTGAATACTGCTAACTTGAAGTGTCTTGATCTCCTCTTACCCACTAGCAATCTTCGTGCTTTGCCTGATTCTCTTGTGTCTGACTCGTCACTGGCCTCTGACTCTGGTGTTCTGATTTAGCACAGTAATCCTGCCTTTGCATGCCCCTGGTTAACCCCAAAGACACTCTCAGCCTGCCTCATTTGGCTTCATGGCCATCTTTCATTTTCCCTAGCTGATGTGTGGCTATCCCCAGTGCTGGTGGATACTGGAGATCAGACCGCAGTATATTTGAAACTGGCTGTTCAGGAAAGGAGAATAATCTTCAAACAAAGGGCCTAAAATACAGCTAGAGACTATAGATAAGGATGGGGTGGGGAGTTTCCTGTCACCACCCTCAGCCTCTTCACTTACCTCTGAGGCACAGCCTGGGTGCCCAATGTTCTTGTTTCGCCATTGTCAGTGTTTCAGCTCTACCATTATGGTATTGCCTGTGCCCATGAATTGAAAACAAACACAGCAGAACATAAGAACAGCCCTGCTGGATCTGGCCCAAGGCACATCTAGTTCAGCATCCTGTTTCGCAGAGTGGCCCATGAGATGCCTCTGGGAAGCCCACAGGCAAGAGGTATGTGCAGGCCCTCTCTCCTGCAGTTGTTCCTCTGCAACTGGTATTGAAAGGTATCTTGCCTCTGAGGTTGGAGGTGAAGAATCCAACTCCCCAAATCTGTTTTGTAAACAGGTGTAAAGTTTTGCACATGTAAGCCCTTTCATACCTTATGCAGCAACAATACTCAGCAGAGAAAGCAGGGAAACCTGGCTGTCTGGTGAGTGAATCCATACAACTATATACTGCATGCATTTTCAGATATTCATTTATCACATGCACTTCTGAGTAGACATGCCTAGGCTTGCACAACACATCTCTCCTATTGAAATCAGTGTGATTTTAAAATGCTTAATTTTGATGGCCAGTATTTCTTCAAAGGAATGTCTTTAAAATATTGAAAGAATAAAACATGGAATAATGTTCTGAGGCAAGGCCATTAAAATACAGAACAATACCAGCAAACTATGTCACCTGTCTCAAAAAGACAGTTCATTAAAACCAGAGAATGTAGCTCCACTGAGCTGCTTGCTTGCAAAGAATATTTGTGCACTGCATATATACATTGGGAAATCAGCAAAATAAACACAACCACCAGTTGGCCAAAGTATGTGGAAAAGTCTTCTGAAATTCTAATTGCATCGATGCACCAGAGAAGGAGCAACTTTTGACATCCTCCCTCAGGAAGTTTTCTGTGCCCTGTGAAAAATTTGACCCTGATTGTTGTGCAACCCTCAGGAAAATATTTTTGGGTGAAACAGAAGGTTTCCTGAGGGAGGGGAGGGCGTCAAAAATTCCTGTTTCCTCGGTGCAACATTTCATAGGAACATAGGAAGCTGCCATATACTGATTCAGACCATAGGTCCATCTAGCTCAGTATTGTCTACACAGACTGGCAGCGGCTTCTCCAAGGTTGCAGGCAGGAATCTCTCTCAGCCCTTTCTTGGAGAAGCCAGGGAGGGAACTTGGAACCTTCTACTCTTCCCAGAGCAACCCCATTCCCTGAGGGAATTTATTACAGTGCTCAGGCTCCGGGTCTCCCATTCAAATGCAACCAGGGCAGACCCTGGGACAAGTAATGCTTGCTACCACAAGACCAGCTCTCCTCTCTCATTGCTAGTGTGGAAGTTCTGTTAGGCCGCTTCTCACACTGCACTGGTGCTTCCTTGTTCTGTATGGCAGCCACTGCTGAGATCTGTGAGCTTTGCAATAACGCATGCTGCCTTTCAATCGTAGATATGTGAGCTGAACAAGCACCAAGCAGCATTACCAGTCTCTCTTGCTCTGTTCCTTGCTGCAGTGCTTTTATGTTAGGCTCGAATACAGCATTTCCACCCGTTTCCTCCATGCCCTTTGTAAAGTCTGGACTATTAATTGTAGAGAGTTGCCCATTAGCACCTGCCAAGTAGTGCTCCCAAACTGCCTCTGTGTTCTATTTATAAACCAGACAGGCATTGCATCCAGCCCCCTTTCAGCTCTGCAGCAAGGGGAGATATCCGTCTCCCACTATCTAATCATGGAGTACAATGCAGAAGCTTTGCCAGCACATCCATTTTCCTTCTGCAGTGTCAGATACACTCCTAGTTTAAATCCCTCTATCTACTTTCAAATCCTTTCTTCTGCTTTAATTTATGTCTGGTATGTAGATGAACTCTTATCTGGGCTCCCCTTACAGTATCCCATTAAGCAGCAATTATGGACTTTAAAAAGTGGGACGATACCATTTTTAGAAGTGTGCTTGGAATCCATATATCCAGAGATAATTTCTCAGGAAAGAGGTGCCAAGGGAAAAGCCTGCCTGGAAACAATGTCCTCTGACCTGAAAATCCAGACCTCATGTGCAGACGGAGGCGGTGATGGCTCTGACATGAAGAGCAGACTGTGGGACTGAGTCTCAGCTCAGACTGAGTCCTGTGTATTTTCCCTTTATTGATTGTCATTAATTCAGATCCTTTCATTCATGCTTTAGCTCCTGCATAAAGCAAATTTTCTGCATAAAGCAAGACACCTGAAGGACTGCCTACTCCCATATAGTTCTGCCTGGCCTATGAGATCATGTCGAGAGACTCTCCTCTGTGTTAAACCACCTTCTGAAGCACAATTGTTGGTGACGTGGGAGAGCCTTCTCAGTGGTGGCCCTGGCTCTCTGGAACTCCCTGCCCCTTGATCTTTGACTCCCTCTCTGTTTAATTTTAAATGAAAGTGGAAGACTTCTTTATTTGGGCAGGCCCTAACTCTATACAAACTTCTCCTTGACTGTTCTGTTTTAATTATTGTCTGTTATCCTGGGTTTCTGCGATTTTAGAAGTTAATGCAGTTTATTGTGGGTTTTAAAAAAAACAATTTTTGCTATAAGCCACCATGAATTCACGTATGACAAATGGAGACACATACATCTTTAATCAAGCAAGCAATCAAATAAGTAAATAAATTCCCAATGCAGTAACTATTCTAGCTCAAGCATCATTTGGGAACCATGGCTGTCTCTGGGGATGGGGGGAGCATCTGCAGTGAGACACTTTTTAAATAAGTGGGAGTTCTGTAGATGAAGAAGAGAGTGACCCCTTTTTCATGATCAATGAGAAGGGCTTGAGGGTGCACAGGGAGGAAGGCTAGAGAAGCTAACCTCCCATGCAGATTATCAGTGCTCTGGGGCTGGGCACACAGATCACGCAACCAGACGGGCACCAGCTGTCCCTGGCAGCGTGGAAGGTCGGGGGCCGGGACGCATTGTCCCGCTCCCCAAATATCCCTTAATGCACTGTGCAAGTGTGCAGTGCATTTTGGAGATTCCCCTCGGCGCTGACCAGGAGACTGCTCGTGTGTCAGTGTCACACGGTGCCAACACACCATTATATAGACCAGGTTAAGGGCACACTTGCACTCTTAACTTCAGCTAGCAGGCAGGCGTCTTTGGTGGATTTGCCGCCGCCTAGGTGCCGCTGGTGGTTCTCGCGCACAGCCAAGTCTGGGCTTAGCTGCACATGTGAACAGCCTTGATGTCTCACATTACCATTTGAGCACTTTGTAAGATCCAAGGTCCACTGTAACTTCTTGCAGTGAAGCTGCCACAGCCCTGACCCCTAGTCATAATGGATGTTAATATAATCCTCATGACTAAGTGCCAGAACTGATCACTGGACCGGCCTCCCATCTAATATTTGTCAATTCATTAAAATGATTATGTACTCCTATGTGGATATTTAGTCCCATTTTGTTGCTTCACTGTACCACTTTAAAGCACAGGAATTTCCATGCTGTAAAGTGTCTGAGGTGTAATGCAGGTCACGTGCTACCATATCAGAGGTGAATATAAGAACATAAGAACAGCCTTGCTGCCGGATCAGGCCCAAGGCCCATCTAGTCCAGCATCCTGTTTCACAAAGTGGCCCACCAGATGCTGCTGGAAGCCACAGGCAGGAGTTGAAGGCATGCCCTCTCTCCTGCTGTTACTCCCCTGCAACTGGTACTCAGAGGCATCCTGCATTTGAGGCTGGAGGTGGCCTATAGCCCTCCGACTAGTAGCCGTTGATAGACCTCTTCTCCATGAAGTTATCCAAACCCCTCTTAAAGCCATCCAGGTTGGTGAAGAAATCAAAGTGCTTGTACACTGCCTAGCACAAGGATCAGCATTACAGCACAACGGTGTGGTAAATTTCAGCTGTAAAGTCAGCAGATCAAAGAAGAGATCCTGCCACAGTGTGCATGTTGTTGAATGCTGACCATTCAAACAGTGTTCTGTATATATAGGTTATATGTATGGAGCCCAAGGATATTGTTCCCCCTATAGGCCTCTTAACTTTTAATCCAGTCCTGAAGATGACATAAGCTTCAAAATACAGCAATGGATCCAGAAGCATCCTAACCTGCATGGCTAAGAGAGATGTTTATATGCCACTGATTATGAGAGCTCTTAACCTTTTAGTAATCAAGGTTTGGTGATCATAATTTCATGATTATTTAAAGGTCTGTCTCTCCTGAAATGAACCTGCCCACCCACTTCATTTGTCACCAGAAGCTCTGTTCCATGTTCCTCTGCCTTCAACAGTCCATCGAGGTGGGATTGGGGAGGACATGTTTCTTCTTCGCTGCTAGGGATGTGCGAACCAGCTCAATGTCGAGCCGGTTTGTCATCAAACCAGGCCTATTTGACAGCTCACCCGTGAGCCAAACCAGGCCCGGTTTGGCTTGACCTCAAGTTGAACTCCTCGGGCCAGCTCAGAGGTGCAAATTTTTTTAAAACAAGACTTACTGTCCAGTCCAGTGGCCTCCGTGGGGGTGATGCCACAGCTTCGGGGGGTCTCCAACTGTCCCCTCTCCCCCCACTGGCCTCCCCCGGTCATTTTATTGCCAATTCAGCCCATACAGGCCTTTTCAGGCCTCTGCCAGCTCACAGCAGCCATTTTGAAGGCTGCCACATGTACACACTGGCCATCCAGGCATGCCCAGGTAAGTTTTGTTTTGTTTTTAAAATTATTTTCAACACACACACACACTTTGAGCTGGGCCTGAACCGGTTTGGCCTCAAGTCAAACTGGGGCCAAGATTAGTGTGCATGGAACTGAACTGGGCCCAGTTCAGTTTGAGTCTGGTTCAATTGGAAGTGAAACGGATCTCCCAGTTCTGTGCACACCCCTATTGGTCGCAGTCCCCAGATTACAAAAGTCCCTGCCTCAAAGGTCCTCATTTTCCAGTCTCTGGTGAAATCATGTTTATTTTGCCATGCATTTTAGCTAGCTTGATTCTTGCCTCTTGTGGAGCTTTTTCTTCAAGGAAAAGTTTTTTCTTCTAGTTTCAGATTCTCTTTTAATTGTTGTTGCATGTGATTTTTAATTGACTTGTTGTTGTTGCTGCTGCTGCTGCTGCTGCTGCTGCTGCTGCTGCTGCTGCTGCTGGTATAGCTGGATTGTGATTTTTTGGTAAGCCATCTTGGATGCCATTCTGAGCATCAGATGGCAAGACAGAAATGTTTTAATTAATATTGCCCTCTCCCATCTTATACTGCAAACAACAAATATGAACCAGTGATACATGGATGTAGCTGCAGCAGTGGTTAGAAATGCTATCCAGATTGCAGAGAAACTTCTGCCAGCTGCATTTCTGTATAGCTCAGTGCAAAGTGGATTTTCCCAGAGTGCCTATAGATACATTCACAGTTGAGGACAGCTGTGAGGTGCTCATATTGCAAAGAATAGTCACTGTGTGAAGTATTTCCACTCATCTGTGGCCCATATATACTTTAAACAGGAAGGGAGGATATGGAGGAAACTATGCAATGACCTCCACAGAAAACTTCTTGGTGAGATGATAGGTCATCAGTCATCAACAGCCTCTTGAACTTTGATGCCAAGAGCAAATGAAACTGTTCAAAGGGAGTTCCATGAACCTCATATTCAACTATATAAATAGAAATATATATTTGTGAAATTTAATTGCTCACAATGTACACATCAGATTTCTCTTATGTGTAAGATTTGCAGTATAAAAATATAAATTCTATCACCCTTTGACATCCTTTTTCATTTCTCACTCATTGAGGCGATTCACACGAGCAACAGAAACTGGGCTAAGGGATCCCAGCCCAGTTTCTGCTGCTTGTGTGCAGCAACAGGAGCTATGCGGCTCCCAGAGGCAAGCCCACTTAAATGCTCCCCCCGCAATTAAATGAGGTTAGCAATAGCAATAGCACTTACATTTATATACCGCTCTATAGCCGGAGCTCTCTAAGCGGTTTACAATGATGTAGCATATTGCCCCCAACATTTTGGGTACTCATTTTACCGACCTCAGAAGGATGGAAGGCTGAGTCAACCTTGAGCCCCTGGTCAGGATCAAACTTGTAACCTTCTGGTTACAGGGTGGCAGTTTTACCACTGTGCCACCAGGGGCTCTTAGTGGTTAGCGCTCTGCTAACCTCATTTTTTGGTCGTGTGCCTGCTGCAGCTGCTTGCAGCCATGGTGGACACACTCAGGGAGGGGGGAGAGGAGGTTGGACCCCAGGAAACATGAGTGGTGCATTACTGGGACTCCAGCGGGAGGGGTGCCGTGTAGCAGTGCTTCCCTGCACCTGACCCCCGGAGCTGCCAGACAAGCCGCGGCCAGGCACAGGAGTGCCCAAGCGAAGCCGCCACTCATCTGGGTGGGCGATCCACCAACCCAGGGAGTTCCATGTGCTCGCCTGTGGGGAGGTAAGCACTTTCAGGCTTCCTCCCCGCATAACAGGGTAGCCCTTCCCACTTGACCGTGGGAAGAGCTTCAATATCATTTTAACTGCTGGAAAGTTCTTCCTTAAGACAGAAGAATCCCACTTTGGGAGACCATGCATAGTGTGAATCCCAAAGCCCTCCTCCACTATTTCTTATTCAGTGCATATTGCTTATCATCCTACAATCAGCCTGCTTGTGAGCTCTCGTAGATTAAAAAACAAAACAATAAAAACCAGAGAACTTGATATCTGATTCATTCCATGTGTGCTATTTAGTACTTCATAAGGAATGGGTGCCAGATTGCAATCTGGAGATTCTACATGTCTCTTTAAATGTTCCAGGCACTGGGAAACCATGAAGCCCCCCACATCTCCCACCCCATCCCTCCACAGTCCCTCGACCTCCCTTCCCCTTCCGCCTGCTCCAGCAAGCAATGCTCTCGTTTAATCCAACAGCAGGACCTATTCAAAGACAGAGATTAAGGGTGGCACCCTGGCTATTTCTGTTGGAAGTCAAAGGACTTTGCACTGTCTCTTTGTCTCAGACAGTGGAGGACAGACTAGTAAGTCAGAGGGCTAGAGAGTCAAGACATTGGTCATCCCTTCTCCACTGCTCTGATGCTATCCCTTTGAAATGTAGATTGCTACTCTTAGGGATTCAACTTCCTTCCTCTCTCTCTCCCCTTCCTGCCCTGCTACCTTGCAACATGGCAAGCCTCTCTCCCTGCACCATATGTGCAGAGAAGATGCAGAATCCATCTGCATCCAGCTAGATAGATAGATTAGAGATCCTAACTCCTCACTTTCCTATCTAGAATGGAGTTCCTCAATAAATGCCTTATATATTGATTTGAAACTATGAACTGGTTCCAAGTTACTTTACTCTCAGCATACACGCATGCCTAACTAAATCCGCTGTGTTGTGCCTCTGTGCACTCTGCTATAATGAGAAAGGGATTCTCTCACCACAGAGAATTTCCAACAATTTCCTTGAAATATTGTCTCAGCTACCCCCAAAAGAGAATACAGTTAACACCTCTACGACATCCTTGAAGCAGAAGGCCTGAGGGATTTAGCTGAACATATGAAAAGCCCCAAAACTGAGGAAATTGAAGTGAAGAGGCACCTCAGATCATAGAGAAGCATTCATCATAAGGCTTGAAGAAGAGAGCCTCATACATCATGAAAGTATTATGAGCACATAAGGAGAGTATTATGAGCACATATCCCAGGTGCTATCATCAGTCTGGCTTGCTGAAAAAATGTAAGCAGCACCAATACAAAAAGATCTTCTGCATGGCCTCTTCATCCATCTTAAATACCTCATAATACAACCTCAGGCAGCTCCTTTTGTCCCATGCTAAGTCTTCAGAATGTCACTACCTGAATTTACAAAAATAATCAAAGTGAAGATGGCTTTGGCTATCACCACAGAATCAAGGTTAGATGAAACACAAGTGCTTTGTGCTTCCTCTTTTTGCACTCCTGGCGTAACATCCAAAGCAGGAACTCATACATCTGCCCTAAAGTGAGATGCATATACTACAGGTATAAAGTAGTACTTGAGAAAAAGAACACACTATTTTAAAAAAACAAATATAGTCTGACTGAGATCTAAAAACATGGCCAAGCTAAACTAAGGATTATCAGAGATTCCCTACTTCTTTTGAAGTGAAGAGTATTAACTACCACTGCTCTTGCCTCTGTCTATCATCTTGCTCTCCAAGTAAGTTCTAGCATGGCTGTCATGTGGTATGTGTGAATGCCTCAATTAAAAAAAAAATTATTAAGACAGGTCACATTTCCCTTTTTTGCGAGGAATGAAGGTTATAGTGACTTCCTATGATCACTCAAGGAGTTTGTAACTGAGTATGGGTTTGCACTGAATGCATATGACAGTCCAACACTTCATCTGCACTGAGCCAAACTGATGCTATTAGGAAGCACTAGCCAAGTCATAATCATAATTGGCTTTAGTAAGGTGCATTCACATCACTTGGTAACAGCCATCGCATGCTCTCTCTCTCTCTCTCTCTCACACACACACACACACCGCTGTCCCCATACAAGAATCAGTGCTGTGCAAAGACATTGCAGATCTCACTAGGAGCTAGTTTGTGCTTCCTCACTCAGCTGTCCAGATCTGGTTGCCCGGCAGGCAAAGGCAATTTGCAGGTCCTTGGAGAGGTTTAAGGGGGAAAGTTGACACAATACCACTCAGACACAGACTGCGCCCTTAAGTACCACTGAGCCTCAACAACCCCTATTGGGTTCCACCTCCTTGCCTGGAGAGGGAAGCCTTCGAGGGACAGCCTTCTGGAGTCTGGCACTCCTCCTCTGCTCTACTTGGCCCGCCAAGCTCACTGCCAGCGCTAGCATGCAGATATTGGGGGCCATGATGGTGTGGGAGAACCCAGCTCTGTAGTGGGCTCAGATCGGTTGCCCCAGGGAGCTTCCTCAGGAGACCTCAGCCCCAAGATTCTCTCAAGGCCAGTCTGGTGTCATGATCCAGGGCTGGGGTTAGTGCTGACCCTGCCTCCTCAGTGTCCGACTCAGAGTCACTACCATGTACTGAAGCTTTCCGTTTTAGCTGAGCTGAAGGCCACAAAGCCCAAGGACACATACACTAATCTGATTCTGAGGCCTCACTCCCTACAGGGACCAGAACCAAATGGATAATGTGGACACACACGTAACCCCCTTGCAGCCTTAGACCCTTTCCTAGCCTTCCCTGTCTCCCCACCAACAAACCCAAGTGAGAGTTGAGCAACTGCCAGAGCTCACCCAACCTTTGATGATTTACAGGCAAATTCCCTCTCTTTTCTCCATCCTGGAACCAAACAATTGCCACCCTGCTCCTCATCCCATGGACTCAAAATAGAATCTGCTGTGCTGCATGACTATATTGGGGTGAAGGAGAAGCAGATCACATGCTTTGTAAATATAAGGCCCAAAGTTATAGCCCTGGTATCTCCAGTTGAAGTATCCTTGTTAGCAGCACTGGAAAAGGTTTCCGAGACCTTGGAGATTTAACCCTCTTAACTTGCATTTATTCAAAATATTTTCTTCACTTGAGAAAATCCAAAATCATTTATTGGCACTTTCTTCTTGTACTTAAACTCTTCTGCAAGACTATAGTGATAATATTGAACATAACTGGGCATTGTGAATGCTTTAAATTATTCATTTAAGGAAAGGACACATAGCCCTGGTGCAATTCCCACTTTGCCGCCAAGGAGTATATAATATATTGCAGGTCAGCTGGTACAAGAAGTGCAGATCATGAAATTTTAAAATACTGCTTCTCAGGATTATTAATAATAGAAAGTCTCGCTCGCTGCAGGAGTCCCTAGGTTTGGCAAGATTGATAAATAAAACATGTTGTTCCTGCCAAGGAGAATGATTGCTTCCAGGTTCGGAGCTGGACTGTGCACTCTTACAAAGCTCATGGCCAGGGCATTCCCTGAGTTACAAGGAACAAGAAGAAATACCAGAGGAGGAGTCTCACACACTTGTTTTCAGAAAGCAGAATCCTGACTCATCCAAAGCCATGTTCAAAGCTCATGTTGATTTCACTAAGGAATAGGCTATCTGTTACCCAGCTGTACTCCTTAAGATAACAGCTACCATTATCAAATTGGGTATGAGATTTGAAAGTGTCCACATGGACTTCATTACTCAGATCTTCAAAAACCCACAGAATATTTTTTTGATATTGCTTTGTATTTTTTTAAATCATCCATTCCCTAACATCTCTTAAACTTTAAATGCATAGTTGCTTTTAGCCCAGAGTTTTCCAGCCATCTTTCTCCTGCCTTTCCATATCCTCTACCCTCTGATCCTCGCCAATTTCAAAACTACAGCCTGTTCCATTGCTTTTCTCTCTTCCTGATTCTTTGCCTCCATATCCCCTCCTTCCTCGTCTTGAGTCTCCTCCTATTCTTTGGCTTCTTTCCCTCTGCTTTTAAGCATGTTTCAGTCTTTCCCATCATCATTGTCATTGTCATCAAACAACACTCTTCTGTGACCCATGCTCCCCTGCCTTCGGTGTCCCACACTGCCTCCATCTTTCATTTCACTTTGATATTCTCCAAACATGTGGTCTATACTCACTGGCCCTTCAGAGCTTCTGCCTCATATCTTGGCTCTCTCTAATCCAGCTTCTGCCATTCTCACTCTGTGAACCTGCTCTTATCAACATTTCCTCTGGCAAAATTAAGCAGCCTTGATCTCAGTCCTGCCATTTCTCACTTCCCTCCTTTTGGACTTCTAAGCCACCAGCTTTCCTCTTCTCTCCTCCCATCTCACTGACCACTCATGCTTTGTCTCCTTTGGGGACTTCTCATCTCCCCTCCTCGAGGCCCTTTGCCTTCTTGTGTTCCTTTTGAACTTCTAGAGGAGACTTTTTCTTGTCATTTTGCAGATTTCCGTTGATTACCCTCATTTTGCACCTGCTGTCCAGTCCTTCAGTCTCTGCCTAATATTGCTTTTGCATGGCCCATCCATGTCTATTGAACATGAGACAACTGAGTTCCGCCCCCCATCCAAACCCTCTCTTCTCCCACACTCCTCTGTCACTATTGGAGATACTGTCATCTCTCCTTTCTGAGACAAACAACCTTTGAATCATCTTTGAGTACTCACTATTCTTCTCATCCTGTCTGTGATTCAACAAACTGTGCTTTCTTCTTTTCAACCATCTTCACATTTTTCTCTATATATTGGTTGCAAAGATTCTCATCCCTGCCTAATCCCTGCCTTGATTATTCTTGGGACCTCCTCCTTCCTCTCTTTTCCTCTTGCCAAAAGTCCTCACTCCATTGGCTTAGAATGTCACTACTAGACTAGCCCTTTTTCTTCACATGCTATGGTCATGTCACCCACCTTACTAAATCCTTTTAAACATTTCCTGTAAAAATTCATATTAAAGTTCGAATCTTTCTTTCTTTCTAAAACTTTTCATATGTAACACTTCATATCCTTATTCAAATCTATTTCTATGCCTCCCCAGCACTTGCTATGGACTGAACTACACATACAGAAAGTTCACATACTGCAGACCTTCCTAGACTGTAGCATGTCAGACTGCAGGTGCTTGAACATTACATTGAAATCTCCCTGCCTACAGAAAGCTAGCATGTCAGGGATAAGAGTTCTACACATTTGACCTTTCCACATGCAGTAAATCTTTGACATGAGGGAGAATTTGAACTTTTGGTGACCCATCTGCAGTCTGAAGTGGTACAACCCCAGGAGGGGCAATTTCTAAATATGTGTGTCAGCCCTATGTCCCCTTACACCCCTTTCTATCTACTCTCAAGACCATCTCCTCTCTTCCCCCCTTGGTTCCTCCTCCTATTCAGGAGCCAGTGTGCTACAGTGATTAGAGTAACTAGGACTGCAACTAGGAGGACTGAGAAGACCCAGGTTCATATGCCTGCTCTGTGACAAGGCTTGCTTGCTGGTCCATGGGATGGTCACTGTTGCTTAGTCTAACCTACTTCACAGGTTTGTGCAAGAAAAAATGGCAGGGAGAACCATGTATACCACCCTGAGCTCTGTGGAGGAAGGGTGCAATATAAATGTAATTCCCATTTAATAATCAGCTGTGCTGCTCCCAGTGTGTCAAAAAAACCTTCTCTTTCTCAAGATTCTCTCTCTCTGTCTCTCTCTCTCCTTCTCTAGTTTCCTAGAGGGCTACTTTTTTCAAGCAAGGCCATTCCTGACTCACCCAGGCTCTTACTTGCCCTTTCATACTTCCTGACCTCTCCTTACCCATCCAGTGGAGACGTTAAGCCTTCTAGGAAGAGACCATGGCTATTCACAGCCAGCACACCCTGGTATTGTATTAACATTTAGGGACACCAACTTACAAATCTCTGCACAGAACTACTACACCCCACCTTTCTCCCTTTATGCCAAAGGGGGCCAGCCTTTGGTGCTGGGCCTTTGGGGTGGGACTGAGGGCTGGGGGGAGGTTATATTGTGGGGGAGGGACAGAGGTCTGGGTTAGAGGTTGCTGGTCTTTTATTTTTATTGGGTTGTGCCAGGCCTTTTTGCAGGTATGTGTTTGGGCTTTCTTGAGTGGTTTGGTATGGAGGGTGCGGTGCGTCCGGCAGTTCCGGGGCAGCTATTACTGTAGAGGGCGGGGGGGAGGAAATAGAAGAATTGGTGCTGGCAGAGCAGCGGGCCATTACAGGGGAAGGGAAATCACTAATTTTAGTAAGTGTTTCCACTTTCAACTGTCTTGTCAACTCTCATGCCTTGGGGAGCAGCTCCAATTACTCACAGAGTCTGGCCTTGCTCCTCTGCAATGCCAGGTCGGTTCAGAATAAGACCAAAATTGTTCATGATTTGATCATGGATGAGGGAGCTGACCTGGCATGTATAACTGAGACCTGGATAGGGGAGGTGAGTGGTCCAGTGTGGGCTTAGTTTCTCACACCAGGCTACTCTGTTGTGGAGCAGGCCAGGGGAAGTGGGCAGTGCGTGTGTGTGTGTGGAGTGGCTGTGGTCCATAAGAATACCATCTCCCTTACCAGGGCCCCTGTGAGACAGTTTACTTATATTGAGTGTGTATTTTTGAGGCTGACTACTAGGAATAGATTGGCAATTATGTTGGTGTACCATCCACCATGCTGCCCAACTGACTCCCTAACTGAGCTGATGGAGCTGGTTGAGGAGTTGGTGTTGGAGTCTCCTAGACTTTTGGTGCTGGGGGACTTCATTGTGAGGCTAACTTGTCTGGTGCGGCTCAGGATTTCATAGAGGCCATGACAACTATGGGCCTATCACAATTAGTTTTTGAACCAACTCATGTTGCCAGCCACACACTCGATTTAGTCTTTTGTTCAGATCAGGGAGGTGTTCCGTGGGTGGGAGATCCAGTGGTTCCCCCATTGTTCCCTCATTGTCATGGACGGGCCACTACCTGGTTAAGGTTGGTTTCACAGCCACAATCCACCACTGCAGGGGTGGTGGACCTATTAGGATGGTCCGTCCAAAAAGGCTGCTGCACCCAGTAGGATTCCAAAAAGACTTGGAGGGTTTTGAAGTTGGTGTGGCCAGTGATTCTGTTGATGCCCTGGTGGGAACCTGGAATAGGAAACTCACTAGGGCAGTAGAAATGATTGCTCCTAAGCATCCTTTCCAGCCTGCTTCTAAAATGGTATACTGAAAATGGGGCTGAAGTGGCTGGGTAGGTGACTGGAACGCAAGTGGAGGAGAACTCAGCTCGAATCTGACAGGACCCATTTGAAAGCTTATGCGGTAGCCGTACGTGCAGCAAAAAAAAAGAGATTTTGGTCTGCACACATTGCATCTGCAGGTTCGCGTTAAGCAGAGCTATCCAGGATTGTGAAGAGTTTGATTTCTGCTCCTTCTGCTTTAAACTAGTTCCTGGAAACATTCTGCTGTGACGCTTTTAATGAGTTCTTTGCAGACAAAATTTCCTGGTTTGGGGCCGACTTGGACTCCACTACTTTTGCAGGGTCTATGAGAAGGAGGTGTCCAGCAATCGCTCTTGCGGTATTAGATTAGATCAGTTTCAATCTGTGACTCCTAAGAATGTGGACAAGCTGTTTGGGGTGGTGCAGCCTACCACTTGTTCTTTGGATCCTTGCCCTACTTGGCTGCTTCTATCTAGCAGGAAGATTGTGGGAGGTGACCTGGTTAATATCATAAATGCATCTCTAAGGGAGGGTAGGGTGCCTCGTTGTTTGAAGGAGGCAATGGTTAGACCACATCTTAAGAAGCCTTCCCTGGACCCCTTATCAATGGATAGTTATAGGCCAGTCTCCAATCTCCCTTGGTTGGGCAAGGTGATTGAGAGGGTGGTGGAAGATCAGCTCCAGGCATTTGGGGAGGAAACTGATTATCTGGACTCATTTCAAACTGGCTTTAGAGCTGGCTCTTGGGTTGAGACAGCCTTGCTCGGCCTGATGGATGGCCTTTACCAGGGAATTGACAGAGGGAGTGTGACTCTGCTGGTTCTTTTGGATCTCTCGGTGGCGTTCAATACCATCAACCATGGTATCCTTCTGAATCATGTGGGGGGAGTTGGGGATGAGGGCACTAATTTACAGTGGTTCTGCTTCTATCTCTCGGGTAGAATCCAGATAGTGAAGCTTGGTGACAGTTGCTCCACAAAACAGGAGCTGTTATATGGAGTCCCTCAAGGCTCCATTCTGTCACTAATGCCTTTTAATATCTACATGAAACCTCTGGGTGATGTCATCAGGAGATTTGGTGCTGGGTGTTATCAGTATTCTGATGACACCCAAATCTACTTCTCCTTTTCATCTTCATGATCAGGAAATGACATTCATTTCCTAAATGCCTGCCTACAGGCAGTCATGGGCTGGATGAGGGATAACAAATTGAAACTGGATCCAAGCAAGACAGAGGTGCTCATTGTAGGGGCTCAGAATTTGAGGGATGAGTTAGACCATCCAGTGCTGGATGGAGTTGCACTCCCCCGGAAGGAGCAGGTATGCAGATTGGGAGTAATCCTAGACCCAGGCCTCAACCTGGTATCTCAGGTGGAGGCTATGGCTAAGAGTGCTTCCTATCAGCTTCCTCTGATTTGACAGCTGCGTCCATTCCTTGAAGAGGACGACCTCAAAACAGTGGTGCATCAGCTGGTAACCTCCAGACTTGACTACTGCAATGCGCTCTATGTGGGACTGCCTTTGTATAGAGCCCTTGTACAGAGCCCTTGTATGGAGGAGAGCTGGTCTTGTGGTAGCAAGCATGACTTGTCCCCTTAGCTAAGCAGGATCTACCCTGGTTGCATATGAATGGGAGACTTGATGTGTGAGCACTGTAAGATATTCCCCTTAGGGGATGGAGCCACTCTGGAAAGAGCAGAAGGTTCCAAGTTCCCTCCCTGGCATCTCCAAGATAGGGCTGAGAGAGATTCCTGCCTGCAACCTTGGAGAAGCCACTGCCAGTCTGTGTAGACAATACTGAGCTAGATGGACCTATGGTCTGACTCAGTGTATGGCAGCTCTTATGTTCCTATGTTCCTATGTAGTTCGGAAACTTCTGTTAGTTCAAAATGTGACAGCCAGACTGGTCTCTGGGGCAACCCGGAGAGACCATATTATACCTGTTTTAAAACTGTTGCACTGGCTGCTGCTATGTTTCCTGGTGAAATACAAAGTTCTGGTTATTACCTTTAAAGCCCTGAACGGCTTAGGACCAAGTTATCTTAGAAAGCACTTTCTTCTGCATGATCCCCACCGCACGTTAAGGTCATCTGAGGAGGTCTGCCTTCAGTTACCACCAACACATCTGGTGGTGACTCAGAGTCGGAACTTCTCTGTGGCTGCTCCTGGACTGTGGAATGCACGCCCGGCAGAAATCCCTAAGTTCATTATTGGCCTTCAGGAGAGCCCTGAAGACCTATCTGTTTGGCCTGGCCTTCCAGGGTTTTTAAACTGTTTTTAAACCATAAAGGTTTGCCCTGGTTTCCCAGGGTTTTAAAAACTGTTTTAATCATTTTAATAATGGTTTTATGTTGTTTTTACAGTGTGTGATTTTAATAGTTAATTGATTTTAGTTTTGTTTTAATGTAAACCGCCTTGAGCCATTTTTGGAAGGGCAGTATTGAAATCAAATCAATAAATAATATGTTCCTTATATGGAAATGAGCTCATTTAAATTTTTTAAAAGAATTTGTTTTATAGCTGCTTTCCTTCACACACTCAAAGAAAATTAGATAGATTTAATGGTTTATTCAGCAACAATTCCATTTTCTCCTTTCCCTCCCTTTTCCTTTCTGATTCCACCCCCACCCCATATTCTCTACAGGATCACCACTGGGTCAAACATCCAAAAAACAAAACAGAAAAAATAACTTGATAGAATACAACAGAACTCAAGGCCTTTAAACTACTGACTTGTTTCCTAACTGAGAAAAAACCATCAGTCTCTCTTCCATCTTATAATGCTTGATGCCTGGCAAAGCTAAACATGTGTCAATCAAACTCTTTACAAGACCCAGTCTCGTGGATCACATCAAGCAACCCATAAAGCAAAATTGATTGCAAAACACAGTTTATGCTGGACGAAAAGCACAGCATAGCAGCATGAACCTATCCTCATTCCAAACCAGGGCCAGATTTACTGAAACACACAGCACAAATATGCCTGTGGTCCCAAACATGACCTCCCAGGTGCATGTACATACACCGCATTTAAATGACTGTCACTACATGGCAACAAAAATGCATTATATTTACCTATCTGTCTTATGCTTATGAACAATCTACACGAAAAGAAGGAGAAAACATTCATAAGAGTTGCACAAAAGGGACTGCCAACATTTTAAAGAGAATCTGAAGACCTGGGCAGGGAAACATTAAAATGAAATTCTGCAGAAAAAACAAATGCAAAACACAGCACACAAGGGACAAGAGGAATCAACCCTTCAAACACAATGAAGGGATAAAAACAGCAGAGTGAAATGGTTAGCTTGTAATGTTACTGAGAAGAAAATGAACAGAATTGTTATTGCCAAAGAATAAGAACTGTATGGGGAAACATTAGCAGAAATGTATTGTACAATATCCACAATATGAGAAATAACACTACATTACATTGAATGTTTGACCATAGCTGGCTTATGGGATAGCAATCTGAAAACAACAAAAAGCTTACCAAATAATTCTAGTCACATGTTAACGGGATATACTTATACGTGACTGAATCCACCAGAATATGGACAGAGGTTTGCATTCAAATGCACATCCTGTTGAACACAATAGAGTGTGGGTAGACAGCATCAGTACGTAGATGTGAAATTAGATGTCTATTAGGATGCACATCTGATTTTTGCCTACAGATCCTAATGCAACAAGCAATATGTGTGTGGATGCCAGCTTTTGTACATGGATCACCTTTGCTGGATGAAGACTTAAGCTGGAGGAAAGTAGGTATATTGCTTATAATATTATGAAATGCTTTCTAACCATGGGCATGATTCAGCCAGAGTTTCAGTGGCATAGATGTAAGCATACATTCAGCTCTCCAACTGAAATCAGAGTGAATTAGATTATGCTCCATGTACTTAACAGCATGGAAGTAAATCCTGTTTAAAACTAAAGCACTGAATTTACAGAGGCACACAAGACTGCAACCAATGCCAAAAATTGGCTAATGCAGAATCTTAATTGGAGAAGGTTTTTAAGAACAGGAAGACAAATCATCTTGCAGGTGTAGTACATTTGGGTGTTGCCTCTGCACAATAAATGACCATACTGCACATTATAGAGGAAAAGGCTACCAATGGTTATTAGTCTTCATGGTAATAGGCTACCTTCAGGCTCAGAGGCAGGATGCTTGTGAACACCCCTTACAGAGGGGGCAACAGTTGGAGACGGGGCATGCCTTCATCTCCTGCCTGTGGGCTTCCCAGAGGCATCTGGTGGGCTACTGTGGCAAATAAGATGCTGTACTAGATAGGCCTTGGACCTGATCCAACAAGGCTCTTACATTCTTATCCCCAAATTACTCTCAGCAACAACTGCCTCAGAATAACCTAGAACATGAATTGCAAGCAGGACTGGCCTTAGGGGTGTGTAAGCCGGGTGGTCACCCAGGATGTCTACCTGAAGGGGCACCGAGATAAGCTTGACACTCGCTGTTTGTTGAGTCTACTATCTCCAGTGAGCTCAGGAGATGGGGGGAATGGCAACACTGATAAACGAAACATAGGGGACTGCCAAAGGCATTCCTCATTCCAAGGTGCTATTTCTCCTAGGGCCAACCCTGATAGTAAGGAGCCCTCAGCAAGCAAGCAATGTGGCCCAATACTGTAGCAAACAGAAGTGAATTAACCTGCAGCAGACATTACTTCAAACATTGTGATCTTTGGGTCATTTTTCTATGCTGTTTTATTTTCCATCATCTGTGGACCTTCTATTGTAGGACCACTATGTTTAGGAGCTGATGAAGTAGACTCACAACTGTGTTGAATGACATTTGTCCTTCAGGGAAAGAGAGCACAATGCAACTACCAAGATAACCCTGGCACTTTTGTGTACATCTGGGAGACCACAGGACATATAGGTTCCGTTGTATTCTATTTAGCAATCTTTTGCAATTCGTTTGGATATTTGTCCCAAGGGGGATCCTGTAGAGAGTGTGGGGGAGCAGTCAGAAAGAAAAAGGGAGGGGAAGGAGAAGGAGAAAATTGAGTTGTTGCTGAATAAACCTTTAATTAAATCTACTTCAGATTTTCTTGTGTGTATGAGGGAAGCAGATATAAAAGGTTGTTTTCAAAATAGCCACATTACTATTCATTGTTCTCCTGAAGTGACTCAGACCTGGTCTAAGCATGCAGCAGAATGTGGTGGTCAAGTTCTAAGACAGTAGAAGGGGCTATACCACTGCAGTCTGCTGGTGGGAGGAGCACATCTTTAGAAGACAAACACAGCAGGGTACTAGAAAACTTCTCCTTGATGTGCTAAATTACCATGTAGGGAAGCATTCAAAACTAGCAGCATGAAGTGCTACATCTGCAGCATGAAGTGGTACTGTCCACTCTACCATCTCAGCATTCTCCCAACTCATGTGTCATCTGTTGCATGCATGCAGACCAGGCCTCAGACAATACCTACAACAGAAGACTTCAGACTGAAGAGAAACAACTTAGTAGAGGCAGCTGCCCAGGACCCTCAGAAAGTCCCACTGAAGATCCTGAGACCACCCCTGTGTCCATAGCCTTCATATGATGCTGGCAGAACCCCTGAAACCTGGAACTGACCCTGCTACCTAGCACAATACTTCCACTTCAGATATGCAGTCCCATATTTCTAAATTTGAATTTTACACCAGCTTCAATGTCTGCATATTGAAAAATCACTGTTGAAAGGTCTTCCATATGGCAACACACAAATAGCACTGCACAGTCAGATGAAGTAATGACTGGTCCATAGAGGGCCACTAACCCCTTTCCAGATATTAGAGATGAACCATCCATGAACACTCTAAACAGGTTGCTTACTCCATTGTTCTACAAGGCAGACTTTTCTAAAATGCCAGTGCACAAGGGTATCTGCCAGACTCTCTTGTGGATGAATATTTCTTTTCCACATGAATTTGCCCAGTCCTTTCCTCGTCCATGTCTACTATTAGCTGTATCCCATGTTAATGAGTTCCACATCACCATGTGCACTATCACTCTTCCCTGCTGTGCTTTTTAATATGTTGCATGATAATTACATTGCTCATCTAGAGCTTGTACTATGTGGTTATCTGCTGCTGTTCCCTTATTCATTTATTAAATGCACTTCTCTATTCACTTTTTACATGAACAGTATTCATAAACTGGTCACATTCATCCAGAAATGTACAATGTTCTCTTCTTAATTATCTCCACTTTCAGGTAGATGCTGGATACTTGGAACTCTAGGTTCTATGTACTTGGGTGCCTCACTTATTTCTATTAGAAGCACTGTGCCGGGGTGGGGCGCTTTTAAATTTTGTTTTTAGATATTATTTTTCTGTTTCTTTTCTTTTCTGTTTCTTTTTCTGTTTCTTGTCGCTAACAGCCTGCTTTAGTGTTTGATGGCTGTAACACGTTGAGCTAATACATTCAGTGAGTTATTTAAGATCTATTTTTGAATGGTAACAGCTAATTTATTAGCAATCATCATGTATATATAATTAAGATAAGGAATTTTTTCCCAATTTCTTTTCTGCATAAGCTACATCATTTTGCACTTTTAGCACTTGATTTAATTTCCCTTCATGAGGCCTGTTCTTTCACTGATTTCAATCCTGAAGTGTGCACAGAAATTTAAGTGTGTGCACCACTTGGGATTTATGGGAGGTACAGAAAGATTAAGAACATTCTCTGTGTGAGCCTATTTAACATCTTACCTCAGTGCCCAACAATTTCTTGCTTCAAGGGAACCAAGCATGTACTCCCTTTGCTAGAATGAGAAGGCATATGGTTCTGACTGGAATTATTAATTGTTGCCACCTTCTAATTTTAAAAAGTTTAGTATCTTGAGCTGAATGTCTCTGAATATTTACAGAAAGAGAATGGAACACTTTCCTTTCTCCTTTTTTTTTAAAAAAAATCCTAAGTTTCTGTACTAAGAATTCAATATTTCTGAACATGTATAGAGAGCCTTTCTTATCTGACAGAAAACAACTTTTTCAAAGAAGTCCACATAAGAATACATCTAAGCATGTGTAGAATGCTCCCAGAAGGATCCCATATTTTTCTTTTAAAAATATTGCTGAAACATCTTACAGAAAGTGAGGAAATAAACAGAAGTACCTGGTGGAAATTTTCCTTTGAAGCCACTCTTAAAACTGCAGAATCTCTGTCCCACAGGAGCTAGATCAAAGGGGAAATTGCTGCCAGGTAAAACATGTCGCATCATGCACAGGGCCACAGTGGATATAAAAGCCACCCCAGGCACGTGTTCTTTTTCAAAGCAATTCCTGTTGACTAGAAGTCTTGCACTTGCATATATCCTATACCAAAAATGAAACTGCCACCACAACAGTTGTACATCTGTGGTAACAGGAAACAGATTCTCTCTCTCTCTCTCTCTCTCTCTCTCTCTCTCTCTCTCTCTCTCTCTCTCTCTCCTTTCATTCTTTCTTTCATCTCCTTGTAAAGGTAACTATCCACAGAATTAAATTCCAGCTAAATCTCTCTTCTTACATCTCTGGTAGCATGAGGCAGGAATGTGCTCTGTGTCACTTCAGTCTGCAGGAAGACAGCACATTTCAAGTTCAAACCAAACCAAACCAAACCTCCCTGCATATAGAAAATTAACCCAGTAGGAAAAAGGCTAGACTCCAGCCGCTCTCCCTCATAAGCCTTCAAAAATGCAATCTGAAGTGGAACAGCACAGGCTCAGACTGGCCCACAAGGCAACAGGGCATATTCCCGGTGCGCCCCACAGGAGCGTGGGGCGCCCCCGTGCCCTGCTGCACTTGGCAGCAGTGAATACTCCCACCTTTCAGTACCCATTCTGCTCAAAACCAGGCGGCCTCCCCACAAACATTCCTCCGCCCTCTCAGTGCCCCCAGTCCGGCCCTGGTACAACATACCCTACCATCAGAGGTGCACATCCAGCTCCTAGGTATTTAAGGACTTTCCCATTCATTTTATTGAACTCCCCCCACCCCGTCTTAAGTGAGGACTTGCTCTGTAAGCTTTCCCCCGTCTATCACCTCATGACTCTTCTACTACATTCTGCTGCATGCACAAATGAGCCATCAGAGCTATCATGACTCTCCTGGTTTTTTGCCAGGCTTCCAGCTTTTCATGTTGTTTAATCATTCTTGTTGTTTTGAAGCTGCTTTTCACAATGAATGACTATATTGATATTATTAATAATTTAATTTCATAGTAATGAATTTGAGGCTTGTCTTTGGTTCTGTGTTCTTTTGTTTCCCACGTTTGGATGTATAACCTCTGGCCAAGAATTTATTTCTCAGCTGAGTTTAGGTTATGGCTGAGTATAGGTTATGCTTAGGTTATAGCCTGTATCCAAAGGCATTAAATGGCAAAATACTTGAAATTGTTTGCAAAAACAAGAAATGCTCTTAGGACTGTAATGATTTCTCTGGGACAGATAAAGGAAGGAGAAGAATCTCCACTATGAGAAGATGGGAGATGTTCATATGCAAAATCCCCATGGGATACTGTTCATCCCAATTTATTGCAAACCATCTACAATAATCTGATAGTCTGGGACAATGCTATGGGGTTTTTTAAAAAAAGGAAAAGTCACAAAGTATTTGCCAGGGTGGGAAGTCAGGTTATGAACCTCAAGACTAGGCTGAACTAGGACTGGGGAGACCCGAGATCAAATCCCCCTTCAGCCATGATACTTGCTGGGTGACTCTGGGTCAGTCACCTCTCTCTCAGCCTAACCTACTTCACAGGGTTGTTGTGAGGAGAAACCTAAGTATGTAGTACACTGCTCTGGGCTCCTTGGAGGAAGAGCGGGATATAAAATGTAAAATAAATAAATAAATAAATAAATAAATAAATAAATAAATAAATAAGATGTAGTACTTCAAAAGTACAGTTTTAGCAGGGAAAGAAAAGGAGAAAAGCCTGCTTTCTTGTTTGAAACCAAACCAAACCACCAGTCACGGTTACCCTCCAGTTTCTCTTCCTTCTTCTCATTCCTCCCCTTTCTGCTCCAATGTTTACTTCATTTCTGTGTTCCTTTGCTGACTGGCACACTTTTGTTCATGTACTCATATAAAACAGTTCACAAAATGTCCACCTAAGGCTGTTCAGTTACAAATAATGCAATGAAGAAAGCTGCCCCCATCACGCTGCTTAAAGGGAGACCTATTGCCCCACCTCCACATACCCACATGTCCTCGACTCCTCCAGTATTTCCATGTCTAAGGAAGATAAGAACTACCCTGGACCAAGTCTGTCTCACCAAGTGCCCTGTCCTCATCAGTGGCCAACAACAGATCCATAAGAAGAAAAGGAAATTAGATTTACAGTGAAGTCTCAATCATCATTTGATTCACTCATTGTGTGTGATTGGTCATCACTTCTTCCATGAACAATTTAATCTTTTTTTAAAATAAAATAAAACAACAACAACAACAACACTTTGGCCCAGGACAATGCATTGCATCCACAATCTATTTTATATTTGTTTGTGATTTTAAGAGGTGACCTGTGGCTGAAAGATCCTCCTCTAGTACACTGCCTGTTGAAGCAATGTCTGCTGGCTGCAACCAATATGAACATTCAAAAGATGCAAATGGAAGGGATGGTATGTGAATGGCAGATTTCATTTGAAAATGTATGTTGCGTAGGGAAAGAGTTGAAGTCCATATTGTCCTTAGGACTTTTCATTCAGCAAGGCTCTCATTTGGTGCTTTCTTGTCTAAGGTATTTGTTTCAGTGGCCTGCTTGTCTTCCATTTTCAGGAAGCAACACCTGCTAATTTGTTTAAAATTAAAACATGTAAGGCACCTGATGCTTTCTAATTGCTTTCTAGTGTCATCAGATATAACTTTAATTTTCCAAAAGGGATACAAGAGGTCTACAATTTACATCTATCAGATATAATAAAGTAATAGCTAATTTGTAAACTACCCAGATATTTTATATGGGGCAATATATAAATACAATAAATAAAACAAATAATGTATTGAAGGGAATGGAGGATGCCTTCACAGATAGGAGATCCCTGTGTATGCAGCAGTGCTTTTATACCCTCAAGGAAGCATCCGAATGAAGCAAAGGACCTTTTAACTGGAGTTTTGGAAAGTAATTACACAATTTTTGTCCTCATTGTACACCAGAAATTACTGTTACTTTCCAAAACACCACCTTATAATATTTAGCTTGTTCCTCACAACAATCTCAGGAAGTAAGTTTCATGAGTTTGCTTAATTCTGAGGCAGGGCTCCCAATGTTCTCTTAAGAAAAAAAGAGACTTGCCTTCTGAAGCATCAGATACAAATGAGAAATGCTTGCAGCTCTGAACAACCAGCTTCATCACATACTGAGTCCTCACATGATGAGGTCTCAGTTGCAGCCGCAGGGTGATGCACAATCTCTTCAGATATTTCTTTCCACACTTTCCAGATACTACCTCAGAAGCCTGAGATTCCTTTCCCACAAAACTCAGGATTGTATGCCTTTCATGCCCTGATCCAGGAGACCACCAGAATTTGATGTTGAGATGACATCTCAAGAACCTTCAGCAACCACTCTAGCTGTCCCATCCACTGGTGAATGATGGCTCTGGTCCAGCTATCATTCATTAGTGTCATCAAGTAGTGCCATCAGCCAAGAGCAGAACCACAGCAGATAATGGAGCTGCAGCTGTATAATGGCAATCGATATAAAGACAACAGTTGCTTGTGCAATATCTTATAGGAGCATAGCAAGATGCCATATACTGAGTCAGACCATTGGTCCATCTAGCTCAGTATTGTCTACACACAGACTGGCAAGGGCTTCTTCAAGGTTGCAAGCAGGTGCCTCTCTCAGCCCTGTCTTGGAGATGCCAGGGAGGAAATCTAGAACCTTCGGCAAGCAAGCATTCAAATGCTCTTCCCAGAGTGGTCCCATCCCCTATATCACAGTGCTCACACATGTAGTCTGCCTTTCAAATGCAAATCAGGGTGGACCCTGCTTAGCAAAGGGAACAATTCATGCTTGCTACCACAAGACCAGCTCTCCTCCCATATTGGTTTAGATTCCTAGATTCTAATTGAGCTCCTGGTTTCCAGGCTTCTTTCTTTTAATGCCTTCTCAGTGCCTTGCCTACCAGATCCTAGGACTAAACAACCCATGACAGCCAACCTTAAGGAAATCGGGTCCGTTTCCCTCAAGCTATTCATCTGAAACCAGCAAGTCTTAGCTCTTTGTCTGAATAGAGTCAGGCCTAGACAGTTGGTCACTTTAGTTTCCATTTTAAAGATGGGAGAAGAGGCTGAGAAAGTGATTTGCCAAATGCCACTCATCATAGCTGAATAAGAACATGAACCCAGATCCCAGGTTTTCTAAACCACAATGAAACACATTATTCACTGGACAAACCAGTTAGTTCATTCAGAACTATTACAAATTGAGTATGACATGAATTTTGATAGGCAATTGCCTTTTTCATCAGATGCATGAAGGGGATAGGGTCCACATCTGATTATGCAGGCTCTTGCCTACATGAACTCATGGCACAGTTTGTTACTCTTCAGTGCCCACTAGGCTTCTCTTCTGGCATTCAAACTGACTGTTTTCATTTGGAGAAGGAAATGCTATTGGGGCAGGAGTGGCAATTTTGTTTTTCCACATTTTAAATTTTGTGTTGAAATCTTTAGTCTTCATGGGGCAGAGGGGATGTGAGTTTTATATGTCTTTGAGTAAACAGCTTTGGGGACAGGGGAGAGAGAGAACCTTTGCTTCATTGTAAACTATGTTTGCAGCTGCACAAGGGGAGAAATGAATTCCAGAAAGTCAGCACTTAGAAATAAGCGTCTTTCATTTTAGTAAAATAGAGGGGAGGGGAGCAAAATTCCATCATCAGCCTCATTTTCAGAAATTTTACATTGCACAAAAAATACCCACCTAAACTGTGCCTCTTTGAGAAAGCAGGCAAATGAAATCTTGCAATTAGGTAAGAGGTATTCAGTTGTCTTTGTCTCATCCTTTGTACCATTTCCATTCCTCAGTGTCTGCATCTCAAAGTTCTATTAAAGGAATCCCTCTGTATCTGACACTATACATAGGAGAGGTGAATTCTACTCTTTGGGCATGAGGTTGATTCTGCTGGGGTAACCTAACAGAGCTCATTCACTTACATCATTTTTCTCCTATAGAAGTGTTAGCATTATACCATCCCCATGGTAGCAGAGTGTTTTGCGCATATTTATTACCTGTACAATTTGAGAACTGAACATATTTATTCTGCTGTTACTCCATGAGAGCTACATCTTATGTGTATTGTGTATGTCTATGTACACACAGACAAACAGAACAGACAGATGCAACACTACAGTAATTCACATTTTCCCCAATAAGAATTTATATAACCTAGCTATTCTGGCACATAATCTTATGGTGAGATGTGTTTATGGCACCAGATTACCTCTCCCAGTGATAGAATTGATGTGAGTCAACATTGCTTTTGGAACGGACAATAGGCTACATAAAGAAAACAGATCAATGAGCAGCCAATCAATGATACCCACTTTTTAGCATGCCACTTGCTTGGACTGGGAGTTCTACAAAAGCTATCTCTTTCCATAAGCCAAATGAAAAAGGAAATGAAAGGATGAAATGTTACTTTGCCATATTTTACACAAAGGAATTCAATTGTTCTTCTAATCTATAGAAGTCTAATATCATAGCAAATGACCAATTTGGATTGCAGTTATAAAGCTAAAACATGGTCCTGGAAATTGTTTAAAAATATACCCAAATCCTATAATCTCAAAGCAGGTGCAGAAGACAACTGATTCACCACACAATTCTTTTAGTGGTTCAGATGCAGTTTAATCTGATCCCCACTCAGTGTTAATGAATATTTGTATGAACAGGCTATGCCATTTTCCAGAATTCAGTCATGTACCATTTCCCAGCTTTTATGTGCTCATCTGTCTGTTGTGCTTTTAAAAAACACACACGTCAGGCCCTTTTTATATGATAGCTGTTAACTGGAACAATAGGTACTTAATGCTTCTTCTAAGAGACAACAGAACAGCTCAGTGAAAAAAGCATTGTTGCTTGTTCTTGGGGTTGGTTGGTTGGTTTCCCCTTTTACCTTTTCCGGAGCTGGGAACTGCAAGTGATTTACTTCCAAGGGTGTTATCAAAGGAACTGTCTGGAAACCATCCTCATTGGACGGTTGTTGCTTGTTCTTGTCATTCAAATTGCTCCCCAGTTTCACCATCCTTAGACCTCACTCTCCAGACCTAAAACATATTGAGATGACCAGCATTAAAAGGGAGCAAGGACTGCAAATTAAACAAGATACATTGATTGCTTCCTGCGATGCATCAATAGGTTCTGCAGATCAGACCTTTGTTCTCATTTGCATTTCTCTGCCAGGCTGATAAAGAACAAGCATCTCTCACGTTTTGTAGCACTTCCTTTCCAAGCACCATTGAAAAGAATACAGCACCAAGCATGCTTTTTGAACCACCCTCCAAGAGTATTCAGACACAGACCATATATAACAAGCACAGTTATAAATCAAGATTGTGTCCGATGAGCTAACCCTGCCCGCCCCCCTCCATCCTTGCTGCTTTATTGTAATTCCATGGAAACAGTAGACTTGTACAAGGGATGTTTTTGGCCCAGGGTTTGGGTTGTTTTCTTTTTCCAGTCATGACTGTTTTAACGCCTTGGAGTGTGGTGCTTAATGGAAAGCGTTATTTAGAAACCCCTTGCTCTTCGGCAGCTGATAGGGTCTGCCCTTAAAGAATGGATAACACTGTTTTCTTCTAGGATTGCATTTGCAGTCATCACATTGACGGTGCTCATTAAAGAACCTATTTTCCCTCTCATGTTTTCTTACTGCAGATAAATCTGCACCAGCAAATGGCAGGGGCGGGTGGGTATTACAACACACGCACGCTTGGTAATCAGAACAAACAAACAGCCCGCACACAACCGCCCAGCCCATCCGTCTCCCGCTGTGTACTTACTGCGGGGCACCCCACGCTCTAAGAAGGAGGCTCAGGCCGATTGCGCAAAAGGGCTGGCAGTGGCTTCTTTTCCGGGTGGTGCTGAATGGACAGCGCTTCGGTCCTCCGCCGGCTGATTCCAAACGCTACTGAAAGCGAAGCAGGAACCGAGTGCAGCTCGAGTCTGCGGCACGCAAACACTCCCAAGCTGGGGCGGCGGCTTCTATGTGGGATCTAGCACCACCTGCTGTTGCAGACTATGACCATAAGCGCTTGCAAAAGAGAAAAGGAGGATGAGAAAGGCACCTGCCCACAACGCCGCCTAAAGTCCGCTCAGGGAAGGACAGACCAGATGCCCATGTAGCATTGCCTGCATGTTCCCAACAATAGTGTTTTCTATCCTCCTTGCGTGCTTCGGTGGGCTATGATGTCATTTGCAAATTGGCATGTCTTCAGCAACCAGGACAGCTTACAGGCAGCAGTAACAGAACTGGCTTTCTCCCTACGAACTTCCACCAGTGCTCACTGTCCTTGGATAACTGATCAAGTGGTGAGGAGTGACATTTTAACATTTTAAATTCGTCTTGGTCAAACGAGAGCCAAATCTCAATAACATATCTGAGATTTATCTTCTATGATAATTGGAAATCAGCTAGTAAATTTTAAGCAATAACAGGATTTAACCACCAAAGAAAGGAACATGCATTTGCTAAGGGCCTGGCTTCAAGACAAGACATGTGCTGATGCAATCCCGAGGGCATTTACTAGGCATGGAACTTACTTCTAAGTAAAGAGCTTTGGATCAGGTTGTAAGATTAGGAGAATGGCTTGCCTGTAAAATGAGATAAAGGCTTTCTTTCAGTCTTTCAACAGAAAAGTCAATAATGTATCTAGTGCCACAGACATAAAGATGTCAAGGACTAAATTTGCTCTGACTTAATTGCACTTTCCAGCCACTCCTCTATCTTGCTGCACTACATTTTTCAGCTACTCATATAGTGACTTTTAACCACTGACCTTCTGGGCCTCATGTTGATTCACAACCCCATTTTCTTGCTGGAGAAAAATGTGACAAAGGATCCAGTCCACACTCGTACTTGTGAGTGAGTAAATGATTATTCTTCCCTCTACCAGCACAGAGCCCCAAAGAAGCAACAAAATGAATCTGAAGCTGCTCAATTCACACAAGACACCAAAAAATGCCTTTGAACTTCTATCACACTATTTGTACCATGTGTGAATGTTGTGCCTGCAGGTTAGAACATAGAAGAGAAACTGAAAACTAGAAAAGCAATTTTTCATAGTAGGTTTCACATCAATGTGTGATAAGAAGGAATAATGCTTCATTGTGCACACACAAAAATCCTTTGTTTGCTTTCCCCTACTTAGAGTTTCTTCACACATTATATTTCAGTAGTATACCTAAAATTGTTTAGATTTACACCTAAAACTGTAAAATATGATGTGACCAGCAGATGTTTGAATATGCATGTTTCCTATAGGTATGCTCATCAGAGAGTTCAGACTGGCTGTGGCTGTATATGCCAAATGTACAATTGATGGTGAACCTGGGTTTGTTGCTATGCAAAGTGTGAAATGACATGAAGGTCTACAAGAAATGGAGCAATTCCCACACAAATAGGAAAGGATTAGTTGAAGTAGTGAGTGTTGATTGAAGATATCTTGATATACACCCCACTTGGCCTTCGGAGGTGGGACTGAGGGCTGGGGCCAATTGTATTGTTCTAGACTCCTGAAAGGAAGAATCCTGCTGACTACAGTATTATTGTTGTCTAGTAATTGGTTGGGCCTGGTACAGGTATGTGTCTTGGGTTATCCAGAAATGGAGAGGTGGGGGACAACTCTGGAGCAGCTATTCCAGTGATGATGGGGAATTGATGAAGATATGGTGCTGGTAGTTCAGTGGGCCACTACAGGGGAAGAGAATTTAGATATTTGATTGCTGTTTCTCCTTCCAGTAGGCTAACCACCTCTTTGACCTTGGAGAGCAGTACCAATTACCCACAGAACCTCTCCTTATTATTCTGTAATGCCAGGTCAGTACAAAGTAAGTCTGAGATCATCCATGACTTGATTATGGATGAAGGATCTGACCTGGTATGCATTATGCAGACCTAGTCAGGAGAGGCCAGTGGTCCATTTTGGTCCAAGCTTCCCCCAGTGGGTTACTCCATGGTGGAGCAGGTGAGGGGATGTGGGTGGGGAAGTGGGGTGGCCATGGTCTATAAGAATCCTATCTCCCTTACCAGGATCCCTGTCAGGGAATTGGCCTAAACTGAATGGGTGTATCTAAGCCTGGGGACCAAGGATAGACAGGGACCTATGTTGGCATACCCATCACCCCACTGCCCAATAGAGTCCCTAACTGAGCTGACAGATCTGGTTGCAGAGTTGGCATTGGAGATGGGGGAGTGGGCTTCAATGTTCATTCCAGGACCGGGTTGTCAGGAGTTGTTAGGAGTTCTTAGCGACCATGACAACTATGGGCCTATCCCAATTGGTCTCTGGACCAATGCATGATGCTGGTCACATGCTTGATTTGGTCTTTTGCTCTGATCAGGATGGTGTTTCATGGGTGGGGACTCCTGCCATCTCCCCATTGTCATAGATGGACCACTATCTGGTTAAGGTAGGACTTGCAACTACAACCCACCTTGGCAGGGGTGATGGATCTATTAGGCTTATTTATTTATTTATTTATTTATTTATTTATTTATTTAATTTCTACCCCGCCCAAACTTACATCTCTGGGCGGCTAACAACAATTAAAACACATATAAAAGTTTAAACAGTTCAACATATAACACATATAAAAGTTTAAACAATACAAAAAATTAAAATCATAAAATTAACAAACAGTATTTTAAAAACCTGAGAAGGCTTGGGTAAAAAAAGGGGTTTTCAAATGTTTTTTAAAAATAGCCAGAGATGGGGAGGATCGTAACTCAGCAGGGAGCGAATTCCACAATCTCGGGGCAACAGCTGAGAAGGCCCATCTCTGTGTGACCAGCAAACGAGTTGGTGGTAACTAGAGACGAACCTCCTCAGATGACCTCAATGGGCGGTGGTGTTCGTAGCGAAGAGGACACTCTCTTAAATACCCAGGACCTAAACCATTTAGGGCTTTATAAGCTATAACTAGCACTTTGTATTTTGCCCGGAAACCTGTCGGCAGCCAGTGTAACTCCATCAGCAAAGGAGTAATGCGGTCTCTCCGAGATGACCCAGAGACCAACCTGGCTGCCGCATTCTGAACCAACTGAAATTTCCAGACTACGTACAAAGGCAGCCCCACGTAGAGCGCATTACAGAAGTCAAGTCTGGAGGTCACCAACAAATGTACCACTGTTTTGATGTCATTGATTTTGAGAAATGGGCCCAGCTGGTGTATCAGCCGAAGCCGAAGGTTAGTCCGACTGGGAAGGTTATTGAATCCAATAGGATTCCAAGAAGCCTTGGGAGGGTTTAGAGTTGCCTCTGCTGTCGATGCCCTGGTGCAAACATAGAATAATGAACTCACTAGAGCAATAGACACAATAGCTCCCAAGCGTCCTCTCCAACCTGCTACAAAACTACCCCCGAGGTATTTGGAAGAACTACGGGAGCTGGAGCGGTGAGGTAATCGACTAGAGTGCAAGTGGAGGAAGACTTGGCATGAATCCAACAGATCACAACACAGAGCATATTTGAAGATCTATGATCTGGCAGCGTGGGAGACAAAGAAGCAGTTCTTTTCTGGCCTCATTGCTTCCACAAATTCATATCCATTGGAATTGTATAGGGTTGTGAGGAGACTAGTATGTCCCCCCCCCCTTGAATTTGAACTTGGATCCGTCAGTCACTCACTGTGACATCTTCAATTACTCTTTTACAGATAGAATATCTCATATTTGGGCCGAACTGGATGCCACAGTTACTGCAGAGTCTACTGTGGAGGGCCCAGCAACTCCTCTTCTTGGATTAGATTGGATCATTTTCAGTTTGTGACAATGACAAAGGAAGTGGACAAACTGCTTCGGACTGAATGTCCTACAATCTCTTCTCTTGACCTTTGCCCAGCTTGGCTTATCTCATCTGATAATCATGTTATCAGAAAGGGTCTGGTAAATATAAAATATGCTTCTCTGAGGGAGGACGGGATGCCTTCTTGTCTTAAGGAGGCTATTATTAGACCTTATTTGAAGAAACCTGCATTGGATCCCTCAGTTATCTAATTACAGAACCATTTCCAGACATCCATGGTTGGGCAAGGTGATTGAGCGGGTGGTTTCCTCTCAGGTCCAGGCAGTTTTGGATTATATAGATTATCTAGACCCATTTCAAACTGGCTTTCAAGTGGGCTATAGGGTTGAGACTGCCTTGGTTGGCCTGATGGATGATCTCCAATTGGCTATCAACAGAGGGAGTATGATTCTGCTGATCCTTTTGGATCTCTTGGAGGCTTTTAATATTATAGACCATGGTATCCTTCTGCATCGCCTGAAGGAGGCAGGATTGGGTGGCACAGTTTTACAGTGTTTCCATTCCTACATCTCTGGTAGATTACAGATGGTGTCACTTAGAGACTGTTTCTCTGCAAAGCGAGAGCTAAGGTGTGGAATTCCACAAGACTCCATACTGTCTCAATGCTCTTTCCATGAAACTTCTGAGAGAGATCATCAGGAGGTTTGGTGCAGGGTGTTATTAATATGCTGATGACACCCAGATCTATTTCTCCATATCAACTTCATCAGGAAATGGTATAACTTCCCTAACTGCTTAACTGGAGGCAATAATGGGCTGGATGAGGGATAACAAAAAACTGGCAACCTTCTGCATGTTCGTCAAGCATTTCCCCACTGTGCCACTTAAGGATCTGTACACCATTTAGAGATACACATAACAGGTGGTATGTAAATATGACAGACAGACAAACAAACAAACAAACAAACAAAGTAGAAAGTACAATATCTAGAATCCATACTCAGCAGCACATCTCACAATATCTGAAGAGACATCACCTCCTTAGATGTACCTTTGATGTGACAGCCTTTTGCAAACACTTGGGTGTCAAGTAGCAAGAGGAAAGTGAATAGGAGAAGAAGGGAGTAAATAAAGCAAGCAGTGACTGAAAGATAGTAATCTTTTATCTCTTACCACCATTATTACATCAGAGTGTTTGTAAGAGATAGCAATGGGATAATGAAAAATGAAATGAAATTAATTATTTTCCAGGGATCACAGAAGACACTCTGGACAACTTGTCACAAGACAAAATGGCCATTTCAACCAGCATGATGTCACCTGAATACATCTTGGAGGTTAAAAAGAAAAAATGGAAGAGCATAATATTGGGGGGGGGGCAGAACCACACATATAGCAACATTCCTTATTACCATGATTTGGGGAGAGGAAAATATGTATGACTTGTTATGTGTCTGATCTGCAATTCTGGATTTCTTCCATAAGGCTGAGGAAACCCCTGCAGCTACTTTAGAACATTTGAAAGGCAGATTTTTGCATTTAAAAACTTTCTATGAACTTACCAACTCAGTTCTTTGCAAATGTATACAAAGCAGCAATAATTAATTTATAAAATTGGGTGTTTCATGTTTGAAGCTGTCAGCAATGCCCAGACTGAGAACAAGTTAAATCTCAGTAGGGATCCTATTAAGATAGCATAAGGGAAAGCAAGTTAGAAACAACAAAACTAAGAGAAACTTTGAGATTTTACTGCATAGTAGATATAATCTGACACTTCCACCCACACTGGGCCCAGGGTATGCAACAAAAGACTCTGTGGGAACATCAAGCATCGCTTTCTGCCAGCAGAAAATTGTACCCTTGTTTTATACTTTTAATAAAAGTCCTAAAGTATATAATTTTCAGGCTTAAAAAGTATACATGATCATTTCAAATTATTCCTTTTCTCCAAGGGGCCAAATCATTTTAGGTATGCTTTTCTTTGCCTTGGATCAATAATGTTGCAACACATGAGCAAATGTATCAGGGAAGTCAAAAATTCATATTCTGTCTTGTTTTAAAGTCCAGTGTCACATATAGATGAATATCTATAATATGAATATTATGTTTCTCTCCCTAACTTTTCTAGCCATTTCTGAGTGATGTAAAGATAAGCACATTTCCTGTCTTCCTGTTAATCTTGTTTTGACTCCAAGTAAATGTTTTTCTTCATCATGCACACTATTGAACATATTGTTCTTATTAAGTGTGTGTGGAGAGCTGGTAGCAAGCATGTTGTAGCAAGCATGACTTGTCCCCTTAGCTAAGCAGGTTCCGCCCTAGTTGCATATGAAAGGGAGACTTGATGTGTGAGCACTGTAAGATACTCCCCTCAGGGGATGGAGCCGCTTTGGGAAGAGCAGAAGGTTCCAAGTTCCCTCCCTGGCATCTCCAAGATAGGGCTGAGAGAGATTCCTGCCTGCAACCTTGGAGAAGCCACTGCCAGTCTGTGTAGACAATACTGAGCTAGATGGACCAATGGCCTGACATATATGGAATTGTCATATATGACTCAATATATGGCAGTTCCTATGTTCCACACACACAGGGTGAAATTTTGAAATTGCTGCAGAGGCAATATGCTTGTGCTTATGCCAGCAAAATCCTGGCAGATCAGCCCTGCTTCATCTCAACTGAACTCTGAGGCTCTCTGTCTGCTCTAAAAATACCAATAAGCACACACTGCACCTGTATTTTGCTGGCACAATATTGTTATAATGCTAAGGGGATGGGAATGCTCAAAACTACCCATTTTTAGCACGCATTTTCAGTATCACACTGAAGCCACTGAAAATGGCTTCCACATTATGACTTACCTGCTTTGACTACAAGGTGTAGCATAAAGCATAATGTTGTTCCAGACTAGAGCCTGCTGGAGAGTTTCTAGGAGGAAGGTGACACTAGCATGGGAACTTTCCACCCCAGGCTCCAGAATGATGTCATGGCCAGTGCTGTATAGCTAGCCTAGGCATTACATTAACCATGGGAACTGACATCCCTATGGTACAAATGTGCACACACATTGCATGATTGCATGAGTTGGGGCCATCACACAGCAAATTTCTCTACCTGACAGGTAAATGCCATTACCATGGACCATGGGTGAGAAAATGCACTATATTTATTATTTGCTTATTGTAAGGATTTTATATCCTCCATTCCCAAAAGTGGAAGTCCAAAGCAGGTAACAGTACAACATAATCTAAAAACATCACATACAATAAAATAATGAATACATATGAAAACAGCATCATAATTTGAACGAAGGTTAAAAAGCCTTATGGAATAGGAATGTTTTAACAGCCATTTTAAAATGGGCAAAGAGATGGCCCCGACCCATGCAGTGAATGGAACTCAACACTACAGCAGGGTTGTGTGGGGGGAACCTCATGAACGGGGCCCTGATTTTCCTTGCTAATAGAACAAACCAAACAGCTAACATGCAGTACTATGATTGCAGCAGGGGTGTTGTAATGCAGAAGCTATTTGCAGCAGCCTCCCCTGATGTTGGCATTGTGTGCTCTAGCTCTAACAGTCTTTAGGATGAAAGCACATGGGCATGTGGTGGCCCTGTTCCCTTCTCCACACCTTCCTGTCTTTATGATTATTTATATCTGGATCACTGTGTTGCCTCTTATCAGCACAAATGAATTATGATTACAGAAAATTGCTGTGAACTCCTGCCTAGGTAGAGGTGAGAGCTAAACTGTTATGAAGTAAGGAGTGTGCAGCAACTAATCAGGCAGTCTAAAAAAAATCTCACTGTGTTCAGTGGGAAATGACATTGTAGGGGTTACATACAAGCAACTCCCTCGTTCTGGACTCCATTTTTGGAAGCAAAGTGCCTCAATTTCTCTTGACAGCTGAGATCCAAAACTTACATCCAAACAAGATTATATCTATCACATTTTATAAAGCATAACAAAATATATAACTTTTAAAATATAAAGTGAAGTATAGCCCGTTTTCATCAGACTGAATATTGGCTCTGTTTTCCACCCCTTCCTCTCTTATTTGTCTGCTCATGGATTCTAAACATGTGCACAGGACAAAAGAAATTCATTCCATCATGATTCATCCCTACCATACAAATCAGGCATGCTCATCATAAACTTGGTAACATCTCTGCTTCTGAAAATATGTTTTTTTCCCCTTCCAATTCAGACTTGAAATGTAGGGCCTAAGCATACTGAATCTCATTTGCATGCCACGTACAGTGTGTAATGAGCAAAAGATTCCAATCCTGAGAGATACGGAAATCAAGAAGAGACAAAAGCAATCAGCATCTCTTATAAAGTACATCTAATCTCTTAAGAGCAAATCTAATTTTCTTTTTTCTTATCCTTTACTGCTCCCTAATGAAAATCTAAACCCACATATTTATTATTGCAAGATACAATTGTTCTAACCCAGAGCCCCTTCTGAGCTATGATGGAGCTCGTGCACATACAGGCTTCCCAGTTCCCTTTAGTGGAGGCGGGGTGTGGGGAGGGGGGCAGTTTTGTTCTCGTGTCCTCCATGCATGGAGCTGCTCCTTCCACTGAAAGAAATGGCAAGAGAGCACCATGTGCACACTGGAGTTTCTACAGCAGCAAAGAAAGACTGGATCCAGATCAGAGAAAAGAAATTAGCCCTATTTGGATACTATATTGTATGAATGTGCAGATGAGATGTGTTTATAAACTCATACCTGTTTATGTGTGAATGACAGTTATACAAGTGCATTTTAAAAGTGAGCTTGGGTACAGGCCCCTCAGTGCATGGTACAGATAGGCCATGTACTTCTGTACCGCATAACATCTGCGGATGGCTATACCTGTTTATAGAACTGCACGGAGATCACACTATATGTACATATAAGTGCCCGCACCTATGTCTCTGTGTATATCTGTACATGTGTTCATTTAAACAGTGAACCTGGATACAGGCCTCCTTAAATGTTTGGTACAGACAGAAAGTTCACTATTACATATGCAATGAATGTGTGAATAATTTGTGTATAAAGTATACTGAGGCTGTTCTCATGAGCAGCCATGCCCAGGCTTAAGCAGTCACGCCTGTGCTTGGCTGCCCGTGAGAACTGCCAGGATCCACATGGTTCCCGGTAGTCCCGCAGCACCAATCCCAGCGCTGAAACCCTCCCCATTAATCCAGTTGCCGGGGTCATGTGTCAGCATGAGCGGCTTCCAGCTCACAGTGACACAGATGGGCACCTAGATCATCTGTCCCTTGGGGGAATCCTCAGCACTCAGCTTGTGGTGCACTGGGGGATACCAGGAGGCCAGGATGGCGAGTCCCAGCTTCGGTTGATCCGCACTGCCGGTAGCAGCACAGGTTGTGTGGGTGCATGGCTTGCGTGCTGCAGGGGGGAAAGCGGTTGTCTGGGGGAAGGTAGGTTGAACCCTGCCTCCCCACCCCTTGGCCCGCCTGCACGGTCGTGTTAATAGCCCCACTGTCATTTTCTTGAAGTTAAAATAGCAGCCGTAGGGACCACAATCAAAATTGGGACCATGGCACTTGGGCAAGGGTTCAGACAAACATACACACTTAGCCATTAAGATCTCATTAAATGGTCTGGATGACTAATCTCTTAAAAGCACTTTACACCCATATCATACAGACACAAAAGTCCTTTTCAAATCCAGAAGCCTATATACATAAACATCCTTCAGAAAACCACAGGAACTTCATACAAGCACGCACATGCGCATGCGCGCACACACAGAAGCACATCCCCCTCTCATACTCACAAGAATTAATAATTGAATCGAATTAATAATAATAATAATTTCACACAGCTCCCCATTTATACACTCACACACACACACACACACACACACACACACACTCACAAATGCCTCTCTCACCCTTCTCCAATCTCCTGCCTTCAATACTACAATTCTCAGCCTTGCCATCCTTGCTTAGGGAAGAGGTTCTGACCCAAAGTGTGGATTGCACTCGCTGCCAGTACTAAAAAACATATTGAGTCCTTTCGCACAACTGGGCGGGGCGGGGGGGAGGCTGCGTCCAAGTCACCTTCCCCCTAGACAATGAAGTAATTGTCACTGGGCGTGTGGACCGTGTTCGCAGACGATCCACACTGCACCAAGCACTGCAGATCTCTAGGGGCTGGGATGACACGTCCTGGCCTCTGGATGTCCCTCGATGCCCATGCCCTTAACCCTGCCTAAAAGCCAGGCTACAGAGACGGGTTTGGCAGTGTGGCAGCATCGGGATCTGCGTGGATCCTGGTAGTTCTCATGGGCAGCCAAGCCCAGGCTGCCCAAGCCTGCTCTTGAGAACAGCCTTATAGACTTGCATTTACTTTTTAAAAGCTAATAACTTAATTAAGTAAAGTAAAGTTGTGCCGTTGAGTCAGTGTCGGCTCCTGGCGGCCACAGAGCCCTATGGTTGTCTTTGGTAGAATACAAGAAAGGTTTACCATTGCCTCCTCCTAAACAGTATGAGATGATGCCTTTCAGCATCTTCCTATATCTCTGCTGCTTGATATAGGAGTTTCCAATAGTGTGGGAAACATACCAGCGGGGATTCGAACCAACAACCTCTTGCTCCCTAGGCAAGTTACTTCCCTGCTGCACCATTAGGTGGCTCAATAACTTAATACCTAAAAGTTATTAAGTTACTATAACTTAAGTTATTATATCTCTCAGCTATAACAGTGTTTGCATTGATATAAAATAATTTCTTCCCATTTCTGTGGAAGCTCCCTACTTTGTAGTATGTCTTATTCCATCGATGAATGCATATCAGAACCTGCAGCTTCTCATCCATTAGTGGTATAATCAGTGCCTGTGGCTGTTATGTGGGCGGGGTGTGTGTGGGTGTGGATTGCAGAGCACAGAGAGGGTGAAAGCTTGAGCTTTTGGCAAAACACACAATGGTCCCAGACTCATCCACACCTTTGAAATGATAAATGAGGGCATAGGAAGAGCCCTGCTGAATCAGACCAAAGATCCACGTACTCCAGCAAGAATCCCATTCTGTCCCAAAATGGCCAACCACCAAATACATCTGGGAAGCCCACAAACAGGACTTGCAGGCAATAATCCCCACCCCCAGAACAAAATTAGTATTCAGATGTATACTATTCTGACTATGCTATATAGAAGTAGTATTAATGTCAGAGAGCTCCTCCACAAGCTTGAACTCCAACATGCAGCTTTCCCTTCTCAAGAAGGAAAGAAACTCTTAAGAAGCTGGAGCTGAGATTCCTCCAAGTGCTTTTCCACAGTGGCACAATCAGTGCTATCGCTCAGGGCTGCTGCTGGAAATCCAGCCATTATGCCTACCACTGCTGAGCCACTTTCCTTCCATATTTAATAAAATTAAAAGTGGCAGGATGAATTTACCAATAGAGGTGCATAAATATGGAAGGTCTTTGCATCAGTTTCTGTAAATGGATTTAGTTTACTAGTATAAAAATCATATTTTAAAAGAAATAAAAACTCATTTTGCCTTTAAACGACTACTCTGTGTGTGTGTATTTTTTATCAGCAATGTAAGATGATGACCACCCTATCTTTTTCAAAAATGCATGCTAAGATTCACATAACAATTTAATAACACAGGAATAAAAATCAGTTAGAAGATGCAGACAGCTTAGGTTTGTATATTTATTTCACATTTTATTCTGAAAAACTTATTAGTACAGTAAGCATACAATTAACATAAAAGTATTTTTAATGTCTGTTGAATGCAATGCATACAGTACGCACTTCAATCAAATAGTAACAAAGTACAGTGCTGAGTTACTTAATCAGGTTTAAAACAACATACTGATAACTACACAACTTAATCAGACCTGTATTAAAATTGTTACTTCAAAGGCAAAAAAAAAAAAAGGTTTCCACAAAACTTGCATAGGACTTGCATTCTAATACCTTTGATTCAACGATCATGTTCCTCTTGCATGTTCAAAATGTTATTGGGTAACAACTAGAATAAAAACAAGCTAATGTAAATCCTGACACAATCTTCATTTTCTTCTTCCTTTCTTTGCTACACCCATCCAAAAATGGCTTCATCCTAATGGAAAAAGAAGATAAAATTCAAACCTGGTGATTAATTTTTCTTTTACAATAAAAATATTTGTTAAACAATTACTTTCATTTGTTCCTCACATCAAAAGCTAAAGTTTTATTTCAGTTTCATCCATCTACAGATTTAAGAATTGAAGTACATTAAGGGATATCTTCAATTCTACAAGTAAATGTCACTAAGATGATAAAAGAAGGCTTCCATATCTACTTGTCCTAATTGGAACGGTGGATCAGGACACCATTTTTTCACTGCTTCTATACCTTTAACAACAGCTTGGCATACACCTCCTAGATTTCTCTAGCAATATAGGGCAGATCTACAGTATAACTTCCCATGGATCAAGTTGACAAGCAGAGACTACTGTCCTGGTTCGGATTCCATGTTGTTCAGTAAACTTCTTTCTTAGATTTCCCCCCTAACTCTGGCTTTATTTTATGCAAAATATTGATACCAGATCCTGTAGTATTTCAGAATATTTCGCACTTATGGCTGTAAAACATCACAGTGAGAAACTACTTGACTTGACAGTCTCCTACTGGCAATAGACGAAAGAACTGAAATATGGTGAACAAAGTAATTCCAAACTCTGTAGGGCAGTTCCATTATTATATATTGTTATGTAAATTTATAACTCCATGACTCAGCTGGTTTGCAAAGAATAAGAAGTTCTTTCCTACCAATATTCAAAGCTTCTGATGGGTTCCATGACTCAAGTGGTTCACAAAGAATTCTACAAGTATAATTCTACAAGAATAAGAAGATCTTTCCTACCAATCATTCCTGATGCATGCTGGATGATTGAGAAAGCCAAAGAATACCAGAAAGAAGTCAATATGTGTTTTATTGACTACAGAAAAGCCTTCGATTGCGTCGACCATGTCAAGTTGTGGAATATTCTTAGGAAAATGGGTGGCCCGGAACATCTCATTGTTCTCATAATAAACCTATACACAGTCCAGACGGAACATGGTGAAACAGACTGGTTCCAGATCGGCAAATGTATAAGACAAGGCTGTATACTTTCTCCTTCTTTATTCAATTTATATGCTGAACATATACTGAGAGAAGCTGGATTAGAAGAAGATGAGTGTGGTTTTAAAGAAACATCAATAACCTGCGCTACACTGATGAAACCACTCTGATAGCTGAGAATGCAGATGATCTGCAAGCTCTAGTAATTAAAGTCAAGGAGCACAGTGAAAAAAATGGGACCACAATTAAATGTAAAGAAGATTAAACTAATGACAACGTGTACAGCAACCAGCCTCAGAATTGACACTGAAGACACTGAAGTGGTGGAAAGCTTCTGCCTTTTAGGATCGACCATCAATAGTAAAGGATCCAGCAGTCAAGAAATACGCCGCAGACAAGCACTTGGTAGGGTTGCAATGAAGGCCTTGGAAAGGATATTTAGATGCCATGACATGTCTACACCTACAAAGATTAGAATAGTTTAGACAATGGTTTTCCTCATGACACTCTATGGATGCAAAAGCTGGACTCTGAAGAAGCAAGATAGAAAAAGCACGCTTTTGAACTTTGTTCCTCTAGAAGACTTTTGAGGATGCCATGGACAGCCAGGAAAACAAACAAATTGATCATAGAACAAATCAATCCAGAATTTTCATTTGAGGCACACATGACCAGGCTTAAACTATCATACTATGGACACATACAAAGACCCCGCTCCCTTGAGAAGTCTGTAATGCTGGGGAAAGTTGAAGGAAAGAGAATAAGAGGATGACTAACAGCAAGGTGGATGGGCTTGATTATGACAGCAATGAATGCACCGCTGAGAGACCTTAAAGGCCACATCCTGGAGAGAATCTATCTATGTGGTCACTAAGAATCGACACTGACCTGATGGCACTTAATCAATCATTCAATCCTACCAATATTCAAAGCTTCAGATGGGCCAGCTCCAGGACCTTTCCTTGGAAAAATGTACCAACAAAAGTGCTTCTACTATATCTGAGATAAATTAATAATGTATGTTGTGTCCACTGGTGATGGACTTGGACTCAAAACATTTTACCACAGTGTCAACAGCCACCCAGTTGATCACTTATATAGAAATGCTTTGGAGTTAAGTGAACAACTGGGTGGCTGTTGACACTGTGGTAAAATGTTTTGAGTACCAACATCCTAAATACCAAATGTATGAAGTGCACAATTTACAGTCCATCCCTATCATCCATTCCACAACTTCTGCTTATTTCTGTTTTAAACTTTCTTAGACTCTTAAATAATGGTCTGTATGGCTCCAACAGAATAATGTCTTATACCTGAAGCTAGTGAACTGCTTTCACAGATGCTGCAATTCAATCTGCATTGCCAGCCACATTATCTAGGAATTGGGACACTGCCACCCAATGGAATGTGATGGCTCTTTTTTAAGAACCTATGCTCCCATATAGAACTTTACTGGCCATTTTTACAGAGTCATGGTTTCAATCTGTTCTACCTAAAAATGTGCAAGAAGCAAGGTCTAGGGGATCACCAGCCATGGTCAGAAGCTCTGAGAAACAGTAGTTTCCATTAATGTCATTGTACTGTAAGGAAGTTATAGCAAGTTACCCTGAAAATGCTATCTTATTACCCTGACAGCATCTCAATGTTTGTTTTTTTGCAGAAATGGGCAGAAACGTCTCGTACTTCATGTTCAGCTAAACTCCCTGATTCTTCAGGATTTTCCCACTTATTCCAAAACTATGTGGATCTATGAGGTGAAATTTTTAGGTTTATTCCAGCAATAGATTAGACAGACTGACCCTATCCAACCCCAGCACAGCATCCCTCCAGCAGCTGTTGCTGGTGTCTACCTAATGTTTCTTTTCAGAGTGTGAACCCTTTTGGGACAGGGACCCCTCTTATTTATTTATGTATGTATGTATGTATGTATGTATGTATGTTTCTATGTAAGCCACTTGGAGGATGTTGGTTGAAAAGTGGTATATAATATTCATAGTAGTAGCAGATTGACTAAAAACTTATAGCATCTGTATGCATTTGCTTTCCATAGTTTTTAATGCTCTTATATACCTTGTATAAGTAAGCCATGCTAAACAGAAATCCTAAAAATGGTTTCATACCTAGCTTCATTTGCTATCATGGCCTTTTTAGTATTCCATTCTCCAGAATTACATTCCCCACAGAACGGTATTAATCTTTGCTCCCTTTCTCAAATCTCACATCTTTTGCTCTTAGCATTATACACCCAGGAAGGCCATACTGGCAGCTGAAGGCAGTAGAATCTTGTTCAGTGCTGTAGTTGCAAATTCAGAAGTACAGAAGGTGCTCTCCATGACAGCTCCCATGGCCATTCCCACCCACCCACCCCCCTCCACTACACCCATGATCAGGGTGTCAGGTCAGCAAAAAGGTGGAGGATCAAGCATTAAGGCTCCAAACCCACAATTTGTAACACCTGCCTCTATCTCATAAGTACCAGGCCCACTCTGAAGAGGAAAAGTCGTAAGAAGCCTGTTTGTGCAGCACATTTTGGATTCAATTACTAGTAGAGGGAACCTAGAATGCCTACTGCACCATAGCAAAATTGGGCAAGACCCATTTTACCAAGTATATTATAAAAGTATTTCCTATATTCCTGCCTTGTTACTGAAACTGAATTGTGTAACTTACTGTGTCAATACAGGAAGTAGCATTTTGTCCATTCTGGGTTAAACCACTGCCTGTAGAAGTATTTCACAAGAGGGGACAATTATATCACTTTTATTTGCACTCAAACTTCTCATTACAATTCCTATGAAGCAGTGTATATTATTAAAATTGCAATAGATCATCACCTTTGAAGAAAACACTTTACAGAGATAACAGAGAGTGCCATTAATAATCCTGCTTTTATAAACAGCAGCACTAGTGCAAAACAGAAGCTTGTTGATTCACTTTTGTTATGCAGCCCTACTAGGATTACTCCAATGTCTTTTTTCTACCTATCGGATAAAGAATTCAGATCAATAGGAGCCTTATCGCATTGGATGCAAATAATAGCCAAAGATAATTGCCACGATGTAATCCTAATGGATGACAGCAGAAACAGGCATCAGAAAAATACATGAAAAAAATTGCCAATGTCCATTTTTTCCTAATACTCAAACAAGACTCTTGAGAAGGCAGTTTACTCTCACCACAGCCAATGCAAGAGGGACACATTTCTTTAAAAATAAAAGTGCTAAATATTCATCAAGACAGAATAACAGAAGAATTCTGGTTTGCTAATGGAATTCAAGGGAGGATTTTAGGTTTGGGTTTTGTTTTTGTTTTTTAATCAAACAAAAATGCCCTCCAAAAAATATGCAGCTCTTGTAATTTAGCAAGAAGGCAAGACAGGAAATGGCAATAAGGAACCTTCATTTCAAGTACTTAAGTACTGTAAACCACAGCTGCAACAGCTGCAGACTTAAGCAGAACATCAGTAACAAAGGCCACAAATTAGTTCCTCTCTTTGCATGAAGGACTTGCAAGGGATTGGAAATATCAGTAACTGATGAATGTGTACATCTAGTCTGCAGAGTGTAGCATCTAGCAAAAGCTAGTTGTGGTTTAGTCCCACTGAAAGCATCATAACCATAGCACGTCATTCATTCCTTAAAACGAAGATCCTAAGCAAACTTAAATGGAAGTAAGATCCACACAAATCAATGGGATTTGCTTTCAAGTACACATTCTTAAGTTTGGGTTGCCTCTCCCCCATTGATTTCAATAGCACTTACTTGCAATTAACTTTTGGTGAACTTTGACCATTAGGTACCTACTGACCTGTGCTTGTCTGAGGTTAGACATTGGTTTCATATATTAATCCTACCCACATTCACTGGTATAACTTTGGTGCAGTAGTGTAGGTCACTGTTCATGCTAGCAAGGAAAAAGAGGGCAGCACCAAAACCAGACAAATAGAGATGAAGCCTCCAAAAATTGCTCTGAACAAAAGGTTTACTAGAGACCATGGCCCCATTTTATTTCCCCAATGATAGCGCTTTTTAAAAAAATAAAGGAGCCTTAAAAGATATGAATCAATTTGAATCTGCTGATCATCAACCATGGTCCAATCTCAGCCTTACCAAGAGTATACTGTAATAAATTCATTGCCTCTACGCAGATTTGAACATTATCACCACAGTTGCTCAGAAAGTTCGAGCCATAGTTACTAAGTGGACAGCACTATGGAAGAAGGTCTTACAGTAATTGGGAACTGAAACATGTTGTGTTCCTTGCACATTAATGATGTGCAAGATAAAGATGCATGGTTGCCCTTGACAAAAGGTCACTTTGCAGAAGTATTCTACAAAAAGTAGCCTGTAACATGCTACACCTGTCTGCAAATGAATTCATGTTCTGAGCACCTCATTGTTCATGCTCATACCGTTAAAGCCCATCTATAAGATTAGATTTCCCCAACAAATAATTAGGAACTTTAGATAATTGAAGTTTTGTGAATTGGGGTTGTATGGCATGTGAACAATGGGGAAAAGTACAAAATATTAGTAATGGAAGGGAAGCCACCAACAATTATTTGCAATACTTTAGTACATATTCTATGCTTGCATTGTTTGCAGACCTCTATTAACATTAATGTGAGCTAAGTAGACATAGTGAGTGGGAGAATATGTCACTTTAAATTTAACAGATAACACTTAATGGATTGGTAAATCTGTTTTCTAAAACTAATTAAACTGTGAAGTCAGAAATTCCAATTATGTTTGTAAGCATAATATTGTGTTACTTGGAATTGTGCAGCAGCTACAAAGCTCTAATGGAAACTGCATCAATAGAGTGTCAGTTTTAATTCATGCTTCATTTTCATGTAATGAAATTGCTGCATCCCGGCCACAAGTGGAGGGAAAATATCCTCACATTACTGTAAGCCACAACCAGCATACACGAGGGATCGCTTATTTACATGTTATACATGTACAATAGGAAGTAATCTCCTTTCTAATTTTACAGATGAAGAAACTTTCATGTTAGATTTTATGCACTGACTTCTTCATTGCAGAAGGAACAAAGGGTATAGCAGTTCTTTAGTGCATTGCTTATTCATATTGTGAAGCAAACCCAGCATTTTCTGTTCACATCTGCTTCTAAATGAAAAGGAACAGCACAAAGTTTTACCCCCAGTCTTAAACATTTGTGCACGTAACCAGATACAATGTAGGAAAGGGCTCTTCCATATTTAATGGCTGTGCAGAAGAGAGAGTAGGAGCATATGCCATTTGTCATTCGAGGGTAAGAAAAACGGAAATGCCCTATACTACACAGTTATTAAAGACACAAAAACTCAGGCCTCTGTACCATCTTAGTGCCTTCTAGCATGTTCATCATAATGTCATTTGTAGTATCATGCTCGGAATTATTGCACTGGCACAGCACTTAGTGAAACCCCTCCTCAAAAGTTATTTGATGATGATGCAAGTCTTGAGATTCTCCAGTAGAGTGGCACAGAAAAAGCATGATGGACCTATAATCAGGCCCATAGAAAGCCTAAATGATGTGGGGGGGGGAGTGGGGGGAAGGCTCCAGCCCCAAACATGAACCCCTTGACTGGAGTCACCCAAGTGGTTAGACCTGACATACCAGAAACTTCTTGCCCTTCATCACCCAAATAGAACAATTCAAATCAGAGGCCCCAATCCAGTTAAACTTATCTGTGATGTAAGCCCCCTTAAGATCAATGGGGTTTAAATTATTTGCAGTGATGCTGTTTTGATTCCAACAGCATTAAGTATGACTAACTTTAGTTGGACTGACATAACATTCTGGACAACACAACACTACCCAACACTACAGCCCCAAATAACACATGTTGTTTACCAAACTGGAATGCAAAGTCCTTCTTACTAGATGGTGTTGGTAAAATTTAAGCCTGATTATTACTGCAGTCTGACACTCCAGGCAGAACAATGGGACCAGGAGTACTGCAAAGGACTTGCTACTTACCTTCACTTAAAAGTTGGCTATGTGACATCATCAGTCTGCTTCGAAAGTGCTCATTTTCTTCTACCATTTTAGAAATTACTTTTGATACTCCAAGCCAGACTGCAGACTAGAAAAAAATATATGGTGACAGAATCTCATTGCCTTATCTATGACAGAGACTTTTCTAGGGGTGAGACGACTAGCTGGCAAACTGACTCCTATTTGTTTGTAATTCTAGTTAAATAACTGGACTTAAAACATTACTGTATATTTATTTTAAAGCTTTAAAATCAGGGCTGCACAACGTTTACTCTCCAACTGTTCTTGGACTACAACTCCCATCATCCTCAGCCACAGTGACCAATGATCAGAGATGATGGGAGTTGGAGCCCCAAAACAGCTGGAGAGGCTACGTTGTGCAGCCTTGCTTTAAAGTCACTAGTGAATTATTTCTCCCTGCTTTTTATCCACCCACATAAACACAATTTCCCATGAATCAGCACCCGAGAACCTGTTCCTTCAGAGCTGGGATCAGAGTGAGATGCTGATCCTTGTACAAATAGCAGTAGATATCTTACAGTACCCGTTACAACAGATCTAGCACGAGAGTGATAGAAGATTCTTCTTTCACCCTCTATGAAGGATATTTCCCTCCTAAGCATATTTTCCAGAGCTATTCAGAAGAATCAGTTTGCAGAGACTGGCAACAACACAGCCTGTCAATCTGTCAATGTTGATGGTTTCTGTGTTGTCTGCCAGTCTTCCTTGGCAGTACTCTCAGTGCATTTTATTTCTATGTCCCCTTTGTCCCTCACTGTCCCAATACCAATCTTTTTACATTTCCCAAACATCCATTCTTGCTTCCTCTTCTCAGAACTGCAGCATCAGGGGTGGTTATTTTAACATTTCCCTGCCCCCGCACTTCGAATGAATGCTGGCTTTGTTAAATTGCATCCCTTGCACCCATGCATTTGAGGATAAATTTGATGCAATGTGCTAAAAAAGGGAGAGAGGATAATGAAACAGGACTCTGAAATAACTGAGCCGTGGGGTCATGAAGAAAGCCAGTGTAGTGTAAAGGTTTCTGTTGTGCTCGGATAGGGGAAACTCTGGTTCAAATTCCTGCTGAGATAAGAGCCTTACTAGGTGGTTTGGGGCAAGTCACTTTCTTGCACATCTATATTATCTCATTGGGTAATTGCAAAGATAAAATAAGGGCCTCATCTCCACCAGTATGAGCTTTCTGGTACACAGACCAAGGGCAAGCTGCATAGATAACGAGGTATCTAAGAAAGGTGGACTTCTGCCAAAAAAACCAAACCCTGGCAGATAAAATTAAAGTGTCTAGATGTATAGGAGTAATGAAGAAAATCCTCTTTTTGAGAAAGAGAGTGAAAGGATCCAATACTGAACCACATCTGCAATGTTAATGGTCAGGGAAGAGGACAGTGTAGTATTTGAGCCATGCATCCCATCGTACAATAGCTTGCCTTTTTAACAGGAGATCTTAAATTATCTTTTTAATGAGCTGCAGACATTTGCATGAAAGAAGTGGAATACAAATATAGGCAAAAGGCAAAAGACAGGAAGCAGTGTGGACTGCAGCACTGACTCGCACAAACAACAGAAGCAGATTGCTCAAAAATCAACCAAAAACATACTTTTAGGGCCAGTTCACACGTAACTGCAGACAAATGCATGTTTTTACCTATGTGCATGCTAGGCAGTGAGCCCTGCCCAGTTGCCTGATACATAGAATCATAGAGTTTTCAAACTGGAAGGGACCTTGATCTTCTAGTCCAACCTCAGAGCAGGAAACTGCTACAGCATCCCCGACTCTTTGTGAAAATCTCCAGCAGACAGCCTACCACTGCACGAAGTTGACTGTTCCAGTGCCAAATAGCTCTTACAGTTAGGACATTCCTCCTAATGTCTGGCCTGAATCTGCTTGCTTTTAATTTCAACCTATTGGTTCTATTCCTGCCCTCAGGAGCAACAAAGAACAAGTCCTCTCCGCTTAGTCTTCTGTTCTCCAGCTAAACAAGCTCCTTCAACCCTCCTAAAAGATCTTGGTTTCCAGACCCCTCATCATCTGGGTTGCTCTCCTCTGAACTCATTCTAGTTCATCAATATCGTTCTTAAAATGTGGGCCCCAGAACTGGACAGTACAGCCCTGCTGGATCAGACCCAAGGCCTATCTAGTCCAGCATCCTGTTTCACACATTCACCTCTAGGGAGCCCACAGGCAAGAGGTATGTGCATGCCTTCTCTCCTGCTGTTGCTCCTCTGCAACTGGTATTGAGAAGCATCGTGCCTCTGAGGCTGGAGGTGGCCCACAGCCACCAGACTAGTAGCCAATGATAGACCTGCCCTCCATGAATTTGTCTAAGCCCCCTTTAAAGCCATCCAAGCTGGTGGCCATCACCACATCCCATGGCAAAGAATTCCATAGATTAATTATGTGCTGTGTGAAAAAGTACTTCATCTTGTCAGTCCTAAATTTCCCGACCTTCAGTTTCATGGGATAACCCCTGGTTCTGGAGTTCTAGTCCACCCAAATGACAGGTCAGGCCAGAGGCGTATCTAGGGAAAATAGCGCCTAGGGCAAACACTGAAATTGCGCCCCCTGTCCAAGCATCTGACACCCATTTTTCAGATAACTTTACAATAATATCAGCTGAAAAATACAAGTCAGGTTCGTTAATCTTTTAATATTTCAAAAACTATTTTAGCAGTGGACTTAGCCAGACCAAAAAATGCTGGAAAAATACAAATTTCAGTATGCTGGGGCTCATAAAATACCCTAATACTATGTGGAGGTGTACTTGGAAAACTAAACAGAAGTGCCTGTCTAATTCTCTACTATGTATTGTAGCATCACCATTACATAAGTTTTAAAAATCAATGGAGAATTTGACTTTTCCCAGATACTCTGTAAATAATTAAAGGATATGCAGAGTAAACTGTGTCACTGCTTGGAATATATTCTAGTCTTTCAGAAAGACAGTTAAAATGAGAGAAAGAGAGCAAGAAACTCCAAGTGGGCCTTAATATTAAGGATTTCACACTGATTCAAAGACAAATTCACCACTAATAGCCATATTAGCAAGACATCACATTTAACTCACTTATCACAAGAAGCAAAGTAAGAGCAAATGAATACAATCCTAGCTCATAAGCATCAGCTCAGTATTCACAAGCCCTGATTCTCTGTACATAGTGCCAATCTGAATATGTGTACAGTGACTTATATTATATACTAGTAATTTTAAGGCCGTTAGATTAACGGGCGCTAGTAGACCACCCCCGCCCCCGCCAGTAGGCCCAGTCCTTCCGCCGCGGCCCCCGCCGCCAGCGGGCCCAGTCTCCCTGGCGTGGCGGCCGCCGCCTTCGGGCCCAGTCTCCTTACTGTAGCGGCCGCCGCCATCGGGGCCAGTCGCCCCACCGCGGCCACCACTGCCTCGCCCGCACTCCCGCCGCGGCATCCACCACCATTGGGGCCAGTCAGCCTGCCACGGCCACCGCCACCTCTTGCCGAGGCCGCGGCTCTGCCGCCGCCTCGCCCGCACTCCCTCCACGGCGGCCGCCTCGCCCACACTCCTGCCGTGGCGGCCGCCACCATCGGGTCCAGTCACCCCCCCGCGGCCACCACCGCCTCGCCCGCACTCTCCTCCCTGCGTTGGTGGTGGCCGCTTCTCCTCGGCCCGCCGCTTCTCGTCCTCCCAGCCCCAACATGGCCGCCGTGTCTCTGCGGCCGTATCTTTCTCGGACGTTCTGGGCATGCGCTCCGCTGAGAAAGACACGGGCCGAGAGCCACGGGATTACACTGTGGCTCTTTATTATAGAGGATTATTATTTTTTACCTGTAGCCCCTTCGGGGGGCTTCCTAAAGGCTGAGGGGTTTGCAAAGGTTCCTCCTCCCCCCACTGGCCTCTAGGGCCTCGCAGGGACCATTTGAGCATGTGCAGTGGCCATTTTTAAAAATCTTTTTTTTTTAATGGCCACTGAAAACAAAATGACCACCGTGCATGCTCAAATGGCCTCTGCAAGGCCTGGCATGACCTAGGGCCTCACAGAGGCCATTTGAGCATGCACAGTGGCCATTTTGTTTTTGGCAGCCATTTTTTTTAAAAAAATTAATTTTACAAAATGGTGCCCCCCCTTCAAGTGGCGCCCAGGGCACATGCCCTGCCTGCCCTACCCCTAGATACGCCCTTGGGTCAGGCCATTTTCAGCCCATTTTGGTGCTTTCTGCGCACATTTGAAGAGAGCCCCAAGATGGGCCAAAAACAGCCCAACCTGTATTTAGTTGGCAGGAGGGCCCATGGAAGGAGATTTTGCCACCTCCACCACTATCCCAGATGGCAGGGGGTGGTTTAAGGGGGGGGGAGAAAGTGGGGCAGGGGGCCGGATCGGCCCGTGGGGATTAGAGGCAGGGAGAACTAGCACAAAGATGCTCTGTGCTGGCCCAGCTAGTATTCCTGATTCTTCTTGCAACATTTTTAATAGATTGCCAGCAATACCATATGACACATTACTAAAATATTCTTCAGAAGACTGTCATCATCCTTATTTTGAATTGTACATCTGTGACATTTGGATGTATTAAATATGAGCTTATTACTTTGCACATAAACTAATGAGTTGTCAATTTAATAAACATGTTGGATTTTACCCTCAAGCACTAGGTGAACTTTTCAGCAAGAATGGAAATACATTTTATGGTACAGAATGAAATGTGCCTTCCTACTAATAGTCCTGCTAGTCCTGTCCCTTATCAACACACCCTATAATCGATGCACTCAGATTCTCAAATGTTTGGAACTGAGGCTCCTTTTCTAAACTTACTTGATCTTCTGGGACCTCCTTCTCACCAAGCCTCCACCAGCTATATGTTTAGCAGGTAAGTGTGTGGAGATTCTCACAAACAGTTCCAAGCATCCCACTGCTACATGTGAGAGTGTTTGGGTCAGGGTGAATGGATATTAAAGATTATTTTAGCATGTGTGTTACCCCCTTCAACTTTTCCTCATCATGCTGGCTCTCTATCCTAGAAACAGGGCCTGCCTGACTGCTCTATGAGCCTGAAGGAAAGAACTGGGGCAGACAACGGAAGGAGAGAACCACTTCTTTCTCCAACTGCACAACTTCCTCCATGCTTCTGAGAACCACTTTAGACTCAGTTTTTCCTACATAGAAACAATTTCTATGGGGGCGGGGGGAGTAAAGTGCATGGCAAGTGTTTATTTTTCCATGTGTACATGAAACTGCTTGATTCCAGACCAGGTTCTCATAGCAAAACTACACCACACTTCTCAAGCAATGGCATACATGGTTTCCCTTAAACAAAGATTATCTTTGTGTATGAAAAACATCACATGCAAGGCAGGTTCAAACACTTCTTAAAAGGAGTGGTTAGAAATTCCACTCTCAAAAGGTGAAACCATACTTTACAGGTAACACAAGGATAAGATCAGAAATGGCATAGCATCCCCAGGCTGAATAATTTCTTCTTCCATAATTTGTAGGAACCTTTATCCTGTGTTGTGACATCATTCTGTTGTGTCCCAGCCTCTACTAGTAGCAAAATCGGATATGCATGTGAACCACCCCCAGGCTCCACATATTTGAGAGTAGGAGAAAGAGCGTCCAGGTCACCAGGTGTCTCTAGGCAAGTCTGAATTTCAGCATCTTTTAGGAAGCATTTAGTTCCTCATATTGGGCAGTATTTTAAATTTCTGGGACCAGCAGCTGTTTCCCTAGGATCATATTCTGAAGCAGCACATTGTGCATAGAGCAGACTAATACCACTCGCACCATTATACCTTAGGTTCAGAGTTGGTGAGGAACAACTTTACAGCATGCAAAATGGTTAACTAGTTCAAGCTGTGACACAATATAACATGTCTAATGTCATTAGCCTGATATTCTACCTTTTTCTTTTGCTGTTTCTTTTGGATCACATCATTATCATTTTCCAAGGAAGAAGGGAATTCAAAGCTATCTCCTTGTGTCTCTTGGTTGTCACCTATTAAAACAATTGAATTGCATTTATTTTGGGTTTCCTTATAAGCTACTGATACCAGACTAGTGCCATGTGACTGTGAAAGATCACACAGTTAAATCAGATCAATTCAGATTAAAATCTCATCCCCCCCACCATTGCAATCATGGTGCAAGTTTAGGAGCTGATCTCTCTCTCAAATTACTTTGAAAGATCAATACTTCATATCACTTGAAAGCATGAATGTCAGGCTTCCCGAAGGCACTGCCTCATATGGCTCATCTTGTTCTTGAGATAACAGCTGGAACTACAGGGAAGATGGCAATCAGAAATGGGTTTTTTTTTAAAAAAGGATCCAGTAACTTGCCTGCTGCTGATGTGATAAATTAGTTTCTCTCTGCAGTACAAATTAGAGTTTTAAATTTTTATTTTAAGAATCCAAATACATCTTTCAATGAGTTAAAATCTGAAGTTTTTTCTTTTCGTGGATTACCTGCACCTAATATAGGTGCATCTTCTTTTTGAGACACCATGCATAAGGCGGACTTTTGAACCTCAGTGAATTAAATGTGCTTGTGAAATAATTAGTACAGAACTGGATCAGAACTAGTGATTTGTTTGCAAACACATTTCAGTTTTAATCAATATATCTTATATTGCAAATTAGATTTTAGTTTGGAAACCAGGAGCTTATTAACCTTTTATATTAATAATTTTTGACATTATTATTTACCCTAGGAATGCATTAAGCTGAAGAACAAATAATCCCCTCCCCTGAGTGCAAACGCCATGATTCGCCTAAATAGAATGAGCATAATTTTAGATATTTTGTGGGGTGGGGGAATGAATTGAGATAAATAAACAACAAAACAAAACACAGTTCCTCTGCCATTAATAATTGTATGGCTGGGAGAATTTCAGCAGATGCCGTTTCTCCTGTTTGTGATACAGGAAATAACAGATAAAAATACACTGGTTGACATCTGACTTAATTTACTAGAGGAAGGACTATTGAAAAATAGTAGTCCTTTACAGTAACTCCTGAGTAGTAATACTGAGTGATTCAGTCAAGATGTCAGCCACAGAAAGGGGGAAGATATGTGTAAAAAAAACCCCAAACCCCTCCTTTTACCTTTATTTTAAGGTACAAGATGATGCCCTTTATTGAATTTAGAAATTCTTAGTACCTTTTTATTTGTGGTTTCTGGCCTTTGCAGATGGATCAATGAGCTCTGCTAAGTTTCCCAAGAGCGAGTACTTTTTTAAAAAATGGAAAACTGAGATATGATAATTTCATGAATTTAAGGAGGCAAACCTTGGTACTATAGGCATTTAAATTCCCCATTTTAAAATTCATGTGAAATGTCTCTACCCAGTTTGCTGATTCAGGTTATTCTGGAGCACAAACTGACAAGCCACCCCATGGCAGGAGAGCAGCATGTAAACATTGCTCACAATAAATAAAACAAATAATAATACCCTATACTCTGCTCCTACCAGTTTGTTTCTGACTGCTGTGGGCTGTGGAGCTCATAGAGACATTCTTCCTGCTCCAGGCTTCTTTCAGTGAGGATGGTGTCTCAGTCCCAACCTTCCTGGCTTTGGGGATCTTCCTGGATTTGGACTCCTTGGCCTCATTGCTCTTGTTCAGGGCCTGGTTACTATATACCCCAGCTTCCTTAGCACCCATCCTAGAAGTGGCTCCAAGCATGAGGCATGGGCTTCTTCCTCCCCCATGGGAATTATGGGCTGCACCCGCTGAGTCTATTCTGTCAGAAATAGTAGAGACAGCCTTGTCCCTATGGTAGGAGTGGGTGTCTTTCAGAGCCTCACGCTGTCTGAGGCCTCCATAGTGAATTACAGTGCCACAGCGGTGGTTACCAAAGCGATTAACATAAACAATCCGGAACCTCTCTCGGCCAAATTGGGGATGGGAATTGGGCTTCATACTGACTATGCAAGCCCCACAGGTCAGGAAAGGGGCTAAGCGCTCTCTCTCCTCATGAAGCCAGCAGAGAAGAACCTGGGCTGAGCCACTGAACAAAACGCCAGGGGGTGGCTGGGGGGTGCTCTGGGTGAGGCCACAGCTTGGGGTGAAGAAAGGAAGGGAGAGAGAGAGAGAGAGAAGAGAGAGAGAGATCCTTCAGTGATAGGTGGACAAAAGAAAGGAGTACTGTACACTTCTTACTCTTATGCCTCTGCATGCATGACTCATACTGCAGTAGCAGTGATTAAGCAACTTCTTTCCAGGGGGTGAGCTTGTATTTAGATTGTCATCTGATAGTCAGACTTTTAGAGACCTTCTTAGCAACAAAGAAGCCCTTGCACTAAGTAATAACAGAAGCACAAATAGAAGCATCTGGATTGAAACAGAGGGTTTGCTTTCCCTACCACCTTAAATGCTGGACTACAACTCCTATCATCCCCAGCCACATTTCCTGAAGGCTGGGGGTGATGGGAGTTATAGCCCAACAACTTCCGAGGACCGAAGTCTGGGAACCACCAGTGCCCTATCCCAATCTGGTACGTACTCTCCTTTTGCAAATAAATAACTTGCTGTAGTAATCATCTAAGCACTGCTGTCGATCAGAAAGGGAAGTCAGTATGGAATGTGAAACAATGAGTGCATGGTCATTTACTGTGCTGTCTGTTGAACCCTGACTGTTGTCCACACAGGAACTGTAAGTAAAAAGGCCAGTTTTATATTATGGAAGAGATGCAGGGTAAAAATGCTAATAATGCTATTCCTGGCAGGGCTCTAAAACGCAGAAGGAGGGTTTCTGCTAGTATAAGAGAGGGAGAGAGAGTCTGGAAGACAATATGCACTTAAGGGGACAGTGCACAGTTAATTCATTGTGCCTGAATACAAGAGGCCCATTCACACATTATGTTCAACACTTGTACAATGAGTGTACAGTGTACACGAGTACAGATCTGTTCACATAAAATCATAACCATAAAATAATTCACGTGTTATGTTAAATGCAGGTACAGAAGTACACTTCCTATCTGTACCATGCATTTGAAAAGCCTGTATCCAGATACACTTTTTTAATGAACGCAGGTACAGTCATTCACAAAAACACATGTACGAGTATACAGACATTTGTACACTCATACAGCATAATGTCTGAATCAGACTAGCATGTTTTTTGTACTCAGGAAGTGCTGTGGCTGCTGTGGTCAGCCATTCAGTGTTGATGGACTGTAAAGTGGACAGGTAAAATGAACTATTAAATAATGTGTAATGCTTCTTTTTTGCATGCAGGCTTGAAGTTGAAACACTCACAGATATGTGCAAGTAAATGGACCTCAAGTTACCTTTAGTTTGTCTGGAATCAGTGGCCAACATGAAGGGCAGTGCTTCATTGATGTTAGGGACCTACTGTGGCTGCTGTGAAACTTGAAAGCCAACTTTGATGGAGTAGCGCAGCAAGGTTGCTGCAAATAATCTTAAAAGCACTTCTGGGCAGTCATGCAGTGCTGTTTTCATTGTGGCACTGCTCAACTGCCTGCGGTTTTACGTCACTCTGCATCACACTTCACTGTCAGGGTTGCCTTTCAAGTTGCGAAGCAGCTCCACCAGGTTCCTAACATCAACGTAGGGTTGCCTGTCATGTCGGCCAGTGTTTAGAATTGATATGAACTAGATGAGGGCCAATAAGCTGAAGTTCATTCTTGACAAGACAGAGGTTCTGTGCGTAGGTGGTTTGTCTGCTCAGGGAAGTGGCATTCAACCTGTTCTGGACGGCATTGTACACCTCCCAAAAGGACCAGACACAGTTTGGGCGGGTGGGGGGGTGCTCGTGGATCCAGCTTTGACATTGAAGGCCCAAGTGGCTCCTGAGCGACTTCCACCACTGGCTGGTGCACCAGCTGAGGCCTCTCTGGGTCAGAGGTAGTCTAGCCACAATTATCCATGCTCTGTAACCTCATACTACAGTATATGAGGCTGCTTTTGAAGACTGCCAGAAACTCCATTTAGTCCAAAAAGACAGCTGCTAGGCTACTGACTGGAACCAGCCATTGGGACTATATTAAGAGCCCCACTGTTTGCTAGTCCAACTTGAACCTGAACTCATTTATTTACAGTCAACGACCAAATAAACACTACAGTGCTAGTCCATTTCCAAGCGCAATTCAAAGTGCTGGCATTTTGGTCACAAATGGCTTAATACCTGAAGAAATCAACCTGCCCATGCACTGAAATCATGTCTGGGAAGTGGGTTGTAGTACCCATTTTATGAAAATTTCTCCTATGCACCTCTCTTTTCAGTATCAGATGAAGAGCTTTTCATTCATTCTCCCAGGCCTTTTAAACTGATTTAACTGCTGCCTTTAATTTACTCGTTTATGGGTATTGTTATTTTATTGTGATTTTGTTTGCCCTGTTTTTGCATAGTGTCCTGAAAACACTGTTGAAGATTGGTAGAGAAATATTTTAAACAAAGTTGACAGTTCATAGGAGAGGTGGAAATGAACTGAACTGGTATATACATATTTGTAATAATAAGGGCCAGTAATGGCAGCTGGGGAGAAAGAAGAGCATAATATAAGTGTGATACCACCCTAGGAAACACATAACCCATCACCACACAGAAACCCAAACATCAGACACACCAAAACAGGCTCTTCAGATAATCTGTGCTCCTGGTGGGGGGGGGTCTGTGTAACCATACAGAAAATCTTACCTTAAACATACCACACAATCCATGGAAATGTGCTAGCTAGCATCTTCTCTAATGGTGCAGCATGCAATTTAGTAATCCAGAGTCACACTGCATGTGCAGGGAAAGTAATTTTTGCCAATCCCCCCTCCCAGTGGTGCTCTTCGAGGAGGGGCAAAAGTTGGGGGCAAAAGTTGGGGGCAAAGGTTCAGGGCCTCCACACCCCCTGGAGGGCCCCCAAATCCTCTTTAGTCTGTCCTGAGTGATAGGGTCGCTGTTAGCCTACACTGTGCCAGGCGGCCAAGTGTGATTGTGACCTCTGCCGGGTGCTTTAGAGACAGAGGGGGGAGTGGGGAAGGAATTTGTGGGGCGGGAATATTTTATGTATTGAAATATTTCTGCTAATGCATATTTGCATAAATATACCTGCTTATACCATTCATGTGAGTTCAGTTGCGCTCAAAAACCCACGTGCTAAAAATACTGTGTATGTCACTGTGTGTGTGTGTGTGTGTGTGTGTGTGTGTGTGTGTGTGTGTGTGATGCTTAACTTACGGGGGGGGGCTCTAGCAAGGGGGGAGCTCCAGAGGCCTTTAGGTCCAGGCTCCAAAATTACCTAGGTGCACGCACCTCTGCAACCCCTCCCCTTGGAAATGGGACCCTAGCAAGAGCTGCTCTCAGCTGCAGTGTCTCATAGTGACCACTGGGACTTTAGAGTCATGGATGGAAAGTGCTGGACTTCTCCCCTCTGTTCTCACAGAGTTTGTAGTCTCCACTTGGTCTCTCCAGAGATGGCTGTTTGTTTAGTCTCTCTCTCTCTCATCCTTCTTGTTCTTCAAACTTAAAGAAGAACAACCAGAACTCCTGCTTGGCTGAGTTCTCACTCTACTGGCTTTGCTCTGCTAATGGGAGTTGAACTGCCTTTCTTCTCCTACAGAAAACACCCCCCTGTGACCCAGAAGTTATAGATGCAGCCCTCATGAACCTATTTCTGGGTTGCAACGAGTGCTTCTGGGGAGAATGGAGATGGGCAGCGGGGGAAACCCCACATGCGGAATGACACTGGATTCCTAAATACTGCAGAGGTATTTATGCGCGCACGCACATCGGGGAGACGTGAAGCTTGCGCGTGGCGTGCGCAAAAGGCTCCGGCAAGCCTTTTGCACTTAAGCGGGAGAAGGGGCGGCAGGGAGGTATCCTGCCACCCCAATTACTACAAAGAATACGCGCGCTGGAGGGGTGAAAGCGGAGGGAGGGGTAAGTAAACCCTCCCCCACCCTTAAAGGAACCCACCCCACCCGAACCGAACCGGCCAGGTCCAGACCGGTCCAGACAGTCTGGAGGCCTTTAGAATGGCCTCCGGACCAGTCCGGACCCATCCCTACAGGGGAGAGCATAACCTCGGCTCCCATAGAGACCAGCACTGGCCTGTGAGGACTGCTGGGGCAGCCCACCACCACCACCACCTTCCCAGGCGTAGTGAAAGACCTGTGTGAAAGGAAGGAGGTGCCGACAAGAAAGGAGGTGCCCAGGTCTGAGAGCTCTTGTCCTCAGCTATTAAAAAGACCATCAATGACCTGAGATAACAATACTTTGCAAATCTTATATAACTTGTTGGTTTGTTTTTTAATATTGTAAACTGCTTTGGGTGCTTTGTCAAGGCAGAAAAGCAGAATACAAATGCAACAAATAAATACATAAAATAAGTCTGCAATGGAGAAATGCCAAAAAAGGAGGGGCAGGTTGAGGGCAAATAATCAAATTCACTATTGTAACATACTAAGCAAACCCAGTTACCTGCCCACTACCTAGTCACCATTGTATGCCTTCATAGTAGCTTTATATAAAGGGAAATTAAACTCTGCAGCCCAAGCACATTGTCAGGATTTGAATTACTGGGGGCAGAGGGGACATTTTGCAAAAGCCCCCATAACTACTATTTATAGAAGGCTATGGTAGAAGCATGATTTGGCTAAAATTGGAGAGGGGAAGACAAGGGTGGGGCCTGTGGATTTCCTTAAGGCCCCCCCTCCTGTTCCCCTCATAATTCAAGCACTGCTCCTTCAGCATTTCATTACATCAGGAGCAGCTCTGTCGCAACAAATTTACCTCATATTAGTGACATCATCTATTTATTCAACATTTAACAAAATTAAGACAGGCACATGGATGTGTGTTCTCACTTCAAAGGGCTCCTTGCAAGGTAATGTTGTTTTCATTGTCACAAAAGGCAGCTGCGTAAAAGGAGACAAACTGTTGTTCAGAAACAATCCATAAGATGGCAGCCTTAGCTGTCCAAAAAAACCACCAAAACAAACAAACCCAAACCTGCTGCTGTTTAAATAAAGCATTACCTTAAGAATCTGGGGAAGAAATTGTTCTAACACAAACCTATCGCTGGAGTAATCCATTGTAGTAATGTGTTTTTTATGTTGCAAGTAAAATGCCTTGCCGGCGTGAACGCAACTTGCCGAAACAAAGCAGGATGGCTTGCCATGAGCATGAGGCAATTCCTTTTCCACAGACTAAGGTGGATCTATTGTAACCTCCAGATGCTCATTCAATAAAAATGAGATCACCTACAAGTAGTATAACTGCCAATAAATGAATGAAAGTAAAAATTACTTCCCATCACAACCAAACAAGCCCAGAACGCAACCCTTCTCTTCTGGGACAGACTAAAGGGCGGTGGGGTACAAAAACATAAGTAGTGCTGCTCGCTGTCCTGTTGGTTAACAAGCTGGTGATTCAGCTCAAGTGAGAGAAGAAACCAGATGGCCATGTTTTCTTTCGTAGCACCACCCATCACCCCTGTGCGAGAAAGCCCAAGTGAGCATCGGATGATGATTATATTACGTTCTTCCATTGTTACTTGTACTGAGAATTGTGTTCCAACATTTGCTGTGTCTTCTTCCCTCCTAATAATAATTGCCAGCATGTCCTGAAGCATAATGCAGGTGGTTCTGAACCGCCTGTGCCACTTTGGACATGTAAAACACGGACCCATGTTGCTACGCAAGCAGAGGCATATCTAGGGAAAATAGCGCCTAGGGCAAGCACTGAAATTGTGCCCCCTGTCCAAACATCTGACACCCATCTTTCAGATAACTTTACCATAATATCAGCTCAAAAATACAAGTCAAGCTCTTTAATCTTTTAATATTTCAAAAACAATTTAGCAGTGGACGAAGCTAGACCAAAAAATACTGGAAAACTACAAATTTCAGTATGCTGGGGCTCATGAAACACCCAAATACTGTGTGGAGGTGTACTTGGAAAACTAAACAGAAGTGCCTGTCTAATTCTCTACTACGCATTGTAGCATCACTATTACATAAGTTTTAAAAATAAATGGAGAATTTGACTTTTGCCAGATACGCTGAAAATAATTAAAGGATATGCAGAGTAAACTGTGTCACTCCTTGGAATATATTCTAGTATTTCAGAAAGAAAGTTAAAATGAGAGAAAGAGAGCAAGAAGCTCCCAGTGGGCCTTAATATTAAGGATTTCACACTGTTTCAAAGACAAACTCACCATTAATAGCCATTTTATTAAGACATCACATTTAACTTACTTCTCACAAGAAGCAAAGTAAGAGCAAATGAATACAATCCTAGCTCATAAGCTTCAGCTCAGTATTCACAAGCCCTGATTCTCTGTACATAGTGCCAAACTGAATATGTGTCCAGTGACTGATATTATATTAATTAAAAAAAAAAATACCTGTAGCCCCTTTGGGGGGCTTCCTAAAGGCCATGGGGTCTGCAAAGGTTCCCTCTCCCCCTGCTGGCCTCTAGGGCCTTGCAGGGACCATTTGAGCATGTGTGGTGGACATTAAAAATTTTTTTTTAAAAAAAATGGCCGCTGAAAACAAAATGGCCACCATGCATGCTCATATGGCCCCTGCGAGGCCTGGCATGGCCTAGGGCCTCACAGAGGCCATTTGAGCATGTGCAGTGTCCATTTTGTTTTCGGCAGCCATTTAAAAAAAATAATTAATTAAAAAATGGCGCCTCCCTTCAAGTGGCGCCCGGGGCACGTGCCCTGACTGTTCCACCCTAGATATGCCCCTGTACGCAAGGGGGCTACTCTTCTACTTCCCTTCCCTTTTGTGATGACTCCCTACTGACTATTTTCAAAAGCCTATCAGAGGGGCATGATTTGGCTAAAATAGAGAACAACAGGGGGTGGGGCGTGTAGATTTTATTAAGGACCCCTTCCCTTTCTTCTTCAACTCCTGACATAATGCAGCAACAAACTCCGAGCATATTGATGGCTAATACCTTAGACATAAAAGCTGCCCTATCTCTTTTGAGGCACTGATATATAGCCATAACCAAGGTCACTCTGATTCCTCTAACACCTAGCTATAACTATTCTTGCAATTTTCTTCACTATAGGGCCCAGCAACCAGTGATGGCTCCCATGGACCCTAAGTGTGGCTCCTTGATTAATTGTTTATTAGGCTTGGATGAAGCTTCGGCCCAAACGGAATACTCTGTGCAGTCCCCCCAGCATCATGTGAAGGTGACCATTCCCACCATGCCATGCTGCACTTTGCCCAGTGGCACCAGTGGGACTCCTTTAATGGAAAGTGAACCCTCCTGAGCTCCTGCACCATCTTGGAAGGCATGCAAGGAGTGCTGGGAAGTGTACTCCTTCCCAGCACTTTCCCCATAGAGCTCTAAAGAGAATGCTCCATTTCTTTTAAAGGGCCCTCCCAGCACTGAGAAAAGAGCAGTAGTATGTGGAGGTCAGCACCGTGAGGAATGGCTCTCATACTGAAGGGATTTTGCCAGAGTCCCCCACTCTTGAAAAATAACGAAGATCATTGTCTTACAGACATCTGCTGCATTCCAGTTAGTCAAAGGCATAAAAACAGATAGCAAGGCTTTGCTGACTGCACTAAATTGTCACTGAATTAACTTTCACATTTTACCTTGGAAGAAGGTGGTTCCCTTACATTGTGTGTGACCGAGATGGTTTGGTCATGATTTATTAATTTTTAGAATATTTATATACCACTTTTCAACCAAAAGGAAGTTCTCGAAGTGCAGCAAAATAATGTAGAAAGGAATGAAGGAATGTCTAAACCTAATGGCTTATTGTGAGTTGTATATAAAGAAAGATAGTTGTGACAACAAAGCACCACTGAAATCAACAAGACAATTTATTCATGATTAACTTAAGTTTCATTAATTTCAATGGGATTTAGTCATGACTTCCTTTGGATACAACCCACTGTATTTAATGTCAACAGCATGCCAGGAACTAAGGACACAGATCTAACCTTGCTGGTCGAGAAGTTTCAAAATGTGCAATAGATAAGCAACATAGGTGGAACAAGAAGTGCGTTACCTGCAAATGACCACTGGAAATGGAACAGAGCCAGAAAACAATAGGTATATAAGTATGGTGAAACTAAGGTGTCTGAGGAAAGCCTTTTCACAGAACTTGGGAAGTGACTCACAGAAGAGGAGTGAAGGGGCTTGTTTGTTTTTTAAAAGAATTACATCTTGTCTTTCAATGTAAAACATTTCCTGAGCAGCTTACAACAATAACATATTAAAAAAGCAAACAATAATAAAACTAAAATAGATAAATCATTAAGAATAATTTACAGCAAGATACAAACAGCAGCAATTGAAATACTTTCTGTCACAGACTAAAAAGCCTGAAAGATCTTTGCCTGGCACAAAAGACCATCAAAGTTGGCATCAGGCAACCCATAATTAGGAAGTCACCACCAAGAAGACTCTATCCTCAGTCACCATACCCCTCACTGCACATAGAGGGGATGCTTGGATGAGAGCCTCCAAAGATGAGCTAAGTGACTGGGCAGGTCCATGCTAGAATAGACCATTCATTCATTCATTCATTCATGGCAGGAGGAAGCATGTTCCAGTCATAAGGAACAGCATGGTAGAAGGGACAGTAACAGGATCTGAAGACAACCACAAAGAGGGTCAATAACAGGTGAGTTTGTGTAGAGCAGAGAGATACAAAGGGAGTGATCTAGTTTGGGGAATGCAGAACAGCTTTAAAATAAAAGTTAGAAGAAGCTTAAGAGTGGTGTGATAGGAAGCCAGCGCATATCCTTAAGAAGGTGGCAATATGGTCACAGTACTGGGAGCGAAAGATGAAACTGAAGACACTAGCTAATATAGCAATGCTAATGAGTGTGAATGGTGCCCCTCAAGTGAGGTTATTGTCCTGTGAGATTTCCCTACAAATTCAATGGACTTGGAAGGTACATGCATGCTTTGTTTCACTTGATCCAAGTCTAGCAATATTATTCAGTATTTAATAAGAATCTAAGAGCCAAATTGTGATTTCAGACTGCATAACCACCATGGAGCTTTTATATTCCCTTAGTGGAGATTGTAAAGCTTGGTTCAAAACCAGCTACAAATGAGGCTCTCTAATCTGAGAATACACTAGTGTATAGGAAGGAAAATCTGTAGCTGAGTCATAGCAGACCATGGCAAGACAGAACACATTAGCCAGCTTCAGAGCTAGCACTTGGAGACACATCTTGATAGCAATCTAAGCCAATCTCTGTAGTGGCAGAATATACTGCCTATCTTCCAGAGATGCTTATTTAGATTGTAGTCCAAAGAACCACACAGGGTGCTTCTGCTTACTCAAGGAAGTTTCAGAGGCCCCCTTCCTATCATGATTCCCCTTGCTGCCTGCTAACCTGCTCCCAAAGGGCATGGTAGTGCCCTCAAATACAGCATGAGATACTGCAATCAAAATTGGAAATCTGGAATGTACTGGTGCATACAAAGATACTTAGGGACCCAGAAAGGGCTCTTTGGAACTTCTGGGTTCTTTAGAATCTTGGAAGAAAGAATCCCCAGGTTCGGCAATAGTCCTCTTGACTCTCCAGAAAGAGGTCCATGCCCATTTGAGTGTTGCAACAAAGTATGTTTCATTTCCAGGAAAGGTAAGAAATGTATATCTTATAATCCAAATTTCCCCATGGATAATAAAAGCATTCTTAAATTCCCAGTTTACATTTTACATTGGTGTGCTGTGTCCATCTCTTCCAAGGTCATTGACACACTCAAAGAGGCTGTTCACAGGACCTCGCCGGTGAGGGAGGGAGGGCTGCAGGGAAGGCAGAGGCTTGCCTGCCTTCCCCAGCAGATGAGCAGCTGCCGTCCACTCCTCCACCACCCGACGTGCCCACATGAGCAGTGGTGCAGAAAAGGGAGACGCTGGGAGCAGGAGGACATCCCCCTTCCCGCATCCAAGGCTGCCCTGAGGCACAAGTGTGGCAGCTGCTCGTTGGAGTAGGCCCTGCACTAGGTGCAGCCATTCCTTCCCCTGGCTCACTGCCAGAAATGGCACAGGGCCGGTAGGGAGCTGTTTAACCCAGCAGTGACCACCCAATCACCAGCAGAGGTTAAGCATACCACAAATTCACTTAACTTCAGCTAAATGTCAGGTTTCAAAGTGGGTCTTGGCACAGGGGCTGCACCGGCAGCAAAACATGCACAACTTGACCCATGCTGGGCTTCCCTAGCCTGGGTTAGGCTGTGTGTGTGTGAATGTAAAAATGGTGTACTACCCAGGATTGGAAGCTGTGTGTGCTCCCAATTCCCGATTGTGTGGAAGCAAGGTAGGAGGAAAAGCTGGGTAGAAGTAATTGTGTGGAAGCTAGGGGTGTGCACAAAACCGGTTGGCCCAGTTCAATTCGAGTCCAGACCAGACTCAAACTGGACCAGGCATGCTCAGTTTTGCACATACAAACACACTGCGAACATGCAGAGACTCCGCTTGGCTCGAGTTCAAGCCGGTTCAGGGGTTCTAAATAGGAAAGTGGGGGGAATTAACTCACTACCGGGTCCACGTCATCAGGTGGCCTCCAGGGGGTGCTGCCACAGGGGAGTATCATGGAGGGGTCTCAGAAGGTTTCCCCTCCCCCTGACAGCCTCCCCCCGGTCTTTTTTGGACCTTTCCAACCCTCTCCTGTTTCGTGGCAGCCATTGTGAAGGCCACCATGCATGCACACTGGCCATTTGTATACCTGGGTCATGACCCAGGCACACAAATGGCCAGTACACATGCGTGGCAGACTTCAAAATAGCCACGGTGAGCTGGGAGGGGGCTGTAAAGGCCCGAAGACCAGGGGGAGGCCGGCAGGGGGAGGGGGAACCTTCTGAGACACCTCCAGTGGCTGTGAAAACACCCCCGGAAGCCATCGGATTATTAATTGTTTTTTTCATATTTAGAACCCCCAAACTGGCCTGGGTGGGGGTTCGGCTCAAAGTCAAACTGAACTGGGCCCTGTTTGGCTTGAGGGTGAGCCTCAACGGGCCAGGGTCCACCAGTACACCAGGGAGTACATGTGAGGGAAAGGAGCAGCCCCCTGCCACAGGATAGCACCCACTGACTCCGGGGGCAGCTGCAAAGATTGGTGGGGCATAAACTGGGTGGTCTGGGTGTACCCATACAGACATGTCACAGGGCAGCTAGCACAACAGCCTGTTGGCCCCACTGTGTTGACATTTAGGTGCTCTGCAGAGCCTGCTATGGCCAGTGTCAAAGCACCACAGGGAGCATTCCATGACGCACTGGCAACTCATGTTTATGCTGCCAGGTTCGTGGGGGCCGCCGTCCCTGCACAAACAGACGCATCCTGGGAAACTAGTGGGAGCACGCCCCTTATCACCTGTTCCCACCCTCTGGAAAGCGTAAACATGATAACACATCTGAGAAACACAGGCACCACTGGAGAGGTCCAAGCAGCCCCATGCCAAGAGGCAGACCAACTCATTCGCCAGCACACAGAGGTCTGCAGACCAAACCACCATCCCCTTTGCAAGGTGGCAGCAGAAGCACCCCGGGGCAATCACCCATGGCCATCTTCCTGATTACTGGCCATGCCTGATGCTGACTAAATGCTTTCCCCTTATCAGGGGGCTGCTACTTGTGTGCTGCATGCTCACCTTTGTTTGCTGAGTGAGGGTTTGGCACTAGTGGGGGCTGCTAGGAAACTGCCATGGCTCTAGATTGTGGATGTTGCAAATGGGGCTCATTGATGGGCTGGGCACCCAGCAGCAGAAGCTGCTTGAAGCTACCTGTGTAGCTGTCTCTGGGGACTGTACTGGCCATGGTGGATACAGAATTAATTTGAAAGGAAGCCACTTATGTGCAAGGCCAGCACAGGTGCAAGAGGCTGCTGGGGATGGCCCCTACCAGTTCCCCAGGATGCCTTTTGAGGCCATGGTGAGTGATGGGAGAAGGATGGTTTCCAACAGGGCTGATCGGGGGTGTGGACAAGTCTCCCCTGCTAACTGGGCAAAGAGAGACATTTTTAACTCGGTGACTCTCTTTATTTAGCAGGGGAAGAGTAACTGGCCCTATCCACCCCCAGCACAGTACCTCCAGTGACTGTTGCTGGTGTCTCTCTCATGTTTCTTCTTAGATTGTGGGTCCTTTGGGGACAGGGAGCCATCTTATTTATTTATTATTTCTCCATATAAACCACTTTGGAAACTTTTGTTGAAAAGCAGTATATAAATTGTTGTTCTTGCCAACCTATTTCCATGCCCGTGGTCCCATTTCCACAGCACACAGGCAAACAAGTACATCCCAGGGACACTGAGGCATGCATTTGCCTACTTCCACCCAGGTGTGCTGTGTGTGTGGACTCCGCGTGGACTGGTGGGCTGCTTCTCCAGTGATAGTGCTGCCTACCCTCTCAGCCACCCCCACCTCTTGAGCAGGAGTGACTCACGCTCAGAATGGAGTTCACAATCTCTTTTGCCATTGGGCATGCACCTAAAAGGTTAAGGGCTGCATCCATGGGCTGCACCTGTCAGCGTGCTGTGGGGAGGGGCTGGGGTGTTCCATGGTGTGATGGGAAAGTCCCAGCATAAGTCCAAGGATACTCAGCACGGCAACATCAGTCATGTGACCCTTCTTGCCCAATCATGGGAAGGCTGCACCACCATGGGGCTTTACCAGCTTACTAGCAGAGCAATGCATGATAGGATAGCCAGGGGAGGGTTGCCTGGAGGACCTCCTACAGCAGAGCAAGACTTGCATCTCCCAAGGTGGACCCTCCTCACCTGTTCAGTGGGTTTGCTAACCCTAACAGCACTTCTGCTCACCTGTCCCTCATGAGGTAAACACTTGCCTGTCCTCCTTAACAAGCCCCAAATGATCATGGGTAAGACCCTAGTCACTGAAATGGCGGCCAGTTCCCAATAAGTATAGCTAAGTTCATACCAGCCTTTTCCTGCACAGTCTTACTCCCACATATATGGTCACTTGGAAGAATTTGACAAGTGTTAAGTAGCCCTTTAGAGAACTGTTTTTCTTCTCTGGCTATGACCCCACAACTGCTACTGGTTGGAAGATAGCTTTCATATAAAATAGGTCCCTGATAATCAATCAGGACACAGAAGGAATTACCATATGAAACCCCATTATAGATGGAAGTGGCTAACAGCTGTGCTACGAGTATCCACTGAGGCTGTTCTCATATGCACCCAAACCCAGGCTATGGAAGTCCAACCTGGGTTAGGCTGCAGGTGAGAACCACCGGGATCGGGCCCTGTCCAGGTGGGGCTGCACCACCTAACCCAGCTTTTAAACCTGGCTGAGGTTAAAGGCGCGATCTAGTCCTTAATCCGGGCTCGGGGATCGTGTGTTTGCTGGGGCTGTGTTCAGCCCTAGTGAATACAGAGACAGGTGCCTAAAGCTCCTGTCTCCTAAGGGAATCTCCCAACGCATGTCACACAGTGCATTGTGGGATATCTGGAGGCTGGAGCCTCTGGAGCTCTGCACAGTATTATACAGCACGGATCATCTGGGAGCATGGTCCACACTCCCAGCGACATTTCAGCAATCATTTGAGGGGAGGGGAGGGGAGTTGGACCAGCTTTCCCCCACTCACCCGTGTGCATTGCCCCACTGTATACAAGACCTACAGAGAAACTGATGCACAAGTGCTGTTACAGAAAAGGTGTTAGTAACAATATTTAGCTACACATATGAAACCTTACTGGATTACATTAATCAATTTACTGTAAGGTTCCCATTTTGTCATCTTCCAAAGCAAAATTTGAAATCCTTCAAGCATTAGACATACTATTAAGATTTACTATTACTACTACTTCTTCTTATATACCGTTTTTCAACAAAAATTTCCAAAGTGGTTTACATAGAAAAATAAAAAATACGTAAATTGGTATGTCCCTAAAGGGCCCAGAGTATAAAAAGAAACATAAGATACAACAACCATGGGCAGAACTGGGGTGGGGCAGCCAGGGCATGTGCCCTAGGCGCCACTGAGGGGAGGGCACCACACCAGTTCCTGCCGCCCCCACCCCATTGCCCACCTGCCCAGCCCCAGGGCCCCTCAGCCACTTGCCATCCTGCTTGCCTTCTGCGAGGCCTAGGATCCTCCACAGGCTGGGCCTGCAAACTGCAAAGCAGCTCTTCTCTCCCTGCCTCTCAGCTGATTGGCGGGTGGGCGGGGCTTACAGAGAGGCCTCCGAGTAGGCCTCCCTGAAGCCTGAACTCGGCAGGCCCCAAGGAAGCCAGGAAGAAGAAGGCAGGCAGAGTTCTCTGCAGCAGCAGACCCTCTGCCCAGAACATCCAGCACAGCTTTTGCCAGGTACTGTGAATTCATTTTTGTGGTTTACTCCCCCCCCCCCCCCCCCATATATAGGGATCTGCTTGCCATAGGGCTTTGATATGGGTGGTGGTGGGGAGAGACTGAGAAGTCTGAATATTTAATTTAAAACAGAGTGGAAACTTTGCTGGCTTTAAAAACAAAAACTATCTAAAAAGCCCTATAAGTGGCTTGTTTCATGGAAGAAAATTACAAAAACTTCTGGAACAATATTATATTCATTCACTCACTCACTCATAAATGCACTTATGTTCAAGTTGTTTTGCAACCCAGAAGGTCTGAGTGAAAACTGTGAAGCATGTGTGTGCTTTTGTTTTATTTTATTTTTCTTATGTGTGAACTGCTCCCCAATAACTTGCAGGGACTTCAGGGTAAATCTGGCCAACATATGAATGCAGCACCTCCATTCCAGAGGAGATGTGTGTTATAGGGCTTTAAAAGCCTGTGTGAAAAACCTCCTGGAATCAAACTTTACTGAATTTGTTCAGAATTCTGAGAAAACAAACATAGGCTCACCCTGCATGGTTGAAAGTCTTCTTTGCTAATCTGAAGCGAGGGGGCCATTTTAATAATTAGTGTTTCTAGTGTGTTCTAGGCATTAAAAGTAGCACAAACATATAGTACTCAATGTATATCACTATATATTGTGAAGTGTGCGTGTGTGTATTCAGTGAACTGTATTTCCAGGCAGCATACTTATTTTGAAATATCAGACTTAAATCCTTGGGGGCCTGGGGTGTGTGGAGGCCCTGGACTTTGAGGGGCTGGGGGCACATTTTAAAATCTCATCTTGGCCCATTCCAACCTTGCAGTCACTACACATGGGTTTCTGCACACCTGCACAGAAGAAACTTCCATGTAGAAAATGTGTCTCTTGTAAATTGACCTTGAATTTTCCATCCATGACTGGGATATCTGAGAGTTACAGTCAATAATAAAAGAACAGCACACTGCTTGTGACAGGAAGGCGCAAATTACAATGATTTCTTAGTCTGGCAGGGGCTGGTTTTGGCCCTGGCAGAACTTGGCTATCTGCTCCTGTTGCAAATGCCTCTGTCTAGTGTGGCAAACTAATGTATCCTCCTCCCTCCTGCTGTCAAAGTAAGCACTAGTGTGGTGAGTGCACATATACCCCATCATGAGCCAACAATCATCACAAGACAAAGACTGGCAGGAATCATTCACTGGTTTATAGACTCCCCCCACCACCTTCTTCTTCCCCTATTTTGCTAGTGGCTATTTAGGCAGGTGATCCTCTAGGACAAAGTCGTGTTTTTAAAAAAGCATGAGATGAGACAGAGAAAATGACACTTGGAATCCTCACATAACTCCTGACTGTTGTTCTAAGTCTTTTACAGAGATGGCTCATGTTTTCAGGTTTTGATCAACAACCATGTCTAGATGGTACAGTGTTCCTTTTAACAAGGATTTCCAGATATTGTTGACTACAAGTCCCATCATTCCTGTTTGGACAGGGGTGCAATTTCAGTGCTTGCCCTAGGCGATATTTTCCCTAGATACGCCTCTGCCAACAATAGCCACAGGAGGGAAGTGTGCTGGGAATGGATAGAGCCAGTTGCTTTCTCCCTGCTCAATATAAGAGAATCACCACTTTAAAAGGTGCCTCTTTGCTCAGTTAGCAGGAGTAATTTAAACTGGATTGAATTTTTAAAAGGGAGAATTCCAATAATTTTGTTGGTTTTAATTTTAATTGATTGATTGATTGATTGATTGCTAGATTTGTATACCACCTTTCATCAAAATAATTTCAAGGTTGTTTACCAAACATTTAAAACAATATAAGACTATAAAAATTACACAATAAAAATATTGAATTGGAATATAAAAATACAAATCTAATCAATACTTTTTAAAACATGCACAATATCACCACAAAATACAAAGCAGCAGCAACCAAAACAATATTCATATAAAGGCCTGGGTAAAAAGCCAAGTTTTCACTTGCGTTCTAAAAGCAAGGTTTTTGCTTTGGAGAACTGCGGATTCTCAACAGGTGGTAATTGTAAGGGCACCAAGTCCAGAATTAGAGCTCCCTGGTTATTGAGAGGCCCATCATTATTCAAGTATTGTTACTAAATCTTTAGAAAGGTCATTGTATTTCAAAGATTGCATGCATATGTTGCCTAGAGAACAGTGTAAAGTCCTGAGTAAACTGTACATTCATAACCATTATTTTGTCTGGCTATTAACATATTTCACTTAGTTCCCCCTCCCCCCACTTCACTTGGTGAAGGAACAAAAGTTATCTTGCTGCAGAACAGAAAATGGTGCTGGCATGCATAAGCACTGTTGCACCCCCACTGGGTAGATTTAACTGAACAAGATGCCATAATGCGCCTTCTTGAAGAGGTTCACCTCCAGGCTTCTGAAAAAGGAACTAATGGAATTCTACCGTTAGCCCAGCAGAGGGAGTCTAATGTTGTTAATTTCATTTACACGGAGGAGGTGCTTTCCTTTGGCATCCTAGAAGCCAGTGAACACATCTTATTCAAGTGATAGTTTAAAATAGCTGCTTCAGCAATCTGACTTTAAAAGCTGGCAATACTACTTTGATCACACAAAGATGATCATTATATCACATTGTGGTGATATAAGATACAAGGCATTTACCTAAACCTCTTGGATGTGTGTGTGTGTGTGTAGGGTGGTTGTTTTTTAAATTAAATTTTACTCTTGAAAAAGCAGCTGCATACATAGCCTCACCCCAGAGGCTGTTTTTCATACTGACGAACTGAATTGGCTTATTTTACTGAGAAGAAGAGAAGTTAATGTTTTCTGCTCAGCTATCCCTTCTGAGGCCATTATTTGTCTCCGATTTCCTGTAGGCAGGCAATGGGTCTTTTGGACTGTTGTCTGAGCAGGCTTTCATAATGCTGAATAAAGAGCAGCTGAGGAATCGCCTCATAGGCATTTGCTGGGCAATTACTACTGAACAATCTGTTTGAAGCAATGAGAAAATACACCATTTAATTTAGATCTATTCCACTTCCACTCTCAAAAGAGAGGGTAGAGAAAAAAAGAGCATGCATTCTCAGGACTTGTATGAAAGATAGTCACCCAAAAAATCATAATCAAGAAATATGATGGTTTCCATGCATTCTAACAATCTGCACAAATGGAAATATCGAAACTGGGGTGTGAGATCAAGAGAATGGCAGAGTGGTTTAAGCTATTTTACATACATTCCAACTACCACTTTTGGGCTGGTGGGGATTTAATTACATCTTTACAAGATATAGGAATAAAATAAATACAGAAGAAAACAAAAGATCAACATAAATAATAAACAAAGAGATAGTGTCCAGTTTTGAGACAAAAAATATAGCTGTAGAGAAAGAAAGTTACCAGGTAAATTAAATATAAAAATACATTAAAAAATACATTGAGCCATTCAAAACAGAATCCGCTCAGCATCTATTCCAAAGCTGCTTAAAATGAGTTTTAACCAGTTGATAACGTTTCTGAGGACATTCTCACACAGAGAGAGGCTCTAGGCACGATCCGTGTGAAGAGCCTAACTGGGCTCCGTGGGGAGAGCGGGCTTCCCACAGATGAGCAGGGAGCTCACCCTGGGCGCCTGGATTGGCCGTCCATGCAATTACTGGCTCCATCATGGAGCTGGTAGGGGCGGTGGGGATCGCGGGCTGCCTGGGCCCCGGAAGTCCCAGAATGCCCCGCACAAGTGCGCAGGGCATTCTGGGCAGACCCCCTGAGGCCGGGAGGCTTGTTGCAACTTCCCAGTCGGGGGTCTCCTCGTAAGTTGCCGTGGCGCAGTCTCATGCTCGGGAAAATGAGGTTAGCGGAGTGCTCACTCTGCTAACGGGGAGGTACTAGTGCGGTTTGCTGCTGGGAGCCGCGTGGCTCCCAATGCAGCACACGACTCCAGGGAAGCAGGCTGGGCTCCCTTAGGCCACTTTCCTGTGGTTGTGAGAATAGCCTCAGAGTCTGTTCTCACATGCAGCCTAACCCAGGTTAGAGATGCCCAGCCTAGGTTAGGTTGAGCGCGGGAACCGCCACCTAGCCTGACATTTTAGCCGGGCTCCTAGCTGAGGTCAAGGGACTGAGCGCTCTCTTAACCCGGGCTTGTTGCTTGTGTGTGAACCAGGCTGCTTCCAGTCCAGCCACACACAGAGATGGGCGCCTAAAGTCTCCATCTCTTGGAAGAATGCATCATGAGTGTCATGCAGTGCATTGCTTTGTCGGATTCCCAGAGACTGGCATGTGTTGTTCCTGTCTCCGGAGGAGCTGTGTGCTGCACCATGCAGCTCTGCTTGTCTGGGAGCGCAGTTTGCACTCCAAAAACAAGAACTCGCTCATCTGGGGGGAAGGTGAGTATAATAATGTCCGGTCTATATAATCCAGCCATGGATAATGAGGGACATCTGTACATGTTATGTGTCCTTTTAAAGGTTCCAAACAGCCAGGAGGCATAGCTTCTGTGGCTCCCACCTGGTTCTCCCACCACACCCTTAATTTACTTCTAATTTACTTCCCTGCAACACATTTGGGAGGCAAAACTGAAGCTATTTATGTATACTATTTGTTTATGATATTTATGTTCCACGTTTCCAGCAGAATGGTGCTCAGGGCAGACTACAATTGCAATTATTATTTTTATTATTACTGAGAACAGTTACTTGCTGCTTTTCAACAACAAGTTATCAAAGTGGATTAAATAGAAAAAGTTCAGCTTGAAAGGGCATGTTGGGAAGGCATGGGGTGGGTGGAAAGTGCATGGCTACATTCATAGAACACCTACACAGAAACTTGCATCAGAACTTGGCCCAAGGCTCAAGAAAAATCATTAATAAGACTTTCAGAAGCATGAGCCTATGATTTGAAATCTGCTATTAAGATGCCATTTTAATTCTCTTTAAGACCTGGTTCCATCCCAGGTCGTTTCCCCAAATCTATTAGAAGGATGTTCAGTACAGATTTGTTGACAGCATGGGTGGCACATTGCTAGAAGGAGCACTACGGAGCTCTTACGTGCTTTTATTAGACCAAAAGTGAACACATTTCCAGCTTGAAGCCAGGGAACAAGCAGAGCTAATGAAGGTGCCTGTGCTCTCACCGTATTGATTTCCGGGTACCTGAAATACTTCCCAGGAAATTAATCCAGAGCTTTGAGATACCTGCTACTTCTTACAAAGGTTCTATATGCTCAAGCACTAGGGAAATTAATGAGCCATAGCACTGTCAGCCTCCAGGCCCATGGGACTGCTACAGCACTCTTAACAATTCAGGGTAGACATTGTACTTGTTTGCTTTTTGTTTGTTGTGCCTTTGGGGCACACTGAGCTGCACTTTCAAGATTAACAAAACATGTTTTACCCTTAAAACTAAAAAAGTAAATTTTCATATCAAGTCTTCCCAGGTCAAAATAAATGGCCGACGCACGCAGGCTGTGCAGTGACCCCTTGTTCAATGCCTGCTTTTATAAAGTTTAGGTTTGCTCCTTTATAATGTGTATTTTTGGGAAAATATTTTAATTGTGGAGAGCAAGTAGTAAAACCACTCCTGTGTCAGCCTCTTTAAGTTCTTTCTAGTTCAGATCCTCAAGCAAAATCCAAAATGCTGAGATTGTGCTAGTCAGAATCCTTTGTGGAAGCCACATCTTCAGATGTGGGAAGCAGAGACTAAATCAATTAAAGGCCCTGTCAGATCGACTTTGCAAATAACAGGGGCGGATATCATCTATGGGCAAAATGGGCAGCACTCACCTTAAATTTCTCAGTCAGCCATGTTGTCACTAACTCCATTTTGTGTGCCTACTGCCACTCATTCCCTGATGCTCTTGCCTAGGAATGTGCATAAACAGATTTGTGCATTCCTGGGAGGTGGGGGGGGGTACCTTTAAGGAGCATGGAGGGTGCCCATCCCTGCCCTGCTGCATTTACCCCACTGGCACTGTCCCCAAAAATGCTGGTGTGGGGCTGCTGCGTACCACCTTGTACGGAATGGGCACAGAGTGTGGGCACATCTCTACTCTTGCCTGCAGCCTGCTGCTGCCTTAAGAGTTGTGAGGTGGGTGACAGTAGCATCAACCTCAAAGAACAAATGAAAAGCCCCAGATCTTTAAAAAATATTAATATTATGTCTTTCTGAAGTCCCTTCTTCAAATGATTGGTTCTTGAAATTATGGGATTATGCCTCAGTTTCCAAAGTTTCAGTTTATATGAATGAAGTCTCAACTGACTTCATTCAAACTGACATTTATGTCAGCTTGGGATCCCTTTATAAACTTTAATATCCGACATCATTTGTTCCCATTGTCCAGATTTGATTTGTGAAGCTTTATGTATCCAGCTTTATGCAACCAAGTGTTGATCATTGCTGCTAAACTTTCTTAGAACGGTTAATATATTTAGAATGTTTTCTTTTTAGTACTTGCTTAAAGAAATATTATGATACTGTATTTTTTTCTTCTGCTTTATGTTTCAATAAAATTGAAAAAAATAATATATATATTAATATTAATAAGGCAGGAGCCAATAAACATGCTTTTTTTTGTGGCAAAGTGGGTGGTCCTAGGACTGCCCTATACACCAACCAAAGAGGGACTAGGCTGACTGACTCCTCAGACAGCCAATTAAAATGCCCAGAGGATGGGGAAGTCTTTTTCTTTTAGCTACCCAGAAGAATCCAATCACCATTTTGGTTAGAGAGCAGGTAGACTGTCCATCTGTTGGTGAGTCTGATCTTTTGCTGGCTTTGTGTTTGTTTGGAGGGGAGGAATGCAACCTCTGCTTTCTCTCCCTTGCTCTGATCTGATCTCTATGCAACGCATTATGGCCCATTCCCAAAATGACATGCCATAAAACACTGGAAGGAACAGCAAACTGTGAGGCTGGACTAATTAGATTAGAAACTGGCATATGAAGCCAGAAAGTTATTTTAGGGCATATGCATGGATTTTTAGGGCATATGCATGGATACGCATGGAGTCCAAACTGCTTTTCAAATAATTGTAGAAGTGGCTTTCCAACTGGGTGTGGTATATGTAGAGAAGGTATGGATTCTTTTGGAAGGAAAATAGTTGTTTTTTTAATCCATTTGCTATGCTGAGAGCTAACTTGAGTTTTTCTCTGGATTGTGGGCAGTATCTGTAACATTCATATGTCCACTGGCAGTTATGGTTCATTGGGCAAGGATTAAGGAAGTGATCACTATAAAAAAAAAAGTTGCTTCCTAGGATGGACACCCAGGCTAAGTAGTGGGCACTCAAAGCTGGCAGAGTAGCACCCAGCTGTCCAGCAGGCATGGAGTAGGGAGAGGGTGTCCACATGCATCTTTGCTTCCCATGGCAGGCACAGCTAATTTCAGAATGCATTTGTTCTCCACTTTTCTAGCTGGTCTCTGCTTTAACTATGGCTTATATAGATTTTACTTTGACATGAATAGCCTGTGCTTCCTCCAACAAGCCCAGAGTGGTGTACATGGTTATTCATCTTCCCAAAAACCCTATGAGGAAGGTTATGCTGCAAGAGAAGTGACTGTCCCAGTGAGTTTCATGGCTGAATGGGGATTTGAACTTCAATTTCCCCAATCCAGTCCAGCTCACTAAGCACTGTATCACTCTGGCTCAGAGTTCTTTCTTGTTATTTATTATTAATTATTATTATTATTATTGTCATAGGATTTTTTAAATAATCAGGCAGAGCTACTCTGGTGACTTCAGAATGCATTTACTCTGCACAGAAGCAGCCTTTTGTAGCTGGTCTGTGCTTTACTTGTGACTTGTACAGATCGGTGTGTATGAGTTTGTGTTTTGATCCTGCCATGTTAGATACAAATCTACAAACTACTGTAGTCCTGTTATGCACATAAAACAACTGATGTTTTCCATATTTCTCTGTATCTCTGCTGATGAGCAATTGAGATTTTTGTGCTTGTATTTTGATCCCACTTGTTAGCTATAAATCTACACTTTGCCAGTTATTGTTAAGGCACGCACCTAGTCCTGCCACATCTCTGCAGCTGCCCACAATTGGCTCCACCTCTCACTACCCGTGGTGCCACCCATCACCTGCCCAGTGCGCACACACATACACACCACTCCAGGAACCACCAACCACCATTGGTATATGATACCATATAACTCAAAGCTTCAGCTGTGAGCATTGCACAAAAGCCTTTCACTTTCTCCCCACAGTATCTTCCAAGTGTGCTTGATGGACAAGGGTGAAATCTACAAGAATGAATTCCATCCCCACCCATGCCTAGCAAAGCTGTGTTTATTTTTTATTGTTATTATTATTAAATCATAGAGAAACTCTGCTTGCCAATGCTTTGCATTTTTCCTCTCAGACACATTGTCACTCCAGTCCTGCTGTTCATCTAACATTCCATTATTTGAGTATCAAGCTGGACTTCCCTTTGTCCCTGATAATTAAGTAGCAAGAGCACTAAGTGAAAGCAGGTGACTCAACACTTGGCTTGTTTTTGGCCTAGCTGGCATATGGAAGGCTGTACATTTAAAAATAGATAGTAGGATGCTGAGTTAGCTGAAGATTCATGCCAAAGTCACATGAGACTCCAGCCAGAGACAGCATATCTCCCCAAGTACCAAATTCACAAAATATAAATAGGCAGTATTTGGCTCTTCCCCCAGGGTGACATTTGAGCAGACAGCTGAAGGCTTATCCTCTCAGCACGCTATCCATGAATCATGATGATCATGGACCATGATCATCAGCTTCTGAAAAAGTCCTTTAGGACTAGCCCCTATTGTTGACCTTGAATCTGCCTAGGATTGATGCACTCTCAGAAGTGATACCACTGGGTGGGCAAACATTCAAAACCATCCAGGATAACCTGGCAAATTACTACAAGGGTTCCAATATGACTAAAGATGGCAGATTTACTTCTGGTTTGGCATAAATCAGAGTCAGCACCATGCAACATGCATCTCACTAAAAGATTCAAAACTGATTGCCAATTGTATTATGATACTGAAGAATGACTCCAGGAGAGAGTAGATAGCAATAAACAGCTGTTAAGAAAGATGGCTACAGAATGCACATTTATGTGAGGGTCTCATTAAATAAAAATTTTATTTACATTTTAATCTTGCTTTTCCTCCAAGCAACTCAGGGTGACATGCATAGTTCCCCACCTTTCAATTTTTTTCTCACAACTGTCCTGTTAGAAAGGGGTTCGATTGAGAGATAATGACTGGCCCAAGATCTCCAAGTGAGTTTCATGGCTGAGCAGGGGTTCAAATCTAGGGTCACCCAATCTAAGTCCAACACTCTGCCCACTACTCTGCACTAGCTCTCCAGAATAAAAGCTCAAAGTGAGGAGAGGAAAAGAATTCCTTACTGTGGGCCTTCTGCTGTTGTATACTTCCTCTGAAACCTGGGAATGCAACACTGTCTAATGCATTAGTTGTTTCCAGAGCATATTATTCCATGTACAGAGTATTTTACAATAACAGAAATGTGAGTAGGGCTGAGATATGCCACTACACTTCATGGTTAAACAGTTATTTGAATCTGAGATTCTATAGTCAAACAATACTTTTTGAACTGCACCACACTGGTCTTCCATGAATAATTGGCTAGAGAAAGCCCTGAAAGGTTCAAAGTAACAGACTGAGTAATCATTGAGTTAAAAGTTTTATTCATTCAACATCTCACATTACAAATATTTAAAAATTATATGCATACTGGTATAAATAGTCATTTGCAAACTATTTAATAACATTAATTTTCCACTAGCACTTCAACAAATGAATTCTCTTAAAAAAGAAACTTGTGTTATAACTTAGAATAGAACATACAAAAATATGAACTTAAATTGTGAAAATGACTTTAATAAAAAAATGAATTACCCTTATTTAAAATGCTATAATAAATACTACAACCTCCCCATACACAGTAAAAACTATATGGAAATTCAGCCAAGTAGTACAAGTAACTGACATACTTAAATAACTTTTCCTTCTGATAATATGAGCATTACATTGGGGGAAAACATATTAGGGATTAGTAAAAACTAGACACCCACTTGCTAAAAGTTTCACTTCCAAAAAATATAACAAAAGAATCTGATGAAAATTATAAAAACTAATTATACTTTAAATTTTAAAAATATAAAAAATAAAACAGTTGAATACAATATTGTCCCAATTCTTACAATGCTATCAATCACAGTAGCTTTAAAATAAGATAATAAAATAAAGCAAATGACCAAAACCTCTTTTATTCCTTTTTTTAAAAAATAATCTCAAATTTACATTAGTAGAAAGATTGATTTCTGATTCTTTTCTTTAGAAACACCAGCAAGAAAGAGGATTTACTAGAACAGTAGAAAATGACATTTTTAAATGTCTGCAATTAAAAACAAAGAATTACACTGCAAAGATCTTCCAGAAGTCTGAAATAAGTATTGCACATAACTTGAAGTTAACTTGCCACAATTCATCACATTCAAGTTTTAAATCACCTTTTAAAACAGAAGGCTTTAACTCTTCAAGAAACAAAAAGGGGTGAATTATCAAGTCTTTCCAACAGCATCCTTATAAAACACTAAAGTCATTCACTGCAAGTTTTAGATTTGCTTTCTGCAGAGGTCTGTGTATGGAGAAGTAGATACTATATACCAAAAAAGCACAGGGCAGTCGGGGTTCCTTTACATATAAAATAATCAGAAACACTTTATTTTACATTGCAAAAATAACCATGTAATTACTCTGTAACTACATTGTAAATACATGGCCAGTGCCATGCTTGTGAGAGAAAATGACATGCTTGTTTACACTCTTTTAACTAAAGTGATACCCTAAGATTTTAAAACTAATTACATGTTAGTTATGCTTGGAGTGACATGGCAACTCCACCTCCCACATAATCAGAAGGACATATTATATTAGCACTATTTAGAGTACAGAGTAATATAGATAATCATTTATGCCCTGTAAATTGAAGTGTAACCAAATAATCTGTAAACACGCTTTTCACACAATCACCACAAGTGAATATTAGTAGAATAACATTTTCTTTTTAAATATTAGTCATGCATACTAACATTACATGCCCACCACTGGGCAGGCTTGGGTTTATTTCCTTAAATATGATTTAAAAGAGCAGACACATCTCTGCAAACACCTAACATCAATTTGTTAAGATTAAAAATGGCTAAACATTCACCAAAAAACATCTGCATTTGTGTATTACTTTTAAAAACCTATTAAGAAGCGGTAGACAATTTGGGATGTTACTTTTAAACTTCTACTCTATGCTTATGCATTAAATTTCAAGGGTCTAAAGACAAACTCTCTCATTTGTCACTTTCATGCTTTTTAAAAATTTCTTTTTTTTTAAGTCTCAACTTTACATATAAGTATTTCTTAAATTATATGTACACCAAATATCTGGTGCTGGGCTAAAGATGTTTAAGCAACATGCTTTCTTTTCTCTGCAAATTCTAAAATAGCATTGCCAGTGCACAACATCCATAATTCAAAATGTATGCAGAGCACTGAAATGTATAAAAAGCAGAATATAAGAAAATAAAATTTATTAAAATTATTTATATTAAAAAATGAAGTATATGAAGATCTCTCAGTAATAAAAGTACAAAAAGCTACTCTTTGCAATATGAAAAATTGAGGTATTGCATAAAGAGATATCCCGTCAGTGAAAAGTGTGCCTAAAAATGCTCACTGTTGGAAAAACAAGATATACAAAAGTAGTGCATAACAAATATACATTATGTGCATGACAAAATAAGTTAGCTACAAAAACACTGTACCGAAATTCAGCAGGTCATGTACAAAGGGAAAAAATTATTCAAAGCTACTTCTCAAACAGTGTTATTTCTTGTAATGGTAACCCATCTCACCTGTTCACTGGATAGGATCGGCACAATAAGACACCCCAAGCCACCTACAAGCGTTTTAAAAAATTAAAAGGAATATTCCAACTATAATTATGTACTTCAGAGAAAAAGGTCCCTGACAGTCTACAAAAGAGCACTCTCCATTTGCATTTACTGTTGTCAATATTTGCAGGGATTTCATTAAAAGCAGCTTCCTTTCTCTACTTGATGAGTAGACAGCAAATGTCTCCATTTTGACCTTTGGAAAATAACAAGGTATGTTTTATGTATTGAAAATCAAAACTGCTTCTCACAGATAATTGGGAGAGAGAGGGCTTACAGAAGAGCTGTTTTCTTATTTTCCTGTAGCTGTGCTAAGGCAAGTCTTTGGTTTAAGAGTCTATGGTGGTACCATGCCAGTTCAAATTGCCAATGGACTGGTTTGTTTTGCACACTGCTACAAAAACGTTTATTAAGAGCTGGACACATTCACTCCTATCAAGTTTCTCAGGTTTACAGAGCATCAAGTGACTATTTCAAACTAACCAACACCACCCTGCACCTTAGCTTTAACATGTACTGTGTTCCCACTTATATGTTTAAAACATCACATACATTACTCAGCCAGTTGGTACTTTAAAGCCCTGTAATTCTTTATTTTCTGTGCTAAGTTCCCCAAAGCATTATTTGTTGAGATTCCCTTACTCGCTTGCTCTCTGCTAGAAGACAAGCATATTCTTCTTTATACAAAGGTGAAGAATGTATACGTGCCTAGTCATTCAGCCAACAGTGCAAAACATCCTTGGAAACAAAACTTCACTTTGTCCCTCTTATGCTTTCTAGATACAGCTTCATTAGAATATTCAAACTGTTTTTGCATACCAGAGTTAGCCCAAAATGCAGCCAAATTTTGATTGATGTAAGAGTAGATTCCTAGGATTTTAGAAGTGGGGGAATCAAAATGATAATCTTGAGGTATATCTTTAGGTTCTTGTATTTTACGTCAAAATGGAGAGCAAAAGCTGGCCCCTGATTAACATTAGTAAATTAGGATATAGAGTTCTATATAACCATCAAAAATAAAATCTATACATTTGTTCTTCAGGAGAGGACATGCCAGTTCACTAGTTGTCATTACTTTAGCTTTGGTAGGATTTCTAGGGCTGTATTCTGACAATGAAGTTTCTTCTTTTAAAAATAACAACAATAATAAAAAATAATAAGTGCACTCCCCACCCCACACCCCCAGTAGTTAATTGACCCAGAATTACATTCGGGAACTTTTAAAATGTGATTGCTTGGATGAAGATCTAAGCTCTGCCTACTCAATTAGTAAAAATTTGAATGTGGTGGGAAGTTGGAGGCACGGTGAGACACACGAAACTGTGCTAAAAAATTTAGCTTCAGAACCCTTAAATAAAAAATTAACTTAATGCTGCTTTAAACCTTACTCATGCATTTTTGTTGCTTTAAACATGCTCTTTCCTGTTATTAGGTTAACAGCTAACTGTTTCCATTGCTATAAAATCATAGGTGGCAAGAAAACAGGCTTCCCAGAGGTTTGGGTAGGGAAGGGGAGAAGGAAAGGGACGGGTGGGTTGGACAAAGTGTCAGAATAGATTCATAGTGTTCCTATCTCATGGTTACTTTAATAAAAGTATTTCTATTGATTTTGTTATTAGCAATAATTTAATTAAAAAACAAAATACTCTATTGTTTCATTTCTCTTCTCTTAATATTGTTCTCTCTTTCTCCAAGAAAAGATAGCAGGAAAGCAGTGTCCTCTTAATAACTAAAGGTAAGAGAACCTGGCTTCCATGCACCATGTTATCCATATTCAAAGGAGTTCCCAATACAGTTTAATGACAAGATTCTACAAAATACCTATATGATTATAGGTCATTCTTTCATTATGCTATTGTTAAATTACAGACTATAACAGAAGGACATGCTATCTTGAGTAAGAGAGAAGAGGAAGGGAGGGCAAGGGAATCAGGATAACAGAAGAGTGCACTTATTTTGAGGCCTGCATATGAATACACTGCAGTAATCACTTAGTTCCAGCGGAATGAAATATGTCTCGGGCGATCTCCTCCCTCTTTCACCAGGGGCTTGTGGAATTCCCTGCCAGCGCGTGAATGGATAGCAGCCCAGCAATATTCACAGTAATACTGCAGACAGGTAACATTAGCACAGAAAAATGGAGCAAACTTTCCACCACAACGGGCCCCCTGACATTCATCACACAGCTGATCATCCAAGACATATGGCTTAACTTCCACCTGTGTTAAAAGAAAAAGAGAAAAAGTTTACACTCTCATCTTTTTCTCCTTTAGATACCTTAGCAATCCAGTTGTCCTGTAATGCATATATGCCTTAATTAATACTCTTCTGTGCTAAGAATATAACAGCAACTCTGCTGGATCAGATTGAGGGTCTGTTTTGTCTTTTTTCCAACAGTAGCCAGTTGCCTCCAAAAAGTGAAAATGGAGCACTGATGCAACAATCCTCTCCTGTACCTTGTGTGCGCACATGTGTTTTCTCCTGTGGGACTATTAACAACTTCAAGGCAGCAGTTCAGATAAGGAAAATAGTGTAGGGAAAGGTACATAGGAAGCTGCCATATACTAAGTCAGACCATTGGTCTATCTAACTCAGTATTGTCTACAAAGACAGGCAGCGGCTTCTCCAAGGTTGCTGGCAGGAATTCTCTCTCAGCCCTATCTTGGAGAAGCCAGGGAGGGAACTTGAAAACTTCTGCTCTTCCTAGAGCGGCTCCATCCCCTGAGGGGAATATCTTACAGTGCTCACACTTCTAGTCTCCCATTCATATGCAACCAGGGTGGACCCTGCTTAGCTAAGGGGACAAGTCAGGCTTGCTACCACAAGACTAGCTCTCCTCTCCAGGTGATGAAATTAGAAAGAGTCCTCAGCCCTGATCCAATGCTTTCATTTTCTGTGTTGAAATTTATATATATTCAGTATGTGTTAATGAAAAATTGAAAAGAAACAGAAGATCAAATTACAAATCTTATGCCATCTGGTCTAGCTCTGCCCTTTATCAAGTAGCTAACAAAAGCAACTAACTGCTGAACATCACTACATCCTAGCCGGCTGCCAGTGCAATAAGGCTGAAACAGTGCCTTATTCCATTTGACATGCTATGTGGAGAAATGTATTTCAGAGACTGAAATGGGATTTGCTTTAAATGCAGTTTTATAAAATGTGTGTATGTGCACATGTTAAAATTCTGAAGTGTAGGTGTTTACAAAGTTTATAGGTCAATACATTCTGACTTTCAAAGAGATAAATTTACATAGGATTATCCTGATCTACAAACTGGAAGAAAAATTACAGATTTTAAAACACCAGCTGGGTTCACATACTCAACTAATTATGGTTAGTTAGAACTGGGAATGTAAGCATAAGCCTAACAAGCATGTGTGCTCCCTCCTCCCCAGACCTCCTTAGCCTGACAAGTTCCTGTTTGTTTATTTGTTTGTGTGTTTGTTTTTTAACTGTGGCTCTGTGGCTCATGCAAAGTCAGGAACAGTGGTTTAACTCAGGCTTATAAACTAGGATGTTAAACCAGAACTTAAAGCTGGTCTACATCCTGGCTTGTAAGTCAAAGCTTAATCACAGTTCCTGGTTTTGCAAAAGGTGCAGAACAGAGGTTTAAACAGAGCAGGAAGGAAATGTCACAGCTCTACATCATAGACCAGGAGGTAAGGGGAGCGGGGAGTGCACGGGCTAACTGGGCTTAAGGCTGCATTCCTAATCCTAACCAACCACTGTTAAGTGATCGTGTGAACATTTCTATTGGGGCAGTTAGATATTGCAAACACTGTAGCAGTTACTGATCCAAATATTTCTGAGCACAGCAGCATACTGCATGTATACTATGTGGTGAGACATTCCAAGCACACAACTGCCAAACCTATCAATTGCTACTGCCAGTTTTAACAATGCAGATCCCTAATGGATCAGATGAGCTTATATTAATTCCCTTACCTGAAAAAACAAAAACCCAACCAAAAAGACAACAAGTAGTTCTGGTAAAAAATAATCTGCCTACTTTCCTTTCACTGTCCCTACAACTGGACTAAATGTGGTTCAAGTCGGTGAGGCAGTCCACAAATTAGCCCTCTTGTGCCTCAAATGTTCATGCATCTGCCATCTTGAACTGGGGTAGATGACATCATTACAAACTACACCCTTGAGCCATCCCTAAGTGTCCCTACAGCTGTAGCAAATTTGGTTCAAACTGGTTAGTCTGTTCACAAGTTAACCCAGTTACGCCTCAAACTTCAAGGGTGTTCAGTATGTCCTCTGGCTCAATTAGAAAGGATCAGTTTCAAGTTGTGACTCCTGAGGATGTGGACAAACTCCTTGGAGATGTTTGACCTACCATTTGTCCTTTGGATCCTTGCCCAACATGGCTTATAACATTGAGCAGAGAGGTTGTTAGAGATGGCCTAATTGACATCATAAATGCCTCACTGAGGGAGGACAGGATGCCTCCATGTTTGAAGAAGGCAATTGTGAGACCTTTGCTTAAAAAGTCTGCCTTAGAGCCCTCGGTGATTGAGAATTATAGGCCAGTCTCCAACCTCCTTTGGTTGGGCAAGGTAATTGAGAGGGTAGTGGCTGATCAGCTCCAGGCAGTTTTGGATGATACTGATTATCTAGATCCATTTCAAACTGGCTTTAGAGCAAGCTATGGGATCACTAAGAGTCAACACCGACTTGACAGCCCTCAATCAATCAATCAATGGGGTGGAGATAGCCTTGGTCGGCCTGATGGATGATCTCTACCAAGGAATGAACAGAGGGAGTGTGACTCTGTTGGTTCTTTTGGATCTTTCTGCAGCTTTCGATACTATTGACAATGATCTCCTTCTGGATCACTTGGGGGATTTTAGAGTCGGTGGCGCTCCTTGCAGTGGTTCTGTTCCTATCTCTCTGGTAGATTCTAGATGGTGTCGCTTGGAGATAGTTGCTCTCAGAAATGATAGCTATAGTATTATGTCCCGATGCTTTTTAAAATCTACATTGAACTGCTGGGTAGGAGCATCAGGAGATTTGGAGCAGGGTGTTATCAATATGCTGATGACACCTAAGTCTATTTCTCCATGACTGGCATAGCCCCCCTAAATGCCTGCTTACAGGCAGTAATGGATTGGATGAGGGATAATAAATTGAAGCTGAATCCAAACAAGACAGAGGTACTTATGGTAAGGGGTCATACTTTGAAGGATATAACAGATCTTTCTGTTCTAGATTGGGTTGCACTCCCCCCGAAGGAACAGGTACGTAGCTTGGGAGTGCTTCTGGACCCAGGCCTCACTTTATTTCTCAAGTTGAGGCAATGGCCAGGAGTGCTTTCTATCAACTTTGGTTGATACGACAGTTACGTCCGTTTCTTGAGGATAATGATCCCAGAACTGTGGTGCACTCTTTGGTAACCTCTAGGTTTGACTACCGCAATGCGCTCTACTTGGGGCTGCTTTTGTATGTAGTTCGGAAACTTCAGTTGGTTAAAAATGCAGTGGCTTGATTGGTCTCCAGGGTTTCTTGAAGAGAGCATATTATACCTGTTTTAAAGCAACTGTACTGGCTTCCAATAGGTTTCCAGGAAAAACACAAAGTGCTGGCAATTACCTTTAAAGCCCTAAATGGCTTAGGACTGGGTTGCCTGGGAGAGCGAGTCCTTTTGCATGATCCCCACTGCACATTAAGATCACCAAGAGAGGTCCATCTCCGTCTGTTGATGACTCCGGAGTGGGCCTCTATAGTCGCTCCTGGGCTGTGGAATGCACTCCCTATAGACATTTGTGGCTTAGCATCTTTAAAGGTAAAGTGTGCCATCAAGTCTATTTTGACTCCTGGCACCCATAGAGCCCTATGGTTTTCTTTGGTAGAATACAGGAGGGGTTTACCATTTATTTATTTATTTAAACATTTTTATACCACCCAAAACTTATGTTTCTGGGCAGTTTACAACAGAATAAAAACAAAGTAAAACATTTGTTAAGACAAAAATGGGGGAGGGGGACATCATTACAACATTTTAAAATTTTAAAATAATACTTTAAAACAGCATTAAACCATTAAAACAACATTAATTAAAAGCCTGGGTGAAGAAATGTGTTTTTAAAGACTTTTTAAAAGCAGTCAGAGATGGGGAGGCTCTTATTTCACTAGGGAGTGCATTTCAAAGCCTCGGAGCAGCAGCGGAGAAAGCCCGTCCCTGAGTGGCCACCAGACGAGCTGGTAGCAGCTGCAGACGGACCTCTCCAGCAGATCTCAGTGGGCGGTGGGGTTCATGACGAAGAGGGCGTTATCTTAAATACCATTGCCTCCTCCTGTGCAGTATGAGATGATGCCTTTCAGCATCTTCCTATATCGCTGCTGCCTGATATAGTACCAGCAGGGATTCATCTTTACCAGCCTTTAAAAGACACCTTAAGACACACTTTTTTAGCCAGGCTTTTAATAATCTCTGAATGTTTTACATTTTTAATTGTTTAATAGTTGGTTTCATTCTGTTTTTATTGTGTTTATTTTTGTAAACTGCCTAGAGCCTTTGGAGTCAGATGGTATATACTTTATTTATTCCTTCCTTCCTTCCTTCCTTCTTTCATTCGATTTCTATACCACCCTTCCAAAAGAGAGCCAGCGTGGTGTAGTGGTGAGAGTGCTGGACTAGGACTGGGGAGACCCGAGTTCAAATCCCCATTCAGCCATGAGACATGCTGGGTGACTCTGGGCCTAACCTACTTCACAGAGTTGTTGTGAGGAGAAACTCAAGTATGTAGTACACCACTCTGGGCTCCTTGGAGGAAGAGTGGGATATAAAATGAAAATAAAAAAAATTAAAAAGTTGCTCAGGGTGGTTTACTCAGAGAAATAATAAATAAATAAAATGGATTTCTGTCCCCAAAGGGCTCACAATCTAAGAAGAAACATCAGATAGACACCAGCAATAGTCACTGGAGGTACTGTGATGGGGTGGATAGGGCCAGTTACTCTCCCTCTGCTAAACAAAAGATAACCACCATGTTAAAAGGTGCCTCTTTGCCAAGTTAGCATTAAATAATAAAATAATAAAATAATAAATAATAATATATGTTCATGAAGCCGTCATCTTGACTGAGGTAGATGGCATCGTCACAAACTATGCTGCTAAGGTATCCCTATGTGTCCCTACAACTGTACCAAAATTGGTTTAAATCAGTTCAGTGGTTCACAAGTTAGCCCACTTGTGCCTCAAATGTTCATGCATCTGCCATCTTGAATTGGGGTGGATGACATCATCACAAACTACACCATAGAGGTGTTCCTATGTGTTACTCACTACAATTGTACCAAATTTGGTTCAAATAGGTAGGAGAGTCCACATGTTAACCCACTTGCACCTCAAACATTTACACCTCCACAACCTCGAATGGGGCTGGATCACATCATCACACAGGTGTCCCTATGTGCCCCTACAAATATACCTGATTTGGTTCATATTGGTCCAGGCATTGCAAAGTTGATAGGATACATACACACACACACACACACACACAGAGAGAGAGAGAGAGCCAAGTGATCTCATAAGCTAAGAAAAGTAGGCTAAAATAAACCAGGCAACTGATACTGTCACCTTTGACAATCATGTGTTTTGGTCACCCCATGATGAACCATGTGAACAGCCTCAGGTTTTGGACACAGAGGTCCAGCAAAGGGAAGTGCCTGTGCAGTTCCCTTCTGTGGCCAGAGGACTCAATATGGAAGCCATATAGATCACCCTTGAAGAAGGTTATGTGCAAAAATTCTCCCATTTCACTCTGGAATTTCAGGTACTTCCTGTAAGCAACAGTAAACCTAACCTGCATTGCCAACTACCTATATCAAGAATTAGAACATGACAGGTCTTCCAAGACCAGGAAGGACTAAGCACACAACCAAACTCACCATTTGCTCAATTGCTTTTCCTATTTAAAAACTGAAACAGGTAGACCACAGCATTCAAATTGGTCTCAAAAAGATCTGAAGCCTTGAGGAAGTTGCCAAACTGTTAAGAAAGGATGGAACTTTCTTAACTGTAACAGTAACAGAGTGGGCTGGCAAGATCTTACACACTGGAAAATTCTGCTAGATCCTTATTCCCACCCCATACCTACCCAATGATGAGTATGTCATTGAACTAAAGAGACATGTGAAAACTAAAGAGACTTGGCAAACATATTCTTGCTATTGTTGGCTTGAGCTGACAGAAAATGTTAAACAGCTTGTATTAATATCAACATAAAATGATGATTAAGTAGCAAAGTATTGTTGCTATGCATTATTATTATTATTATTACATTTATATCCGCTCTTCCTCCAAGGAGCCCAGAGCAGTGTACTACATACTTAGGTTTCTCCTAACAACAACCCTGTGAAGTAGGTTAGGCTGAGAGAGAAGTGACTGGCCCAGAGTCACCCAGCAAGTCTCATGGCTGAATGGGGATTTGAACTCGGGGCTTCCCGGTCCTAGTCCAGCACTCTAACCACTGCACCACGCTGGCTCCATATGTAGACTGTGTTCATTTAAAATAGGACTTGTATAAGAGCCCCATATGAGTCCTGTAGACATGGATGGTAACAGTGTGGCAAAACACCTTCTACTCTTATGAACTAGTTGACCATTCTACTTCTAACACAGAGGCAGGGTGAAAGAGAGGCCGACAGTAAGCAAGTCATGCAGAGGTAACAAGATAAAATTGGGAACACAGGCTTATGTTGTGCTACAGGAAATGTCTCTGGAGGGAGCAGCTGGTTCAGAAGATGCCAGAAGGTATTAAAAAGCCTTTTAAAAACTAGATGCCTCCATCTCTGGGTCAAGAGTGTTGTTGTTGTTTTTAAAGCATATAACGCAGAAATATGGGGGGGGAATACTCCCCTTTTATAAAGCCTTTTCTTCTGCCACATTATATGGAAATAAGCCAACAAAAGAATGCTGAGTAATAAACAGAATTTGCTCTAGCCCTTACCCGTTTATCTATCTCTCCATGCTGCAGCTGAACAAAGCGGGCACTGATAGCAGCTATGTAACTCTGTTGATTAGAAAATGCAACACGCCCAGCTCCTTTTGGGTACTTCAGCTCAGGGTCTGTGTCAATTCCAGCATAGCAAACTCCTCCATACAGTCGGTCCATTATCATTGCAAGTTCCACTAAAATAAAGTAATAAGAAACCATTTACCTAGATACTCTCCACACAAATCGCCTCTCTTTCTAGGCCCAGGGCATACATGTTTATTTGTACTCTTGTATCTGGAAATAATTGGAGTGTCAGCAAAAGTTAAATTTAGCAAGCACTAGCATATTTCTATAACAGAAATAAGGACACAATGTTCCCGCACAGCAGTAAGGCAGCTTGGACAGAATCAACAAGCCATTTTCCTTGTTCTCTGCATACTGTACCTGCTCGTAAGGGCCGTGGAACTCCTCCTACAAAAATAGTTTTCCGTGGATCTAGAGGCTGAGAGCCATCCATCACAAAGTCACTATCGCTAAGATTCCAAGGTCGGATCTGAACCTACAAACAGAAAATAAGACTACCACTCACAATTCAAGTTGACAGTAGAGGTTATTTTTTCCATATCATTTACATGTTATAAGAACACAACCTTCCTGATGGAAGGAAACTGTTTTGTATTTCTATATGCCACACATCCATTGGCTCATAGTCTGGTTTCTTTACAATCATTCTAACCCAGATAGTGCAATCGGTCTCCATATGTTAAACTGCTGCAGTAGGAGCACAGCTGGCTACTGGGGGAAGGGGAGGGGGCATGCATCAAGGAACCGGTACAGTCTCTATGGAGAGGAGAGCTGGTCTTGTGGTAGCAAGCATGACTTGTCCCCATAGCTAAGCAGGGTCCACCCTGGTTGCATCTGAATGGGAGACTCCATGTGAGCACTATGAGATCTTCCCTTAGGGGATGGAGCCGCTCTGGGAAGAGCAGAAGGTTTCAAGTTCCCTCCCTGGCTTCTCCAAGATAGGGCTGAGAGAGATTCCTGTCTGCAACCTTGGAGAAGCCGCTGCCAGTCTGTGAAAACAATACTGAGCTAGATAGACCAATGGTCTGACTCAGTATATGGCAGTTTCCTATGTTCCTATGTCCCACACTTCTGAATAGCAAGATCAGTACTGTAAGGGGTTTCTGAGCAATGCCTTTCATAGTGCTGATCAGCTATTATGCAAAGTGGAAGCATAAGGAAAGGGACACTTGGAACCAATCCAAGAATGCTGCTCCTCTATGGTTAATGCTTGTTAGTTCAGAGAGGAGCCTCACAAAAACATGCCTACAGAACTGTTTGTTGCGACAGGTGGGGTTACCATGCCAAGGACCAGTGTCTCATTGGCCCTACCCTGCCTGAAAGCTGATTAGGGCTATACCCTAACCAGCTATATGATGCTTCTGCTGTCCACTCTAGATTTCTCTGTGAGAACCAAAAGTACAATAGCAGGGATAAGGTCTTCTGTTGCATTTGCAGTTCTTCAGAAATTTCTGAATTGGCGCCAACACTAATAATAGAATCAGAAGGCTAAAAGGTAGCTGAGGACCATATAGGCCAATTCCTGTGTAATAAGCTAGAATACTTTAACATTAAATACATAAAGATTCTTCTTCACTCAATGATTAACCTTCATTATCTTGATTAGTGTTTGCCACAAGCAGAGACAAATCAAATAAGATGCCTGTCCAATAGCAGAAACAACGTAAGTTTAGCAAATGTTGATCCAAGGTGTAAGCTGCCTTAAATATTTATATCAAGTGGGGTGGGGGTGCAGAATCTAATTAAAGAAGCAACAATATTATCATCTAATTTAGAGGTGGGCATTAAGTGACTTGAGAGCTACCTGGGCTTATCGGAAGAAATTCTCCAAGTCTTTGGGCTTCCGTTTCCCCTCCTTTTCCTTCCAGCCAATACTGCAAATTTGATTGCTGGCTGAACAGGGGTACGTCCAGGCCATTTTCCATACCTTTCTCACTCTCTTTGGGTACTCAGGATTGCTCATTCCTTAAATCTCATTGTGTGTCTTACCTATGTCACAATAATGGAAGGGGCGTGAAAAAATGTTTTCCTGATGATCTCAAGAATGAGTGGATTTTTTGTATGGAGTGGGACAGAATGTGCAGCTTGCTAAAGTTTGTTTGTTTTAGACGAGTGGGGAGGCAGCTCATTATTTTCAAATGTGAAAGGGAAAGAGGCAAGCTGCAGTTACTGGGAAAGACACTCTGTACATGCTCAGAGAAACACACGGCTCCTTAATTTTAAATGGGGGGGCAGGTTGCAGCTTTCTAGCAAAGGGCACTATGCTGTTGATGATCAGCCTCTTCCCCCCCCACCATCTGCTTATTTTTATTTATTTTTTAAAAAAAATTGCTGCTTTTTGTAACTGAACAATCTGTCCAATCTGTATTGCTGGCTAAAAAGTAAAGAGGACTAACTTGTCCCATTAATTTCAATGGGACTATTCATGAGTAAATTCATTTGCCTTTCAGACAACATTTGCAGGTATTATGCAGATCCTTGTTTTAAAAAAAAAAAACCAACAAGAAAATTTCAACAATATTTTGATGCATGGTATTGGTAGCAACATTCAGTTCTTGACAGTAAACCTCACAGTAACTGTTTTATTTTTGTTTTAACTTCTAAGGCAGCAATTCTTTTCAGTTACGAGAGTAAAAATACATAATCAGGCTATTAGTCTGCTTTTCTTTCTCAAATGGCAGGGCTGGGCTAAATGTGTGCTCATATGAAATCCTATGTATAATTAGTGCCTGGTCAAGTTGTTCATCTCTGAGCCTCAGTATTCCCTATCTTTAGAATGTAACTATTACTACTTGTCCCTTTAAAAACTGTAAATTAAAAAAAGGATTCAATGGCTGGCCCTGGGCCTCTCTCCAAGTTCCAGTGTTCCTCTTCTATAAAATGAATATTGTTTGTCTTTACTGTGTCTTTGTCTACTCTGCTGGCCATTTGAGGAACTTTGATGTCAAAGCCCCTTTTTCTTTAGGTAATTAAAAAAACAAATCTAACATTTTGCAAATAGCTCTGCCTACCCAGGCCACCATTTTGTGTTGGTAGCTCCCAAGGCTCTGCCCCCGCCCTCAAAAGAGTAGCTCTTAGAAGCCCTAAATCAACCCACTCTTAATTTAGACAACTCAAGTGAGCTAAGCCACATGCTATGCAAGAAAACCAAAACCTAAATAAATCAGGTGTGGTTCAACTGAACTAAACCATATACTATACAAGACAACCAAACACAAAACAAGCCAGTCTTGCCAATAAATCTCTTCCCCAAACTCCAACTATGGCAACCCATTAGACCTGGAGTTCTATTAAACAGTAGTTAATATATACCAGATAGTAACACCGGTACTGTTGTGAGCACAGCCCCAATTCACACCCTGCAGTGGTGGAAACAAGGCTTGTTCACTAGCCAAACAGTGGCTCCGTTCTTTTTGTGGTGGCCATGAAGGATCAGGATTCAAAAGCAGAAAGTAGACATGTCTATAGTTCCATGGGCTTTATTAAGGCAATTGGTACATAGGCATAAATGCCAATCAGACAAGCAAGCAAAGCAATCAGTTTTCTAGTTGTAGTGTAGTTAAATCATTTCACAGCTAAAATCATTCCTCAGCTACCTTATATGTTGCGTGCATGTATTTTCAGTAATTACTCTGGCTAACACAGAAATAGAGAGACAGAAGGGGAGGGGGGGAGAAGGGAGGACTTGGGAGAAGGGAGAGGAAGTGGATTCTAGGGAGGATTGACAGAGTGCCAGTTAGTGAGGAAGGGATGGGACAAGGCATTATTTGTTCTTGGAGAATCATATTACCAGGTCTCGATGTGGCTACTGGCTGTGTATGGCACTGGTGAGCGTAGCTGGCGATTGAAGCTATTAGAACCTCGGAGAAGCTGCTGCCAGTCTGTGAAGACAATACTGAGCTAGACAGACCAATGGTCTGACTCAGTATATGGCAGTTTCCTATGTTCCTAGATACGTTTTTCAGGCAGGTAGTTGAGGTGAGCAGAAATCACCCTGATCTCAGAGATCACCAGTGAATTCTTTCCCATATTGAAAGGGTCCTGTGTCTCAGCTCCACAGCTGCAGACTACCAGTTTCACAGGTGGGCAACTGTTTGTTAGGCACAGATGGCTTTCACAAGACAAAGATTGCCTGCCTGCTGCTCTCTTTCTCCTCCATGTTTGGAGGGACTTCCCTTTTTATACCTTTTGACAGCTCTTGAGTCTAGATCTCATATCTCAGAGAAACACTACTATCCTCCCAATGTCTCCAGAAAATGTCAACAATTACCCATCACAGGATCTCTCTCATGCCATGTAAGGTTTGAGGATCTGTGGTGGAGGGTCATGTCTGACACTGTTTACTGGTTCAAATGGAACTGTTTCTCTCTTAGTGTACTCAAAATATTTCTGTCTCCTCAAGGGTGACAGTTCTGTGGTCAGCTGTATAAGCGGACTTGAGACGCATTTGGTCCCAAGAAATAGTTAGATAACATACAGAGAAACTAGCCTTAATTTCTACATGTTTGCTGTACACCCCTAAAATATGTAGGAGTCATTATCTATGTGTATTATGCAGAAGTCTTCTTATTGTGATTATCTTTGGCATATGCAGTCTCAGAAGCGGATATAATGATTACATTTCGCAAAGAAGAAATGCATGAACACAAGGCCAGGACAGGAGAGTACAAGCTCCTTTTCTGCTTCTATCAAGGTCTAAAACCTTGAGCATGAAACAAACACTTTTCAATCAGTTTCTCATACTTGGCACAATTCACTCACAGTCCAGGCATTGATTACTCTCTCTCTCAATATGGCAGGGTCAGAGACTGGCCTGAGATTTGCCTTTTGGGTACGCAACGCCGGGCCAAGCTCGGCAAGGGTGGCCACAACAGTACGTGAGCAATATCTCAGACACTTTCTGTTGGCAGCAGTTGCAAAAAAGTCCACGTTTGGCTGCCCCCATAAATTGAACACCCGGCTTAGACAGATGCTGTTGTTCTCCCATTTGTGGTGTTGGTGCTTGGCACGGCTGAGATCATCTGCCAAGACATTGTCCACTCCCCGTATATGTATCGCTAGAGGATACACGCTGTGGTTGATATACCAATTTCAAATTTGCAGACTCAAGGCACAAAGGGAGTGAGACACTCCCCACCCCCCACCGAATGAGATACGCAATTGCTGTGGGGTTGTCGAGTTGACACTGCACCACCTTGCTGCGTATCTGTGGCTCGAATGCCTTTAGTGCCATAAACAGAGCCATTGGTTCCAAGTAATTTATATGGTGACGTCGTTGTTGTGCCGCCCACTGTCCTTGCACCTGATGTTCAGTACAATGTGCTCTCACCCCAACAGAGAGGCATCTGTAGTCACCTATTGGATGGGGGTGAGTGATTGGAAAGGTATGTCACCCAGCAGATTAATCTCCACCGTCCACCAATGCAGAGATTGGAGGATGACATGCAGCAACGTCACCCACTTGTGCTGTCCACACTGGGGTGAAAGTTCCTGAGGTACCACATCTGCAGTGGCCACATCCATAGACGTGTGTAATGTACAGTGGCATTGCAGGAAGCAATCAATCCCATCAACCACTGCACACAGGTTGTATTGGTGTCTCGTTGAATAGACAAATCAGCTCCCTGATTTGTCGGAATTGGTCTACAGGTAAGTATGTTCTTTTTGATTGTACATCCAGAAGTGCTCCTATGTAAAATATATGTTTCTGTGGTTCCAGGTTTGACTTTTTCCAGTTGACTTTGATATCCAAATCCTGCAGCAATTGTAACACATAACGGATCTGCAAAAGAAACCTGTCTTTGACCAGAAGCCAGTCATCAAAATACGGGCAAACCACAACACCTTCTGTTCTCAAGTGTTCCACCACCACAGCCATGACCTTTGTGAATACGCGTGGGGCTGTTGACAATCCAAAAGGGAGGAGAGCATATTGGTACACAGCATCTCCCACTGTAAACTGCAGATATTTGTGATGATTCTGTTGTATTCCTATGTAGAAATACGTGTCCTTCAAGTCTAACATCGCCGCCCACTCCTCCTTGCATAGGAGAGGCAGAATTCCTTGCAACATCGTCATTCTGAACTTGTGTGCTGCCCACACAAAGCAATTGAGACCCCGAAGGTCCATGACTGTCTGGATCCCCCCATCCCTCTTTGGGATTTGAAAATAACAGGAGTAAAATTCAGACAACTTCTCTGTCCACTGCACTAGAACAATCGCCCCTTTCTCCAACACCACCTGCACTCCGTCTGGAGTTGCAGACGGAGGAGGAGGAGTTGCCCTTGTGTTTTATTCCCGAGAATGGTGGCATAGTTCTGAACTCTAAAGCACAGGTACATAGGAAACTGCCATATACTGAGTCAGACCATTGGTCTATCTAGCTCAGTATTGTCTTCACAGACTGGCAGCAGCTTCTCCAAGGTTGCAGGCAGGAATCTCTCTCAGCCCTATCTTGGAGAAGCCAGGGAGGGAACTTGAAACCTTTGTTGCCAAACTACAATTCCTGTCACCCCAGCTACAACTTATTGTGGATGGGATGATGGGAATAGTAGTTCAGCAACATCTGGAGGGCCACAGGTTGGGGAAGCCTGCTCTAAAGCATAACCAGTCTCAATAATTCTGAGTACCCATTGGTCTGATATTATGTGTTGCCATGCTGAGGCATGGCTTGCCAGTTTGATGGGAATGATGGCAACTACAAAGTAGATGTTGTGTGCTTTGGCAGATGGATGGTTCTATTGTATTGATTGCGGTGGACGGCAGAGCAGATCAGAGAGTCTGCTTGCTGTGGTCCTTAGGTGGCCTATTGTTCTAGCCCTCAGGGCATTGACCAAAACCCTTGTTTCTTTGGTATGGCCTGTATTGCCGTCTAAAATCCTTTCACTCATGCTGTTTAAATGGAGCCCACTGTCTCCCATACGGTCAGTTTCGGGATGTCACAGTAGACGTGGAGGCTGTAGCCATGAACGTCTTTGCTGTATATTTTGATTTTTTAAATGTCTCCATTGTAGGGTCTGTGCTCTCACTAAATAAACCCTCTCCATCATAGGCCAAGTTTTTCACACAGCCATGCATGTCCTGTTGAAGGTTCATGGATCTTAATCATGCATGACGTCGCCAAGTCACTGCCGTAGCCATGGCACAAGAGTCTCAGCTAAATGTGTAAAGGTGCTGAGCTGTTGCCTAGTGACAGATTTCACTTCAGCGAACTTGTCCTAAAATTCCTCTGGTGTCAACAAAGTATTGCAGCAAAACATTCCACATGAAATGATTGTATTTGGCTAAGCAGGCCACATAATCAGCTATTCTAATAGCCAAACTAGAGGTGGACTAGATCTTTCTACTCATAACATCCATTTTTCTTTCTTCCTTATCAGAAGGCGTGGTGTAGCATTGACCAGATCTTGATATAGATGTGCAATCAATTACCAAAGAGTTTGGCACTGGATGATGCAGAAGGCATATGTTGTAAACTCTCTAGCTGCTTAGATGTTGGCATGGATGTCTGTAGCACTTCCCAAGTGGACAGTGCTGCTTTTGTTATTACACGAAGCATTGGAAGTGCTACAGGATGAGATGTTTTAGCAGTCATTGTCATGTTGTAAACCGGATACTTTAAATCAGACTCTGGTTGTTTAATGTCCAGGCCTAAAGCCTCTGCCATCTTTCTAATTTGAGCATGATATGCCTTCAGCTCCTCTGAAGGGGAAGTTGAAGTCTTTGGAGGAACATCTGAGGGTGGATCCGGTTCTGAGGGGTGGCTAGTGACGTCCTAATCATTATTTGTGGGATCCAACAAATAGCCATCACCTCTATCACTTCCCACATCCAATGGAGGGGCTACTGGTTGTACTACTTTCTTTTTCTTTCCCTTTGGCACCCTAGGGGATTGTTGAGGTGGCAAAACAGGAGGTTCCAGAATTTCCCTTTGCTTGGGTACAGGAGTACTTGGATGTGGTGCAAGAGGTTGCACAAGTTGCCTTGGGTAGTCTGGCATATCAGCCTGTGTTTGACAAGCAGTTAACACTGTAGCAGCAGCACTAGCAATAGTATGCTGCGGTACCTGCCTCTCAAGAACAACCAAAAAAGGTTGATGTAAATTTTGCTGTGTTTTCCACAACTGATACTCAGCATAGTCATCTGGCAATGCAATAGTAGGAATATGGTGAAATCCACAAGTTTGTGTAATTTCCCTGCAAGCCTGTTGGCAAGGCACTCCCTGCTGCCAGAGTCCCTGTGAACTCGCATACTAAACAGGTGACTTCCAAGATAAAGATGGTGCAGTTGTCACTGCTGGCGACCCAGCTGGTCATGAAAATAAATGAAAATATCTTGGCACTACAGGATCCTGAGTATGCAGAGGTGACAGATGTACAGGCCTTACAGTCCCCATTGTGGCAATGCGTAATGGTGACATGGATGGTGTTTTGGGGATTGTCGCTGGAATTTCCTTGACAACTTGTTCGATGTTGAGGCCACTGCTTAAAAAGCCTTGAAGAGTCAACCCCGAAGGGGTCTATTCATAGAATCGAACACAGCCAGCAAAGTATTAGTGGTGCTTGGGTCCAAACAAAGTGGATTCTTCCTCCTGCTCTACAGTTAGGTCTATAGAATCCCCTCTCACCTCCTGTTGTTGTTGAGTCGGTCTTGAAGGGGATTGCACTGGCATCTGCACTGAGGACAGTTGTAGCATTCTTCTCAGTGGTACTGTTGCAAAAGGCGAACATGGCAACACTGTCGATGTCATGGTCAATATTAAATGTGCCATCGACATGGATGTCAATGTCGAGACCTGTAGCTGTGGACTCTGTTCCATAGGTATCGATGTCGACATCATGGCTGTTCTTGGAGGCGATGCTCCAGACATCGACGCTGAAGGCTGTCCTCTCAATGTTGATAGCCCAGCCGCTGATGTCGTAGGCGGGCTATAGCTCTGTAATGCAGTTGGTGAAGGAGTGCGTTCCTTTGTCTTCATTTTGCATCAATGTTTCTTTCATGGTGGAGAATCCTTCTCCTCATCCAAGGAGTGTCTCCTTCTTTTATCCTTATGCAAATAAGCTGGCTTTTGGACTTCCTTTGGCTGTTTGAATTCCAGCTCCGATCTTTCCGCAGAGATTTTAGACTGCATATTTGCAGATCCCTGTGTGCTCAATGCCAAGCTCAGTAACACTACCACTCTTGATGCTGATGCCGAGATTGATGTTGTAACCAACGCCGAGGGGTAACATGACCTCGGTGTTGGTGGACGGAGTGCCTCAACATATAACGCTGCGTGTAGACATAGCGCCCAATTCTTTAAAGTTTGTTTAGGAAAGGAGCAGCATATTTTGCATGCTGCTGTATTGTGCTGCTCTCCTAAGCACTGGAAACATGATTCATGATGATCCATAGATGGTAATTTAGCTCGACAACCCACAAAGCATCTGAATGTCTTTTTTGTCTCCATTGCCAGCTAAGGCATGCCCTGAGGCTACAGCCTCGCAGCTCCACACACAATAAAATCCGAAATACCATATCCAGTCTGTTAAGTGTAAGAATAGTTAAAAACAGTCCAAGTTCAAAAGAGTAATAAATCAATCCTATTTTATCTCTTTCTCTGACGAATCTAGATGAACTGATGAGCCAGCAACGAGGTGTTGATGCTTTGGCAGACAAATGGAAGATGAGAAAATGGCACCCCCAACTGCCGATTTCAACGGAAGTACAGAGCACATGCAGAACAGGAGCTAGTCAATCTACATGTGAGGTCCCTGCACAGGCGCAGAACTCATTCTTTATTAATGCAATGGATCACGATCCAGATCATTTACTTATCTTAAGCAGTCGTGACCAAAAAGAACCTGATCTAACCTACAGATCACTTTTATAGCTGACTACATAAAACCTTTTGGACATTGTTAGCATGTGTCCAAATAAACATTTAGGTAAAAATGTTAGCACAAAATATAATCTGAGGGGCTTAATAAATACTGTATGCTAATAGCTGTGGCGTTATACTCCCACATTCAATTCCAGAACAGTACTGTCAATGGCAACTTATGGCCAAACTGGGTTTGATCATGTATATTTTTATGTGTAACATGAACAAACTGTGAAGTCTACTCCATCAATTATTTTTGCTTTGGAAATCTATTTGAAACCAAATACGGCTCAGCCATCATATCAAAGATTTGTTCATCCAAAAATACAAGGTCATACTAGCCAACCCCGCACAGAGCATCTGTGTGCTCTTTGGGGCCGGTGGTTACCTCTCCCCCCCCCCACCTTCTGCCCCAGTCTCCGCTTCCGGGCCCAGCCACCTCTCCTCCCCACTGCCACTTCTGCCCCCCTCCACTTTCTTCCCCCCTCCTGGGCCTTGCCTCCACGGCCGGGCCAGACCCGCCACCTCTGGCATCCATGGCCAGGCTGCTGCCGCGGCAACCAGTCCTCCTGGGTACGCCTCAGCCAATCAGATGCGTCCGCTGCCCAGCCAATCAGCTGGGTTCTGGGATGCACATTCCAAGGCACATCCAGGAGAATTAATATAATAGATTTCAAGGTATATTTTTGCCAAACTAACTGTACATGACAACTCCACTTACCGGTTTATCTTTAATTGTGGGACTGGAAACACAAAGGTAGAGCTTTCCATCCTCTTCAATGCATGCATCAATCAAAGCCTGCACAGAACTTTCATCTTGGAACAGCAAAAATGCATATCCTAGATAAGGAAATAGAGACAAAGCCTTGCAAGAATTCTTTGGGATTCTGGGGTTTCAAGCTTCCCATTTAGTTTAGAAAAAATGTGTATTTCTACATGCCACTTAACCACGGAAGAGTGCAATGAACAGCAACTCCTTGTCATATCCTTGGGGGATATGAAGTTTCTTTGTAGAAGCAGTAAAAAAACTCTGATTGAAGCAAACTACTGTTAGGGAGGTAGGGGGCCAAGGCTCCCCTCATCGAATATGTCATATCAGATAACCTTTTATTATTCATCATGAAAAATGTTAGGACAAGGAACAGAAGAAGATGGGATAAAGTAAAAGAAGATAAGAAGTGAAGGGGAAAGTTTGACTATGGCTAAACAGATCACTATCTACTGCCGGGTTTAAGTACAGTATGGCCTTATGGTGACAGGAGCAATGAAAAATAGTTTCCAACCAACAGAAAGTAGACAAATTAATTGTCCAAAATTCTTTATAATTCGCGACACTACTAAGATAGCACCTGCCCGACAGTAGAAGTCTGTGGATTGTAATGGAGAAAGCATTGAACTTGAACCAAGGAGGGCTGGGTCCCAAATTCCCTCCCACGGTGTGACTGCACAAGTTCCCAATTCTCAGCCTCGCCTAACTCAAAGGATAATTGTTAACTGCCCTGAGCTCTGTGGAGAAAAGGCAGGATACAAAACAGGACATAAATAATGTTTTTTACCTTTAGGAGGAAAATAGGACTTGCTTTCAGCCTTGTGAGGCCAATCCACAATCAAAGGGCCAAAGCGACGAAAGCTAGCTGTGATCTCATCTGCAAGTGGGGGGGGGGGTGAGGTGGAGGGTAGAGACAAGCAGAAAAAGCCTTAACACACCAACTACAAACCTGTCCAAAGTACAACAATTTCAATTAATTCTATAATATCTTGGTCTAGTCTACAAACATGTTTTGCAACCTCAACAGGTTTAAGACAGCTGATTTTTTTTAACCGTCAAAAGGAGAGGCTTGACAAGTCAAATCATATGTTTAATAAACAGTTCAGATATCAAAGCTGTAACTTTCAAGTTACAAATAAGGATTTGTTGCACTCCATTTAAAGGAACTGAATCTAAACAGTTACCACATCCTAGCTTCAGGCATTCTCCCACAGATAGCGTGCTGAGCAGCCTGCTCTGCAAGCTGCCTTGTAAAAGGCTGGGAGAAAGGGAAAGGAATATCACACGGTCTAGTCATGCCTGCTCACATCACATGCTTATGCCACATCTGTGCACATTATCCGAGCTTGACCTCAGACTAACTTCAGCAGTGCTTGCAGAAAGCAGTTATGTAATAGCTATAGAGAAGAGGATGCAGACAGTATACATGCACCACATTCGCAAGAAGCAATCACTGCAGCCATTTCAAAGCCTCCTTCCATTTCAAAATTCAGCTCAGGTGACTAGCATACTGGCTAAAATTACAAAAATTGAACTATGGTACAGTCCTTTTAAGAGCAGAACATAGTCCTTCCACTTAGTCTAATTTTAAAACAAGTTAGATATTAAAGCTATTTCAAGAGCAGAAATTGTAGTGCTTATACAATACACAGTGTTTGGACAACTCAAAAAAATACTGGATCCACCCTCCCCTCCAATCATTTACTGAAATACATTTATTGAAATACCTCCCAAGCCAACCTCTGGATTTCCACACATTCTTTGTCAGAACCTTTTTTCTCAGAGCACTTGCTTAGGATGGCACAATGCCAATTTACTACATCTCGGAGCACACACGTCTACGTTGTTTAGTTCCATAACAGATATTGCTTAGCTCCATAACAGAAGGGATTTGTACACTATTCAATAATTAGCATCAAACCTGCAAAAATGCTGCCATCACTTTGACTTCTTATTTTTAAAAAATGCTTCAACTGGCCCTTACACCATGACTGAAGTCAGTTCACATCATCACTTTGCTCCCTGCTGTATTGGCACTGGCTATAGCCCCCCAAGTTCAAGTGTGGGAGAGATTGTACATGTTTGCCATTTGATGGAAACACTTTAAATTACCAGCATTTGAAAATCAATTTTGGGTTTAGATATCGCAAAGAAATGCTTTTAAACTGTAACCTTTAAGAAAGCCTCATTCTACTCTTCCAAACAGTTGCCTAAAACAATCCAAGGCTAGTTCATCCATCAAGCATAGTTTTACATAAAGACAGATTGCAAATAACTGGGATTTTCAGCTATCAGACTGATCACACCCCCAGCAGCATTTATTATGCTTAGATAAAGCTTTTTTAGAATCAGAAAGGAAGAATTCACTTCTACAGTGAAATATATGGCATTTGAAAAAGGATGCCTTATCTATTGCTCTCAAATATCTAATGTATCAGAAATGGAACGAAATTTTTACGTATATCAATGTTTTAACATGAAGTCTTAGATGACCATCTCTAAATTGATTTTTAAAAACTTCACTTGATTTATTTTATTTATTTATTTTACATATTTTATACCGCCCAAAATTTACATCTTTGGGCAGTTTACAAACTAAAAACAGAAAGTAAAACATAAGTTAAAACAAAAAGTTTAAAACATTACAACAGTTTTTTTTAAATAATTTTTTTGATGATGTCTTTTTTTGGATGATGTCATGACTCGATAATGTCATTCATTGAAAAATGCAAACTAAAGCCAGATGAAGAGAAAACCTATCACATGCACTGTGTACATCATAACTCCTTACTCTCACAGTTCATAGCCCAGAACCTTATATGTCTGGCAGCTCATGGTTTCGGTAATTATTTTCACAATCTTAAAAACTGGGCATGAGAAAGCTGTACTTGGTCAGTACTGCAACCAAAACCTGAGACAGTCATTCCTACCTATCCCTCCCACAATTTACAATTAACCTAGCACTTAGTTATTGTGGGTATTCTTGGCTATACTGATATCTAAGTATACCTTCATCAATATCGGGTGGCAAGCCACCTACAAACACCTTTCGGGAGTACCGTTCCACTCTCTCGCCATTCTGGTGGGAGAAACAATGTGGTGATCCTAAGCCACTGTGGAGAGTCTGATCACCACGCCCATCATCCAGAAAGCCATCTTCCATTGGGAACAGTGAGGACTGACCTACAACAACAAAGGAGAAAAAATGCAGAACATACTAACAAAAGAATATTCTATTTAAATAGCTATGATTATTTCATGAATATCAACAGCTATGTCAGTACTACCACTGATCGATTACATTCATAAATAAAATGAATATGTAATACCATGTTTTTCTTATTCCTATACTCGTAGACTCACATCTTAGTAGATAAAGACCCATTATACTCAGGTGTATAACATTACCCAAAACCAACTAAATTACATAGTAACAGCACTAACTGCATTTTTACATTATTAAATGGTTAATAAAACCTCTACAGTCAAGCACCATCTAATTCTGTTCCTAACAATCACAAAGAATAATCCTATTCTAAATAAACGGCTCAAAGAAACATGAAGAAAATTTATTGAGTCATTCCCAGAGCCTTTCCCCGTCATATGAAAAGATGCTGAAGCACTGCAACTTGCCAGGTTTTAGTCACGTCCATGTGACTGCATAGTTCAAACAAAATAGCCCATCTAATATACTTTAGACCTCACAAGTGCTTGAAATCACAACCACCATCTGACATAGCACTTAAGACGGAAAAGTATCCTGCCAAAAATATGAATACAAATATGGCACTCCACCTCTCCCCCCAAAACTGAAATCATCCCAGCTTAGTTGTAAGGTGAAACTAATCTGGGCTATTCTACTCGAGATGTGGGGGGTGGGATGCATATGACTCTATTGCCCACGGTGGGAGAAACTGAGGTGGGGGAGAAGGGTTCTAGCCTAGCCTTTTCCCTGACATGCTAATTTTATATAGGCAGGGAAGTTTCTGTTGGGAGAAGCATTCAGCCTTGTGAGCCCCCACTTGCAGCATGAAGCAATATAACCCAGACCAATTTAGACCACTGAGGTTTACCACCTTAGTGAGAACTAGTTCTCACCACCTGTTTTGTCATTTGGCACAAAATATGACATTACATGCAATTAGTTAAGGAAAATTGTATTGCAATAATTTTTCTCCTATGGATGTTGTAAGATGCTCCTTTGCCATGGCACTTAGTATGTATATTACTGGGAAGATGGTTCTTTGTTTTATACCCACTTCACATATCTATGGACAAAACTGATTGCTTTAGCACATGTCTTCTGCTATCATTGTAAGACAGACTGGAAATAACTTCTGTTTCTGGATTGTTTTTTACTTCATTTTAGATTAATGTTCAGACTGAAGAAAAAAATATGTTTACATCCCTTACATATTTTTCTCAAGAAGAACCATAATAAAATTTTGTTCAGAGTATATCAAGGCTGTTGAAAAATATCAATATAACAGTTTTTCCAAATGTGGCTTAGGAATTTTTTCCTTATATTTACTATGGAAAGTTGAATGTGTTACCAGTTAGTAGAAAAAGTAGGTACAAAGAACTCTGAAAGTTAGATCTTACATGTAATACGTCAGAGCGGCACTTCCATCTCTGGACTTTCAGGAAGTACACATACCATGAACATTGAACATGGCCCGATATAAAAGTGCCACAGGTCCTTTCCACTTAGGAAGCAGCAACTCCCGGGAGTCCACCTTGAAGTCACTGCCATTTCAAGAATTATAGGGCAGAGAAACTAAAGTCTCTCTCTCTCTCCCTCCCTCCCTCTCTCTTTCCTCCAAGCCCACCAAATCTTTGATCAAGTCACTGGGACAGTGGCTTGGTTAAAACAGAGAGGTGAGAATGTGGCATTCCTTCACCTAATTTCTCAGCCCTTCAACTAAGCTACTACCATCATCCAAATGGGGGGAGACCATCCCCTGTCAAGCATAACAAAATGCTGGTCACTAATAAAAAGACATTACAAGTTACCAGTTTACCACAACCTACAACCCCCTCTTGTTTAGAAGATCAAGCAAATTCTACTAATCACATTGTCATTATTTGCTTTGTAGAACACTTGTTTTTCTAAAGAAAAAAATAACCTGAAAATGCTGAGAAGTCAATCTTCATATACATACTTTATTCTGACCACTTTGAAGGCCAGTATTCTGGGTTGCAGAGTCCTTTTCTAGCATTAACTCCCTTAATCACCCTACATAATTATGAAAATATTTTTAATAATAATCCCACCACCACCAGACAGTGTTGAGGAATGTTGCAAATGACAGGGGCTCACATTTACTGACTCAGTATGCATGGTCAGAAGATACAGTCCTGGCTATGCAGAGTCTCTCATTCCGTAGATTTTTAAAGCACCAAAATGACTCAGTTGTCTAGATCCATTTTACAAGGACCGACAGCTCCAGAACAGATCATGATCTTGCTGGTATCCTAGAGAAAGCTCCATCATACAGAAGAGCTCTTCAAAACACACAAGAGCTCTAGGCACCTCTGGGGCTGCCAGGTAGCGATTTTTATCAATATCTTGATCACAGAAGAAAGTAAAACCACCGTTCTGACTCCACAGGAACACACTACTCAGGCTGTACTATGCCAGAGTACTGAAGCAAGTGGGTATGAAAACAAAACAAAACACTGCCTTCCCCCAAGAGACTCTGCTCTTGTAAGGAATGTATGGAACAAAGCCAGTGCAAACAACTGTAGTGGATCATGACCAAGGTCACATTTGAAAGGAAAAGGGGAGGAAAGACAAGGGAGTCCAAGTCATTTAGGTGCTTCTCCAAATTCTACCTACCACAAACGCACGAGCGAGCGCACACTCAAGCATAGCACTTTTTCATTTTCAAGTCTGCACTACAGAAACACTGCTTGACATCCACCCACCCACCCACCCACCCACAAATGACTTGATATAATTACGCATTCTGCCTAGACAGTCCTATTTTGGGAGACGCTACATTCAGGTATTAAAGGTTACCACAGCATGCAAATTGAGGAAGCCTGGATTAAAACAACTGCTTCCGCTCTTCCTTACAGAAGCAGCTGTGCAATAGCTGTGCCATGAGACATTTTAAACATCAGAAAATTAAAGAGGAATATTGTTACCTCGCCTTCTCCCATATGTCCTTGCTGCATGTCAAATGAGAAGAAAAACAACCTTTCAAACATTGTTAAAATTATATTGTTTCATCTCCTTCATGCTAGCTCAGCGGTTCTCCACCCTTAGTGTACTGCAGACTAAGAAACCTTCCATCCATAACCACATATTTTGCTACTGGTGTGCAAAAAAGAGGTCTAATTTTCAATACCCTGTCTTTAGCTGCTTTGTGCTCACTAGTGCACCCTGTGGATCTGCAACTTTATTAGTAATGACTGTTTCTGTTGTGTTGCTAAAACACTGCATCGTTTGACTCTGATTCTATCATCCTGTATTCTTCCTAAATATCATGCAATTTTGTTTCAGTGTACCAACTGTATATAAGAAAATCTGAGAAGATTAGAAACCATGAAGCTAAAGAAAATAAAGTTAATGTCTAGGAGTCTACAGTGCCCAATTTAGCCCTCCATCTAGTAAGTAGTTTTGTAAGCACATTATTCATTGGGCTAAACCATTAAAGAACTCTGTAGATTGGGAATTATACATTAAAACAGGTTGCTTTCTATCTATATACCTCTGGGACTCCCTCTAGTTTACTATTTCTCAGTTCTGACTGGCCATGGAGAATAAATTGTTCCAATGCTTTGCCCCTGACTAATGGCATACACTCAAAGATTATGCCAATTAAGGGAAGAAGAAGAAAAACCCAGCTAGGCTGTGGCCTTGAATTAAAAAGCTTTCAAGCATCAGCACACACTTCATGCACAAAGCAACAGCCAACAATAGTTCTCTTTTACCTAAGAAACCCACTAAAAGGATTTTTCCAATTTCCAGAACAAGAGATGGCTCCCAAGCACACAGTTGGCACTTCATATTGCATTGTCCTCAACACTGATAAGAGCCACCTAACAAGGCTCACAATCCATCATTTAAGAATCATGAATTACCCCTAAGAGGTAGGGGTGTGTGTGTGTGTGTGTGTGTGTGTGTGTGTGTGTGTGTGTGTAGAGAGAGAATGTCTCCATAATGTTCTTCTTCCATAAATTCTACATTTTTCATTTAAAATACTTTTTTCTTTAAAAAAATGCCCTGCCCTTGTTTGCAACATCTCCAGCCCCAACATATTCACCTATCCATCTCCTCACATAACACAAGCTTCTGGCAGCAGTTCTCCCAGCTTTCTATATCACTTCACACGGGCCCTTTCACTCCCTTTAGACAAACTTAAGAATGCCCCCTATCACAGTCTCGATCAGGTAAAACCAGCAGCATGCTCAAAGTTAGAGAGACTTTTTGCCCAAGAGTTTAAATCTCAGGTTCTACATATTATAAATGAGGGTCTTGACAATAATTCCTGCTTTGTATCAAGTGTTTCATTGTTTATGAATGTAGAAAGGCCTAGGGGTGCTTCTGTAATTCCCAAAGTAAAATTCCGTAGCTACACCACACGGCCTTGTGTGTGCTGACAGAGCCTCAAGTGTTTCTTGAGTTCCCTGACTAAAATGCTATAAAATACTGCTAGTGGTCTATAACTAGCACTCAAAACCAAATATACACAACATTCCTTGTTCTGTACACTGATGAGCTGGTCAACATAGCTACAATTCCTACTGAGGCCCATAAGAGTAATGTTAGATTGGCAGACTTGCTGTTCTGTCGCTTGTGTGTCACTGCAAGTCTGCTTTTGAGATAAACAGTATCAAGAAAGACACAAATTTATGACAGATTTTCCTGTTGTAAATTATCAAGCTGACTGATTTCTCTGGGTTTCAACCAAACCCTGCAAGTTCAACAATTGTACTAAACATACTCTGAACTATTTCTCTACTCATTAAAATATATGATGGCATTTATGTCATCCACATTTATATGATCTATTCTAGGCCATGCTCCTAGGGATGTTTCAAAGCATTCCTGGGTCTTGGGGTGGGGGATGAGCTCTGAAATATTTCAAAAGTTTTAAGTGCTTCTATTTCAAATACAGATCGAAGGTTCAACTGCTTGCTGGGTTAGAATCAAAAGCAATGTTGTCCCACTGGTACTCTTCACAAGATGCTCAAAAAGACTGACAATTAGGAGAATACCCATCACATTTATTGAAACATTTTTCAGTACTTTGGCTATTTACATGAGAGAAGTATGTTGTGTCATTTGCCAAAGAAATGGTCTAAAAATAAGGAAGGTTTGATTCTATATTCTTTGGAGAAAGAAGTCCCATCAAGATTTTATAATGCCATTTTGCATAGCTGCTTCTGTTGATTTAAACTAGCTTTCATTCTCAAATGTGTCTCAATCCTATTTTAAAACTGTATGATTGGCTCACAACTGGGAAAATAAAGTTTGCAACTTTTTGGAGTCCCCACCCCCACCCCTGCCACTGAGCATCCCTACATTCGGGATAACAGCAGCTTTATGACAGCTTGCAGAAGCAAGAAGTAATACGGTCCTTGTTTCTCGAGCTTAGAATCTAAGAATCTGAACACAGAAAGGAGATGGGGGGAATAACAGGGTTTGACCAACAACTAAGGGTGGGAAAGGTTGGTTGGGCAAAGTTTTGGTAGCGGACAGCACAAGAAGATATGATGTTATGCTTATTATTTTTTAAAGGGCTCGCAAGAGAAATAGGTTTTGAGGAGGAGAAAGAAGAGGCTGTACCAGGTAGCTAGAGCTCAGTACTCTGAGCACTTTCTACATTGTGTAGTACTGCACCCACTTATTTATTTAGCACATTTTTATACCACCCCATACAATCTAAAAACAACCATTAAAACATTAACATGATTAAAACAATTTAAAGCACAAATAAAAACTCTAAAACCTGAAGCTTTAAAATTAGAAACTAAAAGCCTGGCTTAAAAAACATTCAGAGAAGCAGAGACTCTAATTTCATTATGAAGTGCATTCCAGACTTCTGGGGCAACTCTAGAAAAGGCCTGTATCCGAGTTGCCACCAGCCGAGCCGGTGACAACTGCAACAAGACCTCCCCAGCTGTTCTTAATAGGTGCGGGGTTGATGAAGAAGGCATTATCTTAAATACCTTGGGCCCAAGCCATTCAGGGCTTTATAGGTAGTAACCAGCACTTTGTATTTCGCCTGGAAACTTACTGGCAGCTAGTGTAGCTCTTTCAAAATGGGTGTAATGTGATCCCTTTGGGCAACCATGGAGACCAACTTGGCTGCTGCATTCTGTACTAGCTGCAGTTTCTGAACTACATACAAAGGCTACCCAACATAGAGTGCATTGCAGTAGTCAAGTCTGGATGTTACCAGCATATGAACCACTGTTTTAAGGTTGTTTATCTCCAGAAATTGATGTAACTGGCATATGAGCTGAAGCTGATAGAAAGCACTCTTGGCCACTGCCAACCTGAGAGGAGAGGTTTGGGTCCTAGAGTACTCCCAGACTCTGTACCTGCTCTTTCCATGGAATGCAACCCCATCCAGAACAGGCAGATCTAAACCACTTCCTAAGTCTCAACCTCCCACAATGAGTACCTCTGTCTTCTTTGTATTTAGCCTCAGTTTGTTGTCCCTTATCCAGCGCATTGCCACCTCCAGGCAGGAATTTAGAGAAGTAAGGCCATTTCCAGATGAAGCTGACATGGAGAAATAGATTTGGGTGTCATCAGCATATTGATAACACCCTGCACCAAATCCCTGATGATCTCTCCCAGAGGTTTCATGTTAAAAAGCATTGGAGATAAATTGAGCCCTGGTGGACCCCATACAATAACTCTCATTTTGAAAAGTGATAATCTCCAAGCACTTTCTGGGAACCTAACTGAGAGGTAGGAGTGGAACCACTGCAAAGCAGCACCTCCAAATCCCAACCCCTTCAAACACTCCAGAAAGATACCATGTCGATGGTATCAAAAACTACCGAGAGATTCAAAGGATCAACAGAGTCATACTCCTCTTGTCAATTGCTAATTGGAGATCATCCAACAGATTGACCAAGGCTGTCTCAACCCCACAGCCTGCCCGAAAGCCAATTTGAAATGGGTCCAGATAATCTGGACCCATTTATGCCTTTGATTCACTCTACACTTTTTATAGAAATCATGTTTGCCATGATTGTCCCTGTGTTACATCAACATTTCCCGCAGCAAACACAAAGTGTGAATGACTTCACTTTATCATTAAAAACCTCCACATTTTATCATTAGAAGCCTGCTGGAGAAGAGGATTCCATCTCTCCCAGGGTGTGAGACTGGGGTGTTTGCCTCTTCTCTTCTGCCCTCCCTGGTTGCCATCTGCCTCCCCCAGGACTGCTTGTGGAGAGGCTTTGCAGTGGGCAGTTTTTTCCTGGTTCCACCTGCTGAGCTTACTGCTCAGCCTATATAGGAAGACTGCCAGTGGCGGCGGGCCCGCCACCAAAGGGGTGACACCAAAGGGGGTTGCCCCTTTGGGGGAGAAACGAGGGTGAGGGCTGGACACTTTGTCCAACCATTTGTATAGAGGGAGGCTTCTGTTTAATCAGTTTTAGGTTGTGCTGAGGTTGGGTTGAAGTTGTAATGTGTGTGGGTTTGTCTGGAGATGGGGAGCCAGGGAGTGCCTTCGTTGAAGGTGGGGCAGCTATTCCTGTGGTGGTGGGGAATAGAAGAAGAAACGCTGGCAGGTCAGCAGGCTGTTCCGGGGGAAGGGTGGTCAGAAATCTAATAGCTGCCCCCCTTTCCGGCTCTCCTGCCAGCTCTTTGATCTCGGGAAGCACTGCCAACATCCCACATAACCTTACCTTGCTTCTCTGCAATGCCAGGTCGGTCCAAAATAAATCAGAACTCATGCATGATTTGATCATGGATGAAGGGGCCGACCTGATGTGTACTACTGAGACTTGGTTGGGGGAGGCTAGTGGTCCAGTTTGGTCCCAGCTTCTCCCGCCAGGATATTCTGTAGAGGAGCAGGTGAGGGGACGTGGGCGGGGAGGTGGAGTGGCTGTGGTCTATAAGGATAACATCTCCCTTACCAGGGTCCCTGTTAGGGTATCGGACCATATTGAATGTGTGTACTTGAGTTTGGGGACCAGGGATAGATTGGGACTTCTGTTGCTGTACCGATCGCCCCGCTGCCCAACGGAATCCCTTACTGAGCTCACGGACTGGGTCGCGGAACTTGCGTTGGAGTCTCCCAGACTTTTGGTGCTGGGGGACTTCAATGTTCATTTTGGGACCAATTTGTCCGGGGCAGCTCAGGAGTTCATAGCGGCCATGACGACTATGGGCCTATCCCAAGCGGTCTCTGGATCGACGCATATTGCAGGTTGCACGCTTGATTTGGTATTTTATTCTCATCAGGGTGGTGCTCCGTGGGTGGGGACTCCTACGATCTCCCCGTTGTCATGGACAGACCACCATCTGGTTAAGGTTGGACTTACAACCACCTCCCACCTCTGCAGGGGCGAGGGGCCTATTAGAATGGTCCGCCCAAAGAGGTTACTGGATCCGGTAGGATTCCAAGAAGCCTTGGAGGGATTTAATGTTGGCTCTGCAGGTGATCCTGTTGATGCCCTGGTTGAAAACTGGAACAACTTGCTCACCAGGGCAGTAGACACGATTGCTCCTAAGCATCCCCTCCGACCTGCTTCAAAATTGGCCCCTTGGTATACGGAAGATCTACGGGGGCTGAAGCGGCAAGGTAGGTGACTGGAGCGCAAGTGGGGAAAAACTCAACTCGAATCCGACAGATTACGACATGGAGCACATTTAAAGATCTATGCTCAGGCGATACGTGCGGCAAAGAAGCGGTTCTTTTCTGCCCATATTGCCTCTGCGAGTTCACGTCCAGCGGAGTTGTTCAGGGTTGTCAGGGGACTAGTATCTGCTCCCTCTCCCTTGAACCAGAATTTGGAGGCATCAGTTACCCGCTGTGGTGTGTTTAATGAATTTTTCGCAGACAAAATCTCTCGGATTCAGGCCGACCTAGATGGAGACTCCACAATTAATCTGATGTCTGAACTGGAGGTGTCCGACAACTCCTCTTATACGATTCGGTTGGATCAGTTTCAGTTTGTGACTCCTGAGGATGTGGACAAGCTGCTTGGAGCGGTGAGGCCTACCACTTGTCCTCTTGATCCTTGTCCAACATGGCTTGTTCTATCTAGCATGGAGGCTGTTGTAGGCGGCCTGGTAGAAATCATAAATGCTTCTCTGAGGGAGGGCAGGATGCCTCCTTGTCTTAAGGAGGCAATTATTACACCCCTTCTAAAGAAGCCTGCGTTAGATCCCTCAGAGTTGAGCAATTATAGGCCAGTTTCCAATCTCCCATGGCTGGGCAAAGTAATTGAGAGGGTGGTGGCCTCTCAGCTCCAGGCGGTCTTGGAGGAAACTGATTATCTAGACCCATTTCAAACTGGTTTTCGGGCGGGCTATGGGGTGGAGACTGCCTTGGTCGGCCTGATGGATGATCTCCAATTGGCAATGGACAGAGGAAGTGTGACTCTGTTGGTCCTCTTGGATCTCTCGGCGGCTTTCGATACTATCGACCACAGTATCCTTCTGGAACGTCTGAGGGGGTTGGGGGTGGGAGGCACTGTTTTACAGTGGTTCCGCTCCTACCTCTCAGACAGATTCCAGATGGTGTCGATTGGAGATTGTTGCTCTTCAAAATCTGAGCTTAGGTATGGTGTTCCTCAGGGCTCCATACTCTCTCCAATGCTTTTTAACATCTACATGAAACCGCTGGGAGAGATCATCAGGGGATTTGGAGCTGGGTGTTACCAGTATGATGATGACACCCAGATCTACTTCTCCATGTCAACTTCTTCAGGAGTTGGCATATCCTCCCTAAATGCCTGCCTGGAAGCAGTAATGGGCTGGATGAGGGAGAATAAACTGAAGCTGAATCCAGATAAGACGGAGGTACTTATTGTGCGGGGTCAGAACTCTAGAGACGATTTTGATCTGCCTGTTCTAGATGGGGTCACACTTCCCCAAAAGGAACAGGTTCGCAGTGTGGGAGTACTTCTGGATCAACGTCTCTCCTTGGTTTTTCAGGTTGAGGCGGTGGCCAGGAGTGCCTTCTATCAGCTTCGGCTGATACGCCAGCTGGCCCGTTTCTCGAGATCAGTGACCTCAAAACAGTGGTACATTTGTTGGTAACCTCCAGACTGGACTTCTGTAATGCGCTCTACGTGGGGCTGCCTTTGTACGTAGTCCGGAAACTTCAGTTGGTCCAGAATGCGGCAGCCAGGTTGGTCTCTGGGTCATCTTAGAGAGACCACATTACTCCTTTGTTGATGGAGTTACACTGGCTGCCAGTAGGTTTCCGGGCAAAATACAAAGTGCTAGTTATTACTTATAAAGCCCTAAACGGCTTAGGCCCCGGGTATCTAAGAGAGCGTCTTCTTCGCTATGAGCCCCACCGGCCGCTGAGGTCACTTGAGGAGGTCCGTCTCCAGTTGCCACCAACTCGTTTGGTGGCTACACAGAGACGGGCCTTTTCGGCTGCTGCCCCGAGATTGTGGAATGCACTCCCTGCTGAGATACGATCCTCCCCATCTCTGGCAATTTTCAGAAAACACCTGAAAACACATCTCTTCAGCCAGGCTTTCTCAGCTTTTTAAAATTTGTTTTTAAATTGTTTTGATTGTTTAATTGTAGTTTTATGATGTTTTTAATTGTTAATCATTGTTATGTTTTATAATTTTTATTTTAATTATTAACTGATTTTAAGGTGTTTTAATGTAAACCGCTCTGAGCCTTTTGGAAGGGCGGTATAAAAGTTTTAATAATAATAATAATAAATAATAAAAATACTATGCATTTGTGCCAAAGAGCCTCGACAGGACCATACCTACTGAGACATGCAGAGCACATGCTTTGCAGAAGGAAGTTCCCAGGCTCAATCCCTGGCATGCCCAGTTAAAGGAATTCCAGGTAGCAGGGATGGTCTCCTCTGCTTGAGACCTCAGACAGCTGGTATTGTTGGAACAACAAATACTGAGCTAGACTGACCAATGGTCTGACTCAGTCAGGAAACTTCATATGTTCACTAGCAGTTAAGGGCATGTGCTATCATTCACAATTTTTGTTTTTACTGCAGAAAACACTCATATAACTACAACAAAACTGATCCTTGCATAAAATGTGGAACTGTCTGTGAATGTAAGTATCCTGGAGGCTTGATAATTGAACTGGCAAAAGCAGCTATACAAGCACTGAGCAGAATTCAGTCTGTCTAGAATTGACAGGTTGCCGCCACCCGCACCCCTGGCACATTTACTAATTTCTGAGTTTCCAGAAACTAAACATGTACAATACATAGTTTTCCTTGTTTGGTGCACTGACAAGCTCATCAGCTAGTGCACACTAAGGTGACAACACATTTTTTTAAACACATTTTATATCCTGCTCTTCCTCCAAGGAGCCCAGAGCAGTGTACTACTTACTTAAGTTTCTCCTCACAACAACCCTGTGAAGTAGATTAGGCAGAGAGAGAAGTGACTGGCCCAGAGTCACCCAGCAAGGAACATGGCTGAATGGGGATTTGAACTCGGGTCTCTGCGGTCCTAGTCCAGCACTCTAACCACTACACCATGTTGACTGTGCTATACATTTGTTTTTAACACAAAAATTCCTACACAGCAAAGATTGTGTAATTTATTGCTTCCATAAATTCTGTAAACAAACATTTGTCAGATTTACTAGAATGCAAGAAAATAAGAATGGTCTCACTGGATCAGAGCAGAGGATCATTGAGACCAGCACTCTGGTCTCAATGATCATGGGGCCATTCACACAACTGGGTGGGCAGTGGGGATGGGCGAGGGCAGGGGGAGGCTGCTCAAAAATTCAACTTCCCCCCAGATGATCCTCACTATGCCACACAGCGCAGAGCTCTGGAGGCTGGGACAACACGTCCTGGCCTCCGAATATCCCACAATGTACTGTGCCACAAGCACAATGCATTGCTGGGATCCCCTGTCAGACAGGCGCTTTAAGCGCCCATCTCTGTGTTTTCTGTGTGCCCAATCCCAGCAGCTGGGTTAAGGGAGCTCTTGCTTGGGAGCGGGGTTAGGCTGGGCGAGAGTGCTGGAATCCACATGTATCCCAGTGCTCCTATCCCAGTGGGCTAGGCTTCTCATGAAAACAGCCTCCATTTCTAACAGTGATTATTCAGATGCCCTTGAGAAATTCAGAAGCAGGGCATGATGAAGACAGTTCCTTTGTCAAGCAGATATATACTGCTTGACAAAGGTTTCATGTACTGTTAACAGTCAATGATGAATCTAATCCCAATGGATTTGCCCAATCCTTTTTTTAAAAAGTCATCTGAACTAAGGGTCATCATCACATGACGGGACAATGAATTCAACAAACTGGAGCATTTGCTTTTAAACACAAACAAACCTTTCTGTTTTCCCTGAACCTATTCGGGATTAATTCAACTGGACAACGATGTTCTAACAGATGGTGTAGAACAGTGGGTAAGAGACTACGCTACAAATCAAGAAGTCTCTGAATCTAATCCCATCTCTGTCATTAAAATACCCTAGGCAAACCACAATCTCCGCTCCAGCCCATCCTCTACTGGAATATGGTAATACTGACCTATTCTATAGGGTTGTTTTATTTATTAAAACACTGACATTACACCTCTTGAACTAGGAAGATCTAGAAGGAGATCACAAATTTTAAAACTTTTGTTTCTTTTGAAATGTATACCACAATAAACAAACAGCAAAACAGAAACAAGAAGAGTAACACATTAACTAAGGGCCACAACAGACAAGATTTTGACCTCATTATTGATATCACATGCAGGGGTCCCCAATCTGTATTAGGACCGCACAAGGGAGTAGAATTAAAGGCTGTGGCTCCAGTCTCTACTGTCACAGTAAGTACATGCTAAGCAGCGGGACAGCAAAAGACATCCCCTCAAATTCAGAAGGTCCCAAAGGCCCTCTGGAGGACAACCACCTTCACATGTCATCTAAACAAAGAGGAAAAGGACTGCATTTCTATATGTAGGATGCCACTATTGAAATCCTGGATAACCCTTCAATATTTTCAATATTTCAATATTTCAATATCCTATCCTGGATAACCCTTCAATATTTTCTAAAATTGGCATGTGTTCCCTGCAAAAGAATCTACTGAACAGCTACTGAACTGGCATTTTCAGTGAGAATCTACTGTAAAATAAATAAATCCTATTTTAGACATGCTGTACAAGATTGTCACCTAATCACAAATCAGGCCAACATCAAGCACATGAAGTATTGAGGAATAACAACTGAATTTCTCTCTCAGCTCTTTACTGAAGTCTATTTGGAAAGTAGTTGTTGGTGAAGCTAGAGAAAACAACAGGCAATGGGGGGATTTGTAAGTATTACAGTTTTGTTCCCCACCCCCCACAACCTCTCTTTTCTTGCCAATCTATGATTTGTGCTCATATAAAAAACAATGTGCTTGAACACATACATGCACCACAATTTAGTTTAACCTATTGCAGCACTTAATGGCAGGTAAAGTTCGGATCCCTTGAACTCACGTTTAAGTTTGCTTATTGCATAAACACTATGACAAATACTCATAGAAAATTTTCTGCATTTTTACTGTATTTCTACCAGAGAGAAAAATATGTCTAGATCCTTTCTGCACCAACACACAGACACACACTGTTGAATACAGTACACTATGACCCTACTAGGAATGACTTTCATTCTGAATGCATGTTTTATGTGCTATGCTACAGCATCATGGGAAACAATGAAAAATATGGAGGTAGTTATTGATGTGTATGAGAAACACAAACCAGTTGGAGGAGTTGCATTTTAAAATAGTTATGAGGCTTAAGGTATTCTATTAAACACAAAATGAATTTTTTTTTAAAACCCACAAGGATAGCAGACATGGCAAATACAATCTGTTAGCAACAACATTTTTATAATCACTAGGTAGCAGTTTTGTGATTAATGAACTGTACTCACTAAAGTAAAAGGGTAGTATTCAGGATGGCTATAAAAAGGTACTTAAATTTCAGGGGGGCAGCAGGATAAGGCTTATATACAGACAAGCACTGGTTTGTGTGCTACTCATGATATCATATACTTGTTTTAGACCAGATATTATGAAATAATGGATGTTTAAAGTGGCTGATTCTCAATTTTATCTGGTCATAATGCAAGAAGAAAAGCCACTTTCACTAGGGTTTTTATTTATTTTTATTTTTATTTATTTTTTAATTGGAAGGACAGGAGACTTAAGAGATTTAGTTGAACAGCAGAGTGAGCAGAGGAAAACACGTTCTAGAAGTAACATTTTCCTCTTTGGGCTGGTATTTAACATCCAGGATTAAGCATGTGTACATAAACTGCCCTGAGCTACCCTGTGACAGTGAAGGGTAGAAATAATATAAATGAAAAAGAGATCATAATGTACTATCAATAATGCATGGGATAATTTTAATTTAACTGGACATTTCTTTTGGCATACTTTGTTCTATCCCAAGCCCTTGAGCAACGGTAGGGTAGAAACTGAACTGAATAAAATCTGTTGCATGGCAGAAGTTACAAAATCCAGCTAATTACAATAAAGAGGTTACATATTGTTTATGAAGAAATACAGCTACACCATTATGGAAGAAAATACCTAGAGCTAATGCAATTACCTGTATGGGATACATGTCAATACTTCTAAGGGCACCCAATGTCACAAACCCCCAACATAGAATTTGTACAATTTCTCTGCTAAACAGCAGTCAGCCTGCAAGTGATACCATGGTTTTGTATATACTACCTGCAAACACAAGTACTTTGTATGTTCTTGCTCTTGTTTACTTGGGCAGTGACATGACTCTGGGTCCACCCCATCTACTCTGGACAAGACCTCAGATAAGGAAGGTAATAGGATACCAGACTATGAATAACAGCACAGTGCAGAGCACCCAACGCAAGCATCCCTAAGTGAAACAGAGCCACCACAGCTGCAACGGAGCCTGAGATTAAAGCAGCAAGCAAAATGCTTTTAAACTATCTGGAGCCTTTCTCTGGAAGCAGAGTTACTTTCCTCCAAACCAGAGTTGCACTAATAAAAACCTGGACTCTCCTCCAGGTCCTTGTTGGAGCAACAGCTCATGTGGAGCTCTTACTTGATCTGCTGCCTTAAGCCCATCCTTTGGTTCCCAGCCCTGACTGGTTTGACCTCAGCCTGCCTGTCTTTGCCTTGTATCAGTACTCGTCGTTCTTCAGTTGATCTCAGTGTGCCTGCTTCTGTCTTTTCTTCTGTCTGCCTGGCTTCCACAGTGCCATCTAGTCTAATCAACACCACTGCCTTTTGGTGAGTGCTGATACAATCAGAACAGGCAGAGCCCCATGAAAAGTTCATACAATTGTTGCAGTTTACAACTGTGTGAACTTTGAGGATTCACACAAGTTTGAGGATTAAGATATTACGAATATCTTCCCCAGGGAATAGCTGCACATCTCACTAATTAAATGAGTCTTCTATAGTATGTGGCTCTTCTCATAGATGAGACTGCACATTCATAAACTCACAAGGAAGCAAGTGACATAAGATGGTTTAGATAAAAGACATTAAGTATACACAGTACGATGAATACAGCTAATAAACCATATAGTGCAGGGTTTCTTAACCTTGGCCCCCCAGATGTTGTTTGTTGTTGGACTACAACTCCCAGAATCCCCAGCCACAAAGGCCATGTCTAGGGAATCTGGGAGTTGTAGTCCAACAACATCTGGGGGCCCAAGGTTAAGAAACCCTGATATAGTGCACAAGACGATCCTATCTTATCCAAATAATATAGTTATGAACTGTAACTAGTAATTATCTAGTTTAGCCCTAATTCTTGCCTAGTTGGGATGTCAACCATTGAAAACATCTGGGCTTAGAAGGGGAAGGCATACCTTAGTAGCAGAACACGGACATTTCATGCATAAGGTTCCAGGTTTAATCCTTGGCATCTCCAGTTAAAGGCAGCAGAGATGAGACCATAGAAATCTGCTGCTTGTCAAGCATAAGCAATACTAGATGGATCAATGGTCTTACTCAGCCAGATTCATATGTTCCTGCTGTTTCCAAATATGATAACATCTCCCTAAAGAACAGGACTTTTGTCCAACACTCTTCATATCACCCTGATCAGAGAGACTCTTCATATAATCCAATCTCAGTGATAAAAGGATAACTAATTTCATATTGGTTTAATTAAAAAAAAATTAAAACTGACATTAAAAAATTAAAATTGACTAAAGATCTTTTTAATTCATCCAAGAATTGACAACAGGTCTTATGTCATGACAGAAAAAGTTGAGAGCATACAATGATCTTCTCATACACGATATATGACATCCAGACTAATGTTGCACATGCTGAAAAAACATTCTATGAAAGCAGCGGGGAAGGCGCTGATCTTTGCTGATCTCCCTTTCCCTCTGTAGAGCACTCTGCCTCCCAAATATCTGATTAATCAAGTGCATTCATAAGAACTATGAGGATGCACTGGGAGCCCTTGTGCAACTCCTCCAGTCTCCCTGCATGCACGCTTTACACAAGAGCCATTCAAGTTTGGAGCGCTCCCCATGCTTCAGAAGTGCTCTGTAAGATCAGAAACTTGTCACTGAGGGTTAGCGCCATGTTTCCAATCTTATGAAGCGTGGGCAATACTCCAACTCTAATGGCTCTTGTGCAACAGTGTGTGTAGGGTTACTGGGGGCGGGAGACATGCGAGGGCTCCCAGCGTGTCCATGCAGTTTATCCTTACACACATGCTTCATTAGTCAGGATGTCCATGTGTATTTTGTGCAGGGATTTATTTAGCTACCTGGATTTCTGTACTGAAACATTTCAACAAGTTCAAGAATGCTTAAGAAACTTATATTCTATTAATGAACCAACTATTTCGTGTGAACTTGAATATCAGAAGCATTTCGCTAAGGAAGGATGGCCTACATTCACATAATGCAATGGTTGCAACCTAGGGGAAATGATGCTTTTGTTTTACTTCATTTACTTTATCATATACACAGAAATGCTAGAGCCTGGCCCATGGACTGGTAGCAAAGTATTTATGATATTTCAACAACAGCTAGAAAGATATGACTGGGCATTAGAGCTAAAGTTGAAACAGACTTTCCATGCCTCACTGAGTAATAATATTTTGTGTAGAACTTTTGAGTGTTCAAAAGTACTCCACAAACACAATCTTCTTGTAATTTTTATGACAACTCTGTAATGTATTGCAGATGAGGGTCTGTGGTGGAGAGAGGTAGCTTGTGTAAAATCACCAAGTCAGTTCATGGCAAAGGCAGGATTTGAACTGAGCACTTATGTAGCTCAGTCTCTTAAACGCTACACCACCTCAGTTCCCATGAAGAATACCTAAAAAAAGTAGCCAGTACTCCAGCACAGAGCAAGCAAAACCTTGCCCTTGATAAAGGATTTGGAGTGTTCTCACTTTAACCATCCATAGTCTGGAAGAGGGCGAGAGATTTACAAGCACATAGCTGCCACTGAATAAATTTTTACTATTCTCATTCCCATCTAATGAAAGGATAGACAACAAAAGTAATTATTTTGGGGAGAAAAATAATTTTAATTTTAATTATTAATTTTAATAATTTAATTTTAATTCAAATTATTTTAAAAATTTTTTTTTGTGTGAAAAATAGAGACAAAGCATCCCCTAATCACTGGAGTAATAAACAAGGTGTCTGAAGGCTGTGTGACAATTATGGGAATAAGTGTGCATTTGTTCAGCATTTGGACACACATGACATCTTTCCCATAATGTCTGAAGAATCCTAATATGTAGTCAAATAAGAGAATCACCCTCAAACTCTGAGAAATTAATATATTATTAATGAATGAATAATATTCATCAGTCCTCCTGACACAAGCGGAGCCACAGGAGCGTCAACCAGAAGTACTGCTAATAGAAACATAATATCGTTAGGCAGGTTATAAAGCTTTTTTGGGAAAGCCAGAACAGGTATGGAAGCAACTGGTGTACCCCATTCAGCCAGCATGACACCCTTAAACAGAGCAGGAAAAGGAACAGTAGCAGCAGCCACTGCAGTTGATGGAAATACCTCCTGATCCAGGCCTGACACAGTGGCAGTACCAGTTTCCTGAGCCACATCCTTAATAGCCATTTTGGCTTTGGCCAATCACTCTTCAATTTCAGCTGTAGTGAGCAAGCATGTAGAATTAGGCCTTTCAGCAGGGGCCTGTTCATCGGACAATCCCCCCAACCCTTCTCAGACTCTGATAACTGAGTTTCTGGAGACAGGGGCACTGAATCAGCCTGCTGGCTTCTAAGTGGTACTGGTCGGCAAAGAAGTGCAGGTACAGGCTGCTGTCCTATAGGTGGAGCTGGCTGGCTAGGGAGTCCAGGCCCAGAAATTACAGGTCCAGGCACCTAGGAACAATAGGTGCAGGAACACAAACATTTGCGCGCTTAGGAACTCTGGGGCCCTCGGATGAGTATGGTGAAGTGGAAAGTGTCACCCCTCTTTAGCATGACAGCCTCTTCCATTTTGACAAGAATTTTCCCCTTTTCCCCGTGGAATAGCCTGTCTGGCGGGGCAAGAGTCTGGGGATGAAGAAAAAGGACGGCCAAGACATCTAAGTAGCACAGGAGCAGGTAGCTGTGACCCAGGTGCAGAGGGCCCAGGGGTAGCAGGAATGGTAGGGAGAGAAGAAGGATCAGGCAAGGCAGGAGGGACAGGGGGGCAACGAGGGGAGAAACAATGGCAAGGCACTGTTTTGCAATGAACTCTTCCAGTCACTTAGAAATATTGGGTGGAAGCACAGATGGCACGACAAGGCAGGAGCAGTACTCACACCCCCTGTCCCAAGGTGGCAGTAGAATTGGGCCATGCGGGGGTCTTGTGCTGAAATCAGCATGACCAACCGAGGGTGGTCATGTGGCAAAATTGGACCCTGAGGGCGGTCATGCTGTGAAATGGCCCATCCATGCTCCGCATTTCTGACTGGCGCCACGGTTACTCTCAAAGCAAGGGCTAGACCCCTGATGGGTATCAGCTCCCAAAATGGCAGCTGCAACACAACCAACAGGCAAAATTGCAGATCGAGCCATATTCAAAATGGCCGACAGAGCTTCAGCAGGAGCTTTTGGTGGGAATCAGGAAGGCTGCTGCTTGCAAACTGCTCAACTTTGCAGCCTCTTGCTCAGGGGAGACCCCCACCCAAGGCGCTTTTAGACTTCCTTTTCTTTTTAGCCTCCTCTGCCTCTTTCAGACATTTGGTTGTTCTTGCCGTGTGTGTGTGTGCACGCGCACGCAGCTTGCCAGAAAAACAGCGGTAACAATTATGTGGTTAGAAGCCCCAGCCCCTTTGGTCAGTGTGCCAGGTGCGCAATCAAGCTGAGGAGAAACCAAACAGGGTCTCTTGGGGACTGAGGAGATCACCCTCTTGGTATCTCTGCCCCTTGATTCTGGAAAAGGTCCCTCAGAAAGGGAACCTTTCAGCATGTCGCCTAAGTGGCAGGCCTGCCAGATTGTGATCAACAGAGCCAATTTCCAAGAAAATAAAAGATAAAACACAATTTTTTACCTCACCAAATCATAAATTAAAAATCACTTTAGTAAATTCCAATTAGAATAATAAAGGAAAGAACTAGCCTCATTTAGCCTGAAAATAGCAAGCAGAGCAAGAGCTCAAACCAAGAGCTGTCTAATGGAGCAATACAGGACCAGAACTGGAAATTAAGTGACAGCTACCTAACCTATCTACTAGCTTGCTTGATATTTGATTGGTCCTGTCTTAGAGTATGCAAAGGATGAAAAACCATTACGGTGAGGATGACCACCCTATACCATGGGGAAACTAATACATTATTAATGAGCTGCATGTATGACTCTAAAGCAGGCCTGCTCAACTTAGGCCCCCCAGCTGTTTTTGAACTACAACTCCCATAATCCCCAGTCACAGTGGCCAATAGACTGGGATTATGGGAATTGTAGGCCAACATCTGCAGGAGGGCCGAAGTTGAGCAGCCCTGCTCTAAAGTCAGATATGGAGTGTTGAGAAAGTTTGAAATATTCATTCACTAATTTTTGCGTTTCTAGTTTTCATGTTCTTCCACTCACATGAAGATTGCTGCAGGGCAATGCTGACAGAGATGCTATATTGCTCAACATCCAGATTAACAAACCATTGCTAAAAGTCACCAGTAATACTGCGGTCAAAACAGATGGCAGACAGAGCTGCCACTAGGATTCGTTGCAGAGCTTGGTTTCAGTTCTTGACCTCAGTTCTCTTCACACTTTATACACTTCTTGGCAAATCTGACTTCTTTTAGTGTGCACTATCATTGCTACATTGATTATATCATTCCTGCTTCGCTCCCCCTTTCTTACTAATATTCCCAGTTACCTTGCAGCTGTATAGACATCAGATCACCATTTCAAACTCAATACATAAAAGATTATCTTTAACATGCTTCTCCGTAAACCTTCACTTTCAGCTTCTCTTTCAGTTGGCAATACCACTCTACAAACTTCTCTGCAAGTTAAGAACTTTGGTTCAATCCTCTCTCTTTTTCAGTTCACATTCATGCTCTGGCTAAGGTTTATTGGTTTTCTCCCTATAATCTACTGATTCTTACCTACAGATTCTTTTAAAATTCTTACTCAGATTCGCTCTTATGTTGACTACTGCAATATTTTATGTATATCTTTCCATCATACACCTATTACTTAGGTTTTCAACCCTTCTACTTAATTCCCCTCCCCTCTCATGCTTTAATCATGTTACCTCTATGCATTTCCCTTCACTGGCTTCCCCTAGTGTTTATAGAAATTTTTAAAGGTTACGCTTATGTCTCATCATGCTCTTGCTCCTTATCTTCTCCGCTTTCTCTCTAGCTATCTCCTCACTCTCTCCAAACACTTACCTCATTAAACCCTGGTGCAATATCTCATAGTTCCTTATGCATGGAACTCACTCCCATCAGACTTTAAGTTTGCCTTCCCTGTCCCACTTTATTAAAATGTGACTGTCTTTTTTGCTTTTTCCTCTTGATGTTCCAGTTCTTTGATTCTTCTTACTTCTACATCATCATATGCCAGGGTTTGACAAATCGCAGGCACCAGGGAACCATGGTGCCTAAAAATTTAACTGTAGTGCCTGGACTTGGATATTCCCAGAATAGAATTCAGAAACAGAGTTATTTAATAAAAATCTTTATTTGCCCTGGACAACATTGTTTCAGTTTTAAGTATGTTACCTATAAAGGAATAAAGAGAAGCTGATTTACCTTCACCCTCCACAATGTCGGTCAATAAGTCTGATAATTTTGGCAAGTGTCCATTTTCTGGCTTCCTTTTTTTTTTTTTTTTGACTGGCTCTTAGATCCAAAGAAAGTTTGACAAGATTTATAATATACTTCAAGTGATTTTGCTTCTTTTAGTTTCTGCTAGCTAGTGCCAAATTGTTACCCTTTCCTTTCAACTTTGCTCTCTTCATCATGTTTTTCTTTTGTGAACCTGAGAAGCAGGAACCAGGCCCAGTGAGATTTAGGGACCTTATAAGAGCCAATCTGGCACTGACTCAGCCCCAAGTCTGGGCATTTTACCCAGACTTTAAGGTTTAAGGACATGAGCAGGGTTGTGTGTGCTCAGGCTGCACACTTGTAAACACTGGAAGCTCCCCGGCTAAATGGGCAAAGAGGCACATTTTAATGTAGTGATTCTCTTTATTTAGCTGGAGGAGAGTAACTGGCCTTATCGACCCCCAGAACAGTACTTCCTGTGACTGTTGCTGGTGTCTATCTTAGGTTTCTTTTAGATTGTGAGCCCTTTGGGGACAGGTAGCCATCTTATTTATTTATTATTTCTCCATGTAAACTGCTTTGGAAGCTTTTATTGAAAAGCAGTATTTTTTTGTTGTTGTTTGTTTATTTACTGAAATTTCTTATATACCACCTCCTCCAAAGACTCTAGGCAGTGAACAACAGAAATACCAACATCAATCAATTAAAAAAGAAAGCAAGAGAGGGAAAAGAGAAAATTATTGAAGGGCAAACGCCTGGCAAAAGAGGTGAGTCTTAAGAAAGGCCTTAAAAGCAGCCAGGGAGACCTCACAGGATGGGATACAACTGGCCAAGAGAGCCAATCCCAGAGATATACAGGTGCTAAGCCCATAAAGGTTTTGTAGGTGAGAACCAGCACCATGAATTGGACCCGGAAGCGAACAGTGCAGCGATCATAAGAGAGGTGTGACACTATTGAATCTATGGCCATCCATGAGGTGGCAGGCCGCTGCATTCTGGACTAGTTGCAGCTTCCGAATAGTTTTCAAAGGCAACCCTAGGTAGAGCACATTAGAGTAATCCAAACGAGAGGTAACAAAGGCATGAGTTACTGTTGTCAGGGCCTGCCGTTCGAGGAAAGGCCATAACAGGCAAACCAGCCAACGCTGGGCAAATGCACCCCTGGCCACGGCCTCCACCTGCTGTTCAAGCAGGAGTTGCGAGTGCCGGAGGACCCCCACATCACGAATTGTCTCTCTCAAGGGAAGCGCAACCCTGTCAAGAGATAAACACACACAGCAATTGGCCAGATCACAAACCAGAAAACCGAGGAAAAAACTGGGGTCCACAGAATGGAGATGAAGACATCTCGGACTGTTTTTGGATACCTGGATATACTGGTTTCTCATTCTTTCACTGCATTTTGTAATTTCATTTGGTATTTTGTCACTGTATTTTGTTACATGCTATACAGATGTGTTTGATTATTCTTACCTGTGTTGAGAGCTGGTTATTTATTATTTTCATTTTGTTTTTTTGTTCACGGGTCTTTCCTTTCCCCCCCTCCAGATCACAAACCAAACAAGAACTCGGTCTTGAAGCGATTGAACCTGAGCTTGTTTTGGCTCACCCAGGTCCTGACAGCCTCAAGGCGCTGAGGCTTGTTATTGAATCTCATGTACAATTATACGTTATATCATGTGTGATAATACATAATATTTAATGTGCAATTATACAGAGCTGGGCAGCAAGGGTGAGGGAGGATCCACCAACAAAAGATGAAAGAGAATAGTGAAAAACAGGAACTAAGGACAGGCATCAGCAGTAGAGCCATGCCTGGGATCTGTACACTTAGCATCTGCCCAAGGGTCACAGCTCATGGTAGAGCATCCGCTTGGTATACAAAAAGACCCTTGGTTCAATCCCTGGTATCTCCATATAGGGCTGAGAAAGACTTCTACCTGAAGCTGCTGCTACTCAGTGTAGCTTGATGGACCAATAGTCTGACTAGATATGTGCCAAATCACAGGGCACATCCATTTAAAACTGAGGGCTTACACAGCCCCTTTAAAGTGGAGGAGAGCAGGAGCATACCTGCTGCTCCTCCGCTCACCACCATTACTGTCATCCCGGCATACCCCCTCCAGCTGTGCCAACCGGGGTATCTTGCAGCTGCCCCTGCACATGCAGAGACCATGTGCATGCTGACATCACACAGGAGCAGATGAAAGATACCCCTGCTGGTGAACGGGCATAGCTGGAGGGGATGTGCCAGGATGACAGCAAAGGTGGTGAGTGGAGGAGCAGCAGGTATGGTCCTGCTCTCCTCCGCTTTAAAGGGGCTGTGTAAGCCCTCAGTTTTTAAAAAGGATGTGCCCTCTGATTTAGCAGCCAAATCATGATTTGGCACATCCCTGGGTCTGACTCAATAAGACAGGTACCCTTAGGAACATTGGAAGCCAACACTAGGCCTGATTCTTGATGCATGTATTTGTAGGTTGGTCTAGTATTACAGCACTAAGTTCCAGGAACTTATACGTTACTGTAAACTAAAACTACGTATGATATAGAACAACTTGCTTTCCCTAGCTTCTTCTATTCAAACATGCATTCCTTGCTGTTGAATGTTTGCCCATCTGAAAGTGCCTTGGGCTGCTCTGTGGTTTAGATGGGCAAAGGTTCAACAGCAAGGAATGCTACATAAGGATGAGAGCCCAGTCCCTCCAGAGTGCTCATCCTTATGCCACATCTGAATTCAATATCTACCTTCTGCATGATACCCAAACAATAATGCAGTTCTGGGACACAATATGGCGGGGGGGGAAGCAAAGTGGGGCCAGAATGAAACGAAGAGGTAAGACATAGGGAACAGCAGTGACTGTAACAAGGGCTGAGAGGATAGGAGCCCCTTATGGTTTTATGCTGCTTTTCATCCTGGTAGTTAACAACAAGTTAAAACCAATCCTCAACATCCGTAAAAACATTGTCAATAAAACAGACACAGTTTCAGCTCAAGAGAACAGGGATCAATTCATTGGCTAACCTGTATAAAATGGGCAGTCTTCAGTTTCCTACAAAAGATTGGGGGAGAGAGAGCCATATTGAACTCAAACAAGAGTAAGTTCCATGGCCTGGGGTTAATCATCACAGTGGCCATGTCTTGTGTACATAACAAACTAACCTCAGCTGATGTCTACAAGCAGGGCAGAGCCCTCTTAGCCAACTTAATAAGGTGGGTAGATTCCGCTAGAAGCAGGTAAGCTCTATGGCACCCAGGGCCCAAGACATTTAGGCTTTATGCTCTATGCTTCAGAACTGCTGACCTCTTACCTCCTTCCCCATTCAATAGTTTCTATAGATGGAATGTCCAATACACAGCTTTGCATGTAATCAGCTTTTATTCTACAATGGAAAAAAGTTGCTTATCGAATAAATGAATGCCCCCCCCTTTTTTTTTACTTAATGCCTATTTAATAAGGATTCAGATGACTTTGCATCAAGAATCCAAATGTTTTTGGATAGCCTTGAAAAGCCAGTATACCCATTCAACCTAGATCTGAGATTTCTGGATCAAAAAAGCCACAGAGCTTATATTCAGAACATTCTAATTGTTAATTTTTCAAATCTTAATCAAATCTAATACTTAATGTTGAAAAATGTATCTTTAAAGAAGGTTTGCACACCTAATTATGTAGTATAAACTTAATTATAACATAACTGAGCAAATTATAACATGGCCTTCCTATCTATAAATGCATTTACAGTAAAACGTACATCGTAACTCACATTAGAATGCCAAACCATAGTGTCTTTCAAGCATGTTCATCACAAAGCACTACAGCATACAACAACTGAAATTTGCCCTATCCCAACTGAAAATGTGCCATTTCATGGAGATTCTAAGGAAGAGCTCCTATCACTTGCTTTCCTCATTGTGCTATAACCTGGAACTGGTAGAGCTAAGCAACAGGCAGTACTCATTGTGCTATAACCTGGAACTGGTAGAGCTGAGCAACAGGCAGGAACACAGCACTACAAACGAGTGCTGGTGTAGTGGTTAGAGTGCTGGACTAGGACCAGGGAGACCCGAGTTCAAATCCCCATTCAGCCATGATACTAGCTGGGTGACTCTGGGCCAGTCACTTCTCTCTCAGCCTAGCCTACTTCATTTTGAAACTGGTTGTTGTGAAAGAGAAACTTAAGTATGTAGTACACCGCTCTGAACTCCTTGGAGGAAGAGCGGGATATAGATGTAGTAATAGTAATAATAATAAAATAATAATAATAATAAGTGGCTCAGAGAGCTCTGCAGCTGGATTTGAAGTTTTCAGAGCATTTCTATTTATAAGCATTGATATGCTAACCAAATATGCATGCTATGGTAGAGTAGATGTTCCAAGGAGTATACCTACCAGACTCGAAACGAAAAGGTGGTAACTGTTCTTTATTGCTTTAAATTTTAAAGATTTAAAATGGATTTCAACATTCTTATAACTAAACACAACATTTAGGCTGGTTAAGGGGACAGGGCGGGGGAGAGCTCTTACATAACTGATTCATTAATTGTATTTTCTATTACTTAACAAAAATGTACCATAAGAGATAATGATTCAAAGTGAAGTCATTATTTTGATTCCTGAGAGCAGATACACTGTAAAATTTAGTACATTTCTTTCCAAATTTCTTTTTCTAAATCCAGTTTCTCGGAGGTTTTCTTTCTCTGAGAGTAACATTTTATGGGATTAGAATTCTTGTCAAAACCTCTCAGGCAGATCATTTTTGTGTGTGGCTGTGTTACAATAGCAGCAGAGCTATATAGAATGGTGGACAATTCGGTAAAAGATGCCCATCTAAGAACTTCACTACATTCAATCTTCTGTGTTTTACTATAATTGTATAAATGAAAAAACAGCACTTTGGAGAAATATTGCAACTATTTCTCCGTGACTTTAGCTTATAGTTGCTGTGAGATTCCTCACAGAAACAAAAAGGGACTGTTGCATTCAAATTTATAGAATATCCGGGAATTTATTTCACTACCTCTTCCACACTTGAAAAAGTTGCATCCAGTATCAGAGTGGTGTCCATGAGGGTCATTCCACAAGATTCAAGGGTGCTCTGTGTCATATTTAGGGCAATATACCCACAAACACTAGTCCAGAACTTGCAGTGCAATGTCTTCTGTGATGGACGGGATAGCCTTGCATCAGGGAAAATGTGAGTGCTACTAGTTCACATCTTTTTCTTTTTTAAAGTGAGCTTGATTTGCACACCAGCTTTATGTAACAGAAGAGCCCACAGTAATCCAAGAAATAAGGGCGGTGGGGGATCAGAAACTAAAAGGATCTTCAGTGTACATGGAAAGTAGTTTTATTCATGTTTTATTTCCATCAAATTCTGCTGACTAACACACCAGCTCTGAGGTTGCAGAATAGGACATCAAGAAAGCACAAAAATGTTTGTTCACAAGATCACATGAGTGCATGGACAGGAAATGTGCTATCCTTTCACCTATCATACTAGTCACATCCAATACAAACATTCTATATGGCAACCACAACAGACAGGATGAAACATTGGCGCCATTCACATAACCAGCCCTACTCAGGATTGTACAGCCATACCAGATAGGGCTGGTTGTGTGGAGAACTGGGATAAGAACAGATTCTGGCGCGCGCGCACACACACACACACACACACACACACACATGGTAGCCCAGGGTTTCAGCCCAGGCTAAAAGTGAGGCAGGAGGGCACATGCAAACCATCCTACCCCACCACCCAACTGTGTAGCAGAATGGGCTGCTGAAAGCCCGTGCTACCAGAGAGGCTGGGGGAAGGAGCATCCCAGCTTCTAGAATGTCTACACAGTGTACCATATGAGCAGTATAGTGCATTGTGGGCTTCCTGGAGGCCTGATGTCCATCCTCTGGCCTTTCTCTCACCGCTCCATTCTCTGCAGCAGTGATCATGTGGTGGAAGGTAGGACTGTTCTTGTCCCCCCGCACTCCCCAGCCCAAGCCCCATGGGTCTTGTGAACAACCTGTGTACACACACACACCCATAAAATGCACTCAGAATCAGTTCTAGGGAAAGGCACTCTCTGCAACATTACCATAAAGAAAGCTACAACCTGTGAGCTACACACATAAGTCACAGCACTAATAGCTTAAGAGGAAAGGCCCACAGAGAATGCCTTCTTTATCAGGTCCTGGAGAAGAGGAGAATGGCAAATTAAAAGAAAGAGAGCAAGAGAGAGAGAGAGAGAGAGAGCAGGCGGGGAGGGAGGGAGAGACTGGAAGCCTCTCTTTAAAGCTATTTTTCTCATTCGATTGACTTTGTTTAATTGGCTCAATTTCTGTTTGAACAGTTGTAACTTTTTTATGCTGGAAATCTTTTAGCAAGCTGAAAGTGGCAAAACACAAAGTTGTTAGATAGACCAGCATTTAAAAAAAATGAAATTTAATTTTGAAAAACAGAAGTTGCTCTAAGAAAAATGTCTTAACAGTTGTTTCCCAACACTCATTTCTAAACAGCTTCAGTATGAAGATTGCCATGTAGTGTATCTACCTCTTCAGTGCATAGCACCTTCTGGCAGCGCTTTGAAATTGTCCACCCACCGAAACAGAGAAGTAGGTTTCATCACAGCAGCAGTTTATTAGTTCACAGACTATCATGTAGTGGTTATTACTCAACAAACTTTCGAGACTCCTGCATTCATTTTGCTTCTGTTCATTCTTTTAGTCACTGTTGCTTTCCAAAATGAGTGTTGGCTTCATGAAAGCGTAATCTTATAGACCACATATCCCACTCCAATTAGCTCCTTCTAGGTAAGAGAAATTTAGAGTGCTCTGGATGAAAGCATACAAGATGTGGTCTACAAGGTTTCGCTTTTGTGAAGCCAACAAGCGCAACACTTGTTTTGAGAAGCAACACTGACTCGTGATTCACCAAGTGATAATTTCATAGTAACATTCAACATAGAGTTATCCGAGATATTGAGGTTGGCTCCTATCAAGCAGTTTCATTTAATAACATAAGGGAGACAATTCACACATGCACTGTCCTCATCAGTAAGAAGGACAATATTTCACAACAAGCATGTTCCCTCAGTATGGTGTGTTGGTTTTTGTTTTTAAAGGTTGCTCAGCAGGAACTAAACAATTGCAAACTTTAAATTAAAATAGTTACACCCACTAAGAGATTTGCAGAAGAGCATACTAATGCATGCATGATTATGTGTGGGATAATTATATATTTGCAGTGCTATACACATAACACTGATGACAAACTGCTGAAAGTTCAACTGAATATAAGGATATCTTGCTAGACCATATAATGGATGGAGATCTTAGACGTACCCATCGCTAATTCCGACAGTGGCAGCTCTCACGAGAGTTCACGAGCGAGGGAAGGGGGAGAGGAAAACAACGGCGGCGGGGAACATAAGGCCAACGGACAGGCGAGCAAACGGGCTGGGAGAGAAAGCAGCAGCAGGGGAGAGAAAGCCAAGGCAGTGGAGGGGAGGGAAGCAGCACCGGTGGACCGGGGGGAAGAGAAAGCGGTGGCGGGAGAAAGCAGAGGGTGGCCAGAAAAAGAAAAAACCTTGGAGGGGGAAGGGGGGGGGATGAAAATGAGGGATAACTAGAGGTGCAGATGCTCTGCGCCTAGGCCAGCTAGTTTCATTTAATTTGATAAGAATTACTGTCTTGAACGCTATGATCTTGATGGGGGGGGGGGGTTGGCAATACCAAAAATCTTAGCAGTTCCATTTACAAATTTGAAAGCTGTGGAGAAGTAAAAAAAGAATGAGAAAGCCTAATTTCCCCCACAGTTTTGTTCCTTTATATCCCATCCTTTGTCTGAGGAGTTCAAGGTAACATAATAGTTCTTCCTATACCCCCATTCACCCTCACAATCTCTCTGTGAGGTAGTTTAGACACAGCGGCAATGATTGGTTCCACATCACCCAATGAGCTTCATAACTGAGCAGCAATTTGCAACTGGGTTTCCCCATTTCTAGTCTGAGATTTCAATCACTACACCACACTAGCTCTTATCTTTAAGTGAACAAATTGGAAATTTGAGGGGGAACTAAAAGTGATTCTTATGAACTATTTCACTCATTCTGAAAGAAAATGTTTTCAAGCAGAGATTTATTATTATTATTATTATTATTATTATTATTATTATTTTACATTTATATTCCGCTCTTCCTCCAAGGAGCCCAGAGCGGTGTACTACACGCTTGAGTTTCTCTTTCACAACAACCCTGTGACGTAGGTTAGGCTGAGAGAGAAGTGACTGGCCCAGAGTCACCCAGCTAGTTTCATGGCTGAATGGGGATTTGAACTCGGGTCTCCCCGGTCCTAGTCCAGCACTCTAACCACTACACCATTTAGAAAATTTAGATTTAGAAAATCGTTACAACCAATTCACATGGCTGCAAGTCTTACACTCAAGTTTCATAGTAATACAGAACTCTTATTGCATTTTACATTACTGAACAAGCACCACTTTACTACAGGTCCGGTATCCCTTATCCGGACTGCTCCGGACCAGCAGTGTTTCAGATCTTGGATTTTTCCGGATTTTGCAAACATCTGGGATATTCTATAGTGAGGTGGAACTCTCACAAAAGCACACGAGAGTTCCAGGGGCTACAATCAATGGCGGCAGCGAGGAGGAGGAGGTGGACGGCTGAAGAGGCGAGTGGAGGGGGCAGGAGGACCTGGCCCAGCCCTGAGGGAGGCAGCTTGACCGCATTTTAAAGGTGAGTTGAGGTGCTTTTACTCCCCTTTCCCCCTACTGCGTCGTGTCCAGATTTTGGAGCATTCTGGATTTCAGGTGTCAAGATAAGGGATGCCCGACCTGTCCTACAAATATTTATATACTGCTTTTCAAAAGTTCTCAAAGTGGTTTATATTAAAAAAAATTAAGATTGTTCCCTGTCTCCAAAGGGCTTACAATCTAAAAAGAAATGTAAAGTAGGCACCAGCAACAGTCACTGGAGGGATGCTGTGTGGGGGCTGGACAGCTGCTTTCCCCCTTGCTAAATATAAGAGGATCACCATTTGAAATGGTGCCTCTTTGCTCAGATAGCACCCTTAGAACTTGATGTTTAGAAGTGTTTGAAGTGTTGCAGAATACAGAAAATTTGGTCTAATCCAAGAGCCTACCTACCAGTCAAACTGCTCTTGTGACACAGTGGTAATGACTTTGAAAAATAGAGCTCTTGTTCTTACTTGCCTCAGATTCCTCCATCTCTGCATCAGTCGATTAATATTTGAAAATACTGACTACACACCCACATCCACTATACATCTAGGAACAACATAAAGTGAAGGTGCTGAGCAGCTCATTTCAGTTCATGCAAACCTTCCATTTACTGAACTTCATGAATCTCATGTTAGAAACTCAGAATCAGAAGTCGTGAATCTTTTAAATACCAATTCTGATTTAAGAAATCTGAATTAAGATCAGATTTTCAAAGATATTTATGTGCTGTGATGAAGCAGAATGTTAACAGATGTAGGTTTAGGACAGCATTTCTTGTCTACCACTACTATGACACATGTATCCTAATTCTATGCAAGTTTATGCATAAAAGAGTCCCACTGAGTTCAGAGCTTACTTACCGAGTACAAACATAGAATTGTAGCTGGTATTCAATACATATCATATTGAAGAGTTCAATGTCATTATAAAGTCCAACTGAATATCCAAATTTATTGCTACTCCCTAATTACATAATAGGGATGCTTATTTTATGAGCTTTTCCTCTGCAAATAAAGGTTTGTTCTAGAACTACTCTGACAATTCTCTTAAGCACAATTTCAAAGAACTCTGAAGGTTCAAACAGGAGAAATTCCAGGAGTGGGTGAGATAGTCTTGTAAAATTTGAGGAATGTGGCTCACTGCTGTTTGGTGGCAGCAATAACAGTAGGTGCTTTTCTTTTCTTGCCATTTATACTATGGCTTTGCAAGCAGCAACAGAAACAATGCTGCAAGTCCTAGGCCTCTTTCCGGCAGCCATCTGGCTACCATTTTTATTCCTGGAATGATGCTCTTATGATGTATCATTCCGAGGAGACTTTCAGGAGGAAAAACAGCAGATGGACAGAACAGACCATCAGGAAAAGGTCTAGCGCTTCCAGTGCTGCTGTTTCAGCCACTGCCTGCAAAGACACAAATAAATTGGAGGGCGGGGGGGGGGGGGAGAGACACATGAGTGCAGCATAAATTGCCTCCACAATATTTCAAAATTGTGTGGCTGCCAGTAGGCTGAGAAATTCATCAGCATTTCCAAGGTCCACTGAAAAATTACACAAATTAGCCTCCCATTTTCTCCACCTGAAAATTTGGTAGAGATGGAAGGGGCATTTTGAATCATTTGTTCCATTTCTGCATGGTAATACTGAAGTCTGCACACTGGTCAGGATCCAAAGGGCTATTTAGGTAGTATTCTCATTGGCTTCAGAAAGCAAAGTGAGATTTCCCCTCCAAAAGGCAGATTCCCCAACAACAACAACAACAACTCTTATAACACTCCTCTGTTTCAAAGGAAGCTCGCCATGCAATAAGAGGGACTACTATTCATAAAATGCAAGTCCAAAGTTTCCTTGGCATGCAGAACTAGTTGCAAAGTTATTTGGTTCCAAGCCATTCTTTCTAAGCGCAGATAAACGTTTCCTTTTATTTCCTACAGTGTTGAGAGTTTCTACTTCCAACTTTAATTTTATTCTTTTTTCCAACAGGCAAAGCCCAAGTTATACACAGGTACCCTAGGGTGCAGCAGCATATAGCTCCATTTTTAACACTAAATATATTTGTGATTATCTGAATAAAACTAAGGCATTTATATTTTTAAATTTCATAAATATACCAAGCAGTACCATTTTATCTGCTAAGTTGTAAACACTACATTTCATGTTCTTAAACTAAGCAAATCTTAGATTTGAGAATAAAGTATTGCATGTTCCAATTTTTTCCTCAATATTTCATTTTTTTTTCTGAAAAACAAAAGAAGTGCTCTCCCCTCCCCACCCACCCCGCCAAGGCTTCAAAATTTCCAGAAGTTTACTTCTATAGTATCAACAACTGCAATAATAGGAGTCAGCTCAACAATGGGATTACTTCTTCACTCCCCTGAAACTCTTGTTATCAAGTTCCCCTCCAAACACAAATTACAGGTCACCTCCACTATCTAGTTTGCCCTAGAAGGCAAGACATATTGTTCTACCAACCTCCTATACTCTCAACATACTTACTTACATATTTGTCATTAGCAAAACCATCTCCTCTTATTTCCTAGCTCAAATTTAGCAAAAGCATTCCAGTACTCGTCTTGCCCTGTAACACACCCCTCTCTGCATTTTTACTCAAGAGATCCACTTCTCCTTTTCTTCCCCCAGAGATGCCACCTTCCAATGGAAAAGTGTAGATGGCTAGAAAATAGACAGAAATACATATCCTTAAGAATCAAAAGTGAGCTGGGAGGCTCAAACATTTTAACACAGGGCTTGACAAATCCCAGGCACCAGGGAGTCGTGGCATCTAGAAATTTAACTGCAGCGCCTAAACTACAATAGTCAGGTGCAGTGTTATTTAATAAAATATTTGTCCCGGGCAGCCATATTTCTGTTCCATGTATGTTACTTGTAAAAGGGATAAAGGAAAGCCCATTACTCTCCCATTCCATGATGTACGTGAAGTGATGCATATTAAGGCAAAAACCCCACAACTTCACATATACGCTGATGGGAAATGATCTGTCGGTGACTGACCAGGAGAGGGATCTTGGAGTTGTGGCGGACAGCTCATTGAAAGTGTCAACTCAAAGTGCAGCAGCTGTGAAAAGGGCCAGTTCCTTACTAGGGATCATTAGGAAGGGGATTGGAAATAAAAATGCTAAAATTATAATGCCCTTATACAAAACTATGGTGTGGCCACACTTGGAGTACTGTGTATCGTTCTGGTCACCGTACCTAAAAAGATGACATTGTAGAACTGGAAAAGGTGAAGAGGGCAACCAAGATCATCAGGGCCCTACAGCACGTTCCTTATGAGTCAAGGCTACAACACCTGGGGCTTTTTAGTTTAGAAAAAATATGACTGTGGGGAGACATGATAGAGGTCTATTAAATAATGCATAGTATGGATAAAGTTGATAGAGAGAAATTTTTATCTCTCACACATAACCCTAGAACCAGCGGTCATACCATGAAACTGATTGCCAAGAAATTTAGGACCAACAGAAAGAAGGAACACATAATCAGCTTGTGGAATTCTCTGCCACAAGATGTGGTTACAGCCAACAACCTGGATGGCTTTAAGCCAGGTTTGCATAAATTCATGGAGGAGAGGTCTATCAATGGCTACTAGCCTGAGGGTTATAAGCCACCTCAAGCCTCAGAGGCAGGGTGCCTCTGAATACCAGTTGCAGGGGAGTAACAGCAGAAGAGATGGCATGCCACCAGATCCTGCCTGTGGGCTTCCCAGTGGCACCTGGTAGGGCATTGTGTGAAAGAGGATGCTGGACTAGATTGGCCTTGGGCCTGATCCACTAAGTCTGATAACTGTGTCAAGTGTCCATTGTCTGACCCCTAAATTTGGGGTTGGCTCCTAGATCCAAATAAAATTTGTAAGTGGCTACTTTAAACCCACAGCTATCTTCTACCACCTGAATACTGGCAAGCCTGATAATTGCTGCAGTCTGGTTACATTTTTCCTGGGCATTCCGATTTTTTAAGCTAATTTTCTGTAGTTTGAGATTCTTAGCCAATTTTCATTTACCTGAAAATAAATGTCAAGTGTCTTGAAATCCCCAATGTAACAAATGGTCCGTTTAACCTTCTATCCTAAAGTGCCGAAATATCTTGAGGAAATTTCAATATTAAAAAGGTTATATGTATTCAAAACCAATTTGAATATTAAAATGTTGGCTTCCCATCAGATACTGCCATCTTAAGCAAATAACTGGGAAATTTACAGCTGCTCTCAGACCAGATTACTTGCCTCCACTGTGCATCTGATAAGTTCTGAAATGGTGACCAAACTTAAAAGGCAGCGCATTGTATCTTATTTGAAGACAACCGCTATTTTTAAGTCACTTTAGAACCACCCCCTTAAATAAGGCCCTAAATTAAATAGAATCTTAATAAGCTACTTGTTAGATAGTGACTTGGCCATTACATTGCCCTCTACCTTGCACACTGGTGGTTGTGACTTTCTGAAAGGCAGGTCAAAAGATGTGCAATTGGTCACTGAGTACTGTTTCAGTATGAAGCCTGCAAATGACATAGAAACCTAGCCCTAACCTTAAGAGAGAAGTTCTGACAGCACACAGCCTGCTCACATGTAAGGCTACTGTAAGTACTATAGGCACTTACAGGAGCATCTCAAACACACAATAGAAATAGTGGGTCCATACCACCACAGCAGTAAGTGATAGGGGTACTTTAAATTACTACCTTACTTCACTCCCCTGCCCCCAAACAGGGTCCTTAGAAAAATCCTCTATTCGAGACTTAAACTTTAGCCTCATATTACAAAATTATAACAAGGTGGAAGTGCTGCAATACTTGCAAAAACATCCCAAATTCATGTAGAAAGGTATATACTGTAGCTTGCTCCATATAGCACTTCATATTGCCCTACTAGATCTAGAGAGTCAGCATTTTAGAACAGGAGTTCTAAAGCTTGAAATACCTTGACTTCTCTCTCAACTACCCTGCAATTTATTTATTCAGCATATTTATATACTGCCCCAAACTCACGTCCCTGGGAGGTATATAATAAAATAATAAACACAAGAATTAAAACATTAAAAAAGTTTAATGCAATAACAGCATCTATAAATCTAATTAAAAGACTGGATGAATAAATGTGTCTTCATGGCTCTTTTAAAAGCTGTCAGAGATGAGGAGGCTCTTATTTCTGCAGGGAGTGCATCCCAAAGCCTTGGGGCAGCAACTGAGAAGGCCTGTCTGAGTCGCCACCAGACAAGCTTGTGGCAACTACAGGTAGACCTCCCTGGATGATCTCAATAGATGGTGGGGCTCATAACGGAAAAGACGTTCTCTAAAATACCCTAAGCTGTTTAGGACTTCATAGGTTATAACCAGCACTTTGTATTTTGCCCATAAACAAATTGGTAGCCAGTGTAATTATTTTAATATATGTATAATAGGAACTCTTGAATGAGACTAACCTAGCTGCTTAGTTTCCAGACTAAATACAAAGGCAGCCCCACAGAGCACACTGCAGTAATCAAGTCTGGAGATTACCAGCATATGCACTACTGTTCTGAGATTGTATTCTAAGGCATTTGCCTCCTTTGCCTTTTTAAAATGGCTGTTTCCCTGCTCTTGAACAGAAGAAACGTTAGCGCTGCCAAAGCAACAGCAGCACTGGAGGCCTCCCACCCAGTGGAGCAGGGTCTGTGCGACAGTGGTGGTGAGGCCAGTGCTGCATTGGAAGCAGCCCCAAAGAGCAGCTCCTGCTGGGAATGGCAGAGTCAGCAGCAGCAGCTGCAGCAGCAGGGTGAATGCTGGAGGCCTCCCATGGAGCCACGGTGGTACAGCCCTTAAAGATGGCTGCTGGCTGAGCAGTTGGTGGTTGTGGCGGTGGCAGTGAATTCACTGCTGCGGTGAGGCTCTGAGGGGAGTGAGTGGCCACTGGGCCAGAGGAGCAGGGTTGGTGCGGCTGCAGGGTCAGAGTGGCAATGGCGTAACAGAGATGGGGCAAGCGCTTTTAAACTGCGAATGCTAAGGTGGGGGTGGGGAGAGTCTCTGACAAGTATATCAGAAAAGGTTAATTCCCAAACTGATAGGTAGGAGCAAAGTTGGAGTTCAGACTCTCGGGGGCTCTCTATCCGTTTCAGGATTACTGCTACTACCACCGATATGGGTAATATCGGCCCAATATGCTTGTTAGATTTATCCAACTGCATAGGCCTAATATTATACTGGGGTATGCACAGAACACAACTGGATCCAATCCAATTCACACAATTATTGTATTGATTCTCCAGTACAAACAGCCCACATCTAACTGGCCGGAACTGATGCATCACCCATAGGAAATAATGGGAAATCACAGAAATACCTATAACTTTTTAAAGCTGTAATGGCATGAAGAGCCAGCCACCCCCTAACCTTTTTTTCTTTTTAGATGCTGCTTCATTTGGATGCTTGGTGACCTGGAAGCACTATGCAGAGCAACATTTGCACAAATGAGGGGGACAAAATCAGCAAAAATCCCTCTTATGTGTAACTGCAACAGCAACATTACTTTCTAAGACATTGTGACTGGAAGGGAACAGACACAGATCAATTGCAGTATACCTTCAGCAGCTGAAAGACTGAAAAGTTATTCCCTCATTGGCCAGTAAAGATGTCAGAAAACTCCTCTCCTCCTCCTCACACAGTATGTTCCATATACAGATCAGATAAAAAGAGACACAAAGTTTTGAATAAAAACAAAAAGGTACACCGAGCAAGTGTAGAAAATACTGGAACATGGAGAACTTAGGAAGTTGCCTTCTACCAAGCTAGACCATTGGTACATCTAGCTCAGGATTGTCTATACTGGCAGCAGCTTCTCCAAGATTACAGGCAGGAGTCTCTCTCATTCCTACCTTGGAGATGCCAGGGAGAGAATCTGGGACCTTCTGCATGCAAGAGCTCTCCTCACAGCAGCCTGATCAATGCTCACACATGTAGTTTCCCATTCAAATGAAAACTGGGGTGGACCCTGCTTAGCAAAGGGGACCATTCATGCTTGCTACCTACCACAAGACCAGCTCCCCTCCCCTAAAGCTGAATAGGATCAGTCCAATTTGCATTACAAATTACAACATACAAATGAATTCAATATGGGACATATCAAATCTAATACAATAAACTTTCTGACTAGATACACAACCCTACAAGGTTGTTTTATTAGCTTGCTACAATTGACTATCTGTAAGGGGCATTGTTTTACTTTCCTATTGGAAAAGAAAACAAAATGTTAAAGAAATTTTGTACTTTTTGAGAAGTTAGATTAATGTACAAGACACATTATTTGTCTTTTATTGGTTTAAAGAGATACATATAGTGGGTCTTGATGCATTAAACATGTCCTCTCATCTAATCTATCAAATTCTACCACCACTTCCTTTACCGTGGAAAACAGGGACAAAGAGCTCAAATAGACACATTTAAGACTAGCAGCAGAACACTACCAGCCAATCAAATCTAAAAACTAGCAGAACACACCCAGAACAACACCCTTCCACTAAAACATAGCAAAACAACCTGATCTTGTTCTGGCACCTAAAGGACTGAAATGTAGAAGTCAGGTGCCACCACTAAAAAGATCCCACTCCTTGTGAATGCCTCCTGTATGTCAGACAGCAAGGGCATCTGAAGCAGGACCTCAGATTATGATCTGGGCATATGGGAGGACACATGTGGTAAAGGCAACCCCTGAGTTACCCTAGCCCCAAACTATTTAGATCTGTGTTAAAGGCAGAGACCTCCTCCCAGAGGTTAGAAGAAATTCCTCTTTCTCCACCTTTAAAAAAGACTGCAAGATCTTTTAATGTTGATGAGCCTTTAGTTAGTCTGATTGATTTGTGTGCATTTAGGTTTGTTTTTTGTGTTAATTGCTACCACCTGAAATTCCCTTTTTAAATGACATCTTACTCATGTAAGCTGCTTTGCGTATAAGAAAAGCAGCATTTAAAACAAACCAAAGTGCCCATTGAGCACACATATAAATAGATTTCCATGGATAGAAGACATACCATTTGCATTGGGAGGCAATTATGGCCAATTCCTGCTTCCCTCTACAGGTCACTATACCCCCAGAGAAAACTGCCTTTATGTCCTGCTTGTGAGCTTCTTAGAAGCTTCTAGTTGGCCACTGTGGGAAACAGGATGCTGAATGAGAAAGACTTTTGGTCAATTCAACAAGATTCCTTTTTCTGTGCAGACAAAGGCAACCAAAGTTATCAGGGGGCTGGGGCACATTTCCTTCAAGGAAAGTGCTCCAGACCCTTGATCATTTTGTTGCCTTTACAGCCTGCAGATAGACGACTTCTAGGGGGATGCGACAAATATCAAGAGAGGGGTGGTGTGGAGCAACCAAGAATTTTTTTCTCCCTCCCTTATAATACTGGAACTCAGGATCATCCACTGAAATTTATTCAGAACAGACAAAGGAAACTATTTCTTCACAAAACATACACTTTAAGAAATGTGGTGGAACAAAATGTGATGGTCACTAATTCATATGGTTTGAAAAGGATTAAGACAAATTCATGAAAGATATGGCAAAGAGAAAAGGACATCTTCAGAGGCAGTATGCCACTGAATGACAATTCCTGGGGGTAATAGTAGGGGAAGGCTATTACTTTCATGTCTTGCTTCTGGACGTCTTAGAAGAATTCAGCTGGCTACTGTGAAAAACTGGATGCTAACTAGGGGGCCCTTTGGCCTGATTCTGTGGGGCTCTCATGTTCTTAAGGTACCATCATTTCCATTAACCACCTGCTTCTCTCGGTCTGATTCATCAGTAGTATTGCAATGCTAAAATTGCCATCTGAAATAACTAGTGTTCAGAAAGGAAGCAGGTCTCGGTGTCAAGTTCAGTTCATGAAAGTCAAGTATAAAGGAAATGCAATTACCCTGAAACCCATCTATACAGGCCAAAAATTGTATTCTGGAGTTATCATGCTATCAGTACTGAAGCAGGGCTTGTGCCACTATAGCATTAAAAAGGGGTCTCCAGAGACTGCCAGCCATACACAGCCGGAGAGAGACTAAACACGACATTCACTACATCAGAATAGCCAGGCTCTGACTTGAGAATTCTGAAACTTTCCCAGAGACATAGAGAGAAAGACAGGAACTTTCTCCATCTGCCTGTTTATCTTTGCTTATCTATCTCCTCTTTAGCGGCTAATTGTCTCTGCTCCTCTCCTTCTCAATCCCCAAGGAGAATTAGCCTTTGCTACAAGACAGCCTCCCCTCCATTTTGGAGTTTAACCTTCACCCTGAGCAAGACTGTTGTAGAGACAAGATTTGGTACCCTGAGGAAAGCAAGCCTCCATTTGGACCAAAATAGCATTATAATTATTATTATTTTATTATTATTTATTAAATTTATAAACTACCCCATTCAAAGGGCAGTGTACAACAACTTTTAAAAGACATAAAAAACACAATTCAAAACAGTGCTAAAAACAATTAGAACAATTTAAAACCAATTAAAATATTTTTTTTAAAAAACACTTTGCAAACCTTGGAAGGCCAGGCCAAACAAATAAGTTTTTAGGGCTCTCTTAAAGGCCGACAGCGAGCCTAAACTGCGGATATCTGCCGGGAGTGCATTCCATAGGCCAGGAGCAGCTACAGAAAAGGCCTGGTTCTGAGTCTCCAGACATACCAGTGGTAACTGGAGACAGACCTCTCCAGATGACCTCAACGAGCGATGGGGATCATACTGAAGAAAGCGCTCTCTAAGGTAGCCCAAGGCATTCAGAGCTTTAAAGGTAATAACCAGCACTTTGTATTTCACCCGGAAACATATTGGCAGCCAGTGTAACCGTTTCAAAACAGGCATAATATGGTCTCTCCAGGTTACCCCAGAGACCAAACTGGCTGCCGCATTTTGAAATTACTGAAGTTTCCGAACTACGTACAAAGCAGCCCCACGTAGAGTGTATTGCAGTAGTCGAGCCGGGAGGTTACCAGCTGATGCACCACTGTTTTGAGGCCATCCTCTTCAAGGAATGGGCGCAGCTGTCGAATCAGCCAAAGCTAACAAAAAGCACTCCTGGCCATAGCCTCCACCGGAGATACCAGGGTGAGGCCTGGATCCAAGAGCACTCCCAAGCTGCGTACCTGTTCCTTCTGGGGGAGTGTAACCCCATCCAGCACAGGAAGATCTAACTCACCCCTTAAATTCCAATCCCCCCACAATGAGCACCTCCGTCTTGCTTGGATTCAGCTTCAATTTGTTATCCCCCATCCAGCCTATTACTGGCTATAGGCAGGCATTTAGGGAGTGAATGCCAATTCCTGATGATGATGATGATGATGATGGAGGAGGCGGAGGCGGCGAAATTGATTTGGGTGTCATCAGCATACTAATAACACCTTGCACCAAATCTCCTGATGACCTCACCCAGCGGTTTCATGTAAATACTAAAAAGCATTGGTGACAGAATGAAGCCCTGAGGGACTCCATATAATAGCTCCCATTTTAAAGAGGAACTGTCACCAAGCTCCACCATCTGGAATCTGCCTGAGAGATAGGAGCAGAACCACTGCAAAGCAGTGCCTCCTATCCCCAATTCCCCCAGGCAATTCAGAAGGATACCATGGTCGATGGTATTGAACGCTGTCGAGAGATCCAAAAGAACCAACAGAGTCAGTCACACTCCCTCTGTCGATTCCCCGGTAAAGGTCATCCACCAGGCCAATCAAGGCAGACTCAACCCCATGGCCAGCTCTAAAGCCAATTTGAAATGGGTCTAGATAATCAGTTTCCTCCAAAACCACCTGGAGCTGGTTTGCCACCACTCTCTCAATCACCTTGCCCAACCATGGGAGACTGGAGACCGGCCTACAACTATCCATCACTGAGGGATCTAAGGAAGGTTTCTTAAGAAGTGGTCTAATCATTGACTCCTTCAAACAAGGAGGCATCCTACCCTCTCTGAGTGATCAGTTAATAATATTAACTAGGCCATCTCCAACAATCTCCCTGCTAGACAGAGGCAGCCAATAGTGATGTGCACGGCCCGGAGAAGTCCGGACCGGCACCGAAGGGGGGCCTTGTTTTTAGGGCGGGGAGGGCTTGCTTAGCCCTCCCGCCTCCTTGCCCCCGCCAGCGCCCGTATTTAACAGTATAGGGGCGCTGGAAACCAGCCGCCCCCCCCCGCCGCCGCCGCAGCGGCGAAATAACCCCCAAAGCCAGCCCTCCCTCCCTCCCAGCTAGCTGCCCGCCCGCCCACCCACCCACCCGCTCGCTCACCCGCTCACTGGATAAGAAACGAGAGGAGCTCCGGCACAGAGCTCCTCTCGTTCGGAAGGCCTCCTGCAGAATGGCGGCTTGCGCGCGCGCGCATGCACGCACCGCAAAGCACGCCGTTCTCCAGAGGCCCGGTCTACCCGCCGGGAAAGGGCCGGGTAGACCGGGCCTCCGATCGCTGAGTAGACCGGGCCTCCGATCGCCGGAGGCCCGGTCTACCCAGCGATCGGAGGCCCGGTCTACCCGGCCCTTTCCCGGCGGGTAGACCGGGCCTCCGGAGAACAGTGTGCTTTGCGGCGCGCGCATGCGCACGCGTGCAAGTCGCCATTCTGCAGGAGGCCTTCCGAACGAGAGCAGCTCTGTGCCGGAGCTCCTCTCGTTTCTTATCCAGTGAGCGGGTGAGCGAGCGGGTGGGTGGGTGTGCGGGCGGGCAGCTAGCTGGGAGGGAGGGAGGGCTGGCTGGCTGGCTTTGGGGGTTATTTCGCCGCGGCGGTGGCGGCGGCGGGGGGGGCGGCTGGTTTCCAGCGCCCCTATACTGTTAAATATGGGCGCTGGCGGGGGCAAGGAGGCGGGAGGGCTAAGCAAGCCCTCCCGCCCTTAAAGGCATACCCCCCACCCGGACCCGAACCAGGCAGGGCCGGACCGGTCCGGCAGTTCGGCCATTCTTTGGAATGGCCGCCGGACCGGTTCGGGCACACCGCTAGCAGCCAAGTCGGGCAAAGATCCAGAGAACAAGTGGTAGGCCGCACCGCCCCAAGCAGCTTGTCCATGTCATCAGGGATCACGGATTGAAACTGACCCAATCTATTACTACAAGAGGGATTGCTGGACACCACTTTAGTATAGACTCTGCAGAAACAGTGGAGTCAGCCCGAATACAGGAGATTTTGTCCACAAAGAACCCATTAAAAGCATCACAGCAGAACAAAGTCCCCGGAGATTGGTTTGAATTGGAAGGAGCCTGAATCAAACTCCTCACAACCCGGGACAGCTCTGCCGGATGCGAACCCGCAGAAGCAATGTGTGCAGACCAGAATTGTTTTTTTGCTGCATGCACCGCATAAACCTTTAAGTAGGCTCTATGCTGTGTCCTGTCACATTCAAGCCGAGTCCTCCACTGTTGCGCTCCAGTCGCCTACCTTGCTGCTTCAGACCCTGCAACTCCTCTGTATACCAAGAGTCCACCTTTAAAGCAGATTGGAAGGGATGCTTAGGAGCAATCGTGTCTACTGCCCTGGTGAGTTCCCTATTCCAGGTTCCCACCAGGGCATTGACAGAATCACTGGCAGGACCAACATCAAAACCCTTCAAGGCTTTTTGGAATCCTGCTGCATCCAACAGCCGTCTCGGGTGGACCATTTTAATATGTCCTCCACCCCTGCAGGGCTGGGTTGTGGCTGTGAAACCAACCTTGACCAGGTAATGGTCCATCCATGACAATAGGGAAACCACAGGATCCTGCACCCAAAGAACACCCCCCTGATCCGAACAAAAGACCAAATCAGGTGTGTGGCCGGCAATATGAGTTGGTCCTGAAACTAGTTGGGATAGGCCCATAGTTGTCATGGCTGCTATGAACTCCTGAGCTGCACCAGACAAGTCAGCCTCACAATGGATACTGAAGTCCCCCAGAACCAAAAGACTGGGTGACTCCAACACCAACTCCAAGACCAGCTCCATCAGCTCAGTTAGGGAGTCAGTTGGGCAGCGGGGTGGACGGTACATTAACAGAATCCCCAATCTATCCCTAGTTGCCAGCCTCAGAAAGACACATTCGATATAAGTCAACTGTCACACAGTGGCCCTGATGAGAGGAATGGTATCCTTATGGACCACAGCCACTCCACCCCCACGCCCAGATCCCCTAGCCTGCTCCACAACAGAGTAACCCGGTGAAAGAAGCTGGGCCCAAACTGGGCCACTAGCCTCCCCCATCCAGGTCTCAGTTATACAAGCCAGGTCAGCTCCCTCATCCATGATCAAGTCATGGATGATTTCAGTCTTATTCCGAACCGACCTAGTATTGCAAAGGAGCAAGGCTAGGTTCTGTGGGAAGTTGGAACTGCTCCCCGAGGCCTGAGAGTTGACAGGGCAGCTGGAAGTGGAAACATTTACTAAATTACTGGTTTCCCTTCCCCTGTAATGGCCAGCTGCTCTGCCATAGCCAATTCTTCTGTTCCCCACCACCACAGTAATAGCTGTCCCAGAGCCACTGGACACACATCCGGCATCATTCTGCCCAAGAGAACCCAAACACATGTCAACAAAAGGCCTGGCACAACTCAATAAAAGGGAGGACTAACAACATTCAACCCAGACCTCCACCCCACCTTATAACTCCCCACCCCCCGAACCCAGTTCCACACCGAAGACCCGGCACCAAAGGCCAGCCCCCTTTGGTGGCTGGCTTCAGCCACCGCCTACAGGCAGGCCTCCAGCGGGCCTCCCTCCAATATATGCTGCCAAGGACTCCAGAAATTTCTCTTCTCACAAGAGATCTCTGGTACTTGGGGACAGGTGAAATAAGTCAAGCACTCATATAGAAGGCACAGGTGGAATAGGGCAGCAATCAGGATGCCACAAGCCGGTCCTTCACAAGCTGGTATATGCAATCTGAATTGGTGTAATCAGCCTGGAGAAGAAAAGCATGCACCTCAGATCCTTGAATTTGTAATAAAGCTGAATTTCCATATGGGATAAACAGTGGTCTTAGGAAAGAAGGCAAATCCTAAGAAACTGAGTGAGCATACCCCAAAATACATTCTAGGCAAACTTTAATTGCCACAGCTAATTAGATTTCAGCATACTAGTGTCCTTTTATGCTAGTGATCTACCTGAACAACAATTTCCACACCCATGAATTTCCCCCTGATCCTACAATAAATATGATCTCTTCTGTTCTTATTGCCTTTGCAGCCCTTTCTAGGAAACCCCAGAAGTAAAAACCTATAAATATCCTCTGTTTTTAAGTAGGGGTGTGTGTCAATAATCTTCAGATACAGGATTGTGGCAGTCACTCTGCCCTTCCACTGGCCTGGAATCGACTCAGCTGAGTGCTCCATTAATGTATTCAACCTCTACCTAAAATTCGTACTCTGGTGAGCTCATGTGGTTTAGCCTAAACCGAGTTGCCCTCTTTGCTATCCCAAGCAGTGCCTCTTTCTACTCGCTTCTTCAAGTAAGCTCACATAAATCTCTACTCCCTAGTTGTTCTCCTCAATTTTCCCTTAGAAGAAGTTGATATGTGCATGCCTGGTCAGCTACCAATCAGGTTCAGAGTTAGGGTGCATTTCCAGTATGTCTCATAACTGTGGACATAGCTTCTTACTTTCCTACTGCCTTGACAATACCTTTGCAGACAAGAGCTTTGGGTTTCCCCTGATGAAATCACTCCCTTGGGCTTTGCTCACAGGATAAACTAGAGGAAAAGTATAATGTCTCTTTCTAGCCCGCCCCCCCCCCCCGACGTCACCAGCCTCACCTTTCCATTGTCAGCCACAAGGCCATTCAAGCCTCGGCCTTCACTCCCATTTCAAATACTTACAAATACCCAGAGTTTTCATTATGCTTCTACTCTAAAAACAGAAATAAAGTTTGTTTTGACACAGTTCCTGTCTCAGATTCAAGAGGTACGCCAGGGTACTTGTCCTTAACATGGCACCGCATTGTCTGGACTGGGATCCATGTGTTATTCACATCTGCAAAATTGGTACCAAGTAATCCCCCAGCTTTTTTAAAGGTGTATGAGTGTGTCAGACAGACTTCTCTTCTATGACCCCTCTTTTCTTCTATCATCTCCTCCTACTGTCTCCACCCTCTTCCAGAAGAAGAGGTTCAAAATTCTGAACAATTCTGCCTGGCTTACAAATGGCTACTTTTGACATAATGAATGTAATGCCAGGTACTCGGTTGTTAACTGTGCTACTTTTATCCAGAGTGTCAATTTCATTTCAAGTCATTTAGAATGCTTTCTAGGGTTACAGCGTGATCTCTGTTTAAAAACTCATAAGCAACAAAGCTTTTTGCTTGTTCACTTGTGCTATTTTAAGGGAAACAATCTGAAAATAAACTTACTTTTAAAAAAATGCTTACCCAGTTGTCTGTATTAATAAAAGTGATTTAAAAATGATGGGCAGCATCCAGACTAATTTACTCCTAAGTAGTTCTATTGAAGTGTTGGGTTCTCTTTCAGACTTTTCTTTAAATGTTAAAGATCTGCCATCAACAGACTTTTAAAAAGACGACAGTGACAAAACAGCAATTATATTACTCAAGTACATGTTTCACATGAAACAGCTAAAATGCTCGGTCCATGCACGGAGCATGTGTAGTAAGAACCTTGACAGCAATTCTATTTTAGATTAGATCTATTTAGAGGGCTATTGACCTAGATCACTTTGCTTATGGGGGGGAAAAACTGTGTCAGTTTTCTCCAGCTCTTATCAAGATGAAGCACCCAAGATAAAATACATTGAATGTTACAGAACCAAGCAGATCTGATTGATGAGGTTAGGCATCCACAAATCTATTCACCAGTTTATCAAGGCCAAGAGCTCCTAACCAGTGGAGGCTCTTCATGTAGGGCAGGGTGGGCAATGCCCACCCCCCAAAAAGGCCAAAATGTCCAAAGAAACTAATAAAAATGGTCTAAAAACAATAATTGTCAGCAATTCCATCCTCTGCCACCATTTTAGGTCTGACTGACTCAGTCACTGCAGCCCAGCACTTCCCTGCCTGTAGCTTGCAAGCCTGCAGTGTTGACATATAGTGGGCGCTGGTAGTAAAATTCCTTAAACACCTATAAGAGCACACAAAACAGTTTCAAATAACAGTGTTCATAAGGCAGGAGCCAATCCAATGGCTTGCCTTTGTTGTCAAAAGATGGGCTGAATTCAAATAGCCCTATCAGGAAGACATCATACTGATTGACAGCTCCCTCTGCCTAGCAATCAGTGCGGCCAGGGGCAGTCCTTGTTCTAGTCTTCTGAAGGAAGAGAGCAGCAATCGCCATTTTGTTCACTCTTGGACAATGTGCTGGTGAGCTTCCTTGCAGAGAGAAGGAGGACCATTTATTTTGTTTATTTAGCTTCAGATTATGCAAGTTAAGTTTATGTAATTGTCAGATTATGTAAATTATGTAATTGCTAGCAGCAATTACTAGCAATGTGTGTTTGGGCACCTTTAAGGAACTAATCAACACAAAACAAAACATGTAGGTAGCCCCCCTGCACCTCTCCTCAGGTCTGTACCTGAAGCAATCACTTTGCCCTACCACATGAAAGGGCCACCCCTGCTAAATGCATGATTTATTTGCACTTTTATTATCATGAACTTGCAATAATTACTAATTTCCTGCCAGGTCTGCCATGATTTAAAAACCATCATATCACAAATTGGGAATCTAATCTTCCCATAGTTGCAGTCTGCAGATATTTCCTATGATCATTTGGACAGTTTTATTTATAAAACAAGAGGAGTAGCTTAGAAGCTTTTTACACCCGCCTCCCTAGTTATGCACTCTGGGGCCCCGCCAAGCCACATCCCCCGCTGCCCTGCCTCCTCTGCATTCACTCAGCCCACCAATTTCTTCGTGTGGGACAGCAGAATAGGCATGGCCCCTCCCGCCCCTGGAAAGAGCAAGCTGCAAAAGTGAGAAATAATGATAAGCCCCTCATGCTAGTACTATGTGGAAATAACAACTTGACTTCATCTGTGGAGGGTTTTGGTGGGTTTTTTGTTTGTTTTCAGCATTTTTAAATACACCAAAGCTGCAGAGCCAGATAGATGGTTTTCCAGGCATTCAGGTTTACAAGTAAAAAGAGAGAGGGAAATGATCGATAAATATTTTAAAACCGTTAGGAATTTCTGAAATAGTAAAAAGTGGCAAGTGGGCCAGGCTTCCAGAGAGGCGTATGCATAGGCCTCGCTGAAGACTGAAGCTCTCCAGGCAGGCCTTGGAGATCAACAGGAGCAGACAGTCAAGAAACGGTTAACTTTTCTCTGAGCCCTATTGGTTCTCCTGGAGTCTTGTGCTCCTCCCCCGCTTGGAATTTGTATGGAACTACAAAGCCCAGGTAGCTGACTGTTGATCACCCTCCAACCAGGAAGGAAAGTAAAACATTTGCTGTTTGAAAGTAAACCCTTTGCTGTTTGTTTTATGTGTGTGTGTGTGTGTGTGTGTGTGTGTGTGTGTGTGTGTGTGAGAGATTTGTTCCCCTTGGTCAAGCTACCATGCTGCTCGCTCTCCCCCCACCACCCCCATGAACCGTTTGTTTGTTGCACATGGGAGAGAAGTCCCATCGTGTGTGTGTGTGTGTGTGTGTGTGTGTGTGTGTGTGTGTGAGAGAGAGAGAGAGAGAGAGAATTCTTAAGCTTTAAAAAACAACAAAACATTTTCAAAGTATGCCAAAACATGTACTCATGGCATGTTTTTATAACTGTCTGAAAATGGGTGTCCTTGAGTGCAGAGGCTTTTACAGGTATGTTCCTTGGAAACATAGCCACCTAATGGCGCAGTGGGGGAGTAACTTGCCTAGGGAGCAAGGGGTTGCTGGTTAGAATCCCCACTGCTATGTTTCCCAGTCTCCTGTATCAGGCAGCAGTGATATAGGAAGATGCTGAAAGGCATAATCTCATACTGCGTGGGAGGAGGCAATGGTAATCCCCTCCTGTATTCTATCAAAGAAAAACACATGGCTCTGTGGTCGCCAGGAGTAATACCGACTCGATGGCACAACTTTACCTTTTACTTCCTATATGCCCACAGGAGCTAGGGGCGTTGTGTTTTTGTTTTTTGCTCCACCCCTGCACCACCCACTTTGGCTCTGCCTGGCGCCCACCCAGTCCCAGGAATCACCAGCCACCACTGCTCCTAACCCCCTAGAAAGCAGAATGCCCAACACATAGATTCCCTCTCCAGGGCTCTTAATTGCACAGTGATTTGGAGGTCACAAGAGAGTGACTCCTGCTGTTTCTTACCTTCGCCACATTGCAGTTTAAGTGAAAAGATACCCTGCCCCGCTCCCAAGAACTCGGTAGGTATCAGGGAATTCAAGGGGGCAGAGGTTGGTGGAACTCACAAATAATGACAGCTAGTAAGCCAGATCAATATTTGTATATCCCTGGATGTGGCTGTACTCTAGACATTCTGATTAATCATATGCACTAGTTTAAACAGAAGAATTCATTAATCCCCAGAGTAAACAAAAACTATATGGTTTGCCAGTTCAGATGCAATGATAAACTCTGGTTTGCCACAAACCAGGAAGAGATAGAACTGCAGAACATGAAGGAGGAAGTGGGGAAGTATACGCATAAAGCATATCCAAGTTTGCTCACATGGCAGAACATTCTTTGGTAAGGTGCTCCCAACTAACTGGGAGGCAGAACTTAAAAACACAAGTAACTATTTCCAAAATAAGTACTTTCTGAAGCAGCATTCCCTACTTTCACATGCAGGAGGAAACACTTCTTCCAGGGTGGCACTTGCCACCAGTTGAGCATCATCTAAAAACAAGATATGTTTCTTCATTCAGATGTAGTCATATTCATAGAGAGGTTTAACTAAGAAAGTTAAAAGTCATGAGGATTTAAGATTTATTTAACTGAATGACAACCATATCACCTTTGGTATCAACATATCTAGGGACCCTTATTCTGGATGGTTGGTTCACAGACAGACAGACACTAAGTCCCTGGCTGAAAAGCCATACACTGACCTGGAATTCTTCCCCCCTGATCCCAACTAAAATTATGATTATTTATATAGTGCCATATATGTGAGAGAAATAATAAACTGAGTAAGATGAGAGCTGCTCATTGTTGGGGGTCGTAATATGTAAGATGGAATACAACTCCCTGTTTGGGATGAGGTTACACTTCCCCAGAAAGAACAGGTTCATAGCTTGGGAATACTCTTGGACCCGGGTCCCTCCTTGGTGCCTCAGGTTGAGGCTGTGGCCAGGAGTGCTTTTTACCAGCTGCAACTGATTCGACAACTCCACCAGTTTGAGGAGAATAACCTAAAAACAGCACCAGCTGGTAACCTCCAGGTTGGACTGCTGCAATGTGCTCTATGTAGGGCGGCCTCTGTATGTAGTTCAGAAACTTCAGTTAGTTCAAAATGCAGCAGCCAGATTGGTCTCTGGGGTATCCCGGAGAGACCACATTATGCCTGTTCTCAAACAGTTGCACTGGCTGCCGATATGTTTCAGGGAAAAGTACGAAGTGCTATTTATTACCTTTAAAGCCCTGAATTGCTTAGGTCCAGGTTACCTAAGGGAACGCCTGCCTTACAATTTCCCCACCACTCACTGAGATAATCAGGAGGGGCCCATCTTCAGGTGCCACCAGTCCATCTGGTAGCAACCTGGGATAGGGCCTTCTCTGTTGTCACCCCTAGGTTGTGGAATGCGCTCCCACATTGTAATTTTATCTGCTTTTAATTGTCTTTTGTTTTTAATTGTTTATTTTTATTTTAATGTAAACCACTCTGGGCCACCTTTGGAAGGGTGGTATATAAACCAAATAAATAAATAAGTTCATGATGTTTTACATAGAAAGGTCCAAGATCTTGTGCCTTTTGAAAGGTCCTTGGGCCAGGCATAAGTGACACCCAGATGAAATTAAGCCATGAAGAGGTTCTGCTGCTGTTCAAGTCATTAAAGTTGCCTGGGAGTTTTTCACAAGCGGCTTTTAAAGCCCTTTAACTTGCGTCTCCTCCAGAATGGAGGGGATGCGTTCACATATTGGCCAGATTTACCCCAAAGTGTCTGTGAGTTATCAGGAAGAAGGTCACACAAAATTCGGGTTTTTCACAGCACGTTAAAGTGTAGCCCAATTTATATCTGGGGTAAAAGAATCCACGATGTGTGTCTGTTTTTTGCAACAGCTTCAAGTTCTCAGTAAAGCCTGCTGTGTGTAAAAGTCACCGGTTTAAACACATGCACACAAACCACCCTACATTTTGAGGTAGGGACCAACCTATGGAAAAGGTGAAAGTATGTCCTCTATTCTGGCATATTCCTTCAAAGAACAGAAGATTTTTCTTCTTGTGCATAAAGCAACACCTTAGTATGTCAGTATCCCACTTTGCACATTTTAAAGATGACCCATGGAGAGGAAAACCAACTGAACTTGGACTTGGCTCAGCTCACTTCTCTTTGTGGAAAGAAAATACCTGCTACTCAGGATTCCTCACAAGTTTCACTTGGATAATTTATTCCCTGCCCTAAATAGCTCTGTGGGTTTTATGACAGTAATAGCTGCCATAAGGGCTGTTTTTTACCCCAGAAAGAGGTGGAAACAACTCTGGTCAGCCAGTCTGTCAAGCATTTTGGGATTCTTCTAGACAAGAAGCACTATTAAAGTGTAAGTTAATTCCATTACTACTGGCAACCTCAACGACAGAAGAAATTTACTTTCAATGAAGAACATAAATCTGTTCAATCCACCCGAAGGCCAGTAACAAACTAGAGCAAAAGCCTTGGAGAGAGTGAATGGATAAGAAGTCAGGCACTGAGACACATAAGTTAAGATTACTACTTAAACAGTGACCCAGAACAAGACAAAACGAGTTGCATAACATTCTGTTTTCTGGAGGCTGCACATTAATACTTGTAAGAATATTTTGATTGAAACAATTTTCAGAACAGAAAGATGTTTATGTATTTTTATCAACCCCTTAAGCTGTTAATGTTTTAGTTAACAAAAAGCAGTAAAAGCACTGTTTTTGTTTTCAAAGGGCATGCATTTATTTGTTCTCTATATTCAGTGGAAGCAATATCTGCCCACTATGATGTTTTTGCCAAAGTTTAGGGATGTGTCTGAAATGCAATTCAGCATCCGAATCATGGGCACATAATTTTAAAACTTTAAAACTGAGTGATTACACAGCCCCTTTATCACAGAGGGGAGCAGGTCCATACCTGCTCCTCTTCTGATCTCTACCATTGCTGTAATTCTAGCACTCCCCACAGCTATGCCCATACGCCGGTGGGGGATCTCCCAGCCACCCCCGCACGATGCCAGCACACACATGGCCTCCACATTTCGGCACATCATTTTTCAGTATATCCCTACCAAAGTTCTCTGAAAATATGGCATTAATTTCAGGATTTATCAGAATTCAGCATTGAATGTGGGACTAGGGGGCCCTCATAATTCTTTTTTACTTAGCCTGCAGAAGTTGATTCAAGCAAGTGCCTGCTAAGGTGTTCTTGTACTAGAGTTACTGGCCTGAGTCAGGGCTTTAAAATGTTTCCAAAGCAAACTAGGCCTGAACAACAGCGAACAAAACCTCTGCTGCCACCTCTCCACACCAGATGATGATGATGATGATGATGTAGTTCTATAGAGGCCCCTGTTCCTGCTACTCAGGCCTCAGCCTACTCCCAAGACCAGATGCTGCTGTGCATGACTGGGCCACTATCATGAAAAATGCAGCTCTCATGCATGAGTCACAAATGTCTCCCAGCAGGTTGTGACTACATAATGTAATTTTAAGTTGCCAAGAGCACCCTACACACACAGCCTCATAGCAGGAGTTCATCTTGGTACATGCAAACTGCATTTCCCATAGTGTGAAACACTGGCAAACCAGTTAATCTTACCAGTTAAGCCCATCTCTAGTTATCCAAGTGCAAACTTCTATTCAGTAATAGATTCTGCATCTTATGGTACCTCATGTCACAGAATCCAGAGTATACATAAGGACTCTCAACAACATTGAATAGGATCTGGGCTATATCAGAAGGCAAGAATTGTCCATAAGAACATAAGAACAGCCCTTTTTGAAAATCGGTGTTACATTGGCTACTTTCCAGTCTTCTGTTACAGAGCCTAATTTTAGGAATAAGTTATATATTTTTGCAAGGAGGCGAGCAATTTCACATTTGAGTTCTTCAAGGACTTTCGGTGGATGCCATCTGGCCCTGGCAATTTGCTAGTTTTTAATTTTTTCAGACAGTTCAGAATGTCATCTCTCATCACCTCTGTCTGACTCAGTTCTTTAGCCTCCATCTCTGAAAAGCTTGGTTCAGGCAAAAGTATATGCTCAGTATCCTCTCCCATGAAGACAAATGCAAATAACTTTTTTAGCTTCTCTGCCATCTCCATATGCATCCTCCTTAATAATCCCTTTTACTCAGTCATCATCCAAAGGACCAACCACCTCCCTGGCAGGTTTCCAGCCACTGATGCTTTAGAAATATTAATTTGAAGCCACAAAATTAAGAACATCACCTGTATTCTAACATTATATTATGTTGAGGAAGACAAGCACACACAAATTGTTTACTGATAATTCCCACTTGAGACAGATGAAAAAAGACGTCTAGAGTCTACGTAAACTAACCACCATGTAGGAGAGGGAAGAAATGGCCTTAGCTGTTCTAAGATACTCAGACTTCATATTCTACACAAGTATGTCAGCCTAATTATTTACTGGAGGAAAACAGTAATCCAAATTTACCTTTCAGTGAGTCACTTTCAGCTCTCATTATGTCAATTAGTGAGTTCTCCAGTGAATGCATGTCAAAGGTTCTTGTGCGATCCTGCAAGTAAATACAAACACCAGTTTAGAGAATGAATGCTACCAAACACTAAGCAATACTCCAGTTGAGTTAGATATCAAACAAGCAGCGATCCGTATATTTTTTTAAAAATGGAAGCAGCTTATAGTTAATTGGATCAACACAAATTAAGGTCCCAGAGAACAGTCTGGGAACACCTGAGGCTGGAACATTTGCTGAAGTGGGCATAGGCTTGATCAATGCCTTAAACAGGAGAAAACAGGAGCAAATAAGGTATGTTTTAAAAGCAAATTCTAAGTAAATATATTTATAATATTAATTCTCCTGGGTGTGCCTTGGAATGTGCGTCCCAGCACCCAGCTGATTGGCTGGGCAGCGGACGTGCCTGATTGGCTGAGGTGCACCCAAGAGGATTGGTCGCCGCTGCAGCAGGCCTGGTCGCGGAGGCCTGAGGCAGTGGAGGGCCCAGCCCGCCCATGGAGGCAAGGCCCAGGAGGGGAAAAAGAAAATGCAGAGGCAGAAGTGGCGGTGGGGAGGAGAGGCGGCTGGGCCCGGAAGCGGAGACTGGGACAGAAGGGGGGAGGGGTAACCGCCGGCCCCAAAGAGCGCACAGATGATCTGTGCGGGGTTGGTTAGTATTTATAATTTCAACAAGGTGTGTCAACCATTATTCATATGTAGTGTTACATATGATGCTACAATGTTATTTCATTTGCCAGTGATTATAGCCACATACAACCAAGAAATATTATTTCAATACATACTGTCACAAAGCAGATTCTCTTATGTATCTAGAGCATTCTTTTCCCCATATGAACCCATTTAGAGATTTATTCGAGAAGCTCTCTTCCAAATTTTCCTTTCAGAGAGAATTTGGTATGAGTACATCAAGAAGAGCTTTGGGTACCCCTCTTTGAGTAGAGCAGAGCTACAGCTCTGGAATTCTTTCTAGAAAAGGTTATTGGACTACCTTATTTGACTAGATGCCAAGAAAAGAAACTTTTTATTCCATGAGGCATTTTAATTCCCCAGTTCCAATAGGTATTGTATTACTGCTGATAAGACAACACTATGTTAATCATGTAGGGTTTCTGCTATGTATTTAATGATACATTAACCAATTCTGTTTATATATTACCCTAAACTAACTTGAGCATATTCAGGTCAAAAATGCAGTTTGGAAATTCATATTCATATATATACACACATATACATATATATATACACACATATACATATATATACACACACACATATGCAAACAAGAAACTCAAGAGCTATTGTCAATCTTTCTTAGAAAGTCAAATCACAGTACTAGTGTATCTGCTCCAAAGCCTTGTCTGCCAAGGTTAATCAGGCTGACCTTTCAAATCCTGATTAAAAGTCACAGAGAAGGTTAAACCTCAAAGCTTCAGTGCAAGCAGTTTTATACAGAACACTTAGTGAAATACTAGAACACATAATTAGCAATACATTCCCAAAGTATCCATATATGCCAAATAATACACTCTGGACTAAGGAAGCAAGAGGGGTGTGCAAGAATCGGATTCTGCTATTCGACTTCAAATCTAATCACAAAATCTCAAATTGAATCATCGAAGCAGCTGGCACCTGCCAGCTGATTCCAAGATTCAATTCATGAATTGACGCATCAATTCAAGCTTTCCCCACAGAGAGCAGGTCTACCCATTAAACCCAATGGGTAGACCATCTCCTCCTGGGAAAACAGTGCAATTTGAGCACTGTTTTTTTCTGGCGAGAGCTGGTCTACCAATTGGGTCTCAGGGTAGACTGGCTATCCAAGAAAACCCATTGGTACACCAGCTCTCCCCACAGAAAACCCGAAGAATAGGCAAACAAAACAGTGGTTTGAATAGACCAATTGATTCAAATTGAATCAGGGTCAATTCAATTCAACCTTAGAATCAACACTGAGGCCAATGGCAATTCAATTTGAGGTCAAATCCTTCTAATTGGTCTCATTCAAATTGATTCATTCTTGAATTACGGTGCACATCCCTAATAAGCAAGTTCCTCACCAAAAGTAAGTTTCCACTACATTCCTTTCATCTTGCTGACTGTTGTATTTTTCTCTTTTACTCCATTAGAGCAGAATTAAGATTGCACTTTTTTACACAAAAGAATCATTTTTAAATCTGAAACTTTTAAAAAGTATTGTGCCAAACTGTCTGTTAGGATAGTAAAAGCAAAGCTCTAACCTTCAAAGCCCAAAGAGCTCATCCATTTACTGAAAATAGCAACTAAACCTTTAATATAGTAGTGCAGTACAGAATGTCATTTACTCAGTGTTATACAGTTATCAGTAGTTTCAGATGCTGCACAATAAAAATGGCAAGTCCTGGAATTCTATTTACTGCAAATATTGGTATTCCAAATTGCCTAGTGTTCCAGATAACAAGATTACATTGCACCCTTTGAAATTTCATTCAGTGCAGTTAGACCTACATCAGAATTTACATAAATATTTAACTGAGACAAGATTGCCTCCATTGTATATATTACCATCTTGTCATCTCAGTTGATCTGTAACACACTTACCAATAATTTCTCCTTCATAATAGTCAAGGCCACCTTTAACGACAGACTTTTATAGTTTACCCTCTTTTAACCAAAACAGAAAATGTTCAGATGAAAAATATAAAAGGGGATACACTATATATATATATCTTCCAAATTCACACTCTTGCTTATCCAAGCTGAAATATGTTGTGTTTCATTTTTGCAAGGCAGCTTAGACAGATAAACACTAAACGTTTAACAAAATGTTCCTCTTAAGTAATTCTTAGTTTGTTTAGTTGTATTGTTAGTTTAATGTCACAATGTATTTACTAGGGCTTTGCATCGCATTGGACCAATAATCTGGTCTGAGGCAATGCAAACTCTATGGGGCATTTCTCATCAGAAACAATCCCAATGAAAAATGTCTCCAATATCAATAGTGTTGCTAGCAATGCATTTTTTGGTAGGCTTGCAGGAGCCCTCTAGTTTGTGTTTGGGTCTCCAGGCTTGGAGATCTCACTCTTGATATGCTCAGGAGTCTCACAGCATTGTAAGCTCTCCATTTATGGCACACGGGGACAGGTCACTTAGCAACAGTGGGCCAGTCACCCCTAGATTTGGCTCCTAACAAGCAAATTGTAAAGGGAAACAGATGCACACCATCCCTGTGGTGGGATAACCTAAGTAGTCCCCAGAAATTAACTAAAAGCAGGTGTTAACTCTCTGCCAAGGCCACTCCACACACAAGAGTAAACCACCTCCCCATCCTCTCCTTTAACAAAGGATAGCAGCCAGCGAATGCACCAATTAACTCAGCAGGAAGAACACAGATAAGGCTTGTGGAGATAAATCTCTCCCCTCACAAAAGAGACTGAGTCAGTGATAAAGACCTAAGAGATGCACCCATTAAAACTACTGATTGGATTATTGGACCTTCCATCCATGCAGGTTTCTTCTCATGATTGGATTATTGGACCTTCCATCCATGCAGGTTTCTTCTCATGATTGGATTATTGGACCTTCCATCCATGCAGGTTTCTTCTCACATCTACGCACTCTGTTTTCATGACAAAAGCCTTGGCATACCTCGGCAATTCCCACATTGTTACATGTAGAAAGAAAGATCAGCAACCATGGAATCCTTGCCAGTTCCACTCAACACAACTATACAACAAGAAAGGTCCACTGGAATGTGCCCTCAGGATATGTTTTTGAGTATCAGAAGTCACAATTTCATGATCCAAGGGGCTCTTTGTGTACCCACTACCTTGGAGTCACCAGCTGCTGTTTGGGTAATTTACTGTTCACAGGCCACCACGCAAGGCAGTGTCCAGTACTTCATGCCACCCTTCATATCGGCTTTCTTGCCCAGTCTGATCTGCCCAGTCTTCCTTGCTAACATAGGAAGCTGGTCCCATGGAGGTAGCACCCTCATGGATTCATCTCTCTCAACTAACCCCTCCAACCTTCTTGCAACCACCTTTGCCCAAGCTGTCCCAGGCGAATGACGTCCCTCAGTAGTTCCAGGAGCCTTGAGATCCTTTCGTCCAGATCAGGCAATATGAGCACTTGCCCCATGCTGGGCCAAATTTTATCTCTATTCCCCTTTCTTAAATCCACCTGTCTCCCTCTCTGAAAAGCCTCTTTCCCTTGCCCACCTGGGAACTTATACAATGAGGACTAAGTTAAAATGCCTCATTTTAGTTAAAAAGTCTTTTTGATAAGCAATATTATTTTAACCACACATTTCATTCTTCTTTACCCCTCTCTCTACAATTAATACCCTCTTTTGATTTTGAAACTTAAATCTTGTCTCAGTCCAGTCGTTTCCTTGAGTCCACAACTTTGCACAAATTAAATCTAACGTGAAACTGTCCTTTCTCAGCTAATTTCCCCACGCAAGCCCAAACAGATTTAGGAGTGTTCACCAATCACCCTGGGGCAGTTTCATTAACAGTAGACAATTTTATTTAAAAGCCAAATTATATTGGTATTGTATTAAATAGTATCCTAGGGTGGTGGAACTTCTTTTCATGAAGATCTGGCTTCTCTGAAAAAAGTGGCTGCCTTCTAGACAGCTGCACCATCTTAAATTGCTGCTTTTCCTTCCCCAGTCTCACCATATAATATACCAGGAAAGGAAGCAATGTCATAACGTCTTAACAGCAATGTCTTAACAGCTTGGGTCCAGGCTATTTGAGAGAGCACCTCCTTTGTGATAATCCCTGCCTCCTCTTATGATCTATCTTCTGGAGAGGTCTGGTTACGGTTGCCACTGGCTCATTGGGTGAGCATATTCCAAAGCCCTGGGGCAGCCACAGAGAAAGCCTGGTCCTGGCTCATTTGGTGGCGACCCAGGACCAGGCTTTCTCTGTGGCTGCCCCAGGGCTTTGGAATATGCTCCCTGCTGAATTAAGAGCATCTCCTTCTCTGTTTGTTTTCAGAAAGAACCTCAAGACTCTCCTGTTTTCTCAGGCTTTTTTAGAACTAGTTGAACTGGATGTAGAACATCTATCTGCACCTCTAGTTCACCGCAGCCATCCCCCACCCACCACCATCACCGTCTTCTTCTGCCTCCACTTCCACCCGCCCACTCATCCACCAGCCAGCCTCTGTAGTCTCCCCCCTGCCACCAGCTGGCTACTACTTCCCCGGCAGATCACTGCCACCGCCAAATGTTTTCTTCCTGGCTGGCCGGCCGCCAGCCAGCCAGCCACCCTCTTCCCCCGCCTGCCCATCAGCCGCTGCCATTTCCCAGCCAGCTGCTGCTGCCATTTTCTTCACTCCTGCCCGTCCCCATCCCTACCTGGCAGCTGCTCAAACTCTTGCGAGAGCTGCCACACATGGGATTAGCGACGTATATGCCTAAGATAGATAGATATAAAGAATAAAGATTTTAATTATTTTAAATGTTTTCATAATTGTTTTATTCTATTGTTTTTATTGTTATCTGTTTTAATTTGTGACTTTTATACACCACCTAGCAATTTGAAATGTTGTTGCTGAGCTGCCCAGAATGAAGCTGATTTCTTTAGAACAGGGATTCCCATCCTGTGCTGAACTACAACCCCCACCACCCCCAGCTACAAATTACGGAGGCTTGTGATGAGGGGAGTGGTAGTTCTGCAACATCTGGAGTACCAAAGATTGGGACCCTGCTTTAGAGAAACTGGATCTTCATTAAAAAGGTAAGCCCCCACCCCCATCCATCAATTTGATACAGATTGACTCAATGTGATCCAGAGCATGTGCACGATGCAAGAATGGCCTGGTTCAGGATCAGGCTGATAATTTGGACTGTGCACAACCTATTAATACACTTTCTGAAGAATTTTAGTCCTAGAATCAAGCCTCATGACCATCTTGTTTTGTAGCCACCCTGGGCCCAATCAGGAAGGGCAGGATACAAGTCTCTAAAATAAATAAATTTATGCATTTATCCTCTGAACTGGATTCCACATACATCACTACACCACAGTAAGTTCTTTTTTAAAACTGAGAGTACTATTAGTCCCAGACATTCTACTTAGTTCAACTATCTAAATTTAAAGGAAACCTGTTTTTGCCCTAAAGGGGAAAGTGTTACAAACTTACTTAGGACATGTGATTAGCAATGAGGCTTTTTTTTAACTGCACAAAAAAGTCTTGCTTGCAATTTTTGCCTCACTATTCTTGATGTCAACTACTAATTTTTTAGAATTAAACAGATGTATGCCCTGTTATTAGGTGAACAGGAAACAGAATTTAAAAGAAAGTACTTCAGGAAATACTGTTGGCAGTTGAGTAAAAACTCCTCTCTGCTATAAATGGGGGGCACACAATATTACTAAATAGTTTTTAAATCAAAGCAATACCCAGTACAGTTTTGTAGCATTTTAAGAATGGAGGTCTCTGTTTATAAAATTACTTCCCTATTACCCTATTAATATAAGTTCTCTTAATTCTACCAATATAGATTTGGCATATAACATATCAAAGTGGAGCAACTGCCTCTACAAGATCACAGAACACACAACTGATCCTGGGAAACAGCTTGGCAGGCTCATAGGCAAGTGCGAAGTTAGCAGTACCATAGTTGTCCACAGTCAGAATAAGATCATTGAAAATACTACAAAAGAAATATACATTGAACTACTGAATGCAACTTCCTAATTTTTCTATCATGAATACATCTATTTGTTAGCAGGAAGGCCCATTGTGCAAACAATCTCTGAATTAAGTTCCGCTTAATTCAGTGAGACACCCCCCCACCAAGAACTGTATTTAGGATTGCAGCCTGAACATTCATCACAAAACAGGAAGTTTGTCGAGTGTGAGAAGGAACTGGCTCTTGTGTACTCTACTACTTAAACCTGATGTTGGTGTCTTCATTTGTTTCTGCATTCACCACTCCTATTAATTTATAGTATTCTTGGTATAGTGTATTAGTTCTAGTTGTTCCCTTGGATGAAGCCTATTTTGCTTAAAGTCACTGCTGCCCTTATATCCATATGCAGGCATCTACAAATCCATTTGTCAGCGGCAAGTGCCCCCAGCCTCCGGTGAGCAAGACACCTGGTGACCTGGTTACAACAAGTAACCTGGTGTTACACAGATCTCCTTCCCAGAGGTCTCATTCCAACAGCCATTTCTGAGAAAGAAAGCAACAGCAGGAATCCTTTCTGAACACTAGGAGCAGGTTCTGTTTCTTACCATCTCCATATTCCAGTGCAAATGACAGAATACCAATTTCTCCCCTAAGGCTTCTGCCTGTGTGCCAGAAGAGGATCTCAGGGAAGAGACAGGGTGTGTGAGTGACCAAAAATAATGGCTGGCTAATGAGCCAAGCCTTTATTTGTGGATCCCATCTATATACAATCAATGCCACCCACACGTCTGAACAAGGCCATGGGTTTTGGACAGCATACAGATATGTTAAATAAATAAATGTAGTGGCTCCATAATCACAGAGCTCCCTTCCCTGGAGACTCTTCATATCCTAGGAATCTTTCAGAGTGGTGCACAACTGTATTCAGAATGCCTTTCAATGACCAGAAGGCGGGATTGTTTTAACTGAGGAAATAAGGCCTTTGGCTTAACTACATTGTTCAGCATTCCATTTGTTTGTGACACAATAACTTGCTTGAACATTTTGGTATCAGGATGAAATTGGGTACATGTGTTCAGGTGTACGTGCCCATTCTATATTACAAATACCACCAACCTCCACACCCATCTACAATGAGCCAGGAAAAACTAGGGAATTTCAGGTTCATGTTTTTAATTTTATTAATTATGCTGTATTAGGGTAGCGTAGACAAAAGTTTATATTCATTAGAAAAAAAATATACAAGAGGGTAAATAGTAATGATTTCCCCCCCTCTGTGACCATGGAAATTCTTCATGCACAACAGTTAACTACTACTGCTAACAACAGCTGTCGGGCTTCGCCATGGAAATTGTCCTTTATAGAAAAGTGTTACCATTGGAAGCTAATAGAAACTGTTTAATGTTTGAGCCAAGTTGGTTCCCAGCATGGGCTCAGAGGACTTATTCTGGTATAGTAGATGTTTTTTGCTGTTGCTGGGAGCTCCTTCCATGAATAGAAGGAGACTTGCACTATATTCAGAATAGCAATACCTTACATGAAAGCTGCAAAAAGCTATGACAAATTATACGAACACAATGGATATTTATATACCACTTTTCAACAAAAGTTCCCAAAGTGGTTTACATAGATATAAATAAGTAAAATGGCTACCCTGTCCCCAATGGGCTCACAATCTAACAAAGAAACGTAAAATAGACATCAGCAACAGCCACTGGAAGGATACTGGTATCTAAGAGAGCGTCTTCTTCGCTATGAGCCCCACCGGCCGCTGAGGTCACTTGAGGAGGTCCGTCTCCAGTTGCCACCAACTCGTTTGGTGGCTACACAGAGACGGGCCTTTTCGGCTGCTGCCCCGAGATTGTGGAATGCACTCCCTGCTGAGATACGATCCTCCCCATCTCTGGCAATTTTCAGAAAACACCTGAAAACACATCTCTTCAGCCAGGCTTTCTCAGCTTTTTAAAAATTTGTTTTTAAATTGTTTGATTGTTTAATTGTAGTTTTATGATGTTTTTAATTGTTAATCATTGTTATGTTTTATAATTTTTATTTTAATTATTAACTGATTTTAAGGTGTTTTAATGTAAACCGCCCTGAGCCTTTTGGAAGGGCGGTATAAAAGTTTTAATAATAATAATAATAATAATAATAATAATAATAATAATAATAATAATAATAATAATACTGTGCTGGGGATGGATAGGGACAGTTGCTCTCCCCCTGCTTTTAAAAAGGTGCCTCTTTGCTTAGTTAGCAGGGGAGCTTATGAAGCAGAAGGCACAAAGTTTTAAAGACTAATCAATCCTTCAGTTGCAATGGTCTAGCAGGTGTGATCCAACAAGCTATTTGAAGGAACTTGGCTATTTACCTCAAACAGCTCTTTAGAACTCCAAAATGTCTGAGGACAAAGCACAAGAACATGCTGCTGGTACAGTATATTTTTATTTATTTATTTATCAAATTTGTATACTGCCCCAAACCTCTGTCTCTGGGTGGTTTACAATAACATATACGCATCCTCTTACTTCCTTGTTAAAGCGTTCTCACATCAAATCTCTAAAATTGCTTTTTGAACTCAAGGAAATACTGAGAAAGTTTAGAGGTACTCTTCCAATCACAGCTTATGTTTCAAGCAGAATGTTGAGAAGACATTTCAAATCAAAACAGAAGCAGGACTTAAAGATGTGGGAAAGAAAAGCAAGCAGAATAAGGGCTTGCTGTCATAAGAGCCTACCTTAAATTAATAAACCATTATCCTATTTTATATACACATACCCCACTTTGTTCTCATGATCTCATATGTTATAAAGTTTAAATCATATTTTGTGCATACCTGGGGCCTTCTTGGGCAAGTTCACAGTGATGCTGAATTGCTTTTATGGTCAGGCAAGAAGAGTACACACTGAACAATGAACATTAACTCTCACATTCCCATTAAATAAGGTAGTATGGCTCAGATAAAATATTAGGCTTTGATCAGATGTGGTTTAGTGTGTTCAATCAAAAAGTAAGAAGTAAAAAGCATCTTTAAAAATGGTCCCTAGTACTCATCAACCAAATATACTCGTCAAGCCTCCATCTTCAGATCCAGCCATGGACAAGAGGTTGTCCTAGTCAAGCCATATTCTCTCACCACCCACTTGACAGGGAATAGGTGGAATTAAGAAAAAAGACTGAAAACATGGTTCACATTAAAGGTGCAAGCTACAATTAAGTGTATTCAAATAATGCTAATTCTGTACTTCATTTTAGGAAGAACTCTAACTTGCTCCTCTCAGGTACACAAAATCAGATTAATCCTATGGATCACAAGAACTCATACCTGTGCCACTAATCGGTATCATCATGGCTTTGTTCAGCATAAGAATGGTGCCAACGATTTTATTCAAACTGACAGCATTTACAAGTTTCTTCTCTAGCCTTTTTAAAAACCCATGTACACTCAACCACATGTCTCAAAAATTGTCTAGAAAAGCCAGTTACGGATGGCATTCACACATATGAGAGGTAGAAATTTTTCCATGGAAAATGTGATTTCTAAAATTTCATTGGCAGACATCCAGACTTGCATTGCACACAAGAAGCAGTTCAAATCCTGTATTACCACTACACTGTCATGTATATGGGGAAGGGGCAGCTTTCACGAGTCTTCGCTTCCCTTCAAAGCCTACTGTGTATCACCAAATATGTCCCAAGAGTCACACGGCCCTTAGGGACAAATTTTGGTGATGTACAGTGAACTTCAGAAGATAAGCAAGATCTAGCCGTTTCCCACAACCAAGTGACAGAGTCTGGAATTTGCAGTGCTACACTTATGCAATACTAGTCTGGGTGTCCAGCATTTTTTCATAAAATTTATTAGTAGCAATGAATATATGCCAATTCAATATTATGCAAGTTCAGCTATTTCAAAGTTGTAATTAATGTTTTCCAGGTGATTATACCTAGAAAATGTGAGAGGGTACATGTGTTTTACTGATTGTTCCAAAAAAAAAATCTTTCCAAATAAAGTTTTGAAGTTGTTTCAAAATAACAAAAGCATATGAAGCATCTATTGATTCACTCCCACCCAAATATTACACATCAAGAAGATTTGTATAGGATGTTTATTTTCACAGGAAAAAATTCAAATAAGGGGGAACTGTGCATTGGAATTTTCTCCCAGAAAAAAATTCCAAAACAATTCCTGAAATTTTTCCAGTTCCTGAGCCATTTCTGGAAGGGTGGTATATAAATCAAATAAGTGAATGAATGATAAATTCAAAATTTTTGAGAAAACCCACTTCTCTACATTCATGTTATCAAGAACAGCTCTGTAGTTATTCAGTAAGTGTCTTAAGTCACAAGAAGACTAGGGACAGTCCAGGTCTGGACCTATTACTTACATCCTATTATATTTTTATTTTTATTAATTATTTGATTTATATATGGCTCAGGGCAGTTTACATCAAAATAAAAACAAAACAACTAAAATCAAAACTAAATCAATTCAACAATTAAAATCATTTGAACCCAGCATTAAAAATTTAAAAGCATAAATCTGATTAAAAGCCTGGGTGAATAAATGTTTCTTCAGTGCCTTTTTATAAGTTGCCAGAGATGAGGAGGCTCTTATTTCAACAGAAGCGCATTCCAAAGTCCAGGGGCAGCAACAGAGAAGGCCTGTTCCTGAGTAGCCGCCAAATGAGTTGGCGGCAACCGCAGACGAACCTCTCCAGATGATCTTAACAGGCGGTAAGGCTCATGGCGAAGATTATCTTAAATACCCAGGGCCTAAGTTGTTTAAGGCTTTATAGGTAATAACCAGTAGGGATGTGCAAAACGTTTCAGATAAAAAACGTTTTGTACCCAAAACAGCCCATTTGGGGTGTTTTGTAGACAAGACAAAACACCCATTTTCCAAATTCAAAAGTTTTGTAGACAAAACAAAACGTCCCTGTTTCGGCTACAAAACATTTTGTTGTTTTGGACCTCCATTTTGTGGTGATCTCTGAGTGAGTCTCCATTTTGTGTTTGAAATCTCTTTGAATTTCCTGCCCTTCCAGCCTTCCAATCGGTGACCTAAAGCATGGGCTGACCTGTTGACAATTCCCTCCTTGTTCCCCATGACTCTTTTGCTTCTTGCCACTCTTTACTGACCCTACACTGGCCAGGGGGAGGGTTGCTAACCCATGGGGTGCTGTGTTCTGCTGTTTCTGTGGTGTTCTGAGTGTAGATTCTCTGGTAGCATATGAGAGTGGATTCTTCTTTTTCACTGAAAATCCCATGCGCTACCAGAGAATCTACACTGAACACCTCAGAAACAACAAAACCCAGTACCCCACAGACTTGTGGGTATGGGTGTGGTTGGTACCCTATGTGTACTACACAACCCCTCGGGCAGCCCCAGTACCCCCCCAAGTGGAATTATGGGGCTGCTAAAACCTCCATTATTCCCTATGGGAGAAATTGTAAAGACACAAACTTCAACAAATCACAAAAAATCAGCCCTTTGCCCAATTCCTTTGAAATAATTCTAGTAGCTTCCTTGCACCCATTGGGCACTACCACCCACCACACGCTGCTCTGGGCCACCCCTTTCCCCTCAATGTGAAGCGATACATTTGCTGGGATCCCCATTATTCCCTATGGGAAAATTCTTAAAGATGTATAATCCTGAAACATACACAAAAAAATCAGCCCTTTGCCCAATTCCTTTGAAATTTGGGTGGTAGCTTCAACCCATTGGACACTATGACCACCACCCACTCTTTTTGCCCTGGAGCCCTTTTTAAAAATCCAAATTGATTCAGATTTGGATTCTGAAAATTCGGCTACAAAACAAAACGGGTGATTCGGATTCAGAAAATCTGGATACAAAACAAAATGGGGGTGTTTCAATTCGGATACAAATCGAAACGAGAGAATTCCAAAATCCACACCCCTAATAACCAGCACCTTGTATTTTGCCTGGAAACGTATCAGCAGCCAACAATGTAGCAGGCATATTCTTAAGAGTCATGGGTTTCAGTGACCGCTCAACTATTCCAAAGAGGTATATGAAGTTCCCAGAGGATGACTATTCCTCACTGGCCTCTTACCATTGTTCCACGCTCTAAGGCGTGTGCACGCTCACAAATTTTTGGATGTCCGCTCAGTTCATTTTAGATCCCGCTCAGGTTGAATCAGGAAGGCCCCATTCTGAATGCATGTGTGCACACACTGCCTTGATACTGCCACCCAGAACAAATCTCATTCTGCAGAGATGAAAAAAATGAGAAGGACCAGTGCCTCTTTACCCAACTAATCTCACACATTGGGTAAGGGCTGTCTAGTAGAATCTTCTGCCTGATAAGCCAGGTCCTGGGGACTAACACAGCACTCCCTATTTTTCACAAGCTTTTTGTTCCTTCTATCCAATTTTGAAACACATTGATTTAATCTGGATCTGTTGTTGTTCCTTTTCTTATTATTCTGCCATTTCCACCTATGGGAATACTCAATCCTTAAAATACCTAAAATTCCTTAAAATTTTGGTTTAAGAAAGCCAACAAAGACAGTTACAGATACCCTCCTGTAAACATTATAAACATTTTCCATAAAATGAGCACAACACACATTTCCAGGTGGATATTTCACAGTGTCCTGAAACTAAGGCCTGGATAGTTTTACTAGCAAAAAATGCATTGTTCTGCCATATGCAAAGCTGGGGGGGGGGGGAGCAGAGGGAGAGTCTTATTACCAAGAAGAAATATAATACAGTATATACCTCCTGCCTCTGTTCAATCATATTTTTTTGAAAGTTTTGAACAGAGTTCACATGTCTGAAGACGTGGTAAACATTCACCCTGGATCCACTGCCAAGTCAGAGGGCTGTTTGCTGTATGTTTTCAGACATATTAACACCCTTCAAGTGTCACAGAAGATGAAGTGGTGGAAGCTTGTGGACTTAGCTATGCTGTAACATACAAAGCAGTACAAGGAGGGCAGCAGATCAAGCTGATAATTCCAATATTATACATTTAGTTCAAAAAGCAACTAACACTTTAGCCAGTATGTATTTAACTTTGTGAACAAGCAATGAACAGGTTAATTGAAGGTACAAGTTCAATACAAAGAAATCAATCCCACCTCTTTAATCAAGGTACTTTTCCACATTGAGAAATATCCTATGTCTGTTAAAAAACTGTTCTCATGTAAGTGGATGTCCAGGAATAACCTTAGGGTGGATTCACATAATGTGGAAAAAAAAACAGATGTGCAAGTTACTTGCACACCCACATTTTGTCACATGATTTAAAAATTCAAAAAGGGAACCATGCAGCTCTGTGAAGCAAAACCTTTGCTCAATCGCCCACATTTTTAAAGGATCTCAGGTACCTGAGAAAGACCTTTAACCAAAACCTTGGAAAACTGCTGCTTGTCAAGACAAATAAGGTAGTTTAATGTGTTCATTCTGAAATGGTACAGTACCAGGAAAGTTGTACCATGATACATTTCTAAATGCGTAGTTTGGCCTTACTCTGTATGTAGGTAGGGCACAGTGTGGCTTTGGGCAAATCAATGAATCCACTGCTGAACTCAAAACTTGATTTAGCTTTTAAGGGCCAGCCCGTCCTACAGGATATTTGAACTCTGGTATGGATACCAAAATACAAAAACCCATGCACTGCCTGTCAAAAATGAAGAATGACTGCATGTTTTTAGTGTGCTTCCCCCTTTGCAATACGTACATGTGTGTGTGCAGGCATACGTGGGGGGGCACGCACACACACCCTGCATATTTGACAGCATTTATTTTTACTCCATCTCTAGTCCCCTGCCCCTTGCACAAAGACCACCACCACCAAGAGAAGAACGATGTTCTCTGGTGGACTGCCTTCGCCACACCTCCCTGAATGAACAAGATATTATGTTTTACTTAATGCAGGTTTTTAATAACATATTGATTGATTGGTTCAGTTTTTATACTGCCTTTGAGAAGACATCCCAAAGTGGCTTACAAAAAGTTAATACACAATTCCATAAAAATCACATTTTAAAAATTAAAGTTAAAATATTTATATTTATATCTATATCCTTTAACAGATGGTTTAAAGGATACTGAATTGGAAAAATCTACAAAGGAACAAGCAAGTAACTGTGCTAATAAGAGCCTGGCTAATAAAGATGCATTACTAAATAACTACATTATCCCATTAGAGAATAGAAGGCTGTCAACAGATAAGGAGATAGCAGCTGTTTCTCAGAGACACACCAGTATCACCATACTGCTTTGTGAAGTTAGTCAAAATACAAGAAGCTTATTTGAAATTCATTAAAATTCACAGGTTTTTGTAAATTGAAACATTGCTATCTTATTTTGGCCATCAATGAGCAGTTATTTGTTTAAGTAAGGTTTTGCTTACTACACTGTAATGTAATTATTCCATTTTTTTAAAAAAGCTTAGGTGCTTTTCCTTCAAGGCTGTTTAGAAATCATTTAAAAGATGCATACCACAGCATATTAGGGTATCTAGATGTGCAACAGAACAGATATTTTAATTCCTGGGTTGCATAACTAGTTTTGACTCCAATTTACGTTAGTTCTTGTTTCACCCACAATGTACCAATCCCTAAAATAAGTCTGTTTTTATATTCAGTGTAGTTACAAAGACAAGATGAATCCATTTTAAATCATGGTTCAGATTGGATAAGGACTCTTTTCAACAGACAAAAAACTCTGAAGGGAGTATTCAAGACTGCCTACTCCCAAGACACGTTTTACATGCAGAGTAAGCACTGTGACACTCTTGAGTGTACCAGGGGGTGGGGGAGGATCCAAAAATGATTACAGCACATCTTAGCTTTCAGACACTTTTATATAAATCCCATTTTAGAATACCAGCAGCAGCTTCTGCAACAACTGGCAGACTGCTTGCATGCTGCACACACTACCACCTAACAGTCAAACTTCAACTTTTGCATCTGCAATGCTGTAGAAGCACAACAGTGTTTAGAATGAAAGATCACATCCCCTGTGACCTCTCCTGTAAAGGGCCAGATTGGAGACACTGGCACTGGATTTTGCATTTGTACAATAATTCAGCAAGAGGACAAGTGTTGAAAAATAGGGCCTTTGGAATACTCTCTCACAACACAAGATGCTCCTTTGATGGACCCAATGATCTCAACTACTTCTCTCTACTCCTACCTAGGCAAAGCGTACTGACATTCAGTAAGGGTATTCACACATGCAGCCTAACCCAGGCTAAGGCATCCCAGCCTGGGTTAGGCTGCGCATGTGAAGCGCCGGAGTGAGCTCGCTCCTAGAGCTGAAACAAGCCCCACTTTCAAACCTAGCATTTAGCTTAGGTTAAGCGAACCTCCCCCAGCCCCACCCCGACACCAGTCATTTCCAACAGCGAGCTGAGGGGAGAGAGGAGTGGCCATGCCGAGCGTGGTGGCTGCTCTAACTAGAGCAGCCACCACACTCATATCCTGAGGCACCCTGGGATGTGGGAGGAGGGGTGAATCCTCCAGCTCCCAGCGTCTCCCTCCACCACACCACTGCTTGTGAGGGCACATTGTCGGGCGGAGGGGAGAATGGCGGCTGCTCGTCTGCCAGAGAAGGTAGCCCTCCCTCCCTCCCTGGCAAAGTCGTATGCATGACCTCAGAGTGTGCTACAGTGCATACCTACATCACCTAAACAGTTGCTGTTGCAAGTTTCTACATTGCCTCACCTTGGGAAACAGTCTCACTCATAAGTTGTCAACATGAAAGCCAAACACTGTAGAATCAAAAGCCTGCCTGGGTGTGACCAACTTGCTTGTAGCAAAGGTTGTGGCAAATCTTTTAAAGTAAGAACTCTTTGAAGATTAAGGCATTGGTAACAGCATTTATTGCAACAATTATGCAAGCAATTTAACTGAAGCATTATCAGATAAGCATATGTCCCCCCACCATATTTTATGTCCTTCACATGGTGATCTACAACATTGTACAGTACACTTAACACAAATACTGACAAATGAGCTTTGGAGTTCGGAAATTGTCACCTAAAAATTGTAACATATAAGAATGCATAAGGCTACAACTGGAAAAGTATTCCCAACTAATAGATGCCTAGACAACCTTAGGAGCCAGAATTTTTTCAGAACTACTTAATGCCTCAGTACAGTGTCCATTATTAACCATCCAACCCCATTTTTCTTCACGTTTGTCTTAATTTCTAGTTATACCAAAGCGTAAGATCATCAGGAGATTTGCTGCAGAGTGTTATCAGCATGCTGATGACACCCAAATCTTTTTCTCCATGTCAACATCTTCAGAAGGCATAACCTCCCTAAATGTCTGCCTGGAGACAGTGATGGGCTGGATGAGAGGTAACAAGCTGAGACTGAATCCAGATAAGACGGAGGTACTTATTGTGTGGGGTCGGAACTCAGGAGATGATTTTGATCTGCCAGTTCTGGATGGGGTCACACTTCCCCAGAAGGAACAGGTACGCAGTTTGGGGGTGCTTCTGGACACAAACTTCTCCCTGGTGTCCCAGGTTGAGGCAGCGGCCAGAGGTGCCTTTTATCATCTTCGGCTGATACGTCAGCTGCGTCCATTTCTTGAGATAAATGACCTCAGAACGGTAGTACATTTGCGGGTCACCTCCAGACTTGATTACTGCAATGCACTCTATGTGGGGCTGCCTCTGTACGTAGTCCAGAAATTGCAGTTGGTCCAGAATGTGGCAGCCAGGTTGGTCTCTGGGTCATCTCAGAGAGACCATATCACTCCCATCATAAAAGATCTACACTGTTTGCCAATAAGTTTACGGGCAAAATACAAGGTTTTGATTTATAACCAATAAAGCCCTAAACAACTTGGGCCCTGGGTATTTAAGAGAACACCTTCTTCACTATGAACCACCGTCCATTGAGATCATCTGGAGAGGTTCGTCTGCAGTTGCCACTGGCTCATCTGGTGGCTACTCAGGGACGGGTCTTCTCCACTGCTGCCCCAAGACTTTTGAACACACTTCCTGCTGAAAGAAGAGCCTCCACATCTCTTACAACTTTTAAAAAGGCAGTCAAGACACATTTGTTCATCCACACTTTTAATTAGATATTGTTTTAATTCAGTTTTTAATAGTTTTAACATTTTAAATTTTAATTGTTGTGATGTTTTAATCTTATCTGTTCTTGTTTTGTTGTGAACCGCCCGGAGACTTGCATTTTGGGCAGTATATACATGTTTAAAATAAATAAATAAATAACAGGAATTCTAACTGAGCAGTTTTTAGTGAGTGACTAGAAGGTTCCACATGTTCACCATTCCAAGATGGAATGGCTCAATTTCCTCATAAGCCAGTTGGCTATATATGGCCAAAGACATCGGTAGAGAACATAAAGAGCTATGAATGTTGATTCTCCTAGTTATATATATATCCAGTATCACAACTTGCAGCACAAAGAAAGCTGGAGATCCAATAATAAATTGGCCATCTTTTCCCCCTGCTGCTTATGAGCCTAAGGTGCTGTCTCTTCCTGCTCCCCTTTTAAATGGTACATGCATGCATCCTCCGCTTTACCAAAAAAAACCCCTTCAAACAATTTAAAAGTTGTAAGATGTTTCAGCAAGGTGGGGCTGGGGCAAGAAAGACCTCATGCTGTCTCAGCTGCCACCCACCAGCCACCTTCCACAGTCACATCTTCCTCATTTAAGCTTATTATTTAATGTATTTGTATACCGCCCACTACCGAAGACTCTAGGCGGTTTACAAAGCTCCACTGCACTGAAAACTTACAGAAAGGAGGGAAGTTAGAACAACATGGAGTGGGGGAGAAAGCATTTGTTTCTAGAGCAGTCCAACATCACATATCAATAACCACAACACTGTAAACAGAGATTCTTCGATACACTTCAGTTTCATGTAGATGAAGATAGGAGAGGGGAAATCCAATAAAAGCTTTTACTGCCTATATCAAAACCACCTAACTCTTGCTGAACAAGTTTGAGTTTGCAACAGCCCAAAAGTTTTACCTTGATAGGTTGATGATTAGGTCACATGTCCATGCAGTCATGATTGGTTTGAGACACGCCAGCAAATGTACACCTAGTTAAAAAGCATGCACTGAAGCCAATCTGGGCCTACTTGGGCAGCATAAAATATACCTCGCTGTCCTCATAGTTTCATGCTAGCCATCTAAACAAAGGAAAAAAGCTGGTCTTAGGGTAAAGTAAAGTGTGCTGTCAAGTCGATTTCGACTTCTGGCACCCACAAAGCCACGTGGTTTTCTTTGGTGGAATACAGGAAAGGTTTACCATTGCCTCCTCCCACACAGTATGAGATGATGCCTTTCAGCATCTTCCTATATTGCTGCTGCGCAATATAGTACCAGCGAGGATTCAAACCAGCAACCTTCAACTTGTTAGTCAAGCATTTTCCCTGCTGCACCACTTAAGGTGACTATAGCAAGCATGAATTGTCTCCTTTGCTAAGCAGGGCCCACCCTGGTTTGCATTTGAATGAGAGACTATCTGTGAGATACTCCCCTCAGGGTATGAGACCACTTTGGAAAGAGCATCTGCATGCTTGCATGCAGAAGGTTCCAAGTTCCCTCCCTGGTATCTCCAAGCAAGGGCTGGGAGAGACTCTTGTGTGTGTAGATAATACTGAGCTAGATGGACCAACGGTCTGACGCAGTATAAAGCAGCTTCCTATGTTCTGAAGTTCTTCTCTTAAGTTATAGAACAGAGGGAATAATTTTAAAAACTTCTTAAAACTGATATCAAGAACAAGTTCAAGGACAGGAAGGATTCCACAAAGTGGTAGCCATTTTTAAAATATATATAGCATTTTACCAAAACTTTGCAAAAAAATAAAAAAAGATTGTTCATAATCTATTTTAAAAATCCGGTCAACTTTTCATTATTTAACGTAGCAAACTGTAAAAATCTTAAGCAACTTTTTGGAGACAAGAAGATATTCATCGAGGCCTTACTCATAGCACAATATATACCTTGAGTACTATGAGGAGCCAATTATGTATAAGCAACCCTACAGATGCGAGACTACTCATGGGGCGGGGGGGAATTCTGTTTCAGGAGTGAACTTTTGCTTGAAATGTTCCTTTAATGGCAAAAAGTTGAGTGTATTAAATAGATGAATTAACTAATTCCACTAGGATAACTCACACGATAGCAGCAATCTACTGAAATAGCTGTATAACTGCGCCTTTTATAACGTAGGCTTCTGCCTACCATCAAGGATGTGTTTTTCCATCTCAGCCTTAACTTCCTTTATAGGCACTTCTATAAGGAATATAGCAAAAAAACAAGTCTTTGCAAATTTGAACACTAGGTATCAATAAGAACAAATTGGGATGGCAAAGCCCATTATACTGCTAACCTCCAAAGGTGATTGTGGGGGTGGGTGGGGGAGGCAGATAATAAATTAGGGGTTTTTAAGGTTTCACAGCAATTCCAACTTTTCCCTCAGATACCCAAATAGTAGCAAAAGACAGAGCTCTAGTTTTACGAACAGATTTGTTTTCTTCATTGATTTATTAGATATATACTGAGCTCTAAGCTGGAGGGCAAACACTTGATAAAAGTGTCAGCAGCACTTGATAAAAGGACCAAAAAAAGTGAAGGTTTTTAAATTAAATATGAAACTAATCTGGAGTTAAAACAGACTTTTGTTTTCAGCTCTGTTGAGTGACTAATTTGCACTTGTGTGTCTCTCTAAAAATGAACATAGAAGGATTGCAAAGTAGAACTAGAAAATAAATAAATATATATATATATATATATATAAAATTTATATATATATATTATTTATATATATATATATATATATATATATATATATATGCGCAACGTTTCAAGGTGTTCAAAGCACCTCACTGATTATCTCCTCAGTAAACTATATTGAAGATGTTCAAGTATGTTGAGATCAATAAGCAGATCATACTACCAGTATACAGTCAAGGGAAGCATAATTGAAAAATATCAGACATTATTTCTGCAATAGTAACATTGTGATATCTTTGATTTTATAATAGCATGGCAGATAGCTATGGAGTAGTCAATCTTCCGCTGTCTGCTTCCATCACTTTGCTATCCCAAAGACCTGACCCCAGCATCTGAGACCAGATCTAGTAATATGGACATCTCACTATAGTTGCCAAGCCAGACATACCCAGCACCTTGTCAGCTGTTTGCAAGGCTCTCTCCATTTTGAAGTATTACTGGCTTTTAAAGCAAAAGAGGGAGAGCAAGCCACACATACAGCCTCTGCACTGTGTTTCTGTATTGGAAACTGCAATGCAGGCTGCACTGGCTCCTTCTGCAGCTCTCCTCTCCCTTTAGGGCCCTAGCACTGGCCTTTAACACAGAAGGGGGATTCAAAGAGCCACAAACACACTCTAGATAGCACTGGGTGGTATTTCTAGAGGAACATTTGACTCTACCATATCTAGCTTTAAACAGCTAGCATACAGACAGACAGGCAGGAAAAAAACATCCATATGAAATTGTTCTTTACTCCTTACCTCTTCACTACAAGCAAATGCCACTGGCAGCAACTTGCACAGTTGTTTTACAATACAGTGCTATATTTACTGTTTGAACTTGTGAAGATTTGCTTTAGTTGCAAGCAATCCAAACATATGTTTACATTGCTACAGCTATAGTAGGTATCTTAATCAGAGGCAAGCATTCTGCTAGCTTTCACAGCTCCAGGGATCTGGGGGGAGAAAGAAAACCAGCAAAAGTTTTGTAATGGAGCTGGTGGAGACCCCTCTCAGCAGCATAGTACAAGAACTTCCATGTAGCACTGCAGCATCCCATATGGGAAAAACAGTGGCACAACAGTGCCAATAGCTGCTGCTAGGGGCAGGATTGAGTCCTGTAACTGGACATAAATCTTGGCATTGGACCAACTTCAATTGCCTGAAGCACTTGAAACACTGTCCTGCCATGCTAAGGCTCAGGGTGAGAAGAACTGGATTTATCCTCACAGCTACTTTCAGCTTGAAATCTTTATTCTCATTACGAGCCAGAAGAACTCAGGCCTAAGCATTTATACAGCACCAAACAATAAGAATCAAATCTGAATCCACGATTCCAAGATCCAAGTCCAACACACCAGCCACAGGACTTTTCTCTGGAATGTGTCTTACCAATCTATTACCATCTTCTTCTTAACAGCAAGACTCTAGATCTATGCTCTGTGTCATAACAAACTAAAGCATACATTTAAAGACAGTTCTTGTTAGATATTCACAACACTATGCAACATCATTTAAAAAACAAAACAAAACAGCACTGTATCTATACCATAGGATTTTTTGTTGCAAGACACAGTCCCTCCTTGGGGATATGCACTTCTGTATTTCACAAAGTTTTCAGATAAGGCTAGTTTCCCTGACCCCAGGGCGGCGGCGGCAGTGGTGGTTCTGTAATGATTATATTTATATAAACATTGCTAATTCCCTCTTTACAGAAGAGCCAACCACAGTTATATTAGGAACCAACTTGTGTATAGATACATTAAAGTCATATGAGGTTAGTAAGCAAATGAGGTTAATCAGGAACAAGTAATGTCTATTTGAGCCATTCTTCCTATTACAGCAGCCATGACTATACAAGCTATGGTACTAAACATGGACTCAAGCAGATTCTAGCAACTGGAGTTGCAGAGCAGAACTGCTGACTTTAGGGCCCTCCATTTCTATTAAACCTCATACACATACTTCGTTAAAAAAAAAAATTGCTTTGAATCACATATATATTCTTCACAATAAGAAAGTCCAGCACCAACTTATTTGTTTTTTTGTGGAATTTGAGGCAAGCCAGTGTTCTGAGTGCATGAAAAAGCATTATGGATTTCATACTGCAAATGCAAATTATTGTGAAATTCATTGCAGGGAGAATTCTGGATCTGAAATACTGGGCTCTCGTTTTGGTATCCTGCACATAACACAAGTAATCATGACAAACTGCTTTCATCAAAATGTTTTTCTTTTACTTGGCACAAGACAATGACTGACTTGGTTTTGACAGGGTCTTCAGTCTATTGCTTATGTAAACAGACACCAACATACCACTACAAATTATTTTTTATCACAATAAGATATCACAGTGCTATGTGTTGGGAACATAATTCCCAATGCAGTGTAGCAATCAAGAAATTGCTTGCCATTTTTAAAGTGTCTGCATCCCAAAGTATCTACCACTGACATCCAAAGGTTTAAGACCTTAAACTATAAGGACACACAGTGTCACTCACAGTGTACCTCTGTTACATTATTATGATACAGAATGAATTAAACAGAGCCAAACCTTGCTGCAGTGAAACTCACGAAGACCGACTCCAGCTGACTCCTTATACTAATGGTTTCTGTGCTTAAATTTGGTACTCTACATAGACCTTTATATTGCTTCCAGTCTTTACAATTATTTCAAGACTTCTGGCAATGCAGCATGAACTAAAAAACCTCACTAATGAAGAGTGCTCTTACTGGAGAGCTGTACAAGCCAGATAGTACAAGAAATGTCAGTTTTCTGTGCAGTATAACTAGATTATGAAATATATTTCGGTCTTTAAGACTATGTTTAACATCTATGCATTTCTTGTGATCTACCAGTTTTCTCATCCCAAATTACAACAAAAGTAGGTCACATTGCATTTCTGCTCATACCATGGCTAGAAATTTTGCAATCTTTCCTGCTGCTGCTTCTTCAACACCCCACCCATTAATCCTTAGAATTTAAGATCCAATCTATAAACTAAATCAACCTAACACAAACAACTGTTATTGTCCAGATTTTCATTGCATTACCTGGCTTGCAATTTATAATGGCAATTTACTTCTACAAACTAGAGGGAAAATGTCAGTACATTTGAGGACAGAAGCCTATTTCCTGACAGCATAAGGTTAGGAGACAACAGGCCAACATCTGAAGTTAGTCCACATCTATTTTTAGTAATGACTTGCAATCTACCACCAAAATCTATTGCCCTTGCTAGCAGAAACAAGCTCAACATGTAATAAGAGAACATTTGAAAACTGTACATAAGTAGTCAGATCAAGTCAAAAAGAAATTCTGTAATGCAAGACTAGAGACCTAAAATACCCATCACCTAATTTCAGGATCCAATAATTTATTGCTCAAGAACACAATTGCCAAATTGCTAAAAGGCAAGCCTTAGATATACAGTTTTGGTGTTTTAGGACTTTATTCATCCCAATGACAGGGATCATTGCAATAATTACTGTTGCAACTATTTTATTGATCAGGTGCATTAATTTGACAGTAAACTATCTATAAAATAGATGTGCTCTGACTATAGTTATTTAAAGAATTTTCATTTTTCACAGATGAGCAATCATGAAACTTTAAATTTTTAAAATTAGGTTTTCAATTATGCAGTTCCAATAATGGGAACAATGCAAAATAAAGACATACTGGATGGATTATGCAACCTTTTACCATTCATATTTTTTAACCTAGTATCAGTAAAATAATCTTACCTGAAAAGGAAAGATATTGTCAGCTCTGTTCAAACTGTCTTCCATCCAAGATTTTGGAGCAAAAGCGGAGCTGGGCCGTGCATATTTCTGTAACTGGATATGATTACTTGGAAAATTCTTCTTCAAGGGTGAGATGGAGTTCAGGGGCGTTATTCCTCCATTCAGTCCCCTGCGGTGGTCTCGCCCTTGAGACCCTCCCCACCCACCATATCCACCACCACCACCAGGACTCCATGAAGAAGATGGTGTAGGTGATGGGCTTTGGTAGCTGCTCCATGGAGAAGGTGGTTTATTAAGATTATTAGCAAGATGAGGCAGTTGATTAAAAGCAGCATTTCTATGTGTAAATGGAGGTGGATGAGGGCTTGCAGGAGACCTCCTCTGTTGTTGATGCTGATTGTGATGATGCTGAAAATGGGGGTGATGAGGGTGATGCTGAGAGAGGGGTCCAATCTGAGGAGAAAAGCTACCTCCAAAGCCAGGACTGACATGATGTGGAAAATTCTGAAACAGCAGAGCACCATTATTAGCTGAAGCAGGAGGGACCCCTCCCTGGTGGAAGAAACTCGCATCTTCATTAATTATTGTTGAAGAAGAAGGAGCTATAGCTGCTGACCAGTTACTGAAACCAGTCAGAGAAGATGCAGTAGATGTCAAGGGCTGGCTTGAAGTACCTAGCCCTGTCGCCTCTTGATAATCAAATCCCGTTAATACTGGTGATTCTATTCTTATTTTCTCTTTCCCATTGCCATTCTCAGAAGAATTATCACCTTGGTTTTCTTCAGATTTAGCTTTCTCAGATTCAGGCAGCATGCCTGCTTCCTGACTTTGACTAGGGGAAAGCTGCTGTTTTTCTAGGGAGTCTTGCTTTTCCTGTTGCTGAGTTTTAGATTTTTCTGACCCCAGAATCTCATCCTGAATGTTATGGGCAGCTGGAGCAGGAAAGAGCCAAGCTGACCCAGCACTACTGCCATTGGCAGCTGTGTTATTTATAAAAGCAGCAGGGCTGGGTGTTGCATTTTGATGGTGGTGTGGAGGCTGCAGATGTGGATGAAATCTGACTGGAAAAGCTGACTTACTCCCAGTGTTGTTTTGCACTAACACTCCAAACCCGTAATCCCCCATTTATTTAGGATTTGAATTCTGCCTGGAAAGAAAAAAAGATCCTTAAAATGTTTTTCTTCTACTACTAGAGCAAGGGAATAGAAATATTTTTTGTTACAGATCTACCCCTTTCTTTTCCACCTACGCAATTGAGATATCTGATTTGGATATTATTCCTGGTTTCTTATAAATGAGATCACTTAAAATATTGACATGGGTCAATTTGTGTTGCTTCCTTCCTTTAATTGGAAGGAATGAAAGTAAATCTTTGGTTAACAAAATAAGAGGCTTCCTTTTCCGAAAAGGAAATGCACAAGAATGAAGTGGGGATGAAGGAAAACTCCTGGGAACCAAATTAAGAGGTTTGTGGGATTTTTTTTTTTTTTAACTATCCTGTTTTTGCCTTATCAACAGCCTCAACCTGCTCATGTACACATTAATGAAAAAAAGATAACATGACATCTGGTGCTCCCCACGCCTTCACAGCTCCAAAAAATATATATTTAAATCTGGAATAATTTAATAAATTCTATATAATCTAATATATATTTGTGTACTATTCTAACAGTCTTTGCTGTTGAAAATGGAAAAGATTTACCTCAGGATTTCAAAAAGGGAGCGAGTTGAACAGGAGGGATTCCCCCCTCCCCACCCTGAGCAGCTACTGCCTTTGCCTTGTAGTACTGTGTGTATAATATGCTCAACGCAGATGCCCTTCTGACAAGTCCTTTCTATATAAAGAGGGGAACGAGAATTTCCCCCCCTTGTTTAATCTCTAGGCATTGGCATTCAGAGTGTGGTGTGTGTATGTGTACAGATTGAGTTGTGCAGGAGGAGGGTGGATTCTTGCTGCCGCTGCTGGTTGGGTGGGTTCCTGGTTACTGCGTTGCTGCTTTTCCAAGCTCGCCTCCTATTATGTATGATCCGATATTTGTGTGTCCTTCAGATGAATCCTGGCTGCCTGCAGAGGAAAATTTTCACCTCAGAAAATCAGCAGTCAAGTGCTTGGGGTGGGGAGGGAAACGAGAAGGGAACCTGGAAAGCATAGGTTAGACTTTGTAATTTTCTAAGCCAACAACAAAATAATATATTACGCGGCGGGGTGGTTTGCGGGGTGGGGGGGCGGAATAGTCCTAAGGAGAATATTTAGGGTGGGGGAAAGCCTCTTCCAGACATGCCTGCGTCGAAGTGCGCGGGGGGGGGGCATATAGGGCTGCTGCCGTCCTTGGAGTGCGTGTTGGGGAGCGCATAGAGCAGAGTAGAGATTTCACTCCCTCCGAGAGAAGGGTAGGAAGGACTTTACCTCAGAAGGGGAGCAGTCTCCGGCGGGGAGGGGACGGCGCTGGCGGGGGACCGGGCCCCTCTCTCCCCCATGGGAGCCGGTTTCTCAAGGGAGGAGGGTCACGAGGATCGCTCGGTGGAGGGAGAGAAGGGAGGGGCGATCTCGAGCCGGGCTCTTGCGTGCGATCTGGCGGCGGGGGTGGCGGCAGCGGCGGCGGCGGCTCCCAGGGGTCCTGCCTTTCCTCCCCCTGCCGATGCTCCGGTGCGGCTGCTGCTCCCCCGCCTCGGCTCCTCCCGGCGTCGTTCTTTGCCCCTCATGTAAAACAATCGTTTATCAGGCGGGAGGCTCCTATTAGGTCGCGAGGCGCTGGGCTACTCTGTCAATCCACCAGTTCGCCGCCTCGGCCCGGCCACCTCAGTCGTCGTCGTTGTCGCCGCCACCACCGCCGCCGCCTCCTACTTCGTCTTCTCCACAGGACCGAGCCTCTGACCGAAATGACAACCAGCTGGAGAGAAGCAGCGCGGCACTTCCGGTTCATAAAGGCCACGCCTCCTCCCTCCTCTCCCCCCCCCGCGGGCTCCCTTCTCCGGCAGCCGCCACGCCCCCTCCCCCCCCCCCGACTCAGGGCGGCCTCTTCCTAGTCTCAAAAGACACAGGCGGCCGTTTTGCGTCAGGGTAATTTGATGGCGCTGGTTGTCTTCGCCATCTTTGTCTCGGGCACCCTTCTTTTTCCTTAGAGAAACTAAGCAGACATGTTGGTTTCGGTCAAAAAGCTGTGGGGACTTCTAAAATTATGGCTGTTCTAACTTCTGAAATTGTGGCAGCCATTTTTGACTATGGCAGATTCGAGCTTTTTATTGGTTAAAATAATTCCTGATAGTTTCATTATTTGGTGAGATGAGAATTAAAGCTGCATTGATTGATAGATTTGATTGATTAAGTGTGCCATCAAGTCGGTGTCGACTCTTAACGATCACGTAGATAGATTCTCTCCAGGATGGTATATTTGAAAGTGATCTCCTGGAAGAAAAACTAGAGAGGGGTATTCTTGTAAAGGAACTGGTCGTTTTCTGATCTCACAAGACTGGCACAAACGTGTTGAGGTTTTAAAAAGGAGCCTTTCCAGTAGTTTTGCTTTCAAGGAGGAGCCTTGTTTTCAGGCCACCAGTTTTCATCCTAATTTATCCCCTACACTTGGGGGAAAGTGGGATTTAAATTCTAAACATGTATTTACAGGCCAATAAGCAAGGGCCTTGAGAGGAGACTTTAGTGATTGGTGTGGTATTTTCTATACCTATTTGGGAAGAATGCAGAAAAGGTCATCATACTCCACCAACCTGCTTTGTAGCACTTTTATACCTTCCATGGATGAGGATGAAAATGAGGCTTATGAGGAGGGGAAAATTTAAACTTTCTAAAACCCCATCTAACAACTAGATTTTCCCTATGTCTTTGTTTCACTGATAGAAAAGTAGGGAAAGCATCTCGGTTGCTATATTGTGTGAGTGTAGATGTGTTTTATTTTTCTGATGTGTCATATGATTTTGTGAGCATGGTATTTCCAGTTAATGCAATTTTACAGTAAGGACCAGCCTCCTTAGCTTCTCCCTTTTCATGTGTCTTCCAGGTCATCTATCTATCCCTTCCTCCTCCTTCCTCTTGCTCTTTTTCCTGCTAGCTTTCCTTCTAGCGTTAGTTGTGGTATTTGATATTTTACTCCTCTGAAGATATGTCCACAATACTCCTGTTTGCATCTCTTGATTGTTTGTATTATTTGTTTATGTGTTTTTGCTTTTCAAAGTACTTCATTGCAAATCTTTTTCCACTTATGAAAATGTAGCTGTATACATGTTGATCATACAAAGCCCCATTGCTAACTTAATGATAACTAACTTAACAATTACACTTTGTTCTGCTATTGTGCAATGCGGTCAAGCCTCTGTGAATTTTAAATAGTATTTTCCTGCACTCTTCTAGCAATTGTATTATTATTACCACAATCATCATAGATTCAGAGTTAACAAGCACTTCTGTCAAGAAGTGATGAAGCCAGCTTCAAAAATGAACTGTTGCTGAATAAATGGTTTGTAAATTATGTATGCCATTGCGCCTCATTTAAACTTCAGCATACCTTTTACAGTGCATTAGGGCAATCAAAGATCAGCAAGGGTGATAACAACAGAATTTCAACTTCCAAATCACCATATGAGTTTCCTGGCACCTTTCTGTTTGCTTGCATTTGCATCATTTAATGGACACACTTTAGTACTGCCTCTTTTTTGGACAGACTGTAGAGAAATGTCCAAAAGATTGTACTGACTACATCCAGTTGTACGCAACATCAAGGGAAAATAGCAGAATCTCCAAAAATGAGCAGTTAACTGCAAGGAAACCGTCATCCTGATAATTTTAACAAAATAAGAAAGACTTGAAAAGCAGGCATTTCTCCTTGCAGTACACAAATAGGAGCATTTAAGATTAAATTCTATGCACAATTATTTGAGAGCAAGTCCCACTGAATGCAGTAGAACTTGCTTTAACCTAAAAGATGTGGGCCATAATGGTCCCAATTACAGCTAGTGTAACTTGGATTCTATACATACTATACATACAAGATGGATTTATTTATTTAGCATATTTGTATACCGCCCAAAACGCAAGTCTCTGGGCAGAAACAAGGACAGTAATAGATACATACACACACACACACACACACACACACACACATGCCAGAAAGGTACAGTTTCACCAGCCAGTCCCCCAATAGCCATGACAATCCTGCCAATATGTATCTATCATGGAACAGCATGCCAATGACACTCCCACGTAGACCCAACAAGGAAGGAGCAAATCTATTCATGGCAATAGGGAGATGCTCCACTATGTCATACCACACATACAAAAACCACAGCCTGCCTGACACAAGGCATAGGTGGCAAGAGGCCAAGCATATAAAGCTGGATACCCACACTGGCATGTCCCACAGTGACGTTAGGATGCATGAACTCTTGGCTCGATACCATCTTACTTGCATGAGAAAGCAGGTGATTACTTTGTGTACAGTGCTCTCTTTTTTGCACAAAGTGACCTTTCTCCAGAGTTCCCATCACCAAAATTCACCTTTGCATGCTCCAAGTGTGCACAGTATGAGGTAAAAGAGAAATAGTCCCATGCTGCACACCCTGATATAACTCATCTGATTTACAGTCTTCTTGGCAAGGGTTTATATACTGGGGAACGTGTTTTGTGATTGGGTGCAGGGTTAGTCTGAATCCTATACTTCTTCAGGGCAGAGAGGGCAGGTTGGGTGAACCAAGAGGCATGTGGAGGGTAATGAATATTGCGTCCATCCTGATGTGCTGTCAGGGTGTCCTTTAATTGTGTGAGAGGGAGTTCAGCTGAATCATCGCTCTACACACACACTCAATCTGTGTATTTATATTTATTATTATTATTTCCATTACATAGGAACATAGGAAGCTGCCATATACTGAGTCAGACCTTTGGTCTATCTAGCTCAGTACTGTCTGCACAGACTGGCAGCAGCTTCTCCAAGGTTGCAGGCAGGAATCTCTCTCAGCCCTATCTTGGAGAAGCCAGGGAGGGAACCTAGAACCTTCTGCTCTTCCCTGAGCGGCTCCATCCTCTGAGGGGAATATCTTACAGTGCTCACACATCAAGTCTCCCATTCAAATGCAACCAGGGTGGGCGCCGCTTAGCTAAGGTGACAAGTCATGCTTGCTACCACAAGAACAGCTCTCCTCCATTGTTTCCACTCATATGCAACCATTTTCCTCTCCTATTTCTTCCTCAGTCCCTCATCTGCCTCATAATTACAATGTCATCAAGATGATATTGATGACATTGAGTATGAGTATATTCATTGAGATGAATATGAGCCCCTGGTGGCGCAGTGGTAAAACTGCCGTCCTGTAACCAGAAGGTTACAAGTTCGATCCTGACCAGGGGCTCAAGGTTGACTCAGCCTTCCATCCTTCCGAGGTTGGTAAAATGAGTACCCAGAATGTTGGGGGCAATATGCTAAATCATTGTAAACCGCTTAGAGAGCTCCGGCTATAGAGCGGTATATAAATGTAAGTGCTATTGCTATGATATGCCATGATTCTAAAAAAACACCTGAGTTACATTAAACTAAGTCTTATTTATGTGATGGAGTTCACCTCCAAATCATTGCTTTAAGGATTACATGACTCTTGCAACATGGGGCAGTACTAAATTACCCATTACTGGTAAATGTGGGGGGGAAGCTAGCAGGCCAAGACTGTAAGGACAGGTTGGCAGAACTCTTTAAGGTGCAAGGTGGTTGCTTGCAACACACACACTATGAGGCTGTTCTCATGTGCAGGCAAAATTGGGCTAGCAAAGCCAAGCCTGGTCTTGCCCATGTGTGAGAATTGGCGGGATTGTGCCCCATCCTGGCAATGCCTCAGCAGCAAACCTGCCAAGCCAGCCACCCTCTTAAGCAGAGTTAAGAGACCTAGTGCTCTTTTAACTCCATTTTTGTGATTATCAAGCAGTCAGGGCTGGGAGACTGCAGGGCTCCCAGCCAGTGTCAGGAGAATCCTCATAAGGCACCATGCACTCCTGCAGTGTATTATGGGAGTTCCGGGGGGAAGGTGACACCTCCTGGCACCCCTGACCTTCCATGCTGCCGGAGAAGGCAGCTACACGTCTGGGTGCATGATCTCTACACCCAGACCAACAGAGAGGCTCATCGGTGGGGGAGGTGAGCTTTTTAAGGCTGCCTCCCCTGCCCCTTCAAGCCCTTATCTCATGGATCGTGAGAAAGGGCTCTGTAGTTAGTTAGTTACATGTTTATACTGCTCCATGTGCAAGTCCCAGGGTGGTTCACAATCTAAAAATACAACAATTAAAACATTGACCCAATTGAAACAGTTTAAAATACAGATAAGAACTCCAAAACCTTAAACTTTAGAACTTTAAAACTATAAACTAAAAGCCTATTTGCTGCCTATTATAGGAGGGCCTGTTTGCTTCCACGATGCTCTGCTTGTGTAAATAAAGCAAATATTCAAAGAGACATTAAGTCTCTAGTGTTCACTCATGCAAAGGAAACAAAGCCCTGTAGCATTACCCCTGGAACGACTCACCATTTAGGGAAGTAAAAAGTACAAAACAATATTGTGTAAACATCCAGAAATTACAACCAAAATAAATTAGTTTACTGAAATGTTCTGAATGTGGAAATCCGAGTTTTCCAGTTGCAGATTGGGGGGGTGGGGGTGGGATAAGTGTAGACATCTAAGGGCAACAAACAAGAAAGTTCACATGGCAATTTTAGGAATCACCATCAAATACTCCCCCAACATACACATATACATACCCTTTCTCAGGCCATCCCCAAGAATTTGCAAAGGCAGGTGCATATGCCAGGAAGATTAGCAAACCAGAATTCTATTATGCAAAGTGAATATACAAAGATGAAGCAAACTATTGCACTGGGCATATTCTTTTTTTCTTTTCTTTTCCCATTCCTTTCCCCACAAAATCTGCTATAATCTCCTATTTCTGCTCATTCCTATCTGCTTCACCTCAGGCCATACTTTTCGTCTCTGTGCCAACTCCCACCAGCATCTACGTACATATCACAAAATCCCTCAAAATCTGCAAATATATTGTCCATAATTCTGCAAGAAAGAGTGCATAGAGGAAGATTCTAAGATGTTAATGCATTTCACTTGTTTTGCCTGGAATGCTAGAACCAGTTCTAAAATGGTAATTCAAACCAGAGCATCCCCAAATTTTCTGAAGCATGGTGATTAAACCTGGATTGTGTACCTGAGGTAATGTAATATCCACTGAATCCAGGTTAACACTTTTCTAGATGCATATTCTGTCTCCTTTCTGGAGAAACACATACACATATGAATACACAAAATTGCCTTATCTGAGTCAGACCACTAGTCCATCTACAGTAGTTCAGAATTGACTACATGACTGGCGGCAGCAGCAGCTGTCCAGGGCTTAAAGCAGGAGTTATTTCCCAGTCCTACCAGGGTGTTCTTCACAGAGGGATTTTAGCTCCCATCTATTCTGGAATGGAGGGTGTGCGTTCACGTATTGGCCAGATTTATGCTGAAAGGCATCATCACGTTCTGTGTTGTGACACTGCAGTCCCTATGCAGACAGCAGGGTGCTGTTCACATCACCAATGCCTTGTCCCGAATTTCATCGCTGCGATATAGAGCTAGGACGTCATATATCCAGCATAAGGAAGTTGGTGTTTTTTCGGGTTGTTAGTTGCTGTGAGACTGCCCCCACCCCTGCTGTTTATGTTTTCTTGCCTGTACGGAGGCATTTTGCTGCTGTTGAGAACAACTAGTCTGGAAAGCACCCTGGAGATGCCAGGGATTGAACCTTGGACCTGGACCTTCGGCATACAAAACACATGATGTACCACTGAACTACAGCCCAATCTCCTAGGATATGAATCCTAGCAATTTACATCCTAGTAACCAGTAAATCTCCGTGCAAACCTCTGAGGGCTGCTTCACACATGGCAGTTCTCCTACATAGATATAGGAAATGACATATACCTCACATGTTCATTATCCTGTCTGAAAAGCACACATCTGGACACCCCGATTGGCAGCAGATGATCACAGCATGTATAAGTGCAATATGTGCATTGGTTCATCACATATTACAATTATTAATGTTGGCCCGAGAAGAAGCTGGTGTGGCTCCCACCCTTAGCCCAGGAGCCAGAGAGTTAAGGGAACCCCCAGGAGGGTAAGAAACAGGCTCCAAACTCCAACTTCAATTTCTTTGTTATACTCTCCCTCCAAGGCAGTCAGGATAGTGTGGGTGTGTTAATGCATAATGGGAGAAAGTAAGCATGGAAGAATCATCAGTTCCCACTGGGCTCACGTTCCGGATCCATCTCCTGCCACCGTTTCCATGTCGTGTAAATCTGGAAGTGTCAGGTGGGGGTAACTGAGCTCAGCCCAACATTGTCAAGCCAACTTCAAATGTTGGTTTAAAATGTCAAGTAAATATTAGACTGAGGACAGTTACTGACATTCTCCACCCAACATTTCTGGGTTCACATGACACAGAAATGGTAGCAGGAGCGGGAGCACACACCCAGTGGGAACCAGTGGCTCTTCTGTACTTACTTACCACTGCTACATGTGAGCCTGTCCTCTGTTTGCTTCAGAACAACCCTTTAAGATAGTTAATTGCCCAAAGCTATCAAGTGAACTTCAGTCAAGCAGGCATTTGACTCTAGGTTTCCCACATGCAAGTTAATCCACTCCAGCAGCACCAGAACTCTCCAGAAGCAGAATGGTCATGGGCCCCACCCAGAGGGTACAGCACATGCTTCACATGCAGAAGGTCTCCAGTTCGATATGTGGGATTTCCTGCTGAGGCTGGGCAAGATTCAGGGCCGGATTATGACATGCTGAGCCCCTAAATTATGTCAAGTGTATAAGGCACCACAGTATGGGGTGTGTGTATGAGAGAGAGAGAGAGAGAGAGAGAGAGAGAGAGAGAGAGAGGAGAGAGAGAGAGAGAATGTGTGTGTATTTCACAGAAAGAACAATGAAAATAAAATATTTGTACTTGGCAAAGATGAAATGAAAAACTAATAATCTAACAAAAACAGTTATCTTGCTATAAGCCTATTCATTCATTCATTCATTCATTCATTCATTCATTCATTCATTCGTTTCATTTCATTTCATTTCATTAATGTGTTATTTAATATATTTGTAGACCGCCCCAAACCTCCATCTCTAGGCAGTTTACAGCCACATAAAACAAATTAAAACAAACATAAAAACCTTAAAATGATTTAAAACCACAAGTCTAGTTAAAAAGCTTGGGTGGAAAAATGTGTTTTTAAAGACTTCTTAAAAGTTGTCCGAGATGGGGAGGCTCTTCTTTCAGCCGGGAGTGTGGTCCAGAGTCTCAGGGCAGCAACACAGAAGGCCCATCCCTGTGTAGCCCCCAGATGAGCTGGTGGCAACTGCAAACAAGCCTCTCCAGATGATCTGAATGGGCAATGGGGTTCATGTGGAAGAAGAGGTTCTGTCCAATACAAATGAAATACCTTTAAATGAAAATATATCATTTAAAACTTGCAATTTAGTCATTTAAAATTTTTATGGATGCCTCTCATAATGTGAGGCCTTAGCTTGTGCCTAAATTCAGCATTGGCAAGACCCCTGTCTGAAACTTTGGAGAGTTTTCATTGCCAGTTAGTATAGACAATACTGGACTGGATTGACCAATTGTCTGACTCAGTATATGGCAGTTTCATATTTATTTATTTATATTTATATCCCGCCTCTCCAGTAATATACTGCTCAGGACAGCTCACAACAGTGTAACACAATAGAAATAATATAAAATTTAGCACAATAAAACAAAACACAATGTACAATACAAACAAAACAAACCCAATTAAAATTAAAACTCACCAGGCTGTAGTCAAACACTTTAAAAGCCTCTCTAAACAAGTACATTTTAAGGTCTCTCTCCTTTTTTTTTTAAACCCTAAGGGAGGGGGCATGGTGAAGCGCTTCTGGGGGGGGCATTTCAGAGCCAAGTGACCACAACCAAAAAGGCCCTGTCTCTTGTCCCTGCCAACCGAATCCCAGTCAATGGCCGGGCCATGAGCATATGTTCCTATAACCATGGCCAGCCCACTGGTGAGGTGGCAGATTAAGAGAAGTAACGGATTGTCCTCCATTAATTGCTAGCCTGCTGCTTCCTTCAAAATCATGGGGCCACACATGCCAGTTGCTGTGTCTTTCCCATCTCTAGCTTTTGAAAAGAGAAGAGAAGAGAATGGAAGAAGAATTGAGGGTGGAGGAGGATCCTCTTCCACTCCCTTCACTTTACTTTTCAAAAGCCAGAGGCAGGTGAGCAGAGGAGGAGGAAGGAGGCGGCTCCCAGGTGCGGTGACAGGGAGAGGTATGGATGGGGTGGGGTGAAGATTAGGCAAGGGAATTCAGCAAACAGCACACTCTGCATACCACTGGTAGGAGGGAGGACAGGAGAGGGAAGGAAGTAAGTGCATTCTGTGGTCCATGGGAATAGGGGAGAGGGTGGGAGGAGATCAGGTGAAGGAGGCAAAAATTGCTATCACCCCCACTCTGCCAAACTAGGCCCTGGCTCAGGAGCTATTGCACATGCAAGGTGAGAGTTTATGTTATACCAGGAGGCAGCGATTGTGGATGGTATTCAATGGGATAAGAAGCAGAGCAAACACATACCGGTGCCTTCTGGCACATTGCCTGATAGCATTTTTCAACCAATGTCTCCTGTCATTCTGCTAGCACACCTGCAGGCTTCCACTCCCATCAAGACTTCATAATGGAGACTCTCAGAGGAAAGATGCTCTCGCAGAAGGTGCTTTTCCTTTTCAGCCAGGGGACAGGCAACTTGAGTACCTTTGTGGATTACAACTGTCAGAGTATCATCTGGCCAGAAAGCTGAGCCCTCAGCCTGTCAGTCAGCACAGAGTATTTAAGCTCACCCTGTGCCTTCTTAATTGCTGGTGACAGTGGAGGGACTGCCAGCCACATATGCTTATTTATCATGGCTAAGATGCAGCAACACACACTTTGGACCAAAATCCACCCTTTTCCCTGTGACGTCTATTTGCAGCCCACTGAAAATAAATTAGCAGCTTCAGATAGACTGCAATGGGGGGAAATAGATTCTCATTAGAATATGTTCAGTTTGGACTGGGAGGCTGCTAGGTCTGTAGAGCCAGTGATGTACATTCTGATATGTCACATAGAACAAGAGGTCTTCACATAAAACGGTAGTAAAGACAACCGGCTGAAGAACAGAAGCAGCATACATATCCTTTGTCATTTTCAGCCATCTCTGACTGAGTTATCTCCAGGCAACCAAGCAATACCTAATATAGGACACATGAGACAAAATTTAAAGGGAATATCTTCATTTCAAATGCCACACAAGATCTATTTTAGGCCCCAGTGTACAAGGGGTTTTTTGTACACATACAGCCTGTGTCTGAAACAAATGCAACTGCAGTTCCTGTTTCCTGCATTGTGCATTGGATCAGCCACTGCAGTACCAAAGGGTGGTTCTGTAAACTGTTCCATAAACTCAGGGAGCCATTTAAATCTTGCAGAAGGTACATTGTACGTGTTGATAGGGCCATTTAATAAAGCTACATTTGCTGTTTTTCCTAGGATTGCATTAAGGTACTATGTATTTATATATCCTCATATGTTAAACAAGCTTTTAATAGAATTCACTGCCTTGGAGCCCCTCCCCACCGTTCTCTCTCTCTCTCTCTCTCTGTTTTTTAAAAGACATCACTGCTCAAAGAACTATTTCAAATGTAGTAATTATGTAATATTAATGAATGGTATCACATGCAATTGTATTTGCCAGTCCTTTAATGTAGTGGAAGAGATTCATTGTACGTAATGTGCTCCTTGAGAATGGCCCGACAACAGCAAAAATGCCCCAGGTTTAACAGCTCATGTAATATATAACAAATGCATCAATAATTTAGAATCAGAAATAGGTAGCATTATAGGTAGCATTACTCCTGCTGATACTGTATATATTCTCCATATGGAAGCTTCCCTTTTTACTCAGCCTTAGCAAATAATTCCTTGGATGAAACTGTGGAATAAGAACAGTGGGTTAAAATCAGTGATGCCCATATAGTTTTGGCTTCCTACCTGTGTGCGAAATGGGAGAGCATAACTTTCTGCAAATGCCGCAAACAGCATAGCAAACAAATAACACTCTTTGCATTAGATTTTGTTCAAATTACACCCTGGTGTGACATAGGAGACAATCGGTTTCAGCTCTTCAAACATATGACGATCCTGTGAATTCCATATGCATTATGGCCTATTTAGCTCAGTGTTTTACAACAAAGACATTAAAGAGACTCCAATGTCAGATTTTAGAGCAAGAGCATTCAGGGCATGTGTATATATATATATATATATATATATATATATATATATATGTATATATGTATATATATATATGTATATACCTAGTCTCTCTCTTGTTCATACTGAGGCGGCTGCTCTGATGAAGATGGATAATTGCTTGTTGGAAATGATGGTCTCTAGGCTGTATCTCTGTATATTAACAACAAGAGCATCAGCAATCTGCTATGTTTTATGCAGATCAGGTGCAGATTTTTCAACTCCTGGCATATTCCCAATGCAGCTTTTCGTCTAGTATAAATTCACAAAATCCAGAGAATTCAAACACTGCTCTAAGATCTGCAATCATCTATTTTGCCATGCCTTACTAAACACACAGGCGGTAGGTCAGAGCCTATGGGGCAAAGCCGTATATTCTGTCATATTGGTATATAATGGCACATAATACCCAGTAATACCCAGCAGTTCTTGGGAGGGGCAAAATGAAAACCATAGGCTTAGGATGCATGCAGAATTTTCTGGCTTGTGAGTTTACTTTTAGGCAGCCAGAGCTGGGCGGGGGGAAAGAGATGTTGCATATTTAATATTCCATTTCTCCCCTTCATTGCAATGGGAAAAGAAGTCAGGGCATCTGCTGGGGTGGTAGAAAGAGCACATACCTAGTAGTTTCCCCCCATGTTAGGAAACTGGGCCTGTCTTATTACTGGTGACAGCACATATTGGTAGGTCATAGAGCAAGGGGGCAGCCCTGCACAGAACAGCTGGGGCCCAGAGCCAGCAATCTCATTAAAGTAAGCTGCTGCTATTTCCAGCCTGTAATAGAGCTTTGCAGCTTGATTATATTCAGTGAAAGCAGGTCATTACAAACACAGGCTTTTTGCATATTATCTAAATTGAAATAATAACATGTTCTCTCCTTTCATGTGCTATATTGATAAATCCCAACTTATGAATGAAACATGTTGATTAGTTAGTTAAAAGGAATTAGTTCTGCATTATGCCTCCAAGTTTAAGGCTTGATTAGTGCAAACAAATAACTTTTCTTGGTAATAAGTCATTTACAGATTATTCTTTTAAATGGAACACACAAGCATCAAAATGATCTAGAGAGACAACTTAGAGTGCCATGGGATTTCCCCCCCAGCCTCTTTACTGTTGGAGCTTAAATTTAATGTTATTTTTAGAATCTGGTAAAATGAAGCAAATCTGTGTAGAGCCAGATTCTCTCTCTTTTAGATACAAATATAAAATACAGTGGTGTGGGGAGGGGGAATCCATTGGGACAAAACTATGATGGACAGAGGACAAAGGTCATCTTATGGATCAGTCCAGATAGGAAAGAGAAGGGACTATATCCATTTGATGGTGAAGCTGGTTGGCAACTAGATATTTCTGTAACAGTTTCTTCCTTAATGAACAAATGAGCAACCAGTTTTATAGCCTGATCACAAGACCTGCTATGCCTATATACACACATTAGAATAGGGTGTGCCTACTGCTGCACTAACCAGCAAAGCAGCTATTGCATGAACGTTGTACAAGCAATTTGGGCAAATATGCCAGTATTAGGCATTTAGGAGTGCAGCCTTTTAACTTTTCTAAAGGTCACTTCTATACCTACGTAACCGCAGACTGCATTGCTGCAAAAAAAAAAGAAGAAGAAAGAAAAAAACCACCCCAAGAAACACCCCATCTCACTCTCAGTTATAGTTCCTGAAGTATAGTATCTACTCTTCAGTCACGATGGGGCATGCTGGGAAACCAGTCATTTTGCTCTTAGAGGACTGACATTGTTAGCAGTAACAGAGTGACAGATTTAATGCAAACATGCCTTAATTACCAGTTGTGGGATAACATCAATAGTAATTCGCTGAAGAAGAGGCAACATACTTTTTTCCACTAGTAGAAGAAGGGGAAGAAAATTAACTATGTTGAAAGTGCTGCCTTGGCCTTCTGTCACAGTCAGTGGCATGTGGTTGTATGTATGAGATCATCTTCTGATTCTAGTTAGTGGCTGAAAATGAAAATATCTGGTTCACACACACACACACACAGTTTGTGCAGTACTGCATATTGTTTGTGCAGTACTGCATAAAGTTATACTTCCCAATGGCTTACAGATACCAAATTTTGCATACACACTCCCGCCTTTGAAAATAAATGAATGCACCACTTTTACACCTGAATATGTTTGGGGAAATTTTGTTTCCTTTTTTGGATTTTTAGAAAAAATTCTGAATATCACACTTCCTAATTACCTACAAATGCCAAATTTTGTATAAACAATCCTGCCACTTAAATTAGCTGAATGCAGTACTTTTTACCTCAGAAGATGTTGGGTGACAGGCTTAAATATGTGGAGGGTTTTTGGTCATTTTTAGAACAAATTCTGAATTTAATAATATCTTACCTATTATTGTTCTGAACAGATTTTTAACACTCCATAATCATTTCAAAAATCTAAAAACAACATAATGCCCAAGAGAAGCAGAAGATGGTTTAAATTTAATATGATTCAAATTTACCATTCAGTAAAATGCATGATGTTTGAAATTTAAATCTTACAAATTTAAAAAGGTTCTTTAAATCACATTAATAAAAGATTCTATAGCATATATTTTATTTATTTATTTTTCAAGCCCTCTTTTGAAGAAAGAATGGGTCTAGGACAACTTCTCAGTATTTGCATATTTCACAGCAGTCATTATGACTTAAGTATGTGCTTGGAATTTAATGCTTGAAATAAGGTCCTAAATAATAGTTCCTTCATTCGTTATGCAAGTTTTTTCAGACTGTAAAGCTATTCTCATGCACATCCTAACCCAGGCTTGAGAAGCCCAGCCTGGGTTAGGCTGCACATGAGAACAACCAGGATCCCAGCAGGACAGGGCTGCTTAGTCCTGCTTTTAACCCCTGGCTCTTAGCCAGGGTTAAGGACTAGAGCGAGTCCTTATTCTGGGCTCTGGGATTGTGTGTTCACTGGGGCTATGTTCAGCCACAGCAGACACAGAGATGGGTGCTCCTGGGGGGAATCCCCCAATGCATCACACATGTCATGTAGGGCATTGTGGGATATCTGGAGGCCAGGATATGTCATTCTAGCCTCCAGAACTGTGTGCTGCAACACGCAGAGTGGATCATTTTGGAACACAGTCCACTCTCCCAGGAACAGACCAGAGCTTGTCTGAGGGGAAGGTGAGTTCCACTAGCCTTCCCACACCATCCACCATCTGCCTCCTGCCCTACCTGCCTGGTCACGTGAACAACCTCTGGGAGTTTGTTTTCATGGTTTTTATGGTGCTCGGCATTATACAACAGAAGCTTGGTTATTCTAGACACTTGCCTGGTTCACACAATTGTTCAAATCTAGGTTTAATGTGACTGATCGACATTAGCATGATTCTGTGAACCCATGCCAAGGTGGGAATCTCAGATTCATCTCGGAGCATAAATCATCTTGGTGTGGATTCACACAATCATGCCAATGTTGGTAACCTACATTTAAGCTTAGATTTAAGTAATTGTGTTAACCAGCCCATAGTAAACAATAGAAAAATTGCTGGTAAATGCATTATTAACAATAGAGAAGTAAGTCAAACTGGAATACGACTGAAGTCTCTGTAATAAGAAGATAATATTATGTGAGTACAGATGACTTCTGGCATAACAGTCACTTATGATTTTCAAGCTCTCATTTGTGCACTCCAATCTTCACACATACATGGGAGGGGACTGGAATGAATGGACAAGAGCTGTAGTGCAAGATTTTTGACATCTTCTTTCCTCTCTCCCTGTATTGTCTTCTCCTGGGAACCAGGAAGGGAGAGGGGCTGGGCTCCAGTTCTCCTGTGGACTTGTCCTCTTGAGCTCCTGACTGATCAGAAGTTTGAAGGCCTTAGAGGCCCTGTGGCAGTTTGATATATGTGGCGTGTTAGGTCTGATTTGGGGAAAGGGGTGGCATCCAGACTAGCATCCTACCAGCCCCAAACTCCTTCTTATCCCTTCCCGTTTTCTTGGAATTCCTCTCTCTCCCTGTAGCCATCTGTGGTGTATCTCATGTTCTTGCCAAAGATCCCTCAGTCCTTGGGAATGGCTTTTCCAGCAACTCTGAAGGCTGCAGAGACAAAGAAGAGGCAGAGAAAATGGCTTTGCTTACACACAACAGCATGAACACTGGTCTGGACACTGGCCAAGGTGTAGATGGCAGAGAACTAAGGGAGTTAGATGAGTACTTTAAGGTCAGGTTTGGTTGCTGCCTCATATCCCAGGTACGATAATCCAGCTAATCCAGTCTGGAAGAGTTCGGTTGCAGTAATGGCAATGTCTGAGTTAACTGGCAGGAACTGGTCAACTAGTGTATGAAATTAGGAGTTGATAACAACATTGCCACATCAATGAAGGCCAGGGCCTTCTGAGCTCTTACATGTTTGGACATGGCTAGGCTTCCTTGGCTACAGGTCTCAGTTGCCAGCAGTCCGTTTAAAAGGTTACACATGTACAACCAGATATGCACGCTAACTCATAATGCTTGCTTTGTATCTAGCGTTGTTTGTGGCTAGAGAACTTAGATGATGGGAGGTCCCTAGATCTATATTGGGAAAGTTACCTGGGTAGTGGTGAATCATTACAGAGACCAGGATCAGTTCCCTATTCTGGGCAGTCATTAGTCAATGGCATCAATTCCTGGGATACTCTGGGTTCATTGAAACCTGAAGGAGTGGCCTCAAGGCCCCTGCCCCGGACATGGTTGGAATTGCCAAGAGACTCTCAAGTCTGTGAATATGCCAAGATCTGTGTCACCTGACATTACATTGTGTTCTCCTCTTGGTGTTTGGAGCATGAAGGTCAGATCAAAACAGCTCCAGTCTTCTTCCAACTTGGAAAAAAGGAAAAGAAAAGGAACTCAGCTGTTTGTCCTTGATTTGTTTCAGAAATTTATGCATCTAATAATAACTACAGCAGCAAGTACTTGCCTGAGCACCATGCTGAATTTCCAAGAGCTACATCATTTATGTAATAGCACACGTCTGTTTTGTAGTTATTATTAGATGCTGAAACATTTGGAGCAAACTAGAGTCCCTGTGTGTGAAGGAAGAACTCATTTGTTGAACAACTCCCCCGCCTTTCCTCCATCCCACTTTCTCAGATCTGTAACTCTAGACTACTCTAGCTGTTATTCTATCTTCAGTTTGCTTCCAGTAGTAATATAAGGAAATTCTGAAGACAAATCAGTTATATGAGAGGAGAGCTGGTCTTGTGGTAACAAGCATGACTTGTTCCCTTAGCTAAGTAGGGTCCACCCTGGTTGCATATGAATGGGAGATGAGAAGTGTGAGCACTGTAAGATATTCTCCTCAGGGGATGGAGCCACTCTGGGAAGAGCAGAAGGTTCCAAGTTCCCTCCCTGGCTTCTCCAAGATAGACTGAGAGAGATTCCTGCCTGCAACCTTGGAGAAGCCGCTGCCAGTCTGTGAAGACAATACTGAGCTAGATGGACCAATGGTCTGACTCAGAATATGGCTGTTTCCTATGTTCCTATGAAAATCAGACATGTAATTTTAAAGATACATAACTTAGTTGGTTTGTGGCTCTTTAACAACAAAACTCTTGGATCCTAGACACTTCTGCTGAAACAATGCATAATGTAATCTGAAGATACCAGTTGTGGCCCTCTGGGAGAATGGAAAACAAGCCCCAGATGCTTGGATATAACCAGCCCCTCTCTTGCTGCTTTTTCTGGCTCCACCCCAGCTGTAACTGAGTCATGTGGGCTGGCCATTGTCCAGTAGGGGAGGGGAATTCCCAACTGAGCGAGTGATCGGGGATGAGGATTTCCCTTCCCTACCAGACGAATCACCAGCCTGTTTGTTGTATCTGGGGCGGAGCCAGAAGGCAGCGAGAGAGTGACTGCCAGTACCCAAGCAGCTGAGATCCTTTTCTGCCCCTCTGCCCCTTGTCAGTATGGAAAATGCCCCTGCATATTTGGCCATTAGTTGTTCTTTCATAATTTCTTAATTTATTTAAACATTTCTGACTCACCGTACTGTTCATATAACGCAAACTAATTTTTCAAAATATTTTTCAGAACTCTATGTCAGTTACATTGCTAAACATTCTATTGCCAAAACTTCAAGAATGATAAGAATATTTATATATATTCATTCATATATATATACACACACACACACACACACACACATACACTAGCTGACCCTGCACAGAGTATCTGTGTAGTTGTGCACTGAGCCTGTGGCATCCCCCTGCAGCTCCCTCCCCCCCGCAGCTCGCTCGCTCACTCTCCCCCCCCCCCACAGCTCGCTCGCTCGCTCTCACCCCGCAGCTCGCTCGCTCGCTCTCCCCCCGCAGCTCGCTCGCTCGCTCTTCCCCCTGCAGCTCGCTCGCTCGCTCTCCCCCCGCAGCTCGCTCGCTCGCTCTCCCCCGCAGCTCGCTCGCTCGCTCTCCCCCGCAGCTCGCTCGCTCGCTCTCCCCCGCAGCTCGCTCGCTCGCTCTCCCCCCGCAGCTCGCTCGCTCGCTCTCCCCCCCGCAGCTCGCTCGCTCGCTCTCCCCCCCGCAGCTCGCTCTCCCCCCCGCAGCTCGCTTGCTCTCCCCCCGCAGCTCGCTTGCTCTCCCCCCCGCAGCTCGCTCGCTCTCCCCCCCGCAGCTCGCTCGCTCGCTCTCCCCCTGCAGCTTGCTCGCTCGCTCTCTCCCCCCGCAGCTCGCTCGCTCTCCCCCCGCAGCTCGCTCGCTTGCTCTCTCTTCCCGCAGCTCTCCACATTGGGCGGGCCAGGGCCAGGCCATCCCGCCGCCACCTCCCACCTCCTCCTCCCAACTGGTAGGGCTTTGCCCGCCATCTGCCCACCTCCTTGCCGCCGCCATTACTTCTCCCCACCACCGCTTCCTCTTCCTGGCTGGCAGGGCTTCGCCCACCATCCACCCACCTCTGCATCCTGGCCACCGCCATCATCATCATCATCATACTTTATTTACGGTCTTTGACCATAAAAGAAATAAAAATCTTTACATAGTTAAAAGGGAAAATATTAATAGAAAGTTCATTACACATAAATGACTAGCGGCTTTTGATTAGTAATAATTACACGTAAAAATAAAATAAAGTAACGGCATTGGAAAGGCGTAAGTGTATAGGCATAATTTAAAATTAACAGTAAGGAACCCAAAGCTGTATTCTATTCTTTTGAAGTTCTTAATCTGGTGACCACATAACAGAATTTAGCCACAACATATGAACTAGTTGCATCTTTATCTGCTAATAAATATGCTACAACAAGATCCCCCGGTTGTCCCCTCATATCATTTAACAGTGGGCTGATTAATTGAGATCTCAAGTTTTGGTATATTGAACACTTTAAAAGTATGTGGGCCATGGTTTTGATCACCTCTCCACAGGGGCATTTCCGTTCTTCATATTATAGCTTCAAATACTTCCCATACAGCATTGCAGATGGGAAAGCATTGAACCTAGCCCTGGAGAAGGCCCATCTGATACGTTGCTGGGCAAGATCCATCTTAGCATATACTTGTTTATAAAAAGATGGTAAACAAGCCTTCTCTTCCTGGATGTCTATATCGACCAATCTCTGTCGTACTAGACTGCGGGCTGTGTTCTCACCGCTCTCTAATAATAGAGTGGGTGATAGGCCGCATTGGCAAAGTTTACTATCTATCATTTTGTTAGACCAAGATGCCTGAGGCTCAGCCGCAAGAAGCTTTGGAATTAGCCCTAACGGATGCAGATGAAGTTTAAGCCAATAAAATATCCTTAGGAGCCAAGCCCTGGTTTCCAATTTCAGTATGCCCGCCTCCATGCGTATCACCGGATTGGAAACGCAGTTGGGTACACCAAATATAGTTCTTAAAAAACCGGTTTGAATTTTTTCCACATCTTTAAAGTTGGTATACAGTCCCAGTTGTGTCCCATAAAGGAGTTGGGGAATCACTTTGGCCTTATAAAGTTTAATGGCAGCAGGAATGTAGTTCCCTCCCTAGGACCAGAAGAATTTCAGAATGGCTATAATACTACGTTTGGCCGTATCAACCAATCTAATATGGCCCATTTTATAGCCGTTGAATTGAAACACTATCCCAAGGTATTTGATTTGCTTTACTTGGTCTACTTTGTGATCTTCAATTGACCAGTTAAAATTCCGATGTTTAGAACTGAAACGAAGAATTTTTGTCTTAGAATAGTTTATTACTAATTGTTCCTTCTTGCAATGGCTTACCAAAACACCCAAAGCTCTTTTTAAACCTATTCTAGTTTGTGATAAAATTACAGCGTCATCAGCATACATGAGTATAGGCAGACGTTTGTCTGCCAGTTTAGGTGCATGTATATCCAAACCTTGCAGCTGCTGGATTAAACTGTTCACGTAAAAGTTGAATAGGAAGGGAGCTAAGATGCAACCCTGTCTAACTCCCCTATTTATGGGTATGTTCCTTGAAAGTTGACCTGTAGAGTTAAGCTGTATACAGAGGGTTGAGTTCTCATATAGTTTATAAATTAGTAACAATCGTCTTTTGTCAATTGAAGTTTTAGATAACTTGGCCCAGAGAATTCCTCTAGATATAGTCAAAAGCCATTCGGAAGTTGATGAAGGCTGCATAGAGGGGTGTTTTCCTCTTATACACGTATCTTTCTATTAAGTGTTGTAATACGATGCAGTGATCCATTACTGACCTACCAGCAGTAAACCCTGCCTGTTCCGGTTCTATAATGCCCTCCTGATCCACCCACTCACACAGCTTGATACATAAGTGCTTTGCATACAATTTACTTATTACGCTGAGCAAACGTATCAGTCTATAATTGCCCGGGTCGTCCCGCATTCCTTTTTTGTGCATTGGGACAACAATGGCAAGACCCCAGTCTTCAGGGATGTGAGCCGTTCAATCTATATATGTAAATAGTTCTGCCAGAATAGGGGCCCACCAGTCTGTTTTAGACAGCAAGAGATCAGGGGGGATATAATCATAGCCAGGCGATTTCCCTCTCTTCAGCTGTGCAATTAAACATTTTATTTCATGGATTGTGACCGGGGGCCAGAGAGGTAAGGACGTCGGTGAAATCTCTAGCAATGGGAGTGATGGTGGTTCATTATAAAGTGCCATAAAATAGGTCTCCCATTGTGCAGCCGAGATTTGAGTTTGTATATTGGGGCATATAGAGGCTGAGGTTAGCCGCCAGAAGCTGGCCAAATGATTATTTTTTACAGCGTTTATAACAGCTGCCCAGCGTTCTTTCATGGCAGCATTTTGCTTGAATCTTAAGAGAGATTTTTTTGCGCTGTAACATTTCATGCCTCAGTTGTAGAGAAGAGTTATGTTTAAGACCTTTTGATAACTTTACTAGGGCTCTTTTTACTGCTACGCACTCCTGATCGAACCATTTTTTGTTGCTTTTTGGGAGCTGTCTGGCATCCTTCGAGTGTGATCTAGTCAATAATGGTCTAAATTGGTGGATTGAAACTTCATAATTTACAAATGTATTGTTATCGCGTACTGTTAATTGCTCAGTACGCACGTCAGGATTACAATTCAGATTCCCCAGATACAGCACTAAAAGCTCATGTGTCCTCATTCCATTTTCAGAGGTACACCAATCATTAATTATCTGCGCTGAATGTTGTGACCATTTAATTCTCTGGACACCTATAGCTATCTCTGTATTACTGCATGCACACACAGTGTTTGACGGTCTTTTAAACTCAGAATCCAACAGGGTACAACTTAGCATAATAGGAAAATGATCACTTTCGGGTCTCGGTATGACTTTAAATTCAATTATCCTTTCAAGGAGATCTCGGGATGTTGCTACATAATCGATAGTTGATCGTTTACTCCCAGAAAAGAAGGTATATTGTCCTGGGTGATCACCTTTGGCAGCACCGTTTAGTAGAAATAAGTCTAAGTTATTGATGGTCTGCATTAGCATACGCCCTGCATAATTGCCTGCCTTATCTATAGAGATGCACGTGAAAATATGAGGGTTAGCATCAGACATTGGGGGGCACAAAGCAATACCATCAAAGAGCGCCAAATTATTATGATTCAATCTTGCGTTACAGTCGCCCCCCAAAATAAGTGTGGCTGATGGGTATAAGGAAATTAGATGCTTAAGATATAACTCAGCGGAATTCCACTGCAACCTAATTTGAGTACTGTCTCTCAATATGGGCAAATACACATTGACACAAATCATCTGATGGTTAAAGTATGTTATCAATATTGCCAACATCAAATTTTTATGAGAAGGCAATTTTTTAACTTTAACCTTTAGATCTGAAGAAATAAGAGTAGCCAACCCACCAGAGTTTCTGCCCCCCCAACACTTGGGGTAGCTGGAATCAAAAATACATCATAGTTAGGGAGATCAAAACTATCCTTCATCCAAGTCTCCTGTAAGAATATTAAGTCATAATCAGAAATAAAATTCATGAAATCAGGATCCGTCATTTTTTTATGCCAGCCACTAATGTTCCAAGAAAGAAGTGTGAAATAGTCATGTGATTGTCAATTGGCATTAGTGTATTGGCATGTTGTCACATTATGCTCCGGGGGGGTGCAGGTCTTCTACTGGAGTAAACAGGGCTGAACTCCCCTGAAAGGAATGGTCCAGTTGCGGATGTAATAAATTTAAAGACTCGTTTACTAAATTTCTAACTGAGGTTGATGACTCTTCATGGCCATCACCACTAAGAGAAGAAGAAGCATATGGTGTTGCAAACAGATATGCAAATCTATCAAAGTGAGGGTCAGCCATTAGCGCAAACCTTGTAGTTGGCCTTTGGTTGACCTTAGTTGTAAATGCATCCAGTCTTTGTGATTGAGCAGCTGGGTCTCTATATTTTAGTTGGGAGTTCTCAGAAAAAGCAATGGAAGTCCTACGTGGACTTTTACTGCCCCTTCTTTCAGGATTAATGTTGGAGTTTAATCTTACGTCTACAGCCAAGGACTCTGTCCTAATCTTATGTATACTTTGGGTATAATTAGAGGGGAGAGGTGAGGAGTGCATATCATCAAGTGGCTCCTCGATTTTTGAAAGTGTGACAAACTCTGAGTCATCAAGTTCATTTGGGTTAGTAGACTGCAGTCCAGTTGTAGAATTTGGAGTCCTCGTCTGCTCCTCAGTCATTGTCTGTGTTTGCTGGTTCCGAGTATCCACTGGAACGTGACGTAGAAGTCCCTTCTTGCTATCACTGTTGATCTGGGTAAAACAAACATCCCTGAATTTCTTCATAGTATTTATGTGTTTTCCTTCAAGGCCCCTGGATGGGATTGAGTTAAAAACCCTTCTGGGGAAAATCTCCCATTTACTTAAGAAGTCCCGCATTCTGAAGAACGATTCCAGGATTAGTGAATGTTTGAATCTAAGTTGCAGTTTGAGTACACGTGGATTTCACACATATAATCTTGAAGAGGATAACAAATCCACTGCTTGAATATGAAAATTCAAATTTTGAGCTATGGATCCTCTTATTTTTTGTTTTGTAGACCAACGCTGAGTATTGATGCAATTCTGATAAATAATTAGAAAGATTTGTTTTGATTGGTAAATTATACGTGACATTCTTTGATTCAACTCAGGTGGTACTATGATTCTATCTTGCCCCAAAGTAAGTAAAGACTGGTCTATTTTTGGCTCCAAAAAAGAAGTTTGAGTCTGAACACCCACACCTTGATTATTTTTGTTTGGTTGTGAAGTTTTACTACTATATGAATTGCCTGAGATTATTACCTTGGTTAATTTTTTCACGTCAGCATTTAAAGAGTCCATATTCAAGGCAATCTTTGAAAAAAGCTGAAAAAGATATATCAAGATCTCTGTAATGAGAGCAGACTTTCTTACAAACAGTTCCTCAATTGTAGCAGCTGTGGGCGTTTTTGTTGTAGAACTGGTGGTCAGATTTGCAGACTCATCGGAAGATATAGATAGAGGGTCTTTTAGATGACTTGTATTCAGAAAAGAGAATTGAGTCTTACCGTGAACGGATTTCTGTGCATAACCACAACAGTCCTTCAAAAAACATGTCCCCGTTTCCAGTCGCAGGTTTTTGCTTACGTTAGCAGCATTATCTCTGTGAGCATTCACTGTACTTACAGCTTGAGATGTTAAATAGAAAGTATCAATCTTCGTTTGTATTGCAGCGTCGACATTGTTTTCAGTTTTGGAATCCTTACTGTAACCTTGGAGATTTTTATTCCGGGGCTTTGTTTTATTTTTTGTTTGTTTCTTCCCCATCACCTATATTCTGCGCCGGAGCCCAATTAACACATCTAAACTTATACAGCCTTCCAATAGCGAAAACAAAACTTCAGCTAACTATCTAAGATAAAACCAAGCCTCATAATAGAGGTTCAAATAAAAACCTACTCAGAGGCATTTAGAATAAAAACAAATTACTGACTGAATTGGAGGAGCTCAGAGAAAAAGCTACCATCCACCATCTTAAGCTAGCTCCTCCCCCTGGCCACCGCCATTATTTCTCTCCACTTCAGTGCTGGAACTCCTGCACACTCTAGAGCATCTGGTACTTGATTGCTCCCCTCACCTCAGAGATCTTCCCACCCTCAGCTGAGCTGCACTCCTGCTCCTCCTCCATCCCGTTGCTTCCATCCCCCTCACCCTTCTTGGTCATAGCTGCAGCATTGCTGCTGACTATTGGCCAAGCTACAGCCCCCTATCCCCAGAGACCTCCCCACCCTCACCTGAGCGCCGCTCCTGCATTTTACCCCAGGAGCAGCAGCAGTGATTGACCAGGCCATTCCTCACTGCTGCCACCACCATGGCCGCTCGTTCCCCTCAGGCCGCTGACAGGCCCAGGCCCAGGCCTGTCCCTTGCCCTTCCTTCTGTCTCTGTTCCCCCTCCCTTCTTTTTCTCTTTCTCTCTCCTCCACTCGCTCTTCCCCACTCTTTCTTCCCCCTCCCTTCATGTTTTTTCTCTTCCTCACTCCCCCTCCCTCCCTCCCTGAGTTAACAGATTTTGACCATCTTGTTTCCTCATTTAATTCACACAACGGCATCCTCCTTCTCCTGAAGGGGCTCTTTCCTCCCTCACGACCCCTCTTTTTGCAGACCCCTGCCTACTATCCTTTTATATACAGAGATTCCTCTCCTCTACAATCAAGAACATCTTCCAACCAGTAACAGTTGCATTCAAACTGACCTTAACCATCACAGGTTCCTCCTCCTTATCTGCATGGGGAATCCCCACTGCCCAATCACCATGGTGCTTCTGCTCTCACAGGCTCCTTCTCCCTATCTGCATATGGAATCCCCACTGCCCAATCAGGTACTTCTGCTTGCAAACTCTGTCAGCCAGTCGCCTCCTTTCTACCACATCCTCACGCATGGCCCGTCTTGGAGAATTAATAATATAGATATATACATTCTGCCTAATATATGTATCTCTAGGCGGTGACATGAAAATAGTAAAATAAAAAGATCATCTAATTAAATGAACCCCTTGCGTAGCCCACCTATGTTTTAAGAGTGACAAACTGTTTAAGCAAATGGAACTGCATGAATTTGAAGGAGCCTGTGTGACTTGGGAGATCCAAAGCTCAGGATGTTGTCGCATGTTCAATAAGTATAAGTAAAAAATCAGTTCAAAGTGAAAAATGATACCCAGGTCAGATGTAGAAAGAAACTGTTAGTGATATCATCAGACTAGATGTACTTGAAAAGCAACATTATTCCTCACAACAGCACTGCTGCCAGAGGCAAGAAACTGGTTTGGATCCTGTTTTATTAGTGAGGTAAACAATAGATGTTTTGTAATTCTTGTCATGTTCCTCCCACATCTCTCACCCCACCTTTGAAATTAATTACATACTGTCCCAGCACCCCCTGGGAATCCTGCCCTTTATTGTGAGGCCTCAGAGTTTAGGAGAGGACTGGTTCTCACCCAGTTCCTCCTTCTCCTGACTCAGGGGTCTGATCTCTGGCCATTCCAGAGCTCTCCACTCTCCCAACCACTCTTCCTCATCACTGGCACTCCCTAAATAGCCCTTGTAAGGTGAAGCAGCCCTGCTTTATTAGCCTCATCTCCCCCTGAGCATGTTCAGCTGGGTCTCCCTTCCCCAATCTCCCTTCTCCCTCCTGGCCTTGCCCATCACTCCCTGTTGCCTCTCTGACATCATTAAGAGGCGACTCCCTTCCTCTTGATGCCGGTGGAAGCCCGGCTGGAGCCAACCGTCCTTCCAGTTCCCTGGTCAGCCGTCCCCATGAGCATGCCTGGCCCCAAACACTGTGTCTCAGCGTGGTGTCCTCCTTTGCGTCTGTGCCTCGGCTGGAGCCAGTAAGACCGGCGGCGCTTCCCACAGGGTCGCACACCGGACACATACAAAATGTGATGACGCACCACTCCTCTTGTAGGCAAAAAAATGTGTGTTCAGTGCACACATATAAAAAGTCTAATGATGCCAGTTTTGCTGCATTATATTTGTTTGTCAACCAGAGTGACTGCCAAGCACATGTAACAGCATATTAGACACACACAATGGTGCATATGCGGGTAGACATTTTTCCTACATATACATATGTAATGAATGAAGTAGCTCCCAGAAACATCACAAACACTGAATTCAGTGAGACTGCTTTCTGGTTACACTAGAACAGAATGCAGGTTGATTTGTGCTTCTACAATTTTGGAAAAAATGTATGCAAGTTTCTCTGTGTGAGCACATCTGTGAATAATGGGCTCATTCACACAAGGATATGAGGAGCTACCTCTACAGGGTCGGAGGACAGTCCAGATAGAGTAGGGCAGTTGTGCTAATCCAAACTTCAAGACAGTAGGAGGGGAAAGTGATTGTGTGGATGGTGGGAGCTGGATAGGGTTTGTCCACCCTCGATAAAATACTAGAGATGGAATGTGGGTTGAGTGTGCCCATCCTAAACAGCTCCCAGCTTCCACATGATCACGCTCCACACCTCCTGCCTTGCTCTTTGGAAACACACGGCCAACAATTGGGGACATGCACAGCTTTCCTATCCCATTTAGGGTTGTGTGTGTTGGGAATTCTCTCTGGTAAGAGAAACCCCTTTTCATTATAGCAGAGTGCACAGAGGTACAACACAGCGGAATTTAGTTAGGTATGCGTGTATGCTGAGAGTAAAGTAACTTGGAGCCAGTTCATAGTTTCAAATCAATATAAGTAGTATTTATTAGAGAACTCCATTCTAGATAGGAAAAAGAGGAGATAGGATATCTAATCTATCTATCTAGCTGGATGCAGATGGATTCTGCATCTCTGCACACATGGTGCAGGGGAGAGGAGCTTGCATGCTGCAAGGCAGAAGGAAGAGAAGAGAAGGGGGAGAGGGGAAGGAAGTGGCTGGAAGGAAGGAAGTCCCTGAGATTAGCAATCTACATATCAAAGGGATAGTGTCAGAGCAGTAGAGAAGGGATGACCAATGTCTTGACCCTCTAGCCCTCTGACTCACTAGTCTGTCCTCCTATGTCATTGAGACAAGAGACAGTGCATAGTCCTTCACTTCCAACAGTGTGAATGAGCCTAATGTGAAGGAGGAAACATCAACTAGGTGTTAGCTTCCCTTCTGAACATGCTGGTTGGCTCTGTTGGTTTGCCGTAACTGACTGTGTTTCAGACTCTGCCTTCACATATTAACAGAGTGTGTCTTGAGAATCTCTAATGGCACAGATTAAAGTACATAAGACTGGTTGGAACTGCCCATCCTGAATTGCCCAGCTGGGCCCTGTATTTGCTCCAATGATTAAGCAAATATTCTCATTGCTTGGTTTACTCTAAGACATGATGGAAAAACATACAAACAAAAACCAGGAAGGTTTCTGGTAGCTGTCTCAATGTGTCAACAAAGAACGTTGCAAGTTCTAATGTGATTTTCCTCTAAGTCCATAGCCTCTATGATGTGTTGCCCATAGACGTGTCAGATATCAGGATTCGATCCTGATCATAGCAATGTACATCAGATTGTTAAAGAATGTGGACTATCAGGGCTGGTTCTATGACACAGCAGTAAATTTAGATCTGGTTCTTTTAAAAAAATGGGAGGGATGGTCAAACAGAAAGGTATTTGCATGCTGTACAGCCACCACCCACTTGTGCAAATGCAGCTCCAGGAAACTTCTTACCCTGTTTCCATGTTGCAGGCATGATGATACTTCCATGGAGTAGTGGTCATATCCCTTTAGCCAAGGAACATTTTGTATGAGAATAGGAGGCTAAAGAGACAGAGCAAAGAGACAGAAATGGATAGGAGAAATCAGTGCTGCACCTAGGTGACTTTGGTGCCTGGACCACCCCAGCCACAAGGCCCCCTGCCGCTGCCACAAGTCCCCCCTCCCCACCACTGTGAGGCCCTCCTTGCAGCTGTGAGGCCCCACCCCGCTGAACCACAGCTTTTCGGTAATTTTAGTCGCCATGTGTACAGCCTGGGGGTGAGCCAAGCAGGCCTCCCACCCCCCTCCCACCCCCCATGGCGGCAGGTGGAGCAGGCTTTGGACGATATTTGAACTGCACAGGAGCACCTCGCAGTTTTCAAGGGCCACTGGCCAGATGGACAGGCCCAGCGGCTGCTCCACCTGCTACTGCCACGGGTGGGTGGGTGGGCGGGCGTGGGGAGGAAGCCTACTTGGTTCACCCCAACTAGCCGGTTGTGCACATGGCAGTTAAAATTATAGAAAAGCTGCGGTTTGGAGGAGCAGGGCGGTGGCAGGAGCCCGCTCGGTCATTTGGAGGCCCCCCTGGGCCTTGGAGGCCACGGACCAGGGCCCCAAGGTCTCAGGATAAGAGTGCCTCTGGGAGAAATGGAGGATCTTGTACTGTGTCAGCTCTTCCAGCTTGATTTGACTGGTTGGTTGGTTGCTTTTGCCTTAGTAAATGCAAAGATCAGAACAAGATGCTGTGGTGAAAGCAGGGAGACAGGGAATGGAAGAGAGAATGGAAAAAGGAGTGGCCTTCAGGCTCAGTTTAACCCCAGAGCATCCCAGAACTTGGTTTAATGGCAGGGCTCATTCTTGCAAAATATAAGTAACAGAAGACACTGTTTCTGAACATGCGTGCAAGTTGCTTTTTTCTGCTATTAAGCCACCACAGCCAGCACACTGGCATCAGCGATTGTCAGACTCCCAGGGGACAAGGTAGGCTCCTAGCCCTTCTTAAACTCCAGAATGACTGGAGCATCCCCAAAAAGGTCAGCCTCAGGAACAGCCGGGGAGGAGGCTAGCTTGTCACCTGAGTCCACCTCCTGGCTTGCTGCATTCAGTCAGTTCCCTCTCCTGGAAAACTCCTGGCTCCTGTACTCAGAAGCACCTCCTCCTCATCAGCCAATCCCTTGTCTTTAAATACCCCAGTGCAGAGCTGACAAGACTTAAAGCCTACTTCCAGCCCCGCCCCCTTCCTGACCTTGCTTCCTGTTTCCTGTCACACCCAACCTAGCTGTCTCTCTAGAACTGTTTCCTGCAGTTTTTTCTGCTTTGTTCTCTCAACCCCACTGGGATCCGATCAGCCTGGGCCCTTCTCATCCCCATTGCTCCCTGAAGGAAATGAAAGCCCCACAGGAGGGATGCCACATCCTTCTCCAGACTTCACAGGGCCACCCAAACAACCAGGTAACATGGCATCCCGACAGGGATCTCAAAGTAGATTTGCACTTGAACACCTGTTTTTGTAAAGACTCAACCATTGCCTGCCTTCCTATACACAGTCCCCCTCTGCCAGAGGCTCCAGCACAGTTTCTCCCCATGGTCACTCTCATCTACCTCACTTTCCCATGGAAGGCTGATCTTGGGTGGCCATATTAGGGCTCCTGAAGACAGGAATGTCCTCTCCCAAAAAGCTTTTCTTACTTCCTGATTCAAGTATTTGTTCTTTTCTCATTGGGGCCACATCCAAGGAACCACACAGGAGTTCTTGCACATACAGGTATGTTTTATTTTTTGAAATTTCTACTAAAATAAATTGTTGCATGTTAAGATGTTGTCTCCTCAGACATCATGGGTGCTGTGGTTCCAGAAGGAAGATATAGATTTGAACCCATCTGCATCTCAATGATGAGGATTTTTATTTATTTATTTATTTATTTATTTATTTATTTATTTATTTATTTATTATCTATTTATTTTAAGACAGGAATTTTCCTCTCCCCAGTTAAATGTATGATAGCTTCTTTATTGCCCTCTTGGGCTTAGTAGTTTATTTTTCTTAGCAATATTGAGAGATAATATCAATCATGATAATTAAAAAACAAAAACAAATTATCTATCCAAATGGTTGCATTTCCACCAAAATGACAGGTTTTGCCTTTCCTTCCATTCTATATTCTCACAGCTACCAGCATGTGCAAACAATAATGCACATCTGTAATGTATGCCACATGCAATTATCTGCAACACCACCTCTGCTAATGCCAGAAGTGGCTCTTTTAGTAGAGCTCTAAACATCCTATTTTCTGCTGCATTCATTATTCCATATTTTTGTGCATATCAAGCTAGGATTTCTGTTGTAACAAATATTGTGCATACCTTGTCCATCTGTAGATTATCACTGGTGGGGATAATTTTAATCATCTTTCTGTATATGCTAATTTTTTTAAAGGCTAAAACAATAGGATGGATTTTGTCAAGCAAATACAACTGAAAGCAACCAAAGCTCAAGGGAGAGGGGCTGGCGTGACTCATGCCCGTGCTTAATCAAGTGCCAAGTAATCATAAATGCAGCAGGCACTGCAGAGGGAAGAAGCTTTGCATCAGTAACCCGTTTTCTCGGTAATCAACTGTGATTCTTTAACACATGTCTCTGAGGGCTACACAACTTTCTGAGATCTATTTTTGGGAGTCACAGTCGGCTTCACAGGGAAGGGGAAATCAATGAAAATTACCCCTCCCCTGTAACACATGTGCAGTGTCGCTGCACATGAATTTCGTTTGTCTGGATATTGGCCACCAGATTCAGTCTCTTATAGTGCTGCTGGCAGCAGCAGAGAACTGTGCCTCCAAGATGGTACTCAGCATGCTCATTACTCACAGGCGAGAAAGTTAAGGATAAATGAGAGGTCTTCACACCTTACCTGGTATATAGGTAATCATTAGATCAGGTTTCCTACACTTGTACATTCTACATATTTTATCCATTTTCCTTCTCTACTAGATGTGAAATGGTCTAATGCAGTGGCAAATAAAATGACAGAGGAGAGTCAGTTTGTTGCCATAACTGTACAGTTGGATAAGAACTGGGGATAATTGAGTTAAAAGACCATTCAGCCATGAGTTCACTGGGTGGCCATGGGCCAATCTCTGCCCATATCCTCCAACATTTCACTGATGAAACTAAGGAACTGCCTGTGAATGTACAGAGAGCATGGAGAGCTGGGCTTGTGGTAGCAAGCATGAATTGTTCTTTTTGCTATGCAGAGCCCACCCTGGTTTGCATTTGAATGGGAGACATGTGTGAGCAATGTAAGATATTCCCTTCAGGGGATGGGGCCGCTCCAGGAAGAGCATCTGCATGCTTGAATGCAGAAGATTCCAAGTTCCCTCCCTGGCATCTCCATGATAGTGTTGAGAGAGGCTCCTGCCTGCAACCTTGGAGAAGCCACTGCCAATCTGTGTAGACAATACTGAGCTAGATGGACCAATGGTCTGACTCAGTATAAGATAGCTTCCTATGTTCCTATGTAACCAACCAATTCTGGCTATAAGAATGCCACAAATGAAAAGCAGGCAATAAAATGCATGCAGAGGACATTATTCCAGATTGCCAAAGCAGTAATGAGCCAAACCCATATCACTCAATATTTCACAGATGAAAATAGGGATACGCTTGTACTCCCAATTACAGTATCATGCCAAGGATATTCAACTTATATGATGAACATGTACTGAGAAAAGCTAGACTGGAAGAAGATGAGCGTGTTTTTAAAGTTGGGGAAAGAAACATCAATAACCTGCACTACGCTGACACCACTCTGATAGCTAAGAATGTGGATGATCTGCAAGCTCTAGTAATGAGAGTCAAGGAGCAAAGCGGAAAAATGGGACTACGACTAAATGTAAAAAAGACTAAATTAATGACAACGGGTACAGCAACCAGCCTCAGAATTTATAATGAAGACATTAGGAGAGGAGAGCTGGTCTTGTGGTAGCAAGCATGACTTGTCCCCATAGCTAAGCAAGGTCTGCCCTGGTTGCATCTGAATGGGAGACTTGATGTGTGAGCACTGCAAGATATTCCCCTCGGGATGAAGCCGCTCTGGGAAGAGCAGAAGGTTCCAAGTTCCCTCCCTGGCAGCATCTCCAAGATAGGGCTGAGAGATTCCTGCCTGCAACCTTAGAGAAGCCACTGCCAGTCTGTGAAGACAATACTGAGCTAGATAGACCAATGGTTGGACTCAGTATATGGCAGTTTCCTATATTCCTATGTTCCTATTATGTATATATCACTCATATTTTTATACTGCCTTATATGTACATTTCTAGTGACATTGAAGTGGTGGATTGTTGGAGATGAACTTCCTGTGCATCGACCTTTTGCACCAACTGTCCTAATGACCACTAGGGGCACTGGGAGTAGAGACAGTGAGTCAGGGTCTCCCTATCTGTCCCTACTCTATAACCCCTGAACTGACTCTGCATCACTTCCTGTGCTGAGTCACAATCCTTCCTTTCCTCCTAGAGAACAGATGGAAACATCTCTCTCTCTCCTTACCTATCCATTATGTAGTCCTTTAGATTAGATATAGTTCTTTCCTATCTAAGTGTATTTAACCAATAAATATTTAGTGTTTAGTCATACAAGGATCTCCATGTGTTTTCTCTAAATAGCTGCAATATCCAAACCATCCTCTGCTACCTACTCTGTAACTGGAGTGTGTGCTCATTCCTTAGTGCTCTGCTGTTTTACTATTGTGGGTAAAAATCAACAACCTCTAACAGGGTTATGGGCCCAGCAGGAGCAACAGGCTTCTAGGCACAAGCAGAGTTTTTTTCATTTTTCATTTTTGAAAGTGCAGCTGAGTTAGTTAGAAACTGTAGTATGGATCCTGTGACTATAGCCTACCCAGGAATGGCTCCTTCTTTTCCCAAACTGGATGGCAATAACTACGAAACCTGGGCCCTCAAGATGAAAGTGATCTTCATGACAAAAGGAATTGTTGAAGTGCTCACGGAGGGACAGCCAGCCCAAGATGAAGCTGCTCAAGCCTCGTGGGACAAGAAAAACCAACACGCATATGGCCTTTTAATTTTGAGTATAAACTATGATTTATTGATCTATGTGCGGGATACAGATTTAGCCTCAGAAGCATGGGATAGACTAAAAAAGCAATGTGGCCAAGTCTCTGCAAACACAGCTCTTCTCCTGTATAAAAGGCTATGTGAAAGCCAACTGCAGGAAGGGGGAGACTTTGAAGCCCACATAGCAAGTATTTTAGAGATTAACAGGCTTTTGAAGAGTAACCAATGTGAATTGAATCATGTTATTCTAATTGGGGCAATCCTACAATCCCTGCCTAAAATTTTTGAACCCCTAATTGTCGCTCTTGAACTGTCTCATTGTGAACTGAAGGTTGATCATGTTGTGTCGAGTCTGAGAAATTTTAATGCAAAGTTGCAGCAGGAGAAATTTGAAAGCGATGGCACTCTGGCACACTTCAGCAGACAAAGTAATTTCAACATTAGCAAGCAGAGTAGCCTCAGTGACTCATCAGCATATTCAAAGAGCAGGAAACTCAGAGGGCATGGACCTGGTCGGCATGGCAATAAAGTAAACACAGGGATGAGTCATGGCGACAAACAAAGAAGGGAGGAGAAGCACGGACAAAGTGGCTTATCTGAAAGGGCAAGTAATGCCAAAAGCTACAAAGTTACCCTAGGAGAGCCAAAAAGGCGTCACTCTTTCATCCTGATCTCAGGTGCATCCCAGAATATAATCTGTGATCCTGATCTGTTCATTGAACTCGACAAATGCTACAGATCGGATGTCACTCTAGCTGCAGATTCAAGGAAGATAAGCGTGGCTGGCAAGGGGACAGCAAAGATACTTTGTGGCTCTGCTACTGAAGCTTATGAGGTTAAGATAAATGATGCACTTTTCATGCCAGAGATGCAAGTCAACTTGATTTCAGTTGGGCATGGACTCAAGAAGGGGTGCAAAGCAATTTTTGAAAATGAAGCATGCTACATCTCTAAAGCTGATGAGTTAATCATGACTGCCCACATGCGGGATGATGGACTTTTTGAAGTATATTGTGCTACTGCACAAACAAATGTGGCAAGTAGTTGCCAACACAAAAATTGTGGTTTCTTATGACACAGAAAATTGGGCCACCAAAGCCTAAACTTTAAAACTGACTCCCAAATGAGGGAACTAACTGAGGGATTTAATATAAGGGGATGTCCAGAAATGGCCAGCAGATGTCAGTGTTGCATTCTTTACAAGGGAGTCAAGCCAACTTTTCCAGCAAAGGGAAATGTACAGTCCTGGAGTGTTTTGGAACTGGTTCACTCAGATGTTTGTGGGCCGTTACTGATCAGTTCAGGTGGAAATAGGTATGTCCTGACTTTCATTGATGATTACTCCCAATTTTGCTATGTGTATGTTCTAAGAGAGAAAAGCCAGGTGTTTGAGAAATTTAAAGAATATATTGCACTGGTTAACAACAAATTTGGAAGGAAGCCCCAATGTTTGAGGTCAGACAATGGCAGGGAATATATGTCAAACCAGATGAAAGAATTTATGAAATCAAATAGTATCTCTCACCAGACTACCCCTCCATTTACTGGACAGCTCAACGGGGTAGCTGAGAGAAAGAACAGATCTCTAGTGGAAATGACCAAATGTCTACTGCATGATGTCAATCTAGCAGACAGGTTCTGGGGAGAAGCAGTGATTACTGCTAACTACCTGCAAAACAGATTGCCAACCAAGGCAACAAATAAGATACCATTTGAACTTAGGCATGACAGAAAACCTTCCCTAAGACACATCAAAGTGTTTGGTTCAATGGCCTATGCATATATTCCCAAAGCAAAGAGGACCAAACCCAACTGCAGATGTGAACTGGGAATTTTTGTTGGCTATGAATCTAGAGCAGGGCTTCTCAATGTGTGGGTCCCCAGATGTTATTGGACTTCAGCTCCCATAATCCCCAGCCCCAGTGGCCTTTGGTTGGGAATTATGGGAGTTGAAGTCTAATTACATCTGGGGACCCACAGGTTGAGAAGCCCTGATCTAGAGGATACAGAATCCTTGATCCAAAGAGTGGAAAGGTCAAAATCTGTAATGCAGTGTATTTTGATGAAAGACAAAGACCAAATAAAGGTGAAGCATCAAAGATTTCCCCAGAAATCCAGATGAATAAAGAGCCATATGATTGGACTCAAATGGATCTGGAGTCAAGCAGCGATCCCGAGGAATCAGTGCCAGATTCAGAAGGGGCTGCACAACCAGAACCCAAACTGAGGCGCTCACAGAGGCATAACAAAGGGGTTCCACCTAACAGACTCTCACTCATGGCTAAAGGAGGAGAGATGCAAGAACCCACTACATGGCAAGATATAGAAAGGTTTCCAGCTGATGAAGCTGAGAAGTGGAGAAAAGCAGCAATGGAAGAAATTGATTCCAAAAATGAGACTTGGAGACTTGTGGAACTACCCGCTGGAAGAAAGACTGTGGGATGCAAATGGGTCTTCAAAGTCAAGCAGGATGCAGAAGGGGATGTACAGCGCTACAAAGCCAGACTAGTAGCCAAGGGATACTCCCAAATCCATGGTCAGGACTATGATGAGATTTTTGCACCAGTCGTGAAACACACGTCAATTAGAACATTGCTCAGCATGGCAGCAGCCAAAGGGATGCAAGTTGAACACTTGGATATAAAGACTGCTTTCCTACATGGGGAAATTGAGGAAGACATCTACATGCAACAACCACCAGGCTTTGAGGAACCTGGAAAGAAGGGGCTAGTGTGCAAACTGCAAAAGAGCATCTATGGCTTAAAGCAGGCAGCCAGAGCATGGAATGAGAAACTGAATCAATTACTACTTAAGGAGGGGTTCACGCAAGGAAAAGCTGACACCTGCCTATATTCTAGACTCAGAGACAATAGATGGACTTACATTCTGACTTCTGTTGATGATTTGATTCTTGCACATGAGGAAAGGCAAGACAGTCATGAAATTGCACAACACCTGAACAAGGAAATAGAGGTGAAGGAACTCAGAAGCATCTCTTATTACCTTGGCATCCAAATAGAAAGAGAAGAGAATGGAACATTCCTTCTCAACCAAGAACAGAAAATAAAAGATCTTCTAGAATGCCTGGGACTGACAGATGCCAATGAAGTCAGCACACCAATGGATGCTGATTTCTGGAAGCAAGATGAGGACAGCCAGCCTTTACCAGCCAACAACCAGTACAGAAAGGCAATTGGAAAACTTTTGTACATAACCACAGTGACAAGGCCAGTCATTGCTTCCGCAGTGGGAATCCTGAGCAGAAAAGTGTGTGTGCCAATGAACAAGGACTGGATAGCGGTCAAAAGACTGGGAAGGTATCTGAAAGGTACTGCCCATTATGTATTGGAGATCTCAGCAAACAGCAATCCCAAACTTGTGGGATATGTGGATGCAGACTGGAGCAAGGACAGAACGGACCGCAAGTACACAAGTGTTCCTGTATGGAGGTGGAGCCATAACTTGGAGTAGCCGCAAGCAGTCACTTGTCGCACAATCATCCACAGAAGCGGAGTACATTTCAACAAGTGAAGCATGCAGGGAAGCAGTATGGATACACTAACTACTATCTGACTTTGGCATCGAGGAACCAAAGCCCACAGTGATGTTTGAGGACAACCAAAGTTGTATCCAGATCTCCCAAATGGAGAAGATAAAATCTCGAACTAAGCATATTCTCATAAAGTACCACTATGTTCGAGACTTGCAAGAAAAAGGGGTGGTCCAGCTGAGGTACTGCCCCACAGAAGAGATGCTGGCAGATGGATTAACCAAGCCATTATCCAGAGACAGATTCCAGATGCTTCGTGAGAAGATGGGAGTCGTGACCAGGTGCGACAGGCTATGAGAAGGGGTGTTGGAGATGAACTTCCAGTGCATCGACCTTTTGCACCAACTGTCCTAATGACCACTACTCCATTGGGAGTAGAGACAGTGAGTAAGGGTCTCCCTATCTGTCCCTACTCTATGACCCCTGAACTGACTCTGCAGCACTTCCTGTGCTGAGTCACAATCCTTCCTTTCCTCCTAGAGAACAGATGGAAATATATATCTCTCTCTCCTTACCTATCCATTATGTAGTCCTTTAGATTAGATATACAATGGTCCCTCGACTTACGAACTACTCGACATCCGAATTTTTCGACTTACGAAAGGAAAAAGTGGCCGCACGCTTACGAATTTTTCGACATCTGAACGGAAAACCGTTGGCGGTTTTAGATGCGGTTTCCTCGACTTACGAATTTTGATAATGTGGTCGTTGCCCTATGGCGAGCAATGCTCCGCAGGAGTTTGCAGAGTTTGCATTTTGCATGCCTTTAAAGTGCACTTGATAAAGAGTTTTGCACATAAAACTGGGTGTCTGGGTCTTTTTCCTAGGCTCTGGAACGAATTAATCTGTTTCCAATGCATTCCTATGGGAAACCGCTTTTCGACTTAAGAACTTTTCGACCTACGAATGTGCATTCGGAATGGATTAACTTCGTAAGTCGAGGGACCACTGTAGTTCTTTCCTATCTAAGTGTATTTAACCAATAAATATTTAGTGTTTAGTCATACAAGGATCTTCATGTGTTTTCTCTAAATAGCTGCAATATCCAAACCATCCTCTGCTACCTACTCTGTAACTGGAGTGTGTGCTCATTCCTTAGTGCTCTGCTGTTTTACTATTGTGGGTAAAAATCAACAACCTCTAACAGGGTTATGGGCCCAGCAGGAGCAACAGGCTTCTAGGCACAGATAACTAACATGTATAGCTAACATGGATAGCTTCTGCCTTTTAGGATTGACCATCAACAGTAAAGGATCAAGCAGTCAAGAAATATGCCGCAGACTAGCACTTGGTATGGTTGCCATGAAGGCCTTGGAAAGTATATTTAGATGCCGTGACATGTCTATACCTACAAAGATTAGAATCGTTCAGACAATGGTTTTTCCTGTGACACTCTATGGATGCAAAAGCTGGAATTTGAAGAAGCAAGATAGAAAAAATATTGACGCCTTTGGTGAACTTTGGTGCTGGATAAGACCTTTGCGGATACCATAGACAGCCAGGAAAACAAATAAATGGATCATAGAACAAATCAATCCAATATTTTCATTTGAGGCACCAATGACCAGGCTCAAACTATCATACTTTGGACACATTATGCGAAGACCCAGCTCCCTTGAGAAGTCCATAATGCTGGGGAAAGTTGAAGGAAAGAGAAGAAGGTGGATGGACTCGATTACGACAGCACTGAATGCACCACTGAGAGACCTTAAAGGCCAAGTTGAAGACAGATCATCCTGTAGAGAATCTATCTATGTGGTCGCTAAGAGTCGACACCGACTTGACGGCACTTAATCAATCAATCACCAAGGATTCCTGACCAAGTCTTCCAACCCCTACTACATATTGCTGAAGACTGTATTCTACCATCATTATGCTGTGCGCTGCATAGTGCCATAATGTTGTGCACCCATTGACATGCAAGTGTACTATAAACATGATGCACCCCCTTGGAGATTTAATTTCTAGGTTCTCTGAGGTGCAAATGGTCGTCATGCACATTCAGAGGCCAGGGGAGTGCCGCAGCCAGGATTCCAGGCAGGGCGCTGCTGCTCCTGGCAGCTTGCAGGTGCTGGCGGTATCGCCCATGACTTGTTAAAGGTATCTCTTGTTGCGCCATGCCGCCCCCCACCCCTGCTCCTGCCTCTCTTCCATGGAGTTTCCTCTCTCTTATAGATCTCATCCACAGACTTCTCTTGCTGTTGTTCTTCCCTCAAGGTCCCTGTGTGCTGTCCAAGAAGTCCTCATCCTCTCTAATGAGATAAAGTGTAGAAACTCATTCCTCCAGTCCTCTTTCCACCTCTTCCAACAAAGCAACCAGCCTACACTTACTGCAGGTGTAGCCTATGCTACTTTCAGGCAAGAAAACAAACATAGCACATACACTGCAGGATACCACCATGGAGTCATCAGTGACCATCATCTTCCGCCTTGTTCATGTCCTAGCCTCTGCCTCTACTGATGGAGTAACCCTTGCTTTTTTGGCTATTGCTCTCTTATCACTGAGATTCAGTGAGATGGTGCTGTTTAGGAGAAGATTTCTGGTGCTTGCCTTTCCGCCCACTAGTGGAAAAAGCACGGGGTAGCTAGAAGCCAAAGTCCTGGTGTGCATACTGAGATCTCATATCTCCAGCAATGGCAGCTTGGAGAATATGCAGACAAGTTGTTTCCTCTCCACACTTTAGCCTGCTGATGGAAAGAGTGCATGGTGGCAAGAAGCCCATGCCCAGAGAGCTCATGGAGATATGCATCAGAAGCTGCCAGGAGAATATGCAGCTGCCTCCCTCCAAAGCCTCTCAGTCAAGACACTGAGCTACAAATCAAGAAGTCCCCAGTTTAAATCCCACCATTACCATGAGCTCAATTACAGCCCCTGTTCTCTCAGCCTTAGCCCCCATCCGCAAAGTGAGTATAATAACAATTCATTTACCTTACAGGTCTGTTATTAGATAGTGCATATCAAGTGCTTTAATATGCACTATACATATTATTCAAGATTATTACCATGTGGAAATGGACACGCTGGTTGAATTAAGAGAGACAGACGCCTGGTAGCTGGGAGGGAAGGAGCAGAAAGTCAGGGGAAAGGACAACTGTGCACCAAAGATATGGCAGAGAGAAGGGAGTTATACGGAGCTGAGAAATTTCAAGAAAGCAGGCATGCAGTTCAAAATAGCCATGGGAGCAGCTTGAAAGGGCATGTAGAATGAGAGGGAGGGAGCAAAGAAGTCTTGAAACCAGTGTGGGGGAAAGGAGCAGACTAAGACATGAAGCTTGATTCTATGCATGTTAACTTTGAAGCAAGCAAGTTCAATAGCCTTTAGGGTTGCACTGAATTTGGAAACTTGTGGGAATATAGGAAATACATAAGAACAGCCCTGCTGGATCAAGCCCAAGGCCCATCTAGTCCAGCATCCTGTTTCATACAGTGGCCCACCAGATGCCGCTGGAAGCCACAGGAAAGAGTTGAGGGCATGCCCTCTCTCCTGCTGTTACTCCCCTGCAACTGGTATTCAGAGGCATCCTGCCTTAGAGGCTGGAGGTAGCCTTTAGCCCTCCACCTAGAAGCCGATGATAGACCTCCATGAAGTTATCCATGCACTTCCTATGAAATAAAAACATGGAAGGAGAGGTGTCAAGTGTGTGTATAGTTGGGAAGGTGGGTAGAAGGAAATTCAGCTCAGCCCTGAACGAAGATGGGGCAGATGGGTCGATGGAGTTGGGCCCAGGGCTCGTTGGAAGAGCCTCTCTCCACCAGATTTTGAGGCACCAGTTGCCACTTGTGAAGCATTTCTGTAGTAGCTGAATTAAGGAAGATACCAGCCATTACAGGATGAAATATAGCACTAGGAAAACCAGCTTTGCATGTTAGTAGAAGTATATTAAATCTTCATTAGTTTGAGGGTGGAAATAGAAGGCTATCTTGTCAAGACCATACTATAAACCTAAAACAATTTCTGCTCTCCCTTCTGGACAGTCAACTGCACATCACATTAAGCAGAGCAAATGTGCTGCTACTTACAAGATCTGGAAGCACTTGATATGTGATGCATGCTGGTTTTGTTTACACTTGCTTGTTGCTACATGTACAAAGGCAAGTGAAAGCACTTTGGAGTTGCTGCTTTCATGGCATAATACTAGATTGTTAATAACCTGCTTGTTGTGATGGGAAGGATTTGGGAGAGGACTAGGCCTCACTTAGAGCAACTGCTGTGAGGGAGGGACTTTCCTAATAAAGAAAAAGCCAGGGAAATTCAAGACAGAGGAACCAATACAGAGTGGCAATTACATACTCAACCACCTACTGAAGAGGATAAAGCTTTGCTCTGCTTGTCCCAGGAGGGCCCTGAGGAAGCAGCAGGCAGAGAGCTGCTGGGGAGAGAGGAAGGCCTGTGAGAAATAAGTTAGGACCAAGTCAGTTAGACATGTGAGGAAACTTATTTTTCTTTATTGATTGGTTGGAATCCGTGTTGCCAGGCTAATGAAAACTCTCTCTTACAGTCTGTTTTATGAAAAGACAGTTGTTCTCATTGCATACCTTTTTCTTTTAATCTGATTATGAATCCTTATTCCTGAAAGGCCTTAGTCACAGGCCTTTGAATTGTCTAGGACTGCTCAGCCATTTTGGAGAGGGTTTTGTCACTTTAACTTTGAATTTGGAGAATTTTAACTTTGAGAATTTGGAGAGAGAGAAATTCTTTTCCCTCTCACACAACACTAGAACCAGGGGTCACTCCATGAAATTGATTGCCAGGAGGTCTAGGACCAACAAACAGAAGTACTTTTTCACACAACGCGTGATCCACTTGTGGAACTCTCTGCCACAGGACGTGGTGACAGCCAACAACCTGGATGGCTTTAAGAGGGGTTTGGATAACTTCATGGAGGAGAGGTCCATCAATGGTTACTAGTCGGAGGGCTGTGGGCCACCTCCAGTCTCAAAAGGCAGGATGGCTCTGAGAACCAGTTGCAGGGGAGTAATGGCAGGAGAGAGGGCACACCCTTAACTCCTGCCTGTGGCTTCCAGCAGCATCTGGTGGGCCACTGTGAGAAACAGGATGCTGGACTAGATGGGCCTTGGGCCTTATCCAGCAGGGCTGTTCTTATGTTCTTAACTTCCCCCAGGAATCTTATATGGAAAGAGTGGTTTTTACCACATTAAAATAAAGTGGATGGTGGCAGCCTACTGTGAATCCCTTACAGTCATGGATTCAACCCCAGTGAACACACACACACCCCACTCTGGTAGGAATCATGACACTACTGAAGAGCATGTGCATCTGTGACATCAGTAGTAATGACAGCCCTATGCCTCTAGCAACAGAAACGGTGCAATGGCCTAAGGAGAAACTATTTTTCTTTACCATTTAAACAGTAAACAAAGTTCTCTGAAGGCACACATTCTTCCTCTTGTGTGACTCTGTCTAGGAGCCCTTATCACCCAGGGCTTGACTCAGGAGGTTAGCCATTGCAAAATTCCTCTGGGGACTGCCCCAAGCCCTTTCCCCCCCTTTCCCTCCAAAGTATCCCAGTAGATGTTGGGAGATGAAGTTCTTCTCCTGCAGAATGCACAGCTTTTGCCTCTCAACTTCTCTTCCCCTCAATATAGGTCTCTTATAGGCCTCTGAGGATGAGCTGATGCTCTGACATCACATCTGGTCCAGCCACTTTCTTCTATTCGGCTTAGAGGCAAATCAGGGAAATAGCACATAATAAGAAACAGAGGAGGGAGACTGCCACATTCCAACTAGGAATTCTGAATTAAAATGGGACAGCTTCTTAATTGTGAAGTTCTTTAGTAGCAAAAGGGTGCTTGAAGTGTAGATTCTATGGCCAAAAGCTGAGTTTTTAGCGAAGAGTATGCAGTCATGATAGGTTGCAATTAAAAGCATATGAATGTATGGCAGGTTTTTGGCCTAGTGATGGGGTGATAATAAGCCTTTTATTAAATTCAACACTACTTGGTGCACTCATCTTGACTATAAAGACCAGGCAGTTGTGCATGCTCATCTTAGGGATCATCTAATTTAGGAATATGTTAACCAACAGAAGTTCAGTACATATTCAAAGGACCAAGCAATATCAGTATTATGAAATGTACACAGCACTTCACAGGCAAACTTGCCTTCTGTTGATAGCTGCTTTCTACATGTGTTGCAATTTAAATAACATCCAGAGAGCCAACAGAAACATTAAACAACTGGGCTATCAAGTGAGGATTGAAAGTTGCAACCACTAGGTGAAAGGCACAAAAAAGTCACCCTCAGAAATTTCAGTTAATATCACAGAAAGGTCAAATAAGCATCGCATGTATGCATCCAGTGAAGGCTGCAGCGGAGATCTGAAAAACAGAAAATATTTTCATGTTACTGTTGTGGTTGCATAATTGGAAGGATCATGTAATTTTGATAGTAACAAAGAGATCTGTTCTCCTCCTGAGAACCTGGATTCAGCAATTCACTATCCACATGAGCAGCCCAACCCAGAATAGGACTGCTAGTGTGAAGCACTGGGATGGAGGCCGATCCCGACCCGATGGGTAGCCCAGGAATTTCCCCTCGGGCTATTACTGGAGTAGAAGGGTACAAGCGCACCCTTCCACCCTGGTCCCCGGTCATGTGTGTGCTCAGGCTGCAGGCAGTCTGAGCTCACACAGATCTGGGTGGCAAGAGCACCCAGCTTTGGGGAAATCCCTCAATGTACTGTGCTCCTGACACAGTGCATGACACACTCCTGACACACTCCCTGTCGGCTCCTCACTGTGGCCCAGTTCATGTGCCATATGAGCAGCAGAGCCTTAAAACTAGATTTGATCATGTGTGGGGAGGCAGGTAGGAGCCTGCCTAGCTGTGCCAGCCCTTACCCCGCCAGTGTTTTTGGTCATGTGGATGTTTCCCAGGGCCCATGTGGACATAGTTCCAAACCACAGTGACCCCACAGTTCTCCTCTCCATCCCCTAATGCGCTCCTAGACAAGCCAGAGCTGCACTTGCCAAGCCTGGCAGGGGGCGGAAACTAGGTGCACAGGCTTTCTGGGACCTGGGAAGGAAAGCTGTGGCAGCCTCCCTTAACTCTTAAGTTGCCAGCCTCCGGACCCTCAGTTTAAGTGAACCTTACTTACAACCGAGGATTCATTTGGAGGCTGGGGGAATGAACTGGAATCCTGGTTGGGTCCTGGAACCACAGTTCCGGCTATTCAGATGTAACGAGGGGCCAGCCTAAGGAGAGTTTGCCTTGGGTTTTGCATTATGTCCAAAGGCAGCCCCGGTGTTGCTCAAACTGGGAGCTCTGAGAGGGGAAATTACCAGACATATTTTGCCTATCACCGTATGTGGCTGCAATAGGGTGTGTGTGTGTATGCATGGGGGGCAGGGTTAACATGAGTTCTTCCTGAAGATTCAGATTGGGGGAGATAGGATTCTAAAATTTCCCCAAAGTTATTTTGTCATTTTTCTGCTCTGGAGCCTTTATTGAAACAAATAAATGCATTTATTCTAACCCACCAATAGGGAAATCCTCACTCAGATTTTCATTACAGTCAACATGGTAGAATCTAACACACACACACACACACACACACACACACACACACACACACACCCCAGTCAGCAATTCATTTAATAGAAGGATCACTTTGAAGAGGGGGATGGGATAGAGGCTGGTAACCTCTGCCTCCACTGATCCTTCAAACAGGACTACTGTATAGTCCAGTTGCCACAGCCACCCCACACGCTTCTCTTGCCTATGGAGTAGGAAATGGGGAGTAGCCAACTGAAAACAGAGAAAGTACTTTGCAGAATACTCCCCACCCCATTAAATCTGACTATTTTTTCTTCATATTTCAAAATGCAGAGGCAAAACGATGTTCCCTTTTATCTCTCTCTGGTATGCATGTTGTGTTTTCAGCTGATGCCTCTGGACTGATGAATCTGCTGAGCTGTAAAGAGAGAGACAGAGAGAGAGAGAGATTTGCTGAATAAGAGGAGTAAATCAAAGGAAGCAAAGCCTCCATTGTCCATTGGTGACAGCAGTAGGACCCTGATTAATAATTGAACAGCTTTTCCAGGAAAGGAGACACTGGAGCCTGAGCCACGGCGCTACACTGATATGATGGTGTTCCAGGAAAGGCTGATCTTCCATAAGGCTTTATGGAGCCATTGCTTTGTGCTGCAGGCGTGCCGACCTGAAGGCTGTGATTCTGCTGCAGCTGATACAGAGCATCCTACCTACGCACTGTCACACTTGAAAGCAGCCATGTTTTAAATCCAGCAGCCAATATATAACAGACAGAGCCTGACACAGTGATGCAGTCCAACACAGAGAGTGCCTACAACTGTTTTACACATAGCTCCCCCAGCAGCATTGCTGCATTAATTCCTATAGTAGCAACCGATTGCAGACAGGTCTATTAGAGCCAGAGCACACTGCAAAATAGAGCTGCTCTTCTGAATTTCAGCCTCAAAGCCAAAGCGGGGCGGTGGTGGGGGGAGGGATGTTTCAGTGCTGCTGTGTATGCATGGCAATCATATTTCACTCGGTTCTTCACATCATCCCTTCAACAGTAGTAGCGGATTGGGCATTATAATTACACATTAAATTGTGTTTTAAGGTTTCAAGGCAGTTTTTAGACTTTTCGTGTTTGTATCAGCAATGCATGACTCTTCCCTTACTTAACAGTAATAGTAAACTGGTCTACCATTTTTTTAAAAAAGCTAAGCTCCTCTAGCCCTTGTAGAAGCAGAGTTATGGAGCAAAACGTGCAGTCACTATTCTGCTCAAAAATGGTTTTCAAGCCATTTTACATAATATGCAAATTAGGCACCCAGATTTGGAAAGCCATAATATGCCAACCCTACTCCTATGGCGTAGCCACCTAATGGTGCTGCAGGGAAATGACTTGACTAGCAAGCCAGAGGTTGCCAGTTTGAATCCCTGCTGGTATGTTTCTCAGACTATGGGAAACACCTATATCAGGCAGCAACGATATTGGAAGATGCTGAAAGGCGAGGCAATGGTAAACCCCTCCTGTATTCTACCAAAGACAACCACAAGGTTCTGGTCACTAGGAGTCAACACCAACTCAGTGGCACACTTTACCTTTACTTCTGTGGTACAACATACACACAGTGATGTACATATATCTTTTTCATGTTGGCCTTTCCATCCTCTGGTTGAAACAGCTATATTGGGCAGCAGCAATATAGGAAGATGCTGAAACACATCATCTCATACTGTGCGGGAGGAGGCAATGGTAAATGCTCCTGCATTCTACCAAAAGGGCTCTGTGGGCACCAGGAGTCGAAATTGACTTGACAGCACACTTTACCTTTACTTTATGATTATCCCTGCTGTAGTATTCTCACCATTCCAGAAGAGAAGAGGGAAAGTGAATTGACAGAGATGGGGAAAAGTAAAGAAGTTAATTCAAGGCCAGTGATTTTTAAGTGGAGTGCATATTACACATGGATCTGCCTCAAGCACACAGAAAGCATGGGGGAGTGGTAGTGTTCTTATTTCAATAGCAAATGGAACACATGGGTGAGGTGTGCAGAACGCCTCTCCTACCACCTATGGCTTTCCTCCCTGCAGTCCTTCTCTGCAAGTGTTTGTCCTTCAGTCAAGACACTTACAGTACTGGAACTTGACTAAAGAAGAAAGTGCATGGAAGCCAGTCTGCAAAGAGATAAGAGGTGGGCAGGGGGAGTGTTTAGCACTCCTCACCTATTCATCTTTTTATTAAAAACACCCCCCCACCCTTATTCTGTGCCACTGGAACAAATCCATGTTAATGCCCACAGATTTGTCACCATCACCCACATCCTACTCATCCTTCATTAGTGTATTGCTGAATAAGACAATGAATAATCTTCCAAACATGATTATTAAATAAAGGCTATATTCAGTTGTTGATCTACCATGCAGTTGATATTTATAGTCTGGTCTGTGGACTATAATTGGACCTGGAAATAATATTTTTCTGCAGAATGAGTCCAACACCCCTGAATTAATGGAATGGGCAATCAGCAGCCTGAAACTAGAGAAGGAAATGGTGACTCATCAAACCTGTCAGCAGAGTTCAAAATCCAAAGCTTCACTCAGCCGTTGAGGATGTGTCTTTTCTGTGGTTCAGGCCATATAGCAGAAGGAGAATCAAGCCAATAAAGGTTCTCTAGATACTTTTACCACCACATTTGAAAAATAATTCCCATTTCTTCATGTTATTTTCAGGAAGGAATTTTCAGATCTTTACAGTTTTACAAAAGCCTTAATTTCTTCAGCCAACAAAAACAAAAATTATAAAGTATCAACACATGCAAAACACACACACACACACACACACATACACACACATATAAACACTGATGGCACTGATTTTGTGAAAGGGAATAGAGAGAACATAGAAAAAAGAAGAGTACTACCAGTATGGGCAGGGGTGGAACTGTGATTGTGCTGACAGGTTCAAAGAACCTGGCAAGTCCTTCACTGGAGAGCTGCTGAGACTCCAGGAGGAACCAGAGAGTTTCTCCACTCCCCAAGGCCGGGACTCCCCTGCTGCTGCCACCATCTGCCTTCAGCTCACACCTACCTGACAGAAATAGGATGGATGCAGTCAGCCGCCTCCTCAAGACACTCGCCAAGCTGCACCCACCCATCCTTCCATTGGCTGGGTGCCCAGCCAATGGGAGGAGGATGGAAACAGCTGGGCAAGCAGCCACTGCCTCCTTTGACCATGTTCATCAGGCTGTGTGCATCCTTCTTCTATCCTCTGAGCCTGGAATAAGATGGCTGCCAGCGGTGGAACGGCAGCTGCAGGTGGCCGGCACCGCACAAGCCCTGGTCTGGGGGAGTTCTGTGGCCCCCTCCCAGAGGGAGTGAGTAGGGTGTGTGCACACCCAAGTGCGCACCATTAATGGTAGGGCCACCCATGTTCTGAACACGGGCCACTCTCCCCTCATTATGCCCCTAAGTATGGGTGGAGATAAGGCTGTGCATGAAACAGATTTTGCATTCTGTTTTCAGCTTGAAATGAAACGCAGATGGATGAAATGTTTCATCAGGACAGCAGCCAACTCCAGCTGTTTTGACAGAACAAACTCAAAAAGTTTCAAGTATTTTGGCCATAGAGGGAAATGGGGAAACATGTTCTGCATGGGTAGCTCTTAGGGACACCAAGGTGGGTTGGGTGGTAGGGCATGATTGCTGCTACCTACCACTCAACCCACAAAAAATGGGCAAGCGGGTGATTTTTAACACATTTTTAACTTTCCACAAAACCCCCATGGAATCTTATGGGGATTGGGGGGAAATATTAAACATTTGTTAAAAATCATCTGTGTGTCCATTATTTTTGTGGATTGGGCAGTAGGTTGGGTTGTGGTAGGTTGTGGGTTTGGTGGTAGGTAACACCCATCATGCTCTCCCACCCAACCACTTTCGTGTCCCTAGGAGCTACCCATGGTGAACAATGGGGTGTTTCAAGTTTCCCCATTGTTCCCTATGGCCAAAACAAGCTGCACTCGCAGAGTGCACACACAAGTTTTGCATTGAAATTTGCAGTACATTTTGCAACTCTGCCATGAAAAAAACTACAGACGCACACACTGAAAGGGAATGTCTTTCCCAACACAGAACACACATTTCAAATGCTGTCCAAAAACGGCCAAAAAAAGAATCTTTGACCCAGAATCCACTGCCAGCCACAGTGCCTGCGCTGCAGTAACATCATTGGCACAAGTTGCTCCCTCATACACAATTATGACTCCTTACTTCCTAGCATTGCAACAACTGCCAGAGCAGCACCCTTATTTAGCTGCAAGCATAGCCATAAGCTCATCTAGAGCAACTTCAGCCACATTTTGTCTGAGTAGACTTTTAGATTGTGAGCCCTTTGGGGACAGGGATTAGGGATGTGCACGGAACCAGCTGGTCCGGTTTGGTCCGGTACCCCTTTGAATCCCCCCCAGTTCGGTTCGGGGGGTTCATGATCTTAAAACTTTTTTTAAAAAAAATTACCTTTTACTCCCCTTGGGGGAGTTCCTGGAGATTGGGGGGGTCCTGCGGATGTTCTCCCTCCCCCTGCCAGCCTTCTAAATCATGCCCTCGACCAGTTCAGGTGCTCTTTGGCCAGTTTTTGGCCTTAGCCCGGCGGCCATGTTGAGGGCTGGGCACCTGCGCACATGGCCTCTGCCCACTTTCCAGTGAGCGTGGGAATAACCTTGCTTTCTCCGAAAGAAGATTTGGGGTAGAAGCCCTGTGTGTAAAGCCTCCTGGTGACACAAAGGCAAGGTACTCCAGACTGAGGGGAAAAGAACTTCTGAATGACTGAAGGAGCGAGAGAGAGAGAGAGAGAGAGAGAGAGAGATACATACATACATACATACATACATACATACATACATACATACATATACATACATACATACGATAGATATCAGAGTAAAAGAGGAGAGAGAGCAAGAGAGGTATACAAGGCTTGTTTTTGGCATCCTCTGGGTCTGAATAGATAGCAAAGGTGTGTATCAATTTCTCTTTTCTAATTTTGCCACTAAAAATAAAACTATAAAGCAAAATAAAAATGACCCTATTTTTGTACACATTCTATGCATTTCTCTTTTATAGTCATGTCTGTCCTTGTTTTATTTTGTTTTTAAATCTCCCTTTATTGCAAAATTAAACCCACCCAAGTCTGTTTCCCAAAATCTCCATCCAATATTGATCCAACTTCCACCCAGATTCCATAACCAAGATTTGGAAGTTGGGTGGAGACTCTCAGGGGAATGTTGGGCAGATGACTTGGGAACCAGAATTGGGAAGTAATTCCAATGTCATATTGACCGGGAGCACACGCTGCTAGTTCCCGACATTTTCCCAACTTCCTTACTTGTGGTGGATCATGTGAATCCACCCTAATCTTGGGGCAGTCCAGTCATTATTTGCAGCCTTTTCTACCACACAAGGTTATTGTTAGTATCTAGTAGGGACCCTGCTTTGAGGTCCCTGGAGGAAGAGTTGAAAACATGCAATAATATTACATGCAGTACTGATATCATTAGCTTTTCAAATCCCTATGCAAGTCTTCTATACAACATAAGAAGTCCACCTGATTTCTTTTGTTTGCTTTTGAACTGGCTTATCTATTGCAATTCAAAACATGGACTCTGTCCAGACCCTTCCTGACAATTTGAAGAGCTTGAGTGTCACTGGGTGCCCTATCAACAAAAGCTGTAAGTGAAATTTCTTACAACAAAAATGTCATAGTTGTTAAGTGTCTCAGTATTGTCTCCCTTCTTCAGTTACATACAGAGATATTGGCTATAATTTTAGTCTGGGCACAGTAAAATGATTGCGGAGAGAGGCTGGGAACAGATGTTCTTATTGTTCTGTCTGCAAACCTTCAAATACTTTGCTTGATTAAAACGATTTGCTAAATCAGTTCACACTGACCTGTGCCCCTTACTGCTTTGGCTACCCCTTGCCATATATTAAACAGGTGACAGATTTCAGAAAATCTTCATTTTAAGCTTAGCTACCCAACGTATTTCTGCTCCAAATGCTGAACCCACAAATGATCATTGGGCTATCAGAAAGGGCTGTTACTTTCTTTAGGTTGTGTGAGCTTGTGGACAAAGACCTAGTTCTCCGCTGAAGTGGTTAGGCTGTGCTGCTTCAGAGTGCAGGTGAGGGCTCATGTGACTAGGTGCTCCTTAAAAAAAAAAAAAATCTTGCACAAAGAAAACTAAATGCCAAGGAGAAAGGTTCTAGCCTAGGGAATTTGCTTGTATGAAGGACCATTCAGTCCTTTGTGCTCCCACCTGCAGTTTAAAATGGTAGAGCCCAGACACAGATTTACTACCTCACACAAGCCATCTTCAGATATTTAAAAAAATCAGGGGTTGCTGTACTTGTGCACAGCATCCTGAGAGTGTGTCCTGAAGCCCCACCTCATGATGATGCACTCAGAAGTCCCATCTGCCCGCTGTCCACAGGTACAGTGCTTGCTTGTCACTTCAGACAAACACTGTTAAGCGTGGACAGCGGAGGCTCCTGAGTGCATCAGAGTGGCTTACAGGTACACTCTCAGTATGCCGTACTTGAAGATGGTGGTCCCTGATTGTTTTATTTAATATCTGAAGATGGTTTTAGAACTAGGCCTGATAAGTGTCTTTATGATTATGCTTGTACACCATTTAGCAGTATTTGGTCATTATATTACTGCTGATGTTGTTGTTACCATTAAGCAGGGCCCTTTGGAAGACTCTTCTGGTCCTTATGTAGAGCTAGGCTTCCAGGACAACAACCAGCCCAGCTCCACATGCAGCACAGAGGCAACAATGCACACATTGTCCCACAAATAAAACCCTGACTGGCACAAAAGTGAACAACCTTTAATTAAACACATGAAATGCTGGTTCAAGTGGAACTAATAAAAAGCTTCAGACAGTTAATATCTAATACTTCTTGAACCAGCAAATTCTTCAATAGACTCCTTTTTGTTCCTCAAGAAGGCAACTGACACACCCATTTCCATGACAGTAAAAAGCCCATTCTAGTCTACTGCAACATTTATTTAGCAAAACTCAGAGTTTGAAACAAAAACAAGCGGGCCAAGTTTGCCCACCCCTGTTCTTCAGATACATTTAACAATGTGATAGCCAAAATATGAAAGGGCTGGAAACCAGTAAAAAAGCAATCAAAATCAATTGGGATTTGTTGTTGTTTTGAGCTCTCATAACATTCTATTTCATATATCCAGACTTTTCAAAATAACAGATGGGTTATATTGAGAGTAACGGTTTTCAGAATATGAACACCATACAATAACCTTCCAGTTTTAACATTTTGTATGGAAGTACATTCCTTTGCGCTCAGTGGACTTTGCTTCTAGGATTCCCGTCATATGTCCACCAACTGTGAGCTTGGTATCCATTAATAAAATGTATTCTCGAATAACCTGGGATACTCCACTTCATTAAAGAATCTCTCTCTCTCTATAAAAAGGGAATGAGTTAAAAGTTGTCCCCTGATAGCTTCTCTCACTGGAAGGCTGATCTGGCAGGGGTGAGAATGTAACCAGTAAATTCATACCTTTGCAGTGTTTCTCGGAGGTTCTATTGTTATGACAGCAAAGGACAACATTTCTGCCTGTGTATGGAAGCCCATGGAAGCTATAGGGAACACGTGCAAGCAACACTGTTGAACTCTTTAAGTTGACATTAGAAGAATACCCTGAATGAGAATGAGGTGTGTTGGAATTCTTCCCGCTTTCATGCAGTGGAATTACAGAGTATTGGCTCAGACATAATTATGTGAAGTCACAACAGTATTCTCCATTTAAGGAAAACACCATTTAGCCTCCCAGCTAACTAGAATAGCCATCAGAGGTAATGAAAGCCCTCTCAACACAAGCATAGCCTTGATTTTATTTACAGCTCTTTGTAGATCATGCCACAGTAGTATTTGTTACATTAAACCCTGTATCAGTAGTGACATGTTTTCCTGTATTCCACATTTCCCCTATAAATATCCTAAATTACCTCATTCTGGGTCAGCTCATTTGATCAATAGACAGAAGCAGGGCTAAGCAGCAATATGAACTCCCCATCATAAGTATGAACGGTGACTATTTTCTGCTGAACTTTGCCTTACTTTTCCCAACTTGTAGACCAGAAAGAATGAAGACTTGATAGCATTCCAAACTGAAAGCTCCTCTTCTTCATTGGCCTGATCCATCTTGAAACATCTACATTACACATGGACACCAGTCTGAAACAGTTATGTTTCTCTCAAATGATTCTGGGGGGTGTCCCACTGTGAATTTTCTTAGCATTATTTGTTAGAGATCCCTAGCCCATCAATCATGCTGCAGTTCCTAGGGTTCAGCAGGTCTGGAACTGGTCTATGTTTGCAGTGCAATCTTGTTCTCTGACTCCAGGAATGCCTTACTAAGAGAAGAATAAAGCCTGCTTTGTATACTACAGGCCTGACCAGCAACCAGGGGTTCCTCCCTCATCCAATATGTTTTTCTGTTATGCAAGTCATTGTATATGTGCTTTTGTTATGTTAAACTAGCCCTTCCACTGACACACACCCCAAAATAATTGCTGGTGATTACTGTAATGACAAAATCAAATGAAGGCTACATTTGGTACACCACACAAAGAAAATCCATCTCTTAGACAACATAGCAATTTACGCTGTGTTGCTGTGGTATCCCTGAGAGGATGCTAAGCAGTATTAAAATCCAGGTAAGCTAGTCCATTAATGACAGAATTGTCAACTCCTCCTCGTGTTACTTCCACAATGAATTTAAAAATGCATCCCCTGCTGCAGATGTGATCTGGAAAAAGGAGCAGACCCCTCCCCTTTACCTTCAAAGCATTGGGAAATGTCCTTTCAGCCCATTTTTATCAAGGGCAGCAAAGATAGATAGATTTATTTATTTATTTATTTATTTATTTATTTGCACTTGTGAGGGACTCTGCAGCTGTAGATCATCCAGCAGCACCTATACACACCCATGTACACACACACGGAAACAAAAGGAGGGATGCCAAGGAGGAGAGGAACCACAGGATTCAAAGGGGAGCAGATGGCTCCAGCAGAGCAAGCCACCTATTTCCCTCACCTGTAGTCCTTGATCTGCTACCCAGAGGCATCTGTAGAGGCTTTCCTCTCCCCTTACTGCTTCCAGGGCATTCACTGGTACTAGTCACTTAAGGTCGGTGCCAGCTGAGCATATTATTGGAACACAGAGCCAATGGAGACTGCAATGACCATTCACTAGCAAGGCACTAGCAAGTGCTGCTCTGTGCCTGAGGACTTTGGGCTCAGAATGGGGTCACTTTCTGAAGTATGCTCAGTACTACAGATTCTTGTCTGCTGAACTATGAGGTACTTCAGAGTACAGTGGAGTATAGCTGGTAAAGCAGTTTTTCACACCCGGCTTTTAGTTCACATCATCTCCGGAATGGAGGAGGTACATTCACATATTGGCCAAATTTACCCCAAAGTCCCTGCGAGCTATCAGGGAGCACTTAACATACAATTATCTTAAAGAGCGCCTTCTTCTGCATGATCCCCACCGCATATTAAGGTCATCTGAGGAGGTCCGTTTTCAGTTACACCAGCATGTCTGGTGGGGACTCAGGGACGGACCTTCTCTGTAGCGGCTTCCGGGCTGTGGAATGCACTCCCAGCAGAAATCCATAATTTGAATTCATTATTGGTTTTCAGGAGAGCCCTTAAAACCTATCTGTTTGGGCTGGCCTTCCAGAGTTTTTAAATTTTTGTAAATGTTTGTCCTGGTCCTCCAGGGTTTTTAACTGTTTTAAATGTTTTAATTGTTAATTGGTTGTATGTTGTTTTTACAGGGGTTTTTTAAACTCTTAATTGATTGTAATTGTTTTTATTTTGATGTAAATCACCCTGATGTAAATAAATAAAATAAAATAAAATAAGGGTTTTTCATCACAGAGTGTAGCCTGATTTATCTCCAGGGTTTAAAAAAGTCACTTTTTGTATCCATTTTTTTGGGTAACTTTGAACTTGCAGTGAAGCCTTGCAGAAAACCTGCTGTCTGGGAAAGCTAAGGAAAGAAGGGGGCAGAGCATGAGAGGGAGACCCACAGGTGAGAACAAGAGGAGAAAAGAAGGCCATAGCAGTGACTGAGAAGAAGCAGAGTAAGGTACCCCCTTTCTCCAATGTAAAAATTACTAGGAGGAGACAATGCACAAAAAGAAGACTTGAATATATAGACAAACCTCTGTGAAACCCTTTGAGGGAGATGGGGGGAGGGAGAGAGAGAGAGAGAGAGAGAGAGAGAGAGAGAGGTTTGTATGTATTTCTTTGCTCATCAGTAATTGCTGCCACTATTTGGTTATTCCTATTTCCAATATTGATATTGAATCCTTGTCCTTTGCTTTTATGACAGCTGCCCTGAAATTAAACAGACACACAAACACACTTTTTTCCCCTGGCATGTTGGCAACCCTAGTCATGAGTGGGAAAAAGTGACAGTTTCTGTCTGGCCAGCGTCAGCTTGTATTTTGCATGGGGAAGTTGTTATTTGTGTCCTCCCTGCTACTACAGTCATAAAGCCTCTTATTTCCAGTAATTGCTGTGATTCATTCTCCTTATAGTGTGTTAAAAGTTCAGTTATACTAGGTTTTATAAGTCGTTATGATCAGAGATACTATGTGATTATTAGATCAATTGATGCAAAGCACATTGTAGTGTATCAGTAAGTACTATTATCTTGAAGTTCTTTCAACTGAGCAATGGTTGTTTGCTTCCCATGATTCTTGCTTGGAAGCAGCTGTTAGTAAATGTATGGGTCTTGTTCTAAAATGCACTGCACACTATACTACACTTGAGCACCTAGAAAAGATGGAGGCTATCATCCAGACTAAGTGCTGATGCAATGAATATGCACCATATACTTCAGGGGAGGGGTGATTTTTGTGAAACTCCCCTTCTCTCTGTAACCGGCTACCAAGGGAAGGGGAGATTGACTAAAATCGCCCCTATGGAGCGCGCGCACACACACACACACACACACACACACAGCATTGCTACACACATGCTTTATTCATCTGGATGCTGACCAGAACATAGCAAGGCTATCCATCTTCAGGGATCACTTGGAGGACTAGAAACTAGAAATGTGTCAAAAACATACGCTGGCTGTGGTGTAGAAAGAAAGACGGCCAAGTCCGCTAGTTATTTTTCAAGCAATAATAATGCAATAGAAACTAATACTGCTGTATGTTTTCTGGCAACGCTAGGTAGGGCTGGGAAAAACTTCTGCCTAAAATCCTGGAGATCAGTGCCACTCATAACAACATTAAGCTAGATGAGCCAGTAGATCAATTCAGTAAAAGGCGGCTTCATATATGAATGCATATGTGTAAATATCATAGGGGTTGTCAACATCACAAGTGAACAATCTGAGTTTTAAGAAGCTTAAAGCATACTGTACATTGTTATCGTCATATCCCCTCTTGTTCTCACCTGTGGGTCTCCCTCTCCTGCTCTGGCCCCTTCCAAATATTATCATCAGTTAGCTTTATTATTATTCTCACACATATTCTTTCCTTCCTCTAAGAAGGACATGGGGCCCATCCCATTTTATTATCATAGTAACTCCACAAGAGACGTTAGATATCACAAATGGTCCTAGGTCCCCTAATGAACTTCATGACTAAGCAAGGATTAGAACCCAAGTCTCCTTGGTTCATGTCCATTTCACCCCTATTCAATGGCTTGAGCCAAGGAAGAGTACACACTTTTGTTGCCTTCATCAAAAGATGTTTCTCTTCCTTGATCAAAATTTAATCCGATAATAATAACACAATAAGAATGCAGACATCTCTTTCAGCAGAGACATCTGACCTGTCAGTTACAGAAGCAGATTAATCTAATTAGAGCTACTCATTGGGATGAAGTGCTCATTGTTTTAAGAATCAGAGGGACAAAGAAAGAGAGCGGAAGCCTGACCTGAATTACAAAATGCTACCAAATAACTATCTTTCTGGGCACCAAAACATTAATGAAGTTTATTTAAGTAAACACAGACGTTTATAGATTTTTTAAAGCCTCACAGCATTCTTCTCCAATCTCATCATCTCCAAAGCGTCAGTAAAGAGCAGCATCCTCATTGTCAAACCATGTCTGTTCAATATACCACATCAATGAAAGAACTGGAAATATAGCCTATAACTCTGATACTTTCAGTTTGTTATTTATAACCACTATTCAGCTTTAATTGTTAAGATGGGAGTGGTACTGAATATGGAATCTATCCAAAATGTGGATTCTATATTGGTCTGATCGTGTATTGCTGCGGTGTGGCAAGGCAACACATGAGGAGACCCCCGGCTGGGAGGCTGCAAGCAGGCTCCCGATCCTCGCAGCCCCCACGACTCCATGATGGAGCCAGCAGTCATGTACGTGGCCGATCCGGCTGCCCAGGGCTCCCTTTTGATCATCTGTGGGGAGAGCAGGCTAAGCCCGCTCTCCCTGCAAACCCCCTTATGGCACTTCCCACTGATTGTGGGAATCGCCTCCTTGTATGGCATCTTGATCAACCACTTGCCATTCGATCAATCATTCAATCTTGCCTCCTCTGCACCCAAGGTTGTGACTACATTTTGATATTAATTACATCATGACTGAAGAAACATGATGAGACTTAGAATGGTACAGGCTTAGACAGTCAAGCCTGAACTTGGCTGCCTGTGAGAACCGCCAGGATCCATGTGGCTCCCAGCAGTGCTGTGACGCCAAATCCAGCACTGAAGCCTGGCTCTTGGCCCAGGTTAAGGGAGTGCACCCTTAACCCGACTGCCGAGATTGTGTGCCAGTGCAGGCTGCATGCAGCTCACAGTGACTCAGAGACAGGGGCCTAGAGCACCCATCCCGTGGGGGAATCTCCCAGTGCACTGCACTCAGTGTGTGGTGCACTGTGAGATACCCTCAGAGCAATCTGCTCTGCTCTGCATAGAACAGCACTGATCATGTGGGAACATGCTCCATGCTCCCACAAAGCACAGCATTATCATCTGCAGGGGAAGGGAAGGTTTGCGAAGCCTACCCCTGCCTGCCTGCCTGCCTGGTAGGTCGTGTGAATGGCCCCAATATATTTTCCCACATTCCTGATGCATTGAAACACTCAGTGCTCCAAGAAGGACCTGTAGTCAGTACCAATAACCAAGTGACCTGGACGCTGTCTGGATTCCAGGCACTCTCAAGGGACCTATGGTGTGTGTGTGTGTGTGTGTGTGTGTGTGTGTGTGTGTGTGTGTAAATATAGACAATGTAAGGTCAATAAGACTTCTCATGTGTTATTACAAATACAGGCACCAAAAGGAACTTTGTGACATGAAAGTCTCTCTTTTCTTGCTCAGACATTCATTATTTACATCCCAGACTTGTCAAATGCCAGCAGTGAAGCAAGTAAACATTTCAGGTCTAAGACATGACTCTTCTTCCACGCTGATGAAGTATTGACAAATTAGGATGTGGTGTTCAAGGCAAACCCAGAGCAGCCCTAATATTTGTAGATATTCAAGATCTAGCATTTTTATCTGAGATGATACTAATAAAATGAAAACTGAAAAAGCCAGAGAAAACCAACAGAGAACTTCTAAAGGCAATGCAGTTAAGAGGTGCAGCAAGAGAGAGGGATAACCTCATCAAGAGAATGGTAGGAGGTAAGGCAAGACTTTTGAAGGTTTGCCAAAACCTGAGCCTCCTACGTCTTCCAGAAGTGATAAAAGACAATCTTATTCAAACTGGCTTTGGTAGCCAGAGAAAGGAAGGGATAGACTAGAATAACTGACATATTGTTACCTGTCCCAAAGTTTTTGGGTGGGTATACTATAATAAAGAAAATAAAAGTTGCAGAAGAAAATTGTGCTTGGAAGCGGGGGCAGGGGAGCATTGAAAGCAAGCACTCCATTCTAAATATCGCAGAAGTAAACCCAAGTCAACTCACATTTAACAGAAGGGAGTGGGTTAGAGAAAGCATAAAACAATGCAACAGGAAAAGTAATTCTTTGAAACACTCCAATAGCATTCCCCCTATCCCCTCTCAAGTGACAGAGATAAAGTTACCTATAGCTGTCAGCAGTTACTGGGCGCAGTTCTGATTGCCTCATCTCAGAAAGGATATCATAGAGCTGAAAAATGTGCAGAAAAGAGAAACCAAAATGATCAAGGCTTTGGAGCACTTTCCCTTCAAAAATTAGGTAACACATCTGAGGATTTTAGTTTTTGCTTTTTAAAAAACAAAATAAGGGGCACAGAATAAAGGCTTATAAAATTATACATAGGGGCTATTCTGATGATCAGCAAAAATCGGGCTAGCCTCCGCTAGCCCGATTTTTGCTGATTGTCAGAACCACCAGGCTTGCAGCCGAGCCCAGTGGTTGTGGAGCGGATAATCCACTCTGGAACCCCTGGTAAAAAGCAGGTTTGCGGAGCGAGGGCTCCGCAAACCTGCTTTTTACAATCATGAGTAGCTGCGGCGTGCCTTCGTGCCGCGCCTGCTCATGAGTAGGCCCCTGGCCGGGAGGCGAAAAACCGCCTCTCAGCTCCGGGGGTCTCCCCAGTATGCCCTGCGCGCTCGCGCAGGGCATACTGGGGCTTGCAGGGGCCATGTGGCTCCCCCGCCAGCTCCGTCATGGAGCCGGCAACCGTGTGGGTGGCCGATCTGGCCGCCCAGGGCTCCCTCCCCGCAGTTTCTAAAAAAGCGGGTCTCATGGATCGTGAGACCCGCCTCATAGTGTAGAGGAATTTTTCCCTTCCTCTCTCATATTTTTCCCTTCCTCTCTCATAATACTAAAACAAAGTCACCCAATGAAACTGATTAGCAGTAAACTCAAAACAGACCCAAGACAGTACTTCTTCACACCATACATAATAAGCTTGTGCAGTTCACTGCCACAACATATGGTGATGTCCACTGGCTCAGATGGCTTTAAAAGAGGGCCAGGCAAATTCATGGAAGGTAACCACTGATAGGCTTCTTGGCTATGGTAGATAAATGGAACTTCCAACTTCAGGTAGAATGTTTCTGAATGCCATTTGCCAGGTGGCAAAGAACAGAGCAGGGCTATTGCCTTTCTGCCTCATTTGTGGGCTTCCCAGAAGCATCTGGCTGGCAGCACACCTCTGGCATTATGTTTGTTTGTTTGTTTGATTGTTTGATTTCTAGACCACCCTTACAGAATAGCTCAGGGCACTTCACAAATAGCACAAAACGTTAAAATCAATCAATGATCGGGAACAAAGATTTTAAAATACAATAAAGCAGCTAAAACAACAACAATTCAAAACCTTATAAAAATCCGATACATTAAGAACCCTTTAAAACAATTTAAAAACCCTGGAAGGCGAGGCCGAACAGGTAGGTCCACTCTTTAGGGGTCTCCTAAATGCCAATAAAGAATTATGGATTTCTGCTGGGAAGCAACAGTAGGAGATCGCTATTTGCTCATGTCCCACTTCTGGGCTTCTCAGAGGCATCGGGATGGCCACTCTGGACCACAGGATGTAGGACTACATAGGCCTTTGGACTGATCCAGCAGGCCCTTTCTTATGTTAATTATTTGCAAAAGGATGCTTCAGAGGGTCTGATCCATTATGAGTCTTAAATATACTTTGTGAATAAGTTGAAGTCAGCCAAGATGGTTGAATGGTTGCTACCTTTTTGTCTGTCTTTCCAATAGAAGATAACTTAAGGATGTTTAAAGCCCACTGACAATGAGAAATGGTTGGCTCTAGTTAATCATCTGCTTATCTCTCCCTATATTTAAAGGACACCATATCCTGTGTGAGTTTCAAATGTTTCATGTCAAAAGGGTTTGGCCTTAAAAAAAATAGTGAATGAGAATGAGAGAGAATCCATTCTAGGCTGCTAATGAACAGACAGTCTCTTCAGAGAGGTTGAGCACATATTTGTAGAGAGCAGGATTGAAATAAATGAACATTTATCTTTTAAGCTTTCAACTCTGGTCTTTGCTATCTGGGACCATGGAAATAGTAAGAAAAAGCCCAGCTCTCTGGTCACCGATACTCCTTGAGATGCACAATGCTTGCAGAAGAAATTTAATCCATGAATATGTCAGTGAACCCTGGCATTGAAACATTACCTCTGGTTTAACCTTACAACAATCAAGCTCAGTTACATGGGAGTCCAACAGAAGAAAAGAGCCTTGCTGGATTCAATAAACACAGCACTAGCAATATGAAAAATGTCTTTATAGAATATGCATGAATACAGTAGATGTTCACATACATTAACCAAGGCTCACACTCCATGTGACAACAGCAGACTCATTTGTTTAAACAGAAGTCTGTCCCAAACACATATAAAACGGGGGTCCCATTTTTAGAGCGAAAGTGGTGCGTGGGTAATCCTCGGTAAGCACTTTTCTCCCAACCTAGCTCATTTCTAGTGTCAAAACTTGGCTGAGGAGAAAAGTGCCTGGGGGAGAAAGATTGCAGTGAGGTAAGAGGCAGGAGTGGGGAGAATTCCCCATGGATCCTTTACACTCTAAAAATGGGACTCCCCACTTCTCACTTTATATGTGATTGGGGCAGATCTCAGTTTTTTAAAATGGGCCTGCCACCACTGTCATGTGTTATTTGAGCCTGAAAGTGTCAATCTAGACATGATGTGGGAGCTCTATGTTTGGAGGTTGCAAAAAAATTTTCTTTCTCCAAAAAAATAAATTTTTTAAAAGGGGTATTTGGGTTGGGGCCATGACATGGGGAGAGAGGTATTGACCCTCACATTTCTGGGTCATTTACAGTAAAACAGCACAAATTAAAACAAAATTAAAACAATTTAAAATTTAAAATAATATTAAAATCTATAAGTCTAATATAGACAGTGAAGAAATGTGCCTTAATCATTTTTTTAAAAAGTTATCAGAGATGGGGAAGCTCTTATTTCAACAGGGAGCATGTTCCAAAGCCTGAGGGCAACAACAGAGAGGGCCCCTTTCTCTTGCACCACAGCCCTAATCCAAATCCCCCTTCAAAACTGCTACTAACTGCAGAGGAGATAATTTGCGTGTATGAATTGTATTGTGCACGTTTGCCCCTCTGTGTCTAATAGGCGTTTTAAGGGAGGTAACTAACTTGCAGAATTGCTGTGGAGTGAAGAGTGACACACACACATCCCTGCACTGGGCCCTCTTCCAGACTAGGCTACTCATGACTACTTTTCAAACAATTAAAAGGATATCAAGAGCTCTAAGCATGGGCCTCCCATGCAGGGCAGGGCCAAGACCAGCCCTTGCCAGAGACAGGGCATCAAATGCTGCCATCCTTTTACCCAGCAGTGTGGGGTGCTTTGTCACAAATGCTGCCCCCTTACCCAGCAGTGGCACAACTGCTGCCTGCCACTGCTGCTCCTCCTCCAGCCGTACTTGCTGAACTGGAGATGAAAGAGGAGAATGGAGTGGAAGTGCAGAGGAGAGGAGTAGTGGGCTAGAGTGTCTCTTCCCCCACACTTCTTCTTCCACTCTGTTCTCCTCTTCCTTTTTTAAATCCAAGGAGCATGGGATGAGGAGAAACAGCAGCACTGATGGATGACAGAGGTGGGAGGGAGGAGGATGGCATAAGAGGGAAGAGGCAGATAGCATGTCCATGAATCCAGCACCTGTGGTAACAGCCTCAGTCTGCTTCATGGATGGACCATCCTTACTCCCACGTCCCATTTGACCCTTAAGTGTTAGTGGTACTATCACAGATAGAGGCTATCCCCACAATCACTAGAAAGTGGGCTAAGGGAGCTTAGCCCGCTTTCCAGGGATCGTGGGAACCATCGGGCTCACAGGTGAGCCTCGTGCTCCCAAGGCAACTAGCCCACCTAATTCCCCCTCCCCTTAAATGAAGTTAATGGAGTGAGTGCTCTGTTAACCTCATTTTTTTTGCGTGTGTGTCGCCATGGCGCGCAGCGACACATGAGTAAACCCCTGACAGGGAGGCTTCAAGCAGCCTCCTAGACTCAGGGGTCTCTCCAGGATTCTGGAACTTCAGGGGACCGTGTGGCCCCCGATCCCCGCCAGCTCCGTGACAGAGCTGGCAGCCATGTGAGCGGCCAATCTGGCTTCCCAGCTACAAGTGGCTGCTTGTCTGCGGGGGGAGTGGGCTAAGTCCCCTCTCCCCACAAGCCCAACAGAAGCTCTTCTCACAAATTGTGAGAAGAGCTTCATAGTGTGATACTCTGATAGCTATCTACCCTGATACTTTGTTGAATAAGTAGGTTAGATGAAGTTATAGAAAATGTGCTGTTTACGCCATTCCATAATCTGTGGGAATAGAGAGGGCTCAAGAACTTGCATCCTTGAAAAGCAGAGGTAAAAAGGGCTACACTTGCTTGGAGAAGGAAGTTGGCTAGAATCCAGATTGTCTGCAATTTGCATTTCTGTTAAGGGAGCTGGACTCACCTTGTGGTATCTAATAATAATAATAATAATCTTTATTACGGTCGTTGACCAGCACAAGTTGTAAAACAGTAATACTATACAGTAAATGCAATATAAGGAAAGTGTTGCAGTATTACGGAGATTAAAATTGATGTAGCATTAAGACTGAGGGGGAGGGAATCTAAAAATACAAAATTTTAAAACATGATATAAAACACAAACAGAATAGATAAAATGCATGTAAGCTAAAAAGGACTCAGCCAAACACTTTGTTTCAGTCAAAAAGCAGTATAAAATCAGAACAAATTTAAAAGAGGGGATAATCAGCATTCTATGGGGTCCTGCTCAGCACAGAGTCACTGAAAATGCTAGTAAAATACTAGTGAAATAGATTAAAATAAAAGGGCAGCTTATTCCTGCTTATTGAACAATTACAACTCCAAACACAGCTCAGCTCCCAATCTGGGAGGAGATATACAATTCAGGGGCTCTATAAAGTGTTAGCATTGAATTAGCTACTTTAAAGCTGGCAATACCTATCCCCACATGCCCAGCTACAACTAGCCGAGATATGAGTACAAATTGCTCTGGCATTGTGTCGTTTATTTGTCCATTTTTAGGCTCTTCCGAAAGCGAAGGGCTGCACTGCAAGCCTTGTGGTATCTTTCACTATGGTTTTGTTGCCTGTGTTTTTACCGACTAGGCATTATGTTTCTCAGTATGCTAGGAATACACAAGTCCATTATCTGCCAGCAATACCATCATAACCCTGAAAACCCAGGCTTGGGTATTATGTAGAACTACCCATGCGCCTGTCACAATAGGCATGGGGATGTAGAGGATAGCTTGGCAGTTCCTGAGGAAAAGTTCCTGAGGAAAAGGAATCTGACACTTGCAAAATTTGGACAGGCATTAGAGAGCCCAGGAAAAAATGAGAGAATAGCAGAAACCTTCCCCAGGTTTTCCAAACTAGCATCTTTATCATCCCTATTGCCATCTTTCCTTCTCTCAGCACATCTCTCTCACTAGCATTTGCATGTTAAACTAGAAACCTGGCAGCTAGCAAAACCTATTTTTGACACCTAGAAAAGGTTTGACACCGACAAAATGCAGAAACATGCCCCCACCCTCACCCCGCTTTTTGGCAGTGTTATATTGCTATGCCAGACATCTGGATGGCACGCCTGATGTGGTTTCTGCACTCACTGCAATAGAAGCAGGTGGGGCACCAGCAGTATGTGTTGTCTGCCAGTGATTGTGCCGGATATACATATAGGTGGATACACAAATAGGTGCCAGCTTTTAAAGCTGCTATCTGGATGCACCCCAAATCTACCTGTTGAAACATCAGATCTCATGGGGAGACAAAGAGCATGACACACACATGCATTCAAACCATTAACAGTCACTGGCTTACATGTCAGTAGGGCAGGGCTGATCTGTCTGCACTGCTGTGGCTCTCAGTTGATCCACCCATGTTGTTATGGACTTGCAGTAAAGCCCCAGGAGTTTGGTGTGTGTGTGTGAGCTCAAATACTTTGTGCAGAGCTCAAATACTTCAAATAGCCTACCTGTGCCGTGGAAGCACTAGTTTGATTGGAAACACCTGCTGACGGTTGAGCGTATTTCTGATCTAACTAGTGTTTCCAGGGTTCAAAGAAGCTATTTGAAATATTTGTATTCTTGAACAAATACCCCAAGCCTCCGGGGCTTTACAGCCAACAGTATTTTGGGTGGACTGACGCCATCCTTCTGACACTGCACAACATGTGGACCACTGACTTTAACTCAGCTCCTCCTTTCCCTTTTTGCCAAGTTGTTCTTCCCTGCAGCACAGCAATGACCTACCTCAACACAGGCAAGCATATATACAAGTCAAGTCAAGCACAAGCACAAGGCAAACACAAATACAAGCCACGGTCAACATTAGAAAGGAACATGGCAGAATGATGGTGTACAATGATGGATCGGGAGGACAAGGAATGGGGCTGGGCTGCTAGAATGACATCAAGGCATGTGTAGACAGAGATGGGCATTATCTAAAATAAAGTATTTATAATGAGTATTTTCAACTTTTGTATTTTGTATCTAAAGCACTTTTCAGAAAAGTATTTTGTATTTAAATACATTTGCTAAGGTATTTTGTATTTTTAAAATACATCCCTGAAACCCAAATACATCTCAGCCAATCATTGCTTTGCTTTCTTGCTTCAGGAGCTGTCTTCCTATTGCAAGCAGGCAGCCCATTGGCTTCCAACCATTCCCGTGTGTGTTTTCTGTTCCTCCTTCTCTGCCCCCTAAGGTTTGAATAGTTTTACTCTGCTGCTGATTGGTCAGCCAGCCAAGTTTGAAAATCAAACAGGGGTGGGGAGAGATACTGTCCCTGTGAGTAAAATGAGAAATGAGGGGTGAAGGTGGCATGGAGTCCATGGGGGGGGGGCAAGGGGTAGCAGCTTCCCCACCACCAGATTCTAGATGCAAGAGAACTCCCTACCTCACAGCTCACTTGCTTTAAAGTTTTTCTGTCCCTCTAGCTGCAACACTGCAACTAGAAACTGACCTGACTTGAGGAAGGTGAAGTTCTTCTGGTCCAGTCTCTGTGTAAATTGGCAACTTGCCTAAGGATTAGGCAGGTTGTTTTGCAGAGTAGTTTACAAATATCTCCCTGAGGCTATTCTCACGGTCATGCAAAATCAGGCTAAGGGAGCCTAGCCCGATTTTGCATGCATGTGAGAACCACTGGGCTCGCAGCCGAGCCCAGTCTCATGAAAGCAGGTCACCCACTTAACCAACCCTCCCTTAAGCCCAGGTTAGCGGAGCAAGAGCTCCGCTAACCTGGGCAACTCGGGGGTCTCTCCAGCATGCCCTATGTACTTGCGCAGGGCATGCTGGAGCTTTTGGGGGCTGTGCAGCCCCCAATCCTCCCAGCCATCCCCCGGCTCCGTAACGGAGCTGGCAGTCATGCAGGTGGCCAGTTTGGCCTCCCGGAGAAGACTGACTGCTTATCTGCAGGGAGAGCGGGCTCAGTCCACTCTCCCCGCAAACCCCATCCAGGCTCTTCTCACCGATCGTGAGAAGAGCCTCCCTGTCAGTGTCCCCTATGGCTTACTGTGGCTGACTAATAGTAGCAAACTTCCATTTCTTTCCTCTCTGTGAAACAAAGGATCAGCATACTCTCTGTCTGAAGTTTACCTTTAGAAAGCTTTGCGTACAGATTAATGGGGAGCATACAAAGTGCTTAGCTGGGTTTCCAGGTTACCTGCCTGTGGTTGGAGTGGGACACATTGAGGTGATGCGCACTATCACTGAGAGCAGGTGAGGAGGGTGTGGGAGGAAAGCTGCTTTCAACTCACCTTCCCCCTCCCGCCCAGAAGACTAAACCCCAGGTCTTTGGCACACTTCCCATGCGCCCATATGAGCAGCACTCCACAGGAGAGTGCACAATGATATGCCATCAGAACTCATTGTTCCAGCACACAGCCCAAGGAGACACACTATGCCTGTCAGCTGGGTTAAGGGTGCGCTCGAACCCTTAACATCAGCTAACAGTTGGATTTAGTAAGGTTGCGCGGAAGTGCCAGTATCTGTGAGGATCCCAACACTTCACATGGCCAGCCTATCCCAGAGAGAGAGAGAGAGAGAGAGAGAGAGAGAGAGAGAGAGACTGCCTCACAGGAGCAGATTACTCCATCTACAGTATTCCAAGCTAGGACTGGCAGACAGTCAGTAAAATAGGGTTAGAGAGTGCTCGCTCTCCTAATCCCATTTAAGAGGGTGGCTCCAGTGGTGGGTTTGCTGCTAAGGCGCTACAGGGGTCAGGCACAATATTGGGGGTACACACCTGCAGGCAAAACTAGGCTGGGATTCCTTAGCCGTTTTGCCTGCATGTGTGAATAGCTTCAGTGAGTGGCCCAGATCACCCAGTTATCTGATTGAGTGAGGGCTTCATGACTGAGTAAGGGGCTTTAGCCTGGGTCTCTGATTCCTCATCCAAAAACCTAATCACTACACCACATTGGTTTATGGGACAGTTAGAATCTTCTTAATTTTCTTATCTGTAGGAGGATATGCAAATAAATCCTTTTGATATGTATATAAACTAGAAGCTTTTCTTTAGTTTTCTTACTGAGTAACAGCTTGGGTTTAGGGGAATCCTTCTGAGTCACTCCTGTAAAACACACACACACCCCAATTGCTCTCAGTGCTTCAAGAATAGCAGAGAGAGAGAGAGAGAGAGAGAGAGAGAGAGAGAGAGAGAGAGAGAGAGAGAGAGAGAGAGAGAGAGGGAGGAATGGGTGTGTGTGGATTTATTGGGGTAAAAGGAATTGTTCTCCTCCCCATATGATTTGTCCATATGATTGCTTCACCATAAATACAACTTGTTGCTCATTTGACTATGCCTCAACTATAGGATTACTGCCTTTGCCAAGACTAACTTTGAGTTATTTCAGTGGGTCTACTTTAAGCAGGATTGACATTGGATACATCCTGTTGTGTTTTGATTTCTATTAACATACACTAGAGCTCTTCTCGCAATCTGTAAGAAGAGCTCTGGGGTAGTCTGCAGGGAAGGGGGCTTTAATGTATCTTCCCTGCAGACGATCGCCGTGGCTTCCCTGGGTGGGCAGATCACCTGCCCAGATGACCAGACGCTCGTCTGGCAGCTCCCGGGGTCGGGGTGCCAGGACTCAATACCATGCGTTGTCCCCCCCAAGCCCCAATAATGCACTGCGCAAGTGCATGGTGCATTACTGGGATCCCCCCTCCCCCTCAGTGTGCCAGCCGCGGCTGCAAGCAGCCACAACTGACACACGATTAGAACGATGAAGATAAGGGAGAACTCGCTCCCTTAACCTCATTTAGTAGGGAGGCTACTTAGGTGGGTTTGCCATCGTGTAGCCACCAGGATCGGGCACGATCCCGGTGGTTCACACGGGCATGTGAATCTGGGCTGGGCTCCCTTAGACCAGTTTTGCACACTCGTGTGAATAGCTCCACTGTCTATATTTTGGCCCCCACCAGACACACACACACACCCCTGAAGAAAGCCTGCAGACACTCATGGAGGATCGTGAGAATGGAGAAACACAGCAAGCATAGCAAAAAGAAACAGGGTATTATGTTGTTTTGGACTTATAGATCTGATTGCGTGTTTAAAAATCTGGAAATACTCCAGTTTTTGCAGGACAAATCCAAGCACATTAGTATGTTGGATGGGTATCCTATTGTCCAATGGCTATTTTAAAAGATATAATACAAGTCTAACATCAAGTGGTCCCGTAGAACAGTTATTTTCATTTGCTGGGATGATTCACAGCCTCAGAACCCACAACTTGAGTGATTTAATCTTTGAAAAACTTGTATTGCTAAAAGAAAATGGAAACAGAAGTTTGGATAAGTAATGAGCATCTCAAAATTGTTTCCTTTTTGCAGGCGTGGTATTTTGTATGTTAAGATGTCTTTTAAAATACTATTTTGCATTTTTATTGGTTGTTTATCAAGTATTGTATCTAAAATACTTTTTAGAAGTATTTTGCTCATCTCTGTGTGTACAGCAGAGCTGTTGACTGGCCTACAGAGGGATGTCCAAACCAGCAGCATGAATGCTGAGACAATGCTGGAAAAGGAGCCGTTCAGAACTAAAGAGTGACTCAGCAACTTCATTTGGGTGTGGCTGCCCGCTGCAAAGGCAGTAAAGCAGGAGCACTCCCAATACAGCCTCCTGGCCAGACAGATAATATCTACTGAAGCGAGGTTCTTTGGGCTTTCCCAAATGGAGATTTATGCCAGCTTCCCAATGCTTAGGGTTGGGCCACGCTCATGCTAAGGAGGAAATCATCACAACTTCAGGATGGCAGCAGCAAGATTCTGTTCATACAGCCAGTAGCATTATTCAACTGAAAACACAACAACAACAACAACAACAACTCTTGCCTCTTAAGACATCTGCATCATAAAAAGTAGCACTTTTTAATAGGCTTTCCAAGAGTTTCCTGCTCCTTTTGTTTTGTTTTGTTTTAAATTGCTACTCGGGTGGTAAAGCACCATGCCACTCTACCTCCAGAGCAGCAAACAACAACAGCAACAATAACAACAACAATAATATTACTGCTGTGGTGGTAAAGTGGCGTGGTGCTCTAATGCTAGAGCAGCAAAATCATTTTTAAAAAATGATTACAGTATTTGCTGCTCTCATACTAGAGCACCATGCTGCTCTACCACCAGAGCAGCAATTTTTTTATTGTTGTTGTTGTTGTTTACACAGTCAGACAGGTGTTATTGACTGGTTTGTTTTATCCAAACATCGATTCCTTCCCAAGGACCTGAGATGGCTGGATTTTATTATCAATAGTGTTGTTGTTATTATAGATATTGTCACAGAATATAGGCTGTTCCCAGTAAAGTTGCTTTTTGTAATTGGCTGATGGTGATTTCTGTGGCCCCGATGGTGTTGAGGTGCTCTTCAAGGTCTTTTGGAACTGCACCCAGGGCGCCAATTACCACTGGGATTATTTTCATCTTCTTCTGCCAGCCTTTCAGTTTCAATTTGGTTATTTTTGCTATTTCTTTTTCTTCTGTTCTGCTATCCCCTGGTATTGCTATGTTGATTATTTTAACTTGTTTTTCTTTCTTCTCGACTACAGTTATACCTGGTGTATTATGTGGCAGATGTTTGTCTGTTTGTAGTCAGAAGTCCCATAATATTTTTGCATCTTCATTTTCTACAACTTTTTCAGTTTTATGGTCCCACCAATCTTTGGCTACAGGTAGCATGTATTTTTGGCAGATGTTCCAGTGTATCTTCCCTGTTACCTTGTCATGCCTTTGTTTGTAGTCAGTCTGTGCAATCTTTTTACAACAGCTGATTAGGTGGTCCACGGTTTCATCTGCTTCTTTACAAAGGCGGCACTTGCTGTTTGTTGTTGATTTTTATACTTTTGCTCTTATTGCATTTATTCTTAGTGCCTGTTCTTGCACAGCCAGTATTAAACCCTCTGTATTAAACCTAAACCAGTATTAAACCTAAACCATTGTCAGGTCTTGGCGATCTTTGATTTCCCAGCTATATTTTGCAAATATTGACCACACAGTGGCTTATTTTTCCATTTTTCTGCTCAGTTCTTGACTTGTTCTTTCTTGTAGGCCTGCTTTGTTTCATTGGTGCTGAATAGTTTCGCATTATTGACCATTTTAAGTGCATCTTCTTCACTGTCCTTTCTATATTCTTCAAGGCCTCTTTTTTCCTCCTCTACTGTTTGATGGACTTGCAGCATTCTTCTTCCACCTGAGCTGCAAGGGAGGTATAGCCTATCTACATCACTGCGGGGGTGCAGAGCATGATTGATGGTCATGATTTTCCTGGTCTTACGATCTAGCGTCTCTAGCTCTGCCTGGGTCCAGTCTATTATTCCTGCAGTGTATCTGATAACAGGTATAGGCCAGGTGTTTATGGCTTGTATGGTGTTCCCGCCATTGAGTTTGGACTTGAGGATTTTTCTAACTCTCCTGATGTATTAACTTCCAATTTTTCTTTTAACTTCAGTGTGTGCAATGTTATCATCCTGGAGTATGCCCAAGTATTTGTAATGTTCTTTCTCTTCCAGGTTCTTGATGTTGCTTCCATTAGGCACTTCTATTCCTTCTGTTTTTGTTATTTTCCCTCTGTTCATTATTAATGCAGCACACTTGTCTAGTCCAAACTCCATTGCTATATCGCTACTGAATATACGGACAATGTTTCGCAGTGATTCAATTTCTGACTGGGACTTTCCATACAACTTCAAATTGTCCATGTAGAGCAGATGGACATCCAAGCCCAACAATCACGCCAAGGTACTGCCTCACTGGGGTTTTTGTTGTTGTTGTTGTTGTTGTGCTATTTACACACAGTCTATCAGATGTTATTGAGTGGATTTGGTACTTTAATTATCGGGCCCTTTCCAAGGGTCTAGGATAACTATAGAAAAATTAAAAATATTGTCATAGTATTTGTGCTGTCCTTAGTACTGTGGTCTTCTGTAATTGATGTGTTGTAATTTTATTGATGCCCAAGGTGTTGAGATGGTGTTCAAGTTCTTTTGGTGCTGCACCAAGGGCACCAACAACTGTTGTTTTCTTTTTCCAGGCACCACTGTTGTTTTCTACAACTAGTAGCCATTGATAGACTTCTCCGTGAAGTTATCCAAACCTGGTTTAAAGTCATCCAGCTTGTTGGCTGTCACCACATCTTGTGGCAGAGAATTCCACAAGTTGATTATGCACTGTGTGAAAAAGTACCTCCATTTTTGGTCCTAAATTTCCTAGTGATCAATTTCAAGGGATGACCCCTGGTTCTAGTGTTACATGAGAGGGAGAAAAAATTATCTCTCACACCTTTCTCCACACCATGCATTATTTTATAGACCTCTATCATGTCTCCCCACAGTCATCTTTTTTCTAAACTAAAAAGCCCCAGGTGTTGTAGCCTTGCCTCATAAGGAAGTTGCTCTAGGTCCCTGATCATCTCAGTTGCCCTCTTCTGCACCTTTTCCAGTTCTACAATGTCCTTCTTTAGATGTGGTGACCAGAATTGTACGCAGTACTCCAAATGTGTCTGCACCATAGTTTTGTATAAGGGCATTAGAATATTAGCAGTTTTATTTCCAATCCCCTTCCTAATGATCCCTAGCATGGAATTGGCCTTTTTAACAGCTGCCGCACATTGAGTTAACACTTTCAACAAGCTGTCCACCACAACCCCAAGATCGCTCTCCTGGGAGTTATTCGCACATGGCTTCATGTTTTGGGGTAAATGTTGAGCAAAGTCACTTTGAACTACACTCGTGGCATTGAGGGAAGCAGCCCCTCCCCTCTGCTCTCGGATTTTGTTTTGAAACAAGTTCACATGGCATTTCTGTGTTTTCCTTCTATCCAATGGTGGGGGGGAGGTTTCCTAAAAAGCAATATCTGCATTTCTAAAGAGAACATCCCTCTTATCATGCTAATGATTCTATGTCAGTGCCTCTCCCTATTTGTTCCGGTGTTTTCAGAAAAAGTAGCTTAAAACCAACATTTTTAAAATCTGGAAATACATCAAGATAAGCTAGAATTCACATCACAAAGCCCAATTTGTGTGTGGAGTGGGTCCAAGAATCTCGAAGGGACTTCGGGGTAAGTTTGGCTGGTTTGTGAACAGACACACTCTCCTCTGAAATAGATTAAGGGCCCTGTGTGTAAAGCCTCCTGGTCAGTCACTGACAGCTCAGATCCCATCAGCATCAGATCCCATCAGAAACCCACCAAATTGGGGGTTTTTGTCCCAATGTGCACCACTTTACATTTGCTTACATTGTACTGCATTTGCCATTTTGTCGCCCACTCACCCAGTTTGGAAAGATCCTTTTGGAGATCCTCACAATTTGTTTTGGATTTCACTACCCTAAATAGTTTGGTGTCATCTGCAAATTTGGCCACCTCACTGCTTACCCCAACTTCTAGATCCTTTATGAATAAATTAAAAAGCACCAGTCAGAATACAGATCCCTGGGGGACCCCACTTCTTACTTCCCTCCATTGTGGCGGGAACATAAACCACAAAATTACATTCCCTTTCCATATGAATTGTTCTTTCTATCCCCATGTTCCAAATATTTCAATAATTTAACACCATCCTCAGCTTCTAGAAATATAGCTTTGGCATAGCACACTGAAAAAAGTTAATTGGTCACACCAAGGAAATATTAACACTGATAACAAATGCAAGAGATAAAGGCATGGACAACCTTGTTTAGTAGGTTTAAATTTGTAGGCTAAAGGGAAGTGCAGCAAGGAAACTGGGAAGAGGGAGGCAGGGCCAGTTAAGGAGGCCTGGAAGCTGCTGGTTAATATGAAGACACCGAGGCTCTCCACACGAGCAGTGTGGAGAGCCTGTGGGGGATTTGCCGGGACAGCGGCCCGGCTCTTACTGCACACAAGCAGGCACTTGCCTTGGGTGGCTGGATTGGTCACCCACAAGATCACTGGCTTCATCATGGAGCCGGTTGGGGCAGCAGGGATCAGGGGCCTCCCGGTGAGTGTGTAGGGCATTCTGGGGAGCCCCCAGATGCCAAGAGGCTTGTTGTAGCCTCCCCGTCAGGGGTCTATTCATGAGTTGCCGCTGCACAGAGTTGCGACACAGCGGCACACGACCAAAAAAAATGGGGTTGGTGAAGCACACACTCCACTAACCTCGTTTAACAGGGGGGCATTTAAGAGGGCTGGCTGCCGGGAGCCACGTGGCCCCCGTTGCAGCACACAAGCAGCAGAAACTGGGCTGGGTTCCCTTAGCCTGGTTTCTGCTGCTCGTGAGAATAGCCTCACTGTCTCCCAATTATAAGATGTTTTACCTTACCTAGCAACACACATCCTGAATGTCTCACTTTGTAAGACAGAGGCGTTATCTTCTCAGTGCTATGAGCAAACAAGGAAGAATAGTCAAACCCGGCACCTAAAAGTCAACAATGAAGGTGACGGGGGACCTTCCTAGGACCGCCACAAAAAAGATTTCTCTGGTAACCACCCACCTCAGCTCTGAAAGATTTGTGCTCCAGTGCACAGAACACGGCAGGAGGGGCGTGTAGGAAAAACTGGGAGGGGCAGTTCTTTCAAGAGCTTTCCCCATAGAGCTCCATGAGGAAAGGCCTACCCACAGCATTTCCCACTCACCCCTTCTGTCATGCTCGGTGCACTGTCAGATTTGCACTGTGTGCTCCCGCTGTGTCCTGCACACCTAGGGTTGCCATATCCAAGCTTCCCATATCCGGGTGGCCTAATCTGCATATTATGCAAATTACATGGCAACTAATTTGCATTTTATTTATTTATTTATTTATTTATTTGACAGATTTGTATACTTTCCCTCCTTCTCTGCCCTCCCGTGTGATTGGATCCAGAGTAAAATCCAGGCAATCCGGGCAGTGCATTTGAAATCCGTGTAAATCCAGGTGAAATTTAAAAGCAGCCAGGTGGAAGAGCCAAAATCCGGGGGCTACTCTAAATTCTGGGGGACATGGCAAGGCTATGCACACCATCCGAGTCATTGTTGGTGCAGTACAGGACTCTGCTTCTCATAAAGGAGCCTCCCTGCGCTGGAAGCACACAACACTGTGCGGAGATGGGCATGCTGCGAACAGTCACCTTTGTGTGGCTCCCAAGGGATGGGGTGCATTATTCGGTTTCAGGGGTACTGAAGAACAGCACTGGTGGTAAAGACACTGGCATTGTGTTGTGTTGTGTGCGTGTGTATGAAATAATAAAAGCATTTGAGATGAGCAATTTGGCCAGTGACACTTCCAGGCCTGGAACACTAATTCCTTGTTTGTTTTGTAGTCCTCACTCCTGTTTGGGTTAAATGTGATTGTAAGTGAAGTACATTGATTAACCCGAAATAACTTTCCCTTAGTTTGCTGGCTGCTCAAGAATTCTCGGGGGACCTGCTTTTGTTCTGAGTTAGTCATTCAGGAGCCCTGGCTCCAATTTTTATGGAGCTATTGAAACTGAGTGAACCAGAAAAGCACCAGGAACTATACAGGGACACATAGTACAGTTTAATTAGTTTAGAGAGATGAGTTTATCTCCTCCCCACCCCCGAGCATTACTCAGAGAGATTGTTTGCTTTCCCCCCACCCCAATAATGGTCTTGTTAAAATAATTTCATGGGTGCCGTTTTGAGGCTATTGTTTAGCAGAGCAGGCTGGAGGTTAAGAGGAATCAGGACATGTGAGTGGGAGGAAAAGTACTCACGCACTTGGTGCAACATAACTATTTTCCAAAAGCATGGCATATCAGATTGCTGCTTGCAGAATTGTGAGTCTAAAGGGCAGAATTGTCAATGTATTTTCAAAACTGGAGTGCCTATTTAGAAAGATGGGGCTTGCAGACTTTAATTAGTAAAGTCTTCTACTCCAAGATAGGGCTGAGAGAGATTCCTGCCTGCAACCTTGGAGAAGTTGCTGCCAGTCTGTGTAGACAATAATGAGCTAGATGGACCTATCTGACTCAGTATATGGCAGCTTCCTATGGTCCGATGTGAAGCTGGGTGATTCAAATTAAGATAGGTAGAATGGTATTTTGGCAATATTCAAAAACTTAAAACTTAACTCATTCATTTCCCTCTTTTTCCTGCTGCCCATTACGCCTGGAACTTCCTCCCACAACACCACCCTGACCCATTTCTGTTCCTTCAAATTCCTCCTCAAAAGTCACATTCCTCATTCCTGCCACCTCAGTTTTCATCCTCAAATGTATTAGCTCTACATGCATGGAACTGCCTTTGGTCAGCTTCATCACTTGTTTCCCTTCCTGCCTCCCTTCCCTTTGTTCTCTCCCTACAATGAAACCTCAATAACCTAAACTCTTCAGGGCAGGGAGATGCCATTTTTTCTTTATACTGGCTGACATTCAAAATGGGGTGCTAGTTGAGAAGCTCCAATGCTGCTGGTGAGTTCTCAGCTAATGAACTGAATGCAGCACTGGTGCTCAGATGGAACAGGGGACAAATTCTGACAACCTTCCCTTCCCAGGGAAGCCCCTTGTGCCACCCCAAAACATGTCCCTGATTGCTGGTACAAATTTCCGGTGATACAGAGGATTTCTGGGGAAAGGGAAGGGAGGTAGTTGAAATTCCCCACCTCCTGTGCAGTTTCTGGTGCCAATCACTATTTCTCAGCCTAAACTAACCTTCCTCACAGGGTTGTTGTTGTGAGGATAAAATGACTCATCCTTTGAGCTCTTTGAAGGAAGCATGGGATGCAAATGTAATATCATAAATGCTGCAGCAGTGCCTGGAAATTGCTCCTAACGTTACACAGGGGAAAGCCAGGGTTATGCACAGGAGAGATTTCCCAATGACCATAGTGCTGCAGTTTGTCTCACCACCAAGGAGGAAGGGCAGCAAAGAGAAGCTGTATCAATTCAGCTTCTCTTTCAGAACTCCAGCACTGAGTTGGGCCCTGTAGTGGGCCCTGTAGTGCCTATGGATAAGCATGGTAGTTGTCCTGTGAAAAACCAAGTACATTGAACTCCCTGGTGTAGGCTCTGTGGCTTTTTGGTCCCTATAAGTCACGTGGCTGGGTGAGGGGTCACCACAGTAGGGATGCTGGTTCATGATCAAACAGAACTGGTTCATGATCGAACCAGACCGCAGCAAACCAGGCCATTTTGAGCAGTTTGACTGTGAACCATTTTGAACTGGTTTGAGTTGGTTCATCGAAATGACCAGCCCAGACAATCAGTTCAACCAAACCATCCCGCATACCTGCAGTTCGGTCTGAATTTGGACTGGACTACGCCAACCACTTTGTGCACACCTCGACAACACAGGCACTGAAGCATAGTGGACAGTGGTAACTGAATGTGTTGAGAAAGACAGCCTCTGATCTCCTAAGTAATAGGCATGGGGTGCTGCTCTTAGCAATATACAACACAGGGCCCAATTCACCTCATTCTTTTAGCAACTTGACTCACATGTTGCAGTTCTGCCCATGGGCAAATAGGTTATCCAATTGTTTCTGTCACAAGCTCAGATCATGATGAGCAATTACAAGTTAAACCTAGTGCCATGACTCACTGCCGAGGTGGATCAACCACATGTTGTCTGGCTAAAGAAGTCATGTGAATCAGCTTCAGTGGCAAATTTTCCTACATGGAAACAAACTAGGGGGAAAATATTACAGTTGGAAGCAGCTCTCAGGAACCAAACAACTCTTTCTTTGTCGGAGCAAGTACAGATGAATTCAGCAGCAGTTAGATCCTATGCTAGCTTCTGCTTTCATGTGAGAGTTTAAGGAGTGATTGAAGGGTAATTTCCCAGATAACAACAAAACGAACCAAAAAAGAGCAACAGCACAGAAAATACCCGCCATCACCTTTGTATGCAGCAATTTTTAATGGTTCGCTATCGTATTGTGGCTATTGTTCTCTCTTCCTGAGATGAAAGCCAGTTTTAATCAATGGAGCTCTTTGGAATCAATTGCAGGTACTTACTGGAATGCTACATGCAGGGAAATTAGTGATTGTCCTTTTAATATGCTGGCTGTGACAGCTAATCATATGCCTTTTTTAATCTAAAAGAGGATTATAAATCTGGCATGTAAAACTCAGTCATTTTTACCCACACCACAACAGAAATTCAAGGTGCATGGAATCTAAAGTTTACCAAAGACCCTTGGGGAATTTGATGATCTGGGGTTACTCTGGCTAGAGAGTAATGAATTCCACCATTCTGACTTGCATTTCAGAGGTTTGTTTTGCATTGGGTTTTTTAACTTTAAATTTACCAGTTGCACACTCATGCTCTGTAGCACCTGAAGGGACAAACAGAAAACTTCATAGAACCATATCAAGTCATCATAAAACACAACCATTTCAAAACCAACCAATATCCAGACAGCAGCCACTATAAAACAAAATCAACCAATACTCTCATCAGTCAAAAGATATTAAAATAAAATTATCTGTGGCGCTTATAAACAAATAACTATCCCAGCAGCAGCGAGACTAAAAGCTCAGCAAGATAGCAGCTTAATAGCCCAGAACCACCCTGCTAAATAAATGTTAGAGATAAATAGATGCTAAAGAATGAGAGATCGTGCAACAGAGTGGCTGAAGCTGAGCTCTGAGTCTGGAAGTCCTGAACCAGAAGCAGTTCACATTTTACCTCTGCTGTGAACTTATTTGGGAGCCTTAAGGAAGCCAGTCTCACTCACTCATAGCTATAATATGGCAGCAATAATGCTAACCTACTTTACAGGGTTGTTGTAAGGATTACTGGGATAATGTGCATAAAGCACTTTTATGACTTGAAATGGAAAGAAATACGGGTTGGGCAACCCAACAGTTCCACTCTGCTGGTGGCCCCTAATGCCAGTGTAACAATGATGTAATCCTGTCAAGATCTCACGCTCTCAAAGACGTGGAGAACGATACCACTTTAAGCAAACACTTTAAACGGACAGCAAAATGATACCAAAGTCATAAAGTAGCAACTTCAGAAGACACTCACTCAGCATCCATGGCAACACAATTGCCACCTACCAGTTTTGCAATGATGACACCTCCTTATTACTCATGCACAGCAGAAACCAGTCAATGTAAGGCAATGACAAAATGATGGGTGAGGGGCCCAATTCTGATCTCAGGGATCAAATCCCAATCTTGATCCATGCCCCTGTGGTAGCGGTTTGTGAAAAATTAAAAATAAGTGATCACAAGGGCAAGCAATCTGATTAACATTACGTGTACAGGAGAACCTCGTTAATCATGGACACCCAACCTTGGTATATGTGGGGGGAAATGGTGCGCGTGCGGGCACACACACACACACATAGGGTTGAACTCACATAACTGCGGGTTGGGGTGTCCAGAAATGATCTTCAAGGTCATTTCCAGCTGCCATTTTGAGGACCATTTTATGGCTCGTTAAAAAAAAAACAACTGGGGGAAAAAACCCCATGAGTTTTGGCCAAATTTTCGTGACCTTTTTATTTGTGGAGGGCATCCTTGGATTCCAGAAGGACAGTGGAGCATGGTAAGACACTTTATTATGCCTGTTTTCTTGTTTGAGCTCAGGAACCAAAAAAGAAAGAAAGAAAAAATGGGGGGGGGTGTCAATTTGTGTGTGTGTGTCCTTGAATAAATGCTCTTGCAGCAGCCCTTAAAAAACTCTTTCAGAGATGGGCAGCCCATCTGATACTTGGGCAGAAGGGCAAGACAGATCACTCACTCAGCATCTGAATCACTCATAGGTACATCTGTCTGATGCAGTGTGAAGGCGGGAGGGAGAGAGATCATCCTCATTGCAAGGGAGGGAGAAAATGTGGCAATCCCTGTTTAAAATTCCCTGTTTAAAGGTTTGTTTGTATATGCTGTTTAACCTCTCTCCAGTGGAGATGAGCTCTGTGCAAAGTTCAGGAGGGCAAGTGAGAACAGAATGCAGCATGACACTGCAACCTCCTCTAACTGGCTGGAAGGTGCTTTTAACATCTCATTGGGTTAGCTTGCAGCATAAAGGGAAATCTGTGAAAAACAGAACTCATAGCATGCAAAAATGTTACAGAGGCAGACTGCTGAGAAGTTATTGGCCACAATCAGACACAAAGTTATGCACTTGTGTTCGACTGTGACCATGGCAAACTACACGATGACTGTTCTAAACCCTGCATAGAGTGTTTATTGACTGAAGTATTACTTGCAAGAAATTGAGGGCTTTCCAAAATGAAAGTTGCTGTATTATTTCCCTTCTGCTGTAAAGATGTGGAAGTAGAGCTTTCCAAACACAACAGTGAGCTTTTGACGGAACAGAAAAAGAAAAGGAAAAGAACACTGCAGAAATGAAAGTGGTCTAATAATAGCAGAAAATGTGCAAGGGGAACACCACCATCACCCATCACAAAATCAGACTATTTTAGACTTTCAGCCATCATACACAAACATCTTTGTAGGGGTGCAAGCCAGAGTAGCATTGACTATTTCAAGAGTATGAAGGTTTGATTGCTGAAAGTCTACAATAATGGGGGGGGGATCTAAAATAAACAATCCATTTAGGGGTTGAAAGAGAATGGATGCCAAAAAATTTTAAAAATGCAAATTAAATGGATTGAAATGTAACATTAAAATGGTTGCAAATAGGGCTGTCATGTGCTTGCCCAGTGAGTGACAGTGCTAATGATTTTAATTGCTATGAAGCGCTGGGCAAGGATGTAGCCACTGCATCTCCAAGTTTTTTCTCCCACCGCTCCCCTCACCGACCCTTTTTCCTTGACTGGTGCAAAAATAGAATCTTGGCGGACATGGGGGAAAAAACCTCTTCCTTCCTTCCAAGGGATGGGCTAACCAAGGGAGGCCATCTATAATGGCTCTAACAAAGCTAACACTGAGTCTTACAAACTTTCTTTTGCCAATGGAAGGATGTATCTCACTAATTTTCAGACTGCAACATCCAGAGAGTTGGATGACCATCATCATTTTTCTGAGTCATGAGCACATTTCAGTCACCACCGTATAGCACTGAAGCTGATGTGTAACATTGAAACTTTTGGTACTAACATCTGTTTTAAGAACATAAGAACAGCCCTGCTGCTGGATCAGGCTCAAGGTGGGCCCATCTAGTCCAGCATCCTGTTTCACTCAGTGACCCACCAGGTGCCTCTGGGAAGCCCACAGGCAGGAGCTGAGGGCATGCCCTCTCTCCTGCTGTTGCTCCCCTGCAACTGGTACTCAGAGGCATCCTGCCTTTGAGGCTGAAGGTGGCCTATAGCCCTCCAACTAGTAGCCGTTGAGAGACCTCTCCTCCATGAAGTTATCCAAACCCTTCTTAAAACCATCCAGGTTGTTGGCTGTCACCACATCTTGTGGCAGAGAATTCCACAAGTAGATTATGCGTTATGTGAAAAAGTATTTCCGTTTGTTGGTCCTAGATTTCCCGGCAATCAATTTCATGTGTTTGTTTTATTTGTGCATTAAAAAGTTCTTTTAAAGTTTTCATTCTTTTGGAGAATGTGTATTTCATGGCTGTTCTACCATCTTAACTTTCTTTCATAAATGAAAATGTTTCTAAATAATAGGGATTTAAAGTGTCAAAAATTCAGCTGTGGCATGATCCAGGCTCTTTTATAAAGTACCTAGGCGTTCTAGCTACCTTTAAAGAGACATAAATCCATTCAAATGTGTGTGTGTGGGGGGGGGGGAGATTGGCGGGTGGCAGGGAGAGAGACAAACTGGCACAACTACAACCGGTTTATTATTGGAGGGTTAAGCTACTCTGAAAAGAGGCATTGTCACTGCAAGTTGTGCCAGTACTAGAAACCCAGATTCAGGGACTGTGAAATCCTGTTTGCACAGCTTCCGCCAAAAGTGCTTTATTAGCAAGTTGCAAAGTCTCTTCGGCTGGAATTCCTGCAGTAAAGCTGCATCCAGGCCAAGCTCACAAATCATTAGCCACACAATCTTGTTTATCCTGTGAGGCATTGGAGTTTGCTCTGTTACAAAATCAGAGCAACAAGGTTGAATGGTTCCAAGCAAAATAATAAATAAATAAGCCGGTTCTTTGAAGAGTGGCGAGATGCTCACTTTCTGCTGACCGGATCAAAGCTGAGCATGCGAACATTCCTTGGGGAAGGGGAAAACACCAGCAGATGGACAGGTCAGGCAAACAGCCAGCCTTCTGGCCATTCTTGTTCACCTCCTTCTCATCGGAGTGATCCTGCTGATTGTGACACCTGCTGGACACCATTCTCTGGGTTATTCTCTTTTCAAATGCAGGGCAGATAGAAACATGCAGGGAATCAAAGGACTCTGCTACCTATGGAATCCCACCATTCTTATTAACTCAGCAGTGTGCACATTAAAGTGATGGCTTACTCTTACCCTTCTGCTATGGAGTAGAGTGGCATTTCAGCTTCACAACAAGGCTGCAAGAAGTAGGGACTTGTCCAAAGCCACTCGGTAAGCTTCAGAGCTAAGTAGGGATTTGTATCTGGCCTTTCAGCTTCCAGACCTGGTGTTCCAAGCCACTATGCCACATTGGAGATGACTTACATTTCCATATGTGGATTGGGAAGAGCTGGCAGGGCAGTGGACCTAAACCATAGTTTAGAGACCATAGAGAGTGCCAAGCAAGGGTACAGACTGGGCATCTCATCCCACCCCACTAGGATCAACAGCCATCTGTCAGGAAAGTTTAAAATACATTTGTCGTGGGGGTGCTGCTCTGGTTCCAGGTCTGTTCTTCTTCATCGTAGGTTGGTTATCTTGCACCACGTTACTAAATGGGTTAATTTATGGATCAAAATGTTAATTTTAAATGTTAACAAGGGACCATGAAACTCTGGTGTGTGCTCTATACGCTGCACTGGTGCAGGATTCTGAATTCAGAGTCAGCCCATAGGTTCCACGGGATTGTAGTAGCTGATAATAAGCGTCATTTTGTTGATAGACGGGACATCTAGCAATTCTAGCCAGGAAGCCCGAGTGGTATAAGAGGTAGCATGTTGGACTTGGCTGAAGGAGACTTGGGTTCAAATATCCATTCAGCTACTAAATTCACCTTGAACCTTTCATGATCTCTTGGTTTACCTCACAGGGTTAGGGGTCACCTCATATATTCTGCTGACCTCTTTCACAAATGTGTTAGACAATCTCCTGCTCACAGATCTGAGAAGAGGGATCCCTGCAGGTTACTACCTATCATAATGGACAGAATTCTCCTAGGAAGTTTTCAGATAGCAAATGCAACTCTATTTAAGAAGAGTTTGGTTCAGGATAGGTAACTTCTAATTTTACCATTATTGTTGCAGTGTTTTCCCACAATGAGTGTTGTTTTTTTCTATCTATCTATCTATCTATCTATCTACTTACATGTATATCCCGCTCTTCCTACAATGAGCTCCGAATGGTGTACATGGTTATTTTTATCTCCACAACAACCCTGTGAGGGAGGTTAGGCTGAGAGATACATGACTGGCCTAGAGTCACCCGGTGAGTTTCATGGTTGAATGGGGATTCAAACCCGAATCTTCCTGGTCCTAGTCCAACACTCTAACCACTATGCTATGCTGGCTCTTATCAACTTGAGCCAATTAGTCTACATACTGAGAAAAACTTTATAACACTGACCAACTTCTATTCAATGCAACTCCCATCTTTAAATGTATTTCATGTCATAATTTTTCACCTGAAGCACAGGTCCATTGGAGATATATATGCTCCTCTACCAGCTGAGGACATTTTAACTAACTGAATCCAAACAGGAAGTGGATCGCACACTATAGGGCTCTGGTGGTTAATAGCAAGACGCCAACAACCAAGCTATCACATTCAAAATAACATATAAACTGCAATGTATTTAGATAGCTATTTGAGGAATAGCAAATATATGCACAGGAATCAAAACCTGATCACAAAAAAGAAAGGCAAAGAAATACATGCTATTACTATTACAAGGGCTTTCATATCTATTTGCTCATCAAAACAAATAAGTTACTCATTTTAGGACTGTGTTTCTTTAATCTGTGCTGATAACTCCTCAGGGCTCCGTATAGCCTCCGATGTTGTTTAACTTCTGCATGAAACCGCTAGGAGAGATCATCAGGAGATTTGGTGCAGGGTGCTATCAGTATGCTGATGATGCCCAAATCTATTTCTCCATGTAATCCTCATCAGGAGAAGGCATAACCTCCCAAAATGCCTGCCTGGAGGCAGTGATGGGCTGGGTGAGGGATAATAAACTGAGACTGAATCCAGACAAGATGGAGGTACTTATTGCACGGGGTCGAAACTCGGGAGATGAGTTTGATCTGCAAGTTCTGGATGGGGTCACACTTCCCCAGAAGGAACACGTGCGCAGTCTGGGGGTGCTTCTGGATCCGAGCCTCTCCCTGGTGTCCCAGGTTGAGGCAGTGGCCAGAGGTGCCTTTTATCAGCTTTGGCTGATTCGCCAGCTGTGTCCATTGCTTGAGATAAATGACCTCAGAACAGTGGTACATATACCGGTCACCTCCAGACTGGATTACTGTAATGCGCTCTATGTGGGGCTGCCCTTGTAAGTAGTCTGGAAACTACAGCTACAACAGGAAACTACTACAGGATCTTGTTAGCTCAATGCCATGGAAAGGTTCAGGGTTGCCATCATAGGGTGGCCCTCTGAAGCAGCTGGTGCAGGTCTACCTCTGATCCCTGAAATTACCAGCTTTGTGTGGCAATGAGGGGACTCTTGACTGATTGTCTCTGGGGTGACCCTTCTACAAGGCCCGGTGAGGTGGTCACCTCAGGGGGCAGATTCTTGGGTCACCAGTGAGGCAGCAAGCTGCCCTCCTGCCTCTCACATTTAAAAAAGGAAGAGAGTGGGATGCACAGAAAGGTGGCAGTGCTAGTTGGTTCCCTTCCTCAGGTACTTAGAGGTTGTGATCCAGCAGTGAGTCCTTCCATCATTGCCCACTCTCATCTGCCCCATCTAAAAATGGGAAATTGCTCCCTAAGGCCTCTTTGCTCCCAAAGGCTCCTGTGATGGCAATCTGCAATTTCTGATGAGATGGATGGGAAGAGAGAAGGAGGAGATGGAGCATGACTCTCTTGTCCTTCTTTGCGGACACTAGTGGGGGTGGGATGAGCCATGTGGGGGCATGGAGGAGGAGTCTACCCGCTGACCCCAATTGGTAGACCAGCTGTTCACGGGGGGAAGTACCATTTTGAGGCCTGTTTTTCCAGCAAAATGGGCCTCAAAAAGGTACTCAAATCACCCAAATGGACCCAGGTTGTTCAGGGGTGATTTGTCGAGACAGTCACCCAAGTGAGCTATTTTCAACAAATCAATTCAACAATTCTGTGATTCTAATCAATCTCAAACCAAATAGCAGAACATGATCCGTGCACACCCCTAGCCCATGGAGGACAATTTGCCAAAGACAACCTCAGACCTGTAGCCAGCCTTGCTGCAAATCAGCCTCTGCTAAAGGCACAGGATCAGGCCAGGCTTTCTGACCCACCCACCCCCGCCAAGCCAGTTGGCAGCGCTGTATGTGGTCTCCTGTTATTTTAACTGGTGATTGCATGCAAATTCTGCTCTCTTCATAAAAGGCTGCATACATGCTTCTAAACAACACTAATCAGACTGAGGCTCTGGGAACAGATTCAAATACAGTCTGCTAACAGGGAGTTTTTAGATTCAGAATTTTGAAGTGGTTGTATTCAGAGCTTATCCTGAGCCTACCTAAGCTGATTCCTCTGTGGAGTAAGCATAAGGTATGTTTTAGATTGGTGGTGTTATAGTTAGAATGTACACCTGTGCTTTCCCCAGTATACTTTGCATAAACTGTGCTTCTGGTTTAGAAAGGGGCCATTTTAATATCACTTCTTCTCCACTCCACTTCATTTGCAAAGTGCATCTTGTGAAAAAACCTCTTCCATCAGAACAGCCTACACAATGCCTAAAAAACCCCATGTAAATAATCAGATGGTTGGCTATCGGGAAGCTGTCTTTCACATATGACTGCTCAGTGTTATTGTGATAACTAGGAGTTTTGTATAATGACCCTTTGAAAAATGATGCTTCTACTGTTTCCTGTGTTATATCATTTGCATAAATATTACAATTCATGGCATCCTTATTAGCATAGACAATATACCTATAACTCCATTGATGAATACAAAATATTCTTTTAGTCTAGCTTACTATCTGCTCACACTTCAACCTTTGGGACAGTCAACCTTGCTTTTTGGAGTTGTTTTTTTTTTGTCTCCCCCTGCCCCATACCTTCTTTTTTGTGTTATATACAAATTGCATTTTTATCACTATTATTGTTGTTGATGATATTGACCTCTCTGGGGTGCTGCTGACAATCTGCTGAAGCTTTCTTTTCTGTTTTGCCACAGCCTCACTCTTGTTTGGGGCACACAGCTATGCTTTAAGAAATGAGCCTGGTCTGGAGCAGCATGGGATTTGGTGTAAGTCTCCTGCAGTAGTATATCTTGAGATACACCCAGCTGTCTCCCGAATTAGACTTGAATAGGGTCCACCCTGGTTGCATTTGAATGGGAGACTACATGCACGAGCACCGTAAGAAATTCCCCTTGGGGGTTGGAGCCGCTCTGGGAAGAGCCGAAGGGTTCAAGTTCCCTCCCTGGCATCTCTAAGATTCCTGCCTGCAACCTTGGAGAAGCCGCTGCCAGTCTGTGTAGACAATACTGAGCTAGATAGACCAATGGTCTGACTCAGTATATGGCAGCTTCCTATGTTCCTATGTAACTCCACTACCAGTGCAACTTACTTAATGCAAGGGCCCAAAACAAGCAGTGGTAGGGACAGCACAGTGAGGAGCCAACTTACATCAGACCTTGCATTATTTCCAGACCATAGCCATGCCCTTGACAATGGCATCAAGCAGGGGGTTCAGTCTGCAGCCCTCCTGGCTACTGGCCAGGGTGACTGAAGATGATGGGAGTTGTAGTTCAACAACCTTTGAAGGGCCGCAGTTTGAGATCCTGCCTGGCCTAAAGCTATGCTGACTTCAGAAAAAATGCAAGTCAAAAGGCACTCAGTGAAATCCATCAAAAGCAAAATCCCACTACCCCCTCCCCCACATTGTTGCCTTCTGTTTCACCCACCCTGCCAGGAAGGAGTATAGGATTGAGGCTCACCCTGCACCCAATCATGGCAGACTTCCTTGAGTATATGAATCCCTGCCAAGGCAAGCATAACTCCAATGAGTGATGTCAGAGTGTGCAGCACAGGACTATTTCTCTCTGACCCCATGTTGTGCACACTTGGAGCACACAGACGTGAACTTTGGTGAGGGCAACTCTGAAGAAAGGGCATATTTTGCACACAAACGGGGGGGGGGACTTTACACAAAGGAGCTGCTGCTTTTGCAACATAGATGAGGAAAGCACTAACACTTATCTACTCAGAACCATTACAGGCTGCAAGCGTTTCTCATGTCTCTTCCAACCTCCTTCAGTATTGTCAAATGTGTATTGGCTCTAAACTCAGTTGGCTAACCCAATGAGCTAATGAGGTGATGCTCATGCATCATAGTGGGGCTGAGCCCAGAACGACCTAATACCAGCTCTGCAGTTAGCCCACAGCAGGATCCATGCACCCCCAAGAGGCTTCACCTTCAGCCAATGCACAAATCCCTCTGTCTCTCCAAATGCAACCTGCGATCTGCACACTGTTTCTCTGCCCCCTCCCTCTAGCTGGAGGGTTTCACCTCCCCAGCTCTTAAGTGTTGCAGTCAAAACAGTGGAGAGAGACTTCCAGCTATCAAAAGAACATCTCCTCTGTCATTTTTTCTCACCGATGAAACATCAGTTAATGTCATAGGCGTAACTATAGGGGGGGCAGGGGGGGCACGTGCCCCGGGCGCCACTTGGCAGGGGGCGCCAAAAAGTGCCCCCGCCGATTTGCCGGAAATTATTTTATTATTTTATTTATTTATTTATTTATTGCAGAGCAGTCCCCCGGTCCCGGCACGCCCCCCCCCCATTGGCATTGCTCATCCAGCACTGGGCGCCATGGCGTCTTCGTAGTCCAAGTCTCTGACTCTCACTCCCCGGCGCGCCCCGCCGCCCCGCCACCAGTCGCGCATGCGTCGAGAGGAGGACATGCACCAGAGCAAACTTCCTGAACAACTCCCTCTTCTGAACAACTTCCTGAACGCCCGAACCAGTTCCCCTTTTTGCTCATTCAAGTCCTTCCTCCCCTATAATCTAACCACGTTTTAACTGAAAAGGTTCAGGGAGGGGGAGATGGGGGGATGTGGAACCTTGGGTTCCACATCCCCCCATCTCTCCCTTCCTGGACTTTTTCACTATGTAATGCAAGCTAATTTAATTATATGTCATCATCAAAATGGATTAGCTGTTTCAGCCCATCAGGAAAGTCTAAACCTCCACTGATTTAATTAACCAGACTGAAAATCAGATGAACAGAGAATGTTTTAATGAAAGGTGGTATATAAATTTAACAATAAGTAAAACTATCATTAGGAACAATTAGCGATTACTTAAACATTGGTGCTGCCAAGCAATTTGTAAATAAAACTTGAAGCCCTTTGAAAATAAGCTGGAATTAATTGTAGGTTGGGCAGGGGGTGAAAGTATATGCTTCTAAACATTTATTGTTAAATTTATATACCACCTTTCATTAAAAACAACCCCAAAGTGGTTTGGTTTTAGTCATGGATTTTAATTTTAGTTGCTCTTTTTGTCAATGTGATGAAGATTAGTTAAATCTGAGTGGTCTTAGGCAACCAATGTTGCATCTGAAATGCCATTTCATTTTTTATTGTCATAAATACTCTCCAACCAATTTAAATAGCAAAGGTGTATATTATCGCTTTATTCAATTGCAGGGAATCTCAAAAAAGCAGGATTTGCAACTAAGGCAGTGCATATCTTCTCTAAAATGGCCCTTTTATAGTTTTTCTAACTTTGAAATCGTAACATAAAACAAAGCATAAATGCATAAATGCTTCCCCCTCCATTTGAAACTTTTTCTGGTGTAAATAGCGCACGGTTTTGGAAAAGGGGAGTCTTTCTTTAACAGCGGGAGAATAAGGAGTCTTTAGCACTATCACCCTAGTCACTCGAATTACTTTGGAGTCCTTGGTTTTCATTTTGTTAAAATACAGTCACTCACAAGGGAAAGTCAGGAACAGAACCAGGGCGTGAGGGAGGGGCATCATAATCATAATCATTGCATCATAATTCTGATGTTTGAGATACAAGCCAACTTCACAGGGTTGTTGTGAGGAAAAACCTAAGTATAATGTAGTATGTATCATCATTGCATCATAATTCTGATGTTTGAGATACAAGCCAACTTCACAGGGTTGTTGTGAGGAAAAACCTAAGTATGTAGTGCATTTTAAAATTTTTGGTATTTTTTGTAATTTTTAAAAATTTTTAAATAAAAGTTTTCTGAAACATGTGTGTCAGTCAGATGTATGTTGGGGGGGTGGCGGGGGGGCGCAATTTCAGTGCTTGCCCCGGGCGCCGTTTTCCCTAGTTACGCCTCTGGTTAATGTGTATGGAGTATGAGCAAGGCATTGCTAATTGGACTCTCAGATTGGTCTCTCAGCATCTGAAACAATATTATTAACAATAATAATTGCTACTATTATCTTATATAGCATTTATAAATGATATGATTGTTATATTACTGACAGTTCTGAGGCACTTGGCAAAAGAAAAATGGATTATAAATTATCATCAATAAAATATGCCCATTGGATACACAAGTATGGGTCTGTATGCCTGAGAAATGTGAACATAAGAACAGCCCTGCTGGATCAGGCCCAAGGCCCATCTAGTCCGGCATCCTGTTTCACACAGTGGCCCGCCAGATGCCGCTAGAAGCCTACAGGCAGGAGTTGAAGGCATGCCCTCTCTCCTGCTGTTACTCCTCTGCAACTGGTACTCAGAGGCATCCTGCCTTTGAGGCTGAAGGTGGCCTATAGCCCTCCAACCAGTAGCTGTTAATAGACCTCCATTAAGTTTTCCAAACCACTCTTAAAGCCATCCAGGTTGTTGGCTGTCACCACATCTTGTGGTGGAGAATTCCACAAATTGATTATGGGTTGTGTGGAAAAGTGCTTCCGTTTGTTGGTCCTAAATTTCCTGGCAATCAATTTCATGAGATGACCCCTGGTTATTATTATTATTATTATCTAGTGTTCGGTGAGAAGGAGAAGGATCAGTGTGGCACAAGGATCAATTCTTTGTGATAAATGGAACAAAAAACAAACAAACCAAGATTCCACCAAACCCCAAAGCTGCTGCCCGATATAGGTGTAAACATACCAATGGGGATTTGAACCAGCAACCTCTGACTTGCTAGTCAAGTCATTTCCGTCCTACTCCATCAGTGTAGACCTCTTGGTTATCCTCTGCCCATCTTGGTATCAGACAGAGTCCTGTGATGAAGCCTGGGGCTTTCTGTGTAACACAGAAGGGCTATTAGGCTACAAAAGCATGGGTTTGCTTAGGTGTTTTGTGAATGGCTTGAAACTGAGATAGGATTCTCCCTGAAAGCAAAACAAACAAACAAAAACCCCAAATCTAACCTTTCTGTCTCATCATCAGAGAAAGCAAGAGATTCCTATGAAGATTATTGTATTTGTGAAAGTGCCTCCCCCACACCCACACTCTCTGCACATGAACAATCCATGTGAGCCTAAGTACTTTCCATGTGACTTGCTTATTCCGATGCTTGCCGTGTAGCAAGGCATTTAAAGCAACAGGCAAGGTCAATGCCTGTTTGTTGATAGCATTTGCGAGAACAAACACAGCCGAAAAGAACAGCATTCTAAGAGAGCAAGATTCAGTCTCTCCACTCACACACACAGGGATGGGTAATGCCCAAGTGAGGGTCACTGCATTTCCCAGAGAAATGCCGGTATCAGAAAGGATTTCTTCCTATTTCTAATGCCACCAGATTTAATTAAGAAGGGAGTCTTTGGGGGGACCCCAAGGAGGACATTTCACCGCAGTCCCACCACCAGTAATGGTTCGCTCTCCTCCTCCTCAAGTGTTCTTGCACAAATGCAGCATTCAGTGCTGTGGCCCTCTTGGTGTTGCAGCTTTCAAAGCAACCCATGCTCTCTCTTCAGAATGAAAGCAAACAGCAGGAGTTAGTCTGCTCTTCCAAAGGGGCCAGCAAGCCCTTATCCACTGAGCTCTCTGCATGCTCACCAGCTCTTGAACGGTGACTCTTTGTACAGCCACCAGAGAGGCTAGAGGCGTTCTATGTGACAAATGATGCACATCAATTTCACTGCATTCCATAAAGGAAAGGGATTTTGTTTTTCTTAAACAAATAAGATCCCATGTGAAGATGAGGAAGTTGCTTAGCATTTATGTCGTCATATGGAAGCTTCCCAAATCTGAATGTGGGCAGGAGGGTTATTTTTATCCATCTTCTGCGGAAGAAGTATTGGAGCAGACCTTAATTTGAATGAGTGTTCAGTCCCAGAACCTATTTGCAAGTCTAGGAACATGTGGACTAACAAAAAAGAAAAGAGTGTTATTACTGAATACGCACAGTGTGTTTCCTTCAATACTGAATACCCACTGTTAGCACCCACACATGCCAAATATCTGCAGTACTTCTAAATCTAAGCCAATTTTAGCCCATGATCTTTGTAGAAATTAACGAACCACTGCAGTTGGGGTGTGTGCTATGTTAGCAAGAGGGACTGTAAGCAAGGTTCCACAGAACATGTTTTATTCTCTAGGCACACGATTCAAAAGAGGAAAAGGGCTGAGTCAGGGTACGGTAGTACTCCTATGAACAAACTTAAGGAAGCCCCAACAGGACAAAACTAGCAATAAGCAAAATCTATGGAAAAAGGTCCCTAGATAATTCACATTATGACAGGGAGGGACTGTAGCTTAGTGGTAAAGCACATGATCTACATACAAAAAGTCCTCAGTTCAAACCCTGGCACCTCCAGGTAGAGCCGGAGAAAAGACCCCCGTTTGAAAGCCTGACGCTGTTATCATGCACAGTCAAGACCAGGCTAAGGCAGCCACACCCGGGCTTGGCTGTGCATGTGGGAACCGCCAGCAGCGACGCGGCCGCCAGTGGCACCTTGATGGCAAATCCTCCCAAGAGGCCCACCTGTTAGCTGAGGTTAAGGGCACAAGCACGCCCTTAACCCCGGGCAAAATGCTTGTGTGTAAGTGCTGTGCAGCACTGACGCAGGAGTAGCCTCTTGGCCAGTACTGGGGAGATACCCAAAATGCACCACGTACTCATGCGGTGCATGATGGGATTTCTGGGGGCCCGGACAATGCGTCCCAGTGCCTGACCCTCCGCGCTGCCAGGGGCAGCCACTGTCTGTCTGGGCACATGATATACCTGCCCAGCATGCACCCAACGATCATCTTTGTGTGGGTGGGTGGTTAATTTCAGCAGCCCTCCTCCCCATGAGCCCGGTAACCCTTCTCACTGACCGTGCAAAAGGGCCCACTGCCTGTTTGGGCAGGCTGTATTGAACTAGATGGACCAGTGGTCTGATGTGATATGAGACAGGTTCATAGGTTTATAATAGGACTGCTCTGCTGGGATCAATAGACTAAGGACTAAATTCCATATTGTGTTCAACGTGACACTGGTCTGGATGTGCTTAACTTTTGTTTACTAAATAGCAGCCATGGGCTGATCCATCCAGCCTGGGATCACAGTGAAACTAAGGGTTAAAGGCCCCTCCTTCTGCATCACCGTGCTGATCAAGATCTTCTCCCCCATGACTGCTATTTAGTAAACAAAAGTGTGCCAAGGCCAACAGTACATTTCATTTATAGAACCAGTTTATACATTCAACAGAATGAAGTGGCAAAGCTTGTCTTTTTACTCTGGTCTCATAAAGGGAGAAGAGGGGGCACATTGTGGCTTATGATTCCGGGACACTTTGTATGCGGGGCTTTACGACTTTAGGGCAGAGCTGCATGTCTGTGTGCTCCTCTATCTAAAGCACACCCTGTCCACAGAAAATTAGTATGCCAGAGAGGAAGGGTTGAGCCTAGTTTTCTCCCTAAGAGTCTATGGCCCGGGTCATACATAACATGGAACTGCGGGTCCAATGGACCCACAGTTCCATGACCCCCTTCCCCGTACTCTCTCATCTGTGTTCAGATGCTGGGGAGAGCAGTCTTCTTTCCTGAAGGACAGCCCACACAGCCAATAGGAGCTGGAGCAAGGGAGGAGCTTCCTTCCTTAACTCTGACTCCATGGGTCTCAAACTGCAGTGCCAGTGTTCATATGTAACACTGGCACTGCAGAAATGGAGTTTACTGTGGCAAAACTCCACTCTGACTGAAGGTTCAGAGTGGAGTATGGCAAGGGAAACTGTGAGTCGCTTCCCTCCTGCAAACTCCAGTTCCCTCAGTTTGTTTGTTCAGGTTTGGGAACTGGAGGTGAAGGGTCCTCTGGTTTCCCATTACATATAAATCGGGCTTATCTTTCTATACACAGGGATGGTTTGTGGGGGCAGGGGGAAAGCACTCAACATACAGCCCTATTCCTGAAGTAGTGCAGACCAGGAAGAGCATTACTACTTGATTCTGCTGAATTTATAGTGTCCCAGAGTCATAAACTACACTGTGCCTTTGCCTCAGTGAAATAACAACACAGTTCCCCCTCCCCGATGAAATAATGTATGCATATGTGGGAAGGAATGTACCGCTCAGATTTTCTCTGTGAGAGGGTCCACCAATGCATGAGGATTGCAATCAGGTACCATAGCAACAACTGTCTGACTTTAGTAGGCAAAAGTTCTGATTGCTCTGACAGCCTGACAATGACAGAGGCAGAATCACAAAGGCTGCAGTTCTAAACTTAGGAGGGAGTAAGTCCAATTGAACTCAGTGAGACTTACTTCTGAGCAAACATAGTTAGGACTGTGCGGCAAATCTTCAGTCCCGATTGGACGATGGCATCAGAGCAAAACAGACTGATCAAGCTGAACTTGGTTCATTCACCCATTGCTTCCTGACAACACTGGAGTCAAAGGTCAGATCAACTATCAGCACATGCTTGTTCTCTTGTCTGCCCCAATCCAGTAGGGTAATGCTTGTTTCCTGAAAAGGGATAGGGGAAGGCTTTCATTTGTTGTTAGTGAGGAAGGGGACTTTGTTCCAATTAAGGCCTCAGCTACATGGTATTGTGGTAATACGTGCCTCACAGTTTAAAGAGTCTGTCATGAGACTCCATTGCTGAACCCACCTTTGTTAGGTTTTTCAGGTGGTTTCCCCCATTATTAATTTGGACCCAGCTTCTATCCTTCCCATTGGCTTTGAGCACTCAGAAAAAATAAAGGTATTCCCAGCATACATGTAATGATGGAGCTGTAGTCCAACATCAGCTGGAGAGCCTAAGGCAGCCACCCCAGCTTTAGAACTGGTCTGAAGAAAAAAGTAAGCACTGTGTTTTTTGGACAATGGGAGTGGCTTCTCTCTTTGTGGTGAGTCTTGAAGACTTTGTGGAGAGTCTTGAAGACTCTTTTTGTGCAGTGGTGAGTCTTGAACCTGTTGTTTTATCTATCTTGCCTTTCATATCATCCTGTGATGATGTCCATTGTTAAAGCAGCTGTTAATATTCTACAGAACTACAGAACCACTTAACTACAGAAACACAACCGCTTGAAAGAGCAGATGAGCCCCTTAAAATTAAGTAGATGAGCCACTTAAACAGAACCACTTATAAGAGCAGTTATGTGTTTGGGGGTCCGATTATTGTGTGTAGCCTCTCACTGATGTTTTATCCTAGGGTGGTGCCTGGCCAGAGTGCCTGGGATCTGACAAAGGAATGCTCATCTTTCTTAATCACTGAGGAGGAAGACCAACTTATGTTTCCTAATGTGAGCTAACAATGATTAAAAGCTCTCTCTCTCTAGCCTGTTCATGTTTTATGTTCCATGCACCTACAATCTGTGTACAGTGTATGCACATACAGATCTACATGCACATACAGATCTTCACATTATATTCAGTGCATGTACAACAATACACATCCTTCCATATCCTGCATTTGAGATGGTCTGTATCCAGATTTAAAACGACCACATGTGCAGTCATTCATGCAAAGCACATACATGTGTACAGTAGAGGTGTAGCCCCTATTGGACAAGGAGGAACAAATGTCCCTGGGCCACCAGGATTGGGGGGCTGCCACAGTGCCCACTTGTTCTTCCCCAGGGCACCCCTTGTCTTCCTCCAGTACCTAGCCAGTGAATGAAGTGCTCGCTAGCTCATTTGCAGTTAAATGTATTTTTGATAGTAACATTGCTTTAACCACATATTTCTTCCTTTTTTAACCCCCTCCTACAATAAAAATCTTCTTTTTATTTTGAAACGATAATCTTGTTTCAATCCAGTCATTTTTGCACAAATTAAAACTGGTGGAGCTGACCCCCTTTAAGAGCTAATTCCCCCACAAAGCCTGAACATTGCGGTGCTGACCAAACACCCCAGGCCAGTTCCATTAACACATGGCAGAAACAGCGCCAGGCATCACGGTCAACGCCGCCATGCAGATAGTCCTCAGCACCATGGAGGAGGAAGCAACACAGAGAGCTCAGCAGAAGAGATGTGTTCTGCATGCTCTGCCCCATGGTGCAGCTGTGGCCCATATGGAGGCTGCAAGGTTCCTCAGGTTCTCCATGAGATGTGAGAGCCTGATTGCATGCTCAAGGGCAGCTGTTAAAGCTGACCAGAATCAGCCCTCTCCTCTGCCCAGGCCCTAGATGACGAGTGGTCCGAGGGAAGGAGGTGGGAGCTACCCAGGAACAACAACTCATGGAGGTCCAAGGAGAACACTGGTTAGTGAGATGATGAGCGCTTTCAACAAAGCTTCGGGATGTACTACCTGGCAAACGAGATGGAGCTCATTATCCACCAGCAGGACACGGTGATGGGCCATGTGAACTCTGTGTGGAGGAGGTTCACCAAAACCATCTACAAATTGGCCTCCAACACCAGATACCTGATCCTCTGCAATCTTTGTGGTCGGAAGATCAACTGTCTGTGGGATAGTCAGGGAAGTGGTGGAAATGTTCATGGAGGATGTGATCCATGTGGGTGACCCAAAGGGGTGTATGCGTCAGGCTTCAAGGAGAAGGAGTTCCCAGGTGTCCTGGGCTGTATAGATGGGACACACGTTGAGATTTTGGGCTCCCTGGATGGCACGTTGAATACTATTGGAGGAAACACTACTACACAATGACCCTGCAAGGTGTTGTGGACTCCATGGGCCGCTTCATAGATGTCTATGCTAGGGTGTTGAGCAGGACCCATGACATGGCAATTTCCTGGACCTCCCCTCTCACCTCAATGCTTGTCCATGGCACCTAAGTCAATGTCTCGGCAGTCCAGGTGGGTGAGAGAATGGTGAAGCCAGTGATATTTAGGGACCAGGGATACAGCCTGCTGGAGTGGCTAGTCGCTCTCTGCCATGCACCCAGAAATGCCTTGTAGAGGAACTTCAAACAGCAGTGTCAGGAACTCAGGATGGTGGTGGAGCAGTTGTTCAGTAGACTGAAGGCTCACTGGTGCTCACTCTACACCTTACTGGATGTGGAGGAGGCTCTTGTGCTGCCATAATCAGCTGAGCACACACACGGTGGTCATGTGAATTCACTCTTACTCCCATATTAATGAGCACTCAGGTGAATGAACATAACCTCTGATTTACCCTTCCTGACTTGCTTCCCAAGTTACCCAGAGACACAGGAGGACATGTTATGATGATGGCCCTGTTTTTGTTACACATTGAGGCTGAGTCAATCTTGTACAGCCTTTAAAAATAAACTATTCCTTTAAAACAAACTGTGTCTTATTGATTAACTCAGCTGTACCAGCAGCAGTGACTCAGCTATAAGAAATGGAACTTAAAGCAAACTCTTGTGACACTTATGACCACGGTGCGTGGAAAACCAGGTCCTTTGTTCCTACCTACAAATTATTAGACAAAGACAAGGCTTTCAAACCCTGGCATATTTTATGTCTGAAACCATCACATATATCAGCAAACTAGGATAGATGAGGTGTATTTTCCCTTTGCAAAGGACAGCATTTTTAATGCAGTTGCCTATTAATTGATGATTATTTTCTAATGTGAATTGATTTTATATGCACTTTCTGGAGAATTTTAATATAAAACAGTCTTATCATTTATTTTGAGCAGACACAAATGTACATATAATTATGGAACACAATTAATTTCTCACTGGGGCAGAACACTTTCAAGTGTATTATTGGTCCCCTGGAAGAAAAAACTGCAGCTAGAATCTCAGTGGATTCATCCATATTCTTTCTCTCCCTCCACTTAATATTTGTGGAAATATATAAAATAAGGTGGACATATTCTTGTCCTTCCCCCTCCCTCATGTCCAGGTTTCAAAGGTTATTAGCAAAGTCCAATTAAATTCCTGAGCCAATAAAACGTGCTCAATCTCATTTGCATCAAAGAATTTCTTATTAGATCAAAGGTGGCATCTTACCCTAAACCTGGGTGAAATACAGATTCCTTCACAAACATTCTTGCGTTACTGTAAGAAATCCAATTATAATGAGAGTGGATAGATACCTATAATTACGGCAACCTCACGATGTCTTTTGCTCCCATATCTCAAATAACTAGCAATAAAACTGTAATCAACATATATAAACAACACATGAATGTTGATCTCTGTTATTATGACCTCTCTCTTCAGGAGCAATCCCATCTCTCCTCATAAGGGAAGATAATTGCTATATCAGGTTAGCAATCATGCACAGGGTTGCATGTATCATTAGGGAGCCCCTCCTCTTGCCAATTGTACTGTACTCTAGCTAAAAATGTCCTATGCAGAGAGACTGCAAAGAGTTACAAATACATCGTTATTACAACGTTTGAATAATGGAATATTCTAAGGCCATTATGAGTATAATGACATATGAGTTCATTGTCAGTGATTTGTCAGACCTCAAAATATTCCACCTTTTGTTTTCAAGTAACATTCTGGCACCTTATGCTGCGCGTCTCTGAGCATCTGCAAAGTGGTTAAGTCAGAAGCATTTTTAATAAACAGACCTAAGAACAAAGTACATGTGAGCATGTGCAGAGTGACTTTCCTTTCTAATGAAAAGTAGTTTTTAAAAGGCAATGAAAGGGCAGAGTGCCTTAGAGAACGTGTTGATTGCCCATGCCAAGGGATACTATCTTTTTTATTAAAAAAAAATAAGAATGCAGAACGGAGAGAGAGAAGGATCATCTTTCTAGGTGATAGCCAAGGGGAAAGCCTTGCTTGTGATTTTCCCCAGCAATCTCAGCCCCTGGCAAGCCAGTCATGGGTAATACACATTACATACAGTATTCTGTGCCTCTGCAAATGTTTTTATTTTTAAGTCTTTGCCAGCAGTCAAATCCTGAGCATGGGGTAGATGCAAATAAGTGGCATGCTATGGTCAGAAACAGCTGGGAGCCAAAATGGGAAGGCTTTTGCCATCGCTACCATGTACAAAGCTGGTCACAAGTGTTAGCCCTAAGAATGGTTTAAAAAAAGTGTCATTATCTTCCAAAATGCAAATATTCTCAGGAATGTACATCCAGTACATTGATCTAATCCTTAATAATGGGCAGCATTCTTACCTTACAAAAATGCGAAAGCTGGCATTCTCACAATTCAGTAAAACAGTCACTACACTTGGCCTGCCTATTAAATTTGCAGATCCATAGATTATGTATTAATCATTCTTAATGTTACTTTTATTCAAACCAATTTTATCCTGGGCTTGTGACTTCTTATCTTTTAATGCTTATGGTTTCAATCACCGCAAGGATGCAGAGATCTAGTTTATCTTACCTCATGTGGCACTGCATTGTTGTGTGGGCAGAAGGGAGTAAAACTGTTCCACAAACGTGAAGTGGAAACGTGTCATATCTTACTTTACTGAGCACATTAGCTGGCTCTTCATAGGGAGCAAACAGCAAATACTGCAGTTGTCCACTCCAGCTCTCTGTTTTTCATCAGTAGGCTCTGGTACTGTGGTGTGAAGCTCTTCTTGCATCAGGCGAACTGGCTTACTATTGCAGGCAGCCATGTGCACTATTTCAGGACTATTGGGCCATCAGCATTACCATGGTTACTAGTACAGAGCAGTATTGTGCCAACACACATTTGCCATCATAATATCGCAACCAGAAATGGTCTCAGACATTCAGAAGACAGGCGCATCAGCCACTGTTTTCTGCCTGCATGTCTTCTCATCCTCTGTGAAAACACTTCCTAGGGATTCATGTTGGGCCTTAGCATAATACAGTAAGACGATGGGGCTATTCTTACGATCACAAAAATCGGGCTAGAAATCCTAGCCCGATTTTTGTGAGCGTAAGAATCACCGGGCTCACAGCCGAGCCCGGTGGTTCTGGAGCGGCTAACCCGCTCCTGTAGCCCGCCCCTTGGCCCGGGTTTGCGGAGCGAGTGCTCCGCAAACCTGAGCAATTTGCTCGTGGGTAGCCACAGCATCGTGGCTGCTTGTGAGTAGACCCCCGGCCGGGAGGCGAAAAGCCACCTCCTGGCTCGGGGGTCTCCCCAGTATGCCCTGCGCGCTCGTGCAGGGCATACTGGGGCTTCCGGGGGCCGCGCAGCCCCCGAGCTCCCCAGCCCCCGCTGGCTCCATCTCGGAGCTGGCCATCGTGTGGGCGGCCGATCCAGCCGCCCAGGGCTCCCTGCCCGCTTGTGAGCAGGGAGAGAGGGCTTAGCCCGCTCTTCCTGCTCACAGCTTAAAACCGGGTCTCACTGATCGTGAGACCCAGTCCACTCTCTTGTTGAGAAAACTACAGTCTTGTCAATCAGATTCTAATGGCTGTAAAGGCTTTAATTCCTCTGCATGGTGGGAAGAAGCACTATGCATAACTATCTCTTGCATGGTGGAAGGCTTTTAGAGGCCTTGAGCGAAGACTCCAGACAGGCAGGTTGCAGCACTTTACCTCCTAGAGTGCTACCATGTGTTTCCATATCTGGTCAAGGAGTTGTGGACTGAACTGTACTATTCAGAGATGCTACACAGGCAACATTTCTTCAAGCCTTGCCAGCCAACTCAGCACCAGAGTCAGGTGACCCAGATAGCCAATGCAGCTCCACTTGGCCTATAAAGCCTCAGCTTTCGGGCCCACTCTCCAGTCTGAACAATTTGTCTTGTAGTGAGATAGTTCTTCTGTCAGACTGAGTGCATATGTGCTTTCCCTCATATTCTGTCTTTAAGACCCAACTGTTTGCCCACCTGAGTGAGGACCACACAGCTTGCCTTTGGCCCATCTCCTTATTAGGTGCTGCCCTTGGAAACTGAATTTGAGCTTAGTCCCTCCTGACCTTGCGGATCTGACCCTGCTATCACTTGGGATGCCAAGCCTCAGAAAACTCTTGGCATGTGGTGCTCCTCATCATGCAGACAGAGAATTGTTTCCTGTGCTTGAAATGGGGAATCATTTTCTCTGCAAACTGCAAATCAAAAGCATATTAGATGGAGAGAGGTATAGTATCAGATTTCATACAACTGCCACACATGGTGAAGAAGCATTGCAAAAAGGAATAAAGTCCTTAAGTCAACTGCTAATGTGTCCTGTCCTAACGTCATGAGCATTTGTGGGGACAGTTTTTTTGGAAAAACGAAGTTAATGAAACACATTGGCCTGGTTCACACAATTGTTCAAATCTCAGCTTCATATGGATGACTGACATTAGCGTGATTGTATGAACCAATGCCAAAATGGGAATCTCAGATTGGTGTAGGCCTGAACCAGACTGAAGCCATGTTACCTACACCAAGATTTATCTCAAGCCACAAGCCACTTTTGCATGGGTTCACACAGTCATGCTAATGTTGGTAAGCCATATTAAACCTAGATTCGAAAGATTATGTGAACCAGGCCAGTGCTGTGGAATATGAGAGGTAAGGATGTGGCTTAAATTATTATTATTATGAGCGCTAAATTATTAAATAACTATCAACTCCTAAGTTATATTTATGGCTATGGCCATGTAACTAGTTAATATTACTGTTGGAAATCAAAGCAGATTTATCATATTAACACATGCACACGTGTACACTCATCCGTATGTATGTACTGGTTAGTTGAATCTTCCTTGAAGTTTCATGTTCCTAGTAATTAACTCTAGGAGCTAGATAATAAAAGATCACTATGCAACAAATATCATATCCTCTGCAAGCTTGTTGACATGTATTGTTGCTGTACTGCTACCACCATATTTGCTGTGTATGTGATGTACAGGCATATGCATGTGCACATGTCAAAATTACCACAATAAGCAAAACCGCAGCACATTTGTGGGCTGATCATATTTATTTGCATACATTACATTATATTATATTTATTTATGTAAATTATATTACATTACAGGGGCCATTTTAATGTCACTCTGTGACATTACATTACATTCAGTACATGTCATATACAGCAATTGTGTCAGCAAAGTATCATGGAATATTCAAGTTGGAAGGGACTTTGGCTGCTTTCTAGCCCAAACCCCTAAGGCAGTAGGGTTGCCCTGGATTTGTGGGGGTAGGGTGGGGTGGGGCAGCAATAGCCAGGGGTCATTAACATTGTCAGCTTTGCAACATAGTGCCAAGTCCCCAGAGTGGTCTGATTTAGGCCTCTGTTTTCCTTACTGAATTTCTCATAAGCTCCCAAGGAGAAATGACACTGCAATCTGTTTTTAGTCACTACCTCGGAGGACTTCTGGCCACTGGTCACCCTTTCTCAACAAAAACTGGTGCAAGAGCCGGTCTAGTCCAGTGAGTTCATTCCCCGCCACCCCCACTTTACAATAGCCAGCTCTTAGGTTTTCAGATATATTCCAAGAGCTGAAAACTGTTGAGTTTTTCACTTTCTTTTAAAAAGAATCTCTTTTTGCCCTTCCCAGCAGAATGGCACTCTTCTGCCACTCTTCCTGCCCTTCCCAGCAGTGTGCTCCTTGTCACTCTTCTTCCCCTTCTTACTTGGGAAAAGGAGGGGCAGCAGGCAATGGTAGCTGGCACTGAGGCAGCAGGTGAAGGGAAGAGAGGGGGGCAGGTGTGGGAGGGAAAGAAAGAGGGCAGGTGGGAGAGAAAAAAAAAGTGTTGTGGGGTAGGGGACAGCTGAGAAAGGAGAGGTGGGCATAGGCAGCCAGGTGGGATCACAGGTGCACCTAGGTAATTTTGGAGCCTGGACCTAAAGGTCTTTGGAGGCCTCCCCCCAGCTGCAAGTTAAGCACCATCTCCCTACAAACACAGTATTGTTAACACATGGGTTTTTGAGGGCGCAAACAGCAAGTGGACTCACAAGAATTTAAGAATATAAAACAGGTATATTTATGCAAATATGCATTAGCAGAAACATTTCAGCATGCAACATAACATACTTCCATCTCATATTCTTTCCCCACTCCCCCTTCTGTCTCCAAAGCTGAGGGCATGCTTGGCTGCCCGGCACAGGACACAGTCATGCTCAGCCACCTGGCGCAGTGCAGCGACCACACCACCCAGGACAGACTAAAGAGGATTTGCCCCCCCCCCCCGGAGGTGTGGAGGCCCTGGACTTCCACCCGGAAATCCAGGGGTAAGAGCGCCTCTGGGTGGAATGGCACTGTGGGCAGCAGCATTTTCTGCTCTCCTGTGCCTGCTACCTGAGACAACTCTTAACATTTGACCTCATGGAAGGGCCAGCCCTGGAAAATCTATTTTGCTTTGAAAATCACATACTGTATTATGGTTTTTTAAAAAAAGCTCATTGTTTGGGCTGGTAAAGGCAATTTCCCAAATACTCAGAATGGCTGCATCTCCATCAATTATGTTTAGAATTAACAGCTGAATATCAACAATATGATGTACTAGATTAAACATTTGTAATGATGGGATCTATTCCAGCTTGCAGTTAATTGAGAAAACTGGAAGCATCTCTTAATACTGAAACAAGAAGAGTCAGCAAAATTGTCTGGCACTCATTTGAAAACCCAAACGGGAGCCTGATTACACAATGAAAAGGCCTTGTCCTTCTCAAAGACCTTTTATCCATAGTCATCACAATGTTGTTTATGCTAAAATGAATAGGACTACTCTTCACTGTGGATTCTCCCAGGCCACCGAGCCTCACATGGAAAAATAGTTATACAGTATGTGTGCTACTGCACATGAGGATCTCCCTGTGCTGATCACCTTTTAAGAGGGAAGAGAGGGTGTGTCTGCCTTCTGCCTGTTCTAGTGATTTGGCAGTGTCAGAACTGACCACAAAGTGGAATCTTTACTCGATAATCCTATCTCCCACCTCCTTCCCCAAAGATGCAATTTCAAATTAAAGTTTCTTTAAAGAAAATAATATTACAAGATTGATTTGTGATCTTCAAAAACTCTTTTCACTGGAACTATCACTGCAATCTCAAATTATACTTTGGACAAGAACCATATGCCTCCACGTGACTACGCTTAGAAGGGCTACAGTTTAGCGCCAGCTGGAAAAATGGAGGAAGCTGAGAAAATGATTTTTCTTTGTCAGCATTAAAAGGAAGTCAAAGAAAAGGAAGCCAAAGTGTTAAAAGAACTGCCTTGTCAGGAGAGCTACTGGCCAGATATCAGAACCACAGTGTGTGTACTGGCAGCCCCTTGGAGTGAGGGAAATAAAGAAAAAATAGGGCAGGGTGGAGCTGGGGGCCCCTCAAGACTCAGAAGCTAGGGGCCCGGATTCTTTGAACCCTTCCACTCAGTTATAGCTACACCCCTGCTCCTAGTTTTGGAGAAATTCACGATTAGTGAGAAGAGCCTGGATGGGGTTTGCGGGGAAAACGGGCCAAGCCCGCTCCCCCCACAGTCAGTCTGCTCTGGGCAGCCGAACCAGCCGCCCACATGACTGCCGGCTCCGTTAAGGAGCCAGCGGAGGCTGGGGGGGTCAGGGGTTGTGCAGCCCCCAGAAGCTCCAGCATGCCCTGCACAAGTGCACAGGGTGTGCTGGAAAGACCCCCGAGCTGGGAGGATGCTTTTCAGCCTCCCAGTTGGGAGTCTACTCGTGAGTTGCCGCAGAGCTGCACCGCAACAACTCATGATCTGAAAGCCCGGGTTAGCGGAGCACTCGCTCCACTAACCTGGGCTTAGGGCAGGGGAACTTTAGCCGCTTAAGAACCACCGGGCTCACAGCCGAGCCCGATTTTCTCCCATCGTTTGAATATCCTCATGCTCTGTTCTAAATAACTCTTAAAAACTGTTCAGGGCAAATTATACCATGGGCTGTTTCAGTACTAAGCCCAAGTCCATATATTACTGATGATGTTGCTGTTCTTTGGATGGTGGAGGAGTGAGTCTGCCTGTGAACAGAAGTGTGGTATTATGCATCCTCTCTCGTTATTGCTTTTACTGTTACAGCAGATGTGCTCCCATCTTGGTGCCTGGATCCTGTGCAATCACTAAGCAACAATTTTAGAATTATTGAACTAAAAAAAATTAAAGTGCTAGAAGGCATCAGACAAAAGTGAGGTGCAACACTTCTACTACCTCTATGTTGTAGAGAAACTCTTTACATTTTGAGATTTTGGTTCCACCACCATTTTTCTTTGTAAAGAGACCATTTCAGGGAAAACAATAATTTCAAAATTATTTTCCTTGACATTCAGGCAAACCTTCCAATCATCAAACTGACCCAATCAGTTGTCATGCTTGCCTCAATAATTTGGAAGTGGGGCAGTAATTTGCTTGCAGAGGGGGAGGGAAAGCAATAGGTCAAGGTAGGCATTTATCATTCTTTCCACAGCACTTGTAATTACAGTACCAGCTGAAAGCATTTGATAAATGCATACATTATGCATTTGTAGTAACCTTAAGGGTTAACCTGCTCGGCAAGAGATGTGGGTAAGCTGTTGGGGGCAGAGTTCTTTATTGTTCAAAGTGTGCTCCCACTAGAAGACTGTGCCTGGTTTGTGCTCTGCATCTTCCTTGTAAACTAAGCCCAGCTTACATCAGCGTTGTTCCAGGTGGCTTTATTAATTGAGTTTACAGTACAGATGGATGTTTTCTTTGCAATAATTTAAGATGCCACTGCCTTTTTTTGGAAGAAGAATAGCTGCCAAAGGAACAAAACCATGCCTACAATAAATGGACTCTCAAATGGAGTATGCATTTGTTTACTCACCCTTGTCTTTACATCACAGCGCCTGCTAGAGCGGTTGCAGATTTTCCAACCATCTTACTGGGTTATTTGCATTTAAATAGTTTTCTCTGCCATTATGTAAATGCTTCTTAGCACAGCCAAAGTGTCCATTTTTCACTGGGAGCTTCATACTTGGACTTCCCTGCCCCACAACACCACCTAGAGTTATCAGGCCTCCTATATTTTACAGGACACACAGTTATGGAGGTTTAGGAGCCACCCTGCTTATTTCCAGCATGGTGACATAACATATTCTACTTTGAAATAAATTACTGACAAACATACTGCTGCCGCCAGATTTGCAAATAATTAAATATTAATATTACATGTATAAAATGATGGCTGCCATATGATTGGTGATTCTATTTGTCCGTCACCATTTCAGTTATCCAACTATTAATTGTATGGCCTGCCTTTACCCCTCCTTTGTGTCTTATGAATAAATAATGATGAATATATTATGCAAATTAGACATACTAATATACACATATTAAAAATATCTCTCTATATAAAAATCTGGAAATATTGGAAAGCACCCTAATGGACTGGATATAGAGCCCCGTAAAGTTATATTTATGATTTGTTTCTCCTTTCAGGGAATTGGTTTTATAGAACTAAAGGGGCAAGGAACTCCTTCCTGTACCCTCACATTATGCACAAATGCTATGTGTGCCCCTTTCAGGAGGGATTTCTGATTTGTGGCTCTTCGTCTAGTTTGGCAACAGATGTATCATAAAGTTGTGCAATCTGAGGAGAGATTTGGTGTCAAAGTTATTGTCACAAAGAAGTCACATAAATGATACCATATCAGACAATGTTACAGAAATATTTGGCACATCATCTCATACTAAGGAGGCAATGGTAAACCCCTCCTGTGTTCTACCAAAGAGAACCACAGGGCTCTGTGGGCACCAGGAGTCAAAATCAACTTGACAGCACACTTTACCTTTATATGTGCTTTTGGGGCTTGGCTTTCCCCAGCACAGGGGGTACCCCCAGCATAGAGGGTACCCCTAGCACAGGCCTCCCCCAGCACAGTACCACTCCAGTGACTGTTGCTGGTAACTATTAGATTGTGAGCCCTTTGGAAGCAGGAATCCATCTTATCTATATATTTATTTCTCCTAGGCATACCCGTTGCTAATCCCATGCATGGCAGCTCTTGAGAGAGCAGCTGCCTGGGGGATAGCGATGGGGACAGGGAAACAATGGCAGCGGCGGGCCAGGCCGGCTGGTCACTGGGAACAGGAAGCTGCGGCGGGCCAGGCACCAGGAGAAGGAGCTGAAGGCGGGCCGGCCTCGCCCAGCCACCAGGAGCAGGAGGCGGCGGTGGGCCAGCCTGGCCTGGCTGCCAGGAGAAGGAGGTGGCAGTGGGCCGGCCTGGGCCAGCCAACGAGAGCAGCTGCCAGGAGCAGCCAGTGGTGCGCCGCACCGGCCGCCAGGAATTGGCAGGCGAGGGAAGGTGGTTGGCCAGCTTTCTGGCTGGCTCAACAGCCAGAAAGCACCGGGCGGGGGGCGGGGAGAAGAAGCGGGTTGCTCCCACCAGCAGGTGGGTGGCCAGCCGGCAGGAACAGGCAGCAGCCTGGGCACTGGGAAATGGCAGATGTGCAGGAGGAGGTGGCAGGCCGGCCAGCCCGTCAGCCAGAAAACGCCAGGCAGGGGGCGGGGAGAAGAAGTGGGTCGGGTGGAGGGGGGTCTGGGAAACATACCAGCGGGGATTCAAACCAGCAACTTCTTGCTACCTAAGCAAGTTACTTCCCTGCTGCGCCATTGCAAAGAATAGGACTGACATCTGGGTAAATGAGCTGAATGGCACTTAACTGTGTAGCTCACAAAGACTGTGAGCTTCCTTCAGTATCTTAAGCTACCATTGTTACCCACTGCTTTCATTTATTTGTTTGTTATTTCTCTGTGTAAACCGCCCTGAGCCATTTTGGGAAGGGCGGTATAGAAATTGAATTATTATTATTTCTTGTTTACACAGTCATACAGGAGTTATTGACTGGTTTGTTTTATCCAGACATCGAGTCCTTCCCAAGGACCTGGGATGCCAGAATTTTATTATCAATGTTGTTGTTGCTGTTATTATAGATATTGTCGCAGAATATAGGCTGTTCCCAGTAAAGCTGCTTTTTGTAATTGGCTGATGGTGATTTCTGTGGCCCCTATGGTGTTGAGGTGTTCTTCAAGGTGTTTTGGAACTGCACCCAGGGCGCCAATTACCACTGGGATTATTTTGGTCTTTTTCTGCCACAGCCTTTCAATTTCAATTTGTAGATCTTTGTATTTTGTGATTTCTTTTTCTTTTTCTTCTATTCTGCTATCCCCTGGTATTGCTATGTCAATTATTCTAACTTGTTTTTCTTTCTTCTCAACTACAGTTATATCTGGTGTATTGTGTGGCAGATGTTTGTCTGTTTGTAGTCAGAAGTCCCATAATATTTTTGCATCTTCACTTTCTTCAACTTTTTCAGTTGTATGGTCCCACCAATTTTTGGCTACAGGGAGCTTGTATTTTTTGCAGATGTTCCAGTGTTCATCCCTGCTACCTTGTCATGCCTTTGTTTGTAGTCAGTCTGTGCGATCTTTTTACAACAGCTGATTAGGTGGTCCACGGTTTCATCTGCTTCCTTACAAAGGCGGCACTTGCTGTTTGTTGTTGATTTTTCTATTTTTGCTCTTATTGCATTTGTTCTTAGTGCCTGTTCTTGTGCAGCCAGTATTAAACCCTCTGTTTCTTTCTTCAAGTTGCCATTCTTAAGCCATTGCCAGGTCTTGGTGATGTCTGATTTTCCACTTATATTGTGCAAATATTGACCATGTAGTGGCTTATTTTTCCATTTTTCTGCTCGGTTCTTGACTTGTTCTTTCTTGTAGGCCTGCTTTGTTTCAGTGGTGTTGAATAGTTTCACGTTCTTGACCATTTTAAGTGCATCTTCTTCACTGTCCTTTCTATATTTTTCAAGGCTTCTTTTCTCCTCCTCTCCTGTTTGATGGACTTGCAGCATTCCTCCTCCACTTGAGCTGAGAGGGAGGTATAGCCTATCTACATCACTGCAGGGGTGCAGAGCATGATTGATGGTCATTATTTTCCTGGTCTTACGATCTAGCGTCTAGCTCTGCCTGGGTCCAGTCTATTATTCCTGCAGTGTATCTGATAACAGGTATAGCCCAGGTGTTTTTGGCTTGTATGGTGTTCCCGTCATTGAGTTTGGACTTGAGGATTTTTCGAACTCTCCTGATATATTCACTTCAAATTTTTCTTTTAACTTCAGTGTGTGCAATATTATCAGCCTGGAGAATACCCAAGTATTTGTAATGTTCTTTCTCTTCCAGGTTCTTTATGTTGCTTCCATTGGGCAGTTTTATTTATTTTATTTTTTCTGATTTTTCCTCTGTTCATTATTAATGCAGCACACCTGGTGGTTGTTTGGTTCATGTGCTCAGTTATTTTTTGCTTTAGTTCTTGTTGCTTTTCTGTTAAATGGCATTCAGGTTTTTGAGGTGAAGGCAAAGGGGAGGTTGCCTGGTTTTGATTTTGAAACAGTTCAGCAACAGTGGCATCCTCTATTTCCAACACCTCCTCCACCTGCGCCTGAGCAACTGCTTCAGTTGGTGGTAATTCTTCTTCCATATCTTGAGCCTGTGTTGCTCTTTGCAGTTCTTCCAGCTCAACTCCTGTGAATACTTTATTTCTTATTATGAATCTTATCTGGTCCGCTAGCCTTTGTTCTGTTATTTCTGTAACTGGATGTTTCTCTTTCCAAATTTGGTACATTCTTTTTAAATAATATCTTCTAGTTGGACTAGACTTGTAATAGCAGATCATTATTTCCTTGTTGGCATTTTCCGTATATTTTTTTCGGTTAAGCAATGTTTCTTCCAGTTACTTTGCAGTCTACAGCCCTGGTTGCTCAACTGAAGATCCTGAGTCCTGTTGCCCGCTTGCCACCAGATGTCCAGGGACTCCAGCACCTGGCGTGGTCCTTGTTGACCCGGGCGACGACCGATCCGGTATAGATTTATTAAAGTTACATCTCACCATATTGTTGATGGGAGAGGCACTCTTTGTCTGGCTCCTCTGGTGAGACCTGTCCAGTATGGCTGGACCTCTGGCATAGCTCTCACCTTCCTCAGAGCACGCAAGCCCCACAACCACGCCAAGGTAGTGCCTCACCCTGTATTGCTGCCCTGTACATTATCCTGTTTTCTATCCCCTTTCACCACTTTACTCTCATGGTATGTATCCCTGAAAGAATTGCAAATCTTTGCCATGTTTCTTTCCATCCTGCTGCAGCCATTGATTGAAATGGCATATGAGCAGACTATTCTAAAACATTCCCAATTTTGTCTGTCTTAATCACTTAGAAGCGGGTAGACCCACCAAGCTGCATAGTCACTTCTGATCTCCTTGTTGTGGTCTTAAAGAATCATGGATTATTATGCAGGAATTCACAGGGGAGTGGAAGAAGGGGGGAGAGGGAAATGTCCTGTGTAGCAGACCAACACATTATCCCGTGTAGTCAATGTATGAACTATCACAAATAGTTCAAGACTGATGGCATCACAAACTGCTCTTGTGTGCTGTACCATTGCTTTATCACAAGACAAATTACAGTTTGTTTGTTTGTTTGTTTGTTTGTTTGTTTGTTATTTAACATATTTTTATACCGCCCCAAACTGACAACTGTGGGCAGTTTACAACAACAAAAACAACAAATAAAACAAGAAGACAACAGAAAAGTTAAAACATTAGTTAAAACAAATTAAGAAAAATGATCCTATTAAGTTTTATCCTTTAAGTTAAAAAATATTTCTCAACTCATTTAAAAGATTTTGTGATGGGAATTTTGGATTAACGTGAGCCCCATTACTCTCCCCCCACCACCAGTTTTAATCTTTTACCTGTGATGTTTTGCTATCACATTATAATATGTTGGCATTCATTAGAAACCTTACCAACTCAAGAGAGTTGTGAATAATTTACCAGCAAATCATTGTAGTGTTTAGTGAAGGATCCATTCAAAGAGCCATGCCAGTATTCCAAACACATTCCCCAAGCAGTTGGACGTATTTGTCTATACTGAACTCGAAAGACAGAGGGAATTCCCTAAACTGCTTGGGCCCTGGGTATTTAAGAGAACATCTTCTTCATTATGAACCCCACCACCCATTGAGATCATCAAAGAGGTCCGTCTGCAGTTGCCACCAGCTCGTCTGGTGGCCACTCAAGGATGTTAACATTGTTTTTAAAATATTTTAAATTTTTAAAATTGTTGTAATGTGTCAGTCTTTTCTGTTATCATTTGTTTGTTTTAATTCATGTTTTAACTTTTCTGTCATTTTCTGTCATTCTGTTTTAACTAATGTTTTAACCTTTCTGTTGTAAACCGCCCAGAGAATAGAAATACTGTTAAATAAAATAGAAATATATATATAGAAATATGTTAAATAAAATAATAATAAATAAAATAAAATACATTCTAGGAAGAAGAAAATGGGAGTGGTTCTCTGTGACCTGAAACATTACACTTCCATCTGCTTGACGCTGAGCCAAATGGTTAGCAGAGTAGGTAGTACTACATTACATGGGGTTGTGGCGTCTCAGATATGCATGTGGGAGATTGTGTATTTGAATTCTCCCTGATGTTCACATCTCCCTGCACATGCAAACCTAACTGCCAGAGAAGGCTGAGGCAAAAGTTTTGTCCTGAAAAGCTAGATTTTCAATGTACTGGGGTGTTACTTGGAGGAAGTATTCAAACACGTAATTTCTCTGATGATGTAGTTCTGTGTGGGACTGTACCAGCAAAGCCTCAAAGTTAAGCTGAAGGAAGCATTTAAGGCCTTTATTCCTCATGTCTTGCTTAACATTTAGATCCTGTCTCCTCCCTGCATGCACAAAGGAGGGCATAAGGGGAGAGGAAGCACAACACTTGCCATAACTCATGCACATGATGCTAACCATAGTTCCATGTTATGTCTGAATCAAGCCAATGTTTTATTTCTAAGAGTCAACGTACACAGGGAGACAAAAGCTATGATAAGGAAATCCATTTATTGAACCAGGAAACTGTGGTTGGATCCTAGCCTGAACTAATACTTGGAGTCAATCTGTGATGCATCAGAATCCTCTTCAAGTACAGTAGGTAAAAGGGTATATAATATTGGAAATGAAAAGTGGGAGAAAAGACTCCCAAAGGTGCTGGTAGATTTCACTGAATTTACTTATATCTTTTTATGGATGCATTTCATATGGATAAGTTCAATACTGCCTAATGCATTTTGAGCAGAAATGCTTTTCTTTAGAGGCAATTCTTAAGTAAAGTTGATCACAATAGGTTGTGTTTGTTTCTCAGAGAAACAAACACAACCTAATTTCAGCTCTAAACACATTAGGCGATATTGAACTTATCCATATGAAATGCATCAGTAAAAAGATATATTAAATAAATTCCTTGAAATCTACCAGCACTTTTGGGAATCTTTCCCCCACTTTTCATTCTCAATTGCTGTTGCTACATCATTTTCTCCCCCTTCCCTCTTAGTTCTCTATAATATTGGCCCTTGTGACTGTAGGTAATATGAGGCCTATAGACTGGCCAGACCATATATAAATACTAGGAGCTCAGCCTTTTGTGCTTGCTTGGTCCACAGAGTAAAAAGAGCATCAGCCTGGTGCATTTCAGGGCACCAGGAGGTTTTTCACACATGGCTTTATGCCTCAGGGCATCTGAAGAACAAATGTGCTTCACAGTGTATTTGCAAGATGTTTACTTCGGGAGGTTAAAATGACAGTCTACATAGCTGTCGGCTTCTCCCCACATTCCCTGGCAGATCTTTTTCCTGTGCATTAACATCTCCCTGGTCCAGGTTTTCCCTCCAACCCACAACCAATCACAAATGGTTGAGATGCCACAACCAATCACAAATCACAGCACAGAGGAAGAGGGGAGAGAGCTTTTTCCTAATAGCTAAGACAGCTAAGAGTGCAAGACCAGCTTTTTTTTTTTTTGACAGCTAAGAGCACAAGACCAGCATAACAAGTTGCAAAACAGGTGGATCAAACATCAGGACACTTAACCCTTGCCTTTGTGAGTGACTGCCATCATCACATGATGTTTACCCCCCACGCACACCTAATGGACACCATTTGTCCCATTTTTAACACTTAAAAACAATTTTTAAAAACTTTTGAAGCTGCCGCTGAGCAGCAGCAGCAGCAGCAGCAGAGCAGGATGGCGGCGAAAGCAGCTCTCCCGCCTCCCAAACGATGAAGGGAAGCTGCTCTTGGGCAGGGGCAGGGCTGGCTGGGGCGGGCAGTGCACTGGCGAGTGGCACGACATGGCAGCAGCGGAGGGACTGGCTTGTAGGAGTCTCCAGAGCACTCATCTCTGCTGGCCACCTACAGTCCGGGAGGGAGGAGCTGGGAGGGAGGGCGGGTGGGTGAAGAGCTCCCATCCTCGGCCCTGTCTGCACGCACAGAAGCCTGGAATCAGCCCGACTGCCTCATTTGGAGGCAGACAGGGCCGAGGATGGCAGCTCTTCACCTGCCCGCCCTCCCTCCCTCCCTCCCAGCTCCTCCCTCCTGGACAGTAGGTGGACAGCAGTGAGAGCTCTAGAAACTCTGAGTCAGTCTGCCACTACCCTGTCATGCCACTTGCCAGTGTGCCGCCCGCCCCAGCCACCCTGGCCCCTGGCCCCACCCCAGAGCAGCTTCCTTTCATCATAGTGGGGTTGGGGGGAAGAGGAGAGGCTGCTGCTGCTGCTCAGTGGTGGCTTTAAAAGTAAAACCAAAAACCGCCCCTAGGTGGCCATGCCCCCAGTCCCTGTCCCAATTTCTGCCAACGCATGACCAACACAAACAATCCAGAGAAAACTGCAGGGCATAACAGAAGCCCTGGGTTATTTTTCAAAATCCTCTGAAACTCTGAAATTTTTAAAAACCGGACATACTTCGGGCTAAGCCAGAATTCGCAGCCTCCATTTGGGGAAGATCAAAGTCCTGGGATGCCCGCAGGGATGTCGGGGTAAATCCAGCTAATATGTGGACTCTAATCAGGAGTGGATTCACAATAAAAGTCCTGCGTGAAAAGCCTCCAGTTCATTCTGGCAATTCACTGCAGTCATTCTGGGGCTGGAAAGGGGGAGCATTGATTAAATTGGCTGCCTTCGACCTGGTCCTGAAGGCAGGCTAAAGGCGTATGGCCAGAGGTCCTCCTAGGTAATTTTGGAGCCTGGACCTAAAGTTATTTGGAGGCCTCCCCCTTGCTGGACCCCCCCCCCCACCCAAGAGCTGCAAATTAAGCACCATCCCCCTATTCTCATCCCACATATTTCTTTCCCCGCTCCCCTCTCTGTCTCTAAAGCACCCAGCACAGGTCATAATCACACTCAGCCGCCCAGCACAGTGCAGGCCAGTGGCAACCGCACCACCCAGGACAGACTAAAGAAGATTTGGGGCCCCCAGTGGGTGTGGAGGCCCTGACATCAGCCCCGAAGTCCAGGGGTAAGAGCGCCACTGTATATGGCATACAGAGAACATACAAAGTTACCGATTCAGGAAGAAACTTCATTGTGCATACAGTATACTGACTTACACACTACTGCAGTTTAAGTCCAGTGTAAGATCTGGCGGGGGTCGTGGGAGACAACATTAACCAGACAAACCCCTCACTACTTTTTTTTTTTTTTAATCATCCCATCCTGCTGTTGTTGCACCTGTGCTGAAGTTGAGTCCCAGCAGTTTCACACCGGTTGCCAGCACTGAACACCATAGGCTTTATCCCAGGGGCTGCTGTGCAAGGCCTGGACTCTTCTCATAAAACATGCTTGTCTTCTGTAAGAGAGGGGGGGAAACTAAAGAAATAGGCCTGTTCCTGAAAACCAACAAACGCACACTTATTTGTGCAGCAGCTATATTGTGCTTGAGCAGAGTGAATATTTGTGTGGTTTTTTAAAAAGGGCCTCAGCTTGTATCCTTCATGTCTTCTATTGCTGTCTGTTATATTCCAGGTTTAATTCAATGAACAGAATGAATTCCTTTACTACGTGAGAGATCCACTTGAATAATTTTGCTTTTGTCCAGACAAAAATTAATGAAGCCAAAGGACATACAAGGACTATAATCTTTTCCCTTGTGGAGAAAAGGGGAGGAAAAAACACACAGTGGAAATCTGGCAGGCAGGAGAGGTAGGCTGTGTGTGTGTGTGACTCATCGCTGCCTACTGATGCGCCTGATTCAGAACAAGGCCAAAAGAACAATAATGCTCCCCTGTATCAACTAGCCCAGTTGAAATTGCATGCACTTCATGATCAGAGCAATCACAGAACATTGAGGTTTATACTGCTGCTCTGAGCATTTGAACCTAAAACTAATGGGAATGGTGAGAGAGCTGAAGAGGCAGGGAGTACACCTAGAAATTCAGTCTCCAGAGGGGCCCACTGCTTGTGTGAAGTGGTCTGCCCTCCCACCTGCCGAAAGCCTTTGTTTGAAATGTCCAAGCTTTAGTGTAAGTGCTTCCCATTTACCTAGGCTGAAGACAATGGAGCTGTGTTGTTGTTGTTGTTGTTGTTGGAGGGGTGCGGGTTGCATTCCATGAAGGTAGTTTGAAAGAGCAGTCACTGTGCACGAGGTGTGTACTCATTCTACTTTTGTCTTTTGCAAACAGGTTTTTGCAGAGTGTAAAACATCCAAGAAGACAGTTTAACCAGTGGAAGAAAAGAAAGCCACGTGTACGCCTCGGGAAATGGTACATCTCTTAAACTACTTCCTTTTTTAAAAAAAATGACTTTGTCTTCAGTCTAGTTGTTAAGGACCGTTCATGGTTTCTCACAGTGTCTTGACTGCTGCTGAATTTGCACCTAATGCTGGAATATATCACCTAGTGCCATTTTTAAAGAATCGGCTCTCTTGGTTGGACTAATTTCTTGAAGCTAATTTCTTAGCAAAATATAGAGGCTGTTCTCACATGCAGCCTCACACAGGCTAGGGAAGCCCAGCCTGAGTCAGGCTGCATGTGAAAACCACTGGATCGGGCCCAGAAGGGCAGCACCACCTAGCCCAGCTTTTTAACCCAAATTTTAGCTGGGGTGAAGGGTGTGAGTGCATCATTAACCCCAGATCCAGAATACTGTGTTTGCTTGGGCTGAATGCAGACACGGGCACCTAGAGCACCTGTCTCCTGGGGGATCTGATTCCATCAATGCACTGCACTTGGGGTGTGGTGCACTGTGGGATATACGGAGGCTAGGACACACTGCATGGCACAGTGCAGATCATCTGGGAACAATCCCAGCAACATTTCTGCTATTGTCTGTGGGGAAAGTGAATTGGACTTCCTTCCGCCGGCCTGCACCCCACTCCCCACCTGGTTGTGTGAATGGCTCCACTGAATACAGTATTATAAACGCTGCAAGGTTTAAAACAAAAATATTCAGTTTTTAATGTAAAATAGCAGATTTGTAGTTTATAGACATAGAGATGTGCACATCTGTGTTGGATTTACGTTTTTAATATGTGCATTGCCGAGATGTTACATTTTGCATTTAAAGCTTTCTAAAGTCCTTTCATTGGAAACTGCAGCTAGGAGATGTATTTGCACTCTCTTTCCAGGAAAAACTACTGTCTGGTATAATGCAGAACAACTATGCTTATCTTCATCTGACAAGTTGTAAAGCAAATGGCTCTTTGTAAGCAAGCATGAAGAGCCTAGAATCAATGTTCTTTGTTGTACTGTATGGATGTAGCATTTAGGGCCCAGTATCAAAAAAATTGCTCTGTATGAATTGTAGGGAAAGGTCTGGAGTATTAACATGTAGATTTTCATCTTATACTGTAAAACATCAGATGCATGCTGTATAAACAAAAATACAGGGACATCCCCAACAGCTTTTTCACAAGGGCCCTGTGTTTTACATTACGGACCTTGTGAGGAAAAACAAACCTGTCAGGGATATCCCTGTTTTGTTGTTTGTATAGCCTGCACATCGTTCTTTACAGTATACACAGACAAAAAATTGTAGGACTTGCAGACAAGCTTTCAGCCATGTAGCAGACCACAGAAACAACGGTGGGGTGGGCAGGGAAGGAAGAGGCGTGGATGAGAAAACAGAGAGAAGGAGGAATGGGAAACACAGTTTAACAAGGCATGAATGCTTCAGGCTTCATTTTTGTTAAGGATGAGATTGATGGACTAAGCCAAAGACTTTGAGAAAGTATTTGAAGCTGAGAAGTGACACAACATAGATGCCCTGGGCTGGGAGGGAGATCCAAGTGAAAAAGCAGGGGAAATGGGCAATAAGAATGGGTGAAGGCAGAGTCATTTGAGAAAACAGACAAAAGAAAAAGGCAGCCATTTTGGTTCCATTAAAAAACCCTAAAACCCACTAAGATCATTCACACTAGCAGCCCTACCTAGATTGGACAGGGCTATCCCAGGTAGGGCTGCTTGTGTGAACCCCCAGGATCGCTCCTGATCCTGCTGCTCCTCCACCAGGTAGCCCCAATTTTAAACCCAGGCTTACAGTGAGGTAGGAGGACAAGCATGTGCTTCCTATGTCAGGCTACTCCCGGACTGCTGGCAACCATCTTGGACATAAAGCCGGGGGAAGGAGTGGCCCAGCAGCATGGAGCTTTCCCAATGTACTTCACAGTTCATGCAGTGTATTGTGGGATACCTGGTAGCCTGGCTTCCTTTCTCCCCCCGCAATCACCGCCCAGCTCGCCACAGCACCACTCGTGCGGGTGAGCCCAATCGTTCCAAGGCGGCTAGACCACCTAAACCCCCCTCCCCTTAAATGAGGTTAACGGAGCAAGCGTTCCGTTAACCTTGTTTTTTTGTTCGTGTGCTGCCGTGGTACACGGTGACACACAAGTAGACCCCTGACTGGGAGGCTACAAGCAACCTCCTGGTCTCAAGGATCCCCACAGAATGCCCTGCGGGCTCACGTGGGGCATCCTGGGACTTCTGATGGAGCCGGTAGTCGTGTGGGCAGCCGATTGTGTGAAGTGCCTCACTACTTGTGTGAAGCGCCTCACTGAGTCAGACCATAGGTCCATCTAGCTCAGTATTATCTACACAGACTGGCAGCGGCTTCTCCAAGATTGCACACCAGCTCCTTGTACATCATACAACACAAGCAAAGAGGTTAGGAGACCTTAGAATGGTATAGTTGGAGGAGTGAAAAATCATTGGCCGGGATGACATGGCCATGGAGAGCTGAAAAGGTAAGGCCAATCTATAACTGGGCCATCATAAACCTCACCTCACCTGTTCTTCTTGGTGCTAAAGTCACACCCCTTCACACACCCTTCTTTATATATGAATGGAGCAGATAAGAAACATTAGTTTGGCTGATTTCAGCCTTCTGTTCAATGTGGAAAGGGATGAGGAGACCATGCAGGGATGGAGAGAGGTTGCCACACAGCCTGAACAATGAAAGAGACAAATAAGAATAATACTTGAATCAGGATCACTTTCAGTAATGAAACAATTAAAATCTTCAAAGATGACGAGGGAGTGGGATTGCACGAGCTCTCCGATTTTCACAGGAATCCTCCTGTTAGTAAGTAGTATCTTATGACAGCAGCTTGTTGGTGGGTTTTTCTCACCTGACGCTTTGATCGAGATCTCTGTTGATCTTGAAATATGAGCCTCAGCCTTCTAGTCGGATTCAGATTTTCACCTCAATCCAAACACCAACTCCCAGATTTGTTTCAAATAATAATAAAGGGTGTGAGTGTGTGCATGTGCGCATGCAAATCCCAGAGATCTGTCTCCAGGGCTATCTAAACAGCAACCCTCTACCCCTGCCAAATTTGCTTTTAAAACAAAGAATAAAAGAGAAGCAAGATTAGGAGGGGATATCTCTACACAAAGGCTAGAAGCAATGCAAGGCTGTTTTTATATCAGAGCTGAGGTGGGGAACAAGACAGGCTGAAGTGCTCTCTGGGAAAGTAGAACTACTTGAATGGAATATCCCCATCTTTGCTAGTAATGTTATGCTTAACCACAATGGCACAGGTAACATACCAGACCTACACTGCTGACAATACACTGTGCATCTTTTTCACAATTGCAATAAAGGCACTAAGTGTCTTCACCATGGGTCCTTGCTTAAACCTGTTCAGCCAAGGATGACCCCACACATATAACTGCAGGACAAAACTAGGGGTGTGCACAGAACCAGTTCCGTGCACTCCTGGGAGGGCGGAGGGGGGTAATTTACCTGCCAGCCCCCGCCCTGCTGCTCTTCCCCCACAGGCACTCTCTCCAACAGCAGGCATGGCGGACTGCAGCGTTTCTCCTTGCCTCGTTCTGCCTTGCCACACAAATGGCCAACGTGCTGTTGGTGTGGCGATGCAGAATGGGGCGCAGGGAAGAACGCTGCAGTCCCGTGTGCCCACTTTTGGAGAGAGCACGAGCAGGGGAAGAGCGGCAGGGCGGGGGTAGGCTGCACCTTCCCTGCCTCTTAAAGTTTCCCCCTCTGTGTTCAAAATAGTTTGGGTGCCGGTCGACAGAACCGGTTCAGCGCTCCAGAAAAGGAGCGCTGGACTGGTTCCGCGCACATCCCTAGACAAAATTGGTGAGTGGGATATAGTGTTTAGCAGAAGCTAATATTGCTCTCATGATAATGCTCTTTAATTACTGCCACATTTATTTATTTATTTATTTATTTATATTTTTAACCCACTTTGGGGCAAAATGGACCAGTTCAGACAATACTTAATAAGCAGGCCTGTCTCCATGCAAGCAGGATGTGTGCAGGACATGTGCTAGCTTTTTGGCCATGTGTAGTAGAGCAGGTTGGCTGAACCACTCCTTGTACTGTATTAGGAAAAGTGCCGCACCATGCAGAGAGGGTAGAAAGACATGTGTGCTCATGGTGTGTGCACCCTCTCAGTGCCTGATTTAGGCAAAAGCTAAGTAAGTTACACCATTTTTTTTTAAAAAACAAACGTTTCTGCATTTCAGGTTTTTATATCGTGTATTTTCATTTAAAGGTATTTCTAATGCAAATAGGCTTATTGCAAGATAATGGTTTTTGTTAGATTATTAGTTTTGTATTGCATCTTTGCCAAGTAAAAATAAAGCATCATTATTTATATTTTAATGGTCTTTTATTTTATTATTGATTGATTGATTGGATTGGATTGGATTGGATTGGATTTGTATACCGCCTTTCCAAAATGGCTCAGGGCGGTTTACAATTAAATTTGGGATTTTCACCATTTCAGAATAGATAAGGGTTAGGCTGCGCGGGTGAACTGCTGGGATCAGGCCCTATCCCAGCAGGGCAGTGCCACCTAGACCTGCTTTCAAACCCGTAGCCACGGTTAAGGGAGTGAGTACTCCGTTAACTCGAACTAACTGCTCACGTGTTGCCTGGAGCTATGTTTAGCCCCAGCAGACACAGAGACAGGAGCCTAGAGTGCCTGTCTCCTGGGGAAATCCCCCAGTGCATTGTGTTTGTCATGTGGGATTCATGGAGGCCAGGACGAGCCTCAGCCTCAGATGACTCCGCCCTGCTCTGTGCTGCATGGAGCAGGGCTAATTGTCTGGGAGTATACTTCACGTTCCAACCAAGTAAGCAACTATCGTCTGTAGGGAAGGCAAGGTTTGGGAGGCCGTCCTCCCGCCTGGGTAGGTAATGTGAATTACCAGTCAAACCCACTGGGAAGGTAATGTGAATGGCCCCAAGGTCAAGCAGGCAACGTGAAAGTGGTAGTCAAGTAGGTACAGTAGTCGAGGCAGAAGCAAGGTTAAGCAGGCCGAGGTCAAACCAATAATCAACAGATACAGAAGGTTGGGCAGAAGCATGGTCAAAGAAGCAGAGGTCAAACCAGTTGAAGCTGGGAATACAGTAGACTAAAGTCACCAGTCCACAAGAGCTTTATATGAGCTGTTGCTCCAACATAGGCCTGAGGCTACTGAAGGCCTTATACTATAGCCCCTAGTCTAGGTGGAAGTAATTCCTTTCCTAGGGTCAGGTCTGGTAAGGCTTAAAGGGATCTCAGTTATGTCTCTGATCCTCTAAGACTTAAAGGTCTTCAATGTCACTGGCAGATTCTTTAAAGTCAGAGTCAGAGGGCAGTGCGGTGTTCTCAGGCCTTAGCACAGAGAGCTGGGATTAGGGTTCCTGTGCCCCATCTTCCAAGGAGTCCTCTGGAGCAGGCTCCTGGCTGTAAATTTTGGGTTCCTGCACCCCAATATCATCCTGACTTGAAGAGTCCTCCAGGATGTGTAGAGAGTTTCAGCTTCAAATCATGACACTCACTCACCTGCGTCAGCTCCAAGTCTGTGAGAGCCCTTGGCATGTGAGTGCCAAGAGGCCTTCTCCTCTGTAGGAGAATGTGGCAGGTTTATAGAAGAATGTGGCAGCAGCTCGTCAGCTCTCTGAAGGAGAGGGGAGAAAGAGCTGCTGTTATGCACATCCTTGATGGGAAAGGTGGCAGGAGGAGCAACAGCAGCAGCTGAGGGACAGCAAAACAACAATCTTATCTTCATTCTCAGAGGGTACCACTGCCACATCTGTTCTGCCCCCACATCAGGAACTGGGAAAGTGAGGCATTATATAATACCATGGATAACTCCCAGTGAGGGCCAGAGGTGGAATGAGGTCTCTCTTAAATACCTCCAGGCTCAGTTTATCTATTCCAGGCTCTGCTTCGCTGCTTGGAAAGCAGAGAGATTTAAAGGAGCAGTCATCTGGTCTGGAATCTAGAACACTCTATCAAGTTCCTCCTGACTCACTGCCTGCACTGTTGTGCAAGTTTGGGAAAGTATAGAAGTATGTGTTGTGGAAAGAGTTTGGTTCATTGAGGGGCTCAGGCTAAGTGTGTGCGGGTTCCTGGGTCTCCCAACTGGCAGGCTCAGGCTCCAGGCTCCAGCCCAATGTCAGAGTTGGAGGTTAGGGATGAACCTGGAGCTGGCTCCTCAAACTAAAGCCCTGCTGGATCAGGCCCAAGGCCCATCCAATTCAGCATCCTGCTTCATGCAGTGGCCCACCAGATGCCTCTGGGAATCCCACAGGCAAGAGCTGAGGGCATGGCCTCCCTCCTACTGCTACTTCCCAGCAACTGCTATTTAGAGGCATCTTGCCTCTGAGGTTGGAGGTGGCCTCTAGCCTCTAGTAGCCTTTAATAGACCTGTCCTCAATGAATTTATCTAAATCCCTCTTAAAGCCATCTAGGCTATTGGCTGTTGCCACATCTTGTGACAGAGAAGTCCATATGTTGATTATACATTGTGTGAAAAAATACTTCCTTTTGTCAGTCCTAAATTTCTTGGCAATCAGATTCATGGGATGACCCCTCATTCTAATCTTTTGTGCCATACATTGAGTTGACACTTTCAATTAGCTGTCCACATGACCCCAAGATCCCTCTCCTGGTCAGTCACCGACAGCTCAGACTCCATCAGTGTATATGTGAATTTGGGTGGGGTTTTTTGCCCCAATATGCATCACTTCACACTTGTTAACATTGAATCGCATTTGCCATTTTGTTGCCCCCTCTCCCTGCCATTTGGAGAGATCCTTTTGGAGCTCCTTGCACTCTCCTTTGGATTTCACTACCCTAAATAGTTTGGTACCATCTGCAAATTTGGCCACCTAATGCTTATCCCAACTTCTAGATCACGTATGAATAAATTAAAAAGCACCGGTCCCATTACTGATCCTTGGGGGACACCACTTCCTACTTCCCTCCATTTAGAGAAGTGTCTATTTTTTCCTACCCTCTGTTTCCTGTCCTTCAACCAGTTACCAATTCACACATGAACCTGTCCCCTTATCTCATGACTGTTAAGTTTTCTCAATAGTCTTTGATGAGGAACTTTGTTGTAAGCTTTTTGAAAGTCCAGGTAAACTGTCAACTGGATCACCTTTATCCACACATCTGTGGATAAATAACTCCAAAAGGTTAGTGAGGCAAGATTTCCCTTTGGAGAAGCCATGCTGGTTCTCCCCCAACATGGCCTGTTCTTCTATGTGCTTAACAATTTTACCCTTGAGAATGCTTTCCATCAATTTGCCCACAACAGACATTAAGCTAACTAGCCTGTAATTTCCCGGATCCCACTGAGACCCCTTTTTGAAAATCAGTGCTACATTGGCTACTTTCCAGTCCTCCAATACAGAGCCTGATTGTAGGGATAGGTTATATATTTTTGCAAGGAGGTCAGCAGTCTCACATTTGAGTTTCTAAAGGACTCTCAGGCAGATGCCACCTGGCCCTAGTGATTTGTTGATTTGTTCCTTTTTCAGACAGTTTAGAACGTCATCTCTCATCACTTCTGACTCAGTTCTTTACCCTCTGTCTCCGAGAAGCTGGGTTCAGGCACAGGTATCATCTGCTCAGTATCCTCTGCAGTGAAGACAGATGCAAAGAACTCATTTAGCTTCTATGCAATCTCCATGTTCTCCTTTATAATCCCTTTCATGCCTTCATCATTTAATGGAACAACCACCTCCCTTGCAGGTTTCCAGCTTCTGATATATTTAAAGAAGTTTTTGTTATCCCATTGATGCTTTTAGCTAAATGTTCCTCAAACTTTCTTTTCGCTTCCCTTATTGTCTCCTTGCATTTCTTTTGCCAGAGTTTATGTTCCTTTCTGTTCTCTTCATTTGGGCAGGCCTTCCAATTTCTGAAGGAAGTCTTCTTCCCCTTTATAACCTCCTTGACTTTACTTGCTAGCCATGATGGCATCCTCCTGGACTTAGTGGTACCTTTCCTCCTTTTGGGTATACATTCTAACTGGGCTTCTAGTATTGTGGTTTTAAATTAGCTCCATGCATTCTAGAGTGAAGTGACTCTCCTGATTTTCCCTTTCAATTTTCTTTGCTCCAAACTTCTCATTTTAGAGAAGTTTGCTCTTCTGAAATTCAAAGTGTCTGTGTTAGACTTCCTTAGAAATTCTCTCCTCACATGTATGCTGAATTTGATTACACTATGTCCACTCTTCCCTAAAGGTTCCACCACACTGACATCTCATACTAGGTCCGGTATACCACTCAGGATTAAGTCCAAGGTTGCCTTCTCTCTAGTTGGTTCCATGACCAACCAGAGAGGCAGGAACAGCCTTAGAGGCTGTTCAGTTTCCAGTTGCTCCCCTGGTTCAATTGCTCTGGTCCAGTTGCTTACCTGCTCCTCTGGTCCAGTTGCTCCCCTCTCCTCACGGTCAGACTACATGCTATTGCCCAAGGCTGGGGTCATGACAATGTCCCCCAATTTACCTAGGGGGAAAGTGGGAGGGAAAGGAGTTGCCACTGAGTCTCTCAGCAGTGAATCCTGTTCTTCCTCTTCCCCCCTCCGGTGTCACCACAGAGCAGTCTGGGAAGAAGGCCATTCATCAATGAGAAATGTAGGAGGAAGCAACAGTGCAGTGAGTCTCTAACACCACCACTGCCTTTTCACAATGGGAGCATTCCCCCCAAATAGGAATGTTCCTATTTACAGCTGGGGAGATGAGTGGGAGAAAGCAGCAGTGGTGTGAGAGATTCAAGGCAGTGTGAAAAAATGGCAATGGTGTGGGAGATTTGCAGTGCTGCTGCCTCCTTCTGGCATTCCCCATGTGGGCCCTGGTAGAGATGTACACGAATCGATGCAGCACGGCCCACCTAATCATTTCGGCAGGGCAGGGGGTGGTACCTTTAAGCATGAGTAAAGCAGAGCCCTATCTGCATGTGCGGTGGCCACGTGCGTCCTGTGGTCGCGCACAGACTTCTGAGTGGTGCAGTGCTGTGCCCGGAAAAGTGGCAGGGCGGTGGAGGAGCAGGTAAGGACCTGCTTTACTCATGCTTAAAGGTACCGCTCCCTGCCTCACTGAATCATTTGTGCACATCTCTAGGCCCTGGAGCTTTGGAGGAATCTGTCAGTTCTCAGGCTGCTGCCTAACACAGACACTGTTCCTGTACCTACCTTAGTGGCTGCTTTAATAGTGCTGTCAGAAGGACCTAGGAAGGGAGAGTTCTCCCTCCCTCCCTCCCTCTCCCTCCTTTCTCTGATTGGACAGTGTGGCAGGTACAAGGAGCATTAGGAAATGTACTTTCCTCTATTGCTCTACCACAAAGGTATGAGGTGGTGAGGGTTTGAGATGCAACTGGTGAAGGTGAGGGAGCATGGAGTGAGGACTTGAGGTCTTTTACAGTTTGGATTAAAACTGAAGCTGGAAAAGAACATGTTTTTGAGGCACACATTACCATTCATCCGAATTCATATTTCCAAGCCAGGAAATATGGATTTCAGGTATATCATTAGTTTATCAAGTACAGTATTCTAAAGAACTAGATACTCAGAGTGTTTGGATAGCTAATGTCCTTTCTGTACTGAAAACCAGTCCCTCTTCCTGATAATACATGCTCATTATCTCTCCAAAGCTAGTCAATTTAGGTGAATTCAGTACAACTCCATGAGACAAAGGAGGCTTTCTCACTTAAATGAGATGTTTGTCAAGCAAGGTCAGACACTTCTGAATGGGAGACTTTAATCACCCAGGTGGCTTCCTGACAGGTAAACAAACATTCCCTTGAAAGCAATGGACATCCTTGTATTACAGTGAAGTGGTAACTTAAATCTTCTCTTTTTCAATGTACCCTGTATCATACACATGAGAACAGAGGATGAACATTGCATGGATGGTCTGGGAGCAAGTTCCAAGCATAAAGGGCAGGAAAGGAGAGTGAACAGAGTCATCTGAAAGACCAGGACGAAATTGTAGGACGACTTATAATTTATGAGCTTTGTAGTGTTTTTCTTAGTGTATTATTTTAATACAATGTATTAATGTATTATTACGAGTACAGGGTTCTCCACAGGACTGGGTCCTCCTGAAGCTGTGCTTTTGAAAGAAAGAGGTGTTTCCAGTTGGAAACACATCCCTTTAAAACTTATTCCAACAAATAATCTAGTCTGGTCGCAAGATTCAGATCTGTGTTGTCCATATTTCTTCAGAATGCTGTTTATTAGGCTTGTGCTCCAGCACAGTTTATTAGGCTTGTGCTCCAGCACAGCTCATTGGGTGGCGACCTAAAACTGGGCTTTCTCTGGGGTTGCCCCTGGACTCTGGAACATGCTCCCAAATGAAATTGGAACCTCCCCATCTCTGGTTGTTTTTAAGCAGATATTGAAAATACACCTATTATGTCAGGCTTTTAGTTTATAATGTTTTGAAATTTTAATTTGTTTTATTTGATTTAAGGTTTTAATTGTTGTTGCATTTTAATGTGTAAACTGCCCGGGTATTTTATATGGGGCGGTATATAAATACGATGGATGGATGGATGGATGGATGGACTATTACATCAGTAATAGTAGCCAGGGGAGGCTTCTCCTCATGTACCTGTCTCCATGTAGCACTGCAAACACTGGTGCAGTGGGGTGGGGGGACACCTTTATGGGAAGCAGAGCCCTATACTCCTTGCAATGGCTAGGATGGGTCACAGAGTGTGGTGGGAGGTGTGCATGGCTAGTCTTTGAGCTCCATGGGAAAAGGGCTTGAGAAGACTAACCCTCCCTGTTCTCCTCTCCCTGGGAGGAGAGCTGGTCTTGTGGTAGCAAGCATGAATTGTCCCCTTTGCTAAGCAGGGTTCATTCTAGGTCCCTTCTTTGCATTTGAATGGGAGACATGTGTGAGCACTGTAAGATATTCCCCTTAGGGGATGTGGCCGCTCTGGGAAGAGCATCTGCATGCTTGCCTGCAGAAGGTTCCAAGTTCCCTCCCTGGCATCTCCAATAAGATAGGTCTGAGAGAGACTCCTGCCTACAACCTTGGCGAAGCCACTGCCATCTGCGCAGACAATCTGAGCTAAATGGACCAATGGTCTGACTCAGTATAAGGCAGTTTCCTATGTCCCAATGTTCCTCCCAGCACTCCACCCACCCACAACTTTTGCCATGCTATGTTTGCCATCCCAACCCCCTTTGTTGGGCCCGTAGAGGCCTCTGCTTGCTATAAAAGAGTCCTTCACTGTACTGTACTGTCTGGAGATGGGCATGTGGGTAGAGGCTGCCTTCTCATGGTACTGACATGTTTGGGGAAGGGGATGTAGAACATCTTTGCAGAAGGTGCCCTTAACCCAAGCACCAGGGTCCTGTGCTGAGGTTATGCATTATGCAGCCTGAGCATACACAGAGTTGGGCACCTAGAATGCCTTGAAGGCTGCATAACTCCCAGCGGATTCCCCTAATGCCCTGTACAGATTGCACAATGCATTGAGGGATTCCTGGAGGTGGGGAAACGAGTCCTGGCCTCCAGAGATCTGCACTTCACAGAGTAGTGTGTATTGTGTGGGCACACGGTGACATGCCGAAGATGTGACAAAAAATAATCTGAGGGGTGGGTGGGAGATCATGTAACTAGCCTCATTGAATACAGCTAGGAGGACAATTGCTGTGACTTGATATGAGGCACCTTCTTACAGTATATTCCTATGTAGATTATTCAGTTTAGACAGCACTGAAGTATAGGCCTACTAAACAGGCCTATGCTTGTTATATAGCTCTGCACCAATCAACTTACTGGTGATTCCTTCTGCAGTAGGCAATTGAGTTGTCATTTTTTATATCTTTTGGGTCCAAATCAAGAGATATGATCTGGTTTTCTCTGCCTCTGCTAGCCTTGCTCACAATATTCCCCTGCTAACTTTGCAAAGAGGCATGTTTTTACGTGGTGATTCTCTTTATTTAGCAGGGGGAGAGCAACTGGCCCTATACACCCCCAGCACAGTACCTCCTGTCTGATGTTTATTTTAAGATTGTGAGCCCTTTGGGGACAGGGACCCATCGTATTTATTTATTATTTCTCTGTGTAAACCACCATGAGCCATTTTTGGAAAGGTGGTATAGAAATCATATAGATAGATAGACAGATAGATATTATTAGACTGATGTATTCCATACGCTCTTCTGACATGACCATCACACAATTCAGCTCCTTTCCAAGTTGATCACTTAGTGCCATTGGTACCTCCTGAGGTGTCTGAATTAGAGGATGTATTTTTATGGAGTATTATTCTAATAAACACCCAAGGGCTTGAAAACATCTTTGCAATCTATATCAGCATCTCATCCATTGTCTTGGTCTGTTTCTAACTATTGCATTAGGTTTTTGTACAAAATATAAATTAGTCATGGCCATTAGAGTCAGTACAATGTGTGCATCAAAACTTCCTACGTTTAATCCCAGCTGAGCTGCCTTTGTTTATAACTGCAATTCATTTGTAGTCTTTTTCTAAAAATATGTTACTAATTGGATAGTTGAGTGTAGAAATGCTTATGCATTAGGTTGTGGCTCTGAATCAGTTTTAAAATTCACTCTTTTGTAATCAGTTTTAAAATTCACTCTTTTGTAATCATTTATGAGAAGATTCACACACCACTCATATTCCAGAACTGAGAGGTTGAGAAAAAACTTTGTGGGTTTTCATCTGTGTAAGCCAGTATAAACATTTCTTTGCCTTGAAATTTTCTCTGTCTCTAATTTTATATAGTTTAAAATACAATGATTAAATGTGTCACATTTTCTGCATTCCTTCCCATATGATGCACAGGAATTTATCCTAGGGCTAGTGCCACATTTATAGCAGATCTTTGACACTTCAGCATTGGACTAACACCTTTGTGGCACTTCAGTTCTTTCTGTTGGGCCTCTGGTTGTACTTTGGCTTCTTGTGCTCTGAATCAGGCTGACTTCGCTTTATGCAAGTGTTTTTGCAATGTACTTTTGCATTGTCCCTTTGTTTGTCTACTGCCCTCAGGCCTCTCAGCTGCTTTGTACCCACTTCCTCTGTCCTGTATGTATACACTTCACACTCCAGGGCTAAGCCAGCCTGTTTCAGTCCCTCTACTCACATGGAACACTTTGGTCCCAACTAGGGAAACTAGGTGCAGGGGGCTGTTAAGAACTGTAGTCTTTCCGGGGGTGGGGTGGGGTGGGGGTGACATTGCAGCAGCTCCTGGAGAAAAACATCTCCAGCAGCCCCTTTGCTTTTCCTAGGACTTCTGCAGGAAGATGCTTTTGACTTTAGGAAAAAAATATGTACTGATAGTCATTTTAAAGTCAAACTCAACAAAACTTAGCTGCATCTCTGGTTCCCCCAATCATTACTGGAACATAATGGTTTTAAATTAAACTGCTGTTCTAGAAGACAAGGCCATCCAGAGCAGAAGGTTCCCTGGTCAGAGAACTAGGTTGGAATGGCATCATCATGGGGCTTTGATTGGCCAGCATGAACCTTCTCTTCAACTGAAGACTTTTCTTGATAAACATATGTCTGCAAACATTAGAAGACAATAAAGAGCACTTTCCTTAAGACAACAACATCTGGGGCATTTTAGTTTAGAAAAAAGGTGAATAGAGGTTTATAAAAGTATGCATGGTGTGGAGACAGTAGATAGTGAGGCGCTTCACATGAGCAAAGTGAAGCACCTCAAAGTGGTTTGCGAGGAGAGTGAGCTTAGCCCGCTCTCCCTGCACATGGGCAGGGAGTCGTCACGGAACCAATAGGGGTGGTGAGGATCGAGCGGTGGGGATCGGAGCGCTTGCTCCACTAACCTAGTTTAAGGGGAGGAGTACTTTGGGAGGTTTGCTGCTGGGAGCCACGCAGCTCCCGTTAAAGCACATGACCTCCCCAAAATGGGCTGGGCTCCCTTAGCCTGCTTTTGGGAGGTTGTGAGAATAGCCTCAGTGAGCTGTTTTTCTCCTTCTCTCACAACACAAGAACCAGGGGTTATCGCATGAAACTGATGGCCAGGAAATTTAGGACCAAAAAAAGAACCACTTTTTCACACAGTGCATAATTAATCTATGGAATTCTCTGCCATGGGAATGCCAGCACTTTAGGTGGCTTTAAAGGGGGATAAGGCAAATTCATGGAGGACAGACCTATCAATGGCTACTTGTCTTGATGGTTATAGGCTACCTCCAGGTTCAGAGGCAGGATTCTTCTGAATACCAGTTAGGCAGAGGCGTAACTATAGGGGGGCAGGGGGGGCATGTGCCCCGGGCGCCATCTTTTCTGGTCACGTGGGGGGCGCCGCCATGACCAATTTTTAAAAATTTTTTTAAAAAAATTTTGTTAATACAAATGTTTCCTGCTCAGTGCAGCAGTGCTGCAGCAGTCAAGGGAGCGCGTCGGTGCCCCCTTCCCCACGAGTGGTCCCTTCCGCACCACCTGCGCCCCCCCCCATTGCTTTGCTGGTGCCTGGCGGCCAGTCAGTGGCCTGGCTTGGCGGCGGGCGCTTGTGAGGAAAAACCTAAGGGGGGGCACAGTGGGGGGGCACCATTTCAGTGCTTGCCCCGGGCGCCGTTTTCCCTAGTTACGCCTCTGCAGTTAGGGTTAGGATAGGGGAGAGATGGCAGGAGATGGGGCATGCCTTCTTCTCCTGCTTGTGGGCTTCCCAGAGGCACCTGATTGGCCACTGTGGGAAACAGGACGTGGACTAGATGAGCCTTGGTCCTGATCCAGCAAGGCTCTTCTTATGTTCTTAAGTGTAGTTGTTGTAACCTCTCCTTCCGCAGGCAGCCCCCTGTGCTACTTCAAAATATGTCCCTGATAGCTGTGCAGCATTTTCAGGTGGCACAGAGGGCTTCCTAGGGAAGCAGAGGTTGTCAAAAATTGCCCCTTCCCTGGAGCACCAGTTCATCTGGTCTGGAAGTGCTGTTAATCTGCTGTTCTCATTGCACTGGTGCTTCCTTGCTCTGGATGTCAGCCTCTCTTTACAAACAAGTCTTGAAATTGAGGGGAAGAGATGGCAGCTTTTGTGTCTGTATCTTTTTGTATCTACTCATAAAAATGTTATTTCTATTATATTTTTAAAAACTAAAACAATGTACTCTTTTTTAGAAGAAATAAGATTGTGTTCTGAAAATATGCCTCATGTTATTTTCAGATCTGCCTGGATGTTCTGCTGGTAGCTAATGCATTTGCAGCACTATTTAAACACACACCACAGCATCTCCAAATAATACTAAAAGTTTATTTATATTTATTTATTTATTATTTAAACTTTTATACTGCCCTTCCAAAAGGCTCAGGGTGATTTACATCAAAACACCATTAAAATCAGTTAATAATTAAAACAAAAATAATAAAGCATAAAAATAATAACTAACAATTAAAAACATCGTAAAACAACGATCATATCTCAGCAGGGAGCGCATTCCACAATCTTAGGGCAGCAGCCAAGAAGGCCCGTCTCTGTGTCGCCACCAGACGAGTTGGCGGCAACTGGAGATGGACCTCCTCAAGTGACCTTAATGGGTGGTGGGGCTCATAGCGAAGAAGACGCTCTCTTAAATACCCAGGGCCTAAGCCGTTTAGGGCTTTATAAGTTATAACTAGCACTTTGTATTTTGCCCGGAAAACTATTGGCAACCAGTGTAACTCCATTAACAAAGGAGTAATGTGGTCTCTCCGAGATGACCCAGAGACCAACCTGGCTGCTGCATTCTGAACCAACTGAAGTTTCCGGACTACGTACAAAGGCAGCCCCACGTAGAGCGCATTACAGAAGTCAAGTCTGGAGGTTTAATAGTGAAAACACCATTATGAAAGACCTGTCAGCCACAATGGAGAAAAGAAAGCCAGGAAAGGAAAACTCCTCTATTGATCTATCTGCCAGGGAAGAGTTCCATCTTAAGAAAGAAAGAAAAAAAGAAAGAAAGAAAGAAAAAGAAAGAAAAGCCTCTCCTGTGGAAATGCCCTGAAACACTCATTTTTCTGGAGCTGGCAAAGACGGTCTAGTATAGATTTTATATTCTGGCAAAAGCATCCCTCTCAGAAAAGCAGGGAGTACTTTGCAATATATTTCTAATATTTGTTTATTTAAGGCACTTTATATCCCATCTTTTGTTCCCATGAGGAACTCCAAGGTGCTAACAACAAAATTAAAACCATAAAACAAAAAACAATGAAATTGTAATGGAGATAGATAGATAGATAGATAGATAGATAGATAGATAGATAGATAGATATCTCGGAGCAGCATAACAAGTCAACACACAACAATACAACTGAGGAAAGTCACAACGGAACAGAAACATTGTGACTGCCTGTCTAAATGCTAATAAGGGAGGAGCCAACAGGGCCTCATATGGGAGAGAGTGGTACATATGTTGGTAACCTACAGACTTGACTTCTGCAATGCACTCTATGTGGGGCTGCCTTTGTACATAGTCCGGAAGCTTCAGTTGGTACAGAATGTGGCCGCCAGGTTGGTCTCTGGGTCATCTCGGAAAGACCACAGCACTCCTTTGTTGGTAGAGTTACACTGGCTGCCAATAGGTTTCCGGGCAAAATACAAAGTGCTTGTCATAACTTATAAAGCCCTAAATGGCTTAGGCCCTGGGTATCTAAGAGAACGTCTTCTTCATTATGATCTCCACCGCCCATTGAGGTCGTCCAGAGAGGTCCATCTCCAGTTGCCGCCAGCTCGGCTGGTGGCCACACAGGGACAGGCTTTCTCGGTTGCTGCCCCGAGACTGTGGAATGTGCTCCCTGCTGAGATACGATCCTCCCCATCTCTGACAATTTTTAGAAAGCATTTGAAAACCCACCTCTTCACCCAAGCTTTTTTTGTTCTTTAAATTTCAAGGTTTAATTCATGGTTGATTTTTAAATTGTTGAGTTGTTTTAGGTTTTTGCATGTATTTTAACTTGTTTTATACTATTGTTAACTGCCCAGAGATGAAAGTTTGGGGCGGTGTACAAATGTAATAAATAAATAAATAGCCTGAGCTAGGCCTGTTCCGCCAATAAGGCCCAGTTAGGCAGTGGCCTCAAGTGGCAAACTGGAGGAAGTGGCAGCAGAGGCATATCTAGGGAAAATAGCGCCTAGGGCAAGCACTGAAATTGTGCCCCCTGTCCAAACACCTGACACCCATCTTTCAGATAACTTTACCATAATATCAGCTGAAAAATGGCCCTATCCACCCCCAGCACAGTACTTCCAGTGACTGTTGCTGGTGTCTATCTTATGTTTCTTTTTAGAATGTGAGCCCTTTGGGGACAGGGGTCCATCTTATTTGTTTGTTATTTCTCTGTGTAAACTGCCCTGAGCCATTTTGGAAGGGCGGTATAGAAATTGAATTAATAATAATAATAATACAAGTCAAGCTCATTAATCTTTTAATATTTCAAAAACTATTTAGCAGTGGACATATCCAGACCAAAAAATGCTGGAAAACTACAAATTTCAGTATGCTGGGTGGGGCTCATGAAATACCCAAATACTATGTGGAGGGATACTTGGAAAACTAAACAGAAGTGACTGTCTAATTCTCTACTGTGCATTGTAGCATCACTATTACATAAGTTTTAAAAATCAATGGAGAATTGGACTTTTCCCAGATACTCTGAAAATAATTAAAGGATATGCAGAGTAAACTGTGTCACTCCTTGGAAAATATTCTAGTATTTCAGAAAGACAGTTAAAATGAGAGAAAGAGAGCAAGAAACTCCCAGTGGGCCTTAATACTAAGGATTTCACACTGATTCAAAGACAAACTCACCATTAATAGCCATATTATTAAGACATCACATTTAACTCACTTATCACCAGAAGCAAAGTCAGAGCAAATGGATACAATCCTAGCTCATAAGCTTCAGCTCAGTAGTCACACAAGCCCTGATTCTCTGTACATAGTGCCAAACTGAATATGTGTACAGTGACTTATAGTAATTTGTTTTTTTAAAAAACCCTTTACCTGTAGCCCCTTTGGGGGGCTCCTAAAGGCCGTGGGGGGTGTCTTCAAAGGTTCCCCCTCCCCCTGCTGGCCTCTAGGGCTTCGCAGGGAACATTTGAGCATGTGCGGTGGCCATTTTTTAATATATTTTTTAAAATGGCCGCTGAAAACAAAATGGCCATTGTGCATGCTCAAATGGCCTCTGAAAGGCCTGGCATGGCCTAGGGCCTCACAGAGGCAATTTGAGCATGCGCAGTGGCCATTTTGTTTTGGTAACCATTTAAAAAAAACTGATTTTTTAAAATGGCGCCCCCCTTCAAGTGGTGCCTGGGGCACATGCCCTACCTGCCCTACCATAGATATGCCCCTGAGTGCCAGTGCAGATGCCCTGCCACCTCAGCAGCACCTCACAGGGTCTTGCCTTAAGAAACCTGGAGACAGCACTGCCATGGGTACCACCACTGCTCAGGTTTAGCCCTCTCATTCTTCCCTTAATGTGTCTTGCTCTCCCTTCCTTTTCAAAGAATACATTAACAGCAGAAATAAGGACAAGTAGTGGCTGTCGCCTCTGCTTCACTGCCAACACCAGGCAATGGAGAGGATCTGCAGGGAGGCAGGGTGGGTTTGAGAAATCAGGGCTATGGGGGCAGGATTTGAATTTGGTGATCTGGTCTGCAGTAGGAGTGGAGGTTTGTGGTTGCAGTGCTCCATGTTCCATTGGGTGGAGGTAGCAGCTCATTACATCACTTCAGGCATCGATGGGGCTTCAGCCAAGCCTGGCCTCACACTGCTACTGAAAAGGCTCTATTCCAAAAGTCCTCTGACCTCGGTCATTACTATTTCAGTTGGCAAAGGGACATGGAATAAGGCCTCAGATTGTGAATACAGCTAACAGGCAGGTATATATGGGTAAAAGTGATCCTTCAAATATCTTGGGCTGCCAGTGCCATTTTGGTCGGTCCTGGGCCTAAGACTGGGGTTTTATAGGCAATAACCAGCACCTTGAATTGTGCCTGGAAATGAATGGGTAATCAAGCTAGTTTTAAAAGAACTAGAGTTATATGCTCCACATAGCAAGCCTCAGAGAAAACCCTGTAGGCCTCATTTTGTTGCGGGTTTCCCAATATTTAGAACCGACAAGAGGAAGTACTTTATCACACAGCACATAATTAATCTATGGAACTCTTTGCCATGGGATGTGGTGATGGCCACCAGCTTGGATGGCTTTAAAGGGGGATTAGGCAGATTCATGGTGAACAGGTCTATCAACTAGTCTGGCCACTTCCAGCCTCAGAGGCACAATGCCTCTCAATACCAGTTGCATAGGAGCAACAGCAGGAGAGAGGGTATGCACATACCTCTTGCTTGTGGGCTCCCCAAAGGCATTCGGTGGGCCACTGTGAGAAACAGAATGCTGGATCTGTCCTTGTGCCTGATCCAGCAGGGCTACTCTTATGTTCTTAATATCTTCAAGGCCAGATATCTTCAAGGCCATTCCCATGCACTGCAGTAATCTATTCTGGATGTGACCTAGGCATGGATAACAGTGGCTAGATATGCTTTCTCCAGGAAAGGATGCAGCTGGCATACCTGCTACAGCTGAGCAAAGGCACTGCTGTCCATTGCTGCCAGTGCCACCTGATTATCCAGGAACAAAGCCCGGTCTTAGAGCAGCTCCAGGGGAGTGCTAGCTTGCCGTGAGTAGGCTGTATACCTAATCACAGATTAGCTTTCCTACTGACCAACAGCATCTCTGACAATAGATGGGGTGGGTACTACCTGCACTACAACCTGTTTAGCTGCAGTCTTGATTGCCAGCATAGCTCATGTGGATCAGATTAAGTACTTTACAATAGGAATGCAAGTGTCAAAGTGAAATGGGCTGAGCCTCCTCCCATGACTAGCATCCTAATGATGTGCCTGCCAAATTCTGAAAATTCAAAACATGGGGATTTAGGCTCTGCTCCTGCTGTTGAATTCTCCACCCCATTCCCACTACATGACCCCTGCTGAAAGCAAAGCCAAGAAACCCAGGGTGCCTTTGTAAATATTCACATTCTCTCTCTCTCTCTGTATAAAGCAAAACCATTATGATGCTTCATGCAATCATGCTTTAAAGCAGCACAATGGTCTTCAGTATTGTGTTTTGTTTGCAGATTCTGAAATCAGCAGCTTCTGCACAGTGTGCTTACAAGATCTGAGATCTGAGCTATCAAGCAGCTCAGATGCAGGACAGTTTATCTGTTTCAGATCTATTTCATTGGCAAAGTAGCTGAGACCTTGTGAAGAGTTTGTTTGTTTGTTCTTATATACCGCCTCCCCCAAAGACTCTAGGAGGTGAACTACAACAATACCAATAACAATTAATTTTAAATATTATTTATTTATTTACATAGTCAGACAGGTGTTATTGACTGGTTTGTTTTATCCAGACATCTAGTCCTTCTCAAGGACCTGGGATGGCTGAATTTTATCGTCAATGTTGTTGCTGTTGTTATAGATATCGTTGCAGAATATAGGCTGTTCCCAGTAAAGTTGCTTTTTGTAATTGGCTGGTGGTGATTTCTGTGGCCACTATGGTGTTGAGGTACTCTTCAAGGTCTTTTGGAACTGCACCCAGGGCGCCAATTACCACTGGGATTATTTTGGTCTTTTTCTGCCACAGCCTTTCAATTTCAATTTGTAGATCTTTGTATTTCGTGGTTTTTTTCTATTTCTTTTTCTTCTATTCTGCTATCTATTTTTCTTCTATTCTGCGATTATTTTAACTTGTTTTTCTTTCTTCTCGCCTACAGTTATATCTGGTGTATTGTGTGACAGATGTTTGTCTGTTTGTAGTCAGAAGTCCCATAATATTTTTACATCTTCATTTTCTTCAACTTTTTCAATTGTATGGTCCCACCAATTTTTGGCTACAGGTAGCTTGTAATTTTTGCAGATGTTCCAGTGTATCATCCCTGCTACCTTGTCATGCCTTTGTTTGTAGTCAGTCTGTGCGATCTTTTGACAACAGCTGATTAGGTGGTCCACGGTTCCATCTGCTTCTTTACAAAGGCGACACTTGCTGTTTGTTGTGGATTTTTCGACTTTTGCTCTTATTGCATTTGTTCTTAGTGCCTGTTCTTGCGCAGCCAGTATTAAACCCTCTGTTTCTTTCTTCAAGTTGCTATTCTTAAGCCATTGTCAGGTCTTGGTGATGTCTGATTTCCCACTTATATTGTGCAAATATTGACCATGCAGTGGCTTATTTTTCCATTTTTCTGCTCGGTTCTTGACTTGTTCTTTCTTGTAGGCCTGCTTTCTTTCATTGGTGTTGAATAGTTTCACGTTATTGACCATTTTAAGTGCATCTTCTTCACTGTCCTTTCTATATTCTTCAAGGCCTCTTTTTTCCTCCTCTCCTGTTTGATGGACTTGCAGCATTCCTCTTCCACTTGAGCTGCGAGGGAGGTATAGCCTATCTACATCACTGCAGGGGTGCAGAGCATGATTGATGGTCATTATTTTCCTGGTCTTACAATCTACGTCTCTAGCTCTGCCTGGGTCCAGTCTATTATTCCTGCAGTGCATCTGATAACAGGTATAGCCCAGGTGTTTTTGGCTTGTATGGTGTTCCCGTCATTGAGTTTGGACTTGAGGATTTTTCGAACTCTCCTGATGTATTCACTTCTAATTTTTCTTTTAATTTCAGTGTGTGCAATGTTATCATCCTGGAGAATGCCCAAGTATTTGTAATGTTATTTTTCTTCCAGGTTCTTGATGTTGCTTCCATTGGGCAGTTTTATTTATTTTATTTTTTCTTATTTTTCCTCTGTTCATTATTAATGCAGCACACCTGGTGGTTGTTTGGTTCATGTGCTCAGTTATTTTTTGCTTTAGTTCTTGTTGCTTTTCTGTTAAATGGCATTTGGGTTTTTGAGGTGAAGGCAAAGGGGAGGTTGCCTGGTTTTGATTTTGAAACAGTTCAGCAACAGTGGCATCCTCTGTTTCCAACACCTCCTCCACCTGCGCCTGAGCAACTGCTTCAGTTGGTGGTAATTCTTCTTCCATATCTTGACCCTGTGTTGCTCTTTGCAGTTCTTCCAGCTCAACTCCTGTGAATACTTTATTTCTTATTATGAATCTTCTCTGGTCCGCTAGCCTTTGTTCTGTTATTTCTGTATCAGGATGCTTCTCTTTCCAAATTTGGTACATTCTTTTTAAATAACCTCTTCTAGTTGGACTAGACTTGTAATAGCAGATCATTATTTCCTTGTTGGCATTTTCCGTATATTTTTTTCGTTTAAGCGACGTTTCTTCCAGTCACTTTGCAGTCTCCAGCCCTGGTTGCTCAACTGAAGATCCTGAGTCCTGTTTATTTTTTATTTTATTTATTTTTTATTTTTACATTTTTATACCGCCTTTCGTTAAAAGAAAACCCCAAGGCGGTTTACAAAAATTAAAAACATACAGTAAAAAGCAGTAAAAACATCAAGCTAAAAACAGGCATAAAAACAAGACAACAGATAAAAACACACAAGAACAGCAGTAAAAGACGATTATGTAAAAGCCTGGGTAAAAAGCCAAGTCTTTAAAAGCTTTCTAAAAGCTGTGATGGAGTCTGAGGAACGAATGGCCACCGGGAGAGCATTCCAGAGTCTAGGGGCAGCAACAGAGAAGGCCCTGTCCCGAGTGCATGACAGCCGGGCCTCCCTCATTGTCGGCACCCAGAGCAGGGCCCCCCCAGATGTCCTAGTCAAGCGGGCAGCAACCTTTGGGAGCAGGCGGTCCCTCAAATACCCCGGGCCCAAACCGTTTAGGGCTTTAAAGGTCAAAACCAGCACCTTGAATTGGACCTGGAAACAAACCGGCAGCCAGTGCAGCTCTTTCAAAATGGGGGTGATATGTTCTCAACGGGCAGCTCCGAATAAAACCCTTGCTGCCGCGTTTTGCACTAGCTGTAGTTTCCGGATATTCTTCAAGGGCAGCCCCACGTAGAGCGCGTTACAGTAATCCAGCCGCGACATGACTAAGGCGTGGGTAACCGTGGCCAGATCTGCCTTCTCGAGAAAGGGACGCAACTGGCGCACCAGCCGAAGCTGTGCAAAGGCACCCCTGGCCAAAAGCAGAGCCGGGTCCAGTAGTACCCCCAAGCTGCGTACTTGCTCCTTCAAGGGGAGTGCAACCCCATCCAGAACCGGTAAAAACTCCTCATCCCGATTGGCTCTCCTACTGACCAACAGTACCTCCGTCTTATCCGGATTCAATTTCAGTCTGTTAGCCCACATCCAACCCATCACGGCCTCCAGCCCCCGATTCAGGACATCCACCGCTTCCCTAGGATCAGATGACAAGGAGAGATAGAGCTGAGTGTCATCCGCATATTGCTGACAACTCAGTCCAAATCCCCGGATGACCTCTCCCAGTGGCTTCATGTAGATGTTAAACAGCATGGGGGACAAGGCCGAACCCTGCAGGACCCCACAGGCCAACGGCCACGGGGCCGAGCAGTAGTCCCCCAGCACCACCTTCTGGACCCTCCCCTCAAGAAAGGACCGGAACCACTGCAACACAGTGCCTCCGATTCCCATACTCGAGAGGCGGCCCAGAAGGATACCATGGTCGATGGTATCGAACACCGCCGAGAGGTCCAGCAGAACCAACAGGGACGCACTCCCCCTGTCTAGTTCCCAGCGTACGTCATCCACTAGAGCGACCAAGGCAGTCTCAGTCCCATACCCGGGGCGGAAGCCAGATTGAAAAGGGTCCAGATAATCCGTATCATCCAAGACCCTCTGCAGCTGGGACGCCACCACACGCTCCATCACCTTGCCCAAGAGGGGAAGGTTAGACACAGGTCTATAATTGTCCAGGTTGGAGGGATCAAGGGAGGGCTTTTTTAATAGAGGTCTTACCACTGCCTCCTTAAGGCACAATGGCATCCTGCCCTCCCTTAACGAAGCATTAACGATCACCTCCAGCCATCTGCCTGTCCCCTCCCTGGCAGCTTTTATTAGCCATGAAGGGCAAGGGTCAAGAGCGCACAAAGTCGCCCGCACACTGCCCAGGATCTTGTCCACATCCTCAGGCCATTTTATTGACCATTTTAAGTGCATCTTCTTCACTGTCCTTGATATACTCTTCAAGGCCTCTTTTCTTCTCCTCTACTGTTTGATGGACTTGCAGTATTCCTCTTCCACTTGAGCTGCGAGGGAGGTATAGCCTATCTATATTACTGCGGGGGTGCAGAGCATGATTGATGGTCATTATTTTCATGGTCTTACGATCTAGCGTCTCTAGCTCTGCCTGGGTCCAGTCTATTATTCCTGCAGTGTATCTGATAACAGGTATAGCCCAGGTGGTTTTGGCTTGTATGGTGTTCCCGCCATTGAGTTTTGACGTTAGGATTTTTATAACTCTCCTGATGTATTCACTTCCAATTTTTATTTTAACTTCAGTGTGTGCAATGTTATCATCCTGGAGAATGCCCAAGTATTTGTAATGTTCGTTCTCTTCCAGGTTCTTGCTGTTGCTTCCATTGGGCAGTTCTATTCCTTCTGTTTTTCTTATTTTTCCTCTGTTCATTATTAATGCAGCACACTTGTCGAGTCCAAACTCCATTGCTATATCACTACTGAATCTACGGACAATGTTTCGCAGTGATTCAATTTCTGACTGGGACTTTCCATACAACTTCAGATCGTCCATGTACAGCGGATGGTTGATTTTACTTGATGTTTTAGATGTTTGGTATCTGATGTCTGTTTTGTTTAGTATTTGTGAAAGTGGAGTCATAGCGATTACAAACAACAGAGGGGCTAATGAGTCCCCTTGGAAAATGTCTCTTCTAATGCTAACCTGTCCAAGTGTCTCGCCATTGATTGTTAACTGTGTACTCCACATGCTCATTGCTTTTTAAATAAATATCTGAATGTTTTTGCTGACACCAGTTGTTTCTAAACATTTTAATATCCATGTGTGAGGCAATGAGTTGAAGGCTTTCTTGTAGTCAATCCATGCAACACTTAGATTTGTTTTTCTTCTCTTGCAATTTTCTAAAATCATTTTGTCAATCAGCAGCTGGTCTTTTGTGCCTCTGGTGTTCGGGCAATTTCCTTTCTGTTCAACTGGAAGTTGTTTGTTAGTTAATAAGTGTTGCTGCATCATCATCATCATCATCATCATCATCATCATCATCATCATCAATATTATTAGGCAAACCCCTGGCAAAACAGGTGGGTCTTAAGAAGGGCCTTAAAAGCAGCCAGGGAGGGTCCTGAACAAATCTGGGGGGAAAGAGTGTTCCAAAGAAGAGGGGCGGCTACAGAGAAGGCCCTCCTACAGGCCCAGGCACCATGCATTACACCAGGGCCCAGGACACTAAGGAGGGCCAGCTGAAACGACCTCACAGGCCAGGGTACAACTGGCCGAGATATACAGGAGCTAAGCCCATAAGGGTTTTGTAGGTGAGAACCAGGACTTGAAATTGGACCCAGAAGTGAACAGACAACCAGTGCAGCAACCGTAAAAGAGGTGTGACACTATCAAATCTATAGCCACCCACAAGGAGGTGGGCCACTGCATTCTCGACTTGTTGAAGCTTCCAAATCATTTTCCAAGGCAACCCTAGGTAGAGCGCATTACAGTAATCCAAACGAGAGGTAACAAAGGCATGAGTTACTGATGCCAGGGCCTGCTGGCAAGAAAAGGTCATAACTGGCAAACCAGCCAAAGCTAGCCAAAGGCATCCCTGGCCATGGCCTCCACCAGCTGTTCAAGCAGGAGTCGCGAGTCCAGAAGGACCCCCAGATCACAACCAGTAGGCCCTGGCAACAGAACCATCTCTCTCAAGGGAAGCGCAACCCCGTCAAGAGATAAACTCACACACGGCTTTTTTCCTCATTGGGAATCTGTGTGTTTAAAAGCTGTCTGGCAGGCAGAAATTCAACAGATGCAATTTATTCTTACAGGGGTAAGGTGACAACCCTGGATAATAAATATAATACCATATTTCATATTTCAAAGCCTAAAAATAAACACAGAAAATTATAAAGGGACTTAAAATGTTTATTGAGGAATTCAGGTCAACAAGTATCATGCCACATAGTCTTTGGTTACATTCTACTCTTCAGGGTACAATGCCCCATTGTATAAGTAGTACAGTATCATGCAGTTCCCTTACAATGGAGTGTTGTGCAACTTTCAGTGAATACTCAGAAGTGTGTGGTTGGTTAGCACAAACTTTCAAATATCCATACATATTTATTTTAATGTCTAATATGACTATGCAGAGTTATATTAGACCCTGGATCTGATAGTTTCAAAAACAGCACTTCAGAATGCATGAACCAGTGTGGTTCATTTAGATCAGTCTGCTTGGGTAGTGTTTCCAGGAGCTCAGATAAAAATCTTGCTCATCCCTGCAGTCTATGTTACCTTTACCTGAAGATAAATTTTGATTTTAACTTCTTCAAACTTTGGACCTTCGACATCCAAAGCAGCAAATCTACCACTGAGTTATGACCCCTCTCTCCTTTAATATCAGACTAAAACCAACCTTGTGATAAAACCCAGCCCTTTACCAATTTAGCTGTAGTCACCCAAAGCTAGCCAAAGGTCCCATCAGCATTTTATGGAAACAATAGAACAGATTCCCTCTACATTGTTTTTAAGGGGATGTGTAGCCTGCTCTCATCTATTTAATTTCTCTCTTTCTCTCCACAGCCAATGACAAGCAAAAGTATTCTGACAGCAGCACTGCTGAGACATGAAGTATTATATATCCTGTATACGCAGGATAGCTATAGCAACCCTTGTTTCGAATATCTCCTCTCAGTTGCTCTGGTGTTGGACAGTGGCACATCAGAATATGCAAGCCTCTCCCAATGCCTTTGACAGCCTCCCAGCAGTCCATGCCATGAGAGCCAGAAACAGCCATAATTCTAATAACTTGACATCGGTTTGGATAACCAGGGGTGGGGTGGGATGTGGGGGGCGGGCAAAGGTCATGTTGCCAAAGTCACATTCATTTCATGTTGCGAGCCAGTCCTTTCTGTTGACACAATGGTGAAGCAGCTAAAAGATTAACTGTTTGCTCTGTCCCAAGGAGGTGATCTCATCGGAGATAGAGGTTGCTATTGTTCCACAGAGGGACTGACTTGTTTCCAACAGGGAGCTTCAATGTGGCATGTGCGGCAGAGACAGAGAGGACAAAGCAGGCCCCTGGCAGTTCAAACAGAGCTGAGAATGGTCAAGGCTTTCAGGCACGACTCTGTATGTTTTGGCCGGGGGCCAGGTGCATGGAGAGTGTGTAGAAATTGCTGTATACAAGGAAGAGGGGAGAGTAAAACCATATGCCTGTAAAACACCCAGAGTCCAATGTGATGATGTAGCAGCTTGGATATGCAGGGCAAATCTCAAAGAAGATAAATAACTCTTCTATTACAGCAAATCACCTTTTCTTTGAAGAAGCAAAGATCAACCCTATTCTTCTTATTAAACGTAACCCTCTAGTTCACTCAAGTCAGCCCTCAAGCAGGGTATTGAGCAGCCAGTTCTCAAAGCCTTTCCAGAAAAGTTGCCTACAGAAATGGCTGGGATACATGGGTACAGCTGTTTGCTGCCTCCTCCTGCCTTTCTCCTTCTCCTTGCCACTGCATCCAGTGATATAGCTGTTAGTGGGCATACCTCGCCCCTACTAGCCATTTGGGTGGGCTGGAGAGGGTGGTCAGATAAGTATACCTCAAAATGAGAATACTGCTAAGAAGGAGAATTGCTGAATCATCGGGTGGGAGGGACTGAGCTCAGGTAAAATCTACAATGTACTGTCCCAGTATGTAGGCCTCCTAACAGATATCAGCTCCCCAGTGGTAGCAATAAGCATGACATGCTCTTGTCAGTGCTATCTCAATCCAGTAATTATCTGGAACATCTCAATTGGCTGCTTACTTGTCCGCTCTGCACACAGCCTGAGAAACCAGATGCATCTCGTTTCAAAAGCCACCTGGCCCTGCCTTTCCTTCTCTGAAAACAAACACACACACACTTCTGAACAATAGAATATGTGGCACAGAGTGAGGTGAGAGGAAGTTACACCATTTATGTTTTTAAGAAAAGTATCCTTGTGCCAGCAGGTGCAGCAGGAAGGAACGACTGAGATACTATCTGATGCCTTGTGTGTTCCTTGGAGGAATCTTTGGCAGAGCAAGTGGCGGAAAATACATAATGGGTCGCATTCTCTCCTTGATGTTTTGTGTAATGACTGATACTTTGGCGCACTGATTCCTGACCCCTTTTAGACAGAAGCGCTTTAGTTCAAGGTATTCAAGGGAACTCTGTAACAGTCTCATCTGCCACATCAGTGCCAGTTAGTGTCAGAATCATTCTACTTCCTCTCTAAGAGGGAAACTGAGGATTTCAGGATTTCAGAGTACTTTTTCTGTAGGCATATTATTGTTTGTTTGTTTGTTTGTTTTATATTAAAGCAAAGAATAATCATTCCATAATGAGGGGAACCTCTATTTAAGAAAGACCCCCAAAATGCATCTCTCTCTCTCCTTAGATGGATACATAGATATCAGAAACTGAACATATGATGCATTCTGTCATAATATTTTGAATCTGTTTTAGGCCAGAGAATCCTTGAACATATGTTCCTATTTTTGGAGCATATATTTTAGTCTGCCATATTTTGCAGGTATTTTTGCTTTGAAGTATGGTGATTTTCTTCTGCCTATGGATGTACATCTGTCATTAACATAGTGTCTGAGCATTATAGATTAATTAAATGTTTTCCGCAAAGTTCATGTCTGTTTAGTTTAGCTAATTTAAATGGCATCATTCCAGAAATGAAGTTATTTTCTGATTTTCTGAGCTTTGTCAACAATAGTATCATGGATGTGTTTATTCATCAAAATGTCCAAGTGTACCAGACAAATTAGCTGAATGAACATTTGAACAACTTGTGCCAAAGTACAAATTCTGATTTGATGAATCCTTTCTCATGGCCAAGTCCTATGATATCATGCTTCAAATCACTAGGATACAAAGCAAGACATGACACAAGCAAAGATATATTTCAGAACCCATGGAGTTATCAGAGTCCAAAAATAGGAGTGTACAGGAAGTCCCCAACTTACAAATGGGCTGTTTTCCAAATGTTCATTTGTAAGTTGGATGTTCATAATTATCAGTACACATATAGTTCCCCAGTGCGATGACTTGGTTGTGTGTGCAGGTTGGAATTTGACACCCTAACTCTAACCCCTGCTAACTGGGCAAAGAGGCACCTGTTCACCTGTTAAAAGTGGTGAGGGAAGCCAGCCTCAGCTAACACTTGTTTTCTGGCTCTGTCCCGGCTGTCTCACCCTGGCTGTGACTTAACCCCTTGCACTCAGACTGGCCATTTACCCAGTTTCCCAACCCAGTAAACAACCAGCCCACACACTAAGGGTTAATACCGCTGCCAGGTGCAGCAAAGGAGAACGAGGCAGCTGAGACGGGGTCAGAGAGATGAGAATGAGTCGCACCTGAGGCTCATTTACTCCTCCCTCCCACAATCAACCCATACTGGCCACCACTGGTTTATGGTGATTCATCACAATACAACATTCACACATTCAAGTGATTGCTGAAATTATCATGTGAACACTTTAACTTGCCCTACTTTGATATGTGCTTGGGTTTTACTTTTCATATCCTCAAGTAACCAAAACAAAATGAATCTTGGTTTCTTCATAATATCTCATTCACATAGCAATAGCAATAGCAATAGCACTTACATTTATATACCGCTTTATAGCTGGAGCTCTCTAAGCAGTTTACAATGATTTAGCATATTGCCCCCAACATTCTGGGTACTCATTTTACCGACCTCAGAAGGATGGAAGGCTGAGTCAACCTTGAGCCCCTGGTCAGGATCGAACTTGTAACCTTCTGGTTACAGGGCAGCAGTTTTACCACTGCGCCACCAGGGGCTCATACATGCATGTAGCTGCTTTATGCTGAATCAGATCATTGGTCCAATTGACTCAGGCTGCATTCATACAATCATGAGGATCCTGGTTAAAAAGTTATCAGGATTAGTGAGCCATGTGGAGCTGATTGTGAGAACCCAGAATTTCAGGGGAATCCTGGTCAAACTGCTACAGTTAACCAACATTTAACCAGGACAAATAAAAGGGACTGAATCCTGGTTATCTATCCTGCCTAAATGCTGGTTAACCAGAGCGGTTTGATCAGGAGTGCCCTGAAATTATGGGTTCACACCATCAGTTCTGCTGGGCTCACTAATCCTCCTGACTAACTTTTTAACCAGTATCCTCATGACTGTGTGAATCCAGCCTGAATAATACTATTCAGGGAGTAGTCTAAGGGACTACTAAATTTCAATAGAATCTCTACTAAATGTAGTCAGGATGTCAGTCAGTGAGCCTGGTCACACGAGCAGCCCTACCCAGGTTTGGGAAGCTATACCTGGCTAGGGCTGCTATGTGAAGCATCAGGATCAAGGCCGATCCTGGCACTGCCTCCCAGGGTAGCACAGGGAAATTACTCAACCGTTTACCTGGGTTAAAGGGCACAAACACACCCTTTTACCCAAGCACAGGGTTATGTGAATGCTCGGGCTGCATGCAGCCTGAGCAGACACAGAGCCAGGTGCCTAGAGCACCCAGCTCATGGGGGAATTCCTCAGTGCACCGTACTCATTGCATGGTGCATTGGGAGATATCTGGCAGCCGGGATGCATTTTCCTGGCCTCCAGAACAATGCATGACTCATGGCAGTGCCAGTTGTGAGGGTGCACGAGCCGTGTGGCTATGGTCGCTGCTGGATCATCGGAGGGGAGGAGGTAGGTGCTCTCCTACCTTCCCCCCACCCACACTCCCCAGGCCAGCAGAAGGTTGTGTGAACGACCGTAATGTCTACATTGACTGGCAGTGACTCTGCAACGTTTTAGCCAGAGACCCTTCCCAGTCCTGCAAAGAATTGAATCAGGGGCCTTCTGCATAAAATGCATGTGCTCTACCACTGAGCTATAGTCTATCCATCAGTGCCTATTATGCTGCTAGATTCATGTTACATTGGTTTTTGATTTCTCCTGAAAGGTAAGGTCATAACTCAGTGATACAGTATCTACACAGCTTGCAGAAAGTCCTTTGTTCAATCCCTGGCATCTCTAGGTAAAGTCGGGAAAGTCTCCTGCCCAAAACCTTGGGGAAGTCACTGTCTGTGTAGGCAATATTGAGGTAAATGGACCAATGGACTGATTCCATATTCGGCAGTTTAAATGGCAAAATTCTTGGTTTTCTTTTATATTGGCTTCTGCACCACTGTACTTGACCCTACTGCTTCCTGAATGGACCATGAGAAACAGGAGCAAGAGCACAGAAAACCTAGGCGTGCTCTCATCGACAGTGTGAGGCGCAGGAAACAGGAATAAGAGTCATAAAATTAAATTGTCATTAAATTACAAACAGACTTCATGTGCAACGAGCTAATGCCAGAGCCTAAAGATCTGCAAGCCAAATCCCATAGGAAACTAAATATGCCTTGGTATAATTAGCGATTACTGCTTTGTGAATCTATAATAGATTATGTGGCCATGCATGATTTATGCAGCACGGAGAAGGCTTTGTATGCGGCTGCGATGTGACGTCGGTGTCTCTTTATGTTCCTCCATTGCAAGAGGCAGGAGCTTAATGAGGAGGTTGTTCACATCCTGGCTGTGTTGGCAATTCCGCTGTTTTAGGTGTATACATAGCCGCACACTCATTAATATGCCTTTCAAACAGAACACAAAGCCCCGCAGGCTGGAAGAAGGTCTCCTAGGCAAGCAAACCCAAGTGGCCTCATGTTTCTTATGGAGACCAAGAAAAAGCATGTGAAGAATGGGGAATGACTGTTCACAGCTTCTTGATGGAAGGAAAAGGTGGAGATAGTTGAGGACTGGTGCAGTCAAGGAATATATATATATACACTCTCGTGTGTGTGTGTGTGTGTGTGTGTGTGTATACATACACACACACACACACACACATATATATAGGGGGGCGAACAATCTGAAATATAGCTCAATATATACAAACTCTTGATTGATTACAAATTTTGGCAATCAGGAATTATTTTGACTTGATGTGGAAGCAACGAAGAATGGATGTTCCACAATCCATTACTTACTAATAATGGGCAGCATCCAGACTAGTTAGTCATAATTCACCACCATTGAAATCAATAAGAGAAATTAGTCCAAACTAGCTTATTCTGGATGCTGCCCAATATTTCTATCCCACTTGATGTTTTCAACAGAAAAACATAAGGCAAGGAACAAACAAAACTACCAGCTGGTCAGAGCAGGCTAACGGAAGGGGCCTTGCTGCCTCTCTCTTCCTCCCCTGCAGAATACTGCAGAAAGAGAAGGTGGTGATTGTGTTAGGCAGACCACTGAAAAGGACCTGCCACTCACACCCTCTCCTTCAAACGTAAACAGATTCCAAGAAGAGAAGGGCTAAGTGATACAGAACCAGTGATAGAAAGGGCCTTGCATCCTCTTTTATAATCCAGAGGAGAGAGGTGTCGTATGCAAGGACAAGACAGTGGAGTTGAATCAGGACTATTTAATTGTTTAATGAGACAGCTATTATTTACAGAGAGAGAAGTGCAGTCTGCCTTCTGTGCTCTTGCTACTGGCTGTTTGTTAGCCCTGCCTCTACTCCAGGACTGGAATAAAAGTAACTTAAGCACCATTCAATAGCTGGCCTGGATCAAGGAATGGATTAACCCCAAACACCACACTTTTCTCTCTCTCTCCTCCTGCTAAGCCACAATGTCTGGCGAGCCTTGTTTAGGAGGAAATAAGGGCTAGTAAGCCAAGCCTCTGCCTGCTGAAGTGCACTCTGACGTGCCTTGATTGACCAGCTGCTCAGCACCTACTGTTCCATGATCTTCTTGCCTAGCTCTGGCACTGGCCGCCATACTCCAGCACTTGCACACATGGTGCTCACCATGACTGCTCCTCTCCCACCATTGCTGTGGATTGTTTGGGGCAGGGGTGTAGCTATAATTGAGCGAAAGGGTTCAAAGAACACGGGCCCCCAGCTCCTGAGGGCCCCTCCAGCTCCATCCCTCCCTATTTTCTTCATTGTCTCCCTCACTCTAGGTGGCCACCAGAGAGAGGGATAAACACGGGCCCCCTCTCCCCTAGCTATGCCCCTGGTTTGGAGGTTGAGGTCTCAGGCAAGGCAGTGCAGAAGCTCCATGGGACTTTTCCCACCTGGTCTCTGAAGATGGAGATGTGGGAAATTAGGAATGGGAGAGCATCGCAATGCTGGAGAGGAGAAAGGAGGACCAGGAAAGCGATCTGTGCTAGTCAACTGGCAGAGCAGATTAAACCTGCAGGAGGCCACATGTTTACTGCTGCAAGACATTAACCATTTCAGTCTATTCTTAGACTTGCAACGCTTGAGGTATTGGATATTTACAACATGTTCACAATCCTGGAAACAACTAAACCTCAGAGCTATCTACCATTTCCCCCACCTCCCCAGCACATGTCATTGCTCCCTTAAGACAATCTTGCCCGTTTATTTCTTGTCTCATCTGTCACAAGCACCTCTCGATAACTTGTGCACACACCCCAAGTTGTTTACATGAAGATTGGTTAAAATGTCGGTCAGGATTAGTGAGCCCTGTGGAGCTGATTGTGAGAACCCAGAATTTTAAGGCAATCCTGGTCACACCTCTCCAGTTAACCAACATCTAACTTGGATAGGTAACCAGTCTGAATCCTAAAGGTTATTCATATGACCAGGTGTGTGGGCAGGCAAGGAGTAAGACAGGGTATAACTCACCTCCCCCCACAGATGTACAACAAAATGCTGAAGCTCTACACACGATCCATGTGCAGAGCCTAACCGGGCTCTCCCCGCAGACGAGCTTGGAGCTCACCCTGGGCGGCCAGATTGGCCGCCCACACGACTACCGGCTTTGTCACAGAGATTGGGGACCAACTGGCCCCTGGAAGTCCCAGGATGCCCCGCATGAGTATGTGGAGCATTCTGAGGGGACCCGGGGAGGCTCGCTGTAGCCTCCAGGTCAGGGGTCTCCTTGTGAGTCACCGTGGCATGCAGCCATGCCACAGCGTCTCATGACCAGGCAAATGGGGTTAGCAGAGCGCTCGCTCTGCTAGCCTCATTTAATGGAGGGTTACTTAGTGGAGTTTGCTGCCGGGAGCCGTGTGGCTCCCATTGCAGCCCACAACCGCAGGAAGGTGGGCTAGGCTCCCTTAGCTCAGCAGTGTGGATCTCCAGAGGATGGGATGATGTGTCCCGGCCTCCAGATATCCCACAATGCACTGCACTATGAGCACAGTGCTTTGGGGTATACCTCCATGCAATGAGCACTCTAGGCACCTGTTTCTGTGTCTGCTTGGGCTCCCCCGCTGGTGCTGCACTTGAAAAGGGTCAGCGGGGCAGCAGCAGACCTCCCTGCCACCCTGTCACCTCGTCGGACCAGAAATGACAGGAAGTACTCTGTGTCAGGAAGTACTCTGTGCACATCGGGCACGTGCGAGCCATGTGCACGCTCACACCAATGTGCACACGTGCGCGGGGTACTTCCTGTCACTTCCGGTCCGACAAGGGGACGGGGCGGCAGAGAGGTATGCTGCTGCCCCGCCAGACCCTTTTCAAATGTAGCGCTGGCAGGGGGAATGCGGCGGGAGGGGTAAGAGCACCCCCACCCTTAATGTGTCCTCCCCTCCTTCGAGGGGAGGCTCCCACCAGTTCCGTGCACATCCCTAATAAGTATTTGACAAGGTAGATCATCATCATAATTTAGAAGCCTGAATACATAAGAACATGCGCATTGTCATATCAGAGTAAACCAAGGTTCATGTTCTGTTCCAACAGAAACAGAGTCCAGCAGGTGATAGTCTGGTCTTTCTCCCCTGCATCTAGTATTCAGAGGTATACTGCCTCTGCATATGGAAGTTCCACTCAAGCGCTATGGCTAATTGCTGCTAATAAAGTAGTTGTAATCAATCATTGTGAGCACATATTAGCTGTAGATCTGTCTTGAAGGAGGCTTGAAAAATAGTCAGCAACTGCCCTCTTTGGTTGTGTGAACCAGCCACACATCTTACTTACTCAGTTCACATGACAAAACCAGTGGCAACTTGAATTGAACAGAGGATACCTCGAGTGGCAAAGATTTGCAGTGGTGTAATCATGAAAAGGGCTAAATGTGGAAAGGTAATCATTTGCCACAAAGGATTTTCCACCTGGAGTCACCTAAATATGGTTGAATGTCAAGCAGTCTGTTTGTACGAACTGGGCCTCAAGAACTGACAGCAGCAACCCTGAGTGTTATTCACCATGCAGACACTCCGCTGTGCCTTGGCATTTACTGCCTTCGGAGTCCTATGCTGCTGTGAACTTGATCAAATATATTTTAAAAGAGTATGCAATCCTTAGGGGAGGCACAAGCACCGATTGCAGCCTGAAAAACGAGTCTGAATTACAAGCAGGGCAAAAGGCTGTTGCTCAAAAGTGGGCCTTGCTGCCTTAAGACTGGATGTTGTTATGCACACTGGGTGGGTAAAGCAACCCCGGGAGTGACTCATGTGAGCAAGCCAGAAGCTTTAATTACAAATACCAAATGCTCAGCCTGTCCTTTGCATAGAGGGTGTTTGTTTTAATGTCAGCTGACTGCTGACAGTGCCAGCTTGCAGGGAGCCGGCTTCCTCCGCTGCCTCCCACTCTCACACAGTCACGCACCCTCCAGTGGATCAGTGGTGGAGTGCAGCACTTGTCGGCTGAGCCGATTTATTAGCCTTGCTGTAGAAAGGAAGGACAGGAGGAGGAGGCGGTGGTGGTGGTGGAAGTCTCTCTTGTTCGGATCCGGATTACCTGGGCTGAGCGAAAGCTTTGTCTATCCTAAACGATACCACCCCCCTGCCCCCCTTGTTGTGTTCTGGGTATCTGGGCAGCGGCTGGCTGTACAAATCCAAACTCTGTGATGCTCGTGAGAGTCCTCTCCTGCCCAAACCCAGAAACTAGACAGGCTGCGTAAGCCTCCTGTGTGGCAAACATTCCAGTTGCTTAATGCACCTGATGCACAAATGGCTTCTTCTCTCCCTCCAGAAGTCATTCCAAAGCATGCTAGCGTCAGATGGTCTGTCTCATTCGGCTGCACCCTATAGCAGGATGATGCAAAATCTTCCTTTGTGGGAGGAATGGCAGGTTGAATATCGCCTAGAGCAACCTTCTTGCCTGAATATATAACCAGCCAAGGCAGCCAGGACTGGCTTTGAACCACAACCCTATTCAGGAAGAACACAATGAACACTCCTCTTGCTGGATGGATGGGGAGGGCTACACAATCTCCCTCCCCACTTTGCTCTACCACTCACCACGGCACATGAGCGGCACCGTGGCAAGCGGCAGAGCAGGGAGATGGAGGAGAAAGTCCTCTGGCATCCCTCAAGGCACCATGCTGGAGGATGCCTCTGAATACCAGTTGCAGGGGAGCAACAGCAGGAGAGGGGGCATGCCCTCAGCTCCTGCCTGTGGGCGGCTCCCCAGAGGCATCTGGTGGGCCACTGGTGAAACAGGATGCTGGACTAGATGGGCCTTCTTGGGCCTGATCCAGCAGCAAGGGCAAGGCTGTTCTTATGGTCTGAGGAGGGATCCTCCCTCAGCTGGGTGGCCGCTCTTGCTGCCTGGCTCACTGTATGCATCATGTGTATGCTGCATGCAGCCCCAGCATACACATGATGATGACCCCAGTGCCGGGGTTAAGGGTCCGCTCATGCCCTTAACCTTGGCTAAAGGCCTGGTTAGGTTAGGCAGAGTGGGAGTGCCAGGAGCGGGAGCAATCCTGGGGCTCCACACAAGCAGCCTAACCTAGGCTTGGCTGCCCTAGCTTGGGTTCGGCTGCTCATGAGAATAGTTTCAGTGCTGAGTTTCAGATATGTACCTACCTAGAATAGAACCATAGATGGACATACTGTGCAGTACACCACCCGTCGAAGAGGGATGTGCATGGATAGAGAACTCCATAATAAATTAATTGCACCTTTTTAAAGGAATTTCCCAAGATGCTCAGGTGAGTTTTACATTTTCTTTTGACGATCAGATAGGTAGTCTGCTATTACACATCACACAGCTAAATTTGGTGCAGCTGCATTGCAATCAGAGTTTGAGGTGGGATTTTAAGGGTTAGGAAAATAGTATGTATAGCAGTTCTGAGGGTATAAAATGTATTGTTTCTTCTGGTTGGTTCTGTTGTATGTTATGTTTCTTTTTCTGGTCTTTTATCATAATGAAGGATGATGTTGATCATGTGTGACTTGCAAGTCAACCAAAAGCTTGTCCTCGCTGGCAACTGAGACTACGCCAGTGGCAGAAGCAACGCAGCAGTGATTACACACAGCTATCATGACCTGCAGGGGCGTGAGTGGTGACTAGCCCAAGGCAAGGCTCCACCTGTGTGGGTGCGACTGCCATCTCAAGCCAGAGGAGTGGGTATAATGAAGGATAGTGTTGGCAGGTAGGTCGGGGTAAAAAACTAGGAGATCAAATCTGTATAGGAGCATCAGAAGCTGGGATCAACCAAGCCAGGGTCCAGAGCTAGGAGGTCAGGTCAGTGCAGGAGTATCCAGAGTCAAGGTCAACCAAGCCAAGGTCAGAAGCCAAAGTCAGATGTATATAAGAGCAGGTGTGAGTCCAAGTCAAAACAAGCATGGGGCAAGGCCAGGAAATCAGGGTTACTCAGGAGCAAGGCAAGGTCAAGGCTAGCACATCAGCAACAATGTTGCTTCAGCAAAGACCCGAATCCAACTGAGTCCTTGTAAAGGGGAAGTAGACTCTAGTCCCACCCTCTGCTCTTGAAGGCTGGTGAACTTAAAGAGCCTGAGCCCTGTTTTGCAGATGTAGGCTGCATCGCAGTCAGTGCACCTGCTGGTCTTAGCAGAAGAAGAGGTGAAGCAATCAGGGATTCCTATCCTGGTATGTCTTCTAGGTCCGAAGCAATCAAGGCTTCCCCTCTGATACCTCCTCTAGTTGCAGAGCAGGGGAAGGATCTGCTGCTATGGGGATCTGCCATCCCAATTCATCCCCTGAACTGTCTGACTGAGGGGCCTCAGGACCTGGGGTCATGACAACAGCTGAGTGTTCACAGAGTCTCCGCTGCTTTGCTGAACTCCAAATAAATTATGTCCACAGCATTCCCACAATCCACTAAGCTAGCAAGCCAATTAAAATAAGAGAGATAAGATTAGTCTATCGGGGTTAATTACAGACAGAGCCAGGCTGACTTCTACTAATCAATGCACTGTTATCAAGATGCTTAGACATGCGCCCTATTCAGACATTTGCACTGAAACCATTGTAAATTTCAGTGCCAAAAGTGGGCAGGGAAGTCCCACCTCAGCACATCACTGACCCCCTTTCATTTCAGCTCTCATGGTTACCACAGCATTTGCCCGAGGAGGCAAATGCTGTAACCATGATGGCAGGAGCTTCGGTGACCAGCAACCTGTGGCAATCTAGGCTGCTGATCAGGGAAGCACCTGCCATCACAGTTACAGCATTTGCCTTTTCAGACAAAGCTGTGATAACCATGAGAGGCATAGTGAAGGGGTGAGTGATGCGTCAAGGCAGGAGTTTTGAATCAACTTTTGGTGCTGAAACCTTTGGTGCTGAAGCAGTTTCAGTGAAAACTAGGAATGTGCAAACTGGTTCAGTTCGAAGGTTCTAGTTCGAACCAAACTTGCCTTTGAAATGGCAGTGCCGGTACTAGCTGGAACCGAACCAACCTGGCTCGATTTGAACCAGATCGGACCAGTTCAAACTGGTCTGGAGGCTCCAGCCTCCATTTTAGGTTCTGGTGGCCATTTTGTGACACTTGTGTCACTTTAAATGATGGGCTGAGCTGCTGCTTCCCTGATTGGCCAGATGTGTCTGGCCCTTTGGTGGGCTTTTCAGTGCTGCTGGTCATTGAGAACTGGTACCCTATTGGCCGGGGGGGGGACAAGGGGGTGCTCCAAAGGAGGGAGATTCAACTGCTATTTAAAGGCAAGCCCTGGCCTTGCAAAATCACTCTGTAGAGAGACTGCTGCCTGGACCAAGAGAGAGCTGTGCTGCTGCCTGCTGGCTGGAGACTGCCTCTGCCTCAGGTCTCTTCTTGGCTTCCCTTTGGCTTTGTTTTTTGTCCTTTTTATAGGATATTTTTTTAATTCTCCCTCCTGATTTTTAGGAATTTCACCTTGCTGTCTGTCCCCTTCACATTTTTTCCCCCTACAGTGAGTGAATGGGCCTTCTCCTCCTGCTTCTAGCACAGGAGGCCTGAGGTCTCTGGCCCATTATATTTTACCCCACTTTCCTGACTATCTTTTCCCCCCTTTGTTGACTGTGTCCCCAGTCTCTGTGCAATCACACAGGTTGTAATCTAGCCTTCCTGTTGTGCCTATTAGCCTTTTCAATTTATTCTATTATTTTTTAAAAAATTCTTGGAGCAGGTGCTTCTTTTTTGGGGGGGGATTGTAAACACACACACACTCCCCAACAACAGCTGAGTCTTGGGTGGGGGGCGGCTTCAGGTCCCAGGGCCAGAGCCAGGTCTAATCTAGGCCCTGTTTCTGCTGCTGATTTTTTTTGGGGGGGGGAGGGGGCTAGTTTTTTATATGCAAGCATTTCCCCCCCTTCTCCTTCTATTTTTAATCTTTTGGGTTTTTCAAAGTGCGATTTTGCCCTTTTCTTTTATTCTTTTAATTTGCTTTCCCAGTGCTTATTTTAATTTGTTTTTTGGGGTAGGTGGGTGGCCCACATGCTGGCTGCCAATCTGACCACCCCCCGCCCCCGGCTGTGTATGTTTGCTGCTGCTGCCAGCCAGTGCTGTTCTGCCCCTGGCCCATGTGTGCAGTGCAGCAGCCCAGGGAAGAAGACTTCAGGAGGACGGAAGGGTAAGTCCACTGCTTTTCGTTGCCCCCTTTGCCCCTTAGTTTCTGCTAAATAGGGCCTGGTGGGTTGGTTTTGGGGGAGGTATTTTTCTCTGGGGTTTTTTGCAGGTTGTTTTTTCTTTGCAGGTCCCCTAAGTTGTCCCCATTGTTTTATTGTAAATTGTGTTGTTGTTGGGTGGTGTGGGTATTTTAGATTACTTAAGGTTTAGTTAGGTGGTTAGATTTTTAAATTTTTAAATGTTTTTTTCTTTAAGCCCTGGGAAGATGTCTGAGTGCCTTGTTCAGAGCAAGGATCAGAGCAGGGTCGCAAATGGAGGAGGGAGGGGTGGCCCAACTGCTGGTGCAGGACCTGGAGGGTGGGGGAAAGAGAAGATGGCACAGGGTGCCACAGGTACCAGTCTCCCAATTCTTTGCACCTGGTGAGGTGGTGGCGTGAAAGCTCTCCTACCCGGAGGAGCCTGCTGCTGCCGAACCAGGTCCTGCAGGTGCACCACCAGAGCTGCCACCCCCTGCAGAGCCTGGCAGTGCAGGGGACTCTCCCGCCAGGGAGACTGTCTCTGTGGCGGGGGTGGAGGGCAGGGGTTCGACAGCTGGGAGTGCAGCCAGACTGTCCCTCTCTCTTGTGCCCCCCAACACTCTTCTTGCACTCAGTGGGGCCCCTGTTGCCCCAGTCATGGCAGAGTATTCTGGGTCCTCCGGGGCGGAGACAGACTCTGGTGAAGGGGCTGCTGTTTTGGAAGAGGTGCCCCCTCAGCCTCAGCTGGGCCCTTCTGGCACGCGGGGGGGGGGTGGCAGGGGTGGGTGGCCACCAGCCCAAGTAGAGATGCCATCCAGGATGTCAGAGGCCACCACAAGCAGTGTATGGAAGCACTTTGAGGTCCTTCAAAATGCCCCAGTGTCTGCTTGTTGTGTTCATTACAGGGCACAGGTTAGTCAGGGGAAGGATGCCAAGCATCTGGGGATGACCACCATGTGTTGACACATATGGTGCCATCACCCGGATCTCCTTGTCTCCGCTGACAGCGTTAGTGTGCCTAGTGTGCCTGCAGGTAGCGCTGACAAGGGACGTGCACCAGCTTCTTTGAAGCAGGGGACGCTGCTGGTCAAGCAGTGGACACAGGCGTTGGGCAGCAAGAAACATCCAGATCATCTGGATCCACATCTCCTCACCTGTCTCATAGGGGAAATGATGGCCTCTGATGACCAACCATTTCAGGTGGTTGAGAACTCCGGCTTCCACTGGATACTCCAGCTGCTTGTCCCTGACTACACCATCCCCTTCCATATATAGGCAATACAGGGAACTCCTGTCAGGGATGCTGTGTGCAACGTTGCCTGGCACTAGCGTGCATTTCACTACTGATCTCTGGAGCAGTGTGTGTGGAATTTATGCTGCTTTCCTGTCCCTCACCGGTGGGGACCGGAGAGAGAGGGAACTTTTGGTGCTGCCTCTGTCTCCAGCCTTTCCCACACCACATTTTGACACAGGTGGGCTGTCTTGCATGTTGTTCGCCATGGCACTTGCGGGGGCAAGGGGCATTGTTTTGAGGGGAAGGGTGATCATGTACGGGGAGGCAGGGTCAAGCTTGCCTCCCCTCCAACCTCCCCAACCCGGCACTAAAAAGGTTCACTATCTTTTAGCTTTCCTGAAGCTGTCCTTACAAGTCTGAGCTAGTCATCTGTATTCTTCCTTAGTGACCTATCTTTTCTTCCATTTCTTATACATGTCCTCTTTTATTTTCAGCATATCACTATGCTTTTTGTGTAGCTATATTGGCTTTTTAAAAGATATCTCCCACTTTTTTCTCATTGGAATTGCTTTTGATCGTGCCTTTAGCAGTGTTTGTCTCCCAACAGATGGTCAAAGGCCCTCATTCTTACTAATTCTTGCTTCCTCAAAACATGTGTAATTTGTTTCATGAAGGCGTCATCCATATCCTCTCCATCTTCTTGGTACAGTGATCTGTAGTAGTATCCAACTACAATGTTGTTTTTTTATCAACTTTTTTTTAACCCAGTCTCCATTGGGTAAAAATATGGAGATTTTTTTAAAAGTTCTGTGCAGCTGTACACATTTTGACACATACCATATTTTCACATATATACCCCACACATGGATACAACCTGCACCCACAGAAAATTAGCATTTATGCTGGAAAAAACCTGAAGAGCCCACAACTGTGTATTCGCTGCATATAACCCATCAAGTATATACATGGAAATACAGAGGTTGCTTCTTCTGTTTTGCTTGAGATAGCTGCGAAAGGGCATGCAGATTCCTCCTCACCCCCCACCCTTTCTCATCTCATTCTCAGTACTAGGCAGTCCTGAAACAGAACACTGCATGAAGCGATATTGTTACCCGTGTAACAATAATTTTGTATACTCACACCCATTTAAATCCCCACACTACCCTTTGCGGGATGCAAAAAAATGTTTAACCTGTGGGGTGCATACACAAAAATACGCCTCTCCTTCTGTCTCATTTATTCCTTTTTGAACAAGTTATATCCTTCAGTTGCTGCATTCCAGTTTTGGGAGTCATCCCACCAGTCTCAGTTACAGCTATGAAGTGGTAGTTCACCTTTTTGTACTAGATGTTCATGCTCATCTTGTTTATTGCCCATACTCTGTGCAGTAGTGTATAGACCTTGCAAGCCATGGATATTATGTGTCTGTGTCTCTGCTGTTGACACATGATTTTTTAAAAAGGCAGCGGGGTACTGATTCATTTCATCCTCCACCTCCTTTTAGGAGTAGTACATGTAACAGCCTTCCTGACAGGGTAGGGTGGCTAGCCCAAGAGCTACCTCTCTTTTACACCAATGTGTTCCGAACAGCTAAGCCATGGGGAGTTTTAGGATAAGGCATTAACTAAACACAGACCAATGCACAAAAGCCACTTTCATGGTTAGTAACACCATGCTGACCACACAAATGGCCTCCGCACATTCGCGGAGACCAGTTTTGTTCCAGAGCTGCAGCAGTTGTTGCGCAGATTGCCAGGTGGGGCGCTGCTGCTTGCAGATGCAAGCAGTACCTCCTGTGATCACTTTTTAAAGGTACCTCTCACCATCGCCCCCACCAGCACCACCCTCACTGGTCACCACTGTGTACATCTAGTGCTATTTTTGGAATATGCCCTTAGAAATCACTAGCCAGCAATCACCAGACATCTAAAATTGGGAACAGGACTTCCAGGTCCAAGGTCAAGCAAAAGAAGTCACACCATTGGCCTATTTAGCTTAGGATTTTCTGTACTGTTCTGGTCTTTCCCAGCCAGAACTGTTATGGACGGTCTAAAACATATCAGAACCAGAGGTACCAACTCAGAAGTATGTGAAATATAGGCCTGTGTCTGATTTCATTTTATAGTAAGAAATGAATTAACTCCTGAACTCAAGGTGAACTGGCATACTAGATCTCAAACTGCTCTGTGGAGCAGGAGGCAATCCAGCATTGTATTGTAAAAATGGATATGCAAGGAAACACAAAAGCCAGGCCTGAATGCTGAATGCTAATCAATATGCTAAAAATGTGACTCACAATGTCTGTGGAAAAGAAGCCAGGGGCTGATTCCCCCCCCCCTTCCTGTTGCAAGAAGCCAGTGTTAATCCTTGTCAATTGCTCTCTATAGAGATTCAACATAGGTAGATGCTTACAGAGATCCGCCTGTAGACTTTAATTCTTACCTCACGGATGCCACAAATGTACTGAGCGTCTCACACATGTATACCTTTTCATGTTAAATATTCTCTTGTTATAATTACACACTAGATAGAGGTACACAAGAAATAATGGAATTGCTGTCTCACACAGATGGAACTAATTCTCTCTCACTAACTCCTGACTTTAACACCTTTTGGGGTCAGACTGGCGAGATGCAATTTGCAGCTCTGAGATGCAGATTTGTCTTGGACAATGTCCCCCCTCCCTTCTGAGCTCATCGTTTACAGAAGATGAGATTGAGATCTCTCTAGACTGGCCAATATCCTGAATAATTAAAAAAAGACATTGTCCAGAAGGTAGCAGCGAGTTGTCACCTTTTGGGGGGACCCAGGAAAGGATAAGATTTGAATAGGTCCTATGAGATCAAAAAGATCAAAGGAGAATGCACTATAGAGAAGGAGGCTACTCGACAGAGAGTTTAGCTATCTTGTGCCTACAGCAAGATTTGCTCACAGCAATGCCAGGGTTTGCTGCCAAGCCGCGGGGCTAAGCAGGAACTCTGCCCATGGACAGGAACTGTCTCCTACAAGCAGTTCTGTGCCTACGGGCAATCTGCTCACACGCCTTCCCAGAGTTTGCTGCTAAACCGCGAGGCAACAAGCAGGAGCTCTGCCCATGGACAGAGGCTGTCTGTGACTTCTACTGCACAGTGAGAAGGTCAAGACTCCCCAGCCATGGTGCTCTGGCTCTCATCCGTGATCTGAAGCAACTGCAAAAGCTCCTGTCTCCAGCCAAGTGCCTCACTCCTTCAGCTGAAGAGATCTCCCGCTCTCAAGTCTCTGATCCTGGTAAATATGCTGCTCCTACAAGCCTGGAATCCCCTCATCCCTTCCCCTTCTCCTCCCTCCTTTCCCCCCCTTTTTCCTCTACTAATCTGATCCCCCAAACCATACCAGCCCTCAGCCTTCCCCCCACCTTTTCTGCCTGTATCTGAATTATATTAGGCTCTAGGAAGATTTAATTACACACACATATGGTAGTTAGGAACAGTGGTTGTGGTTAGGATGTTCTGTTTAAATACTGTTGCTGATATTGTTAGAGGGTTCTGCTTTCTGCTTTGCTATATTATGTTGTTAGTCTTTTATACTCAATAAAGCCCATTGAATCTTTGAGGAATGGTTTGATCTCCTTTCTTCCATGCGCCCAGATCATACATGGTCACTAATATAAAAGAACTTGGTCATGAGCCAGACCTAATTTTGTATACTAGCTAATGAGCATATTTAGTATATAAATCAGGCCTGGACTGTAACAGAACAGACGCACCAGGGATTGAACCAGAGACCTTCTACATACAAAGCATGTGCTCTACCACTGAGCCATCCTATCCATAGTGAAGATTCTGACTTCAAGGTAGGTATCTCTCTTTAACCTCGGCATCTCTCTCCTTCAACCTCTTACTATATAAGCTTCAGAGGCATCCAAGGGCAAATCTACATGGCACATAATGGATTTAAGTCTAAGGAATACTTTCAGAAAACCATATTGTTTCTAGGTTTGCATTTTTCAATTTTTAGAGTGGCCTCACCAGAACCTATCTTATTCTGCTGCCTAAGTATGTGTGTGTTATGATGTCAGTTGATATTAATGTATTGTAACTTTATTTGACATAAGACCAGAGTGCACCTAGGCACTTTTGGAGCCTGGACCTAAAGGCCTTTGGAGCCCCTACCCACATCTGCCACTTCAAAATAAGCTGCAATGCACTGTTCCTTACACCAGAACATGTTTAGGGAAAGCTGGAAACATTTTTGTTTATTAGAAAAAATTCTGAAGAAGATACTTCCCACCAACCTGCACATATATTTTGCATTAATTAGCTGAATGCATTGTTTTTTACACTAGAATATGCTCAGGGAAAGCTGGAAACCTTTTTGTTGGTTTTTTTAGGGGAAATGCTGCAGAAGATACTTCTCACTGACCTGCACATACCATATTTTACATTGAAAGTCCTGGCACTTAAGTCCTGTCTGATTGGACTGCACAACCTGCAATGGATTCTTGACCATTCACAAATCAACTGGGATACAACACATTTCCCTTGCTCCACAGTTCAAACTTAAACCTGGATCACAAGCCAGCTTGGACATACCATGCATTTGTAAGGGGGAAAGTTCCAACCCATGCCCTTTGCTCCACAGTTCTCACTCAGATCTTCTGGACTGAAAACTAACTTGAGCATAGGGCATTAAAAACAACAACACCTGTTTGTTTATTTGGATGTTAAAAGTTAGCTCCTCTTTCACTAGATGTGAAGTTCTCTGCAGATAGAGTGCTTTTTTTCTTCCAGCTTTACAGCAGTAGGGAAGAAATTTGATTAAAATCCAATGGATTCACCAATCCACTTCAAATGAAATATTCAGAGCCCTCCCACTCTGCCCTACATCTGTGCTCAATATCAAAGCCCTATACTAAGCCACTCCAGGAGATCTAAACAGTGGGGCAAAAAGGGGAGTGCTTTACCCTTATTTATAAAGACAAAGGGCAGATTCCTCCATATGGGGGGTGGGTGGAATGATGGTCTAAGGGGGAACTTCAGTTCCAGAAATTTTTGTAATTTTCTGCCATGAATCAAGCCACTTATAGGACTTTTTATTTTTGTTTAAAAATAAATAAATAAATCAAAAGATTGCCCAATCCATTTCAAATTAAATATTCAGAGCCCTCCTGACCTGCCCTATATCTGTGCTTAATATCAAAGCCCTATGGCAAGCTGTTCCATAAATATTCAAAGGGTGGAGAATAACCACAAAAAGGAAATCACAGACAGTGGACCGGGTCTCACAATCAGTGAGACACGGTTCCTAGCAGTGAGCGGGAAGAGCGGGCAGGGAGCCCTGGGTGGCCGGATCGTCCGCACTCGCTCCACAAACCCGGGCTAAGGGGCTGGCTACAGGAGCGGGTTAGCCGCTCCAGAACCACTGGGCTCGGCTGCGAGCCCGGTGGTTCTGACGATCACAAAAATCGGGCTAGGATTTTCCTAGCCCGATTTTTGTGATCTAAGAATAGCCCCAGTACCTCCATTACTAGGTCTGAGGAAGAGTCACATCCCAGGCAGGCACAGGCTCAGCACATCAGGGCAGGGCAGGGCAGGGCATGTGGTGTGCACAGGCCACCGCTCTGCCTCCTTCCTTCTCCACTTCCTGCAGGCATCCTGTATGGGTTTCCATCTGTTTTTATTCATGTGACCTGCCTAGAACCTCTGGGTTAGGTGGTATAGAGATTTAACTAGCTAGCTAAACAAACAAACAAACAAGAGTCAAAGTCTGTTACAGATGTCAGTTCCAGAACTGAAAGTGGGGCAGAACAGGCTGACATTGACGTATTCACACTACAAAATCACTGTCAGGTGTCATTTTATCCCCCCACCAAGACCAGGGTTGCCTGAGGAGAGGGCTAGTTGTAAGCTGGTTTAAAGTCAGACTGAATCTTAAGTCAGACTGAATCTCTGGATATAGATATGCCTCCAACCTCATGTGTTATTGTTTTTTTTAAAGTATTAGCCTCATGGTTGTCTTACCTGATAGATTGTCCCTGTAGTGATCTGGGTTAGCCCCACTATGAAGGGAACACATGACTATTGCCTTCATCCTTTTCCTTAGACTATGTGAAACAGAATAAGGGGATTACCTATTATTTTATCCAATACACACATGGGATTTTGTTCAAAATTAACAATTATAAATAAAATTATGGCCTGCGTTACAAAGACAAGCCTAATTGTGTTGTATATTCTGTTTACAGTATCTCTGTTGCTAAGACTCACAATGCTTGCTTTTTTTCTTAAAGACTCGGGTCCCTGAGTTATGTGATTTATATGAGAAGCTCAACCCAAGACATTCTTGCTCCTGAGGCATACAATCCAAATGGCATCTCCATCCCCTGTGGTGTGTGCACTTGGTCGTCCCCAAAACTGACGATGCACACAGATGTTGTCATTGCTGTGACAAGGTGCACTATTACATTAATGTGTTTCTGTTGGACCATCTCCATCATCTTAACCAACAAAAACAAAATTAATTCCAGATCATTATGCTTTATAGAACAGAATGTTAAGTGCATGTTCTTAAATGTATAGAGAACTCCTTGGCATGTTTACTCAAAAGTAAATCCCACTGATTTCGGTGGGAAGGGAAATACTCTCTAAGTGTGGTTAGAATTGCAGCCTTAGTCCTTGTGGTTTCTGAGTCAAACAGTAAAGATGTGAACTTCAAAGACTTAAAAACCACAATAAAAAATAATCCCAAATAGGCTACATGGTTTAGAATCAAATTTCATCTCTCTCAATAATTCTCAGGTACCAACTTGTCATGTTCTGAAATTAAGGAGTTTCAAAAACAAGTGGTGCAAAACCATGCGTAGGGACTGTATCTTTCATCAATATACAGTTTTGCACACTTGCTTTTGCATCTTCAGCCTTGCTGGTGGGGTGCATCCCTCTTTTGTGTATCCACAAATATTAAGAAGTGACAAAACTGCTAATATTATATAAAGACAATTCTCCCGCAATTTCTCTTTTCTGTCTACATTATGGTAACCTTTTTGTTCTTGATTTAAACAAACTTGCTTTATTATTATTTCTTCTTCCTGATGATCATGCTACTTGTTCAGCATGATTATTCAGAAAAAAAGCATCCCGAGTATTTTTCTGTAAGAGGTTTCTGTTATTTTTTTAGGAATTTCATTATTATACAGCAGGTCTGGAGGACAATTATTTTTAATGGGAACTATACCGCATGTGTTCTCTCTAAGTTTTGCTTTAAGTTGATGATAATAATGAAACTAGCTATGCCACTGAAACTTAAAAATGATCTATGCTGCTCATAGCAGCACAAACCTGTTTATATAAAGAGCTCTGAATTGAATGTGCTGTAATTCTTACCATTTTCATTATTAAAGGAAGTTTAGCTGTGCCTGTATAATTTGCGTGGCTGGCATGACTCAGCAGAGAACACTCCGGCAGGTTCCACTGTGTTGGTGCATGCTCAGACGTTGCTTATTTTAACCTTTTAGTTACCTAGTTAAATGGAAGTGTCCTGAATGTTGGCACAAATTCAGATATTGTTTATTTTAATGCTTTAGTTACCCAGTTATGTCTTTTTAGATTATTGAGTCTAAATAATTTAGCATGTTGAAAACGAAGTAGCCCCTCACAGGAGAAGAAATGCCCTAGTGATATAAAATTTAAAGAACAAAGCTGTTTATTTCCCCCAAATAAACAGCCACTGACCTGTGGAACTAGGAGCCAATGGCTGATATACTGCTCACATACTGCTCAATGGCTGCTTGGCAAAATTTTAAAGACAAGGCTATACTCACGACCAGCTGAAACCGAGCCCAGCCCAGTTTCAACTGTTCTTGAGATCCAACAGGAGCCACACGGTGGTGGCACAACTGTGAGCCCTCTGAAGTGGCCCACCACAACAAGCCTCCTGGTGTTGGGAGGCTCCCCCAAAGGCACCATGCACTCGCGTGGTGCCTCATCAGACTTCTGGGGGCCAGGAGGCCCCCAAACCCTGCCACCCCAACAGGTTCCATGATGGAGCTGGTAATTGTCTGGGCGGTTGATCTGGCCACCCAGGGTGGGCTCCCTGATCATCTGCGGGGAGAGTGGATCAAACCCGCTTTCCTCACAAACCCCCTTTTGGGGGTTTATTATTATTAGCTAACATACTGCACAACAGTATGTCAACCTTGCAACTTTGCATGCATACATGCAAGTTGGACAAGTAACACAACATGAAAGTAAGACCATTGTTTTCAATGGGCTCACTCTCATGTAACATTTGTACACATTTTGCAATAGCACAACTTGCGTGCCTGCAAAATTGCCAGGCTGTCATACTGAAGTGCAGTATGTCAGTCAATGTCTTTAAAACTTTGCCAAGCAGCAGTCATCTTCACATGCTCCATATTTACATCAGAGTTTTAAGCAAATGACAAATTACAGTATCCATTGATGCATGATGCAGTTGTGAGGGAAAGTAATGTTGCTTGGTTGCCTTGGCAAAGGCTGTAGCATGCATATTCCCAAAGTGCACTTCAGAAACATGTATATGCTAAAAACAAGAATACATCAAAGGCCCAGAAGTTTAAAAACTGCACTTGTTTCAAATTCTTGCAAAAAAAAAAGTTCACTATCACTAGATAAAACCGCATCAATATACATTTTGCTTTACAGAGTTACATATACTAAAGACCAGTTGCTACCCTGAGGAACATACAATCTGGCCTAATATCTGTCTATTTCCATGTCTGCTTTTCTAATGTTTAGTCATGGTTCCAGCTAGGATGAAAGCAAGCCTATTAAGACAATGGAACTAAAATCCATAACGTTATATATCTGGGCTATCCCTAGCTGGAGAAGTATTTGATGTGTGAAACCAGTGAAAGGATGGATGTGGGCTAACAAGCTGGAATTAAATCTGGGCAACCTGTTGCTTCAGTGACAGCGTATCAATGTGGGATCACACTCCACTTGAAGAAGCAGGTTTGCAGCTTGGGAGTTCTCTTTGTCCTGGCATTACAGCTGGATGTTCAGGTGTCTGCTGTGGTTCAGGGGGCCTTTAAGCAAACTTTTCTGATGCCCCAGCTACACTCTTTTCTGGGTCAAACCGACATGGCCAGGCCAGACTAAGGTGATCCATGCCATTGTTATCTTGATAGCATTGCTATAATGCTCTTGAAGTGGGGCTGCCCTTGAAGACCCTTTGGAAACTTCAGCTGGTCCAGAATGTCACTATGATTTTCTTGATTGGATCTGAACTGGCAGACCATATTACATAGATTCTTCATGAGCTGCGTTGGTTGCCAGTTTGTTTCCAGGCATGATTCAAGATGCTGGTAACCATCTTCAAAGCCCTTTGTGATTTAAGGCCAGGGTATCTGAAGGATCGCCTTCCCCTGACCTATAAGAGCAGATTGAGAGTTCCTTGTATGTGCTGCCTTTCTTTCTTTCTTTCTTTCTTTCTTTCTTTCTTTCTTTCTTTCTTTCTTTCTTTCTTTCTTTGTTTATTTATTTAACTTCTATACCGCCTTAGCCTGAGGTTTGTTTGGTAGATATGCAAGAGAAAGCCTTTTCTGATATGACCCCCTTCCCTCTGGAACTCCCTTCCTCAGGAGTTTGGACTGGCCCCTCTTCTCCCACTTTAGACAATGAATGAAGACGTTTTTGTTTAGACAAGCTTTCCCCACCATAGGCTAATTTATATGGGATGTTACAGTGGTTTTCTCTCACACATGGTTTTTGTCCAGCATTTTTATTGATTTGTGGGTTTTGGGTTCTGTGGTTTTAAGTGTTTTGTTGTGATTCTATTGTATTGTTATGCTTAACTTGCAAGCCACCCTAACACTATATAGTGAAGGGCAGGGTTGAGATTCTTAAAAACAACAACAACAACATACAGCTCCAGCCCTTAATTCCACTCTTCTCCTTTCCCTTTGCAAACATTCATGATTTTGTCCTCTCTTATCATGCCCTTGCAGTATCACATCTTGGCTTGGTATTTAGTCTTCTGAAGGTGTAAAGGGCAGCTTCTCCTTCAGTTTATCAGAGTAGCTTGATAGAATGCCAGAAAATTGCTTTAAGCTCTCTTTTATGTTTTGAATAAACATTAAAAACATGTTCTGAATTAAAATAATAATGATGAAGGGGACAGGACACAAACATCCCCCTTTCTGATAAGATGAGGATGGAGGTGGTTGTTAGAAGGGTGCTGTCCTACACAGGGAAGAAAGAATGATTCATAACTAAACTAAATGAAGTCCGAGACCAATGAGACCTCAGGGTCCAGTCATTTGCTCTTGTTTAGCAGAAGGGGAAGCAGCCGCTTTGCCAGCAGATGCCCATGAGCAGAGAACACTGGAGCACAAAATTAACACAGTGGCTCATCAGGAAATGTTAATGTGGATGAGATGAGTGAATTGCTTCATATGGGCAAACAAGCTGTGCAAAGCGGATAAGCAGGAGAGGAACTTGATTTGAAGGCTGGGTAGTTTTTCCAAGAGATCTCTCCTCCACGCTTCAGCCTGGTGGATTATTCTGGAAAGCATGTGAAGGAAATAAAAGTGTTTAACTCTGGTACTGAGAACCGGATAACAAAAGTATTAAAATAAATAACTCTAGGCAGCACCATCTCCTGAGCTGGGAGCAGCAGTTAGTTCTCTATAAGGCAGCTATTCAAAGGCAAATAACTATCATGGTGGTGGAGATCCTTACAGATTTCTTACGCACATATGGGCATTAAAGAAATCTCGTGGCATTGCAATGAATGAAGCCTTGTCTGCATTCAGCATCTTGGGTAGAAAGCAGAAGTTGTTGACAGTGGTGGAGCCAATCCTGAAGTGCCCTTGTTGTGTTCAGTCAAAACATACCGATTTCTCTTCAGAGTCAAGATCGTGGCGGTATGGGGGTGAATGTGCGCAACACTGACTGACAACCTCCCCCTCCTGTAATGTTCCAAAAAACCTTCCCTATCCACTCTGACTTTACAAGTGTGCACTTAAAATAATGTTTCATTATTTTATTGAACAAGGAGACAACAGATAAACACACAAATGTTTATGTCGTGCTATTAACTTCCTTTTAAAGGGGGGAGGAGGACAATTCTCCTGAAGTATAGGGTAGTCAGCCAGTATTTTAATTCACTGGTATGTATGTCTGTCATTTCACTTGTAAAGCCAGGCTCACTCTACAGCTGAGGGACACACTGAGCTCTCTTTTCATAGGACATTTGCCCAAGCTAGGCCTCTGCACTGATGGTGGCTGAGGCAGGTGGATGAGCTGCCGCCCCCATTCCCATACTTGCTTTGTGTTCCAAGTGTTGGAAGTGAAGGACTATGCGCTGTCTCTTGTCTCAATAACATAGGAGGACAGACTAGTGAGTCAGAGGGCTAGAGGGTCAAGACATTGGTCATCCCTTCTCTACTGCTCTGGCACTATCCCTTTGATATGTAGATTGCTACTCTCAGAGACTGCCTGCCTGCCTGCCTGCCACTTCCTCTTCCCTTCTCTTCCCTTCCTTCCACCTTGCAACATGCAAGCTCTTCTCTCCTGCACCATGTGTGCAGAGATGCAGAATCCATCTGCATCCAGTTAGCTAGCCAGATTAGAGATTCTATCTTCTCACTTTCCTATCTAGAAAGGAGTTCTCTAATAAATACTATTTATATTGATTTGAAACTATGAACTGGCTCCAAGTTACTTTACTCTCAGCATACATGCATGCCTAACCAAATTCCGCTGCGTTGTGCCTCTGTGCACTCTGCTATAATGAAAAAGGGTTTCTCTTACCAGAGAGAATTCCCAACACCAAGGAGGAATCTCCTTCTCTCTCTCTGTATCATCACACCGTCCCCTTTCATCCTCCCTCTCCAGCCACTCCACTCCCCAACAACCTGGACTATATCCCACCCCCCAACACCCAGCCCCACCCCTCTCTTCTCTGCGTACCCAAGCCTTTCTCTCCGACTGCATCACCCTTTCTTCCCCACACCTCCTTCCTCTCCTCTTCAGCTTGTGATGGCGGCAGCAGCAGCAAGTGCCACCACCATTCCTTGATCACAAATCTTTGCATTCCCCCTGCCTTTGAAAAATCTGGGGGCAGGGGACTGAGCAACAGGAAGGATGGGCACACACTTCCTGGTGCTCTATTCCCCATCCTCTGCCTTTTCAAAAGGCCTAACATGAAGCCTGATGTTTTTTCCCAGCAATGGAAGCCCAACCTGAGGAAAAGACCTCTGTATCTCCAGCAACCAAGGTGTATAGGGAGACCCTGATTTTTCAAAAATATCATACCTCTAATCAGCCTTGGATTATTTGGGTGAAGCCAAAATTAAATGAGTCTCAAAGAGAAAGCTAAGCAGCACCTTCATGACTTAAAACAGTGTTTGCTATGTGCTGCTGTGATGGGAAAGAATGGAAGTGTGTGGGTTTGGGTTTTTTTAAATGCAGAGAGATCTTCTTCGTCTCAGAGTAACCTCCTAACAAATGTTAGACCTTTGAAAAATAAATAATTAAGTACTTTAAATAAATATGCACTCATTATACCAACTCATCTCCCTCCATAATAGCCTCTTTAAAACCTAAATGTAATCTTCTAATGAACTAATTTCCACTACAAACACCGACTTCTCTTTTATCTTTTAGCTTCTCTAGAATATCAGCCATGTGCTCCTTTTCCCAGGGCACTTCCCCTCCTTTCACTCCCCTCTAACCATGGTGCTCTTCCTAACAGATTACTGCAGGCTGGGGGCCTAGTTCACTGGAACATAGACTCTGATCAAACATAGGATGTGCAAGGGAGGCTAAGGAAGAAGCAGGCCCTGCTGCTATTAACCCTGTCGCTGCTGCACTGCTGCACTATATATTGAAAGGCCATTGGGAGAGCCAGCCCTATGACATAATATTATTCAGCTGAGCCACTGCAGGACTACAAAGGTGTTCTCTGCTTTGATTTTGATGTGCACGCACAGAACTTTAGTGAACATGTAGGTCTTCCTTCTGCTGTTATGGGAGGGGCAGGGCATCTCATATGCCCAGCAGGAAATTCTCATGTGTGTTCTGCACATTTTCCTTAATGGAAGAGACCACGAAACTCCCTAGGTACTTGGGGTTCTATTGTGCCTGGTAAGTATAAGCTAACTCAAGTATAAGCCGTTACTCAAGTATAACCCGTTTAGAGATGTATTCCCAGAACTAAGATAGGGATATTTTGGCAACGGCAGCCCCTGTTGAAGTTCTTCAGGTTTTGTTTGGAAGAAATAATTTCAGCAGGTGGAGCTTTGTTTTGTTTATCTCTACAGAGTGAGCTGCAGAGATAATCAAATTCCAATCAAAATCGCCTCTTTGACACTGCCAAGAAAGGCAGTGATCATATTGGTTGCCCTCTTCTACACCTTTTATCGTTCTACAATATCCTCCTTAAGATACAGTGACCAAAGCTGTACACAGTACTCCAGATGTGGCTGCACCACAGATTTGTACAAGGGCATTATAATATTAGCAATTTTATTTCCAATCACTTACAGCTTAGATCCCATCAACGTATATATGAAGGGGGGGTATTGCCCCAATATACATCACTTTACACTCACTTACATTGAACTGCATTTTCATTTTGTTGTCCACTCCTGGAGAGATCTTTTTGCAGCTCCTCACAGTCCGTTGTGGATTTCACTACCCTAAATAGTTTAGTGTCATCTGCAGATTTGGCCACTTTGCTGCTTACTCCAACTTCTAGATCATTTATTAACAAGCTAAAGAGCACTGGTCCCAGTACTGATCCCTGGGGGACCCCACTTCCTCCATTGTGAAAACTGTCCATTTATTCCTACCAGTTCCTGTCCTTCAACCAGTTACCGATCCACACATGAACCTGTCCCCTTTTCCCATGACTGCTAAGTTTACTCAAGAGCCTTTGGTGGAGAACTTTATCAAAAGCTTTTGGGAAGTCCAAATATACTATGTCAACCGGATCTCCTTTATCCACATGACTGTTGACTCAAAGAACTCCAGAAGGTCAGTGAGGCAAGACTTTCCCTTGCAGAAACCATGCTGGTTCTCCGTCAACAAGGCCTTTTCTTCTATATGTTTAACAATTTTGTCCTTAAGTATGCTTTCCATCAATTTACCCGGCACAGAAGTTAAGCTGACTGGCCTGTAATTTCCCCTGATGCCCACTGGATCCATTTTTGAAAATTGGAGTTACATTGGCTACCCTACAGTTCCCTGGTACAGAGCCTGATTGTAGGGACAAGTTACGTATTTTTGCTAGGAGATCAGCAATTCCACATTTGAGTTCTTTCAGAACTCTTGGCATGCCATTTAGCCCTGGAGATTTGTTAATTTTTAGTTTTTCAAGACAGCTTAGAATATCTTCCCTTGTCACCTTAAATTGGCACAGTTCTTCAGCCACTGAACCTGAAAAGCTCAATTCTGGAGAGGGTATATGGTCAGTATTGTCCACCATGAAGACAGATGCAAAGAATTCATTCAACTTCTCTGCAATTTCCTCATCCTCCTTAATAATCTCTTTCATGCCCTCATCATCTAAGGTACCAACCGCCTCCCTGGCAGGTTTTCTACTTATGATAGATATAGTTATCATAAAGATAAACAAAGTTTTTGTTATCCCCCTTGACTCTTCTAGCTATATGCTCCTCAAACTCTCTTTTTGCCTCCCTTATTGTCTCCTTGCATTTCCTTTGCCAGAGTTTATGTTCCTTTCTATTCTCTTCACTTGGACAGGACTTCCATCTTCTTAAGGATGTCCTCTTATAGCTTCCCTGACTCTACTTGTTAGTGTAGGGCAGTGATTCTCAAACTTGGGTCCTCAGGTGTTATTGAACTCCCATAATCCCCAACCAAAGGCCACTGAGGCTGGGGATTATGGGAGTTGAAGTCCAATAACACCTGAGGACCCAAGTTTGAGAATCCCTGGTGTAGGGGAAGAATGGCAATTCAGTCCCCAAACAGCAAAGCAAAACCAGCTTGGTGAGAAAGCAGCAAAGCAAGAGGTCTTGAGTCAGTTCTTTAGTATTGAAGAACTACAAAGATTTATTTAAAGAAAAGATTACAAATGAATGTGAACATGCCTGCAGCTTAATTTCAGCTGTAGCTCATGGTTGAAGAGAGAGACCAAACCAAACAGCAATCTCTGGAGAGACAAAATGGAAACAATGGAAGAACAAAGAGGGGAGGAGTCAAGCACTTTTATCCATGACCTTAAACCCGCCCCCCCCCATTGGTCACTATGAGACATTGCAGCTGAGAGCTGATGCTCCCAAAGTCCTAGCTCCAGCACACCTCCTTATCGGCTCATTCTGCAGTCTATATGTCCCAACTCCTCTCTCAAGGTTTTGAAACAATCCCTGGGCATGGTTTAGTTAGCACATCTGCTACCATTTGTTCACTTGGACAAGACAGCAATTTTTCAAGTCCCTTTTCTTGTGCATCCTGCACATAATGATATTTTATTTCAATGTGTTTTGTTCTAAATTTAATTTTCTCCATTTGTGAGATCTGGATGCAACTTTGATTATCCTCGAACATCTCAGTGGGTTTTGGTTTATCTGTGTTGAAATCCGACATTAGCTTGTGCAGCCATGCCACCTCTTGACATGCTTGAGTAGCAGATACATATTCTGCCTCAGTAGATGAGAGAGCAACTATTGATTGATTGCAGCTACACCAACTGATTGCTCCACCACCATATAAGAATATGGTTGTCTGCATCCATATAACCTACTAATTTGGGTCCAATACTAGCAGGCAACTTTAATTTTAGATGGATTGTCCTTTTTAGCTACCTGCCTAATCTCTTTACCGCAGTCCAGTCATCTTTGCTGGATGTGCTTACTTTCCTACTCAAGATTCCCACAGATGCAGCTATATCCGGTCTTCTTAGCATAATTACATATAAAAGTTTTACAGTTGCTGTCCTGTACTCACTGTTGTCTGTCAGAAGTTCACTCTCCTCCTGTTTTAGGTAACCTGTTTCCATAGGTGCACTCATTTCTTTGACCTCTGTAAGTCCTAAATACTATAGCAAATCATTTATTTTCTGGTTTTGGTTAAGCAATAGCTTCCATCCTATTCTTTCTCTATGTGTATCCCAAGATAGAGTGAAACAGGCCCAAATTATTTTACTACTATCTCACTATTCAGGTGCTTTATTATTTCAAGGCTGTCCTTTCTATTTTCATAACAAATTATCAGATCATCAACGGAAGTAAGTATATAGGTCCATCTGTTGTCTTTGAGCCTCTAGGGTCAGGCAAGGGTCAGTCTTTCCTTGGGTAAAGCCCTCATTGACTAGCAGCTTGTTTAATTTGACATTCCAGTCTCTTGCAGCCTGCTTTAATCCATAAACACTTTTCTGCAGCTTATATACAAGTTTTTCTTTACCAGGTTCCACAAATCCTAGAGGCTGAAGAAATGCAGTTTTCACATCTATGTGATCCACTTGCATTTTCTTTGCTGCTGCAATGCTTAGGAGTGTCCTTACTGAGGTGTGTTTTACAATGGGAGCAAATGTCTCTTCATAATCTTCCCCATATATTTGCAAGAATCCCTTTGTCACCAGTCTCGCTTTCTAAAGCTGGACATCTCCTTCTGCATTTTGCTTAATTTAAAAAATCCACTCGCACCCCACAGTCTCTCTTCCCGCAGGTAGCTCTGTGAGTGCCCATGTGTTATTTTTGTGAAATGATTCCATTTCTTCTTTCGCAGCTTCCTTCCAGTTTTGTGCTTAAGTTGCAGGTAAGTTATCAGTTTCTTTCCATGTGCTTGGTTCTTGAAACCTTTCTCCCTTTGCAATGTACGAAAGTCTCGTAGGTGGAACTCCTTTATTTTGTCATGTTGAATGCCGCACCCTTTGTTCATCATAAGCATTCTCTTCTGCTGAACTGAGACAAAAGTCTGGGTGGTATAAAAGTTAAACAAACAAACAAACACATAAATAATTGCTGCTAGGTGTAAAACTTACAGTGGACCCTTCCTTTTGGTCATATTGCCTTGTATCTTTCTCCAACTGAAAATTGGGCTCTAAGTTTGGCAGTTCACTAGTGGTTGGTTTTTCATTTTCACAAGTATGCTACATTGCATATTTTAATTGTTTCTGTAGAAAGATCTAAAATCCTATATCTTTTACATCTTATGGAATAGCCAACAAATATTCCTTCCTCAGATCTACAGCTGAGTTTGGTGCTTTTGGTATATAGGTGTATGCTTTAGATCCAAACACTCTTATATGGCTCAAAGTAGGGTTGTTGCCATGCTATAATTCATGTAGCATTGTTCCTGTGGCCTTTGTTAGCAATTTGTTTTGCAGGTAAGTAGCAGACATCACTTCCTCTCTTCAAAATTTTAGTAGCCAAACCAGCATCTACAAGCATGCATCTCATCATTTACATAAGAGAACGGTTCTTTCTCTCTGCCACTCCAATTTACTCCAGAGTATAAGGAACAGTCTTTAGGTGTTCACTGCCCTCCTCCTTTAGGAATCTTATGACATTATTCTCATTGTATTTGCCACCATTGTCAGTGCAGAGGATCTGTGGCTTTCTCCCAGGTTTGTTGCTCACTCTTGCAATATGTTCTTTTAGTCTTTCTAGTACTTGTCCCTTTCATTCATTCATTCATTCATTCATTCATTTGATTTATATACTGCCCTTCCAAAAATGGCTCAGGGTGGTTTTCACTTAACAGGTATGTATATGTGTATCTAGAATAGTCATCAATGAAAGTAAGAACATATTTATTCTCTCCTGATGTATTTACTTGCATAGGTACACAAACATCACTATGAATCAGATCCAAAGGATGCTATACTTCTCTTTCTTTCTGTGGAAGAAAAGGAGGCCGTGTTGTCTTTGCTCTTATACAGCATGCACACTCTCATTCAGTGCTACAGGGGGCTACTTTTAGACCCTTTCCAAATCCAACTTTTCAGACTGACATATCATTTTGGCATCTCTAAGACCTAACCTTCTGTGCCACAAATTCAGACATCCTTTGTGTGTGCATTCCTTTACAGTTTTGGGCTTTTCAGTCACACATACTATTTCAAATAATCCATTCTCTTGTAAAACTGCTTTCATAAGCAATTCCTGTTTATCAGTAATGAAATATTGCCTTCCTTTAAATTTTACTTTGTAACCCCTTTCTGTAGCATATTTTACAGACACCAGACTTGTTCCTAGAGTAGGCACATACAAAGCTTCTTCAATTGTTAATCCAATAGTTTCTCCTTTCTGCAGTTTGCAGAGCAACTGTGCAGATCCTTTCCCTTCTGTATACATCAGTTTTCCATCTGCCAAGTATATAGGGATTTTACAACTTATATCTAGGTGTATAAATCTCTCCCTTTCTCTAATCAAGTTGCTTGTAGCACCCGAATCAATGCAGATGCCACTGCGGCATTTATTTATTTATTTATTAGATTTATATACCGCCCTTCCAAAGTGGCTCAGGGCAGTTCACAGCATGATAAAAACAATTAAAACAAATTAACAATTAATATCAAACTATTAAGACACAATAAAACCAATAAAACAGCTAAAAGTCCGGAAAATCAGGGCAACCATTTAAAACAATTAATCATTTAAAACCCTGGAAGGCCAGGCCAAATAGGTAGGTTTTAAGGGCTCTCCAGAAGGACAGCAATGATCTCAAATTACAAATTTATGCCAGGAGTGCATTCCACAGCCCAGGAGCAGCTACAGAGAAGGCCCGCCTCTGCGTCACCACCTGACGAACCAGTGGCATCTGGAGATGGACCTCCTCAGATGACCTTAACGTGTGGTGGGGATCATGTAAAAGAAGACGCTCTCTTAGATAACTCAGACCTAAACTGTTCAGGGCTTTAAAGGTAATAACCAGCATCATTCCTGATGCCTTTTCATCTGTTTTGTCCCATTGCTTCCGCTTCTTTCCTGCATCTGCAGGATGCTGGGTGTGCAGAACACTGCCAAGTCCATGACACTTGAGGTGCATCTCCAATTTGAAAGACCAGAGCACATATGAAGGACTTTGCAACTTTTCAATCATCTGGAATCCTTGTGCGGTCCCCATTTTCAAAGCTTTTCTCTTTGCTTTGCTTTCTATTTAACTCTCTAGGCTTTTCTCTTTTATTCACTGGTTTCTGGGCCTCATAACGCCTTGAAGGGGAAGAATGGCAGTTCAGTTCCCAAACAGCAAAGCCAAACCAGCTTGGTGAGAAAGCAGCAAAGCAAGAGGTCTTGAGACAGTTCTTTAGTATCAAAGAACTACAAGGATTTATTTAAAGAAAAGGTTACAAATGAATGTGAAAAAGCCTGCAGCTTAATTTCAGCTGTAGCTCACGGCTGAAGAGAGAGACCAAAACAAGCAGCCACCTCTGGAGAGACAAAATGGAGGCTAATACTGGAAGAACAAAGAGGGGAGGAGTCCAGCACTTTTATCCATGACCCTAAACACCCCCACAATGGTCACTATGAGATACTGCAGCTGAGCGTTGATGCTCCCTGGTTGAATTGTATAGTTAGTGATTTGCGTGGATTGGTGAGCGGGAAGTCAACATTTGTTTAACTGGATGTAATGAGATTGTTAAGATATTGTAAAAATCAATAAAAATTTTGAGAGAGAGAGAGAGAGAGAGAGAGAGAGAATGAGAGAGGGTTGATGCTCCCAGGGTCCTAGCTCCAAAGGTTAGCCACGCTGGCATCCTCCTGAACTTGGTGGTACCTTTCCTCCTTCTTGGTATACATTCCAACTGAGCTTCTAGTACTGTGGTTTTAAATAAGTCCCATGCTTTCTGGAGTGATTTGACCCTCCTGACTCTCCCTTTCAACTTCCTTTTTACCAGTCCCCTCATTTTTTAGAGGTGTCCTCTTCTGAAGTTAAACACATCTGTGTTAGACTTTCTTAATAATTCTCCACTTGCATATATGCTGAATTGGATCACACTGTGGTCACTGCCACCCAATGGTTCTGAAACTCTGACATCTTGCATCAGGTCCTGGACACCATTCAGGATTAAGTCCAAGGTTGCCATCTCTCTGGTTAGTTCTGCGACTTACTGTTCTAAGGCACAGTCATTTAGCACATCGAGAAATTTGGCCTCACTGTCATTACCTGAATGTGAATTTACACAGTCTTTGTGTGGGTAGTTGAAGCCACTCATTATTACTGCCCTGTCTCTCTTTGATGCCTCTCTTCTTTGCTTCTCCAACTTCAGGTCATTCTCAGTGGTTTGATCCTCAGGGCAATAGCACGTTCCTAGTAACACATTTCTTTTCAGTCCTCGTAATGTTACCCATAATGATTCTGCGGAGGACTCTGGTCCACCTAGGTTTTCTAGCTTGTTGGAATCTATCCCTTCTTTGATATACAATGCTACTCCTCCCTCAATCCTACCCTCCCTGTCCCTTCTGTAGAGTTTCTGTCCAGGAATAACTGTGTCCCACTGGTTCTCACCATTCCACCAGGTTTCCGTCACACCCACCATATCTATGTTTTCATTAGTAACCAAGCATTCCAGTTCATCCATCTTTGCTCAGTGGCTTCGGGCATTGATATATTGACACCTATATGCCAAGTCCCTCACCTGGTGTTGCGTGTGCTACCCCCCTTTTCAGCCTTTGACCTTTTTGGCAAGCTGTCATGTGTTTCCTTCTGCTCAGCTCCTGGCTCTACTCTGTCCTCTTCTGGTTTATCTGAAACATGTTCACCCTCACATCTTAGGGGATTTTGCCGGCCAAAGCAGATGCCACCCTGTTCCCACTGACAATCCCCCAGGTGTCATTTTAAAAGCTGCTCTGCAACCTTTTTGCTTTTAAGCGCCAACCGTCTGCTTCCATCTTGGTTCAAGTGGAGCCCAGCCCTTTTGTACAGGCTTTGCTTGGTCCAAAAATGTATCCCAGTTCCTAACAAATCTAACCCCCTCCTTCCAGCACTATCGTCTCATCCACTCATTGAGACCCCTCATCTCTGCCTGTCTTGCTGTCCCTGCGTGTGGAATAGGTAGCACTTCAGAGAACACTGCCAGAGAATGGAAGGAGGCAAAGGGAATGGAGAGCTGTGTGAACTTATTACCAGGATCTACTACTTTCTTGGTTGCCATAGCAACCTGCTTGACCAGCCAGAACCCAGAAGGGCAGCTACTAAGGGCAAAATTAACAGCTCTGGCTTCTCACAGCCTTGATAGGCATGTGCAGTTTTACAGCATATCAAGTATCTTTTTGTACAGTCACTGTTTTGTGCAATAAAGGTGTGTTTATTCCTTATTTGTTGTGTATAGTCCTTGCATTGTTCTTCTCGCCTGTGCTGCTTTTGTGTGGATATTGCATTTCTAAAAAGAACAATATTTTGAACCTAATCTGGGACTCAGCTTTATTCCCTTGGTTATTTGTCTCCTGATCAAAAGATAGCTGATCCTAACCATGACTCTCCCCACTCACCCCCGAATATTTGATATGGCTTTCAAGTCTGTGTACTTTGACCTTCTAGAATGCATCTCAGAGGCTTCTCCCAGCGATGAGGAAGAAAATGCAGCAGCCCGATGTAAATGCATAACCCCTGATGTGGTTAACATTCCTTTCACGCAACTGTACCACTCTAAGCTTCCTGTGGTGTTGGTGGGGAGGGGTGCTTATTTTACAGCACTCCTACATACTCCTGAAAAGTCCCCACATGCAGCGATATGTTAGAGATATATACACTATCTAATGAGAAAGCTTTTCACATTAACTATGACCAACATCCTGCGTAATGCCACACGCATGTAGCCAACGGACACACCTGTGCAGTGGCCACATTCCCCACTTCAGCAGCATGGGCACTTGCATGTGGAAGGGATTTTCATCAATCTCCTCTTCCTTGACAAGCACCCCGGTTAAGCCTCAAATATGCCCCTAAGGCCTGTGTGACCTACTTGCCTTCAACAAATGTCTCACCAGAATTTGGCATGGTTTTAATAACCAAAAAGAGACCTGCAATTTTCATCAGAAAAGTAGTTTAATGGAGCACCCAGTTTGGTTGCTCCATCTCCCCAGGGAGGAGATGGGTGGTCCTCATATAAATATGGAATTTGACCTAAAGCGTTCTTTCTAATATACAATGAAATGTTGCTTAAGCATTGAGAATAGGTCTGGTTTCCTTTTGAAAGGGGATTGGGGAATGGCAAGCAGAAAAGGATAGTAAGTGGCCAAATGCCAACTTGGTGCCCAGTCTGTGTAGAGAATGACAGCTAATGGAAGATGTAAATCAAGACTACAATTTTAAGCATTCTTACATGGAAATAGATCCCATTTATTTCAATTAAATCTGTTAAACCTATTTCTAGATTATGCAAAGGAGGAAAGCCATCCTATACCTTTCATGGTATACAAGACCAAATTTTGTCAAGTGCAGTTTATCATGGAAGAGTTAAAAAAGGTGCACTTGCCACTTCTACACAACTATTACAAAAAGAAGTGCCCTGTATCTGGTTGGTTGTTACTCCCTCTGTTTATCCTATTTGCCTATGAGTAAACTTGTTTAGGATCAGAAACAGAATGTATGCTAGTCCTTGGCCATTATTTGTGAAACCCTGTGTTGATCCCAGACTCTGTCCAAAGAGTATACATTTCAATTATTCAGAATGGTAAGGACTCTGCAAAACTTCATTAACAAGGATTTCATTAACAATGCAGGCAAAAAATGAAGTCCCAGCAATTAAACTTGTTTAGCTTCACCGAAAGGTTGCACAGCTAAGTGAGAACCAATAGTCCTTTGGCTTCCTCAGGGTTACACAGAGTATAAAATTGCCTGGGACTATAGGGAATGGAGGCTCTTGATTGCACCATATGGCCTCTTGCTGCCCCCTGCAATATTCCTATTCTCTTTGTTCATCTGTAAGATATTAACATAATATCCCTTCGACACGCCATTTGATGGAGTCACACACACAGCAGAATGTAATTTTATGGCCAGATCCTGCTCTTAGGAGCAATGACGACCAAACTAGCTAATCAAATCAGCACAAATTTGCAAACACCATCTCAGCAGCTGTGACTGTAAATATTGGCGGCAGAATGTGAATAATCCTGTCCGCAGGATGACTTGAGTAATGGGTTCCCAATGGGCATTCCAGCCATCAGTTTGCTGCCTGGCAACCCAAGGGGGCCTCTGATTATGATGAGCCTGAAACAGCAGATGCCGTTATCATGATGTAGCAGCTATAGCAGCCTTTGCCGAAAAATAAACTTATTTAGACAAACGGAAGGGGAGATGGAATGCATCACATTCTGCCTTTGTGTCATTTGTGCCTACGTGTGCTCCTTTAGCAGGCCTACATGGAGGGAGGCCTGTGTCTCGGTAGCATTCCCTTTAATGTTTTCAGAGCAGCTGCAGCAGACTGCAGTTTTGTGTTGTCTTTTAAATAGCAAGCCATCGGCATCTCTTGCAGGAGCAGGGACATTAAATTTGCAGGCAACATGTGTTCCAGGGTTTTGGTTCCGTTAGTATTTATGCCAGTCTGTGCAGGTGTTAACAAAAGCTAGAGTTTAGCAAACCAGAGGTTATGGACATATGAAGAAGCACACACATCCTGTTTCCCAAAGGCTATGTGACTAAATCACTGGATGCTAGAAGTAGTTGCAGCCAGTACTTCTGTTGCAGATCCATCCTACTGAACCTATGAGTGAAGTCATGGAACACATGAAACATAGCTCTTTTTCTCCTAGCAACGCACTCCCTCCTTTCCAAAACCATAGGCTACCATAGTTGTTCTAGTTTAGGCAGTAAAAAAGCATATGCATGTTTCTGCACGTGGTGGGAAAAGGCTTAGCGTGAATCTATGTACCAGAGGTCCATTCACTGATACCAGTACTATGCCTCTGTGAAAAAGTCCAGAAGCAGGGCACTCTGGACACTTCTCCATCTTTCTCATCAATTCCCTCCACCTGTCCATTTTAAAATGAGCCTAAGTGGAGGAATTTGCAAATAAATTGTATTGCTTCAGTGTTGCCATGATATTGGACAATGAGTGGTTTTAAACTGGCGAATATTTACAGTAGTATATTTGAGCACGATCTTTTCCCTCTTTGGAGGTAATGGCAGCCTACTCCACAATTAATCAAAGTGTTGCAGTCCAATATAATTATGTTTACTCAGAAGTAGATCCCAATAAGTTCAAAGGGACTTTTTTCATGTTAAGTACACGTAGGACTGCAGCCTTAGACAGGTCTTTCTACCTTTCTTGAACATATTTGGGTTAAGAAAGGCTGTCAATTGACTTAATCTTCCATGAATTTGTCCAAGGCTGGATGATCAATAAGTGATCCAAATCCAGATCTGGGCTTCCACTCCATGTCCGGTGGACTGCTACCCTTCACATTTACTGAGCAGTGGGATGTAGAGCAGAGCATAGATAGATATGCCATTATTGGATAGCTACACAGCAAGGAAGGAAGTGGAGAAGAAGTATGGCTGCCTTGGCATGGACAAGGAACAGTGAAACAGCAGGGGGCATGGAGAGCATGGCAAGAGAGTGGGGATATGCCTTTATCTCCTGCTTCTGAACTTCCTGGAGTCATCTAGTTGGTCATGTAACAAAGCAGATGCTGCACTACATAGGACTGAGATGGATCCAGCAGATATAAGCCTGATTGCAGTGCAGAAGCATGTTTTTCCATTTCTGTTTCTTTCTATGGAATTACTTTGAATGCCATATTTTGTCTATGTCATATTTTGATCTTAACTTATTTGTTTACAATGAGTTTCAGATTCTACCACGACTGCTCTCGTAATTGTTCAGGATTCCCTAAAACTGAATTGTTTGCACACATCATGAAATTCCACGATAGTATTCTTCATCTTGTGGCAAGACATATTATAGCATGCAATTGTGCCTTCCAGTTGTTCACTTAATTCTTTTTGCGTTTAGGCATATATGAAACTGTAGGGTGATTCTCACAAACAGCTGCAGCAGGCAGGAATGGGAAAATGAATCTGCCCATATGAACCTGCCAGGGCCCTCCACTTGTCATCTCAGGCTCTACTAATGGTCCCGCCACTAACAGAGATCTGATTGGTGGGGCCCAGAGACAGGGCCTTTTCAAAGGTGGCCCCTCAGCTTTAAAGCCCTCTCTAAAGCCCTCTTTAAAGCCCTCTCTTTAAAGAGGCATTTAAGTGTTTTATCTGCTATTTATTTCTGGTAGGTTCTATAGTTTTTATAGTTCTCAGTTTTTAAAATAACTTTTAATTTGAAACTTTTTTTTAAAATGTAGTTTTAAATATGGTTTTAGCCTGGTATTTTAACTTAACTTGTTTAACTTTATTAGTCTTTTTTACATTGCTTCTCTTTCATTAATGTTTTGAGCCACCCAGAGCAGTAGTGTACTGCAGGGGCGGGGTATAAATATTTCAAATAAATAAATAAATAAAATGAAAACCTGGGTAGCGAGGCTCATGTGGCACTTTGGGACCTGCTTCCACCCTGCTGCTCCAGAGCAGGGCTACCCAGAAATGAAGCCCAACATTTAACCCAGGTTACAGGGCAAAGCCTTGTCTTACCACAGCAATCCTGACTCTGTGTGTGATCGGGGCTGTGTGTTGTGGTTTCTGGCAGCCTGGCTTCCTAAATATCAGAGAGTGCCACTAGAAGAGTGGCCAGGAACCTGGGAGCTGCAGCATTGCCGTAGGTAGCCTCTTGGCTTCCCACACAATGCATTATGGTATACTAGAGGACTTCCTCCTCCAGATCCCAATTGTAGTAAGCTCCGCTGTGCCAGTTGTGTGGTATAGCTGATTTAACCTAGCCTTTGTCTCAAAGCAAGCCCACTTGAGGGGAAGGAAAATACTGAATCATTTTTTCCCTTGCTTTCACCCACAAAGGCTGTTCCTTTAAACTTGAACTGTACCTTTAGTAGCTCAATCACTGCCACCCTAATTTTTACAGAGGTTCCTCCCCCTGGATTTTGATGAATGTCCAGGGAGACTCTCCTTACTATTAGAAACGAACACAAATACCTCCACATGCAAGCCCTACATGATGAGAAAGCCTGGTAGAATTGCTGAGCAATCTAACTTGAGACCTGTGTTGCACCAGAGTAAAACCCCTTTTCCTAAGTTAAAAATCCACTCAGAGGCAGTAAAAATCCAAAGAACAAAAAAAGAAAAACTTTATTCAAAATACTACAGACTGCTTCCATCTGAGGCGTTCTCAGCTTTTAGTTACAGGTAAAAGAAACACACAGTACTTTACAAGATTACTTCCAAAGAGCACTCCAGCTGGTATTGGAGTAGCATGCTTTAAAAATTGTGGTTACCCCGTTGCAAGGATAATTGAAAAAGCCCCCCACCCCCAGTTGCAAGGAACAGGGATACAGGAAACCTTTAAAAGCATCTTTAAATGTTACAGAGACTTTGCAATGCTCTGGATGGATAAGTGGGCACAGGTTCAGCATTTCTTAGCTTGTTATGTTACAGATAAAACACAATAGACCAGCTGTAAGGATTTGCAAAGCACAAAAAGGAAAATAAGTTTCTGACGCATACTAACTAGCAAACTGTTCCCTAGACTAAACCTTTCTATGAAGTCAAAGCCTGGCTTACATCCTGAACTCACCAAACCCATGCTAGAGACTTCAGGCTCCTGCAGTCCTCACTTCCCAGTATTACAGTTCTCCTAGTTGCAGCCATTGACTGGCTAGCCAACCTGTTGTTTGCCTTGCCTGGCTCCAACTGAGAACAAAGAACCCCTTCTCATCCTGGCACAAGGCCCTCAAGGTCCCGCCCACTGTGTGATGAGTGGCTGATTCATAGAGGTCACTGGGGCACTTCTCATGATCAACAAAAATCAGGCTAGCAGAGGCTAGCCCGATTTTTGTTGACTGTCAGAACCACCGGGCTCACAGCCAAGCCCAGTGGTTCTGGAGCGGCAAACCCGCTCGAGAACCCTCGTAAAAAGCAGGTTTGCGGAGCGAGCGCTCCTGCAAACCTGCTTTTTGCTATCATGAGTAGCCGCGGCACTCCTTCGCGTCGTGCCTGCTTATGAGTAGACCCCCGGCCGGGAGGCTTAAAAGCAGCCTCCCGGCTTGGGGGTCTCCCCAGTATGCCCTGCGCACTCGCGCAGGGCATACTGGGGCTTGCAGGGGCCACACGGCCCCTGCTCCCCCCACCGGCTCCGGCTCGGAACCGGCCATCATGTGGGCGGCCGATCCGGCCGCCCAGGGCTCCCTACCTGCTCATCTGCAGGGAGAGCGGGCTTAGCCCGCTCTCCCCGCAGTTCTTACAAAAGCGGGTCTCATGGATCATGAGACCCACCTCACTGTCTGTCAGTCAAGACAGGGTTCAGTTTTGGTCCACTCTTTAGGGGAAAGAGAGACCATTCACTACATGTGGGCACACATCATGGTGGAGCACTATAGCCACTATGTTTATGTGGGGGAAGGCAGGTATATTCCTGCCTCTTGCCCCTCCCCCCACCACCACCACCTTGCCTGCCCGCCCTGTCATGAGAATAGCCTTTATGACTATTTTGCTGTTAATTTGCTCCAAGAGCAACACACTTCTGTGATCATTTAGAGGACAATGGCTGCATGCACATGGTCATGTTAATACTGGTTAACTGGGACATCGATGTGATTGTGTGGACCCCGCACATGGCAGGAAACATGTCTAAGTTTTGTGTAGCTGACCAGTATATTTGATCTAGGATCTGATATAGGTTAGTTATTTCCCTGAATGCCCTGACCAGGACCCACTGATTGTGAGAACTCATGTCTCGCCTATCCTGGCTACTTGCACACACCATGGCCTCAGTTGGACCTCTATCATAGATGCCTGTGCCCAGAGCAGACCTTTCCTGCCAATGCTCTAACCTCCCACCTGTACTCCTTTGGCTGCACACTGTCTGGCAACAAACCATGTAATCTATACTTGTATCCCCTGCCCACACCTACCCCAATACTCACTGTCCTGCCCCTTAAAATTATAGCACAGCATTCCATGGCCAGCAATGCAGGGAGACAGCAGCTGCACACTCTACTGACAACCAGAACCAGGGAGGAAGACCTGGCAGGGAGACCTGACTGTCCATGCAACAGCAACCAGGTCCACTGCCTCAGGGGACCAGTCAGTGGTGCGTTTAGGCATGGAGCATGGGACAGGGGTCCATGGTCTCCTGCCTCCTGGGAGGGCCTCAAATGCTCTGGGGAGCCTTTGTAGAGCCCCAGTGCCCCTCGACTGGTACCTGGCCCCCATTGCTGTTGCCCGGCCCCCACTGCTGTTGCCCAGCCCCCACTGCTATTTCCCCCTCGATGCTGTAGTAGCTGCTTGCTGCTATTGCCCCCTCTTCACCACCGGAGGAGTGAGCGGAGCGGATCAGGCCACTCACCCACCCTGGCGATGGTAGTGGCAGCAGGCACAGGCGGGCCGCCTCAGACTGCACGGATCAGCCTCCTCGGCCTGTACATGTGCGCAGTAGGAGTATGGAGTGTTGCATATGGGATGCGGCACTCCATATTCCTACTGTGCATGTGCACAGGCCAAGGAGGCTAGTCTGCACAGGCCAAGGAAGCCCGCCTGCGCCTGCTGCTGCCGGGGGGAAGGGGTGACCTGTTCTGCTCTGCTCACACACACACCCCAGCTGTGAGGAGGGGGAAATAGCAGCAGCGCACACAGCAGGGGCTGGGCAGCAGTGTCAGGGCAGCAGCGGATTAGAGAGATATTTAAAAAATCAAGGAGGGTATCACAGCAGGGGGACCTCCGAAGCCCTTCAGCCTCAGGTCCAAGCTCCAAAAACACCTAGGTGCACCCCTGGGACCTGTGCCATGGGGTGCTGCTTGCCCACTTGGGGGGACAGGGGGGATGTTTGTATGCTTGTGTGACCTGTGAACAAGGAGAGATGGGGGTGGGAAGGGTTCCACCTTTAGCTGCTAGACTCCCCTTTACTAAGGGTGCCTTTAGTCTGAAGGGATGTCCATGTTTTGTTTCTATCTTTGGAAATCAGGAAAATCAGTGGAAATCAGGAGCTGAAGCCCCCTCCAAAAACTCCTTGTTTGGGTGACAGGGGTGGCACCAATCAGGTGAGTCCAATTCATTTGCCATTGCAGGAAGAAGATGACAAGTTGGTAGGGAGGGGGAGAATTAATGTGTGGGCATACTGCTCCCTGCTAAGCCAGTCAATAGGCCCTTAAGGGGGATGCTGTTCCCTGATCTCCTGCCAACTGTTGAAATCACAGTGGCAATGTGCGGGAAACAGTCCCTCCTTGGCCCCTTCTTGCCCTCTACCATCAGGAGGACACTTGCCCATTGTGGACGCAGGAAGTGCCTCTGGTATGGCAGCAAACACTGAGAAGGGCACCATCCAGGATGCCCCAAGGTCCATGGATTTGCCTAATCCAACCTTGAGGATCAGACAAGGCAGTCTGATTGCACAGTCTGCCTGTCCATCTAGTCCGGGGCAGTCCATTTCAGTGTGCCTGCCTCTTCTCTCCCTGCCAGGGTGATACAGGAGTCAGCCGGTTTGCAACCCAGGTGATCTCCCTGTGGCAGGGAAGGGGTCACTGCAGCCAGCACTTGCTTTGGTGTCTGCCCCACCTCCATGATGGAACTGAGTATTGGCAAAGCTCTCTAGAGATTGCTGTGTGCAGCTGAATGTGGTTGGAGGTTCAGTGGCCACCCACTCCAGCATTAAGGCTAATGGGAGTGCGGCTGGTGATGTGCTGAAGGCTTTCCAGGGTGAGGGCAGCGCAAGGACTTCCAGGATTGCATGTGGGTCCCTGGGGGCTAATGGATGCCGTGGTCTGCTCCCACAAACCGTTAACTGGGATCATGAGGATGCTACACAACAGCAACCCAGAAGTGATACTGGTTGTTTGCCGAGAGCACCTGCCAATCCTTCCTAACCTCTGAGTGCAGAAAGGTGGTCATGCGAACATGACCTATGTTCACAAAGAATGAATATACGTCCTTTAATCAACCAGCAATTCTTTTTTATTTTTAAGTAAGGCCTAGTGAATACTCCTGCATCTGTTTCAAGAGGTGAAACATTAGATAAGTAAACACAAACAAGGTGAAATTTAAACAAGTTCCCATCCTCCTACCAAGGACCATGGGGAAAAAGAGCTGTCGTCAGCTCTTTCCTGTTCCTGTTAACCTCTCATAGCTGTACAAGTTCATGAAAGGTTCATGAAAAATGACCTTGTTTTTAATATATCTTTCACACACACAATACAAACAACTGCTTCCTCTTTCTCCCAGGAACCTAGGCTCACATGGGGGAGGGACCTTCTATAAAGATTCCCAGCAGCTGAAGCCAACAGGGTGGAGAGGAGGCATGAACTTTATCTTGCATACCAGAGCTGCATACATTGAGTAAGCTGGGACATTTTGTTTCCTGGGCAGCTCACTAACACAAAACTGTTAGATGTAACACAAAATTGGCTCTTATAGACAGTTTCATCCTATGTTGATTTTTGTACGGCTTTCCACATGGAACATGAAGGACAGTCAAAAGGAAAGAACTGATCGAGGGTCAGATGCTGCCATAATGGGCTCTGTGTCCTCTATAGATTGGAAGCTAAAGAACTGGCAGGCTAATGGTTTGGCTTTGGCATCCAAATTCAAACGGAGATATTGTTCCAAGTATCTGTAAATAGTAATGTGAAGGAATCACTCACTGTGGCCAGATGTTAACATGATCCATAATTCCTCCACAGGAAGATGGATTAGGGTTCAGTTTCTAAAGACACTGATATGAGACATAAAATGAATTTGAACTTCTAATACAAGAAGGTATGTCCAATGGGTGGGATGACTCCCAGGATTGGAATGTAGCAACTGAAGAATATAACTGGGTCCAAAAGAATAGGTGCAACAGAAAGGGAGGGCGAGTAGCATTATATGTCAAAAGGTGTACACCTGCCTAGAAATCCAAGTAAGTGAATGGTAGCCCAGCGGAGAGCATCTGGTTAAAAAATAAATGGAAATAAAAATAACACTGTATTTGCAAACTACTACCAACTGCCATAACAAAGAGAGGATGCAGATGATACTTTCCTGAAACAAATTACAGACCTTTCAGGGAAGCAAGAATACACAGGACTAGAGGACTGATTATCCTGATAGGAGGCAAACTCTACTAAAGACATAGTCACGAACAATTCCAATGAGAAAGAAAAATGTGAGACATCTAAAAAAGCTAATGTGGTTGCACAACAAAACAAGCTTAGTGATGAGCTGGAAATTTCTAGGGATGTGCATGAATTGATTTTTTTTCAATTCACTTGGTACCCGAACTGAATCACCCCAATTTACTTTGAGTCCAACTCTGCTTTCCCTGAATCACCCCAGATTTGATTTGTACTTGGAATTATCCAAATCTGAATCCAAATAGATTTGGGACAAAAAAAGGAGTTCCAGGGGCAAAAGAGTGGGATGGGTGGTAGTGACCAATGGGAGGAAGCTACCACCCAAATTTCAAAGAAATTGGGCAAAGGGGTGATTTAAAAAAAAATGAAGTTCATGCGTCTTTAAGTTTTTCCCCATAGGGAATAATTGGGATTTCAGCAGCCTTATAACTCCGCATGGGGGGCACCAAGGTGTCCCAGCATGGGTTGTGGTGTGTGTAGTTCCCAATGGCTACCACCCAGATTTCAAAGAAATTGGGCAAAGGGGCGATTTTTTGAAGTTGGTGTGTCTTTGTGGCAGATTCAGGGCAGAAAAGGGGTTCTGGGGGCAGAGGCATGGGTTGGGTGATAGAGCCCCAAAGGGTACCAGAGCCCCAAAGGATGCCTGCTACCACCCAGATTTCAAAGAAATTGGTGAAAGGGGTGATTAAAAAAAAATGGTGTGCCTTTAAGCTTTTCCCCAATAGGGAATAATGGGGATTTCAGCAGCCCCATAACTACACTTAGGGGGCACCAGGGTGGCCCAGAGTGGGTTGTGGTGTAGTGTACATAGGGTGCCAACCACCCCAAAAACCACAAGCTCATGGGGTTCTGGGTTTTGTTGTTTTCAATGTTTGAGGTGTTCTGATAGTAGATTCTCTGGTGGGAAATGAGAGTGGTGTCTTAGTTCTTTTGTCATTTTGCACCAAAGATTATGAATGAACAAAGACTTCATTATTCATCATCTTTGGTGCAAAATGATGAATGAACTTAGAAAGAATCGCATTCGTATGCGATACTTCTGGTCACTTCCGGTCCAAGGAGCAGACAGGGTGGCAGGGAAGTACGCTGCCACCCTCCCCTCCCCCACCCCAACCTTTGAACCCTTCGAACTGCATGGTGTTCAAATCTGTTCGGAGGTCCATAAGAAGGCTTCCGAACAGGTTTGTGCACATCTCTACCAGACATGTAACTCCCACTTCAGATTATGCTGTTGGTAGTAAAACTTATGTTGTTTCAAGCAATGGTGATGGCATTTCAATGGACTTTTTATATCAGTGGGACACTGAACTTCTAAAGTGCATAAAGGTAGCATGGCTCAATTTGGGCGAAGTGTGCTTGATCTGGGCAAAGGAGATTAAAAGTCAAATCCCTGCTCAGCTACAAAATGATTTATGAGGCACAGTAGGCTCTAGCAGCCAGATTCAGGCTCCTCTTAGGGGTGCGCAAATTTGATATTGAACTGGTTTGGTTCCAAGTTTCAGGTTCGAGCTGAACCACACCCGGTTTGGCTCAACCCCAGACTGAACACACACACCCCAGTTCAGGACTTTGTTGAGCCATTTTAAAAAAACAACCCCTTTTTTTAACTTACCCCCTGCAGGGGGCTTCTCCGAGTTGGCCGGGCAGGGGGGTCCGCAGATGTTTGCCCTCCCCCACCAGCCTTCCTTTATGCAAAAATCACCAGGTTCGGGCTGTCCTCAGCTATTTACGGGCCTATTCCCCTGTACAGTGGCCATTCTGGAGGCCGCAGTGCATGCACAGTGGGACCCTGTGTGACTGAATTCAAATTGAATTCCAAAAATCAGTTTCAAATCCAAATCAAATTTGAATCTGTTCCGAAAATTTGATTTGAATTTGAAGTGATTCGACCCTGTTTTGATGCCTTTTAACCAATTAGGGGGCCTGAATTGTTGTTTTTTTTAAAGGTGACGAATGGCTCTTGAATTGAACTCAATTTGAATTTTGAAAATTCAATTTGAAGTCAAATAGAATTGCCCTTTTAAGGGGTGGTCCGATTCAAATTTGAATCTCTTGAATCACCCCGATTCTAGTGGAATCTATTGGAATCAATTTGTACATCCCTACAGAGTAGTTTCATACCTATACAAATACGACAATATTTATATACCAGCTTTCAACAAAAGTTCCCAAAGTGATTAAATTAAGAACAAGATTTCCAGCAATGAGGCTGAAACTGCCTTAGCAGCATCTCGAGCAACACGAGGGTCTTGGAGATGAACCCAGAGGTGGCAGGAGCAGCTCCTTAACGAGCTGCCAACCCACAGCTGCCTTCTCAACTGCTGTGGTTGGAACACACCAGAGAAAAAGCAAGGAGGGACCTCGAGACCCAGCCTTGCCCCACCCTATTGGCTGCTTCCTTCTGCCCTCTGCTGCACATTGGATTAGACATAACAGTAATCACAGAGTGCTTGAAGTGGACAGGATTTGCAGTAAAATTCATATGGCCAGACAGTCTCTCTCCTTCCCCATCCCCCATCACCAACTACAGCTTTTCACACCCCCACCATCAAAAAACCAAAGTCCATCACCTCACCGTCCCATGGCAGTTTAAATACACCACTGGCAGAACTGATACATTCTCAGACTGACTCTGGTGTGGCCCCTTAATCCAAGCCACTTGTCTTTAGAGATATGATTAAGCTACTCTCAGTCCATTTTTACTTGCCTGCCCAATGCTTGTCTTGCCTCATTTTTCCTGACTCACTGAAGTGTTATAAGTATTGATGCATAATTCAGAATTGTAAAATATTCTGTACACTGAAAAGTATTATTGAAATGATTAACAATAACCCTGTCTGAAGACTTACCTGTTTAAGTGAAAAGAGCCCCTCTCTAGTTTGCTGGTCTTTTTCTGTCACAGCAAACAACTCATGCCTTTCTAACAGTATGCAGGTTCTTTATTCTTAGCCTTTCTGAATGACCTGCTTCTATGATCGAATCTGTATATACTGTGGGCACACACATTTATATAAAAACATACATACATATTCCTGCATCTACCCCATCTAAACAACATGTGCATACGGGCACAAGCATACCCATATATTCAGTAATTATTTCAGAATTGCACAGTAATGGCCTGCTGAAGTCTCCAAAAACATGAACCATTACCACAGAATACATTAGTGGTTTTATGGCTGTATATGAATCTGCACATGCAATGTCTGTCACAATTCACAAAGACATATACAACCCTTTATTACATTCTGCTGCTTTGCACACAAAACACCCATCTTTGCTCGAATGCACACAAGCTGCTCTTTCCAGTTATTGAAACCGACTCTGCATACACTATACTCAGACTCTACATAGGCTATACCCAGACCTATGTGAGAGGAGAGCTGGTCTTGTGGTAGCAAGCATGATTTGTCCCCTTAGCTAAGCAGGGTCTGCCCTGGTTGCATATGAATGAGAGACTTGATGTGTGAGCACTGTAAGATATTCTCCTCAGGGGATGGAGCTGCTCTGGGAAGAGCAGAAGGTTCCAAGTTCCCTCCCTGGCTTCTCCAAGATAGGGTTGAGAGAGATTCCTGCCTGCAACCTTGGAGAAGCTGTTGCCAGTCTGTGAAGACAATACTGTGCTAGATAGACCAATTGTCTGACTCAGTATATGGCAGCTTCCTATGTTCCTATGTATGGTAAGAGGAGGACAGATGTCTTAAGTTTGGAATCAATTTCAAATGCCAATAGTTCTAAACCTCCCCTTCTGAAAGTCCTCAGTCCTATGGCTGGCAATCCCGCATAAAACCATAAAGGAGAGAGGAGTTGCAGCTTATATCCAGCAAGTGATAGTCTCTGTGTCTGAAAGACACGGACCAAAATATCTGATTGGGTCCTCCTTTAAATGCCGGGGGAGTCAGTATCACCTCTGCCTGAAGGTAACTTGTTTACGATGTTGAAATGGAGATGTCAATCTAGTGTCAGGGAAATGCTAATGAATGGGAACAGCTGATGTCGGGCTGAATATACACTTTGCTCCCAAATCTGAAACACAATGGCACACAAATGACTAAGCAACTCTGATAAAGATTCAATAGGCCAATGTCAGCTCACTTTGATTAAACAGTCCTCTTAGATTGGTGTCAACAAGGCAGTAAAAGGCACATCAGTTTTCCCTCTTTCTCTAGTCCCACATTTGGCACAGAAGATGAAGCAACAACTTTAATACTTTGCCTGACAAAATAGATATTAAGTTTTCAAATAAACATATATAAAATGCTTCCACAAAGGCCACAAGTGCATAAGGACCAAGTAACAACAATGGTAAATAAATAGTTAGCATTCCCAGAGTGCAACCTGGGAATCCTTTCATTTTTAACATGCTGATACAGTGGTAGAGCTTTCCATCATTGTATCTCCTACCCATAATACTACCCCAAAGTTGATAAGGGAGCAAGGTGAGAGGTATGGGATGGGAGGTGCAGTGGCAGCAACCACTGTGTTGGTATTGTTAATTGTAAAAGTACACTCTCTGGGTTATACTTTCCCCTCCTTTACTGCGCCACCTCCAGTAGCTCGGTAAAGGAGGGAGGAGCACACTTGGGGCCACGCCAGCAGGGTGAGCGGCAGCGCAGGCAGCTGCGCTGGCCAGGTAAAGAGCTTATTACTTCTCTCACTGCCCCCACCCAGTCGCCCCTTACGTTTGAATGGATCCCCCACCTCTGTACTTGTAAAGAGGAATCCTCCCCAGATTCCCCTTTACAAGTATATTGCCCCCCCACACACACACACACACCTGGTTTGGAGCAACATGGGTCGGTTTGAATTGATTTGAATTTGAACCAAACCACGTTTTTTTGGTTCTGTGCACACTCCTACCTACAGGCAGACAACCATACAAGCCTCCTAGAGGCTGAGCAGGCGCATACACCACATTCAGAACATCTTGATTGTGGTGCTCTCTCTTACAGCAATTCATATTAGAGTGGAGTATAATATAAGTAGGTATATGATGCTAGCCACACTTGGCTTTGTGCAATGATGGATTGCCGCATAGGCAATATAGGCAGCCGCATATGGTGGCAAATTTTGGGGAGCGGCATCTGGAGGAAAACTTAATCCCCCCCCTTTAAAAATGCAGCTGTGTAGAGGCGGAGGCTCTGCCCACCTCTTAAATCATCACAGGAGGTGAGGTCAGGCACTGGAGGATGGTGGCAAAAGAGGTCATCCCTCAAGCCTGGCTTACTCACAAATGACAGAGAGAGGGCTATTTTGGGCCTTTGCACATGTGTGTGCACACACAGAGGCCCGAAATTGCCCGCTCTGTGTCATTTGTGAGTAAGCTGGGCTTGAGGGAGGACCTCTTTCGCCACCGTCCTCCAGTTCCCAACCTCATCTCCTAGGAGGCGGGCAGAGCCTACACAGCGGCGTTTTTCAAGGTAAAAAAACAGAGTTACGTTTCCCTCCCCGCCAGCTGCCTTACTCTTGTCCCTGGGGAGGCAAATCTTTGGCTGCCTATTGGCAGCCAAAAGATTAATCCGCCCCTGGCTTTGTGTATGTTGTTATTTCTTTTTCACTAGTACAACAGTCTCCAGTGCATTGCACACATCGACTGTTAACATTTCTGTAATGTATGATCATGTATTCAGTCATAACAGGAGTTAGGGCTTCCAGTGGTATGTAATCCAAGAACTGTTGCTTTATGAAACACCAAGTAGGAAAATTCCTTAATACAGGGAGAGAGGTAAAATAACAACATACAAACAACAGCCACTGAATTTACATTTCACCCTTCCTCCATTGAACTCAAGGTTCTTCCCCACTTTAGCCTCACAGCAACCCTGTGAGGTAGATCAGGTTGAGAGAGGGAAACTGATCCAAAGTCACCCCAGGGACCTTCATGGCTGAGTGAGAATTTGGATGCAGGTCTCCCCAGTCCTCATCCAACATTCTGACCACGACATCCCATGAATAGAGGCCTTTGTGCCAATACAGCGCCAGGTGTGCCAGTGTGGACCCCTTACACCTAGAGCATGACAGCCCATCTGTTGTGTCATTAAACTGCATTTGCTATCAAAGAACTGCATCTACCAGCCATGTCCCTGCATCTCTTCACCTACTATGCTAATTATGCATGAATAAATAAGTAAACAGCTTCCTAGCTTATGGTATGTTGGTAAAATAGAGCCCAGTGTTGATCAAAGCCCCCTCTCTTTATCTGTGGAAATGGAAATACAGGTGGATGGAGATACAGCACATTCAATCACACGACAACAAACCTCACATTCACACTACAAACCTGTATTGTTTTTAATGCAGTCTTCCTCCCAAGATTCCTGTTTGGGGAGGGTGCTGAGAATCTCCTGGGTGTCTCGCAGAACTACAGCTTCCAGGCTCCCCAGGGAAAGGGAATAATTGCCCCTGGTAGGGAAAGGCCAGACTAGATGAGGTGGCAGGAGACAACCTAGTTGTCTGTAGTGTAGGTATATTCTTCACTACCACAAAATATGTGCTGTACAATATCAAAAGTATTCATTAATTTAACATCTAGTTTTCCAAATATAGTTCAGTGTGGTTGCTCTGCTAAGTGCGGTACAGGCAGTCACAGAAGCTGAAGGAGCAGATGCCTGACTAATAGGCTCACTTCAAAACTTGATTAAAACATGAACCAGTTGTTTCTGTACTGAAGCAAATCCAGCTTTTTTCCTATAGTGTGTTATGAACATCAGATGTTTTGCTCTGAAAATGTGAGCCCCACCCTCCACTTTACACATTATTTGGGCAGATCCAGAATTAAACAAACAGCTCCGACACTGTCACGTATAGCTTGAGCTATAGTGTCTGCTTGATAATTGAGCCTGCCAGACCGTTTCCTATTTATTCCCCCAGAGAATATGCAGTAGAATAGTTTTTCTTCCTGCTTTGCATCTCCAGACAGGACCCAAAAATAAACAAGGATGTTGACCTGAACAAACCAATAGCATTGCCCATAGCTAGGTGCTTGCTTATATTATTCTTCAGCCATTTGCGAAATCAATAAGCTGCTTGATGCTGCATTCATAATGGAGGCTGCAGTGCTGATGGCAGGAGCATTGCTAACTTACAACAGCATCCTCGATGTGTGCAAAAATCATTACATGGTTCCGGGAGACCAGGATGGAGCTTGCAATGAAGGCAGAGGCAGAAAAGGAAGAAATTGGTGTTCTTTTCACTGGCAATAAGGCAATGAAGATGCTGTGTCATTCCCCAGTGCATTCTGGGGAGCGGGGGTGGGGAGGTGGGAGATAGCCTGGCGAGAGCCATCTGCTGAAAAAGGCAGCAGCACTTCAAGAACTGTTGCCACCCCTACTGCCGCCCATTTCTTTCTGTAAAAGAAAGTCAGCTGCTCCCTTCAACCCATGCAGCTTTTGCAAGCTGAGCACCCCTGCCCCCCAACTGACAAAGGTTCCCCACTCATACCCTGCCCACCGCCCGTAGAAAGCTTGTGTCAGAGAAGAATTCTTGAATTCCCCATCTTGTATCTTTGTTTTCTAGGTACATGAGTAAAGGGGGCAACCTGACAAGATAGTGGGAGGGAGCAGGGCTGACATCAGCACAAGGCATTCTTGGAAGCTGTCAAAGGCCGAGCACCGCAGAGAAGCCCACTTACTGTTGATGGTTGCCTGCCCCCTGGGGGACGTCTGGGCTCAAGCTGTGGCTGTTGGCTGGGTTGACTGGGTGGAACCTCCCCTTGCTATGGTGGCAGGCACGGGTTTCTTTCATTCTCAGAGTGCCTGCAGTAGCAACAGTGGCAATATTGTAGCTGCTCACCATGCCCTCCCCACAGCATATACTTCCACAGCAGCCTAGAATGCTGCCATGAATGCGGGTGGCGGGGGGAAGATGCATGTCTGCCAGTGCCCAGTGCACACCTAAGTAGGAAGTGCCCCACCAGAAACTACCTTGCCAAGGGCACCTGGAGTCAGCCCTGAGTGAGAGATCCATAATCAGATTTCCTACAGGTTTTCTAAAAGTTAAAAGCAACTGCAGAGCAATCCAGATCAGATTGGCTGGGGGAGGAGAGGCCAACCCTTTCCCCTATGTTGTACCATTTTCTCAGTCTAAATTGCCTCCCCCAAAGGTGCTATTTGCCACATGGGGGGAAACATAATAGATCCTTGGGACAAAATAGATTAGATTATAGGAGATGGATGATTGGTTCTCCCATTAGCTTGCATAGTTTGGCCCTATCATGATTGGTGTCCTGGAAAGAGCTGCAGATTTGGTCAGAGCAGGAGGAGGAAGAAAGGAATACTTAACCCAAGCACTTTGGTCCAAATCCTTTTACCCATTTTTCTGATCAAAATCTCTCTCTCTCTCTCTCTCTCTCTCTCTCTCACACACACACACACACACACACACACTTTCTCATATCCACACATAGAAGGAAAGATACACAACTGCAGTTTAATTTTTTTTAAGGCATCGGGAGATTGATCATACTGTATATCTCTTGGAATCTCATCAAGTTTGGCCCTCAGAACTAGAAAAAGTAAGGGAGGGTATGCCTGAGTAAACAGCATGGATATCCCCCAGGGGGAAGACCAGAAAGATCATTTTTGATAGATCACAGTACAAGAGAAAAAGGAAGGAATTAGATTTAAGTTCTAGCAGCCCAAATTAGGACAGCTGCATGAACTAATCAGTCAAAGGATTTCAAAGATAGGGAATCTGCATGTACTGTATACTTAATGTATTGTTTCTGTTCTTAATTGTTCCTAATACCAGCAATAAATACACTTAAACATTTGTTTCTACAACCTCTGCAAACAGGAACTTCCTAATGGGAGGGGGCAATTATGAAATCCCCTCCTCTGCAAATGGCAATTCATTTTGACAGGTGCATTTCTGTCTGTGGGCACAAGGTGGTTTCCCCTAATTCCCAGCATTCACTTCACACCGAGTTTCCCAGGAAGCTTGCATCAGCTGCCTATTTCAGCCCTACCATCTCTCTGTCACTGCCCTGTTCCTGCCCTGAATGCACCTGATCACGAGACATTCTTGCTTCTGTGCTGTGCATTCAGATTCCGTGCTTTTTCCTGCTTGCTTCAGCAGTTTTTGGCAAAGTTCAATGCCTCTCTCTGGCTTTGAAACATAATTGCCTGACTGCAGCACTGACTCCAGCTTGTGGAAGCAGGAAAAAATAATAATAACCAAGTGGGTGGAGATGTAGCTTAGATGAATACATTGGAGGCAATCATTTTTTGCAAGGATGGGGAGTATCTATTTTTAGCATTGAGTGAGCATTAAACGGGAAATTAGGAAACAAACGAGAGAGCTCAGATAGCATCAATGAGTACACACATACACACTCACAGCCAGCCAAGAGCTTCAGGATATCATTTACTCATTCTTAATTCTATAAATAATTGAGATTTATATGCTGACAGCTGAAAATTTGCTATTGAAACTCAAGTAGTATGTATATTTGTGTCTCTGTGTGTGTCAATTTAATTTCTTCTTGATATATCTCTGTGGTGGCGTTCATCTTAGACAGAACTGCACCCAGGCTCCAAGGAAACGGATTCTGAGTGGTGGGTTTTCCAAAGTAAATGCATCATATGAAGCAAACAGATATCTAGCTGTATGATTGGCCTGTCAGATGTGTCTGTTTGTCAGATTGCCTCTGTGCTCAAGTTTGCCAGCCATAATAACCCAATTTCCTAGAAAATCAAACTGTACGCTGCTTTCTGCTTTGTGTATATTACTGCTGTCAACAGCAGCTACTGTGGATAGAGAAGAAACAGCACTCCTAACTCCAGAGGGGATTACTGTCTGTAGTTTCAGCAGGCAGCAGGATGTCTGGGAGGGAAGAGTGATTTAATATTCAACTGGATTTTCACAAACTTGTTTTGCTCCATGCAACTGAGCAATGGGGACACCAAGTAGTGGATTAAGAAAGTCAGCACAGCATCTCATGGAAGTTGTTTGTATGCAGCCCTTGGAAAAGAATGGCCGCAGTGTCATCTGTCCTTATTTTATTTATTTATTTTGTCCAATTTGATCCTTCCTTTCCATTCTTAAGAATGCTCAGGGTGGCTTACAATGGCTCTACATATGTTATTCCTCCACCCCTTTAACATGGCTTTGTAAATATGCCATTTTTGGCAGGCTTGTTCATCATGCTGGTGTGAACAAGAGCATTAACAGATTCACAATAAGTAATCTTGAATACTGTGACAGATCCAGGAACTGGCCTTCCCACACTCTGCCCTACAAAGAGACTTCTTGTATGAAAGAAAAGAGTTCTTCACATTGATACTCAGGACAACGTTTGACACCTTGGGTATATTTTATAATCCTGGATATAAATAAAGTTCCCTGGTGAACACAAAAGGGAGCTGAGCTGATGTGATATTATCTACCACTTTCTTCTTCACTGACATGTTGCGAAAGGCAACGCGGGCACTCCTGAACTGCCCGCACTGCTGCAGGCATCTACAGCAATGTCCCTGGTGCTGTGGAACAGGGCTCATCCACTACTACTTAACGTCTGCTACTACTTAAAATAGTGCAACCACACTTTTGTGGCACTATGTACTTCGGAAATAATGTACAGTCTTTAGGTACAATCCCAGGCTGAGGTTCAGTATGAGATGAAACCTTCAGGGCCAGCTCCAGGTTTCAAGAACCTCCTGGCTGGCAAACCATCCACCAAGGGCTCCCTCCTACTTGGATGCCCTCCAACAAGGTTCATCGTGGAGCTTATCTTAGTGGATGGGATGGGAGAAAGAAGGCAATGACAGAACCCTTCCGATATATGAGAGGGTTGCTCTACCAACACCACACAAATTTTGGACTATGAGCACAGAGGATTGGCCCAGAGCCCTACGCCTTCAGCAGCTGTACGTCAGCCCCTAATACTGGCCCTGAGGACCTTGCCATGTACTCCTTACAGGAATTATTTAGGCCTGCTTTACTGATATCATCCTGAGACTGCAATCTGCATCCTGAACAGTCCCTTTACCAGACCAAATCTGAACCCAGACAGCCTTGTTATTGCAAGAATGGTTGCTTATCGAGATGGTGCTTCCATCAGCCAACTTGCAGACCCAGTCTCACCCTGCCTGAGTCACGCTTTAAACCTCCACAAGCTACAGAGGTGAGGTATTTTGTTGCTGCTTCATTTCTGATGCAAGCTTTATATCTGTAGGAAATGGTGGGGCCCCACCAGAAGAGGTACAGCAACTGCAATCAATTCAGTAGAACATCTGGTTCCATTTCTGTAACTATTCCATGTAGGTAATGATTCAAATTTCAGGTGGATATTTTGTCGGATATGACTGAATTCAACAGCATGTATTTGACAAAGAGCTGTATGCAATGCACCATGCCAAGAACAGGCAGGCTACACTGCCAGGCTGCTGCAAGCTGTGGGCACGGGTGGGGAGGCGGGCATGTTGTCTGTTCCATTAGCACTTAATGAAACAAAGGAGCTATCCACTGACATCCCATTTTAGAGGGCAATGAGATAAACTCCATTAAAATGGAATCTAGGTTGCCAAGGGATAAGTTAGAAAGATATTACATTTGGCAGCAGTAAAAAATAAACAGACTCTCTCTCTCTCTCTCTCTCTCTCTCTCACACACACACACACACACAAAACACAACACACAGAGTAGATTACACTGAAGCATATGCAGTTACTGCTTAGGACATCTGAAGTTTTGCACATATGGTTGCTCTACTGGGAAAAGGCTATCTGCTGCAGGCATATAAATCAAAGAGTCTGCATCTCATTACCAAAGCTGGGGAGGCATCAGTCCAAGCTGGAGTGAAATGGCTCGGCTTCTGAGGGCACTGTAATGCTGTGACAGGTTTGGCAGCACCAGCAGCTATGCAAGTCCTCTTGGCTGCTGTCTGTCACAGATGTCGCAGTGGTAAAAGCTTGGGCCTTTATTGTCTATGGGCTTTTAAGTGGCAGGGATTCAAAAGCCATCGAACTAGAAGGCTGTAATGTAACTCAAGGCCTAGCAGTTCCCTACACTGAAGAGGATTAATTGGCCCAGAAACATTCATGACATCATGTTTGACTAGTTTGTTTTGAAAACCTTCCACTGACGTCGGTCTCCCAACCTCTTATGCTGACTTGTTCCACTGCCCAGCCACTCTCTAAATCAAAAAGGGTTTCCTCATTCAGATGTTTAGATAGCCAGGCACTTGTATAAAAAGGAGTGCTATTTAAACAGGATTACGATGACACTGGGCCAAACTTCTTTCATTCATTCTATTTGTATCTCTACCCTTCCCAAAGGCTTCGGGTGCATAACAATAGTTAATAAACAAACAAAACAATAAAAACAAAATGCCCAATACTCAGTTAAAATTAACCATGCCTACTCAACCCTGGCTGTTGAAAGCCAACCCAAAGAGAAAAATTTTACAGTAATTCTGGAAAGTATCCAAGCTCACTTGAGCAAGACAGAACATATTCAAACAACCAAGTTTCAAAAATCTCCCTTAATTTTTGCCCACACTTTTAGCACCTATCATGAAACAATGCTTTTATTATAATATATTGTACATTTGGAACTTAATCCCATATCCCCTGAACTTTTTCTTAAGATTAAATATGCTTGGTCTTTTGTACAATCTTTCCTTATAGTTCTTTGCTGCTTTATCATCTTTCCTCTCTGTCTAAGCAATGTGCTTTTCCCTTAAGAATACAAAGCACCCCTTCTAACATCTAATCCGTTCTCAGCAAAGCAGAATGAAACATTTTGCTCTGTTTGGTCAGCTTAGGAATTCTCCGGAATCTTCAGAAGTTAGTCCTGCTGAGTTCAATGGGACTTAGGTAATATAAAGTGTGTTTAGGACTGAAGCCTAATTTATCCAAAGCAATTTCGTTTAGCTGGAGCTGTTGCGAGGGAATTAAAAAGTCTTCTCTCCATTTCAATCATAACTTAATTCTTCTACAGTCTCTCCCTCCCTCCCTCTCTCCTTATCAGATGGGTTACTTCATTATATGACCATTAGCAGTGAGCAAACATCTGTGAAAGAGATCTTCCCCGAATGCATGCACAGCTGTGTTAGAGTGTGTTTGAGTGTGCTCTAGAACCCAATACTTTCCTGCAATTATTTCCTGCATTGAAGGCAATTTTAGTCCATACTGGACTCTCAGTCCGGCCCTTCAGAGAATGGTGAGGCCCTTCAGGTACCGTCATGGACTGAGTAACCCTATTTTCAAGAAATCCTCCTTGCATTTAATGCAGAGAAGAAGAGTCGATTCATGCCCGATGGCCAGCCTCTGCTCCCAATGCAGCTGCACACTCAGCCTTTGCCTGTAAAGGACAAAGTGAAAAGTGCAGAGGTTTTTTTCATGCAGTTGGGGACGGGGTTCCTGGCTGACCAGGCTTCCCATCTGCATGGAGAAACCCTTTGCATGTTCAGCTCTGTCCTTTGCAGACAAATGCTGAACACACACCAGCCTGGAGGTGGGCCAGCAGGCACAGCCCTGCTCTCTCCTCCCTGCATGTACTGAATGTGAGGCAGAGCTCTTGAAAGCAGTGCCTGTAGGTGTCTTAGAACATGCCCTAGAATCCTCTGCCGTGTCCTAGAGTTCTGTGGCATTTCCTAGTAGAACAAGTCAATGTGGAAAGGGTTCCCCATTGGTTTCGAAACCACTGCAGTAGCCCACAAGCTGCTTAAATGGGCATCGTTGCATTTAGATGGCTGTTCATCTAAAACATACTAAAGGCCAAACCACATGCGATGTGGGAAATATATGATCAGCGCTCCAAATGTGCATGCAGCACAGCAGCAGTATTGGAAAGGGATGTTTAAGCCCTTCACTCCACATTTCTTCCCCAGTCTAAATTGCCCCCCAACTCCTCAGGGCAAGGGTTGGGTGGAATACAGATACCAGAATTCAGAATGTGGTTTGTTCATGGCTCATTACCCTTTCCCCTCTTTTGACATTAATCATTTGGAGACTCTCACCTTAAAAAGAGAGGAGAGCTGGTCTTGTGGTAGCAAGCATGACTTGTCCCCATAGCTAAGCAGGGTCTGCCCTGGTTGCATATGAATGGGAGACTTGATGTGTGAGCACTGCAAGATATTCCCCTTAGGGGATGAAGCCGCTCTGGGAAGAGCAGAAGGTTTCAAGCTCCCTCCCTGGCTTTTCCAAGATAGGGCTGAGAGAGATTCCTGCCTGCAACCTTGGAGAAGCCGCTGCCAGTCTGTGAAGACAATACTGAGCTAGATAGACCAATGGTCTGACTCAGTATATGGCAGCTTCCTATGTTCCTAGTATTTAGTCCTTTGGTTTTATACTCTCTTTCCATGCAAATTCTGCCCCAAAGTAGAACACAGACAGAGTTTAAGCTGTCTGTTAGCTGCCTGCTAATAATTTTTATGGACCGTTCTCATTTTGGAACCTCGGACCAGACTAAAACAGAAAACATGTTATAGATAGAATCAGTTCATATTTTATGTGAGGAGTTCTGTGTATGAAGATGTACACACTCCAATTTGTGCTGCCTTCCAGGGGTGTAGCAAGGCTGGAGTGGGCCCAGAAACAATATTTTAAAACGCGCCCCCTCACTGAAGCTCAGCTCATGAAGTAAAGAAATCTTAAATGAGGCTGAATAGTGGTAACAAAAAGCATAGTAAAATGTGTGTGTGTGTGTGTGTGTGTGTGTGTGTGTGTGTGTGTGTGTGTAGATAGATAGATAGATAGATAGACAGATAGATAGATAATGTGCCACAATAGAACATCATCCTAAATTATGTTTTTTAATGCTTTTATAAATTGTGGATGATGCAAGTCATTTAATGGTACTAGAGAAAGATATGCTGTTCTGATAGCTCCAGGTCTTAACACTCACATCAATTTTGGAGGATGAAAGAAGCCCAGGCGGGTATGCGGCTGGGCGAGTCAGTCATGTGACTTGCCTCTGCCCCCCCCCCCCCAGGCAGTGGGCTCCCAGACAACTGTCTCCCCTTGCCCTATTATAGTTATGCCCCTGCTGCCTTCAGTTTCAAAAATATAATTTGCTGGGGTTTAAAATGGTTTCCGGAGAGAGCAACGAGCAACTGCAAGTATTCCTTTTTGTTAAAGAGTATGCTGTTTCAAGGAAATATATTCCACAGTGTTATTTTGTTTGTCATAGCTACTAAAAAAATAAATAGAAATTGCTGTGTAGGATAATTCAAATACAACGATGTTAGTAGCTGCCCATGATTATACTTTGTTTGCAATAAGTCCCTCGACGTCCTTTTCATTTTGCCCCACTGATGCAGCAAATAGCTGGACTGCCCTCAGTTTGCCAGGTTAAAGGCAGCTGCAGCTTTATTAAGGAAAGGAGAGAGAGAAAGTGACACTGAATGATGATATGGTAAATAACATGAAAGCTTCTTCATCTGGAGAGGAAAGAGAGGTAGAGGCAATGAGACAGGGGCAAGGGAAAAAAGATGTGCATTTGGACAAAGCAGAGAGATACAGAGAACAAATCCTGCATAAAATAGATTAAGCTAGAAAAGCAGAAAGCATTAGAAGGAAGGGCTTGGGGTGGAAGGAGGGCACTCAAGGACACTGCAGCAGAGCACTCAAACACTGGGTATCTGCAGTGAACTTTACATTCCTTGCAGCATTTGTGCTTGGGGGAAAGGGCCACTTGCCGAGATAAAACCATGTCTTTCAACTCTGCAATATTTATGTGGTCATGTGATGGCAGTATCATGACCAAGGGCACCACCAACACATGGACACTGAGGAGTTTCATGATAATAGGATACCTTGCAGCAGGGCGCAATTTCATTATCTCAGAACTTTGGGCTTGTTGATGTCCTGCCAATTGGACTACCATGTGGCAGCACTCCGCCTTGAGTGAAATTCAAATGCCTCCTTTTTGTCTCCCAAATGGTCTCACTTCAGCATGTGCTTGTCAAAAGCATTAAAGGTCACTTCTTTACCAGACCTGGGCTCTTTTTTTTTTTAGCAATTAACCCCTGACAATCTTGATATTGTCTCTCTAAATGATGGTGTCAGTGCCTGTTTAATTAAGGAACTTGAGGCTCTGACAGATAATTAATTGCCCCAAAAGAAGTCCACATCAAGGTGTTGCCTTTGAATAAGGCCAGTTCCATGACAGTGTCACGTTCCAAAGGTCAGCAGGCAAAAAGAGACTCATTGTGAAAGGCACATTCCTCAGGTGACTTTTAAAGCAGAGTTTCACTACTGCTGGCTAGAGGAGCAGAGGCCAACTCCCTGAGGCCAGGCAGAGAAGGCATGCTAAAAAGGGATGGATGAGGCAACCCCATATCAAGTCAGAACTCTGTTCCATCTAGGCCACTATTGCCTACTTTGAATATCTTTTCAAGGCCTCAGGCAGAGGACTTTCCTAGCCATGCAACTGAAAATCCTTTAACTGGAAATGAATGCAGGGGCTGAGCCTGAGACTTTATGTTTGCAAAGCATGTATTCTGCCATTAAGCTATTATAGTGAAGTGGACAGCTCACTAAAAAGAGTATAAAAGTGTTTGCTGGGTCAACCCTAGTTCTTCCACCCAGATGCCCCAAGGAAGCTCACAAATGGAGCTACTGGTGCGTGGTCACACAAATGGCCTCCGTGCATCCATGGAGGCCAGAATGGGGTCGCCACCAGCCCGTGATGCTGGGGGGAATGCTGGCAGAGTTTAGAGGCGCCACTGCCACCAAAGCTGATAAGGTGCCTCTTGCCACCCCCACCCCCACCCCGGCTGCCCTTAGGACCCATAGAAAGGCAGGGTTCCCCTTTGCTTGTAAAGGGAAATCCTCACCGGATTCCCCTTTAGAAGCATAGCCCTTCAAAACAGGTCAAACTGGTGCATATTGGATTGGGTTGAACTCGGACTGGCTGCCCTTTTTTTAGCTTGCTCCAGTTTGAGTTCAAACTGGCCGAACCAAGATGGTTCAATTCGAACTGGTTCTGCACACCCTTAGTAGCCAGCATCTACAGGTGAAACTCGGAAAATTAGAATATCGTGCAAAAGTCCATTAATTTCAGTAATGCAAATTAAAAGGTGAAACTGATATATGAGACAGACGCATTACATGCAAAGCGAGATAAGTCAAGCCTTAATTTGTTATAATTGTGATGATCATGGCGTACAGCTCATGAAAACCCCAAATCCACAATCCCAGAAAATTAGAATATTACATGGAACCAAGAAGACAAGGATTGAAGAATAGAACAATATCGGACCTCTGAAAAGTACACAGTGTACTGTGCTTGATTGGCCAGCAAACTCGCCTGACCTGACCCCATAGAGAATCTATGGGGCATTGCCGAGAGAAGGATGAGAGACATGAGACCAAACAATGCAGAAGAGCTGAAGGCCGCTAATGAAGCATCCTGGTCTTCCATAATACCTCATCAGTGCCACAGGCTGATAGCATCCATGCCACGCCGCATTGAGGCAGTAATTGCTGCAAAAGGGGCCCAAACCAAGTTCTGAATACATATGCATGCTTATACTTTTCAGAGGTCCGATATTGTTCTATTCTCCAATCCTTGTCTTCTTGGTTCCATGTAATATTCTAATTTTCTGGGATTGTGGATTTGGGGTTTTCATGAGCTGTACGCCATGATCATCACAATTATAACAAATTAAGGCTTGACTTATCTCGCTTTGCATGTAATGCGTCTGTCTCATATATCAGTTTCACCTTTTAATTTGCATTACTGAAATTAATGGACTTTTGCACGATATTCTAATTTTCTGAGTTTCACCTGTAGTAATCTGAACATGTATGTACCACTAATAGCCATGGATAGACTTAAAGCTGCAGAATTATTCCTTGATTTATAAGAAATTAAACAAGATGCTTAACTTTAGTTGCAGAAACATCTTAATTATTTATTTTTTCTTAACACTAGCTAACAAGGTAAGATTCACTTCTGTAAGAGGGGGAGAGCAAAACCAATTGAACTGATAAAACACCCAATCAACAGAACTAAAGTCTGGCTCCACCCCAAGGACCCAACATAGACACATACATACAGAGACAATACTTTAGGCAAGAAGCAAGACAATGGACCGGGTCTCACGATCAGTGAGACCTGGTTTAGGGCGCTGAGCAGGCAGGGAGCCCTGGGCAGCCGGACCGGCCGCCCACACAATGGCCGGCTCCGAGACAGAGCCGGTGGGGGCTGGGGAGCTCCGGGGCCATGTGGCCCCCGGAAGCCTCAATTTGCCCTGTGCGAGCGCGCAGGGCATACTGGGGAGACCCCCGAGCTGGGAGGCTGCTTTTAAGACTCCCGGCCGGGGGTCTACTCGTGAGTAGCCGCAGCATGGAGCTGTGCCGCGGCTACTCACGAGCAGATAGCCCGGGTTTGCAGAGTGCTTGCTCTGCAAACCTGGGCTAAGGGGTGGGCTACAGGAGCGGGTTAGCCGCTCCAGAATTTTTCTAGCACGATTTTTGTGATCGTAAGAATAGCCCCAATGAGACTGTTCTCACATCCTCCCTAGCCTGAGTTAGGCTGCATGTGAGAACCACATCACCTAGTCCAGATTTTTTAGCCCAGCTGCTAGCTGAGGTTAACAGAGCAAGCACTCTCTTAACCTGGGTTACTTGCTTGTGTGCGAGCCTGGCAGCTTCCAGCCCGGCTGCATACAGAGATGGGTGCCTAGAGTGCCCATTTCTTGGGGGAATCCCCCAATGCATCACATGTGTCACGCGGTGCATTGTGGGATCTCCGGTGAATGAGTCCCAGTCTCTGTCCAGTATATCTACTGCTCCCAGCAGTGCTGGTCATGTGGGCATGTGGTTTGTGTGCCTTTGGGGCTGCAAGCGGTCATCTCATCTGCGGGAAGGTAGGTTGATCCCTGCCCTTCTCCCTGCCCACCCAACTGTGCATGAGTACAGTCATATGAACAGCCCCAGTGCTTCGTTACACAGTAAAATCCCAACATTCCCCTTCTCATTGTCTCATTCTTCAGCTCACACATCCCATTGCTTCCCACAAATACTGAAACTGATATTTAGTTGGTTCTGTATGTCTTCTACCATCTCCTCTGATGCACAGTATTTTATATGGATTATATGAATCTGTTTTTTATCTTGCAAGTCCCTTACAAAGTGGTACTTAGTGTTGATATGTTTGGTTCTCTGTGTAGGAAAGGAACAGGTCCGCAGTCTGGGAGTACTTCTGGATCTACACCTCTTCTTGGTATCTCAGGTTGAGGTGGTGGCTAGAGGGGCTTTCTATCAGCTTTGGCTGATACGCCAGCTGCATCCATTTCTTGAAATGAACGACCTCAGAACAGTGGTACATATGTTGGTAACCTCCAGACTTGACTTCTGCAATGCGCAGAATGTGGGGCTGCCTTTGTATGTAGTCCAGAAGCCTCAGTTGGTACAGAATGCGGCGGCCAGGTTGGTCTCTGGGTCATCTCGGAGAGACCACATCACTCCTTTGCTGATAGAGTTACACTGGCTGCCAAAAGGCTTCTGAGCAAAATACAAAGTGCTAGTTATAACTTATAAAGCCCTAAACGGCTTAGGCCCTGGGTATCTAAGAGAACGTCTTCTTCATTATGAGCCCCACCACCCACTGAGGTTGTCCAGAGAGATCCGTCTCCAGTTGTCACCAGCTCGGCTGATGGCCACATGGGGACAGGCTTTCTCGGTTGCTGCCCTGAGACTGTGGAATGAGCTCCCTACTGAGATACAATCCTCCCCATCTCTGACAATTTTTAAAAAGCATTCAAAAACCCACCTCTTCACCCAAGCTTTTTCAGTTCTTTAAAATTTTGAGGTTTTAATTTGTGGGTGATTTTTAAATTGTTAAATTGTTTTAAGTTTTGTATATGTTTAAACTTGTTTTATGCTACTGTTAACCTCTCAGAGACGAAAGTTTGGGCGGTGTACAAATTTGATAGATAGATAGATAGATAAAAGTATTGTCACTTTGTGAGAGAAAGATGCAGCTCTGGTTATCCTTTTACATCTTAATTGGTCTTGGTTCATCTATTTCAAAGTTCAGAAGGCGTTTATGTAACCATACTACTTTTTGGCAAGCTTGTGCTGCAGATATATATTCTACCTCAGTTGCAGAGAGGGCAACAATAGACTCTTACTCGTCCATGAAATCACTCCTTCCCCTTAAAAGAATACATCCCCACTGGTTGACTTTCTATCTTCCTTGTCCTCAGCCCAGTTGGCATCCATGTAGCCTAACAACCTAGGTTTTTTACTAGCTCGTAGTAATAATTTTAAATTTGCTGTACCTTTTAGATATCATCCAATCCTCTTAATTGCAATCCAGCCTTTCTTTGTTGGTGAGTTCACTCTTCTGCACAATATCCCAACTGCTTCTGCAATGGACGTGAAATAGTTGATATATACAATAGTTTTCCAATTCCCATTCTGCACTTGTCATTATTTTCTAGTAGTTCACGGCATTCTTTCTTTCTCCGTTAGAAGACCCACATCTATTGGGGTGTCTACTTTAATTGCTTCTGTTAAGCCAAAGCACTCTATCTTTTGTTTTTTGATTCAAGGTAAAATATTTTGTCTTTATATTTGAATTCCAAGATAATAGGAGATCTCTCCCAGATCTTTAATTTCCAATTCTGTATTTAAACTCCTCACTAATTCATCATGATCTCTCTTATCTTGATGGCACACCATCAGATTATAAGAACATAAGAAAAGCCCTGCTTGATCAGGCCCAAGGCCTATCTAGTCCTGCATCCTGTTTCATACAGTGGCCCACCAAGTCATCCACATATATACACCTTACATCTCTAAGCCTTGTATACAATCAGGGACCAGCTTTTCTTTGCTTGAATCAGTCTCTTAGAAGTAGTTGGTTAATTTTTTGTCCTATGCTCTGGTAGCTTGTTTTAACCCATATATACTTTTCTGAAATTTACAGACCAGTGCTTCTTTTTTTGGTTCTTCAAAGCCTGGTGGTTGTTTCATAGAAGTCCTCTTTAATGTCATAATATAGAAATGCTGTCTTAACATTCAGATTATGTGCTTCCATTCTTCTTGATGCAGCAATTGTAAGTAGCCATCTAAACTCATTGTAACCTCGTTGGGCCATCTGCTCAGGCACATACTGCATTGTTGAAAATGGATGGGTAGCTTGAGAAAGTGTTGGCTGCTTGCAACTGGGGTGTCTCTGAAGGCTTCATACAGTTTCCATTTGTGGGGAATGGCTGCCCTGCTCAATCAGTTGGGTATATTGTTCAGACACTTCATTTGCTTGAGCAGTGTCCATTATTTTGGTGAGAGTCATCTGGGGTTCACATAGAATTTGTCACCAAAGCTTGGCTGAGGAACATTCTTGTATTATCTGTGCCCTCATCTCATTGTCTGTGTTTGTGAATACACAGGACTGTGCAAGGTGACGAAGACGAGTGTAACATGCAATTGTACTTTCTCCTTCCTTTTGAAGTGCTTGCCGGAACATATACTGCTCAAAGTCTATGTTTTTGCAGGCCTTAAAATACTTGGTGAATGCTCGCTTTGCCTTTTCATAATCATCACCACCATTTCCATTATCAGGTAAGGTTTTGAAAATGTGGTGAACTTCACTGCCTGCAAAATGTAACAGCATTGCCCGCTTGGTGGTGGGGTCATTTTCCAATCTTTCAAGCCAGTGTTCCCATCTAGGTCTACTGCTCCCTCCAGACTCACCTCCCACATTAGAAATAGTTCATGAGTTTAATATTTTTTTGACTGAATCTGTTTTGTATAAGTAGACACCATCAGGGGAGAGAGGAAGAGGGGGAGAAGGCAGTGGCAGCAGCAACACGGGGCTGCTGATTTCAGCAGCAGCCATGTCTCCTCTAAATGGTCCAATTCTGGCCTATGAAAGCTGGTTCTTTAGCAGGAACAAGCAGTCTCTTCTTCATCTTCAGCAAGACGTTGAGGCTATTCCCATGATCAGGCGAAATTGGGCTGGGGAGCCTAGCCCGATTTCACCTGACCGTGAGAAGCACTGGGCTCACAAGTGAGCCCGGAGGCCTCCAGGCCGTTAACCCATCAAACTACCCCTCCCCTTAAACTGGGTTTGAGGAGTGAGTGCTCCGCAAAACTGGTTTTTTTACTCGTGTTTTGCCACTGTGCGGCTCTGTGCCACGGCAAATCATGAGTAGACTCCTAACCGGGAGGCTCAAAAGCAGCCTCCCGGCTTGGGAGTATCTCCAGCATGCCCTGCGCACTTGTGCAGGGCTTGCCAGAGCTTCTGGGGGCCACACAGCTCCCGATCCCCCCCAGCCCCTGCCGGCTCCGTAACGGAGTTCAATCCGGCCGCCCAGGGCTGCCGCCACTAATCGTGAGAAGAGCCTCGTTAACTATCGCAAAACAAATGAAAATGAGCCATTGTGCAATGCTGCCTGGATGTTAGTGTGGTTGCTACCCTGAAAATACATATCATCCATTCCAACAGGAGACAAAATCCTCTTCTTTTAAAGGCCTAACCAGATGTGTAAAGGCCGCCCAGAGACGTAAGTTTGGGCGGGGTATAAATTTAATTAATAAATAATAATAATAATAATAATAATAATAATAATGTGTGGCAGAAAATCTGTGAACAGGATCCCCTATAGTTCTTCAAAACTGATAAGCCGATGCTATGGTTGGGGGAGAATTCAAACTGGGGCATCAGGAGGATATCCTGAACTTTCCCCTCTGCATCGTTTTCCTAATATAAATACACCCCTCAGCCAGGGGTGTAGCAAGGTTCGAGTGGGCCCAGAGACAAGATTTTAAAATACTCCCCTCACTGAAGCTCAGCTCATGAAGTAAAGAAATCTTAAATTATTTTTTAAAAGGTTTTGTAAATTGTGGACGATGCAAGTCATTTAATGGTACTAGAGAAAGATATGCTGTTCTGGTAGCGCCAGGTCTTAACACCAGCTCCAGGTCTCTCACATCAGTTTCAGAGGATGAATACAACTGAAGGAAGCCTGGGCGGGTGCACGGCTGGGGGAGTCAGTCATGTGACTTGCCTCTGCCCCCCCCAAGGCAGTGGGCCCCCAGACAACTGTCTCCCCTTGCCCTATTATAGTTACGCCCCTGCCCCCAGCTATTATTTGCCCAATGAGGGGGTGGAGGTACTTCATACAAATGTCATTTATGTGTTTTCTCCACAATGCAAAAAACAACAACAGCTCTTTGTGTAAGTGTGTAGTGTGTGATTTAAATTCGGCAAATGGCTCTCCATGCTTCAAAGGCCTCATCCTATTTACCCCAGGCCCCAGCCTACAACTGATTTTCTTTCCTTTTTTTTTTTTAGTGAGAGGGAGCCAGTTCGTGGATCTCCCATGTTACATCCACTTCGGCCTCAATACTCATAGATGAACCAAAGAGCTTCCACCTAAACTATAGTAATACCTTCATATGATGCATTTTTATAAATACAGACACTGTATTTTATGTGTGCTTATGTACTTATCAAACTGTGACATTGCATGTGAAAAATGCGTTTTTCCAGCCACAAGCATTTTAAATGCATATGTGCCACATTTGTCTCTCTGGGTTTGGCTGCCACTTGTCTAGGTGGTAGTAAACATATATTGTCCATCTCATAATGTGTGAAGTAGCTCTTACAGCCTGATGAGCAGTCAGTTCCACTCAGTTCAAAAAGACATCCTATTCGTTAATGTGCTTAGGATTACAGCTTTAGAACTGCATCCTATACCTCCTTGCTGTTGTGTATATCTGCCATGTTTCCTATTTTTTGCAACCCAGACATGTTTCTACTTCATTCTTTCCACCAAACGCAATTTTTGTTGTCTTTCTCCTTACCTGCGCGTCACCACAGACTAGAGGCTGTTAAGGAAAGAACAAAGAACATGGACTGCAAGGTTGCTAGGGTTATTCTTTCTTCCTCCTCCCTTACAGACATTAATTAATTAGCAATTTCCAACCCTCATTAGCATTTCTTCAAATGTATCAGTTTCCCAGCTCTGATATCACTGGAATCCAATGAATTAAATTCTAGCAGGATTGGATTACTTGTGTGTCAGACAAAAAGCATCATTCCACTGACCTCAAAGAGCATCTTTCCACCATAGCAACAAGTACTGAGTTGTGGCCAAAGGGTCTAGGGAATTTGCAACAGCTCCCTGAAACCCGCTAAACAAGCCCACCATGTAACAGCAAAAAAGCATCTGCTCAGTTTCACTATAGGATACAATAAAATCCATCTTCATCCACTGAAAATAATGAGAGTTTAGCAGTTGACTATAATGAGAACAGGACCCAATATTTATTATTTATTTAACATATTTTTATACTGCCCAAAACATGTGTCTCTGGGTGGTTTAGCCAGTCCTAGAAGGTATCTGGTCTCTTCTCACATCAAGCAATTGCCCAGCTAAATGAGAACTAAATTGGAATGGGATAAGTTGCTGATGTACCATACAACGACCAACCATGGATCTCATGGTCTGCATGCAAGAGCCATACCATCTTTCATAAGATGCCACCATCAAAAAGCTGCTTTTATTGGTGGCATGGCACCATTACTGATGGATGGAGACACTTGCCAATCCACAGTAAGGTGCTCACAAGCAGAGGGAAACAGCAGTGAAAACAACCTAAGCCTCTGTTATGTATGATGAAGCAAGGTTTGTTTGTTTCCCCTACAGCAAGAAGGATTTTTCATAACCCTTTACCAGACAGACAGAGAGACAGACAAACTTTATTGTAGCCAGTGGCCAGTCATTAATACACTATATCAAACCCCTTCATCAGTGATTAAAAAAAAAAAAAAACCATAGGGGGATGACACCTTGCAATTGAATATCCAATCAGAACAATTCATTTTGGGAGTGACCTACTTTTTTGAAGCTGCCTTTCCCTAGATTTCTTTTTACTCTAGGATTATAAGAGACTGAGTAATCATCATCTGGTTCAGCCCTGTCAGTCCTGCAGCTGTGTGCAGGATGCCAGCCATCTATTATAGCATGCCTGGTCTTTGATAAGCCTCCTGGGTTTTTCTACAGCTCCAGGCAGGCTACAAGAACAGGGGATTTATCCAACACCTGGCAGCCACAGCAGATGGCTAGGATATACTGTGGTATCAGTCGTAGTATTTATTAAATTTGTAGGCCATTTATTGCCATTTCAGCCTCTAAATGGCTAACAACTTCCATACAATAAAATCACACACACACAAAAGAAGATCTCAATATACAACCAAAATTAATTAACAGGAGTTAATTAGTTTTTAATTAACAGGAGTTAATTAGTCATTAAATCACAGCAAAAAACAAAACAAAAAACCCAACAGTATAGAAATAAAATAATGTCATACAAATCCTTCAGACCGTGGCAAAAATAAAATGGAGATGGGGTAGAGAGCCGGTCTTGAGCTAATGAGCATTAATTGTTCCCTTTGCCAAGCAGGATTCACCTTGGTTTTGCATTTGGTACATGTGAGTGCTGTCTGCTGTAAGATATTCCCCTCAGGTGATGGGGCCCCAGCTCCGTGATAGAGCATCTGCTTGTGTGCAGATGGTCCCAGGTTTGCTCCCAGGGAGGGCTGGGAGAAACTCGTGCTTGAAACCTTGAAGAGCCACTGCTAGTCGGTGTAGATAGCATTGAGCTAGATGGACCAATGATCTGACTCAGTGTAAAGCAGCTTCCTAGGTTCCTAGACCATCAATAAAAATGCAAAACACATGGGAGTCGGTGTCCCTTAAAGATACCTGGGGCCAAGCCAAAGAGTTGTTGCCAAGTGACTGGCCTTGCTTTCAACAACAGTCTGAAACTCAAAAATTTGAGCACATGAAGCTTTTTCTGGCATGAAGATAAATGGCGGGGAAAGTTTCATCTGGAAAAATGTTGTGTATCAAAAGTGGCACATGACATTATGGAAGACATGGGGCTGATGTGGAAAAATGGACTTCCTGGAAGCATCTGGTTCTGGTCAGAGTTTGTGCCGTAGGAAAAAATCATACAAGAAACTGCTGCTGGCATACCACCTACCCCTGTGTAACCAAAAGAAGGAAACAAGAAAGAGGAAGGGAAAATGAGAAAATCTTCTTTTCTGTGTTTGTTTTGTGCTGCTGTGTAACATTTGTATACCTGTGTGCCCTGTTCAGCATGAGTCAGTCAATGCCTTTGACTAGCCAAGTAGTCTTGTAATTAATATAAGTTTATGAAGACTGAAAAGCAGCAATAGCCCTGTTATGTGTGCTCAGGTGTCTGTACACACATACATGTTTGTGTATGAATGACTGTACATACAACCATGGGTACAGGCGCTCTCAAATGCAGGGTACATGTTACAAGTGCATTGCTGTACATGGGTTGAATGTGTGTGAATATAAGTACAGATCTGTATTCATCTTCATTTTCTATTTTTATCTTTTTCATTTTTCTCATCTACTTCTTAGTGGGAAATAGTCTAGAGCCTATTAAACCCCATATGACCAACTACACAAAACATATTTCACTTGGCACATAATTTTTTGACACGGCACAAAAAGTGTCTAGCTAAACAAAGAAAAATCATTATTCTGGTTTGCCACTATGGGAAGCAGAATGCTGGATTAGATGGATCTTTGGCCTGACTCAGGAGGACCCTTCTTACATTCTTAACACATGATATGATGCCATCACACAGTGAGGCTATTCCCACGATCCACGAAAAGCGGGCTAAGGGAGCTTAGCCCACTTTCTGTGGATCCTGGAAACCACCGGGCTCGCAGGTGAGCCTGGTGCTCCCAAGGCAGCTAGCCCGCCTAAAACACCCTCCCCTTAAATAAGGTTAACGGAGTGAGCGCTCCGTTAACTTCATTTTGTTGCTCGTATTGCCGCGGTGCACGGTGACACATAAGTAGCCCCCCGACAGGGAGGCTGCAAGCAGCTTCCTGGGCTCGAGGGGTTTCTCCAGGATGCCGCGCAGGCCCTGCTGGCTCCGTGACAGAGCCAGCAGCTGTGTGGGTAGCCGATCCAGCAGCCCAGCTACAAGTGGCTACAAGGGAGAGCGGGCTATTCCCCGCAGACCCAGAAGAAGCTCTTCTCACGGATCGTGAGAAGAGCTTCAGAGAGTATCCCTGCCTTCACTCCACCTCATTGGCTGCCACATGCAGGAGCAGGGCAACAAATCATATGACAACATCGCAAACATTTATTTCAGAATAATCAACTGTTTCTCATCAAAATGGTATCCAAAGCAGCGTACAATAAATTAGGAAGACAACAACTGATAATCAGTAGAATATCAAAACAACGTTTAAAGGGCAGGAACCAAACAGCAAAGGCAAAACATTCTACAGCTAAGGAATCACCACCAAAGAAGTCCAGCATTTGGTACCTGCCAACAGTATAGTCAGTGGCAACAGACCCAAGAGCAGGGCCTCTGAAGCCAGTTAAAGGGACTAGGATGCACCATATGGGTGATGGTGGTGCTTTCGGCTGCTTGGCCCCAGGTCATTTAGGGCCTGAAAGGTCAATGCCGGCACTTTAAATTGGGCTCAGAAATAAATAGGCTACCTGTGCACATCACGAAAAATATTATGGGAGATACAGGGAGAACAAGGCCTGGAACTTCTCTTTTGTAAAGCAGTGTGGTATGGTGTGCAACAACAAGACGTTCCACCCTCAGGCATCTTGTGTTTGATCTCTGTATGCACTAGCCCAGAAGTTCCTTTCCGACAATGAATCTCCCACCCCTTGCAAACATTTTACAGAGGCTCCCTTTCATGTCCCCCTTGGTGTTGACATGCAAGCAGGCCTTCTTTGTAGTGGCCCCAAGTATGGGACTCCTGTTTCGCTGTGATGGCCCCTGCTCCCTCCCACCCAAATTTCAACTAACACCCTCCCTGTTGTTTTTTAAACAGAGAGTTAAAACATTATTATTTCAGCTGACTTTCCTTAATGTCTCCTAAGCTGCTTGGTAGTTTTAGTATTCCTCTCTGCTCTCTGGGGTGCTTTGCACTGCTGGTGTTTGTTGCTGTGTTTTTGTTTTATTATATATTTTTTCTTATTATTTATTTTAATATTAGCCACCTTGCATTCTCTGGGGAAAAGGTGAGATATAAAACTTTAAAACAAAGTTCTTTGCATGGAACTTTAGCTCCCTCCCTGATCTTCTGTTCTGGTAGCTTCCTACAGTTTGCTATCACCCCCACAGAATAGATGGCTGCTTTGCCTTGTTTTGTACCTGGCCTCTGCACTTCCCATCTGTCACCTGCTTTTACAGCTGGAGCTGCCTACCTGGAATGCAGGTGACTTCTCCAGCAGAACCAAGGCACAACAAAAGGCAAGAGCCCTGATACATTATCTGTTCATCTCAAACCACCGCAGTCTCTTGGTTGTGCTGGGAAAGATGCATTGCTCAGCACAACTGAATACTTAGAAACGCTGAGACAATAAGGATGCATTAACGTTTTATCTTGGGTGTTATGGCTACAGTATGTAATCAAAGAAATTGCCATTCTCCCAGGGCTCCAGGTTGCCTAAAGTAATAGAAGGCTGGATGAAAGCATCTTAAAACAACCCCACTGCCTCATAATTGGCTACCCTGTTTTAGCTAAATATAAATGATGCACACTGCATGATGCTTAAAAGGCAGCAGCTTTTAACATACTTGTGTAGGGGAGGGGAAGTGAATATCTTGCACCCTGAGCAGTTAAAGATCAAACCTAATTTTAAAGTTGCCAATGTAAAATTCATAAGCAATAGTTACAATTCCATGTAGATACATGCTGGGGAAAGTAGAAACAAAAACTTAAATATAGGGAATCTTCTGTTTTTACCATTCCTCATATAGTTTTAATTAGGGCTGCCAAAAGGGGGGTTAAACTGAACCGGGGGGTTAAACTGAAGCAGCCCCCCCTCCTCCTCACCATCAGTGCTAGGGGAAAAATGTATATTATTGCAGAGTACAGGTTTTGAGTGTCTCTTCAGAAACACTCTAGGAGCTTTTCCAGACAGTGATAAACACCACCTTGATTTCTGGTTCCTTTGGGCAAGGATACTGGATGGCCAGATGAGAAACAGCCCTTACTATATGCCCCCCCCCCATGGCTTTTTTTTTTTTTTTTTTTTTTGCTAATGAATAGCTACCCAACTTGTGAGAGAAGCTGTAACTTTTCAACTACTTTCAAAATATAGTGGGAGGAGGAAAAGCAACTGGACAGATTCAGTGCTACCTATATGGGAATGGCTTCCTTTGTGGGTGGTGAAACATGGGAAGCCTTGTTCCGACATCCCCCCACACACACACTAGGGGTGTGCAATTCGGGTTTTTGGGTGATTCGGCTTGGATCCGAACCGAATCACCCCTGTTCTGTTTTGTGCCCGAATCTGAGTCACCCGAATCACCCTTGATTCGGTTCGGATTTGGATTTAATCTGAATCCGAATCTGAATCAATTCGGGGGGGTAAAAAGGGGCCCAGGGGCAAAATTTTGGGGTGGGGTGGTAGTGTCCAATGGGTAGAGTCTACCACCCCAATTTCAGGGGGATTGGGCAAAGTCCTGATTTTTGGTGAATTTTTGAAGTTTTAGTGACTTTGGGGCAGTTTGGGGGATAGCATGAGATCTGGGCAAAAGTAGTGGGGTGGGGTGGTAGTGCCTAATGGGTGGAGGCTACCACCTTCATAAGGTGAAGTGTGCTAAATTGATTACTTCCTCATATTATTCATATTAATACAGAGTGTGAAAAAGTGAAAGTGGGGTCATGAGAGTTGTCTAATTGAAAAAAAATCTCATTTGCTATGATACAATGAGAATTCACACCTCAGAAGTTTTTTCTGAAGTGTGAATTCTCATTCTATCATAGCAAATGAGATTTTTTTCAATGAAGACAAACCTCATAAAAATAAATTCACCAAAATTCACCCCTCTGCCCAATCACTCTTAAATTGGGGATGGGTGGTAGCCTCCACCCATTAGGCACTATCTACCAGCCCACCCCACTCCTTTGGGGCAGATCCACTTTCTGCCCCCAATCTGCCCCAAAGATACCCAAACTTCAAATATTCCCAAAAAATCAGCCCTGTGCCCAATCCCCCTGAAATTGGGGTGGTAGCCTCCACCCATTAGGCACTACCACCCCACCCCACTCTTTTGGGGCAGATCCACTTTCTGCCCCCAAACTGCCCCAAAGTCACTAAAACTTCAAAAATTCTCAAAAAATCACCCCTTTGTCCAAACCCCCTGAAATTGGGTGGTAGCCTCCACCCATTAGGCACTACCACCCCACCCCACTATTCTGCCCCAGGCCCCACTTTCTGCCCCAATCTGCCCCAATCTGTCCCAAAGACATGAAAATTTCAGAAATTCACCAAAAATCAGGCCTTTGTCCAATCCCCCTGAAATTGGGGTGGTAGCCTGCACCCATTAGGCACTACCACCCTACCCCACTCCTTTTGCCCAGATCCCATTCTATGCCCCCGAACTGCCCCAAAGTCACTAAAACTTCAAAAAATCAACCATGAACCGAATCACCCGAATTTTTCAGGTCTGAAATTCGGGTGATTCGGCTCATGCCCGAAAAATATCGGGGGACATCAGGGTGATTCGGTTCGGCCCCGAATCACCCGAAATTGTTCATTTCGGGCACAGATCATTCTGTGCCTGAAATTTTTTGCACATCCCTACCACACACACACACCAGGTACTTCTGTACCTGGCTGGCTATATCTCTTGGAGCTCCCTGTCCACTTGCATACACTCCTTTTCCAGTTCTTGTGTCAGCAAGATGTCTTCCTGTAATCCTCACCAATCTCTTTTTAAAATTTCTCTAATGTTTTGGTTCTATAGCACCCCCCCCCCACTGACTCATAAATCCACCCCACTGCCTCCCATTCAGTACTGGGAGGGTGCTACCCAAGAATCCACTCACATATGAAGGAGGAAGGGGCAGTCACATGGGCAAAAGGACACTGGAATGGGTGTCAACACTGACAGGAGATATGGTTGCTGATCTCCCCTTTTGTGCTTCCCTGTGCACAGTCAGCCTGTAGCATCACACCTCCTTGCCACTCCACCATCATGCCACCCTCATCTGGAAAGGGAGCGGATGGCATGGTGTCCGTGTGCTGCTCTACAGTAGCAAGCTGCAAAAGCTGAAGCCAAGTAGAGAAAAGAGTATAAGAACTCTCTTTTCCAAGCTTAGGTTTGCATGGCTATGACTGCCCCCAATACAGTACAACAGAAAGTACACATAGAGGCCATTCACACTATCCCGGCTGGTCCGGGGAGGGCAATGGGGGGAAGGCAGGGCTTCTCCAATGCCCCCCCCCCCAGATGATCCTTTGATGATAAGCGCACTGCTGCGCACCCAGATGATCTGTGCTACAAGCAGCCCGAGCACGCACACAGTCCTGGTGCCAAGGTTAAGACCAGGCTCTGAAGTGGGGTTAGGTTGCTGGGCAGTGCCAGGATCTGTACGGCTCCCTATCCGAGGCTGAGTTGCCTTAGCCTGGGTTAGGCTGCCCCTGAGAACAACCGTATAGTCTTTCTTCACAGTGTGAATTCTCTGATGTTCACTAATGACTGAAAGATATATCCAGAACTGTTCTGTAGTGCATGCGGGGCCTCTGCAAATAAGAATCTGTGCAGGACTCCGACCATGCCCCTTGATGCTAGCCACACCCCTCACCCTGACACCAGTGTCAGGGTAGGGCCAGCCAGCCCACCTCCTTCATATGCCCCTTCGCCAGCCTCTCCTGCCTGGTTTGCAGCCAATTCACTAGATGGGGGGCTTGCTTTTTCTCTTGTGCAAAAGAGGGAGAGAGAAAAGCAAGTCCTCCAACCAACTGCCTCGAGAGGCTGACAAAGGGCACTGCACCAGTCCCACCACCTCCCCTGGCAGTTGCAGGGGAGTAACAGCAGGAGAGAGGGCTTGCCCTCAACTCCTGCCTGTAGGCTCCCAGCGGCATCTGGTGGGCCACTGTGTGAAACAGGATGCTGGACAGGATGGGCCTTGGGCCTGATCCAGCAGGGCTGTTCTTATGTTCTTATGCCGCCCACATATGTTCTACTTTCACCTTTAAATGGGCCTGCTTGGCTAAGGGAAGGGTGATGGCATGTGTGGGGCTCAGGAAGGCAAGGGGCTCGGGCAGTTGCCCCAATTCCATCCACCCCCAAGAACAGCCTTGGATGTAGCATGCAGCCAAAAGCTGCTACATAGTGCATACCTGCCAACATGTCCCTATCTTCCCATTCAGGTGAATGGAAAAATAGTGCCATGGGGTAACTTTAAAGGAAATTTTATTTCTGTTTATTTGAATTGCTGCCTTAAATCTTTCCATTTCTATTTTTGTCTATAAATATATTTTGCAGAGCATGTGCAGAAGAAGCTGCAAATGTGGGCCGACACAGTGGGTGGGAATTGGAAGGAAGAGTGGGCGAGAGCCAGTATCATCACCACAACGTCTTTCTCATACCCAGCTTGCTCTGAGAGACTGCTGAAGAAGGACTGCTGTGCTGCGGAGGCAGATTTCAGTCAAGGTGAGTAACTGAAGGGATCAAGAAAGAGAAAGAGAAAACATGGACTATTTATATTTATATGGCTCTTTGTTTCAGTTTTTCTTCATCCACAGTTCTGCACAACTTCCTAAATGTGTATGGCTGTGTGTGTGGAATTCAGAGAGAACAGAAAAGAAGAAAGGAACAGAGGTGAACTGCAGAACTGTTGTACCAGAAATGTGTCATTAGTGAATCTAATGATGAATAATTATACCACATAAGCACACAATAATTATTGGTCTGGATTAGAAAGAAAAGAAAGCGGGTAGTGGTCAGGGGTTAGCAACTTAAAGGCAGGGATCATAGAAAAATGAAGTGACAGCAGAGGAGGAGGGCTTGGAAAGGCTTGGAGAAAGAACGGAGTGTCAGGAAAGCACCACAAGCTAATTTCAGATGAATAGAAGGATCACGTGGTACAGTCCTCATAAGCCACTAGTGCCTCAGAATGTTTGTGGTGGGACTGAAAACTTCTCCACAGCCAAAAGCTCCTTGCATGCATATAGATAATGGCCGAGTTCAGACGTATTGGGAAACTGCAGGTCCCTTCACCTCTGGTTTCCAAAGCCGCATGTCCAAATTCAGTGAACCAGAGTTAAGAGCAAAAAGGACCTGTGGTTTCCTCCCCAAACTCCACTCTACCTTCATTCAGAGTGGAATTTCGATGCCCTGAACAGTTTAGCAGTGCCAGCGCTACATTCAAATGCTGGCACCACAGTTTGGGCCCGACTGGACTGGAGTTAAGGGAAGAAGCTCCTCACTCATTCTGACCCTGTTGGCTGTGCCAGTCTTTCTTTTAAGAAGGAAGCCTGCACAGCCAGGTCCCCCACCTCTCTGCAGTCTTGCTGACTGTAGAAAGGCCCCTCTCCCCAACGTCTGAATGCAGACAGGAGAGCAGGAGGAGGGATGAGGGATGAGGAACCGCGAGTTCAGTGGACCTGAGGTTCCATGCGACATCAGAACTTGGCCAAGATGTCAGGGAAAGAGTATGGGTCAGCACTGTGAGAGAAATGCACCAGCACATTTGCATTTGCTTTTAAGGGAGAAGAGGGAAATAATTTGACAGATAGTTGCTAAATTAGTGTGCTCCTGTTGTGTGATCTGCTCCCTTTCCCTCAGCTAGGGTTACAGAAAGATATTGATCTGGCTGCTCTTTTCTTGCTCCTTCATGTCTGTTATGTAGAAATCAGCTAGTTAAGCTTTTTGTGGCATGGAGTAAAACATTTTAATCTGCTAATGGTTGTACATCAAATTGCTGCTAAAGAGACAGCTACAGGTTATGTATGTATGTATGTGTGTATGTATGTATTTAGAATATGTATATGCCAATTTTGAATGAAAAAAAGTTCTTGAAGTAGTTTATACAGCAAAAGAAATGAAAATTTGTTCTGTGTCCCAAAGGGAAACACAACCTAAAAATAACCCTAAGGTTGCCAGCTTTTCCTCTAGTCCTAGTTGTCTGCCTTTTAAATTTTTATTTGTTTATTATTACACTTGTATACCACCCCAAACTCATGTCTCTGGGCAGTTCACAATGATAAAACAGTTAAACACACACATAAAAACACATAAAAGCAATTAAAAACTAACAATTTAAAAATCAATCACAGAATTAACCTATATATTATCAAGAAGCTGAAAAAGCCTGAGTAAAAAGATGGATTTTTAAATGTTTTTTAAAAATTATCAGAGATGGGGAGGATTGTATCTCAATAGGGAACGCATTCCACAATTCCAGGGCAGCAACCGAGAAGGCCCGTCTCCGTTTGGCCACCAGATGAACTGGCGGCAACTGGAGATGGACCTCCACAGAGGACCGTAATGGACGGTGGGGCTCATAATGAAGAAGACGTTCTCTCAAATACCCAGGGCCTAAGCCGTTTAGGGCTTTGTAAGTTATAACTAGCACTTTGTATTTTGCCTGGAAACCTATAGGCAGCCAGTGTAACTCCATCAGCAGAGGTGTAATGTGGTCTCTCCGAGATGACCCAGAGACCAACCTGGCTGCCGCGTTCTGAACCAACTGAAGTTTCCAGACTATGTACAAAGGCAGCCCCACGTAGAGCGCATTACAGAAGTCCAGTCTGGAGGTTACCAACAAATGTACCACTGTTTTGAGGTTACTGATCTCGAGAAATGGGCGCTGCTGGCATATCAGCCAAAGCTAATAGAAAGCACCCCTGGCCACTGCCTCAACCTGAGAAACCAGGGAGAGGTGTGGATCCAGAAGTACTCCCAGACTGCGAACCTGTTCCTTTTGGGGAAGTGTGACCCCATCTAGAACAGGTAGATCAAAATCGTCTCTGGAGTTCTGACACTGCACAACAAGTACCTCCATCTTATCTGGATTCAGCTTCAGTTTATTCTCTCTCATCCAGCCCATTACTGCTTCCAGGCAGGCATTTAGAGAGGATGTGCCATCTTCTGAAGAAGTTGACATGGAGAAGTTCTATAGCAGCATACTGATAACACCCAGCTCCAAATCCCCTAATGATCTCTCCCAGCAGTTTCATGTAGATGTTAAAAAGCATTGGAGAAAGTATGGAGCCCTTGAGGGACACCATACTTAAGCTCAGATCTTGAAGAGCAGAAATCTCCAATCGACACCATCTGGAATCTGTCCGAGAGGTAGTGTTGGGGAAACCCTGACCCCAACATGAAACCCAGAATTACCACCCAGAATTGTGTAGAATTCAGGCCTGTGTTCGATTCCATTTTATTAAGGAATAAATTAAGGCCTGAGCTCAAGGTGAACTGACACCCAGGTCTCATGACTGCCTCTGCTAACTGTTCTGTGAAGGAAGAGGCAATCCAGCATTGTATTGTGAAACAGGTACTCAAAAGAAACACAAAGGCCAGACTGGGCTATCCAAATGCTAAAATTTAACTTACTATCCGAAAATGTTTGTGGTGAGGAGCTGAGCTCCATTTCCTCCTGCAAAAAGTCTATGTTAATCCTTGTCAATGATTGCTCTGCTATGCCCAAAGGGGATACCCAATTGCTGTCTATAGAAATTCCACTCTAGGTAGATTTGCACGAAAACACCTATAGATTTAATTCTTCTTTTATTAATACCTTTTAACACCGTCTGCGACCAGGCACCAGAAATCTGGGGACAAGAGAAGATGCCCATTTGCAGCTCAGAGATGCAGATTTGCTTTGGGCAGAATAGAACGTCCCCTCCCCAAGATAGCAGCTAACAGAAGATGGGATTCAGATCTCCCTGGACTGAGCTAATGTCCTGAATAATTAAAAGACATTATCCAGAAGGTAACAGCAAATTGCCACCTTTTTGGGACCCAGGAAGGATGAGGACATTTTGAATAGACTCTATGGAGATCAAAGGAATATACAACTATAAGAATGAAGCTTACTGGACAGAGAGCTAGCAATCTTTGCCTAACAAGCAATACTTGCTCAAGAGCCATCCCAGAGTTTGCTGCTAAAGCTGCGGGGCCACAAGCAGGAAATCTGTCCATGGACAGGAACTGTCTGTGACTTCTGCTGCATAGTGAGAAGTCGAGACTTCCCCAGCCATGGTGCTTTCACTCCCCACCTCGCTCTGAGCAAACTACCACTAGCCTGCTTGACTGCTAGAAGCTTGCATTACTCCCAAGTTCCTGTTCTCCAGATCGAGCATCTCTTCTTCAGCTGAAGCCTCGCTGCTCTCAAGCTTCTGACTTGAGAGGTAATATGGTAATATGCTGCTTCCACAAGCCTTGGATCCCTCCATCCTTCCTCTTTCTTCTCCTCCCTCTTCCCTCTACTAATTCCTGATCTCCCCAAACCATGCCATTCCTCAACCTTCCTTACCCCCTCCCTTTTTTCTGTCTATATCTGAATTATATTAGGCTCTAGGAAGATTTAATATACACACATATGATAGTTAGGAACACTGGGTGAATGTTGTTGCTGGCTATGGTTGAAATATTGTTAGTAATACTGATAGATTGTTCTGTTTTCGCTCAGTTGGATTGAGGTTGTTATTCTTTTATACTCAGTAAAGCCCATTGAATCATTTAGGATTGTTCTGGTTCTCTTTCTACCCTTGCGCCCGGACTATACATGGTCACCATATAAAAGAACTAGTCACTTTGTGACACTGATGAAACAAGCCTAATTTCATATGCTAGTTCTGGAGCATATCTAGTATAACAAATCAGGCTTGGCTCACAACAGTAGGAGCGGCACCACTGTAAAACAGTGCCTCCCACCCGCAACATCCTCAGACATTCCAGAAGGATACTATGGTTGATAGTATCAAAAGCCACTGAGAAATCCAAAAGGACCAACAGAGTCACACTTCCTCTATCAGTTCCCAATTGGAGATCATCCATCAGGCTGACCAAGGCAATATCCACCCCATAGCCCACCCAGAAACCAGTTTTAAATGGGTCTAGATAATCAGTTTCCTCCAAGACCGCCTGGAGCTGAGAGGCCATCACCCTCTCAATTATCTTGCCCAGCCATGGGAGGTTGGAAACAGGCCTATAATTGCTCAACTCTGAGGGATCTAACGCAGGCTTCTTTAGAAGAAGTCTAATAATTACCTCCTTGAGACAAGGAGGCATCCTGCCCTACCTCAGAGAAGCATTTATTATTTCCACCAGGCTGCCTACAACAGCCTCCCTGCTAGATAGGACAACCCATGTTGGGCAAGGGCTGAGCTGCAGAGATTCAGCAGAAGCAACTTTTTCCAAAATGGAGAAGCAGCAGGCTTTCCTTGGTCTTTATCCGGATTTGAGACCTATACCTTTTTAATTAGAAGTGCCAGGCTATACTCCTCTAATGGGCTGTACTCCCCAACCAGGCTCTCCTTATGCTCTTATATGTGAATTGTACTAAGGGCAGAATTCCATAAATGTGGCTTTTACTATCACAGTGTTACAACAGAGGAAGAAGCTGAAAAGGATGTAATTCTCCCTTATATTCTGCTGTGTGTGGCAGCTCGTGAGAGTTCGCAAGCAGAAGCACCTGATTGGGCAGTGGGGATTCTATATGCAGACAGGGAGAAGGAGCCTGTGAGAGCAGAAGCACCATGGTGATTGGTCAGTGGGGATTCCATATGCAGATAGGGAGGAGGAGCCTGTGATGGTTAAGGTCAGTTGGAATGCAACTGTAACTGGTCGGAAGATGTTCTTGATTGTAGAGGAGAGGAATCTATATATATTAGTATTTTTCAGCCCATTAAAAAAATGGGCGCTAGTTGCCTTCTCCGCCCTCCCACGCCTCCTCCTCTGGCCCGGGCCTCCCGCGGTGGTTTTGGGTGGGTGGGGGCCTCCGCGGTGGTTTGGGAGGGGTCCTCCGTGGTGGTTTTGGGTGGGGGGGTCCTGTTCCCCCCGCCCGGCTTTGGCGGCACCGCCAGGCCTCGGCAGCGGCTCTGTGACGGCCTCGGAAGGCTTCCCCCGCCACCTCTTCCCCCCGCCCAGCTTCGGCGGCGCAGCCAGGCCTCGGCCACGGCTCCGCCGCTGCCTCGGACGGCTTCCTCCGCCGCCTCTTTTCCCCGCCCGGCTTCGGCGGCGCGGCCAGGCCTCGGCCACGGCTCCGCCACCGCCTCGGCCGTGCCACGTCCTTTGGCCGAGGCCGCAGCTCCACCGCCACCTCGGCCAGCTTCCCCCACCGCCTCTTCCCTCCGCCCAGCTTCGCAGTGGCCGCTTCTCCTCGGCCGCCGCTTCTCCTCCTCCCGCCCATCATGGCCGCCTGGTCCCGGTGGTCGTGTCTCCCTCGGCATGTTCTGGGCATGCGCTCCGCGCATGCCCAGAACAGCTGAGGGAGACACGGATGCACACCAGGCACTTTATTATATAGAATGATATCAGGCAGGGGTCTGCAAAGGAGGGGTCGTGAGGAAGGAAAGAGCCCCTTCAGGAGAAGGAGGCAGCCGTTGTGTGAATTAGATGAGGAAACAAGATCTGTTAACTCAGGGAGGGAGGGGGGAGAGAGAAAAAACATGAAGGGAGGGGGAAGAAAGAGTGGGGAAGAGCAAGAGGAGGAGAGAGAAAGAAAAAGAAGGGAGGGGGAAGAGAGACAGAAGGAAGGGCAAGGGATGGGCCTGAGCCTGTCAGCAGCCTGAGGGGAATGAGCGGCCATGGCAGCACGGGCAGCAAAGAAGGGCCTAGTCAATCACTGCTGCTGCTTGGGGCTACCGAGGCCATTGTCAAAGGGAGGCAGGCAGGCAACGGACGGGCCCAGGCCTGTCAGCGGCCTGAGGGGAACAAGCGGCCATGGTGGCGGCGGCAGCAAGGAATGATCTGGTCAACCACTGCTGCTGCTCTTATGGGGAGGAGCAGGAGTGGGGTTTGGGTGGGGAGATCTTTGGGGATAGGGGGCTGCAGCTTGGCCAACAGGCGCCAGCAACGCTGCAGCCGCAAACAAGAGATGTAAGGGGGATGGAGTAAAGGGATGGAGGAGTGACCAAGTGGGGTGAGGGGGATTAAAGCAATGGGATGGAGGAGGAGGAACAGGAGTGCAGCTCAGGTGAGGGTGGAGAGATCTCTGAGGTGAGGGGGGCTGTGGCAGGGGGTGAGGGGATCAATCAAGTACTAGCATGCAGATGCTTTGCACAGGTTACGCTAGTAAGTAATTAATACAGGAAGCCAAATTTAACTGAGAAACAAGAGTTTGATATTGATTATAGGCTTGTGCCCGAAACGTTTCGGGTGTCGGGGCAGATTTGGTGATTCGGCGCCGGCGGGGGTTGGGCTTTAAGGGCGGGGGAGAGTGTACTCACCACCCCCCACCGCGTTTCCCCCGCCGGCGCTCTCCGAATTTGAAGCCCCTCAGGGCGGCAGCGTTCCTCCTTGCCGCCCCATTTGCTCCCTCGGCCGAAAGCAGCCGGAAGTTCCAAGCGCGCATGCGCGCATTGTGCACCCGTGCGCCCACCCGCCCACTGTGCGCGCACGTGCACGACAGGCCGAGGGGGCAAACGGGGCGGCAAGGAGGAACGCTGCCGCCCCGAGGGGCTTCAAATTCGGAGAGCGCCAGCGGGGGAAATGCGGCGGGGGGGGGTGAGTACACTCTCCCCCGCCCTTAAAGCCCTACCCCCACCGGTGCCGATAAATATCGTGCACATCCCTAATTGATTACTAACTAAACATAGGCTAAGAAAACAATACACAAGCTAACCCCTGCTAACTTGGCAAAGAGGCACATTTTAATGTGGCGATTCTCTTTATTTAGCAGGGGGAAAGTAACTGGCCCTATCCACCCCCAGCACAGTACCTCCAGTGACTGTTGCTGGAGTCTATCTTCTGTTTCTTTTGTGAGATTGTGAGCCCTTTGGGGACAGGGATCCATCGTATTTATTTATTATTTCTCTGTGTAAAATGCCTTGAGCCATTTTTGGAAGGGCAGTATAGAAATCAAATAAATAAATAAATAAATAACAGTCTCTTATGCATAGAGAGGGAGAACCTCTCAGTTTGAATTTAAGTTAGCAAGTGAAGAGCAGACAAACACACACTGGCCGCATTCACACGTAATGTGAAACTGGAGGTTGCCAGACCCACGGTTAATCTTTCAAATTGAATTGCATCACAGATGTTCTTCTAACTACACTCTAGCAACCTCCAGCTGCAGGGCACGGGAACCCCTCCCTTTCCTGGTCTGCCAAGGCCACATCCCAGCTCGTATTTCCAGACTGTAGGCAAGGCATCAGCACCTCACTAGAATGGCTGCCATTGGCCACGATCTTAAAGGGGACATGCCCAGTGCGATCGTGCTTTTTCAGAATGATCTGCCCACCCTCAGCATGGAAAGGGCATTTAAATGCCATGCCAGTGCTTCTTCTGACAGCATTTGCACCACTGCCCTCCTAACAGCCCCAAAACAAAACATGGGGAAACAGGGGTATCTCCATGGCCATACACTCCCATGAGTGAGTGGTCCACTCCAGATCAGCATCCATCCTAATCACATATGAGGAATTACTCCTTTCACTGGAGCAATGCTGATCCTGCTGCCCAGCACTTCTCATGAGTAAGCCTAGGGACCGCACAGATACCCCATAAGGGGAAGGGGCTGGGGAGCCCTTCCCTAATATCATTGTACAAAAAATCAACCTTGGCCATTCAAGAATCTCTAGTTGGGGGTGGCTTTTAAGCTTGAGCCCGGGTATCCCTGCCCGGCCATATGTTTCTGTCCCAGTTCTCTAATGGGATTAATGGGAAGCTTGGGATGAGGAGTTCCAATCTCTGCCCCATTTAACTGTGGTTTTACGTTACTTGTGAATACAACCAAGCCCCATAGAATTAAAGAAGCATGCCCCATACAAATAACTGAGACAATTTCTTTGGAAAAATCCCAACAAATAATGTTTCTTCATGCCATGAACAACTAATTACAACATAGGTTGGCAGGAAGCTTGAATTCTCATCTGGAGTTTGGTAAGTTCAAGGAAAGAAAGCCTGGGCTTTGGCTTTGGGAAGATTAATTTAAGGAAAAGTTTGTTTATTCAGACTTTGTGTTAGAAACTTATATTTCTTTGTGTGTGTGTGTGTGTGTGTGTGTGTGCATGCGCGCGCTTTTGCATATTCATGATACTGTTTTATTATAATGTACCTGCAATGTAATTATAATAAGGGTTAGGGTCAGGCCTCTCTGAGTTGGTTTAAAAATCAGGAAAATGGGAGCCGAAGGGGGATTTTCTCTGGTGCAAACACGTCCTCACACATTCAGCTGCTATCAGTTTTCTCAGCCTTTGTAAGCTTACATGTGGAAGGTTTTTTTGTATTTGCCCTATACCCAGTTTCAGAAGGACCTTGGATTATAGCACATTGGTCCAGTTCGCTGCAAGTTTTAGGGTGCTTGGCAGCAGCATTTTGAACCTACTGATAATACAGAATTAGTTCTAGGAGAAGCCTAGCCAGGCAGCTTGGATGATTCAGCATTTATTGCCCTCACGTGAGCTTGCTCTGAGACAAATACTTTAATCTTTATAAAGGTAGTCAGGGTCAACTGAAGTTTTACATGCTTTAGCAGAAAATTATAGGCTGGGCATGGGCAAATACACCTTCAGCTTCTCCACTCATGCAATGATTTACCAACGATATAGCCAAGCTGTTCATCCTTAAATTTCTGTTTCTTAAAAACCACAGTACCTCTTCTGACTGCTGAAGAAAAGCTGACTAGGGCTTTGACCCCCAACTTCTCAGAACATGAAACATCATGTTACTTTAACCACAGAGATCTATGGCTTGAAGATTAAGTAGTGTTTATGCACCATGAAGAACAATGATGTCTGATATAAAGACAGAAGGCTAGTTGGCTGCCCTGATAATTTACTAGGCTCCTATGTTGTAGGGTTGCTAAATTTACTAGCCCATGCTCAGATGCCTTTTAAAGCAGCATTACTTGGTATAGAAAGTGGGGGTTTGAGGCTGCGGAGGGGGGGGGAGAATTCTTACAATTGCCAAATACTATAGCATTTTAATCCTCAGATCACTGTGCAAAGTTCTTCAAGCCAGGAGCAAAAGAAAAAATCTGGTGTCTTATCAGGGAAATATGTACTTCTGGAGTATATGCTCCAGTAATAAATACAACCCAGGTATACACCAACAGCTGGTATAGAGATGAAGAAAATATATACCAGTTACAGCAGGCATAAAATAGCTTCAGTTGGAGGGTATGCCAGATATATGTAAATAGCCAAAGCATGCCAAAGATGATATGTTACACAGCAAAAGTGGGAACAGATTTGTAGTCGCCTTAAGCCAAAGGTACCTGTTGTATCCCACAACTGGCAAACAGATGTCAGATGATATAGCATGATTCATAGCACGGCTTGGCCTCATCCACCCTATGATTCCATTCACCTTTGTTAGGAGTCAGCTTTTACAAAATTGCAATTTCAAGTTCCCATGCAGCAGCACAAGGCAGTGCTTGGCTTGCAAACACTGTTCATTTGTCAGCAACAAAGAGCTCTCTGGGATGACCTCATTTGCAGCCCTCCTTCCCTAGCCCCTATGAGGCTCTGCAGGGATATCTAACAACCAAGGAATACAAAAACCCCGTCAATGGTGTCTCCCACCTTCTTTTCCTAAGGAATTTCCCCTCATACCCTCTAGGCTGCCCCCTCCCCATACAGCAGACAAGCTGCAAGCTGTTTCTCTAAGAGACATTCCTTAATGAAGCAATGCCCTTTATCTCATTTGTACAGTAGTTCCTAAAGCTGCCAGGTTTGCTGTGTTAAAGAGCTCTTTGCTTTTTATGTGCAGCAAAGAGAATTTCAGGTGGTTCAGCTTCTCCCATTATAGTGGTGCAGCAAGCTGTACCTGCTAGAGTTCTCTACTAAAACTTCTGGAGCTGAGTGCCATCTAGAATCTGCCAGCTCCCATATAATAAAGCAAGCTCCTAAATGGTGACTTGTTATACTAATTATAACAACAACAAAGGAATTGTATTTTTACCTTTAAAATAGTTTTGATTGCTTCCCCCCCCCCCCCCCCGCATTTCAAGACTGGTATTCACAGCTGCCTTTTCAGTTTCAAAAAGCAAATAATCTATTAGTCCTTTGCAGGCAGGTGTTGCTGGTCTTTCAAAATCTAAACCTGAGCAATTTAAGTCTCAAGGTGTGATTTCATGATGGTGACCTTCTTATTGGGTCTTATAAATGCACCCCATGTAGTGAAACAGATGTACAACAGCAAGAAAGGTGTATGCAACAGGAGAACATCATGTGGTTGCAAAATGAAAGGGACACATTCACAAATGGAATAGGCGCAGAAGCACTACAAGGATGTATTTCCCTTGAAATAACGGATTATGTAAACTGACTTTAGTAGTTAAGAGCTCCTTGATAGGTAGTTGCAAGAAATGGCCCCATGCAGGTGCCATAATGTTGGGGAGCTGCTTACCTATTGGATTGGTCCTCTTGCAAGAGTCTTTATCCCTACTGTATATAATGAGTTTGCATTTTCCTGGTGGCTGCTGGCACTGTCTGAGCGGTCTCCATGCTATTAGGCTGATCCATGTGGTAAGCAGCTTTCATTCATTACATCTCCTATGTGGAGAATCCACATTTTGGAGTTTTCTTGGTGGGGTCCACAACAGTAATGTTTTCCTGTAGTTGTGGGTCCCATGGATATATTCAGTTTGTGGGTCACCTTGGTACTCTTTCTCTACTACTAGGCTCTTTAGGCAGAAGTAACCAGATCCCCAGCTTGCAGTTAAAGGCTTCCTTATTGAACAAGAACAAGCAGCAAACTCTGCAGACATTCACAAGGCCAAGGCAGAATTAGTCAGTCAAAAAACTTGCCGGTTTAAGACCAGAGTTAAGGCTATCTCATTTTGACTCAAGCTCCCCAAAGCCAGGAAATTGTAACCTAAGGCTAATGCCTTAACAGACATGCCACATGATCAATAATGATGTTGTATAATGTCACAAATTGTGCTCGCTTCCAACTTTCCCTCCATGCACCCACACTTTTGCTTGGTCCTTGAGGCCCAACTCAAATGAGGAATATGGAGTGCCTGGCACCAGCAAAAATGCCCCACATTGTCCAGGATGCTATTTATCCTAGGGACAGCCCTGCTGGTGCTTATCAAACTGTAGCTACACCTTGTCCTTGAAGGTGCCAGTTACAGGTGGCGGGAGATTGCACATAAATCACTAGAGCTCCTCATGTGTGGGGGAAGCTATTGCAATTATCAGCCTAGAACATTTCCTTAGAAATTCTGAAATGAGGTGAGAGGTGCAAGAGAAAGAGGAAATCCATCGATGTGGAACCAAGTTGACCCCTGGAGACAATCGGATGTGGGGCAAGTGTAATCCCATTAGTTTCCACCCTCACAGCCCCCGCCCCCGCTTTTCTTCAGCAATGTCATTGAGGTGGAATGGAGTGAGGGGAGGCCTGAAACCAAGGAAACCAATGGGGTAAGGGACAACCAAACCACCATATATGTTTTATGACTACATCTACAGCACCATTCAAATGCCCCAGTGGGCCAGAACCAACCATGATCTGGTATGTGGAAGCTGAGGTTAATTTTCAGCACATTGATTATGACATTAAAATTAATTATTTAAAAATATTTATGAATGTGAGGGGGCAGACGGTTGGGATCAGGCCAGGGGGGGAAGCAAGAGGAAAGAGAAATTGTGTCTGTAGTAGGCTCCAGCTCAGGGTGGGGAACATCTGGTCGCAGGATATTCCCACCTGGGGGCCAGCAAAAAAGTCCCTGAGAGCCAGATCTGGCCCCTGAGTCTTATGTTGTGCTGGCCTGATCTAGAGCCACCACTCAGGTATAGGTTGAGAACCACAGTCTTAGGAAGCATCCACAAGAGTACAGGCTTATTCTAGATTAATTGCTTTCAAATTACTACCCGCCCGGGGCTGTTAGGCAGGCACTAACAGGGTTAAGAGTCACGTAGGGCATTCACACTACCTGTGAACAGACTTGGGAGGTGCGGGGTGGGGGAGGCAGGATCGATCTTAAGGATCGATGGCAGCACGGCCATCTGGAGGCTGGGGAAATACATCCTGGCCTCCAGAAATTCTTCAACGTCCTGCATGAGGAGCGTGGTGCACTGGGGGACTTCCCTGCAAGCCAGGCACTCTAAGAGCCCAGCTCTGTGGCTGCTCTGTGACTGCAGGCAGCCCTAGGAGCCACACAACTGGGATCCCAGAAAGAAGGGCATACAGTGGACCCTCGACTTACGAAGTTAATCCGTTCCGAACGTACGTTCGTAGGTCGAAATTTTTGTAAGTCGAAAAGCGCACCCATGGAGGTCTGGAAACATTCGTAAGTCGAGGAAGCCGCATCTAAAAATTCGTAAGTCGAGGAAGCCGCATCTAAAACAGCAACGACTTCCGGTCATTTTTGTCGTTCATAAGTCGAAAACTACGGATGTCGAGTAGTTTGTAAGTCGAGGGTCCACTGTACTCACACCCTGCCACCTGGGTAATAGCCCAGGGAGAAAACCTCAGGCTATCTGGTGGGGCAGCGCTGGATCAGGCCTGACCCCGGTGCTCCACATGAGCAACCTCACCAGGTTGCACTTTTGTGGCAGACTTTCACAATTATTTAAGACAAAGTAGTAAAGCCACTTTGAGCAGACTTTTATTCACCCAGTCACGTCCCTTGTCTCCTTTAACTCATGCTTGCAGGAGGATTTTAGCAATCCCATGTTTTGTATTCAGGATTAATTAACCTGGAGTGTTCTTGCAATCATGAATACAGATTAGAATTGCCACTCCACACTGGGAACAGTGAAAAATGTCCAACTATTCAACCCCACAACTACTTCACCACTTTATATGATCAGCATGTATGTGACTTATTAAAACCTCTCTGCATTAAGTGGTCTTTGAGAATAGCCCATTTCCGACGACACAGAACTCAGGGCCTGTATCTGTCTTTGCCACCTGCATGTAAGTGAACAGGTAAACACAAAGGTCTCTTTGTGAAACAAACTTGTAAAGGAAAGGAACAGAAATCAGGCAGAAGAAAGGAACAGAAATCAGGCTGCTTGTGTGTGTGTTCTGTTTATATCCTGCCTTTCTTCCATCCATCAGGGATTTCCAGATAGCCAGGCCTACACGGGGCTTTCCATTCAGGCACTAGTGAACCTCAGACTTGCTTAGTTGCAGCAAGGGTGTGGCATCATGGGACTTCAGTCCATGCTGGAAGCTCACAACTGCTTAGTTAGTTTGGGGAGAGCCACACACAAAGGTTGTGCCAGCCAGGGCAATAAAGCAAAGTGGAAAGGGCTGCTGGGGCCACATGACCATCAGCCATCTGGCAGGTGGCCTGGGCAGGCATGAGGGCCATGATTATGGTTGGGACTGCCTGAGGCACTGCAGTTAGTGGTCAGAACTTGAAGCCAAAAGGCACAGGACCACATGGGGTTGCTCTTTGATAATCTGCTGTTCAGGGTTGTAGGGAACAGAGGCCTGGGGCTGGTGTGGGCCATGATAATACACCTGTTGATGCCTGTGTACAATTGCACATGCACTTTCCTTTCTTGGTGGTTTTTGTGTGTGTGTGTGTTTTTGCGGGGGGTGGGTGGGCGGTTGGTCTGCACTGGGTAGACACAGACATCATTCCAGAAGCACTCTATGCAATCAGACATCGGGGAAACTGCCAGCTCAGTTTAAGATTTGCTGTAACTGTATTGACTTTCCTCCGCCTTCACACACCCGTTTCCATAACATTCCTTCAATGTCCCTGCTTTTGTTGCTGCTGTGCTTTTATTGTCATATATGTCCTTTCAAGTACCTTTCAGAAGGGAAAGCGACTGAAAAAGTCACAAACTAAATAAATAATGCCTGTAGAGGAAATGGAAGACGGCAGCCCGGCTTTAAAGCTTCACAGCTCTAGCTGCCAGAGCGCAATCATTCATCCTCCTAGTTCCAGCGCTGGAATGTGTCGATTGAAATTGCTGGAGTTCAATAATTGTGTGTGACTGAGTGTGTTTGTCTGGGTGCATCATGGACAGAATGCAGACACACCCTCCCTCTTCTAAAACGATTTCCTATTGACATTCAGCCTGCATTTCAGCTGATATGATGCCTGGCTAAAGCCACCTATTCCAGATTTCTCTGTCTAATCACTGGCAAGGACAAAACCTTTTGAAAGTCAGTAACTGACTTTTCAATTTCATGGCCAGAGGTTGTCAAGACAGTTTAGGAAAAGCTGCCAATTATTTCTCTTGGGTGAGCAATTTTGCTACTGACGTAAGGAGCTGAAGTTCACAAAGGTCCCCTTTTTCCCTCTTCTTTAAAAAGAAAAAAACAGCCCACCTATTTAAAAGGAAATTTCCTCCATGCAGTTTTGATGATCCAGCCCTTTCATTTCCCAAGATCCCAGTACAGAAGGAACAAACACTACAATGCCTAGCCTGCCTGCTGAGTCAGACACTGATCCTGCCCATAGGAGAAAGGATTAGAGGAGGAAGATCCCAACGTCCTCTCAGCCACATGAGGGAAACCTTCTTCTGCTTTGCTCATTGCTGAGAGGACTAAAGCTTCAGGGTGGCTTCTAAGCAGCATAATTGGTGGTGTGTTCAAAGGTGGACTGTGCAGAGGATGACAACTCTGTCTGGGGCCTAGATATTTGAAGTACTGCCTGATTCAAGCGACCCAATCCACCTGGTAAGATCGCCTGGCTAGGAGGGCTGCTCCACATACCAATACCAGATGAAGCCTGCTTATTATGCATGCAGGGCAGGGCCTTCTCAGTTATTGCCCCTCAACTCTGGACTGCCCTCCCTGAGCACGTCCACACAGTTTCCTTCTCCCTGGTCTTCTGTCAGCATTCTTCTTTGCACAGGCCTTTGAGTGGGTTGCCAACTAGGGTCTTTTATAGAGGACATGAAACTATTTGGGGGACTATTTTGTGGACCAAATAACTTTCTTTTGCATTTGTTGTGGTGTCTGAAGTTCTGGGGAGCAGCTGGAACATTTTGTTCACTCAGAACACTTTGCTCTCATGAGCAGCTTCTCTTCCTCTGTCTCCTTCCCCTTCCTACTGATCATCCATTCAGTGGGGAAGCTAGAGGGGAGCTTATCTTTCAGTGGCCGGTTGCACAGCCATGTGATGCAGGAGCACAGATAGGTGGGCCTAGTGTTGGAAATTCTCTGTGGGGAGAGAATCCCTTTCTCATTATAGCAGAGTGCACAGAGGCACAACACACAGCGGATTTAGTTAGGCATGCGTATGTGCTGAGAGTAAAGTAACTTGGAGCCAATTCATAGTTTCAAATCAATATAAAAGGCATTTATTAAGGAACTCCATTCTAGATAGGAAAGTGAGGATTTAGGATCTCTAATCTATCTATCTATCTGGAAGCAGATGGATTCTGCATCTTCTCTGCACATATGGTGCAGGGAGAGGAACTTGCCATGTTGCAAGGTAGGCAGGCGGGCAGGTAACAAGAGAGAGAAGGAGGAAGGAAGTTTGAATCCCCTGAGATTAGCAATCTACACATCAAAGGGATAGCATCAGAGCAGTGGAGAAGTGATGACAAATGTCTTGACCCTCTAGCCCTCTTGACTTACTAGTCTGTCCTCCACTGTCTGAGACAAGAGACAGCGCAAAAGTCCTTTAACTTCCAACATGGAGCTTGCTTCCTTCATGTGGTGGCAACAAGAAGCTAACAGTTAGTTAGCTAACTTTATCAATGAGCAGCTAGCCCTGCTAACTGAGTAAAAAGGCACCTTTTAAAATGGTGAATCTCTTCTATTTATCATGGGGAGAGCAACTGGCCCTGTCCAACCCCAGCACAGCATCCCTTCAGTGGCTGATGCTGGTGTTACCTTGCATTTATTTTTAGATTGTGAGCCCATATTTATTTATTTTTTGAAAACCACTGTGAATTTTCTGTTGAAAAGTGGTATATAAATGTTTGTAGCGTAGAGAACAGCAAATGAGTGGGAGACCACACATGCACTGCTGTACCAGCATGCAAAGAGGCTGGCTCAGTAGCTGGCTGCCGTGCCTCAAGCCAAGAGGTGAAGTTGCTGGCCTGATTGGGGAGAGCAGGCTGGGTGATCAATGGGGGAGGAGGACAGAGGACTGTGTGTGTGGTAAACCTAACCAGGGTGTTTTTCGCACAGCAGGCTTTACTGCAAGTTTACTGTGAGGCTTTATTGTGCGTTCGAAGTTGCCCAAAAAAACCAATGCAAAAAGTGGGTCATGTCCCCCCCCCGTATTTAAATCAGGTTACACAGGCAATGAAAAACCCAAATCATGTGTGAAGTGCTCCCCAATAGCTCACAAGGACTTTGGGGTAAATCTGGCCAATATGTGAATGCACACCCTCCATTTTGGAGGAGATGCAAGCTAAAAGCCCTGTGTGTAAAACACCCAGGAGATGAATGTACAGTTAAGCAGCAGGGGCCTTGAGAACTCTGCTCCTACACAGCAGACTGATCAGACACACAGCTCACCCGATCATCAGCTTCAGAGTGGTGAGCTGTATTTATTCTCAAATTGTGAAATTTGTAAATCAAAATATGCATCTATAATACCAAACATCATATGCAAATGTTATGCAAAGTTGATACTTTATGAATACTTTTTTGGTGAAAAGCATCCTCTACTTTTTTCACCATCTGGACCTGGCAGCCTTAGTAGGGAGGTGATTTGGACTCCTCACCGTTCTACTGTGATATTTTTTTCAATGCTGGACTGTGGGGTGGTTTGGGGTTTTTTAAAAAAAATTTAATTATGCTTTATTGTATTTTTCTTGTGTTTTTATTTTGTACACTGCCTTGAGGCTGCTTTGGCAAATGTCAGCTTTATAAATAAAAATATTCAGTAATCCAAAAACCTTTGGTTTAAAATAAGAGTTCAACTGCTCTACATTTTCACTCGTGCTCTAAAAAGAAAGGAAATTGCACGTTAAGGTGCCCATCCATGCCGTATAAGCTGTAAAGACCTTGTACAAGCTGGAATATCTATCTATCTATCTATCTATCTATCTATCTATCTATCTATCATATTTTTACACCGCTCAAAACTTATGTCTCTGGGCAGTTTACAAGAAGATTAAAAGTAAAACATTAATTAAAAATGAAAACAAAAAATTTAAAAGCAAAAAATTTAAAACACAATTTAAAATTTTAAAACAATGTTCTAAAAACAACATTAAAACAATCAAAACAATATCAGTTAAAAGTCTGGGTGAAGAAATGTGTCTTTAGAGACTTTTAAAAAGATGTCAGAGATGGGGAGGCTCTTATTTCACTAGGGAGCGCATTCCAAAGCCTCAGGGCAGCCACGGAGAAGGCCCGTCCCTGAGTAGCCACCAGACGAGCTGGTGGCAAATGCAGACGGACCTCTCCTGATGATCTCAGTGGGCGGTGGGGTTCATAACGAAGAAGACATTCTCTTAAAAACCCAGGGCCCAAGCTGTTTAGGGCTTTATAGGTTATGACCAACACCTTGTATTTTGCCCGGAAAACATATCGGCAGCCAGTGTACTGTAACTCCTTCAATATGGGAGTAATATGGTCTCCTGGATGACCCGGAGACCAGCCTGGCTGCCACATTCTGGACCAACTGTAGTTTCCGGACTACGTACAAGGGCAGCCCCACATAAAGCACATTGCAGTAATCCAGTCTGGAGGTTACCAACAGATGTACCACTGTTTTGAGGTTGTCTAACTCAATATGATGATGGCTTTAGAAATGAGGCTCCATGCACCCACACTTTGGCTTGGTCTTTCAGCTGGACATTGAGCTGGGGAGGGATGCATTCAGGCAGACATTTAACAAGTGCAGTTTCCCTAATCACTTTCTAGAGATGCCCCTGATGAATTTCTGCCCAGTGCATCTCTGATCAAGGTGCATGAAGCCTCATTTCTAAAGCCATCATCATATACCAGTCTGTACAAAGCCTTTAAAGCTTATATGACATGGAAGTTAAGATGAGCACCTTAACTTGCAATTTCGATTCTTTTTAGAGCATGAGTGATAATATAGAGCAGCTTAACTCTTATTTTAAACTGAAGGTTTTCAAATTACTGAATTTCCAGCGTTTTAAAAAGGAAAATCTGATCAGACATTTATCAGGAAGAGCTTACCCAAACCACAATTTTTCTGATGGTGAACACCAAAAACTTTGTAAAACCTTCAACTAAGATACAGTCACACTACCCCCACCTGAAAAAACAAAAAATGAAATTAGTGGATTCAGTAATAGTGGCAGTGTTATCCCACCTTGTGATTATTCAGCAGTGAAAAGGGACATATAAGAAGCAGGTAATTTGTATTCACTTTAAATCTGTACTCATTTCCCCCCCCCTTTTCTTTTAAAAAAATGCACACAAAGACAACAATGATACTTAAAAATAACAAATGCTTTAACAACCATGCTTTAACAGATTATCTTCCCAGAAATTTCCTGTACACCTCACAGTCCTCCTCCCTAATTTAATTTCCTTCAGGATGATGTTAGCAAAACAGTGTAAAGGTTGTAGCCATTCACACACACACAGGCAAATGCGTGTGCACAAACACACTCCCCCGTTCCAGTGCACTCCTCACCCTGGCTCCTGATCCCCTGCTGGCTGCCCCACCCCACGGGCTCAGATGGCCTCTGCGCATGTGCGGAGGCCTTCTGAGCTCTGGGGGCAGAGGCTATGCAACCAACTATATCTAACTGGGTGCATGCTGGCTTGCTGGGGCTGGGACCGAGGTAAGGCATGCACTGAAATGCACCAGAAGGGAGCGGTGGGCAGGGCAGGAGCAGTGGCTGCGGGTAGCAGCTGGCAAGAAAAGCAGCTGCTGTCTGCACATGGGGTGCTGTTAGAGTGGCAGAGCAAAGGCAGCCACAACTACACTGGGCCAGCACTGGAGCATGGTGTTTCGGCCCTGAAGGGGCCAGAAGAGCAGGGTTGGGCCCCCTGGAGGTGCTAGAGATAAACACAAAACCAGAAAAGCCAGTTTAGCTCAAACCAAACCGGACTTGAGTTGAACCAGGTCCAGTTTGGTTTTGTGCACACTTGAGCCAGGCCCAGTTTGATTTGAACCAAGCCCGGCTTGAGCCAGCTCAGAAATTACTGGTAAAGGGGAATTCGGTAAGGATTCCCCTTTACCATTAAAGAAGGGAGCAGGGGGCTTTGCGAAAATGAGTTGGGATGGGAGAGGAGTGAATTTTTACCTTTAAAAGTGCCGTCCATGACTTTGGCTTCGGTGGCAGTAGCCGTGGGGGTGGGCGGCAGTGGTGGCAGTCAGTAGCAGAGCCAGGCCAGCAGTGGCCTGTGTCTGGCCACTGTGGCGGCCCTGTTTGCCCTGCCCCCTACGTCTGCACGGCCCTGTTTGGGAGTTAGATCCAGGCCAGTGCTGTGTTCCCTAAAGGCAGGAAGAGCCTCTCCTGGCCGCACTGTGAACGCAACGCTGGCCCTCTAACTCCCAAATTAACTCCCAAATGGCCAGTGCAAATGCAGCACTGGCCTGAACAGGGCCCCACAGCCCCACTCAGGAGCTAAACCAGTCCCTCCCTCATATCTGACATCAGATGCGTGGGGTGTGTGTGTGTGTGTCAGGGCCGCGTGGTGCAGCCCCTGAAGAGGTGGGCAGCCCAGGTTCTTTGAACCCGGTCGCCAAATGGTGGACCTGCTCAAAGACAGAGGATGGTGGTGGGATTGCCCAATTTGGTGGCAACGTCTGTGCTCATTGTCACGACAAGTTCTCTACAACCCTGAGGATATCTGTTCAACAGTTTACACACATCTACTCCCAATTCAGTGCCTCAGCACACAGTTAGAAATTTAGGAAGATGCACCACTATGGGGAAGTCACCTTAAGTGGAGCAGAGGGGAAATGCTTGTCTAACAAGCAGAAGGTTGCTGGTTCAAATACCCACTGCTACTATTTTGGGCAACAGCAATATAGAAAAGATGTTGAAAGGCATCATCTCATACTGTGCCAGAGATGGCAATGGTAAACCCCTCCTGTATTCTACCAAAGACAACCACAGGGCTCTGTGGGCGCCAGGAGCTGAAATCAACTTGATGGCACACTTTACCTTACCACTATGGGGAGAACCTACAATTGTTTTTATGTATTTTCCAATTTTTCTATCATACTGTAGGTACTCTGTCCTCTATGCTGACCACATGATTTGGACTTTCTAAAGGATGGGAGCACATGATCTACTGAGTCTAACCACAGCTCCACCTAGCCCATTACTCTCTCCTCTGACTGCTAGCAAGTGCCCAGCAGAGGCCTTTCCCAGCTTTATTTCTTGAAGCCTTTAACTGGAGATGGTAGAGGCTGAACCTGGGAACCTTCTAAATGCAAAACATGACTGCTTCCACTGAGCTATGGATCTTTACCCTGTGGAGATCCAGTGCACTGAATGAACATACAGGATCCTACCACTACCACTGCCCAATATAATTACATGTGCTTAGATTAGCCTTAGGAGACATGTCCACTGAACCATTGGTGGTGTCAAATCAAAAGGGCCATTTCCCTTCTCCAGAGGAGTCATTACTGAGCACAAAGATCCCTTGTCATATAGACTAAACCTTGCATTTGGATCAATTTGCCTTTCTTTAGTGTATAGCATTATATGTTTCAGCATGGGTGTATCCCCCCCCCCCAACGCCCCATCATTGCTGCCAGATGGTATTGGGTAGCTTGCACTGCTTCTCAGGGCAGCTGAATTTTAATCAGGCACTGAAGACAGTGCTTGCATGCAGAATTTTGCCTCCTGCCACCTGCTTCAGTACTCAGAAGAAAAGCTACTCCTGTATATAATGTATACATTTCAGCTAATTTTCTGTCACCTACAAGAAGCATGTACATGTAGCCATGCAAATGTAACGGGAAATTATTCCCATGATAACAGTGAAAAATGTGCTGGTTGTGAGAGCAGAAATTGCCCCCAGGATGCTGCAGTTGTATCCGTGAACAGCCCAGGTCAATGTGCTGCATTCTCCAGATGAATGAGCCCCAGAGACTGCTAATGTGTATCACATGGAAACATGACCATTTGAGCCGCCACATAGAAAATGGAGATAGTAAAGGAGATAGTAAGGAGATAGTAAAAGTCGAGGCAGATAAATAAACACACTTTCCAAACCTCAGCTTCTATGAGAGAGAAGGTAAAGTAAAGGTAAAGTTATGCCCTCGAGAGAAGGAACAGGATGTTTTGTGAAATTCAGCAGAAATGACAACAGCCTTGTTCATGAAGCACTTTCTCCCATGAACAGAGTGCATAGTAGTGGGTCAGACTAGGGCATGGGAGATCTGGGTTCAAAGTCCTGAAAGAGATGAACTTGGGCCATCTCTTTCAGCTTAATCTACCTCATAGGGTTGGTGTGGGGATAATTGGGGCCAATGTGTGCATCTGTTGTTGGAAAAGCAATGGCATTTGAGTGAAAATAAACCAATATATAGGAATCTGGAGCATGCAAAGCTCCTCCAGCCACAGGTGGAGCTGAAAGCTATCACTATTGGTTAGAGCTTTATGGGTTCTCTGCTAGAATTATTTTCTGTTCTTGTTCTCTGCTCCAGCCCATGTAATATCCTGACTCATGATGATTTCGTTGCCCCTGCTCCCATTAGCCTGAAGCAGCATGTTCCACAGTTGCAGTTTTTTATAGCAGTAAAGCAATCCAAAGAAACTCTTATCTCTGTGTGACTGCTTCACTTGTAAACTCTGCTAATAATTCCTCCCCATGGTCCTTAAAGAAACAATGGGATTAAAATGTAATCAATAAGGGGGTACCAGGTTCTGAAGTGCACTAACTAGTTCGTACTCTTATTGTTTATCAGGGAAGTGTATCTTGTTTGAGAACATTGGCTACACCAGGCATAACTGAAGAAGCTTCTGTTTGGAAGCACGGTCAACAACATGAACTGGCTGCATTCACTGTTCAGCAGCCACTGCTCAGGAATTTATTTGTTTGTTTGTTTGTTTGTTTGTTTGAAACATTTAATACACCGCCCACTCCGAAGACTCCGGGCAGTACACAAAAACATGCAAACAAGGCAACATTAAAAATTACATTCTAAATTAAAAACTAAAGTAACTAACAAAAAACAAATAGGTAAACTACAGGGCAAAAGCCTGGCGAAAAAGAAAAGTCTTCAATAGAGATTTGAAGATCAGTAATGAATCTGGAGGGGAAGAGAGTTCCAAAGAAGTGGGGCAGCAACCGAAAAGGCCCTTTCGCGGGTCTGAGAGCCTGAACCTCTCAGAAATCAGGGACCGACAAGAGGACCATCTGAGATTATCTAACCAGACGGGATGTAACTGGATGGGAAAGGCGGGTCTGTAGGTAGAAAGGTGCCAAGCCCCGCAAGGCTTTGAAAGTCAGAACCAGGACCTTTAATTGAACTCGGAAGCGAATAGGCAACCAGTGTAATGACTGCAGGAGAAGTGTTACCCTGTCATATTTTCTGGCACCCATGAGGAGGAGAGCCGCTGCACTCTGTACCAGTTGTAGCTTCCCGATCATCCTCAAAGGTAACCCTAGATAGAGAGTGTTACAATAATCTAAGCAGGAGATAACAAGGGCATGGGTCACTGTCATTAATGCCTGCAGGTCAAGGTAAGGGCATAATTGGCAAACCAGATGAAGCTGGGCAAAAGCACTTCTGACCGCAGCCTCCACCTGCTGTTCAAGCAGGAAGCACGAGTCCAAAAGGACCCCCAAATCCCAAACAAGCTCCTTTGGGGGCAGTGACACCCCATCTAAAACAAGGTTCACATCCAGCTGTTGGACGGTACGAGGGCTGAGTAAAAGTAGTTCAGTCTTAGTGGGATTCAGTCTGAGCTTGTTTTGATTAATCCAGACTTTAACAGCTTCCAGGCATCGAGTAAGCACAGAAACAGCATCCCCAGAATGTTCTGGGATGGCGATATATAGCTGAGTATCATCAGTGTATTGATGAAATCTCACCCCAAACTGAGAAATGACCTGACCCAGCACTTCATATAGATGTTAAAAAGGACAGGGGCAAGAAAAACTGAACCCTGGGAAACTCCATAAAGGAGTGGTAGTCATGGGTCAGAGCACCTGTCCTCAATGCATGCTGACTGGACACGCCCGCTAAGGTAAGAACGGAGCCACTGTAAGACAGTGCCCCCGATACCCAACCCACACAGGCGGTTGAGAAGGATAGCATGATCGATAATGTCAAAAGCCACTGAGAGATCTAAAAGGATGAAGAGAGGGACACTACTCTCGTCAAGGTCCCAAAGAAGGTCATCTACCAGAGTGACCAGTGCTGTCTCTGTGCTATGCCGAGGCCTGAAGCCCGACTGATAAGAATTAAGATAGCTAGTTTCTTCCAAGACCCTTTCGAGCTGGGCACATACAACCCTCTCTAACACCTTCGCTAAAAAAGGGAGGTTGGAGATTGGTCTATAGTTGTCAAGGACCTCAGGGTTCAGGGAGGGTTTCTTCAAGTGAGGGCGAACTATCGCCTCTTTAAGGGCTGCTGGCATGAAACCCTCATGTAACTTATTATTCACAAGATTGTACCAGCACAAAAGATTCCATTTTGGAAAAGTGGAAACTTTCACTCTGGTGAGAAAAATTGGCTATATTGGTAAATACAGGTAAATAGACCTGTGCAATTTCCCAAGCATTGGAGAGCCACATTGGTAGTTCTGCAAGAGAGATACTTCAGGAATGGTCCACCCTTCAGAAATGGTCCACCCATTGCTCCCTCTCCTTTCTATCTTAGTAGTCATAACTTATATGTACAAACACCACATTCATCGGCATGCAAAGGAATCAGCAATGGTACCAGTCTGTCCATTTTTAATCACTATTTTAAATGACACGGGCAAGAAATTGTTGCTTTTCACCAACAATATGACAGAATCATTTCATCTATTGTCCCTATGCAAAAAACAAAACAAAACAAAAAAACCCGAAACAAGCATTCCTTGAAATCTGTTTGAAAATTAGCAGAATCTTTCTGACTGGCTGGAGACCCCCACAGGTCTTCCTTTCTCCCTCTCCTATACTAAGATGATTGGCTAAAGACTTCATTGGTTGGTAGACAAGAAGCAGTGTCTATCACTGAAGCCAACCAGAGCTGGCTTCACAAGGAGCATATGCCTGTCAATTTCTACAGCCTACACAGGGAGGCTGTGTACCTACGCAGGGAGAAATGGAATTCTTTAGTTGAAATGGAAGAGGAACTGGAGGCTAGGAAGCTGAGACTGGAACCTGACCTTGAAGCAGCCCAAATAAACTCCCTGTGAGTATGGATAGCATAGCCTAATTAGGTCCTTCCCCTTCCCCCACAGGCTTTTGGATCAACTGTGTAAGTACCAAGTCCCTGACACAAGTGTACCAGCATCAGAAGTCAGAGAGCAATGGTTGTTGCCTTGTGCTGCTGGCTGCGTGCTTCCATTTTACTCATCTTGTTCCTGTGAAAAATCTGGAGAATTTGCTTTCATAGATTAGTTGCCATGCAACAAGTGCATATTCACATGATGTCTGACCATCCTCTTGGTATCCCCTGTGATAATTTGCACATCATTATACATGCCCCAATGGCATCGTTACTCTGTTCACTGACAAACTGTCTTTGTGTTGCCGCTACTGAAATCACAAGATTACACCCTATTACACCCACCTCCATGTTGTAAAGTGGCCCTATTTCTTGCTTACATGAGATCAAGGAAGCAAGAGAACACAAGTAGGTGGATTTTATTGCACCCTGTTCTTGATCGTTCAGAGCAAGTCTGGTTCCTTCCCCACCCCCCCTTTACAAGTGCAAAGCTGCAGCACCTCCTCGTGGCCAATTTACATATTGTACTTGGTGACCATAATAAATGACAGAGAAAGCACATGGTGTAATATATACATGCGAATTTCAGGCCTCCTCCAAGCTGCTCTGGATGGCACACATGAGATTAACCCATTTTACTTTCACAGCAGTCTGTGAAATATTAGGTTGAAAAATGATGACCGGTCCAAGGTCACCACTGACTAAAGCTCCCAATTCAACAGTTTAGATGACATCACATGAATGAGCCATGCATGCTAACAGTTTACCTGTGAAAAATGATTGAATGCACTGTCCTCTAGCGTCTATGCTAAGGGCAATCAGGTGCAGTAAGAAATGGCTACAGTCAGGTGTAGATTCAGTGACAATTAGTATAATAAAAAAGTTAAACACTTAAGAAAATCAAAACAGCGGAGTTATCCAGAGTTTAAATTATTTTTAATAGTTGAGAGGGTGAGTGAGGAACAGGTAGCAGCAGTGTTTAGGACTTCCCAGAGGCATCTGGTGGGCCACTGTGGGAAACAGGATGCTGGAGATAGGCCTTGGGCCTCATCCAGCAAAACTCTTCTTATGTTTGTATGCTAGGACTCACTAGACCCCAAAACCAGAACTGGGTTTGAACTAGGGATGTGCATGAATTGATTTTTTAAAATTAGATTTGTGCCCAAATGGAATCTCCCCTGATTTGTTTTATGTCCAAATCTGTCACCCTGAATCACCCCAGATTGGATTTGGATTTGTTTCAATTTGGATTTGGATCGATTTGGACCACTTATAAATGTCCTAGGGGCACCAATTTTGGGTGATGGGTAGGTCCCCATGGGTGCCACCTACCACCAAATTTCAAGGCAGTGAGGCACTTGGTATTTTAATTTTTTTAAAAAAAGTTTTTACTGATTTTGTATTTTTCCGCCATAGGAAATAAAGGGGATTCAAAGTCGCCTTATCCTAACCCTAACATGGAGCCCCCAGCTTTCTTTTCTTTTTTTTTAAAGCTACACTCTAGTCCTTGTAGAAGTGGAGTTATGGAGCAAAATGTGTGGTCTTATTTTTCAAGTGTTTGGATTCTTTTGAGCATAATAACTTTTCCTCATAATGGATCCCTATGAGGATTCAATGAATGATTCATTGCACACCTTCATTTCTTCTGTTCATTTTGAATGTCATTGGGCAGTGCCAACTGTCAACTCTCATGTGCCAACTACACACCTCCACCCCCATCTGCAAGGCAGTGGGGTACTCAGATTATTTTTTTAGGAATATTGAAGTGTTTAGATTCTTTGGTGTCTAATAACTTTTCCTCATAATGAATCACTATGAGGATTCATTATAAGCTTTCATTTCTTCTGTTCATTTTGACTGTCAGTGCCAACTGTCAACTGCAATGTGTCAACTATATCCCCACACACATACACACACTCACTGGGACACTCAGTTTATTTTTTAGGAATTTTCCAAGTGTTTTGAGTATTTGGTATCTTCATTACACATCTTCATTTCTTCTGTTCATTTTGACCACACTGCTTTGCAGGTGGGGGTGGGGAATTAGTGGCATCCCATATGCCAACTACCCTGCAACCCACAAACCACTGTGGACTCAGTTTATATTTTAGGAATTTTCGAGGTGTTTAGATTCTTTGGTTTGTAATGAACCCTCATAGAGATTCATTATGGGGAAAGGTTATTAGACACCAAAGAATCTAAACACTTGGGAAAAAATTCTAGAACATAAACCACCCCACTGCCTTGTGGGTGGAAGGGGGGGTGGGACGACAACCTTACTTGGAAGTAAATCGCATTGGGGTTTCCTTGTACGTGAACATGGCTAGGCTCACTCTGCATGTATTGCCAGCCTCAGACGAGTCTTTTTGTGGGGCTGATCCCCTCTTTGCAAACTGCATGAGGAACATCACCACACCTTGCTACTTTCTCGTCCCTTTGCACTCATTAGCATCGATCGCAACCAGCACAGGCAGTCCAAAACAAGTCCTACAAGTCCCAGAAGGCTTCGCGGCTCCTCCGTCTCCAAACGCTGAGGCCTCCTGGGATTTAGAGTTTTCCTTGACCGCCCAGACGAGGCTTGTTTCCCAGCACGCAGTAGAAGGAGGTGACACAGAATGTGGTGCACTGCCCGTGACCACAACTACCGCCGTAGCAGCGGACGGTCGCAATAGCGCCGCCCCTTTTGCTGCACCCGTGGCCGCTGTCTGGCGGCAGGGGCCCTCGGGCAGCACTCGGTCATGGGATGGCGGAGCCGAGTGGCGCAGGGTCTGGAGGAGCAGAGCTGGCCTCGCTGCCCCCCCAACGACACCCAACGATCGCCCTCATCGTGGGGCAGCTCAAGAGCCGCGGCCCCTTCGACGCCTTCCGCAGTCACTGCGGGGCCGACGTCGATACGAAAGTAGCGGCTCCCGTTGTCTCAGACTCACGCTTCCCCCCCCTCCCCCGTCCAACCTCGCTCCTATCTTGGGGTCCCTGAGCTGTTTATCCTGAACCAAGTACAGAGAGCACGTTCTAGTCTCTTGCTCACTCGCTCCAGCCACAGTGCACCGCTTGCACTACTTCCGCATTGCAATCTGTTCTTGGACGGAAAACTTGACACATCACACATCACTTTCTTGTGTGAGGAGGGTGCTTCTTGGGGTGGGTGGGTGGGTATCTTTTTCACGCGATATTATAGTGAGAATACAGGATGCACCCATCTGGCCACCTTCTCAGAGTCCTTTGGAGGCCCTGCACAAGTTGCAAGCTGTCCATGTTTGTTGATGGTCATGTGGTCATATGGGCTGAGAGGAGTGCCCACTGATGTGTGCATCTTGTGGCAGCAGTATAGTTTTGTTCCATGTTTCTGCTGTATTTTCTCTTGAAAATCAGTTTGGTAGCCTATGTATGTTTGTTTACGGTACACAACACTGTCTTCATTGGCGTCTGTAGACAAGTGTGCACAGAATAGCAGCTGGAGGTACTCTGATATTTTCCTCTTCTGAATCTGATTTGAATGTCAAGCCATTTTTTATAAAGATGCCCTAAAACTAGCCATTGTTTTGATAACCTAACAAAAAGTGTGTGTATGAGAGAGAGAGAAAGCACTAGCTAAAAGAGAGAATTGAAACAATTTCTGAGAGTTATATTTGTGAGTTATTCTAACAGTTTGGAGAGTTGTATTAAAAAAGATACATAACAGTCCTGGATCAGGCCCGAGGCCTATCTAGTCTAGCATCCTATTTCACTCAGTGGCCCACCAGATGCCTCTGGGGAGCCCACAGGCAAGAGAGATGTCCTCTTTGTTTGAAAATGCCTCAAAGAACTAACCATCTTTTGAAATAAAATAAAAATCAAGGTCTACAAGGTAGATTTGAAAAACTAGCAGCAGTAGGACAAGAAAAACAGCAGCCATAAAAACTGTCAGTTTTAAAGAACAAAAAATCCAGCAGCAAATCATAAATTGTATTCAATTAGGCCCAAAGGCTTTAGAGGAAGGTAGGACTTGGCCTGAAACATTCCAAAAAGTCCTACATCTGGAGCTGGCTTTCATGTAGTGGAGGCACCTGGAGCAGGGCTTCTAATATAAATATAGAGTATACAAGGAGGAATGTGGAGAAAGGCCGTCCTTATGGTAATTTGGTCCCGAACTGTTTAGGGTTTTAAAGAGTAAAATCAGCACCTTGAATTGAGCTTGGAATCAAGCAGGCAAACATGTAAATATGCTGGAGTGATGTGTTCCAAGCAACTAGTGCCGCTTAATGAACTGGTGCACCAGTTGAAGTTTCTGAAGATTTTTTTAGCACTCTTGTATAAAGTGCAATGCAGTAGTCTACCTTGGAGGTTTCCTAGAGCACAAACAACTGCAGTATGCCCAGGTCCAGCTCTTTCAGAAAAGCTGGTTAAATGTGCTCCTTGTAACCACTGCTACCTAAGCCTCCAAAAGGTGCATCAGATCAAGGAACACTGCCAAGCTGTGAATCTGATTCTTTGAAAGGGAGGATATAAACCTGTTCAGAACAGGAGATAAACCTAATCCTGGATCAAAAGGACCAATACCAATAATAAAGATGACCTGCCTGGAGTCCACATTGTCCTTCCCACAGATGTTTATACACTCAGTATATTTATTATCACAATATTTTAGAGCTCCAGTGGTGGCAACTAATTTGGTTTCCAAAATGTTGTCTATAGAGTCCTGCCAGGCCCAGTAGTCAACATATTTGCAATGTGATTTCTATGTCTAGTTTGAACATAAACTTTTAATAGCTTGATAGCTACCACAGGATTCAAGGAAGTCTTGCAACCACTCACAGATCGGTTCCCCCCCCATCATTTCTGTGTGTATATATGTCCCCACCATATACATTATATACATAAACATTAGAACCCAGGGTCATCCATTGAAGCTAGTGTTGGGAGCTTCAAAACAGGCAAAAAAAGTACTACTTTACAAAACATGTAATTAAACTGGAATTCGCTGCCACCTGCTGCGGTGATGGCCACTAATCTAGATGGTTTTAAAAGGAGATTAGACAAATTCATGGAGGATAGAGTTATTAAAAGCCACTAGCCATTTTGTGGGAGGGATGCTCCTGAACACCAATGGGAAAGGACAGTTGCCTCGTTTTCCCTGCCTACAGGTATCCTCAAAAATATTCTCCAGCACCAAAGTTCAAAAGCATCAATGCTTTTTCTATCTTGCTTCTTCAAAGTCCCGCTTTCACATCCATAGAGTGTCACAGGGAAAACCGTGGTCCGAATTATTCTAAGCTTTGTAGGTGTAGACACGTCATGGCATCTAAATATCCTTTCTAAGGCCTTCATTGCAATCTTATCAAGTGCTGGTCTGCAGCATATTTCTTTACTGCTGAATCCTTTACTGTTGATGGATCCTAAAAGGCAGAAGCTATCCACCACTTCAATTGTCAGTTCTGAGGCTGGCTGCTGTACCCGTTGCCATTAGTTTAGTCTTCTTTACATTTAATTGTACTTTTTTCACTGTGCTCCTTGACTTTCATTACTAGAGCTTGCAGATCATCCGCATTCTCAGCTATCAGAGTGGTGTCATCAGAGTAGCGCAGGTTATTGATGTTTCTTCCTCCAACTTTAAAACCACGCTCATCTTCTTCCAATCCACCTTCTCTCAGTATATGTTCAGCATATAAATTGAATAAAGAAGGAGAAAGTATACAGCCTTGTCTTACACCTTTGCCGATCTGGAACAGTCTGTTTCACTGTGTTCCGTCTGGACTGTGGCTTCCTGTCCTGTGTATAGGTTTCTCATGAGAACAATGAGATGTTCTGGGATGCCCATTTTCTTAAGGAAAATGCAATCGAAGGCTTTTCTGTAGTCAATAAAGCACATATTGACTTGTTTCTGGTATTCTTTGGCTTTCTCTATTATCCAGTGTGCATCAGCAATGATGTCTCTTGTTCCTCGGCCTTTTCTGAAATCATACATCACTTTTATTTCCATATATTGTTTGTCTTATTGGAATATAATACCAGTTCTAAAATCTCTCTCTCTCTTTCTCCATATATATATATATATATATATATATATATATATATATGCACACACACACACTCTTTCTCTCTCTAGATATATATATATATATACACACGCACACATACACATAAATATAAGTGTCTGCCTTCAGTGAACAGCTAAAAGATGTAGAATACTAGTTCATATCTCCCACTTTATAATGTAGGCAGAGGCGTAACTAGGGAAAACGGCGCCCGGGGCAAGCACTGAAATTGTGCCCCCCCCCGCCACCCCCCCAACATACATCTGACTGACACACATGTTTCAGAAAACTTTTATTTTAAAAATTTTTAAAATTACAAAAAATACCAAAAATTTTAAAATGCACTACATACTTAGGTTTTTCTTCACAACAACCCTGTGAAGTTGGCTTGTATCTCAAACATCAGAATTATGATGCAATGATGATACATACTACATTATACTTAGGGTTTTCCTCACAACAACCCTGTGAAGTTGGCTTGTATCTCAAACATCAGAATTATGATGCAATGATTATGATTATGATGCCCCTCCCTCACGCCCTGGTTCTGTTCCTGACTTTCCCTTGTGAGTGACTGTATTTTAACAAAACGAAAACCAAGGACTCCAAAGTAATTCGAGTGACTAGGGTGATAGTGCTAAAGACTCCTTATTCTCCCGCTGTTAAAGAAAGACTCCCCTTTTCCAAAACCGTGCGCTATTTACACCAGAAAAGGTTTCAAATGGAGGGGGAAGCATTTATGCATTTATGCTTTGTTTTATGTTACGATTTCAAAGTTAGAAAAACTATAAAAGGGCCATTTTAGAGAAGATATGCACTGCCTTAGTTGCAAATCCTGCTTTTTTGAGATTCCCTGCAATTGAATAAAGCGATAATATACACCTTTGCTATTTAAATTGGTTGGAGAGTATTTATGACAATAAAAAATGAAATGGCATTTCAGATGCAACATTGGTTGCCTAAGACCACTCAGATTTAACTAATCTTCATCACATTGACAAAAAGAGCAATTAAAATTAAAATACATGACTAAAACCAAACCACTTTGGGGTTGTTTTTAATGAAAGGTGGTATATAAATTTAACAATAAATGTTTAGAAGCATATACTTTCACCCCCTGCCCAACCTACAATTAATTCCAGCTTATTTTCAAAGGGCTTCAAGTTTTATTTACAAATTGCTTGGCAGCACCAATGTTTAAGTAATCGCTAATTGTTCCTAATGATAGTTTTACTTATTGTTAAATTTATATACCACCTTTCATTAAAACATTCTCTGTTCATCTGATTTTCAGTCTGGTTAATTAAATCGGTGGAGGTTTAGACTTTCCTGATGGGCTGAAAGAGCTAATCCATTTTGATGATGACATATAATTAAATTAGCTTGCATTACATAGTGAAAAAGTCCAGGAAGGGAGAGATGGGGGGATGTGGAACCCAAGGTTCCACATCCCCCCATCTCCCCCTCCCTGAACCTTTTCAGTTAAAACGTGGTTAGATTATAGGGGAGGAAGGACTTGAATGAGCAAAAAGGGGAACTGGTTCGGGCGTTCAGGAAGTTGTTCAGAAGAGGGAGTTGTTCAGGAAGTTTGCTCTGGTGCATGTCCTCCTCTCGACGCATGCGCGACTGGTGGCGGGGCGGCGGGGCACGCCGGGGAGTGAGAGTCAGAGACTTGGACTACGAAGACGCCACGGCGCCCAGTGCTGGATGAGCAATGCCAATGGGGGGGGCGCGCCGGGACTGGGGGACTGCTCTGCAATAAATAAATAAATAAATAAATAAATAAATAAATAAAATAATTTCCGGCAAATCGGCGGGGGCACTTTTTGGCGCCCCCTGCCAAGTGGCGCCCGGGGCACGTGCCCCCCCTGCCCCCCCTATAGTTACGCCTATGAATGTAGGTTCTTTCCACCTGAGCAATTTGGGTTCATTAGGTCTTGGACAATATGCCTCTGTGATAGGGAAAGTTATGAGATCAAAATTCATTAAAGTACATCTGCATGCATAAAAGCTATGGATGTTCTTTGTATTTAACTTCTAATTTGCAAGTGCAGCACTATATTGATAGAAGACTCATTGGGGAAAGGCTTTTTATTTCACTTCAGTCAATATAAGCCTATTGTCATCCTTTATACAATCAATCAATCAATCTTGATTACAGTCTCAGACCAGCACAACCTTTATATAATCAATTACGTTATTTCAGAGATAAACCTCAAAGTTTCTTATGTGTCTCGTCCTCTGAAAACCACTATTGCATATAATTAAAGCCATTTGCTTTCTCTTTATTTTAAAACACCTTTTCTGCATCAAGCTTTGGCAGCCCCAACCACACATAAACCATTTCCCTAACTTTAAATGGTCTAATGCTGGTCTTGGCAATTTTGCTTTGGCTCTACGGTCCAACCCCAAACCAGAGGAGTATCTAGGAAAAATAGCGCCTAGGGCAAGCACTGAAATTGCGCCCCTGTCCAAACATCTGACACCCATCTTTCAGATAACTTTACCAGAACATCAGCTCAAAAATACAAGTTCAGACACATTCAGGAGAAACAGGTTGTAAGCAACACACACATGCACACACACATACAACCATACATGTGACACATATGCACCAGTCGCCTTCCCAAGGAAACGCAGCGTATCCATGTGCTGGGCATTCCTCCATAGGGCTAAGCAGTGAAAGCTCTCTTTATCAAATGCTCTGCCACCTCAGCACACCTCGGTACAGGTTGCTGCCTCCAAGAAATTCAGGGATGGGTTTTTTCTGTCCAAACAGCATTTGCCTTAAAGGGAGATGGTTGCAGTGGGAAATCCTAGGGCCTCAAACAATCTGAAATTATCCAGCAGCTTACAATAGGCTTAGATCCAGCAGCCTGATCAGGAAGAAGGTGGAAGTTGCAACTAGCCACAGAACAGCAAAATAGTGTGATATTCGAATCAGAAAAATGGTGTGTGTGTGTGTGTGTGTGTGTGTGTGTGTGTAAGAGAGAGAGATAATTTATAACAATAATCTACCCTGCACTACCATCACCAATTTTCTGTCTCTGCAAAGGTTTAGTAAACCTTTTCTGTCTCTGCAAAGATTTAGTAAAAGGTTGCCCCTGCCCCATCCCCTCAAGTTCCTGGGTCTAAAGGTAAAAACAAAACAAAAAACCCAATTCTATTTCACACATATTCCATTTCCTATCTGTCGCTGTGACAGATACTAAGGTAGTAAGAGCATATGGCCTGTGATAGTGTGTATTGGATGGAGGATACCAGCCACTTTCATAGCTTTACAACCCTTTCAAAAGTGAGTTCTGCCATAAATGAACCAAGCAGGCACACAAATATGGTGCCTTGGATAAGTTACACCTCCCTTGTTCAATACAGAGGCAGGCAACAGGCAGACTGGACAGTAAACTTTATGTCTAGTTTATCAAATGTACTAGTCAATCAGAATCACAGCATGATTATTCAATGTGTCTTTAAAACAATTGTGTTCAAAGTAAAAAGGGAGTTGCATTGATTTTTTAAAAAGACATTCTAAAATATAATGTTTTGAAGGCAAGGAAACATGAGCAAATCTACTTGAGATGCACAGGCAATAAAAACTCGAGTACAAATCAGCTAAATTGAAGGGAATAATTTGCAGTACATTAACCACTTATTTCAAAAGACAAGCCATTTCTCAGTATGGTAAGACTGCACAACACAGGGATGGCAATACATTGCAAATGCAACATTTCTGGGTGTGAATTCTTACAACCGATTTATTTATTTTTTAAAGCACCACACAAGTTAAAGGCAGGCACTTTCCAAGTTTGAAATCCCACAAACCTTATAATCAGATTGCTTGACAAATATGCAGATAAAGAGCTCTGTATAGAGAATTAAACAGCATGCAAGTGAATATTTCCATTTTATTCCTTGCCTCTCCCCCACCCCCACCCTTCTGTTTTGCCAGCTTACAAGGTATTAAACCAACATTGTCTTTTTATAGACTTGGGTCTTGCAGAGGCCATTTGAGCATGTGTGGTGGCCATTTTTGTTTTAATTTAATTTTAAAGAATTAAATTAATTTTTTAATTTAAAAAATTGCCTCTGCATATGCTCAAATGGTCCCTGTGAGGTCCTATGCCTTGTCAAGCTTCCCAGAGGCCTTTTGAGCATGTGCAGCGACCTCCAAAATGGCCACCGCACTTATCTTTGTAGGCCTGAAAAGGCCTGAAATCACCCTGGGATGGGCTGCAGCAGTGATCTAAGAGGCTGGCAGGGGGAGGGGGGACCTTTGCAGACACACACACCCTGCAGCCTTTAGGAAGCCCCCTGAAGTGGCTACAGATTAAAATAAAATAAAATTTAAAAAAATCCACGAATTGGGGAGGGGGTGGGGGGCAGCATGGGATTGGTGCCCCCCCAAGTGGCACTCAGGGCACATGCCCTGGTTGCCCCACCTTAGTTCTGCGTATGCCCAAAACTTAAAGAGCCAGACTACCCTGTGTTCAGTGTGCACATGTGTATGTTGGGGAGGACTCCTCACTGTTTCTCCCCTCCTCCTGGTTGTGTCTGTTCGGCTCAGGCAGGTGATGAATCAATGTGACCAAGAGGAGGAGTGAGCAAGCAAGGTGGTGGTGAATTGCTCCCTCCTGGTTGCATTGGTCCATCTTCTACCTGAGCCAGATGGGCACAGCCAAGTAGAGGGAGGAGCAACCAATCACTGCTTCACTGGCACACTCTTCCTCCTGGTCATGTCTGTCTGGCTAAGGCAAATGATGGGATGATGTGACCAGGAGGAGGGAGAGGAGAGAGCAATCCACATTGCTTGCTTGCTTACTCCTCCTGGTCAAATCTGTCCGTTGGCTGTCTCAACTGCCACACTTAAATTTCCAGGGAATTGTCAAGCCCTGGTCCAATGCACCTGTACTACTAACCTTGATTATGTGCAAAGGGATGCCGCCACCACCTTGCTGTTTCTTCCTGCCATGTAACAACATTTTGCCTATGCCTCTCTCCATCATATGATGAGATGTATTTGGTCAGAATTACTTGGAAAGGTTGCCTTTGCTGAAAATCCTGCCTGAGTAGAATTCACATATGCATAAAAGAATGTGCTTCTAATGCACTCAGACTGTAGTGTGATGTCCTAACCAATTAAAACACGTCCTTAACATTTATAATTGCCATATACTTGCATGTAGTCTGAGGCACTTTGTGCTCACATAGTCTGTATTGCCTCACTCTGATTAGTTAAAAGCAATTCTAAAGGAAAATGAAGCAATGCCTATCAAAAATTGATAGGGTAGAAAACTGGATTGCAAGAAGTTGAGGGGGATTTTGCAAGCATCCCCTTAAATTTGTATTAATTGGGACTCTCTTGTTTAGCCAGCCTACAAGAATTTGAGGCAGAAAGTGGACAACTTTGTGTCTACTCACCTGGATAAGCAGGAATGGAATCCAGCAATGAACAAAAACCAGCTGCAGAATTGCCTGAGGCAGAGTGTGATTCAGTAAGTAAAAGGTGCTTCAATAGAAGTGACAATAATTAAGTTCAAATCCTTGAGGGTGAAATTCTAATTTTGCTGATGGAGCTGGGATTGGAAAAATTCTTGCAAAATTGTGACCCTTCATCTGTTGAAGTATTACTTGTATGAATAAGAATTTAGGTACCTGCAGTCCTGTTGCTAACCAACACCATGTTTTTCCAAAATAGGACTTTTGATTATCTGGTGAAGAACTATGTGCATCTGTCAGTTTGAGGGGGGAAGAACAACTTCTGAACTTGAAACATTTTAAGTCTACTTTGTTTTTACTCACCTACATACTCAGACTGTGTGGGAAGAGGGAATGGTAAACCCCTCCTGTACTCTTCCAAAGAAAACCACAAGGCTCTGTGTGCGCCAGAAGTCGAAATCGATTTGATGGCACACTTTACCTTTACCTTACAGCATAAGCAATTTCATTTGTGTCCAGCAGAGTGCAGCAGTAGCACAGTTATCCATTTATATGTCTGGCTCCTTGAATATTGCTGCAGCTAATCCAGTCAGACTACTCCACACAGCCTCAGTTATTTGCCAACATGTGGAGATCATTCCCTAATTTTGTGGAAGGCCAGACTGACAGCAATATACTCTCTGCATCTTGCTTATTGGAAAGTGGGAAGGAAATAATGGATTCAAAGTCTATAGCAAAGCTAACGTAAGTAGGATTTGCTTATAATGTGGACTGAGAGTGGAATATGTATTCTACTTTTTACACCATTTGGAATATTTGCTATAGACATTGCTATGTTAAAGACTGATTATCGAAAGAAGACAATAGGATTCAAGACAATTGTGTTGCCATGTGCCTAGAAAAAGGGTTTGGGGCATGCTTTATTTAAGCCTGCAAATTTTAACTGATTTATCTGTGAAATTATTGTAAATTATTTGAATCCCTTCTTCTCAATGGCCCCCATCCTCAACTTCCAATCAGCTAAGTCAATAGCATAGCAGCCTGAAGGAGTTCATAGGGCAAGAAAGTTAGAAGATGGCAGGTGATGTGCAGGACTATTCGCAGAGGTTCCAAAGATCCTTGGGCATATGCTTTTTAGTATTCATTTACTTTTGTTTTCAGACACTTCTATGCTGTTTTTCTTAAGTTGAAAGTAATTCATATATTTAAAAGACAGTATTTGAAGTACTAAAATGCAGCTTAACTCAACCTGACAAAAATTCCACAGCCTACCAATCAAAGCCACATCCTATGGCTCTATTCATCGGAACCCCTGAAGTACTGTGAAGTAGATTAGTCTTGCAGTCCCTCTGGAATATCAAGTGCACACAATTTTGACCTAACTTGGGGATGTCCTTTCAGAGCCTCAGGATGACTGCAGTGAAGGCCTTGCTCCATTTATCATTGTTACTGTGTGCCTGATCACCTGTGACCTGTTTCCTGTGGGCCTTGAGTGTTGTCCACATCTGTGGGCTGTGAACAACCTAGTTCTAGCATCAACATAGTTGAATCTGGCCTCATAAGGGCTGTATGGTTCCATCAGCATAGAATGGTGACACATACACAAAATGCTTAGCATTTCTTATTTTAGCAGCTTATGGTAAGAAGTCGTTGTCACCATGTCCCAGGAAACATAAGAAGAGCCCTGCTGGATCAGGTCCAAGGCCTATCTAGTTCATCATCCTTTTTCACACAGTGGCCCTCCAGATGCCTCTAGGGAGCCCACAGGCAAGAGGTGAGGGCATGCCCTCTCTCTTGCTGTTCCTCCCCTGCAACTGGTATTGAGGCATCGTGCCTCTGAGGCTGGAGGTGGCCTATAGCCACCAGACTAATAGCCAATGGTAGACCTGTCCTCCATGAATTTATCTAAGCCCCTTTTAAAGCCATCCAAACTAGTGGCATCACCACATCCCATGGCAAAGAATTCCATAGATTAATTATGCACTGTGTGAAAAAGTACTTCTTCTTATCGGTCTTAAGTTTCCTGGCCTTCAGTTTCATGGGATGACCCCTGGTTCTGCTGTTGTAAGAGAGGAAGAAAAATTTACAGGTGAAACTCGGAAAATTAGAATATCGTGCAAAAGTCCATTAATTTCAGTAATGCAAATTAAAAGGTGAAACTGATATATGAGACAGACGCATTACATGCAAAGCGAGATAAGTCAAGCCTTAATTTGTTATAATTGTGATGATCATGGCGTACAGCTCATGAAAACCCCAAATCCACAATCTCAGAAAATTAGAATATTACATGGAACCAAGAAGACAAGGATTGAAGAATAGAACAATATCGGACCTCTGAAAAGTATACAGTGTACTGTGCTTGATTGGCCAGCAAACTCGCCTGACCTGACCCCATAGAGAATCTATGGGGCATTGCCAAGAGAAGGATGAGAGACATGAGACCAAACAATGCAGAATTGCTGAAGGCCACTAATGAAGCATCCTGGTCTTCCATAATACCTCATCAGTGCCACAGGCTGATAGCATCCATGCCACGCCGCACTGAGGCAGTAATTGCTGCAAAAGGGGCCCAAACCAAGTACTGAATACATATGCATGCTTATACTTTTCAGAGGTCCGATATTGTTCTATTCTTCAATCCTTGTCTTCTTGGTTCCATGTAATATTCTAATTTTCTGAGATTGTGGATTTGGGGTTTTCATGAGCTGTACGCCATGATCATCACAATTATAACAAATTAAGGCTTGACTTATCTCGCTTTGCATGTAATGCGTCTGTCTCATATATCAGTTTCACCTTTTAATTTGCATTACTGAAATTAATGGACTTTTGCATGATATTCTAATTTTCTGAGTTTCACCTGTATCTCTCTCCACTCTCTCTAATCCATGCATAGTTTTATACACCTCAATCATGTCTCCACTTAGTCACCTCTTTTCCAAATTAAAGAGCCCCAGATGCTGTAGCCTTGCCTCATAAGGAAGGTGCTCCAGGCCCCTGATCATCTTGGTTGCCCTCTTCTGTGCCTCATAAGGGCATCATAATATTAGCATTTTTATTTTCATTCCCCTTCCTAATGATCCCTAGCATGGAATTTGCTTTTTTTTTTTTAACCACTGCCATTGACACTTTCAATGAGCTGTCCATCAAGACTCCAAGATCTCTCTCCAGGTCAGTCACCAACAGCTCAGATCCCATCAGCGTATACGTGGAGGTGGGGTTTTTTGCCCCAATATGCTTCACTTTACACCCGCTTACATTGAACCACATTTGCCATTTTGTAGCCCACTCTCCCAGTTTGGAGAGATCTTTTTGGAGCACCTCACTATCTGTTTGGATTTCACTACCCTAAATAGTTTGGTGTCATCTGCAAATTTATCCACTTCGCTGTTTACCCTGACTTCTAGATTATTTATGAACAAGTTAAAAAGCACTGATCCCAGTACAGCTCCAGTAAAGAAACATTAGTGAGCAGTCTTTCCTGGATGGATGGATGGATGGATGGATGGATGGATGGATGGATGGATGGGCTCATGCTTGTATTAATCTTATTTGATAGTTCTCCACTGTAAGGTAGACTTTGCTAAACAGTATTTGATATGGGAACTTCTCCCTTGCCTTTAGCCACACACATGTGAGGGGTTTGAGTCATAATATGGAAGTTGCTTATGGAGTATGAAAGCATGGAATAACATGGAAGTGTGCCATCAATTGTAGTGTGTGGCTTTACTGCAAATAGTTAATGGAAGATTGCCCTACTCTTCATGTTGGCATTGTGACTTACTACATGTTGTGTACCCACATAGTCTTGGTCCTTTCCTTTTTTTCTTAATCCACCCTGACTCGGAGACAAGATGCAGGGCAGAAACGCAGCAGGATTTATTTATTTTTCATTTGCCATTCTTCAGCCTGGAGACGATGGAGCATGTCCACAGTAGTGGTTTTTCCTGACTCCCACTGTGGAGAGCAAGCAAGCACCTTATTGCATTGCATGTGGCTGCCAGTTTGATATATAGCACAGCATACAAATTGCAGGAGTTGGATGTGCAGCAAAGTAACTCTGACCCCTGCATTTATGCCGGACCAGACAGACCTGATAATAACTCATTAGGACCCAGTGTGAAAGAACACTGATCTTTCTAAGTGCCCACAGAGCCTCACAACAACATGTGCTATTAGTTTTCTGCCCAGCCAGGGTCACGTTAGGCTTGCGGCTCCTTTCCCAAATGCTAGGCAATGTCTCTGTTTTTGCCTCCCCTAGTCTGTTGCAGACATGACTTAACCCCACTAGACAGCCCATGCCCTTCTCTCTTGGTCCGACCCGGCCCTTGGAGCAATAAGTCACTTTTTGGTTTCTGACATTCTGTTCCCGAAAAAGCTCTTTGTCTTGTGCTGTATGTGTTTGTTTTTGTTTGTCTTGTAAAAAGTGCCTGTGTGTCTAGACTGGCAGATGTAGAGATCAGGTGACAGTGGCGGGTCCTGGGAAGAAGGCCGCCTTTCTGCTTTTCATTGTAAATGTACCAGCCAAAAAGATCCCCTCCCCTCCCCTCCTCTCCCACCTATCTCCTCAGTATTTTTCTTTTCCCTCCCATTTGTGCCAAGACACATTTTATTTGCTGCTTTGTGTGCCACAAACACCCTGCAGTGGCTTCCCTCCAGCGTGCCTTTTAAGTGATCAGGTGACCAGACATCTGCTGTGAGTTCTGCAGGGGCCCTAGGAGGTGGCAGGTTCAAAACCTCCTGGTTTCCTTTGCGGTGGGTGGACTGTCTCTCCTGTGCAGGAGCTACCAAGAGAGCTGTCATTCACACCATGTTAATGTTAATTGCAGCTGACACAACTTGGAGAGCTCTCTGTGGGGGTAGGAGGGAAGTTTTTTTGGAGGAGCTGAATGACTCCTTTGTCTTTGCCCCAGGTCGGGGATGCTGGAAGCTGGAGTGGACAGAATTATTTCTCAGGTGGTGGATCCAAAACTAAACCACATCTTCAGGCCGCAGATAGAGAAGGCAATTCATGAGTTCCTGGCCACACAGAAGAAAGAGGAGTAGGTTCCAGCTCCTCCCCCAGAGCCTGGGAGTCAGGATCTTTCTGCTCCATCACAAGATGCCTCGTAAGGTCTGGTATTCCTGTACCTCCCCCTCCCCTTTTGCGCATAACCCTTTTGTGTCATCACTTAGGCAAGGAATGTAAATTACACTAGCCAAAAGGCCAGACATGGTATTCAGGGCTGGGACAGTGCCAGAATCACTGCCAAAGGAAAGAACAAGCTGTGATCTTGGAGTTCACAAGCCTCTTTAACAGAGTACCTTTGCCACTAGAAAGCAACTGGTATTCTGCTTTGCTTTCTTTATCAACAGCAATAAGCCTTCTAAAAGGCTAGAGCACTGATTTAAATATCTGCTTGAGCCCAAAAGAGCAAAGGATATGGGGAGGATTCTTGGACCAGAAGACTCACGGATGGCACCTGCGCTAGTGTTTAAATCTGGCTCTTATGTGAGGGTACATGCATTCTGTAGAAGTGGGCAAGTCTTTGGGAAATGTGGCAAACTGCAGGCATAAAGATCTGCTACCACAGTTAAAGAAGAATGAAGCCTTATTGATAAATACTACTGAATAATTGGATGGATATCAATTTGTTTATTAAAATAATCATTGGCAAATATAATAAATAAACAAACATGTGTCAAGATTTTGAACTTCTGAGAATCCTGCAAATTCAAAGGATCCAAGAAAGATTATTTTCTGCCAGTGCTGGCTCTGTGTGTGTGTGTGTGTGCGCGCGCGCGCGCACGCGTGCATGCGTGCACACTGCATTAGACTCAGCATTCTGCATCAGTAGCTGGATTCTGTAGTGGATTATAATTTGCATTATAACCCACCCAATTCAATACGTTTTCTTTTGGTTATATTAGAGTGCTGGTGCTGTACGTCTTACTTACCTCTTGGGGGCACACTCATACCAGAAGTCCAACATGATCAAGGACAAGGACTGTCAATTTGCACTGGCTCCACCTGAAGCCCACCAAGATCTGTGTATCTTTTGCACATCTTCCTTGTCTCTCTGTAGGTAAGCAGGCTGCGAATGAACAGATTGACAGACACTGACACCACATAGATGCTTATTCTAATGCCCTAGTAGAGTGGGTAGGGTAGGGTAGGACTGGGAGAAAGGCAGAGACTCTCAGAAGGGGGCTCAGAGGCACTCAGAAGCAGCAAGACTTGCTGTGTTGGAGCTCCTCTCTCCACCCTTCTCGAGACTTGAGAGGAGGGTGGAAGCTCACTCAGATGACATTGCTGTGCATTGGAGCCACTTGGAGGCAGTGAGACATGCCACTTCCTTCAAAGTTCAGCACGACTTTGGGGATATCACTCACTCCTCAGTGGTGACCATACATTTTGACTGTCTACCAAGGAGAGCCCAAATGTGTGGGTCCTTGCCTTTGGGAGTCCACTTAAAGTGGGATCCAAGGCCCTTATTTTCTGCTGCTAGCTTCAGAAGATGGCTGTCTTGAAATGGATGCAGGCAATTCCTTATAATCTTTCAACAGTTGCTTTAAAACATATATTGTCTGTGTTTGGTTTTTCTTTTGCAGTTCATTACTGGCTTTAAAGTGGCTGCAATTGTAAAACCAAGGATGAATCAGTTTGGTAGCAGGCTACATATCTGCTTGATGCAGGACTGCAGTCAACTAATATCAACCATGATTGAGGGGAAGTATTGGGAAAAGTCATGTGGGGTTTCTGCATGGTTTGGGGGGATTGCTATGGGCAGAAATAGAATCTCTTTGCTAATTGTGTATGTGAGGGTTGTTGCCTCTCTTGAGGAATCACTAGGGGGAAATGGGGGTGGGGGCTGGTGCAATATTAGTTGGAGTGTAGCAATAGGATGAAGAGCATGTTGGGTGTGCTTGGCTTCCTGGGAGGCTGCTGCCTGTTGGGTAACCTTCTAGAGAGGGGTCTGGATAAGGAAGCATTCAGATTACAAGCATGAAGCTGATCACTGACCGGCAAATAATTTACTAAGCTCTGGATGCTAAATCAAATTCAGTAATAACTCTCTCACAGTGCTTGTCCATGTCTGACGCAGCTGGAAGAACTGTCTGTTGTTGGCTTTCCAGGAGCGTCCAGAGACAGGCCTCTGGCAGACTTCTGGAAATGGTGTCTGACACATGTCACAGCTCGGCTCACTTCCCAGGCTGGTTGGGGAAGTGTGTCAAAGTGGGTGGACAAGGACTTCTTTTGTAGGCCTTGCAGTCAAGGAAAGTTCTCTTGTTCATGAGATTCTTCATGTGACTGTTAGAAGCTACTTAGAGAGGCTGTTCTTATGTGCAGCTTGGCTGCGCATGAGAACTGCCACAATCGCACCCAGTCCCAGTGGCATTTCGGCAAACTCACCTGCGGAGCCAGCCTCCTAAATAACATTAAGGGAGTGAACACTCCCTTAGCTCTGTTTTTTTAATTGTGTGCAGTGCTGGCTGCTTTTAGCTGACACTGTGGGGATCCCCACAATGCACTCGCATGGTGCATTATGGGATTTCTGGGGGCCGGGATAACACGTCCCAGCTCCTGATCCTCCACACTTCCATGGGCAGTCTGTGTCCATCTGGGCGGGCGATCATCTGCAGGGAGGTAAGCTTCAGCAGCCTTCCTCCCTGCATGCCCTCAAGGCCTTCTCACTAACTGTAAGAAAGAGCTCATTGAGTGACACGAGCACAGATGTCTACTTGAGAGCATAAGTATTTGGTTAGCAAATATCCAGATCTTTTAAAAAATAAATAAATAAATAAATAAAATGTTTGAAAAACCATAGCAGTGTGAGGAATTTTCTTCTGATCTTGTATTGCCCTTCTCATCGCATTTGTATGCACACATGGTGACTGGTCACTGAAAAGTGCTGTCATGCATTTTGATCTTAGACAGTGTGTCATGGATTGGTGGCTTCAGAAACCAGCCTCCTGACATCTGAATTGCTTTTCTAGTTAGATTGTCCTAGGGATGTGCACGAAACGGGTTTTCTGTTTTGTTGCGAGTTCAAAACAAAATGCAAATAGCCAAAACATTTCATCAAAAACAGCAGTTGAACCAGCTGGTTTGAATAAACAAGCTTGAGAGGTTTCAAGAGTTTGGGCCATAGGGAGCAATGGGGGAATTTGAAGCACCCCATTGTTCCCCATGGGTAAGCACTTAGGGACTCCCAAGAGGTTTGGGTAGTAGGGCATGATGGGTGCCATTTAAATTTTATTTAAAATCGCCTGCTTGTCCTTTTTTTTTTTTTTTTTTGGTGGGCTGGATGGTAGGTAGCACCCATCATGCCTTACCACACAACCCACTTTGGTGTTCCTAGGAGCTACCCATGGGGAACAATGGGGTGTTTCGTGTTTCTCCTATGGCCAGGACAAGCTGCATTCACAGAGTGCATGCACACAAGTTTTGCTTTGCAATTTGCCATGCATTTTGCAACCCTGCCTTGAAAAACACTGCAGAAGCACACAGTAAAAGGGAATCTGTCCCTCTCAACATAGAACATGCATTTCAAACACAGTCCAAAAATGGCCAAAAAAGAATCCAATGCCAGCCACAGTGCCTGCGCTGCACTCGCATCATTGGCACAAATTGCTCTCTCACACACAATTATGACTCATTGAGTGTCATAATCCACATGACTGGGTGGTTGGGATAGATAGGCAGGTTTCAACCTACCTACCCCAGATGATCGCACTGGATCCTTTCAGTATGTAAGCAACGTTCCCACATGCCCTGCACTGCCAGGAACAGAGTGGATGACTTTGAGTGCGGTGACTTGGGGGATTCCAATAGGTGCTCTAAGTGCCAAGGAGACACATAAGCCTGGCAACTGGGCTTGGGAGCAGGGTTAAGCTGGGTGGGATCGCCGGGTTCCGCACAGATCCCAGCGCGGCTGCTTGTGAGAACAGCCTCCTTATTTCCTAACATGGCAACAGCTGCCACAGCTGCACCCTTAGCAGCAAGCATGGCCATCATTTCAGCTAGAGCAACTTCAGCCACTTTTGACTGAGTACACCTTGCAGCACAGATTGCACAGCAGTGAGTGAGGCACAAGTTAGTCTCAAGGCCAGACATGGAGCTCATCACAGCAATCACCAAGAAATATTACACACGCACACACACAGCTGCCACTGTCCATTTTTTTGGGACAGCATTATTTTTCAAACGAAACTGCCCCTCACTCTGGATTGGTCCTTTTAGTTTTTATTTTCCCCGTCTTTCTTCCTTATTAGCAAAGGCCCAACCTTTAAGCAGTTACCCCTAAAGCCTTATTATCACCACAAGGGAGGATCACTCCTCATCTATGGAAAAACAAATGCTTGCTTATGGTGCCTAGCACACTGTTGACACAAACTAAAGTTCTGTTCAGAGATAATGCCCAAACCGTGGTCTGGAAGTATGCAAATTAGCTGTGGGGTGGCTGAACTCCCTCCTTCTTTTGAATGATGGGATTCCCTCCCTTTTTGGTTTGCAGTAAATAATAGTCTGCCAATGGTTTGCAATTCTAGCTTGCTGGTTTGGATGCAATGGCAAACCATGGTTGGCAGCAAAACAGGGGAGAAGAGAGTGTATGAGTTTGAGGCTCATTTGAGCCATGCTAAACTATGGTTTGGCATAATAGCTCAACTAACCTAAAATAAGTCCGTGAGGCGAGAGATAAAAAATAAGATCAGTGAGACTCACCGAAATGAGGTCTGCGGGGAGAACAGGCTTAGCCCACTCTCCCCGCAGATGATTGCTTGGATTGGCTGCCCACACGACTGCCGGCTCCGTCACTGAGCCGATGGGAGCTGCGGGGATTGGGGGCTGCGCGGCCCCTGGAAGTTCCAGGATGCCCCACATGAGTGCACGGGGCATCCTGGAGAGACCCCTGAGCCCAGGAGGCTGCTTGCAGCCTCCTGGTCAGGGGTCTCCTCATGTGTTGCTGTGGTGCGGAGCCGCACCATGGCAATACACAATTTTAAAAAACAGGGTTAGCGCAGCGCTTGCTCCGCTAACCCTGTTTAAGGGAAGGGGTATTCAAATGGGTTACCCGCTTTGGAGAAACCAGACTCGCCTGCGAGCCTGGCGGTTCTCACGCTCAGCCGAAATCGGGCTAGGGTCCCTTAGCCCGATTTTGGCCAATCATGAGAATCGCCTCCTAGCTTCCATAGGCTTTGTTTGAAATGACTGTTTTTAAAAAATAAACCCCAAACCTGTCATATCTGTATGTCACAGAACACAATACTTCTGCTATCTTGCTGTTATAGAATGATGACATTCACATCTTAGGTGCTTGTAAGACAGGGGTTCTGTTGTAATGCATAGTTCCTAGCCTTGGAAATCTTCAAAGCTAAAGGCTTCAAGAACTTTCTTGTGTAATTCATGTTACCCAAAGAGTACAGCTGTTTTCAGCCTCGGGCTTCATTCATTGTGTGTTCCCACCTAAGCATCACTTTGCTCCCAGTGTGCCAGGAAAAGTTAAAATCATGTTATCCATGCACTTCGTGAGATCTTCTGAGTGTTTATGGAAAGATCAACCTATATGTTAATCCTGCTAAAGGGTACACTGAGAAGTTCATTAGTAATTACCACCATACCCAGACAGGAGTGTTTTTATTTACTGTGTCTTAAACTTGTTTACAGTGGCACTGCTGAGAAGCACTGGGAGTTATAGGCAACTGGGTCTGTGTCACTGCTTATAAATATTCTGTAACATTAAGGCTGACAACCCATGTAGTATGAGGCAGGATGCCATCTGACAGAGCATGGGATGGGCCAGGTGCAGGAAGAATATCAGCAGGCACCACACAAAAGCAATAACTGCTTAGCTGTGTTAGGTCTGGAGCACTCTTAAGTCTTCATTCTTCAGTTAAGTCTGTCATTAAATAAGGGTAACTTGTGCTCAACTCCAAACCATTATGACTGTTCCATGTTTAGCTAACTGCTACCAATATAAGGTCCCTAGACTCTCTCTCATGGGTCTTTAGATACATGGTGGATATCTACACTAAATGTAGTGCAGATACACTACATTTAGCATATGTAGAGTACAATAAATACACTAGTGTATTTTTTACAGCAAACTGGTATACATACAGAAACATGTTTGCTGCTTAAAATGTGGAGCTGCCCTCTGAGAGACTTACAAGACAGCATTTACAAAACTATTTTTTAAAAACTTTAGTGACCATTGCACAAGTGCTTTAAGTATTTCAGAGAATATAAATACAAACTTGTTACTCTAGCCCTATTCATACATTATGTTCATGAGTGTGGACAGGCCCCTTGAATGCAAGTTATAAGTGTACTACTGTTCATGTGTTGAACATGTGACTAACTGTGTGCATACACTACATATAGTTTGTATGTGGAACAGAATGTGTGAATAGGACTTGTATGTTGTAAACACTTGAACCTGAAGGGATGGCACCACCAAGTCCAAGAGGATGACAGCATGGCTAACAAGTAAAGTCGAGGAAATTATAAAGGGGAAGAAGACTTCCTTCCGAAATTGGAAGGCCTGTCCAAATGAAGAGAACAGAAAGGAACACAAACTCTGGCAAAATAAATCCAAAGCGGCAATAAGGGAGGTGAAAAGAGAGTTTGAGGAATATTTAGCTTAAAGCATCAAGGGGAATAACAAAAACTTCTTTAAATACATCAGGAGCAGGAAACCAGCAAGGGAGGTGGCTGGTCTGTTAGATGATGAAGGGGTGAAAAAGATTATTAAGAAGGATATGGAGAATGCAGAGAAGTTAAATGAGTTCTTTGCATCTGTCTTCAAGGCAGGGGATACTGAGCGTATACCTGTGCCTGAACTGAGATAGAGACTAAAAGAGACTATCCCTTCTCAGGGATAGAGACTAAATAACTGAGTCAGAGGTGACAAGAGATGATGTTCTCAACTGTCTGAAAATTTAACAAATCGCCATGGCCAGATGGCATCCACCCAAGAGTCCTCAAAGAACTCAAATGTGAAATTGCCTACCTCCTTGCAAAAATATGTAACTTAGCAATACAATCAGGCTCTGTACTGATGGACTGGAAAGTAGCCAATGCAACACCGATTTTTAAAAAGGGATCCTGGGGGGATCTGGGAAATTACAGGCCGGTTAGCTTATGTTTGTTGCAGGCAAAAGATGGAAAGCATTCTCAAGAATAAAATGGTTAAGCGTGTAGAAGAAAAAGTCTTGCTGAGGGAGAACCAGAATGGCTTATTCAAAGGTAAATCTTGCCTTACCAACCTTTTGGCGTTCTTTGAGAGTGTTAACAGGTGTGTGGATAAAGGTGATCCTGTTGACTTACCTGTAGTATACCTGGACTTTCAAAAAGCTTTCAACAAAGTTCCTCATCAAAGACCTGAGAAAAGTAATGGGATAAGGGGACAGGTTCATGTGTGGACTGGTAGCTGGTTGAAGGACAGGAAACAGAGGGTAAGAATAAATGGACAGTTCTCTAAATGGTATTTAGAGAAATTGACAGTTCTCTAAATGGAGGGAATGGACAATTCTCTAAATAAATGGGGGGGGGAGTAAGAAGTAGGGTCCCTCAGGGATCTGTACTGGGACCAGTGGTTTTTCATTTATTAATAAGTGATCTAGAAGTTGGGGTAAGCATTAGGTGGTTCAATTTTCAGATGACAACAAACTATTTAGGGTAGTAAAATCCAAAAAAGAGATTGCAAGGAGCTCCAAAATGATCTCTCCAAATGGTGCGGGGGGGGGGGCGGACAAAATGGCAAATGCAATTCAGTGTAAGCGCATGTAAAGTGGTGCATATTGGGGCAACCCCCCCCCCCAAATCACATATACACTGTTGGAGTCTGAGCTGTTGGTGACTGACTAGGAGAGGGATCCTGGGGTCGTGGTGGACAGATTGTTGAAAGTGTCAACTCAGTTTGCGGTAGCTGTGAAAAAGGCCAATTCTGTGCTTGGAATTATTAGGAAGAGGATTGAAAATAAAACTATTATTATAATGCCCTTATACAAAACTATGGTGCAGCCACATTTGGAGTACTGCATACATTTCTGGTCACCATACCTTAAGAAGGACATTGTAGAACTGGAAAAGGTGCAGAAGTGGGCAACCAAGATGATCAGGGGCCTGGAGCACCTTCCTTATGAGGCAAGTCTACATCACTTGGGATTTTTTAGTTTAGAAAAAAGATGACTGAGGTCTATAAAATCATGCATGGTGTGGAGAAAGTTGATAGAATTTTTTCTCCCTCCCATAACTAGAACCAGGGGTCATCCCATTAAACTGATTTCCATAAATTTAGGACCAACAAAAGGCAGTACTTTTTCCACACAACACATAATTAACCTATGGAATTCTCTGCCTCAAAATGTGACAGCCAACAACCTAGATGGCTTTAAGAGGGGTTTGGATAAATTCATGGAGGACAGGTCTATCAATGGCTACTAGTATGAGGGCTTTAGCCACCTCCAGCCTCAGAGGCATGATCCCTCTAAATACCAGTTGCAGTGGAGTAACAGCAGGAGAGTGGGCATGCCCTCAGCTCCTACCTGTGGGCTTCCCAGTGGCATCTGGTGGGCCACTGTGTGAAACAGGATGCTGGACTAATGGGCCTAGGGTCTGATCCAGCAGGGCTCTTCTTATGTTGCAGAAATCTATGATCTGATATATGATCACGTATGGCCCTTTTCCTCATTCTGTTCTTCTCTTAGTTTGCATAGTGTAGTAAGTACTCAGACAACCTGATCCATATTCAGGATATAGACATGTGGAGGTAGAAGTTCACACAAGATGGCACTTTTAGCTACTACATGTCAACACTATAAACTTTTGTTTATACAGAGAGACAATACTATGCAATGTCAGAATTAAGGATTTGTACGGAACAGGATTTGCGTTCCATTCCGAGCTTGAAATGGAACACAAATCCCCAGAACATACCGTTGGAACAACCAGGCGAGCTAGTGGTTCTGAAAGAATGAGCTCGGAATGTTTTGAGTGTTCCGAGTGTTCTTAGCACAATTTTGGCAGGCTGTTTTTTCCTTGCTTCCTTTTTTTGGCACTGGCTTCCGGTTGGCTTGTGATCTCCTTGCTTCTTGGTTGGCTTGTTATCATAGAAATCAAGTTCTAACCAAGAAGCAAGGAGATCGCAAGCCAGTGCCAAAAACAGGAAGTAAGGGGAAATTGCTTGGAATGGGATCATTCCATTCCAAGCTCAAAATGGGCCCTTCATTTGAAGGGCGTTCTGTTTTGAGCTTTGAACACGTGAAATGGTCCACTTTAAGTCGGAATGTTCCAAGCTTGGAACATTCTGCACATCTGTCAGAATTTATAGATGATTTCATCTTGCCCATTAAGTGTTGAAATAAATAACCGCACTTTTATGTCAGCATTAATTATTATTAGATCCAGTGACTTCTCTTCAGTCGTGTAGATTCTTTCAATATCACTACCTCCTCCACAGGGCTCAAATTATGGGGGAAGGGGAAATTATGTAGGGGAGCTTTCTGAAATCCACAAGTTCACCTTGACTCCTCCCTTCAGTTATAGCCAAATCATGGCTTCTGTCTTTAGCTAAAGAGGCCAACACCCCTTCTCTGAAATTCAAGCACCACTCCAGCAATATTGAGAAAAACCAGATAAAGTCCAAGTATGAAGATAAGATATCAGGAAATAAACAACATTAGGATCTTTCTTTCCCAGTATTAACAGTCCTCTCTCTAGCAATTATTGCAGAACTTTTCCAAACCACCCTTATAAAAGAAGATATATCCACAAAGTCAACGTTTTCCTAAATAGACCTAATGCAGCATATTTTCTGCTTCTTTTAACATGGTGACTCCTCCTACAACCCCCTCCAATGTGCTGTGTGTCTTACAGTCAGCACACTATTTATTTATTTGTTATGTCTGTTTATATTATTGTATTTCTATACCTCCTGATATAGAAATCTCCAAGCAGTGTACAAGTTAAAACATAATATAAAAACAATGTATAAAAGTTAAAATTTATATATTAAACAGTTAAGACTGTCTGTAGGGGGTCGGAATCCAAGAAATGGTTTAGATCTGTCTGTTCAGGATGGGGTTACACTCCCCCTAAAAGATCAGGTTTGTAGTCTGGGAGTACTCCTGGCTCCCAAACTCTCCCTGGTTTCTCAGGTTGAGGCTGTGGCCAGGAGTGCTTTTTATAAGCTTCGGCTGATATGCCAGATACGTCCATTCTTGGAGACTAGTGACCTTAAAATGGTGGTTCATGTGCTGGTAACCTCTAGGCTTGACTACTGTAATGCATTCTACATGGGGCTGCCTTTGTACGTAGTTCGGAAACTACAATTGGTACAGAATACGGCAGCTGGACTGGTCTCTGGGTTTACCTGAAGGTACCATATAACACTGATTCTAAAAGAACTGCACTGGCTGCCAATAGGTTTCTGAATAAAATACAAAGTGCTAATTATTACTTATAAGGCCTTTAACATCTTAGGTCCAGGTTATTTAAGAGAGCACCTTCTCTGTCATGAATGCTGTCGCCGATTAAGATCATCTGGAGAAGTCCGAGTACGGGTACCACAAACCCTTTTGGTGGCAACTCGAGATAAGAGCATCTCCTTCTCTGTTTGCTTTTAGGAGGACACTGAAGACGTACCTGTTTTCACAGGCCTTCGACTGAGATTCGATTTTTAAATTTTAATGTGTTTTTAATGTGTTTTTATCTATGATTTCTATCTTTTTATGAATTTTAAATGTGTTTTATGTTTTAATTCTGTACACCGCCTAGAAGTTTTTATACTAGGTGGTATATAAATTCAGGAAAGAAAGAAAGAAAGAAAGAAAGAAAGAAAGAAAGAAAGAAAGAAAGAAAGCGAAAACAGGTACATCTTTAGGGTCCTCCTAAAAGCAAACAGAGAAGGAGATGCTTGGAGTGCATTCCAAAGCCCCAGGGCAGCCACAGAGAAGGGCAGTCTTGAGTTGCCACCAAATGGGTCTGTGGCAACTGTAACCAGACCTCTCCAGGAAATCTAGGACCAACAAATGGAAGTACTTTTTCACACAATGCATAATCCACTTGTGGAATTCTCTGCCACGAGATGTGGTGACAGCCAACAACCTGGATGGCTTTAAGAGGGGTTTGGATAACTTCATGGAGGAAAGGTCTATCATCGGCTACTAGTTGGAAAGCTAAAGGCCACCTCTAGCCTCAAAGGCAGGATGCCTCTGAGTACCAGTTGCAGGAGAGCAACAGCAAGAGGGAGGGCACGCCCTCAACTCCTGCCTGTGGCTTCCAGCGGCATCTGGTGGGCCACTGTGCAAAACAGGATGTTGGACTAGATGGGCCTTGGGCCTGATCCAGCAGGGTTGTTCTTATATTCTTATGATCTTAATAGGTGACAGGGTTCACAGCAGAGAAGGCACTCTCTTAAGAACCCTGAACCCAAGCTGTTGAGGGTTTTATAGATATAACCAACACTTTGTATTTTGTTTGGAAACATATGGGCAGCCAGTGTAGTTCTTTTAAAATTGGTGTTATATGGTTCCTTCAGGTAAACCCAGAGTCCTGTCTGGCTGCCGCATTCTATACCAATTGTAGTGTCCAAACTACGCACAAAGGCAGCCCCATGTAGAGCGCATTACAGTAGTCAAGCCTGGAGGTTACCAGCACATATACCACTGTTTTAAGGTCATTTGTCTTCAGAAATGGATGTATTTACAAAGTACACGGTCTACACTGTGCCCACCATGTTGAACCAGCATGGTGGATTAGCAAAACAATACCCCTATGGGGTCCTCTAGGACCCCCTCCTATGTGCTGTGAATTTGGTTTGTATCAAAGTGTCAGAACACAAGTACAAAGGAGTGTTGCCTATACTTTGAGTGGCCGCCATCTTGAAACAAGATGGCAGATTGGCAAAATAATACCCCTAGCAGGGTCCCCTCGGACCACCTTCCATGTGCTTTGAAGTTGGTTTGCATCACACTGTAAATGCAAAAGTTATTAGGTACGCACAGAAACATCTTATTTATTATTTTTCTATGTAAACCGCTTTGAGAACTTTGGTTGAAGAGCAGCATATAAATATTCGACTTTGTCGTCAAAACAAACAGGCGTGATGATCTCATAAGCTGCCTTCCTTTTGGAAAGTAGGTTAAAAATGTCACAAGAAGTTGCTCCTAGAAGGAGCTGTCCCCACAGGATTTCCAAAGGTAAAGAACATGAGATGGCAAGGCATGGAAATAGGATAGAAAGATACCCATATATGAGCAGTACTGGGGGTGGAGATGCAGGGAGGGATGGGGAAGAGCTCATATTCCATTATTTGAATGCTGCATTCAGCAACTGCACAAGTCAGTGAAAAGACTGACCAGATTAGAGGTACACTTTGCAGCCTGCCTTGTATTGGCTGAATGCATGCAGAACTTACTCACAGTCAAGACAGATTTTACCAAGTATAAATACAGAGCTGCCAAATTGGAAATTTGGGTCTGGCGTAAAGACAGGATGAATAAGCTTAGATACGAATGTATTTTTTATATATATGAATTTTTTTTACTATATTTCAATGACAGCAGTTTCTTTTTAAAAGTGTAGTGAAAAAATAAATTTAAATTTAATGCAAACAAGCCTACATGTCTAAACCAAATTAATAAAAAAGACTGCTTTCTGCATGAAAAGGAAAAGCGAAATTATTCTTATTTTGGAGGTCAAGCTTTACAAATATAGTTCAATTAATAGATCATCTATTGTATTTGTTATTGCGGGCTATCAGTTACAATGCAACTCCTCTTTCAACTTACAATTTAGAAATGGAAGGTGTGTTTTTTCCCCTAGTACATCCTAGACAGATGGTGAATCAGCTATTGATCTTCTCTGTCTGGCTTTTAGCAATGACCTAAATTTAAGAGAACAAGCAATGTGAACAGCTTGTCTGCTAAGATGGAGAAGTCTTATTGAAGGTGTAATTGAAGAAGTAATTGGTTGCTTTCCTTGGAAAAGGTGTCTGAGGAAAGGACAGATGTATTAAGAGGATGCGGCACACAGGATCAAATAGGCCTTTTTCTTCCCATAATATTTCTTAAGTTCTAATTGAAAAAGTTCCTGTTTCTTCGAGCAGTCATTTAATACCTTGAATGTGCTCCCTCGGAAGAGTACACTAATGCCTTTAATAGGCCCCAGGAAATTGCTGCATTTTTTCATCTGATACATTCATAATGTGAAAGGGCTTAAAAGATTTTATGCCTTCTCAGCTTTCTCCTTCTCTAGCCATATGTATTAACCTGCAGAGTCACAGGAGACCAGCTGTGATTTATTTTAAAAAAAGACAAAGAAGAAATAATCTGGCCAGGCAGTAGGAACTGCATGTTTCGAAAACTAGCACAATTCCTCCAGTGGGTTGATCTGTATTAAAATAATGGCAGGTTGTAAAGGCCTTGTGGGTTTTGTGTTAGCCATAGAGTTTGCTGCAAACTTCAGTAGTGATTCAGTAAATCAGACAGAAAATGCAGTCTTACTGAAATAGTGGCCAGCATTCTGACCAAAGTTGTGTGAACGCAGTGAAAAGATGTGTGGTTGTGTCCCCACTTCTGAAGTGTGGGTGTTCACACAGAGGAGGTGCAATTTTTGCCCACCTCTCCTTCCCTTGAAAGTTCTCTAAACAATGCATAGTTATGTCCCCAAGGGTCACATAGTTCTTGGGGACATAACAGCACTTCAGAAGGCCTGTTCAGAAGCTGCAGCAAACATGCATCCTTTTCTCTACATCACAGTGTTAGTTGGGATATCAGCCAGTGAATTCTGATAACGAAGAGGTTCAGCTCTGTATCATATTTATACACAAATCCCTTGAGAAGCAAACGGGGGATTTGAATTACATTGACAGGCAGCCAGTGATTCTGGAAATAGTAGCAGATTATGCTGATGGGACAACACAACTGAAAATATTGCAGTTCTTAATGATTCCCTTAAACTCTTTCAGTTACATTATGTAGTGGTTGAAGAGGGTTCATAGCTCAGCAGCCGAGAATGTGCAGAAGGTTCTAGGCTCCATCCCTGGCATTTCCAGTTCAAAAACAAAGAGCAGGTAGCAGATGACAGGAAAGGCCTCTGTGCAAGGCCCAGAAGAGCTATTGACAGTCAGATGGTTTGATTCAATATAAGGCAGCTCATAAATGGTTTTAACCATGACTAAAGTCATGTATATGAAATTCTTTGAACACTCTGTCATACTATGTGTACTATGTATTATTATTAGCAGGTGAATAAAACCGTTTAAGATTTGTGGAGGTAAAAAGGGAATCCTGAAGATTCCCATTCTCAGGGAAAAATGAGGTAGGGAGAGGGGTTTCTGGGGTTTCTGATGCTCTTCCAGACAATCGTGATTTAGTGCAAGAAGTGCATGCTAGGTTTTGTGCAAGTGTCAAATGTTGAAGCAGTGCCTCTGTTGCATGTATGACAAGTGTATTTTCCCAGCCTCAAGCAGCAGTTGCGGAGCAAACCTTATTCCCCACCAGCCCTCGAAGCACCTTTTGCACAATAGTGCACACTACACAGAACTTGGTATGAGTGTCTCAGGCACATGTTTGGATAGGGTATACCTCTGATATGCCTGATCACAAACACACCTTTTCAGTCCTTGGGCTAATTTGTGACGGTTTCAAATGCATTATTTTGTGTGTGAAAAGGAGTGGGGGAATTGGTAACGGAGTACTCTGCAGCTGCACCATTCAAGCATGGGAGTGCCTATGAATCCCTTTCCAAACAACAAGAAGTGCTGAACAGCAGCAGAGCTGGCCCCCTCCTCACCACTAGAAATATCTTGCCAAGCGGCCATTTTGTTTTTTCAACCTTCTTGGGTTGATGGAATTGCTGTCCATTTTGCAGTAGGGCTGCTTTTGCCAGTACATAATAGGGGTGGAGTGGTGGCCTTATACAGTTTCATTCCTGAAGCAAAAGGTCAAAGTGACAATGTTCTCCTGCTCGTTTTTCTTTTAATGATACACTGAAATACACAGGTTGAAGGCAAGGTAAGGACACCCCCTATCTGGAATCTGCATCCTGAAGTCTATCTACTGTTTCCCATTGTTTCGTACTCATACAGGGTAAGATGGGCCTTGTGTGAGAGAGGATATTGTGCCCCCGGCTAGCTCCAGGTTTCAGGGGGCCCTTGACAAACAGCCCTTTCCTACCTGGGTGGTCCTCCCTAAATCTTGGGCGGGGGGGGGGCTTACTGTGCTGAAGGGGAGAGATGATGTGTGATAGTGTGACTCAGCTGAGAAAATCACTCTGCTTCCACCATGCAAAGGTTATAAGCACGGAGGTGGTCTCAAGGATGGGCAGAGGGCCCTTTGAATGGCCCACTCCACAGCTGCCTGGACCACTGATGCCTACCCTGGTTGTGGCACTGGCATAGGATTGGAATTAGCACTAGTGGCATGCTGAGAATGTTTTTGAAGTGCCTTTTGTCATCAGAAAAAGTTCTTATCAGGAGGAGAGCATGTGCTGGCTCGGCTGCAGCAGCGGCTTGACTGTGCATTCTGAGAGCCCACAGTGGGTCAAGCTTTGGTTAAGGATGTCACAGTGATAGCTAGTGGGTTATGCTAATTAACTTTCTCCAGCTGGTTTTCCTGGCAAGCATAGCCCTAAAAAATTAGTCAGCTGGATGCCAAGCAGCTGACCCACATTTTTGTGGCTTTCTTGCTGAGCCAGGTATCTAGAAGTTGGTAGTTTTATAACATGCAACTCCTGGTTGTTTCAGGCTACAGTTAATCCAAGATCACTTTCTCCCTGGAGGGTATTTCTGCTGCGTACTATACACATGAAGCTCACTGCAACTGATCTTGGACACTTGAACACCGTAACTAACTTGAAGACTGGCTAAAGTGAATATTAAAAATTTAGAACAAGCATCGGATGCAAGGAAAGCTGCTTTAAAAATATAGATATTGGAAGGAAGGGAACACATTTCAGGATGTCGTCAAAGTATCTTGGTATTGTTATTACAGTACTGTCTAGATAACGTCAGGATAGACCCAGAGCATTTGTGTAGTTTTTAGATTTGGGAGTTGGAGGTGCTCTCTTTTATTATTGATCTTCTCACTGATGATCTCATGTGAACTTATAAGAAACCCTGAGGGTTGCTTACACAGCTAAAGCCCTATTCAGACATATAGCCGGTGCACTACCAAGCTGAGCATTTTTGTTACTGTGCACTACGAATGTTGGTAGTCGCACTGCACTCCCTTCTCTTGTTTTGTTCCACAGTGTCACCTGCAAATACCACACACAGAGTCAGACATTTGGTTTTCTTTCTTTCAGTCTAACAGCTCTAGTCTGCTGAAGCTAGTAAGTTTTGACCTTTCTTTCAGCTGTTTTGTCTGGGATGTAAGCTGAAAATTCAGAGACCCCAGAGCCCTGTCCATCAAATAAGGTATCAATGGGGGTGATTCCCTCCCAACAACTGCGATCCTAGTTCTGCAAATCTGAGATCTTCCATTGGTTGTAAGGAGAATGTTGACTCTGACTACTCCAACTTGGTGTGGTGAAGTCATGACTTTTTCTCTTCCTCCCATTGTCCTTCAACCTAGTTAAGCTGGCCTAGAAATAATGTAACATATAAATGCTCTTGGCCAGTGGGGCTAGACACTAAATTGCAAGGGTGTGTGTGTGTGTGGGTGTGTGTGTGCGTGCATTCGCACTCACAGATACACACACATGCTTGGTCCTTTCCTCTATCCCTGATTCTTGTCCCTAAATTTGACATAAAACTTCTTTTAAAATTTTGACCATATAGAGTTAGTATTGTGTTTAAACACTCTGAAGGTAGTTTACCTTCTTTTCCATATGCTTGTTTGGCTCACAAAGTTTCCCCTGAAATCTGACATAGAAAGAGATGTAGGCTATGTTTTCCCATCTGTGTGTAGATGAGTAGGCTAGAGGCAGCTGATTCTTAATAAAGTGAGGGACCTAGGTTCTCCTTACTGGGGTCTTTAGAGGGCATTAAGATGGTGGCAGTAAGGTCCCAAAGGAAAGAGGAATCTGGAGTGGCAAGGGATGAATAACACCCAGTTGGCCTTCTTCCCATTAAGATCCTCATCACACCTTCTGTTAGCCATTTGTTGTTATGCTGGGAAACAATTTAACGTGTAGAAGTTGGTCTTGAAACCTATGTCAGGGTGTGGTGGCCTCCAAGCTGCGTCACAATCAAGCAGATCTCCTGCATCTTGGCTGGGCACATCTTCATGCACATCTTCATGTTTGAGAAACCAAGGGAATGCCCCCAGTGGCAGCTGGGTGACAGAGAGAGCTGACACCATCAGTATTTGCTTGGCATCCATGGCAGCAGCAACAGCCAGCAGAGGGCCTGCCCAACAGAAAGTCTCCTTTAAGGCAGGGATGTGTGTGTCTCCATGGGATGTTGGGATTGCCTCCTAGGAAGGATGCCCAGATTGCAGTACCTTATCTAAAAGAGATCTGGCCAGTGATAAAGGGCTGGAAGAGGAGGAGGGCTTGCCATCCTAGAGCTGCCCGGTGACGTCCTAAAGCAGCGCAGGGCTGTTGAAAGCTGATGGTGGGCTGGTGGACTAGGGCGAAGTAACCTCCCCAGCCGCAACCAATAGACTCTTCACAGAAAGTCTAAAAGTTCACAAAGGGGCTCTCTCTGTAGGGCAGCTAGGCCCACCAGGGCCCAACCTAGCAACCTGATATAGTATATTTCATGTGCTTCAGATAGCTTTTTTGAAAGCTGGTCTGAAACACTATAAAATACATTTTTTGTACTTTTTAAATTTAGGACTGGTTCACACAATGACTTTAAAATGGGGTATACTAAAACCAGAAATCCCGATGGTGCACACACTCCCGTGGAGCATGTCATCTAAACTCAAGATTTTTTGGCAATCACCTGCTGATGCTATGCCAATTCGATATTAAGCCAATACTGACAAACCAAATTCACATCTAAGATGAAGGAGCTTGGCTTAATGTCGGGTTGGTGCAGTGCCAACTGGAGATCGTGGGAAAATTCTGATCAGACATGGGATATCTGGTTTTCATTTACCTGACATTTAAGTCATTGTGTGACTTATGCCACCCTTATGGTCTATATAGGTGAAGAACAGAGTTGGGGAACGACAGCAAAGAAATGCGTTCCAAAAAGAAGCAATATTTAGATGCATTTTTAATAATAAGAGAATGATGCACTATTAGACCATCAATGTTATAGCAATAGCAATAGCACTTACATTTATATACCGCTTTATAGCCGGAGCTCTCTAAGCGGTTTACAATGATTTAGCATATTGCCCCCAACATTCTGGGTACTCATTTTACCGACCTCGGAAGGATGGAAGGCTGAGTCAACCTTGAGCCCCTAGTCAGGATCGAACTTGTAACCTTCTGGTTACAGGGCAGCAGTTTTTACCACTGCGCCACCAGGGGCTCCTATCAGTTTGAACAACAGGAATTGTAGGTTCCAAGTATGATGAATAACTCAAAATTATCGTTTGTGATTTTCTGGTGCACCACCAACTTAAATTGTCACCCTACACCCCTGTGTTCAGACATTATGTTGAACACTCATACTGTGTCCAGAGGTACTGTTATTCACACATTATGTTGAGCACAGGTATAGCACTACACTTCCTATCTGTGCCATGCATTTGAGAGGCCTGCACCCAGGTTCAGTTTTAACATGTACACAAGTAACGATTGTTCACACAAAAACATCTATATACTCCTGCAACATAGTGTCTGAATAGGACTTAAGCTAGAAAGATTTGTGAGAAACTTTTCAAATACCTCATTATGCACACTTGTAGCAGTGGAAACCTGTTACCATCTGGAGGTGAAAGGATGAACAGGCCCAGTCAGAAATCGAGCAGGAAGCTATAACCACCTCACATCATATCGTGAGCTTTCCAGTAGCTGCCACTTTCTATAGAAGAGGCACTTTACTAATGTGTTTAAGAGGTTTTCAGGTGTAGAAATACAGAAGCAAATGGATCTTATTTTTTCCTTTCGAACATTTAAAGAGTCCCTTCTTAAGAGCATTTCAGCACATGATGGCTTAATCTATTTTTTTCCTGTGTCACTTTTTCTTTCCAAAAGGAACCTGGCTGCAACACCACTGAAATGCCCCCTCATTGTGAAGCCTAAAGAATAGCTGTAGTCAGGAGCTGCTGTTCTACAACTAGCCATAAAATTTCCTCCTTATTCCCTCCACCTTATATGTACTTGCATGCACTCTTGAGGCAGCTCTCCCTCCCTCCCTCCCTCCCTCTCAGGCACACACACACTGTTCTAGTGAAAGGAGGAGAGGTGCATAAAGAGGAATTTATTTTCAGTCCTGAATGTGCTTCAGTAAATATATATACAACACAGCCGCATGCAGCCATCTAAGTTAAGAGATGCCCCAAATGATAAGCAATAGCACAACCACCCTCAAACTTTGAAATTGACTCAAAGCCAGATTCATTGCCTGCCTTTTCTGAAGTTCATAGGAACATAGGAAGCTGCCATATAATGAATCAGACCATTGGTCCATCTAGTGCAGTATTGTCTAAACAGACTGGCAGTGGTTTCTCCAAGGTTTCAGGCAGGAATCTCTCTCAGCCCTATCTTGGAGAAGCCAGGGAGGGAATTTGAAACCTAGGTGTTCTTCCCAGAGCGGCTCCATCCCCTGAGGGGAATATCTTACAGTGCTCTCACATCGTCTCCCATTCATATGCAACCAGGGTGGACCCTGCTTAGCTAAGGGGACAAGAGCCAGTGTGGTATAGTGGTTAGAGTGCTGGACTAGGACCGGGGAGTCCCGAGTTCAAATCCATCCAGCCATGAGACTAGCTGGGTGACTCTGGGCCAGTCACTTCTCTCTCAGCCTAATCTACTTCACAGGGTTGTTGTGAGAAGAAACTTAAGTATGTAGTACACCGCTCTGGGCTCCTTGGAGGAAGAGCGGGATATAAAATGTAAAGATAATAATAAATAATAAATAAGTCGTGCTTGCTACCACAAGACTAGCTCTCCTCTTAAGTTGCTCTCTGTACCACAGACAACCATTGCTGCCTATACCTCCGAGCAAGACAGCACTGATGGTACAGCAAGAGGAGCAGGCGAACAGAACTTCCCAACTATGCACTTGTGTGGTGCACCAGGGAAGGGGCAATGTCTGACAACCTCCCCTTCCCCAGGAAACCATCTGTATCCCCTAAAAATATGTCCCTGAGTGCAGCACAGAGGGCTTCCTGGGGAAGGGGAGGTTGTCAGATATTGCCCCTGCCCCAGTGCACTGGTGCAGTTCGTTGGGAAGTTCTGCTTGCCGTTCCTCTCACTGCACCAATGCTTCTTTGCTCTGTGTCAATCAGCCAGCATGGTTTAAAGGTTAAACTCCTTAGGCAATTTCATGTGGTAGTTTATTTACTGTGCATTAGTATGTACGGAAGAGTTTTGCAAGTACACCACCAGAACCTTTTAAACCAGAATGAACCCACTTCTAAAACATATGTGTTTATTTGGTCGGGGGGAAGAGTTGCACACAGTAAAGACATGGAGAAAAGAGTAAAGAGATACCCACAGGAATTAAGAAAAATACAAAACCAGTACCAACTGGCTAAACATACTGAGTTTACCTTCCTCCAGCAATTCTAGCCGAGTTCTGGGCATCTAGGCTGAAGGAGCATGAATCCAACCAGCATCTCCTACATGACTAGGGTGGATCTGGACTGGACTGGGTCTTCTTTATGAAAAAGGGTATTATATTATATTGTACCTGGATTGCTGAGTCCACATGCTGAAAAGGGCAAGGGTGGGATCTTAATTCAGAACATTCCACAGGGGGCTGGAATCTCAAATGTTCTAGGTCAGGGTTTCTCAACGTGTGGGTCCCCAGATGTTATTGAACTTCAACTCCCATAATCCCCAGCCCCAGTGGCCTTTGGTTGAGAATTATGGGCATTGAAGTCTAATTACATCTGGGGACCCACACATTGAGAATCCCTGTTCTAGGTGGAGCTCTTGAGCTGACTCAGAAATCTGTGGTTTGTCACACCTTGGTATGATTGTTATGAATGAATCCCTATTTTCATCATCAAAATGTCAGAGTATATGGGGCTTGGCTCATCAGCTTTGGTGATCTGAAATGATGTGCTCTTCATGCACTTTATTACTTGTCTTCCATTTGTGGCGTGCTTGTAGTCAGAATTGTATGCCATGTTTCCCAGGTTGCTTGGCCATGCCCCCACACATCTGTTGCAAGTAGGTCCCTAGGTCTTGGGGCATTCTTCCTCTGAGCTCAACACAAATCTCAATATCTTTGGACACAGAGGTGAGCTGCATTGCCCTTTTCATCAGGATACAATTCAAATACATTTTTGCCCCCTTCATGACTATTAGAGGATTTTGCATCACAAAATTGATGCAGGGGAAAGAGCAAGCCCACTTTTTTGTGTTGCAGGCCCAATCCGAACGCCTTTCCCAGCCTGCAGCTGCTTTTAGGAAATGCCTGACTAACAAGCAGAGGGTTGCCCAGTCTATGGGAAACACCTATATTGAACAGCAATGATATACAAAGACGCTGAGAGGCATAATCTCATACTGCGCGGAAGGAGGCACTGGTAAACCCCTCCTGTATTCTACCAAAGAAAACCACAGGGCTCTGTGGGCGCCAGGAGTCGAAATCGACTCAACGGCACACTTTACCTTTAAAAAAATCATCAGGAGATCTCTCCTGTGTAACTTGTTCTTTTGGCCCCAAGTCTCCAAATTCAGATGTGCATGTTCTGAAGCAGGGCCTTTATTTGGATCGTGTGCACTGGACTTGGCTGACTGTGGTCATATATCTTTGACAGCTGTTCACAAATCAGCTGTTTTGCTCCTGGGCATAACAGAATATCTCTTATTTTGCAATCTTTGTACCAAATCGTATACCACCCCCTCCACCAAAGGAAGGGAAATTAGTTTAAAAACACATTGTGATTTTAAGACAAGGGAAGTGTTCTAGACTCATTTATATTAATGACTAGAGAATGGAGCCAACAATCTTTCACAAAATAATTTATCTCCATCTGGTATCCATTCCCTCTACTGTGTTGTTCTTGGATTGCTTACATAGCTATGTGAGCTAGGGCTACTTCAGAGGTTCCATAGTTCATATATGGAAGGCAGTTCTCTGTGTAGGATTAAACATGAAACCCGTGCGTATTTTGATGTGTGACAATAGGAATCTTGCTGTGTACACAAGGCTGGGACGCTATATTATGATTGACATATGGGCTTCACATTAATTCCCATGGGGAAGTGTACTCAGTTTACAAATTTGGTAATTATGTGTGAAGAAGTTCTTAATCCGTGGGCTCCTAATGAGTGTCTGGATTCTGAGCTGCTGGCTTGGAATATCATTACCCCGTATGACCAAACAAGGTGGAGTGTGCTCCCCAGCCTCTACAGGAAGCTTGAACAGATGTCAGAGAACGCTAAGGCTGCCGTGAGCTATATAAGGGAGGCATAGGGAGCACCATGGAAGAGCAGAATTGATGTCTCTGTGCTGGCTGCCTTGGCTCTCAGAGAGGGAAAGGTGTAATGGTGCTCCACTGTTGAAGAAGCAGCTACGGGCAATTGAAATACCCTCCCCTTCTTAACTGAGATGCAGCAGTAGCCCCAGGTGGGGACTCAAGAACCTGTAGAGGATGGACAATGAGATTGATTTTTAGGGCTGCAAGCCTTTATTAGTTTAATCAATAGATTTATCAGCCAAAGCCATCATAGATTTCATCTTGGAGGCCATTTTTAATTACTGGGGCTGACAAGGGCACACTTGTTTATTTCTTGAAGCTGTTTGGTTTCTGATATGTGGTTGTAAAAGGAACAAAAAAGAAAATAGACATAATAGACTTACCTTGTAATTAGAGATGATAGCCTTTATTTATCAAATTGTGAGTTACTTCAAAATTCCCTGCAGCACATATATTGGGACATATACTGAAGTTTTGGTATAATTAAAATGTATATGATTCATCAATTAATCGGGTAAGACAGATTAATCAACTAGAAGTCTTTAATTGGTAAGTGCTTCTTGTTATCCTATAAACTAATATAAGCATGGATTGCTAAAGTTGATTTTAATTTAAACAGAACTTTAATTCTCTGGAACCTTTGGGAATACTAGTTGGCTCAATATTTTTTAACTGACACTGTCTTTTAGTCTAGTTTTGCTAAGAGATTGCAAAGTCAAACTGGATTGCAAAGTCACTCCAGTTTATAAAGTTATAATTTTTTCCACAAATGGAAAGTTAATAGTTTCATTGAATATGCACAACTTGGGAATAAATGGGGGGATGGTTGCCTCTGCAGAACAATTGCTCGGAAAGACCTGAGCAAATAAAGAATTGTGAGGAGAGAGGTTTATGTAGAAAGAAGAACTGGGTGTCATTCTGCACACTGAGCCAGTCAGTTTTACAGATTGGCTTTTCTGACTATGACTGCACTGCAAAATAATTTCAAATGTATAACACTGCATAGCTGCATTACATATATGGCATATAAAATAGCTGGTTTTCAGGAGCTTTATCCACTGTGTAATAAAATGAAGAATATTATCAAAATGACGATGTTCATTATTTTGATAAAACAATGGAGAAACTTATGAATCTTTAAAGACCAGCAAAATTTATTGCAACACATCCTTTCATGGACTGCAACCCACTTCATCAGATGCATGAAGTATGATATTCAGAAGAGTATAGCAAAGTGGGGGGAATAGAAATAAGGGGTTCAGATGGCAAGCAAGATTATTCACAACAGCAATAATTAATGACAACATTTTCTTATCAATGCTAAGTTAATTAACAATAACATTGTCTGCATTCAAACCAGATATAATAGAATCGAGCATGGATTCTAATTCAATGCTTCTAATTCAGTTATCTCACACTGGAGTCTTCGCTTAAGGTTTCTTTGCTGAAATATGGCAACTTTCAGGTCGGCAGCAGCATATAAAAATATTGGCAGCCTGAGTGAGATGAAATCACAAGCAAGAACTCATGGCTCTTCATCTACAGTATGCAAAAACAAAACAAAAAATAGTACCTATACAGATTACCATTCAATATATCAGTTCTTTCCACCTCTGATGGCTCAGAGTCCCAGAAGCAGAAGGGTGTGGGTTCTTAGGACCCCTCTGCCCTATTATAGCTCCACCCTTGCCAAATGGGTTATTACCTTATTTATATCTCTTGATTATAATCACTTTCCTTCCTGATGAATTCCTCATGACACATGGACAGGAGTGATTTGGAAACAGAGTTTATTTTTTATGCCTTGGAATGACAACGAAATGGCAGCTTTATGCCTTATTACAAACTATTTAATGAGAATTGAATGAACATTTGCTGTGGATTTAATTTTTAAATTTATTTTGTAGCTAAATCTTTCCTAGCAGATTTTTTGAATCTGATGGTATTGAGTAGGGATGTGCAAAAAATTTCGGGCACAGAACGATCTGTGCCCGAAATGAACAATTTCGGGTGATTCGGGGCTGAACCGAATCACCCTCGATGTCCCCCGATATTTTTCGGGCACGAGCCAAATCACCCGAATTTCGGGCATGAAAAATTCGGGTGATTCGGTTCACGGTTGATTTTTGGTGAATTTTTAAAGTTTTAGTGACTTTGGGGCAGTTCGGGGGCATAGCATGGGATCTGGGCAAAAGGAGTGGGGTTGGGTGGTAGTGCCTAATGGGTGCAGGCTACCACCCCAATTTCAGGGGGATTGGGCAAAGGGCTGATTTTTGGTAAATTTCTGAAAATTTCATGTCTTTGGGGCAGATTGGGGCACATTGGGGCAGAAAGTGGGGCCTGGGGAAGAATAGTGGGGTGGGATGGTAGTGCATAATTGGTACAGGCTACCACCCCAATTTCAGGGGGTTTGGACAAAGGGCTGATTTTTTGAGAATTTTTGAAGTTTTAGTGACTTTGGGGCAGTTTGGGGGCAGAAAGTGGATCTGCCCCAAAATAATGGGGTGGGGTGGTAGTGCCTAATGGGTGGAGGCTACCACCCCGATTTCAGGGGGATTGGGCAGAGGGCTGATTTTTTGAGAATTTTTGAAGTTTGGGTGTCTTTGGGGCAGATTGGGGGCAGAAAGTTGATCTGCCCCAAAGGAGTGGGGTGGGCTGGTAGATAGTGCCTAATGGGTGGAGGCTACCACCCATCCCCAATTTAAGAGTGATTGGGCAGAGGGGTGAATTTTGATGAATTTATTTGTATGAGGTTTGTCTTCATAAGGTGAAGTGTGCTAAATTGATTACTTCCTCATATTATTCATAGTAAAGGAAAGTGTGAAAAAGTGAAAGTGGGATCATGAGAGTTGTTTAATTGAAAAATAGCTCATTTGCTGTGATAGAATGAGAATTCACACCTCAGAAAAAACTTCTGAGGTGTGAATTCTCATTCTATCATAGCAAATGAGATATTTTTCAATTAAACAACTCTCATGACCCCACTTTCACTTTTTCACACTTTCCTTTACTATGAATAATATGAGGAAGTAATCACTTTAGCACACTTCACCTTATGAAGACAAACCTCATACAAATAAATTCACCATAATTCACCCCTCTGCCCAATCACTCTTAAATTGGGGATGGGTGGTAGCCTCCACCCATTAGGCACTATCTACCAGCCCACCCCACTCCTTTGGGGCAGATCCACTTTCTGCCCCCAATCTGCCCCAAAGACACCCAAACTTCAAAAATTCTCAAAAAATCAGCCCTCTGCCCAATCCCCCTGAAATTGGGGTGGTAGCCTCCACCCATTAGGCACTACCACCCCACCCCATTATTTTGGGGCAGATCCACTTTCTGCCCCCAAACTGCCCCAAAGTCACTAAAACTTCAAAAATTCTCAAAAAATCAGCCCTTTGTCCAAACCCCCTGAAATTGGGGTGGTAGCCTGCACCAATTAGGCACTACCACCCCACCCCACTATTCTGCCCCAGGCCCCACTTTCTGCCCCAATGTGCCCCAATCTGCCCCAAAGACATGAAATTTTCAGAAATTTACCAAAAATCAGCCCTTTGCCCAATCCCCCTGAAATTGGGGTGTAGCCTGCACCCATTAGGCACTACCACCCCACCCCACTCCTTTTGCCCAGATCCCATGCTATGCCCCCGAACTGCCCCAAAGTCACTAAAACTTTAAAAATTCACCAAAAATCAGGATTTTGCCCAATCCCCCTGAAATTGGGGTGGTAGACTCTACCCATTGGGCACTACCACCCCACCCCAAAATTTTGCCCCTGGACCCCTTTTTACCCCCCCGAATCGATTCGGATTCAGATTCGGATTAAATCCAAATCCGAACCGAATCAAGGGTGATTCGGGTGACCCAGATTCGGGCACAAAACAGAACAGGGGTGATTCGGTTCGGGTCCGAGCCGAATCACGCAAAATCCTGAATTGCACACCCCTAGTATTGAGTTAATGATTATAGTAATAGTAATTTTATAGTAAGAAGTAACAGCCCTTATAACTGAATTTTGTTGGTTGTTTCACCTGATGCTGTTTTCTGGTCTTGGACCATACAAATAAACTAACTTACTGACTAGAAGATTGTGCCTTTGTGTCTTATTGAATATTATCTGTTTAAATGTGATTTGATTTATTTTTTAAAAAATAAAACCCTGATTATTTATACCTTTTGATTATATTCACCTTCCTTCCTGGTGAAGTACTGAAATCACCTTCCTTCCAGTTGGACTTGGTGGTCATGATCATGTTTCCTGTGGCATAGCAGTCAGTATCTTATGCTCAAATAATTATCAAACAGTAAAGTCTTTCGCCAGATTTCAGATCTTCTTTCCAAACCCAAATATTATTAGAATTACTGGAATTCACACACTCATTATCATCATGATCAAGACAGATTATATTCTTAATGAGGGCAGTCAGAAGTAGCCATAAAATTTCATGAAGTCGTAAAGGTTCTAAGGACATTGGGTATTTTATTAGGTGAAAGGATTATTCTGCATTTAAAATAGCATTGGGTTTCATTGGTAAGCCTAATTTTTCCATGGCTAAAAATTTTCCTTCTCATCAGGGAGTGGCAGATAATGTCTGCAAAGTTTTATGGTCTACTGCTACCAAGCAAGGAACCTCCCTAAACCCAAATGGCCAAGGCTGCAATCTGTTATATTCTTACTTTGGGATAAGTCTTATTGGGACTTCTGAGTAAACATGCTTAGGACTGGGCTACAAATCATTTAACTTTGAGCAAATTGTGATATTCAGTAGGATGGTGCAAAAAACAAAACACAAACCAACAACTATTGAATGGGATACTGAACCACTGGTGATGTTTTAGCACTTAGCACTTCTGGCCTTCCACATAGGTCAGGGGAAAAGCTATTTTTATTTTTTAAATGCTGGAAATTGAGCTTGCCATAGAGAACAATTTAAAGTGATTCCCACACTTTGGAAATAGAATGTAGTCTTGGAAGTGACTGGGAGGTGGTGATTGTTTTTCTGGGTGGAGGGACCAACTATTTCACATTCTTGGTGGAGGATCAATCCTTTGTAGGATAATCATTTCAGTTTGCTACTTTGAAATACAGGAACATACTTTTTTGCTATCCAGATACAGCATTTAATAAGGTTTAATTCCAGGATTTGACAGTGGAAAGGTAACAGTTCTTTTCTGTTATGGAGTTGACGTTCTGGTAAAACATTTCATCCAATGGAACATTATTCTAGAAAAATACAAAACTCACTTTCATATTTGTATCCTATGGAAATTTTATAAATATTAATATATTATTATATGAATAGTAGTACAGTAGTGGTAGCAGTAGTATTAAAAAGTATTTGCGCTATAATAATTGAATACAGAAATTAATTCTAGATCTAGATGTGTTTGGGTAAAATTTAGAAACAGCCTTTCTCCATGATGCACCTCTAGCCATTTGTCCCAGGGCAAAACTTTGATGTGCTCATCTCGAAGTTCTTGAGCTAACCCTGCCAAATGCTGATATTAGCTGTGTTCTCTTCTCCTTTACCATAAAGTTTGGTCACTTCACTATTTGCTCAGGCATATACCTAGATGAGCTTAACATTTGGAAATTGCCAATTAAAACAACTTCATAAAACAGGGTTGCTGTGCAGCGGTAATCCTTCTAGGACACCTGCATGGGTGGATGGAGGGGGAAATTAGGATACTGTTTATAATCACAATCCAGCCCATGTTTGCAATTTTGATTCCATTGATTGCGGTGGAAGAGAGTTATGTGGGAATTAAAAGCACTTAACTTTGGCTCAGTTGTGCCCCATGTATGTATTTAAAATGCAGTTTTGATCAGAAGCATTTTAAACACTACGGGCACAATCCTTCAGCCACACATATGGAGATAGATGGATCTATCCCTCCATCTGAGCCCTCTCCATCTTGGTGCAAGTCCACCACAGCATGCCTTCCATTTCCTAGAAACAGGATGTCCATACTCTTCTCATTTTTTTAGTCTTGCCTTCCTTCCCAAAGCTTTAGCCCTCTGACATGTCATAATCTCTCTTCTTTCGAGAAGAAACAATTACAGGATTTTTATAAAGGGGTTTTCCACATGCTAGGATTATCTAGTGCAAAGGATTAGCAAAGTGGTCCACAGTGTTCCAGTAATAAGAAGTCTTAGTTTATTATCTTTGATAACTGTTTGGGCACTTATTGCTAATTTTTTTTTGCTAATATGATGATAGTACATTTATTTATTCATTTATTCATTCTTTCAATTTATATACCACCCTTTCTAAAGCAGTTTGGGGCAGTTGACATTAAAATAAAACACACATAATAAAACAATTAAAATTCAAAAAAAATTAAACCATTAAACTCATTAAAATTAGATATCATTTAAAAGCCAGGCTAAAAAGATGGGTCTTTAAGGCTCTTCTGAAGGCCTCCAAAGAAGATAATCCTCATATATACACAGGAAGCGTGTTCCACAGTCTAGGAGCAACAACTGAGAAGGCCTGATCCCAGGTTGCCGCCAGTTTAACTGGTGGCACCCAAAGACAGACCCCTTCTGGTAATCTTAATGAGTGCTGCGGATCTTCTAGAGAACAGCACTCTCTCATGTAACCCGGGCCTAAGCCATTCAGGACTTTAAAGGTAATAACCAACACTTTATACTTTGCCAGGACACATAGCAGCTATTTCAACTATTTAAGAACAGGCATAATGTGGCCTCTCCGGGATACTCCAGAGACCACTCTGGCTGCCGCATTTTGGACTAACTGAAGTTTCTGAACTATGTAAGGCAGTCATACACAGAGTGCATTGCAGTAGTCCAACCGGGAGGTTACCAGCTGGTGCTGTTTTCAGGTCATTGTCCTCAAGGAATGGGCAGAGTTGTCAGATCAGTCACAGCTGGTAAAAAGCGCTCCAGGCCACAGCCTCAACCTGAGCCATCAGGCTGAGACCTGGGTTCAAGAGCACTCCCAAGCTATGAACCTGTTCTCTCTGGAGGAGTGTAGCCCCATGCAGAACAGGAAGCTATATCCCGTCTTGCAGATTATGACCCCCAAGAATGAACACTTCCATCTTGCTTGGATTCAGCTCCAGTTTATTAATCTTTATTTATTTATTTATTTATTTATTTATATTTATTATTATTATTGTTATTATTATTGTTGTTGTTGTTATTATTGTTATTGTTATTGTTATTATTATCATTATTTCTTGTTTACAGAGTCAGACAGGTGTTATTGACTGTTTTGTTTTATCCAGACATCGAGTCCTTCCCAAGGACCTAGGATGGCTGAATTTTATTGTCAATGTTGTTGTTATTGTTATAGATATCGTCGCAGAATATAGGCTGTTCCCAGTAAAGCTGCTTTTTGTAATTGGCTGATGGTGATTTCTGTGGCCCCTATGGTGTTGAGGTGCTCTTCAAGGTCTTTTGGAACTGCACCCAGGGCACCAATTACCTCTGGGATTATTTTGGTCTTTTTCTGCCACAGCCTTTCAATTTCAATTTTTAGATCTTTGTATTTGGTGATTTTTCTCTATTTCTCTTCTATTCTGTTATCCCCTGGTATTGCTGTGTCGATTATTTTAACTTGTTTTTCTTTCTTCTCAACTATAGTTATATCTGGTGTATTGTGTGACAGATGTTTGTCAGTTTGTAGTCGGAAGTCCCATAATATTTTTACATCTTCATTTTCTTCAACTTTTTCAATTCTATGGTCCCACCAATTTTTGGCTACAGGTAGCTTGTATTTTTTGCAGATGTTCCAGTATATCATCCCTGCTACTTTGTCATGCCTTTGTTTGTAGTCAGTCTGTGCGATCTTTTTACAACAGCTGATTAGGTGGTCCACTGTTTCATCTGCTTCTTTACAAAGGCGGCACTTGCTGTTTGTTGTGGATTTTTTGACTTTTGCTCTTATTGCATTTGTTCTTAGTGCCTGTTCTTGCGCAGCCAGTATTAAACCCTCTGTTTCTTTCTTCAAGTTGCCATTCTTAAGCCATTGCCAAGTCTTGGTGATGTCTGATTTCCCACTTATATTGTGCCTATATTGACCATGTAGGGGCTTATTTTTCCATTTTTCTGCTCAGTTCTTGACTTGTTCTTTCTTGTAGGCCTGCTTTGTTTCATTGGTGTTCAATAGTTTCTCATTATTGACCATTTTAAGTGCATCTTCTTCACTGTTCCTTATATATTCTTCAAGGCCTCTTTTCTCCTCCTCTACTGTTTGATGGACTTGTAGCATTCCTCTTCCACCTGAGCTGCGAGGGAGGTATAGCCTATCTACATCACTGCGGGAGTGCAGAGCATGATTGATGGTCATTATTTTCCTGGTTTTATTATCTAGCGTCTCTAGCTCTGCCTGGGTCCAGTCTATTATTCCTGCAGTGTATCTGATAACAGGTATAGCCCAGGTGTTTATGGCTTGTATGGTGTTCCCACCATTGAGTTTGGACTTGAGGATTTTTCTAACTCTCCTGATGTATTCACGCCAATTTTTCTTTTAACTTCAGTGTGTGCAATGTTATCAGCCTGGAGAATGCCCAAGTATTCGTAATGTTCTTTCTCTTCCAGGTTCTTAATGTTGCTTCCATTGGGTAGTTCTATTCCTTCTGTTTTTCTTATTTTTCCTCTGTTCATTATTAATGCAGCACACTTGTCTAGTCCAAACTCCATTGCTATATCGCTACTGAATATACGGACAGTGTTTCGCAGTGATTCAATTTCTGACTGGGACTTTCCATACAACTTCAGATTGTCCATGTACAGCAGATGGTTGATTTTACTTGATGTTTTAGATGTTTGGTATCCGAGGCCTGTTTTGTTTAGTATTTGTGAAAGTGGGGTCATGGGGATTACAAACAACAGAGGGGATAGTGAGTCCCCTTGGAAAATGCCTCTTCTAATGCTAACCTGTCCAAGTGTCTCACCATTGATTGTTAACTGTGTACTCCACATACTCATTGCTTTTTTAATAAATATCTGAATGTTTTTGCTTATACCAGTTGTTTCTAAACATTTTAGTATCCATGTGTGAGGCAATGAATCGAAGGATTATTATTATTATTATTATTATTATTATATCCCAATCTTCCTCCAAGGAGCCCAGAGCGGTGTACTACATACTTAAGTTTCTCCTCAGAACAACCCTGTGAAGTAGGTTAGGCTGAGAGAGAAGTGACTGGCCCGGAGTCACCCAGCAAGGATCATGGCTGAATGAGGATTTGAACTCAGGTCTCCTCAGTCCTAGTCCAGCACTCTAACCACTACACCATGCTGGCTCTTATTCCTTATCCAGCCCATTGCTGCCTGTAGGCAGGCATTTAAGGGACTGATGCCATTTCTTGATATTGATGACAAGGAGAAATAGATGTGGGTGTCGTCAGCATGCTGATAACACCCTGCACCAAACCTCCTGATGATCTCTCCCAGCAGTTTCATGTAGATGTTCAAATTGGTGACAGAATGGAGCCCTGAGGGACACCATATAGCAGCTCCTGTTTTGAAGAGCAACTGTCACCAAGCACCACCATCTGCAATCTACCCAAGAGATAGGAGCGGAAACCACTGTAAAACAGTAAGGCTGTTCTAATGAACAGCCCAGCCTGGGCTTAGCTGCCCAGGGATCCACATGAGAACTGCCGGGATCTATGCGCTGCCTGGCTAATTGCCATAGCCTGGCTGTTAGCCAGGGTTAAGGGCATGAGCATGCCCTTAACCAAGCTGCTGGGATCATGTTTCTGCTTGGGCTGCAAAGCAGCCTGAGCAGACACAGATGGGTGCCTAGAACACCCGTCTCACAAGGGAATCCCCCAATGCACTGTGCTGGTTGCGCAGTTCATTGAAGGATATCTGGAGGCTGGAACACGCCATCCTAGCCTCCAGAAATCATCTGGGAGTACAGTCTATGCTCCCAGCAACATATACTTGTCGAGGGGGGTAGGTGAGTTGGACCCAGCCTTTCCCCACCCACCCACCCCCCATCAGCTGTGTGAAAGGCCTCAGTGCCTCATCCCCAAATCCCTCACGGATTTTCCACCTTTGGGGAAACATTCCCATGAAATTGCAAATGATGTCCCAGAATACTCTGTGCCTGGATTTAGGAATGTAATGCAATGGGAGTCTCTTATGGGTAACAAGGCATTCTCATCTCTTCTGTAAATGACTCCTATTCATCTCTCAGTGCTTGCATGGGAGCTGGAAATATGAACAACGGTTTAAAATTAACCTGAGATGCGTATGCCACTGTTACTCACAAGAGGACAGAAGAACAACTGACAAAGATCTCTGGAAATGTTCAGGGTGAATATTATGTTGTTAAGTGGTAGCAAAACTGTAACATGGGTGACATCATGTTTACCCTGTACTAGTTTCCAAAACCATGAGGTAAATATAAAGTCTGGAGCATTTGTAGGCCAAGTTGGCTCAGTGTGTCCTCGATTCCCATTCACCAGCTGTCCTGCCCTGATTTTGTGGAGCTGATATAGTTAACAGTTTAACTTGGCCTCCTCTGGGGATCTGCTGAGTGTACCAAGACTGTCAGGACAGGAGGACGTTAGCTCCATGTGGTGAGCACCATTTGATCCATTTCAATATCGAGTTTCATTACGAGGATCTCAAGTTATGTGACCTAGAATATTTGGCCTGGTGTCAGGAAGGGTTTGGGCCTATTGAGCTGTTTCACTCAGACTCCCTGGCCTCCCATTGCTGCTTGAATCTGATCTAGTTAATGGAACGTGTGAGAATGTTCAGCTGTCCAAATCCCATAAGAAATAGTAAGAGTAGGACCTAATGTGTGCTGTCTGTATATAGTAGAAAAGGGTACACCTTCAGCTTCATTTCCTTTTTATATGCAACAGGCCCTTGCATATTTTACTATGATAGTAAGCTAAATGTTGGAAATAATCAAATTATCCACTTTGTTTCCAATGTAGCATTTTAGAAGAACAGTTTGCGGGGCGGGGGACCCTGTGAAAACCAATTCCATTATGGTGGAACTTGTTGGATTCTGAACTAGGAATATTCCAACCATCATTCAGAAGGACAGAGGGGAAGCAGGCAATAAGAATGTACTCGGAGCTTGGAGAAACATTTCAATGTTATCTAGCTGAAATTTTGTTGAAATCTCACCCATGTGCCAAAAGCCTTTAATGTCTTCCCTTTAATTTAATGTGTTCTCATTATGTTAAATCTCTTCTAGACTTTTAAAAACTGTGTTTTTTACTGGGAAATGTTAGGTGGCTTACAGACCTTTGGCAGATTGGCCATTGTCAGTGGAAGGTCCTGCTGTGAGTGGCAGGAGAGCTGCATTCATGCAGGGGCTCCTTGCAGAGCATAGCTCATCTTCCACTTGTAGAGAAAGCTTTTACTGACAGCACTCCACTCTCTACTGCAGATCTGGATGTCATCCGTTGATTGAATAGGGGAATGTAAGGAAGGATAGGGGGAAAGAAAGAGACTTGCTACATCCAGAGACATCAAAACTGTTAAGTTTATTTATTTATGGTCTGTTCTGTTGAATTAATAAGTAATACAATTTTAATAAAAAGCACATAAATGGTGGCATTTGAATTCTGACTGGTATACTTCAGAATGAAGCTCCACTGCAGTTCATCAACAGATTTGACACCATGCCTGCCTTCCCTATGACTGGGAATTTGGATTGGTCACTACAAACAGTAATTAGTAAAGTCCTTGGCTCCCTGCCTGCTCCATGGACCCAGATGTGCAATCAGCCCTAGCAGAAGGGGAGCTAGAGTGGGATTTTCCAAGAGAGGTGACTGAGGGCAGAAGGAGACCATTTGTATGCCCCAGTGGGGAAGGATTATGAGTTTAGTAATAAAAACAGGAATGACAGAAAAGCTCATACTCATTCATTCATCTGGAATACAGATGCCTTCATGAAAGATGGTAGCCACCTCCCCCCACCCCCCCACCCCCATGGCTTAGGCCAGAAGGTTTACAAATGTAAGCCAAAAACTATGTTTTGTTTTCCTTCTGAATTTCCTTTACCCCATTTCTTCAGTTGTTTAGCCAATAATTCAGTGATTATTGGCTAGACAACTGAAGTTAGCTGATTAATGTTGATGAGGTCCTAACTCTTTGGAGGCAGTAAGACTTTTTTCAGTTGTCTTGACACAGCTTGGAGGGTTCTGGGTTCAAAACAAGAATTGAAGCAGTTCCCCAGGAACAGCATTAATGCCTGTACAAGCCTGAGAGCAGCTTTCTTGCAGGATAAAGAGTGGCAAGGACCAGAGCTGTTGCCCCGGTGAGAGCACATGAGAACTTACTTTTGGCAGTTTGGGTGAGCAATGCACTAACTGGGACCCTGGGAGACGAAAGAATTTAATACTTTGGGGTGGTCTTTTAACAGAACATGGCTTACAGCTCTAGTCCCACTTGGAAGATTAAGAAGCCAATCTCGATTTCCTATTTCTAGAAGGAATGTTATCATAGTTAATAAAAGGATTTCACAACTAAGGATAGGTACCAAGAAAAGTACCAAATCTAGGCCAATTTCTTTCTTTCTTACTTATTCATCCATTCACTTATATCCCGCTCTTCCTCTGAGGAGCTCAGAGTGCTGTACATGTACATGTACAGAGTGCTATCCTCACAACAACCCTGTGAGGTAGATTAGGCTGAGAGATACATGACTGGCCCAGAGTCACCCAGTGAGTTTCATGGTTGAATGGGGATTCGAACTCTGGTCTTCCCGGTTCTAGTCCAAAACTCTAACCACTACGCTTTGCTGGCTCTGCTTACTGAGATATTAAGAGGTATGGGTCGCTGTACCACTTTGGCTGAATGTTTTGATATAGGGGGGAAATCCCTGTGCATAGAAAACTAGGGAAGATTAGGTTAGAACACTTAACATTTACTTTTCTACATTCAGGAAATTCTTTACTGTGGAGGAGTACTCAGTCATACAAGCCGCCCTCTGCAATTCAGACACAGATTTACCACCTCAGTGAGAAGGTGGTCATAGCCACCATTGTCATCTATAGAGTGATCAAAAACCTTCAAATACATTACAGTATAACAACCTTCTAAGGCAGGGCAATATATATTCCCATATTTGCAAATGGGAATCTGAGGGTGAGGCAGTGGCTTGCCTATGCCACAGTGAATTCATAGCAGAGGCAGGCTTCAAACCTGGGATTTTCTGTTTCATAGCATAACCACTTATAACTATTATGACAATTGGCTATTTAAGCATATACCTAATATAGTTGACTATGCAAATGATACAAAATAAAAAGGCTCCTGAATAAACGTGACATTATGAACACTTAGTAGCTTTTCTGAGAACGGATAGGAGACAAATAGACGATCTGTAGAACATCAATATAAATAAACACTATGCCACTCTAAAGAGCCCCATAAGTTGGTGATATCACTTTTTAAAAAAGCAAACAGGATGGAGTCAATGCTAATTAAAGGACCGAGGACAATCTCTAAGCTATAAACAACATTCTCAAGGGAGCCCATCAAAGAAAAGGCCAGCTAATTTAAAGACACACCCCTTAAAGACAGATTTATTGAGGATCAAGTCCCAACAAATTCCTTTGTGGGAGGTATAAAGCTGAGCGGAATACAATTTCCCTATAATCCAAAGCAGTTGGGGGATACATTTATGTCATCTCACAAGCAGTATGAAATAAGTGTTTTACAGGAAGGAAGGGACACATTCTTTCCAAGGCAAAAGAAGCAATCTTCCAGCCCATGATTATATCTATCTTCTTATGTCATCAGAGTTCGCTCTATCTCCCATTCTTGGCCTGGAAGCTTTCCAGCGGTGAAACTGGGCAGGAACATTACATCAGTGATACCAAAAAAATAACTATCCCACCATATCCTGATATAGACTGTGTACTACCGCAGAAAGGGCAGAACAAAAGGAACCATCTTGTCATGCAGTATTAGGTAACAAGGGCATAGAGGTCTCAATTTCCCAGGGCACAGCACAGGGCACATGGGAGGAGAGGTCTTGTGGTAGCAAGAGTGAATTCTCCCCTTTGCTAAGTAGGGTCTGCCATGATTTGCATTTGAATGGGAGACTACAAGTGTGAGCACTGTAAGCTATTCCACTTAGGGGGTGGGACTGCACTGGGAAGAGCACCTGCAGGCTTGCATGCAGAAGGTTCCAAGAGCCCTCCCCTTCCTGGCAGCATCTTCAGATAGGGCTGAGAGAAACTCCTGCCTGAAACCTTGGAGAAGCCACTGCCAGTCTGTGTAGAAAATACTGAGCTAGATGGACCAAGGGGCTGACTCAGTATAAGGCAGCTTCCTTCCTATGTTCCTATCGCTGAACCCGGGACAGGGACAGGTGTATTCATCTATATGTATTCATTATTTATATTTCTAGAAATCACTCTCCATCAACAACTGATCACATAGTTTTAAAAATAGAATATATTTTTTCAATCTGTAAATTGAAGCCCATAATCTAAAATAAAAATCGAGAGACTTTTTACATGAATTAAAACAAATGTATTATAGCCAAAGCACTGGAGAGTAGCTAACTACAGAGAGCAACAATGAGAAGAAATGCATTCAGTCTGTGCACTACTAGAATTCTCCCACACTGAATGTATTTTTTCTTATTGGTACTGCCTGGATGAACTCATTAGCTATAATGTATAGATTCATTTCCTGAACTATCTCTTTATGCCCATGTAAATCATGAGGGGGTGTTTTCTGTAATAAGTCCAGTGGAACTGAGAGTGGAACTCTCATGATCACCAGTGGTATTAGGAGCCTCAGCACATATTTTCTGATTTTTTGATCATCCTATGAAACTGAAGGCCGGGAATTTTAGGACCAACAAAAGGAAGGACTTTTTCACACAGCACATAATTAATCTATGGAATTCTCTGCCATGGGAAGTGGTGAACACCATTAGTTTGGATGGCTTTAAAAGGGGCTTAGACAAATTCATAGAGGGCAGGTTTATCAATGGCTACTAGTCTGGTGGCTATAGGCCACCTGGTGAACAAAAAGAGCTCCCCTAAAAACAGATATATATTCTATACCTTTATATTAGTTTTAACCCAGAGAACAAATGTATTAACAATCAGGATCCATAATCTATATTCTCACTTTGTTAAAGGTACCATATGGTCATAAAAGTACTCTGCATAAAGCCAGTGTCTACTCACAAAATATATATTAAAAAGACAATTAACAAAATATACACTCCATAATAAAGATTAAAATAAAAAATGGATGTCAGGACAGATGGTGGAAATTGCCAAGAAGAGGAGAGAAGCCAAAGTCAAGAGAGATAAAGGCCTCATGAAGGAACTTCGTAGGGAATTCCAGAAAGCTGTTAGAAGAGAAAAGGAGCAGTACTACAAGGACATCTGTAAAGACCCTGAGGATGGAAATAGACAGGGGAAAATAAGGAAAGTTTTCCAAAAGATCTCTGGACTCAGAAAGAGGTTCCAACCTCGAATTGGTATGTTAAAGGATGCAAAAGGACAGATAGTAACTGATTCAGAGAAGTTCAAACAGAGATGGAAGGAGTATACTGAAAATCCATACAGCACGGATGTCAACATCCAAGATTAGATACTCTAGAACAGGGATCCTCAACGTTGGGCCCCCAGATGTTCTTGGACTTCAACTCCCATAATCCCCAGCCAAAGGCCACTGGGCCTGGGGATTATGGGAGTTGAAGTCCAAGAACATCTGGGGGCCCAACGTTGAGGATCCCTGCTCTAGAAGATATCCCCTACTTGCAAGTACAGGAAGGTGAAGTTAGGTCAGCACTCTGGTCTAGGGTTGTGCGTTTTGTATTTTTTCTGTTTCGATTTGTACCAAATCCAAATCAACCCCATTTTGTATTTTGTCCGAAATTAAGCCTTCCAAATCACCCCAGTTTTGTTTTGCATCCAAATTAATCCGAATCCGAATTAATTCGGATTAAAAAATGGGTCACATGGCCAAAAGAGTGGGTGGGGGTTATAGTGCCCAATGAGTGGAAGCTACCACAAAAATTTCAAAGGAATTGGGCAAATGGCTAATTTTTGAAGTTTGCGCGTCTTTCAGATTTCCCCCAAAGGGTATAATGGAGGTTTCAGGAAAAGTATAGCTTCATGCAGGGGGGAAAGGGGTGGCCCAGAGTGAAGTGTGGTTGGTAGTAGTACCCAGTTGGTACAAGGAAACTACCACAATTTTTTCAGAGGAATTTGGCAAAGGGATGATTTTTAAAGAATTAATGAAGTTACGCATCTTTCAGATTTTCCTCATAGGGTATAATGGAGGTTTCTGTAGTCCCATAACTCCACTTGAGGGGCACTGGGGTGGCCCAGAGCATGTGATGGTGTTGTGCACATGGGTTGCCAACCCCCCACATGGGTTGCCAACCCATGAAGTACAAGGTTTTGTTTTTTCTAGAGGTGTTCTGAGAGTAGATTCTCTGGTAGCATATGAGAGTGGATTCATGGTTTTTCATTAAAAATCTCATTTGCTACCAGAGAATCTAAACTCAACACCTCAGAAACAACAAAGCCCAGTACCCCAATGGGTTAGCAATCCAGGGGGGTGGTTGGCACCCTCTGTGCACTACACCACCACTCGCTCAGCACCACACCACTGCCCCCCAAGTGCAGTTATGGGGCTGCTGAAACCAGCATTATTCCCTATGGCGGGGGGAAGCTTAAAGACACTCAAACTTCCCCAAGTCACACACACACACACACACACACACACACACATATCAACCCTTTGATCTATTCCTTTGAAATCTGGGTAGTGGCAGGCGCCCCTTGGGGCACTTCCTCTCAACCCACTGTTTTGCTCCAGCAGACCCGTTTCTGCCCCAAAGACACTCCAACTTCAACAATTCCTAAGAAAGCAGCCCTTAGGCCAATTATTATTATTATTTATTTATTTACACAGTCAGACAGGTGTTATTGACTGGTTTGTTTTATCCAGACATCGAGTCCTTCCCAAGGACCTGGGATGGCTGAATTTTATTATCAATGTTCTTGCTGTTATGATAGATATCGTCGCAGAATATAGGCTGTTCCCAGTAAAGTTGCTTTTTGTAATTGGCTGATGGTGATTTCTGTGGCCCCTATGGTGTTGAGGCTTATTATTATTATTTACATTTATATCCCGCTCTTCCTCCAAGGAGCCCAGAGCGGTGTACTAGATACTTAAGTTCCTCCTCACAACAACCCTGTGAAGTAGGTTAGGCTGAGAGAGAAGTGACTGGCCCAGAATCACCCAGCTAGTATCATGGCTGAATGGGGATTTGAACTCGGGTCTCCCTAGTCCTAGTCCAGCACTATAGCCACTGCACCATGCTGGCTCTCTCAATTCCATGGGAGTCTGGGTTGTGGCAGGCACCCCTTGGGGCACTTCCACCCAACCCACTGTTTTGCCCCAGCAGACCTCTTTCTGCCCCAAATCTGCCACAAAGACACGCAGACTTCAGCAATTACTTAAAAATCAGCCCTTTGGCCAATTCCATGCCAAATGGAATTCAGCAATTCCATTGCTGAAGTCTGGGTTGTGGCAGGCACCCCTTGGGGCACTTCCACTCAACCCACTGTTCTGCCCCAAATCTGCCCCAAAGACATGCAGTCTCCAGCAATTACTTAAAAATCACCCCTTTGCACATTTCCATTTCTTTCCCTCCTCCCACATGGAGAGGTTGCTACGGGAGACAGGAAGCTTGCTTGCAGTGCAGGCCAGTAAGAAAGAAATATTATGTTAAAATACCAGAATTAAATAGTATCCCCCTCTCTCCCAAGCTAATTAAAAACAAATAAATAATTTGGAGAAGAGCAAGGCTCTTCTCTTCTCTGGTGGGCCAAAAGACACAAACACAGCCTTGAAAGGAATAACGCCTCAGGATTGTATCTAAGGAAAGGCGGGATATAATGAATAATAAGTACAAGTACAATGTGTTATGGCAAAATAAATCATTAAGGAAAGGTGAGATATTTATTTATTGTTAAATTTATATACCACCTTTCATTAAAACAATCCCAAGGCAGGTTACAGCAAAATTTAAAAACAAGATTATAAATATGATACAGTTAAAATATTAAGCTAAAAATATGAGACAAATCTGATTTAAAAAATTTAAGACACAAGTATAAAAACAATACAAAGTACAAAGAGCAGCAGCAGAGACAATCATATAAATATATAAATATAAACTCACTCAACAATAAATAAACATTTAAAAAGTCTGGGGGAATTCAACAAGTAGAGGCTGCTGTGCAGGCAGGCTCGCATACAAGCATGGATGAAATAAGTTTTACACATTGAAGTAGATATAATCCCCTTCTCTCCCAAGCCTATCTTTCTAAAAACATGAAAAACTGGAATGCAGTATAAACATCTATTTAAAGTATAAATAAAAGTAAATAATCACCTTCACACGCCTTATTTTTTAAAAAAGGATGAAAATACAGGAGAAGCAGAGAGAGAAAAGGGGTGGGGAGGGCTTTTGCTAGCTCCAGACAGAGTAGAAGCTCTGGATATTGTTACTTAGAGTTGGCACTGTATTGGCTACTCTTCAGGTTAATCATTGCATTCTTAGTACACAACTGAAATGCAATACAGCACATTCTCAACTAAATCATTCATGGCCAAGGAATTGTCTTCAAAGAAGATGTGCCCCTTTTTGCATATCTTATCTTCTGCTATGCTAATTGCTAATCCTTTTGACAAACACTCAGTGGCTGAGTGGAGAGATCAACAGGACAAAATGCAATGCTGAAATGCAAATGGAGCTCCAAAGTGTTTTCCTAAGTACACAGACTTTGGATCCGAGAGGAGCTCATTTCGGTTTGTAAACAAAAATTATCGGAGGTCTAATTCTGGTTTCGATTTGTAGACAAATCATCCGAAATTGCCATTTTCAGGCACAAATCGATTTGTGCCCAAATCGAAATGCACAAGCCTACTCTGGTCATTACCAAGTCAGAAGGCTACAGGAATTGATGGAATAGTTATAGAAATATGGCAGGCAACAAAAGAAAAGTCAGTCAAGGCTCTAACCAAACTACACAACACAGTGGCCAACAGACTGGAAGAGGTCGGTATATACACCAATACCAAAGAAAGGAAACTTAATAGATTATGCAAACCATCGCACAATATCTTTCACATGCTAGCAAAATAATGCTCAGGATCATCCAACGCAAATTAGAGCCTAACATGATTAGAGCCATAAGGGATATGCCAGATGTTCAAGCTGGTTTCAGAAAAGACTGAGGAACAAGAGACTTTATTGCTGATGCATGCTGGATAATGAGAAAGCCAAAGAATACCAAAAAGAAGTAAAAAAGAAAAGCTGATGATGATGATGATGATTATGATGATGAAGAAGAAGAAGAATTCTATTTCTATACCGCCCTTCCAAAAATGTCTCACGGTGGTTTTCACAGAGAAATAATAAATAAATAAGATGGATCTCTGTGTCCAAAGGGCTCACAATCTAAAAGAAACATAAGATAGACACCAGCAACAGTCACTGGAGGTACTGTGCTGGGGGTGGATAGGGCCAGTTACTAACCACCAGTTACACTGATTTCATCAGCCATGTCAAATTGTGGAATATCCTTAGGAAAATGGGCAGAACAATCAGAACATCTCATTGTTCTCATGAGAAACCTATACACAGGACAGGAACCCACAGTCCAGATGAAACATGGTGAAACAGACTGGTTCCAGATTGGCAAGGGAGTAAGACAAGGCTGTATACTTTCTCCTTCTTTATTCAACTTATATCCTGAACATATACCGAAGGAAGCTGGATTGGAAAAAGATAAGCATGGTTTTAAAGCTGGAGGATGAAACATCAATAACCTGCACTAGGCTGATGATACTACTCTGATTGCTAAGAATGTAGATGATCTGCAAGCTCTAGTAATGAAAGTCAAGGAGCAAAGTGGGGAAAAATGGGACTACCACTAAATGTAAAGAAGATTAAACTAATGACAACAGGTACAGCAACCAGGCTCAGAATTGACAATGAAGACATTGAAGTGGTGGATAGCTTCTGCCTTTTAGGATTGACCATCAACCTTGATTGACCATCAGTCAAGAAATACACTGCAGACTAGCACTTGGTAGGGCTGCAATGAAGGCCTTGGAAAGGATATTTAGATGCCATGACGTGTCCTACAAAGATTAGAATCATACAGACAATAGTTTTTCCTAAGACACTCTATGGAATCAAAAGTTGGACTTTGAAGACGCAGGATGGGGAAAGTATTGATGCTTTTGAACTTTTGCTGGAGAAAACTTTTGAGGATACCATGGACAGCCAGGAAAACAAACAAATGGATCATAGAACAGATCAATCCAGAATTTTCACTCGAGGCACAAATGACTAGGCTCAAACTATCATACTTTGGACACATGATTCGAAGACCCAACTCCCTCGAGAAGTCAATAATGCTGGGAATAGTTGAAGGAAAAAGAAGAAGAGGACCAGCAGCAAGATGGATGGACTCAATAACAATAGCAATGAATGCACCACTGAGAGATCTAAAAGGCCAAGTTGAAGACATATCGTCCTCGAGAGAATCTATCTATGTGGTCACAAAGAATCGACCCCGACCTGACAGCACTTAATCAATCAATCAATCAATCAAGATATATGCGTTTTGATGGATGCACAGTCTTCAGCTGTGGCATTAACAGTGATGAATCACACTCCTTGTATTCCCATGAGGTTGTTTAAAAATCCAGCATGTAATCTATTTCAACACAGGTCTGCTGCTTTGAATATCCTCTCTCAGTGGTCCTCCCATCAAACACGCATCAGTCGGAAGACATTTGGCTCAGGACATCAGATTGTCAAGTAACTTCTTGTGCAGCGCTACACCATGGGAGTACAAGCCACTTGTGGAACAGTATACTCTATACCTCAGATACACAAGTTTAACTCCTTTGAAGCTTAAGACTCCCATTGAGGCATTCCCTTTGGGACTTTTCAATATATATATTTTACAGATATTTTAAATGAACCTCCAGATTTGGTTAAAAATCCTCCATGGTGGAGTTGCCACCTGTCTCCTATAAGACATAACTAACATTAAAACCTGTCTAGAACCAGCGTGAACTCAAAAGATAGCCAAAATGCCTTAAAACCTCTTCAAAGAGCATGTAGACTATGGGAAACACCTATATCGGGCAGCAGCAATATAGGAAATTGCTGAAAGGCATCATCGCATACTGCGTGGGAGGAGGCAATGGTAAACCCCTCCTGTACAGAGGCGTATCTAGGGAAAATAGTGCCTAGGGCAAGCACTGAAATTGTGCCCCCTGTCCAGACATCTGACACCCAGCCATCCTTCAGATAACTTTACTGTAATATCAGCTGAAAAATACAAGTCAAGCTCGTTACTCTTTTAATATTTCAAAAACTATTTAGCAGTGGACGTAGCCAGACCAAAAAATGCTGGAAAACTACAAATTTCAGTATGCTGGGGCTCATGAAATACCCTAATACTATGTGGAGGTGTACTTGGAAAACTAAACAGAAGTGCCTGTCTAATTCTCTACTATGCATTGTAGGATCACTATTACATAAGTTTTAAAAAATAAATGGAGATTTTGTCTTTTCCCAGATACTCTGAAAATAATTAAAGGATATGCAGAGTAAACTGTGTCACTCCTTGGAAAATATTCTAGTATTTCAGAAAGACAGTTAAAATGAGAGAAAGAGAGCAAGAAACTCCCAGTGGGCCTTGATACTAAGGATTTCACACTGATTCAAAGACTCACTGATTCAAACTCACCATTAATAGCCATATTATTAAGACATCACATTTAACTCACTTGTCTCAAGAAGCAGAGTAAGAGCAAATGGATACAATCCTAGCTCATAAGCTTCAGCTCAGTATTCACAAGCCCTGATTCTCTGTACATAGTGCCAAACTAAATATGTGTACAGTGACTTATATTAATTTTTTTTATAAAAATTTACCTGTAGCCCCTTTGGGGCGCTTCCTCAAAGCTGTGGGAGGGGTGTCTGCAAAGGTTCCCTCTACCCCTGCTGGACTCTAGGGCCTCACAGGGACTATTTGAGCATGTACAGTGGCCATTTAAAAAAATAAATGTTGTTTTTAAAAAATGGCCGCTGAAAACAAAATGGCCACCGTGCATGCTCAAATGGCCTCTGTGCGGTCTAGCATGGCCTAGGGCCTCACAGAGGCCATTTGAGCATGCACGGTGGCCATTTTGTTTCCGGTGGCCATTTTTTAAAAAAATAACAATTTTTAAAAATGGCATCCCCTTCAAGTGCTGCCCAGGGCATGTGCCCTGCCTGCCCTATCGTAGATATGCCCCTGCTCCTATATTCTACCAAAAGAAAACCACAGAGCTCTGTGGGCACCAGGAGTTGAAATTGACTTGATGGCACACTTTTCCTTTAGCCAGAGCATGCATGTAGGGAGACAGAATGGAGCATGTTTCCAGCCAGATCAAGTTTAAAACAATCAAAAGCTAGTTTATTTAAGTAGATATAAGTAGGTCATTTTACAGGCAAACAAAGCAAAATGGTTAAAATGCACAGGTGATATATCTTTCTTTCTGTCTGGTGTTAGACAAGAGGCTCAGTAGCTCTTAGGTTGCAGTTCAATTACAGTACAGAAAACAAAAGCTTGCATCATGGTGAAGTCTCCGTGCTACCAGGAGCCATGCAGCCTGATCTCAGCTAACAAGGCTAAACTAACACCCAAGTAGGGTTGCCATATTCTGGCTTTCCAAATCCAGGGGCCTAATTTGCATATTATGTAAATTGACTTGAAAATAAATTTTGAGCAGAATAGTGACTGCACATTTTGCTCCATAATTCTGCTTCTACAAGGACTAGAGCTTAGCTTTTCTTTCTTTCTTTCTTTCTTTCTTTCTTTCTTTCTTTCTTTCTTTCTTTCTTTCTTTCTTTCTTTCTTTCTTTCTAATGAAAGCTGAAATCCAGGCGAATCTGGGTGGGCTAAGCAATCTGGGTGAGATGCTTAAAATGCGGGTGAAACCTGGAATTCTGGGGGGCATGGCAACTCTATACCAAAGTAGCATGTTGGAAACAGCAACCTTAAGAGTCCCTCTGCTGACGGACCACACCTAACTCTCTCCTTTAGCTAGCTGGTTCCTTTATAGGGAAAGCTTTGCAAATTTAGAGTCTGACAGGGAAAGCTAGCTAGAGATGACAATCTTCCTCTTGGAGATAAGCAAGACTATCAAAAGGTAGCAGGTTTCCAAACAATAGGAGTAAGATTCCTAACAGACTAGTGAGAGACAAGAAATCCACAAAGGAACAGCAAGGCCAGGCCAAAATTGGCTTTTGGAATTGAGGGAAGTTCTGATATGAAATCTGTTCTTGAATCTGTTCTTAAGCCAAACAAGGGCCCATTATGTCACATCCTCTGGTACTGACTTGTACCAGTGGGGAAAGTGTTCCACTGGACCCTGCTGAAAATCGTCCAAAAGGTCAGGTGGCTTCAACATCACCAGTGAGTTTTGGGGAATACTAGACTCTAACTCATCATGTAGACTATGTAGTCTATGGTACATACTAGGAATAGCACAACAAAGTACAAAACATACACAGGATCAGAACAAACATAGCCCCAAAACCCTTCCCATAAAATGAACATGTAAAAAGCATAGAAAGCATTTTCCACAATCTAGCATGACAGATATAAGCATCTATCTATCTATATAATTCTCTAAGGCATACCCATGGCTAATCCCATATGTGGCAGCTCTTGCGGGAGTTTGTGAGCAGAAGCACTGTGGTGATTGGGCAGTGGGGATTCCCTATGCAGATAGGGAGGAGGAGCCTATGATGGTTAAGGTCAGTTGGAATGCAACTGTTACTGGTCGGAAGATGTTCTTGATTGTAGAGGAGAGGAATCTCTCTATATAAAAGGATAGTGGGCAGGGGTCTGTGAAGAGAGGGGTCGTGAGGGAGGAAAGAGCCCCTTCAGGAGAAGGAGGATGCCACTGTGTAAATTAGATGAGGAAACAAGATGAACAAGATCTGTTAACTCAGGAAGGGAGAAATAAAAAGGGGAAAAGAAGGGAGGGGACAAAGGACAGAGGGGAAGAGTGAGTGGAGGAGAGAGAAAGTGAGAAAAAGAGGGAGGGGAAGAGAGAAAGAAAGAATGGCAAGGGATGGACCCATACCTGTCAGTGGCCTGAGGGGAACAAGTGGCCATGGCGGTGACCATTGGCAGCAAGGAAGGAGGCCTTCTCAGAGGCCAGTCAACCACTGCTGCTGTTTGGGGCTACCGAAGTCATTTGCAGAGGGAGGCAGGCAGGCAAGGGATGGGCCTGGGCCTGTCAGCATCCTGAGGTGAACATGTGGCCATGGCGGTGGCAGCAGCAAGGAAGGGCCCAGTCAACCACTCCTGCTGCTGCTCCTGTGGGGAGGAACAGGAGCAGGGTTTGGGCGAGGGTGGGGAGGTCTCTGGGGATAGGGGGCTGCAGCTTGGCCAGTAGACACCAGCAACGCTTCAGCTGCGACCAAGAGGGGTAAGGGGGATGGAAGCAACGGAATGGAGGAGAAGGAGCAGGAGTGTAGCTCAGGTGAGGGTAGAGAGATCTCTGAGGTGAGAGGGGCTGTGGCAGGAGGTGAGGGGAGCAGTCAAGTACTATTGTGCAGATGTTCTGCATGGGTTAAGTTAGTTTCCCTTATTCCTACAAGGTTTTGTGCAGCCACACCAATAGGCTGCCACCTCCAGCCTCAGAGGCAAGATGCCTCCAAGTACCAGTTGCAGGGGAGCAGCAGCAAGAGAGGGGGCATGCCCTCACCTCTTCTTTGTGGACTTCTCGGAGGCATCTGGTGGGCCACTGTGTGAAAAGGGATAATGGACAGGATGGGCCTTGGGACTATTCCAGCAGATGTATTCTTACGTTCTTAATCAAAAGCTAGTATAGCATTTTTGCAATACTTTTATCATGGTTAATGAAATCCTATCTACAAAGTACTTTCAATACTCAAAAACATTATATAAATATACTGTTATTTACCATACTGAACACCAGTTATTTCCCCAAAACATAAGAGCCCTATTCACACATTAATTTAAAGGTGCTCAACTGGTGTAGGACTCTAGTCTCTCCTCTAAACTATACAGGCATCATCAACACAGCTGCCCTCTCCCTTCAAGGGAAACCCCAGAGAACAACAACAAACATACAACCCAGATCCAAGCACTTAAACAAAAATAATTTCCCTGACGTGTCTAACTGGAGTGGTCCATATCATTCCTACTAACTTCTAGGTAAGGAACTTCTAGTTGATTCCCAGGCTGTCGGTGGGCTCCCTTTCCTATCAGTAGCTTCTTAACCAGCTGCACTATGAGAGGTCTCCAGGGTAGAACTAAAACCTTCCCAACTCCTTTATAGGTGCCTCACCCCTCACTCTGGTTTGGACTACCGGGGTTTGACTTTCCTGGGCTTTGGCGTTCCTCCTTATTAGGAGAGGCCCATCCTCCACAGTAACTCATTAGGACTTTTCTCCTCTGAAGCCTCCTGTCCCTACACACAGGAAACATGGGGCCTTTTTCCAGCCATACAAACATAAGGATTCTCAGTCTCTCTTACCACTTTGCAACTAGGAAGCAAATGAAAATCTCCCACTCTCTCCCACAACCGCAACCCTACAGAACAAGAATAACTGGGATGGAACACCACCCCACACACACACCCTGGACCAATACCTAACAATCAGGGCAGCTACTGGCTGGGAATCAGACTTTGATTTCCAAATCCAGCAGGCCAGCCAGCCCAAAGTGTTTTTTGTTATTTAAAAAATATAAATTATTTACCTCATGCTCCACTGTACTTCAGTGGCACTTAAGTTGCTGTAGATCAGGGATGGATAATGTGTTGACAAATCTCAATTAATTCACATGGCTGCAATTCCCTCCCACATTCCATAGGGAGAGAGGAAACATGGGAGGAATTTGCATCTCAATGTGGGTGTTCACTGATCATTGAAAGACTTAGCCTGGTCATTTCAAACTGATCAAGCCAGTTACCACCAGCTTTTCTCCTTGTTATACTTCTAATCAAAGTGAAAGGGCCCTGAGAGGCAGCATGCCTCCTAAGAACTTGCTGCGTTGCTACAAAGACAACACAGGACTGATGAACTTGACAGCATGAGAGCTTGCTGATGCTATCTGACAGCCGGGGGGGGGCACTGCCTCCCCCAGGAAATCCTAGGGGGAGGGGAGCTTGAGCCCCGCTGCCCCCACAGAGTTTAAGCCCTGTTAGGTAACTGACTTCAGCTGATTTCATGTAGACTTTCTTGTGAGAAATGGATTATTATAAATTCAAATTAGTCCATCATTCAGTAATGAGATTACTGGATCTTGAGGAACATTACACATATTCACAGCTCATAGAAGGAACATCTCATATATGAGCTTATTTTCTGCTACTTAAGTACAACTCTATTAACTATGACATGTTGCTATTGCAAATAAATGATTTGTTTTTAAGGTGCAATGGTTAGGCAACACTAACATAAAGGCAAAAGGATACTTAAAAGCAAATAAGAAACTGTGGTTAATGAATCATAGAAATGTGCTTACGCCTTAACCTCTCCTTTATACTGTCTGCTCCTGCACTCACTTTAAATTTACAACCTGTAAGTTATAACACTCATGCCATTTTTATAGCTACCTTTTCAGTAGGCCAACAATTTGAAAAAATTGAAGATAGAGAGACAAAGATGAATCAAAGCATTTAGAGAAAAATAAGCAATATAGAGAGTAAAAGAAAGAAGTGAGGGAAGGGTAATGAAAGGTATAACAGAGAGAAAACTTAAGAAAGTAGGAACAAACCAGAAAAAGAAGTATTCATGCTTTTTCTCTGTTGCCTTTATATTCCATTTGATTAGGGATGGAGACTCAAGATGAATAACTTTTGCACCTTTTACTTAACCAATCTGTTTCATTTCAAGAGACTTTATGACCTATTTGAGTTCAGCAAAATTTCTCTTTACATGCCATGTCTCACAGACAAGTGTCAGGTCCAGCCTTCTCTCAGGGTTACCAAGGAATCCTCTTCTTGGCAGTACATCCATTCTTAAGAATCTACAAACTGCGACCTACTAACCTCATCCTTCAAGGTCCTAGCTTTTAGCACCTTTCTGTTTCAGGCAGGATCTATAAGCACAGATTCCAACATTGTTCAGCATAGCTGGACTGAAGACCCAAGGTCCTCATATCTTCAAGGGCCAGTAGGGGCTAAAAGATCCACACTTTAACAAACTTGTTTGAATTAACATCAAAGCTGGTTGTTACATCCAATCACACCAAAATGTTTAGTTTTCGTGAATAATCAGTTTGGTGAACACAAATAATCAGTTGAGGTGAACAACTCCTCGGTTGTTCTGATGAGTGCAAATCATCATCATCATCATCCTTCTTTAACTAGGCTGATAATGCTATTCTCATAGGGAACCTTGAATTTTTTATTTTTATCATCTGGGTTTGTGCAGATGATGAATCTGGGTTTGTGCAAGAAGAGTTAATTTCTCCAACCATAAGTGCTGAACATAACAACAAAAACATATATTTGACAAAGCAACATAAATATAATAAAAGACAGATTAAATATATATATATAATAGAAAAAAATTGTAAAAGTTCATCAATAGTTCTTGGTTCTGTAATAGTTCTCATAATTGTCCATTGTTAGGTAACCATTACATTCCTACCATACATTTGCTTGCTTCAGTTACTGCTTTTCAGTATTGTGTTGCTGGGATCAATAACGATGTTGATGGGCAACAAAACTACTACTACTACAAATATTTATATACTACTTTTCAATAAAAGTTCTCACAGCGGTTTACCTCAAAAAAAAAAAGATGGTTCCCTGTCTCAAAGGGGCTCACTGTCTAAAAAGGAATATAAAGAACCAGCAACAACCACTGGAAGGATGTAGTATGTAGGATGTAGCTCTTCCCCTGCTAAATGTAAGAGAATCACCACTTTTAAAATGTGCCTCTTTGCTTAGTTAGCAGGGACAATAGTTAAATAGTTAGTGAAATATTCATTCCTTTGGAATAACTGTTATTTTGATGTTTGTTTCCATTCCCTTTAATAGCTTATGTTTTAAATATTCATTAAAATACCTGACCCACACCCGGACCATATTTATTTTTATTTATTTATTTATTTATTTGATTTATATACCGCCCTTCCAAAAATGGCTCAGGGCGGTTTACAAGTAAAACAAACTTGTAAAACAATGAAAAGCTAAAACAAATTAAAAACAATAACACAACAATTAACAATTTAAAAACATTTTAAAACAATAATTAAACATTGTCCCCAGACCCCAGCTCAAGAAGACACGTAGACTTAATATGGATGAAAAGGGCCACAACTTTATTAACTATTACACAGGCATGGCAGACTGGAACACCAGGTGATTAATCACCCTTAGAGAACAGTGCGGGCCAATAGAAGCAGGTCAGAACTCTGAAATCCTACCCATCACCAGGTAACTTGGTCAGTTCAGCCTAAATTTGCTTATTATTATCACTGCATGTTAGCATTAATATAACAACCACCTCCTCTTCTATTGTTCTACTCAGATATGTGTGATCTTTTGATGCTGGCTTCTGCTGCCCACTGGAGGGCACCCACATCTGTCTTAAGTGCAGAGATTGTTACAGCTACATTGATCCAAGAGAATGCAAGAGGCAATGCCTTCTGTTGAACTTAATTCTCTTGGTGGGAATGAACAAGTTTTTAAGGTTCAGAGAGCTCTTAATTAGGTACAATGACTTCAAAAGCTCACTGCAGAGGAGATCAGAACAAAGAGTTGTAAAGTCTATGTTAAACCAAACTAAGTGATAGCTATATTCACAGTGATGCAACCATGAGGATAAATTAAAACAGACAGAAAATTGACAGATTCAGATTTCAGAGGCAGCATTTCCTTCTTTAAAGGAAGCAATAAACTGACAGTTTTTACAGTGTAGATCCTCAAAGGTCTATATTAGGACTGGTACTATTATAAATTATCTGGAACCAGGCATGAATAATGAAGTAGCCAGGTTTGCAGATAACATCAAATTATTCAGGTTGATAGCATCTCAAAAGATTGTCCGGGGTTCCAGAACGATCTCGGTGTCTGGCCAACACAATGGCAGATAAAATCTGACACAAACAGTTCAGTAGTGCACATTGGAATAAGTTTTCTGAAATTCACATAGGGCCAGTTCAAATGATACCATGGTGTAACAATCCAGAAAAGTGACCTTGGAGTCTGTCGGGCAGCCACAACCAGACCCACTTTAAATCCCAGCTCCAACAGGAAACCCTTGGTGAACTCAGAAGACAAGGCAGAAATCCAAGGGAGACTGGAAGCAGGATACTTACCAGATACTATGCTTCAGTTTGAAGAAAACGGACATGGCCACCAGGCAATGCTCGGGAAGCACCTGAGAAAGGCAAGGAAAAGAGAACATTACTAGAAGAGCTCAAGGCTGAGGAAGAAGAAATGGGGGATTGAAGGGGTGGAGCTAAACATTGTACAAACAAAATCTACCAAGCTGATAATGAGGCTAGCTCGTTAAGCTCCCTGCATGCAGCCCTCGAGCCTCAATAGGGGCAAATAGCTAAGCAAGAGTGTGGTCAGAGGAGGACAAGAATGCTAGAAAAACTCCCTCTCTGACAACTCTGAGGCCTGCAGGGATCCTGAGAAGCATCACAGTGTCATAGCAAAGAATTCACTGAAAACATCCACTCAATGAGCTGTAGCAGGGGGAAGCAAAATATGTTAGGTTTAGGGTCAATGTTCCATTTTCTAATCAGGGAGCCACACCGTGTGTATCACGAATGTACATCCTTAAAATCTGGCAAGCAAACCTTTGATAATTCTAATGGGCTTTCTTGAGGAGAACCTCTGGTGTTAATGTTGATTAAATACAAATAGTATATAGTGCTCTCGCTCACCTATCACCATAAATAGGTGATAGTTTTATGCTGTTTTTATAGTTTTTGATTTTAATTGTTAACTGGTTTTAATTGTTTTTATTCTGTTGTAAACCGCTCTGAGCCATTTTGGAAGGGCGGTATATAAATCAAATGAATGAATGAATAATAGGTTGGAAGGCCAAATTATCATTTTCAGATTACTTGTTGTTTTTATCTTGTATTTGGAGACTGTATGAAATATTAAGAGAGGATAGATGACAGATCTGTGTTTCTGGCATACGAATGCAACATATAAAATAAAATCCTATTAACTTAGCCCTGTCTACTTGGGATAAGCTACCTAATGATGAAGTGGGGAAATGACTTGATTGACTAGCAAGGCAGAGGTTGCCGGTTTAAATCCCCACTGGTATGTTTCCCAGACTATGAGAAACACCTATATCAGGCAGCAGCGATGTAGGAAGATGCCAAAAGACATCATCTCATACTGTGTGGGAGATGGAAATGGTAAACCCCTCCTGTATTCTACCAAAGAAAACCACATGGCTCCCTCTGTGGACGCCAGGAGTCAACACCGACTCGATGGTGTACTTTACTTTACTTACTTGGGATAATTTGGCTTTTTCGCCCATTATGGGGTTGTGGGTTTTTTAGGTTTATCATAAGAACTAGCTTCACACAGAGAGAGCATCTGTGCACTAGTACTTGTTTGCTCCCCTCACCCCCTGCCACAGCCACCCTCACCTCAGCGATCTCTCCACCCTCGCCTGAGCCGCACTCCTGTTCCTCCTCCTCCTCCATCCCGTTGATTCCACCCCCACCCCACCGCTCTTGGTCACTCCTCCATCTCTTTACTCCATCCCCCTCACCCCTCTTGGTTGTGGCTGCAGCGTTGCTGATGCCTACTGGCTAAGCTACAGCCCCCTATCCACATAGACCTCCTCACCTGAGCCCCGTTCCTGCTCCTATTCCAACTTACAAGAGCAGCAGCAGCAGTTGACCGGGCCCTTCCTCGCTGCCACCACCACCATGGCTGATTATTCCCCTCAGGCCGTTGACAGGCCCGGGCCCATCCTTGCCTGCCTCCCTCCACCAATGGACTCTGTCACCCCAGACAGCAGCAGTGGTTGACTGGGCCCTTCCTTGTTGCCAGTAAGTGCGGCCATAGGTGCTTGTTCCCCTCAGGCCACTGCCAGTCTCGGGCCCATCCCTCACCCTTCCTTCTTTCTCTCTTCCCCTCCCTTCTTTTTTTCTTCTCTCTCTCTCTCCTTTCCTGAGTTAACAGATTTTGTTCATCTTGTTTCCTCATCTAATTCACACAACGGCAGCCTCCTTCTCCAGAAGGGGCTCTTTCCTCCCTCGCAGCCCCTCTCTTCACAGACCCCTGCTCACTATCCTTTTATATAGAGAGATAGATTCCTCTCCTCTGCAGTCTAGGACATCTTCCAACCATTAACAGTTGCATTCCAACTGACCTTAACCATCACAAGCTCCTCCCCCCTATCTGCATATGGAACCCCACTGCCCAATCACCATGGTGCTTCTGCTCTCACAGGCTCCTGCTCCCTATCTGCATATGGAATCCCCACTGCCCAGTCACCATGGTGCTTCTGCTCACGAACTCTTGCAAGAGCTTCCATGCACAGGATTAGCCATGGGTATGCCTTAGAGAATTATCTATATAGATGTATTGTAACAGGAATACATAAATTAAAGCACAACGTTGGTGCTTTTTGGTTGACTCATGTTGGAGCTTTTCCAATAATTTTAATTTTAAAATAACTTCATTTAAGGGGAGGGGTCAAGCAGATTGACAGCAGCCAAGATGTTGGCACCCTTTGTTATTTCAGTTTCAGACAACGTCAGAAAGGCAGTGTCCTGTATCAACACCATAGTCACACGTAAAATTATTTCAGCTACTTTAAGGCATCCTTCAGAAGCTTCACCTCAAGGCTGACAGTACTTTCAGAGAAGAGAAGGAAGAAAAAAAATGCAAGGTGCCCTCTCAGTGGTAGAGCACATTCTTTGCATGCAGAAAGTCCTGAGTTCAATCCCTGGTTTCACTAGTCAGAGCCAAAAAAACCCCACCCTTGTCTGAAAACACTGTAGAACTACTGCCATTCAGAGTAGACACTTCTAATCTAGATGGACCAATGTTCTGACTCTGTATGACGCAGCTTCATATATTAAAAAAAGATCTTCACCTCATTCTTGACACCATCCTCGCCATTTTGGAACAGGCTGCATCTCACAACTTGAAACCAACCATTCTGCGACAGCAGCTGGAGTGCTCCTTCATGAGCAGCTGCAGGGATGGTAGGAAAGTTCAGACAAAGGATTTTATCACCTCAGAAGTTTGAGATGGTTGGATAGAAGCTTAAACTTCATATCCCAACCCCACACTCCAAAGTGAAACAAAAATCTTCTCAAGCTGTTTTAGAACTCAGACCAAGTAAAGTTCAAAACTCTATAAGGAATATATTAATAGACTGAAATGACATTGATTTCAAGTGAATGAGTATTTGAACCAAAATTCCACTGAAAACTTTTTAGAGGTAGCTGGATATTATTTCATGTGTAATAATTTAACTGTTATGGTGATACCTTGCAAATGAAATAATCAAAGAAGCAAACATTTATTTTGAATGACCAACAAAATACTTTGAGGCTATTCTCATGAGGAGCCAAGACCGTGCGAGGGCAACTAAGCCCGGGCTTGGCTGCCCGTGAGAACCGTTGATGGTGCCTCAGTGGCAAAACCACCTACGAAGTCCGCCATGTGTATCAGCATGGTTGCTCCCAGCCAGTGCTGACACAGGAGCAGGCTCTTGGCCATCGCCAGGGGGGTCCCTACAATGCACCGCATACTTGCACAGTGGGTTTTGGAGCCTGGAATGATGCATCTTGGCCCTCGAACCTCCACACTGCCTGGTGCAGCAGTGACTTGTCTAAGTGCGTGATCCACACACCCAGCAAATCTACAAGATCGTCTGCAGGGAAGGTAAGCTGCTCTAGTATTCCCTGTGGCCCACACAAAAGCCCACTCACGTGAACGTGAGAAAGAGCTCTTTGTTTCACAGTATAAAGAAAAGACAGTTGGCTGCTGAGATTTGCTGACACTGCAGACCATAGTACCAAATTGCTTTGGGTTGCAGTCTCATATATTACTGCATAAAAATACATGAAAAGTTTCATATCTTGCACTTTGTGCTTTTTTCCAGCAAAGGGATATGTGAAATAAGTGACCTTTGTTTTTTCTGTCTATTGGTTTTGTTCTTTTTTATGTTGTTCCAGTATTGTTATGAGTGTGTGTGTGAGTGTGTGAGTAAGCCACATTGAATATGATGTATTCAATGTATATCCAGAAAGGTGGGGAATAGATGCCATAAATGAATGAATGAATGAATGAATGTTGATATATGTTCTATAGATTCTCCTGATGAAAAGAACCAAGGTATGTGAGGAACTACCTATTAAATAATAATTACCTTTTTAGTTTGCATCTTTCCTATGTTTCCGAGTATGCCCTGTTCATATGCTGTCATCCTGATGTCACATCCTGACACACAGGTCAAAGTAAAGTGGCTGACTGACAGAGCAAGAAAGCACCAGCGCAGTGAGAGGAGCAGGACAACAGCACTTCTAAACTAACTGCACCAATGCACCAGGGAAGGGACAATTTTTGATGCCCTCGCCTTCCCCAGGAAGCTTTCTGTACCCACCCACTCCCCAAAAAATGTCCTTGAGGCTGCACAACCATCAGGGACGTATTTTGAAGTAGCACAGAGGGCTTCCTGGGGAAGGAGAGGGTGTCAAACATTGCTACTTCTCCTCTGCACCGGTGAAGTTAATTGGGAAGGTCTGCTCTTCTCACTGCACTGATGCTTCCTTGCTCTGTATGTCAGTCAGGAAGTCTAATAAGAGCAGCAAACAAGTAGATACAATAATTCAATGTTTTTCAATCTTTAGAAAGTTCTTTTCTGGAGAAAATGCTGAGTTCAAAATGTAGGATGTGTTACCCGAATTGGATGTACTTTAAGCATGTCATTGGCCCTGGCAATATAAATATAAATAGCATGTGCATGGGGAGCATCTGGATTGCAGCGAGGGGATAGGAAGGCTTTCCACCTACCCCCACTGTGGTCTTGATCCATGTCACCCTACCTCAGTGAGTGTTATGTGCTCTGGCAAAAAGAGTGAGTGTTATTTGCAATGGAAAAAAGCTTCCATTGGCTGGACTTTGGTTGGATCCTTGTCCCATGCTTTTAACTTGCCACCTTCTTAGAAAATGTAACAGTAGATTAAAAGCTTGGTTGAAGTTGTCACGGAAGCCCATGGGAGTTTTTCCTCAATTAAAAACCATTGAGTTTGGCATCACAAAAGCAAAGCAGCCCCCTAATCTCTCCTACTCTGTGGTTTGTCTGACATAAAATACATGCTGTACTTTTCTGGTGCCAAGGGAAAATAGTTCAGTCCTTATTATGTGATAAAGAAGATGAAAACTTCTTGGAAAAAGCCTTCAGAAGGAATATTTTGGTTTGAGCAAAAGAATTTTTTCATTCCATAGTACAGTTTGTTTGCAGAAGCATAGCTCAGGTGACGAGCACAGTAAGGTGCTGGGCAGCTGAACTGGAAAGGTTGGTAGTTTCGGCAAAGCCATAAATGGGAAAGAAAGAGCGATGCACAAACAAGCAGGGCTCAGCTTTCTGCCACATTATGCTGCTGTTACTGTTTGTCCTCTGTGGTATCTGATCTCAGGAGGATTACTTTTTACATGCATTTTTTAGGGATAACGAATGCAGCAGAATGCCATGCATGTGCACTATAGACAATGTGGTGAAGAGGACCATAGAGGTTAATACGTTGATGTTAATTTATGGCAAAGTTATAGAAATAGGAGCTTGAACTCTTCACAGGATTGCCAGAGTGGGATGGACTGTTCAGAGGAGAGTGACAGTTGGGGTGACAGAATGTCGGAATTAGAGGTTATATGAGATGGAAGCACCATGGAGTTTATAAGGGACAGTTGTTAAGAAACTGGTGACTGTATAAAGATTGGGAAGCCTGACTACATGAAAGAAGGGAGAGGATTTCTTTGAAGAAGTATAAAGAAAGGTTAGGAAAGAGTCAGATAAAACAGGGAAAACAGGACAAATTAGGAAATAAGATTTGGATACATTGTTCTCTTTTTTTATTTCATAAGACGCCTAACCTCAACTGCTTGTTAGCTTTCATTAAATCAAAAGGTATTAGCCAATGAGCTGGTTCTCACAATCAAAGTGCTGCTGAAAGTTGGGTGGAGGTAGCATGCACACTCCCGATAATTGATTGTCTGGGTGGTGAAAATGTTGGGCAGAAGACTGGAAAATGATCATGTGCAAGGCACAATCGTAGTTGGTTGGCACTGGCAGCCAACTACTTCCACCGTAGATATAAGATCACTGATGTTGAATGTACAAACTGATGTAGAGTTCCAGATTGCAAAAGCCCTGCTCCTAAAGCTACACCATGCTATCAAAAGGGTTGTCTTTTATCAAGGAGAGAAAGCTACAAGGAAAAACTGAGAGAAAATAAGTTGTTCTGGTAAGAACTAATCTGTCTGTTTTCCTTTCACTATAATCTTAACTGAGAATTACCCTCCTCACAAGTTAGCCCACTTCGGCCTTAAATGTTCACACATCTGCCACCTTGAATTGGGCTGGATGACATCATCCTAAACTATGCCGCTGAGGTATCCCTATCTGTCACTTATTACAACTGTAACAAATTTGGTCCAAATCGATTACGCAGTCTGCAAGTTGGCCCACTTGCACTTCAAATGTTCACGCATCTGTCATCTTGCATCAGGGTGGACGTCATCATTACAAACGATGCCCTTGAGCTATCCCAGAGGCAGCTGGACTCTGCTATTTGCAGCCTATTTCCGGCTTTCCTTCCACGTCACCTAGCAGGAGGAGAGGAGGAAGGAGCTTACTGTTGCCGCCCGCACAGTGGGCTTAGAGGTAAAAAAGAGGGCACACTGTGACTCTCTGCTCCTCGCCCCTCACCCTCCCTGCAGCTGCAGCCCAGCCGCTACCACCACGCCCCATCCTGCCTCCAGTGATCTTTAGGGGGCAAAAGGGGGGACTTTCCCCTCGCCCAGTCACCCCCCTCCCCAAGCTACTGCTGCCGCTACCGCATCTCTTTAAAAAATCAAAGTAAAAAGAGGAACTCCCCCCCCCTCCCCGGAGCTTTTTTGTTTTTAAGGGCAGCAAAAGCCTTTTTACCTGTGGGCGGCAAAAAGGTTAATCTACCCCTGGTCCTGGCCATGTGGCTTGGCTGGGACTGGCCACAACTGAATTTATTTTAGGGTGCCTGGGGACTTTAGATCCCTCCTCTCTGAGGCTGTAGCACAATAGCACAAATGGCACACCTAGCAAAAGGGCAAATCCTGCAGTCTGAAGATATTATCAGATCTTACAAACAGTCAACACACTGCCTTTTGCATCTGCGAATTTCTCCTTGAACTGAAGCCATAAACTGGTAATCATAAATTGGCTGCACATGAAATACATTTCCTTTCAGGTCCCCGTGAACTCCTGTGAACCTTGATAAGTCCCAAGGCCTACTGCTCCCTTGAGCACTGGCTGTGCCGTAACAATAGTTCTCCTCATTAGAGTGTATTATGGAATGGAATTTAATACCCATTATTAGTTGTGTCTTTTTCCTGTCCTAAAACTTAAAATATAATCCTTAAACCTGTTCAGAGTGATAGCCACATATCTTTGTACCATTAGGGTGGAGGAATAGGATGAGAAAGGGGCTGGGAATTGACTGTCTCTAGATACTTAGTCTTTGCTATGGTCAGTGTGCAAGCAGCCCTTGTCACCAAAGAGTTTACTCATTGAGGCTATTCTCACGATTGCCCAGAAGTGGGCTAAGGGAGCCTAGCCCGCTTTGGGGCGATCGTGTGCTGCAATGAGGGCTGTGGGGCTACTTGCAGCCAGCCTCCATAAATACCCCTCGCCTTAGATGAGGTTAACGGAAACCGCATCTTTTTGCTTGTGTGTTGCCACAGCACACACAATTAATTAATTTAAGTTATTCCTTAAATGTGCTGCAGGACTCTTCATTGTTTCTGCTACAAAAGACTAATACGATTACCCCTCTGGAAAACTAACAGACCCACATTTTTCCTGGGTTATCTGTTCTTTTCTTCAGTATAAACATCTTTTTTGATATCTAACATTATTTTTGTCAGATTTTGTGCCAAATTTATGAAGGCTAATAACTTTGAATAGTTGCACTGATATATGTTCTAGAGGTTGGACACTGAGAAACGAACTCACAAAACCACAAGAAAGTAGTGATGGGAACTCTCTCTTCAACTCAATTCGGAAATGGCTTAGCGTTATTTATTAACTTTCTCAGCAAGCATTCAGGGAGAAAAAAGGGCCTGTCTCTTTTTGAGAGTTCCCTCCTGGCTTCTAATGTTGACACAGGCACTGATGGTGTCACTTTATTGTATTGCCCCCTCGGAATTGTGGTTTGTTTTCACCCCATGGCAGCAGATATGTTGGGAAGCCACTTGGACATTCAATTGCTCTTCCCAAAAAACACATTCAGGAATGAGAGAAGATTGTACAGCTGGATGGACGACAACAACCACATAAAACACTTGCAAGAATGAAACTTTTGAAAGAAAAGGAAAAGAAAAGTAGAAAAGACACTCACCAACAAAAGGTTGCTTGGTCAGGTGGTCTGGGCACATAATTCACAGCAATCATTGAAAGTTTTATCACGAGCGAGGGCCTAACACTAAATCATTTCTGCACAGGAACCTACAAATCAACTTTTAGACACTACAAATAGCTTTTGGACACTACCTGATCTGTGTAACAATTGCCACAACCTGCAGAATCTTGTGTCACACCCTTCCACATTTTGTGGGTGAAAATACTGAGCTCTGTGAATGAGTGGTGGGTATAGTCAAGCAACCTAGGAGGCATGACATATGCTTCTAATTACAAGCATGCCATCAACAAGAAGCAGGCAATATGCATGCAGAGCATATTGTTCCAGATCACCAAAGTGAATGAGCAAAGCTCATATCCTCCAAAATTTTAAAGCTGAAAATAGGGACACACTTGTAACAACTAATTTTCATACCGAAGTATGACAAACTTTGAAAACCTAGAACAAACCTAGAACATTTGAGATTTCAGCCCCCCTGCGGAACACTGAATAAGACCTATCCCTTTGCTCTTTTCAACATATGGATTCAGCAATCTAGGTACAACATTAATCTCTTTTTTTCACAAAAGAGAACCATTCCAGTCCAGATCTACTTTTAGTCATGTAAGTCAAAGCCCATTTAAGATGAGGAACCATCCATTTGGAGGGAAACCCCTAACTTCAGATTGACCAATGACATAGGCTATATCAGAGATGGAGGAAATCTTCACATTGGTCCCAGGACCTACCCATCACTGGGGAATGCAGGGAGCCATTCCCCTCTTTAGTTTCTATAAGTTTTTGAGCCTAACCAAGTCTCATCCTCCATGATGTTGTTCACAGGGAGATGCTGGAAGGATTCTTGCTCCTTCAACCAAGATGCCCACAACTCTGAAGTAAAACTGCTGAAGTAAAACAAACTCTTAATCAGTTTACTTTCAATTAAATAGTTAATCAGTAGTTAATCAGATTTTGTCTGAGTCTGGTTAGTGATTCTAGATTCAACTGCTGGCAGCCTGTCTTGCAAGGGTGGCATGATCTTCAAGTGAGATCAGAGCATCCCTCTACTGAACGTGAATCCCAGTGAAAAGTAAAAGCGCCCCAGTCTGTCATGCAAGGATTACTGCCCAACTCCACGCTCACACACTATTACCCATTGCTAAGGACTGGATTCCAACACTATATGCTCTGCACTGAAAGATGCCTTAGTGTTGTGCACCCATTTATATGCAGTCGCACTAGAGACATGATGCATCTACACACTCAGAGATTTAATTTTGAGAGTCTCTGGGGAGGGAGCTGAATAGTGATGAATGATTCAGCAGCTGACGGGAGAAATTGAGAGAGGAATCCCCAAGAGGCAAAACTAAAGACAAAATAGGGACCGTGACTTACCAGGGACAGATTCCAGAAAATAGGGGCTGTTCCTAGTAAATAGGAACTGTTGGAACCTATGTTGTGTAACATTTTGAGTGGGAGGAAAACAGCACTCATTTCATATAATACAGCTGAACATTACAAGCTAGACAAATTGATACACTCTAAAGCAGGCAGAACCTGCTTTCCACTCTAAATCAGTGTCTCTTAACCTTGGCCCCCCAGATATTGTTGGACTATAACTCCCATCATCCCCAGACATGGCATTTGTGGCTGAGGATGATGGGAGTTGTAGTCCAACAACATCTGGGGTCCCAAGGTTAAGAAACCCTGCTCTGAATAAATTGATACACTCTAAAGCAGGCAGAACCTTGAACATGGGCTCAGATACTCCACTCCTTACAACACCAAGATGCCTTGCGGGCTGGCCTGATCTTTCTTGTACTGTAGCCCTACCCCTGCACTGACCAGAGACAGTACTACTTCGCATTAGCCCAGCCAGACTAGGTAGCTTGAGGACCCAACAGGGACCCGGCTGGTCAACACAACTGTTTCTCCAACCCTGGTACCTCAGAATAAGCAACAGCCCAGACTATCTTGCCCCATAACTGTCTACAAGCCTGTCCCTCACAATGCCTGCTACCTTGACCCTTTTGATCCTTGTATACCTGCTCTGGTTCCTGACCATGCCTATCCTGACCACATCATCTGCTGCTGTGCTCCCTGGCTCCCTCAAACCTTGTCTGCCTGAGCCAGAATCGGACTCCCAGCTGTAGTCTGATTTGGAGCTTGGCCAAGGCCTGACACATAATCAGCCCAGGTAATTGCAAATTTCAGTACCATCTATTTAAAAAAAGAGGGAGAAATAGAAAAAAATGGGGGATATACATATAACAATAGTCAAAGCACAATGTTCAGCCTGACTATGCAATAGTTCTGTATTGATGGTATTGCAGAATGAAACAATTTAATTGGTTTCCATTTACTTCAAACACTTCAGAAGTCTCCTTCTAAGCTAAGCTTTTCCATATTCCTTTCCATTCAAATATAGTTTACCTACCCCATCTTTCAGAGGTTGAGGTAGGTTGTTTCCATTGTTTTACAGTGGGCTTTCTGGCAACCACTAACAACAATCTTGTTAATTTCTATAAGCTGGCTTGTTCTTATTAGTTTGGTGGAATTTCCTATGATGGTCTCACTGGGGAAATATGTTTATATATTAAAATTTATAGGCACTTTTCTCCAACAGAACTCTAGGCCCAAGGAGGTCTCCAATCCATGCACTACCCAGACCCAGATCTGCTTAGCTTCAGCAAGGTGGTTGCATCATAGTTCTGGATCAAGCAATACTGAAGGACTTGTCTGATCTATATGTTTTGTCCTTGAACTTTAAGCTCTCCCTCCCTCTTTCTTTTTTTCTGTCCTAACTTATGATCTGTACACAGTCTCTGTTCCAACTTTTAGCACCTTAACATGTAATTGAATAAAGTTATGTCCTGCTTGATTCTTCCAGCCTAAACATATACCAAGTGAAAGTCCTTGTAAAAAATAGGTTTTCCCCTGGTTGCCAACAGCTAGAAAGAACCCAAGATGGTCAAAGCATTTATTTGCATGCTCTGTGATGCAAAACCCAAGACTTTGATGAAAGACAGGGAACACTTTTGTATTGGCCTCATCTAACAGTTACATTGTTTACTTTTCTTTAAGGTAAAACTATATGCTCTGCACTGAACACTATATGCTCTGCAGACAAAGAGGAAAACCTGTTTTGGGGTTGTACTACTTCGGATTGCAAATGGGGGTTCACGGGACCGAATGTTCCCGCATTTAAAAAAATCCTAACACTGAAAAATTGATGCCAGGGAGAAGAGCTCACATCTAGCTGAAAAGATTGTTTTTGTTTTTTTAAGGGCGGAACATTCAGTGATGCAAGCCCCCACTTGCAGCCTGAAATGGTACAGCCCAAGCAAGTTTATCTCTCATTTGTGAGAACTATGGGCCAAACTACACATTTTAAATCCATCTTTAACAGATGGGCTTAGAGCAGGAAGTGGTCCACTTAAGCCCCCAAATGGCTGTGTTGGCTCAATTCAGCATGCAGTGAGGGGAGGTTAACACTCTCCCCTTCTGCCATTCTGATTCCAAAAATCCACATACACCCCACACACCCAAAGTGGCTATTTCTCCATATTGCCACTTTGGGGGCAAGTAGCTGCTTTGCTAGAGGCTGATTTTTGATGTGGAAATGGTGGGAGCAAAGTGCTAAACCCCCGCCCCCTTCACTGTAAGCCTCTGGCCGAAAGAAAGGAACATGCCATCAAGGGAGAATTGCTCTTCTCCTCATGCCCTGGTCTTGCTCTACTTTCACACCCAGTTTCTTTAGAAGCTGGCAGGAAAGGAAAATATCTGGCCCAGGTTACTGAAGGGAGAGGAGAAATCATCTTGCTCATGCACCGACATCACCATCTCTCAAAGCATTCTGTACAATAGAAAGGTGCTACAGAAATTGCAGTGATTACTCTTATTACGCTTTGTTGTTGCCAGCTAAGCTTAATTAAACTTGGCTCATCGTGGCGCTTTCCAGATTAGACCCTGCAACAGAGTCACGCTGTATCTCAGAAGTGTGCTTCCACACTTCCTGCATTGTGACACCACAGTCCCTACGCTGACAGCAGGGTGCCGTTCATATTTCCAATGTCTTGTTTCGAATTAAATCGCTGCGATATAGTGCTGTGACATCATATATCCGGTGTAAGAAATTTGCTGGTTTTTTGGGTTGTTCATTTCCGCAAGACTGCTCCCCCTGCTGTGTACATTTTGAATGCAATTTGCCTGAACGGAAGCATTTTGCTGCTGTTGAGCAGCCAATCTGGAAAGTGCCCATAAGACTGATTAGAAATCATGACATTTTATTCCAGGGACTAATACATGTGGAGTACCTATTAATTTCATTATATTATCTCTGTCACCATGAGAAGAAGCAAACACCTTAAGATCTGATTTTAAAAATTCACTTTGTACAGTAATGCCCATCATAGCACTTACACACATGAACAAATGTGTTGGTACCCCTCCACACAAAAAAGAAGAACCCACAATTGTCTCTGAAATAACTTGAAACTAACAAGACACACAGATAAAAGCACCCAAGAATAGGTAAGAACAAAACCCTGGACTATTCTGAAGTGGCCTTCTATGAGCCCTGATTTGAATCCTATCGAACATCTATGGAAAGAACTGAAACATGCAGTCTGGAGAAGGCACCCTTCAAACCTGACACAGCTGGAGCAGTTTGCTCAGGAAGAGTGGGCCAAACTACCTGTTGACAGGTGCAGAAGTCTCATTGAGAGCTACAGGGATCGCTTGTTTGCAGTGATTGCCTCTAAAGGTTGTGCAACAAAATATTAGGTTAAGGGTCCCATCATTTTTGTCAATGCCATTTTCATTTGTGTGATTATTTGAAATATTCTGTTGCATCAAAACTCTAAAGCAAAGTCTGATGTTTGTTAAATGTGGAATAAACAATTATGGGTGCCAATTACATTTGTTAGTTTCAACTTATTTCAGAGACAATTGTGGGTTCTTTCTTCTTCTTTTTTTTGTAGAGGGGTACCAACACATTTGTCCAAATGTGTAAGTACAGGTAGCCCTCATGATTTGCAGGAGTTCCGTTCTCACTTATAGGCACAAATACGGAAACTGCAAGTAATGGTACATTATCCTTATCGGAATCTGGGGGTTAGGTCCCTAACCAAAAAAAGGGCCCAAAAACAAAAAAAGCAAGGGAGGCAGAAATAAGAGGAGAAAAACACTGCACCTTATTCTTCAGGTCTCCAGCTCTCCAGCAATGTCCTTCCAAAACAGTCAAATATTCACTATATTTGTATTGATTGGTTGATGTAAAGAGCCACAAAATGGCTCTCTATTGCAAAATAGCAGCTGGAAATGACATACAAAGTCATTCCTGGGTCACTTCTGGCAACTCAAAACCAGAGAGAGGTGAATTCTGCCTATTTTTAAAACCATGGATAAAGAAACTGGGCCTCTAAGATCCAACCACGGATACATGAAACCAGGATCCGCAAATCTGTGGATAATGAGGGCCACTTAGAGCTGCAACAAGCTTGAGCACACCCAGGATGGAATGAGTTTAATTTAACACAGTGAAATTTGCTTCTCATTAAACCTGCTTAGGATTGCATTGTCTGCATAATTCATTCAACTTCCAGCATTGAGAGCTGGAAGTCTTCTACATTTTTAACAAGATATGCATGTATATAGATAATATGATATAGACAATATTTTGTAACTGAAGTAAATTAGAAAAGATAAGCCAAGTAATATAACACAACACCCTTCCTTAACATTTTAGTTGCTTCACTCATACTGCCTTTGACCTATCACCATAGGTGAAACGGGGGGGGGGCAGCCAAGGCATGTGCCCTAGGTGCCACTTGGGGGGGTGCCAGTGCCATGCTGCCCTCCTCCTCCCCAATTCACAAATTATTAAACAAAAATTCAAAAAAAATTAACCTGTAGCCCCTTTGGGGGGCTTCCTAAGGGCCACGGGGGGGGTCTGCAAAGGTTCCCCCTCCTCCCGCCGGTCTCTTGGAACACCACCGCAGCCCATCCCAGTCTGATTCCAGGCCAGTTCAGGCCTACAAAGATCAGTATGGTGACCATTTTGGAGGTTGCCGCACATGTTCAAAAGGCCTCTGCAAGGCCTGGCAAGGCCTAGGACCTCACATGGAACATTTGAGCATGTGTGGTGGCCATTTAAAAAAAAATGGCCACTGCACATGCTCAAATGGCCTCTGTGAGGCCCTAGTCTAGTTTTTTCCCTGATCTAGGGAGTCAGAAGAATGCAATGGACCTGAGCATTTAAAAAACAGATATAGATATAGATATAGATATAGAAACAGATATAGATGGCACAAAAGTAAGTGGACAAAACATTCCTTAAAAATATAATGTTGGTTTAATACCTTGTAAGTGGGCAAAACTGAAGGGTAGGGGGAGAGGCAATGAATAAAATAAAAATATTCACTCACATGCTGTTTAATTCTCTATACAGTGCTCTATCTTTATCTGCGTATTTGTCAAGCTATCTGATTATAAGGTTTGTGGGTTTTCAAACTTGGAAAGTGCCTGCCTTTAACTTGTGTGGTGCTTTTTAAAAAGTTGCTGTAAGAATTCACACCCAGTAATGTTGCATTTGCAATGTATTGCCATCCCTGTGTTGTGCAGTCTTACCATACTGAGAAATGGCTTGTCTTTTGAAATAAGTGGTTCATGTGCTGCAAATTATTCCCTTCAATTTAGCTGAGTTGTACTCGAGTTTTTATTGCCTGTGCATCTCAAGTAGATTTGCTCAAGTTTCCTTGCCTTCTAAAAAAGTTATATTTTAGAATGTAATTGGGTCCATCTGTATTTAAATCCAGGGTAGAGAATATCTGTTTTTCCATTCAGATGATCATTTACACATGGGTAGAGGAATCTAATCACATGCTGCAAGTATCATATGAACTATTATCCTACATTGCAGCAACACCAATTTGATTATATTGTCAGTGCAAATAATCTGGGTATTATGGAGCAGGTCAAGCAATGTGATCAGAGCAAATCTGAATTGATCAATAGTAATCAATGAGAGTATGCATCTCCTCTATTCATTCCTTGGCCCCAGGAAGATGTTGCAAATTGAGTTGGACTGTGCTCTCTTACTTTGCCCTTTGTCACAGCATCATGATGCTTTGGGGGTAGAGTTGCCAGGCCCCCAGAATTTTGGGTTTCACCTGAATTTTAAGCATCTCACCCAGATTTGCTTGGATTTCAGCTTTCAAGAAAGAAAGAAAGAAAGAAAGAAAGAAAGAAAGAGCTAAGTTCTAGTCCTTGTAGAAGCAGAGTTATGGAGCAAACCATGCAGTCACTATTTTGCTCAAAAATTATTTTCAAGCCAATTTACATAATATGCAAATTAGGCACCTGGATTTGGAAAGCCAGAATATGGCAACCCTATTTGGGGGGCTCTGATCGTAGCTAGTCCCCTTCCATTTTCCCAAGTCCTTGCTTCCCTCAGATTCAAAAGGGAGAACAGTGATTCAGAATTAACCAAAGACAAACCCTTAGAGCAACTATGCTCTAAGTGGCCAGCCCAGATGATCACAGGCTTAAGCACCCAGCTAGAATGCATGTAGTGTTGGACTAGGACTGGGGAGACCCAAGTTCAAATCCCTGTTTAGCCATGAAATTCACTGGTTTACTCTTGGCCTCTCAGTCTAACCTTCCTCACAGGGTTGTTGTGAGGATAGATTTAACCATGTACATCACTCTGGGCTCCATGGAGGAAGAGCAGGATATACAAATATAAAAATAAATAAAATATAAATAAATTCTAGACCTCCACTGGGAGGCCAGGAAAGCCCGCTGAGAAGTGTCACACCCTCCATTGCTCCATTTGCAGCTAGCCTTAGCTGGTTCTGCTAGTGTACCATTTAACCCAGCTTTTGTCTCTGGCTACTGTAACTGTGATACCTGATGAAACTTTAAGCTTTAGCCCCCTCAAATGACCACTGGCTGTGGGTTATCTTGAGGATGCTTTGGAAATGAGCCTTCCTGCATATTTTAATTCTATACTTTTATGTACTTTGGCCCTTCAAAGATTTCACCTGTTCTGGCTATACTAAGGGTACATGTTTGGCAATACCTTTCTGAAGCAGGCATGTATACAATCCTAAAGAAGGCCAGGCGTAGCAGGATCAAGCTCTTGGACCATGGCCTCTCTGCATGCCCTGTTGTATGTTGCAAGTCTGTTTTTGGAAGGAGGCCATGCAGTCATGAGAGGGACCTTAAAGAATTGGGGAGAGGAGGGCAAATGCTATATTCTTAGAGGCTGTAAATGTCTGGGGGGTGGGGTGGTGTTGCATGGAGAATACAACTTGTTGGCTGCTAAGGGGAAAGGATGTGTCAAGCAAAAGGATTCTCTCCCATGGTGCTTCAGGAATTTATATTGGCTCATAACCCTTTGAAAAGCGAGCTGGCACTACATGAGAAACAGCACTGATAGCTTAAAGCCCTTTCACATGTTAGATCAGGATCACTATGTACTAAGGGAACCGTGCCACTGATTACCAATTAATCATCCTTTGAAAACATCACCAGTGAAGAAGAATCTCCAATCAGTAATAGGAGAACAGGGACCCTGGAAGTTTTTTTTAAGGTAGTGTGGGGGCTCAGGGCATGATGAATGTTACCTACTTTTCAGGCACATCTTAATATCTGCTTATTTAATGGGCAAACAGATTATAACTTTATTATCACACTTAATATCACCCTGGAATATTATAGAATGGTAACAAAGTAGAAGTTCACTGTTCAGGGCTTCACCTATCTCTCTCTGGAAGTCTCCACACATTAGCTCTCCTCAAGTGTCATGAGCCTGACCCTGCAGACACCTTTGTTGGGGGAGGATGCTGGGAGTTCTGAGGATGAGACAGCAGAGCGAGGCCCGGAGCCCTTGGAGCTACTGCCTCAGCCACATCCCGAGGATACTGTCATGAACTCAACCTGGCAGACCCCTTTGCTCCTGAGGATGAGGCAGTGGAGGGGGCTCTGTTACCTCAGCCATGTCCCAAGGATATAACATTGTCCTCTTGCTCCAATTCCAAGGACTCACTCGAGCCTCAGTCTTCTGCAGTAGAAACCTGCTCCCCCGACCATTAGAGCTGATGCCTGTAGAATAGGTCCCTGCTCCTTTAAGACCTTGCCATCTCTGGAGGCTAGAGGAAGAGAAGAGTTTGTGGCAACAATCCTAGGTCTGTACTATTTAAGGCCTCAGTGAGTGAACTGATGTTGAAACAACATCCCATTCTTCTGACTTGGTGTGCAGCTCTCAGTCTGGGAGCTTTCCAACTCCTGATCAAGATCTGACTTAACTGCTGTATTAATCTCTGCAGGACCTGGCCTAGTCTACTGAGCTGACCTGTCCTGATAGGCCTTGTCCATGCTGGTCATTGGGCACTTGTGCTGGCCCTATCTGGAACAAGACAGTTTGGCTCCTTCCGCCACTGCTAAACTCTGTTCCCATGCACAGCAGCCAGGCTTTGCAGTCAACTAGTGGGCCCTAGAGAATGGACTGTATCTGTCATTCAGTCTTGATTACAACAGTCCATTTCTTCCTGCTCATCCATGGAGAGGGCTTAGCCCTCTCTGGCCACTCTTAGCAGGGGCTTGAGCCCCTTCTGCCAGCCCTCTTCAGGTCCATGCAGGAGGCTTAGCTCAAGGGACAGAGACACTGAGGATAGTGAATGGGGTGGGAAAAGAGAAACACACGAATCTAAGGGAATCTAAACACACTAAGGGAACCAACTAATCTATGTGAAACTTGCTTGGTATTCAAAATGCCAATATTAGCTCTTATGCTAATGAGTTTTAAAAGGTTTCATAGGAAATGGCTAAAGTAATTTGAGCAGGCATTGTGCACAGCTGACTTTCTACAGCTGTGCAACCCCTCAACATTTTCATGTATAGCTCCTGCAGCTTTCCAACTCTCTTGTCTCTTATAGGAGGCAAGACTCCACAATTCTGACCTGAAACTACCCACACCCCCATTTTCCAGTTCTGGATTGCTTCCAGACCAGTTTGGTAAATCTGTGATGCACTTATCACATATGAAGTAGATCAGTATTCTTCCTTGATGTGAGCCATGCACTATGCCCTGCCAATGCCCCCCCGATTTTGTTAAGCAGTGCTGCTCGGGTTTCAGTCTGGGCCTGGTTGTTGGCAGAGACAGATGCCTATGCTTATGGATACATGTGCACCAATGTGGTAAGTTCTTTCCTGATGATGGGGGGAACACGTTCATAGCACAATACTAGTGCCTGACCTGTTCCAGACATTCTTCTTCATGTGGTATGGGAGGGGACAGAGATAACCTAATGGCATGTGGGCTCTCTGGTGCCTTTTTTTAAAAGTAGGCAAACATGGGTGAGTGAGACAACCTCCCCCCACCAAAAAAAAAAAAAATAATAGCAGAAAGTGACCAAAAAGAAAAGTCACCAAACGCTGTAGAAAAGTCACTCTAAAAGGAGTATCTCAGTTACATGGTACTAAACCCTTTGTCATGAGCAGTCCTACCTGGATAGGGCAGGGCTAGCCAAGGTAGGGCTGGTTGACTGAAGCCCCAGGATTGCTTCTGATCCTGCCACTCCTCTGGATAGCCCTGTTAGGCGACCTAGGTTTAAGGTGAGGTAGGAGGACAAGCATGCACCTCTTATCTCACTCTCTCATTGACTGGGCTCCCAGATTGCCAGCAGCCATCTTTATCATAGAGCTGGGGGGAAGGCGTGGCCAAGCAGTGCAGAGCTTCCCCAATGCACTGTGCTGCTCATGCAGTGCATTGTGGGCAGTCTGGCATGCTTCCTCCCTGATTGCCACTGGGCTCACCGCCACACAACTCACGTGGATGCATTGGCGATGGAGCCCTGGGGGGCAACTGGTCATCTGGGGGAAGGCAGGTAGGCCCCTGCCTTCCCACCAGCCCACCCCCTTCACCAGCTGTGTGAATTACCTCACGGTTTAATTCAGAACAGTGTAAGAAAGGGGGAGAAATGAAAACAGTAGTATGTCTTGGTTTTAGCTGCAGCAATTTATTATAGAATTGCACTTCAGACCTATATCCACATTCCCACCCGAGGTAGACCTTGTTATCCACGGGGAATCAGTTCCCACCAATTTCTGTGGATTATGAGAACCTAAGTCAATAGCAATGGGTTTAGGTTCCTGGAGGGAAAAAAGGGGGAAAACCCAAATAAAAATGCAGAAATTGGAGAAATAACATACTGAGCCATGCTCTGCAGGTCTCCATTGTTCAGCAATTCCCCCCAAGCACCCAGTTGTGCCAATCTTCTGTGAAAAATCACTCAAGTTTTGGGGGGTTTTTAAGGAAAGAGCCACAAAATGCCTCCAATCAGCAAATGGTGGCCAGAAATGACTTTGGAGGTCATTTCCAGTCACCTAGGAACCACAGGTAGGCAAATTTTAGTCCTTTTTGTATCAGCAAATAATGAGGCCAGGTGCCCATGGCCCGAATGTAGGTGTGTGAAACCGCGGGTGCTGGGACCACTGATAATGAGGTCCACCTGTACTTTACTGCCTGTGGTTGCCTTGGAGCTGTTTAATTGAAAAATACCCCCCAACCCTATCCTGCCTCCAGTATTTCAATCTATTATTTGCTTCTTATATATCTGGGTACTGCCTGTATGTGCTTCTGTGGTGTCTGTTCGTATGCCTTCTTAAATGTTCTCTAAAACAGATCCCTTTGGAGATATTTGTTTGATATTTGGCAGGCATGATCCCTTGGGAGTGGGGGCACTTGAATGCCTTTAATGTTCATGTGGATTGACTGGAAAATAGCAATGTTATACGCAGAAGAAATGGAGGTGATTCCCTCATTGACATCAGTTGGAACAGAATCTGAGGATTCAGCAAACAAAAACAAGCAATTTCCTTAATAATAACAGTAACAACAACATTATATAGCTGCCCCGTAACTAATTGTTCTCTGAGTGGCTTACAAAATAAAACATGCAATTAAAAACACATTAAAGCAAAAAGAATTTGCCATAAAATACAACTAAAATGACAAAAGCATTTTTTAAAAAATTTAAAGTCTGGCCTTATACTTTTTATTCAATTTTCACAGCACAAAAGGACAAACACAAATGATACAAGCATTCACAAACACACACAATAAAGACTTCCATCTCATCACTGGAACAAGTGTTGTTAACAATAACTGGATCTTGCCTATAGATTAAACATTCTCTCCCCAATAGTTCATATAGAAAACAGCTTTGGGGTGTTTTTAAAACATTTGTTGTTAGCCCGCAAAAGCCTGACAAAAATCCATTTTGTGATGTATTTTTAAATAGACAAGAAGAGGGTCCCATTCTTTTTTAAAATCTTCAAATTTATTTCTTAGTAGTGATGTTAATTTCGCCATTTCTGTCAATTCTAGTACTTTAAGAATCCCATCCTCTTTAGGCGGGCATTGACTGTCTTTCCATTTGCGCGCAAATGTCAGTCTTGCTGCCGCTGTTAAGTACATGAAGAGGGTCCAATATTTCCTCGGGAGAGCATTGTTATCAATAGCTAATAGTATTGATTCTGGACTCTTGGGAAAAGTCATTTTGAATTCTTTTTTAAGCTTGTTATATATTAAGTCCCAATAACCTCTCGATTTATTGCATGTCCACCATAAATGTATATAGGAACCCTCTTCTTTCTTACATTTCCAACATTTATTTGATATATTCTTGTAGATTACGGCCAGCTTTTTGGGCGTAAGTTGCCATCTGTACATCATTTTCAAAATATTTTCCTTTAAATTGGAGCAAGCAGTAAATTTTATATCTTTTATCCAAAGTTTTTCCCATTTTTCCAAATCAATGTTATAACCAAGGTCCTGGGCCCATTTAATCATTGAGGTTTTTACTACCTCCGTTCTTGTGTCTTCCAATAGTAATAGGCCATACATCCTGGATTCGAGTTTTTCTTTCTTATCGCACAACTGTAGTTCAAATTCTGACTTTAGTAGGTTAAAACCCTTTTTACAGTCTTGCTTAAATAAAGAATTGATTTGATGGTATTGGAACCAAGAGATATTCCAATCCTGCATATGTTCTAATTTTTTAAGTTCGTATTTTACACCTTGAGGGACGAGCAATTGTCGATACGTGGGCCAAGATTGTTGCATATTTTTCTGTTTTCTAGATATAACTTCCAATGGAGATACCCAAAGTGGGATTTTTGCTTCTAACAAAAATTTGTTTTTCGTCCATACCATATATAGACTTTTTCTAACATAATGATTTAAAAATTCTTTATTTACTTTTACCTTGTCATAAAATAAATATGCATGCCACCCGAATCTTAAATCAAATCCTTCCAAATCCAACAATCTTGGATTTTTTAATGTAATCCATTCTTTTATCCAGGTTAGGCATATTGCTTCGAAATATAACTTAAAATTTGGTAGTGCAAATCCTCCTCTCTTCCTATCATCTGTTAGGTTTTTAAAGTTTATCCTTGGTTTTTTGCCTTGACAGACAAAATTCCCTACATCTTTGTGCCATTGGATGAAAATTGACATTGAATTTATTATTGGTACTGTCTGGAAGAGATATAACATTTTAGGAAGAACATTCATTTTAATAACAGAAATTCTTCCACTTAATGATAAATTCAGTCTATTCCATCTGCTCAAGTCCATCTTTATTTCTTTCCAAGTTTTAATATAATTATTTTGAAACAATAATGCATTGTTTGTGGTAAGCGTCACTCCTAAATAATTTACCTTTTTTTACACTTTAAAACTGGATCTCAGAGCAAATCTTTCAATATCTTCTTTGTTCATGTTTTTCGTTAATATCTTTGTCTTGTCTTTATTTATATAGAACCCTGCCAGGTTCCCATATGATTCTAATATCTCCAATAGTGTATCAATTGATTCTAAAGGATCTTGTAGAAATAACACTATATCATCTGCAAAGGCTCTTAATTTATATCTTTGTGTTCCTATTGTCAATCCTTGTATTTTAGTCTCTTCCCTTATCATCCTACACATAATTTCCAAAAACAATATAAACAATAATGGGGATAGGAGACAGCCTTGTCTAGTACCTTTTTGAATACTAAAATAATCTGTAAATTCTCCATTAACCTTAATATTTGCTTTTTGTTCAGAATATATAGACCCAATCACCCTTATGTAATTAACTCCAAACCCTACAGTTTCCAAAGTTTTCAACATGAATTGCCAGGAGATATTATCGAATGCTTTCTCTGCATCCAAAAATAACATGGCCAATTGTTTATCATTATGTTTTTCATAGTATTCTAGTACATTCAAGACAGTTCGTACATTATCCTTTATTTGCCTTTTAGGTAAGAATCCCGCCTGATCTTCATGAATTAACTCTACTAAGACCCCCTCCATTCTTTTAGCAAGTATAGAAGCATATAGTTTGTAATCGTTATTAAGCAGGGAGATTGGTCTATAATTTTTAACCAAAGATGTATCTTGACCGGGTTTTGGTATTAATGTAATAGTCGCCTGCCTCCATGACTCAGGAAACCAACCCTTCATCATAATTTCATTCATTGTCCATTGTAATGGTTGGGACAATACTTCACTAAAGGTTTTATAATATACTAGTATCTTTCAGCCCGTTAAAATAACGGGCGCTAGTAGCCTTCTCCCCACACCTTCCACCCCAGTATCCAGGGCCGCCACCGCCTCACCGGCCGGGCCTGGGCCCCTGCCACTGCCGTCTTTCCCCTTCCAGCGGTCGGGCCGGACCCGCCGTCGCCGTCTTCCCTCTCCCTGTGGTCAGGCTGGACCCGCCACCGCCTCTGGCCTCGCTGCGGCCGGGCTGGTTCCTCCCCCGCTGCCAAGAGTGCCGCCCGCCGCTGCCGCCTCTGCCCTCCCCACGGCCTGGCCGGTCCCGTTGCCACCGCCTCTGGCCTCCTCGGGGCCAGGCCGGACCCGCTGCCGCCGCCTCTGGCCTCCCCGCGGCTGGGCCGACCAACCAGCCAACATGGCGGCTGGCGGCTGCGTCCTTTTCTCCCTTGGCTCTTCTGCGCACGCGCACCACGCATGCCCAGAATGGCCGAGGGAGACACGGGCGCAGACACCAGAGACACGGGCACACACGCTAGGGCTTTATTATATAGGATAACTGGGAGCCCGTCTGGCCCTGGCGATTTCCCCCCTTTTGCTTGCTTAATAGCATCCTTAACTTCTTCACTGGAAATTGGAAAGTTCAATTTTCCCCGTTGTTCAGAATTTAATTGTGGTAAGTTTCTTAATTGTAAAAATGGTTCTACTTTATTTAACTCAGCCCTTCTTTTTTGATAAAAGTCCTTATAGTATTTGTAAAATTCTCTTTTAATCATTGACTGTTGGTTAATAGTACCACTGGACGTGCTCAGACTCGTTATATAGTTCTTTTGCCGTTCAACTCTTAGTTTCCAAGCCAAATATTTTCCCAGTTTGATTGCCTGTTCAAAAGATTTCTGTTTTAAAATTTTTAGATTTCTTTCCATCTCCTCCACCGTCAACATGGAGTATTTCTGTTTTAATACCTTTAGGTGTTAAATTAAAGTTTGATCCCCAATCAGTTTCCCTTCCAAATCTTTAATTTGGAAGTCTGAGTGAACAAAAAGTAGGGATGTGCATGGATTGGTTCTATTGTGAACTGGACGGGAGTGAACTGGGCTGATTCGAGCGGTTTGTCTGTGAATGTTTCAAACCAGTTCAAGCTGGTTTGTGAAACCGACCAATCCAGCCGATCAGTTCAACTGAACTGATTTGAATACTTGCAATTTAGTCTGAATTTGGATCGAACCATGCCAACCAGTCCATGCACACCCCTAACAAAAGAGTTTTCACCTAGTATTGTGCAGCGGGAAAACGCTTGACTAACAAGTAGAAGGTTGCCGGTTTGAATCCCAGCTGGTAATATATCGGGCAGCAGCAATATAGGAAGATGCTAAAAGGCATCATCTCATACTGCGCAGAAGGAGGCAATGGTAAACCCCTCCTGTATTCTACCGAAAGAAAACCACAGGGCTCTGTGGGCGCCAGGAGTTGAAATTGACTTGACGGCACACTTTAGTTGCTTATCTTGATGACACAAATACTATTCCTATACACTGACACACATAAGCAAGATCCTTAGAAAAAGGATCTTTTTTTCTTGCACACCTCTACCTGTAGAACACAAAGGAATAGCTTTTGTGGTTTTGTGGTTCTTTGGATTCCAGGCAGTATTCAATATGTACACCATACAACTCTAGTACTTGCTGTTTTATTATTACCTCTTGTCCAATATATGCCAAGTTCTGGAGATTCTCAAGCTCAAAACAGCTATGAAATCAATCTCTAATTGCTTTGTACAAATTAGGTCCTCAACTTTCCTATCTTAGAGATGATGTATACCCATTGTGATCATGTTCTTTTCCATCATTTGTGAAAAGCACTAACAACTTTTTGTATTTCTTATAATCTCGTGTCAGGAACCCCAATTATCAGAACTGTGAAAAGCCCTAAATCCAAGGAAAAGGTACCTTCAGGATGCAGCCTATGAGAAAAAGTAAAATTGGATCCAGATTCATGAAAGAAAGGGAAATGAGGAATAAAGAATATCACTTGCATTACTGTTTTGTTTGTTTATTTATTTAACATATTTCTATACCGTCCAAAACTTTCATCTCTGGGCGGTTTACAACAAAGCAAAAAAGATAACCGAAAAGGTTAAAACATTAGTTAAAAGAAAATAAATAACAGAAAAAGTTAAAACATTGCAACAATATAAAAATTTTAAACTATATTTTAAAACAATGTTAAAACTATTAAAACAATCTACATATTTATTTCTCCTAGGCATACCCATTGCTAATCCCATGCGAGAAGCTGCCGGACTAGTGATGGGACGTGGAGAAAACGGCCGCTGGAATGAGGAGGTGGCCGCTAGGCAGTGGTGGCGGGCCTGGCCTGGCCCGGCCCCAGGATGATGATGAGGTAGCGGGCCTAGCCCAGCCTCTGGGATGATGAGGAGGTGAAGGCGGGCCCGGCCCGACTGCCAGGATGATGATGCGGCAGCGTGATGATGAGGCAGCAGCGGGCCGGGCCTGGCCTGGCCACCGGCATGAGGTGGCGGCTGGCCTCCAGGAGGAGGCAGCAGCGGCGGGAAGGAATGACGTGGTGGTGGCAGGAGGGGACAGGCCGGCTTGAAAGTCAGCCAGAAACTGCAGCGGGGTGGGGTGTGAGAGAAGCAGACCTGGCGGGCCGGCAGAGGCGTAGATGCTCTGCACCCGGCCCAGCTAGTATTTAATTAAAAGCCTGGGTTAACAGGTGTGTCTTTAAAGACTTTTTTAAAGTTGTCAGAGATGGGGAGGTTATTTCAGCAGGGAGTGTGTTCCAAAGCTTTGGGACAGAAGGCCCGTCCCCAATTACCTATGAGACGACTTGGTGGCAACTGCAGATGGACTTCTCCTGATGATCTCAATGGGCAGTGGGGTTCATTATGAAGAAGATGTTTGTTGTTCTAAAGAGAAAAGAAAATGGCTTGTTCCTGGGGCTGGCCCTGCTATTAGGCAAGTTGCATTGTCCTCCTTCAGGCAGCAGATTGAGTGGTATCCTAAAAGCAGTACCCTAAGAGCAGATTGAGCAGTACCATAAATCATGGTCAATTATTTAGTTTACTATTATATATTTACTTCCATGGGAATGGTGCTATTTGTATTCTCTGCCTAGACACCAAAATGGCTTGGGCTATCTTTACCTCCTTCTAGAAGCTAGACTATATGCCAAGGCATTAACCCTCCTAAAATTGGAAATATCTGTGAGTTTTCAGCTGGCAGAGGAAACCAGAATGATATTTTTAATTTTTCAGTGGACTTTCACAGATGCTCAGTTCTTCAGCGACATGAGGATAATTGGGATGCATCAGCTACTCAGACAGCTTTCCCAGGAACACATGAAGTATACCCACACAGACACTGCATTCAAGGAAAAAGACACCCTGTACCTCTACATATATGAATGGTGCTCTTCAGGAACTGTCTGGGCATTCCTCCTGCCAGCACGGCTGTTCAATCAATCGCAGCACTGAGCGTTACCAGCTCGACATGATAAATAAAGCAAATAGGGAGAGACAAGTTATAATTGCTGGATATCACATCGCTGTGGAAGAGAGAGACGGGGTCTTTTAAGGACCAGCAATGCTGAAATAGAGGGACACTTTCTATTAATTACAGAAAGCATGTGCACATGCACACACATGCATTCAAATTTACATAATTATATTTACATTAGAACACCCACCACACTTTGTGGGATAAGAGAAAAACCACAAGGAATCAGTGCCCCGAAACACATGATCCATTTGCAGGATGACAGTTTTTATACCCTACTCTCTTCAGTTCTGTTGTCCCACCCAACTGGAAGCGGGAGAAATCAACACAACATATGCCACAGGAGATAGAGGTAGCTTCTAATAGTGTTTTTCTGGCCACAGACAAATACTTGTTACACTTAATAACAATGGTGGAGTTAGAGATCTATGCTCCTTACCCATTGACTCAATGGGTAAGACCATGGACTCCAAACTATATACACTAAAACTGCTATGAGATACTTCATGAGATCGGAGAACTTCAAGAGCTGAGATTATTAAAATGGTGACAGTTGGACCCTATTGAATGGCATAGTTTCCTCTCAAGAAACACAAAGCACTGTACTGAAGAGAGAGAATGCAATTTCTGCCAAGGAATATGGCCCTGTCAGTCTATGGGTGAAAGAATAATGGGACACATTTACTTGGAGATCAGCAGAGTTCAGAGCTTAGTTTAAATTGGCTTGTGCTTAAATCAGTCCATAGCATCCAGTCTGGCAAAATGACTCAAGCGAGGATGAAAGGTGCTTTTTAGTATCACTTGTATAAGCTATTTTAGAAACTCTTTTCCCATTTAGAAACATCCAAGCAAACTATGGTCCAAGGCATTTTGGTGTCAGAAAATGCAAATAGTACCACACCAACAGAAATATATGTTAACAAACTAAATTATTGACAAAGTACAGGCTTTTAGGGTATCCCAAATCTTCTGCCCGAGGGAGGATAACTCAACTTGCTGAATAGTAGGGCCAACTCCAGAAAACAGGCAAAATTATTTTTTCTTCAGAACAAAAGCAATGCAGGTGTTACAGTGTTATTTTTTACTCCTCGTTTCCTTTCTTCACATGAATCTGGACCCGGTTTTATTTTCCCCCAGACTGCGTCCTGAAGGTACCTTTTGCCTTGATTTAGGGCTTTTCACAGGTCTAATAATTAGGGTCCCTGACACAAGATTATAAGAAATACCTGTAGAATTATGCCAATGGTCTGTGAGTGATGCCATCACATTCTTTGCCTGCTCTTGCCCATCTGTTGTATGTCATTGATTATTCATATCTTAAATTGTAAACAATTATTTTTATGAGTTGTAAGGGACCTTAGAGGACTTCTAATCCTATCCCCTGCTAGCTTCAGGAATCTGCTACAGTATCTGACAGTTAATGTCCATCTGCTGCTTGACAATCTCTAGAGAGGGAGAGCCCACAACTGCACTGAATAATCTGTCTGACTGTTCCATTGTCCATCAGCTCTTACAGTTAGGAAATTCCTACCTATAGCCCTGTAGAGTTGTCCTAAAATAAACCCCACAGTACACATTTACAGCAGGCAAAGCAGGTAGGAAGTCCCGGCCCTGTCACATCAGTCACCCTCCACCAGGCTCTTCATCCCCCCACTCTTTTTTTTAAAAAAGTTGCAAAAGTGTGCTTGGAAGAGGTAGGATCATTACATCAGATGTAGCAGCCAATCAGTGCTGCTGCTTGTGCTTTCAAACCACATAACGCTTTTTCCATATAAAGAAATAGGTGCATTTGGTAACAAAGTGGTGGGTGTACATCCAGAGCTCAGCACCTTAGAAATACTAAAAGGTACTGATTGCAATGGGCAATGTTTAAAATGCTGATCTCGGTATTGATATTACAATTCTCTTGATAACTTGATACTAAAAGAAACCCAGAGCTGTTGCCACTCTGTAAATCTTTATTGTTTCTTCCCTGAAATGTGTAGCATAACAAAATAGGGCTGTTCTCATGATGATGAGAAGATAAGAGGCAGCCTGCTGGATCAGGCCCAAGGCCTATCTAGTCCAGCATCCTATTTCACACAGTGGCCCACCAGATGCCTCTGAGAAGTCCACAAAGAAAAGGTGAGGGCATGCCCCCTCTCCTGCTGTTGCTCCCCTGCAACTGGTATTCAGAGACATCCTGCCTCTGAGCCTGGGAACAGCATATAGCTATCAAGACTATTAGCCATGGATAGACCTGTCCTCCATGATGAACAAGGTAGGAAACACCTTCTATCATAGGTTGTAAGCTGTGCTCAATCTTGTTTTCTGATTGTGTGTGCATTAAAAACAAGGTCGGAGGCAGGGAGCTTGATCGTTTGCTAAACCCCAGCCAGTTTTTCCAGAGTTTTTCCTCTTACCTTTTTCTGAAGATTGGAAGGGTAGGAGGGTAGATTGTGAGCCCTTTGGGGACAGGGGTCCATCTTATTTATTTGTTATTTCTCTGTGTAAACCACCCTGAGCCATTTTTGGAAAGACAGTATAGAAATTGAATGAATGAATGAATGAATGAATGAATAAATAAATAATTGAAATGAGTGTTCAGACTGACATGTTCCTTTGAGCACACACACACCGCACTTCTGTAGAATCCAGTGAATTGAGGAGTGTCGTATTTTATTTATATTTTTTTAATTTATTGTTAAATTTATATACCGCCTTTCATTAAAACAATCCCAAGGCGGTTTACAGCAAAATTTAAAAACAAGATTGTAAAAAAGACACAATTAAAATATTAAGCTAAAAATATAAAACAAATCTGATTAAAAATTTAAAAAGCATAAAAGCAATACAGAATACAAAGAGCAGCAGCAGAGACAATCAAATAAAAGCTTGGGTAAAAAGCCACAATTTAACATGCTTTCTAAAAGCTGTGATGGAGACCAAGGAGCGAATAACCACTGGGAGAGCATTCCAGAGTCTGGGGGCAGCAACAGAGAAGGCCCTGTCCCACGTGCATGACAGCCGAGCCTCCCTCATTGTCGGCACCCAGATCAGAGCCCCCTCAGATGACCTCGTCAAGTGGGCAGCAACCCTTGGGAGCAGGCAGTCCCTCAGGTATCCCGGGCCCAAACCGTTAAGGGCTTTAAATGTCAAAACCAGCACCTTGAATTGGACCCAGAAACAAACTGGTAGCCAGTCCAGCTCTTTCAAAATGGGTGTGATGTGCTCCCACCAGGCAGCTCCAGATAAAACCCTAGCTGTCGCATTTTGCACTAGCTGCAGTTTCTGGATATTCTTCAAGGGCAGCCCCACGTAGAGCGTGTTACAGTAATCCAGCTGTGACATGACTAAGGCATGGGTAACTGTGGCCAGATCTGCTACAGAAGGACCAGGCCATAAAGTAAAATAAACACATCTGGAATGTAATCATCAATGTTCTTTAATTTTTTACTCAGCAAACAATGCAGCATACTACCCTGTTTTCCTGTTAATTCCCTGTTACAGTTGGACTGGACTGTAACAAAGTATTCTTCAAAAGCTGGGCTGGCCTGGATCAAGGAATGGGTTTCTTATCAATATCACTGCTTCAACATGCTTTTCTGGGAAACTCCAAGATGAAGGTCCTTCCTCCATTTAGATCTTAAGAGGGTGGGGAAGGAAGAGGGATGCCAGAATCCTCCACCTTCACCTAGTGCTCCTTGCAAAGCCTAGGAGGCTTGGACTGGGAGCTTTCAATGGCTGCTTTCAGATTTAATGGCTAACTGCAGTTAAACCTGGCTGAGGTTGTAGCTCCCTTATGCCCCAAAGCGTGAAACTGCAGTTATGGCCCAAAAGCTACCTCCAGTTTGCCTCGCCATACTCCAATTTGAATCTTCAGTTATCTTTAAGGTTCACTGCTGACAACAGAGTTTTTGCCACCAAGGCATTACGTCCGACTGCTGGTACAGCTATAACCACGGTTTTGCACTGATTTTTAAACCGTGATCATAGAGGCAGCAGTGCAGACATGCCCGATGATGCGGCTGATCCATGCTTTTGGTGCTTCTCACTGGAAGACTCTCAGAAAACCAAGTTGCCAGGCTACAGGGACGCCACCACGGCCCATCCCAGACTGGTCAGCCATTCAAGCCACGCAGTTGCTTGGGGGCAACCCCGATTCCCACTCAATCCTTTGCTCCCCCCCACACCGACAAGCGGTAGGGCAAGGGCATGGGATAACGGGGCAAGCATTAAGTGCTTTGCTCCCCAAGAAGGGAGCAACAGTCATGTATGCTCACAAGCACAAACACTCAAAGTGGCAACATGAGCAGGGCACCCCATCACAGCACCAGGAGGGGAGCAAATGCCTGGGTGGGGAGATGGGAACCCTGGTGGTGGGACGGATCCCTGGGATCGGGTATAAAAGGCAGAGCAGCCAAGTTCTACTTTTTTCACATATAGGTTGGGGAAGGGGTGGCCAGTTCCTTCCCTGGATGGAGATGTTTGCTACCTAGGTTTTACTCATGAGAAGGGCCACCTGTGATATCCTATCTTGGACATCATCATGCTGGAGACCTAGCCCATCACCCCACAGAAGGCTGTCTCATGAGAGTAGCAGACTAAGAGCGAGGGAGGATGCTCTGTGAAGGAAAGCTGCAGGGATGAGCACTTGGGTAATTGCTGACGATCCTGGCAACAGCCACCAAGCCACTGTCAAACCCTGTGCCCTGCCAGCCCACATGCCCATGTGAGGATGTGCGCCACTGCCCGTGGCCCCGAAGGGCAAGCCCACTGTCTCCAGACAAATGGAAACTGGGGCTCTCCATTCTTGGGAATCCACACACCGGGAGATCTACATATGGCACCATGTTAGACCTGGGAGATTAGAACAGATTTAAAGGTCCATGCCCAAGCCCTGTGCCCTCACTGTCCATGCAAGCAGGTATGCCCTGGCAAATTGCTCCCTCATGGCAAGGAGAACCAGTATTTTCAGGGCATCCTCTCTCTGGACATGAAGCAAATATTTTTTGCGGGGAGAGCTCCTGTCCGATTTTGAGGGGCTGATACAAGAAGGGAGGAACCCCATCCACTTCCCGGGGGGGGGGTCTGGTTTACAAACCTGGCTTACTCATGAGCAAGGCCAGCAGGATAAGAATTACTTCAGTTTTTGGAGCAATACTTCCTCTGTGATGAGGATGGCTACCAAAGCTCACATGGACTACGCCTGCTCACGGTTGTTTCAGGCCATGGGTAGTCTAAATGGAGTTATGCTGTGTTTCTCTGTGTGGGAAGCAGTGGGCAGGGGTTTCCCTGAGACTGCTTTCCTGAAGCCGGGGATGGAGGCCAAGGTATCACAGAAACAAGGCCCTACTGAGCCACCCACACCTATTCACAGATGTGCCCTCACCTGCGGCCCCTGCAGTCGACCCTACTGCCTCAGAGCTAGGGAGGAGGAAAGTGCCCTCTTCTGCCATTCCCTACACCTGCCTATCTGCCTATGGCACACAAATGGAGCGGACCTGGGATTTTTAAATATGTGTAAATTTACGGTCTCATTGGCCCACTCCACAGCTGTGCACGTGGCCAGGCTATGGCACATGGGATGTGAGGATCTCTTCTGGGGTGCATGCAAGTCTTCAGAGGGATTCGGAGAGGTAGTGCAGAATCCTTTCTATTTTTTAACAGAGTCAGTTGAGGTCCCATTATAGCAGGGGGCTCTTGGGTTCATTGGTGGTTGAGTGGGTGGCAGAACTCATGAGCTCCCAGTCCACGGGTGGGGATCACTTGTTGGTGGACAAAGCAGAGTCATATTCCCAATAGAATGGCTCTCCCATGAGAGTGTGAGCCCACTGGGCAGCAAGTTGCTTGCAGCAGGTTTGTGATGGGTCTGCCTGCACTGCTCCTCCAGGGTCTCCCCTCGTGGTCATGGTGGGACAGACTGCCCAGCATCCTTTGCCCTCCCCCATCTGCATATCCCATACTAGCAATTGTGGATTTTCCCCTTCCCATCCCACAAAGAAAGCGGAATTCAACCCAACCACCCCACAGCCCCAAAACCACCCAAGAATTTGTGTCTGTGTGGTACTTTTTAAGTGTGATGCCACTTGGGGGGGGGGCAGCAGCGCCATAGCTGACAGGAAAAGTGCTTGCATTACAGGGCATTTAAAGGGCTCAGAATGCCCTTTCTCTGCCACAGGCAGGTGGAGTGCTCCTAAAATGCATGATCTCGCTCGGCACACACCCCTGGAGATCATTATCGATCTCAGTTGAGCTGCTGACACAGGGATGCTTTGCCCACAGACTGGCCATGGAGCAGGTTGGGATCGGGATTGGAGGTCAAGCAGCAGCAAGGGGCTCCCCTCTCCTACAACTGGAATTTGGCTGGCTGTGGTTTGGAGAATGTCTGCGGCGTGAATTGGAGTTAAAAATTGGAACCCTGGCCACGATTAACTGTGGTTAGCCATTACATCTTCATGTGGCCAATCTGACACTTGCAGGCTTTGCAAGCAGTGCAGGGTGAGGAGGGACATTGTCCACAGCCTCCTCTCTTTGCTTTGCATCCCATGTTCCCTCCACCCTGCCAGTGTTGCTTCTCCCCCATTTCTCATTATCTGGTGTCAGTGACTGCCATGGCCATGACTGCAGTCCTCACTCTGCTCCTCTCTGCTCCTGGCCCCAGTCCCATCCCACCCTGCTTTTTGAAAAAGCAGAGAGCAAGGAATTTGGATTGGCAGGAAGTGATTCAGGGCACTTCCTGCCACTTCCCCAACCTTTACCTTTTCAAAAGGCAGAGTGGGGCACAAGTGAGATCAGGAGCAGGATGCGGATGGTGGCTGCCACTGTCAGGAGAAGTTTGTGGGGGTGAGGATGGGTGAAGGGCTGGAGGCGACAAGTTGGAAGCGGGAGCTACTCTGCCACCTGTGTTAATTTGCCACTTGAGGCAGCGGCCTCACCCAGCCACATTGGCACACTGGCCATGTATAGGCTTGTCTTGGATATAAAGGAGCCCATCCTGGTCACCTCTTGTCCCCTGGGTGGAAAGAGTAAGAGAGTAGTTTCCACTCCAAAAAATGAGGGCATGATGTTAGTAACAGCGAAGCTCCTAGAATTACTTAAGTTTTTGGTGGATGCCTGCATTTAACATGATCTGCACTAAAACCGTATGAATATTCATTTCTTGCCTACTGTCATCACCTCTTGAGTAGAAAAAGGAATGCCAAATTCAAAGCGTTAAAATGTGTGCAGCAAAAACGAATTATTATTATTAAAAATAAACTAGACTGTTTTGCTCTTTTTTGCACACTGGAAATCTTGGCTAGCTAGCAAGAAAGATTTGCCATCCTTCCAAATATGCCAGGAAATGGCTAAGAAACAGTTTGTATGCTGAAAAGTGCTAAACAAGTGCTTAGTCATGTATAGGGCTGCAAACTGTAATTGGTAGATTATCATTTGGTGGTAGTCATTGCCAAGTGTTGGAGGGTAAGTTTAATCAGGGCTGGGAGTTAAGAACATGTGTTATTTTTTGAGAATATTTTGGTCTTGGTGTGTTGTTGTAATGGGGGAAAACATAGGTAATAGTGATGGCACTGTGGAGGCCATAGCTCACTGAAGGGTGCATGCTTTCTGGCTGAGGTTCCCAGGTTCAATCTCTGGCATCTCTCACTAAAAAGATCTCAGGCAAGTGCTGGGAAAGATCCCTGCTAGTCAGATTAGGTGGTACTGGCCTAGATAGTCTGATTTTCTGAATCACTGTGGGGCAGCTTCATATTTTCATATATTATTTCATTTTAACAGTTGTCAGGAGCTACCTGTGTTTGTTTGTCTATCTATCCATCTGTCAGATGTGTAGACTGCCCCAGACTTTTGTCTCTGGGTGGTTTACAGCAACATAACACAAGTTAAAACACAGGGAATCAAAACCTTGAAACAATTTTAAACCACAATCAAATTAAAAAGCTTGGGTGAAGAGATAAGTCCTTAGGTACTTTTGAAAAGTTGTCAGAGATGGGGAGGCTCTTATTTCAGCAGGGAGAGCATTCCAAAGCTTCAGGGCAGCAGCAGAGAAGGCCCATATCTGTGCTGAGGCTGGGAATTTGAGAACCTGCATATTGCTGCCCTGTCTGGCCAACCAGTTGGCTCCTGACTGGCAAGGCTACAGCAGCCTTACCAGGTATGGGGTTCTCAGATCCTGGACTGATCCCACCCAGGCAGGCTGTTCATTGGATGCTTCTGGGAGAGAATGTTATTAAGGCTTCCTGTTTGGGCTCAGGCATTGCATCAGTTTCAAGGTCTACATGGTCCAAGTGTTTTCTGATCCTGGTTAGCTTGATCTCTGACTTGGCTCTGACATTTCTCTTGTCTTCCACTCCCAGTTCTTGTTTGTCTGCTCAGCATTGACCTTTGGCTGTGGCATTGACTCCTGACTTGCTTCCTGACCCCAGTTCTGGGCCCATTGCCAAGTTGCTCCTCGTTACTGCTGGGCCTTCCTAATTCTAACCTACCCTCCATAGGCTGCCTATGATTCAGCACTGACGACAGTGCATGGCTGGATTGGTTTGTTAACTTATGCCCTTTCACATTTTTTGAAACAGTACCTGTTTCAAATAAAAAAAATTATGCCCTTTCACATTTTTTGAAACTTATTTCACATTTTTTGAAACAGTAACCAGGTGGGCTTGGGGTGAGACTTAAAGGGAGAACTGGAGAACAAAGTATATGGAGATGCAAATGACAAATTTAGCATCAAGTAATGCATACAATCTTTTTAATAGTTGCATCCGACTATAAAAAACATTATGTCTAATCTTGGTCAGAACCCTGTTCCTGAGATGTTCAAAAAGAAACTCATATTGACATTTTGGTAAAGGGCAAGCTTATTTGAATTTAATAATTGAAATGATAAATTAAAGGTAGTTGATAAAACAAGTGAAGCTTATTTTGTTGGTTGACAGCCCTAAAAATGTATTAATAATGCTAAATTAATAAACAGTGTCAACTTTTCAGAGGGTTGTTGGGGACAAGCTATGCGTTTACCCTATGGTGAGGAAACAGGAAGTTCAGTCCTCTGAATAAGTTCAACTAGAGATGATGTGAATCTTTGCAAATATTGAGACAATTCAATAAAAGTTTCTGATTGTGCAGATTTTTTTCATGAGAATTTTTGAAGCAAGGTTTATATTTTGAATGAAAATTTGCATCAAAAAATCTAAGAACTTTGACATTTTTAACATTTCTTGAATGCTTTTACTTATATGGGGTTCCAGAATCAAATCTCACAATCTGCCAACTCCCAAATTCTAATTAAAATTGGATATCTATAAAATCTTATAATAGCATTATTACATGTCTATCAAATATAATCTAATATCAGATACTGCTGTAAGAGAGCCATCAAATCCTATTGTCTGATGCCAGTAATTTTCATAGTATCTTTTGGGGAGCCCTGAGGTTCTTTACAAACTTCCCAGAAGTTTTTCATTGAGAAGAGCAGCCACAAGACAACTTACCAGTATTGTTGATCTTCATTTGCAGTGAGCAACCGTGGGAAATGTTGGGTGTGTTCTAGGACACACTGTCAGTTCCCAACAAGCAACAATATGGCTCTGTAGTGCCCTGTGTTAACTATATACATTGCAGAATGTGCCCCCAAATCCTTTGCAAAAGATTCGGTGGCAACCCCCTCCACCCACACAGACAGAGGTTCCTTGGCAGTGTCATTTGATCATCGAAAGTATGAAGAACAGTGCTCTATTAGAAAAACGGTGATACTGTAGAAAGTTTGAAAACAGTGATATAATATGTATGTATGTATGTATGTATGTATGTATCACATTTCAATACTAGAGATGTGCACGGACCGGCAGACAGCCAGTTGGGTGGTGGGGGGTTACCTTTAAGGAGCAGGGAGGGTGCTCTTACCCCCCATTCCCACCCCGCTGTGTTTCCCCTGCCGGTTCAATGCTCAAAATCGCTGCCGCCCCACACCAGCAATTTTGAGCACAGTGCCGGTGGGGAAAACATGGCGGAGGTGGGAGGAGAGCTGTTGATATGGAGAAATAGATTTGGGTATAATCAGCATATTGATAACACCCTGCACCAAGTCTCCTGATGATCTCTTCAAGCAGTTTCATGTAGATGTTAAAAAGCATTAGACACAGTATGGAGCTTTGTGATTCTCTGTACATTAACTCCAGCTTTGCAGAGCAACATTCTCCATGACACCATTTGGAATCTGCCAGAAAGGTAGGAACAGAGTCATTGTGAAACAGGGCTACCCAATCCCAACTCCCTCAGGCAGTCCAGAAGGATACCATGGTCGATGGTATCAAAAGCTGCTAAGAGATCCAAAAGGATCAGCAGAGTCACACTCTCTCTGTCAATACCCAACTGGAAATCATCCATCAGGCCAACCAAGGCAGTATCAACCCCATAGCCTGCATGAAAGCCAGTTTGAAATGAGTCTAGATAGTCTGTGTCCTCCAAGACTGCCTGGAGCTGAGAGGCCACTACCCTCAATCACCTTGTCCAACCATGGAAGATTGGAGTCAGGTCTATAATTGGCTAATTATGAGGGATCCAATGCAGGTTTCTTCAAGTAAAGTCTAATAATAGCCTCCTTAAGGTAAGGAGGCATCCTGCCCTCCCTCAGAGAAGCATTTATAGTATGCACCAGACTCTCTCTGATAGTACTGTTGGCAGATGAAATGAGCCAAGTTGGGCAAGGATCAAGAGAGCAGGTGGTAGGATGGACAGTTCAAAGCAGCTTGTCCACATCCTCAGGAGTCACAAATGGAAAGTGATCCTATCTTATCCCATAAGAGGAGATGCTGGACACCTCCCTAGTAGACTCTGCAATAAATATGGAATCCAGTTTGAATACGAGACTAGATTCTATTTTATCATAAAGAAGTTATTTTTTTAAAATCACAGGAGGTGATAGAAGATTCCAAATTCGAGTTCAAGGGGGAAGGGGCATGTACTAGCCCTCACAACCCTAGACAACTCCATTGGATGTTAACTTGCAGAAGAAATGCAGGCAGAAAAGAACCACTTCTTTGCCACCTGTATTGCCAGAACATAGATCTTTAAATGTGCTCTGTGTTGTAATCTATCAGATTCACATCAAGTCTTTCTCTACTTGCTAATATTGCATATTAGCTATCAATACTGTCAAATACAAAATACTATTGCACACCACCTATCAAACACAGCAAAATACCTACAATCAGAAATTAAAAAGTCAAATATTGTTGAGTATCAGATATCTAATATTCAGAGAACATGTTGGGAATATTTGAGTATTTAGAAGCCAGCTGGAGGATATTTGACATACAAAGCAATTCACAAAGGAAAACGTTGAGAGCTAATTCACCTCAACTCTAAATGCAACATACCTCCGTCTTCCTAGCACCATTTGCTGTTTTGGTAGCAGTATAGGCCTGGCTAGACCTGTATTCACAGGCTTTTTTATTTATAGCTTGTACCCTAAAGCAGTTTCAAAAAGCACCTTATAGCAGGGAGACATCAGTTCTGAAAATACTGCCTCAGTTCAGTAAATTCAAAGGTGGGTTGTGAGTGCTATGGGAACTGCTGTGCACCAGTTATGAATGACAGGAAAGACTATCCCTGGTGTGTCACACATTATAAAAGCCCTGTGATGTCAGAATACAGGGTGCAGCTCCCAGGGGGACAGAGTATTTTCCACATCCGTTTTTGTCAGTGAACAATCCATGCAGTGATGCAAGGGATAGAAACTTACTACTCTTTGCCAGGGAAAATAAGGCAGTTCACTTCTCGCATTCCCGGTCCAGTGAGGAATGTCTGCAGATGAATGCAAACAATTTCTGGAAGAGTTTAAGGTTGTCTTCACATTGAACAGCTGCACAGAAACGTAATGGATGGCCACTGTCAAACACAAACTGTAAATTTCACTATAGAACTGGGGCTGAGTGTCTGATGGAGCCACATGTTACCCAGGGGCCCCACGGAGGGGGGTCGCGCGGAGGAGTGAGGGGCAACATAAGCCAGACTCAATAAACACAAAAATCATAGATAGCCATCTTGGTTCAATAAAACATCAAAATAGAAAAGTAGCTTATCAAGACGAAATAAATGCCACAAAGTAGTGAGCAGGCTTTAGAGCTGTTCAACACTCTTCTGAAGGCTGACTGAATGTTAAACAAAATAACAGGTGGGGCGGGGTGGGGGGGGAGAGATAAGAAAGTCTCAAGATCTGCAGTGCATAACAGTCTTAAGATGGAGTGCAGAAGGTTTTACACAGACTTAATCTGATTAGTCACTTGTCACGTGCAAGACAGATTTCAGATTGCACCAAGTGCTACTTGGGCCACTGAGCCAAAACAAACAAGCAAGCAAACAAGCAAAAACCAAAGCTGGGGTAACCATAGAAGGGGTTAAGAATAGGCAGGTCCAATCCTAAAACAAGTTAAAAAGAAGTGGAAGGGCAATCTCTAGACCATGGTTTTCTCCAGTCTGTAAAGTTGTTTAGTTGTCTCAACCCAAATCTCCATAATTCATGCCAGCATTTAGCACCTGACTCTTTAGTGCTAAATCTGTCCCTTGGTTGGCTGAGAGTAAAGGAAGTAAGTGTTGTTCCATACTGGAAGCTGTGATTCCCCTACCAGAGGCCCAGAAATTCCATATTTGCCTTTGAAATTCCCTGCGGGAATTAATAAGATGTGTTTTTAAAGAAGTAGTGTATGTGTGCACTTTAGGAATATACAACAATACTTCACGTACCCGGACATAATCGTAGTGAAGTTTAGAAACAAAAGAAAGAAAAGAAAATTGTATCAGTATTTAAATCCGATCTTACTTGCTGAATACTATGTACAAGAACACTTTTCATTTGAAATAGAGCATTGAAAATGTTACATACCTCCCGTGAGTATTTCGGGGTGGTGGGAGCTTTGGTATAAGGATATTTTCCCACAAACACAGATCAGAACTGGCCAACTTATCTTCTGTACTAGCATACGTGAAGAACTGCAACAGCGGCACCCATTGTTCCAGCACCCTACCAACATACTGATGAAGAGCTAGCCTCCTCGTGTTTGATGGTTTTATAGTTTGTGCCATTCAGCTCTGAAATACTCTTGCATTTCAACAAAAATTGCATATTGCTTTGTGCGGCCTGAAACATACCCAACAATGTTTCTAACTAACCTCTAGTCAGATAAAGGAACAATAGGGAAATAAACTTTATCTAAAATTCCCTGCATCGCCTGAATTTTTCCCTGCATTTTTCCTGCATTTCAGCACTTTTTAGGTGGGATTCCTTTTTCCCTGATTTTTGAAGCTAGAATTCCTTGCATTTGGGGAAAATCCCTGCAGGGAAAATCTCTGCATTCCACCCCATTCAAAAACTGTGCCTGCTGTTGGAAGTGAAAGACTTTGCGCTGTCTCTTGTCTCAAAGACAGTGGAGGACAGACTAGTGAGTCAGAGGGCTAGAGGGTCAAGACATTGGTCATCCCTTCTCTACTGCTCTGACACTATCCCTTTGGAATGTAGATTGCTAATCTCAGGACACTTCCTCCTTCCTCTCTCTCTTCTCTTCCGGTTCCTTCTACCTTGCAACATGCAAGCTCCTCTCCCTGCACCATGTGTGCAGAGATGCAGAATCCATCTGCATCCAGCTAGATAGATAGATTAGAGATCCTAACTCCTCACTTTCCTGTCTAGAATGGAGTTCTCTAATAAATGCCATATATATTGATTCGAAACTATGAACTGGCTCCAAGTTACTTTACTCTCAGCATACACGCGTGCCAACTAAATTCCGTTGTGTTGTGCCTCTGTGCACTCTGCTATAATGAAAAAGGGTCTCTCCACCAGAGAGAATTCCCAACACCTGCCTCCAGATGTTTCTGATTAGTGGTCAGGTAAATCAATCAGAGCTGAGCCTTTCTTTATTGGCCGAGGCTCCTGGAGGACTAACTCACCTTGTGCCAACAGCTGATTATTGGCTAGGAGGCTTTTTAATATTAAAATTGGAGAGGGAATTCTTATGTTAATTTTGTCCATCAAGGGCACAGAGCCTGGAGCCCACACTGGTTACACAAACTGCAGGTCCTGGAGCCAGAGGTGCACCTAGGTAATTTTGGAGCCTGGATCTAAAGGCCTTTGGAGCCCCAACCCCTGCAAATTAAGCATCATCATGCTCGGCCAGGTAAGCACACCACTAAAGAGGATTGGGGGGGGGGCAGGGACTGTGGAGGCCCTGGATTTCAGTCCCAAAGTCCAGGGGTAAGAAAGGCTCTGCCTGGAACAGTAGAAGAGAGAGAGAGATATGCATATGCTCCTGAATTCAAAATGATATCTGCAATTTACAGTTAGGTGAGTAACATGGCAGCTGCAGTTGGAGATCTTTAGGGGAGCTATGCCCACTTTGCCCCTACCCAGGAGCCACCACTGCCCCACCCTGATCAGACTTCTCCATTACTCTTCCGCACACCCTGACCTCCTGCTTGGCCTCCTTTTCTAGCAAAAACGGCAGAGCAGATGTGCCTCAATAATGGCAACAGGCATGCACCTACTATGCAAGCCATCACCACCCAGATTATCAACCCAGTGGAAAATATCAAGATGGGGCAGGGGGACTGGCATCTATGACATTAATGGGGAGAGAGGCTCAGCTAGCCAGCCTCCATGCTGTTCTCAAAGTGTTCCACTATAAAACTACTTGCTGACCGGGAGGCAGGGTGACATCCCCTTAGATAGTGCAATCTTATGGTAGCAGCTCTAGGAAATGTACAGAAAGTATGAATGACCAACACCATCTTGAGATGCTGCCTCAACCATCATTGCCAGAGCCAGTGAGGTTAAACCCTATGAGTAGGGATGTGCACAGAACTGTCAGGGGCCAGTTCAATGGCGGGGGGGTGGCTTTAAGGGCTGGGGTGGGAGCACTCCACCCCCGCCATGTTTCTCCTGCTGGCACGCAAGTCGCTAAAAGCCCGTCAGGGCAGTAGCATACCTCCCTGCTGCCCCATGCCGGTGTTTACTGGATGTACCTGGAAGTAGGAGCTGTGACTGCGCTCAGGAGCTGCAGGTACACCCGGTATATGTCAGCACAAGGCAGCAGGGAGGTACACTGCTGCCCCAATGGGCTTTTAGGGACTCGTGCACCAGTGGGGGAAATGCAGCGGGGGGGGAGTTAAGTGCACCTACCCATGCCCTTAAAGCCATCCCCCCTGGCCATTGAACCTTTGAGCCAGCCAGGGTTCAGACTGGTTCGGAGGCCCATAAAAGGGCCTCCAAACCAGTTTGTGCACATCCCTATCTATGAGTGGCATATGTTGGTAACATTTTCTCAAAATCTGCAGACTTTAAATTGGGCTACATTTGCCACCCAGGGTAGAACCTTCAACCTATCTCGTGACTGACTGGAAAAACTGAAAACTAGCACAGCCCCAGGACCTGATGGCATCCATCCAAGAGTCCTCAAAGAACTCAAATGTCAAATTGCTGACCTCCTTGCTAAAATATATAACTTATCCCTGCAGTCAGGCTCTGTACCAGAGGACTGGAAAGTAGCAAATGTAACACCGATTTTCAAAAAGGGATCCAGGGGTGATCCGGGAAATTACAGGCCGGTTAGCTTAACATCTGCTCCAGCCAAATTGATGGAAAGCATTCTCAAGGATAAAACTGTAAAGCACATAGAACAGGCCCTGCTGGGAGTGAACCAGCATGGTTTCCGCAAAAGTAAATCTTGACTCACCAAACTTTTGGACTTCTTTGAGAGTGTAAATGTGTGGATCGAAGTGATCCAGTTGACATAGTATACCTGGACTTCCAAAAGGTTTTTGACAAAGTTCCTCATCAAAGACTCCTGAGGAATCTTAGCAGTCGTGGGATAAGGGGACAAGTACATGTGTGGATTGCTAACTGGTTAAAAGACATGAAACAGAGGGTAGGTATAGATGGAAAGTTTTCACAATGGAAGGAAGTAAAAAGTGGGGTCCCCCAGGGATCTGTACTGGGATCAGTGCTTTTTAATTTATTAATAAATGATCTAGAAGCAGGGGTAAGCAGTGAGGTGGCCAAATTTGCAGATGATACCAAACTCTTTCAGTTTGTGAAATCCAAAACTGATTGTGAGGAGTTCCAAAAGGATCTCTCCAAACTGGGGGAGTGGGCGACAAAATGGCAAGTGCAATTCAATGTTGGCAAGTGTAAAGTAATGCACATTGGGACGAAAAACCCCAACTTCAAGTATACACTGATGGGATCTAAGCTGTCGGTGACTGACCAGGAGAGGGATCTTGGGGTTGTGATGGACAGCTCATTGAAAGTGTCGACTCAATGTTCAGCAGCTGTGAAAAAAGCCAATTCCATGCTAGGGATCATTAGGAAGGGGATTGAAAATAAAACTGCTAATATTATAATGCCCTTATACAAAACTATGGTGCGGCCATACCTAGAGTACTGCATACAATTCTGGTCACCACATCTAAAAAAGGACATTGTAGAACTGGAAAAAGTGCAGAAGAGGGCAACCAAGACGATCAGGGGCCTAAAGCACCTTTCTTATGAGGCAAGAATACAACACCTGGGACTATTAAGTTTAGAAAAGAGACGACTGTGGGGAGACATGATAGAGGTCTATAAAATCATGCATGGTGTGGAGGAAGTGCATAGAGAGAAATTCTTCTCCCTCTCACATAACACTAGAACCAGGGGTCATCCCATGAAATTGAATGCCAGGAAATCTATAACCAACAAACGGAAGTACTTTTTCACACAATGCATAATCCACTTGTGGAATTATTGGCCACGAGATGTGGTGACAGCCAACAACCTGGATGGCTTTAAGAGGGGTTTGGATAACTTCATGTAGGAGAGGACTATCATTGGCTACTAGTCGGAGGGCTAAATGCCACCTCCAGCCTCAAAGGCAGGATGCCTCTGAGTACCAGTTGCAGGGGAGTAACAGCAGGAGAGAGAGCATGCCCTCAACTCCTGCCTGTGGCTTCCGGTGGCATCTGGTGGGCCACTGTGGGAAACAGGATGCTGGACTAGATTGGCCTTCTTGGGCCTGATCCAGCAGGGCTGTTCTTATATGATGTTCTTATGACCAAGCTGCCCTCAGAAGCACCCTGCTCATGTATGTTCAGCAGTATTTGGAGCTGGAAATACTGAAACTACTAATTCAATCCCTTAAATTAGAGCTGTCTGCATGCCCTCTGTTTTACACCATCTGAAAAGCTAGGCCTAATCCTTTGCAGAGATCAGATAAGCAAGACTAAAAGGAATCACCCGGTCTCGAAAGGCCAAATCCGAAGGGCTGTGCTCAGGCACAGCCTTCCAAATTCCAGCCACATTCCAGAGCAAACAAGAGGCTAAGGTGGCTGCAGTTTGTACAGCTGTGTAGATGATGTGAAGGGCCTTTTATTACAATGGTTCCCAAGGGGAGGCCTGGTCTGACCTGAGGCCAATAGAGTATGACGAAATAAGTGTCGGCAAGCACTTGCTAGCCAGACACCAGGCATGAACGGCTGCAGCTGCTCTGAACCCCCAGCACAGGTGATAAGCATCAACTTCTGCAAATGAGCAATGAGAAAGCACCTGAAAAGAAGCTAGCAAGGGTTATCAGACAGACCAGCCATTCATCCAAGGTTGCTTTAATTAGATTTGGTTGATCCCTCCCTCCCGCTGTAGAAAAACAGCCAAGTGCAACATTTATAATTTGCCAAAAAGGAGGAGCAAGCATATCTTTCCCTACTGAAAAGGAAACGTCTCTCGTTCAGTCTCTCCCTTTGCCAGCACTTGCAAATGTTCCCAGGCTCTCCTCACTAAGGAAGAAGCTCTTCTGCAGCTCTCACATGTGCTCACAGAAATTAGGGATTGTCTATAAAGTATGACATAATTTAAATTTTAAAACAGACCATCTTCCCCATGTTACCATTTGTCATTTCAGGATGACACACACACTCACACTCACACACTCAACAGATTTTCATGGTTGCCGTATATTATAATGAGTGCCTTTTTATGAGCAACCATATAAATTAACTGAAAATTAGCAACAACATTAGGGTAGCAAGGGGAAAGAGATTTGTGTTCATACAGGCACCCCTTTCCCCACAGTGGCAGTGGCCCGGCCCCTCTGGCACCCCCTATGAGGCCGAGCCTCTATCCCCTGCATGCCCCACACACACACTTCCCATCCTCAGCCATGCACTGCACTCCCCCTCCCTTGTGGTGGCGTGCTCCTGTCACCACTTTTCCACCACTCTGGTTAGAAGCTCTTCTTGAGCCGGCTGGGAAAACAGACCATGCATGTGCCCTGCATTCCCAGTCGGCTCGGGATCAGAACTTGAGCAACAGGAGTGCAGTGGCTGGCAGCAGAAGTGCAGCAGTGTGCAGATGGAAGGAGTGTGGCGGAGCACGGCAGTGGGCAGCAGGAGCACAGCGCCATCAGGGAGGCACAGCGGAGGGGGAGGGGGGCTTGCAATGGTGCCCCTTGGGGCCCATGTTCCTTGAATGTCCTGGAACACTGCTAGCTCTGCCCCTGAGCAGCAATACATTTCTTAACTTTCAAAATCTACCGTACAGCTATTTATTTATTTTTTTGCATTATCAGTTCCATATGGATAAAATAGAAACATAAGCTTAGATGTGGCATTACATTTCAAGCAGTACTCTCTTCCTTGTTAGAAGTTTTCACAACTTTCCACCACCTGATGTATATTTTATAAATGACATCCTCCTCCTCCCACCCCTGGGATGGCGTGCTTCTCATCAGGTCGGGAAACCTGTGTCTGGGCTGTATTGTTTCACTCATATTACTGAATGCTCTGTATATACTTCACATAACTGAATATGAATATTTACTCATATAACTGTGAATACACAGATATTCCCTGCAGCCGAAAAACCTCAGGTTACAGTGGCGAAACTCACTACAACCCGAAGGTTTGATTTGGAGTTTGATGAGGCAAACCTCCGGTCGCTTTTGCTGCACACATTCAGACGTAATGGAGTTCCAGCCTCTGCCCCATCTAACTTTGTGTTATATGTGAATGCGGCCAATGTGTATACCTGGAACAAAGATGACCAGAAACTTGCTCTGACAGAACAGAAAAGCTAAGATTCTCAAGAACCCAAATTCCATGTGACTGAATCCTGGGCTCCCAGATTAGCAGAAAATGGATATGGCTAAAAGTATAATGATTTCTTGCACAACCATTCTGGGTTCTGCTAGTATATATGGGGATCTTTTCACCCAGCCTCTCTGGAGAAATGCAACAAAGGTAAGGATACAAGGTGTGACTCGTGCTGTAAAAAACCAATGATGGAGTACTCAACCATTTTTTTAAAAAGAGGAATAGAAGCAGATATATGAAGTACTGATCATGTCATATTAATTTTTAAAATTGTTGCATTGTTTTATGCTTTTTAAGTTTTAGTAAGCTGCCTTGGAGGTCCTTTTCAGGCAAAGTGTGAGTTGTTATATATTATTATAATAAATAAGGTATATTCCCCACCACCATCTACATGACACTCAGCAAGCTATATCCCCTATATGGCAAGCTTACTTCCCATCCCCATCCATTAAGTGGGGACAAGAGATCACAATATTGGCACTGAACTGCAAGATATTATAAACATTGTACTACCAATAAGATCGTGGTTTTTAATTATCTAAAAGAGGTCTAAGCTGCTGATAAAATTATTTGCTGATTGCAGTCTTACACCCTGATTCTAACCTCATTACACAAAAGTAAGTCCCCATTGAATTGTGTTAATTCAATCCTTGTGGTGATAATGTAAGTTACACATACAGTCCTGAGGAATCTGTCTCTTTATTTTAAGCTTTAAATGTACTGTCCAGGTGAGAGTCTCATTCATTGTGACTTTTCCTTTCTGTTTCTACAAACATCCCCAGCCAACATCTTGCAACTCAGTTTCGGGCTCTAGATGTAGCTTAAAAATGCTGATGAGCCAGCTGCAGGTCCCTTTTCTGCGAAAAGTGCACGTTCCCCTTTGGGAACTCTAATATTCAAATTGCAATGGGGCCAGCTGTTGCTCAGCATGACTGCCTTTATTAGTCAAAATGTTTGTCCCACTTAATGTGTTCAGCAAGGCAAACTGTCTTATGTGGCATCTTTGACAAGGGGATCATTATGCAACAGTGTGCTTGCCTAACAAACACTGTGAATAAACTGACATTAAAATGATTTGTTAAAGTCCAAATTCACAAAGGGCATTCAGCCCTCACCATTTTATTGTGATATTTGGCTTCACTCTGAAAACCTCAGTTCCTGGAGTCATGACTAACTCAGCTTCTTCTTTTTTTTCTTTTTTAAAGGCTGCTAGCCATTATGATTGTAAAGGAAAGTTTGAAAAATGCAGTTAAAGGATAAGAGGCCAGAAAATAATCCAACAAATTTTACATTTACCATATTTAAGGAACTCATCATTTTTATATCAGTCCTGTATGCTGAGCACTTAATGTTGGGGATTTTGAGTGGCCTGGATCCAGAGAAGGGACATGTGTGTACATGAGACAATTTTGCATGCAACCAGCACTTTGCTTGCTGTTTTTCCACCACAGTTCTCACTACAGAAGATGCAAGCTTCTTTTTTTTTTTTTTACAACTGAATAGTGGCTTGTTTCATTGGCAGCTAAAGCTTCCGGCAAAGAACATAACCAATATGCACACAGGTGTCCCTTCGTTAGATTCCAGTTGATGAAGCTCCTAATTTACTTTTAGGTCTATCAGTTTTTTGCTCTGTGAGATTATGATAAATCCTTTCAAAATAGAGTGTGATACTGTGGCTGACACATGCAAAACATCTGTCAAAAGAGAGAAGGAAGAAAACCCTACAAACAAATGCAGGAATCAGTCTTTTGGGGAATGGAATAAATCACATCATTACTAACCTTTAAAAAGCACTTTAATCAACAATAGGATGGTATCACTGGATCACTAAGAGGTGATATTGCAGTCCTGTTTACATCACCCCAATTGGCAAAAGGGCTGCCCCTTCTCTCTGCCTTTCCTAGTAGGTGGCCTGATGTGTAGTTACACTTGAAGATTCAACCAAATGCGTGTTTGCATTCACAGACTAGGAATCCACAGAGCCCATATCTGGCTGCAATTTGACAAAGAACTCGACTCCAGTTAAATCCACTGCTACTCTAATGGGCAACTCCACTGCCTGGCTGCTTCTGTCCTTGTCTACCAGCTTCACACTGAATAAGGTAACAGTGAAAATGTTTAGGCTTGTGCATTTCGATTTGGGTACAAAACGTTTTGTGCCCGAAAATGGCAATTTTGGAGGTTTTGTAACCAAAACATAATCAAGAATTAAAAAAACAGAGATTTTTGTTTCCAAATGGAAATGACTGTGTTTCGGACAGAATGCTTGGGGGCAGGGGGAAGCACTGAAATTGAAATTGACTTCTCTGACTCTCTCCACTCCAGCTGAGGCACTGAGTGATTAGCAGAAGATAAGATATGCAAAAAGCTTTTGAGCTTGAATGATTTAGTTAAGTATGTGTTGCATTCAGTGTGATTGAAATGCAAACTGACCTTGCAAAGGGATTTGGAAGACAGCATTTTGAGACAGAAATACCCAAATATCTTTGGGAGCTCAATGCAATTCCAAAGCTCTTGCTAAAAGCCATGGTATAAATTGTGTGGAGAAGCTTTTCGAGAAGCTGGTTAGGAAAGTTCTGAAATTACATAGGTTTTTCTTTCCAAAGGTTTAGAAAGAATCTCTTGATTTGTTAAGGGCTCTTTTGAAGAGCTATTTTGTTTTTCTTCTGATTTTTATGAGTTATAGTGGTGTCTAAGTTTTGTTGCCCAAGTCGAGCAGTCTAATGTAATTTAGGCCACAATGTAATTTGGTGGGACATGATGTCTAAGCCAGTGGTTCACAACTTTTGCCATTGCAGGGACAGGTTACCCACATAGGACTACAGGAGACAAAAGGAGGGGGGTGGGGAATACCCCTTTCAATCTAATGACATCCCCAGGAATCTTCGTTGCTTCTCTCTTTCTTATAACCATGATCTATGGTTTTGCGCTTTCTTAAATGCAGTGATGATAAATCTCAACAATTCTGAACAGTAGGCTGATTTGTTTGGGCTATGGCTCACTCCACTTCAGTTAAATGAACATTTGAAGCTGTTCCATATTACCAAGGCAGTTTATTGGTCTATCTTACTATCGCAAATGACCTGTGGTCAATGTTCCATGGGGAGGGAGTGTTTTTGTTGAAAGATTGCTTGAATCCACAAATGGGTTGTGCTGCTGTGCAAGTGCCACAGGAACAGGCTCCCAACTGCTGCAAAATTCTCAGATAACTGTGCCAAAAAATTAAGTGTCGTTGTTGTTCATCATTTTCTTCACTCTTTTTTATGTTTTACTCTTGTTTATGTGGGGCTTCAGGGGCAAAACAGTGGGTTGGGTGGCAGTGTCCCAAGGGTGGTGCACCCAGATTCCAAATAGGGCAAAGGGTTGATTTCTTAGGAATTTTTGAGCTTTACGCATCTTTAAGATTTTTCCCCCATAAGGAATAATGGAGGTTTCAGCAGCCCCATAACTCCACCTGGAGGGCATTGGGATGGCCCGAAGCGAGTGGTGGTGTAGTGCACAGAGGGTGCCAACCACCCCCCTGGATTGCTAACCCATTGGGGTACTGGGCTTTGTTGTTTCTGAGGTGTTGAGTTTAGATTCTCTGGTAGCAAATGAGATTTTTAATGAAAAACCATGAATCTACTCTCATATGCTACTAGAGAATCTACTCTCAGAACACCTCTAGAACAACAAAACCCTGTATTTCATGGGTTGGCAACCCATGTGGGTGGTTGGCACCCTATTTGCACTACACCACCACTTACTCTGGGCCACCCCAGTGCCCCTCAAGTAGAGTTATGGGACTGCAGGAACCTCCATTATACCCTATGAGGAAAATCTGAAAGATGCGTAACTTCATTAATTCTTTAAAAATCAGCCCTTTGCCAAATTCCTCTGAGAAAATAGTGGTAGCTTCCTTGTACCAACTGGGCACTACCACCAACCACACTCCACTCTGGGCCACGCCCCCCGCCCCTTGTGAAGCTATACTTTTCCTGAAACCTCCATCATACCCTATGGGGAAAATCTGAAAGACGCGCAAACTTCAAAAATTCACCAAAATCAGCAGTTTGCCTAATTCCTTTGAACTTCTTGTGGTAGCTTCCACTCATTGGGCACTATAACCCACACCCACTCTTTTGACCATGTGACCCATTTTTAAAATCTGAATTAATTCGGATTCGGATTAATTCGGATACAAAACAAAACTGGGGTGATTTGGAAGGCTTAATTTTGGACAAAATACAAAATTGGGTTGATTCGGATTTGGTACAAATCGAAACAGAAAAAATACAAAATGCGCAACCCTGAAAATGTTTAGGATTGAGGTGCCAGAGAAGCATCTCCATCACACCTCCCACAAAATGTATATTTGTAATGCAGAGATGTGGCTCATAGTAGCCATACACATTCAACACATACATAACATTATAAATGTAATAAATAACAATAAATAATCTATATTATTATTTCTCCAAGACAGGCCACGCGCGGCAACGTGGTAGGAAGGAGGCGATTGGCTGAGTCTGCAAGCAGAAGGACCTGATTGGGCAGTGGGGATTCCATATGCAGAGTTTCCAAGCAGAAGCACCTGATTGGGCAGTGGGGATTCCGTATGCAGATAGGGAGAAGGAGCAAGACAGGCCATGTGTGGGAAGGTGGCGATTGGCTGCGTTTGCAAGCAGAAGGAGGTGGGAAGGAGGCGACTGGCTGAGTTTGCAAACAGAAGCACCTGATTGGGCAATGGGGATTCCATATGCAGATAGGGAGAAGGAGCCTGTGAGAGCAGAAGCACCATGGTGATTGGGCAGTGGGGATCCCCTATGCAAATAAGGAGGAGGGGCCTGTGATGGTTAAGATGAGTTGGAATGCAGCTGTTACTGGTTGGAAGATGTTCTGGATATAAAAGGATAGCAGGCAGGGATCTGCAAAAAGACAGGTCCTGAGGGAGGAAAGAGCCCCTTCAGGAGAAGGAGGATGCCCTTGTGTAAATGAACAAAATCTTTTAACTCAGGGAGGGAGGGAGAAAAACATGAATGGAGGGAGGAGAGGAGAAGAGCAAGTGTAGGAGAGAGAGAGAGAGAGAGAAGGGAGGGGGAAGAGAGACAGAAGGAAGGGCAAGGGATGGGCCTGAGCCTGTCAGCAGCTTGAGCGGAATGAGTGGCCATGGCGGCACTTGCAGCAAGGAAGGGTCCAGGCTACCATTGCTGCTGTTTGGGGCTACCAAGGCCATTGTCAGAGGGAGGCAGGCAGGCAAGAGATGGGCCTGGGCCTGTCAGCGGCCTGAGGGGAACGAGCGGCCATGGTGGTGGCAGCAGCGAGGAACTACCCGGTCAACCACTGCTGCTGTTCCTGGGGGGAGGAGCAGGAGCGGGGAGCGGGTGAGGGTGGGGAGGTCTCTGGGGATAGGGGGCTGCAGCTTGGCCAATAGGCAGCAGCAATGCTGCAGCCATGACCAAGAAGGGTGAGGAGGATGGAAGCAATGGGATGGAGGAGGAGCAGGAGTGCAGCTCAGCTGAGGGTGGGAAGATCTCTGAGGTGAGGGGAGCAATCAAGTACTAATGTGCAGATGCTCTAGAGCGTGCAAGAGTTCCAGCATTGAAGCGGAGAGAAATAATGGCTGCGGTCAGGATGCAGAGGTGGAGGGCTGGCAGGCTAAGCTCCTCCGGCCAAAAGAGGTGGGTGGACGGCAGGCGAAGCCCCGCCGGCCAGGAAGAGGAGGCGGTGGCGGGGATAGATGATGGCGGTGGTGAGGTGGTGGGCAGACAGCAGGCAAAGCCCTACCAGCCGGGAGGAGAAGGTGGGAGGCAGTGGTGGGATGGCCTGGCCCTGGCTGGCCCAATGGGGAGAGCTGCGGGGGGGGGGAGCGAGCGAGCTGCAGGGGGGGAGCGAGAGAGCGAGCGAGCTGCGGGGGGGAGAGCGAGAGAGCGAGCGAGCTGCGGGGGGAGAGCGAGAGAGCGAGCGAGCTGCGGGGGGAGAGCGAGAGAGCGAGCGAGCTGCGGGGGGAGAGCGAGAGAGCGAGCGAGCTGCGGGGGGAGAGCGAGAGAGCGAGCGAGCTGCGGGGGGAGAGCGAGAGAGCGAGCGAGCTGCGGGGGGAGAGCGAGCGAGCTGCGGGGGGAGAGCGAGAGAGCGAGCGAGCTGCGGGGGGAGAGCGAGCGAGCTGCGGGGGGAGAGCGAGAGAGCGAGCGAGCTGCGGGGGGAGAGCGAGCGAGCTGCGGGGGGAGAGCGAGCGAGCTGCGGGGGGAGAGCGAGCGAGCTGCGGGGGGAGAGCGAGAGAGCTGCGGGGGGAGAGCGAGAGAGCTGCGGGGGGAGAGCGAGAGAGCTGCGGGGGGAGAGCGAGAGAGTGAGCGAGCTGCGGGGGGAGAGCGAGAGAGTGAGCGAGCTGCGGGGGGATGTCACAGGCTCAATGCACAACTGCACAGATGCTCTGTGCGGGGTCAGCTAGTAATACTAATAATACAGTTCCAGCAATTCCCAGAAAATAGATTTGTGTGTGTGTGCACTGAAACCTAATTGCTTATTTCTATCAGCCTCACCTACAGGGGCTGATTAATCTCTTGGCCACCCATAGGCAGCCAAAGATTTGCCGCCCCAAGGATAAGAGTAAGGCGGCTTGTTGGTGGGGGAGATTTAACTCTGTTTTTTTTACCTTGAAAAACACTGCTGTGTAGCGACGGAGGCTCTACTCGCCTCCTATCATCACAGGAGATGAGGTCGGGCACTGGAGGACGACAGTGAAAGAGGTCCTCCCTCAAGCCCGGCTTACTCGCAAATGACACAGAGCGGGCAATTTTGGGCTTCTGCGTGTGTGCGCGCATATGCATAGGCCCCAAATCGCCTTCTCTGTGTCATTTGTGAGTAAGCCAGGCTTGAAGGCTGATCTCTTGCCGTCGTCCTCCAGTGCCCAACCTCACCTCTTGTGATGGTTTAGGAGGCGGGCGGATCCTCCACCGCTACACAGTAGCATTTTTAAAGGCGGAGGGACGAATTACGTTTCCCTCCAGATGCCTCTCCCCAAGATTTGCCGCCATAGATGGCTGCCTATAATGCCTATGTAGTAATCCGCCATTGCTCACCTGCAGCTTCAAGGTGTGGATAAGTGGGGTTTTTATTGCCAAGCCCTTTATGCCACACTTTGGTCACCCTCACATTACTCAGATTCAAAAGTAATGTAATCTAACTCCATAATCCTTAACTCCATAATCCTTAATTCAGAGTGATTAGGAGCACTTTATGAAGAGTTTCGAAATTCACAGTTTAGGCAGTAGGCAGTCATTAACATTTTGGAAGTCTGCCTGTCTGGAAACTGCCTGCCTGGAAACTGAACATGCAGACTAGTACTGTAGCTGCCAGGTAGCCCAACCTGTTTACCTTCATAGGCCCATTCTCTTTCTTTAGCAATAATTTACACAGGTCAGCTTATCATGCAAGAGGCACTTATTCCCAAAAGGGGGGGAAGGCTGGTCACCAGGGTTGAGTGTATTCGCTGATTCTCCTTTGCCAAAAGAACAAAAATGCCTAAATTTAGATAACTCCCAACACCCAAATCTATCTGGCCAACACTCCCCAAATTCTCCATCTGCTTTCTCCAGCACACTATGCTGACAAACATATCAGCATCACTTCTAGAAATAAGTAGCCTCACTTGTGAAGTGATAATGTTCCATAACTAAAAATGGATTAGGGAAAATCATCAAAATGTCCTAAGCATGCCACATTTTCTTTGAACGGGTCGCTTGAGAACTCTGCAGCTCAGCAACTATGCACATTTGCTTGGAATAAGTCCCACACTCGGGGCCAAACAATCATTATGTTAAGTCTCTCTCTTTTTCTTTTTTCAAAAATCAGCCTCTGCTAGTGACACCAAGGAGTTTCCTACCAGGGCAAATAGCTCTGAAGGGACCAATCAGGATCAGGACCAGGGTTGAAGCAAAGGGCCAAAGTCCCCTGTGCCCTAGTCCTGCTCCAAATCAGGCCTCCAGTGATTGCTACTTAATTAAGTAAGTAAGCACACTTTCCCCAATTATGTACTTGACATAATATGTAGTCTGATCTAACTCCTCCAATCACGGTCAGAGGTTTCCTTAGCATCACAACATCTCAAACTTGGGTCCTCAGGTGTTATTGGACTTCAACTCCCATAATCCCCAACCAAAGGCCACTGAGGCTGGGGATTATGGGAGCTGAAGTCCAATAACACCTGAGGACCCAAGTTTGAGAATCCCTGCTTTAGAACATTTCCAAGAGAAATGCCAAATTCAGCCACCCTCACCTCTTTCTACCCCGGTCCACCAAAAGCACAAAGCCCCTCCTGACCACCGGGTTAGAGCCTCACCAGCTTATTCGGCATGAGCTTTTGCAGGCAGAAGCCATCTTCACCAGAGGCATAAGGGGAAATGTTGACACAATTAAACTGTTCTCACAACCAGCCTAAACCTGCCTGGGCTGCCCCAGGCAGGGTTAGACTGGTCATGAGAAGTCGCAGGATCCTCACAGATGATTCTCCCCGCCTGCCTAACCCCTTAATCAACTCGGCTGTTAGCCAAGGTTAAGGGTGCTCTCGCACCCTTAACCCAGCTACTGGGAATCGTGTGATTCATACAGCCCGAGGAGTCACGGAGACAGGTGCATAGAGTACCCACCTGAGGGGGGGATCCCCAAAGCAATGCACGTACCGTGCATTGCATTGAGGGATAGCTGGAGGCTGGAACAAGCAGTTCCGGCTCTGGATCCCTCTGCCTGCATGGAACCGGGCTGCCTGTGTGGGTGCACAGGAAGCATGCTGAAGAGGACCTGCTTGGTTGTCTGTGGGGAAAGTAAGGTGAAGGCAGCCTCCGCACTGCATCCTCCCTGCCCACCCGGGGCAATCATGTGAATAGCCTCAATGTCAAACAGAATGGTGAATATCAGCTTTCACCAGAATAGGTCCACACTTGCTGGACACACACTGATGAAGGAGGATGGCCTCATGTGGGTACTATGAACATTCACCAGCAGATCTCAACATATTTTTTGGATTCATGATATTCTTCAGGGATTGTCAACATTCCTACGGGAAAGCTGAGATTCACATTTTGGACATTAAGGTGAACACAAAAGGTAATGTGAAAGTAAACATGTAGCCTGATAATGCTCAACATGGAGACAAATAATAACCTAAATGTTTGTGAAAGGGCATGGGGATCCTGCCAGCTATTTTGACAGCTGGAGACAGGACTTGGAATGGTCCATATTAGAACTAGTTACACAAAATAAACAGAAACTAACATCATGAACCGTGTCTCAACAGGGCACCTACCTGCTCCTTTTCGGGTGGTTTACCCCACCCCCCTCCCCTCCACTTGGCATTTGAACACTCCTGGTATTTCATGTCAAACAAGGGACAATTACACTCTTGAGTGAACACAAAAACAAAACTTGCATAATATAGGGTTGTACTCTGGGGGCAAAAGGACACTCCTGAGAGCAGCAGCAGCAACTGCCACAAATAGCACTTTGAATGTCCCTTCACATTTTCTGATTGTTGATTAAGCCTTGGCATGGTTCCCTGTATGAACTCGTTGCACCAAAACAGTCTTGCACCATGGAGGTGGGGATTAAACGGATTGTGCAAGCAGATCCTGGGGTGGGTGGATGTCGGGAAGCAAAATATGCACAGGGTAAGTTGGCCTTGGGCTCCCTTGCTTACTCTCGTAGATCACTCACTGCTGTGTACGTGAAAGCCATACATGGGTGGGTGATTTAAATGCTACAAGGCACACAAGCTCAATGTTAACAGTGTTACCAGACTGGGGGCGGGGGGGGAGACCTAGTATTTAAAAAGCAGTGAAACTGACTGCATGAACACACACACATACCCTGCATCTATCTAGCCCCATATAACTATGCAGGGGTTACATCACATTGCTGTGTATGTCCTACCCCTACATGAGGGCCAGCACAGGGGTGACAGAGGAGGATGTCGTCCTGTCTATGCACAGGAGCTCCATGTCTTTAACAGATATGCAGAGGCCGCTGTTCCAGCCACTGCATTTCCATGTCAGGAAAAGCTTCACCTGCTGAATTTCTACTTGTCACGCAGCAGTTAATGTCACAGGTGCCCTACATGGAAAAAAGGCAGCAACTCTAGCCTGTGACCCCCCCCAAATCATGCTCTTGTTATATGTGCTGTTTTTCTCCTTCCTTAGTCCACACTTGGCAATTGTATTGTGCGGTCTTCTTTCACAACTGCCTGTTTGGATTGATATTGCTGAATAACTAAAGACTCAGTCTTTCAACACATGATTTGAAACACATAAAGAGAGAACAAGCACACCACTTCATGGTACCTGAACTTGGAATAGCATTCTCATTACACTCTCAGAGCACCCAGAGAGATATTAAACTGCTCCCGATACCTAGGTCCTTAACAATCTGTATGGGTTGAAGGTATTTTTCAGTACAGTGGGGAAGCAAGAAGTATTTCAGCACTGCCCAAATCTACACCCAGTGTTCTATCTAGATCTTTTTCAGTTATTGTGGGGCACTGAAACTGTCTCCTGGAATAAAGCCTCCTTCCCCAGTTTTCTGAATGTCCCTGAAGGCTTTACAGACAGGGCTTCTACCCCAGATCTCCTTCAGAAGAGAGTGTGTGCGTTCACACACCAGCCAAACATAGCCCAAAGTCCCTTTGAGATCCTTGGACCAACTCCACACACAAATTGGGCGTTGTCTTGTGATTTCTAGCTTATCTCGAGTTATTTCCAGGTTTTTTTAAGGCTGGTTTTAAGCTACTTTTTCTGAAAACCCCAGAGCAAATAGGGAGAGGCACTGAAGGGGAATCATTAGCATGATACTAAGACAGGGATACTGTCTTTGAAATGCAGGTGTAGCTCTTTAGTCATCACTCTCTCTCCCTCCCCTCCCCATTGGCTAGAAGAGAAACAGGGAGGCATGCCATGTGAACTTGTAAAAACAAGAGGGGAGGGGCTGCTTCCCTCAATGCCACGAGTGTGATTCGAAGTGGCTTCGCTCAACATTTACCCTGCAGCATGAAGCCATGCGCGAATAACTCCCTGGCTTTCTTTTCCTGCGGGAAGCAACAGACTGTGCCAATGTTATCTATCATTTCAATTGTTACAATAGTGAGCAACATACAACTTTACCTGGAGTTTGAGTGGGAGAAGAGAGGCAGGCAGGGTACCACCTGCAGGCCTATCAGAATTCTATTCAGTAAAAGCTTGATGCTTCCATTTTCTATTCCCCTTCCTGAAGAAAATAGCCTCTCTTCACAACCAAGGCATTTTTCACACAGCAGGTTTAGTGCAAGGCTTTACTTTGAATTGTGTGTTCAAAGTTGCCCCCCCCCACTTGCCCCCCCCACTCCAAATGATGGAAAAGTTGACATTTTTACTATGGATATAAATCACTTTTAACGCACAATGAAAAACTTGAATCGTATGCGAAGTGCTCCCCGATAGTTCGCAGGGACTTCGGGGTAAATCTGGCCAATATGTGAACGCACACCCTCCATTCCGGAGGAGATGAGAGCTAAAAGCCTAGTGTGAAAAACACCCAGTATATTGTGAGTTTCCATTTTAAAGGGAAGCAATGATAAATAAAGCCAGCGTGGTGTAGTGGTTAGTGTGCTGGACCAGGACCGGGGAGACCCGAGTTCAAATCCCCATCCAGCCATGAGACTAGCTGGGTGACTCTGGGCCAGTCACTTCTCTCTCAGCCTAACCTACTTCACAAGATTGTTATAAGGAGAAACCTAAGTATGTAGTACACCGCTCTGGGCTCCTTGGAGGAAGAGCGGGATATAAAATGTAATAATAATAATAATAATAATAATTAATAATAAACTGGTGTCAGCAAAAACATTCAGATATTTATTAAAAAAGCAATAAGCATGTGGAGTACACAGTTAACAATCAATGGCGAGACACTTGGACCGGTTAGCATTAGAAGAGGCATTTTCCAAGGGGACTCACTATCCCCTCTGTTGTTTGTAATCGCCATGACCCCACTTCCACAAATACTAAACAAAACAGGCCTCAGATACCAAACATCTAAAACATCAAGTAAAATCAACCATCTGCTGTACATGGACGATCTGAAGTTGTATGGAAAGTCCCAGTCAGAAATCAAATCACTGCTAAACACTGTCCGTATATTCAGTAGCGATATAGCAATGGAGTTTGGACTAGACAAGTGTGCTGCATTAATAATGAAAAGAGGAAAAATAACAAAAACAGAAGGAATAGAACTGCCCAATGGAAGCAAGATCAAGAACCTGGAAGAGAAAGAACCTTACAAATACTTGGGCATTCTCCAGGCTGATAACATCGCACACACTGAAGTTAAAAGAAAAAATGGAAGTGAATACATCAGGATAGTTAGAAAAATCCTCAAGTCCAAACTCAATGGCGGGAACACCATACAAGCCATAAACACCTGGGCTATACCTGTTATCAGATACACTGCAGGAATAATAGATTGGACCCAGGCAGAGCTAGAGACGCTAGATCGTAAGACCAGGAAAATCATGACCATCAATCATGCTCTGCACCCCCGCAGTAATATAGATAGGCTATACCTCCCTCGCAGCTCAGGTGGAAGAGGAATGCTGCAAGTCCATCAAACAGGAGAGGAGAAGAAAAGAGGCCTTGAAGAATATATCAAGGACAGTGAAGAAGATGCACTTCAAATGGTCAATAATGCGAAATTATTCAACACCAATGAAAGAAAGCAGGCCTACAAGAAAGAACAAGTCAAGAACCGAGCAGAAAAATGGAAAAATAAGCCACTGCATGGTCAATATTTACACAATATAAGTGGAAAATCAGACATCAGCAAGACCTGGCAATGGCTTAAGAATGGCAACTTGAAGAAAGAAACGGAGGGTTTAATACTGGCTGCACAAGAACAGGCACTAAGAACAAATGCAATAAGAGCAAAAGTCGAAAAATCAACCACAAACAGCCAGTGCCGCCTTTGTAAAGAAGCAGATGAAACTGTGGACCACCTAATCAGCTGTTGTAAAAAGATTGCACAGACTGACTACAAGCAAAGGCATGACAAAGTAGCAGGGATGATACACTGGAACATCTGCAAAAAATACAAGCTACCTGTAACCAAACATTGGTGGGACCATAAAATTGAAAAAGTTGAAGAAAATGAAGATGTAAAAATATTATGGGACTTCCGACTACAAACAGACAAACATCTGCCACACAATACATCAGATATAACTGTAGTCGAGAAGAAAGAAAAACAAGTCAAAATAATCGACATAGCAATACCAGGGGATAGCAGAATAGAAGAAAAAGAAATAGAAAAAATCACCAAATACAAAGATCTACAAATTGAAATTGAAAGGCTGTGGCAGAAAAAGACCAAGATAATCCCAGTTGTAATTGGCGCCCTGGGTGCAGTTCCAAAAGACCTTGAAGAGCACCTCAGCACCATAGGGGCCACGGAAATCACCATCAGCCAATTACAAAAAGCAGCTTTACGGGGAACAGCCTATATTCTGCGATGATATCTATAACAATTGACAATAAAATTCTGGCATCCCAGGTCCTTGGGAAGGACTCGATGTCTGGATAAAACAGACCAGTCAATAACACCTGTCTGACTGTGTAAACAAGAAATAATAATAAAATAACTATTCTATCCTGATGCCCTGCATAGTGTGAGGTAACATAATTAACCTCTTACTTATGGTTTAGTTTCACTCCTAGTTGAGATTTTGAATTCCTATGAACAACAGCATTAGGTTAAAAACAATCTCCAAAAAACAAAGTATTGAGCCAAATTTATTTCTGAGATGCCATTAATACAATTCACTGAGTAAAAACTGGAAGCAAGTGCATGCGAAGTCTGGTTTCTGTGACAATGGAAGCTATGTGATTTGTAATCTTTATTGGTTCTCAGCCCTTGAGGAGGTGGCTTATCCCTCCCTGCGCACAAAGGCCAGGAGTCCTTCTGTCACAAGGAACTTTGTTCAAGCAAAGGTCACATACAGGGGAGGGTCAAAATGGAAAGCTTAGAAGAAATTGATTGGAAGCCACCACTACACTGAAGTAACTGTGCTCAACCAGCAGCGCTAGACGAAGTCCCGCTGGGTTTTGCTTCTTGCCAGCCCCGTTAAATGTGCTTCTTTGTCTTTTTGCAAGGATATGTAATTGCGAGCGCTCATTATTTACAGATGTACAAATATTCCTTCAGCTGAAGTCTGGAGCCAAGAATCAGGTTCACAAGAGGCTCCACAAAGTCCAATGCTATCCTCAGAGGCTCAGGCAGGATTTGGGCTTCTGGTGTTCAATTCTAGCCATCCTCCCAGCAAACCACCTGCTCACATCTCCGCTTGCACTCACAGAGCAGCAGAGGTCGATTTCATGCTACGCCTTATCTTCCTCATCTGGATCTTTTGCTGAGTTTCCCACTGCATGCTTCTCTATCGCTCCTCACATCTGGGGAGAAGGGATGCAGCAGCCCCATGTGGCAATCACATGCTGTAGAGAGGTTTCATTAACCATTTCCAGGCTCTAGCAGTATCGAGCACTGAACTGAGTGAAGAGATGCCCTTGCAGCATACTCTGCACATGGCAGCTCAATCTATTAGATCAGGGGTGCACAAGTCAAATACCCTGATGAGCCAGAACCAACCTTGACTTGGTATGCAGGGGCCGAGGTAAATTGCCAGCACATTAATGATTACATTTTAAAATTAATTATTAAAAATATTAATGAAAGCAATTATTAGTTACCCACAGCATGAGTAGGTGGCTCCTAGCAAGCAACCTTTCTTCTTCCCTGTCCCCCATGCACTTTCAATGCTTGCAATGGTCAGTTTTGAAAGGGGGCTGACCCCCACCAGGTCCATGGGGGCAAGGTGGCATTTTGCACCTCACCTCAGGCACCACAATACTTTAGGCCAGTCCTGGGGCCAACAAAAAAGTCCCCATGGGCCAGATCTGGGCCCCAGGCCTTAGGTTGTGCAGGCCTGCATTAGATGCATCAAGTTGACACTCTTTACCTTTTACCCCAGGTGACCCACATTTATGGGCCATTCTTCTCTCTGCATGCACCCATTATTGTACAATATAAAATGCTTTAACATCAGGTTGAAGATGTTCTTACAGGCTATGAAATACATACTTACATGTCTATACTATAGAAAGCTTGTGTAATATAGTGGTTAGCCTGGGGAGACCAGGGTTCAAATCCCCACCTCACTCAGCCACAAAGCTCACTTCCTCTTCAGCACAGCTGATGAGCTGCCCTTTAATTGCCTCTTATATTCCCTGCTAAAGGCCTGCTTTATTTCCATTATGTTTTCTCTTCTTCTTCTTTTAAATGGCAAAATAATGCTACTTGGTTGCAAAAGAAAAAATGGTGGAAAACCAGTAATTTCACACACACGCACACACAAACACACACTCCTCGTAGGAAACAGAAGTGGACTAATTAAGGGGCAATTGGTCACTAATCCTGCAGCTGCTCTGAATACAAAGCAATAGCTTGACTGAATTGCTAAGGAGAAATATTTTTATTATTTTGCTGGAGACCTCTGCTGAATGGGACTTACTTGTGAATAAACACCAGAGAATGATTTTGGACATAAAGAAAAGCCCCGCAGAATGAAACAGTACCACACTTGGCGCTGTGTGCAACTTCTATTTTCATTCCACTTCCAGTTTATTGAAGAACAGCAATGTCTCAGCTGCAGGAGCGTAGCTATAATTGAGCGGATAGGTTCAAAGAACCCGGGGTCCCCAGCTCCTGAGGGCCCTCCAGCTCCACCCCTCCCTATTTTCTTCTTTATGTCCCTCACTCCAAGGGGCCTCCAGGGAGAGGGGTGGACATGGGCCCCCTCTCCCCTAGCTATGCCCCTGCTCGGCTGCACTAAAAAGCGCTACTGTGAAAATGACCAAAGACTCCTAGGAATTTTCTAGGGTTTTCTAGGGAGCATTCTACAGTCCGGAAGAGTTGTGAGATGAATGGTCAGGATGGAAGTACAAGCATGATTTCTGAAGCCATCACTTGAAGTGTTCATGTTCTTTGAACCTCAGAAAACAAAGGTAACCCGAGAACTCTGGTATCACAGAATTCTTCATATGACAAAACAATCATCACACTGTCTGATATTCAAAATAACAAAGCAGAAAAAGAAGTGCATGTGGAGCAGTGGCATTCTAGCCTAAAGCAGCATGAGTGCTTGGTGTGGGGGGTGATTTCCACCTTCCTCCTCTTCCCTCTGAAGTGCTTTGTGCCACCTGAAAATGTGTCCCTGAAGGCTGCATAACCAAGCACTTCAGAGGGAAGAGGAGATCAGTGGAAATCCTCCCCCCTCGCCCTCCCCCCCAGAGTCCTTTCACTACTTTAGTCTGAAAATATAATTGCCCACCACAGGTGCTCTTCCTTTGCTGCATGTGCACTGCATTTGTCGGAATGCCATCAATTGCCTGTAGGGATGTTAGACATGGAAAGCAAAATGAGACCAACTCAAAGAAAACAGTGACAAAAATCAATATTGAATAAATGATTTACTGATTCACTCTAATATTGACATAGATTTTGCTGCTGGATTTTATTTTTAGCTCCTGAGAGACTGGGCAGGTGTGCTGTGCCTGATATGGAATGGATTCAATTATTGGCCTCATGTACTTCTGTCTCCATTCGTTCTACTGCATTGCAGAGTCTGTGGAATGCACATACTGGAAAATTAAGATGTGACATAGTTTTACCAAGAAGTCTGTGCAGGGGCAGCCAATGCTTGTAAATATTAGAGATGTGCACAAATTGTATTTTGCTATTTTATTTGAGCTCGAATCGAATCACAAAATACTCAAGATTGATTCATCAAGACAGCTGCCATTACCAGCTGTTTAGATGAATCAATTTGAGTTGATTCGTGATTCGGGTTATTTAGCCATAGGGAACAATGGGGAACTTGAATCACCCCATTGTTTCCCATGGGTAGGTAAGCCCTAGGAACACCAAATCAGCTTGGGTAGTAGGGCATGATGGATGCTACCTTTCTCCCAACCCACAAAAGAAATGGGCAAGATGGCTTTTTAAAATAATAATAATAATAATAATAATAATAATAATAATAATAATAATAATTTTTCCAAAAAAACCAATAGGATTAAAAATTTCCTTTTTATTTGTCCTTGTACTATAAGCTCTTTGTGAAATTGCCTTAAGTATCTCTGATTCCTCTGGCCTTCCCACTTGTTTCAGTGTTGAAAATATAAATATAGGGAGGGGTTTGAAAATATACACCAGCTTTTTAGAATACATCTCTGGGCATAACTGTTCTCAGAAGAAACAAGATTAACTGTGAGGTGGGCCCAGTGTTTCAGAGGGAGATAGAATCCTGAAGAAGATAGTGCTTTCCTCCCCTATCAGCACCAGTTGGATGGACTGAATACTCCCTGGTGGAGGACCCTCATTGATACACATGGCATTTTGGGGAGGGCTGTGCCCTCATAAGCCCACCATCCCTAACCATTTTGGGCAGAAGGGAGCTCTGAAGGAGCTGCTGTTTTCTTCTTGTGCTGTTTTCCTGCATATGTTCCAGTGTGTATTTGTATTGCCTCCACAAACACCAATTATGTGAAGCAAGTGCGGAGAAATGTACTGCACAATAATGTCACATCATGCATTGTTACCCATGAAGAGGGAGGAAAGAGGCATGGAGTGGCAGCATCTCCACATTCCTTGTAATGTCTGTGCCACTCCTATATAATAGTATAATATGCATTCTGATGCAAATGCAAGTTGCCAATCTGGAAGTTTTGGAGATAGGCTGTCAAATTGATTCATGACCACAGACACAACATAGACTACCAGTTTCCTTGACATCTGCTCCCTGAATTCTGCCTTAGAGAGCCTCTAAATTTAGACTGATCCCCAAGACAAATGGACCTGAATTAAAACATGGAGATACTGACTAATGTGGATTTCGAAATCCCAACCACCAGATGCTTGGGCATGCTCACATCTGCCGCTCTGACTTAATGTATTGCAGAGAAAGAATATATGACACTTCAGTTTTTGGGGGGGTGGGATCCAACCACATATGTTATATGATCCAGGAGGGTTAATTGAGGTTTTCATGGCTCTCATTGTTCTTTGACCTCTCTGGCAATGGCTGCTCCTTCCCAATAGTGGGAGAATATACAAAAGCACACCTGTGCTTCTAAGAATTTAGCTAAGGCCCTTCCTTTTAGTCTCTGGACACATTATAATCTGATCTGATCATTCTTCCACCATTTGGGCTAATGTGTTGTGATGCATTACATATAGTTAATTTGGTGAAGACAGTTTGGTTAAGACTGGTTTATAATTAGGATAAATATGAAAATAAATTCCAGATCTACTGTTCAATGATTCTGTAAACTGAGGAGCCATCGCCCGTTTCCACTTGCCATGGGTATTATTATTGTGGCACGAACAACCTTAGACTCAGTGATGAGAGGCATAGATGCATGGAATCTTTGGTGTGGATGGGTGCACAGGTGGTGATGAGGGGCAAAGAATAAGTAGGCACAGGTTTCTCATGGGCAAAAGCAAGGTTCTGTAGTGCTATATCATCTCTGCTCTTAAAAGGACAAATAGTAATACTGAAACTCCTAGCACTAAAAGTGAATGCAGAAGTGCAGACATTTTCCATACAGATGCATCTATAGCCCTGTCCCCATTGGCTCTCAGCTCACTTACACTTGGGGATTATACAGAGCATAAGCCCCAAACCACATTCCCACTGCATAGTCCTGCAAGCTCCATTAAGACAAGCACAAGAGCAAGCCCACACATAATGAGCCCCTGGTGGCGCAGTGGTAAAACTGCCGCCCTGTAACCAGAAGGTTACAAGTTTGATCCTGACCAGGGGCTCAAGGTTGACTCAGCCTTCCATCCTTCCGAGGTCGGTAAAATGAGTACCCAGAAAGTTGGGGGCAATATGCTAAAATCATTGTAAACCGCTTAGAGAGCTCCAGCTATAGAGCGGTATATAAATGTAAGTGCTATTGCTATTGCTAATGGGCAGATCTATGGGAATTGGGTTGCTCCAGGAAATATTTATTTTTATTTTATTTTATTTTTATTTTTACATTGATATCCCGCTCTTCCTCCAAGGAGCCCAGAGCGGTGTACTACATACTTGAGTTTATTCTCACAACAACCCTGTGAAGTAGGTTAGGCTGAGAGAGAAGTGACTGGCCCAGAGTCACCCAGCTAGTATTATGGCTGAATGGGGATTTGAACTCGGGTCTCCCCGGTCCTAGTCCAGCACTCTAACCACTACACCACGCTGGCTACCACGCAGCCTTGGAGGGCTGGGGGAGAAAGCAAGCAAGCACCGCACCTTCCTTTGTGCACTCTGTTTAACAAGAACGGGAGGACTCAGCCTGCATATTAGGTCCCCACATAGAGCTGAACCTGACGAGTCTGAAACTGAAACCTGTGGCCAAGTTCAACCCTCTTGTCAGCTTCACCTTGAAAGCAAGTCAGGGGAATCTCCAGGCAACAGGTATTAATGCGATATTCTCCAAACAGACTGTACTTAAGGGTACTGGCTTAATCCAATGAATGAGCAACCATTATATACAGTATACGATCATCTGGGGAGGCCCTTACTAAAAGGGCATTGCTTGGATAAGAAAGGACCTCATGAGTCTGTTCCCTTCCTAAACTGCCTGTGATGGGCTCTTGTCCCCAGGGAGAAAGATGGCAAAGGGTCCTGGGATTGTGATCTAGTCCCTAAACTGTGCTGCTCTGTCTTATTATTTTTATCTGTGAAACCCACTGAAGTAAATACCAAGTAATTATGGTGTTCTGAAGTGACCTTATGGAGGGAGCATGTGCTCCATTCCATGGCTCTCGGCCAAAGCTACTATTGTTGATTGGATGCCACGACTTGGGAGAACCCTGGCTCCCACTCACTCTTTTCTTTGGCTGGGCTCTATGGATTCTCAGCCTGGCAAGAAAGACCAATTTTAAAAGTACTGGCAAAGACTGTGCGGTTCGTCACACCATGGCTCATGATTTAGGACCTTGATTTAGGCTCAACACTGGAGCCTTTTGTTTAGCTGTGTTTGTACATCATTTGCAACTTTGTATTAGTTAATAAACGTCAGTTTGCTAAGAGTGTGGCATGGCCAGGAGTACCGGCAGGGTTTTCCCCTTGTTTATACAGTCTATAATGAATATAAGTGAGTAGCTTTGAACTGCCGTGCCCATTCGGTGAGGGTTAAAGCTCACATCAACATGGCCTTTTAATACAATGGCCACTTCAGCAATAAATCTAAAATCACGGGGTGCTTAACAGAAGTGAGAGAGTTTCGCAGCCCTCCCATAAGTATTTCCATTAATTAAACTCATAATGTTTCTGATCCACTGTATTGCTGCAAATCTTAGTCACTTCAGTGGAGAATGCCCTGAGAGCATACCTCAAGCATAACTCTGTCTTTACAAGGGCAATATAGCAGACCCTGAGCCTTTCTAAACACTTGAAGGCAGAAAGAATACCAGACGACAGCAGGCCTCTCTAAAAATCAGGAAAGTATGCCTGTAAACTGCAGCAGAGCTTTACACCACCATCTTGAGGGATGGAGATGAGGTTGAGGGGTGCTCTCTCGCTCTCGCTCCCCAACATGAGGGGAAGGACAAAAGGCAGCCTCTCTCCTCCGGAACCATGGAGGCACTAGATGGGCCTTGCCTGGAAGAGATGTGTTAGCTAGTTAGTTGGTTTTTAAAGGAAAGAAGGTTGTGCTTCAATTCAGGAGAAAAAGGGCGGTATTATCATGCCTGCCTCCATACATTCTCACTGCTTTAGGATAGCCCATCTATTTTAAATAAGCCTTGTCTTGAGAGATCAATCTATTTATCTCTTTTTTTCGCTTCATGGTCCCCATACTGTGCAGGGAGCCACCGATCCAAGGGGGAAGCATGCTTGCTGCTTCCAAGGCCCTGTAAAGCATGCCCATGCTGCTTCTGAGCACAGGGCTGCTGCATGCCTACTAAGGAGTATACAAGTGCAATAGCAACAGTACTCCCATTGGGAAGGGTTGGAGAATTGTTGCTACTGCATTTAAGTGATCCTTAGAAGACATGCAGCAGCCCTGTGATTGGAAGCTGCGTGGGCATGATTTACAGGGCCTTGGAAGCAGCGAGTGTGCCTCTCTCTTGGATTGGCAGCTCCCTGAGCAGCATGGAGGCCACTGTTATCTTGATGTTGGCTTCCTGTTATTGAAACAAATTCACTGGGAGCTTGCCCATAGAATACTGAATAACAAACTCCCAAGGCTAAAATATTCCTGCTACTAACTGAGCTAAGAAGTACAGTGCTGACTCTCTTATATGTAGCAGTGTAAGCAATATAGGGAAGTGCTGAAAGGCATCCTCTCATACTGCGCAGGAGGAGGCACTGGTAAACCACTCCTGTATTCTACCAAGAAAACCACACCGACTTGACGGCACAATCTTTCCTTTCCTTTCTTTAGTGATGCCTATTCATTCCAGCACAGTGTTCCTCACAGTGGCTGTTGCTAGTGTCTCCCTTGTGTTTGTTTATTTGTTCAGATTGTGAGTCCCTTTGGGACAGGGAACCATTTTCTCATGCTCTTTTTTATAAATTCATTTTGCTATGTAAAATCATTTTGTGAACTTTTTTTTTAAAGGTATATAAATATTCTTAACAACAACAAACAACAGAAATGCACTATGAAAGCCCATGGCTCTAAGGCGCCCAGGGGTTATAACCACAATTTGCCCACATGAGCTACCACAAGTAGAATATGAAAATGCCACAAGCTTGCTTAGGAGATACTTATCTCTGGACCACAACAGTCACTGTAGCTATACGCAAGGAAGTGACTATGCAACATTTCCACCAGCTGTACCTTGGTGTCCACTTGATGTGGTCTAAACCTGACACAGCATCCTGAAGGAACGTATTGATCAAAAGGCTGCAGTTGCTGCAGGGGCATAACTATAATAGGGCAAGGGGAGACAATTGTCTGGGGGCCCACTGCCTTGGGGGGTCCCCCAGAGGCAAGTCACATGACTGACTCCCCAAGCCACGTATGCACCGGGGCTTCCTTCAGTTGTATCCATCCTCCAAAACTGATGTGAGAGTTAAGACCTGGAGCTACCAGAACAGCATGTCTTTCTCTAGTGAGCTTCAGTGAGGGGGGGCATTTTAAAATCTTGTCTCTGGGCCCACTCCAACCTTGCTACGCCCCTGAGTTGCTGGATATGCTGCTCATCTTAATTAAACAGGTGGCCATTCCCACCATGCAACTAGAACAGGCAGCTTTTGCACTAATGTATACTCAGTCCCACACTCCTGCCATCCCAGCAGCAGGGGCAGCAGACATGCCCACAATGTTTCTGTAACTCTGCTGCCATCTACCAATCACAAGACCACATGTCAGCATATTACCCATACACAATCAACACATGGCAAAGATCAAATGACTTCAAGATGCCACCCTGTCCAGTACACCTACAACACACAATCAAGCAAGAAGAAAAAGACCACCATGCCTTCCCTAATGTAAACTACCACGGTGCAGTGAGCAGGAGAACAGAAACTGACACCTATAGTCACAAGCTCCCTGCACACAATGGTTTGAATCCTCCCGAAGCAGAAGCACGGGTAATTTGCAAAAAGCCACAACCACACAGGAAACAAAGGAATACTATTTCAGGCACAGGACTCACGGTGCTCTATGGCCCAGAGGTAGGAGATGTGCATAGTTGAATTCTATGTTACTGTGATGAGAGTCTGCATAGGAGCAAGAAGGTCCCACCACAGGACTTGGTTTTCCTCTGGGGAGCCCACACAGACACGCATCAGAACACTCCAAACACCACAGCTGTATCAGTGTCTGTGTGAGGTGGGCAAACATTTTGCCAGGAAAAGGACCACATGTGGAAAGAAATTTAAAAAACCACTACAGGGAGTTCACAGGGGTTAACACCAGGTTATGCCTGGAAAATCAATGGAAGAGGGCACTGCAGTGGAGGAGATGAGTTGGAGATTTGCTATGGGAAAATCTGAAGTGACCACTGAAGGAAAAAGTTTACATTTCAGATGTTATGGCCCTATTCACACGTAATGCCAAGCCAGAGTTGAATGGGGCAGAGGTTGGAACTGGTGTACATCAAAATGTGGACCTTTTCGGTGGTTGCACCCCATTTATGGAATAGCCACACCAGTGAGGTTCGCCTGGCTTCATCACTTTGTTCTTTTAGATGCCCGGTAAAGAATTTTTTGTTCACTCAGGCCTTTTAAATTAAAGCTTTAAACAATTTTTGATGTGATTGTAAATGGTTTTTAAAAAATGTTTTTAAAATTATGTTTGTATTGTATTTTGTATAGCCCCCCCCCCCACTTTTTGTGTCTGTTATGATTTAATGTGTGTTTTTATCTCATGTTCTAATGTTGTGTTGTAAGCTGTCCAGATAACAATTTGTTATGGGGCAGTTAAAAAAAAAGTTTATTTATTAGTTATCAATTATCAATTATCTATCATCATCAATATTAAATGCATGGAACCACAATTTTGTGGCAAAACTGACCTGCAGTTTCCCTTTCCAAATTCCAATTTGAACCTTTGGTTTGTAGTGAGTTTTGCTACTCCAACCTGAGGTTTGAAGGTGGTGGCATTACATCTGTATGCAGATGCCACCATAACCAGGGTTTTGTACTGTTTCGGGAACTAAAATCATAGAGAGGGCAGCCCAGATCTGCCCAGGAATGTGGCTGCCCCATGCCTGGCACACTTCTTCCTGGCCACCTCTCTGAGCACTTGCCCCACCCTCCTGTTTCTGCACTCCTCAAGCCATTGCCCAGCAACAGGGACGCCACCTTGTCCCATCCCAAGCTTCTAAGCCTGTCAGTGGGGAAAGTCATATTGGGAGATGCCTGCTTTCCACTGTGTCTCTTGTTCCTCCCTTTGGCAATCAGAAGGGAAAGGGTATGGGATGGCAACATGGGTACTATGTGTTTTGGTCTCCAAAAATGAATTGATAAAGAAGTGTGTTCACAAGCACATGCAGTCATGTTGGCACCATAAACCGGTGAACCCATTTAGATCACTGCAAAGATAACACATGGCAGGGTAGCGAGACCCGGGGTTGGGTTTAAAAGTCAGCGCACCCATGAATTCTTGAATGGCTCTGCTCTATTTTTTGTATAATCAAGTTGGGGAAAGAGGGCCCAGCCCCTTCCCTTAGGTGAAAGCATGCCGTCTCTGGTGTTATTCATGAGACGAACCATCCAGTAGGAGCAGTATTGCCTCCTATCACAGGAGAGATTCCTTATATATGATGATGATGATGATGATGATGGATGCTGCTCAGGAGCAGAAAGTGGAAAGCCATGGAGAGACCCATGCACTACTCATGAGAAGAACCATCCTGGGATACACAGGGATGGGGTAGAATAATTACTAATGTGTGATGATGCCCCTTCTCCCAAGGAACGCTCTCTCATGAAAGTGAAAGGCCATGGGGATACGCATGAGGGTTAGTCAGCAGCTGCCACACAGCCTGCTTGCTTGACACAAGCAAGCTGTGGGGACGGGTACTCCAGCAACACCTTTCCCTGTCCTAGTGACTACCACAAAAAGCAGTCTAGGCAGACCCTCTGCTAGTCCAGTTGTCCATTGGCACATAGCCATGTTTGGTTTTGCCCAATATGGTCACCCTACTTTCCTGGGATAATTGTTGCTCTCCTCTCCTGCAATTCCCCACAGTAGCCAGTCTGAATATGCCACAACTCCAGTCCAATTCTGGGAAATTTAATTAGATCTCTCCCCGATCCCAGTTTTTCCCTAGTCTGCCCACCTGATACTGCCTGGGCACATAGAGCGGCCACTACTCCTTGGAAGTATGAAAAGGTTGCCTGTAGAGGAAGGGGTCATGGTGTACAAGTTCTATTATTTACCAAAGAGAATGGGGGGCCCACACTAGCAGTTCCCCCTTAATTTGAATGCCCTGCCCCATGAGCGTGCATTCCAACAGAAGCCTGACGTTTACTGAGTCTCTAGTCCTCCTCAGTGGACAGGCCCTCTCATGAGAGGACTAATCCCCGATCAGCAAGCTGACACAGGGGCAGGAGTGTGCTTGGGTGTTCCTGGACTGCTTTGCCAGGGTCTCCCTTTAGTCACATTTGACCAGACCCCAGGATCCTTTCCCCTCCTTCATATACATATTCCCTCCTAGGAAGTCATCACGATCCCTTCCCTGAGTAACAGAAAAATAGTGCCCCTCAGCATCTCCCTGGTGCCAGTCAGTAATTGTGCTTGTGCGAGACTGTTTTGCTGTGGGGCTCTTACGAGGGAAGTAGTGAAATTGCCGTCAGGAGAAGGGCTGAAATGCCATTTAAAAGGATTTAAATGCCCTTTCTCTGCTGAGAGTGGGCAGTCCATTCCAAAAAGCCACGGTCGCGCTCGGCATGGCCCGTTGAAGATTGTGGCCAATGGCTACCACCCTGCAGACATTCTGACACCTTTCCCATAGTCTGGAAACATAAGTGCTACAGAGCATGATGGAATGCAGCTTCAGCAGACCAAAAAGAAAAGAGTGTCTCACCTGCCCTGAAACCAGAGGTTGGTGGGCTACGTTTCGACAAACGTCTGCGATGGGATTCAGTTACAAAAATTAACCTCAGGTTCATCTACCCATGATTTGCCATTATGTGAGAATGCGGCTTTGGCCAGTAGCAATGTTGTTGTTTTTTCATAGCGGAGCTAGGATTCAAACCTCCCACTAGGAGTGTGCACCCATCCGAACCGGTCTGGATGGGCACGGGGGGGTTGTAGCTTTAAGGGCGGGGGGTAGCACTCCCCCCCCGCCGCTCTTCCCCCTCCGGCGCTGTGAAAATTCCAAAAGTTTCTGGGGCAGCAGCATTCTTCCCTGACGCCCCAAGCCCCATCGTTAGCCCGCTCGCGCTGCAATAGTTTCCACGCATGCGCTCGTTCCGATGCGCGTGTGCACTCGCGGCGGTCGCGCGCGCGCTCCTGACACATCACACGACCGGTCCGGACACACCCCTACCTCCCACTCCATAGAGCAACTCCCTAAGTACAAAGCCATATATGAGATTCATGCCAAGGCCTTTGTAGTCTTTTGGGGAAGGGACTGTGACATGCAGCCAACCGTATGCATGGGACTCAGGGAGCACAGTGAGATAAAGCAGTGGAGAAGCATAGCCTCAGTATAGAAGAGGTCCCAGGGTCAGTCCCTGCCAATGATCGCATGGGGAAAGTGCTGTGAAGAGCCACACACCCTCAATACAGCCAATCAGAGACAGTGATGCATGAGTCAATGGGAAGATAACTTTCTCAACCATTCCATACATCAGGGTGCCTTTCATTTTCCTCAACTCACTTTATCCCATTCAGCCACACCGTCCCCATGTTCCGTTGGTTGATTGCCAGAGTCAGCAGTCACTGCAGAAGCAAAAGCCAGAGGATGAACCTCCAAAGAGGTCACTACACTCACATAGGAAACTGCCTTATACCAAGTCAGACCATCGGTCCATCTAGCTCAGTATTGTCTGCACTGACTGGCAGCAACTCTACAAGGTTTCAGGCAGGAGTCTTTCCCAGCCCTACCTGGAGATACCAGAGATTGAACCTGGGACCTCTTGCATGCAAGCAGATGCTCTACAATTGAGCTATGGCTACATACCATAACAGGAGACAGCATTTGCATGTAATCACCATCCATATGCAGACACTGCCAGAGCCACTCTTACCCCTGGACTTCGAGGCTGAAGTCCAGGGCCTAGCCTGTCCCAGGTGGTGTGGTCACCCAGCCGAGCATGATGATACTTAATTTGCAGGGGGGGGGCTTCTAAAGGCCTTTAGATCCAGGCTCCAAAAGTACCTAGGAGCACCTCTGGACACTGCTTAGCAAAGGGGACAGTTCATGCTTGCTACCACAAAACCAGCTCTTCTCCCTCATCCACCCAAGCTAAAGCATGTTCCCAAAGCATATTCCCAAAGCTTAGTATAGGAACCTCTATGATATTGCTTCAAGAATTTTTGAAAGTGAGAACAGTCCACACTGTGTCCCTCTCCTCAGCAAACAATGTAATGGTCATGGCTCTTTGCCACCACAAAAGCTGCACTTTTCAAATGTGATCCACTGCACCAGGGCAAGGAAATAGTGGGGGAAAGATTCTCACTGAAAAATAAATAGTGCAGGATAGTCACACTAAACTGAAAATGAAAATTCCCTAACTAATCTCCCTCCCCGCTTCCTCCCCCCACCCCACAACACACACACACCTCAAAAACTATGGAGGTTAGAAAAGTAAAGTTCTTAGTTATATCACCAGGGGTGTAGTGGGGGCATGTGCACGGACAATACACCAGTGCTTCTCAGCTTCTCTGGCTGTTGGGGTGGGCATGGCCATGGGGGCTGTCATGGAGAGCGCCTGCACTTCTGAATTTGCAACTACATCACTAGATATGACTATGAATATGATGCTTATTTATATACCACTCCAACAAAAAGTTCCCAAAGCTGCTTACATAGATATAAACAAATTAATAAATAGGCTCCCTGTCCCTAAAGGGCTCACAATCTAAAAAAAGAAACATAAGATAAACACCAGCAACAACCACCGGAGGGATGCTGTGCTGGGGATGGATAGGGCCAGTTGCTCTCCCCGTGCTAAATAAAGAGAACCACCACTTTTAAAAAGGTGCCTCTTTGCTCAGTTAGCAGGGGATATCACTCATATGCCTGGCAGAACTGAGCAGGAAGGTGCTCAACCTATCCCTCAGGGCAGGCTTGAAAGGGCTCACACCTTCCTACCCAACGGGAAAGGGAGAAATGTGATGTTCCTGATTAGAGGGATTATTCCCCTCCCCCGCCCCCTGTCTAAGGGATGGCTCTTCCATTAGATACAGTGGCCAAGGCAGCAGCAGCATTTGCCTCTGGTGCAGGCACAGCAGTGGCATATCTAGCGAAAATAGCGCCTAGGGCAAGCACTGAAATTGTGCCCCCTGTCCAAACATCTGACACCCAGCCATCCTTCAGATAACTTTACCATAATATCAGATCAAAAATACAAGTCAAGCTCGTTAATCTTTTAATATTTCAAAAATTATTTAGCAGTGGACGTAGCCAGACCAAAAAATGCTGGAAAACTACAAATTTCAATATGATGGGTCTCATGAAATACCCAAACACTATGTGGAGGTGTACTTGGAAAACTAAACAGAAGTGCCTGTCTAATTCTCTACTATGCATTGTAGCATCACAGTTACATACATTTTAAAAATAAATGGAGAATTTGACTTTTCCCATATACTCTGAAAATAATTAAAGGATATGCAGAGTAAACTATGTCACTGCTTGGAATATATTCTAGTATTTCAGAAAGACAGTTAAAATGAGAGAAAGAGAGCAAGAAACTCCCAGTGGGCCTTAATACTAAGGATTTCACACGGATTCAAAGACAAACTCACCATTAATAGCCATATTATTAAGACATCACATTTAACTCACTTATCACAAGACACAAAGTAAGAGCAAATGAATTCAATCCTAGCTCATAAGCTTCAGCTCAGTATTCACAAGCCCTGATTCTCTGTACATAGTGCCAAACTGAATATGTGTACAGTGATTTATATTATATTGAATTAAAAATAATACTTGTAGTCCCTTTGGGGGGCTTCCTAAAGGCTGTGGGGGTGTCTGCAAAGGTTCCCCATCGCCCTGCTGGCTTCTAGGGCCTCGCAGGGACCATTTTAGCATGTGTTGTGGCCATTTTTAATTTTTTTTAATAGCCTCTAAAAACAAAATGGCCACCATGCATGCTCAAATGGCCTCTGTGAGGCCTGGCCTGGCCTAGGGCCTCACAGAGGCCATTTGAGCATGTGCAGTGGCCATTGTGTTTTCAGCAGCCATTTTTAAAAAAATTAATTTTAGAAAATGGCGCCCCCTTCAAGTGGCGCCCGGGGCACGTGCCCTGCCTGCCCCACCCTAGATACGCCCCTGAGGCACAGGGAGGGTGCTGGGGATGGCAAGTGTTAGGCCTACCACAGGTGCCATCTTACTCAACCAGCTAGGACACACGGTTCATTTCCCCTCCTCGCCTTGCTAGGATGCACCTCTTTTCTCCCCACCTGAAAACATTCCTGCCACCACCAACTGGTTTGGTGGCATGCTGCAGCCGCCTCAGAAGTATGGCCTGAAAATGTAAAAATAAACAGCTGCTGAGCACCCACCCACATACTGTCCTTTACCGCAGGCAACAAAATATCTTAGACCGACCACCCATGGTTCTAGAAGGTTCTGGAAGTGCTCTGCACGGGCACAAAACTGCACAAAGAATGTGAAGAAGAATTCTCTTTTCATTTTCAGGGAATAATTTCTAACCTGCCAGGAAGTCTGACATGTCCTTCCTGAATAAAATAAATAAATCAGACTTCCAGAAAGTGCTAGTGAACTGTTATTGCTTAAATTCAGCTGCCAGCATTGCAAGATTGACCTAGAAATCATTATATTTGACATCATTAAAAAGCTGCAGTTCTTTTTCTTTGTTTTCTGGTAACACAGCTTTTACAACAGATGCCTCTCACACTGTCCAGCCCACAATCATGAGGGCTAGAAATGTACTTTTTAATGAAAGTTGAGGTTACAGTAGTTCCAGGAAGATTCAGCAGGCCAAACAAACATGAACATATAGCCCACCCATGGAGAAAGCCAACGTAAGCACAGGTTTCGACTCAGGATCACTTTCACTGGCTTGGTCCTGAGCTCTTATTTAAGTAATGACAGCTATGGGACAAAAAGCAACATCATGTCCTCCTTGTGGATTAACTTTGTATCTGCCAAAAAACCCTTAGTTGCTTCCTATTGGGGGGGCAATGACATGCATAACGGAAACAGCCTTGCTTGGTTCCAGAATCAGTCCAAAACTCTGGTCTGTTCAACTGCCAGTGTGGAAGCACACCGCGCTGGTTTCTAGCAAATTCTACAACTTTAGCTCTATAGAGAAGCTAATGATATCATATAATTCATATTTATAACATCATGCATGGTGCAGCATATGACTCCTCTGCATCCTGCGTTACAGGAGTTCAGATTCTGTGACTTGAAAATTCAGAAACTGCAAGCTGAATACATCATGTAAATTAAGTGAAGCGGCATACCTTGGCTTGTTTTGCACAATTTATTTAGCTTCTGTTAGTTGTGGGGTGGGGGCTCACAAGGAGTTTTGCTGAGCACTGAAATCCCTACCTACTGACAGCCTTGTTATTTGGCTTCTCTTTGGCTTCACCAAATATTCTTCAGACTTTTCAAGATATCTCTCTCCACTAAACACTTTTTGTTGGAAATAAAAAAGAAAGCGGAGGTTTGTGTTATGATGGATTTGGTGTCAGCCTCCAAACTCCACACTTGCGTTGGTGGAATTGCATACAGACAGCTCATTCCATGGCCTTCTACAAAATGCCCACGCTGGCTAGAAAGCCTAGAATAATTGGGTACAAAGATAAAGGTAAGAAAGGGCAATGTCTGCCAATTCAAAAAGTCAAAAATGTTATTGTTGGTTGAGATTTGAATTTCCATAGTAAGAAATATTTCAGTGAAAACCATTTTGCTCAACACTTTTCCTTTCATTTTCTCATATACTGCTGGAATTTAGTCCCTTGTCTTTATTGCTTCCCAGTGACTAATCTGCGGTTGTTGTGGCGTTAGCAGCTGATCATACACTGATATATGTCTTTCAATCATTTCCCAAACTTGTTCAGCAGCCTGGATTCTCCAGTCATTTTGGCTCAGAACCTCCTGAGAACTCTTTGCTTGTGGTGCTCACAAAAGCAGACAGGACTTTCTCTATCTGGGATCCAGGCCTTTTAGATGAGTTAACCTGGATAGGAACTTCCCAGTAAAATTCAGTTCAGCTGTGGCTTGGATGACAGAGGTTGATATTTATTTTTGCTAAGAGGGAAAGTATGAAACAGTAATGCCAAGGGACTGGAAAGCGACCTGGTCCTGACTTTGACATATGAAGCAGAGAATAAAGTTGGGAACTCTGAGAACTGTTACTGGGCATGCCAAGGAAAGCCCAGAATAAGTTATCTCTACTGAGAATACACATTTCAGCTGTGAGTTAATATTTCAATTTATGCACATTTACAATATTCAGCACTCTTCAATGTAACATCAGTGTCCTCAATAAATCACCTACACTTTAATTATAAATCAATAAAATCTCAGATTGTGTGAGGAATGCCTAGTCCCAGCAACACCCTATGCTCTTGGTTTGATGCTTATGCACAAAAACTTGAAGCACTGGACAGGCTCCCAGCAAAGCAAGCATCTTCAAAAGTCACACACCATTTGGTGTGTTCCCCCACTGCAGCTTCTGCTTTGTGGGCTACATCACCTGTGGTTGCCCCACACTTGTTGCTGTGCAGTGAACAGGCAGATATAGATAGGGGACCAGTGTAGAATGGAGTTGCCAGAACATGCCATCTGTGGAGGAAAGATTAGTGTGCAGATATCCATTTTGACCATGAATGGCACCTTTTTAGGCTGGCGGGAAGGGGCACCCAGCTGCTCAAGAGCAGGTTTATACACATATTCTGCAAAGGATGATATCTGAAGTGCCTCAGAGAACTGGAGCTATTCTCCTTTAGAACTCTAGAGCTCGGTGAGATGGCGGCGGGGGGGGGAGATAGGTTAACCACCCTCAGGGGGAAAATTATTTCTGCAAATGGGGGGGGGGTCCCCCCCCAATCTGGCCAACTTGGTGCTTCCCAGAACTGCAGGACTCTTAGGCTTTAGGTGGGGCGGGGCTGACACACACACTCATCTTGGGAGTTGGAAGCAGTCCAAAAGCTGCCAGATTGGATGTGCCCTGGAGGCTGTTATGTTGAGTTCCAGGAGAGCAGGCAATGATTAAGTAGGCCCTCAAACACAACAGTATTTCATTGCTACATAACATGTCTGGAATAATATACTCTGCCCATCAGTCACTGCACTAGATCTACAGGACCCCAATAGGTCCACATAAGCACTAACTTGAACCCAACTTCGATGGATGCCCCTGGAATATACTAACCAAGGCCTTAGACTTTACAAACTGATGTAAAGAACCCTCCAACGCCTCCTCACAGAAATGATAATGAAAATGGGGGCTATCAGTTACAGCATGTCCCTTACAAATGCTGCTGTAACCATGAATGGTGCGCTGTCTGGATTGATTGACAGGTGGGCAGGACTTCCCCACCCGCTTTGAGATGCTGTATTTGAGTACAGCATTTCTGCTGAGAATGTCTGAAGAGGGCTACAATCTCTGGTGATTTAAGGTTAAACTGCATAGCTGAAGTTTTCCACCATGACTGGTGCTCTCGCCACAGCGCAGGCTAACATTTTGGCTTTCTGTAAGTTGTAAAATGGAAAATCTTTGTTAGGGGAGCTTTAGTATTCTTACTACATACCATGTTTTAATTCTTGTCCCTGAGTCATGCAGCAAGAGCTTTTTATAATATCTCGTGTTTGCTCTCCCTGCAAATGATTACATTTTGAGAGTCCCCAAAAGACATTTGAGATTCATTTCCCAGTAAAGAGCAAAGATGCTACAGAAAGCACTCCTCCACCCAGCACACAAACTGACTGCAAATCTTCTGCCTGTTGAGTGACTTTGGTATAAACATCTGCTGCATCTAGGGCAAGAATGCAATTACATGGAGCAGGCTCTGGATGATATAGGAGAGAAGTTCCTTACCATGTAAGGAATGTACATGTTTGATATAAGGAAGATTATTCAAGAAGGCAAAACAGAGCGTCTGCATTCCCAGAAAGATCTAGCCAGGGGTGTCAAAAAGCATTCTAGGAAAATGCTGGCAGATAGTTTATCACACTATGAACTGATAGCCAAAATCAAAATAAACACAAATCAGTCCTATCTATGCACGTTATTTGACTCTTGAAACTTAAATTCGGTGCAGGCCTCAACCAAAAGTACTATCTTTCTGTTATAATAATGTAACTAATGAAAGACAAATTGGCAATGTTAAATGCAAGCTCTTAAGGAACAAAAGGCCACATATCTACTTTCTAATGAAAGTTTTACTACACAGTTTCATGAACACAGATTGACACCCACAATTCAAACAGTTCAGTCTGAAAGTCTGCCCAAAATAGCAGTTTAATATCTCGAGAAGCCAGGAATAATGTCAAGAACTGAGGAATTGTATTTTGATAGTTGATGCTTCAGCTAGTATTGCCAATGCTAAATATCTGCATGATGGGACCCATAAAAATGAAAGTGAGGGTTTGCGTTATGGTGGATTTGGTGCCAGCCTCCAAACTCCACACTTGCACCAGTGCAATTGCAAGGTGTATTGAATACGGACAGCTCATTCCGTGGCCTTCTACAAAATGCCCACACAGGCTAGATAGCCTAGAATAATTGGATACAAAGATAAAGGTAAGAGAGGGCAATGTCTGAAATGTTATTGTTGGTGAGATCCTATTTTCCATAGTAAGAAAGACTTCAGTGAAAACCATTTTGCCCAGCACTTTTCACCTTACATTGCTGGTATTCAATCTTTATTGCTTCTCTTGTCTGTATTGCTTCCTAGTGACTAATCTGGGATTGCTGTGGCATTAGCAGCTGATCATACAATATGATCATATATGTCTTTCAATCATATACAAATACGACGAATATTTATATACCGCTTTTCAACAAAAGTTCTCAAAGCTGTTTATATAGATATAAATAAATAAATAAAATGGCTCCCTGTCCCCAAACCAGGGACGGAGCCGACATTGGGTGAACAGGTTCAAAGAACCTGGGCTGCCACCAATCAGGGGCCATGAGTGTGGCCCCAGGCATGCCCCCGGGTCAGACGTGGGGGGGGATTATTTCAGTCCCAAACGGGGCTGCGCGGCCCCATTTGGAATCCAAATTGGCCTGTGCTGCATTGGCAGCAGAGCCAGAGTGACGCTCCCTGCCTTAAAGGGCCAATTGATCTCCCTCGCAGTGAGGCCAATTGATCTCCCTGCGCAGCTCCATTTGGGAGGAAGACCCTACCCCCACATCTGACATCAGACGTGGGGGCATGGCTAGCCAGCCCCCTGCATCTGGTGTCAGACATGGGGGCAGGGCTAGGGGGCCATGGTGGTGGCCGCACACGGGCCACTACCAGCCTCCCTACGCTTCTGCCCCAAAGGGCTCACAATCTAAAAAAGAGACATAAGAGACCCCAGCAACAGCCACTGGAGGGATGCTTTGCTGTGGATGGACAGGGCCATTTGCTCTCCCCCTGCTTAATAAAGAGAATCATGACTTTTAAAAGGTGCCTCTTAGCTCAGTTAGCATGGTGATTCAAACTCAGTCTGAAGGAATTATGGTGATTCGTACCATTCCTATAGCCAGTTCAGACCCAAACAAATGTTATTTAACACAACAAACCGCAAACGAACATTAAGGGATAACAAGATGAAGAACGTAAAGTCAAACCATGACCACTTCCTAATTTTTAGTTATTTATTTTAACATTTATATCCTGCTCTTCCTCCAAAGAAGGCAGAGTGGCGTACATGGTTATGTTTATTATAACAACTCTGTGAGATAGATTAGGCTGCAAGATATGTGACAGGCCCAGATAGACCCAGTGAGTTTCAATACACATTTTGGGGTGGACATCGAAATTCATCCTGCCCTTGCACACAAGCGCTGGTGCTGCATTAGTTTGAAACTCATCCACAGCACCACTGCATCTCACAGACCACTGGCACTTCTTTAGTCAAGATGTCGGCCATTATTATTACATTATAATATTATATCTCACCATTCACGGACTTGACATCTGTGGTTCCAGGTATCTGTGGTTGGGTAATTTACACCTAACATTGGCATATGTGTAAAACAAATGGTTAAGTTCTGCATTTCCACAGTGTCTGGGTGGCTGATTTTGGGGTAAGGAGCCACTTTGTGGCTCATATTATTTTCTTTTTAAATCCACAATTTTTTGTGGGGAAATGAGGAATTGGGAATATTGCAGGGCATTCCTGGAGAGCTGGAGATCATGGTAGGGGACTTTATTTCCTGGAGGGGGGAATTTTTTGCCAATTTCTGGTCATTTTTCCAGCCTTCAAGAACCTAACCTCCCCCCCATCCCCATTGCCTTAATGCCCCATTATCCACAGTTCTGTTCTTCATGGTTGTTGTGGGGAACTGAGCCCTTGTGGATAATGGGTTCAACTGCAATATTTTTTACTATATGTGTTGTGATAATATGGGATTATCACTTAATATAGCTAGTGCTAGCAAAATCTAAGTAAAATTAAAGGCTTGTTGTCTGGTCACACCCATAGTATCAGAGCCTGTGTGGTGGCCACACTGATAAGAACATAATTCTCAGAGCTAACATTGTGTTTAGTATCATTACAACTGAACAACGTTCATAGGGGATTTGTAAAAACTTTCATTTTGAATCTTAAGACACATATCCTGAGAAGGATGGAAGATTTCACTGGGGGTTACTAACACACAAATTCATAGTTCTATGAGTTCTTGAAATCAGAACATGAAGTCATAGCTATAAAAGCTGCAATATTAGGCTTTTAATAAAAAATGACAAACTCATGCAGCTACTACACATTTTAAAATATTCCGTTCTGACTTGGAACTGCTGGATTTATTGTATTTTCCTTTTGTGTGTGTGTGAAGGTCACAGTGCTCCTTTTCTCCAGACACCTCCCTTTGTTGGGAACACATGGAAAAGAACGGTTATGCAAGGCAAGGAGAGGTTCCAGTGGAACAAAGGCAATTAGGGGCTTGGACTGGACTATTTCCCCCCCTCTTTTTTAGGTACCAAAAGGCTAAACGGTTATGGCATCCTTAATCTTTCTTTTTAAAAAGATCCATCCTGGGAAAAGATTAGAGAACCACCAATATGGAAAATGTAGCAAATGGCAAAGCAAAATCCTTGCTTGTCTATTCCTCTCTGCCCATGGATTCTTCTTTGCACTAGTAACTATAATTGCCCCTTAGATATCAGAACTCATATGTCAATGATAACATAAATGGTCAGTTTCTATTAAAACAAGGAATTTTTTTATTGCTAAGGAATCTTGGGAATGAAAGGAGTTGCTTTTGCAGTTGACTATGGATTGTTTTTTGTTTGGCTCTTTTTGCTCTGTAGGCTTTGTTTCTGGCACCCAGCTGTTTTGTGGTGTGTTTGGGGGTGTGCTTTTTTTGTGAGCCTGAATATTAGGAAATGGACAATGTTTAAATTTGTATGTATTTAAATGAATTAACATATATAGTCAACAATGGCCAGGATTTACTTTTCTTAATCGGTTTCCAGTTTCTAAATACTGCTAAGTATTTGTTCCTTTGTCTCCCTCTGTTGAGAAGTGATTGATTGCTCTCTGTTTCTTTCCCAACATAGCTGTTGTAAATCTCTTCTTTATGATTTGTCTTCCTGTTTACATCAAAAACATACCCTGTCTCGTTCATCCATAACGCTGTGATTTTTCTTTTATCTTGTTTTGTCCATGTTTTTCATTGGATATACTTCCTTCACTGGCTCCCACACACCTCCCCCAGGCAGGGCCTCAGAGTTTTTGAGGGGAGGGGGTTTGGTCCACCCGAGTCCTCCTCCTCCAGGCTTCTTGGGGTCACTGTGGCAGTCTCTCTCTGGAGGCCTCCACCACTCACCCTCCCACCGCCCTTCATCACTGGCCAAGCCTGCCTTAAATCCCTCCTGACAACTGATGCATTCCCTACCCACGCTAACTGGACTTGCGCCCAGACATATCAGGCTGCTCTCACCTTTATCCCCTTCAGATGTGCCTCTGTCTCCTGCTGCCTCCTCCCTCACTTGCCCCCACCCTTCTCCTGACACCTCTAGTCTGGCTCCTTGGTCCTGCAGCGTCTCGGCTGGCCACTCATCGGGCTGCTCTGAATGGCCGCCTGGCTCGCCTGGGGCCTCTCTGGCCTTGGCTGCTGAGGGAACGTCAGAGCTGGTAAGGCCAGCAGGGGCCTCCGCTGGACACATTCAACTCCCCAAACTGGCTCAAATTCCCTGTTGAACCAGCCCCTAAAACAAACATGCCTGGTTCAGTTCGAGTCCGGTTTGGACTCATACCAAACCAGCAAACCAGGCAAACCAGTTTTGTGCACACCCATAGTCGACGCCAGCAACAGCCACTGAAGGGATGCTGTGCTGGTTTGGATAGGGACAGTTGCTCTTCCCCTGCTAAATATAAAAGAGTCGCCACTTGAAATGGTGCCTCTTTGCTTAGCAACCACTCCTCTACATGCACTGTAAGTACTAGTTTATTAGAAAGTATTGTTTAAACTAATATTTACAGTGCATGTAGAAGAGCAATTTGCACAAACCAGCCCTCCACGCAGTTATAGAATGGTGCCCTGAAATGTCAGGAGGGGGACGGATGTGGGTGCTCACAGAGTGCACACATCCTTATTGCATGTCCTGTGGGCCAATGGACAAAGGGTTGCCAAAACCAGCCCTTTCTCAGATATCGTATGATTCCTGCCCCATTATATTATATTATATTATATTATATTATATTATATTATATTATATTATATTATATTATATTACCATTATTACCATTATATTCATGCTCCAATATGGCTTCTCCACAGAAGGAAACCAACCCCGGAGAACCTGTCCTGAACTTTTCCACTGATTAAGGTACAGGGAGGGTTGCCAACTGTTCTGCTGGCCCCTACTGCTGTGTCTTTATTTCAGACACTAGCAAGTGGTTATGCTTATCAAGCCAGAGTGGTGTAGTGGTTAGAGTGCTGGACTAGGACTGGGGAGACCCGAGTTCAAATCCCCATTCAGCCATGATACTAGCTGGGTGACTCTGGGCCAGTCACCTCTCTCTCAGCCTAACCTACTTCACAGAGTTGTTGTGAGGAGAAACTCAAGTATGTAGTACACCATTCTGGGCTCCTTGGAGGAAGAGCAGGATATAAATGTAAAAAATAAATAAAATAAAAATAAATAAATATAAAGCTTCACATGCTGATTTCTGCAAATCAGGTTGCTGTTAAAGGCCAAGAGCAGGTTAGAATTCTCTTTCTGGTCAGATGGACATCCTGGGTAAAATAATGAAGACCGATATTGTAATTTCAGACACCCAACACTGGAGTTCACCTTCACAAAGGATATATCTACACTAGAAGTCTGAACTGTTTCAACAGTAATTCTCTCTCTGTAGGGCAGGCTGGAACTGTAGTTCTGTGAAGGTAGTCAAGGACCACTAACAGAGAATTCTCAACCCAGTGTCAGTTCATGGCCTTTCACCACTTGAGGTGAACTGCAATGAGCCATCCTACCTGCCTCTCACTGGTTCCACTCCCTGGCTGGAGCCAGAACTTATGCTGCCCCACCTCACTGACCCTGATGACACCCCTCTCCCACTCACTGGCCTTACCTTTCAAGGTGTGCCACTGCTTGCTGTTGTAGGAAAGCAAGTAGAGCGTGCATCCATTGGCAGCTTCAACCACCAGTCTGTCCTCATTGCCGCTGCTGCACTAGCACTGTCTCACTTACTCTCTCTCTCTCCCTCTTGCCCACCCACCCCCTGCCGAATTGTGAATCAGAATTAGGCCGCTGGTGATATCTGCAGAAGTCATGGATATAATTTCTCAATTAAAATCAGAGAAGGCTCTTGGTGATTACCTAGTCCCCTCTGAACTAATCAAAAATAACACAGCATGGTGGGCTCCCATTCTGGCCTTGTTATTTACATGTATAGATAACCCCCTATGGACTGGGGACTAGCAGTTATTGTTCCCATCTTGAAAAAAAAGGCAGGAGAGATGACTCAGCAAACTATAAGCCCATTAGCCTGCTCAGCACATTCAGCAAGCAATATGCTAGACATCTACATTGGAAACTAAGCAATTGGCTGGAACAAGTAATGGCAGGAGAGAGGGCACGCCCTCAACTCCTGTCTGTGGCTTCCAGCGGCATCTGGTGGGCCACTGTGCGAAACAGGATGCTGGACTAGATGGGCCTTGGGCCTGATCCAGCAGGGCTGTTCTTATGTTCTTATGTTCTTAACAAGAAAACCTCCTAGTGGAAGAACAGGCTGGATTCAAGGATGGATGATCCACCATTGACCAGTGCCTAGTACTCCAACATCTTACTGAGAAATAGTCCACATGCACCACAGTCTCCCTATATGCAGCCTTCATAGACCTCAAGTCTGCATTTGACTACGTCTCTTGAGCCAAATTGTGGGGGAAACTGGAAGCCTCTTCGACTGATCAGTACTTGTTATCTCTCATTCATACCCTCCACAATGACACATCCCTGAAAGTTAAATGCAATCCCCAAGGTCATTTGTCAAGCACCATTTCAACCTGTAAGGGCATCAAACAAGGTTGCATACTTGCCCTGTTTGTTTAACTTCTACATAAATACCATGGTGGGCCAACCTGGACTTTCACCCCCCACCACACACACACACACACACACACACACACACACACACACACAAGCTGGCAGAGAAACACATATCTATTCTGTTTTATGCAGACGATGTGGCAATTCTCACTAGGACCTCATAGGACTTAGAAGAGCACTGGGGGCGCTTGCGCAATACTTTAAGGAGGTTCATCTAGAAATCCTCCTTACAGGATTGTGCAAGTGCCCCCAGTGCTCTTCTAAGTCTTATGGTCAAAGACCAAAATAAAGATATTGATTGAATTAGGAGAGGAGCTGCATCCTACCCATTTTCAGGAGCTGTGTGTGCTCCCATTTTCCAATTGCCTGTAAGTAAAAGGTAGAGTAGGAGGGGGATGAAGCAATAATCTGCTAAGTGGCAACTGGGTCAGAGGGCTTTTCACCTCATTAAAGAGCTGGGTACAGCTGCTGGGTAGGATGGAGCCCTCCAACCCAGCTGCCGCTTAGCACACAATCAGAAAACAGGAGAGCACACAGCTCCCAAACTGGGGTAGGATGTCTCCTACCCTATTTAGAATCACATGAACCAGCCTATGGTTTCTTGCCTCCAGCACCAACTGTGTCCACTCTGAGGAAACAAAGCAGGCAAGATTGGTACTGGAGAAACGAAACAACAGAGGGAGAGCAAGCTGCTGCTGGCAGAGCAGCAGTGCTGAGGAGAAGCTGGAGGTAGGGATGTGCACGGTCCGGAGCAGTCCGGACCGGCACCGAAGGGGGGCCTTACTTTAAGGGCGGGGAGGGCTTACTTACCCCTCCCGCCTCTTGTCCCCTCCAGAGCCCGTATTCCACAGAATAACGGGGCGCTGGAAACCAGCCGCCCCCCCGCCACCCCCCCCCCCGCCGCGGGCAGATTTGGCCAGAAACTAAAGGTACAAATGCCGCCACCGTCGCCCGCCAGCCCTCCCTCCCTCCCAGCCGCCCGCCCGCCCACCCGAGTCCTCACCCGATCTCTTGGAAAAAAACTAGAGGAGCTAGCGAACAAAGCTCCTCTCGCTAGGAAGTCCTGTAGCATACTGAAGAAGCTTTGCGCGCGCGCACATGCGCGCGCCGCAAAGCACGCCGATCGCCGGAGGCCCGGTCTACCCGCCGGGAAAAGGACCAAGGAGCCAGAGGACGCTGCAGGACCAAGGAGCCAGACTAGAGGTGTCAGGAGAAGGGTGGGGGCAAGTGAGGGAGGAGGCAGCAGGAGACAGAGGCACATCTGAAGGGGATAAAGGTGAGAGCAGCCTGATATGTCTGGGCGCAAGTCCAGTTAGCGTGGGTAGGGAATGCATCAGTTGTCAGGAGGGATTTAAGGCAGGCTTGGCCAGTGATGATACCCCCCACCCAATACCCCCCACCCAGACCCGAACCAGCCAGGGCCGAACTGGTCCGGCAGTTCGGCCATTCTTCAGAATGGCCGCCGGACCTGTTCGGACACACCCCTAGCTGGAGGGCAAAGCTGCCATTGGTTTCACATTCCACGCTGCCATATTTCACACTGCCACACCAGTCTATACCATCAAACAGTGGCATGCCCTGGAAAGTGAGGTCAGCATGGGGAAAGAGCGGTGGCACTGGGCTAGATGAAGTGGAGTGGGGGCAGTGAGGGAGGGCGGACAGCCACTAAAGGAGGGAAAGGCCCAAAGATGGGTGGCAGCAGCAGAGATGAGGTGGGGCAGTGGAAGCAGACAGATAGGGTATCACGTATGGTGGGAGTTGGGGGCAGGGTGCCTGCACTCTCTCATGGTCTAAGGCCATTGCCTTACATGGCCTCATGCGAGAGCCTTTTCACCCAACTATAACTCTCAATATCTGGGGCAGGGAGTCTTTACAATAAAATTGGTATGAAACTGATATAAATGCACAGTGTAGTTATGTCCAAAGTATAACTCTGAATGTCTGGTAAGCCTGAAAGTGGTTGTGATATGAATAATAATAATGGCTTACCTTCCTGGGGAATTAATGGTAATTGTGGTTCTGTGAAGGAGCTTGGGCAAAATATTTTATTCTAACCTCACCAAACTACAATTCCCAGAATTCTTTGGTAGCACTCATGACAGGTGAAGTGCTACTAAACTGATATGTGTGGCCCTAAAACCTGTTTTTGTTTTTCATTCAGGATAAATAATGACATTTCAATAAAACCTTTTAAAGAAGAATAGTTTTCAAGAAGGAGTGGGGGGACCATACAAATGGGAGAGCCTGAGATAACCTCCCAAAACCTGAGTCTCAGGCTAAAATCTTGATATCTGATAATCCTATGTGCAATACAGTGCATTTATGCCATCGAAAAATGTACTTGGATATGAACAGTACTTGCATAGATTTGAATACTTTCCTTTCTGCAAATATGGTTTTTGAGAAGAGTTGGACTGATAAAAGATAATTTTACCAGTCCAAAGGAACTGATACCTTCTGGCATTTCTAAAAGATGAGTCAGAGGAAAGTCAAGACATGAATCCATTTTTAGTAGGAAGTTCCTTCCGCGATGGATTAGCCAAGCTCTCACTGGGTTTGTTTATGGCTTCTCAGCTAATGTTGTCTTTGTGAGAGTTCCAGTGGACATGATTAGTATTAAAGTTGCAGTCAGGGTTGCTCTGATGTAATCTACTAAGAAGAACTAGATTTTTACTTGTATTTACTGAGTCTTGCCTAAGGATGGCATACTACCTAGATGGTTGGGTTTCTCCCAGATTCTAGGCACACCAACCAATGCCTGTTTCGTCTGCTATCTTGCCCAAATTGCAACTTTATTTTTTATTAAGCAATTTCCTAACTGCCCTGGAATCTGAAATATAAGGCAATTATTCTGTGCAAGTGTCCAGTGCAAGAAGTCTGCTCCCACTTTTCATTCTTCTAGTCAGTAAAGGAAGGCAGAGCTAAGACTGACATATAAGTGAAGCATTGGTATAGGGCTTGGTTTATTTATGGCCTATAGAGGCAGAAAAATACTATTGCCCCCACACTCATGAAGATGTGAAGCAATAAAACTCAGACAATGAACTGTGGAGAAAAGGGGCCACAACATTATTCAGCATGGCATCTGGCAAGAAACAGCAGCAGGCCTGCCTTCCACCCCTATGCACTCAAATGTTTGGAGATGGAACTTATTGTTTCCCTTTTTAAAACTATGTTGTTTTTCCTCCCCTGGGGTAGAAATGAGAGCTGCCCGTAGAAAACAACAGATAAATTTTTTTTAAAATTGCATAGCTATGGTTGGAAGAGGTGCCTACCCACCCCACACCCCCAGAGGTAGCAGGATAGGATGCTCTTTCTGATTCAGGTATCACTTCATTTTTTAAAATGAGATTTATTTATTTTCATTTTTAACTATTTTGAAATTGCCTTGCTGATGCCAGTTCATGATACTCATGTTGCAGGTTGGAAGGCTGTGGCGGAGAGTAGTTTACAACCACCTGCAATGTAGTAATATTGTCACCTAGAGAGAAGGCTGAAGCTAGTTTGAATTCCCAGCCAAAAATTCTCAACACAAAACACTTGTGTCCCCCTCACATTCCTTCCTAGACCAAATCCAGCACTCAGTTGCATGCAGAAGTCTTGTGCTCCTTTGCCTGAATGCAGATAGATTTTACATGTTTAAAATCCTTTGGTTGAAGTGCGGTATATAAATATCAGTAGTAGTAGTAGTAGTAGTAGTAGATGTTTAAAACTACTTTTTACAGTTTTCTCTCCAAATAAACCCGGAATTAGCAGTGGTTTATTGCTTCTATATTCTTGGGAATATCTTTGCTTCCTGGGAGAGACAAAATGTGGGCTTCCAAAGAAGCGGAGACGTGTCAACGAGCCAACAGGGCCATTCACACAACATAGACAGTGGGTGGGTGGGCAGGCAGGGGAAAGGCTTCACAAAATGAGCATTGCAAGACTGGTGAGAGCACACTCTGCTCTGCTGCTCTGTGCAGTACAGAGCAGGGTGGATCGCTCAGAGGCTGGGACTCATTGTCCTGGCCTCTAGGCATCCCATGATCCTAGAGCACAGTGCTCTAGGCGCCTGTCTCTGTGTCAGCATGAGCTGACAAACAATCGCAGCTCACGCTGACAAACAATCCTGGGAGGGGAGCTGGGTTAAGGGCGTGTTTGTATCCTTACCCTCAGCTAAGAGCCAGTGCTGGGTTTGGCACCACAGCCCCACTGGGATCTGCGCGGAACCCGTCGGTTTTCATGGGCAACCAAGCCCAGGCTTGGATGCCTTGGATGCTAGTGAGAACAGCCTCAATCCTATATAATAAAAGGCTAAGTGAGTGGCCGTGGCCTTAGAACGTTGGGGATCTGCGTCCCTGCCTCCCTGGGCTGTTCTGGGCCTGCGCGAAGCGCAGGCCCAGAACAGCCCAAGGGAGTCCAGACCGCCAACACCAGTGTTCCAAAGCCACCACACACTCGACCTCCTGCCATCGCCCGCCCTCCCGCCCTCCACCACCGTTCCGGCCCCACTGGCGACCATTTCGCGCCTATCCCCAGTCCTCATCGCTGTCTGCCCGCCCGCCCGCCTCCCACCACCGTCCCGGACCCACCGGTGGCCATTTCGACCCAATCCCCGGTCCTCTTTTCAAGGCCCCACGGGCGGCCATTTCAACCCAAATACTGCCGCTGGCCGCCCGCCCGCCCTCCTTCCCGACACCTGAGTCCCCGGTCCTCCTTTCACGGCCCCACGGGCGGCCATTTCCACCCAAGCACTGCCAATGGCCGCCCGCCCTCCTTCCCTCCCTCCTTCCTTCCTCCCGAGTCCTCCTTACCCCGGCCATGTCCGTTGGGCTAAAAGCTACTTAATTCAAGAGAGAAAGAGGAGCTCGCAAGCAGAGCTCCTCTCTTTGCAACGGCTCTGCCCGAACTGACACTATGGCCGTAAAGGACGCAATAGGCGTCCTTTACACCCAAACCCCCAGTACGGGCAGAGTCTTTGCAAGAGAGGAGCTCTGCTTGCGAGATGCTCTCTCTCTCGGAAATTAAGGAGTTTTTAGCCCGACGGACATGGCCGGGGTAAGGAGGGCTCTGCAGTTGGGAGGGCGGGCGGCCAACGGGCAGCGGTGGCGTGAGAGAGAAAAGGAAGACAAAGGAAAGACAGAAAAAGAACAACATAAAAGGAAAGGAGGGCGAACGAGAGAGGAAAGGAATAAAGGGAACAACAACAACAACAACAGGTACTAGCGCCCGTTATTTTAACGGGCTTAAAATTACTAGTATATTATAAATCTGTGGTCTGACCAATGAGAAGTAAAATGCCCAGTTTTTGACCCCACCTTCTGACCCACCAGAGTCTGCTTTAGCTGTCCTGAGGATCTTAGCTGAGAAGTAGATTGGGCTAATATGTGCTCTGCCTAGATGTTTCTGAGACTTTAACTGGCTTCTGAAAATAAGTACAGGAAGTCTCCAACTTACAAATGGGTTGTGTTCCAAAAGTGCATTTGTAAGTTGAGTATTCATAAATTGGAAAGCATATAGTTCCCAAGATCGATAACTTGTTTGTATGTGCAGGTTGGCATTTATAAGTTGGGGCCTTCCTATTATGGGGCTTTGTTTGTAAGTTTGGATATTTGTAAATTGGGTGTTTGTAGCTCAGGGAATGCCTGTAAGTTAATGAAAAATAGTTCACGCTCTTTTGTAAATCTCCAAATTAGCCCAGTTTTTCAGGTGTCTGAAGTAAGCCTGAGGATCTAAAGCCCAGATTTCCTCCCTTCCTCCCAGCTATTAAGTGTTGCCATGATACTTACCTCAAATTCACTCTTCCTCCCTCGCTTCCAGCCCTAAATCTTACTCTAACCCCATCCTAACCCCCAAGTATGTCATTTTTTAGACCTGTGCACGTTCAGAAAATTCAGATTCGACTCAATCCAACTTTGACAATTTCAGATTCAGATTCTATGGACTCTGGTGATATCAGATTGGATCTGGAATTTGATTCCGAATTCCAACTTAAATTTAGATTTTTTCCATAGTGGTCAATGGAGAAAATTTTATAAATCACCAAAAAATCATAGGTTGGTCCTAGAGCCTTGAAACCTGCCACATATGTAGGGAAGAAAGCCAGGCCCCCTGTAGAGAATTTGAAGAGAGTTAATCAAGTCCCTGGTTTTGGGTGAATTGTTGAAATCTTTGTAAGAATGGCTAAAAATGTGAAATCTGGCTTGTTTCAAGCCAGAACTTTACAAAAACTTCTGGATTTGAAGTCCCTTTTTGAAACATAAATCTACCCCATGTGGAGGAATCTGACCCATGCTTTCATGAAAAGGGGTAACAGCATGTATCTTTTGCCCCCCTTTTATATTTCTGGAATAGATGGACATACAGTTATTGAAATCTGTACACATAAAGTACACATTTGCAGGACTCTGAGCTATCCCCCCCCCCAAAGTTATGGGTCACTCCTCTGAGTTTGGGGGAATTTTTTTTTTAAATTAAAAATTCAAAAAATGGTTACATCTGGCTTGTTTCAAGCCAGAACTTTACAAAAGGTTCTGTATATGAAGCCCCTTCTTGGACCATAATTCCACCCCCTATGTAGAGGAAAAGGTATATTCCTTTGATTTTATAGTTATTTGTTTCTTCCCCATTGCAGGAGTAGGCAGACCTTTTAAAAGGGATCAAAAGGACATCACACCTTTTACTCCCTTAATGGTTAGAAGGGAAAGTGAGGAATTCTTTCAAAAAAAAGATTTATTTATTTATTTTAAATATACTTTCACTTTTACGGACTGTGCGCTTCTGCAGTGGGGAAGACATTCAGCTCTTTGGGGAAACTGCACCATTTTACAAATTCTGGAATTCCGAAGTATATCCCAAATTAATTTTGATATTTTGGAATTATTCCCAACTTTGCTAAGCTGATTTTGGTGTGGAAATTGGATTTGGATTTTACCAATCTTACTGATTTGGGGCAATTTTAGATATATTCTGAATTTTTGAATAAAAAATTTGCACAGGCCTAGTATTTATTAATTTTATTAATAAATGCAAACATAAATATATACATAAGAACAAACAGTTTATGTTCTAAAAGTGTGTAAAGAGAAGTTTGCATAAAGTTGTTTATTAATTATTATTATGCCTGTTTACCCAGAAGTAAATTCTACTGTGTCCAATGCAGCTTTCTGCTAAGTAAATATGCTTATTTAAATGTTACCAGTATTTCCCTATTTTCATTGAAATATGTTGAAGGGTATTTTCAGAGTCAGAGGTAAAAGTGCCAATAAGATTAACAAAGAGAGAGCCCCAAACTGCATACAATAAGGAATTGCCATACGTAAGAAGTAGAAGAACAGATTGATTATTTATTTATCAATGTATTATGAAGGATAGTGCAGGCTATGCAAGGGAGTCAGTAGTTAATTTATTAGACTTCAGCAACAATCCTATGCTCACTCTCTCAAAAATGAGACCAATTGATCTCAACGGGACTTACTTCTGAATATACATGCAAACGATTACAGTCAGACTTCTGAGTTTTAATTCTGATTTAGCTTTTGATGATTCAGGTACACATCATTATTGTAAGCTGCCTTGAGGTTATTTTATGGCAAAAAGAACTGTAATAATAAATGTTCTATGTGAGTGTGTGTGTGTGTGTGTGTGTGTGTGTGTGAGAGAGAGAGAGAGAGAGAGAGAGAGGGAGGGAAGGAGGGAGGGAGAGTGTGCCAAAACCCATGGCCCATTTCTTTGCATAATTAGTAAACCATTTGCATCACAACGGTTTGCATCATATCCAAATAGACTGCCCAGATTTGGGAAACTGAAATATAGCAACCCTAATCATGCTTACTTCTGCTATTCACATGTACAAATTTGAGGACATCACAGTTCTCAAATTGCTTACGCCGTATCAACACCCTTGCATTTACTACAGCAAATGTAGAATAAAAGGTCCGAGGGCTGCAGTCACATAGAGAGGAAGTTGTGTGCAGACAGAGTCTTTGAAAGTGTGCTCCATGACCAGTCACTGCTGGATTACTGTGTCCTAGAAAAGTATCTTTTCCCCTCAGGGCAAATGTTGCCCCCCCACCCCGCCCACTTGTATGCTGAGAAGAACATTATGTTCCAGTGCACTTGCTAGGAGAGAATTATGGGACTGCTGGCCCTAAGGGACAGTTATTAAAATGCCTTGGTACTGAAACACAGGCTTTGACGTCTGTGAAAAGCCACATGGGAAGGGTCATACTTCCCTGTGAAGCAATTTCACCTTAGGAACACAAGACAAGCTGGCTGGCTTGGCTTTTCCTGTGGTCATTTCCTCAATATTATTAGCTACCTTCTCCTTAATACAAAAAACACCTCTGCCATTGGGCCCACTCAACATCTATTATTGTACATTACTGATCTGCTATTTTCAGGCATACTACATCCTTCTAATGGGAAGTACAAAGATCAAAAGAAAATAATAAACTGGTTAGGCCAAGATATTCAAACTAATCAGAAAGACAGGCAGAGCAAAAAGAAAAAGAAAAGAAATGGAAGAAATGAGCTAACGGGAAGTTTTGATGCTCAAAGAGTGCTTTCCAATTGGAAAGAGACTGAGAAAGGGGTTTTTAATGTCACCTTATCCTTCCCTACATAAACACTTGGATACCTGTCTCAGAGCCAGGTTTGATGTGATGGAGGCCATCATTCACACGTCAAGTCTGTCCATATAAACAGCATGGGGCAAGTGAGTCTTACTGTAGTATTAAAAGGATAATGTGGAGCAGTGAACCCTCCCCCTATCACTGTGTATACACACTACCTTTCTTCAGTCCTTTGCTCCAATAACTGTTCTCATTTTCCAGCTCTGATACTGGAAGTGAGCCTAGAATAGAGAAAAATCCTTGAAGCAGTGGAATGAAGGAAGGTAAGGCTGGAGATCAGGGGAAATTCAGTGCCCATCTCCCACATGCTAACTTTACTGTTAGAATAAGACAAGCAGACAGGCAGCACACACTTTATATGTGACTGAAATATACACATGAAATAACATGTCTGCCACCGTCATGCTTAAGCCTGGTTTATACATGCAGAATCAGGTAGCAGAATGGATCATACCATTTCACACAGCAGACTGCTCTGTGCCATTTTGGCTGCTTTCCCGTGTACTAAGCTTATAAAATAACCAAACACATGATCAGAGGGAAAGGTCTTAGCTCAGCTCGCTTCCCTGCCACGCTAGAGCGTTTAAAAAATAAAAATAAAAATCAGAGAAGCATTCAGAAATGTTATTTTTTCCACCTGCAGTCTGAAATGGCAAAGTTACCACCTCAGGACTCTTCTACCTCATCGCTACCTCGTTCTGACATATATGTAGACCCAGGCCTGTGATTGGCCCTCATACAGTATGGTTTTACAATCATCATGATGGCTTCAAAACCAAGTCATATAGTTAAAACTGTTTTTGATTTGGTAACTTTCAAGGGAACAGATGAGTTTATAAAAGAACTTAAAAACTCTCCTTTTTTGAGAAGCATTTTAAACCTGTTTTTAACTGGGTTTCCAGTTTTAAACAAGTTACTTACAAATGGATTGTGTTCCAAAAGTGCATTTGTAAGTATGTGCAGGTTGGCATTTATAAGTTGGGGCCTTCCTTAATGTAATATGGGGCTTTGTTTGTAAGTACGGGTATTTGTAAACTGGGTGTTTGCAGCTCAGGGAATTTTTGTAAGTTAATGAAAAATAGTTCATGTCCCTTTGCAAGTCTTCAAATTAACCCAGTCTTTCAGGTGTCTAAAGTAAGCCTGAGGATCCAAAGCCCAGATTTCCTCCCTTCCTCCCAACCATTAAGTGTTGCCATGATACTTACCTCAAATTCACTCTTTCTCCCTTGCTTCCAGCCCTAAATCTTTTTTCCAGCCCTAAATCTAACCCCTGATAACTGAGCAAAGAGACACCTTTTTAAAAGCGGTGATTCTCTTATATTTAGCAGGGGGAGAGCCACTGGCCTTATCCAATCCCAGCACAGCATGCCTCCAGGGGCTGTTGTTGGTAGCTACCTTATGTTTCTTTTTAGATTGTGAGTCCTTTGGGGACAGGGGACCATCTTATTTATGTATTTTTCTATGTAAACCGCTCTGAGAATTTTGTTGAAGGGTGGTATATAAATATTTGTTGTAGTTGTAGTAATCAGTTTTAGTTCTGTCACATTGCCTGCCCTTTATCCACTGGGCTGTTTTCATGGGTTTTTTAAAAAGCATTTATTGTTTTATAGTTGTGATGTTTCTATTGTAAGGTGCCTCAAGCAGCAATGTTCTGGAGAGGTGAGATCTTAATATTTTAAATCAGCCAGTCAGTCAGTCAATCACTTTCAGGGTGCCAAAGCCTGACTTTGATCCTAGGAATTAAAAGGAAATGATGCAGAGGCAAACTGTTGTAGTAACACTAGGATGAAAGAAGTCACAATAGTAACGTACTGAATACAATCCACTTCCGGGCTTCCTTTGGAAAGTGTCTCTAGGAAGCAGAGGCGAAACACGAAGGGAGTCAGCTCACTCCTCAGACCCCAGAAAGGTCTTCCTATGGCTAAACACCGCCCTCCCCTGGCTGAAGTCCACAGACTGTATCAATCATTGCCAGAGCATGGTCATTGAGAAGGGTGCTGATTTAACAATCAGCAAAATGGGTCTTGGTGAGGCAGTGAGATTACTTTGGGGGGACATTTTGAAAGAGCTACAGTATGAGAAGCAAAACTCAGTTGCTTCTTCTAAAGCCAAAAGGGCTTTATGACTAAGACTCGGGTGCGGGGACTCTCCTCTTAGGATGTGGTTTGCAACAATGGTAATCTATTCGGAGTCTCAGGGCAGTCAAGGTGCTCTACCTGAAGAGCAGAATTTTAAAGGTTTCTAAAAATATTTTTTCATAAAGGTTTGGTGAAAGTAGGATTGCCAGGTCATTGTTTAGAAACAATGCTTACACCTTTAAATGTTTTGAGGCACAGGGTAGTGTGGCAGCCACTTTGTCTTTTAGCTTGTTCTCCCACTTGGTCCTATGACCACCTTCCTACCTACTGGGTCAAGCAAGACCCTACTTTTATCCCTAAACAGGAGGTGGTGGAGGATGAGAGGACCAGTGGTGGAACAGAGTGTTTTCTCAGTGCTTTGCAACAGCTCTGGCTGAAGATCTAGTAATCCTAGATTAAAGGTGCAGGTCAAACACATCGTAATTAGACATAAGGCAATGTGGTGTGCTGTTTAAAGTGAAATAGAATGATGTCTGCTGGTAAATGTGGGCAGGAAGTGAGGAGTAGGTTAGAGCAAGAGTGTCAAACTGTGGCCCTATCGATGGCCTGCAACTCCCATCATCTCCATTCACAGTGGTGGGTCGCCAGGGATGATGGGAGTTGTAGGGGAAAATCTGCAGGAGGGGCCACAGTTTGACACTACCAGAATAGAAGAAGATATGCGGATATTTAGGGGAAATTGTTATAACCTGAGTGTGTACTTCCTTTCTTTCCTTCATCCTGGTTGGAATGTGAATAAAGTGATTTGGCTACATGCATTGTGGATATAACATTTAGTAGAACTGATTCACACAACTGTTTCACAGTTCACATGAGGTCATTTAATCAGTCTGGCCATATGTCAAGCTGGTCACCAAACGTCTCTGTTTCCCCCCCAGATTGGTCAGTGTGCAATGAGTTGAGGGGAAAATATGTACAAACTTGGTTGCTTTCAGACAAGCAAGCTGAACAAATATCAGCATCATTGCAGGGAAATTATTTGAGGCTATGTGCAGCAACTTGCAAGTTTGGGTCTGGTCTGTGGCTGGATAGGGGATTTTTAATACATCTCTGTTGGGATACCATGTTACCTGGTTGCTTGGGTGGCCCTGTGGAGTCTGGAGAAGGGCGTGGCATCCCTCCTGTAGGGCTCTCATTCCCTTCAGGGAGCAATGGGGATGAGAAGGGCCCAGGCTGGTTGGATCCCAGAGGGGTTGAGAGAACAAGGCAGGGAGAGCTGCAAGAAATAGCTCCAGGGAGACAGCTAGGTTGGGTGTGGCAAGAAACAGGAAGCAAGGTCAGGAAGGGGGCGGGGCTGGAAATAGGCTTTAAGCCCTGTCAGCTCTGCACTGGGATATTTAAAGACAAGGGATTGGCTGATGAGGAACGGCTTCTGCGTATGGGAGTCAGGAGTTCTCCAGGAGAGGGACCTGGCTGAATGCAGCAAACCAGGAGCCGGACTCAGGTGACAAACTAACCTCTTTCCCTGGCTGTTCCTGAGGCTGACCCTTTTTGGGGAGCTTACCCAGTCATTCTGGAGTTCAAGAAAGGCTAGGAGCCCACCCCGTCCCCTGGGAGTCTGACAAACTCCTCAGTGTCAAGGACCAGATGATAAAGCACCAGTCCACAAAATGTTTTGTGGTGGGTAAGGTGGATTCCTATCACGTTGTGAGTCCACACACACACACACACACACACACACACGCCTTTAAAATTAGATGACGATTTTAAAGTTCTTAACCTGTACTTACTATTTTGTTATCAGCTTCTGTATATATTTCTCTCGATTTTTACTGATTTGCCTTATGGTTTAAAAAAAATATTGTTAGCCACTTGGAGACTTTTGTAAAAATGCAAGATATAAATATCTAAATTAGTAAAATAAGTATTACTGTGATTTTTTCTTTTCTTTCACAGAACTTGATAACCTAGTTGCAGAAATGATTATTGAACAGTAATCATGGGATAAGAGGGCAGATATTTTAATGGATTCATGACGTGTTAAAGAACAGGAAGCTGAGAGTAGAAATAAATTGACAATTTTCACAATGGTGAGCAATAAGAAGTGGGTGGGGTCCCCCAAGAACCTGTTTTTAAATGCTCTGGAGTTAGGGGCAAGCAGCGCAGTGGCCAGGTTTGCAGATGATACCAAACTATTCAGGGTGGTGGCAGAAGTGCTCTTACCCCTGGACTTTGGGGCCATAGTCCCCCAACTGTCCTGGCTGGTATGGTTACCACACCACAATACCGGCCCAAGCTGTGCTGGACAACTGAGTGCAGGGGCGGAGCCACCACTGGGCGAACGGGTTCAAAGCCCCCAATAAGGGGCCGCAAGTGTGACCTCAGACATGCCCCCCGTGTCAGACATGGGGCCGTATTTCAGCGTGGCCAGATTGACTCTCGGGTGTGAGATGAGCAGGGATTTGAAAAGAAGTCCCCGGAGCAGCAGCAGCAGCAGCAGGGAGGTGGTGGGGCAGCAGCCAGGGAGTTGTGTCCAGCAGCTGCCAAGTGCATGTGGAAGGGGGAGTGCCTCGGCTCGCTTCCCGGTTCCTTCCCATCCCCTTGGCCTGGTGATGGAGCCTTTGGAAGTGGCGGCTGTGCTGGCTCTTCACACAGGCAGGCTGGCCGCCAGCAGCTCATGAATCGGACGTGGTGGGGCTGAGCGTGCGGGACGGTACCTGCATGGGTGGGGGAGTAGCAACATGTTCTCCCCCTCCCCTTGGCAATGTGAGCTGCCTCTGGCTCCTCCCACCGCAGCCGTGCCTGCCTCCCGCCCTGAGGCGGAAGCGAGAGTGCCCTCATGCCTGCTGCCCGCAAGAGGGAAGAGGAGTCGCTGCTGGCCCAGAGGAAGGTGAGGCGGGGGCTCAACATTTTCCCCTGGAGTGGCTCTCAAGAAGCAGGCTGGGTGCAGTTGAACAAGAACAAGGCGCTGGAGCCTCCAGACCCTTGCAGAGGTGCAGCTAGGAAATTTGGACCCTGGACTTAACGAGCTTACAGCCCCCCCCCCCCACCCGCTGCAAAATAAGCATCCTTTCTGTATATATAGATTTCACCACAAACCCACTGGTCTGGGCCAGAGTAAATTTGGAGGGGAAAGGACTAAACAACCCCCAAAGGATCCATACATCTTCTTGATCATTCACCACAAACCCACAGGTCTGGGCCAGAGTGCATTTGCCACCAAAAAAAAAAAAAGGATATGTAAGCCCAATGCATTCATATAGCTTCTTGATCATTCACAAACTAACTAGGACATAACACGTGTCCCTTGTTCAACAGTTGATACACAAAACGAACTTAGACATATAGTGCATTTGTAAAGGAGGTGGAATTAAAACCACTAATGATGTGCATGAATTAATTCAGCTTGGCCCACCGAATCATTTTGGTGGGGCAGGGAGCAGTAACTTTAAGCATGAGTAAAACAGGTCCTTATCTGCTACTCCACCACCCTGCCACATTTCCAGGCACGGCACTGTGCCACTCAGAAGTCCACGCACAGCCATGGGGCTTCACTCAGCAGCCTGTGTGCAGCGGCAGAACACACGTGGCTGCCACACATGCGCTCCGGCTGTGTTTGTCCTGCTGCCATGCACAGGCTGCTGGGTGAAGCCCTGTGGCCTCAGCAGAACTCTAAGTGGCACAGTGCCATTCCCGGAAATTTGGTGGGGCAGCAGAGGAGCAGGTAAGGACCTGATTTACTCATGCTTAAAGGTACCACTCCCCACCCCAATTAAACATTTGTGCACATCCCTAAAAACCACAACACATGCCCCTTGCTTCACATTTCTCATGCAGACCTTTTGGATCACAAACCAATTTGAGCATAGTGCATTTTTTAAAGAAGTTGTTTATTCAGATGTAAGAGTTAGTTCGACATTCACTAGATGTGAAGTACTCTATGGATAGAGATAACTTTTTCTGGCAGCTTTACTGCAGCAGGGAAACATTCATTAAAAATTAGAGGTCTGGCAAAGTTCCATTAAATAAAAATACACAGAGTCTTGCCATCTTGGACTGCATGTGTGCCCATTTTCAGAACTCTAAGCCCAGCCATTCAGGAAACAGAAATGGTTCAGCAAAAGGGAGGGAATGTTGCACTTTTTTATGAAGGCAAAAGGCAGATTCCTTCACATGGAGGTGGAATGATGGCCCAAGGGGGACTTCAGTTCCAGAATGTTTTGTAATTTTCTGCCATGAAACAAGCCACTTATAGGACTTTGACATATTTGAAATTTTCTTTAAAATTAAAAAAAAAATCATTAAAAAACAACTGATTAACTGATATGCTTCAAAATCAATATACAGAGTTCTAATGAACTTCATTTGGCTGCTGTGGGAAACAGAATGTTGGACTAAATAGGACTTGGCCTGATTCAGCATAAGACATCCCAACATTCACCTACCACAACAGATGAATGATCTCTATATATAATTCTCCTAAACATACCCATTGCTAATCACATGTGTGGCAGCTCTTGCAAGAGTTTGCGAGTAGCTGCCTGGGGGACAGTGACAAGGATGAGGAGGAAAAGGCAGCAGTGGTCGGCTGGTGGGGAGGGAAAGCACCGCCGGTGGGCGGGGAGGGAAAGGTCCCGCAACCCAGCCCAGCCAGCGGGGAAGGAAAGCTCCAGCCATGCCGGCTGGCGAGGGAAACCACCACCAGAGGGCAGGGAGGGAAAGGAAATCCACGCACAGAACAGACTGGGGCTGAAGGAAGTGGGGGAAGGAAGGAGAACAGAAGGGAGTGGGGGAAATGACAGGGAGAACTAGGGGCGCAGATGGTCTGCGCTGGATCAGCTATTTATTTATTTATTTATTTATTACATTTGTATCCCACTCTTCCTCTAAAAAGCCCAGAGCAGTGTACATAGTCGTGTTTATCCTCACAACAACCCTGGGAGGTAGGTTAGGCTGAGAGATATCTGACTGGCCCAGAGTCACGCAGTGAATTTCATGGCTGAATGGGGATTTAAACTGGGGTCTTCCCAGTCCTAGTCCAACACTCTAATCACTACACCACTATGTTGGAGGATGGATGGCATTCTCCAACATAGCAAGCTTCCTTATACTGAGTCAGACCATTGCTCCATCTAGCACAATATTGTCTACGCTGACAGTGGCTCTCCAAGGTTTCAGGCAGGAGTCTCTCCCAGCTCTAACTGGAGATACCAGGAGTTGAACCTGGGACTTAGAGGCTCTTCAGTGAGCCTGAGCTATAGCCCCATCCCCAAAGGGGAATATCTTGTAGTGCTCACACACCCATCCAAATGCAAACCTAGGCAGACCTTGCTTTGCAAAGGGGACAATTCATACACCCTACCACAAGACTAGCTTTCCTCCAGCCTTGCACCTTATTCAATTAGGCCAACTTCTTGTTCTGAAGAATAGCATGTTCGCCATCCACTAATTGCACTCCCAGACATTTCAACAGCCTTAGTGCTCAACCAGAACTCCGGGCAGCATTCCTTGAAAAGATAAGCTTCCTTCCCCAGGACAATGTCAGGCTGACTGCAGCAAACCAGACACATAGACTATACCATAGTCATCCCTCTCAATCATGCAGATGGTTAAAAAATATATTCTCTAGACTACACAACTGTTTTTTGTTTGGTTGGTTGGTTGGGTTTTTTTTTTGCAGGGGGGGGCATTCTAGAAAAACTAGACTTCACAACTAGAGGTGTGTCTGGTGCAAACTGACTGAAGGGTTCAGGTGCGCTTTGTGAACACATCTAATCCCTAAAAGAAGTGCACATCTGCTCCTAAATAGTGCCATGTGCATGAAGGAGATGCTGAGCACTTCTCTAGTGTGTATTTTTGCAAGTGTTATGGCCAAGTTACCACATTCAACTATATTTAGCATGTTGCCCCTTTATTATGTGTTTGAAGCTTGCTAGGCATTTATATCACTGTCTCTGTTTTAAAACATTTCCCAAAATACCCTGATTACAGATCTGCATCTTCTCCTGATAATTTGTCTTGCAATGTGGCAGGGAGTGGCCCCGTTTCCAAGAGGGTAGGTCTGGCTGGCACTCCATACCATGCCACCTAAGACGCTGACTTCAGTTCCTAGCAGTTGGGACGCCCCTTCTTGGAATATGCCTGGCTTTTTGGTTCCATGTGTTTGATGATGACCAAACTTCCTTACTTTGATTTCTGTACCAAGACAGGAGTGCTACAAATACACATCAGGCTCTCTCTGGCTCCTGCTCTCGCTCTCTCTCTTTTTTCTCTCAACATGACGCAGGTAGCTCTATTCTTAGATACAATTGCACACGTCTGGCTGACTTTGTTCTCCTAACATCCTTGTCCACACCCACCCTTGTAAGTTTTGTGCCTTGGCTTGCACTTTCCTAAATGGAACCATTCAAAAGTTATTGAATACAGCTCTCAATTAAATGACAGTATGATTAAATCAAGTTGCAAGTCTAATTTCTTTTTCCATCTGCTAGGATGATTAGACCAGTTTTGTTTTTTGGTTTTTTTTACTCTTTATAACTATCCTATCAAATCAAGGAAATAATTTGAATTGCTATATATATTCAATTACAATTTTGTCTCATTGAATTTAATATAGACTAAACCGAAAAGAGAAAGATATGACTCAGGAAAAGCATTTTATGCTATCTTCTCCCATGCGCCCTGGTGTTAGCATTGCAATATTTATTGGAATGGACCTTAGCAATCTACCAATGAAAACACTTTAATTATATTAGTTCATTTTCCTGAAAATATACGGTTTGAGCAAATTGTTTGTGTGTGTGATCCCACTTTTTTGCCATTTCAGATGCCCAAGAGGATTATTATTGTTGTTGTTGTTATATCTTATTTTCACAGAAGGTGTTATTGACTGGTTTGTTTTATCCAGACACCACATCTTATCCAGACACCGAGATGATGATGATGATGATGATGATGATGATGACGATGACTTATTCTATTTCTATAACGTCCTTCCAAAAATGGCTCAGGGCGGTTTACACAAAGAAATAACAAACAAATAAGATGGAACCCTGTCCCTAAAGTGCTCACAATCTAGGAATCACAATAATACAAACAAACCAATGGTACAACACAAACAATATACAAACACTGTGAAAGACTGTGTTGGTGCATGCATCATTTTCACTTACCCACTCAGTATGGGTGGAGTGATCAGCCACCCCTCACCTAAAGAGTAAACTGGAAGTGAACCCTGTCCTGACTGACAGGCTGGTGAACTCCAGAGATCAGCCAATCAGTCCACCAGGTGGGTGGGACCTAGAGAGCTGTTGGGAGGAAGAAAAGGTTCCTTTGTTGGAAGAAGCTAGTCTAGGAGTGCAGCAGAGGAGATCTGGCCATGAGATCTGGCTGCAGGAAAATCTCTCTGCAAATCTTGAGAAGCCAGGAGGGCAGGAAACTTGAATCCTCTTCCGGAATTTGGGTGAGTTCAAGGCAATGAAGCCAGGGCTTTTGGCTTGGGAAGTTTAGTCTAGGGAAAAGTGTGTTTAGACAGATTTGGCGTTAGACTTTTTGTTTTCTTTTGTGTGTTTTGTATCTCCCTGAAATTGTTCTAGGATTGTTTACCTGTAACATAACTAAACCAAGAAACACTAGACTTCACCCATCCAGTCAGGGTGTTGTAAAAGACTCTGTAAGCGTTTTAAAGGTGCTTTTGTATCTTCCTACATCCTTGCAACTGGAGTGCTTTTTGAAGTATTCCTGTAGCCATGGAGTATTTTTTATTAAATGTCATCAAGTCAGTGTCAACTCTTAGCAACTACATAGATAGATTCTCTCCAGGATGATCTGTCTTTAACTTGGCCTTTAAGGTCTCTCAGTGGTGCATTCATTGTTGTCGTAATCGAGTCCATCCACCTTGCTGCTGGTCGTTGTCTTCTTCTCTTTCCTTCAACTTTTCCCAGCATTATGGACTTCTCAAGGAAGCTTGGTTTTCGCATAATGTGTCCGAGGTATGATAGTTTGAGCCTGGTCATTTTTTAAAAACTGAGAGAACCTCAGACAGCAGCAATCTGTAGCCTTTGAATATTTTTTTTCTTTTTGTTCTTTGCATTTTGCAAACATCTGAGTGCCTTTTAACTCAGGAAAGGGGAGGGGCGTCTCATTCTGGTGCACACATGCCTCAGTCGTTCAGCAATCTACCAGTTTTCTCACCATGCGCAGGGCTGCATGTGGAAGGTTTTTGCATTTAGCTTAAAGCAATATAAAGGGAGTTTTTTTCCTGGGATTTCCACCCCAAGTCTAGGGAGGGTCAAGCTCTGTGATAAACAGGGGTGGTGGCAGCCATTTTTGAAACTACCAGAGATACAGGAACATTTAAGAAAAAGCCTTGCTCAGAAAGTGTAAAGGGGATGATTCAGCATTTTTCTTCGCCTCACGTGGGCTTGCTCTGAGACAAAGACTATAATCTGCTACAGTGGGCATGATGACTGAGAATTAAGTATGTTATCATATCACTTAATAGTGCATTAGAAATGTATCAAAGCTTTCTGAGCAGGCACCATGTCTCTGCTATGTCCTATACAGCCCCTAGCACTGCACAGGATCTAAATAAACATAACAGCAATAGCAGAAGCAATTGCAGAAAGAAACCCAATGTGTCTACACATCAGTCATTTTAATTATTTGATAATAATCAGAAAGGCACCTCACAGGAAGTGGATGGGAGTATGAAATTCAGCCATGGAAGGAGGAACTGGAGCAGTTACTCATCTGCCTACTAGCTGGGCACAACTGATTGCCTCCACTTGCCACACCACCAAATGTAGCAGGGGATGGGTGGTAGAGTTTGGAGCACTGCTTCTACCACCAAAACATCTTTATCAGAGATCTTCACTATTTTTAAAGTGGGAGTCATGGCAAAACATATTCTGTATGACAGCCATATAGGAACATAGGAAACTGCCATATACTGAGTCAGACCATAGGGCCATCTTGCTCAGTATTGTCTTCACAGACTGGCAGCAGCTTCTCCAAGGTTGCAGGTAGGAATCTCTCTCAGCCCTATCTTGGAGAAACCAGGGAGGGAATTCGGAACCTAGATGCTCTTCCCAGAGTGGCTCCATCCCCTGAGGGGAATATCTTACAGTGCTCACATATAGTCTCCCATTCATATGCCAATTCATAGTCTCCCCCGCCCCAGATTTGTTCAACCCCCTCCCTGGCTGCTTTGAAGGCCCTTCTTAAGACCCACCTGTTTCACCAGGCATTTGCCCTTTAATTTTATCATTATTATTATTGTTTACACAGTCAGGCAGGTGTTATTGACTGATTTGTTTTATCCAGACATCGAGTCCTTCCCAAGGACCTGGGATGGCTGGATTTTATTATCAATGCTGTTGCTGTTATTAGTATAGATATCATCGCAGAATATAGGCTGTTCCCAGTAAAGTTGCTTTTTGTAATTGGCTGATGGTGATTTCTGTGGCCCCTATGGTGTTGAGGTGCTCTTCAAGTTGTTTTGGAATTGCACCTAGGGCGCCAATTACCACTGGGATTATTTTGGTCTTTTTCTGCCACAGCCTTTCAATTACTACTACTACTACTACTTTAATTAATTGTTATTTGTATTTTTTTGTTCATCACCTAGAGTCTTTGGAGGAGGCGGTATATAAGAAAATTTTAATAAATTAATAAATTAATATGCAACCAGGACAGACCCTGCTTAGCTAAGCGGACAAGTCATGCTTGCTACACAAGACCAGCTCTGTGGTCTTGCTACCACAAGGACACTGTTCTGATCTCTGTGAGTACTGTGCTTCTCCCACCTCCAGGAGATAGGGTTTTAAGAGAAATAGAGCTGTGTTAAGCCTCAGCTGCATCTCAGAGTGTGTGCACTGGGAGGTGTATTCTTGCCCAGCAGTTTCCCCCTTCTCACTGAGAAGGACTACCCTTTCCAGTCCTCCATGAACACTTTCCAAGTTGGCAATGGGATCCGAGAGAACTCTATTTTAACACTGCATGGTGCCAGGGGTGTCAGCACTGAGTGGTGCCATCCTCCCCACATACACACTACAACAATGATCCTGTGCAGGGATGTAGCTGTAATTGAGCAGATGGGTTCAAAGAACCCGGAACACCCAGCTCCTGCCCCCCCCCTCTGCTCCACCCCTCCCCATTTTCTTCATTTTCTTCCTCAGTCCGAGGGACTGCCAGGGAGAGGGATGAACACAGGCCCCATCTCCCCTAGCTATGCCCCTCATCCTGTGAGCTTCTTTAGACTGAAAAATGGTGACTGGCATAAGATGATCCAGGAATATTCAGAGACGTGGGGATTTGAATCGAAGTCTCCAAGTCAAAGTCTAACACAATTTCCCCTACAACACAAGCTCTCTAGGAAGCCATTTGGTAACATTTTCAATTAGGAGACTTAACTGTGGTTCCTCGTGCACACTTCAATCAGACTATCTAACACAGCCCCTGTGAAAGAGGTTCAAAAAAGACAAGAACACACTTTGTGTGCAATGGTCCATACTGGAAGGCTGAGAAATGTGAATATTTGCCTACCAGTTTCACTTTAACAAGTTATTAGTAGTAATTACTTTTTTTCTGTCACAGTAATAAAAAAAATGAGTATACATATGAACAAACTTTTGTGGGAAAATGACTGGGGATTTTGCTGTCTCTACAAAAGCAATATCAGATAACTTGATTTTGAAAACCCACCCTGAAGAGATTCTTATAACAGTTAAAATACTTTAAATTACTTAAAATGATTTAAGTAAGAGTTTAAAACACATCAATAAGAGTTTGCACTCACGTCATAATCCACAAACCTTTGCTTATAATATTTTGATTTAATCATTCTGTTCTATTGATTGCAAATGGACTATAGCAGATCTTTACTGGTTTATAGAATGGGCTTTCACTGTTGTTATTTTTTAAGTGCTTTAAAGCTACTTCCAAGTATGTTGTTATAAAAGTGCTGTACAATTTGTGCAAATGCTTAAGCCTCTTATGAACACGTTCAGAGGCCCAGCCGCCTCAGGGCCAAACAAAATATAGATATGCCATAACACAGTGGGAAATTACATGGGTGGTGAAATCCCTTGAGGAAGTTCTTTGTAGCTATTTGCCCCTAAATGCGTACATGTCCTTAATGTTGTTGGGGTTTTTTTAAAAAGAGAATCCAATGTGAATGCCAACAATCTTACTGTCCTGTCCATATTCAAAGCAGTGCCCAAGAGAGGAAAACATCTGTTTTCCACGCTTAACCATCCAGTTCCTTTGAGCAACAGTGTATACAGCAATTTGTTCTGGTTTCACCAGTGTCTACCAGGATAGGTTAACCTAGAACATGTTGAATTTATTAAAAATGGGGCTATGGATTTCTCAAACAGATGCACCCAAAAGCCAAAATGACCAGCTGCCAGATACGCACAGCCTTTAAAAAACAGTCAAGAATAGTTTGTTCTCTGAACCTGGACAAGATGTGAATCCCAAGCCTGCCCATGGGAACCAGACATATTTAAAGACCTTTGCCCTTTTTCTCACTCTTTGGACTGAGAGAGAGAGACAGAGAGAGAGATGGAGATGAGCCAGCTTCCTTGTAAAACATCAGACATGATTATGCATGGAATCTAAAGAAAGTGAATGCATGAAGAAAGAATAAAACCAAAAAGGAACTGTAACTGTATAACTGTAGTCTTATAAAAAAAATTGAAAGTTAAGAAAAATCAAAATAAAATAGCAACAAATGTGACTAAAGTATTATTTTGTAAATTATTATATAATAGCATATAGCAATATTTATTTTATTTTATTTAACATATTTGTATACCATCCACTATCGAAGTCTCTAGGCAGTGTACAACAAAAAACACAAACCAAATTTTTTTAACAATTAAAACATATAAAAATATCCAATTAAAATACCCATAAAAACTACCAAATGGCTAAAAATATTTATTTATTTAACGTATGTTAAATATATACACACACAGTCAAATGCTATACACTGAATGCACATGGGGGAGCACAAGGCCAACACCTGACATACACCACATATATATGGTCCCTACGTGTGTGTACAAATTGTACATATGTAAGCACTGTACATATGGCTGAAGATAACTTTTCCTCCAAGCATGCACAGAAATCCTTTATACAGTTTGCATGTATTTATAGGATTATACACACAATCTAGTGAAAATGCATAGTGTGGGAATGTTGCTTGCATCCACTATCCCATTCCCCACTACATGCATTCACTGTACACACTTTCAGTCATGTGAACATGTTCTTGTTATAGTAGTAACATTAGTTAATAAAAATAAATTGCACTGCATTTTTGAACAGGAGGATAGCTATTTTATTAGCCTACTTTCCAGTAGGCTTATGAGATCACCTGCATTCTGTGCATGTGTCCATCCGTGTCCTGCCCTCTCCCCCCCCCCCGCGCCGTCAACTTCGAAATGCCTGGGCCAATACGAATCAAGTCAGGTACAGTTATACATAGGGACATGTGAACGGCATAGTTTGTAAGATGTCATACACCCCAATCCAAGATGGTGGACATGTGAACATTTGAACCACCTAACCGATTTGAAGAAAATTTGCTACAGACATAAGGACACATAGGGAAGGCTCATGGGCATAGTTTGTAATGATGCAATCCACCCTGATTCAAGATGATGGACACATGAACATTTGAGGTGGAAGTGAGAACCGATTTGGACCAAATTTGGTACAGTTGTAGGGACACATAGGGACACCTCAAATGCATAGTTTGTGATGATGTCATCCACCCCAATTCAAGATGACGGATGCATGAACATTTGAGGTACAAGTGCACCAGCTTGTGAACTGCCTAAACGATTTTGACAAAATTTAGTCCAGTTGTAGGAACAGTGAAAGGAAGGTAGGCAGATTAGTTCTTACTGGAACAAATTGTCTCCTTTCTTCCCAGTCTACTGTATTCATTTTCCTAAAAGACTTTCTAAGTGCAGAGCAAACACCAAGTGAATGAGGAAGTGGAAGTGTGAGCCCAACACCCATTCCCAGCCTCTCCCTGATGAGAGTCCTTGGGGGAAAATATGATTGGAAAAGGCCCAGTGCTTAAAACATTCATGCAGTTATCTGCTTAACCACTATCTGGGGCAAGTAACAATTCCTTCCAGTGAATTGCTTGCTATCCCATCACATAACATGTCAATGAGAGCACTCAGGATGTAATTTTTTAATTTAATTATAAATTTCCTTTTTATTTCAGATAGATAAATCATTAGGCAATTACATCATACAATCTTAATAGGTCTAAGCAAGCTGGTACATTTTCTGTGAGCTGGTTAAATATGCCTGTGTAGTACTGTAATGAATGGAGACTTGGTGAATGGCAGATTTAAGCCCAGCCTTTGTCTCAGAGCAAGTCCACGTGGGGGGAAGAAAATTGCTGATTCATTCCCTCCATGTCTGTTCAACAAAGACTGTCCCTCTGGTATTGCTGCCACCATGCCCACTTTTTAACAGGTTTTAATCCTTCCCTGATGTGGACGAAATTCCAAGAAAACCCTCTTTCTTTTACCAAATGGGAAAATACAAAAACCTCCCATGTGTAGCCTACGCATGAGGAGAAAACCTGGTAGGTTGCTGAACAATTAACTTTGAGACGTGTTTGCACCAGAGTAAGAACCCTTTTTCCTGAGTTAAAAATCCAGTCAGAGACAGGTGAAATTACAAAGAATAAAAAGAGAAAACTTTATTCAAAAGACTACAGACTGCTTTGGTCTGAGGCTCTAGCAGCTTCAGTTACAGATATTTTAAAAAAGATTCAGTACTTTCAAGAATAATTCAAAAGAGCACTCCAGTTGATAGTTGGAGTGGTACACTTTAAAATCTTGGTTACCCAGTTGCAAAGATAATTCAAAAAGCACCCCCAGTTGTAAGGAACCTTTAGAAGCACTTTATAAAGGTTACAGAGACTTTTGCAGTGCCCTGGATGGATAAAAAGGGTACAAGTACAACATTCTTACATTACAAAATAAAACAGTTGTAAGGATCTGCAAAGCACTAAAATAAAGAAATCTGACGCCTGCTACCTAACACGTGGTTCCCTGGCTAAGCCCTCCTCCGAAGCCAAGCCCTGGCTTCTTCCCTGAACTCACCAAAACCATGGTAGAGACTTCAGGCCCCTGCAGAGTTCCTGGTTGCTGCCATGGCTTGGCCAGCCAACCTGTTGCTTCACCTGCCTGGCTCCAACTGCAAAAACAAAGAACCCCTTCACTTCCTGCCTCCAGGCCCTCTAAGTCCCGGTCACTGTGTGCTGAGTGGCTGATCCCTAGAGGTCACTGCCCACACGTGTAACAACAATTGGGCAAGGGGAGACAGTTGTCTGGGGGCCCCACTGCCTTGGGGGGCCCCCCAGAGGCACCTCACGTGACTCCCCATTGCCCCCTGCCCAGCCCCAAGGCCCCTCAGCCACTTGCCCTGTTCACCGTCTCTCCTGCTTGTTCTCCTGGCCGGCAATGGAGGCAGCAGACAAGCTGCCAAGAGCTCCTTTTCTCCCGCCTCTCAGCTGATCGGCGGGTGGGCGGGGCTTCCAGGGAGGCCTCCGTGTAGGCCGCAGTGAAGCCTGAACTCCAGTAGGGCCCAAGCCAGCCAGGAAGGAGGAGACAGCCAGAGTGGCCACCACTGTTCTCTGCAGCAGAAGACCCCCTGCTGCCCTGCCCAGCCCAGCCCAGCCCAGCATTTGCCAGGTAGAGTGTGAACTCCTTTTTGTGGTTACCTTTCCCGCCCCCCCCCCCGGATATATAGGCATCTGCTTGCCATAGGGCTTTGATATGGGGGGTGGGACTGAGAAGTCTCTGAATATTTATTTTAAAACAGCTTGGAAAATTTGCTGGCTTTAAAAAAACTATCTAAAAAGTCCTATAAGTGGCTTGTTTCATGGCAGAAAATTACAAAAAACTATTGGAACAAACAGTATTATATTTATTTTATTCATTCATTCATTCATTTATAAATACACTTATGTTCAAGTTGTTTTGCAACCCAGAAGGTCTGAGTGAGAACTGTGAAGCATGTGTGGTGCTTTTATTTTATTTTTCTTGTGTGTGAACTGCTCCCCAATAACTCGCAGGGACTTCAGGGTAAATCTGGCCATGTGAATGCAGCACCTCCATTCCAGAGGAGATGTGTGTTAAAGGGCTTTAAAAGCCTCGTGTGAAAAACCTCCTGGAATCAAACTTGACTGAATTTGTTCAGAATTCTGAGAAAACAAACATAGGCTCACACTGCATGGTTGAAAGTCTCCTTTGCTAATCTGCAGCGAGGGGGCCATTTTAATAATTTGTCTTTCTAGTGTGTTCTAGGCATTAAAAGTAGCACAGATGTATAGTACTCAATGTATATCCTCTCTAATAAAACGCTTGGTGTCCGTCCGTGGACGGACACCAAGCGTGTGTCCGTGCCTCCCTGCCCTGTTCTGCGCCTGCGCGAAGCGCAGGCGCAGAACAGGGCAAGGGAGACATGACGGCCGGCACCCGGTGGCCATCTTGGGCGGCCAGAAGCGGCCGCCCCGAAGAAGCCGGGAATGCGGGGAAGGAGGAGACTGGCCGAGGCGGTGGCAAAGCCGCCGCCTCGGCCAGAGGACGCAGCGCGGCCAAGGCGGCGGTGGAGCCGCGCCGCCGAAGCCAGGCGGGGGGAGGAGGCGACGGGGTAAGCTGGCTGAGGTGGCGGCAGAGCCGCCGCCGAGGCCTGGCGCCGCCGCCGCAGCCAGGCGGCTGCGAGTCCTTGGGGCCCTTGCCCGTCCGGGGAGACCGGCCGGGAATGTGAGGCGGGGGCGGACCAGAACGGCAGCAGCGCCCCCAGAGTCTGCCCGGCCGCCGCCACCGCCCACTCTCCCGCCCTCCCAGCTGCCCAAATACTCCTTCCCCGCTCCCCCCCGCAAATGATTAAGAGCCAAAACGGCCCAGAAGAATGCCTCCGCGGCCGCCGCCATGGCCGCCAACCGCCCTCCCAGCTGGCCGAGACTTCCTTACCCAAAGCAGCCCGCGACAGTCGGGCGATCAAAAATCCATTTTTTGCGAAGAAGAGAGGAGCTCCCGAACAGAGCTCCTCTCTGTGCTAACCCAATGCCCAAACTGCTGCTATGGACGCAAAGGACGCCTATTGCGTCCTTTGCGTCCATAGCAGCAGTTTGGGCATTGGCTTAGCACAGAGAGGAGCTCTGTTCGGGAGCTCCTCTCTTCTTCGCAAAAAATGGATTTTTGATCGCCCGACTGTCGCGGGCTGCTTTGGGTAAGGAAGTCTCGGTCAGCTGGGAGGGCGTGGGGGGGGGAGGCCAGAGGAAGTGGGGCGGGGGGGGGGAACTCTCCCCTACTAGCGCCCGTTATCACAACGGGCCTGAAAACACTAGTCACTATATATTGTGACGTGTGCGTGTGTGTATTCAGTGAAATGTATTTCCAGGCAGCATACTTATTTTGAAATATCAGACTTAAATCCTTGGGGACCTGGGGTGTGCGGAGGCCCTGGACTTTGAGTCGGGGGGGGGCATTTTAAAATCTCGTCTCTGGGCCCACTCCAACCTTGCTATGCCCCTGTCACTGCCAGACAGACAGGACTGGGTTCCCTTCCAGTTCACTCTTTAGGGAAAAAGGAAAAGTTGTTCCTGACTGATCACAACAAGTACAAATGGGAGTATACGACAGCGGATCGACAGGAAGGAGTTTCCTTCTTCTTCCTTCCTAACCGAATAAACTCTAAAGTGCTGAGCAGGTGTAACAGTATTGGTGAGACCCGTAATCTAATTTTCACCACATCATGTAGAAAAAAATAATCTAGAATTAATTTTACTGTGATCTATTTCCACATGCTACCAAAAAAAATCTGCACAAGCATTTAGATAATCTGAACCCTTGTTTCTTCAAGTGACCCTGGGCTTCTTTTGTTTGAGTCTCAGTTGTCATTTGAAGAATAATGGTTGACATTCAGACTAAGTTACAAAATAGTGCTACTCAGAAATTACTCTAAAGGACTACTTAATTTCAATAGGAGTACTTAGGAGTAATTTAGTCTGCTTACTGTCTTTTTGTATGTAGTCCCCACACATGGCAAATGCCTGCATCTGCCTTGAGCCCACAGTTCCTTAGGGTCTTTGTTCAAAGTCACTTGGAAAGCCCGCACTTAGTGGATCTCCACAGGGAGATAAATGGGGCAGCAGGGGAACAAGAAAGTGGGGAGAGAAAAGGGGTGGCAGGGTGAGGTGGTGGGAGAGAATGTAATATGGAAAGAAACTGTAAAATGGCATTTCATAATTTCTTGCCCCTTCCTCTTTAAAAAAGCAGATGGAAAAACTGAAGGGTTGTTGGGAAATGTAGAGCAAAGGTTGTTGGAAAACGTATTTATCTATTATTTGTTTTATTTATGTATTTATTTAACATATTTGTACACCACCCACTACCGAAGTCTCTAGGCAGTTTACAACAATAAAACAAACCAAGAAATTTTAAAACAATTAAAACATATAAAAGTTCAAATTAAACTTCTAAACAGCTGAAAAGCTTGGCTGAAGAGATGTGTCTTTAGTTGCTTCCTAAAAGTCAATGGGGATGGAGCAGCGCTAATCTCAACAAGACGTGTCTTCCAATCAATCTATCTATCTATGTATTTATTACAGCCATAGGCCATACAGAGGATGTGTCTTCCACAGCTCTGGTGCAACTAAAGAGAAAGCTAACTTATGAGTTGCTGCCAGGCAAGCCAGCAGCTACCTCAGACAAACCTCCCCTGAAGCAGGATGGGTTCATAAGCAAGGAGTTCTTTTAAATACTAGTGCCCAAGCCATTAAGGGCTTTATAGGTAATAACCAGCACTTTGTATTTTTGCCCGGAAAAATACTTTGTTTAGAAAAATTCTTTGGTTTAGAATTTTAAAACTGTTTCAATGTGTCTACTTTGAAAGAGCCCCTGGTGGCGCAGTGGTAAAACTGCCGCCCTGTAACCAGAAGGTTACAAGTTCGCTCCTGACCAGGGGCTCAAGGTTGACTCAGCCTTCCATCCTTCCGAGGTCGGTAAAATGAGTACCCAGAATGTTGGGGGCAATATGCTAAATCATTGTAAACCGCTTAGAGAGCTCCGGCTATAGAGCGGTATATAAATGTAAGTGCTATTGCTATTGCTACTTCTCCCCACATTACCACTTGGGTGCAATGCCAAAGTTAGTGTTGGAAACCCAAATTAGGATTGGTGAAGGCCGAGTAATAAAGAAGCAAAGGGTTTAAAATAAATTGAAGGGTCACAAACACATTGAGGCTGTTCTCACGATGGGGGAGAACCGGGCTAAGGGGGCCTAACCCAGTTCTCCCCCACCGTGAAAACCACCGGGCTTGCTGGCGAGCCCAGTGGTTCCACAGTGGCTAGCCCACCAAAGAACCCCTCCCCTTAAACCAGGTTAACTGAGTGAGTGCTCTGTTAACTTGCTTTTTTTTTGGTCATGAGACACCGCAGTGACTCATGAGGAGACCCCTGCCTGACCAGAAGGCTCCAACAAGCCTCCTGGCCTTGGGGGTCTCCCCAGAATGCTCCACGCACTGGCACGGGGCGTTCTGGGACTTCTGGGGGGCGGGGCCCCCCAATCTCTGCAGCCCCTACCGGCTCCGTGGTGGAGCCAGTAATTGTGTGGGTGGCCAACCTGGCCACCCAGGGCTAAGAGCCTGCTTGGCTAAGCCCACTTTCCCCGCAGAATCCTTCATGGCTCGTTGTCTCTTTTAACATCTATATATTTTAAACACTAATTTCCCAGTCCCAACCTCGGACAAGTCCCTGACAGTCCTGCTACTTATTTGTTTGTTTTAAATGTAAATAGTAGCAGTGCAAACGCCAGTCTGGATCAGGACCACTGGGAGGGCATTAACTCTTTGCCACTGATGTGGTCCCAATCCAGACTGGGAACTGGATTGGGAGCTACTAATTTGCCCAAAGCCAGATCAGGACTACAGTGAATATATAATAAACGATAAATGAATACATGAATACTAAACAAACAATTTGTAGAGAAGAGTTCTTCTAAAATATTCTGTTGACAAATACCTGAATTATGGCACTTAACCTACAAATTACATGATGAAAATAAGTTATGGCCATTGCAGTGGTTGCAAAGGTGGGTGCTAATTTACAAACTTGAATTTTCATGATCACCAGGGAATATGTATTGGTTGTTTGTTGAGTTATTTATTTATTGAATTTCTATACTGCCTAATATAGAAATTTCTAGTATGTGTTATGAGGATAAATTTTTATCCCCTTGTGGGACCTTGTAAGCACAGTAATAAAATGAGCACTTTCCCAAGGAAGAAACAATGACAGATTTAAAAGTCCAAATAAAAGTATATTTCCCAAATAAAAGCCTTTTCCCAGGTAAAAGTCCGGATAAAAGCTCTGGCTACCAGGGGAGGCAACACTGGGATTGGCCCCAATCCTGGCACTTCACACACGTAACCCTAACCAGGAATGGCTGCCTAAGCCAAGGTAGAGCTGCTCATGTGAATAGCCTTAACGTGAGTATTATGGAGGGGAATGGGGAAGAGAAGCGAATCTAGGTGGTCTGTAGAGCAGAGCATTCCAGTCAGTGGACTTGGTGAGAATCGGGAAGGGCAAGAGAGAAAGGTCAGTCAACGAACCAGCAGGGGGGCCAGAGGAAAAGAGTCCGAAAGAGTTCGGGTAAGAAAGGAAGACAGAACCAGTCAGGGGAACCACCTGGAGACTGAGGGTGGTGAGGAGAGAGAGAGGGAGACGAGCAAGTTCAGAGAGAGAAGGAAGTCAGAGCCAGTCAGGAAAACTAGCTGGAGACTTGGGGAGAAAGGGAGACAAAGGCTGGAGAAGATTGGGTACAAAGAAACAGAGGAGCCAGAGGGAAACAACCTGTTTCCTATGGAGGGAGGGACAGCAGCCAGCTCTCCAGTGAAGGGGCAGACCTAGGGACTGAAATATGCAAATATCAAGAGGCTTCTGGGAACCAGGAAGTGAAATGTGAGAAGGGTGCAGTTCCATGTGCCACCAGGGATCATTTTCGAGAAAAGAGTGAACAATTTAGCAGTGATTGAGGTTGAGTGGAGGGAGATGGAAGAAGGGAGGTGCTGGAGCTGGGTCGCTTGAATTGAATGGGTGGCCCTGGGTGGAAAATTCAGCTAGAAGCTATATTTTCTATATTCTCTGGGCTCTTGTCCTCTGCAGGACAGCACTTTCCAGAGTGTGCCATCTTAGCATTGGACCTACAGCTTCCATCTGAATGAAGAAAGGACTGGTCTTGGGCAGATCCTACAGGATCAGTAATCCCCACTGGGGGCTTCCTTTTTAACCAAGGGCAGAGATGACTGCTCTCCCTGCATTTACTGGTGGAAGATAGATCTAAATTGGGGACGGGGGATATCTTAGCCTAGCTGGATGAAACCACATGAAATCACATGCACTCACATGCACATTCATAGCCAGGGAAGGCAGGGGAAGATCGAGGAAGCTAAAGGAAAACTCCTAGGAGAAAAGGAAAGAGGGGTTCTCCCTATACTACATATTGGACTTGCAGGGAGGGGAAACCAGATTATTTGTGGAGAAGCAGAGGGTCACAATTACTAGGATGGATCCCAGAGACTGTGCATTTTGGAGGTGGGGTTGGCTAGCCATTTTTATAAGGGGAAAGGGGGCTTTGTGTACATGCAAAAGAGGGGCTTTCTGGTTAATGGTTACTGAGGGTGATTCTTGGTGGAGAACAATGGGTTTCAGGGGAGTTCAACATTACCTAGAGTTTTTACTTTCCTGAGAAGAGTGGGAAGGTAGACTCTAAGGATTAGGATTGTTCCTGAAGGGGATGCAAATTGTTAATTCTGGGGATTTAGGATTATCTGAGGAATATGATCTGCCATCAAAGCAGGGGTCAGGAATGCAAAGATGTGAGTGAGGAGAAGTGAGTGAAGAGAGTGAGTGTCTTGCCCTGGAGTCTCAAGAGTGACAAAGCTTTCATAGGGGAAAGCCTGTTGTCCAGTTATTGGGGTGCCCGGCTTGGGCTTCTTGAGCAGGGAACAAAAGAGGAAGCAGCATTCCTGAGGGGAGGCAGTTGCTTGCTGGTCTTGAAGAGAGAGGAAGCAACAAGCTTGTCTTTCTCTCCTGAAGAAGATATCAAGTAAGGGAACACAGCAAGGAAATAAAATAAATAAATAAATCACCAAGAAAACTAGAGGGGAAGGAGAAGCCAAGTCTGTTAGGGCTGGAAATCTCCCAGGGTTTGATTTCTGGCTGGCTGGAAGTGTTTGTGTCTTTGACAGAGGAGAAGCCTGAGTGGGGGATTCATTCCAGGTGAGGGCCCCAGCTTGTGGAAGGGCTCACATTCTTTAGCTGAGTCAGTTTGACTGCTGGTGTTGAATACAAGGCTTGGACCAGAGGAGCTTTGCTAACAGATAATGAAAGAATTTTGCAGGAATTTAGTGGGAGATTGGCGGGAAACTCTGTGAGGAGGCATACAAGTAGTGCCCCTTCATCACAGGGAAGACACCCAATGCAAAGATAAGGTGAGTACTACCCGACCTTTGTAATTTCCTTGGAGAACCATTAATTAGCTGACAACTGTACCCAGTGCTTAGCTTCAAGCCCCATATACTCTAAGTAGCCAATAAAACTAATTATGAAGGTAGGATGCCAGCAGGGGAGGGGCTGCTTCCCAGTGTATTGCACAGAATGTTGCATGTATGACTATCTGCCTGAGGGGAAGAAGTTGTGGGTTTGTGTTCAATGCAAAGAGCTCTTGGCTCTCAAGGAACAAGTTCATTCCCGTGAAGCCAAGGTGGCTGACTTGGAGAAGCTCAGGGAGGCAGTGAGGTGTGTGGATGAGACCCTCAGGGATGTGGTAGAGGCATCCCACTGCCAGGCTGACAGCGCTTCTGCTGTCATGGAGAATGAGGATCTCAGGGAAGGAGAACATCGGTCTGAGGAAGAGGGAAACACTCCCTTAGAAGGGACTCCTTCCTTGGGTGATGCGCCCATATCCTATCGCACAGAGGATACTCCTCCAGAGGGTGGGGTCCTCTTAGTAGTAGGTGATTCAATCATTAGGGGCACAGACAGATGGGTCTGTGACCCACGTGTTGATTGCACACTTACTTGCCTTGCCACTCTTACTGCAACCTTACTTGCAGATGTCACGCTGCATCTAGGGAGGCTGTTAGGCAGTGCTGGGGAGGAGTCAGCTGTCGTGGTGCACGTTAGCACCAAATGCAGTCGGGAGGTCCTGGAAGCCAAATTTAGCTGTTAGGTAGCATACTGAAGTCCACGACCCCCAGGGTAATATTCTCTGAAGTGCTACCTGTTGCACGTGCAGGGACAGTGAGACAGGCGGAGCTGAGGGGTCTCAATGCATGGATAAGAGGGTGGTGCCAGGATGAGGAGTTTAGATTTATTAAGCACTGGGATATATTTTTGGGGAAATGAAGGCTATACAAAAGGGATGGGCTCCACTTGAACCAAGATGGAACCAGACTACTGGCGCGTAAGATCAAGAGGGTCACATAACAGCTTTTAAAATGACACCTGGGGGGTTGCTGGCAAGAACTGGGTGGTATCTGCTTTGGCCAGCAAAATCCCCTAAGGTATGAGGATGAACATGTTTCAGACAAACCAGAAGGGGAAAGAGTAGAGCCAGGAGTTGAGAAGAAGGAAACACAGGACAGTTTGCCAAATTGGTCATGTGATGGTAAGGAGGATAGCATATGCCAACACCAGATGAGGGACTGGCGTAAAGGTGTCTATATACCAATGCCAGAAGCTTCTGAGCCAAGATGGGTGAGCTAGAGTACTTGGTTACTAATGAAAACATAGATTTAGTGGGTGTAACAGAAACCTGGTGGAATGGTGAAAACCAGTAGGACACGATTATTCCTGAATATAAACACTATAGAAGGGATAGGGAGGGGTGGGTTGGGGAAGGAGTGGCACTGTATTTCAAAGAAGAGATAGATTCCAATAAGCTAGAAAACCTAGGTGTACCAGAGTCCACAGAATCATTATTGGTAACATTATGAGGACTGAAAGGAAATGTGTTACTAGGGACGTGCTATTGCCCTGAGGATCAAACCACTGAGAATGACCTGAAGTTGGAGAAGCAAAGAAGAGAGGCATCAAAGAGAGACAGGGCAGTAATAATGGGTGGCTTCAACTACCCACACAAAGACTGTGTAAATTCACATTCAGATAATGACAGTGAGGCCAAATTTCTAGACATGCTAAATGATTGTGTCTTAGAACAGTAAGTTGCAGAACCAACCAGAGAGATGGCAACCTTGGACTTAATCTTGAATGGTGCCCAGAACCTGGTGCGAGATGTCAGAGTTTCAGAACCATTGGGTAGCAGTGACCATAGTGTGATCCAGTTCAGCATATATGCAAACAGAGAATTGTCAAGGAAGTCCAACACAGATGTGTTGGACTTCAGAAGAGGAAACTTCTAAAAAATGAGGGGACTGGTAAAAAGGAAGTTGAACGGGAGAGTTAGGAGTCAAATCACTCCAGAAAGCTTGGAATTATTTAAAACCACAGTACTAGAAGCACAGTTGGAATGCATACCAAGAAGGAGGAAAGGTACCATAAAGTCCAGGAGGACTTCAGTGTGGCTAACAAGTAGAGTCAGTGAAGCTATAAAAGGGAAGAAGACTTCCTTCAGAAAATGGAAGTCCTGCCCAAATGAAGAGAGCAGGAAGGAACATAAACTCTGGCAAAAGAAATGCAAGGAGTCAATAAGGGATGCAAAAATAAAGCGATTGAGGAGCGTATCACTAGAAGTGTGAAGGGGAATAAACAAAAACTTATTTAAATATATCAGAAGCAGAAAACCTGCCAGGGAAACTGTTGGACCCTTAGATGATGAGGGTGTGGAATGGATTATTAAGGAGGATAAGGAGATTGCAAAGATGCTGAATCTGTCTTCACGGCGGAGGATACTGACCATATACCGTCTCCAGAATTGAGCTTTTCAGGTTTAGCAGCTGAGGAACTAGGCCAGTTTGAGGTGACAAGGGAAGATGTTCTAAACTGTCTTAAAAAACTAAAAGTAAACAAATCGACAAGGCCAGATGGCATCCACCCAAGAGTTCTGAAGGAACTCAAATGTGGAATTACTGAGCTCCTAGCAAATATATATAACTTGTCCCTACAATCAGATTCTGTACCAGAGGACTGGAAAGTAGCCAATGTGATTCCGATTTTCAAAAAGGGATCCAGGGGGGATCCAAGAAATTACAGGCTGGCCAGCTTAACTTCAGTGCCTGGTAAATTGATGGAAAGCATACTTAAAGACAAAATTGTTAAGCATATAGAAGAAAAGGCCTTGTTGAAGGAGAACCAGCATGGTTTCTGCAAGGGAAAGTCTTGCCTCACTAACCTTTTGGAGTTCTATGAGAGTGTCAACAGGCATGTGGATAAAGGTGATCTGGTTGACATATTGTACTTGGACTTCCAAAAAGCTTTTGACAAAGTTCCCCACCAAAGGCTCCTGAGTAAACTTAGCAGTCATGGGATAAGGGCACAGGTTCATGTGTGGATCGGTAACTGGTTGAAGGACAGGTAACAGAGAGAAGGAATAAATGGACAGTTTTCACAATGGAGGTAGGTAAGAAGTGGGGTCCCCCAGGGATCGGTACTGGAACCAGTGTTCTTTAACTTGTTCATAAACGATCTAGAAGTTGGGGTGACCAGCGAAGTTGCCAAATTTGCAGACGAAACTAAACTGTTTAGGGTAGTGAAATTCACAATGGATTGTGAGGAACTCCAAAAAGATCTCTGCAAACTGGGGGAATGGGCGACAAAATGGCAAATGCAATTTAGTGTAAGCAAGTGTAATGTGATGCACATTGGGGCAAAAACCACCAACTTCACATATACGCCAATGGGATCTGAGCTGTCGGTGACTGACCAGGAGAGAAATCTTGGGGTTGTGGTGGACAGCTCATTGAAAGTGTCGTGCCAGTGCACGACAGCTGTGAAAACGGCTAATTACATGCTAGGAATCATTAGGAAGGGGGATGAAAATAAAAATGCTAATATTATAATGCCCTTATACAATCTATGGTGTGGCTACATCTGCAGTACTGTTTACAGCTTTGGTCACCGTATCTTAAGAAGGATATTGCAGAACTGGAAAAGGTGCAGAAGAGGGCAACCAAAATGTTCAGGGAGCTGGAGCACCTTCCTTATGAGGTTAGGCTACATCATCTGGGGCTCTTTACCTTGGATAAGAGGAGACTAAGGGGAGACATGATCGAGGTGTATAAAATTATGCACAGAGTGGAGAGGGTGGACAGAGATAAATTTTTCTCCCTCTCTCACAACGCTAGAACCAGGGGTCACCCCATGAAACTGAAGGTCGAGAAATTTAGGACTGACAGGAGGAAGCACTTTTTTCACACAGTGCATAATTTATCTATGGAATTCTTTGCCTGGGGATGTGGTGATGGCCACCAGCTTGGATGGCTTTAAAAGGGGCTTAGACAGATTCATGGAGAACAGGTCTATCAATGGCTACTAGTCTGATGGCTGTGGACCACCTCCAGCCTCAGAGGCACGATGCCTCTCAATACCAGTTGCAGTGGGGCAACAGCAGGAGAGAGGGCATGCACATACCTCTTGCCTGTGAGCTCCCCAGAGGCATCTGGTGGTCAACTGTTTGAAACAGGATGCTGGACTAGATCACTTACTGGATCAGCCTTGTGCCTGATCCAGTAGGGCTGTTTTTATGTTCTTATGACTGCATGTGAACTGCAGTCACATTCCCTCTTTGGCTAGTCTCCCTATGCTGTGTTTCATCCCAGTGGTGAACCCTGTCTAACTCCTTGGGGCAGGCAAGTCCAGTCTTCTGTGCTTCTTTGAAGGAGTAAAGGAGCAGTGTACAGGGGCCCAATTATGGACTTCCTAGTAGATGGACAAGCCATTCAGAACATGTTTGAAGTGCCTATTCAGCCATTGGAATCACTTAGCCTCACTTGGATATGGATGGTGAAATTGTAACATTAGGATTGCAACGGCTATCCCTGTGGGAATGAATATTAGTCTGCATTTTCTTGCCTAAGATTTTAAAATCTGAAGGAGCCACCTATGTTTTAGGTCAGTTTATTCTGAAGCCATGAAGAAGGAACTGTACTGAATATTATTAGGGACAGCAAAGTACACAAACATAAAATGGAATTAAAGACAGTAACTGTATCGGATTGATAGTATTCTCTTCTCTGCCATCTTACATCAGAGTTTTATGGGATTTGCTTATCTCAAAAAAGGTTTTAGATTTGCATCCCAGCTTCATCCTTTGTTTGATGTTTGCTTGAGGCAGATTTTATTGAGCATTTAATTTCCCATTGAAATGCATCAGAGGCTTTAATTTTATTTCCTCTTCTGATGCAATAGGCTCTTACCGACAGCAAAGAGAGTATGCGAGTCATGAGAATAATAAACCATGCTAGACCCCGAAGGCTGCACAACCCGTTCGAACATGCGGGAGGAGCAGTACAGCCTGCCCTAAGATGCATGGCTTGTCATGGGCAACAGCCCATTTTATGAGTCATGAAGCATAATGCAGTATTGTTGAAAGTTTTGGGCCCATGAGAAATTATCTATGGCTGGACATGGAGAATGGTATAAACTGGCAAGAGGAAAGAGTTACATTCCTCTTCATAAATGGAATCAGACAGCCCTGGCCCAATTTCCAGTGTACAATACTACAAATTGTGGAGATTTCTTCAGTTGTTTAAAAAAAGGCAATTTATTCTAAGAGCTGCCATCATGATTCTAGCACATAGAGAAAAGAGTTTCATCTGCCTTGAGCTGAGGTTTTGTGGTGATAACAGGCAGTGTGTAAAGAGAGACATGACTTTTGGAAGGGCTGTATTCTGTCTAGTAATACGGTTGTATTCTGTCTAATAATGTTTTGTTGTTGAGAAGTTTGCCCCAGTGGGGATCCTGTAGAGTGTTGAGGGGGTGGAGTCAGAAAGAAAAAAGGAGGGAAAGGAGAAGGAGAACACTGAGTTGTTTCTAAATAAACCTTTAGTTAAATCTACATAAGATTTCTTCGTCTATGAGGGAAGCAATTATAAAGCAGGAACGTAAAGTACAGCTAGCTTAGAGGTACCTTTTAAATTTTTGACTTCCTTATATTTAGCAGGGGAAGCAACTGATCCAATTCACAACAATTGCTGGTGTGTCTACCTTGTGTTTCTTTTTAGATTTTGAGCCCTCTTGGGACAAGTAACCATCTTGTTTATTATTTTTCTATGTGAACTGCTTTGAGAACCTTTGCTGATAAGAATATAAATGTAAATGCTATATAATATATCTGTAGTAGCAGCAGTAGTAGCTCCCCCCCCCCCCAAGTAATTTTAAGCCAGTGTTCATGTTAATCCGTCTGATAAAAGGCTTTTACTGATTGGAATGTGTAAATCACAGCAGCTCGGTATTCACTGAAGAAAGAAGGAAAAGAACTGAAAAGACTTACATAGTACTGTCTTTGGCACCACAAACACCCACATTCACCCTGCATCTGAGGGTTAAAGCGAGGAGTTACACAAGTAACATAAGGGTGAAAGTGGGTTATGATATGACCCATGCAAGGTCATGTGTTAAAATATTAGTTAGTTCAAAAGATGCTGCCTCATTCTTTTTTTGATTGATGTTGTGGAGGCCAGAATTGCAAAGAAGAGCTCATTACCCCAACCCATAAGCAATTATTTATAACAAATTTGAAATGAAGTAATAATTTTCTTCCTTTTCTTTTAATTTGGGTCTCTATTTTCTGAAATGATTCAAGTTTCTCCTGTCTTAAAAACAAAACAAAACGACTCGTTCTCAAAAGTCTGAATGAAGAGCAAAACAACAACAATCCCTGTTAATGTTCATGTGAATTTTTGAATGGTTTGGTTCTGGCTATGATCAGGCTTCACTGAGATTCATTTGCCATGAATGTTTGAGGGATCAGATTTTATTGGCACAAACGTTTGCCAATAGTAGATTTTTACAATTTTATTTACTTCAGGGAAACTGGTTTTTAACTAATCCTTAAACAGCATATATTCTGTTCCTGGTAGCCAGTACGACTCTGATATTACATGATAAGAACTAAATGTCCAATTCAGAAAGCTGAACAAATGCACACAAATTCACATCCGGGGCGGGGTGGGTGGAACTTAAGACACACAAATCAAATGGAGATAGCAAACTTATCACTATAATGGGCAGCCCAAACTTAAGTTATTTCTATAGTTTGAACTGCCATAGTATAAACACTTTATTTGATTCCTGGATGATCTAGGTGATAGCGGATGTATACAGCTGCCTTTTCTTGAATGAGACCATTAGACCATCTAGTTCAGTATTGTTGACACTGACTGGCAGCTGATGTCCAGGGTTTAAGACAAGGGTCTTTCCTAGCCCCATCTGGAGATGGCAGGGATTGAACTGAGCCCTTCTGCATGCAAATCAGCTGCAAATCAAGACTACGTTTCCTTAGCTTGAAGAGATCACTTTTTCCCAGCACTCAACCCACAATGTTGAATTCTGAGGAAAATCTGACTATCCCTCTAACAAGACTGTGAGGAGATTCTCACAATCAGCAAAAAGCTGATCATCTGCTGACACGGGAACCGCATGGCTCCCAGCAACAAACCCTCCAAATTCCCCCTCCCCTTAGCTGAGGTTAGCGGAGCGAGCACTCCGTTAACCTGGGTTTTGTGGCCATGTATTTCTGCGGTGCAGCTCCACGCCGCGGCAATATGAGGAGAACCCCACCAGAAGGTTGAAACAAGCCTCCCGGCCCCGGGGGTCTCTCCAGGATGCCCCACGCGCTCACGCAGGGCATCCTGGAACTTCCAGGAGCCAGGCGGCCCCCTATCCCTGCAGCCCCCACCAGCTCCGTGACGGGGCCAGCAATCTGGCCACCCAGGGCTACCTGAACAATCATCTGCAGGGAGAGCGGGCTATGCCCACTCTCGGAAAGTCTCACGGATCGTAAGACTCTCACAATCCCACTCTCGGCAAGTCTCACTGATCGTGAGACTTGCCTCTGTGTTGCAATAGTGGGTACTGTGTGAATGGAAGCTGAGTGAGCATCCTAGGCATCTCCTGGATGATGCCCATGAGATTACTGTGTCAAGTTCCTCAAGGCCCTTCCCCCACATGTATACCTTATTGTGCCTCCCCTTTTTTTTGCCACTTTAAAAAAAGGGTGGTTGTTGGGGTTTTTTTTGCTGCAATACAGCATTTATAATAAGGAAGATCCTTATAACAATAGAAGGGACAATAACAAATAATTGGTGGGAAAAGATAATAATGTAAGTAGCAATATTTGTGGTATGTGAGAGTCTGGATCTCTGGCATATGTCAAGTTATAAAAAAATTAATAGGTACTATCAGGGTATACGGAGTTAACAGAGACGAGAGAGATTCTATGTCCCCCGTCCTGCCAGAAAGCCATCTTTATATTTAAAGTTGCTTTTAGTTGAGTTGAAATCTTATTCATAATAAGTCCCACATTTTATTATATCTTAAGGGTGGTTTTTTTGTTTTGTTTTGTTATTCTTCCAGTTCAGTTCAACCTTGAGCCTTACTGCCCTTATGAAAACAGTTATGAACTGTCACCTAACTGGTGGCATGTTTTTCAAGTTCAAAGTTTCCATTATAAGTACTATTCCTGCTGGTACTTTGAGTAGAGCAAGTACAACTCCTGTTAGTACTATGGGTTGGAATCCATGGGTAACGAATAACCTATGGAGTTTGGATTTGGTCTTGGTTTTACCATGCATTACTATTCTAGACCAATACTACTGAAATTGTGGGCAGCTTAACCAGAAATGAATGAAAGACCCCAGTCCCCCACATTGTTTCCAGCATTGACTATTATATTGCTTAGTTATTCATAAATAATACCTTAGGGAGTCAGATACCAGCAGGATTTAAGGCCACTTATATATGGCCAGAGGTGCACCTAGGTAATTTTAGAGCCTGGACCTAAAGGCCTTTGGAGCCCACCCAACCCCTGCAAGTTAAGCATCATCCCCCTGCTCTCTCTCTCTCTCTCTCTCTCTCTCTCTCTCTCTCACACACACACACACACACACACACACACACCATGATAAATGCAGTATTTTTAACATGTGGGTTCTTGAGGGCACAAACAGCAACTGAACTCACAAGAATGTAAGCATATGAAACAGGTATATTTATGCAAATATGCATTAGCAGAAACATTTCAACATGCAACTTAACATTTTTCTATCCCACATATTTCTTTCCCCACTCCCCCTCTGTCTCTAAAGCACCTGGTGCAGGTCACAATCACAGTCGACTGCCGGGCGTAGAGCGGGCCAGTAGCACGGCACAGCAACCACACCACCCAGGACAGACTAAAGAGAATTTGGAGGCCCCCAAGAATGTGGAGGCCCTAGACTTTGGCCCCAAGTCCAGGAGTAAGAACGCCTCTGCATATGGCATTAAAATGTGGGCTATCCAAAGCTTTTACACAAGTCCAAAGTGTTATTTTTTCCCCTGCACACACACAGCTGCAAGCTTCTATGCCACTTCCTACTGCAATCTTTTGCTCTGTACAAAGCCAAGTAGGGACCTTGCATGATTTTTGCAGCATTATCTGCCAGCCAGCTCTTGCTTTCTGAGAAGAACCCACCTCCCCGCCCCCCAGTAACCACAAAAGTGGTAATGAATGGTGCTCTTCTCAGAATGCAAAGGCGGATGGGAGGAGGGATCTGCTGAGCAGGGCCCTGAGTGCTTGCCTGTGTTCCACCCCTTGCAGGTAACAACTACTGCCATTTAAGATCCAGCTAAGCCAGGGGCGCAAGCCTCTTGGCGAGAGCACAATGGCTCTCAGCCTTGTGGCTCTCAGCCTATTGGAGAACAGCCGGTGGACTGCAGTAGCCAGAGAGTTGAAGAATCCCAGCAAGTTTGGTGGACTTCTGAGCAGGAGCACTGATAACAAGATAATAACATTGTTGTTGGGCTGTCGGACTTAGAAGGCTGGAGGAGGAGGCAGCACACAAGTTTCTGTGCTCCATAGGAAGCTGCCATATACCAAGTCAGACCATTGGTCTATTTAGCTCAGTATTGTCTTCACAGACTGGCAGCGGCTTCTCCAAGGTGGCAGGCAGGAATCTCTCTCAGCCCTATCTTGGAGAAGCCAGGGAGGGAACTTGAAACCTTCTGCTCTTCCCAGAGTGGCTCCATCCCCAGAAGGGAATATCTTACAGTGCTCACACAACAAGTCTCCCATTCATATGCAACCAGGGTGGACCCTGCTTAGCTAAGGGAACAAGTCATGCTTGCTACCACAAGACCAGCTCTCCTCTCCTAAAAATCATTTTCGGAAGTGGGCGAACTATCCTATGGATTACAACCTCCTTATCTTCTGGGGGAGTGTGATACAGTTGAATTACATGGGAATTTATCTAATTCATCTTTGGCGACGCAGGTGGATATCCAGTCTAGTCTAGTTTCTAATCTGCAAGAACTGAAGTCTCTGGACTCCGATATTCTGCATTCCACAGAAGCGCTGACTGGTTTTATCCCTAAGAATTCGCTGTTAGTTCCTAACCCTATCAATTCAAGGGGATTGTCGGATGAAGTAGATGGGATGGGATTAATAGCGGGATCACTCCTGAAGGATGGCTTATGGACCAATGTTTCCAAACTAACATCTCTTAAGGCTATACTATTAGAAAATAGGAATCAAAGGAAGAAGATCCCTCCAGAGGAAAGTGCACACAATATTATTCCATCTATTCCTCCAGAGGAAAGTGTAAGTAATATTATTCCATCTATTCATTCACAGGAGAATGATAAGTCAAATTCCTCCCGCTTGAAGGATCAACTGAGTAGCTTGGCTACTGCTGACCTACATCATTTGAGACAGACTAAAATCACAAACTTTCTATTTCCTTTGGAAAAGATTTCAGGAAGTTCTGTTAATGTAGCCAGTTTCCTCTCACAGCAATGACAGTCCCAGTTGGTCTTGGCCAAACTGATGCATTTGAACTCAGCATCTGGGGATGTACTGCTAGAAGGGAGTGGGAGACTCTTTAGAGGTGGAACCCTCGGCAGTACAGCCCACAGTGGGAAATGGTGTGGGTTCCTCACTCTTGGAGTCTTCGACCAAACAGCTCTTTCCTGCTTGCTCAAAGACTTGTTATCCGAGCGGTGAACATTCAACTTGGAAAATTCTTGGCTGGAATATTGCCAGATGGAATGGGAAGATGCAGAGTTTATTAGTTTTATCCAACAGTGGAACATTTTAGTGTTTCAGGAGACGTGAACAAAAGAAGAGATCAATATCAGTGGCTATACCATTTATTCACTGAAAGCCCACTCAGACACTAATAAGGGAAGGCTGGCTTAGTATGTTGTATATCGCTAGCCTTGAACGTAGAATCCACCCGACTAGCTGACCTTCCCCCTTATGCCGTGGCAATTCTGATCAAAGCTAGGAGTGGAGACTTGTTACTGATCAATGTTTATTTGCCTCCTGGTCAATCAATTAATTCCACTATTATTATTTGGGAACAGTTGGATACGTATATAACTGAAGCACTATTGAATTTTCCCCAAGCTTCTGTAATTCTTATGGGGGATTTAACGCCGATGTGGTTCCGATGATAAAATGTTGATGGTCTCACACTTATGGAAATGGGGTGATTGTTTAGAGGGTGCCCTGCTTTTCAACCGTTATTCTAAAGATAAATTCATCAACCCATCAGGAGCCCGACTGCTTTATTTAACTAAGATACATGAGTTGACCATTTTAAACGGTACTATATCCCCGGATATTCCTGGGGAATTTACGTTTCTTTCCTCATGGGGAAATAGTGTTGTGGATTATGCTATGGCTTCTAAATCTATTCTTCCCTATGTATCTTTTTTTTTGAAGTGGGTGAGCAAATTTTTAGCGATCACCTTCCTATCAACATCCATTTAGATCTTCCTCAGGAAAGGAAGGGTAATCTGTTCCCCTGTGATTTTGAGGACAGTTCTGCCAATCCATGCTGCAAAATAAAATGGTCAAGGATGGTAGAAAATGAGATATCCAGGTTTTATGATTCTCCCAAAGGTAGAGTCTTATTTAATTCCATTGAGCAAGCACACCTGGGACCGCATATAATTGTGGCCTATGAAAAATTAGAAACTGCTCTTATGCAAAAGTTTTTATACTGTAGTAAGTTGCACTCTTTACAGGCCTACCGTAAAAGAGCAGCTAATAATTGGTTTGATTTGCATTGCAGGGCCCTACACAAGCAACTGCTGAGTATTTACAGAGAATATAGATTGGGCACAGAACAAATAGTTCCACCAATTTACTATCAGATTAAAAATGCATACAAAAGCAGTCTCAAATTTGCTAAACAACAAGCATTATGTAATGTCTGGAATAAGCTTATTATGGCTACCATTAATAAAGATAGCCATTCTTTCTGGAGAATGGTTTTGGCAACGGGCTGGGTTTCCATGCCTTGCAGAATTCCGGCTAGCTCGTGGGAAACCCATTTCTTTGTGGTCTATAATCATCCACAGCCTAGCCAGGTCTTTGTTCCACCTTTGATTGAGGAGTTGCCCCGTTGGCCTCCAGTTACCCCTGTAGAAATAATGGACCTAGTTGGTCATCTTAAAATTGGAAAAGCCCCTGGTCCTGACCTTCTTCTCCCTGAACTATTAAAGGCTAATATAGAATGGTGGGCCTTAGTTCTAGCCAATTTATTTACATCTATTAATAGTACAGGAGTTGTACCAGAACTATGGGAAACAGCAATAGTTGTCCCTATATTCAAAAATGGTTCTCATTTAGATCCATCTAATTATCGACCCATCAGTTTACTGTCAGTGGTTGGCAAATTATATGCATTGTACCTTTTGGATAAGCTCGAGGCATGGATTTCAGAAAATCAAATTCTCGGGACTGAACAAGCAGGCTTTAGAGCACGTCGCTCTACCCTCGATCACTGCATGATCTTGTACCATCTAGCAAAGAAATACTCTAGCGGCCCCAATTGCAAATTTGTTGTGGCCTTTATTGACTTAAAATCTGCATTTGAGTCTATCTCCAGATATCTATTGTGGTCCAAACTTGCAAAAACAACAATAGATAAGAGACTGCTATTTTTGATGATGCAGCTTTATTCTAATTCCTCGTTGCTGGTCAGATATGCTACCAATGGGGCTCTAACTGATCCAATTCCCTCTACTCGAGGGGTCAGACAGGGCTGCGTCTTGGCCCCGACTCTGTTTAATCTCTTTATTAATGATTTGGCACCATTTCTGGAAAGGGTGGATTCCCATGCGCCGAAGCTGGCTAATATACGAGTGCCCATTTTACTCTACGCCGATGACGCAGCTGTGCTATCTCAGTCCAGTTTAGGTCTGCAACGACTGTTGCGCGCTTTTGCTGGCTACTGAAATGATAACAAACAGTTTTCTCAAAATCCAGGAAATTATACAAATGGGTAATAAAACAGAATCGCATTGAGCAGGTATACAGCTATAAATATCTAGGTGTAATATTTCAATACAATCTTAATTGGAACGCCCATAGGCTGTCTTCAATTAATATAGCCCGTAATGCACTCAGTGCCTTTTTGCGTTTTTATTATTCTAAAGGGGGTCAGTTTGTTCCCATGGCTCTTCAGGTATTCCATGCTAAGATTGTGGCCCAATTACTTTTTGGAGTCCCGCTATGGATCCAGGGAGTGTCAGCTGAACTGGAGAGAGTACAGTCTATTTTTTAAAGAGCAATCCTCGCAGTGCCTAGGTGCGTGTCATACTCTGTTCTATGCTTGGAATCTGGGTCTTTCTCCATAGCTTGTAAAGCCTGGGAGCTTACCTTTGCCAGATGGTGTAAACTCTGCACAGAGATTCAGGAATTCTCTTTTTTTTCAATACTTATGGGTGGATTCTTATCCCAACCTTTGGCTAACATATGTAAATAACAAAATAATGCAACTGGGCCTTTCTCCTTTTGAACTTTTCACTCAGGAATGCAATAAGGTGAAGGAAATACTATTTCTCTGGTTGCATGACACTGAACGTCAGGAACTAATGTCTTTGGCCAACAGGACTTGTTCCCCTCTGCATTTTGGGATTTTGCCACCTAGGGGAGATAGAGGTGCAAATTACTTAACAACGTTGCACTTTTCTAAATTTCAGGTCTCATTTGCTCGGGCTCGGTTAAACGTGTTGCCCTCTTCTCTATTGGAATGGAGGTTTGCTAAAGACCAATCTGCTATGGTTTTTTGCCCTTGTGCTGGTCTCCTGGGAACTTGTCACCCATGTTCTGCTATACTGTTCTTTGTATCAGGATGCTAGAGAAGAACTTATTTCCCCTTTGTTAATCAAATTTCCTGGGAAGTGCGAGCGTTTTTATACATATTACTGTCTTGCAGATGTAAGCTCTGATATTACAAAAATTGTAGCAATTTTTTTTTATATTGCCATTAGGTTAAGGTCTCAATTATGTGCTTAACTGTGGGAGCTGTTTATGCTTTTTAAACTAATTTTGTATAAATGACAGTATTTTGTTTTATTGTGTTTTAGTATTGTTGTATTGGATATGTTTGTTATTTCTATTTCTGCTGGCCAATGGCTGTAATAAAATTGATGATGATGAATGCAAAGGCTGGCCAGCACGTAGTGCTGCAAAAATTGTGCAAGGTCCCTGCTCCTGCAGCAGTGTATGTGTACAGGGAGTCAGGTGGCACTTGGAACTAGGGTGAAAGCTTTGATTATCCTGCACTTTATTGCTGCAATATTAAGTGAGGTGGACTGTAAAGATAAAGATAACCAAAACATGCCCCACGCTATCTGGTCTAGTGCTGTTCTCAGGTCGTGTACCATCGTCTAATACAGAATAGGTATTTACTCCAATTGTAAGACCTCAGCACTTAGTATAAAATAGAGAAGATGAAAGCATCCATTTTTGAATACTGTTAATTGCCTGCTTAGGTCAGAATGATGTTTAGGAGATCGCAAGAAATGTTATCATTATAGATATTGATATCATGGCAATATAATGCTTTTGTGATTATCTTGCATTCCTTATTTAGTTACACTTTCCTTTTTTTAGTGATGTCTGCATTTCTCCACAGGGGAAATTTTCCTGCTTTCCTTCCTGGTGGAAAATCTCTTTGTCCTAAGAAAGTGGAAACTAGAGGAGTATCTGAAGCTTTTGCATCCCACACTTTAAGAGCAGATAGGAGGAACTGGTTATTCCTAGTGAGATGGGACAAGATTTATACTTCATCCAAATCAGTTCCTCCAGTATATATTCTTCAGCAAATGTCTGCTTGCTGATTATCAAGTTCTGGGGACTTCTTTTAATAGCTGAGCATTCAGGCTGCCCTTTAAAGCTGAGAGAGAGCATTACTGACTTGCCCAAAACTGCCCTGTGAGCCTTATAGAGAAGAAGGAATTTGGACCTGGCTTTGCTATGCTCACATGCAATGCATTTGCCAATATACCTTTCTGGCATCAGTGGCAAAGCTGGTCCTCTGGAAACGCTCACATATAGGACATTCCTCCTGTGTGTAGCATAGTGGCTAAAAGTCAGAGCTATGGATCTGGTTCAAATCCCACCTCTGCTGAGACCTCACTAAATCTCCTTGCATAAGCCACTCTCTCACAGGATAATAATTACTTAAGGGTTGCTATAAAGATTACAGCCAGGAGGTTCTGAAGCATGTACACAAATATCAAGTATTACTATTTGAGTGTACACACAGAGCACCTGTGCTTTGTAGGTGTAATAGCCAGAAATAAATTACTGAAAATAGGGTACTTTTGCTCCCAGCACATGCATAGACAGAACCAGTGTTCCTTCTAACAGGGATTCCCAGATGTTGTTGACTACAACTCCCAACATCACCAGCTGCAATGACCTTTGGCTGGGGATTGTGGGAGTTGTAATCAACAACATCTGGGAATCCCTGTTAGAGGGAACACTGGACAGAACTGACCCTAATTCTGAATGTGCCAATTCAATTTGCTATTAGACACACTCCTAATCATTTATGGCTAGAGACAGACAATAGCTTTTTCACAGAGTTTAAGGTGGCATGTTAGAGACATCATTGTTCAAGGCTTGTGGTATGCATGCATACTCATCCCACTATAATTTCTGTTTGGAAGACTTCATTGGTGTTTGGAAAGCCTACTAAACCTATTTGTCTAGAACTCACAGAGGGACTAGAGAAATGAATGTGTGCAGAGATGGCCCTTCCATGAGGCAAAGTGAGGCAGTTGCCTCAGGCAGCAGGTTTTGGTGACAGCAAGATGCCCTCCTGCCTGTTTTTTAAAGGAAAAGAAAGGGAGCTGGGTGTGCAAAAGGGGGCCGCTTTGGTGCCCTACCTCAGGTGCACAGAAATCCTGAGCCACATCTGAATGTGTGTATGCTATATTTACCTGAATCCGACTAGGCTTTTTCCAAGTTGTTTGATATTAGAAATGGGGAGATCATCTTAAATTCAGAGTCCTATTCCTTTTGAGTAAATGCAGGTATAACCTGCATTTAACTTCTGCTTTTAAAGGGGGTTATCTTAAATTCAGAATCACCTTCGATCTGGGTAAATATGGTACCACAACTTCACCACATCATCTTCACCTCTTAAAATTGATCAACTATTTCCAGGCTATAAGAGAAGTGCAGAGGAGAAGGATGTCTGAACTCTGAGGATGAGTTTGCATACCTTTTTATTATGCACTTTTATATCCTCCCGGGGCATTTTGCTGATGAGAATGCAGAGCTGTTCTCAAGTCAGCAGTGTTCCTGAAAACCTAAAATGTGAAAACCTCCATACTTCCTTATGTACTACAAGTTTTCTCTTCCCCACACTATCCCTCACTCTCTCTCCTCCATCTCTTAAAACGGCAGTTATTTTTAAGAGACAACATTTCAAGCCCTCAATATTTTAATTATGTTTACATTTAAGGCTTTCCAAGTTCATGGCTTGGCTGCTTGATGCATTACATAAAAAAGAGTCCTCTTCCAAATGAAACTTTTGCTTTCCAGCCTGTGGATCCAAATTAGCTGGCCACTAATGCCGTTCGAACCCTGCCTCTCATTCAGCTGCACTTGGTGCTGCAGGCACTCCAGAGGCTGCCATTAAGGGGGACCCCGAGTTAAAACTACACCATCTTGTCCAGCCATTATTGAAGGAGAATAACTGGAGAAGCCCTGGGTTTACAATACCAAGTTGTGTAGGTCAAATATTCAATGCCCACTAACTCAGGAGGTTTCTTGATGTATATAGCATTGGCCAAAGTAAGCAACTTAGGAATTCAAAGCAAACATTCTCCTATATTCCTAGAGGAGTTTTAATTTTCTAAAAGCAAACAAGCTTCAAAACCAGAATGACAAAAGTTCTAGGACAGTCAGGAAAGAAATATGGCATGTATTGTGCAATAATTGCATATTAAGAGCATGACATTAGGGGGGCAGGCCTCAAGTTATGTTTTTTCAAGGGTTGTGTTTGGGGGTGTTGTTGTTGTTGTCGTCGTCATTTGGAGGTGGGTTAGTTTTGTTTGTTTCAGTGTCTGCTTGCCTTTCCTCTGGCTGTTTGTGCTTCTGAGCATGTCTGGAACCAAATTTGCTGAATTAGAGCACTTTTGTAAGTTATATAACATAATAAAAAAAGGCTTTACTTCAGGCTGAGAGAGACATTGCCAGCATCCTGCATAAAAATGCAGATAAGTTCTACTCAGCCACGTTTCTATTCTGCAATCTGAAAGGATTAACTTTGTCTGTGGCTGGAAGAATGACTTTCTTAGGTCTTCTATCTAAGGCACTTACTGATAACTGGCACCATTAAGCAATCATTACTGTGCGTCTTTCGGACTTGCATAAGAACATGAAGGGGAATGGGGAAACATTAACTCCATGCTTGCTTGCCATTCCCCCACTCTTATCTCGCTCCATCAAACACCATTCCTGGTAGTATAAGAATGCAGAAGCCACATGGGAGGATAAGATTATGTGGGAAGAACCACAGAAATACTGCCCCCTGATGTGGTCTCTTCTCTGATCATTCCATCATCTCCCATATGATGTCTACGTTCTTACTTTGTTAGGTGTGAAATTCTGATATGGGAGGCAGTGTTCATGCCGTTCTTGAAACACAGGAATCAGCTCTTTGGTTTGAATGGGGCTGACATCCAGATGCTCAGAAGAATCAGATCTTCTCTTTGCTTCTCTGCCCTAGCAGATTACTTTTACGGGACACATTTCTGTCTGGCTGATGTGACTGTAGCTCAGTGGTAAAGCATCTACCTTGCACACAGTAGGTCACAGGTACAAACCCTGGCATCCCTAGGTAGGAATGGGAAAGATTTCTGCCTAAAACCTTGGAGAGCTGCTGCCAGTCAATGTAGACAATACCAAGCTAGATGGACCAATGACACAAAATAAGGCAAATCCCTATGTTTCTCTGTTCTATCCCTATTTGCTTTATTACCAACTTAAGTCTGAAACAACCAACAAACAAGTCCTACCTCGATGCCATCACCTAGCAATATTTTTTTTTTCATTTTACACAAGCTTATTTTAGGAAGCTGACAGTTGCAACGTAACAAACACACACCTCAAGGCAAATCATATCCAGTGTCCAAACATTTGAGCAGCACTGCCCAAGATTATATCTCATTCTGTACTCCAAAGAAACACAGCAGAGGCGAATTGCGCAGGTACGGCGGCCTCCAAAATGGCCGACGCGCCGGAGGGGGAAGGCCTGAATGGGCCGAAGAGCTGGCCAGCTGACTGGTATGGCCATGAATGGAGGCCAGTGGGGGAAGGGGGAACCTCCATGGACCCCTCCCCTGCCACCTCCAACAACTGAATTTTTTTTTTTTAAATGCTCGTAGACACCCCCCACCGGACAAAACCAGGGGGGTGGGTTGAGGGGGTGCTGGACTGAACTGGCCTGGTCCAGTTCAGGTCCAGTCCAGACTCAAACTGAACCAGACCAGCCGGTTCCATGCATACCCCTAGTACCTGTCTCTAGGAAACAGGGCTTCAAGCAGTGGGAGACTCACACCCTTCAAGGACAGCAAAGTGGAAGGCAGGAAAGTTGCAGAGTTTAGTGAAAGGATGGATGCCCACGAGATAGGTCTCTTGGTGGACTCAGCTCCCTACACCTGCTAGGGACGCTGGATGGAAGGGCTTGGACCAATCCAGGTAGTGATTTCAGGCTCTTTGAAGTGGCAGCAAGAAGATGGTCTTGCTGAAGTCCTCGTTGCAATGGAGTCACAGGTGTAACACACAAGGAAGCACATGATGGAGTCATAGGAACATAGGAAGCTGCGATATACTGAGTCAGACCATAGGTCTATCTAGCTCAGTATTGTCTACACAGACTGGCAGCGGCTTCTCCAAGGTTGCAGGCAGGAATCTCTCAGCCCTATCTTGGAGATGCCAGGGAGGTTACTTGGAACCTAGATAGTCTTCCCAGAGTGGCTGCATCCCCTGAGGGGAATATCTGTCATGGCTCAGACTTCTAGTCTCCCATCCATATGCAACCAGGGTGGACCCTGCTTAGCTAAGGGGACAAGTCATGCTTGTCCCCAGTAGGAGTCCCCAGCAGGATGGAAGGGGAACACACTGGATCATGGAGTCAGAGATACTTATATTCCAAAACATGCCTTGTAGGCATATTACTTTTGTCATACTTTGCTGAATAGAAGACTCAAGGCTGATTGTAATACAGGTACATCAAAGAATATCCTCTGTTGGGACTTCTAATACTTCTATCAAAAGTTTTGATAGGCACACTTTCAAAGTTACATCACTGACTCACCCCTTTTGTGATGAAGACTGCTACTGCACTTGTCTTATCTGCTTTCCCTTCCTAGCCTAATTGCTTCATTAGCAACAGGTGTTATCTCTCTTGCGAGAGGATGAGGGGAGTTTTAGAGTTCATCCTAAGTCCAAAATGACCTCGGAAGCCAGATAACTCACAATAGCTAGTTCTGGAGTCTGCTTAGCTGGGCCCCCACATAGGGAGAGGGGATGTGAAGCTAATCCCCTTTGCAATTTGTGTTACTTACAGCCCGAATCTAGGGGCAACCAGTCCATTGCCAACTAAGTGACTTGTCTCCATGTATAACATAAACTGGGAGCTCACGTTGTGGTGCAGCTCCTGAGCATAGCAAAAGTGCAATCTCCAAGCCTGGAGATTCAGCTGTAAACAGGGAAGCTTCTGGGAGCCAGGCAGAATAAGCTCAGCTAGTAACATGTCCCAGGATTTTATACCTGAGGGTGGGGAGGTGGTTGTGTTCCCCAGCCCCACTCCACATCTAGGAAGTAATGTGATGCAAGTGCTAGGTGCATACCATTGCACCTTCATAAGGCCCAATTTGTGGAAAAACTTCCTCAATTTTTGGAGGTGGAAATCAGACCTATGTGCAGCAAGGCTGTCTGAAAAGTGGTCTAGGGGGGTGGTCACACAGCCCCCTGTGCTTACAGGGCCCCATGTTGCAGCACAGCAACAGAGCATCTTCTAGTTCTGACAGGGGTGGAGCAATACTGATTCACCATGCCCCTGCCCCAGCAAACTATTTTTGCCCTGGACCCCGTACAAGCTAGAGACAGTCCCAGGGATGTCCTCATGTAGAACTAGTGCCACGCATTGTCACTCATGAGCAATGAAGAGGGAGGAAGGTTCTGCCATACCAATAGCATCCAAGCCAGGAGAATGTACGAAGAACCAGACAACTCACAGAAAACTCTGTGGCACAAAGATGAACAAAATCAGTTGTGGCATAAGAAGTTAACACAGTATGAAACATGCAGAAAAATAACATGATAACCATAGCGTCAAAGTTTTTAAAAAGTAATGGGGGAAGGGGGACGGGACAGGCAAACTAACAGATGAGGGACAGTCCAGGATATTTATCCAAAGCAATCTCATAAAAGGTTAAAATTTCTTTACACAAGCACATCTGCACAAAGAAACCTGGAATAATCAGCAAAAGGACTCTGAATGGAGTATGAACCACACAGCTAATCTCCATATGGTTGTTGTTTTTTCCCCCTCAGGGGGGAAAAGAAAAGGTGGTGTGGCTATCCTTTCATTTGCACGTACTTTTTACAACTTATTTTTTCCAGAAGTTTACATTTTGAAACAAAGAGATAACCACACAATATTCTGTCATCATTACAAGTACATGAAAAACTCCCTGATTAGGGAGAGCTTGAGAACAGAGAATGTAGAGGATTTTTCACCTGGACGCAGGTGAAAAATCCATAAATAACAAAAACAGAACCTGAAAATAAGAGACCTCAAAGAAAAATCAGGAGATGATATATTAATCTTTTTTGGATAATAATTATTAGGTTTGTTATATTGACCCCTTTCCAACTGAGACTGCTTTTAGAATCAATTTGAATATTGCAAGGAGAAAGAATTCTTTTTGAAGGAGGAGGAATACAGGGATATAATTGCAACTTTTGAGAATTAAAAAGCCTGTAATTTGATATTGCAGTGTATATGTAGTAATTCAAATATCATGGTAGATTTCAAGCTACAATAGAGCCACGGCTGTAGCTCTGCAGCTGGTGCACTCCAGGTGCTGAGGCGGAAGGAGAGCAATTTTCACATCGCTCTCCTTGCTGCAAAAGCCCTTTCCAATCACATAAATCTGTTCCTGAGAGTTGCACAGCCCTCAGGAACAAATTTATACCAACTGAAAGGGCTTTTGGAGGGAGGGGATAGGTATTAAATTCACTCCCCACCCTACGCCCTATCCACTGCTCCAAGAAGCCTTCAATGCAGGGAAGCAGAAGGCATCATGCAGACCTGCAATCCTCCTTCCATTGCTTTATTGTCTGCAGTCCTCCTTCCAGGTATTATGCTCTGGTTTGCATGATTGTGTGAACTAACGTAAGCCACCCACCCCCAACCTAGGTTGCTCAAAGCAGGGTAGCCCAGCTTTTGTACCCAGCTCTTAACCAAGGTAAGAGGAGAGGAGGGCTCACCTACCTTGCTTTCCTGGTCATGTTGACCCACTTACCTCTTGTACTCAGCTACAGGGGACTCAGTTGGCCTGGAACAGAGCTGAGGCTCCTGGAGCTGCCATCATGGATGTGCCACTCTACAAACCACACTTTGTGATCATCATCATGCTGGAACTGCATCTGCAGGGCTGGATCTGCCTTCTACTTGTTCATAGCTGCTGACATCACGAGGCTTTCCAGTATACTGGCAGTGCAAAGCACTCTAGGAAGGCCTGCTAGACCTCTGGAGGGCATTTTATGCTTGCAGCCCCTACTTTCAGCAATTGACACCTCATCTGGCTTAATCACGTATTTCCTGGGATCACTGACCCAAATAGAGGTTCTGATTGTCTGCTGCTACTGGGGTACAAGCTCTCTAACTCTCAAACCCACCTGCAAATGGCCATGTGAACATTTACAGGCCTCATATTTTGTAGTGGTTAGAGTGCTGGATGAGGTCTTGAGAGATCTTAGTTTAAGGTCTCAGCCATGAATCTCACAAAATTATTTTTCAGGGAAGGAACCTTTCAGACTCTCTCAGCCTAACCTGCCTCCCTGGGTAGTTATGCAGAATAAAATGAAGGAGGGACCATGAATGCCACCCTGAGTTCCTTGGAGAAACTGCCCCTTCTCAGAAGGAATAGGTACGGAGTCTGAGAGTCCTTCTGGATCCAAACCTCTCTCTGGTGTCTTGGGTTGAGACAGTGACCAGAAGTGCTTTCTATCAGCTTTGGCTGATACGCCAGCTGTATCTGTTTCTTGAGATAAACTACTTCAAAACAATAATGCATATGCTGGTAACCTCCAGACTTGACTATGGCAACACACTGTATGTGGGGTTGTCTGTACGTAGTCCAGAGACTGCAATTGGTACAAAATGCAGCAGCCAGGTTGGTCTCTGGGTTGGTCTCTCATCTCAAAAAGACCTTATTATTCCTATATTAAAAGAACTACACTGGCTACCAGTACATTTCCAGGCAAAATACAAAGTGCTGGTCATAACCTGTAAAGCCCTAAACTGCTTAGGCCCAGAGTATTTAAGATAATGCCTAATAATAATAATTAATAATTATTAATAATATGTTTATACTGCTGTTCAACCAAAGTTCTCAAAGCAGTTTACATAGAAAAATAAATAATACATAATACATAAATAATACATAAAAATAAATAATACATAAATAAGATGGGCCCCTGTCCCCAAAGGGCTCACAATCTAAAATGAAACATAAGGTAGACACCAGCAACAGCCACTGGTGGGATGCTGTCCTGGGGTTGGATAGGGCCAGTTGCTCTCCCCCTGCTAAACAGAAGAAAACCTCCTCTTTAATAGGTGTCTCTTTGTTCAGTTAGCAGGGGATGCCTTCTTTTCTATGAGCCCATCCAGAAATGTCTGTCTGCAGTTGCCATCAGTTGATCTGGTGACTACTCAGGGACAGGCCTTCTCTGTTGTCGCACTAAGACTTTGGAATGCTGCTCTCCCTGATGAAATAAGAGCCTTCTCATCTCTGACAGCTTTTAAAAAGACTCTCAAGACACATTTATTCATCCAAGCTTTTTAACTTGAATTTTGGTTTTCAAACTGTTTTAATGTTTAAATTTCCATTTTAATTTGTCTTATGTTTGTTGTAAACCGCTCAGAGGCATGAGCTTGTGGCGGTATACAAATATACTAAACAAACAAAGTAAAAATCTCGTAATAGTAACTGCAAGGTTAGCACAGATGGCAGAATCCAAACTGCTGAAAGACCTGCAAATGAGCACTTTACATGCTCCACTGGATTTAATTACGATATTTGAAACTCTATTCTGCCTTTCTTCCAAGAAGGTTAGAGCAGCATTTGCAGCCTGACCTTGTGAGACTTAGAGATAAAGATGACCAATGAAATGTATTGCTGGGTAGGGATTTGAGCCTGATGTTTCTATATCTAACTTCTGCACCTCACTGACTCTCTCTCCAGCTTTTTTTTCTGCACTTCCATGTCAACAGACCCTTGGGATTAGGAATCTGAGCCATTACTGCCATGAAGAAAGGGCCTCCAAAAATGTTCCAGGCCCTCAGCAAGCTAAGATACCACCCAGGCAAAGCACAACTGATTCAGCTCTTCCAGAACTGGTGCTAATAGCAGATGTATCATCCATAATAAAAAGTTACATATATTTATTGAAAGCAATAAAAACAAACTCCTGCATTAATAGCTGATAAAAAAATATCAAATGGGTTAAAACACCAAAGCAGTAGGTGAAAGTTCTTACCTCATCTTCTGATATCACCATACAATGTGTTTTATAGTGCCTTTCATTTCAGAACTACATCAGACCAAACAATGCTGGCAGTGGCAACATATTGAAAAGGCTGATAAAAATGATGTGCAAATCTTCTCCAGACTTGCATCATGACCTTTGCCCACTTACAAACAGGCTTGCCAGTGTGTTAACACTCTCATAGCCATATACATTTAAGTTCTACTTCTGTCTGTCTGGAGATGTGAACCTGCAAATTCCTAACAAAAGTGCACAGAAGAGACTGAATGGATGTGCAAAGGGTTTAATAGGGAGAAGAGAGTATTACGTAAGTTAATACATTAGGAAGTGATCATGCCAGATGTAAACCATGTGCCAAAATACTACAGTTTCCTCTGTTAGATTCATTCAATGAAGGTTTCCCCTCATAACTCCAGCTGTTGAACTGCCCACTTGCTGTCCTTTTGTTCCCACAAAGATATGCAAACCAGATGGCAATGGTCTCACATCATAAATGATTTCAACCTATGCCTAGCCTGTATTCCCTGTTCAGCTGTCAGTCATTGCTAGTGACAAAACAAACTAAATATCAGGGATTGCCCCAGACCACCATAGTCTGTGAGAGAACCATCTATAGTCCAGGTTAGAGAAATGCGAGTTCAATCAAACTGCCATAGATTTCTTGGGGCATCGGGTCAAACCCCAAGGCTTGCTAATGGATAGGTAGCCACTATAAAAGAATGTGTATTTTCTCTCTGGGTGCGTAAGTTTGTGGGAGAAGTATGCACAGGGTAGTAGTGTCAGATCCTCAGGCTGGTGGTGGGACAAGATGGCCCTGATGGCCACATTGGAAGCATCTGTCTCGACTATAAAGGGGCGTGTGGGGTCTGGATGCTGCAAAAATGGTTGTTGAGAAAAGAGGTCAAGGGTCTGGAACGTGTGTTGTCTCTCAGGGGTCCAGACATATGGAGTACCCTTGTGTAACAGCTGTGTCAGGGGCTCAGTGATTATCGCATAATGGTGATCTGTGATAAAATGATGATTATTTTTTATTATTATTTATTCTATTTCTATACCGCCCTTCCAAAAATGGCTCAGGGCGGTTTACACAGAGAAATAATAAATAAATAAGATGGAACCCTGTCCCCAAAGGGCTCACAATCTAAAAAGAAACACAAGATAGACACCAGCAACAGTCACTGGAGGTACTGTGCTGGGGGTGAATAGGGCCAGTTACTCTTCCCCTGCTAAATAAAGAGAATCGCCACGTTAAAAGGTGCCTCTTTGCCAAGTTAGCAGGGCAATGATGATGATAATTCATAAACCCAAGGAATCATTTGAATTCTTTCAGAGTTCGGGGGGAGTCTTCCAATCTGGGAGAAGGAACTTCTTTCAATAAAGGCAGGCCTGGAGGTCTGGCAGCACCATCTAGAAGGAGCCCACTTTCCCATCAAAATTCAGACCGGCCACCGCAACCTGGAGCAGCTCCAGACTGCTCAGCGCTTTACACAGCACCGGAGCCAATGGTCCATGTTCTTTTCCCAATTTAACTTCCATATCCACTACATCCCACGAGTGCAGAACATATGGGTAGACACCTTATCGCACAAGCCAGAATACTTGCAAGAGAGTGAAAAGGTACCACTCCAACTCATCCTAAGCAGAGCACAATTGCAATCAATCGAGAAGCTCCCGACTTACTAGATGCAATCCGCCAGAGATGGGTCCAGGACCTGTATGCACTGGTGTTCCTGGAACAACAAAAAGAGAATAGTGGCCCATCCAACTTCCCCCACTTGGAGCATCAAGGGGTGCTATGTCATAGGGCTCGAGTCTATGTGCCACCAGGAGACTTGCGGAGCCAAGTACTGACACCGTCCCAAGTGAGGAGAGCTGATCTTGTGGCAGCAAGCATGACTTGTCCCCTTAGCTAAGCAAGGTCTGCCCTGGTTGCATATGAATGAGAGACTATATGTGTGAGCACTGTAGGATATTCCCCTTAAGGGATGGAGCCTCTCTATGAAAGCACCTTCTGTAGGTTCCAAGTTTCCTCCTGGCATCTCCAAGATAGGGCTGAGAGAGATTCCTGCCTGCAACCTTGGAGAAGCTACTGCAAGTCTGTGTAGACAATATTGAGCTACATAGACCTATGGTCTGACTCAATATATGGCAGCTTCCTATGTTCCTAGGTACTGCAGCTCTGCCATGATACCAAGCCCTCTGGCCATTTCGGGGCCTATAAGATGCTCCATTCCATAACTCAGGAATTCTGGTGTCCCCAGGTCAGGGGGGGGCATGTTTACATATGTGAGCTCATGCCCAGAATGTCACTGGGCAAAGGACGTACAGGGAAGACCCCAAGCCTCTTGAAGCCCCTGAAGTCCTGTGGCAGACAGTCTCAATTGACTTTACAACCGACCTTCCCCACTTGGAGGGCCAGAACATCATATTTGTAGTAGTAAACCATTTTACAAAGATGGGCCACTTCATATCCTGCCGGGGTCTGCCAACTGTGCATGAGACCACCACCTTGTTCCTCCACCATGTTTTCTAACTCCATGGCCCATCTATACACCATATAGTCTTGGACTGGGTATACCAATTCACTACTGGTGCACACTCCAAGAACAACGGGGAGTCCAGGTCTATTTATCATATGCTTACTACCCTCAGACTGATGGGCAGGCAGAACATACAAACGCCACCCTGGAACAGTACTCACACTGTTTTACTTACTACCAGCAGGACAATTGGGCAGCTCTCCTGCCATTGGCTAAGTTCACCTACAATAATGCTGTCCACGCTGCCACAGCCCTGACACCCTTCTTTGCCAATGTAAGATTGTAGTGACCAGGCTCCCCTCCCTCTAAAGAGTTAACCAGAAGTGAACCCTGGTCTTGACTGACAGGTTGGTGACCTACAGAGATCGCCCAATTAGGGGGTGGGACCTAGAAAACTGTTGCTGGGAATTCTGAGAACAAGAAAAGAAGTGCTAGGCTGTAGGTAAATAGGAGGACATGTGGCCATGGAGGTTGGCTGCAGGAGAGTAAATCTGCAGATCCTTGAAAGACAGGAGGGCAGGAAGCTTGAATTCTCATCAGGAGTTTGGTGAGTTCAAGGCAAGGAGCCAGGGCTTATGGCTTTGGGAACTTTAGCATAGGGAACAGTTTGTTTAGTCAGACTGGGCATTAGGGATGTTATATTGGTGTGTGTGTGTGTGTGTGTGTGTGTGTGTGTGTGTGTGTGTGTGCTCTGCATGTTCTAGATACTGTTCTATTATAGTTTACCTGCAATGTAACTGAAATAAGAAACACTAGCCCACACTCAGTACACCTAGGTCATTGCAAAAGCCTCTGTAAATATTTAAGCATGCATTAAGATAACCTATTTTTGTAATCCTACTAAGTATTCTTAACTATATCTAAAAGCTGAGAAAGACTCAGACAGAAGCAGTCTGTAGTAATTGAATAAAACTTTTTTTAGTTCTTTTCTTTTTACAGGCCTCTCTGAGTTGGTTTTTAACTCAGGAAAGGTGTCGGGGGCAAGGGGGACTTCTCTGGAGCAAACATGTCCTCAAACGCTCAGCCACTATCAGTTTTCTCACCTTGGCTTGCACATGGACAATTTTTGTACTTGCCCAAGAGCCAAATTAAGAGAGGTTTTTTCTGGGTTATCCCACCTCAAGCCCAGAGAGTTTCTGTAGACAAAAGGGGTGGTGGTGGCAGCATTTTGAACCTACCGATAATACAGAATAGTTTTAGGAGAAGCCTAGCCTGGAGCTTTTACAGACAGGGCTGTTGCCCCAAATCTTCTCCAGAAGAGAGTGTTTGCATTCACACACCAGCCAAACTTACCCTGAAGTCCATTCGAGATCCTTGGAAGCACTCAACACACAAATCGGACTTTGTCTTCCGAATTCTAGCTTATCTTGATGTATTTCCAGGTTTTTTAAATGCTGGTTTCAAGACAGCTTTTCTGAAAATGCCGGAGCAAAAGGGGAGAGGCACTGATGTAGAATCATTGTGTTCCTATCCAAGAAGCGCTCTCTCACTTGCTCTCTCCCCATTGGCTAGAAGGAAAACACAGAGGCATGCAGTGAGAACCTGCATCAAAAGTAAACCTGAGAGCAGAAGGAAGGGGCTGCTTCCCTCAGATACCTCGAGTGTAATTTGAAGTGGCTTTGCTCAACATTTACCCCGCAGTATGAAGCCATGTGTAAATAACTCCCGGGCAGCTCAGGAGGGATGATTCAGCATTTCCCCCCCTCACATGAGCTGTTCTGAGACAAAGGCTTTAATCCGCTACAAAGATACCATCCTCCCCTCCGTGGTGAAGCCATCCCAAGCACCAGCCATGGACGCCTGGCTCACTGAACTGAGAGCTGTGCATGCCGTATTGAAGGAACAACTGCACCAGGCCAAGGACACACATGTAAATGCTTTGCTGATTGTGCATGACAAGAAGGAACACCCTTGCAAGTAGGCAATTGCGCCTGGTTGTTCGCATGCCATCTGTGCACCTTGCAACCCTCCAAGAAAAACTGGATGCCTGTTTCATAGGACCTTTTCATAGCCTCAAACAAGTGAACCCCATAACATTCAAACTGGAACTGCTGCCCTCACGTTCCATCCACCCAGTATTCCATCACTCCCTACTACTGCCAGCAGCCACTGCACCACCACCTCTGCCAAGTGGAAGGGGAACCAGAGTAAGAGATGGCCCAGATTTTGGACTCCTGGCTCCACTGGGGCTCTCTACAATATCTCATAGACTGCAAGGGGGTAAGGGCCAGTTGACTGGTCCTGGGAACCTGACACTGCCAAACACTCTACCGTAAATATCCACAGAAGCTTAGCCCACTAGCTCAGGGAGTGGCCATCCCTCAGAGGGGGGATGGTATCAGGGATTGCCCTGGACCACTGGAGTCAGACTTGGAGATCAGGAGGTAGTTAGGGAACCAGCACGTGATGGGGGCCTCAGCAGTAAACAGGATCAAGAGGGGGCTAGGACCAACGAACCCAAGATCCCAGACATGCCCACTGAAGCCCCAGCTAGTGTGGAGACCACCGAACCAGGGAGGGGGGACCCGTCTGAAGCCCCTCTCAAGGCCTTGGAGCCAGGGGACATCACAGACCAAAGCATCCCAGAACTCTCCAAGAGAGAGGGCCCCATACCTGGACCATCATGGGCATGGGGGTCCCCTTGAGATCGAGCCTTCCCATCAACTCAAATAGCTCCAGAGGAAGGCCCGTGAAGCCCTCTGCAAATGCAGGCAAAGTGCCTGCCTCGCTGCTAGAAAGGAACTTGGGTTGAGGGCTACTTGTGAGCAATGGAAAGGTTCACCTTGTGAGGAGGCATTCTACTTGGAAGCCAGCAGACAGGCAGTCCCAGCTGTGACCAATGGCTCATTAGGCTCTGCTCACCAAGCCTCAGGTTTATAAGCCGGTCAGTCTAGCCTGCTCACTGTTAGAACAACAGCTCTTGTGGGTCTTGTCTGCAGTCCTGCTTGCTTCTGAACCCAGCCAGTAGCAGAGACTAGGGATGTGCATGGAACTGTGGCAGGGAGGCTTGAAGGCGGTGGGGGTCTCCCTGTAAGAGTGGGGGACAGGGGCGTAACTACTAGTGCTGTGCACGGAACCACGCGGTGCGGTCTGGCACTGAGGGGGGGTCTACCTTTAAGGGCGGGGGGTAGAACTTACCCCTCCCGCCGCTCTTCCCCCTCCGGCACTGTATTTTATATTTAAGTTTTCGGGGAGGCAGCGTTCCTCCCTGCCGCCCCTGTCCCCGTCGTTGCCCGGAAGAAGCAGTAATACAAGCACGCATGCGTGCGTAGGGTGCGTGCCTGTCGCTGGCGCGCGCACGGCAACACACACTTCTATTACTGCTTCTTCTGGGCAACGACGGGGACAGGGGCAGCAGGGAGGAACGCTGCCGCCCCGAAAACTTCAATTTAAAATACAGCGCCGGAGGGGGAAGAGCGGCGGGAGGGGTAGGTTCTACCCCCCCGCCCTTAAAGGTAGACCCCCCCTCAGTGCCGGACCGCCGGACCGGTCCGTTTCTTAACCGGTTCGGAGGCCTCCAACATGGCCTCCGAACCGGTTCATGCACATCCCTAGTAACTACCATTAGGCAAGGGGAGGCAGTCATCTTGGGGCCCCACTTCCTCGAGGGGCCCCCCAGAGGCACATCACATGACTCCCCACCCGCCCATGTTGCACCCCCTATGAATTATGTTGAGTCTCTTGGAGATCGGCAGGAGCAGAGAGTAAAAAAACTAGATTCAATGTGAACTGGATATTCACCGTATTCATAATGGGGATGTGAGTGTGAGTGCACTATATATTGTGAAGTGTGTTTGTGTGTGTATATCAGCGAGGGGCCCATTTTAAAATCTTGTCTCTGGGCCCCCTCCAACCTTGCTACGCCCCTGGTGGGGGAGGGTGAACTTATCCCTCTCACCACTTCCCCCCGCCCACTGGTGTCTGTGTTTATTAATGCCCATCAGGGTGGCAGCATACCTCCCTGCTTCCCCATTGCCCTTATCTTCTAGATATGACCGGAGGTCAGCGACATGCCTGCGTGTGCTGGCATGGGCGTGCATGCATGCATGACATGCACACACCCGTGCCAGCGTGTGCAGGTGTGTCGGTGACTTCCGGTCATATCCGGAAGATGAGGGCAATGGAGCAGCAGGGAGGTATGCTGCCACCCTGATGGGCATTAATAAACACAGACACCAGTGGGCGGGGGGAAGTGGTGAGAGGGATAAGTACACCATCCCCCACTCTTAAAGGGAGACACACACACACCCCCGCCGCCTTTGAACTGGTGGAACTGCCAGTTCTTCAAACCGATTCAGAGGCCCATAAAGGTTCCATGCACATCCCTAGCAGAGACCTTCAAGCCTCAGCTTGTGTTCCCTGTTGTCTCCTGAAACCTCACTCCTGTCTCCACCCACTAGCAGGCTCTGGACCCTGCTGCTGCTGCCCAGTATCTGCCTTCATCAGTAGTCCTGCTCGAACCTCCACTCCTCCCTGACCTGAGACCTACCCCGGCAGCCCCAACATTGTGACCTTGCTGGCACCTCCCAGTAAACTGGGAGCAAGTGCTCCTGGCCATGAGTGAGCAAAGTAGGCTTTGCCAATGTGCTAGGACACTAAAGGCCAATTGCTAAATCATTGAACTTGCAACCTTAGCTTACTACTGTCTTCTATGTAACATGGAAGACATTTATCTGGCTGAAAACCATACATAAAGACTGGGGAAACCTTGCAGTTTCTGGCAACAATCCAGACCGTAATACTTCTTGCCCTTCCTGGGTAACATGTAAAGCAGGGTGTCCTAGATCTGCTCCACCACAATGAGTCACATGAGTTGTGAGTAAATGGAGAACTCTTGCATCTTGCTGTGGGAGAGATGTGTGATATTCTCCTTTCACATAATGCCCAGGAAGCACGAAAAGAAAAAGAGATTGTCGTGATGCACAGTCTAATGGAGCTATAAGACTCTGTGCAAGGCTACAGAAGCAAGGCTGCAAGATAAGCTCCAGAAGCAACAGTACTGTATTTATCCCCAGAGTCGCAAATGAGAGGAAATGCCACAATGTTGCTTCCACAGCTGCAGAGTTTTAAAAGCATTGGAGCTTTGCTGCAGCCCTGCAAAGAACCTTATGGCTCCATTAGCATGTGCATCATGTCAGCCATCAACATCTGAAGCTGCTCTGACTGATTGTGCAACATATTTCAGAATGAGGCTATTCTCACGATCGGCTAAAATCAGGCTAGGGGATCCTAGCCCGATTTTAGCAGACCGTGAGGAACACTGGGTTACCCACTTAGAAAGCCCTCCCCTTAGCCCAGGTTAGTGGAGTGAGCACTCTGCTAACCTGGGCTGTACGATCGTGTGTTGCCATGGTGTGGCTCCATGCCGCAGCAATTCACGAGGAGACCCCCAACCGGGAGGCTAAAAAGCAGCCTCCTGGCTCAGAGGTCTCTCCAGTATGCTCTGCGTGCTTGCGCAGAGCATTCTGGAACTCCTGGAGGCCGTGTGGCCCCTGAACTCCCAAGCCCCCGTCGGCTCTGTGACGGAGCCGGCAGTGGTGTGGGTAGCTGATCTGGCCGCCCGGGGAGGGCTAATGATAATCTGCAGGGAGAGTGGGCTTAGCCCGCTCTCCCTGCAAACCCTCTGGAGGTGGGTCTTGCCAATCGTGAGACCCGCCTCAATGTATTTCTCCCAGCATTTATCCATGAAAGCTTCTACCGCGATAAATGTGTTAATCTTTACAGTGCTGCAAGACTCCTTGTTCTAGCATCTATCCTATGAATTCTCTGTCAGGATGCAGAAACAAAAGTGCAAGTTGCACTATGGTCCATCTACCCCAAGGCTGCACAACTTTGGCCCTCCAGCTGTTGCACTACAGCTCCCATCATCTCCTGCCAGGTATATATAGGTGGAAATGGTCCTTAACATATCCTGGTTCCAGATTTTTTAGAGCCTTAAAGATCAAAACCAGCATGTTGTCTGCAAGCTCCCTTAAACATGCCTAGTGCTGTGTTGTGTTTTAGCCACTGTGTACTAATTTTATCAGTTACCTCTTAGTTTTATACATATGCTTACAGTTTATTTTCCCTTTGTGTGGTTCTGTCCTACATGCCCATGGTATTCTGACCTTAACAACAACACTTGGCCTTCAAAGTGGGGGCTACCATAGGATCTAAAGTTAACTAGTCTCAAGGTAAAGTGTGGGAAACCCCTTCAGACTTTGCCTTGAAACGTCTGGACTTGCTGCCCAGACAAAGGCTACTCTGGACTTGGTGTTCCCCAGTTTCCCAAGCGGTGCGAAGTTCCAGGGGCAGCACGACCTGCATTTTGGCTTCCTTTGCAGGGAAGAGATCACTAGAGACTTATCACATCTGTGCAATGTTTGGTTTATTTACAAAGACACAAGTTGAGCATCAAATGGAGGTGAGCAGCAGGCACTCCTGCCAAGCAGCAAGGCCACTACCTCATATCAGTTTCCCAGAGAGCTCAGGGACCCTGTAAGGTGTTTCTAGTTCTTGGATCCATCTTGGTCTAATCCAGTTTGTCTCTGTCTCACAAGCTGCAAACTTTACACTCAGCACGTTACATGATAACCACCACCACCCCAAGTCTGAGGGCACCTCTTCTAGGCTTTCCACCTTCCAGAGAAACCAGCCATTAAGAAAGCATCCATAGGCAACTAAGGAACATTTAGGGTTTTGTTTTGTTTTTTATCAGATTCCAGATTCTGACCAGGCATTGTCTTAGGGCAGTAAGGCCATTTGTGATGCACCCATTCACTAGCAATCAGACCACAATCTCACAACCATATGCAGTTTCAGCCCTCCTGCGGGCTCCCTCTTTGAGAGATGAGCATTATCTGTCTTGCACATTAGAGTACTTCTTTTTCCTTAACAGAAAAAGGACAGGGCATGAGATCAGCATTGCCCCCCACTCCACCCTTTTCGTCAGAGCTAACTCCTTTGCAAGAAGGCTATGCAATGCCACTCACCCACCCACTTGAATGCTACACCATTGCCTTTGAATTAGAACTTGTGGGACTATCTTGCAAAGATGAAAATGCTGCAGGAGAAGGGGCTCATCTCTGGATGAGCCCCTAGCGGTTCTGTCATTTAACTGAAATGAACTAAAAGAAAAATGCCAGGCATCGTGCAAGGGGCTATGCAAAAGGAGCTTTAAAAAAAAAAAAAAAAGCTTGTTCCAGGATTCAGGTCTGCTTATTACAGAGTTCGACATTTTCCTGCTCTGGAATCAGGCAAAAGTTAAACAGTTTAACTGTCTTGAGGGCCTGTTGTTGTCAATGGTTATCCAGCCATCTTCGGATGATGGGCTTGTTGTATTTTATCTCTTAAGCTTGCTTGCTTCCCCCCTTTTTAAGGTCATTTACTGGTTTATGGCACAATATAAATTGATAACACCACCTGACAGCCTCGAAAGTGACCCGAGTGCCTATTTGTTTTCTTTTAAACATTCTGTCTCTATTGAATCTAAAGTGATGTCCTTGATGTAAACGTGGACTTTTGAACCTAATGTATAAGGGGATGCATTTACATGGTAATGCTAAGCAAGGAAAAGAATGAGAGAAATAAAAAGCTGGCTTGGACTCAAAGAATCACATGGAGCAGCAGAAGGCAGCATTTATGCAGCTGTACCTGTCGATAAACAATGCCACTCAGGCACAAGCTTGGGTTCATTGGATTTCCTATCAGATAAAGCAAGAGAACACTCAGGAGTACATTATAAAATTGCTGGATAAGGTCCCTGCCCACCCCATCCCTTCCACACACCATGTATCAGGAGTTTGGACTGATGCACCACAGAACAAAAGTGGTTGGAATGATCTCTGAATACAGTCCACAAATTTATTAAGGCATCATGTCAGTAATACTAAAACAGAATACTGTTGATAAAGTTCATAGTCACTCAGTGCAGCTTCAAAAGATGAGAAAATTCCCAGTGTGCCTCAATCAAAATCTTCTTGAACAGTATTACTAGCAACAATTCAATGTGCAACATGTCCACAGTGCAAAGTATTCAGAGCAGGGTAATGGTATATCTTCTTTTCGCCTCAATATGTGACTCCTTATAATCCTAAACTAATATATGCATATAGACTTGTCTATATTGAAAGAGTATTTAAATCTCTGTGTGTACTGAGGATAGGGACTAGCACGACTTTGTGCACCACCAGATTTATTTTTGAGATGCTCTGAAGAGAGCAGAAGCACCTGTGGAAATCTGTTTCTGCACAGAGATAGGGTTACAGGTCACAACGACTCCCTGGAAGTTGGCACACAAAGCCTCCCCAATTCTCTCTGCAGTGTCATGCTGCCTGCAGGAAACTATTTCACACGTTGCAGTGGGTAGACGCTTCACACTAACAGCCCTGCCAAGTCCATCTAGTGTCTAAAAATACAGCTGAATTCCTTCTACTCTCCACATCGTGCTCATAGTCACCAAGGATCTGACTGAAACACCAACTCACTAGCAGGTCTGCCTGTGAGTAAGAACCCCACTTGCCATTTGCCATGGAGCATTTACAACAAGGAAATCCTTTGCTGCTTTTTGAATCTGCAGACTACGAACATGCCAAGAGAAACAGATGAACATACTGGAGAAACACCTGAAAAGGAATGGGTGTTGACTTGCTTATGTGTGTGTTTCCCGATATTCTTCCAAGAAGATGCAAGTGTATATCCGTTGCTGCTCGGCCTGAAGTCCATGTTGCTGAGCAGTCATCATCCTAGAATCTTGGTCTTCAACATGCTGGCCGTGACTGCAACCACTCTTTGGGTGAATTTTCAGAACACTGGCATGCAAAATGAAGCTTACATTGAACTGATTTTTTTTATTTTAAAAATCAGTTTTTAAAGGTCTTATGACCGCAAAGAGTTTGGAGTCTCAAAAATATGTTTCACCTGTCTTTGAGATTCCAACATGTTTGGGGTCCTAAGATCTTTTTAAAATAAGAACTGGCAGTAAATAGTATACTCCATATTTTAATCTTCTTGCATGTTACGGCTGTGATTTGTACAGACAGGATTTACTTGCCTGCTTTAGCCTCTGTCCTGGAAGTGAGAGCTACTTAGCTGTTTGTGTTTATTATCTCCACAACCCATCCTACTGATCCACCCACAAGTTTCCTGAGACCCATTAATGGTGCTCAGAGCATTATTTGAGAGTCACTGCATTAAGGGTCAGTTTGCATCTCCGAAGACTATAAGATCAAGTCTCTTTTGGGCTCATATTACTGGGTGGTTACCTCTAGTGAACCTGTCTATCATGGGATAACATGGTTGGGGCAGTCAAAGATGGTTGGAACTGCTTCTGGCCACATTTCTGTAGTATGGCATAGACTAGGGAAAAATGGTACAACCATCGCAACAAACTGGGTAGCTCATAGATTTTGCATTTCCCTGCAACACTCATTTCAGAGCTAGGAGAACACCACCATTCTTCTGGCTACTTTTAACTGACCAGTGGAAGTCAAACTTCTCAGGGAAACTTTCCTCCAACAATATCTCTGCCATAGTGCTGTGCATCTGTCATGGCAAGCTTTTTGCATTGCAGAGAATACTGAGACTTGCTTTAGGCTAGGGGACTCTCTCAGTTTGCAGAAGGCATCGGCAATTTCTGTTAGGCTTAGCCATGACTTTGCAGAAAATGAGAGTGTGCCCTACAATGTACTCCTCTGACTGTGCATTGTCTTTTGATCAACTATAACAAATCTTATCATGACAGAGCCCTAGATAAACTTCTGTAGAACCCAAGAATTCCATAGAACACAGTTTTAAACCTCTGTCTAGACCACAATCATCCATTCATTTACTGCATGGAAGATTAGTCGTGATCAAGCATAGAGGTAGTTATTTAATAACCGGGAAAGTGACATCAAGACTATGAAACGCCTGGAGAAGACCTTGAAAGGCTACATCTATCACAGCTCTTTTATAGGCTGTTGCACTTCTAGGGAATGAGTATCTATAAATGTTAAATATTTAAGAAGTTGACTTTCCGGCCTCTAAGTGGCTTTAAAAAGAGAATGGGTTTTCAGAAAAGTCGATCCTTCAGCAGTTGTAAATCCCTAACAGTAACAAGTTGCTTTTTCCAGCCACACAGAGTATTTTAAATGTTAAAAGTACTTATTTTATTTTTTTTACAAGAAGTGGTATTTCCAGCTGTTGAACAGATCAACACCTTAATTTTTTTCATTCCCAATCTGTCAGACGCTTTTTAAATTTGATTTTTAAAAACGCTTTTAACAAGCAGGAATTTTGTTTGATGGCTTGGATGTCTTTCTAAAAATATTTTAGCAGTTAAGCTTCTGGAAGATGCTTGTTGCTGACATTCAGCTTGTACAGGATGCTACTGTTACTCCACTAGCATTTATATGATATTCTTGTGGCAGAGGCTGATTGTGACAGGAAGGGGAATGAAAAGGATTACAGCTCCAGTTGGTCTGGCAGGAACAGAGTTAATCTGCATACATGCTTTGAAATAGATTCCAATTCATGTATGTTGCTGCACATCCATATTTCAATCAATGGGCTGAAGGGAAGCCAGATTTGATTCTGTTAAAGGCCACTTTGCACTTTCAGGATTTGCTAGTGATCATGAATATAACAGACAGCAGCATTCCCTGTACCATGGTAAAAGTGGACAGCAAGACTGGCTTTAGATTTCAGGGGGCCATTGGCAAACTGCCCTCCACGGCCCCCCTCCTACCTGGCTGGGGCCCAAGAGTTGCACAAAGAGCTACACAAAGGCTATGGGCATGAAGATCGTTTCGGGGATCGGTTGTGAGACCTTCTGAGGGCCCTGGCTCCTCAACAGCTACCCAACAATGCCAAACCCTGAAGCGGGTCCTGATGGACAAGAATGAACATATATAACCAGGCTCTACTTCTTCCAATCAATACTATGTGAGAACTAGTAGAGGTTTGGGGGAGTGAGGTGAAGGTAAGGGAAAGTGGGAGTGAGTCTATGCCAAGGAGGGAACAATAGCATGCCGATTCCCCTATTATTAGCCATGCTCACTAGGCCATTTTTGGGCTGCATCAGTGTGCCTCTAATCTAAACCTTAGCTTTTCAGCCATTTCCTGTCCTTAGCCTGTTTGGAAGAGAAATGTTGGCTGCATTCCAATAAACAGGTCATTCTGGCAAGGTGTTTTCCTAAAAGGTGTTTGCCAGGTTCCTTTGCAAAGAACTGCAATAAGACAGAAATGTCCCTCTCTGGTTGCATTAGAGCATATTTTTATTTATTTATTTATTACATTTATATCCTGCTCTTCCTTTGAGGAGCTCAGGGTGGTGTACATGCTTATTTTTATCCTCACAACAACCCTGTGTGGTAGGTTAGGCTGAGAGATACATGACTGGCCCAGTGTCACCCAGTGAGTTCCATGGTTGAATGGGGATTTAAACTTGGGTCTTCCCAGTCATAGTCCAACACTCTAACCACTATGCTAAGCAGAGAGCAATGCAGAACAGACCCAATCAATCAATCATCTTTATTATGGTCTTAGACTAGCATAAGTAGGTACAAACATAGAAAGTTATGTGGGGTATGTCTAAAGTACGCATGACAAGGTATAAAATTGAAAAATATAAAAGAGTATTGCTAAAAGGCTGTAGCACTAAAAGCTCTAAATTTAAAATGTTTAAAAATTATGCAGAGTATATAAAACTATAAAATTGTAATAATGTAAAAGACTATTGCTAAAAGCTGATGAGCTATATAAACAATAGCACTGATAGCTCTAAGGTTTAAAACATGCAAAAAAATTAAAGTAAAATATATGATCAGAGTGTAGATAAAGTGTATAGGAATGGTACATTTGCAGGAGCATAAAGACTTCCATGTAGCGGTGTAATTGAGCACTGAAATCATCGTGGTCAGGACCTGCTGGCTGTCACGACCCAGCAGATCTTGCATGCTGCTGCACAGAATCTGGCAACTTTATGCGTGATGGTGGGTTCATCATCAAAGAGCAGCAGAGAGGTGTAGAATTGGGTTAGGTGTCCTGGGAACTTGAGTAGAAGTGGCAGAATGGGATTGGTGTGAATGTCTCTATCAAATGGAGAAATATAAAATATCCTTTGTTTGGTAGCTATTTTTGCCTGGCCATAGCCCATAGCAAGTAGGAGAAAGGGGAAGAGACTCAGAGCTGACATTCTGGTCCATAGAGTCTGTTTCCAGGTAGATTGAAAATCGTCCTGTAAGGTGAGGGGGGTCAGACCCTGTGAGTTGTGGGATAATTTGAGCAAGTATTTGAGGATGGCCATCCACGCTCTGGCCTCCATCTTCATCAGGCCCGACTCCAGGTGTAGGGTGGCACTGGAGACACAACGTGGGACTCGGAGAGCCGCTTTTAGAAATTTGGACTGTACCAGCTTCAGTGGGACAAAGTTAGAGAAGAGGCCCAGTTGAGCGCCATAGAGAAGTTGTGCCTGTGGCTTGGTTTCAAACAGCTTGAGGGCTGTGGGGATATAATGGCCTCCTCTGGTCCGGTGGAACTTAAGAATGGCAGAGGCGCTTGCCTGTGCGTTGTGGGCGATGTGGGCACTGTGAGCCTTTCTGGAGCCAGTGCCATGCAGGACCACCTCCCAAGTATTTAAAACAGGGGGCCTTCAATCTTGTGTCCTTCTATATGCCAGGAGTGGGGTTTTGGCCTTTTGGCAAAGGCCATGATTTTGGTTTTTTGACCGTTGATTCCTGAGCTACCCCCCACCCCCATCCGAGCTCTTCTGAGGCTTATGGGAGTTCTTGAGAGAATCACTGCATATAGCAGGGTGGAGGTGCATCTCTCTGCAAGTTTGGGGGCGGGGTGGAAATCTGGATTATTGAGGCGGCTGACCATGGCATTGATGTAAAAGTTGAATAAGTGTGGAGCAATAATACAGCCCCCATTTGATGCCCTTCCGGGTTGGGACAGCATTTGAAAGGTGACATTGGGGGCTGTACCTTACCTTGAGGGACATATCTGCATGTAGGATACATATTAGGTAGAGCAGGCACTGGTCAGTTGAGGAGGATTCCAGCTTCTCTCTCAGCTTGACTTGAGAGATGGAGTCAAATGCTTCCTTAAGATCAATGAAGGCTGCATAGAGGGAGACAGTGTACAGAACAGACCCAAATAGAGCTGAGAGGAGACAAAAGGAATGCAAGCCCTCTTCCTCCTATGCACTTTAATATGCTCAAGGCTAAGTGAAACTTTCTACCTCATTACCTCCCTGTCATTATCAAAGTTAAGCAAGTATGTGCCAGAATGTGGTGTGTGCCCTCCTCCCAAATCTATTCAGGTGATTGCTTCAGCTATCTCTTTTCCAAAATATCCTTTTGTCTGAAGGAGCATACAGGGGAGCCACCTCAGACATAACCAATATTCATGCCTTATTGGGAGGAGGAACTCCTGAAGTCATCAGGAATTTCTCAAGGAGGCTGTCTAATAGTCTCCTCTAGCCTTCAGTCATGCCCCGAGGGTATGCTTTTGCCTGTAAAAAAAACCTCCTCAAAGATGGCATCTCTCTCTTGCATCTCACTAGCACCCCCTTTGTGTCATGCTCAAGCCATCTGGAGAGAAGGAGCCCACCAAAATCGCAGGTAGCTATGAACCTGGCATTCTCTGTCTCTTTTTCTAAGACTCTTTCACACCAAACTTCTGTCCCTCTTCCTCAGCACTTCTATATGGTTAATGTGCATTAGGAACAACCTAAGCCATCTCCAGAGAGTCTGCAAACCCCCTTTGCTATCATTACTGAAGCAACTCAGTGCTAATCTTTGCCTTAACCCTCTCTTTACTCCTTTTGTACCCCAATTACTCCTCAATAAATCAACTATTTTGTTACTCAAGACATGTGCCTCTACATTCTTTGCCTCCTTCCAGTGCATCCACAATGTGATCAGCTTCCCCGGGTATTTTAAGAATAATATAGGTCTGCACCCATTTGAAGCTAATTTTCCCCACTTGGAGCAAAACATAGTTATGAAGGGTAGTTATTATTATTTATTATTTTATTATTATTATTTTACATTTATATTCTGCTCTTCCTCCAAAGAGCGGTGTACAGTTTAAGTTTCTCCTCACAACAACCCTGTGACGTAGGTTAGACTGAGAGAAATGACTGGCCTAGAGTCACCCAGCAAGTATCTTGGCTGAATGGGGATTTAAATTCTGGTTTCCTTGGTCCTACAAATCAGACCAAAGAGCATGCTTAACCTAGAGTATTTTATGGGGAGTCTCTGTCCTGGCCCCTATTCCCCTTCCCTATATCAAATTAAGAGGGTATTCTAGCACTTCTTACCTAGTAGGTGCCCCTTTGGGGAAATGGGAAGGTAAGATGCTGAACCCACCTTGCATTCCCAGTCTGGGGTGAGGAAGGTGAAGTGGGCAGGAAAAACCAGGATGGGGCTAGATAGGGTCTGAAAGAGATCCATTGATTGTCTTTGACCTAGGCAGCTTGCTCGTGTTGTCTTATAGCAGAAGTAAACTGCATCAAACCATCTGGAATTGTATGGGTGCATAGGTGCATGAGTGCAATTGATGCATAGGCATACAAGAAAAATGGGACTACGACTAAATGGAAAGAAGACTAAACTGATGACTAAATGGGTACAGCAACCAACCTCAGAATTGATAATGAAGACACTGAAGTGGTGGATAGCTTCTGCCTTTTAGGATCAACCATCAACAGTAAAGGATCCAGCAGTCAAGAAATACAGCGCAGACTAGCACTTGGTAGGGTTGCAATGAAGGCCTTGGAAAAGATATTTAGACATGTCTATACCTACAAAGATTAGAATCGTTCATACAATGGTTTTCCCCGTGACACTCTATGGATCTGAAAGCTGGACTTTGAAGAAGCAAGATAGAAAAAGCATTGATATTTTGAACTTTGGTGCTGGAGAAGACTTTTGAGGATACAATGGACAGCCAGGAAAACAAACAACTGGATCATAGAACAAATCAATTGAGAATTTTTACTCAAGGCACAAATGACCAGGCTCAAATTATCATACTTTGGATGCATTATACGAAAACCCAGCTGCCTTGAGAAGTCTATAAAGCTGGGAAAAGTTGAAGGAAAGAGAAGAAGAGTACGACCAGCAGCAAGGAGGATGGATTCGATTATGACAGCAATGAATGGACCACTGAAAATCCTTAAAGGCCAAGTTGAAGAAAGACCATCCTGGAGATAATCTATCTAGGTGGTCTCTAAGAGTCGACACCGACTTGATGGCACTCAATCAATCAATCAATTAATATGAGAAGAAAATTTAAATGCCCACGCATGCATTTCTAGCAGAGCACATGGATAACTGTGCAAAGCCTGTTGGCACCTGAACATACTGTGAGATCCCACCGAGAAAGAGCAACGGAAGCCTGCAGGAGTGTGTGGAAGGTAAGTAAATACATGCTTAGAACTTGTGTGCATCATGCAGCTTACTGGTATCTGGAAGAACCCAAAGATTAATTTTGCTAAAAGACACTGGATTAAGTATCTTGTTGTGAGCATATTTGAATATTCCACTGACTTGGACAAATATTCAACTAAGGGCCTATTCACATAACCATCCAGGTTCATGGTGGCCACTTAGAAGCCTGTGAGTGATGGGTCCTATATCAATGATTGTGTGAACTCACCAACACATGTAGGATTTGGTTTTCAACATACAGTGACAAGCGCTGTTTTCAGCCAAAAGCTGAACCCTGCTGTCAGGGTTGAATCTTGCTGTTAAAATCTGAATCCTGCTGAATCCTGCTGGCAGGGCCAACAAAACTGGGGCAGGACTTCTGGGGGAGGGGTTCAGATGTGAGGGACTCACCCATCCCCGGGTCAGTCTCAGTGGTGGCGGGAACCCCTTCTTCCTCAGGCATGGACATGACAAGCATGAGGCAGGGAATGGGGCAGTTCAGATGCCCAGGCACACAATGTTGTGTCATTGGAGGGCGTCAGGCTTCCATACATTACGACGCGGCATCTGGGAGGCAGGGCCAACAAAACTGGCCCTGCACCCACGGGGGCAGGACTTCTGGGGGAGGAGTTGCCTTGCTCAGTTTGCTCAGGGCGATTAGAGAAGACAGGTCAGTGATGAGAGCGATTCCTCCAGGTACAGAGGGGGTAGGTTGAGCCCCTCCGGGGAGAGGCTCAGCAAGGGAGCTTGCCTGGCTGGAAGAGGAACACAGGTGTTGCAAACCCCCTCCCCAGTGGACTCTGAGACCTCGGGGAGAGAGAAAAGGAAAGGAAACTGGACCAAACGGGGTCCCCCAATGGTCCAAATCAAGGAGGCACTGACACCTGCACATATGCAAATATTTGGCAGATGTATGTGTGAACAGGTTGCCACAGACTGAAGGTCACTATGTCCAGGCTTTTCAAATGTCTCATCATCCTCACAGTCCTAAAACTGATTATCTCTGTGAGCTTTTGTGGCAACGAAAGGGTTAGACTGAGAATGGAAAACTGATGCTGGAGGATGAAGCATGACTGAAATATTGCCTATTGTCAGGTGGCGCACGTTCCAATACTAATGGGCTTGCCATTGCAAGCCCATAAACAAAGTTTATGGGCCTTTGTTGAGCATAATTTAAATCCCTTTCAAAAGCTTTTGAGCACCGAACATGGAAGACTAGATCATCATCCATTCTGCAGTGCGAGTCTGGTCCCCACCTGCTAATAAATAGGGGAGCTACTGCCATGTATGAAACTGGGGAACGAAAATGAGCAGGACTGGTGAGAATAGTACATCAGTGGTGATAATACACTGATTAATCATAACCGTGTCCGGAAATGTTTTGCTGCTTGTTTGTTACATGAAATTGGGGGGTTACTGCTCATTCTGTGCTCAGCAGCAGCCAGAGCTCACTGGTAAAGCCCATGATCTGCACAGAGATGCTCCCAGCTCCAATCCCTGGCATCTCCAAGCAGGCCTGAAAAAGACTTCCTCTCTGAAACCCTGGAGAGCTGCTGCCAGTCAGGAGAGACGATGCTGAGCAAGATGAACCAATGGCCTGACTCAGCGAAAGAAGTTACCACATCTTTGTTAGGTAAGGTCAAGACAGTAAGCCTTCATCATTTTACACAATTCCAGTCTTGAACCTCTTCCTTCAATTGATTATACTTACCCAAGTAACAACCTGATTATATTCTCTATCTGCTGCTATGTCTGCACCACATGACTGGCCTGGACCAAAGTATAATTCAGTCCCTCTTCTTGGGTTTTCTTCCAGATCTTCCTCCCTGAATGCAAAGCCCTCCCTTCCTGATTTATGCCATTGCCTATGCACAGCTTCGGCTAGTGTGCCAACTGTAGCCCTTCCTCAAGAAAGCAGATCTGGCCACGGTTACCCATGCCTTAGTCACCTCATGGCTGGATTACTGCAACGCGCTCTACATGGGGCTGCCCTTGAAGAATATTCGGAAACTTCCTTTGGTGCAGAATGTAGCTGCCAGGATTCTCTCTGGAACTGCTCACTCAGAGCATATTACACCTATTCTGAAAGAGATTCACTGGTTGCCAATTTGTTTCCAGATCTAATTCAAGAAGAAGAAATGTAATCAAAATAAAAGGAGCGATATAGTGGTTAGTATTCTAAAAAAAAATTCTAATGAATGAATGTCTGAGTAAATGCCTTTCCAGACACTCAGTTTATATTGCAATAAATGTGCAATTGTTGCTCATTTATTTTGTGAAATCCAGACATTTTCCTTCAGAGAAGTGCTTCTGCTTCTGTACATTTGCATTGTCCAGTTCTCAAACTGCAATATATTGTTGCTGGGAAATTTTATTCTTTCCTTAACTATATTTGGAGTATATTATCTGAACTCTTTGAAACGTGGTTGTAAAATGTTCGTATATTGAATAGTAGCACTGCCAACAGCAGAGGTACACCTAGATAATTTCAGAGCCTGGACCTGAAGGCCTTTGGGGGGGAAATCCCCCCCCCCCAAGTTAAGCATCATCCCCCTACACACACACTGTGACACACACAGAGGCTATTCTCATGATGGGGGAAAGCTGGGATAAGGGAGCCCAGCCTGGTTTCCCCACACTGTGAGAACCACCGGGCTCGCAGGCAAGCCCAGTGTTTCAATGGCAGCTAGCCTGCCAAAGTAGCCCTACCATGAGCGCTCTGCTAACCCTGTCTGCAAGATCATGAGATGCCACAGTGCGGCTATGCGCCACGGCGACTTGAGAGTAGACCCCTGACCATGAGGCGACAACAAGCCTCCCAGCTTCAGGGTCTCCTCAGAATGCCCCGTGCACTCCCGTGGGGCATCCTGGGACTTCGGGGTCCCCCCCCCCCGCCTCTATCAGCTCCATGACAGAGCCGGTAATCATGTGGGCGGCCAATCTGGCTGCCCAGGGCTGAGTGCCTGCTCAGCCTGCTCGTGTGCGGGGAGAGCCTGGTTGGGCTCTACACATGGATCGTGTGTCGAGCCTCACAGTATTTTTAACATGTGGGGTCTTGAGGGCACGAACAGCAACTGAACTCACAAGAATGTAAGAATATAAAACTGGTATGTTTATGCAAATATGCATGAGCAAAAATATTTCAACATGCAACTTAACATAGTCCCATCCCACATATTTATTTCCCCCCTCTGCCCGCCCCACCCACCCCACCCTTGTCTCTAAAGCAGAGGTCACACTCAGCTACCCAGTGCAGGTCACAGTCACGCTTGACTGCCCGGCTCAGCAACCACACCACCCAGTACAGACTGAAGAGTATTTGGGGGGGGCCAGGGGGTGTGGAGGCCCTGGACTTCCAACCAGAAGTCCAGAGAAAAGAGCGCCTCTGGCCAGAGGCATAGCTCTCTCTATTCTGCATATCCTCACAATACTGTGACTCCAGCCTCAGTTCCCAACCTGTGAAAGGTTGCATCAGTTGAAACCGACTAGTTACAAGGAGACTATAGCATGATCCTTGGTTAGTTTCACATCTGGGCAGCCAGTGTTCAGATTTTGCCTTCATACTATCTAGATTGCTACGTTTTCTTCAAACTTTGTCTTTGGACTTCTCTGTTACAGCTGTGTTAGTTCTGCCACTGCAAACTGGGTGCTTCCTGTCTGAAGATGATGTGAACTCTGAAGTTTTCATCATCTAGCCTTTAAAGGGGGGGGGTAGCACCCTTGTCCTTCCTCCATAGGTAGGTTGTACCCCTATTCCAAGGCTGTTCCCTAACCATTACATTTGAACTGGCTATCACACAATAGACTTTGTATCAAGACTTGTAAGATAATTTGGTAAAAATGCAGTAGGGGTGCACTTTGATCACCTGGATAAGCTCTAATTTGCACTTCACTCCCTTGTGTGTCTCCCCACCCCCCCCTCCCCCGCAGTAGATATTCATACAAAAGAACAGGGAAGGGGTCCTGCTCTTAAAAGTCAGTTCCTATTATTTTTAAACTGAAAATCATGATTACCTTAGTTTAGCCTCCAATATACCTTTAACTGGAGGGCAGCTTAGCTAGAGATCTAAAACCAAAGACATTGTGTAACAACATGAACTAATCAATCATTGTTTCATGAACTCATCCCCCCTCCCCACTCCCGGAAAGGCCATGAAATATGATCTGCAGATCACAAGATGTCATAGCTCCTACCAAAGCCAAAGGAGGAGGGGGGAGTTCATTGGAGTGAATACTTGACTGTAAGGGAGTCAAAGTAGGCTGCCACCATCTACTTTATTTTACTGTGGGACAAACCTTTCTTCCCACATAAAATTCCTGGGTGGGTAAAGTAGCAAAATCCTCCCAAAAAGGGCTGAGCAGTCCTAGGCCTCCAAAGACATGTGACTAAGGAAGACCCAAAATGATGATTAGCACACTCTACCAACAAGGGTTTATTATTAGATTAAAAGAAAAAGGTATGCAATAAGAACAGTTGTCTTTTCACAGAGCAGATTGTAAGAGAGAGAGGGAGCTGTCATTAACCTGGCAACTCAGATTCAAGCAATGAAATAAAAGAAATTAGAGCTCTTCTCACGATTAGTGAGAAAAGCTCTTGGGCTATCTGCAGGGAAGGAGTGTTCAACTTACCTTCCCTGCAGACAATCATTTTCCAGTCCCCGGGCAGGCAGATTGCCCGCCCAGATGAGCAGCGGCTCGCCCAGCAGCTCCGGGGATCAGGGTGCCAGGTCACGTCACTTCATGCCGCTCCAAGGATCCCCCCCCCCCAAGTGTGCCAGCCACGGATGCAAGCAGCTGCAGCTGACACACGATCAAGAAAACAAGGGTAAGGGAGCGCTCACTCCCTTAACCTCATTTAACTGGGAGTCTTCACAGGCACGTTTGCCACCGTGTAGCCACTGGGATTGGGTGCAATCCTGGTGGTTCACACAAGTGTGCAAAACCGGGATGGGCTCCCTTAGCCCAGTTTTGCACACTCGTGTAAATAGCCTCAGTAACTTCCCTCACACATCTAACTGAACTGGTCCATGTTATTACTCACAGGCAGGGATCTTGGCCTCCCATTTCCCCAGCAGCTTTTCAACCAGCTGCTTCCTCAAGGCACTCCTGGGACAGAACAACTCAATTAGAGGCTTTCTCTTCTTCTGCTGGTGGCTGTGAGTGTAGTTCCCTCCCAGTCCTCTGGATTAGTCCTTCTATTTTTATTTTCCCATGCTTTCCCCCTTATTAGGAAAGGAGGACCACCCTCCCAGAAGTTGTAAGTGAGGCCTAGTCCTCCCTCAAATCCTTCCCTTACTACATGAGACCAATGGAAAAAGTGGCTCACTAAGTTCATGAACTGGGGCGCTGTTATGGGAAACCTGGTTAAACTGTTGAGCAATAATCTCTGTGTATTGTTTCTTCTTGGTAGCCATAAGATGCTCCTCGCCATTTTCTTCTTCTTCAGACAAGACAGACCCCCTGAATGAGCTGGGGGAGGTGGGAGTCCTGAGGTTTCCCCCCAGTAGAGCGTAATGTAGTTTTATTAGCTTGTGAATCCACACTTAGAAAGAGCCTCCAACTTGGCCTCAAACATACATGCCAGAATATAGCCCTGACATTTGAGAGAATCACTCCGTTTTACAAGCCACTGACCCCGAGAAAACATGACATCTGCAAGAACAGATCAGAAAAGACAGAAGTTCAGCCTTTTCTTGGCAGGTGCTTATTTTTTAATACCTCCTTGACATCCTCCTTGACATACTTGCCTTTTTAGCTGGTATTGTTGTATGGTGGTGCTTCTCTCTGTGTTTGCTGTTTGTATTTATGGGACATTAAGTTGTGGTTTTATTGTAGTTTTATTTTATTCTGTAAGGCATTTTAATGGAAAGGCAGCAAAAAATAATTACATAAGTAAGTAAATAATCTGGAGAAGCCATGATCATGAAAATGTTTGCTATTACCTGCTTATTGGTGTCATTGTCTGTGCACTGTTTTCTAAATTAAAAAGGTGCATCAAAGATAGTAGATAGACACATAAAGAGATGACACAATAGCTTGCAACAGTGGATGTTAGCAAGAGCACATGGTAGAAGCAAAATCAGGGTGTCCCTCAATTTCTTCTTGCTAGCAGCTAAGAGATGCTATGTATATGTACCTGCACTGAGCCCTGTAATGTGCAAGGAGAAAATCCATCTTTTTAACAACCATGTACATTGTGTATATATGCTGTGGAGAGCTATAAATGGCACAAGGTTCTGCAGTGCCAAAAAGACATACCGTATTTTACGGACTATAAGACGCTATGGACTATAAGACGCACCTTAATTTTAATCCAGTTTTTCAGAGTTTTAACATATTAAACTGTTAAAACATATAAGACGCTCCTGAATTTTGGCGGATATTTTTCGAGGAAAAAAGTGAGTCTTATAGTCCATAAAATACGGTATTTCCTTTCCTTTCAACAAGGGTCACACAGCAACTAGGCTATTGGAAGTGAAGTGTGTGCCACAGGAAAGAAAGCAGAGATGTGCCCAGGTGAGAAAGGGGATGTGCCACAGGTGGAGTTTGCACCCTCCACTTCAGACCGCAAGCCAGAGCTTGTGCTTAATCTTTTCACACATACTCTCGCAATCTTCCACACTGTCATTTTCACTGAAGGGCTAATTGTCATGAAAACAGCCACAAAGGGCCATTTGCTATCTGAACACCTTGCAACTAGGGATCTGTGAATCAATTCGGGTACAAAATGATTTGCACCCAAATCTACCTGTTTTGGGCGATTTGTGAACAAATCAAATCACTCCTGTGCTAGCTAGCCAGATTTAGGTTCAAGACAAATTGCCCAGATTTCAGATCTGAAAAATTTGTAGATTCAGACTTCCATTATGTGGCGATCTCTTTTGCTGTTCTATTTTGTGTCAGTAAAATATTTTGAAAATCCCGCCCTCCCAAGCTTCAGATTGGTGACTTACAGTGTGCAATGATTGACTGGAGATTCCCGCCTGGTTCCAGATTGTCTCATTTCCATTCAAATCTTGTGTTGCCAGGGGTGACTGACTGAGCACCTGCATGCTTGATGGAGAAGGTTCCAAGTTCCCTATCTGGCGTCTCCAAGAAAGGGCTGAGAAAGTCTCCTGCCAGCAACCTTGGAGAAACTGCTGCCAGTCTGTGTAGAGAATATTGGGCTAGATGGGCCAATGAGCTGGCTTGGTATATGGCAGCTTCCTATGTACCCCGCATTGGCTGGGGAAGTGTCAAAGGGACATGGGTGGGGGGAGTTCGAAGGAGGGATTTTCAAATGTACTTAAAGAGGCAGGCAGCCACCATTCTGCCTTGTGGGAGAGAGAGCCAGAGGAGCTTTGCTTGCCTTGCCTGCCTGCTGCCTGGAGTGGACTGGATTCTCTGCTTTTTGTTCCTGCTTTCCTGACTGAGGAAAAGAGAAGAGAATTTTTTCACCCCCTTCTTGCTTCTGAGAGAATCACTGCCTGCACCTGCTGTCTGTGCAAACTGATTTGGGTACAAAACTATTTGTACCCAAATCTACCTGTTTCGGGAGATTTGTGGACAAAACAAATCAACCCTGTGCTAGCTTGCCAGATTCAGATTCGAAACAAATTGGGGGTAATTCAATTCAGTTACAAATCAAATCAAAATAACTGATTCGTGCACATCCCTATTTGCAACTGTGAATGTAGTCAAGCTGTTATAAAACACTCTCTGGAAAACTCCCATGTTGACAACCAGAACAAAAAATTTTGTACCAGGTGAATTAACGGTAGTCAATTCAGGACAATTCCATAGAATTAGAAAACAAGCATGATGGGTGTTGATGAAGACTTGCACACTAGCACAATGAAGAAGAAGTACTCCGTGGGATGTCCAATGATATTATAAATTTGATGTTACTGTACACTATAGACATTATTTCTATTGGTTGGTTGCATATCTCTATCCCGTGGAATTAAATATCAAGCCAAAAATCCTAGTAGTATCTCAGTTAATCACTTATCAGGTGATATACTGCATTCCTATGACATACATAAGCAATAGCTCATGCCAAGGATAGTGTTTTGCATGTGACAATGGTATGTTCAAGAGAGGATATGGTCAAAGGTTAAATGAGGATGTTAAAACTGAATGGCATTTCACTCCCAGGAAGGCTAATGTTTTCCTGGAAATATGCTTCCTAGAAGGCCTTGCTGCTGCTATTAAATCAAACTGATACATTAGATATAAGGTTGGAAAGCCTCAAGAGCTTATAGATGACGATAAACAAACCCAAGCTATAAAACTCCAGCCATGTCTAGAGTTCCAAAACTTTACGAAATCAGTGCTGGATTAAAGATATGAAGCCGTTTGCTTAACTATGCTCTGGAGTCCCACAGCTGTCCGATGTATATGCCATGTTTTCTCTTCTGCCTACCTTTAGAGCCAGTTCAGGTGGCCATTTTTCAGACAGAAAACTCATCACAGGATTATTTCCCCTCAATTTTTTTTAGTACTGTGAACTGTAGTTTAGGAAAGAAAGACCAGTAGCCACTTAGAAGAACACAAACTGAAAAAGAAACCTCCCAGAGGAGACTGTCCTTCCTTTAACTCCACCTCTTAACATGTTAAACCTTTAACCCGTTAAGTGCTATACACTATTATGCCGCATGGCCTTGGGGAAATGCCCTCACATCACAATCTGCAATCTTCTCATCATGGACTGCTTTCCAAAATCACTTCACCCTGCAAAAACTGAGAGGGAAAATATTCTCTTGATGATTTTTTTTCCCCAACATAGAAATGGTTGTGAGTAACTAGGCCTTACAGAGGCACACAGAGGCAAACCCCTTCCTTGTTTTCCCTAATCCATATCCCAGCAGAGCATTTATGGTCATCATACTTCCCATGCTGGGTAGGCTGCAATATTTTACAGTTCCTATGACTTTAAATGTGGCCCATGTAACCATGACATGCAATATGCAAACAGCTACCAGGAAAGAGGCCTGCCATTGAGAGCACAATCATGGGTTCAAAATTTCCAGAGTGAAGGTCACACCCATTCACTGACATCCTGATGAAATTACTTATCTGTAGCCCCATTCTAATTAAGTAGCAATAGCAATAGCACTTACATTTATATACCGCTCTATAGCCGAAGCTCTCTAAGCGGTTTACAATGATTTATCATATTGCCCCCAACATTCTGGGTAAAAGTAGTAATTTTTAGAATAATACCTGAGTAGTGCTATTGAGTACCCTATTCTAGATATCAGTCAATGAATTTAGTTGAATCAAATATCTCAGATTGATGATTATTTATGATGATATACCTATGTATATACCACTTTTCAACAAAAATGTTTACAAGGAAATTTACATACAAAAGGTAGGATAAAATGATTCCCTGCCTCTAAAGGCTCACAATCTAAACACACACACACGACACCAACAACAGCCACACCACTGCAAAGACACTAGGCTGTGGTTGGATAGGGACAGTTGCTCTCCCCCTGCTAAATATTAAAACCACCATTTGAAAAGGTGCCTCTTTGCTCAGTTAACAGGGGTAAAGAAAGATAAGCCCATTCTCATTTTCAGAGGCATGACTGTCATTGGCAGCTCCCAAACAAAATGAGCACAATGTTTCAAAATATGAGTTCTGATTGGTTGGTCATTTTATATTTTTATTTTGTGTATTTCTACATTGTCTCAACTTGCATCTCTAAGCAGTTTACATCCTAGTTGAGCTGCCACACTTTCTCTAAGAAGAAGACTATTGCAACAAAAGCAAAAGACACAGTTTACCCAGAAGTTCTGCTCCAAAGTCTCCACTGAAATGAACAGTTTATTTCAGTGAGAACTTACCCATGGATATCACCCAAAGTGATTAAAGAAATTGCTCCCATGGAGGATGGGCAGGGCTCTAAATTAAATATAGGATTTTCTCAAAAGAATTTGTTAGCCATTGGTTGGGACTAGGGCATATCAGGGATTAGGATCTTTTCCAATACTGTGGTTCAAGCTTGGATCATATGAAGTAATAACAAAGAAAAGCAGACCATTGTTCCCTCGCAGCTGACTAAGGACACAGCCTTCCCTTAAACATCTAGGATTAGGATGAAGAGCCTTAAGGTTAGAGAATGTCGTGGCTATCAAAACACATGGAATCGTGGAGTGGTGGGGAGGTCTTGTAGAGCATCTAGTCCAACTGCCTGCATTGAGCAGGGAATCCAGAGATAGAGCGTCCCCAACAGATGGCTATCCAGCCTACTTGAAAACCCTCAGCAAGGGAGAGCCCACTTGTCAAACAGCTCTAAACATTATGAAATGTATCCGAATGTTCAATCAAAATCTATCCACCTGTAACTTAAGCTCATTCATTCTGGCCTTGCCCTCAGGGGCAACAGAAAACAAATCATTGCCCCTTCTGTGTGACAGCCCTCCAGCTATTTGAAGAGTGCTAGCTTGTCCTCCAGCAGTCTTCTTTTCTCCAGGCTAAACATACCCAGTTCCTTCAACTTTTCTTTTTTTCATACTCCTAACCACCTTTGCCGCCCAACTTGTTTCAATTTGTCTAAAGGTAAAGTGTGCCGTCAAGTCGATTTCGACTGCTGGCACCCACAGAGCCCTGTGGTTTCCTTTGGTAGAATACAGGAGGAGATTACCATTGCCTCCTCCTGTGCAGTATGAGATGATGCTTTTCAGCATCTTCCTATATCGCTGTGGCCTGATATAGTACCAGCGGGGATTCAAACCAGCAACCTTCTACTTCTTAGTCAAGCATTTCCCCACTGCGCCACTTAAGGTTGTATCTGGATTATTCTTATAGTCTAGATTATTCTTAAAAATTATTCATTTGTCTAGATTATTCTTAAAGTGCAACACCCAGAACTTGACATAACTCTCCACATGAGATCTGACTAGAACAGAATAAAGCAGAACTCTTGCTTCTTGTAACATGGAAATGATGGTTCTGTTAATGCAGCCTAAAAGTGCATGAGTCTTTTTGTAGCTGCATCACACTGCTGACTCTTTAATTTGTGATCAACAGCGACCCCATGATCCTTTTCACACATAGTACTGCCAAGCCAAGTATCCCCCCATCCTATATCTATGCATTTTACTTTTATTTAAGCTTGTACAGAACTTTACATCGTCTCTATTGAATTTGGCTTTGTTAGTTTCAGAGCAGTTTCCATTCAATAAGGTCATTTTGAATTTTTTTCCTGTCTTCTGACATTTTATGTGCTTTGTGTCTTCTGCAGATTTGATGAGGATTCCCTCCATCTATCATCCAAGTCATTGATTAAAAATGTCAAAAAGTATCAAACCCAGGGCAGAGCCCAGTGGCACCCCACTCGAAATCTCCCTCCAGTTTGATGAGGAGTCATTGATGAACACTCTTGAGTATGGTTTCAAGACAGTTGTAATCCACCTGACACATTTTTAAAACTCTATTTAAAAATGAAACACAAGTATGAATTCAAAAATATAATGTGTTTCTTCTCTGTGATTAATGTCTTCTCTCTGTGATGGAAGCAGGACCTATTTATTTATTTATTTATTTATTTTATACATTGCATACATTATGAAGCCGAGCAAGCTGGTTACCCATAGATCTTCGGAGTTTTCTATTGCTTAGTTTTCCATTCTAAACTTCTGGGTCTGCTTACTGCTGTTGCCCTCCTTGGCAAATCAGCATTTTAGAATGCCTGCCTCTTGGAGTTCTTTATTTTGCCCTCTTTGAATTGTCTTTCTGCTAATGCTTGAGGCAAGCAAGCGTAACATAAGCCCCCAGGAATTCATAACTACCCTGATGCTTTAGGGCTGGGAAGCATCTCTCAAGCCATCTGTTTCCAGTCATTTTAAAATGAGTTCTGAAGAGTCAATTGTTTTCTTCGAGGAAAAATAAACAGGCAGGCTGCTACCCTCCTGATTTCCAGCAATTTTCTGCTGTGAGTAGACGCAGTAGAGGATTTTAGAATGCGAGCCTCGTACTTGTCCAAAAAGTTTGGTAATGTAATTACCTCATTTTAACTAACTGCTGCCTTTGGGAGGGAAAAAAGTGTGCAAAGTTTATACAGATCATTGCCTTTTTCTTTTTTTTTTTTAAAAGGATAATACAATACAGTCTTCCTTGATATGCCTTAAATTCTTGTTTTCCTTGATTAAAGTGTTTAATAATTATATTGTTCTTATTTCCTAGGGTTTCTATCAGATAATGATATTACTTTAATGTGATTTTTGTTTCTTAATAATATGTCTAGTTGAAAAAGTTCTCTGAAAACCATATATATTTAACAAGCTATTTCTTCTAAATCTGGAAATGAGCTTGCTATGGGAAGCTTGTGTTCTGGATAAATTATACCACAAGATGCAGAAAGGAATAAAGTATGCATACACAGGGCGGGGTGGGGTGCATGCACACAGACACACACAGTACAACCCTACGAAATACTATGTTCAGAACAGCTCATCTGATCTGTGATCAGGGCCCTAGCAAGTCATCCACTCATGCTACTGCTAGGACCTGGATTTCACTCTGCAGCAGCTGCTTCTAGAGCTTCTGGCTGGTGTTTCTTTCTCTGCCCCTGAATGACAAAGGAGGGCCACTTAATAATGTTCTGGTGAAGAAGCCACGTCCCTTGGCCCATGTATGCATTTGATGGACCTTTTTGGCAGGGTATCGGACACACTGGTAGGAACAGACATCTTTGAATAATCTTTGTTCTGAGGAACATCAAGAAATAAACTTGGAGAGCAGGAGGTTGAGGACACTGTGAAAACTTCTGTCATTTTCATGCTGTCAAGGAGAGACCAAATTGCTTTACTAGCTACAGAACTCACCCTAAGTTCAAAGGAAGTTCTATTGAAATTAAAGTGACTTATTTCCAACGCAATTTATTTAGGATTTTAGTGTTACTTTCAAACATGCTGAACCCATCACTACAATGTGGGAGAATGTGTTATCATGTTTTTAAACTTATGAAAAAACTATTCAGCTGTTTATCTACTCAACAAACATTCTCTATTCTCTCCCACTATAATCCAGGCTGCTGGTGGAGCAGCAGCAACAAGCAGGGGTGTGCACAGAACCAGTTCTGGCTGTTTGGTTCAAATTTGAGCTGAATTCAAACCAGACCACTGGACCACAAGCCGGTTCGAATCAAACTGGCCCCCAGTTTGGTCTCAGGGTTGAACCAGGCCAAACCGGTTCGGAACTGGATCGATTCAGTTTGACGGCCATGCTTGTAAAGAGGAATCCAGTGAGGATTCCCCTTTACAAACAAAGGGGGGAACCCTGACTGCCTTTTTAAAAATCTCCTAATTATTCTTTTTATCCGCTTCGGCTAATACGCCAGATACGTCCATTTCTGGGGACAAATGACCTTAAAATGGTGGTACATATGCTGGTAACCTCTAAGCTTGACTACTATAAAGCACTCTAAGTGGGGCTGCCTTTGTACGTAGTTCGGCAACTATAATTGGTTCAGAATGTGGCAGGCAGATTGGTCTCTGGGAAAACACAAAGGGATGACATAACACCGATTCTAAAAGAACTTCACTGGCTGCCAATATGTTTCCAAATGAAATACAAAGTACTGGTTATCCTATACCATAAAAGCCTTAAGCGTGCGGCCGTGCTGCCCGTGTCTTTTTGGGCCATTCTGGGCATGCGCAGAGCGCATGCCCAGATCGGCCCAAAAAGACACGGCCGCCCAGACTCCGGCAGCCATGTTGGAGCCCGAGAAGCGGTGGCCTGGGAGAAGCGGCCGCCGCCAACGGGAGCAGAATGCGGCCTCAGACAGAAGTGATGGTGGCTGCGGCGGGGCGACTGGCCCCGATGGCGGCCACCGCCGCCATGGTGACAATGAGTGCGGGTGAGGCAGCGGCGGCCGTGGTGGGCCGACTGGCCCCGATGGCGGTGGCCGCCGCCGCGGTAGTAGGGGCGAGGCGGCGGCGCTCTGGCCCCGTCAGGCCCCTTTTCTCTGCACTGCGGAGGGCAGGGGTAAGTGCATGGGCCGATTTGGCCCTTAAACATGGGGGGGGGCGGTTTGGATGAAAAAGCAGCTGGGAGGGCGCGTGGCCGGTCGGCGGCGGCGGCCGCGGGGGGAAATACATGGGCTAGCGCCCGTTATTATAACGGGCTTCAAATTACTAGTTACCTATAAAGCCCTTAACAGCTAAGGTCCAGGGTACTTAAGAGAGCACCTTCTCTGTCGTGAACCCTGCCGCCTATTAAGATCATCTGGAGAGGTCCGGCTACGGTTGTAGCCAACTTGCTTGGTGGCAACTAAGGACCAGGCCTTCTCTGTGGCCGCCCCAGCGCTTTGGAACTCGCTCCCTGATGAAATAAGAGCATCCCCTTCTCTGTTTGAAGATGCACCTGTTTTCCCAGGCCTTCATCTGATACCAGTTTTTTTTAATTTTAATGTTTTTATCTATTATCTTTTTATGTATTTTAAATGTTTTATATTTTATATTATGTTTTAATTCTGTAAACTGCCTAGAGATTTTGATATTAGGTGGTATATAAATTCAATAAATAAATAATAATAATAAAATAAATAATGGGTGGGGGCAGCCAGAGGGTACCTAGGCAGTCACAGTGGCATGGCTCCTCTGAACTCTAGACCAGGTCTGGCGCTCCAGCATGACCCAGTTCCGGCCCCCACGCATGCACAGAGGCCATTTGTATCACACAAATGGCCTCTGTGCATATGCAGAGGCCGGACCCGGGCGGTGCTGGAGCATCGACCTGGTCCAGAGTTCGGAGGAGCTGCGCCACCACAGTGCCCTCTCACTGCCCCCATTAGGAGGTGTTTTTTTTTTAAGGCAGGCAGGGTGCCCCGCCTTTGCTTGAAAAGGGGAATCCTCACCAGATTCCCCTTTACAAGCATGCCCCTCAAACTCCCAAACTGGTTTTATTAGAACTGGGACCAATTCGGCTTGAACTTGGACCAGCACCATTTGTGGGGGGGGGGGTCCAGTCCAGTTCGAGTCAGAATCAGTCAAACTGGGCTGGTTCTATTCAAGCCAGGCTCAAATAGTACCAGTTCCGCACACCCCTAACATGCTGTTCACTTCATGTGTGAAAATAAGGTTACTGCAAAGTCATTTTTTACAAAAATTAACAGTATGAAGGCAGACAGGAATTGTTTGCATTTGTAAGCCTAGTTCTTTTCCACAATACAGAGAAAGCAAAGAAGTGTCGAGACAGTTTGATTGGGGTCTTTCCTCCTCTACTTTACTCATATTGCAGTTCAGCTGTTCTTTATGAAGTCCAGATAGGTCTGGACCAGTGAGCAAAGCATTCACATTGCTTGCTTGCCATTGCCTGCCAGGAGTCTTTTACTGGCACCATCATCACTGATGACACCCTGGATCAATCAAAGGAACAGGCATGTCAGCTGCCCCAGTGATCCATCTTGCTCTCATATTCTGTCTCCAGCAGTGCCCAGTAAATGATCCTTTAAAGTAAGGTATTTATTTCACGCCTGAGATGTGGGAGGAAAATTGGGCAGTCTTCATGATCCAGCACCTGGCCAGTTAAGCAGTGGCATACCACAATAATGTAAAATTGTGCAACCATGTGCTTAAAAAAAAGTTATTGTTAAATCTCTGAATCACAGGAGCTACTGATGGGGTTTTTGCCTTGAAGCATTCAGCTTGGATCACACAACCCAAAATGAAATGCTTTATTAAGGATCACCTGCTGCTTCTGGCTGCCAGTCCAGCCCTCTTCAATGGTTATTAAGCCTCATGTGCCTGGAGTGCCTTTTGCCAGGCCAGTTAACTTGCAGCCAGCCATAGCCATTGCATAGGCAAACACCCACTCTCTCTTGGGGAGAGGAAAAAAGACGACTCCTAGAATGCTTACATTGCTTCTGAAGCCAGAGGAGGCCAATTTAGCTACTGATTTGATACTGGTAAGAGAAGAGCCCACTCCAGTCATTATTCAACATAGGTGTTGGGGAAATGGGAGCAAGCCAACTAGCCCCACCTTTGCACCAATATGCTCCAAAGTCACACTCGCCAGCTTTCCCCAAGTACAGCATTTGTCTACGAAAGCAAATGCCGTAGCTGGGGAGGGTTCCCTGACATGATCTGGAATGAGTAAAGCATTTGCTTCTGAAGATCAATTATATACTCAGAGAGAGCTGGGGTGTGGATACAGGGTTTCCTGGCACCAGAGGGGGTATAACAACCAAACAGGGTGAATGCTAGGGTGACAAGCTAGCATTCATGCTGCTTATTTAAATTATTATTAACAGTTTCTTCAAGGGCTTCAAAAGTGTTACAGTTACATTGCCCCCTCCCCTTCCATCCCTTACCCACTTCTAGTTGCCTTTCTCACTGATGATGCATTTTTAAATTTTTGATTTGTTTGTTTTAAAACCCCTCCTTCCCTAATTATAGTTATTCCACTAGAAATCCTTTGCCACTACATTATCAAATGTTGCCATTCATGTTGCTAAAGTACATTTGTAAGTGAACTTCACAGATAACCAATACGAGATGGATCCAACCAATTTTTGTGTTGCTAAAATTTCAACAAAATCTAAAAGATTTCCTTTGCTGAGGAGAGAAAAATGTTGACACTGAAACCAAACAAGACATTGACATGGAGCAAATACCATTGCGATGGTAATTCAATTTGTGGAAGATCTGATCTCAAAGTATGATCTAGGGGCACATCTGTACTACAGAGTACCCCAGTTTAACTGTCATGGCTTCTGTCAAAAAGCCCTTGGCAACTGTTATTTTGTGTGGGTGTCAAGAACTGTCTCTCTTAGGAATCCCTAGCTCCTTGCACAGAAGTATTGTTTCCAGGGGTCTTTGGAAAGACGGATTTACTATTTAGTAACTGTTGTGTCCTGGTGTAGATCAGGGATTCTCAATGTTGGGTCCCCAGATATTATTAACTCCCATAATCCCCAGACCCAGTGACCTTTGGTTGGGGATTATGGGCGTTGAAGTCCAATGACATCTGAGGACCCAGTGTTGAGAATCCCCGGTGTAGATAATATGCCTTAGGGTACAGACAGACAGGTAGACTGATATAGTCTACCTGCAGGTATATAGCAGTTGACCCCTGCTAACTGGGCAAAGAGGCACCTATTTCCGTGGTGATCCTCTTTATTTAGCAGGGGGAGAGTAACTGGCCCCATCCACCCCCAGCACAGTACCTCCAGTGACTGTTGCTGGTGTCTATCTTATGTTTATTTTAGATTGTGAACCCTTTGGGGAGAGGGAGCCATCTTATTTATTTATTATTTCTCTATGTAAACCACCTAGAGCCATTTTTGGAAGGGCGGTATAGAAATCGAATTAGTATTAATTATTTCTTGCTTACACAGTCAGACTGGTGTTATTGACTGGTTTGTTTTATCCAGACATCGAGTCCTTCCCAAGGACCTGGGATGGCTGAATTTTATCATCAATACTCTTGGTTATTACAGATATCGTCGCAAAATATAGGCTGTTCCCAGTAAAGTTGCTTTGTGTAACTGGCCGATGGTGATTTCTGTGGCCCCTATGGTGCTGAGGTGCTCTTCAAGGTCTTTTGGAATTGCACCTAGGGTGCCAATTACCACTGAGATTATTTTGGTCTTTTTCTGCCACAGCCTTTCATGATGAGATGAGTTTTCCCAGTTGTTAGCCATTGTTCAATATCACCTCCTTGCAAAATATGATTGAACTGTTTTGACAGTTGTTTCTGAAGGCTTGTTAGGTATTTAAGCCAAAAGCCATGCAGTTCATCGTCGCCTGGTGCAGTCCAATTTTTAATTTTCTTTGCTCTTTCACTTATTAATTCTGGTGTTATTATTAGATCTTGCATTTGTTGGTTACATTTTTTGACCTCTTTCACCCAGTCTGCTTTTTTATTATAATCTATTGGATTGTCCCATAATTTCCCCCAGAATTGCACTGTTTCTTCTTTATTCGGTGTTTCTAGGTTTCTTGCAGTTTCTGCTTCTATGCTTTGGTAGAAACGTCTCTGATTCGACTGGAATTGGAGATTCTGCCTGTATTGTGTAATTCTGGCTTCGTATCTGCTAATCTTCTGCTAATCTTCGTATCTGCTTCATATCTGCTAATCTCGTATCTGCTTCGTATCTGCTAATCTTGACATTGCTGTTATTTGCTGCTTTATTATTTCCAGGACTTCTCTAATTTTCCTTGAATCTAGGTGGTATTTTTGGATCAGATACTGTTTGGTGTTTTCATTCGTCAGCTTCTTGTCTTTCATATCTTTCAATTTACTACCATCTGATCTAAACCTGGAGATTTAATTCTCTAATCTAATCTTCCATTTAGGTGATATACTTCTTTCTTTTTTTACAGGTCCACTGATCTTATATCCGAGCTCTTGTGTTGTTATTGTTGCTGCACTGTACATTAGTTGGTTTGTTTCTTGCAAATTATTGGTTGTTATTTCTGCAAGTGCAGCATTGACATATTTTAATACCTGAGCAAGTTGTTTTTTCGCAACTGTTTTTAGAGCTGGAAGTCGAACCCTGGTGATTTTTTGGTTCATATGCTCAGTTATTTTTTGCTTTAGTTCTTGTTGCTATTCTGTTAAATGGCATTTGGGTTTTGATGTGAAGGCAAAGGGGAGGTTGCCTGGTTTTGATTTTGAAACAGTTCAGCAACAGTGGCATCCTCTATTTACAACACCTCCTCCAAGCCTATTTCCAACACCTCCTCCACCTGTGCCTGAGCAACTTCTTCAGTTGGTGGTAATTCTTCTTCCATATCTTGATCCTGTGTTGCTCTTTGAAGTTCTTCCAGCTCAACTTCTGTGAATACTTTATTTCTTATTATGAATCTTCTCTGGTCTGCTAGCCTTTGTTCTGTTATTTCTGTATCTGGATGCTTCTCTTTCCAAATGTGGTACATTCCTTTTAAATAACCTCTTCTAGTTGGACTAGACTTGTAATAGCAGATCATTATTTCCTTGTTGGTATTTTTCATATATATTTTTCTGTTAAGCGACGTTTAATTATTAATTTATTATTATTTATTATTATTTTACACAGTCAGACAGGTGTTATTGACTGGTTTGTTTTATCCAGACATCGAGTCCTTCCCAAGGACCTGGGATGCCAGAATTTTATTGTCAATTGTTATAGATATCGTCGCAGAATATAGACTGTTCCCAGTAAAGCTGCTTTTTGTAATTGGCTGATTGTGATTTCTGTGGCCCCTATGGTGTTGAGGTGCTCTTCAAGGTCTTTTGGAACTGCACCCAGGGCGCCAATTACCACTGGAATTATTTTGGTTTTTTTCTGCCACAGCCTTTCAATTTCAATTTGTAGATCTTTGTATTTTGTGATTTTTTTCTATTTCTTTTTCTTCTATTCTGCTATCCCCTTGGTATTGCTATGTCGATTATTTTGACTTGTTTTTCTTTCTTCTCACCTACAGTTATATCTGGTGTATTGTGTGGCAGATGTTTGTCTGTTTGTAGTCAGAAGTCCCATAATATTTTTACATCTTCATTTTCTTCAACTTTTTCAATTTTATGGTCCCACCAATCTTTGGCTACAGGTAGCTTGTATTTTTTGCAGATGTTCCAGTGTATCATCCCTGCTACTTTGTCATGCCTTTGTTTGTAGTCAGTCTGTGCGATCTTTTTACAACAGCTGATTAGGTGGTCCACAGTTTCATCTGCTTCTTTACAAAGGCGGCACTTGCTGTTTGTGATGGATTTTTCGACTTTTGCTCTTATAGCATTTGTTCTTAGTGCCTGTTCTTGTGCATCAGTATTAAACCCTCTGTTTCTTTCTTCAAGTTTCCATTCTTAAGCCATTGCCAGGTCTTGGTGATGTCTGATTTCCCACTTATATTGTGCCTATATTGACCATGCAGTGGCTTATTTTTCTGCTTGGTTCTTGACTTGTTCTTTCTTGTAGGCCTGCTTTGTTTGATTGGTGTTGAATAGTTTCTCATTATTGACCATTTGAAGTGCATCTTCTTCACTGTCCTTGATATATTCTTCAAGGCCTCTTTTCTCCTCCTCTACTGTTTGATGGACTTGCAGCATTCCTCTTCCACCTGAGCTGTGAGGGAGGTATAGCCTATCGACATCACTGCAAGGGTGCAGAGCACGATTGATGGTCATGATTTTCCTGGTCTTACGATCTAGCGTCTCTAGCTCTGCCTGGGTCCAGTCTATTATTCCTGCAATGTATCTGATAACAGGTATAGCCCAGGTGTTTATGGCTTGTATGGTGTTCCCGCCATTGAGTTTGGACTTGAGGATTTTTCTAACTCTCCTGATGTATTCACTTCCAATTTTTCTTTTAACTTCAGTGTGTGCGATGTTATCAGCCTGGAGAATGCCCAAGTATTTGTAAGGTTCTTTCTCTTCCAGGTTCTTGATCTTGCTTCCATCGGGCAGTTCTATTCCTTCTGTTTTTGTTATTTTCCCTCTGTTCATTATTAATGCAGCATACTTGTCTAGTCCAAACTCCATTGCTATATCGCTACTGAGTATACAGACAGTGTTTAGCAGTGATTCGATTTCTGACTGGGACTTTCCATACAACTTCAGATTGTCCATGTACAGCAGATGGTTGATTTTACTTGATGTTTTAGATGTTTGGTATCCGAGGCCTGTTTTGTTGAGTATTTGTGAAAGTGGGGTCATGGCGATTACAAACAACAGAGGGGATAGTGAGTCCCCTTGGAAAATGCCTCTTCTAATGCTAACCTGTCCAGGTGTCTCGCCATTGATTGTTAACTGTGTATTCCACATGCTCATTGCTTTTTTTAATAAATATCTGAATGTTTTTGCTGACACCAGTTGTTTCTAAACATTTTAGTATCCATGTGTGAGGCAATGAATCGAAGGCTTTCTTGTAGTCAATCCATGCAACACTTAGATTGGTTTTACTTCTCTTGCAATTTTCTAAAATCATTTTGTCAATCAGCAGCTGGTCTTTTGTGCCTCTGGTGTTCGGGCAATTTCCTTTCTGTTCAACTGGAAGCTGTTTGTTAGTTAATAAGTGTTGCATCACTTCATCTGCTATTATTCCAGTTAATAATTTGAAAATGGTTGGCAGACAGGTTATCGGTCTATAATTACTTGGAACTGCACCTTTTGCTGGGTCTTTCATGATGAGATGAGTTTTCCCAGTTGTTAGCCATTGTTCAATATCACCTCCTTGCAAAATGTGATTGAACTGTTTTGATAGTTGTTTATGAAGGTTTGTTAGGTGTTTAAGCCAAAAGCCATGCAGTTCATCGTCGCCTGGAGCAGTCCAATTTTTAATTTTCTTTGCTCTTTCACTTATTAATTCTGGTGTTATTATTAGATCTTGCATTTGTTGGTTACATTTTTTGACCTCTTTCATCCAGCCTGCTTTTTTATTATAATCTATTGGATTGTCCCATAATTTCCCCCAGAATTGCACTGTTTCTTCTTTATTCGGTGTTTCTATGTTTCTTGCAGTTTCTGCTTCTATGCTTTGGTAGAAACGTCTCTGATTCGACTGGAATTGGAGATTCTGCCTGTGTTGTGTAGTTCTGGCTTCATATCTGCTAGTCTTCTTTGACACTGCTGTTATTTGCTGCTTTATTATTTCCAGGACTTCTCTAATTTTCCTTGAATCTAGGTGGTATTTTTGGATCAGATACTGTTTGGTGTTTTCATTTTCAGCTTCTTGTCTTTCTAAACATCATATCTTTCAATTTACTAGCATCTGATCTAAGCCTGGAGATTTTATTTTCTAATCTAATCTTCCATTTAGGTGATGTACTACTTTCTTTTTTTACAAGTCCATTGATCTTATATCTGAGCTCTTGTTTTGTTATTGTTGCTGCACTGTACATTAGTTGGTTTCTTTCTTGCAAATTATCTATATATTTAATCCCTGTAGACGTGCCTCAGCTTCTGTGGGGATGCATCCCGGCAACCCAGCTGATTGGCTGGGCAGCGGAGCGGAGGGACGCACCTGATTGGCTGAGGTGCGTCTGTGGTGGAGGACAGAGGCGGCGGCGGGCCTTGCCGGGCCATGGAGGCCAGGGCTGCGGCGGGCCTGGCCCAGCCAGGGAGGCCGGCAGCGGCAGGGGCCCCAGCCGGGCCGCGGAGGCCAGCGGTGGGGGCCCCGGCCTGGCCGCGGAGGCCAGCGGTGGGGGCCCCGCGGAGACCAGTGGCGGCGGGCCCGGCCCGAACGCGGAGGCTGGCGCTGGCCCGGCCGGAGACTGGGGCGGGGGGAGGAGAGAGGTAGCCGGTCCCAAAAAACGCGCAGATGTTCTGTGCAGGGGTCGGCTTGTTGGTTGTTATTTCTGCAAGTGCAGCATTGACATATTTTAATACCTGAGCAAGTTGTTTTTTGGCAACTGTTTTTAGAGCTGGAAGTCGAACCCTGGTGGTTGTTTGGTTCATGTGCTCAGTTATTTTTTGCTTTAGTTCTTGTTGCTTTTCTGTTAAACGGCATTCGGGTTTTTGTGGTGAAGGCAAAGGGGAGGTTGCCTGGTTTTGATTTTGAAACAGTTCAGCAACAGTGGCATCCTCTATTTACAACACCTCCTCCACCTGCGCCTGAGCAACTGCTTCAGTTGGTGGTAATTCTTCTTCCATGTCTTGAGCCTGTGTTGCTCTTTGCAGTTCTTCTAGCTCAACTCCTGTGAATACTTTATTTCTTATTATGAATCTTCTCTGGTCTGCTAGCCTTTGTTCTGTTATTTCTGTATCTGGATGCTTCTCTTTCCAAATTTGGTACATTCTTTTTAAATAACCTCTTCTAGTTGGACTAGACTTGTAATAGCAGATCATTATTTCCTTGTTGGCATTTTTCACATATATTTTTTTGGTTAAGCGACGTTTCTTCCAGTAACTTTGCTGTCTTCAGCCCTGGTTGCTCAACTGAAGATCCTGAGTCCTGTTGCCCACTTGCCACCAGATGTCCAGGGACTCCAGCACCTGGCACGGTCCTTGTTGACCCAGGCGACGACCGATCTGGTATAGATTTATTAAAGTTACATCTCACCATATTGTTGATGGGAGAGGCACTCTTTGTCTGGCTCCTCTGGTGAGACCTGTCCAGTATGGTTGGACCTCTGGCATAGCTTTCACCTTGCTCAGACCACGCAAGCCCCACAACCATGCCAAGGTAGTCCCTCACTGGGGGTATTATTATTATTATTGTTGTTGTTGTTGTTGTTGTTATTTAGTTGGTAGACCTTTGGTAATTGTTTCATAATAGCAACAACAAAAAGCTTTCCTTCCTGCCCACCCACGCCCAAATTTAGGCTGCTGAAATACTTGGGTAGAAACCAGGAATGGGTTTTTGTGTGAGAGGACTGCTCAGTCTGGTAGTGAAAACAAACTGCTGGGCTGAGGATGTGCTCAGAAGTGTCCTGTTCTTTCATTTGACATGTATGCCACCTTCCTGACATACTATTTTGCACCTTGTTCTTCTAAGGGGATAAACAGATTTCTATGCATGTGAGGAAATCCTAGTAACATAACATTTCAGATGTGTGTGTTTTTACATATTATACTCTACTCATATGTCCACCTGAGAGTTTCTTCTGCTAATTCATAGTAACTAGCTGACCCGTACAGAGCCTCTGTGCACTCTTTGGGGCCGGCTCTTGCCCCCTCCTCCTGCCCCATTCTCTCTTGCCCCCTCCTCCTCCCCCTCCCTCCTGTCCCTGACCTGGTGCAAAGCATCTGCGCCCTAATTCTCCCTGTCTCTCCTCGCCAGCCCCACTTCATTTCCCCAGCCCCATTTCATCCTCCCCCCACCCCATTACGTTCTCTCTCGTACCCCATTTCTCCCTGGTGGCCAGCCAGCCTGGCTGCCACTTCTCCTCCCCGCCACTTTTCCCAGTGGGCCAGGCCATCCTTCATTTTGGCCGGCAGGTGGGCCGGAGAGGAAGTACGCTGCGCTTTCTGCCACCTGCCTGCCGCTGTAGTTTTCTCACCTGCCTGCTGGCCACTTTCTCTGCCTGGCAGCGGTTCTTTCCCCCACAGGCCGGCCAGCTGACGCCGCCGCCATATTCTTGCCGTACCCATGGCTATCTGGCAGCTGCTCACAAACTCGCATGGGATTAGCCATGGGTACGTCCTAGAGAATTAAATGCATAGATATATAAGAGAAAGAAACAAGCAGCAGAAATCATGCTCAACCAGTTAAAGGAAGGGTTGTTTATGTTCTGTATTATAAAAATCAAGCTTCTGCTTCAAGGTAACCAAATTCTGCATCATAACAAATTGAATCCTGTGCTCTATATCTAATATGCCAATGAGAACATTATGCTTATATTTACTTATTTTGTTATTATTCTGCTCCTGTTAATAATGGTGAGTGCATATGCAGGGCACTAAAGCCTCACAGGAACACAGGAAGTTGCCTTATACGGAGTCAGACTATTAGTCCAACTAGCTCAGTATTGTCAACACTGACTGGCAGTGGCTCTCCAAGGATTCAGGCTGAAATCTTTCCCAATCCTGCTTGGAAATGCGAGGGATTGAACCTGGGACCTTCTGCATGCAAAGCAGATGCTCTGCCACTGAGCTTTAGCTTAGTCAGGGGCACCATTAAGCACAAACCTGGGGACCCAGTTCTATGTGCCCACTCTCCTAAAGGGCCCCATGATTTTCCCCAAGAGGGAAAGGGTCCCTTTTATATTTCTGGAATGGCTTGGCCTAGAGTTCTGAAATTTGGCACAGATGTAAGACAGGTTATCAGGACTCTGTGTGTTGATTTTGAAGTAGATCAGTTGATCAATTAATTTTTAATTTTTTGATTTTATAAAAACTTCCAAAAAGTCCTATAAGTCTCTTATTTCATGGCAGTAAATTACAAAAACTTCTAGAACTGAAGACCATCCCCCCCTCCCCACTGCCCAGACTATCATTTCACCTCCATGTGAAGGAATCTATCCATTTCCTTCATTAAAAAGGGTAAATCTCACCCCCTTTTCACCTTTTCAGGACAGGTTAGCAGGAATCTGTGTAGGGGTTAACACAGACCAATTCATGGTTGAACTGGTCAGCTCAAGTGATTTGATCGTGAACTACTTTGAACCAGTTTGAGCTGGTTCATCAGTTCGACCTGCCCAGCCGGTCAGTCCAACTGAACTGGTTCACAGAGTGGCAGTTTGGTCCGGATTTGGTCCAAACTGCCACAAATGATCTGTGCATACCCCTAGCTCTATGTATGGATTTTGAAGTTGATCAGTCAATCTGTAGATTTGTAATGCTTTTTTCAATTAAAGGCAAACTTCAAAAAAGTCAAAGTCCTAATAAGTGACTTGTTTCATGGCAGAAAATTCCAAAAAGGTTCTGGAACTGAAGCCCTCCACCCTGCCCCTGGACCATCATTCCACCTCCATGTGAAGGATTCTGCCCTTTGCCGTCAAAAAAAAGTGCAACATGCCCACCCTTTCCCCCAACGATTTACATTTCTAGAATGGCTGGGCTTAGAGTTCTGAAATTGGGCACATGCAGTCCAAGATGGCAGGACATAGTGAATTTTTATTTCAAGGAAAATGGTCAATACTGTGATTTTTAATGAGTTTTTCCTTACTGCAGTAAAGCTGCCAGAAAGAGTTATTTCTCTCCTTAGAGTCCTTCAGATCTTGTGAAAATGGAACTAATTGTTACATCTAAATAAACAATATTTTTAAAAATAAATGCACTATGCTCAAGTTGGTTTGTAATCCAAAAGGTCTGCTTGAGAACTACGAAACAAGGGGCATGTATTGTGATTTTGATCCCCCCCCCTTACAAATGCATTATATATCCAATTTGGTTTCGAACTGTGGAGCAAGGGCCATGTGTTGTGTCCTAGTTAGTTGGTGAATGGTCAAGAAGCTATGTGAATCAATTGGGGCTTGGGTAGTCCGTTGTAGTAGTAGTAGTAGTTGTTGCTGCTGCTGCTGCTGCTGCTGCTGCTGCTGCTGCTGCTGTTGTTGCACAAATGCACTCTGGGCCAGCTCTGTGGGTTTGTGGTAAATGATTGAGATGATGTATGGATACTTTGGGGGTTGTGTAGTCCTCTCCCTGCCCCCCCCCCAAAAGCACTCTGGCCCAAACTTGTGAGTTTGTGGTGAAATGTATATATATGGAGAGGACGCTTATTTTGCAGAGGGGCTTGTAAGCTCATTAGGTCTAGGGTCCAAAATTATCTAGCTGAGCCTGAGCTTAGTGGTAGAGAATCTGCTTTACATGCAAAATGGTCCCAAGTTCAATCCCCAGCATCCCCTGTTTGAAACGCTAGAGAACTGCTGTACTGTCAGTATAGACAACACTAAGCTAAGTGGACCGACAGTCTGACTCAGTAGATGGCAGCTTCATGTATGTCACCTATGGCTGCTGGAAATTCTGCTGCCTCCTTTCCTGGCTTCTGAAGATTCCACTAGCATTGCCTGTATACTGTAAAGTCTGTGCTCCCAGAACAAGAGGTAAACAATTTGCTTTTTAAAAAGCAAAAATAAAAAAACTTGAAAATTGTTGTCATTGGGATAGCGAATTCAATGCCCAATTCCTGTGCTTCTGCAAGGCAAGTGAATACAGCTTCCGTGAAGATGAACCTGAAGGCTGGCTGTGGCCCAAAGGCACTGCTCCACACATCACTTTGTGATGTAGCAAGATGATATGCAAAAATATGCTCTTCTTCCAGCTGTTTTCATCATTTTCAGCGTGCAAACCATGTATGATGTCTCACTAGCACTAATTCATATAGAAGTTGTCAGTGCAGATGGCACATGTAAGCTGTACATTACAGAACAGATGCCTCTGATCAGGATGGACTTCAGGGAAGGAATTCAGGCAACAACCCCTGTTGCTCATGTTCTGGTTGCATGGCTGGGCAGCTTCAATTGTGCAAATCTAGAATAAGGATGTGATAGGAAAAATAGCTGTCTTTTATGGTCCCACCAGAAAGCACAAAAATGTTGGCTCTGTTTCTCATCTTTTCTATGCCCCTTTGGGTCTTCTGCAGAAAGCAGAGCTTGTGTGCCTAGGAAGTGATGAAATCCATAATACTGTATGGCACATGGAGAATTTGGAGGATTGCAAAACAGGATGTTTCATGAAGGAAGCACAGTCTCAGCAAGGAAGAGGCTCAAGTACAGTTCATCTCACAGTGATGTAAGGGCTTGATTATGTATCTCATTGAAAGCCTGGCTTAGGGTGTTCCATTTGAGTAGAACTAATGGGCAACACCTGCTGCGACGAAAACAATTTCCACCCCACAAGTCCAACAGAAGTGTTTATCTTATGAATTAGAAAATGTTCCACTAAATGTCTGAACAAGACTCCAGGGACATGAACATATGCCCAGAACTTGCATTTCCACGCATTAGATAGCTTATAAAAATGAGAACTGAGAAAAAAAACCTGGAATGGTCAAACAGATCCTCCAGTAAAAAGCCATTAAATACAGATTATAGCAATGTCCTACTAAAGCACTCATTTCCCGTTCGTTATTGCCTATGGCTCATCTTGGTCCTTCACATTATTGTGAAGGAAGTTGTTATAAGTCTTATTGGGCTATGATTCCGGAAGACAGGCCGCACAACCTCCAGGTCCCTATTAGCCTCACCTCACTCCAGCAAAGCCTTCCCTAAGAAAGAAGGCCTCAGAACAGTTGAAGCTTTTGGTTTAACTTGCTCATTTGTTTCATCAAAGATTTAATTTAAACTGTTGAACAAACAAGCTGTTTCATACCCAAGCAGCAAAAAGGACTGTGTGCAATATTCAAGATAGCAGCATATGATAAATGCAGTCCTATGTAAAAATAGGGATTAGTGCACATCTGCAGTGGCCTGCAGGCCAATCCTGAGCATTGACTTCATTGTTTGTATGGCAAAACTAGTAATGAATTAGTGAATTACATGTATTGCCGAAACTCTCAATCTTTTGCTGGTACTCAGTCAGGAATGTGGGTGAAATCTTCTGCAAGAATTCCATATTGTTTTACCTGAGCTATGCATCTGTCCATCCCAGCCCACTTTCCCACTGGGCAAATATTGTGTTGAAATTAGTGTATGTGAATTTATTTATTTATTTATTTATTTATTACATTTCTAAATTGCCCCATCCAGAGGCTCTGGGCGGTGTACAACTTTTTAAAAAGACATAAAACCCACAATTCAAACACAATGCTAAAAACAATATAAAAAGAATTAAAAAACAATTAAAACCATTTAAAACCAATTAAAATACTTTTAAAAAACAACAACACTTTACAAGCCTTGGAAGGCCAGGCCAAACAAATAGGTTTTAGGGCTCTCTTAAAGGCTGACAGCGAGCCTAAACTGCGGATATCTGCTGGGAGTGCATTCCATAGACCAAGAGCAGCTACAGAAAAGGCCCGGTTCCGAGTTGCCATCAGACATACCAGTGGTAACTGGAGACGGACCTCTCCAGATGACCTCAATGAGTGATGGGGATCATACCGAAGAAGGCGCTCTCTAAGGAAACCTGGACCCAAGCCATTAAGAGCTTTAAAGGTAATAACCAGCACTTTGTATTTCGCCCTGAAACATATCGGCAGCCAGTGCAGCTGTTTTAAGACAGGCATAATATGATCTCTCCAGAATACCCCAGAGACCAATCTGGCTGCCGCATTTTGAACTAACTGAAGTTTCCAAACTACGTACAAAGGCAGCCCCACGTAGAGAGCATTGCAGTAGTCGAGCCTGGAGGTTACCAGCTGATGCACCACTGTTTTGAGATCGTTCTCTTCAAGGAATGGACACAGCTGTTGAATCAGTTGAAGCTGATAGAAAGCGATCCTGGCCATAGCCTCCATCTGAGATACCATGGTGAGGCCTGGATCCAAGAGCACTCCCAAGCTGTGTACCTGTTCCTTCTGGAGGAGTCTAACCCCATCCAGCACAGGAAGAACTAACTCATCCCTTAAATTCCGATCCCCCACAATGAGCACCTCTGTCTTGCTTGGATTCAGCTTCAATTTGTTATCCCTCATCCAGCCCATTACTGCTGTAGGCAGGCATTTAGGGAGTGAATGCTATTTCCTGAGGAGGAGGAGGAGGAGGAGGAGGAGGAGGAGGAGGAGGAGGAATAATAGATTTGGGTGTCATCAGTATACTGATAATACCCTGCACCAAATTTCCTGATGACCTCACCCAGTGGTTTCATGTAAATATTAAAAAGCATTGGTGACTGTTGTAAATCTGTTGGCACGGCTGACCCAACAGGATTTACAATCCCTCCAGCTCTACTTCAGTGAGCCAAGATCGAAATTCTGTAGATAAGAGTAGCAGCTTAGCTGCACAGATGAAAGCGAAGAATGACTATCAAAGATAAAGTGGTATAAGCAAAATAAAGTTCCTTGAAACTAAACTAGGTACCCCCCTCTAACATATCTGAGCAATAACAGAAACAAAGGAGCAAGGAAGGAACAGAATAAGGACAGGCTGAAACAAGAAAGGGTGAACAATTCTAAGTACAACGAACACTGTCTGAGGAAGGCAACGTTGCTGACAGTACCATCTCAGGAACAGTGTCCGCTTGATATAGGGCTCAAGATAACCGGCAGCCAATCAGGCTTTCCTGACTCAGCATTTCTATTTCCTCTCCTGTGAGATCTTGCACCTGCGTGTTTCCCACTGAGCCTTTCTCTTGAGACGTCTTCTTAACACAGGTGAAATTCCAGCTTCCTCCTGATCAGTCTCCTCAGCCCTCATTTCTGCCAGCTGTTCAGATTCCCCTGTCTGCTGCTGCCTCACCTCAGCTCTAGAGACTGTTCTCACAGCCAGGTCCTCCTGCTGTGCTTCTGAGCCTGCTCTCCCAACCAAGTCCTCCCGCTCCTCCTCTGACTCTTCTGACTCAGAGGTCTGGGCCATGACAGTGACAGAATGGAGCCCTGAGGGACTCCATATAATAGCTCCCGTTTTAAAGAGGAACTGTCACCAAGCTCCACCATCTGGAATCTGCCTGAGAGATAGGAGCGGAACCACTGCAAAGCAAAGGTAAAGGTCATGCATCAGGCTGACCAAGACAGACTCAACCCCATATCCCACTCTAAAGCCAGTTTGTAATGGGTCTAGATAATTGGCTTCCTCCAAAGCCACCACCACTCTCTCAATCACCTTGCCCAACCATGGGAGATTGGAGACCGGCCTATAACTGTCCATCACTGAGGGATCTAGGGAAGGCTGCTTAAGAAGCGGTCTAATCATTGCCTCCTTCAAACAAGGAGGCATCCTACCCTCCCTCAGCGATGAGTTAATGATATCAACTAAGCCATCCCCAACAATCTCCCTGCTAGATAAAAGCAGCCAAATCGGGCATGGATCCAGAGAACAAGTGGTAGGCTGCATCGCCCCAAGTAGCTTGTTCACATCATCAGGCATCACAGAATGAAACTGATCCAATCTAATACTGCAAGAGGAAATAGGACAAAAGGAGCGCAAATACAGTGAGGTTTCATTATTTTAACATGCTCTGTAAGGCTGCAGGATCCACATAAATGTTTTTCTATTTCTTTGGCTAAATGTTCTTTCTTTCCTCAGGTCATCAGGCTTCTCAGTCTTTATATAATCACCAGCATCTTACTTATTGTTCCCTATAACTTCTTCTCTATGGTGGCTAATCTCCTGACTAAATTGCTCAATGGCAGTCCTATTGAAATTAATAGGACAAGTTGTCATGACTAACTTCTAGTCAGGATCTCAGCCTGTCCCTCTGTCTGTCACTCGCCCCTTTGAACATTCTGAGAAATCAAGCTCCTCCTCCTATTTATAGAATTTTAACATAAATAAGCATTAATACATTCATAATATTAACCCCATGTGTGCTCCAGGCATATATGCTAGAACAAGGTCCAAGTGCCACATATTATATTTGTTGAATAAGCCTACCCTGTAAGATAGAAAGCAAAAAAAAAAAAAAAAAAGTAAAGAAGAAGAAAAACTTAGACAGTTTGGGTATAGATGTGTCATTTACATGGGAGCAACCAGGTATTCAAAATGTAGACTCAAACATATGCCCAATATATGACCGAACTGACCTGAACCAAAGTTAATTTGGAGTCAAATTTTGCTAGGAGGTGGACTGGGGCCTGCAAAGTTCTGTTACAGTCTCCAGAGTGATTCAAATATTTATTTGAGGGGTGATGATTGTGACTTTACCACCGTGTTTTCACATAGGGCACTGTGTGTCAGAAACATTCTGTACTTTAGTAATTTTCAAATTACTGTACCTGATAAAACATTTTAAAATGAGTATTTTAAGCCGCCCTGAGCCATTTTGGAAGGGCAGTATACAAATCAAATCAAATCAAATCAAAATCAAAAAATAAATAAATAAATAAAATTATATTCTCTGAGATTATGACTTTGAAGATATACACATCAGCTAGGGTAGACAAACATCTCTGCATGTTTGCATATGGATATCTAAATAATAACAGTATGATTGACCCTCAGAAAACATGAGCGCATTGTTCCCCTCTGCAAAATCCATGCTTCTGTTTACTCAAGATTTGGGCAGTAGTCCGGAGTCCTGAGAACCCTCCCTTCTCTCCTCAGGGCTGCCCCTGTACATGACGACAACTGAGATGATCACCTCAGGAGGCAGATTGGCAGGGGCCACCATCCACCTCTACCAATCTCTACCTTCTGCCACCACTGCTTCTTCTCCTTCTGCCCCAGAATTTAAAAAGGAAGTGGGAAACCCTCCCCTGAAAGACACTCTAGGCCACCACTCATCTCTCCTCTTCTGCACTTCTTTTGCTGCTCCATTCCCCACTTCCTTTTTAAACCCAGGAAGCAAAGACAAGGATTCCCTGCATACCACTGGGCAAGGGATGTGACAAGGCAATGTGCTCTGCAGGGGAGGGGGAGCAGCATCTGACGGTGTCCCTCAGGTGTGGACTGCTCTTGGGCCAGTTCTATTTCTCCCTTTAACATGCTTTCTAAGAATCCACAAATCACTTTATTTATTCTCCCACCAATAGTAAAAATGGTCATAGCCAAGGTAAAGGAATCATTTTCTTCCTAGATTGCAAAATTGATGCTTTGTTGTGTGTGTGTGTGTGTGTGTGTGTGTGTGCGTGTGCGTGCGTGTGTGTGTGTGTGTTGTTGTTGTTGTTGCTGGTTTACAAGCATAGCCCCTCAGATTTTTGAACTGGTTTGACCCAATTTGACGGTCCGAAGTGCTGTACTTGTAAAGGGGAATCCAGTGAGGATTCTCCTTTAGAAGGAAAGGAGAATCCTGCCTTTAAAAGACTTCTACCCGGTTCAGTCCAGTTCAATCAAACGGACTGGACCACCCATCAGTTCGATTGAACCAGTTCGCGGACTGGTGGTTCCATTCCATGCACACCCCTAATCTTCAATATTTTTAGAGTGGGGGCTGTAGCCATTGAGGGAGCTCATTCCATGGGGGAAGAGCAAGGACAGTGACCCCAGCCACGGGAGGGGACAGGGAGAGAAAGAGAGAGAGACTTCATGAGTGCTGTGGCAGAAGGGCTGGGGAGGGAGGGAGAGGGGGAGTGGGAGAGGGAGGGAGGGAAAGAGAGAGAGAGAGAGCACACAGGAGGAGGAAGAGGGGAGCAAGATAGAGAGCCTGCATGAGTGCCATGGCCACTGCAGTGGGGCGGGAGACAGATGTCATGTGAGACAACTAGAGGAGTGGAGAAAGAATAAGAGAGATAGGGCACACAGAGGGCAGATAGGGCAGGAGGAGGAGAGCGAGAGTGGGGGGGAGAGGGGACAGCAGGGAAGGGGGGCGAGAGAAAGTGCTCAAAGCGGCAGGAGCATGAGGGTAGCAATAGTGTGTGTGAGTGTGTGAGCATGATGGCCAGGGGACTAGAGACAGCAGGGGGAAGGGAGGGGAGAGGCATGTAAGGGGCCACCACTGGAATATCTCTGGGCCACCAGTGGCTTGTGGGCTGTGCAATGAAGAACAGTGAACTGGTAGGCGGGGTCTGTAGCTTAGCAGGCAAAGTCATTTTACATAGATTCCACTTTTAGGAAAGTTCACAAAATTAAATATATGTAATAGAATTTTTAATTAATGTGATTGCAAAAGAGAATAGTCTGAAATTTGTAGGATTTCAACTGCAAACATTACTCATTGTATTGAATAATTACCATATATGGTAAATTTGAATCATAGTAAATTTGAATCTGAGAAAGATCTTCTGCTTCTCTTAAGTATGTTGTTTTGGAATTATTGATCTGATTATTGAGTGTTACAAATCAACTGAGAACAATAACACTTAAAATATGATTATTATATTCCAAATTTCTTTTTTTTAAATACCCCCCCCCAATTTAAACTTTCCCCCCTAGCATATCCCAGTGTAAAAAGTAATGCATTCGACTGATTTAAGCAACAGGGTTGTTCATGCAAAATTTGGCATTTGTAGGTAATTGGGAAGTATGATATTCTGAATTTCTTCTAAATATAACAAAAAAAATTTAAACTTTCACCAAGCATATTCTGGGGTAAAAAGCAGTGAATTCAGCTAATTTCAGTGGCAGGATTATGTATGCAAAATTTAGTATAATTAATTAATTAATCATATTTTATACCGCCTCTAGGCGGTATACAAAATTTAAAATAATATTTGAAGTTCAACACAGATTAAAATACATGTGACACATTAAAATCAATAGTATAAAATAGTCATTAAAACAAATTTTTAAAATTATTAAAATTAATTCTAATTAAAAGCTTGCAAGAACAGGAGAGTCTTCAGGGTCTTCCTGAATACGAACAGAGAAGGAAATGCTCTTATTTCAGCAGGGAGCATATTCCAAAGTCCTGGAGGAGCCACAGAGAAAGCCTGGTCCTGGGTCACCACCAAACGAGCTGGTGAAAACCATAACCGGACCTCTCCAGAAGATCGTAACAGGCGGCAGGGTTTATGACAAAGGAGGCACTCTCTAAAGTAGCCTGGATCCAAGCCATTAAGGGCTTTATAGGTAATAACCAGCACTTTCTATTTTACCCGGAAACATATCGGCAGCCAGTGCAGTTCTTTCAAAACTGGTGTTATATGGTCCCTTCATGTTGTCCCAGAGACCAGTGGCATTCTGTACCAATTGTAGTTTCTAGACTATGTAAAAAGGCAGCCCCATTTAGAGTGCATTACAGTAGTCAAGCCTGGATGTTACCAGCATATGTAAGTGTGCTGTTGAGTCGGCGTCGACTCCAGGCGACCACAGAACCCTGTGGTTGTCTTTGGATAATACAGGAATACAGGAGGGGTTTACCACTGCCATGAGAATACAGGAGGAGTTTACCATTGCCATCTCCCATGCAGTATGAGATGATGCCTTTCAGCATCTTCCTATATTGTTACAGCCTGATACAGGTGTTTCACATCGTCTGGGAAACATATCAGAGGGGATTTGAACAGGCTACCCCTGGCTTTTCCCCACTGCGCCATTAAGGTCATTTACCTCTAGAAATGGGCATAGCTGATGTATCAGCCGAAGCTGACAAAAAGCGCTCCTAGCCACTGCCTCAACCTGAGATACGAGGGAGAGCTTTGGGTCCAGAAGCACTTCCAAGCTACGTACCTGATTTTTCAGGGGGAGCGTAACCCCATTTAGAACAGGCAGAGCTATACCAGCCCTTGGGTCCCAACCCCCTCACAGTGAATACCTCCATCATTTGGATTCAACTTCAGTTTATTATCCCTCATCCAGCCCATTACCACCTCCAGGCAGGCATTTAGGGAAGATATGCCATTTCCTGATGAGGTCAACATGGTGAAGTAGATCTGGGTGTCATCAGCATATCTCCTTCTCTGTTTGTTTTTAGGAGGACCCTGAAGATGTACCTATTTTCTCAGGCATTTAACTGAAACCAAATTTTTAAATTGTAATGTGTTTTTATCTATTATAATTTTAATCTTTTTAAATGAATTTTAAATGTTTTATATTTTATATTATGTTTTAATAGTGTACATCTCCTAGAGATTTATATTAGGTGGTATATAAATTAATTGAATGGATGAATGAATATTGATGACCCTGCACCAAACCTTCTGATGATCTCTCCCAGCAGTTTCATGTAGATATTAAAGAGCATTGGAGACAGTATGGAGCCTTGTGGAAGTCCACACTTTAGTTCTCACTTAGCAGAACAACCGTCTCCAAGCAACATCATCTGGAATCTACCAAAAAGGTAGGAGCAGAACCACTGTAAAACAGTGCCACTCAATCCCACCTCCCTCAGGCAATCCAGAAGGATACCATGGTCAATGGTATCGAAAGCCCCAGAGAGATCCAAAAGGATCAGCAGAGTCACACTCCCTCTGTCAATAGCCAGTTGGAGATCATCCATAAAGCTGATCAAGGCAGTCTCAACCCCATAGCTCACATGAAAGCCAGTTTGAAATAGGTCTAGATAATCTGCATCATCCAAAATTGCCTGGAGCTGAGAGGCCACCAACCACTCAATCACCTTGCCCTACAATGGAAGATTAGAAACAGGTCTGTAATTAGCTAACTCCGAGGGATCCAGTGCAGATCACTTCAAAAGTGATCTAATAATAGCCGCCTCTTTATTTCATACAAAACACACAAACAAATTCTTTAAAATTTACTATATTATATTATACTAGCTGACCCCGCACAGAGTATCTGTGCAGTTGTATACTGAGCCTGTGACATCCCCCCGTAGCTCGCTGGCTCTCCCCCCCGGCAGCTCGCTCACTCGCTGGCTCTCCCCCCCGGCAGCTCGCTCGCAGGCTCTCACCTCCCCGGCAGCTCGCTCGCTGGCTCTCACCTCCCCGGCAGCTCGCTCGCTGGCTCTCACCTCCCCGGCAGCTCGCTCGCTGGCTCTCACCTCCCCGGCAGCTCGCTCGCTGGCTCTCACCCCCCCCCCCCCGGCAGCTCGCTCGCTGGCTCTCACCCCCCCCGGCAGCTCGCTCGCTGGCTCTCACCCCCCCCGGCAGCTCGCTCGCTGGCTCTCACCCCCCCCGGCAGCTCGCTCACTCACTCGCTCGCAACCCCCCCCGCAGCTCACTCGCTCTCCCCCCCCCCCCCGCAGCTCTCCCCATTGGGCCAGCCAGGGCCAGGCCATCCCACCACTGCCTCCCACCTTCTCCTCCCGGCTGGTAGGGCTTTGCCCACCGTCTGCCCACATCCTCACCACCGCCATCATTTATCCCCACCACCACCTCCTCTTCCTGGCCAGCGGGGCTTCGCCCGCCGTCCACCCACCTCTTTTGGCCGGAGGGGCTTCACCTGCCAGCCCTCCACCTCTGCATCCTGACCACAGCCATTATTTCTCTCCGCTTCAATGCTGGAACTCTTGCACGCTCTAGAGCATCTGCGCATTAGTACTCGATTGCTCCCCTCACCTCAGAGATCTTCCCACCCTCAGCTGAGCTGCACTCCTGCTCCTCCTCCATCCCGTTGCTTCCATCCTCCTCACCCTTCTTGGTCATGGCTGCAGCATTGCTGCTGCCTATTGGCCAAGCTGCAGCCCCCTATCCCCAGAGACCTCCCCGCCCTCACCCGATCCCCGCTCCTGCTCCTCCCCCCAGGAGCAGCAGCAGTGGTTGACCGGACCCTTCCTCGCTGCTGCCACCACCATGGCCGCTCGTTCCTCTCAGGCCGCTGACAGCCCCAGGCCCATCTCTTGCCTGCCTGCCTCCCTCTGACAATGGCCTTGGTAGCCCCAAACAGCAGCAATGGTTGCCTGGACCCTTCCTTGCTGCAAGTGCCGCCATGGCCACTCATTCCGCTCAAGCTGCTGACAGGCTCAGGCCCATCCCTTGCCCTTCCTTCTGTCTCTCTTCCCCCTCCCTTCTCTCTCTCTCTCTCTCTCCTACACTTGCTCTTCTCCTCTCCTCCCTCCATTCATGTTTTTCTCCCTCCCTCCCTGAGTTAAAAGATTTTGTTCATTTACACAAGGGCATCCTCCTTCTCCTGAAGGGGCTCTTTCCTCCCTCAGGACCTGTCTTTTTGCAGATCCCTGCCTGCTATCCTTTTATATCCAGAACATCTTCCAACCAGTAACAACTGCATTCCAACTCACCTTAACCATCACAGGCCTCTCCTCCTGATCTGCATAAGGGATCCCCACTGCCCAATCACCATGGTGCTTCTGCTTTCACAGGCTCCTTCTCCCTATCTGCATATGGAATCCCTACTGCCCAATCAGGTGCTTCTGCTTGCAAACTGCATATGGAATCCCCACTGCCCAATCAGGTGCTTCTGCTTGCAAACTCAGCCAATCGCCTCCATCCCACCACGTTGCTCCTTCTCCTTATCTGCATATGGAATCCCCACTGCCCAATCAGGTGCTTCTGCTTGCAAACTCTGCATATGGAATCCCCACTGCCCAATCGCCTCCTTCCTACCACGTCGTCACGCATGGCCTGTCTTGGAGAAATAATAATATAGATTAGATTAGATTAGATTAGATTAGATTAGATGTGAGCCAGTGTGGCGTAGTGGTTAAAGTGTTGGGCTAGGACCAAGAAAACCCAGCTTCAAATCCCTGTGCACCCATGAAACTCACTGGGTGATTCTGGGCCAGTCACTTATCTCTCAGCCTAAACTACCTCACAGGGTTGTTGTGAGGATAAACATAACCATGTCCACCACTCTGTGCTCCTTGGAGGAACAGAGGTATATAAATAAATGAATGAATAAATTTGCTGTCACAATATGTGGCACTGTGGTGATGGCCACTGGCTTAAATGGCTTTAAAAGCAGAATTGGACAGACCTATCAAGGGCTACTAGTCTTGATGGATATGTGTTACCTGCAGGTTCAGAGACTTCTTGTTTTGCTCTGACTGGTTGCTTCTGATTAGCTTTTGTAAATCTCAAAAGATCTGGACACCCCATAAATGCAAAGACAATAAGGTCATTCTCACAACCTGTGAGCAGGCTGGGGAGGAGGCAGGAGCTATCTTACCTTCCCCCACAGATGATCCATGTAGGTTTCCCGGCAGCACTGCTTGCATGCCCACACAAGCAGCAGCGCTGCCAGGAGAAGTGTGGCGGTCTGGAGGCCAAGGAAACGCAGCCTGGCCTCCAGAAATCCCACAATGCACCGCTTGAGGCATGCGGTGCATTGGGGGATTCCTCTACAAGCTGGGTGCTCTAGGTGCCTGGCTCTTTGTCTGCTTGGGCTGCCTGCAGCCCGAGCAGACACACGACTAGGTACCTGGGTAGAAGGGCCCTTCTACCTAAGTAATAGCCCAGCTGGAAGCCTTGGGCTACCCAGCAAGCACTGGGATCAGCCCTGATCCCAGCACTCCACACAAGCAACCCTACCCGGGTAGGATTGTGCAAGCCCAGGTAGGTCTGCTCATGTGAACAGCCTCAGTATATTCATGGAGGAACATAAGTTTGCAAAACTATTCTCAAGTATGATCTGCTACAATTTAGCAGTTCAAAACTGTACAATTTACAATTCAAAATTGTTCTCTCATAATAGTAATAGGCTGCCTTCAATAGGCTAGCACAGGGTTCCCTGGATCCTATGTCAATTTCTATGTCGATTTCTTCTCTTCTCCAGCTTGGGTTCTGCAACAGCTGCTCTCTTTTGAGCTGCTCTGGCTCTAGGCCTTCTTCTTTCCCGAAGTATAGGCTGAGAAGGAGATTAACCCTTCGCCTTCAGCCATCCATTCATTTTATCTCTCCTTTAGAGACTCTGGACATGTGCGGGGAATGGGAATGGGGGAAAGGGTGATTGTGGTGGTAACTATAATATATTATAGGATCAGAGAGATCCTGGAAATGCAGAGATTCTGTATCTTCTAAATATGGCTGTTATAGTTAACCCGTGTTGAAAGAAAAGCAAAGTAAATAAATAAATGCATACATACATACATACATACATACATACATGACGGGCCAAGAGTCACCCAGTGAGTTTCATGGCTGAATGGGGATTTGGACTAGGATCTCCCTGATCCTAGTCCAACACTCTAACCACTACATCACACTGGCTTTAGAACACATATTCAGAGGTTATATTTCTGTGACACAAACATGCCATTCAAATAGCATTCAAACCAATGATATGCCCTAGCTCAAATTAACCCTGTTGTCAGGTGAGCTAACAAAACAAATACTAGGTTCAGAATATGATACTTATTGTACTGGGTTTTGTATTTCTGAAGTTTTGTATTTCAGAGCACACTTTCCTAGGAGTAAGTACTATTAAAATTAATGGGACTTACCAGGGCATAGCCAGAGACAAGATTTTAAAATGCCCCCACCCCCCCTGAAGCTCAGCTCACGAAGTAAAGAAATCTTAAATGAGGCTAAATAGTGGTAACTAAAAGCATAGTAAAATTTTATATATATATCTCCTACAGGTATGTGCTACAATAGAACATCATCCTAATTATTTTTTTAAAGGTTTTGTAAATTGTGGATAATGCAAGTCATTTAATGGTACTAGAGAAAGACATGTTGTTCTGTAGCTCAAGGTCTTAACACTCACATCAATTTCGGAGGATAGGATGAATACAAACTGAAGGAAGCCCGGGTAGTGCGCTGCTGGGGGAGTCAGTCATGTGACTTGCCTTGGGGGAGGCCAAAGCAGTGGGCCCCCAGACAACTGTCTCCCCTTGCCCTATTATAGTTACGCCCCTGGGACTTACTATTAAGTAAACATAAATAGGTGCATGCTCCTCATTAGTTTATCTGCATGCCTCAATGTAATAATAATTTGAGACCTTTCAACTTATTTTTTACAAGTTCCCTCATTTTTGAGAAGTTTCTTTTTCTGAAGTCCAATGCATCTGTGCTGGACTTCCTTGACAATTCTCTACCCGCATATATGCTGAATTGGATCACAACAATGAAAGGGAAAATCAGGAGGGTCCAGAAAGCATGGAACTTATTTAAAAACCACAATACTAGAAGCTCATTTGGAATGTATACCAAGAAGGAGGAAAGATACCACCAAGTTCAGGGGAACACCTGAACTGGCTAACAAGTATTATTATCATTATTATTATTATTATTATTATTATTATTACTATTATCTACATTTTGTGTCCTGCTCTTCCTCCAAGGAGCCCAGAGAGGTGTACTACATACTTAAGTTTCTCCTCACAACAACCCTGTGAAGTAGGTTAGGCTGAGAGAGAGAAGTGACTGGCCCAGAGTCACCCAGCAAGTATCATGACTAAATGGGGATTTGAACTCAGGTCTCCCCAGTCTTAGTCCAGCCCTATAACCACTACACCACACTGGCTCTTCTAAAGTCAGGGAAGCTATAAAGGGGAAGAAAACTTCCTTCAGAAAATGGAGGTCCTCTCCAAATGAAGACAACACAGCCCCCGCTCCCCTAGCTACGCCCCTGCTCAATGATTGACTAACTTACCATTCTGCAGGTATCAGGATCATGAAAATCATTTGTCTCAGTTGAACCTCTTGTTGTTACCTTGGAGTAAGTCCCATTGACATAATTATTTTTGTGCAGAGGGAAGGAAAGGATGATTGAGTTAGATTATCAAAAGTGGGTTGTGGGTCTGTGGATCATTTAAGTACCTAGCAACACCCCTGCTCAGCTTGCTTTTCTGTTCTGAAATCATTCCCAAGAGAGGGGAGCTGGTCTTGTGGTGGCAAGCATGTGTTGCCCCCTTTGCCCCCTGGTTACATGTGAATGGGAGACTAGACTTGTGGGTGCTGTGAGATATTCCCCTGGGGGGGGGGTGGAGTGCCACTCTGGGAGGAGATCTGGGTCCCTTCCCTCCCTGGCACCTCCAGGATGGGTCTGGAGGGAGGCTTCCTGCTTGCGGCCTTGGAGGAGCTGCTGCCAGTCTGTGTAGACCATGCTGAGCTGGATGGACCTGTGGTCTGACTCAGTATGTGGCAGCTTCCTATGTTCTATGTTCCTATGTAAGTGATGTTTACTAGATAGTGCTGCTGGTATGTGAAACCTGTCATTGCTAGCTAACAACTCGGCTAATTATGGTTGTATCAATAAACAGAGGAGAAGCAATTCAAGTTGTAACTAGTTTAAGTTGAAAGTGGTTAACGTATACAGCACTGCTACTCGGCCCCCTGATTACTCCCACATAAGATATTCCCCCTCTACGTCCCGTATTCCGACAGTGGAATGCTGGCAACTCAACCCTACTACAGTCTACACACTTGAGAGTAAGGGCCGTTGAAATCAATGGGGGCGGGCGTTTGTTGGCTGAAAATCTGTTCGCCAGAAATGTGTTTGTAAAAGTGCTGGGTGGTTGCAAAGTGGGTTCGGATTCCCAGGAACATTCGCTCTCTTCGAGGCTCACGAAACAGCAAGCAGGCAGGCAGCCTCCGATCGTCCTGCTCTTCTCCTTTCTCCGGCGGCGCACATGGTTGACTCGAAAACCCACCACAACCCGCTCCTTGGCTCAGCTTCAGCAGCAGCTGCCCGGGGGAGTGCCGCGGAGGGGGGGGGGTGGCATTGTGTGGCAGCGCGCTAGGCAGCGGCACGTCTTCGGCTTCGGATTGGCTGGGTCTGAGGGGTGTGTCGCCATAGTGGGCGGAGTTAAGAGACAGAAAGGGGAGAAAGGAGAAAGCGCGGGCGGGGGCGGTCAGAGCCCCACGGCGGGCAAGCACGTGCTCGCGCCATTGTATGATGTGCCTTTGACAGAGAACCCGCCGGTTCGTGGCCCCCTTCCGCCTTGGCAGCAGCACGTGTGGTACGTGCTCTGCCAAGCCGCCCGTCGATGGGGGAAGGGGGTGGCTGGAGTTGCAGACAATCTCCTGTGGCAGGGGAGGCGGAGTTTCCCCCACCCTCTTGGGCATATGAATGGCCTGGTTAAAAGAGGTAGGGGGTTGGGTTGCAGTGTCTGTCTGTGTGAGAGCGCGCGCGCGCGCGACTGGTGGATGAAGAGCCTTATAGCAATTCAGTCTCAAGGGGGTGGGGAGTGCAGAGGGCGAGACTCCTGGGTGCGAGGAATTGCTGAAGCCTTAACGGTGCTCTTTGGCAAAGGCTGCAGTCGATCGCTTTTCTTTTTCTGTGCCGATATCCACAGTACTGTAGATCTCTTTGTTTTCTCTTTTCTCGCCTTGTTTCTGAAGGTTCTACTAATTTAACGTGCATAAAATATGCCTGCAGTAAAGGGCTTGTGGGGCATTATGCAGAACATGCTATACAAAGGATTTGTGCTATGTGGTTTTGTTTTGTTTTTTAAAGAAGAAAATAAATATAGTCATCTAAGGGGAACATATGCCAGAGATCACCTTTTCAGCACATTCATCAATCCAGAATAAATACCGCCTTCGGATTCGGAACCAAAGAAATTACTATTACCGTGTACCATACACTGAAAAAGTGGAATGTCGCCCTTTACAAATCTCATTACGAGAACAGTAAAGGGGCAGTGTTAATAGGCAATAATAAGTTTAACTGAGCTTCTCTGCCCTGAAATGCACAAAATTTATTTTTCTCTGTATTTAAAGGCATGCTTATGTGCAGAGAAAAGTTCTTAACTACATCTGTGGCTGCAAATATAAGGCGAAGAATGATAATCTGGATTAACTAACACCAAATAAAAGTACATGTCAACATAGTATGTGCCACACTTTACTAAAATAATATTCCCTTTCTCCTTTTAAATAATACAAATGTGGTCAGTGTAAGAGAGGGGACATGCCATGGACACACTTGGATGTGCCTTTTCATGGTCATAGACTGTCCTTTCAGAGGCTTATGGGTGATATAGTCACAATAATCTGTCAGATAAGAAAAATAGATGGCTAGGTGGCACAAATATTTTGTGTTCTCATATTTAATCATAACAATCCAAGAAAAAACTGGTTGGACTGCAGACATCAAGGTTGACTTGGAGCAATGCTTGAAAATCCACTAATATGAACTTTGTATGCAGCTAATGCAAAAATTGAAGCACTGCAAAACCATATTGAGTTCTATTCCAAGGACTTTACTCAGGTCTGTACGATTATGTACATCACATCTGTTTCAAAGCTGTTTTAAAAACTATATTATACCCTGTTGCAACCATTCCAAATAGGAGCTGGAAACAGCCAGGGCAAGGATCGCTGATGCCATATTTTGAAAAGCTAATGAATGCTGAATCATGACATTGGCTGCACCAGTAAAAGGAAGGAGTTGTAGATATTGGAGCCATTTTGAAATGATAAAATCTGGTGCTGAATATTGTATAGACTTTAGCCATTGTACAATAGCACCGATTGAAGTTGCCACCATTTTCTTCACTAAGCTGCCACACTTTCGTGGTACAAATGAAGTCAAAGGGGAGGGCAAGAATAGAGAGCTGTTTGAAGAAGTATTTTTGTCAGTGTGGTGCTACTGAACTAGGGTTGCCATGTCCCCCGGAATTTAGGGTAGCCCCCGGATTTTGGCTTCTCCACCCAGCTGCTAAATCCCACCCAGATTGACAGAGATTTCAAATGTGCTGCCCAGATTGCCTGGATTTTACTCTGGATCTGATCACATCGGAGGGAAGAGAAGGAGGGGAAAGTATAACAATCTGTCAAATAAACAAACAAATAAATAAATGCAAATTAGTTGCCATATAATTTGCATGATATGCAAATTAGGCCACCCTGATTTGGGAAACTTGAATATGGCAACCCTATCCTGGACAAGAGACTGAAGAGGGGAGGAACTGGAAGCAAGCTTTTTATTTAGGGTGAGGATTTTGGTACAGATCACAAGGGAGGTGTGCAGACAATGGTTTCCCAAAAGATCTTGGGACACAGGCCTATGTGTGAACCATGCCGTCTGCCCCTGTACTATAAGGGAGTGAGGCGGGGTTAAGCTACAGCTGCATAATGGTAAGAGAAATGCAGTCTGTATATGTTCAGAGGCACTTTTCTTCAAATATTTCATTGCTTGCTTTTCCAATAATAAGCTGTTAGCATATTCCAGGGCATTTTTCACAGAGGGCTTTTAGTTTGCATCTCTTCCAGAAAGGAGGGTGTGTGTTCACCTATCCGCCAGATTTACCCCCAAAGTCCCTACATGCTATCAGGGAGCACTTCACACACAATTTGTGTTTTTCGTTGCATGTTAGAGTGTAGCTCGATTTATATCTGGGGTTTAAAAATCCACTTTTTCTGTCAGTTTTTTGGCGCAACTTCGAGCTCGTAGTAAACCTGCAGTAAAGCCTGCTGTGTGAAAAAATACCTTGGTCTATAAACTGACACAAAGCAAGTCCTAGGAAGATTGCCAGTTTTGCTGTAGGTTGTGGTGAGTTTTGTGAGCAAAGGACTATGGGATTAAATGGGCAGCTTTACAAGCCCACACCCCTGACTGGCTTCTGTCTACCTTATGATCTACCTTATGATTCTGTCTACCTTATGATCCCTTTGTATTCAAAGGCTGGGGTTTGAATGCAGGCTGGGTGGTGGTGTCATACTTAGTGCTGCCAAAAGATAGCCAGGGGCAGCTTACTCATCATCAGCATGCAATTCCTCACACATTACTCAAAGCAGATAATTTTGGCTGGAGACATGCTTGACTAACCAGCAGAAGGTTGCCCGTTCAAATCCCTTCTGGTATGTTTCCTAGACTATGGGAAACACCTATATTGGGCAGCAGCGATATAGGAAGATGCTGAAAGGCATAATCTCAAGGCAATGGTAAACCCCTCCTGTGTTCTACCAAAGACAACCATAGGGCTCTGTGGTCTCCAGGAGTCAACACTGACTCGATGGCTCACTTTACCTTTAAGACCAGCAAAAAACTTCTACCACACTAACACAGAAGACTAGCACATTAACTTAACAAAATGTACTAAGAATGATAAATCCACATACAAGTAATCTGGATGCAGTGATTCAGAAGCAAAGGGGCCAGGAAAAAGTCTGGAAGACTGATGAACCTGTTGCTTCTGCTTTCATTTCTTAAATCCAAACCCTAGCTCACCTCTGTTCTGAAGTTGAACCACCTGTCAGGAGTTCAGTTTACTTTCCAAGATTATGGAAATATAATACCCATGACAGGATATGTTGAAAGTACAGCTAATATCCCTCATGCCATTTCTCTCAGGGTTTTTCCCCCCCTATAAGATACGACCAGCTGATTTATAAATTTGTTTTAATCAGTATTATATGAAGCCATAGTAATTAATGCAATACATTACATGGAGTATTAAATGTACAAAAAATAACATTTTAATATTTTGCAATTGAGAAACACAAAGTCTCTGTCTTTTAACAATTTAAATCCTTGGGCCTTTGCATACAACTGGGCAAAGTGTGCCTAAATGTCATTTTATCCTTGAATAATATCCTTGCAAACTAGTGATAAAAGCTCAATCTGACACCTCCACATACTGGATTATCCTTGCTGTTGTTTGCTCCCCTCCTCTTGATCTGCACAACACAGGTGAAATGTGAGAGCATGGCCACTAAAGAATACTTAAAATGATGATGATGATGATGATGATGATGATAAAAATAGAAGTTCAGAAAATGTTCCTGGTATGAAGAAGTTGTGTTCATCCCGCAGGTCCTGCCATGAGACTCACACTCCCATATTCTAGAAATGCTAACACAATCAACATGAGGCACTTCCAAATGGGCTCTGTGTAGCACCAGCCAATCATTGCTTTGTCACTTTCAGATACATGTAAAATCGCATTGTTCTGCACTGCAGAAGCAATAGCATGCACTGGGAGTCTTTCATTGGCTAGCTCTCATCCACATTAGTGGACAGCACATAGCTATACTGCTGTTCAAAAAAGTTGAATTTTCTTCATAAATAATTGTGACAATTTAAGTTTGGGGAAAATACAGATTAATAGTGGATTAATGACAATGCCATGCGATCTCCACATAAAGAGTGAGTGAACAAGCTGTCACAATCCAAGACTAAACGCCCCATCTGGAAGTTTCCATAGGAGCCAATACATAGGTTATATATAGGGATGTGCACAAGTAGTTCGTGAAGGTGTGGGTGGGGCAAGGAGTGGTTCCCTTAAGAAGCAGGTAAACAGCTCCTTACCTGCTCTTCTGCCACTCCGCTGCTTTTCTGGGTGTGGCGCTCAGTCTGCCGAGGGCCATGTGCAGCTGTGGCACTATTTCCTGCAGCCATGTGTGGCCTTTGGTAAAGCAAAGCACTATGCCTGAGAAAGCAGCAGCGGAGCAGGTAAGGATCTGCTTATCTGCTTTTAAAGGGAACCGCTCCCTGCCCATGCCTGCCTGAGCCATTCATGCACTAGGGAAGTGCACGGAACCGGCAGTTCAGCCAGTTTGAAGGTGGGGTGGGGATAATTTTAAGGACTGGGGAGGGTGCTCTCCGCCCCTCCCGCCACATTTCCCTCACCAGCGCAGCGCTATTCTCAAAAACGGTCCCGCCGGGGCAGCAGTGTACCTCCTTGCTGCCCTGGTAAGTTGCAGACTGGAAATGGCCGCTTTGCATGCGCACACGTGCAGCAGCCACTTCCAGCCCTCAACATACTGGAGCATCAAGAAGGTACATTTCCGCCCCAGTGGGACCATTTTTGAGAACAGCACTGGTGGGGGAAACGCAGTGTGGGGGGGGGGGTAAGAGCACCCTCCACGGTCCTTAAAATTACCCCCACCCCACCTTCAAACTGGCCGAACCGCCAGTTTTTTGAACCGGTTTGGAGGCCCATGGGCCTCTGAACCAGCTCCGTGCACATCCCTAGACATCTGATGCCTTCAGTAACACCTGCACATCTGTTCTATTTTTGTTCACCTAGAAAAACCCATAGATGCCATATGCCAAATAGTGTTACATGTTTGCTCTGTCCTGTTTTCCCCATAATAAACTGAGCATCCTGACTGCAACTAATACATTCATTGCCATTTGATCATATGAAAGTTTATTCTTTAATTAGCCCAACAGAGTAAAAAATGATGACCAGAGGTACCATACTGCCTGTACAAAAATTCTGACAATGATTCAGTTAAAGTTAAGCACTTTCAAATCCCACTGAACTTAGTGGAAGTTAAGTATGTATACATGCTTAACTCTTCCCACAGTGGGAACGCTGCTTAGCTTACAGATTTGCCAAGTCAGGCTGATGAGAGTGTGAAATCCGCCCCACCCCCCGCTTGCATGTATCATAAGGGTGATACAAGTAAGAAAACAGATTTCTGCATGAAAATCATTTTTCAGGATCTGGGCCAAAATATTTTAGATAAATCCCTTTATTTATATTCAAAGGCATGGTTTCCTTATTTCTAGGTATATTCCCCTCAGTATGATTTAAAACTCCAAGCAGACTAATATGTAAATATTTATAGAATAAAGGTTGATCATTGCCTATCGAAAGTCCCCATAAGATAACATCCATATTATTCTCTAAAAATCTCCGTATTACAAATCAACTTTTCTATTTTTTTAAAAAACCCTTCAGAAAATTGAAGTTCTGGATCTAAACTTCACAAGATTAAAATTTAGGTAAAATCTGCATCATAAATTGCAGCTGAGCAGAACAAATTACAAACAATACAAGCCTAGCTTCTTTTGTTTTTTCTTTCTTTCTTTCTTTCTTTCTTTCTTTCTTTCTTTCTTTCTTTCTTTCTTTCTTTCTTTCTTCTGTATCTGTATATTTGACACTGAGCCCATTCACACGTCTGGGTGGGTGAAGGCTGCACAAATCTTACCTTCCCCCCACCAGATGAGCCATGGAACGTTGCTGGGAGCACAAACCATGCTCCCAGATGATCCACTGCTGTGCCAGGCAGTATGGAGCTCCAGAGGCCAGGATGCATCCAGGCACTGCATGCTGAGTGCATGCACTGGGAGATTCCCCCAGGAGATGGGCGCCCTCTGTGTCTCTTCAGGCTAAATGCAGCCCAAGGAGACACATCATGAATCTGGAGCCTGGGTTAATGGCGCGCTGGCACTGTTAACCCAGGCTAAAAGCCAAACTAAGTGGTGCTGCCCCACCAGGATCGGGCCTGATCCCGGAGGTCCTCACATGCAGCCTAAGCCAGGCTGGGCTTCCATAGCCTGGGTTAGCTTGCTCCAGTGCGCATGAGAACAGCCTCACTGTCTTTAAACATACACACATATGCATATCTTATACAGTACTATTTCTGAAGGAGCTGGAAACATTAGTCTTTACGGACAGAGAATCAGAGAACCTGCAGGCAAGTGGGAGATACTAGCAGACTTGGTGTGATTTCACAAAGATCTGAAGGAGGGAGGACCCTAAGGAGGCCAAACCCCCAACTGCCCTCATATTAGTCAAAGGGACAGAATCAGAGATGTAGTGGAGGGGGGACGTACAGGAACGGAGCACAGGTTCTTCTCTTCTTCTCTGGCTATTGGGGTGGGCATGGCCATGGGGGCTGTCACAGAGAGTGCCTGCACTTCTGAATTGGCAGCTACATCACTGGACAGAATGTCTGTGAGCTCAGACTGCTAAGAAAAGCAGATGGGTGGAGCTAATAGAACTCAGTGGAGAGTGCTTCAGCAAAAAGAGCAGGACATTTCTTAGCTTGAACAACCCCTTCTGCTTCCATGGGTAAAACTAATAGTCTCCACGGGAGAAAATGCTGAAATTCTGTCAGGCTATTCCCACGATCACTGGAAAGCGGGCTAAGGGAGCCCGCTTTCCAGTGATCGTGAGAACCACCGGGCCTGCGGGCGAGCCTGGTGCTTTCAAGGCTGCTAGTCCGCCTAAAACACCCTCCCCTTAAACGAGGTTAACGGAGCAGGCGCTCCATTAACCTGGTTTTCTTGCTCATGTGCCACCGTGGCGCGTGGTGACACACGAGTAGACCCCCAACTGGGAGGCTACAAGCAGCCTCCTGGTATCAGAGGCCCCCCAGAATGCCCTACGTGTTTGCGAGGGGCATCCTGGGACTTCCCGAGCAGCCCCCGATCCCCACAGCCCCCACCGACCCTGTGAGGGAGCCAGTAGTCATGTGGGCGGCCGATCCGGCCACCCAGGGCTGCATGACTGCTCGTCTGTGGGGAGAGCGGGCTAAGCCCACTCTCCCTGCAGAACCCTCCCAGGCTCTATACACGGATCATGTGTAGAGCCTCTGTGATTCCATTACCAATCAGACACCCCGTTTCTTTTTCTGAAGGGGAAGGAGATTGACACAGTTACTCTCTTAGTGTTATGAAGCACTGCCCTACCCTCCCAGGTGCTGGTGGGTAAGTTCTGGGGGAATTTTCTCACAAATCCCCAGCTTTAAGGGACACTCTGGAGGTTTAGATAACCACAATGAGACTTGACTTCGAAGAAATGTGTGCCTCAGCCCATTCTGCAGCAGCTACACAAAACTGAAGAACCCTGCTTCTTAACAGCCACAGGCTCAGGTAACATGTATAGCAGTAATATAGCACAATAACTATTTGTTGTGGTTATTTTTTTGCATTTAATAATGTTTATGGGCCTATTTTAAATGCATACCAAAAATAAATACGACTATTTTCTCATTTATAGCATGTATGCACTTTTTTAAAACAAAGAAAAGCCCTGAAACAATAATTTTCTAGATGCCCTAGTTGTCTGAGCCCACAGTAATTTAAGCCACTGGTTTCGACTGTCACCATCCAACTGGATCTTGGGGTTTATTGTTTCAGTGGTACCCCTCAATAGAATTATGGCCTATTAGTCAGCCCTGAACTATGTATAATTTTCAATGCCAAACCAAATTCAAATGGTCCTTTGGTTCTGCCAGAGCATTCAACAAACCCTCTAGGAATTACCTATCTCTTCAAATAATGTATTTTCATTGGCATTAAATCCTATCAAAAGCTAGAGGGCATGTTTTGTCACACAATGTGCTCCAACCATTCCAGTAACATTTAATCAACCTTAGCTATCACCCAACACATCTTTTCAAAGGACACTGAAAAAGAAGCAAATGCATCACCTTAATGCTCTAGTGCAGCAAAGAACAGCTACACATTCAATGTAATCCAATGCAACTGTGCTGTACTACAGGATGTGTGTGTGCGCACACTCTCATCTGTCTTGCAAGACACATGTCAACGTGCATCCCTGCCTGCTGTCTTGGGTTGTAGATGAAAAGGGATCACAGCATGCTTTGTCACAAAGCCCAATCTGATGGGAGTGGGGGAGGACAAAAGAGAAACAGCACAGTAAGGAAACCCTTGAAAAGCTTGGGCCAATAATGCACTGGTGTATAAGGGCCAACATTCAGCATTGGATTCCACTGTACGTTCATCGTACCCTATTTCCCAGAGACAGTTCCTCTTTAAATCACTGTCCCTGTTTTGTCCCTATTTTTGTCTTTGGGGGATGCCTTGTTCAGTTTTTTCTCATGTCAGTTACTAACGTTGTCATTCTTCGAGATTCGGCTCCCTCCCCACAGTCTCTAAAAATTTAATTTCTAAATGGGTAGGTAGATGACAATTCATGTCTCTACATGTTCTCTACATGGGTGCACAACACTATAGCTCTGCTTGCACTTTATTGCCTGCTTTCCATTTGTGACATGCTTTAGTCAGAATTGTACACCACACCTCCCAGGTTGTTTAGCCTGCCCCCACAGATTCATAGGTGTGTCCCTATTTTCATCAGTGAAATGTTGGAGGGCACATTATGTTCAATAGGACACTGAATGACAGCTGCCTTCATCAAAGAAAAGTATGAGCCATGTAACTTGATCTTTGTATGATGTTTACAAGACAGGAGTTTTAATTTTGATCCAGAAATGATACCCACTGTCTACTTATCTTATCTAGGCTTGGATTAGAGTGCTTGAACAAAGAAAAAAATATGTCTGGTTATTGGGGAATGGTGAACTTCAATTGGGTGTCAAAGGGGAAAACCTTGGTGAAGTGACACTGTAGTTGCATATAATTTGGCAGCTTCCCTTTTTTGCATACATGGAGGCTCTCCACACAAACACTGTGGAGAGCTGGATGGGGTTAGGTGGGGAGAGCGGGTCATGCCCACCCTGGGCAGCCAGATTGGCTGCCCACATGGGTACCATCTCCATCACAGAGCCAGTAGGGGCGGTGGGGATCGGGGGTCGCCTGGCCTCTGGAAGCCCCAGCATTCTGCGGGGACCCCTGACACTGGGAGGCTTGTTGTAGCCTCCTGGCTGGGGGTCTCCTCATAAGTCACTGCAGCGTGAAGCCATACTGTGGTGATTCACAATTGACAAAACGGGGTTGACGGAGAGCTCACCTTCTAACCTTATTTAAGGGTGGGGGCATTTATGGAGGTTTGCTGCCGGGAGCCGCATGGTTCCTGTTGCAGCACACGACCTCCCAAAACCAGGCTGGGCTTCCTCAGCCCGCTTTTGGGAGGTCGTGAGAATAGCCTCATTGTGTTTACAAACACAACAGCAAACAGATTCCATAAAAAATAGTAAAGCAGTCGAACAATGAAGTGATTTCTGGCTAGACTGGAGAAAGCCCATGGGAATGTTGTATAGGAAGCATTATGCTACTAATAAAGAGAAGAACGAGATGGGGCCTATGAGTTCTTTAGCATCTAACAGTACCTCAATAACATTTCGAACCCGTTCTCATGACCAATGAGAAAGGGCTATAGGGTTTGCAGGGAGGAAGCCCTGAAGAGCTTACCTCCCCGCAGGCAAGCAGTCTCCCTTCCTTAGGTGGGCAGATTACCTGCCCAGATGAGCTCCAACTGCTGCCGGTAGTTCAGAGGGTTGAGGTGTTGGGACACGTCGCCTCGCACAGCCCTGCTACCCAGAGCTCCAATAATGCACCGTGTGAGTGCGCAGTGCATTATGGGGATCCGGGGATCCCTCTCCTTCCCCCAAGAGTGCTAGGGCCTACTAGCTGCTTGCAGCCATGGCTGACAGACAACCCAAAAAAATGATATTAAGGGAGTGCTTGCTCCCTTATCCTCATTTTAGAGGGAGGCTCCATAGGTGGGTTTGCTGCCAAAGTGCCACTGGGATTGGGCCCAATCCCAGCGGTACACACGTGCATGCAAAACCGGGCTGGGCTTCCATAGCCCGGTTTTGCACACTTGTGTGAATAGCCTCTTCAGCTGTTTGTTTACTGGGGATAGGTTCCAGCAACCAGCATGGCCCCTGCCTAAGTCCCAATCAAATAAAAAGGGCTGTGAGGAAAACATAGCTTGTGCCTGAAGTCAGTTCTGTGCCCTGGTTGATATCCTGGCTAATTACTCAATAGTACGACTCAGGAGTTACTCTAAAGGACTACTAGATTTCAGTAGGACCTCCTCTAGTAAACGTAGAACATCAGCCACTCGTAACACCGCCTTGAATCATTCATCTAGTCTACAGACCGTGTTTTCATTGATGGTTACTCAATTTCAACAGCATAGTTATTCCGATGGAAATTGGTTTTTTTATTTGCAAGGCACATAAAATAAAGGTGTTTACAATTAGTGCAATTTCAAATAGGCAGAAATGGTGTTTATCTCCACAAATATATTGAGGTAATGTTACTATCTATGTATTTTCTGAGGCTGCTATAATTATGTTTTGTGAATGTTGCTTTTATTGCTTAACTGCTCCTTTTAATTGATTTATTGTTTAAAGCTGATTTTAGTTGTTTTTAATGCTTTTATATGATTTTGGTTGTAAGCCACTGAAAATTCTTGGAATTATAAAGTGAGATAAAATATTATGAATATGATATCATAATATTTATATTCATTAAATACGTGAACAAAACAAAACATTCCCTATTAACAAGCAAAGTTGCAATTATATGTCCTGGGGGACTGTTTGCTGAAGAAAAGCATCTTTGTGCTTTGTAGGAATATCCGCTGGATAAAGAGTACAGTCCAATTTGCATGAATGGCCCAAGATGAGGAGGAAAGGTGAAATCCAGGTAAACATGCATTTAAATTAGCAGGAGTGATGCTGCTGCATAGGAGTCAATTAGCTGGATGTGCCCAAAGCTCAGTGGCAGTGCATCTGCCTTGCATGCATAAGTTCCCAGGTTCAATCCCTGGCATCTCCAGGTAGGGCTGGGAGAGACTCCTGCCTGAAACCTTTGAAAGCTGCTGCTAATCATTGTAAACAATACTGAGCTGGATGGATCAATGGTCTGACTTGGTATAAAGCTATGTTCCCATGCCAGTGAATACGGATGCTGGAGTTCTTATTTAAAGGTTATCTATACTATAACTAGTTCTGATACTTAAACATTAGATATAAATTATAGTTTAAGTGGAAACAGACAAATGGTGTCCTCTTAAATGCTGGCTACGTGTTAGATGCAACTGCACAGAGAAGACATTGAGGCTATTCACGTGCACGGAAGAAACAAGGCCAAGGGAGCCCAGCCCGGTTTCCCCCGCACGTGTGAACCACCAGGAGCCATGTAGTTTAGCACACTTGTTTAGCACACTTAATTGCCCCCCCCCAACAAGGTTAGCTGCGTGAGCAATCTGCTAACCCCATTTAGTTGATCGTGAGTTACCAAGGTGACTCATGAGTAGTCCTCTGAGAGGGAGGCAACAACAAGCCTCCCAGCCTTGGGGGGTCTCCCCAGAATGCTGGGGAGACCCAGCATTCATGGATCCATGGATCCATTCAGCATTCATGGATCCATGCTGGGAATCCCAGCATTCCATCCCAGCATTCATGGATCCATGCTGGGGCTTCCGGGGGCCAGGCGGCTCCCAATTGCCACCACCCCTAAAGGCTCCGTGTTGGAGCCTGTAGACATGTGGGTGGCCGATCCAGCTGCCCAGGGCTAGCCTGATGATCGCCTGCAGGGAGAGTGAGTTTGACCCACACTCCCCGCAGATCCCTTTTAGGCTCTACACACCAATCATGTGTAGAGCCTCGTTATCTGTAACTTCCACCTAGACAATAAGTTAAGCATCACCACAGTTCTCCAACAACTTGAAAACTCAGGACCAGAAAAAATGTTGTCCTAACAATTAGCTTGACGCTGATGTGATCAGATATTCTGGTCTAAATGGTAGCCACAAGTAAGGAAGGGGCTGATTTAGAGCAGGACTTGGCTTTAACCCTTTGCCACCACTGGAGCCAATTTAGATCCCACATACACAGAGCTAATATTTGACTCAGGAGAAAGGTTCCCGTTGGTGTGAATAGAAACCTTCCTCCCTGGGTCAAATAGCAGCTCTGGGGAGCCCATGTGGATCTGGAACACACTGGATGCAAAGAACCTCTCCCCCAATGCTGTCCTGATTTGGATTCTCCTGCTCACCATAGCTGACATCTAGCCCAGAAAAACTGAACACATCAGGGCTAAGCACATTATTAATGTAATGTGTAATTTGGCCCTCAGGTAGTTGTGGAGACTGGTAATACTTAAAGTAAAGACTGATGCAATGTTTATGATTGCATCAGCCATTATCTTATTAAAAAAAAAACCCACCCTCACAGTAATTCTCCAGCAATGTTACAAGTTTGGCAAGTTTGGGCCTTTCTCCAAGCTTTCCAATGTGACTGACAAACATGCACAAAATCAAACTGAACACTGGCATACAGTACCTGTTAGTCATGTCCCTCCCTACATGTTTCAGGCAGGCTACCCACATTAAAAATAATCACATAAATGTTTATGCATTTAGCCCTGGTATCTCCAGGCAGTGCTGGAAAGGATCCATATGGAACCCTAGAGAACCAGTCAATGTAGACTCTACTGAGAGATGGACTAAAGATATGACTCGGTGAAACTGTTCTCATGACCAGCCTAACCCTGCCTGGGCTGCCCAAGGCAGGGTTAGGCTGGTCGTGAGAAGCGGCAGGATCCTTGCAGATCCCTCCACTCCCTGCCTGCCTAACCCCCTTAATGAACTCGGCTTTTAGCTGAGGTTATGGGTGCTCTTGCACCCTTAACCCAACTACTGGGTATCCTGTGACTCGTTGGGCTGCATGCAGCCCAAGGAATCACAGAGACGGGTGCCTAGAGTGCCTGTCTCATGGGGGAATCCCCACTGCAACACACTTGTCATGTATTGCATTGAGGAATGCCTGGAGGCCGGAACAACAAGTTCTGGCCCCAAATCCCTCCGCCCTGCTCCGTGCTTCATGGAGCTGCATAGAGCACGGCTGCCTGTGTGGGTGTGTGGGGAGTGCCCCTAAGAGGGCATTCTTGGTCGCCTTGGGGAAGGTAAGGTGAGAGCAGCCTTTCCTCCATGTCCTCCCTGCCTGCCCAGGCCAATCATGTGAATCGCCCCAGTGGCAGACATCCTAACATTTAAGAGAATGTCTTCTTCGCTATAAACCACATTGCCCATTGAGATAATCTGGAGAGGTTCGTCTGCAGTTGCCACCTGCTCGTCTGGTAGCTACTCAGGGAGGGGCCTTCTCCATTGCTGCCACGAGGCTTTGGAACATATTTCCTGCTGAAATAAGAGCCTCCCCATCTCTTACAACTTTTGAAAAGTCAATCAAGACACATTTGTTCACCCAGGCTTTTAATTAGATATTGTTTTATTTGTCTTTTTAATAGTTTTAACGTTTTAAATTTTAATTGTTGTAATGTTTTAATGTTTTAATCTTTTGTTTTTTATTATTTTGTTGTAAACCACACAGAGACTTGCGTTTTGGGCAGTATACAAATGTGTTAAATAAAACAAACAGAGAGAGAGAGAGAGAGAGAGAGAGAGAGAGAGCAATTGAGAAAGGATGTTGCATTAGCTGGTTGCACGAAGCCTGCAGCTTTTGTTCCAGACTATGGTTACACTTGTGCAACAAGGTGCACAACTTGTGGCATGCCTCATATGTTTTGTAGGGAACACAGGAGAGCAATTATGAGCATCCCTATGTAACGACTTATTTGTTATTTATTTTTCTGCATAAAACACTTTGAGAACTGTTGAAAAATGGTAGTAGTACTACTCCGTAGTAGTAGTTGTTGTTAAATGTAAGAGAATCACCACTTTAACCACAGAGCCCCTGGTGGTGCAGTGGTAAAACTGCTGCCCTGTAACCAGAAGGTTACAAGTTCGATCCTGACCAGGGGCTCAAGGTTGACTCAGCCTTCCATCCTTCTGAGGTCGGTAAAATGAGTACCCAGAATGTTGGGGGCAATATGCTAAATCATTGTAAACCGCTTAGAGAGCTCCGGCTATAGAGCGGTATATAAATGTAAGTGCTATTGCTATTGCTATTTAAAAGGTGCCTCTTTGCCTAACTTCTCCCCTATTTTATTATATCTAAGCATGATAGCCCTACCTATATGAGCAGCCTTTGCAGTCACTAAAGATGAGGACACCAATCTGCTGAATCTCAGCACTCTTTTTACATAGCAATGAATTATTGGATTGTTGGAAATGTCTTCATCTGGGCAGCCACATTTTGAGAGCTAGTTTATGACAGGCTATCCTCAGCTAGCAATTTTCCTCCAGCTAGAACAGCAGTTAGTGAAATCATGCCTGTTTGTCATTATCTGTCCCATATTAGCTGTAATTGCATCACATTTTTGTTTATATCTGCAAGTAATGCAAACCATGCATATCCTAACTTTGACTCAAAGATTAAAGTAGATACATAATTCTGGCAAATTGCTTGGAATTATGGTTTAACGGCATCTGGTTCAAATATTCTGTAGTAAATTGCTGGAACTCATGCTGTCCCTATTTTTTCCCCTTCTACTTTAACCAAAAATGTATTGAGAAACACGTGTCTTCTGTTTAATTTCCATGTAATTGGTTGTATGAAACTAGGAGGTGCCCAAAGTGATTCGGCACCTCCTCAGGGAAGTCCCGAACAGGCTCAAGTGCTCGTATTTGAACTGGTTTGGCAGGGTAGGGATTGGTTTCTTTAAAAAGCAGGTAAGCGGGTCCTTACCTGCTTCTCCACTGCCCCACTGCTTTTCTGGGCGCAGTACCCTCTTTCCAAAAGACCGGGTGTGGCTGAAGCACTGCAGCTGGACGTGGCCTTTTGGAAAGCGGGTGCCATGCCCAGAAAAGTAGTGGGGCAGCAGAGAAGCAAGTAAGGACTTGCTTTTTAAAGGAACCGATCCCTGCCCCACCCACCCAAGCCAGTTCAGGCACATATGAAACCCACAAATCTACAAGAGCTTTTAGAGACATAGGCTGAACTGTGATGTCCTGCTGGGCCAACTTTACGCATTCAACCCATGTGAGATCCAAAGAAAAAACAAAATAGATTGACAGAGATCAGTAGACTTGTAGAAACTGATATCATTGAATTGGAGGAGATCAAAAGGCCATCTAAGGCATGACCATCCAGCTCTGATGTATGTGTGCATCAGCACATTTTTGTGCAATCTGTCACTGACATAGCATGAGGAGCTAATGAAGTGTATACTTAGTCCCATGTCCTGTCACTGATTATGTTTCCCTGATCCACGTCCTGGTTTCTTTGCATGGGCCTTTCACTACTACTACTATTTCTATACTACTTTTTAACAAAAGTGCTCAAAGTGGATGTTGCCAATGCACCGTCTCGTCTTGTTATATTGGATCGTTTTCAGACTGTGTTGCCTTAGGAGGTGGACAGGCTGCTTGGAAGGTTGAGACCTACCACGTGTGTCCTCGACCCTTGCCCTTCATGGTTGGTGAAGACTTCTGGGTGACAGGGGTGGTGAATGCCTCTCTAGAGCAGGGGCAGGTTCCCCCTCACTTGAAGGAGGCAGTTATTAGGCCCCTCCTTTAAAAATCCTCAATGGACCGAGATGACTTAAATAACTTTCAACCAGTTTCAAACCTCCCCTTCTTGGACAAGGTGTTGGAGAGTGTGGTGGCATCTCAGCTCCAGGCAGCCCTGGATGAATCTGATTACTTAGATACTTTCCAGTCTTGCTTCTGACCTGAATATGGGACTGAAACTGCCTTGGTCGCCCTGGTGGATGACCTGTGCCAGGAGAAAGACAAAGAGAGTGTGACTCTGTTGATTCTCTTGGACCTCCCAGCAGCTTTCGATACCATCAACCATGGTATCCTTCTGGGACGTCTCTCTGGGTTGGGGCTTGAGGGCACGGTTATATGGTGGCTCTGCTCCTACCTGGAGGGTCATACTCAGAACATGGTGCTGGGGGATGCCTGCTCCACCCCTTGGCCTTTGGCCTATGGGGTGCCACAAGGATCTATTCTGTCCCCCATGCTGTTTAACATTTACATGAAACCCCAGGGAGAGGTCTTCAATAGGAGTGGGCTGCAGTGCCATCAAAATGCTGATGACACCCAGTTCTACCTATCTTTTAAGTCAGTGGACACCAGGGAGGCAGTGGATGCTCTGAACCGGGGCTTAGAGGCTGTTCTGGACTGGATGGGGGCAAACAAGCTGAAACTTAATCCAGATAAAACTGAAGTGTTCAGGGTTGGTAGAAATGATCATCCAAGTAATTAGAGAAATCTGGTTTTGGATGGGGTCACACTCCCTCTGAAAGACAAAGTCTGCAGCTTGGGGGTGCTTCTGGACACAACATTGTCCTTGGAGGCACAGGCGGTGGCGGTGTGCAGAAGCACCTTTTACCAAATACAGCTGGTACGCGAGCTGCAACCCTACTTGGAGAAGTCGGACCTGACCTCAGTCATTCATGTGTTGTTAACATCCAGACTGTACTACTGCAATGCACTCTACTTGGAGCTACCCTTGAAGACTGTTCGGAAGCTTCAGCTGGTTCAGAATGTTGCTGCAAGGATGCTTGTGGATGCAAGTCATTTCATAAGTATCACACCCATCCTGCGGCAGCTTCATTGGCTACCAGTCCGCTACCGGGCTAGGAGCTGGTCTTGACCTTTAAAGATCTTCATGGCTTGGGGCCAGGGTAGCTGTTGGACTGTGTTCACCCATATGAATCTGCCATGGCCCTCCACTCATCATCTCAGGTCCTGCTCATGGCCTTGCCACTAACAGAGATCCAGTTGGCGGGGACTAGAGACAGGGCCTTTTCAGTTGTGGCCCCTCAGCTTTGGAACACCCTCCTTGAATAGCTTCACCATGCTCCCTCCTTCAGTGTTTTTAAAAAACAACTTAAAACACATCTTTTTAAGGAGGCTTTTTAATGCTCCATTTTTAATTATATCTGGTAGGTTCTTTAGCTTTTTATAATTCTCAGATTTTAGCTTTTAAAATAACTTGAACCTAATAATGAGTGTGGTTTTAACCTGACCTTTAACTTGTTTGTTAATTTTATTATTTCTATTGTGTCTTGTATCTATTTTGTTGTTGTGAGCTGCCCCGAGCAGTAGTGCACTGGAGGGGCAGGGTATAAATATTTTAAATAAATAATAAAAATAAATAAGTGGTTTATATAGAAACGATAAACAATGGTTTTCTGCCCAAAATGACTCACAATTGAAAATGAAACATAAGGTAGACACCAGCTACAACCACTGGATGGATGCTGTGCTGCATTTGCATAGGGACAGTTGCTCTCCCCCTGCTAATTAATAATAAATAATAAACCCTAACCCTAATAAATAATAAATTTATTTGTTAGCTGCCCCATAACAAGTTGTTCTCTGGGCAGCTCACAACACAACATTAAAACATCATTAAGAACACATTATTTATGTAACACAAATCAAATCACAGCACGCCAAATTATTTATACACACACACCCACACACACACACACACACACCCCAAAACAATTTTAAAACTTGTTTTTTGTTGTTGTTTTTAAATCAATTTTTAAAATCAGTTTTTAAAAGCCTGAGTGAACAGAAGATGTCTCCACCTGGTGTCTAAAAGAACATGAAGGTGCCAGGTAAACCTCACTGGGGAGGCTGTTCCTTAAACGGGGTGCAACCACTGAAAAGGCCCTCTCCCTAGTAGCCACCTGCCTCACCTTATTTGGCAAAGGCATTCGAAGCAGGGCCTCTGAAAATGATCTGAAGTTCTGCATCGGGACATAAGGGGCAAGGAGCTCTCGCCGGTAACCCAGTCCCAAGCCATTTAAGGCTTTAAAGGTTAAAACCAGCACTTTAAATTGCGCTCAGAAATGGACTGGAAGCCAGTGCAACTGATGAAAAGGTAAAATGTGCCTTCGAGTCGGTGTCGACTCCTGACGACTACAGAGCCCTGTGATTGTCTTTGGTAGAATACAGGAGGAAGCACTGGCATAATACAGACAAACCTCACTATTTGCAGACCCAACATCAGGACACAGATGATTATTGTTTTCTTTCAGGCCATCAATGTGCCACAAATTACTAACACAGGTATAGGTTTGGATGTGAGTTAATACAAAATTGTGGGGGCTAGCCACAGAGCCTGTACAGTATGGGGTCCAATACGAAACCACCAGGATTGGGTTCAAATGGGGTGGGAGCAACTAGAAAAGATTATGTCTAGATAGTAGTATAAGCAAGACCAGACAGGAGAGAATTGAGATAGGTCAGAACTGAAGAAAGAGCCAAGGACGCCAGGAGGTTTTACAGGCGGGGCTTTCCCCCCCAATCCACTCCTGATTGGAGTGTGCCAGTCCACATATTCGCTGGATTTAATCCAACCTCCCTGCAAGCTATCAGGGACCAGGACAGACAGGACTTTGATTCTCCCCGAATGCAGGCTGTGAATTCTGGCTTAGCCCGAGTTATGTCCGGGGTAAAAAAAAAATCCTCTATTTCCAGCAGCTTTTGGGGGGAAAAACTCCAGGGCTTCTGCTTTCTCCAAAGGTGTTGATGGAGGTGCTGATGGCTATGCGAAAAAGGTGCTGATGGCTATGTGAATGGTCCATCGAATCCCTCAAATTAAAATGCCTCGAACCTGCTGCGAAGCAGATTTGCTCTTCAGATACTCCAAGGCATAGAGCCATGTGTGAAAAACCTCCAGGACAAGTAGAATCAAATCAAGCAAGAGGACAGAGCCAAAGTAGAAAATTCTTACCATGCTGCTCAGCCATGATGGCTTCTGATATTACACTGAGGTGATGGGGCAGTGGAGTCGGGGAACACATCCTATTTTAATGTTTCCTGTGCACCACCCAAAGCCAAAATGCGCATATCACTCCCACGGTATTCTGTATAAATTATACCTGCATCCAGAAAGCAAGCATCTCGTCATCACAGGGGAGATGCGCAAGTTCCCACTTAGGACAATACACAGGAAGCGCCAAAAAGAGGAAGTGCTTCCTCTCCATCTGCTTTTGGGTAACATCCAAAGCTTCCCACAGAAGTTCCCAGTTGACCAGCCTGGCAGAAATCTCTGTCTTCCTTTTCTAAGGGCTCCTGAGAGGTTGGCATGAGTCACCACAGGAAACAGCTGGGGTTATTTAAGAAGAAGCCCAGTTCAATTGCACTAGGGAGGGCAGAGGTGGGCGGGGGGGATTTAGAATTGTGCATATGTCTTTATATTCATGTCTTCTCACAAGGCTTATTTTGTATTGTTTTCACATTTCCAGTCACAGTATGGTGGTATCTGTATGGAACTCAGGGGCACGGGATTAGCTCCATAGTCACATATTACAATCATAATGGTCATTGAGCTGAAGCCATAGTGGAGACACAGAGTGAAAAAAATAGTCATCTGAAGCCACAAAAACAATACATCTAAGGTGAAGCTACACTGTTGTCATTTGGTCAAATAGACCCAATGAAAAAATGTCCTAGGTTTTAGAAACAATATTCTACATTTGCATTGCTTTTATCAATTATCTTCAACTTTGCCAAATCCACAACCCATGCTAACATTGTGGTTTTCATTGTGGTTTTCTGCACTAAATCAAAACTCACTTCACTACATAGCACTATGAAATGAAAATGAAGTTGATTCTCTACCAAAGACATCCTTTTGAAAGAATAATCACAGGCATATATTGGGCAAACCAGACATGACATGGATATTCCTTGACTGGAATTCCCAGCCTCTTTTTATTTTTCAAAAAGCAGTTCTCTCTGTGTGTGAGGTGCAGGAGAGGAGGTGTAATTTGGATTAGGGTGTGAAGGAGGGTGATTTTAACTCTTTGTGGGGTAGCCAGGGACAGAGGGGACTTATGGATAGTTTATGTGCTTGTGTGATTTCACCTCTGTGGCTAATAATAGGTCCAGTGGGGAGGGATTTGGATTGAGGTCACAGAGTGGGAGGCAAAGTGTTAGATCACCCTCACACTGTGCCCTCTACCTATTCTAAATGACACCCTTAACATAGTTTGAACCCTAGTTTACACAGATTCCACAAGCAAAACTAATGAGTTAGAGCTGTTCCGTGAAAGCTCATTCCACAATAAATTAGTTGGTCTGTAAGGTGCCACAAGAGTCTTTTTTCCCCTTTAAGCACATCTAACAAAACTAGTTCTGATCTGTATTGCCTGTTTTCCACCACCATGGCAAAAGGTTTACAATTTCAACTTCTTAAGCAGAAATTACAATCACAAATGTATTATACAGAATTTATTGTCTAAGGAAAAAAGAGGCCTGGCATGTGAACACAGGAGATGGTTGCTTTGTCTTTGGTCTCTGGGAACTGTCCCTCTTGAAATAGTTCCTCTTGTACAACTTGTACATTCCCTTCTGCCCTTACCTCTGTCTTCTGTGTCAAATGCAGTAGTTACACCAGGCATTCACATTCCACATAAAAAGCGATTGATTACGTGAGTAAATACCTGTTTTAAAAATATCACAGTGCGGCTTCCTGCTGTTCTAAATATAAAAAATGTTAGGCAGGATTTCTGACCCCTATAAATCTTTCAAACAGTTCATATTTTATCAACCAAATAGGCCTTTCTGTAAATTCAGAAAATAACTCCTCACCGAGACAATTTTTCAAATACCTGACCTTTACATAAAATAACCAGAAGGGGCAAAATGGCATTTGAACCATTTTAAATATCATTCCTTCTGCTTTTTCTTCCATAGCATCACTTTTATTTTCTTCAGTGTGTAGTCATCTACAAGTAAATTATTCCATTCACTGTTTGTAATGAATAGTTTTGAATTTCAAATATTCAAAAGAAAAAATAAGTCAAAGAGGATGCAAGCAGCTCAAAACAAAACAGGACTTTAAAGCTATGCAATTGTCCTAAGGCTTGCTGTCACCAAAAATGTCTGCCTCATGCCCAAGGAATCATTTAACCTATAGATCTTCAGAGGGGAGTTCTAGATTCTGCTTTACCTCACATGTACTTTCTGTCCTTATCTAAGCTATGATGCTCACAGTTCTATACACTGCAAAGCAACGCTTCTGTTTAGAAGGCCTGCCATGAACATTCAACATTATCTGGATTTAAAGGTAAAGTGTGCCATCAAGTCAATTTCGACTCCTGACACCCACAGAGCCCTGTGGTTTTCTTTTGGTAGAATACGAGAGGGGGTTACGATTGCCTCCTCCCGCGTAGTATGAGATGATGCCTTTCAGCATCTTCCTATATCGCTGCTGCCCGATATAGGTGTTTCTGGGAAACATTCCAGCGGGGATTCGAACCGGCAACCTTCTGCTTGTTAGTCAAGCATTTCCCCGCTGCACCACTTAAGGTGACAGGATCTGGACTTAGGAAGATGATATCCTGCAATAGAGATGGATTTGGGATTGCCATTTGGCCTCTTGAAACATAGATCAGTGTTCCATTAACCACAGGTTACCCCGAATTTAATTTGGGATCAAGGTTTATCAAGTAGCTCTGCATCTATAGCTGGCCCACCATATCCAGAAGAAAAGATACATGGAGCCTATCAGAGTGATGTAAACAAAATAAGAGTTGAACAGAATTCTGTAAGGAAATGGAGTACATTATGTGCTAAATGCACCACAAAGAGAGCTTTTCTACAACATCGATGTTTAAAAGGAAAAGCATTCACACTTGCCTCTTCACAGGATTAACTAGTGCTCAGTGGTGTAGCTATAATTGAGCAGTTGGGTTCAAAGAATATGGGCCTCCAGCACCTGAGGGCCCCCAGCTCCACCCTCCCTGTTTTCTTCATTATCTCCCTCACTCTGAGGGGCTGCTGGGGAGAGGAGTGAACACAGGCCTCCTCTCCCCTAGCTACACCCCTGCTGGTGCTATATCCCACAAACTGACCATTCCAAATTTCTGAAGAAGTTGTTGGCCAAAGATTTTTTTCAGAAAGATTGCAAGGACCACTCCAGGCCAGGAATAAAGTGTAAAACATTAATGTACCTTTGAGAGCATAAGAACAGCCCTGCTGGATCAAGCCCAAAGCCTATCTGGTCCAGCATCCTGTTTCACACAGTAGCCCACCAGATGCCTCTGAGAATCCCAGAGGCAAGCAGTGAGGGCATGACCTCTCTCGTGCTGTTGCTCCCCTGCAACTGGTATTCAGAGGCATCCTGCTTGTGAAGCTGGAGCATTTATAGCATTTGTTGTAGTTACTTATTAATACCTCCTAGTAACACAAATGAAGCAGTTGCTGTTTTATTTTATTAACAAAAGGATTTTTGCCTTTGAAATTTCTACCTAATACATGGACCCTTTCAACAGTAGTGTTTCAGCATGTATAATCAATTGCTGGCCAAAGACATAGGTGCTCCTGAGAAATAATCACATGCAGTCTGAAGCAAGAGGAGGCGACAGTGTATCATACACTATGTCACTCTAAATGGAAGCTGCCCTTCATGGGACCTCCATCCAAACTTGTTCATCTGTGTGCAATTTGCATATAATTGCCCCGGTTTCCCCTGTTTGTCTAACCAATGGCACCAAAAACTTGGAAGCTGCCCCATAATCCCTAAAAGGCAGAGACATAAAAGGAATGGAAGACAAAAAGAATGCTTTAGCTTTGATATCTGAATTAGCTATCCCTACTGATGGAACATCTGCACTGATGTCCTAATACAAAAGCACCCTGAGGAACACTAACTAGCTAGAACATCATGCACTACTGTTGAATAAATACAAAAGTCACATTCTAGTGATACCTTGATTAGGACCAGCCAACAGGACACAAAATCTCAAGCAGCTAACTTTCAAGTTCTTAAGAACCTTCATCATCAGAAAAGAAAAGGGTTGGAGTCACTGGACATGGTGAAAATGTACCCACACCCACCCTAATCTGCATTTATGTTAAGACTGAGTCAGATGAATTAAGCAGATTCCTCTTGATTAGCTTTGCTAGACAGGGCCTACATGTCTTCAGGTGAATGTAGCATGCTGCAGCTAGAACTCAACTCACCATATTTCAGAAGATTCTATGATGTACTTTCAGTTCATGTTAGAAGCTGGCTATGCTGGAAGCAATACAAAGACTGGATATGCGCACAACTTCTGTCATGGTTGCTGGCCATGACTTGTGCTGCCTTAGGCAGTTGCTTAATGTGCTTGCATGAACAGGATGGCTTTGCTTGAGAGAATTAGTGGAAAGAGACCAGGGACCAGTTTGGTCAGTTTCCATGATCAAATCTCCCAACATCTTCTTCTTTGGTTACAAGTAAGTGTAGCACCTTTTCAGTGGCCATTCTTTTATTTTGAGTAGGGAGAGAGCAACTGTTCCTATCCAACCCCAACACAGCATCCCTCCAGTGCTGCAGTCTCTATACTTCTTTTTAGATTAGACTGTGAATGCTTTTGGGACAGGGAACCATTGCAATTATTTATTTTTCTATGCAAATCACTTTGAGAACTTTTGCTGAAAAGCGGTATATAAATATTTGTAGCAGTGGTAGTGTATTCTAGAAGAGTCTCTGATGGAGGAGTTCTTCGCCAGGTGGCTTTCTCTGTAAGGTGGGATGGCAGGAGAGCTGTACTTAGAGAGCCATGGCAGGGAGCAGGGCCTGGGGCAAATCAGCCAGTGTGGGGGACCCTTCCCATTATTTTTCATGAGGGTTAAAAGAGCTGGGCCGGGGGCAGTCACCCTGCTTGCCCTGCCCTAAGGACACCCCCTGCCCCAGCTATCTGGAGACAATCAGGATGTTACATACCTCACTGTTACATACAGCGATCAGGCCACCAGTACATGCAATCTCCAAGAATGTCAAGCAGCATTGTAAAACCCTGTCATCTCAACTAGCTCTAGTGGCTAGAACTAAGCCTTTAACTGAAGGGCAGAGCTGGGGATGTTATTTTGGGGGTATATGTTTTAACATAGTTTTTAAATGCAGTGTTATTGTGTATGATTATACCTCACCTCCATCCTTAGATATTGGATTGGCTACATTTCCAGGTAAATAAATAAGTAAATATCTTGCCACACAGATTTTCAATAGGAAGCAAGAACATTATACTTCCCCAGATCCCATGGCTTCTAAAGACTAAAGTACACAGAATAACTGGCTACCACTCAAATCTTATATCTATTTCTGAAAGAGCTGGAATGTTCTTATCCTTATAGACACATAACTGGAGCACCTGCAGGTGAGAGGAAGGCACCAGCAGTCTCAGGGTAATCCACAAATACATTAATTTCACAAAAGTCTGGGGAGGGGGGAATAAACCCTACCAAGCTGCCCCAATATAACTCAATGGAACAGCATATCCATGGACTCAGAGAATACTTGACAACAATGCAAAGAGAGCTAAACGGAGCTCAGTAGCAATGAGTGGGGGAAGGAGGGCTTGAACAAAAAGAGCAGGACATTTCTCAGCTTGAAGAATACTCCCTTAAGACAGATACAACCCCTTCTGCTTCTGAGGGGGAAAGATGTCTACAATTATTTTTCCCCTCACCAATCATTTCACCGCTTGTGTTTCTGAGACAAATAAGAAGGGGTTTGACACATTTAAGCTCTTGGTGTGTGGAGGTGTTAATCCTCCTCAAATAACATAATTTCAATTGTATCTGTGTGAACTCTCCAGAGGTTGCTCTGATGATCACACTGTGTGTGTGAACATGTGCGCACACACAATAACATAATATTCACCATTAGATATAACCTATTCCACTCTTACCCCTGGAATTCGGGGCTGAAGTCCAGGGCCTCCACATCCCATGGGAGGCCCCAAATCTTCTTTAGTCTGTCCCGGGTGGTAAGGTTTGTGCCCTCAAGTACCTATGTGTTAAAAATGATGCTTAACTTGCAGAGGTGGGGCTCCAAAGGCCTTTAGGTCCAGGCTCCAAAATTACCTAGGTGCACCTGTGATTCTACAATCCCTTTCCCTCTCTACAATCTCAGCAAATATTGACAAAAAAACATTAAACTGACCCCCTCAACAGCCATTAATGCCTGCTTTGGGGCTGGATAAAGAGCTGGAACTGAGCACTAGTCCCCCCCCCAAAAAAAAACCCCAAGAAATGGTGTGAGGGGGTTAAATTTGCATTTGAAGTAAGACTAAAGTTAGAGCAGGGACTCCTGCTTTTGATGCTAACTTTGTGTTTTTTTCACTATGGCCACAGGCTCAAGCACACCAGTAGACCAGGGATATATTGCAACATTTTGCTGGGGATCCAGACTTGTCATCTTATTATCCTCCTGCATTTATTCGCCTGGAATAACTTGGCCTCCAAAAACCTGAACCAAGAAACTTTGTGAGCAACCAGACGCTTGAAGGGGCACCTTGAAAAGAAGCAAGAGTTCTATAAGGAAAGCTGAAAGACACAAGGGGAGGGGAGGGAGTCTTCCATGATTGTGGCGTAGAGTGTCACGTCGTCCTCCCCGCACTTCAGGAGGTGTGAGTGGATTTTCTCAAGTGCAGTTTGACAGCTGAGAGCAAGAGAGATTCGTGGGGGCAGCAGCAGCAACAGCTGGAGACATTCCTCACCGCGCCCCTCCTCCTGCTCCGAGAAGCCGGTGTAGCAGAGCGCCTGGACCCGCCTGCCCCTCCTCCTCCTCGGCTCACTGCGCTCCAAGAACCAGACAGGACGGGGTAGCCTGCCCGAGTCGCCAGCTGCACGTTTTCCTCTAGAGTGGCAGGGACTGGAGGAAATAAGTTGTATGAGGTTGGCTGGCGGTGTGTCTGATGAAACATCCGAAGTAAATTGCTACAGCGAGAGCCTGGGGTGAAGGGAGGAGGAGGAGGAGCACCCCACAAGCCCATCACCTGCTGGAGACTTCCCGCCCGCAAAAGGGGAGGGGGAGACATTTTGTAACCAGCTGCAGCCGGGTTGCTTAACCGGAAGGCTTTAGGTGGGAATCCCGGACGCACCACTGCACTTGGAAAAGGAAAAAAGAGGGTCGAGGGCAGGCTTCCTTCTCCGGCATCCATGTCAATGCGGAGGGATGTGCAGGCAAGGAAAAGATGCAGGAACCGGTCCTGGATTAAAAAGGCAGAACCATGAACATAAACCTGATGATGATGATGATGATGATGCAACGACTGCGGTGGGATTACACCCAACAATCCGCAGGACGGACCGCAAACTGAAATCCGAGCATGGCGGCGGGGAGAGAACCGAGCGAATTGGGCGGGGGGTGTCAATAGTTCAATAGATTCAAATACATTTCGTGTTTACATTTGATCTCGCATTGGCTATGTCGTTTTCTCTGTTTTTTTTAAATATTAAATGCATGGGGGCGGGGGGAAAGGACGACGTGAGTTCCACACAATTATCAAACTGCTTTCGGTGAGGATGCCAAAAAAATAAAATGAATTGCGAACGTTGACTGGAACGCAAATATCAAGCCCGGCGTGGATGGGGGGGGCGGAGTGTGTGTCTTTCCAAACGTAAAGTTGCCATTTTGACAGAACTCAAGAGCTGGACCAGAGATCAAGCAGGATCCCTGCAGTTTCCCCTCAAAGCAGCACACGTGCAGGTTGCGAATACCGGAGGCTCGCCCTGTTGCAAGCACACGCTCAGTTTAGGTTGCCTGTGCGACCCCTCTCTTCACAGTCCGCAGCCTTCACTGGCTCCTTGTATACTGTACCGTACATACAGACTCAATCGGGCTTACATACGGAGGGCGGGGAAGGAGGAAACAGTTCTAGTAGCGGGCAAAATACTCTCTCTAAAGAATCCTCATGGAGGCTACCCGACTACTTTTCCAAACTGTTGACCGCAGCGTCGCGGATGATGCATAAATAGAAAGACGGGGCAGTGACCCTTCTCGACACCTGCAATAACTTGCCTTTTCCCGCTCCTCCTTGAGCTACGTGGTGGTGCAGAGCAATGCTTTCGTTGAGAGCCGCCTTGCTTGCTTGCCCACATGCTTTTGCAACCTGCTGCTCTTTGTAGCGAGCGACTCCTAGTCCCACGACGGAGTTGCCTGCTCGCGGGAGTGTGTAGTAGTTTAGAGCAGGCCACGCCCCCTGAGCGTGGTGTCAGAGTGAAACAGAGGCTCGGGTTGGCGGACATTTGCTCGAGGGATATTTGAGGCACCATCCTTTCCCTTTCCTGGCCACTTACTTCTTGCCCTGGTACTAGGACTGGTCGCACACCCCGAGTGCTGGCAGAAAGCATTGCTCGCTCACTCGCTCGCGTGCGTCTGATCACTCCCTTTTGCACAACAGCAAGGAGTGAGGGGACGAGGCCTCTCCTGCAGTCAGTGTTGGCTGGAAACCAGGACCATGTGTGCAGAGTGGTTAGGGAAGTTAGTTACCCTGGCGTTGGTCTTCGCGAGCTTTGATCCAGTTGTGGGCACAGAAGCCACCCATCCTCCGGAAGGTGCTCAAGACAGAGCTCCTCAGCAAAAAGGGCGACTGTCTTTGCAAAACACAGGTATGTAATTATCTGAACGCGCAAAAGCATCGGTAGGTAATTCTGGAGTCCAAGGCAGGCAAGGAAACCTCATTTCAGTTCCCAACTAGCCGCATTGTGATCTTTATTGTGTGTTCTGCTTCTCTGCAGCATCGGTTATGAGGTGCGTAGAACAGTGATAAACCTTGTCTTATAAGGAAAGGGGGACAAGAAGTAGCAATCGTATAAGGAAACAGATATGTTTCCTGTTGCTTTGGAAGCACCAGCTAGCCAGCCAGCCAAGCACGTGTTCCCGCGTTTGAACTACAGAGGAAGACTTAACTGCATTTCCATCTAAGTAGTCAAAAGACACTAGTCGTTAGTGGAAGTGTAGCGCTGGTATGAAAGTTAGACCTGGTGATAACTGTAATCTGAGGAGAACGCATCTCCCCCCGCCCGCCCCCGCCATGGCTCCCTTTCCCCGGTTTTCTGTCAGCATAATATCTAGGGGCGCTGAAGTGCCGCGCGCTGTTCTTACACGTTGCTGGTCAGCTGCAGTCCTTCAACCTTTAAACAAGATTCTGGAGGTAAAAATACTGAAAGGGGGGAAAGACAAAGAAGCACTGCTAGTTCAAAGGATGCTACCTAAGCAGAGGTTTAGCATTCAGTTGGCGCCTGAAAAAAAGGAGCGCTTTAAACGTGCGAAGGTAAGTAGATCCGAGTGGAACTGCTGAGCAGCCTCTCTTTCTGCCTGGAGAAGCTTGCAGTGATGCAACTGACCACGGGGATTTCTCTTCTTTCTAGTCTCCCCTTTCTTGTGATTTTTTTTTTTTTTTTTTATGTTCCCTGTATGGATGAGACAATGCAGTGATCCTCTCATGGAGCAAAGGGCATCGGTCAATGAAAAGGAACCCGAGCCTGCTCTCCGGTGGATCTCTTGTGTTCAAGACGTGCATGGAAAGAAGCAGGGAGGCAGTTCTCCCCCTTTCCCCGCCGACCCCGCTTTTTAACTGTATCGGCGCTGGCTGCTGCAAGCCTTCGATTAAATGCACGAGCAGGAATGCACGAATGCCCATTAAAGAGCTGCCACATGTGAAACACAGGCAGCTCTGTGCAATTCTCAGCAGGCTGGGGAGAGGACATGTGATTGCATCCCACCCAACGCCAACACAAGCACTACTGCCGGCATCCTGGAACATCCTCTTCCACCCCCCCCCCCGCGCTCACAAATCCGAGCTGTACACTTATACAACGCCCGACAAAGACTCCTTTTTCCATTTTCTGTGTGTCGCTTCCCCTGTATGTGTAAAACAATGAAATGAGCCTTCTTCCCTTGAAGGATGGCTGCGGAACCCAAACCTTTGTCCAATCACAGCTTGTTTTTTGTTTGGTAAAATCCTGTCTTCGTATTTTACATAATGTGCTCTCTCTTTACATGATGTTGAAGCCAAGCCTGGCTTGTACACAGCCTTGTGAAACTTCCAATTGCACTTTTTTGTTGCATTAATAACAATAAAGTCAAAAGAGTTTCAGGCAACAGGTGAGAGGATTAAAGCTGGAAATACCTTGGAGTGGGCATCTGCCCCTTTGCTTCCAAAGCTGCAGTGCTTTTGAACTTTGAGCCAGGAAATGATTTATTTGGTATATATGTTGATGTTAACACAGCCATCTCATATCTGCAATAAAACAGCAATCTTTGAAATATTGGACAAACCCTGAAAGAAAAACCTGAAAGTTTAAGTATCATATGCACTTACTGTCTGTTCTGTTGCAGCTAATTGGGATTTCAGTTCTACGCATGGTAGTAAAATCTGTTGAATACAATGGTATTTACTTCCAAGTAAACATGCAAGCAGGTTGCAAAAGTGCAGTTAATGTTGATGAGTAGTAAACAATGCAGCAGAAGAATGTTGCATCCTCCATTAGTTTTAAAGAGTTCTGTAACAGATTTCAGTTCTTGAGATATGTGCTTATGTAGGCCTATAATCGGACATCTTCATATTGGAAGGTCCATATTACTGCCTCAAGTGCAATTTTCTTTGAACCTTGTAATGAGTTTTGCTTTAAGAAAGATCAGACTTACTATATCACATTTCTTGAGTGAAAATGGCTTTGATATGAATTCAGTATTGACTTATTGGGTCTTGTTTCTATAACGATGCTTGTGTTTGTGTTCTGCACAAATGAAAGACAGTAACTCTTGTCTTGTGCCTTTCCTCTCCTTCCCCCATCCTTTAAATTATTATGTTAGCGGCACAATGGGAATTTACTGTGATGACTGTTCATTTTCAGCTGAAATCCAGCACTGTTTGGTCAATGCTGGCGATGTGGGGTGCAGTGTGTTTGAGTGCTTTGAAAATAACTCTTGTGAGATCCGAGGTTTACATGAGATCTGCATGACGTTCCTCCACAACGCTGGAAAATTTGATGCCCAGGTAAATATAATCAAACCCAAATCTGCAATAAGGAAATGTGCAGACAGGTAGGCCTGCATGCTGCAGAATTAAACTGGGGTCTTATAGGGGATTGTTGCTTGCTTGTCTTAATCTAAATTCCTGTTTTCAGTACAGGTGAACGCATTCTGCACACCTTGGGAATGGAGGATGCTCATAACATAAAATGTTAATAATATACATTCTCTTGTTAACCTTATATTTCACCTTGAGTGCCCCAACATACTGTATGCACCACAGATTCCGTCTTGAGTCCCATCAGCTGAAAAAAGTACCATACTGATTCTGCAACTCCCTTAGTGAGGCAATATGGGGGACAATTTATCACTGAGGTTCTAACATCATCCATCAAATACCAATTGCTTGTAACAATTGCATGTTGAATGCATGGAGGGGAAGACCAAGTTGATCAATGTTTTGGGAATAATTTTCATTTTCCACCTATAAATATGTTTTTCCTAATACCTAAGCAATAAGAGCACATGGGGCAGATCCCATCACTCAGAACCCCAGTTCTTATTTCTGAAGAGAAAAGTCACTGTTGAGTTTTAAAAGTAGCTTCTCTTTTCAGAAGTGAGAACTTCTATGGTGTTCACATTAAAACACAGCTCGGGCTTCATATGTGGTTCAATTTGCAACCCTTTAGTCTTAACTCCAAATCTGGTTCAGACAGATACCTTATGCTGCTTCATCAAAGTGCTGTTTATGCCAAATAATCTTAAGTCTGAGTCCTGCACCCAGAGCTTCAGTTGACATTATTAAGAACTACTGCGCCCTATCACTGTTACTGACATAGGTTCTGATAGAGTGGGATGGAATATTTTTTGTGAATGCCTCAATCTAGGCATGCCTCTTTAGGAATATTTTTCTTAAATGGTTTTCTCAAAACTAATATCTGGCACACTTTGTGGAATCAATCTAACTAATTTCTGGAGGTGAATATTGGTCTGCAAAGTTATCGGACATAGCCATCTCTGCTGCTGCTTTATTTAAATGATCCCTTGGCATCCCACCAATGTTAAAGTACATTCCTTATCCAGTGTGTGGTATTAAGTTTGCCTCCTTCATTTTCTCTCCAAACATTTGTACATCATTGAAACATCCTGTTATTATGTCTTATACTCTTACTCTGCCATTTCAGCGAAGAGGGAAAGAGAACATTACGGTAGACAAATGGTATTTGGCTTAACTAGGTCATTTACTGTATATATTAGTCAAGGTAGTGTCTGTATACTTATGGTGAGATGTAAAAACTGCATTCTACCATTATAAGCCCTGAATATTCCAATGGTCAAAATATCCAAATCATCAGTCCAATCTGTCTAAAATGTGGTACAGAGCAGCTAGGTAACAAGCACAAAAAGAATGTAAGTTTACCAATAAGAAATTGTGTTTTCACATGTATGCAATTTATATTCTACCTCTTCTTTCCTTGGCCTCTTAAATGTATTCCCAAAAGGCCCACAGAGCAGCATGTGCTTCTTTGTGCTGAAAAAGTCAATTCATTATTTCTTATACTGAAGAAGTAGCTGCTGTTGTTAGTCTTTTAAGTCCCCCTTATAACATAGTTATCAACTGAAGGTCTACATCACAACACATGTCAAATGGCTTGATTGAATCTCCTGAGCAGCAATCTTTTCCCCTCAGTAAATATAGCTGGCACCTGTACCTATGTGGCTCTGTGGATACTGAGCCACCAAAGCAAGCTGAGTTGTGTCTTAATTTGACACACCCTTGCTGTGCTTCCTTTGTGTTTGTAGCAGCTGCCTAACAGTACAGTCCTTTGCATATTTATTCCTGCATAAATCCTATTATTGAGGGAGAGGAAGTAATGGAAAGATCCTTGTGAAAACGGGGGTGGGGGGAATAATGAAAAACCCTTTTTAAAATGTGTGTGGAGGGGTGGAACAATCCCTCTAAAATGGTGCAGAGAATAATGGAAATATCCTCTTTAAAATGTGTGGGTAGGTGACAAATAATGAAAATATCCTTTTAAAAGAACATAGGCTGTGGGATAATGGAAAAATCCTTGTTCAAAATGTGGGGAGGAGAAGGATCATTTTTAAAAAATGGGAGGGGGGAATAAGTGTGTGTGTGTGTGTGTGTGTGTGTGTGTTGAAGACCCATCTTTCCCCTTCAGCCCACACACTAAGCTCATATAACTTTGACATTATCTACAGCATCCCATTGGGGGGGGGTGGGCTCTGTTAGCATATTTAAGAAAAAAATAATGCCAAGAATTCACTCACCCCTACTTCAGAGGTAGTAACTATTAACTGCCCTGAGCTATTCTGTAAGGGCGGTCTAGAAATCAAATCAAATCAATCAATAAATAAGAGCCTGTAATGTAAAAGAGAAAAATGTACTCTGTATATGTTCATAGGGTGTGTCCTCTCAACTGTTTACAATGTAGTACAGTACTGTGTCTGACTCTTTCTGTGTTGTCTACAGACACTAGTAAAGGGCAGCCAATAAAGGGTACCTTGTCCCCCATAGAGTCTAATGTCTATGCGCAAAAGCTGAGCCTTCTCAAGATGCTCTGTGGACAGCACAGGAAGAGACAGGCACCAATACATGTGGTTAAAATGCCACAACTTTACTAAAAGAACATAAACTTAGCAACCAAAGACCAGGGTGAAGGAGGTAATTATATTTACTTCTTAAAAGTTGTTAAAATTTGTCGCCTTTATAGCTGTTTGCAACACACCTGGCAATAGTCCTCTAGCTGAATCCGATTTATCTCTTGAATTGTTTATCTATTTCCTTTAGGGAAGAGGAGTGTATGAAGTAAGTGTTCAGCATGAATGAAGTAGCCATGGCTTTTGATCCTTTAGTTAGCAGCATCGCTACAAGGTTGCAGGCAGGAGTTTCTCCCAGCCCTATCTGCAGATGCCAGGGAGGAAACTAGGAACCTTCTGTATGCAAGCATGCAGATGCTCTTTCCAGAGCAGTCCCTTCTCCTGAGGGGAATACCTTATAGTGCTCACACATGTCTCCCATTCAAATTCAAACCAGGGTAGACCCTGCTTAGCAGTGGGACAATTCATGCTTGCTACTACAAAACCAGCTCTCCTCCCTACATGGTGCAGAAGTTAAGGTGACCACCTTAACTTGCCATTTATTTATTTATTTTAAGCATAAGTGGCGGTGGGGGGGACTCATCCTAAACTGAACATTTAAAGTGGTGGGGGCAATGGGAGAGACTTTAGGCCATTTTGTTCAGATATATAAGGATGTCTGCTTTCTGTCAAACTGATGGGAATTAGAGATCTGTCTCTGCTTTGGTTTTCTGTTTTTAAGAGAATGGGAAATGTCCATTTTAGATGATACACAACACATTTTGTAGAACAGAATTTTCATTCAGACCTGTACAGTTTCTCATTTAGACTCTTGTCAATGCAAAACTAAGTACCAGCAATTCTGTACATTCAAATGTCATCTAAATATTTTTGATATCCCCCAAGGCTTTTTCCATGAATAAGATAGTATTGTGTTACTCCTACTACTGGCTTTTTCTGTATGTAATGTTTGCAATTATAAAGAAAGATAAGCATTTGGAGTACTTGTGCACTAGTAAGAAAAAAGCAGTACCCAGATCTATTTTAGCAGTCACTGTGGTCTTGGTGAAAACTCACCCCATTTAGATCTGTTGCAAAGAAAAAACCAAGCAAAAGTAGTCTAAATTCTCACATCCATTGCAGTGCCACTTTAATTATGCAGCAGTGGAACTTTAGTAGAAATTAAAAGGGCTGTTTGCCCCAACTGGTGCACTGGTCTTTGAATCCTCATCCGCTAGGATGACCTGAAGCCTTAAGGAATGGGAGGAATGCAGGAGCATTGCCAGCTGCCTGTCATTCAGCAAGAAGAAGAAAAGCTGACCAATTGTAATTGTAGCACATCATTGAAGCATGACTGGATTTCAAACCTAATGGCAGGAAGGAGGTGGGATAGGGATAAGGGGTCACTTAGTCCTTCTTGCACATGTGATGTGCAGACACAGCTGAAGGCATATCATTCTAGCATTTTGTGATTTCTGTTAAAATCTCATCTCCCTTCCTAGTCCTTCTTGGAAACTTTAAAAAAACTGATACATGTTCCTCCAAGATGTGATTGGGGAATTGTGTTGGATTTTGGGGATCAAGAAGAGGAGGAGAGAGAAATAAAAGGGTTTTAAGTATATAATTCATAAAGGCAGGTTAAGTTTTTAGGAAGCGGGTAGAGAAACCATGCCTCTTTCACTTCTGACATCTGAAGTCTTAGCCACCCAGAGACGTAAGTTTGGGCGGGGTATAAATTTAATAAATAAATAAAATAAACAAACCACACGCTTCTATGTTCAGTGGGGCAAAGAGTTCTCTAGGGTGTTGAAGTCTCACCCCCTGACAACTACAAAACCATTTAGTCCACTGTAGCCTCTGAAGACTGTTCCATACATGCAATGGAAAGAGGTGGTAGAATGCTGAGGTGGCAAAATCGACTGAACCATGTAAAATTTCAGGTAATGGATCACACTTATGTCCGTAAACAACTGCCTGCCAATATAAAATGATATCACCACAGGCTGGGCTAAAACCTTTCTCTCTGGTATAGAATCTTTTACTTGAAGGGAGGCTATGTGGGGGTAATTTTTAAAAATGTATATTATGTGCAATGGGGGGAGGGGAGCCTTGAACAAAAAGTGGAAAATTTCTCAACTTGAAGAATACTCACTCAAGATGGTCACAACCCCTTCTGCTTTTGATGGGGAAAGGTGTTTAAAACTCTTGTTTTCTCACCAGCCATTTCACAGCTTTGTGTTTGAGGGAGAATTAACACACTTAAGCTCTTGGTGTGGGTGTGGTGGTGGGTGGTTTAAACCTCACCACCTCAAAAAAAAAATAACACAGACAGCTACAGTATATGTATGTGAACTCGCTTGAGGAACAGAGAAGGAAGCTGCATACTGAATCTGTTAATCTGCTGATGATTGTGCATGCATGTACACCCACACAATAAAATAACATTCACATATTTTTTCTTTTGGCTAACTGGCTTTTTCACCATGCTCATCCACAGGCTCAAGTAGCACATGCATACACTAAGGATATACTACAGCATCTGCAGTATACTTGTGTTACCCATTTCCTATGAAATGGAACTTAACTAATAACTATGAAAGACACCTGCCAATAGCACAATGAGCAAGTGAGCCCTTAGAAGCTGTGTCTCCAATGGACAGATGGGGCCCATTATAAATACTTCTTAAAACATGTCCATGTGACATTGGAGTGCCCCATGCAGGAAAATGCTCACACAATCTCACGGATAGTCTCTACAGCATCATCCTGTGTGTTCCATGGCTGCCGGCATTGGCTCTGTAAGGCCATGTCCATATGAGTGGCTTTGAAACGTTACTGAGCCCAGCCACTATCCCATGATGTTGCTATTTTGTGCTGCTGGAAATGCTTGCATGTATGCAATTATCCAAGTTTTTCCTTGAAGAGATGGCAACTCAGCAAGTCCTCTTTTATCCTTAATGGAGATGAATACAGGTGTGCTTTTTCTCCCCCCCCCCCCGCCCCCTTGTCTGTCTTCAGGGGAAATCTTTCATTAAAGATGCTTTGAGGTGCAAGGCTCATGCCTTAAGGCACAAATTCAGCTGCATCAGTCGCAAGTGTCCTGCCATCAAGGAGATGGTGTTCCAGCTGCAGCGAGAATGCTACCAGAAGCATGACCTCTGCTCTGCAGCCAAGGAGAATGTCCGGGTCATTGTGGAGATGATTCACTTCAAGGACCTGCTGCAGCATGAGTAAGTCAGCACCCCACTTATCTGGGGACCGCAGAGGGATGCAGGAGGGAATTTCACATTGGGAGCCATATACCGTATTTTATGGACTATAAGACTCACTTTTTTCCTCGAAAAATATCTGCCAAAATTCAGGTGCGTCTTATATGTTTTAAGTTTAATATGTTAAAACTCTGAAAAACTGGATTAAAATTAAGGTGCGTCTTATAGTCCGTAGCGTCTTATAGTCCGTAAAATACGGGTAACACTAGTAGCCCCCTTATGGTGGTGGTCCTGCTAATGTGAGTCTGGGTGGAATTTCGTGCCTCCTCACTGTAATGTATGCAATCCATGCATAATACTTAGTAATGCAAACAACAGGCCATCCCGGCCATCCTAGTTGTATCATTGATGGAGCCAAGAGTTGTCATTCACAACTGTTAAGAATATCTGTGTAAAAATGGAAATAGCATTGCAAGAAGGTGGCTAGCTCCTCCTGTTTTGAGAGCCTTTCTGGGCTGCTGTTTCCAGATCTACCCCTTGGATCGAGCACTACTTCACACACGACACTAGACATAGACACAAAACCTGAGATTAAGGTTTACCCACTTCTACCCCATATATGCAATGGCTACACATCTGTATTCTCACTGTGTCTATATACCACCAAAATACATTGTGGGGAGCTTACCTAATTCCCAGTACTTGCTTCCATGGCATACTCACCATGTGGGGGAAAGGATGTGTGGTTAGCTCGCATGTTGTAGGGTAGATATGGATACTCTGTGTACCAACTTCTACTGTAATGTGCAATATGACCCTGAGCCCAGTTTTCTAAACTGCTATAAATTTCCTCTGATTTGGATAAGGTTATCTAGCTCTCTTCTATACTGAAAGATACCCTTGGATAAGTACCAGATGACTTGGGGAAATATATTGTGCCCAGAATCTCAAGCAGCATACGTGTGGCATACTCCGTAGTAATTCTCCCAAAGGAGACTGTATGAATGCTTCTAATTTTATACTGGAGTGTAGTGTCTGTGAGTAAATGCATTTTTTGTGAAAATGGCTTGTTAATCTGAATCACTTTATCACATTTCTGAACAATATTTCTTTCACTGAGGTGAAGGTACACATGTGACGAAGGTGGCAAATGGTCTGGTAATCATTGGACCATTTGCTTCTATTCTGTTGCAAGAATGGTTTGACAGTGGAACATGGGTGAGCTAACCTTCACTCAAGCTCTTTAAAAAGGACTAGCTGGCCATCTTGCAGGGAGGCTGTTGTAGATTCCTACAGTGAACAGGGTTGGACTAGAATAACTCCTTCAAAATTTTAATGTTCTATGATCTATGAAAACTAGTTAGGAGCTGGGGAGGAATGTATGGAAGGTGGATATAATTAATGGCATTTTTGATATTTCAAATAGAAATCAAGACACAGCTCCCACATACGTGGTGTGTTCAAACATTCTGAATCATGAAGTAGGCAGCTGAAAGGAAGAATGGTGCTGGCCTGTGAAATGAATCCTAAAATATACATATTCTTTTGTGGGGTGCATCACTTCCTCATACACAAGCCAGTTACAATGCGAGGAGCCAATTCTCAGACACACGAATCGATAATACTTGCTCAAACTACAACATACCATATCGTAGTGAGAGGCCAACTTTTTCTGAATGGTTGGCATAGATGTGACTGTTAATCACTAACCTGCCAAAACATAGGTACAAACACTCCAGTTACTTCTCCGATCTCTCTTTAAAGCGTCTTTTCTCCACTCCAGCTCCACAGATGACAAATTGATTCTTAAAACCTCTCCTTGCTGTTCTTTAACTTTGAATATGTCCATGAATTCCAAGTTGGTTCAAATACTTTATTTTGTTAGGACCCCAGGTACTCTTCAAGGAATGCAGTTTTGACAGCTGTTTGACCTTCAGATGTGGGTGCATCTATTATCGTTTAGCAAAATGTTCTGTGAAGGCACAGCTATCACCACATAATCCTTATTTTAATCTAGTAGCATGCTCTAGAACTCATAGAGAAACGCACTACACTAAGTAGCAACTAGGCACAAGTGACTGAATCAACATAGGGAAGGACTTTTGTCTCCAAATAGTAGTTGGTACTTGCAGTTCATGGGCCTCAGTTCAAATCTCCTTGAAGCTTTGCAGCACTCACAGTTCTGTAGAAGTAGTAGAGTCCCCTTCAGATGTGCAAACTAAATTATGATGCTGACAAAAATAAGGTCGCCCCCATTTATAAGAAACTCCTACTTGTTCCCTGGATCAGGGCATTTACTGGTGAAGTTCCTCCTTATCGAAAGGTGGTACAGGCCAGAACTCTGATGTATGGCTACTCGGCTTACCTCTTTAGATTCTGGCAGTTCAGGTGAGCTGCAGATATTTAGCATCTGCCCTGTCTAGAACATTTGCATTACTTTCTCACTGTTGCTCCTCACAATATGTTGTTGCTACAGTTCAAAAAATCATTCATTGATTTTTAATGTAACTCCTCTAGAGGAAATTGATTGTGCTTTGCATGCTTATCTCTATACTAGCCTCTAAACTAGAAAAGTAGCATTATCCCTGTTTTACAGAAATGGAATCAAGGCAGAGAGGGATATTACTGCCATAGCTGTATTTTAATTCTGTCATGGCTTGTAATATTGTGCCAAGATAGCGATTAGTACACTTGAGTCTAAATACTTTCTCAAAAGAGCCCCTACTACCCGCAGACAACAATGGGAGTAGGTTCAGGCCTGTAGCCAGCTGGTGCCGTGTGTACGTGCCACACCAAAAAATTATCTTTCCTCCCCAGCCTCACTGACTATGTTCACTGAACATTTTATAACCTGCCCCCGCCCCCTACTTATGCAATCCCTCCCCCAATAAATATATTTAGGCTGGTTCCAGGCCTGAGTGGTGCAGTGGGGAAATGCTTGACTAACAAGCAGAATGTTGCTGGTTCAAATCCCTTCTAGTACTGTATCGACAGCAGTGATATAGGAAGATGCTTAAAGGCATCATCTCATACTGTGCGGGAGGAGGCAATGGTAAGCCCCTCCTGTAATCTACCAAAAGGAAACCACAGGGCTCTGTGGGTGCCAGGAGTCGAAATCTACTCGACAGCACACTTTACCTTTACCTTACAGGCCTCAGTAGGTTCTCCAGGGAGGATTTGTGGGGCAGAGTTTCGGTTAAGCAAGGTGTCAAGCACACTACCTGTGGCTTGAAGTAGGCGAGTAACATCACCAGCACAATGCTGCTGGTGGGGACATTCAAAAAATCCTCATGAGACCTCCATTCTGATGGAAATGAGTTTCCTTGGGCAAGTGCATGAATGCCAGCAACTACTTAGAGAGGCAAGTCATGAGGCTGAGCAGGAAACCCACTGACAGCTACACTAGCTCTTTTGCTAGGACAAACTGGGTGAAGCCATCCAAGGGAGGGAAAGTGATTAGGGATGTGCACGAACCAAGGTTCACGCACAGGTTCAGACCCCAACCAGTGTTCTCTTTTTTTTTCATCTGTGTGCAGAATGAATTTTGTTCTGGGCAGCAGTATTAAGGCAGTGTGTGTGCATGTGCATTCAGAATAGGGCCTTCCTCATTCAACCTGAGCGGGATCGAAAATGAACTGAGCGGACATCAAAAAGCATGTGAGCATATGCACATGCCTTAGAGGGAACACTGAGCCCAACTGGTTTGGATGAGGTCTGAACTGGTTTGGCGCTGCCAGGTGGGGGGTAGTGGCAAGAGGGATCTTACCTGCTCGCCGCCACATGCAGCTTCCTGCTGCAACAGCACTCTTCTCAAGAACATTTGTGGGCGCCATTTGCATGATCAGCATATTGAAGCCTAAACTTAGAGCAATTAAGTGATGTAGAAGTTTAAAAAAAATTCTGCAGATCAGTAGGGGCCTGTTTTTCTAAGGTGGAGAGTTTCTCAGGAACCCAAGTACTAGAAACCAGGTTCCATGTAGAATTTTACCCATATTATTTATTACATTTCTATACCACCCTATCCATCCAAAGGCTCTGGGTGGTGTATAACACTATCAGAAAATGGTCTTGTTATCCGTAGTGATTGTATTGTATTTGTAATAGCAGTGCCAAAGGGATCCACTCTGACAATAATACTAATATAGCAGATACATCCTAAATGATTTGTGCATGAGTAAAATATAAGCCATTTGTGGGCCATGTTGCATCATCCATACAGAATAAGACTCAAATAATAGGACGACAGGCAGGGTGTCTGGTTTCTTTTCCTGGCAGATGGAACAGTGCCAGGTGTGCTAAAGGTTATGTCCCTCTGTCAGGCTAATACAAAATACTGACATGAGTCATTCTGCCTTGGAAGTGACAAGGCAAATGTCTGCTGCATGCTGGTTAATATGAGTAATATGTCTTTCAAAATTCTTGCAGGCCCTTTCAACATATTTCACAACCAAATAAAATGGTTGATAAGTGGCTAGTCATTAAATGTGATGCTGTAGATCAGTGGTTTTCAAAGTGTGCTCCAAAGAATTTTGGGGTAAACCCCTAAGATTATTAGGAGTTCCTCAACTGTGCAGTAAATAATGGCAGATGTGTTCCCTGGAAATTATAGTTTGCTTGCCATCCCTGCAATGAGCTGCTGCTGGCGAGTATTGGTTGTACTGTGGTTGTGCTCTACTCTGAAGTGGGTCACTTCAAGGGGCAGAGTCTGGGCCAGTTCTTAGGGGCAGCATGGCAGCCTATCTAGCGCCCCTGCTGGAGATGGCCTGCCTAGACAGGAAAGCACAGTGGGACCTTGTTGCCATTCCTCTTTGCTTCCTAATAGAAGAGGAAAGAAGGGAAAGAGACTTGAATGGAGGAAGGAAGTGAAGATGTAACTTTAATGAGAGAGAGAAAAGGGGAGTGTCATTTGGTGCCTTGCTTCAGGCAGCAGAATGTCATTGGCCTGCACTGGTCACGCTCTCAATTCATGCCGTGTGACAGTGAAATTCGGCCACTTCTCCACATAAACTAATATTTATTTATTTTTATTTGATTTATATACTGCTTTTCATTAAAATTGTCTCAAAGCAGTTTGCAATACTGTATAGTTAAAATACTCTTACTACTTGTATTTTAATTGTGCATTAATATAAATATAAAAACCTCTATTTAAAAATGTTAAAACCTCCTATAAAACAATCTCTCTATATATTTAGTTCTCTTAAATGTACCCGTTGCTAATCCCATGTGTGGCAGCTCTCGTGAGAGTTCGGAGAGCTGCCGGATAGGGACGGGTGTGGGGAAGAAAATGACAGCAGCTAGCCGGCAGGTCCAGGAGTTAACAGCGCTGGCCAGCCAGGAAAACAACTATGGCGCGGACGGGTGGGTGAAGGCAGGGGCGGGTGGCCAGATGCTCTGTGCCTGGCCCAGCTAGCAATACATAAAACACAGAGCAATAGCAGTAAAAAAAAAAAATTCGTAAAAAACTAATCTCGTTTAAAACCCTGTGTGAAGAGCCACATCTTTGCTTGTTTTCTAAAAACGGTGGTAGAAGCCGAGGAGCAGATTCCAGCCAGGAGAGCATTCCAGAGCCTGAGGGCAATGACTGAGAAGGCCCTGTCCCACATGCTCAACAGCCAAGCCTCTTTCATTGTCGGCATGCAGAGCAGAGCCCACTCCGTGGGAGCAGGTGGTCCTTCAGATATCAAGGGCCCAAACCATTTAGGGCTTTAAAGGTCAAAACCAGCGCCTTGAATTGGACCCAGAAACAAACTGGTACTTAGTGCAGCTCTTTCTCAATAGGAGTAATATTCTCCAAGCAAGCAGTTCCAGAGAGAACCCTGGCAGCTGCATTCTGCACCAACGGAAGTTTCTGAATATTCGTCAGGGGCAGCCCCATGTAGAGCACATTGCAGTAATCCAGCCATAATGTGACTAAGGCATAGGTAACCATGGCGATCTCTGCCTTCTCAATAAAGGGCCGCAGCTGGCGCACTATCTGAAGCGGTGCAAAAGCACCCGAGCATCCAAAAGCAGAGCCAGGTCCAGCAGTACTGCCATGCTGTTCACTTGCTCTTCATATACCCTAATATGCCCCAGAATTCTCAGCATTGTGCTGGGATGTTGTGGTGTCTGTGTGGGGGCTGCAACAAGTTGCTGTGGAAAGTGCTCCCTGCCCTAGAGCTTTCTATATTTTAAAACAATTGGGTCATTCAACCCGCACTTCATTTTTCAGCCGGGTGATATAGCTGGTATTGCAAGAAATGCTCTAAAAGAGATGATATACACTGCCCAAACATACTGCTTTCAGCAGACAACATAATGTGGTTAATCTTTTTCCTCCAATGATGAAGAGTGGACACTTCTTTTAAAAAAGCTAAAGCCAAGATTCTGTCCTGCTCCATGTGGGGTGTTGACCAAGCCAGCATTCTAACCAAGGCAGGGGTCTAAGCAAAATAAAAGTCCTCGCAGGAGATCTGGACCTCACACAACTCCAAGAGGAGGCAAGAGTAGATAGGAAATTGGAACCTCAAAGAGCTTTGAGGAGTCGCTGGTGAAATCTGGCTAGAGAATAGTACCCAAACAGGCTTATGTTGCTCCAGCAAAGGTCTGGATCTTGCTGAGGGTTGATATGGCTGCCAACTAGTTAGGATAGTTGACTCTGCCTTTTCCCCATGAAAATTCTCTGCGCCTCCACGGGCCCTTGCCTGATTTTGCAGGCAAGGCGGGGGCGGCTTTTTGTTCACTTGCAGAGTCCTCAAAGGAATCCTCTGAATCAGAAAGATCAGGAAAACATTCTCTTGCTAGGGAGGAGCATTGAATCTTGCTTCTGGGGTTCTCCAGAGAGGTTCAGGTGGAATGTGGGCATTGAGGGTCTGTGTCCTCATGAGTCTTCTGCCTTATCTCTAGATTGAGGGGAATTCTGATCTTTGGAGCCATGATAAATTCACATAATTCTTCCCAGAAAAAGCAGCCCTTTCCTCCTTTGTTTGGGCCCCTGGATAAAACCACAGCATATGCAGGAAATTGTGCAATGCCGTGCATTTGTGTGGAAGAAGGCTGGCCAAAGCCAAAGATGTGCTGGTAGCCTGAGGAGTGAGATCAAGCTGCTGCCAGAACATGAGTTAGTTATAAGCATATATTGCATGTTCACACAAGACTCCATAGGCAGTAATGCCCTCTGCTCCATAGGAAACTGTCACCTTGAACATGGGAAGAAAATTGCATAACATTTTGCTTCCCTTATCTACATGAATAAAGATGAAGATTTGGAGACTGACAGCATAAATAATTATTTGCCTTGAAGCATGATGCACAACAAATTATCTGTGGTAAATGAAACTATGCTGGTAGTGGTATTGTCAGTGCTGATGGCCAAATCTCCAACAACTATTTTTCTAAACCACAACTGCATATTGAAAATGGGCCCAGTGTAATAGAATTCTGCTCTTCCTATGTTACCTGTACTACCATGCAAAGTGTTTTGGACACCAAGCTGTAAAGCAGAAAGCGCACTGGCTACAGATTTGAAATGTGTTGCTTTCCATATGGTGACTAGCAAAAAATAAATAAAAAATGCTTGCCTGATAATTCTATCCACTTGCTCTTAATTTCTTGGATGACCAATAAATGCATTCTTACACTGAATACTCATGCAGTTGTCTAGTCACATGCTGCTCTGCTGTATCGTTGACTACTGTTCTGACCTTCAAAGCCTTGCGGGGCTTGGCGTCTGTCTACCTACAGACCTGCCTCTCCCACCCAGTTACATCCCGTCTGGTTAGATAATCTCAGATGGCCCTTTTGTCGGTCCCTGATTTCCTAGAAGTTCAGGGTTCTAGGACCCGCGAAAGGGCTTTTACGATTGCTTCTCCACTTCTTTGGAACTCTCTTCCCGTTCTGATTTGTTTAGCCCCTTCCTTACTGATCTTCAAATCTGTTGAAGACTTTTCTTTTTTGCCAGGCTTTTGCCCTGTAGTTTACTTTATTTGTTTTTTGTTAGTTACTTTAGTTTTTAATTTAGAATGTAATTTTTAATGTTGCCTTGTTTGCATGTTTTTGTACACCACCCGGAGTCTTCTGAGTGGGCAGTATATTAAATGTTTCAAATAAATAAATATTGGAGGCAGGTAAGGAATATATGTATATTGCTAGCAGACTGACTGTAGGAATTGGCCTAAAAGTCAGAAGGAATTTGCTTTCTGACAAACATTTCAAAGCTAGTCAGTTTACATTTTACCAGTGGAAGAGCCAAAGATTTGCGAACAAGATAGACTTAACCCTCTGTGCCAAAGTAGGGTTAAAATAAGCTCAGTGAGCAGAAGAGTAAACTCTTATGACCTTGAAGATAAGGCTTCCAAGACAAGGGAGTTATAAAGACAAGCAACCAAAGAAAACATCAGTTCCAAGCCCTTAGAAGCTGGGCAAAAGAAGATTTAGGACTCTCATAAAAGAATCAAATGTAAATGACTGCCTTCATATACAAGATCTGGAAAATTTACATGAAGTTATAGCAGCTTTCAAAGACATTAAAGATTCCTAGGTAATGGCTCAGGGTGCCACCAAGCCACTGACAGCCTATCTCCCAGAGCATGCTAATATTATAAATTATACCAAAATGGAAATATTGGAGACCAAGCAATGGGGGACACATCAAAATAAAACAGTACTACCCCCCACAAGATCCCTTGCCAGATTCAAGTCCTACTGCGCCATTGGAGCTAACTGGTTTAAATGACTATGTTCAGGATATGTCCTAGATGATAATGGAGATGGGAACCCTGTGATTGCTACTTGAACTCCCTCCATGTGGATTCTCATGTGGTATAGAGGAATATTAATTCTCGTTTGAATGAATCCACTTTCATAGAGGGCCCTGGCTACTGGCCCCAGGAAGGATATGTGACACTGACACAATTTGCCCAAGTAAACCTAGAAAATAGTATGTGGTTAGGATAATCAGAAGAGCTGTCAGTAGAGTTGCCAACAAAGGAAGTAGGGTCTCAGGATTGTTTTTTACCCCCAGTGACACAGCACTCCCCTAGCAACAAGTTGGAGCAAGGCCCCCCTGAAGCTGGAAACTACCCCCAAAAGCTATGGTTGGCATTATCCACTTGATAGCATTATAACCTCTGTCTCTTTGAATGTGGCTGGTTAGATGAATAAGATCAGGGATCACTCCTTTAGTTTTATTTCTGATATCATGTTTGTACAGGTGGTGTGGGCCACCCAAGCTCAATGGTTTTAGCCTGTTGTCTATAAGAGCGATACCAAGTACAAGGGTGGGGGGCAGACCCGGGGGGGGGGTTAGCGGTCTTTATTTCCACTTCTTTACAGACCATGATAATTAAGTTGCTATCTGGTGGCCAGCTGGTCTTGGCAGTAATTATTAAATTTAAACAACATGCTTTGTATTCGTTAGTATATATGTCCCTGCTCAGTGCACAAGTGCCTGCGTCACAGTGATATGGAAGGAACAGGAGGAATTTATAATTCAAATCACTGTATCCTGTCCTAAGGCCCACATAATTTTAGGAGGAGACTTTAATGCTAGATTAGGTGCTAATGATAGAGATCTCTATGGATGGTATCAGTACTATCCACTTGATAGGGCCAAGAATGTGTTTTCACTGCAGCGCTGTTTTAAAGATGGGATCTGTAATTTGTGGGGGGCTTTGTTTGATACAAATGATAAACTATTTAGATCTGAGCTTGTTAAATGGTGCGCTAGAAAGAGACCAGCTGGGGAGTAAACTTATTGGAGTTGCGGGGGTGGCGGGGGGAGATGAACACCATAGATTACAGAATAATCTCCTGGGACACTGCAAAATTTATTGACAAGGTGATCACTTCCCAAAGGTTGTGTCACTGAAATTGAGCCCAGCAGAAGGGCAGTTGTGTTCCAATATGTGTTTTTCCCCTCAACCAAACTTAGAACTGGGAAATAGACTGGGGCAGGTAAAGTGGTTTGAACAGATGAAAGAGGATATACAAGTAATGTTAGAAACTGAAAAGATCTGTAAAGTGAGTGAATTCATAATACAGGGAGGGGCTGGGAATTCCATTCTTGATCAGTTAATTTAGGAGTTATAGGGGAACTGGACACTTGCCCCATAATAGATCCAAAGTTTGGTTTGACAATGATTGAATTGAAACCAAGAAAGATCTTACTAATCATTATAAGCTGCATAAATTGGACCCCACCGTTGTCACTTTGAGTGACTTCGCAACGAAGAAAAAACTGATCATTTTTTTAATATAGTTTATGATATTAACTAGGCCATCTCCAACAATTTCCCTGCTGGATAGACGCAGCCAAGTCAGGCAAGGATTCAGAGAACAGATGGTAAGCCACACCACCCCAAGCAGCTTGTCCACATCCTCAGGAGTCACCGATTAAAACTGATCCAATCTAATACTGCAAGAGGGATCACTGGACGCTTCCTCCATAGACCTTGCAGAAATAGTGGAGTCCAAGTCGGCCCAAATACAGGAGATCTTGTTTGCAGAGAACCCATTAAAAGCATCACAGCAGAACAACCCCGGGGACTGATTCGAAGGAGCAGAAACTAAACTCCTCGCAACCCGCGATAGCTCTGCTGAGCATGAACCTGCAGCTGCAATGTGTGTAGACCAGAATCTCTTTTTTGCTGCACGCACTGCCACTGCATAAGTCTTCAAATGGGTCACATGCTGCATCCTGTGAGATTCGAACCGAGTTCTCCTCCACTTGCGCTTTAGTCACCTACCCAACCACTTCAGCCCCCGCAACTCCTCAGTATACCAAGGGGCCATTCTTGAAGCAGGTCAGAAGGGATGCATACTTAAAACAACATACTCTTGTTTTAAGTATGATATTCTGTATTCTGTATCAAGCTGATTGCTGACTGCAGTAAAGTGATTTTATGATTTTGAATTTGGACTCAAATATAGGGTGGATTTAGATGACTGAAGTTTTTTCCTATTGCTTTTTTGCAGACGCTAGATTAAAAATGGGTTTATAAAGAAGCCCAACAGATTATGGATCCCTTAATAACCACATTTTCAACAGACTGCAACAATCTCTGATGTTGATTATAGTACTCAAAAACAAGATTAGAGTCCATGCTAATACAAATGGGCACTCTGCTGCATTTAAGGCAGCTTTCCTCTGCAAACTGACTTAGGAGTGCAAATACAACAAATATTTATATAACGCTTTTTAGCAAAAGTTCCCAAAGCAGTTTACATAGAAATAAATAAATAACCCAAAAGGGCTCATAATCTAAAAAGAAACCTAAGATAACCACTGGAGGGATGCTATTTATTTATTTATTTATTATATTTCTATACCGCCAAAAACGCAAGTTCTCTGGGCGGTTTACAAAACAATAAAAACAGCTATGCTCAGAATGGATTGGGACAGTTGCTCTCCCCCTGCTCAAGAAAGTCAATCACCACTTTAAAAAGGTGCCTCTTTTACTCAGCAGGGGACTAGATTTAGATTTAGTAAGACCTACTGAACAAAATTGGATTTATTTTGTTCTGTAAACAAAACAAACTTGCATAGGATCATTGGCATAAATGAAACTGACCTGTATATGGGGTGAAATTTATATAGGTGTGCTCTTTGTTCATGATGAGGACTAGGAAGTTTAAAAAACAATACTTAGAATGTATTTCAGAAAAAGTTCAGAATCCATGTCTAAAGCAATTATCTAACTATATACATATAAACACACACACACACACACACACACACATATATATATATATATATATATATATATATATATATATATATATATATATTCTATAAGGTGTGCCCGTAGCTAATCCTGTCCATGGCAACTCTCGCGAGAGTTCATGAGCAGAAGCACCTGATTGGGCAGTGGGGAATTCCATATGCATATAGGGAGGAGCAGCCTGTGATGGTTAAGGTCAGTTGGAATGCAACTGTTACTGGTCGGAAGATGTTCTTGATTGTAGAGGAGACGAAGATAGATAGATAGATAGATAATGGGCAAGGGTCTGTGAAGAGGAGTCATGAGGGAGTAAAGAGCCCCTTTAGAAGAAGGAACCTGCCATTGTGTGAATTAGACAAAGAAACAAGAGGAACAAGATCTGTTAACTCCGGAAGGGGTGGGGAGACGGGGGGCAGAAAGACAAAGGAGAAGAGTGAGTGAAGGAGAGAGAAAGAGAGAAAAAGAAGGGAGGGGAAGAGAGAGAGAAGGGAGGGCGAGGGACGAGTCTGAGCCTGTCAGCGGTCTGAGGGGAACAAGCAGCCATGGAGGCAGCAAGGAAGGTCCCAGTCAACCACTGCTGCTGTCTGGGGCTACTGAGGCCATTAGCAGAGAGAGACAGGCAGGCAAGGGACAGACCCAGGCCTGTCAGTGGTCTGAGGGGAACGAGCGGCCGTGGCCATAGTGAGGAAGGGCCTGGTCAACTGCTGCTCCTGTGGGGAGGAGTGGGGCTTGGGTGAGGGTGGGGAGGTTTTTGGGGACAGGGGGCTGCAGCTTGACCAACAGGCGCCAGCAACTCTGCAGCTGCAACCAGGAGGGGGTGAGGAGAATGGAGTAAAGGGATGGAGGAGTGACCAAGAGGGGTGACGGGGATGGAAGCGACGGGATCGAGGAGGAGGATTGCAACTCAGGTGAGGATGGGGAGATCTCTGAGGTGAGGGGGGCTGTGCCAGGGGGTGAGAGGAGCAATCAAGGACTAGTGTGCAGATGCTCTGCGCAGGTTAATCTAGTTCTACATTAATTCAAGCAAGAAGAGGGATGGCTAACCAGTAAAGAATAAATCCCATTAACAATCCCCACAACTTAAAACACTTTCATGTTTTAAGTTGTGGGGATTGTTAATGGGATTTATTAGAAAATTAAAGAAAGAAAATTAAATTCCATGTGAACCTCAGTTGAATATACTAGCTTGTCTGTGTAACCGATGTCACCAGCAGCTCAGCTGTTTTGTTTCCAAGTGCTTCTGCTAAGGATGTATGGACATGATTACTTTCCTGACAGTAGTTCTAAAATTATTGGTAATTATTCCACAAGCCTCATTACGGATTCTCAGAAATGTCAGTCATGTTTACACAGTGAGGCTATTCATACAGGCAGCCAAGCCCAGGCTTGGGCAGCCCATGTGAAGCGCTGGGATTGAGCCCGATCCTGATGCTGACTCGGCCCCAAGCCAAGGGATTCACCCCAGGCTTTAACCAGGTTTAAGGGCGGGAGCGTGCCCGTAACCCCAGGTTCGGGGGGGTGTTTGTGCGGGGGGGGGTGCTGCAGGCAGCCCTTGCGCACATAGAGCCAGGTGGCCAGAGCACCCAGCTGAAGGAGGGACCCTCAGTGTACCTTGCTCCTGGCACCGTGCATTGAGGGATGTCAGAGGACTTCATCCTCCAGCTCCCTACTCTGCCACTGGCAGCAGTGTGGTTCATGTGCTACACAAGCAGCAGAGCCTTGTAGTTCACTTGGATCGTGTGTGGGGAGGCAGGTGAGAGCCTGCCTCCACGCCAGCCCTCCCTGCCTGGCAGCATATTTGGTCATGTGCACAACCCTACTGCGTGCTATGTCAGATTTTGGTGGTGGTGATAGTACTGTCAGAGACAGGAGAGAGGCTCCACAACTGAGGGCACATTCTCATCACACAGACTGTAAGGGAAAAGCACTAAGTTTTTGTCAACTAACAAGACTTCATACCAGCAGTCAGTATTGAAAATAACTGTGCTGTCACTGTGCGGGGGCGGCGGGGCGACCCTTCACCATCTATCGTCTATAAATCTGTGGTCAAAATTCTGCATTTGCCTCTCAGGTTTGTTCTGATTGTATCACTAGAAAACCCATTTTAATGGCCTCTAACAAATCAATGCATCAGTTAGCTGCAATTCTTAAACTGCTAAGTTCTGCGGTTTGAACTACACATCAAGTTCTTCTCCGTAATGTGTACTACAACTGATTCATTACACTGGGCATTTCTCGGCTTCTGCCAGTAATGGGCCAGTTCAGACAATGGCTAACATGAGGAAAAGTACTCAAAGTAGTCTCATTGAAATTAAAAGGGCAAGTTACTGTCCTCTTAATTTCAATGGGACTACTTTTGAGTTAGTTTCTTCATCATAATTCATCCAGTATGTCTGAGCTAGCCTCTCTCATATGCAGTTAGAGACATGAACAAGCACTTTCCCCACCCACCATGTCATTCTGGTTTTAATAACTGCATTAATGTATTCAGATAGCATGTGAGAGGATGGTTTGGATAAATTGGGCCCCTCCCCCCAATGAATATTAAATCCACAACAGCATACCAGGATGAGGGGGACTTGCTTGTTCTCATCCCTAATGATATTTGAGGTGACAATTTGGATTAATCAGGGGCCCTCTGCAATTATGAAAACCAGAATGACACATGGCCAGGTGGTGCTTGGTCAAGTCTGTAATCATCTGTGGGTGGGGTTGATGCTAACACATCTTCAAACCCACCCAGTGTGGGTGAGGAGACATAGCCCAATGACATCTGTGTAATGATATTGGGCAGGAGATATCATGAAACATTAGATCTGTTCTCACAAACAGCCTAAGGCTAGGGCAGCCCAGTCTGGGTTACACTACCCGTGTGCAGCGCCAGGATTCATGAAGATCATCTGGGTGTGCTGAATACTTAACAAAGGATCATCTGAGGGGAAGGTAGGTGAAACCCTACCTCCCCACCCTAGTGGGGTTTGTGTGAATAGCCTCATTGTCAGCCTTCTCACAGGTGTTTGAACCAGACTTCAACCATTTTGTAAAAAGAGATATTTCATGAAAAGACTTCCACCTTCACAGTGATAGAACAGCATTTAGCAGATGCCTCAACTATATCTAAGAACAATAAGATAATGGACAGGGTTCTCATAACACAGATGGCTCCAGTAACTGATGAAGAACAAGGTTCTCATCATAATTGTCAGAACTGGTTCCCATAACATATAAGTCAAACCTACCGAGCTTAAACAGACTATGAAACCTTTCTTTCAAATGTGATGGGTGAATTGTGGTAGCTGAGGAAGCAGAAATTGCCTCTCTTTTTTTGAATGAAAATATTAAATACAAGTGATAGCTAATATAATTTTGTATTCAATTTATGCTTTGAAGATTTGTATTCACTATTCACTCTTATGTATTTGCTGTTATTCCTGTATTCACTATTATGCTGTGAAGAGTTATGCTAAGGATCAAGAATACCGCCAGAGGGTCTCATGCCGTGAGGGAGATACCTGGAAGATTCACCAGCTGTAGTGCAATATAGTATAAATAATATACATTCATTAAACTCTTTATACTATAGATTTATACTATAAATAGTATACATTCATTATACTCTTTAACAATATGTAACAATGTGTGGTGGGTTTGCATGATATGTCTAAGTCCTGAATGTCAGCCCAAAGGGAGCTTGATGAGCCTCCTGTTTTTCTTTCCTGCCTGAAACTGCAAATAGATGAGGGTTATCAGGTGCCTGGCTGACCACAATGTGTGGCTTCTGGGCAGCATTCATCTTGTTGGGTCACTGCCTGTGCCTGAAGTAAAGTGGCTATCTACCTCTTGGTTAGTATATGTCTTTCCATCTTTCTATAACTTTCTTCTATTCTTTGATTTTAATCTTAGACCATATGTCGATCTAGTGAACACCCTGCTCACTTGTGGAGAGGAGGTCAGAGATGCCATCACACGGAGTGTCCAGACCCAGTGTGAACAGAACTGGGGAAGTCTTTGTTCCATCCTGAGCTTCTGCACCTCCGTACCACAGGAGGACTCCACCGTGGAACCTGAGAAGAAGCCAAATGAAGTCTCGAGGTCTTCTATTAACCAAGGGGACACTGTAGTCAGTGCTGAATCTGACCCAAGAGAGAGCTCCCGAAGCAGCAGAGGAGAAAGAGGTAGCAGGCTTCCTGTAAATGCCCATGCTCGCACTAAAGCTGGAGGCCATACTCCCAAAGCAGTCCATGGAGTTGCTGAACAGGCAGATGAACAGTCTGACTTCTCTGACATCCGAAGGTGAAAGGAGGATACAGCTCTTCCTTCCCCTCCACCAGAAACTTCCTCCATTGAGTCCATCTTCTTATCTAGGGGCATTCCATAATATTTACAATATAGAAGGGTGGTGTCAGGCACAGGGCATTGTGGGATATGTGGCAGAGATGGTAGCCCTATTCAGACATTTGTTAAAAACATGTGCTATAACTCTACAGTGGCGCAAATGGGTCAGAAGTCCCAGCCCTGACCTGTCACCCACCATTGTGCCCACTGCTCACACAGTGGCACTTGTGTGAAGTGGGAAGTGCTTTATCTGTGATGGTGGGCACTTCTCTGATTGTGAGGCCCATCAATTATGGTTACAACAGCACTTTTACCAAACATCTGAATAGGGCTGGTGTATGTATTATAAACAGATGAAAAGCAAAGGGTATTGGATATTGATTGTAGCTGGCAGAGATGGTAGCCCTATTCAGACATTTGTTAAAAACATGTGCTATAACTCTACAGTGGCGCAAATGGGTCAGAAGTCCCAGCCCTGACCTGTCACCCACCATTGTGCCCACTGCTCACACAGTGGCACTTGTGTGAAGTGGGAAGTGCTTTATCTGTGATGGTGGGCACTTCTCTGATTGTGAGGCCCATCAATTATGGTTACAACAGCACTTTTACCAAACATCTGAATAGGGCTGGTGTATGTATTATAAACAGATGAAAAGCAAAGGGTATTGGATATTGATTGTAGCTGGCAAATTCAATGTATACATGCAACAAAATGTCTCCATTTGTAGTTTCATGTGAATGCAGGTTTGCAGGGATGGGAATGTTAGGATGGACTTGTCCAAATTTTCTTTTGTCCACTAGTGGCACAACATCTAGACTATGTTCCGCATTTAGTCTTGAGGCAGAAAATAATCTCATCTCTATGCTCTGTCAGAATAAATATCCCCAAATGGGGGTGCTGAGATACTTGTAATCAAATTAACATACAGCATGTAAAATGTTGCATTTTTTTAACCAAGTAGTTTCTCTGAGCCATTGTTCCTTGTCTTGGTGACACCACCTGCCTTAAGTGTCCCTTCTGTTGGTTTATGTGGATCGCTGCTAGCCTTTTCTTCCTGTTCTAGTTTTTTTTTTTTTTTTCTTCAGGAAATCAGTTGATTACATAAACTGTTTCTGGGCAAGGTAACTGGATCTTTTCAACTGGCCCTGCATTATACCAATCTCATTTTTGAGCAGATCTTCAAAAATCTACTTGGCTTCTGATTAAAGTGGGTGTCCTAACTATGGATATCCCACCAAGACTTGTTTGAACATGAGATAAAATTTTGGCAGCTTGATGAAAAATCTCTTCCTCTTTTTTTCTCTGTCTGAAAACCAGAATCACAAGTTTGCAGGGTTGTAGAAACTTGGTGCTCTAAGGTTGTCTGTAAAGTGCCAAAGAAATCGTGATGATGGACACGGTATCCCAAGCACTGAGCAATGCTTTGATCTGGTTAATAATTTGAAATCAGCTTAGTCTTCCCAACACCTCAGTGCTAAACACATGGACCCACATACTCCACAGCACACCACTGATCTAGTAAGGAAGCATGACAGTGCACTGATTCCATGGCACTCTACAGCCCACCCACACTGCTTCCAAAGTTAGGGTTGTTCCATGCCTGCTACAGCGTGCATCATCACAGTTGTGGCACTATTCCCACTAGGAATGATGGGAATAGCATTGCATCTGTGATGATGCAAGCAGGTATGGAGCAGCCCTGGCTTTGGAAGCATCACAGGTGGGCTGCAGAGTGTCTCGAAAGCAGCACACACCTCTCTTCTGGATCAGTGGTGTGCTGTGTGGTATGTGGGCCATTTTCGTGGGGGGAGTGGAATCTCTAAATGTGCTTTGGATTGCAACTCTCATGGCCCACAATTACTATACTCTGCTCCATCTTTGCTTATAAATATACCTGTTTTATCATTAACTTAATTACTCAGGACTCTACACTTTGAGATATTAGCCACTTCACCTGAAGAGAGGGTCAGTGATAGTTCATAAGAAGCCATTATTGGACAGCAGAGATCAAAAGGCCTTTTCTGGAGACATTATCGAATCAATGACATTCGTTGCTTCAGAAGACTGACCATTCCCCCTTGATTGGAAGGCAGTTTCATGATAGTCTCTCGTGCAGGGGTTTCCCCAGTCAGTCTGATGTAAGGTCAGCTCTGTACATTCATCCCCATTGCAATGCAGAGCCAGCCCTGATATTGCTGACTGGAGGATGTATCCTCATTGAGAGGAAGAGCAACATACTACAAGTTCTTGAGAAAGACAATTAAAAGGTAGCCTTAAGAATAACAGAACTGTACAGGCGGCCAAGGAGATGTATACCAATTCTACGAAGGATAGCTTTTGGGTTGTGTTTAGTGGTGGATTCTAATCATAGTTTTGAGGCTCCCACTGAAGCAACAAGAAAAAGGAGGTAGGATCCCCTTACTGATATAAACTTTCCTTTTAAAATGATCTGATTGGAGGGACAGTCATGACCACTTCATAATTCCATCATCACACATAGGTAAAAACCTAGCTGCCAGGTCCATATTCTCACTCGACTCCAGTTAGATCTTCTATTAAAAATCTGATTTACCTATGGGAACCAAAACACATACATGCCATTGAATGTCTGTCAGCAGATCACTTAAATGTTTGTATAATTTATCTTCATTCATTCTAGGGAGGTAAAAATCTGTTCCCTTTTTAGTGTACACAAAGGAAAATGGGATATTGTGGGGGGAGTTGTATAAGACCTATTTTTCCTCTGTGTGTGAAAATTGGATGTACGTGTTCACCTACTGATTCCACATATTCTTTTATTGTAAATATTTAACATTCTATTTATTATAGTGTCTCCATTAAAAAAGAATTGAGCACTGCTGGCTAAGGTAATTTAAATATATGTCAGGACCTGTGTTGTATATATTCATGCCACTAGTACATTTTTGTTGTTTAAAACAAGGAAAATATAATTTTATACGTTCCATAATGTTATTGGCAGCATAAATCATTTATTTATTGTTAACTTTCATTTCTAATAGATAAGAGTTCATTTAAGCTGTTAGTTCTGTCAAGACATCTGTGTAGCCTTACTTCTTTGAAAATTCAAAATAAAAATATTAGCTGTCCACTTAAGGAGCTCAATATCTAACCAACATAACATTGCCCTTATTGATGACACAAAGCTTTTGCTTAAAAATTAACACAATCCAACCCAAGCAAGCACTTTTAAATCCCCTTTATTTCAACCAAGAGATCAGTACCTGCTTAAATTCTGCCCTTTGAAATCAATAGAAGTTAAAAGTGCTTGGCTTTGGCTGAATATGGATAGGATACACCACATACTGTTACTTGAAGTTTACATTCATTTCAGTGGAGAACATACATCCTACTGACTGGCTTCCACAGATCCACTCACCAGCTTGCCAGGGGCAAGTGCTCCTGCTCATAATGACATGAAGTCGGGCAGGGGAGACCTTCCCCAACTCAAGAGAGGATTTTGTTGGACAGCAAGCTCCCATTTCTACCCTCTGCTCTAGAAAAGATGGGGGGGGGCACATCATATTGAGCTTTGAAGCAAGCCCTAAAGCTTAGCACAAGCTTAGTCCCCTCCTAACTGAGGTAAGAGGAGGAGGGATATCATATCCTGCTCAACTTTGGAGCATAGGTCTTGAGGGAGGGGAGGAACCAGCTGTGACCACAAATTATAGCTGGCTAATAAGGTAAAGACTACAAATGAGTACAGTATCTATTTTGCTAAGCCAAAAATGGTGGACTCCAAATCTGCTAGAATTTATCAAACAGAGTGCAATGATGAATAAGGATCTCTTTACCCCAGTCTCAAGCTGGTGTAAGTCTTTCAGGTGTACTGAGAGATGGGCTAGGGATCTCTAGGAGAATGTTCTGCACTTGCCAATCTACAGTTTCTTTGTGGGAAGCCATGCCAATTAAATTGGTACAAAGCACATTAGTTAAATGTACCCTTAGGTGCCAACGCTGGCATTCTTCAAACATTGTTAGTTTGGAAACAACTTCTTGTCCTTTTGGTAATGAATGAGAGAAACTGGTAAAGATAATAACTCAAATGCAAAATTAAAGAAGCAGCTCATCACCCCATTAAAAATGGTCTGGTTACCATACCTCAGAAAGGACATACTAGAACTGGAGAAGGTGTAGAAGAGGGCAACCAAGATGATCAGAGATCTAGAGCACCTTCCTTACAAGGCAAGGCTACAACACCTGGGGCTTTTTAGTTTAGAAAAAAGATGACTGAGGGGAGACATAATAGAGACCTATAAAATTATGCATGGTGTGGAGAAAGTTGATAGAAAATTTTCTCCCTCTCACAGAACACTACAACCAGGGGTCAGCCCATGTAACTGCCAAAAGGAAGTCCTTTTTTGCACAACACATAATTAACTTATGGACTTCTCTGCCATGGGATGTGGTGACAGCCACCAACCGGGATGGCTTTAAGAAGGGTTTAGATAAATGCATGGAGGACAGGTCTATCGATGGCTACTAGTCCAAGGGCTATAGGCCATCTCCAGCCTAAGAGGTAAGATGCCTCTAAATGCCAGTGGCAGGGGAGCAACAGCAGGAGAGAGGGCATGCCCTCAGATTGGAGCCACGTGCAATTGCTATTTGGCCCAGACCAGAAAGTACCATTAGTGCCAATTGGAACTTTCCATCCATGGTAAGGGGGATAATCCAAATCTAGACCATGGTGGGGCAAAGGGTCAAAGCCCACCCTCCAACTATATCATTGTCCTGATTTGCATTCATTCTCCACTGCAGTTGCTATTAGGTTTTTCTTAAAAAGCAAGCACGCAAGGTCCAATCACATATTTAAGGCATAGTTTGACACTTATAAAAGGTTTGGCTAAGCACCAGGCTAGATGTGGTTGTAGAAGATCTGTCTGTCAGAATGGGGTTGTCACCAGGGGCGTATCTAGGATAGGGCGGGTAGGGCAGGCAGGGCACGTGCCCCGGGTGCCACTTGAAGGGGGGCACCATTTAAAAAAAAAAATTAAATGGCCACCAAAAACAAAATGGCCGCCACACTTGCTCAAATGGCCTCTGTGAGGCCCTAGGCCATGCCAGGCCTTGCAGAGGCCAATTGAGCGTGCATGGTGGCCATTTTGTTTTCAGCGGCCATTAAAAAAAAATTTTTTTTAATGGCCACCACACATGCTCAAATGGTCCCTGCAAGGCCCTAGAGGCCAGTGGGGGGACCTTTGCAGACCCCCCCCACAGCCTTTAGGAGGCCCCCTGGAGGGGCTACAGGTATTTTATACACACACACACACACACACACACACATATATATATATATATATATATATATATATATATATATATATATATATATATATGAGACACTGTACACATATTCAGTTTGGCACTATGTACAGAGAGTCAGGGCTTGTGAATACTGAGCTGAAGCTTATGAGCTAGGATTGTATTCATTTGCTCTTACTTTGCTTCTTGTGATAAGTGAGTTAAATGTGATGTCTTAATAATATGGCTATTAATGGTGAGTTTGTCTTTGAATCAGTGTGAAATCCTTAGTATTAAGGCCCACTGGGAGTTTCTTGCTCTCTTTCTCTAATTTTAACTGTCTTTCTGAAATACTAGAATATATTCCAAGCAGTGACACAGTTTACTCTGCATATCCTTTAATTATTTTCAGAGTATCTGGGAAAAGTCAAATTCTCCATTTATTTTTAAAACGTATGTAATATGTTATGCTACAATGCATAGTAGAGAATTAGACAGGCACTTCTGTTTAGTTTTCCAAGTACACCTCCACATAGTATTAGGGTATTTCATGAGCCCCAGCATACTGAAATTTGTAGTTTTCCAGCATTTTTTGATCTGGCTATGTCCACTGCAAAATAGTTTTTGAAATATTAAAAGATTAACAAGCTTGACTTGTATTTTTCAGCTGATATTATGGTAAAGTTATCTTTAAAAGATAACTTTTTAAAAAGATGGGAGTCAGATGTTTGGACAGGGGGTGTAATTTCTGTGCTTGCCCTGGGCGCTATTTTCCCTAGATATGCCTCTGGTTGTCACCGAATCCTTGTAAAGTGGGGGAGGGGATGTTGAAGCACATGCGGAGCAGACAGAGGTGGAGTGCTGAGTAGGGTTACCAACAATCCCTTATTAGCAAGGACGTGCCTTATTTCAGCCCAAAATTATCTGTTCCTTATGAGATGCCATTTGTCCCTTATTTTCAGTAATGGGAAGAGCCTAAGGCTCAGATCAAACCAGTTATTTTCACTAATAATGAAATAATTAATCAGCTCCAACTCCTTTCCCTTCTCCATCTCTACAAAAGTGCTCCCTGGTTCTGGTAGGCTGAGCCCTCACCCCAACTATTATATTCCCTCAGTAACCCCTTTTCCCCACAACTCCAAAACAACAACAAAAACTGTAGTGACAAAAACCACTGTAGATAGGTTCTTCTTTTTCATTGGCTACATAAAGGTTTCCCAGTCTCCTCCCAAAGACTCTCTGCTTGGATTTGTCCTACAATTGAGTTGTGTTACCAACTGGCGAGGAAGCCCTTACCTAAACCAGTGCAAACTCACTCCACAAGAGTGGTAGCAATATCTGCTGCCTTCCTGGCAGGACTACCCATGGATACAATTTGTAGAGCTACCACCTGGTCTCAGACCACCACCTCCATCCATCACTATGCTTTGGAACTAAGGGCAAGAAATGATGCATCCTTTGGCTCCTCAGTCCAAACAGCTGTTCAAACTCACTCGCTATCTCCCTTACGTGTGATGCACAGAGACCACAAAGAAGGTTGCTTACCTTTAACAATATTTCTTCGAGTGGCCTTCTGTGCATTCACATGACCCAACCTCCTCCTCGCTGCAGCCTTCTCTTCTCATTGCAGGTATCTTCTGTGGCAGTGACTTCAACTGAAGAGAGAAGCAGGACGGCCACCAAGTGGATACAAATGGGGCAGGACGTCCACCAAAATCCTTCTCTCTAGATGGTTCCAAAGCAGGTCTCTGCATAGGCGCAAGTAGTGTTTTTACCTCTGGACTTCAGGGCCAAAGTCCAAGGCCTCCACACCCTCTATGGGCCCCCAAATCCTCATTAGTCTGCCCTAGGTGGTGTGGTCGCCACTGGCCTGCATTGCGCCGGGCAGCTGATTGTGATTAGGACCTGTGCCGGGTGCTTTAGAGACAGAGGGGTGAGTGGGGCAGGCGGAGTGGGGAAAGAAATATGTGGAATGGGAATGTTAAGTTGCATGTTGAAATGTTTCTGCTCATGCATATTTGCATAAATGTACCTGTTTTAGATTCTTACATTCTTGTGAGTTCAGTTGCTGTTTGTGTCAAGAACCTTCATATTAAAAATACTGCATTTGTCATGATTAGTGTGTGTAGGGGGATGATGCATAACTTGAAGGCGGGGGGGCTCCAAAAGCCTTAAGGTCCAGGCTTCAAAATTTCCTAGGTGCACCTCTGTGTGTGAATACACAGAATACCACTTGAAGAAACATCGTTACAGGTAAGCAACCAGTTCTTTCAGTGAGAAAATTAGGACACTGGGATTAAAACTCATTATTAGAATTTGGCATAGCCCCATCCTGACCCCTATGTTTGTAAGGGCTTCATCTGCTATCGCTCTCATGATGTTAGTGGCACTCTACCCTCATTCAATTTTAGAGGCACTTTCTGCTCCACAGAAGTCAAAAATACCAATTGCAAAATGGAAGCATTGGGTAATTAAAAAAATAAATAAAAGTATTTGCTTTGCAATTGTTTTGCATTATTTAGAAACAAATATTCTGCATGATAATTACCTGCATTAATATTCATATCCTGTTTTTCAAAAAAAGAAAGTTCACAAAGTGGCTTACATCACAGAAGAACTGGGAAGATGCTTCTCAAAGGTATAAAAAGAAAAGAGTATAAAAAGAAAGGTACACAAAAGAGACACCAGAACAGCCATTGGGAGTGACTCTATGGTGGTTTTTCTCCCTTTGCTAAATATAAGAGAACCGCCACTTTAAAAGTTACCTCTTTTTCCTGTTAATAGAGATTAACATAGAATAACATGGTTTCACCTTTTTAAAAAATCAACTTTTGTCTGAAATACTTTCTTCTGAAAATTGGACATCTTTTAGGTTGTCACAAAATTTGTGTTTTCTCTGTTTTCTCCCCCATCCCCATTCCTTCAAAAAATGAATGGATCAGGCTAGTATACACATTTGAATTGTAGGGAAATGTCAAAATAATTATCTATGCCAGGTTTGCTGTATTTGCATTAGCACAAGCAAATGAAACATTGGTCACAACCAAACCTTCAAACGAAGCATTCAGAATGAGAAGTTCACATGTCCTATCCCATAAAAGCCTTAATGTTCCTGACAGTGTCTGGTGGAGTTTGTGTTGAGCATGTCGGAATCACTTTTACAAACTGTGCCTTACTTTTCATTCCTACAAACCTGAACCAAGACCCTAAGACAAGGAAGTGGGTTGGTTTTTTAGGTGTTTTTTTTTTAATCATTCATTGCAGATGATGAAGCTTGTCTTTGGAGACTGCCGAAAGAATTTCAGACACCCATGAAGAGTAGGTTATACATTTCTATTGCTCCCCTCAAAAATAGGTGAATGGTGTTGGAGATCCAGCTCCAGATGGCATCAACCTTTTGCACCAGTAACCCTAATGACCTCTAGGGGCAGTGGGAGTAGAGATAGTTTTCTCTGCCTCTATGACTCCTCTATGGAGAGAATGTACTCAGGAACTTCCTGGGAGTGACTTCCTACTTCTTCCCACAAAGCTTCTTTTGAGATTGCTCTCTGAGCACCATGCTTCTATAGGTCTCTTTCTGACCAACTTGTAGCCAGCTGTTAGATATAAGTCTTTTCTATCATCATGTACTTCTGAATAAAGTAGATTAGTTTAACCTTACATGAATCTCCATGTTTATCATTTACAAGCTGTTGCCCCCGAGACTCTGTTAACTTCTGCTGTAATGGGAGTGAGTTAGCACCTGAAATACTCTGCTATATAACCCCTAACAAATGGAATGAACTAGTTTTCAAAAACGAACATACCGTTTTGCCATGAATGTGCATATCATGTTTTAAGATTCTGTCTTAATTTACAAGGGATATACTACATTATACACAGATACCAAATTTAAACCCATGCCCTCACTTAATTTGGTCAGAAACCTGGTCTTGAAAAGCATTTGCTGCTAGTGAGCTGGATTGCAGGGAACCTCAAAGTTAACAGCATTCATTTCCAGCTTACATTGTTTCAGCACTTTAAAAAAAGGTTAACAAATTTCCTTCAAGAAGGTTTTAGTTGGTTTTATACTGCAGCAGTTCTGGAGGGGTTAAGTTGCATGCCAGCTTGAACTTTGTAGAACATTCATTCCAGCAACCATCTCTTTAGTGAGCTTTTTAAAAAATCCTGATGAAATCTTATAGAACAGCAAATCCTGGGATTGTAAAACAAAACAAATCTCTCAAACCAAAATCTGAATTCTCTCTCAAGTCAACAACCAGCAGGCAAAGACAGTGCCTTGCTGTGCCTAGCATATTATTTTCTACCTTGTCACTTGGGGTTAGGTTATTTAAAGGGAAAGGAATATGGAGAGGAATTATGAAAAGAGCAACCCATGCCCTAAGGCAAGAATTGCTTATGACTGCTTGCTGCTTGACAAACACATTTTAATACCCCTTCTGTGAGGTTTAAAAATAACTAATCCAATTTAAACCCTCAGATGAGATGGGACTTTGTAAGCTTAAGTTTGATTTGCAGGAATCTATGGCCAGTGATATTCTTCTTTAAGGTGCATTGCCATCCACAGCTTGTGCATAATCCTGCTATGGATTAGTTTTAGCCATTGGGTAAAGAGGAAAGGGAATGCTTCCTGCCAGAAGTGTGGTAATAAAACTTAGTAGGAAATGGTCCCTAGCCAAGCTACAAGATTTTTGGAACAAGATGCAAACCTGACCTACTTGCATGCATAGTTATTAAAAGCTCTGGCTGCTTTTTGTAAGAGTCAGTCTGGTGTTCTGGGCCCAAACTAGATGTTAATAACAAGCAAGGAGCTGCCACCTTTTTGTCTCTCTCTCTCCTTCTCCCCTGTGAAACATAACAGAAAGAATGGGTGACACGATGTCATTGCACGGTGTTGTCTCCCCATCCCTGCCTCACATCACTGACTGGTGGGGGGTGGAGTCGGGGGGCAGGAAAAGAGAGAGTGTAATGGCAGCATTGTGTTCAAAGTTACAAGAACGGAGAGAGGCATGGAATGATAGCCACTCCACATCTCTCACAGCAGCTAGACTAGCTTCTACCAACTCAAACCATCCCTGCAGATTCAAGCAGGAACATTGTTTCGTGCACAATTCTATCATAGTGGTGGCTGCATCTCAGGGCTAGATCCTTCAAGCTGCGTTTCACGGTGGCCCAAGAGCTTGAAGACATTTCTGTTACATAAGCAAACTGAACACTAGGCAATGAGTGAGTGTCTCCTTCCGGGTATGCGCAAACCAACCTTAGGCATTAACAGAGAATGACAGACATTTTTTCTGGTCTCTGAGAAGTCAGTTACTATGAAGCCCCTCAACCAACGTTGCTATCCAAGTTGTACACTGCCCTGCCATTATTGTTCTTCATTCCAGATCAGCCATTTTGCCATGCTCAATGGAGGAAAAAGGTATATTTCAATTGCTTAGCAACCACAGCATACAACCCCTGGATTTCACCTCAGTGCCATAGCAGCTGAAGCCAGGAAGTGGAGTTGGTTTCCCCCCAAATAAGAATAGGTAAAAATCTATTATCTGCCATATTTTCCTCTGTTAGCATAAGATATGATGTATAAATCCAGCCTTTACAACCATGAATTGAAAACCATGACTCAGGAATTTGGAGACATTATGGAGAAGCCAAAGGGACTGGAATTCCTACCTCCATCAAAGCCTTACAACTGTAGCCCTGAATTATAACATTTGGTACAAATACCAAGGTCTCTTACTGAAGAAATTGTGGTTTGGAATTGAACTGGAAATTCAATTAAAAACACAGGCCATATTCAGATGTAATGTGAAACTGGAGGTTGACGAACACGCAGTTCCAATTTTAAACTGTAAATCGCACCGCAGACATTCGTCCAACCGCGGTTCAGCAACCTCCAGTTCCAGGAGAGGGGAGCCCCTCCCTTCTGCTTCCAGCAAACGGTCAGACGGTGGCAAAGCATCAGCACATCAGCAGAGCTGCCACGATTGGTCATGGTCTTGAAGGGGCCGTGTCACAAGCGCAACTGTGCATTTTCTGTGTGGTCTGCCCATCCTCGGCATGGAAAAAGCATTCAAATCCCTCTGAATGCCGTGCCATGCCAGTCCCTCCTCTGACAGCGATGGCACTGCTCCCCTCCTAAAAGACCTACACCAAAATAGTCCCGCACATACGCGATTTTAAAAGGGAGGGGTTGGGTGGCAATATTTCCCTGTAACTCAGGAAAGGGAAGGTAAAATGAAGAGCTGCTAGGAGGGGATATGTATATGAGGGAGGGCAAAGGATCCCAGGAGATACGTCCCGTTGTGACCGAAGATGCTCTTGCAAGGGATCATCCCAGCTAAGCAGTACATGCGGAATAAACTGCTCCCCTGGCAGCTTGCTGCTCGTGGGCTATTGCTCTCATGAAAGGGCCAGTCTACTGGGGAAGACCATAGGGTTGTAAACCCTAGGTCTTCCATCAGACTGTGCACTCACAAGTTGAGCTAACCCAACAAAGGGTTAGTCTCCATGGTAAAAGATAGAACTTTTGTAGTGCAACTCCCTCCTGCCCTGGGAAGTCTTGCATGAACCAAAAAGCGATTTTGATGTTCCATGTGTCAGAGCCCGGCCAGGTGTGTGGACAGGGTGGGGGGGACGACACCGGGTTTGGGGACAGAGCTTTACTCCCATTCAAACCTCCCAGGTTCGGGTTCGCTTTGCACCATGTGCAAATCTCTCACAGTGGGAGAGGGGAACTTCTGATTTCCAGCGACCCCAGGATAGCGGGGTCACCTTCTGGGGGCACAAGCAAGTCTGCACATGTCCACATGGACGTACGGGCTGGTGGGGGCACACTTTGACAGGTACTTGGTGGCAGTTGCCAAGACGGGGGAAATATTGCCAGAGTACCCGTCCCCATGGCTGTCCTCCATAGATCATCCTGGCTCCATATAGAGCCCCAATGGCCTGACACTCATGAGAGAGTGGTCTATGGGAACTTTGTTCTTGGGAAGCAAAGCACTTTAATGTATGCCCTGTCATCCTGTCTCCGTTCCCTCCTGCTTGCCAGGAGTGGGGAGCAAGGGGCAGAATGGGAAGGGGGAATGCCCCTGTGTGATTTTGCCGCTTGACAGGCTGACAAGCTTGGGATGGGATGTGGCAGCGTACCTGTGCTGGGCATCTGCATTGCTCGATATCTGACAGAAGGGTGGGGCTGGTGCTCAGAGAGGTGGCCAGCAAGAAGTGCCACAGGCATGGATCAGGCACAGTCCCAAGCGGGTCTGCACCACCACTTCTATGATTATGGGTCCACAACTGGCACTAAACCACAGTTATGGCGGCATACGGCTTCAGACATAATGTTTCGGTGGCGAAACTGGAGGTCTCAGTGGCAAAACGTTGTGAAAATTGAAGGTTCAAATTGGAGTTTGGCAAGCCAAACTTCAGTTCTCTTTTGGCTCAAAACTGCAATCGCGCAAATTCGGACGTAATGGAGTTCCAACCTCTGCCCCGTTTAAATCCGGTTTTGTGTTACAGCTGAATTCAGCCAGAAGCTGCCTTCCTTGCATAAATCTGTTTCACGGTATTTCCGTACAAAATGGGACACTGCTTTAGAGCAGCACAGCTGGTAGGGAACCACAGTGTTCTTGTTTTATGGAAAGAGTAGTATTTTAATCCACCTTAATATGGACTCCCATGTTAACTGATATGATTTAAAGTCAACCCACCCGAGAATCAATCAGTCACACAGGACAACTGGATCATCACAATAATATTGAATTGGACTATTAAATCTGGCACTCTATCTCTCTCATGAATCATTGCATTATCTCTCAAATTCCAGCATTATCAAATGCAAATTCCAACAAGAAGTTGACACACTCCTCTAAAAGGGAGCAATCAAGCCAGTCTGAGTTCTCAATATCACACAGGATTTTAATTCCACTGCTTCATTGTGCCAAAAAAGGAGTCTTTGATCCATCCTCATTCTCCAGCTTATGAGCCTTTCCATTAGACCCAGGATATTTGGGATGGTTTTCCTTGCAAACATTCTTCCCCTCTTCAACATTGGGGTCTAATACACATTCATAGAACTCAAGGGCACTAATTTCCATAAATCAATCTATCTATCTATCTATCTATCTATCTATCTATTGATTGACTGATTGATTGATTTCTATGCTGCTTTTTAAAAATAATCTGAAAGCAATTTACAATATAATTAAAACAATGCACAATTAAAATACAAAAAGTACAGATGTTAAATAAAAATATAAAAATATATCTATTTAAAAGTTTAATAACCTCTATAAAATAATAACACAAAAAACACCAAGAAGGAGCAGTAAAAACTGTCCTCTCATATAGAAGCCTGGGTGAAGAGCCACGTTTTTACTTGTTTTCTAAAAACTGTGATGAAAGCTGAGGAGTGGATGCCAGCCAAGAGAGCATTCCAGAGCCTGGGGGAAATGACTGAGAAGGCCCTGTCCTTTGTGCTCGACAGCTGAGCCTCTCTCACTGTTGGCATGTGAGGCAGAGCTTCCTATGATGACCTCGCCAAGTGGACAGCAACCCTTGGGAGCAGGCAGTCCTTCAGAAATCCATGGCCCAAACCATTAAGGGCTTTAGAGGTCAAAACCAGCACCTTGAATTGGACCTGGAAACAAATTGGTAGCCAGTGAAGCTCTTTCAGAATAGCTGTAATATGATCTCAACAAGCAGCCCTGGATAAAATCCTGGCTGCCGCATTTTGCACTAGCTGCAGTTTCCAGATATTCTTCAAGGGCAGCCCCACATAGAGCATTTTACAGTAATCTAGTCATGATGTGACAGAGGCATGATCAGGGGCATATCTAGAGTAGGGCAGGCAGGGCACGTGCCTCGGGAGCCACTTGAAGGGGGGTGCCATTAAAAAAAAAATAGAAAAATGGCCGCCAAAAACAAAATGGCCACCGCACATGCTCAAATGGCCTCTGTGAGGCTCTAGGCCATGCCAGGCCTTGCAGGGGCCACTTGATGCACAGTGGCCATTTTGTTTTCAGTGGCCATTTTTAAAAAACAAAATTTATTTTAAAAAATGGCCACTGCACATGCTCAAATGGTCCCTGCGAGGCCCTAGAGGCCAGTTGGGGGGACGTTTGCGGACACACACACCCCACGGCCTTTAGGAGGCCCCCTGGAGGAGCTACAGGTATTTTAAAAAAAATAATGGTAAAGTTATCTGAAAGATGGGTGTCAGATGTTTGGACAGGGGGCACAATTTCAGTGCTTGCCCTAGGCTCTATTTTCCCTAGATACGCCTGTGGGCGTGGGTAACTGTAGCCAGATCTGCCTTCTCAAGGAAGGGACACAGCTGGCACACTAGCCAAAGCTGTGCAAAATCACCTCTGGCCATCACCTCCACCTGAGCCTCCAAAAGTAGAGCTGGGTCCAGCAGTACTAACAAGCTGTGCATTTGCTCTTTCAAGGAGAGTGCAACCCCATCCAGAACTGGTTGAATCTCTTCATCCTGATTGGCTCTTCTGCTGACCAACAGTCCCTCCATCTTGTCTGGATTCAGTCTCAGTATACTAGCCCAGATCCAGCCCATCATGGCCTCTGGCCCCCAATTCAGGTCATCCACTGCTTTTCTAGGATCCTATAAGGAGAGATAGAGCTGAGTGTCATCTGCATATTGCTGACATCTCGGTTCAAGTCCCCAAATGACTTCTCCCAGTGGTTTCATGTAGATGTTGAACAATAGGAGCCAAGCAGTAGTCCCCCATCACCACCTTCTGGACCCTCCCCCTGAGAAAAGACTGAAGCCACTCCAAAGCAGTGCCTCCAATCCCTATACTCAAGAGGCAGTCCAGAAGGATACTATGGTTGATGGTACCGTACACTGCTAAGAGGTCCAGCAGAACCAACAGGTTCTGCTGGACCCGACACATTCCGTATGTCACATTCCCGGTGTAGGACATCCACTAGTGTGGCCAAAGCCGTTTCAGTCCCATATCCAAATGAAAGGGATCTAGAAGATAGTCTGTATCATCAAAGACCCTTTGCAGCTGAGATGCCACCACATGCTTTATCACCTTGCCCAAAATGGGAAGGTTAGAAACAGGTCTGTAATTGTTCAGGTTGGAGGGATCAAGAGAGAGCTTTTTTAATAGTGGTTTCACCACTGCCTCCTTGAGGCACAATGGCATCCTGCCCTCCCTTAATGAAGCATTGATTATAGCCTCCAACCACTTGCCTGTACCCTCCCTGGAAGATTTTATTAGCCATGAAGGGCAAGGGTTCAGAGCGCATGGCGCTGCCTGCACACTGCCCAGGATCTTGTCCACATCCTCAGGCTGCATCAACTCAAAAGAATCCAACACATGGTACCCTTCAAAAGCCTGGGAGTGAGGGAGCCATGTGGATCTCAAATGCAAGTGAGTTCCACAGCCTGGGGGCAATCACTGAGAAGGCCCTGTCCTGTGTGCTCAATAAACAAGCCTCAGTAGGTGTTGGCACATGGAGCAGAGCCCTCCTAGCTGATCTAATCAGGTGGGTGGATTCAGCTGGGACCAGGCATTCCCTAAAGTATCTGAGGCACAAGACATTTAGTGGTATGCATAACCTTAGCCGCCTTCTTCTCTTTCACAGGATAGCCACTTGCAACATGGCTGCCAAATTCTATATTAGATATTTCTAGCTTCTGCAGGGCCCAGAGTGAGAATAGTTTGAAGGGGAGGGGCTTGATGAATGCAAATTGCTGGCCCTAATGGAACCAGAAGATTCTGTTGCTTTGCAACACAAGACCCTGGTTAGTGTGAGGTCCTGGACAACTGCCTACAACTCCGCCCCTCGCCCTGCCTTCAGACAATATCCTATCAGTGACTATTCATGCGTCAAACCTCCATAACTCAGTTGTGGCTGCCTTGAGCAGAGCAGCAAGATGGTCCAGGAGCAATCCCTAAACCCACAGCAGCTCCCTAACCCTCTTTAAGAGGAACTAATAACAAATAAGCCTATTTGTGACCGCTGTGGATACAAAATGCAGTCTGTTCTGCCACCAGAAGCAGAGTGAACCTTTCCTTTCTAGGGGATGCATTCATTGAGGATATGGATGGATGCCCTTTTACCCAACTTCCCCTAATCCTCCTGAGTGCGTGCTACACAATAGGCTTGTTCAGAGGACTGCAAGCAGGGTGGGAGAAGTGCACAGCCTGGGTAGCAGAGCCAAGCACACTCCTGATTTTGGGTTTTATGCTTGCCAACATAAGGTAAGACACGAGGATAATGGATACATGTGCAAGGCGGCAGCTGGGTAGGGTGAGCACATCCTACCCAGATTCCATCTCCAGATTTTTTTACTGAGGTAGGAAGAAAAGCTGCCTTACCCAGCGGCCGCCGCCACCCCCCAATCATTCTTCCCACCTCCTTTAATGTTTGCAAGCACATGCCTGACCATTGGAAGCATGCCCCATTCTCCTACCCAGGCTGGGCGCTTCTCCTACACTGGTGGTCATGTGAACAAGCATAATAAATCAGTGCATCACAGCAACTGCTTCTTCATAGCCCCATATTTGTCCTATCAGCCTTGTTTAATTTCTCCACTTGGCAGAACAAAAATGTCCATGTCTACAAGTGACAGTGGCCCTGCTATCCCAATGTCAAGACAAAGTCCTCCATCAGAGTATCCACATACTAAACTGCATGGCAGATCCAATGCTTATAGGGGCCTCCGTAGAAGTTTAGGAAGTCCCACCGTGCACAAAGAAGCCTTCTGTTAGGAAATATTTGAGGAAGAAGGCTTGTTGTATTTTCCCACTTCTCAAAGGATCAGAGAGCAAATTTAGCAGGCCTTTGTTTAGCTCAAACAACTGCCAGACTTAACTTTCAAATTCTAAATGGCTCACTGGAGATTGATCACCCAGGAGAATTTACATATTTATCTGGTTCAAAAACAAGCACCATAGACTATATTGCAGTTACTGGAAACCTGTTCCCTTTTGTTGTGAATTTTAAAGTCATGCCTCACATAGATAGTGACCACTTCCTGCTTCTCCTCCAACTGGTGCCCTTGGCCCAGCAGTTATGCCTGGAGACTCACTATATCCCCAATATGGACACCCCAGCTTGACCAAACAATAAAGGAACTGCTTGCAGCAGAACCCTTCCTGAGCCACTGGTGAGACCTCACATCAAAGGATCCACCTTTTGTCCCTCTGGAGACACACGAGGATTTAGTGCATGAACTCCAAAAAGATTTAATTAGGAAAGCTGACTATGTTCCAAAGCCATCTGGGTGCCCATCCAAACCCTGGTTTGATAAGGACTGTATAGAAGCCAGGAAAGCCCTTACATCTACCTACCTCACCCTACAGAGTTAGCACTGGAGCAGACACCATGGAGGGCCTCTCACATCTTTCACACCTCAAGAAACAATATAAACATCAACTGACAACCGAGAGAGGAGAGGCCATGAGTGCCACCTGGCCATGACTTATCCAGGTAGCCAAGGCTAACAACTTGTCCACATTCTGGCACATCACAGCCAACTCTTCCTACAATGGCATGGCCCAGATAGGCTCCCACATCCCTCCAGTAAGCTGGGAATTGCACTTCCAGAACCTCTATGAAGACACCATGACAAACTCAGGTCCCCCTCCAAAGGATAAAAAAGACCTGCCAAGGATAAAGAAGACCTGCCCAGCTGGCCACCGGTCACTTTAGCAGAGGTTGAGTCCCTTGTTTCACAATCTAAAGTGGGAAAGGCCCAGGGAAAGACCTCACTCCTATGGATCTTATAAAACGTAACCTGGAGTGGTGGGCATGCGGTACATTAGGCAAGGGGAGACAGTTGTCTCCCAGCCTGCTGCCTCAAAGAGCCCCCCAAGAGCAAGGCCAGCTAAGCTGTGAGAGGCCCTGCACAGCTGGGCAGACACTTTGAGTGGGGAGGGAGAGGTCTTGCCTGCCCCTCCTTGTTCTGTTGCTGTCCCCCGGCACCTCTCCACGACCTGGTGCGACTGCCGGGCTAGCTGCTTGTAGCTAGCTGGGAACAGGAAATTCCCTGCTCCCAGCATCCCATGGGGGGGCAACCTCACACTGCAGATGCCATCTTGAGTAGTCAGAGCACTCAGCGTGTCCACAGTGTGAGCTCACCCCTCCCCGCCACGGGATGCTGGGAACAGGGAACTTCCTGTTCCCAGCTAGCTACAAGCAGATCTTTACCGGCATGGCTATCTCTGTGTGATGGTGCCAGGCCACAGAGAGGTGGTGGGGAGTAGCAGCAGAACACAGGAGGCACAGGTAAGACCTTCCCCTCCCCCATCTAAAGTGCCTGCTGGCTGCCTGACTTGTTCATTCTTTGGGAACAGACTGCTACTACATACAGAAGAACCTTTCCACCTTCAAAGGGGTTTCCTCTAAACATTTTGTATCCCTCAACCATTTTTGCTGCATACCATCCTGTGGTATAGACCAATTTGAAATTAAACCAGTTGTGACAATTAATATTGACTACAAACTGAGCCAGAACCCACTTTTGAACAAGTGGATTTTTTTGTTGTTTTTTTTTAAAGATTTGTTTCTTTGACCCATTTTAATACAAATGTCTGACTGTGCTCAATTGTCAAGCTGCATGCATGAAAAATTGGCCAGCCCAAACAGTGTAATAGAACTTTTGAAAATAGAACTTTTGAATTCACTAAGCGCTTTCTTGTTGTTTTTAAAGGTAGTGCAATTATTTATACTGGGGGAAAACTGGTGTTTAACTTGATCTTTTGGGAACAGAACCACCCCCCATTACATGCAGATTGTAGACAGAAGGTATTTTGACATTCAGTTTTGCTATACAGAAACAAAATGACTTGCTTGTTGCCTGGCTCACTGCTGGCCCTATCCATCTCCAGAACAGCATCCCTGCAGTGGCTGTTGCCACTGTTGAAAAATTATGTATAAATATACCATGAGGGGCCCATTTTAAAATCTCGTCTCCGGGCCCACTCCAGACTTGGTACGCCCCTGGCTGGGCCCCAGTCCTGGCCTCATTATTTGTCCATATTGATTGTCAGGGCTGCATTCCCAGGGATTGGGGGCTGGCGATCAACATCCCCATATTCAAAAAGGGATAGAGGGATGGCCCTGCCAGTTACAGGCCCATTAGCCTACTCAACACCATCAGCAAGCTTTATGACAGACACATACATGGGAAACTCAAGGACTGTTTAGAGCAAGAAGAGATGCTGGCAGACAAACAAGCGGGCTTTAGGGATGGGAGATCTACAATTGACTAGTGTCTGGTGCTCCAACATCTCATTGAAAAGTATTCTTCCAACAAATCTACCTCCCTCTACGCTGCCTTCATAGACCTCAAGGCTGCATTTGACTCTATCTCCCAAGTTAAGCTACGGGGAAAGCTTGCATCCACCACAATCGATCAATGTCTGCTTTATCTGATCCGCACCCTTCACACAGACACAACACACAGAGGTTGACATGTACTGTACCCCACAAGGATACCTTACGAACCCTGTTTCAACCCAGAAGGGAGTCAAACAGGGCTATATCCAGGCCCCACTTCTGTTCAACTTTTACATCAATGCCATAGTGAGCCACCTTAACAACCCTGATTTCCACCATCCCAAGTTGGCTGGAAGAACCATTTCCATCCTACTTTATGCAGATGATGCTGCAATCCTCTCAAGGCCCCCTATAGATTCAGAAGGGAGCTGGCAACATTGTCACAGCACTGCAAGAGTGAACATCGTGAAATAAGCTACCAAAAAATCAAGGTCATGGCCTTCTCCAGAAGACCTAATACCCAACATTGGAATATTGATGGACACAGAATTGAGCAGGTCATCTGCTGTACATACCTAGAGGTGGTCCTCCATGCCTCTGGCTCAAGAAAGACTCACTGTGACCACTTTGTCCTAGCAGCACAGAGGAGCTCTGCTGCCATCTTGAGGTTCCTTTGGATTAGAGGCAGCCATTACTTACCCACAGCGCTCAAACTATATGAGGCCAAGCCACTGGCACAATTATTCTATGGCGCCCACCCAGGATACCCCTCCAATTTTGCCCCACTGGAATGTATCCAATCTAAATTCCTAAACGTAGCCTCACAAGTGCCTTGCTATGTCTCCAATGCCACTCTACGTTTGGAAACTGGTATGATAAAAGTTGAGGCCAAAGTTTGGATGACTATTCTCAACCATTGGCTCAAACTAGCCCTTTGCCTGTGGGGCCTGGCCCCACTAACCCTGCAGGACAACTTCCAATCCTCTTGGAAATGGGCAGTCTACAACAAAGTGGTGCTACTGGGCTTCTCCCCATCCCTCCTGCTTGCTATGAGCTGTGACAAGGAGAAAATGGCCATGAAACAGAGGATCCTGGACACGGAACGCCTGGCGGATCTAAGTAGGGTACCAGGCTTCCTGGCCTCGGATAGTCTCAGATTCGCTGTCTCCCCCTCTGCATATTTGACACAATTGGAAATACCAAGCTACAGAAGGGCATTCACCCTTGCCCAGTGTCATGCCCTTCCCTCTGCTGTTCTGGAAGGCAAATACAGGAAGATCCCATTCGTGGAAAGGTTTTGCCCCTGTGACTCTGGGGAGGTGGAAACCATATTTCATGTACTCCTCTCTTGTCCCTTTTATAAAGACAGCCGAGACAAGCTTAAACTCCCTCTACTTTTCAGACACCCTGGTCACCCTAGTCAAGACTATACCAAGATGGTGCTATCGGATGAAAATTGGTCCTTCACATACAATGTTGTCAGGTTCTGCAAGGCAGCGTGCAAGATCCACCAAACCCTGACTGCTAGCCCATAACCAGTGTAGCAGATTTTTAACTACTAACTATTTTGCTTGATTGTCCTATTTTAGTTAGTTCACATTTTAGTTATTTCGCCTTATGTAATTATGAGTACCTTCATATTTACCCTTGTTTTATCTCTATTTTATTAGCCTCCCCACAATTTTTAGAGTTGTATTGTATTATAGTCTATTAATTTTAGTAATTTATGTGTAATTATTTCTAGATATCTATTTTATTAGCCTCCCCACAATTTTTAGTTGTATTTTATTAATCATAATTTTATAGTCTATTAATTTTAAGTAATTTAGTTGTAATTATTTCAAGATAATTTGGTCTATAATAATTCTAATATAATTGCCACATTTTTTATTGTATCTGTTTTATATCTTGTGCTGGTCTTTGACTGTAATAAAGATGATTGATTGATTGACATGTTGTATTGCTTTCAATCAAAACCAAAGTTTTGACCCTAAATTGAGCTCTGATCACACTATTTGGAACTTTGTCCTGAATTTGAAACATGCAGATCTGATCCTTTAATCCCATGTGGCAACTATTTCCACTTTTCACCCTTCTGTTGAAGATTCACTGTGTGAGCTTGTTGAATATTCATCTCACTGAATGGATCCCCTAGAAAGTGAAGGTTCCCTCCACTTATTTGTTATTGTTTTCTTATTTGTTATTGGTTCCTCATGACTTGAGCCTCCTTCAGAAGTTATTCTTAAAGGACAATATACTCGGGTACACTGTCCAAAGTCCCTCCCCTTGGCCCACTCACTTCTCTTCTTGTGGTGCTCACACTTACGACTTTCATCTGAAGCTGTGAAGGTAATAAGCCTGATGATGGGTGCTTCTGTGATCAGGAGACACAGTTGCACACCCTCATCCTTATGCTTACAGCCTTTGCCACTTCAGGTGAAGGCTGTAAGTGTGAGCACTGCAACAGGGGGAGTGAGGGGGGATGTTCAACAGGCTGTCCACATAAGCAGATGTCTCACATAGAAGATGCTTGGATGCCAAAATCCTTAAAATATGATATCTTGAATGCTCTTATTGACAATGTTGGTGGTAATCCAGTGCATGAGGACTGTATCCCAGTAAAGTTTGAAATAAACTTTGAACATTTGTTCATTATGCTGCTTTTGGAGAAAATAATTCATTCTTACTGAACCGTGTCAGCAGAATTTAAAAAGAGAATTTTCTAGGAGGAGAATAAGGTTTTGTGGCGGTGAGAGAGGAAGTATAGTGCAAACAAAGCAGAAGAGTGGGGTGTTGATAGGACCAGGAACTCATGAGGTGGGCAGATCCCAGGTCCAAGCAATGTACATCCCTGATTTCTAAAGGAAATGAGGGTATTTTTAGCTGCGTTCTGTTGACAGATCCAGTTCCTGAGGACAGGAAAGAGGCTGAACATAACACCGTCCCTCAAGCTGTGGAGTCCTGAGATACAAACCAACTACTGCTGCTGAGCATTAAGTGTGGAGAAACATTAGAAAGGACCGAGTGAAGGAGAGAAAGCTCAAAAGGCATTAAGTCAAGCAGTTAAAGGCAGGGGCTGCCCTTGCTTTCGGCCCAGTTCCAGAAAACGGGCTCCTCTCCTCTTTAGTAAGCAATATATTAACCAGACTTGCTTTCTACTCAGCAGATTAGGTAAAAATAGCCTCTCTCACTGCTGATAGTGTCCTCCTGAGTGTAGCCTGAGCAAGATGTCTCTCAGTTACATGAGCAAAAGTGATCTACTGCTTCACTCCCATCAGGGTTGCAGCCGGCACACCGCTCTAAGAAAGGGCAATGCATTCTTGTACGCCTCTCATTCTATCATCAGTGTTCATACCAAAATTCCAATTGCATGTCTAATGGTGGTGCACTTTCTTCACATTGAAAAACTGCAACGACAACTAGGTTTTAGCTCACAGTAAGGGCAGGTTCACAGATCTGTAGTGCTCTCTGTACCACACTGCCTTCCATTTCATATCTTCATTAAACCCCCAGGGACTGATATTCATTAATTTGTGAGAAACAAATTATCTACAAGGCTTGAACTTATAGGGAAGTGCCAGATTCGATTACAGTCTCTTCTAGACAAAAATAGTGGCCTTGGCCAGGTGAACATGGTATCCCTCTAGTGCTGCCTAGCAACTGTGCCCCTGACCTCTGTCCTACCTTTAGCGAACTTCCCCACTTTTGGAAACCTTTAGGAGCACGCATAGAGGGGAAAGTGTTGCTTATCACTCGTGATGACATAGGTACTGTCCAATAAGCATTTGTTGCAGTCCCATATAACACATTCCACACTGTACCTGCGACAGCAATGGATACACTAACTAGGGCAAGAATATATATATTTAAGTTCACTGCTTGTTCCAGGCACAAAATGTGCCTGTGGTTAACTGGCCCTGTGGGTGGTTCAGTATGAGTTACAGAACCTGAATATGCACAATGATGTAGGGAAAAGGATTTTCAGTGGTGTGCAAAATTATAGTCTAAGAGTCACAAGCTCTGCTGAATCAGACCAAGTCCATCTTGTCCAGCATTCTGTTTCCAAGAGTAGCTATCCAAACATCTCCAGGAAGCCCACAACAGGGGTATAGCTATAATTGAGTGGATGGGTATGAACCTGGGCCCCCAAGCTCCTGAGTGGTCCCCAGCTCCACCCCTCCCTATCTTCTTCATTATCTCCCTCACTCTGAGGGGCTGCCAGAGAGAGGGGTGGACACGGGCCCCCTCTCCCCTCGCTACACCTCTGGCCCACAAGCAGAGTGTGAAGGCAACAGTCCTCACAATTGTTTGTCCCACAGCAACTGGGGTACATTTTGTATGATTGTTGTGTTTTTATGCTGCTTTTCAACAAATAAGTTTACAAACCAGTTTACTTAGCAAAAGGAATAAAAGCCTGGTCCCTTGTCCCACAGCAGCTCACACTCTAAAATAAGTTACACAAAGAAGACACCAACTGCAGCCCTTCATTCAGCCCTATGCTGGACTGAATAGGGACCGTGGCTGGCTCTCCCCCTGCTAGATATGACAGCCACCATTTTAAAAGGTGACTCTTTGCTCAGTTGACAGGGGGTTAGAGGTATTTATTTATTTAGAGATACATTGTTTTTGGAGGCACCATTTAGTTATCATGACTAATTGCTGCTGACAATTGGTGATCATGAAGAGCTACCTAGTCTGCTCTGAGTACTTTTGGAGCCTTGACTGAAAAGGTGGGCTTTGGCACAAACAAAAGGGCTGCAGGAAGGCTTCTTTCCCTGCAAGGAAAGAGCAGGTGGGGCAGGGAAGCGATCCTAATTCAAAGAACAGTACAAGGAGGAAGGCTTTTCCCTCAGCACAATGGTCCCAATCCAATTTCCCCCCGCCCCCGGGAGCTGCTATTAACTTCTCTTTGTTTTAATGCAAGAGATGCTCTGCACAGATCTCCTGCTTCTCAGTCTTCTAGTTTGGCCATTTGTAGCATCTGTTACTTCACCTGACCATTCCTGGAAGATGGGCCCTTGCCATGGAGCCCTGCCGGGGCTCACCGTTTTTCTACTCTAATGAATCATCTGTTTCCTTATTCTCCATCGCCATCTTGCTGCAATATTGAGGACAGCACTTTTTGGACTAGGATATCAGTGCTGAGATTTAAAAATGGAAGGTAAATACAAACCTTTTAAATAGGCCAGTCCGTGTTTACCTAGAATGTTAAGTCCCACTGAGCTGAATTCCTTTCTTTCTCATAGATTAAGTTTAGGACGGCAGCCTAAGACGACTGATCTTTTCATAATTTCAAGCTTCTATCTAGAGCAGGAAAAGAGTTTGTGTGTGCATTACTAATCAGTTAATGCATCAGTCGCATTTGTATCCCACCATGGCAGCTGACAACATCCAGTCAACATTGCAGGTCCCAGAACTGCAGAAATGGAGGAAGGCAGGGCATTTGAGTCCAGAAGCAACCAGGCTGAGAGGATGAGACAGCAAGGGAGCAAGATATCCTTTTCTTTGCTGAATGGAAATGACGTAGGAACCATTCTTAGCGGGAGTTCAGAAGATGCACCACAGCTAGGCCCCTGTCCTGGAGAATCCCCAAAACTTTGTGATGCAAGCCATCCCTTGCCATGACTTCTGGCGTTTGCCACATTTGTATCCAACTTAACTCCTATGGATGGTCCATAAATAAAACACATGTTTTGCCCACAGAAGGTCCCAGGTTCAGTCACTCTAGGTAAAAATACTTTCAGGTAGCAGGACTGGGAAAGATCCCTGACTGAGATGCTGGAGAATTGCTGCCAATCACAGCACGTAATTCTGGGCTAGATGGACCAATGGTATATGGCAGCTTATTCAGCATGTGGCAGCTTCTGTGTTCAAAGCCCACGTTTGGCCTCAGAACAGCTTAGTGAGGTTAGTTGAGTTGAAAGATAATCGTTGGCCAAGGGCACACACTAATATGTTTCACAGATGAGTGGGGATTTGAACCATTGGACTTCCCACATCCGAACTCAATGGTCTAGTTGCAGATATTTGGCCAAGATTTGAACCTTGGTCTTTTGCGAGGAAAAGAGTTAACAGGAGCCATTAAGCAATTCATACTGAAAGACTCAGTTAAAGAGATGCACTTTAGCCTTAGGCTAAAAGAAGTCTAAGCCCAAGTCTCAGGCTTGTGATTTAGAAGGGCACAGGCTCTTATTAGGTAATCAAGAGACTACAGGTTGTATAAGAGGCACCAAGGCAGGTTGTGCTAGATCAGGGCTGCTCAACTCCAGCCCTCCTGCAGATGCTGACCTGCAACTCTCATAATCTCTGGCTATTGACCACTGTGGCTGGGGATTATGGGAGTTGTAATCCAAAAACAGCTGGGGGGCCAAAGTTGAGCAGGCCTGTGCTAGATAAACCAGAGGACTGGGACCATGGGTTGATAAACAGGGGAGACTAATGTTTAAATGGAAGATTAGTTGGATGCTTTGAGTAGTTGTAATTGGGTTTGTGGATGATTGGGCAGGTGGGGTTTGTAGAAAATTCAAGCAGAGTCTGCAAAACAAAGACTAGGTATAGGAGGACCAACTCATTTAACAGAGGCAGGGCATAACAGTGAGCAAGGCTATGAATGACCTGGATATTAAACAAGTTTTTTTAGTAAGAACTAATCAGCCTACTTTCCTTTCACTATCTCTACGACTGGACTAAATTTTGTGCAAATCGAGGTCCACAAGTTAGATCCCTTGCACTTCAAAAGTTCATACATCCATCATCTTAGGAACATAGGAAGCTGCCATATACTGAGTCAGACCATAGGTCCATCTTGCTCAATATTGTCTACACAGACTGGCAGTGACTTCTCCAAGGTTGCAGGCAAGAATCTCTCTCAGCCCTATATTGGAGATGCCAGGAAAGGAACTTGGAACCTAGATGCTCTTCCCAGAGCAGCTCCATCCCCTAAGGGGAATACCTTAAAGTGCTCACTCTTCTAGTCTCCCTAGATCTTGGATCAGGGTGAATAACATCATTACAAACTACACAACTGAGGTGTCCCTGTGCATCACTCACTACAACTGTACCAAATTTGGTTCAAATTGGTTAGACCATCCACAGATTAGTTCACTTGTGCCTCAAAAGTTCATGTGTCCACCATCTTGGATCGAGGTAGATGACATCATCACAAACTACACCATTGAAGCATCCCTATGTGTCCATTCAGCTGTAGCAAATTTCGTTCAAATTGGTTAGACCGTCCACAGATTAGTTCACTTGTGCCTCAAAAGTTTATGTGTCCACCATCTTGAATTGAGTTAAATGACATTGTCACAATCTATACCGTTGAGGTGTCCCTACACCTGTAGCAAATTTGGTTCAAATCAGTTAGACCGTCCACTGATTAGTTCACTTGTGCCTCAAAAGTTTATGTGTCCACCATCTTGAATGGTGTGGATTACATCATCAAAAACTACACCGTTGAAATGTTCCTGTGTGTCACTCACTGCAACTATACCTAATTTGGTTTAAATTGGTTCGACAGTGCGCAAATTAGCCCGCTTGTGCCTCAGATGTTCATGTGGCCACCATCTTGAATTGGAGTGGATGGCATAATCACACACCACACCGTTTGGGCATCCATATGGTGTTCCTACAGCTGTAGCAAATTTGGTTCAAATTGGTTAGGCAGTTCACAAGTTAGCCTACTTGAGCCTCAAAAGTTTATGCATCCGCCATCTTTGGATCAGGGTGGATGACATAATCACAAACTATGCCATTGAGGTATCCCTATGTGTCTTTACAACTGTACCCAGTTTGGTTCATATTGGTTCAGGCATTGCGAAGTTGATAGCGGGGGGCACACGGATGTACACACGGACACATACACAGAATGCTGGGTGATCTCATAAGACTACTGAAAAGTAGGCTAACAAGAGGACATCAATTAAGATGTATCACAAGCAGTGCTGTGATTGAAATAGTGAGCAAGATAAATGCCTCAGAAATCAAACAAGTCATTAAAAAGAAACTCACTGGAATGTGATCAAGGAAATCTGAAAAGCACAAGACTGCAGTAATCAAACTGAGGAATAGAGGATAGGAGGTTTATTAGAAAATCTTAATGCTTATGAATAAATTGTGAATGCAGAATTGTGTTGGGTTCTAGAGGTTCAGAAACCAGAAACAATTATGAATTGCCAAAAGATGTTTATAAATCATAGGTTTTTTACATAAGTATCACACTTCGGGGAGACCTAACATATTTTTATTTGTTTATTAATTATCTACTAGCTGGGCCGGGCGCAGAGCATTTGCACCTCTAGTTTGGAGCCACTGTCATCATTGTCTTCTCCCTCCCCGCCAGCATCGTCTTCTCTCTCCCCCTCCCGCCACCATCATATTCTCCCCCACTGTCACCATCGTTGTCTTCTAGTTCTCCCCCCGCCACCACCCGCCCACCAGCCAGCTGTTTGCCACTTTCCTGGCCGGCCGCCCCCACCTTCTTCCTTTCTTCCCTCCCACTAGCCAACTGGCCATTCGCCATACTGTATTCTCCCCCCACCCCCCACCGCCGCTTTTTTGTCTGCCTGCCCGCCCACCAGTCATCTTCCTACCCACCCACCAGCCAGGTGTCTTCTTACCCACCCCACCCACCAGCCATCTTATTCCCTGCTTCCCTACCCCCACCCCACCCACCAGTCATCATCTTCCCTGCCCCCCGCCAGCCGTCTTCTTTCCTGTGCCGCTGCAGCCACTGCTTTCTTTGGCTGGCCGCCCACCACTATTCGCTGCCATTTTTGTTGCCTGCTGGCCTGCCAGCTGGCACCATTTTCTTTCCCCCCACCCTCCCATAGCTATCTGGCAGCTCTCTGAACTCTCGCGAGAGCTGCCACACATGGAATTAGCCACAGGTATGCCTTAGAGAAATATATATAAAGATAGACCACTTTTCAACAAAAAGGTTGAAAAAAGGGATTTACATAGCAAAATTATAAGAAAATGGGTCCCTGTTCCAAAAGGGCTCATAATCTAAAAATAAATACATGGTATTTGAGCTTGGGACTGCAATATTCAATTCCTCCAGTAAATATTTCCGTGCAGCAGGCAACAGAACTTGCCACAATTTTCAGCATGCTTGATGAAACAATAATTGGAAACTATTCACGCATGCTTGAAAAACTGGGATAAAGAAGTCCAGCCTGGTTTTGCATGTGCATGTGTAAACATGGCTGGTTTTGCAGGCCTGGAATCAGGCCCAATCCTGGCACCTGCTCTCGTGGCGCATTATGAGAGCTCAAGGGGTGGGGCGATGCAGGGCAACATGCCCAGCACCCTGACCCTCAGAGCTACTGGCAGCAGCCAGGAATCGTCTGGGTGGGCAATCCGCCCGTCCAAAGGTAAGGACTAGATCATCTGCGAGTAGGTTAGCTTTTTAAGGCTTCCTCCCCACTAGCCCTCTTGCCCTTTCTCACTGGTCATGAGAAAGGCTCTTGATGTTTTAATACAAAGATGTGTTAAATAATACCATTTGTTTTATAGCTGCATCCCTCATAGACACAAAGAAATCTTATGTAGAATTAACTAAAGGTTTATTCAGAAACAACTCCATTTTCTCCTTCTCCTTTCCCTCCCTTTTTCTTTCTGACTCCACCCCCCACATTCTCTACATGATATCCCCTGAGACAAACTTATCAACAAGACAACATAAAAGATTGCTAGACAGAATATAACACATCCCTCCCTGTTATAACAACTAGAATTGAATTAATTTAAAATTCCATGACAAAGCCTTGAAGTCTTATAGGTGGGCTCCTGCTGCACACACTTCTAATTCTTGAGTTCTCTGGAACAGGAGCGATTAATGATGTTTTTTTCTGGTATTGAGGATTGCCCATCACTTTCAACAGCCTCCTCTGTGAGGTCAAATCTGGAAGCAAGATCAAATTCCTTTTCAGTTCCTCTCTTGAGATCAGACTCTCTAGAATCATTTGGTGCTGGGTGTTATCATTATGCTGATGACACCCAAATCTATTTCTCCGTGTCATAAATACCAGAAAATGGCATTAGCCCCTTAAATGCCTGCCTACAGGCAGTAATGGACTGATGAGGGTTAATAAACTGACTCTGAAACCGAGCAAGATGGAGGTGCTCATTGTTGGGGAGCGTAATCTGAAAGACGGGTTAGAACTCCCTGTTCGGGTTGAGGTTACACTCCCCCAGAAAGAACAAGTTTGTAACTTGGGAGTGCTCTTGGACCCTGGTCTCTCCCTGGTGCCTCAGGTTGAGGCTGTGGTCAGGAGCTCTTTTTACCAGCTGTGACAGATTCAACAACTCCACCCATTTCTTGATAAGAATGGCCTGAAAACAGTGGTGCACCAGTTGGTAACCTCCAGGTTAGACTACTGCAATGCTCTCTATGTAGGGCTGCCTTGCTATGTAGTTCAGAAACTTCAGTTAGTTCAAAATGCCAGATTGGTCTCTGGGGTATCCCAGAGAGACCATATTATGCCTGTTCTCAAACAGTTGCACTAACTGCTGATATGTTTCCAGGCAAGGTACAAAGTGCTGGTTATTACCTTTAAAGCCCTGAATGGCTTAGGTCTGAGTTAGCTGAAGGAGCATCTTTCTCTACAGGATCCCCACTGCTTATTGAGACCATCAGGAGGGATCTATCTTCAGGTGCCAATGGTTCATCTGGTGGCAACCTGGGATTGGTCCCTCTCAATTGTCGCCCCTGGCTTGTGGATATAAGAGGATTGTCTTCCTTGGAGACCATCAGGAGAGCCTTAAAGACCCATCTTTTTAGCCTGGCTTTTAATGATATCTAGTTTTAACGTTATCTAGTTTTAATTGTAATCTTAATCTCTTTTAATTTTTTTTAAATTGTTATGTATTTTTTATTTTAATGTAGGCCATTCTAAGCCACTTTAAGAAGTGTATATACATCGAATGAATGAATGAATGAATGAATGAATGAATGAAATACAAGAGATTATCAGTTGAGGACACTAGAACCCTTGGTACAGACCGCTCTTACCTGGTGGGCCATCAAGTCCAATCTCCAGGTCAATCAAGTCAAGAGGAGAGCTGGTCTAAGGGAGGAGAGAGCTGGTCTTGTGGTAGCAAGCATGACTTGTCCCCTTAGCTAAGCAGGGTCTACCCTGGTTGCATATGAATGGGAGACTACATGTGTGAGCACTGTAAGATATTCCCCTTAGGGGATGTAGCTGCTCTGGGAAGAGCAGAAGGTTTCAAGTTCCCTCCCTGGCTTCTCCAAGATAGGACTGAGAGATATTCCTGCCTACAATCTTGGAGAAGCCACTTCCAGTCTGTGTAGACAATACTGAGATAGATGGACCAATGGTCTGACTCAGTATATGGCAGCTTCCTATGTTCTTAATCTCCGATCAAGCCCTTAGGTCCAATCTCTTAGGCCCAATCTCAGGTCAATCCACACCTTTCACCAGACCACATTCTGCAGGCTTATATCACCATGGATGCTTCAGAAGAAGGCTGAGGTGCCCAAGGAAACCTTAGTTTAAATGGACACTGGTCGAGAGAGGCACAGCACCATATAACAGAGGGCACCATATAATGGCACGGCACCATCTAATGACACCATGTGGCAGAGACATGGCACCATATAAACTATTTGTAACTTCTGGTGGTTTTCAAGGCCTACTGGGGGTTTTTAGCCGGACACATCATCCAGATCATGATGGACAACAGCACAGTGAAGGTTTACGTGAACAGGCAGGGTGGCACGGGGTCACACTCCCTACTAGATTTGATACTAGAGATCTGGGCGCTCCACCACCATATTAATCTCTCAGCAATTCACATCAAGGGTCTACACAACATGGTGGCAGACAGTTTGAGCAGAACTCAGTCAATTTCACACAAATGGCAGTTACATCTGAGAGTGTTGCAGGAGGTTTTCTGACGCTGGGGAAAACCTTGAATAGACTTGTTCGGCAGTTCGAGCAACCACCAATGCCTGTTTTCTATACCAAAGCGGTTATCAGGTGGAATTCCAAAAGGGGCACTTTCACAATCACTTGGTTGAACATTTTCACTTACCTTTTTCCTCCGATCCTGTTGATTCCATGAATTCTTCAAATGATAGAACAGGACAGGGCGAATTGCATCCTCCTTACACCATGGTGGCCATGATGTCACTGGTTTCCCCAGTTGCTGTGTCTGTTCCAGAAGCATTTCCACCATCTGCCGACTCACCTCACGCTTCTGTCTCAACTGCACAGCAAGATTCTTCCCCCAGATGTGGCTACTCTGTGTCTAACAGCATGGAGAATTCAACTCACTGGACACCTGAACTGTGGGCAGTGCTAACAGCATGTAACAGCATGTAGGAAGCCCTTTATGATGGCCTCCTGTAGCTTGAATAGTTGAAATGCTTCAAATATTGTGAAGCATTTCTCAGAATATGCTGGGTGGTCGAGACTTTCTGATTCTACTACAGCTCCTCTGACTCTTGTTCTTTCATATTTACTGCAGCTGACGAAGACAGGCTTATCGATGCCTTCCATACAAGTCCACCTTTATTTATTTATTTATCTATTTATCTATTTATTTATTGTTGAATTTATATACCGCCTTTCATTAAAAACAATCCCAAGGTGGTTTACAAAAGTTAAAAAACATACAATAAAATGACAAAAATATTAAGCTAAAAATATAAAACAAATCTAATTTAAAATCTATAAAATACAAGCATAAAAACTACACACAGGTAAAAAACACATAGAAACAGCAATAGAAACAATCAGGTAAAAGCCTGGATAAAAAGCCAAGATTTAACAAGCTTTCTAAAAACTGTGATGGAGTCCAAGGACCGAATGGCCACTGGGAGAGCATTCCAAAGTGGGGGCAGCAACAGAGAAGGCCCTGTCCCAAGTGCATGACAGCCAAGCCTGCCTCACGGTCAGCACCCAGAGCAGAACCCCCTCAGATGACCTCGTCAAGTGGGCAGCAACCCTTGGGAGCAAGCGGTCCCTCAGGTACCCCAGGCCCAAACCATTAAGGGCTTTAAAGGTCAAAACCAGCACCTTGAATTGGACCCAGAAACGAACTGGCAGCCAGTGCAACTCTTTCAGAATGGGTGTGATGTGCTCCCACTGGGCAGCTCCAGATAAAACCCTAGCTGCCGTGTTTTGCACTAGCTGTAATTTCCAGATATTCTTCAAGGGCAGCCCCACGTAGAGCATGTTACAGTAATCCAGCCGTGACGTGACTAAGGCATGGGTAACTGTGGCCAGATCTGCCTGGGTGCACTAGCTGGTGCACTAGCCGAAGCCATGCAAAGGCACCCCTGGCCACCGCCTCCACCTGAGCTTCCAAAAGCAGAGCCGGGTCCAGTAGTACCCCCAAGCTGCGTACTTGCTCTTTCAAGGGGAGTGCAACCCCACCCGGAACCGCTAAAATCTCCTCATCTCGATTGGCTCTCCTACTGACCAACAGTACCTCTGTCTTGTCTGGATTCAATTTCAGTTTATTAGCCCACATTCAACCCATCACGGCCTCCAGCCCCCGATTCAGGGCATCCACTGCCTCCCTAGGATCAGGTGACAAGGAGCGATAGAGCTGAGTGTCATCCGCATATTGCAGCAATAACAGCCTTTAGGTCCTCACCTTCATCAGCTTCTCTATTGACTATGCCAAAAGGCAAACAATTCCTGAAGGGCCTAGCATACTTATACCCAGATGTCTCAACGATAGCATCACCATGGGACCTACTCCAAATCTTGTCTGCTCTCACAGGCAGGCCCTTTGAACCTCTGGCCACTTGTGATCTCCGTCTCCTGACACTTAAGATGGTATTCCTGGTGGCTATAACTTCTGCCTGTAGAGTGGGAAAGTTATGGGCGCTGCGCTCAGACCCACTTCATTTAATTTTTCAAAAGGAGTAGGTTACCCTCAGGCCAGATGCCTCCTTCTTGCCAAAGGTGATTTCCACCTTCCATAAGTCCCAACTGATCTCCTTGCCAGTAACCTTCCGTAAACCTACATCCACTGAAGAACACATATGGTACACATTTTACATCAGATGGGTGTTAACTTCCTATATTCAATACACAGCTTCCTTCTGACAATGTCCTGCATTGTTTGTGACCTAACCATGTAAAGGTCAAAGGGCCTCTGCACAATCCATTTTGGCCTGGATAGTGCACACTATCAAATTAGCTTATCAGGTGGTGGGTTTGGAACCCCTGACTAACATCAGAACCCACTCTACCAGGGCCATGGCTACATCCACAGCTTTTGATCGGCGGTTGTCACTGGAGTCAATCTGCTAAGCAACAACTTGGTCATCCCTGACATCGTTCATAAGACATTATGCCCTGGATGTCCGGGCACGTAAAAGACTCAGCCTTCGGGAAGCCCATCTTATAGTCCCTGTTCCACTGACAGACTGTGGTGGTTCACCTGACTTTCTGGGTCTCTTGGCTCTGCTTCCCTCCTCCAGTGATGACAGGAGCTTGCGATGCACCCATCTGTGTGATGGACAGAGACCATTCAGAGGAACCTCAGGTTGCTTCCCTGTAACTGGAGTTCTTCTGGTGGTCATCGGTTCATTCAGATGTGCATCCTTCCTGCATCCTTCCCCGCTGCAGAACATATAGCATCAAATCCTAGAACTGAGGAGGAGGCATGTGACCTAAGGAGACAGGGAGAGGAGCCTCTATGCAAATATGGAGAGAAGAACGCTTGGAAGGTTCCGAATCCTACTTCACGAAAGCATGAAGTCCATCTGTATTAATGGACAGATGAGCACCAGAAGAACCCCAGTTACAGGTAAGAAACCTGAAGATCCTGGTCGTACCTTGGTGGCCCCACCAGCCTTGGTTTGCAACCCTAGCATCATGGGCAAAAGGAGCTTATCTCTGCCTTCCCTGCCACCCAGACCTACTGCTTTCACCAGGGTCAAACAAGATTCACCTGAACCTCTCTGTCCTCTCCTTAATAACATGGCACCTGACCCCATACCATCCATGCTAACTGTTCATATTGTTCTCCACAATGCATTCAAACCCTTACAAGGCAAAATGGAGACAGTTTACTGAACGTGCCAAAAGGCATCACCTGGACCCACAGCATTCTTCAGTGGAAGACATCCAAGACTAGTCCTCAATATGCTAACTACTAAGTCATTTGAGCCCATGGCTACCACTGATTTGCCACTTACCTTGAAAATGACCTTCCTTGTGGCAATTACTTTGGCCCACTGTGTCAGCAAGCTTAGAAACTTCTGAGCAGATCCTCCCTTCACCATTTTTCACAAGGGCAGTGTCTCTCTGACACCAGATATAACCTTTCTGCCAAAGGTGGTCTCTCAGTTTCACCTATCCCAGGAAGTCTCTCTTCCAGTTCTCCTTCCTAATCCTGATCCCATATTGATTGAGGAGCACAAGTGACATACTTTAGATGTTCGCAGGGCCCTGGCCTTTTACATAATAGGACAAGGGACTTTTGCAAGTCTAATACACTCTTCATCTGCTTCTACAAGGAGTCAAAAAAAGGCCTCCAGGTTTCCTCCCGAAGACTCTCCAATTGGATATGCTCCACCATCAAGCTTTGCTACCAACTGGCGAAAAAGCTCTTACCTGTTTCAGTCCATGCACATTCGGCAAGACCCACAGCAACTTCTGCTGCCTTCACTGCTGGTGTTCCTTTGGACATGATCTGTGGAGATGCCACCTGATCTCAGATCTCCACCTTCATCTGCCACTAAGTCTTGGACCTGTGGGCAAAAAATGATGCTTCCTCTGGAGCCACAATCCTCCACACTCCTGCTGGCACTCAATAGGCTGTCACATCTCCAGGTAAGACTCTCACTATCTCCCACATAGACCACAACAAAGAAGAACAGTTTGCTTACCTATAATGGTGTTTCTTTGAGTGGTCTTCTGTGCATTCACATGACCCAGCCACCTCCCCGCTACAGATTATCTCTTTTCTTCAGGTAATGCGGTGGTGGCTCCAGCTGAGGAGATAGGTGGGATGGCAACTGAATGGATACAAAGAGGGTGGGGCAACTGTCAAAATCTTATCTCTTTAATCTCTAGAATGCTCCAAGGCTGGTCTCTGTGCAGGCATGAATCCCACACATGTGAATGCACAGAAGACCACTTGAAGAAACATCATTACAGGTAAGCAACCTGTTCTTCCTGCCCCACAAGTAAGTCCTGAAGTGCATCACCGCCCAGAAACATGCTAGAGCTTCTTTTTCAATGATGGAACACACCTTCTCTGAAGCAGTAACCACTCTGGAAGCAAAGGCAACTGTAACTTCCCTGTCCCCTTTTTGCTGGGTCAAGACAGCACCCAAACCATATGCAGAAACCATATTCTGATCTAAAACTATCCATAGATCTTTCTGATGTTTCCAGCCCAAAATTGAGACTCCTTTTTGTGACACATACATTTTCCATTCTGCAGTATGTCCTTTGTATTCCAGCACAGCAGCAAAGTATCCATTTATGGCAAAAAGGGAACCTCCATATCCCCATGGGTGGCTATCTGAAAGCTGCAAGTGCAGATCTGGTGTAGTAAGGAGTTTCTTGTAAAGCAGACGGGAAATGGTGATGAGAATTGGTTGGGCAAGGTGATTGAGTGGGTGGTTGCCTCTCAGCTCCAAGCAGTTTTGTATGACACAGGTTATCTAGACCAGGGATTCTTAGCATTGGGTCCCCAGATGTTATTGGACTTCAACTCCCATAATCCCCAGTCCCAGTGGCCTTTGGCTGGGGATTATGGGAGTTGAAGTCCAATAACATCTGGGGAACCCAACACTGAGAATCCCTGATCTAGACCCATTCCAAACTGGCTTTCAAGTGGGTTGTGGGGTCAAGACTGCCTTCGTTAGCCTGATGGATGATCTCCAATTGGCTGTTGAAAGAGGGAGTGTGATTCTGCTGATCCTTTTGGATCTCTCGGAGGCTTTCGATATCATTGACCAAGTCCGTAGTATCCTTCTGGGTCGCTTTTGGGAGGTGGGTTTAGGTGGCACTGTTTTACAGTGGTTCCGCTCCTACCTCTCTGGCAGATTCCAGATGGTGTCGCTTGGAGAAGTGTGGAGTTCCACAAGGCTCCATACTTAGGGGTGTGCAATTCGGATTTTCGGTGTTTCGATTCGGATCCTAACCGAAACACCCCTGTTCTGTTCTGTATCTGAATATGGCCCATCCAAATCACCCCTGATTTGAGTCAGATCCGAATTAATCCGAATCCGAATTGATTTGTATTAAAAATGGGTCCCAGGGGCAAAATAGTGGGGTGGGGTGGTAGTGCCCAATGGGTGGAGGCTACCACCCAAATTTCAGAGGGATTGGGCAAAGGTCTGATTTTTGGTGAATTCTTGAAGTTTTAGTGTCTTTGGGGCAGATCGGGGGCATAACGTGGGATCTGGGCCAAAAGAGTGGAGTGGGGTGGTAGTGCCTAATGGGTGGAGGCTACCACCCCAATTGCAGAGTGATTGGGCAGAGGGCTGATTTTTGGTGAATTTCTGAAGTTTACACATTTTTAAGGTTTCCCCCCATTAGGTATAATGGAGGGTGTATCGCTTCACATCGGGGGGAAAGGGGTGGCCTAGAGTGGTGTGGGGTTGGTGGTAGTGCTGGGTAGGGGCAAGGAAGCTACCTGAATTTTTTCAAAGGATTTGTGCAGAGGGCTGAATTTGGTTAATTGTTGATGTTTATGCGTCTTTAAGGTTTTTCCTCATAAGTTATAATATAATGGAGCTTTCAGCAGCCCCATAAGTGCACTTGGGGGGTCCTGGGCTGGCCCAGAGCGAGTGGTGGTGTAGTGCACATAGGGTGCCAAACACCCCCATGGGTTTCTAACCCATGACGTACAGGGTTCTGTTGTTTCTGAGGTATTCTGAGTGTGGATTCTATGGTAGCAAATGAGATTTTCAATGAGACACCATGAATCCACTCTTATTTGCTATCGTAGAATCCACACTCAGAACACCTCAGAAACAACAGAACCAAGTACCCCATGGGTTAGAAACCCATGGGGGTGGTTGGCACCCTATGTGCACTACTTCACCACTCGCTCTGGGCCACCCCAGCACCCCGCAAGTGCACTTATGGGGCTGCTGAAAGCTCCATTATTATACCTTATGAGGAAAAACCTTAAAGACGCGTAAACTTCAACAATTCACCAAAAATCAGCCCTCTGCACAAATCCTTTGAAAAAATTCAGGTAGCTTCCTTGCCCCTACCTGGCACTACCACCAACCCCACACCACTCTAGGCCACCCCTTTCCCCCCGACGTGAAGCGATAGACCCTCCAATATACCTAATGGGGGGAAACCTTAAAGACGCGTAAACTTCAACAATTCACCAAAAATCAGCCCTTTGCCCAATCCCTCTGCAATTGGGGTGGCAGCCTCCACCCATTGGGCACTACCACACAACACCACTATTTTGCCCCTGGGACCCAAAATTCGAGTAGAAGAGTTTCAGACCTTTTTGCATTGAAGTCAATGGGAGGCAAAAAGGCGGGAAATTCAAATAGACGTCAAAATCCGAAACAACAGATATTCGGAGCCGAAACGGAGGTGATTCGGTTCAGCTACGAAAAATTTCGGAGGGCCAGAAGGTTGATTCGGTTCGGATCCGAATCACCCGAAATTGGCTGTTTCGGGTACAGATCGTTCTGTACCCGATATGTTTCGCACATCCCTAATACTGTCTCCAATGCTCTTTAACATCTACATGAAACCACTGGGAGAGATCATCAGGAGGTTTGGTGCAGGAGGATGTTATCAATATGCTGATGACACCCAAATCTATTTCTCCACCTCATCAGGAGATGGCATAACTCCCCTAAATGTCTGCCTGGAGGCAATATTTGGCTGTGTGAGGGATAACAAACTGAGCTTGAACCCAAATAAGATGGAACATACGAACATAAGAACAGCCCTGCTGGATCAGACACAAGGCCCATCTAGTCCAGCATCCTGTTTCACACAGTGGACCACCAGATGCCTCTGGGGAGCCCACAGGCAAGAGGTGAGGACATGCCCTCTCTCTCACTGTTGCCCCACTGCAACTGGTATTGAGAGGCATCGTGCCTCTGAGGCTGGAGGTGGCCCACAGCCATCAGACTAGTAGCCATTGATAGACCTGTTCTCCATGAATCTGTCTAAACCCCTTTTAAAGCCATCCAAGTTGGTGGCCATCACCACATCCCATGACAAGGAGTTCCATAGATTAATTATGCACTGTGTGAAAAAGTGCTTCCGCTTATTGGTCCTAATTTTCCCAACCTTCAGTTTCATGGGGTAACCCCTGATTCTAGGGTTGTGAGAGGGGAAAATATTTCTCTCTGTCTACCCCCTCCATTCCATGCATAATTTTATACACTTGGATCATGTCTCCCCTTAGTCGCTTCTTTTCCAAGGTAAAGAGCCCCAGATGCTGTAGCCTAGCCTCGTAAGGAAGGTGCTCCAGGCCCCTGATCATTTTGGTTGCCCTCTTCTGCACCTTTTCCAGTTCTACGATATCCTTCGTAAGATATGGTGACCAAAGCTGTATGCAGTACCACAGATGTGGCCACGCCACAGATTTGTATAGGGGCGTTATAATATTGGCATTTTTATTTTCAACCCCCCTCCTAATGATTCCTACATGGAATTAGCCCTTTTCACAGCTGCTGTGCATTGAGATGACACTTTCAATGAGCTGTCCACCACAACCCCAAGATCTCTCTCCTGGTCAGTCACCAACAGCTCAGATCCCATCAGCGTATATGTGAAGTTGGTGGTTTTTGCCCTCACTTAAGACTTGCTTACATTGAACCGCATTTGCCATATTGTCGCCCAGTCCTAGAGTTTGGAGAGATCTTTTTGGAGTTCCTCACAATCCGTTGTGGATTTCACTACCCTAAATAGTTCAGTGTCATCTGCAAATTTGGCAACTTCGCTAGTCACCCCAACTTCTAGATGGTTTATGAACAAGTTAAAGAGCACTGGTCCCAGGACCAATCCCTAGGGGACCCCACTTCCTACCTACCTCCTTTGTGAAAATTGTCCATTTATTCCTACTCTCTGTTTCCTGTCCTTCCTGTCCTTCAACCAGTTACCGATCCACACATGAACCTGTCCCCTTATTCCATGACTGTTCAGTTTACTCAAGAGCCTTTGGTGGGGAACTTCGTCAAAACTTTATTTACCCAGTCTATGTGTGGATTGTCACGCATTATTATTGCCCTGTCTCACTTTGATGCCTCTCTTATTTGTTTCTCCAACTCCAGGTCACTCTCAGCACTTTGATCTGGAGGGCAATAGCAGGTCCCTAGTAACACATTTCCTTTCAGTCCTCGTAATGTTACCCATAATGATTCTGTGGAGGACTCTGGTCCACCTAGGTTTTCTACCTTATTGGAATCTATCCCTTCTTCGATATATCGTGCCACTCCTCCCCCTCCCCTCCCCTCTCTGTCCCTTCTATAGAGTTTATATCCAGGAATAATAGTGTCTCACTGGTTCTCACCATTCCACCAGTTTCTGCTACACCACTGTATCTGTTTTCATTAGTAACCAAGTATTCCAGCTTACCCATCTTGGCTCAGAGGCTTCTGGCATTGGTATACAGACACCTATATGATGGGTCCCTCACCTGGTGTTGGCATGTGCAATCCCCCTTACCATCATTTAACCTATTTGGCAAGCTGTCCTGTGTTTCCTTCTGCTCAACTCCTGGCTCTACTCTGTCCCCTTCTGGTTTATCCAAAACATGTTCAACCTCACACCTTAGGGAATTTTGCTGGCCAAAGCAGATGCCACCCTGTTCCCGCCGGCAATCCCCCAGGCGTCATTTTAAGAGTTGGTCTTTGACCTTCTTGATTTTTAGCACCAGTAGTCTGGTTCCATTTCGGTTCAAGTGGAGCCCATCCCTTTTGTACAGGCGTCACATTCCCCAAAATGTATCCCAGTGCCTAATGAATCTAAACCCTTCCTCCCAGCACCACCATCTCATCCACGCATTGAGACCCCTCAATTCCACCTGTCTCGCTGTCCTTGTGCATGGAACAGGTAGCACTTCAGAGAACGCTACCTTGGGGGTAGGGGAGATACTGACTCGGGGGGCAGGGTTTGGGACCCGGGAGATGGTTTAGATCTGCCTCTTCTGGATGGGGTTACACTCCCCCTGAAAGATCACGTACATAATCTGTGAGTGCTTCTAGATTCCAAACCCTCCCTGGTTTTTCAGGTTGAGCCAGTGGCCAGGAGTGCTTTTTATCAGCTTCAGCTGATACGCCAGATACATCCTTTCTTGTGCTGCCACTTTCTGGAGTTGGGCCATATGAGAAGATTGGGTTTGGAATGACTTAGACTGAACAGCCTGCATTTCAGGGGGTTGGTTTTGGGGTACCAAAGTGAGTGATTTGGCACGATGGAGAGCATTTCCCACCCGACAAGCCATTTCTATAACTGTATCCATGGTAAGTTTCCACTCCAATACCAGTTTTTCACACAGTTTCGAGCAGTTTGTTTTCATACTAATCTGATCCCTGACCATTTAATCAATAAAGCTGACAAACTCACAGGTTACTCTTAAGGCACACAATGTTGTGACATACTGATTGATAGATTCACCAGGCAGTTGGGATCTAGAATAGAGCTTGTAATGTTTAGCAGTCACATTCAAAGTAGTGCTGAAATCATCATCTAAGGCTTGAAGAACAGCTTCATAAGAACTGGCATCCCTTTCAAAGGTGGTGGAGGAATCTGAGCCATGATTCCATCACAGGGCATCCAGTGAACAACAGAGTCCAGGACTGAGAAGCAAAAAGTACCTACAGGGGTTGTGCAGGTCAGGAACCTGGATAAATAATCAGCAGCAGCAATAGTAGAAAGCAGTTCAAGAATGTAGGCCTAGTAATGCAATGCAATGAGGCTGCAGGAACATTCACAAGCTTTGCAGGCTCACATGCTTAGCTGGTTCAAAATCTCATTACCAAATGTTTTACTTCTCTCATAGACACAAATAAATCGTATGTAGATGTTAAGTCAAGCTTTTTTCAGAAATAATTCCAGTTTCTCCTCCTCTCTTCCCTCTCTTTTCCTCTCTGCAGGATTTCCACTGGGACAAGCTTCTCAACAACACAACATAAAAGATTACTAGACAGAATACAACGCCATTCTAATTAATAGTGGAACTGTTGTCTAATGAAAAATTGCACATGCCTGTGCTGAAGAAGCTCCATGTTCCATTCAGCTTTAATTCCAGTCCTTGTCATTTCCATTGTGCAGATCCCTCCAGTTTCCACATGAAGGCACCACTGCACCACATAATTCTCTAGTGGAAATGAAGGACTGGGAAGGCAAGCTCTCCTATATTGTTCCACCACAGTCATTGTCTCAAATCACATTCAATCCACCTGCAGAGGTGACAAAGTCTGAGACAGGGAGCCATTTCTGATGGAATACTTGCAACCTGTAACACTCAGAGATACTTCTAAAAGTGATCACATGAGTCCTTCTTTGTCCAAATGTTACATGGAAGGTTGCAACCTTTCATGACTATGTCCTTGAAAAGGATCCTAAATGTCTGCCTGGTCCATACTGGGAAAGCCACATGGATCACTGATCCCTATGTAGCATTTTATGTAGAAGAGCTTGTGTGATTGCTTTTTAAAGTCTATTCATGTGCTCCAAACATTATGCCAGAAAGAGGCCAAAAATGTATTGGGCAGGGGGGCATGTGTGTGTGCAGAGAGCCCCCAAAAGGGCCCAAAACAGCCCAACCTGTCATTTGGGTGGCAGGCAGACCCAGGGAAGGTGCTCTTGCCACCGCCTCCACCTCCCCCACCTCAGTCTCTCCTCACCTCCGTGAGTGCCCTCACCCCACCAGCCACCCCCATCTCTGCTATCATCCCCGTCACACAGCGGCAGTTGAAAAAAGTTTTTTTAAAGATTTATCTTGTCCCCGACACACACACCCCAGATGTTTGCCTCCTCTTAGAATTTGCTGCCACAGGCAAGTGACTATCTTGCCTATGTGTTAATCCGCCCCTGGGGTCATGGGTGTGCTCCGGCTGCTTGCAGCCCGAGTATGCACAGAGTCAGGTGCCTAGAGTGCCTGGCTCCTGGGGGATTCTCCCAGTGCACTGTGCTCATCGCATGGTGCATTGTGGGATATCATAGGAACACAGGAAGCTGCCATATACTGAGTCAGACCATTGGTCTATCTAGCTCAGTATTGTCTTCACAGACTGGCAGTGGCTTCTCCAAGGTTACAGGCAGGAATCTCTCTCTCAGCCCTATCTTGGAGAAGCCAGGGAGGGAACTTTGAAACCTTCTGCTCTTCCCAGAGCGGCTCCATCCCCTGAGGGGAATATCTTACAGTGCTCACACTTCTAGGCTCCCATTCACATGCAACCAGGGCAGACCCTGCTTAGCTATGGGGACAAGTCATGCTTGCTACCACAAGACCAGCTCTCCTCTCCATATTGTCCCGGCCTGTGGAGAGCTGTGCTTCTCCAGGCAGCATGGATCATGTGGGAGCACAATCTGCACATTCCACCAGTGACGATGGATCATCGGGGGGGGAGTAAGTTTGGCGCAGCCTTCCCACCCGCCCACCCGCCCAGCAGTTGTGTGCATAACATTTTTGTGTAGTATGTATTTCTGTTTACTTGTATACAAGAAACTAGATCTGTTAAGTTATTTAGCACCTAGTTTGTTTAATTCCCAGTGGGCACTGTAGGTTTTGGGTTGCCAACTCCAACCTTAAGGAAGGCTCTTTTGAATTCAGTGGGTATGTAACACAGAGAGGTTTGGAAAAAGAGGCTGAAGTCACAGGAAAGTGAGAAGCTTTCTGTTTTATAGCTGCTTCCCTCGCAAAGGAAGATTATATATAATATTATATAAGTAATCTTATATAGATTTAACAAAGAGTTTATTCAGAATCAACTCCATTTTCTTCTTTCCTTTTCCTTTCTCACTCCACCCACCCACTCTCTACAGGATCCCCACTGGGCCTAACTACTAAACAACAAAACATAAAAGATACCTTCTTGCTTGATTTGGCTTCCAGGATATCTGTTACTAGGTAATGAGACTGCATACCACATTCAACAAGCCAGAGGTACTCTCAGAGATTCCTGCACAAAATCTCCTAAAACAAAAGCTAGAGTCAAGGTTTCACTCCAGAAATTCTGTTTCCAGATGGCAAAGCTGACTAAAAAAGAGTAAAAATAGAATAACTATATTAGTTTGAAAAATTACTTTCTAGTAGGTAAAAATATTTTATTAATTCCAACTCAATTTGTATAAAAACATAAGTTTCTGTTGGAAAAAACCCACAAAAGAATTCTTCCTCAATCAGAAGTATTCAGAGCAGTCTTAAGTAAGGTTGAAGATTTTGCCAACAGAGGTCAAAATGGGAAATTCTGTCAAATCATGATACTTGGGGAAAGTAGGCAATGTACAAATCCCCACCCCAAATTATTTGAGGGGTTCCCTCCTCATTTTACTAAACTCCCCTCATTATACCTAATAACCTGCACCCCACCCAAAAAAGTGCCTTTCTCCCCCCGTAAAACCTAATAAGCTCTATCTCCCTCTAAAGTATCTCTCCCCTGCCAAACCCAATAACACATATATCTTCCCAAAGTGTCTCCCCACCACCAAACCTAATAACCCATGTCTGTCCCCCAATAGTGCCTTTCCTCTCTCCCCCCTGCCAAAATGTGAAGAATTATTCCTCAAGCTTTCCCTCTGCACCCCTGAAAGTAGGTAAAGTAAAATAAAGTTGTGCCATCGAGTCGGTGTTGACTCCTGCTGGTGACCACAGAGCCATGTGGTTTTCTTTGGAATGTAGGTAACCTTGCCAAATTCTACACAGCTGTCTCTGAATTTGCTGCATGTTGATAGAATACATATGTTTTGTGTGTTATGTGTTCAATGCCACCATAAAAAGCATTCTGTATTCTTAGAATAACTTTCTCCTTGCTGTATTTTAACCGTTTTTAATGCCAAACCATCTTCTGTAAGCTTTTCCAGATCTGCAATATCTTTTCACACCCAGAAGGCCTGTGGAACACTTTGAAGATGTACTTCTCAATTCACTTCTGTACCACTCCAGAGCAGAACAGATGCTTTAACACTGCCACACCAGGGGTCACTCTTACCACAAAGTGACGTGAGCAGTCACTACAGATGGCATATCCACAAAAGGTTCTGTTTTTATGCTAAAAATTTCTTTTCTGTATGCTAACAAAATGTACAGGGGAAGGAGTGTCATAATAGTTTTTTGTTTCAAGTGCAAAAAATGTCTAAGGGTGATAGCTGTACAAAATGTTTGTTGTTCTGCAACTAGGAACAAACCAAAATGTCTAGGAAGAACTACATTTTTGCACAGATAACAGAACTCATGATGCAGTGTTACTTTGGTCAATAGATGTATGCTGGGGAAAAGAATTGGTGATGAAATTCTTCATGTGGGTTTCTTTTCTTCCATCCCCATCCAAACATATATGCATGAAGAAGAATCTTGTGAGATTAGTAAAATAGGAAATTGTTAAAAACCTGAGTAAATCTAATAAAAAATATTCTGTCACACTCCAACACAGATTGAAGTGCACATGAAATCAGTGGGCCCAAGCACACTTAACCCTGCTATGGATTTTGGCACAGAGTCCTCATAATTTGGCATGATCTTTAACTTTTTGGTTGCTAATATTAGCATTCCATGTCAGCTTTTTATTTGGTTCTATTCACTTACATTGCATTGTTTCTGGTTATCTGCTCTCTTCCATTGCTTCTGCATTAGGCTGGAATCCTCTCCCTGCACACAATTGGTATCTTGCAGCAATCGGGTTTCCCTAGTAATACTTAGCTGTGCTTTGCTTTCTGCCACCACTCCTCTTCTATACTGTGCTGAGGAATGTTACCAGTTTCATCAACAGGAAACAACCAGTATTTCCTGAACTATGAGAAATGTTTAAAGGATCAGGATGAGTAGATAAGGTTTCCACCACGTAGAGATCCAGATAATTCTACCATCTCAGAAATTAGTTTCATTTGAGCCTCAGCCCTACACATTGAGCCCTTTCTCACAATCAATTAGCAGGGCTTGAGGACGGATGGGGAGGGAGTCTAGAAAAGTTTGCCTCCCTCGCAGATGATCATTGGGTCCATGCTGGGCACACAGATCACCTGCCCAGACAGACACAGGCTTTTCCTGACTTTGCAGGGAGTCAGGAAAATCCCATTATGCACCGTGCAGGTGTGTGGTCCATATTGGGAATTCCCTTGGCACTGGCCAGAAAGCTGCTCCTGTGCCCAGCACCAACACACAGTCATTTTGCCTGGGTTAAGGACGCACACTCACAACCTTAACTTTGGTTAATAGGCGGTCCTCTTTGGTGGGTTTGCCACCAAGGCGCCGCCAGCAACCACATGGCTTCCAGCAGTTCTCACACTCAGCCAAGCCTGGTCTTGGCTGCCCTTAGCCCGGTCTTGGCTGCGCATGAGAACAGCCTCGTAGTCATTTGTAGTGTAATAGGTTATTCTTCTCTGAGTGCTGGTGCATCATGGGAGTGTGCCCTACTGCCTGTCCTGTTGCTGAGTTTGTAGTCATGATCAAGCGCATCAGGTACATGTAACTGCAGCTGGAAAAGCCGAGTGAGCAAATTGGCCTTGACAAGCAAGATCTGTGAACTGAATCCTGAAGCTGTTGTTTTCTGTGGAGTCAATCTGCCACTTGAAATCACACGACAGCAACAGGTGTTTCTTAAAATGATGCTGAAAACTGACCCAAAGCTATGATACATTTTGCCAAACTATCCCCAGGACAACTTGAGGGAGAATTTTTATTAGCCATCCTTTCTATCTGTCTAGTCTATAGCATAAAGGAAACATGCAGAGGCAGGTTACATCATGCATACAGATGTCTGGGTGGGCAGTTCAGTAAGCTAGAGGGAGAAGAGCCATGGATTCTAGACTGGTGGACTGCAGAGGATTAGAGATAGGATGTGTGGATCATGTTTCGAGGGAGCCTGCCATTTTTTAGAAGCACTTTAGTGAAATGCCATCAAGCAGGGAATTCAAGATTTGAGCTCTTTGAGCTAATTAGAAGCTCATGATTGAGCTAGTAAAGGTTTTTGCCTTCCCACCACATTACCATACAGCCTGATTGCCCAGTTCATATCTCTGTCGTTTATCCACTTCTGCCCTTCAGTGCTGAAATAATCAGGGAAATTACTCACAGTAGCCCCATTGAAATTAATAGGACAAGCTAGGCAATGCCTAATTTGTCCTTTTAATTTCAGCTGCATTACTCTGAGTAATTTTCCTCATCAAATCAGCTATTAGCCTATCTTTCTTCTTGTGAGACTGGAGAAAGACCATTTTAGAAGAAGTTTAAAGTGCTTGGAGAGATGCTTCACTTCCAGTGGTATAATCTGTATGTCTACTCTGCCATCTGTGTGCCAGGTAGTTAGACAAAGAACAAGGGGTGTTGGGGTGGGGTGGGGGTGCAGAATGGATGACATCAAAACAAGAGTTTGGATGTAACCAGTATTCAGCAGAGCTGAAGAGAAACAATAGCATTTTCATAGAGTCGGGGGCAGTATGAAAGAGTGATTGCTTCTCATGTATGTGTGTGCTCATCCCACTTTCACTTCTGGTCATAGGGGGCTGCCAGCTGATTCATTTTTGAACAGTCTAGAGGTATGGGGTTTAAAAAAAGTCTTTGGGGCAAGTTGCTGGACAAGATGGGAAGAAGTGGGGGGATCCCCACTCCAATTTCCTATTCCAATCCCCTTCACTCACTGTTTTTTAAAATGTTGTTTACGTTGCCCATGTAGTATAGCTGGGCTGGCATTAGCCCACTTGCTAAAGTCCAGTGCTGGCCCATTTACCCACCTACTCAAGCTTTCTTCTATATGCTAGCCACTCGCCTGCTTGGGAACATCAGGTATAGAAGAGGATGAGTGGCAGCTGGCAGCAAAGTCCTACTGCATAGACCATAGGAGCAACCAGGGGCAGCCAGTCAGATGTGGCTGAGGCGTGTGTGTGTGTGTGTGTGTGTGTGTGTGTGTGTGTGTGTGTGTGTGTGTGTGTGTGAGAGAGAGAGAGAGAGAGAGAGAGAGAGAGAGAGAGAGAGAGAGTAAGTACAGTATATATTTATTGTCTGTATATGTCTTTGTGTGCCTGAGAATGTGCAAGAGGGTTCTGTTCTGTGTAGTCTACATTGTCTGTTCCTTGGGGCCAATTTGGACCATACTGTGACTGGCCCATCCTAAACCCAGAGGAGAGGAGCATGGGCACACACATCTCCTCCACCCCACCTGGTTTTCCACCTCCCAATCACATGAAGGGACAGTTCCTCAATATGCCATTTTAATACTACTAAAACCTTAAAATTGTCTTAAAATGTTTTGAGGAGCCAGTCAAACAACTCCCCCACCTGGCACAATTAGATGATGATGATGATGCTCTGAGTGGTGGAAGTCATTCTGCTCTCTCAAACATTTAATTCAGCTAGTCAGGGCATCGTGTGTGTGTGTGTGTGTGTGTGTGTGTGTGTGTGTGTGTGTGTGTTGAGTGGGAGCATTTACTTCTTACTTCATTCTTGGTCCCTTTAAAGGAGTTTGTGACTTCCCTCACTTTCTTAAAGTATATACTCTGCATTTAGGTTATTTCCTGCTTTTTTATTGTGACACAGTTGTCCTCTCATTTGAGTTGAATCTGAGGGGCCCCAATTATACAGGTGCAGGAATACCAGTATAGATTAGATGAGAATTCAAAACAAAATTCGGCTGTGTTACACCCTGAACATTCAATCAGTTATAAATCTAGCTCCTTGTGTTTCATCTACCTGAACTTGCACAGACATTTAAGATCATTCACACGGCCAGCCCTACCCAGGCTTGCACAGCCCTACCTGGCTAAAGGAAGGTAAAGTGCGCTGTTGAGTCGATGTGTGAGTAGATCTGGGCAGCAAGAGTGTCCAGGGGAATTTGGGATGCAGGAGGCAGAAATTTGGGGTGCTTTCTCCCACCCCCTCACCTCTCCCAGAGCACTTGCATGCCGGTTGTGTGGGCTCACATTGCTGGGAAACCCAGGAGTGGTTCCAGGTCGTGTGGGGGAAAGGCAGGAAGGCTCTTGCCTTCCTCCCAGCCCTCCCCAGGCCAGGTAAGTTTGATCATGTGAACTGCCTTAGTAACTAGGTGATGAACACCACTATCTTCTGTATTTGTTGCAGATCCATTGAAAAATGACTGACCTATAGCCGTTTGAAAATGTGCTCCAAAGAAGCTGATTTTGCATGCTTGCAAGGATAATGTGCCTACCTTTTTTAGGTGTGTTCAAAATGTTGGGTCTGTGGAGGGGTATGTGCTTTTGTTGTTTTGAGAAAAACATTGGATTTCTTTCTGGAGTTATTGCAGATTGACATTCCCATTATTTCCAATGGGGAATTAATTTCAGACACAGATTGCAGCACATGGCAGAAGTAGGACTTGATTATTCTTGATAGAATGTTTACCTTCAAAAAATGGTGGCTGCCTACTCAGCCAAATGTAAAGGAGGCAGCCTGAACTGAACATGCTATTGGTCCATACACTCCAAATCATTTGTCCAATCTATCTGAAATTTGGCAAGGAATAACTAGCAGCAATTGACAGCACTTATCTAAAGGTTGTGCAGATCTGTAGAAAAATCATGAAGAAAAATTACCCCCAAGGAACTGAAAAAATCAAAGAAGCTAATACAGTCCAGTCAAGCACATCTCTAAGAAGTGGGCCTGCTGAACTCATTTTTCACTTCTAAGTTTGTATGAGTCCCTATCTGCAGAAGGTGAAAAGTGTGAACTGCATTGCAGAGCTGTTGTAATAATAACTGTACTAAATGAGTAAAACTGAATGTGATATGTTGTGTTATTTATTTATACATTTCTATTCCGCTCTTCCTCCAAAGCACTCAGAGGAAGTAACATGGTTATTTTTATCCTCACAACAACCCTGTGAGGCAGGTTAGGCTGAGAGTTAAGTGACTGGCCCAGAGTCACCCAGTGAGTTCCATGACTGAATGGAGATTTGAACTCATGTCTCCCTGGCCCTAGTCTAGAACTCTAAACACTACACTACACTGGCATTAACTATACTAATGTTGGTTAAAGTGTTCTGCTTCCACTTAGCAATGAGTCTGTATTTCATTTTTCTTTAAAGTTCATTTGGCCCTACATTATAAGGTTATTGTAACATTATCTGGATTGTTTGTCCCCAGATGCTGATACTGACAGATATGCTGCCTCTGAATATGGACATGCTATTTAGCTATCATGCCTGAAGTTTTACAAAACCTATGTTCTGTGGATTTCTGTATTATGTCTAATGAAAGAGAAATGAAAGGATAGTGAAGTGGCAAAAACTGAGTCAGGAGAAAGAGAAGAACCTTGTAAAATTTAATAGTCGGCAACTTTCAAGCAAGTTTACACTACAAGAAAAGATATCAGTGTTACGACAGCTATGGCCTTGGTGGAGGATAGCTCCCTTTCAAAGCCAAGCTTTGAAAGAGGCACAGGGAGGAGGGAAGGTTGCCAGCAGCCCCCTTTTCTCTTCTCATGCTTCTTGCATACTTTGCAGGGAGTCTGAGGAGAGACATTCCTTGCAAAGCATGCAAGATCAGATTGTTCCCAAAGAGCTTCTCCAATGGCAGCAGTGCAGTGCATCTCACTGCTTTATTATTGTATTGTATTGTATTGTATTGTATTGTATTGTATTGTATTGTATTGTATTTTTCATGTGTTGTGAACTGCCCTGATCATTTTCATGGCAGTATATCAATCAGCTGCATACATATCAATAAAGAAATAACAATCACTACTACTCAGTGACCAAGCAGAAGGCAACTTGTTGTTTGCTTCTAGACTGTTTCTCACGTGGCTGATGCTACAGATCATATCCACACAACGCTTGCCAAGAAGTATGTGAAAGCAGCTCCTGCCTCTGAAAGTAATAACTGTATGGTTAACCTCCATCTCTGCCAGTAGGGTCGTAATCTAATCGCACTGCTTCAGCAGCCATCACTTTTCCTCCCGCACTGTCACATATGCCATCACATTGCATCACAGATTCCTTAAGCATGCCCAGTAGGTGTAATATGCTAGGACCTTTCTCTGTGACACATCCACAGATTTGCAAGGCTTGCCTTTGTTCTATGCTCACTCAGACCAAAATAACAAAAACAGACATGCTGATGAGGACTCCAGACCAGAGAGGTGAGGGGAATAGATCCATGCAGCCCCTTTTCCTCTGCCTACAGCTTGCTAACAAGTCAGATTGTGTGCCTCCCTATCAGGATGCTGTTTTATCTAGAGCTATATCTTGCATATCATCATCATGTGCTGATAGATGTTATGAATCCCTCTGGTTATCTCTGGTTTTGGTCACCCGTCCAACAAATTAGCTTGAGCAAGTTCTCTTTGCTTTCACCTGAATGTAAGCAAACTTTTCTGGGGAATCATATAAATACCTTACATACTGATTGGTTTGTTTTTTTAAAAAACTACTAGCCTATTACAACCTAAGAAAGGTTGTAATTGAGCAAGGGGGAACAACTGTCCCTCGGCCACCAGGGTCTGCTGAACCCAAAACTATGGGCCCAAGGAGGATACAGGCAATTTTTAGTAAATCCCCCTTCTCTTTGCAACCACCTGTCTCCCAAAAATATGTCCCTGAGGGTCCCACAGTCCTCAGGGACATGTTTTTGGAAGGTAAAGGTATCTGCAAATTGACCTCCCTTTAATGTGCATGTGAAAGCATTCCCTGCACACAACTTTTAGTTTGGATGTAAGCCACTGTTTATATGCTACTTAGAGTATTTTGACACATCAAAATACTCAAAGTATTTTAGACCCTCAACACATCTGCTTTCTCAGGCTTTTAACTGAAATTAATTTTAAACTGTTGTTTTTATCCTGTGAAATTGTTTTAACTTTTTATTCTGTGAAATTATTTTAATTGTTTTTACACTGTTTTATACTTGTTTTAAACTGTGTACACCACTTAGAGATAAACATATCAGGAGGTATATAAATATGATAGATAGATAGATAGATAGATAGATAGATAGATAGATAGATAGATTTTAAAAGATTAATAAATCCCTATAGGAGGCAGAGAAACAGATAGGTGGTTCCCTTTAACCCAGAGCCTTTTGAACTACATAAGAATTGGAAAAAATGGATTGCTGCCTGATACTGAACTCTGAAGTCTACAGTAAATTACAAACTGCAGACCATGGGGCTTCACATCATGTTCACCTTTCTCCTCCCCACTCCCACATTGCTTTGCTTAATGTTTATTTATTTTACTTATTTATCATATATCTATACCGCCTGATATATGCATCTCTAGGCAGCGTACAAATTAGAAGACACAACCCAAATAAAAACAGTATAAAACAGTTAACATTTACAAAACAGATAAAACAAGGTTGCAGATTAAAATACATTAAATAGTTTAAATTTTTTCAATTACAAGCCTGAGAAAAGAGGTACAGCTTGAGGGTCTTCCTGAAAGCAAACAATAAAAGGGGGTGCTCTTATGTAGGGAAAATATTCCAAAGCTCTGGGGTAGGGATGTGCAAACAGGTTCAACATCGAACGGGTTCAACATAAAACAGTTTCGGTCTACCAGTTCAGGGTCAAACTGAACCACCCTGTTCGATCAGCCCTAGACCAACCCACCCCACCCCAGCTGTTCGGGGGGTTCACAAGTCTTTTTTAAAAAATATAGTACTTATCCCTCCATGGGGCTTCTCCAAGGTCACGGGGGGTCCACGGAGGTACCTCCTCCACCTGCCGGCCTTCCTCATGCCAAAAATTGCCCAGTTTGGGCATACTTCGGCACTTCTGGGCCTCTCCCCCATGGCCATTTTGGAGGCTGCCATGCATGCACAATGGGCCCCTGCATGGCCAGGTCATGACCCAGACTACACAAAGGCCCGTTGTGCATGTGTGGAGGCCTCCAAAATGGCCAACATGAGGAGGAAAGTCCTGGAAAGGGCCAAAAAGCACCCAAACCCAGATGATTTTTGGCATAAGGAAGGCCAGCAGGGTGAGGGGGGCCCCTCTGTGGACACACATACCCGACGGCCTCAGAGAAGCCCCCAAGAGGGGGTAAGTACTATGACTAGCAAAAAAAAACCCCTCCGAATCAAACCAGGGGGGTTCAGGGGGGCAAAACCGACCAGACCCAGTCCAGTTTGGGTCCATTTCAAACTTGAACCAAACCACACCAGCCAATTTTGTGCACACCCATACCCTGGGGCAGCCACAAAGAAGACCCAGTCCCGAGTTGACACAAAACAAGCTGGTGGCAACCATAACCAGATCTCCCCTCGTTATCTTAATAGGCAGCAGGGTTCATGACAACGAAGGTACTCTCTTAAGTACCCTGGACCCAAGCCTCTAAGGGCTTTATAGGAAACTAGTATTTTTAAGCCCGTTATGATAACGGGCGCTAGCTTTCTATCCTGTCTTTTCTCTCTCTCTCTCTCTCTCTCTCTCTTTCTGTCTCTTTTTTCCCCCCCTTGTCCCCTCTCTCTTTTTGTTTTGTGTTTTTGTTGTTGTCTCTGTTTTTGTTCTTCCTTATTTTGCTTTTACTTTTTTTGCGGGGGGGTTGTGGATGAATAACAGCCAAAATGGCCCATGAGAAGGTGGCCGCCCCCGCCTATTGCCCTCCCGCGCACCCAGCTGCCGGAGCCCACCTTACCCGCTCCAGCTCGAAGGAGAAGAGAGGAACTCAGGAACAGAGCTACTCTCTGTGTTAAGCTGCTGCCCATACTGTCGCAATGGACGCAATAGGCGTCCTTTGCGTCCATAGCGGCAGTTTGAGCAGTGACTTAGCACAGAAAGGAGCTCTGCTCGTGAGCTCCTCTCTTTTCCCTCGGGCTGGAGCGGGTAAGGTGGTCTTCGGCAGCTGGGTGGGCGGGTGGGCGATAGGCGGGGGCGGCGACCTTCTCATGGGCCATTTTGGCCCTTAATCTTTTGGTGGGGGAGTGGCGAAGGTGATTTTGGGCAGCTGGGAGGGCGGGTGAGCAGGCGGCGGCTGTGAGCGGGCGGAGGCCTCGTTGGCGGCTTCGCCGCCACCTCGCCCAGCTTCATTTTGGGCAGCTGGGAGGGCGGGTGAGCAGGCGGGGGCGATGGCTGTGAGTGGGCGGGGGCCTCGTTGGCGGCTTTGCCGCCGCCTCGCCCAGCTTCCCTGTCCCCCGTCTCGGTCTTCCCCCGCCGCCATTGCCCTCACCTTTTTCAGGGCGGCCGCTTCTGGTTGCCTTGGCCTCCTCTCGCCGTGCCGCAGCTCATGGCCGAGGCGGCGGCTCTGCCGCCGCCTCGGCCACTTTCCCCCGCCGCCACACACCGGCTAATGGCCGCCCGTGGCTGTGGGACACTGGTGTCTGCGGTCCTGTGTCCCTTGGGCTCTTCTGGGCCTGCGCTTCGCGCAGGCCCAGAACATCCCAGGGAGGCAGGGACGCAGATCCCCAACGTTCCAAAGCCACGGCCACTCACTTAGCCTTTTATTATATAGGATAACCAGCATTAGTTTGTATTTCAAATAGAAACATATCGACAGCCAGGACAATTCTTACAAAATCGGTATTATATGGTCCCTTCAGATTGACCCAGAGACCAATCTGGCTGCCACATTCTGTACCAATTGTAGTTTTTGGACTATGTTCAAAGGCAGCCCCACATAGAGTGCATTACAGTTGTCAAGCCTAGAGGTTACCATCATATTTACCACAGTTTTACGTTCATTTACCTCCAGAAATGGATGTATCTGGCATATCAGCTGAAGCTGACAAAAAGCACTCCTGGCCACTGCCTCAACCTGAAAAACCAGGGAGAATTTGGAATCCAGAAGCACAGATTATGTATGTGGTCTTTCAGGGGGAGTGTAACCCCATCCAGAAGAAGCAGATCTAAACCATCTTTTGGGTCCCGACCACCCACAGTCAGTATCTCCATCTAATTTGGATTCAACCTCATTCTGTTATCCCTCATACAGCCCATTATTGCCTTTAGGCATGAAGAAGTTGGTATGAAGAACTAGATTTGGGTGTCATCAGCATATTGATAACACCCTCCTGCACCAAACCTTCTGATAATCTCTCCCAGTGGTTTCATGTAGATGTTAAAGAGCATTGGAGATAGTATGGAGTCTTGTGGAATGCCACACTTTAGATCTTACTTTGCAGAGCAACAGTCCCCAAGCGACACCATTTGAAATCTGCCAGAGAGCTAGGAGCGGAACTACTGTTAAACCACCCAATCCTGTACTGTAAATACTGTAAAGCCACCCAATCCCATCTTCCTCAAGCGACCCAGAAGGATACCATGTAGGATGCCATGTAGGATGCCAATATCCTACTTGAAGAACTCAAACGTTTGCTCATTATTTGTAGTATTTCAGTTGGTCCTGTGGTTTTTGGATTTTTGTCTAATGGACTGAAAGGACCTATTTCAATAGAGTAGATCCAAAAAGCCCCACCCAATAACCAACAAGCTCTTCATATCCAATAATAGTAAATCCAAAGATTAAGGACAGGAAACAACAATTGTAACATAATCACACAGCAGAATAAAATATACACACAGTATCTAACCTGCATTTGCAGTCTAAAGAGGTAACATACAATATCATCAGCTTGCTGGAGCAGTTGTTCATGATAATGAATTGACTGGAGATGGTCTATCCCAGGTGAGGGACCATGAAGTTACCTACAGATTGTCCTTTCACCCCTAAAATTAATAATTCCTCCCAAACGAGACTATATTCAAACAGCCATATTCAAAACATAACCAATCAGTATGCAACTTAAAAGTTTGCAGTTTTCCAACAGAGAGAGAGCACTATGATTTGAGAAAATACACCTTTTGTATCAATTCTGTGCTGCTGGCTTTCTAGCCAGGCAAGTTAGTCTATATGCAATGCATACAGTCAGTTGTTGAATTGTCAAACTGTTGAATTTTACGCCACATTCCTTCTATCAGATAGGAAATCTTTTTACCGTAGTTGCTAAATGTTGTGTGGTAGCTATAAAGATTCATCAACAGTTAATACCTGGCTCCAACTAGAAAAACTTATTATCAAACAGCTGTTAAGTAAAAGAACATTGTCTGTGGGACAGTACTCCTATGCAGGGACGTTGCTGGGTAATTAAAATATCCAAGGCTGAGCCTACAGCCCCCTTTTCAATAATTAAACTCAATCATAACCACCACCACCCAAACCATTATGCATGTTTTTAAAAGTCTTTTTAAATAAGACAACACCTCTGAAGGTGGAAGCAGCAGAGAGCTAAGTGCAGCTAGCAGCTCTCTCCCCTGCTCTGTGCGGGTGCCTCCACAGTTGCACTTCCTTTCTGGGAGAGGTCATGGAGGAGGGAGGTGACTGATGAGAACTGGGGCTCTGAGCCATTCATTGGGGGCTCATGCCCCATGGGCCGCCCACTAATGATGCCTGTGCTCCTATGTGATTGTAGTATTAATGTTGTTAGCCTACTTTCATTAAGTAAAGTAAGCTTATGAGATCACCCGTGTGTGTGTGTGTGTGTGTGTGTGTGTGTGTGTGTGTGCCGATTTGAACCAAATTTGGTACTGTTGCAGGGACACATAGGGACACCTCAATGATGTAGTTTGTGATGATGTCATCCACCCCTGTAAAAGATGGCAGTCATGTGCATGTTTGGCACAAGTGGGCTAACTAACCAATTTGAACCACATTGGGTGCAGTTGTAGGGACACATAGGGACACCTCAATGGCTTAGTTTGTGGTGATGTCATCCACCCCAATTCAAAATGGTGAACACGTGAAGTGCAAACATGCTAACTTGTGAACCACTTAACTGATCTGAACTAAATTTGGTGCAATTGTAGGGACACATAGGGACACCTCAATGATGTAGTTTGTGATGATGTCATCCACCCAACTCAAGATAACAGATGCATGAACATTTGAGGCAGAAGTGGGCTAACTTGTGAAGATGGTAATTATCAATTAAGATTATAGTGAAAGGAAAGTAGGCAGGTTAGTTCTTACTAGAACTTCTTGTTGTATCTGATCAAAGATTTAATACATATATTCATTCATTAATTCAGCTGACAAAACTAAGTAGAGCCAAATTGGCATATAAAATAGTTTAGTGGTAAAGTCAGCTGTTGAAGTCTGTTGTGGGGAAGACAAGGTAGAAACTGGCTGCTTCTGCCTCACTGTGTGAATTTTAATAGGATTCATTTGCTAACTGATGCATAGCCCCACACCCCCTCTAAAAACACAGCCACAAACAGCAGCATCAACCTTTAGCTGAACAGCTTCCAAAGCAGTCTGAGAGATGACAGATTCCCATCAGTCCCAGGCAGCAATGAATTATAAATACACCACCAGCCCTCCGCCACCTGACAGGGTAGTCCTTGAGTCCTACGACCTGTGAGGGAAGGAGCTGTCAACTCTAAATTTGCACACAGGCACATGTTATACAAAATGCATTAATCTTTGACCCCCTCGATAGATGGCCACAATTGCAGCACAGCCACGCCAAGCCAGCCTGGAGAACTGTAGACAATCACCCAATCTGAAGGCAATCCATGTCTGTGTTGCTCAAAAATCTTACCATGCAACCCAACCCCATTGTAGTGAATGGGCATTCTACCGCTGATTGCAATGGAAAGCAGATTGCAAACTAAACATTGTTAGACTTGCTTCAGAGATTGGTCATAAAGAGACTTACAGCACTAGAGTAGACATATGGCATATATATGATTTATTATTTACATTTTAATACTGCCCTTCATCTGAAGACCCCAAGACAGCTAACAAAATAAAAACAGTAAGAAAACCTAAATTAAAAAACAAACTGCCAAAACAAAAACACAGCCCTATTAAGAGAGCCAGGCAGGGGCCACTCATTGGCCCAACCTCTGTTTAAAGAGGTGCTTTCACACACACACACACAACACACACACACACCTCATTGTTTTAATGCCAGCAGCATATGGCTGTGTGTACAATTCCTAAATTGTGTCAACTAAATTCAAGGGGAAATGAAGTGACCAAAAGGTAAGTTGGTTTTAACATCTGCTTCATGATCTACATAGGAACTATGTTAGTGGCCTCAGTCCAGGTTCTGGCAGGCAGCTGTCCCCATCATAATAATGCATCACCCCAATTGACACCACTAAGTAGCCCTTGAGTGGCATCCTGGCAAACTACTTACACAGCTAATGCTGAAACCAGCAGCTACGTTAGGCATTTTTTTCTTCTAACAACGTGGCAGGCATCATTACAACCTGTGAAATATTTCCCTCTGCGATCTATAGCTGCCTGGGTGTAATTCAGTTTTACAGCTTGGAAAATGGTCATCATGGAAATAAATCAGAGCCCTCGTTACATGAAATGTTTCTAGCTTTTCTCCCTCTTTCCCTTCCTTTATTGTTTATTATGATGTGAAAGCTAACAGCCAAAGCAATGAAACAAAATGTCAATTAAAATCCCCAGATGCAATGTGGAACTGCTTTCAGCAGCTTGTGTGAGGTGTACAAAAAAGACAGGAGATTTAAAATGACAAACAAAAGGCCCATATCCATAGCACCATCCACTTCTTTCAATATGATTTAATGTGATATATTTGATATTCTGATATTATTATGTTACCAAACTACAAGGGAGACACTGCCAAAGTAATTCTTTTCGCTTCATCTTCTAGCAGGTAAGCTATCTTTGGAGATATAGTAAAATATGTGGGACTTGTCCAAAAGAGAAGCAAACAGGCCTTTAGCTGTTTGCAAACAATAAGTCATGGGGAGAAGGATCTTCTTTCGCAGCCACCACCATCACCCCTGCACTTTACACATGGAAGCCAACAGAGGAACAGAGAGCGTTCTGGACCAAAACAGAACAATCTACCCTCCAAGACTTATAGTTTGAAACCTTAACCGAGTAAGGCTTTTCTCAAGATGGGACGCAATATTACAATCTTCCCTATGATACTGTGATGGACCACTCACTGAATGCTCCTTTTGTTAGGTAGATTGTGAGATTATCTAGAATAGTGGCTGCTTCATGTTTTCTCAATGGAAGCTAATGGCTGGGAGGTAGCTGGAAATCTCACAGATACACACAAAGAGGGCAAGAGCTACGAATTGACTGAAGAGACCTTGGAGTCTGTGTTCCCTCTAACAGAGATTCCCAGATGTTGTTGAATACAACTCCCAGAATTCCCAAGCAAAGGCCATTATAGCTGGGGACTCTGGGAGTTGTAGCCAACAACATCTGGGAATCCCTGTAAGAGGGAACACTGCTTGGAGTGCATGGTGTCTCTCTGTAAGGATCTCATGGAGGTTAGTGGATCTGTTGCCTTGCAGAAATGCCTCCACACCACTGTTTGCTTTGCTTGTGTATTCTTTGTAAACAAAGCAACTATTCCAAAAACACCATAAGTTTCCAGTGCTCTCTCATCCAAGGGAAACCCAATGCTAGCTCTGCCCTGGAAATTCCCGTCACTTGAAGAAGTAGAGAGGGTGTGCAACAATATATTTTGAGGGAATTTCAGCCATGGAGAAAAATGAGACGCACTTATTGCTCTTATATCAAGTTGGGAATTCAGTGTCCTGCAATCTATTTTGAAAAGCAGACTTCGAAACAAGGCGGCCTGACTGTAGCCATTCAGAAAGGGTGAGCCCCCTCAGGCTCAAAATTCTTTTTATTTTTGTCCTTCAGAGGATCCTCTTTCAATTCCTGTTCCAAAAGACACAAATAATGTAACCTAGAATGATACATGGAGGGTTTTCAGCAAATAATTAAAGGCTTTGCATGGTGCCTATAAAGCTCCTGAATGCACCCACCTCAACACATAGCAGGAGGACTAGGGAAGCCTCCTAGACTACTGAATGTGCTCTCATACTAGGCAAGCAGTTTTCAGATCCTGCCATGTGTTCTGAAGCTCAGAATGGGTGTGGCTGAATGCAGCAGAGACATTACACACTAGTAATTAGAAATGTAGAGATGATGGTCCTGCCGGGCTGCAGCTCTTCCAGGCATGTATATTTTGGGCACAATCCAGCCACCAAAGGTAAGCACTTCTAAGTCCCTAAGACCATAATTGGAGGATTCAGCATTTGCTTAAATCTCTCCTATTATGATCAATGGCACTTAAATGTGCTCATCTTTGGCTGGATTGTGCCCCAGCAATACAGTTCATATCCCTCAGTAAGTTCTCGTGCATCTGTATCCCTCCCCACCATTCAGATAAAGAAGTGAGTAGTTTAGAAATGTGGTTAAAGACATTTTTCCTCTAAAGGCATATTGTTTATTTGCCATTTACTTTGTTTATATAATACTGAATCTCATTTTAAAAACTTGGCCACCTCCGGATCTCCTGGCCCCAAAACTCTCTTCAAACACTGAAGAGAAAAAGAAAGATTCAGAAGCAAGAAAGCATGACAAAAAGGCCATCAGAACTTCACTGTTGATCTTCAGTATCAGATATTCACCATCAGATTATTCACTCAAATCTTCTGATTTTCAATCAGATCTTCACTTTGGACCACTGATCTTCAACATCTATAATCAACAACATCATAATATGGAGTGGAACATCCATCACTACACATCTCCTGCCTTGTTTGTTATTTTTCCAATCTCCACCACCACCACCACCACCCACCACACCACACCACACCACACCCACACCCACAACTTCTGTAGCAAACAAGTATTTCGTTTTGTTCCACAGCAAGTAGAGGAAGAGGGTGGCTGAAGAGGTCAGTAGAGGGCCATGGTGAGAGTCACTGCAGCTGTTTTCTCCCTCACTGCTTTGGAGCTTGTGAAGCAGTACTCAAATTATTGTGTGTGGGGCGGGGGTGTTGTTGTTAAGGGGCCCTACATTAAATCCACAAGCCTCACCTGATTCCCTTCAATTTTAGCCAAATTGTGACCCCCCACATGTGGCTTTCCAAAAACAATAGGGATGGGGTCCTTCTGCCCCCCTGTAATTTTTTAAAAAATATTTTATATCCCGCTCATCCTCCAAGGAGCCCAGAGGGGTGTACTACATTCTTAGGTTTCTCCTCACAATAACCCTGTGATGTAGGTTAGGCTGAGAGAGAGAAGTAACTGGCCCAGAGTCACCCAGTTAGTATCATGGATGAATGTGAATTTGAACTCGGGTCTCCCCGATCCTAGTCCAGCACTCTAACAACTATACCACACTGGCTCCCTTTTGAATTTGAATACTGTTGTGAAGAGACAGGTAGCTGCTGTCTAGTAGCTACCTGGTAACTGCTATCTGGCACACAGATTTGATTTCAGGAATAGTCTGGGAGACAGCAATACTCTTCCCAGCAGCCGCACATGCTTTCTTGATGAAGCCAGACATATGCCCAAGGAAGAGCAAAATGCCTGCTGGGGGATTCATTTGCAGGAAAGAATCAGCAGATGGGGAAGGAGTTAAACAGCAACACTCTCTTCTAAGTATTTCCCATTATTTGGGTAAACAGTGGTTTGGCACTAAATGAAGGGTAATCACAAATCAAAGAAAAATCATCCATAAACATGAAAACAGATGATACTTTACGGAGAATTTGTAAGAGTTGTGTGAAATAGCTAGGGGACCTCTGGAAGAACTGGATTAGAGTGTTTGTTCCAAAGATCTTTATAGAAGAAGGGATGTCCATACAGCAGAACTAGAATGTCATGAAACAAAAAACATTCCTGAACAACTGTGCAGTCCCTAAGAATGATAAGATATAGTCTATGGTATCTAAAGGCATTTTATAGGCGCTGCTATGGTTGAAAAAAGAATTCGGCTACAACCTGGTTCAGACATTCAGTGGCCCCTATGTGTTTACTTGAGTGAGCACACAGTCCACTGATAGACTTGCAGCTTACAGGGGATCACATGCCGTTACCAACTGTATGAACCAGTGCCCCTAGAGGCACTGCCACAGTGGTGATCATAGCAGCCATGTGTAATAGGCCCCATGTGGACACTCACAGGAGCCTTCACAAAATCCCCACAAGGCCACAATCCCACCAGCAGCCCCTCATTTTCCCACAGGCAACTAGATGAGGTATGACAAGCATTGGAACCATTCCTCAGTGGTGGGTAAATTCAGAAAGACAGCCAGGTACATACAGGAAACGCGAGAGGCATGGAAAGGGACATAAGCGACTGCTTCAAAATATAGGTTCATATGAACATCCCTGGCACTCTGGGACAATTGAGGCTAATGGGAATTTGCCACAGAAACCTCAAACAGAAAGCCATAGCAAACAGTGTGTACCATGCCAGGATGCCAGAAGAACAAGGATGTGTTCCATTTAAAAGAGGACTCAAATGAGCAAGCAGGCTCTCGGTCATATGGGTTACCAGACAGATGTCAATGTTTGTCCATTTCAAGCATCCCGTGCCAGTGCAAGAGGTCTGTCCGCCTGCTGGCAATCACGGAAGCTACAGCAACATAAGATGGCACTTTAGGAGGCTCCCAATATTTAAGGCAATTCATCCACTTCCAGGTGGCCAGTAACCATCCATGGGACAGACATGCCCCTGGAGAGGATATCACTGACACACTAAAAGAAGAAATAAAATCTTCTCACTGATCTTTTCAGAGTGACTGGGATAGAGGATATCGGGGAGGGGAGATAATGTTGATAAATGGTGGGAGCAGCAGTTATGTGGGGGGAGAGTCAGCAAGGCATGACATCTAAAGATTACTGCAGATGTTTTCATCATTATGGGAAAAATTGTTGGTGCCTCTTTGCCCAGAGAAAGAGTGGGAGAGGAAATAGCTTCTTCATTTCTAATTACAGCTGGACATTGACCATGAATGACAACCGCAGTCCTAGGGGTATGTTTGTAAGAGAGCCAGCAAGCATTTGTCCTCCTTTTTCTAATTAACTCTTTGTGGCATTGTGGCTCTTAAAGCTTCTTGCTTACCGCTCCATACTGCACAACAACCTTTTGGGGAACATTCCCAAGATCGCTTAATAAGCATTGATCTCCAGGCTTTAACTACTCCGCTGCTCACATTACAGTGGAGCTGCCCTCCTCCTAGCTTTCGTGATAGCCCCCTTTGCTCCTGTTTTAGAGATGACTGAGGGGCATGACTTGGCCCCTTCTGCCTGGAATCCACCCCCACTTCTCTCTGTGGCGAGGTGCCTGGCTAGAGAGAGCAGTCTGACATCCAGCAGAGCGTTGCTCAGAGTACCCAGATACAACCACGGTCTCTCCTCCCCAGGAAGGATCTCTCTTTAGCTAGCTGCCAAGCTGCCTACCTGGCTCACCCCAATCCCCCCCTCCACCATCACATATACTTGGTTCGATCAGATACATCCTCCTATCAGTCTCAGCCTCCTGCCACATCCAAAGGCCCCTTAAGGTCTATCTGCAAAGGCTGAAGGCACTTTCCAGACAAATGGGGCAGCCTCTCTAACTGCTCTAACACTTGCTTTGTTCTGGAGCAATGTCAGGGTCCAAAAGAACCCCGGCCCCAAGGGGAGCTCAGGCCCTGCACTCCAGCGGGGCGGGGGGGAGGGGAGGGGAGGAGTAGAGATGGGGAAAATCCATCAGGAACCATCACCTCCCTCCAAATGGTGGGGAGGGGGGTCGTTCATGTAAGCCAAGCATTGAGGAGTATTTCCCTTTCTGGACCCCACTCCTTACATGTAGAGTTTTAAAAGTAGGGGAAGATGGTTGCTCTACAACAGCAGTTAAACAAGAATAGGAAGCCATGATGCTTGGCACATATAGCTTGTGAGGGCCAGTGAGAGGGGCTCAACATTGTGCAGAAAAGGGTGTGGCTTGTGGATTCCATGATGGACCCCTCTAGCTTCTTTCCTCCCATAATTTCAGCACTGAACCATCGAAACAAATTTCTTTGGCATGGATTTTCTTTCAACGTATGTTTCATGGATGGTGGGACCGAGCATTCTACCCATTAAGCAGAATGAGATGATAGAATTGTAGACTATGCCACTTCAGACTGCATGCAGGAAGGATAATATTTCTGAATGCTCAAAAAACTTCTTGTAAGCTAGCATACCCAGAAGAAAGCTTTAGCTTGACACGTTGCCTGATGTGCTCATTTAATATGCTATCAGCTAATTCTGCATGTGTAGTATGGCTATTAGTTAGTAATAGCCGTTATAGAGATGAATTAATGCTGTGTGAAATGGTATGATTTTGTGAATTTTCATTCAAGTATGAAGCCTTTCTTTCCAGTACTGGTTTACTTCCTTGCAAATCCATCCCAACCAAGGGGAGCAGACAGCCAAAGCTGGAAATATTGCCATAAAAGAAAACCTTTATGTTAAATGAGGCTTTGCAGAACTAAAAACTGCAGGATTATCTCAAGCTTACAAAAAGCCCTGCATATTGGTGGGAAAGTGACTGGAACCTCCTCCTGACACAGGGCTTCGCTTCCCACAGTTTTTCTGAGGTTCTGCTGCAGTAGAAAGCACCACCTAAAGCATCTGCAGAGGGGAAGAGTCAGCTCTGATTGTTGTTTCTGCTCCCAAAGCACAGCTGCTGCTAGCTGGGGCCACTAGATCCCCTTTATCTACTACCTCTAACCTCTAATTACCACAGGCCTGATAAGGCAGGCAGGCTGCGGATAGCCCTGACACTCCCCAGGCCTGAGCATCAAGGAGACTGGAAACCAAATCAGGCCAAGCAGAGAAGCCCTGAGCAAGCAAGCAAGCCAGGCGAAGGGCAGAGGTTTTCAAAATTTCTCCTTCCCACATCCACTTGTTTGCCAGTGAATCTCCGAGTATGGCCGGCGCAGAGAATGTGGGTCTTATTCTGGGGCGCACATTCTGTTCATGCCAGCTCTTGCCAGGCCTCAGACTCAGAGTACACCCTAGAAAGCTCCCAGTCCATCACTGTGCCTTGTAAGGCAAGATCAGGAGAGGTGAACAAGCTGTCCTTCAGGGAGGAGACCGGTCTGCCATTACTACTCACAGGCAAGGAATTCCTGGTAAGCAGGAGGAACCCCTCAAGCTCCCTGGAACACCATCTGAATATCACTGACTTAGGGCAAATTTGTACAAAAGGGAAAGGAGAGTGAAGGAAGGCAAAGAGAGGCATTTTTCCAAGTGGTGATTCTCTTGTATCTAGTAGGGGGAGAGCAACTACCCCTATTCAAGCCCGGCACAGCATCCCCCCAGGAGGTGTTTTTAGTGCCTACCTTTTGTTTTGTTTTGTTTTGTTTTGTTTTGTTTTAACTGTGAGCTCTTTGGGGACAGATAACCATATTTATTAATTTATTAATTTAATTTTTATTAATTATCATCACCATCATCATCATCTGTAAACTGCTTTGGGACCTTTTCTATTGAAAAGTTATCTATCTAATGGTAGTAAGTGTTTCATCAGAAATAAGACTTGCAGAGTTCAGTGGGACTTACTCCCAAGTAGGATTACATATAGCCCTAATGGGATCTCATTGCCCTGGGTTTCTTCTCATCCTACCATACTCTGGACATACTTTCTTGGTGAATCACACCTTAGTGAATCACAGCAGGATGTTCAGGCCTGCCAATGTGTCTTTCTTCTCACTAAATTTATTTATTCCATCAGTTTACTGACTTGCTAGTACCTTTCACCACACACACAGTGCTAGAACCTTGGAATCTGGATCTGAATCCTATATTCTCTCTCTCTCTCTCTCTCTCTCTCTCTTTCTCTTTAAGTGTTACTAAAAGTACTTTAAAGTACTTTTTGTGTTAGGGCTCCTATGTCTTCTGTAGTGTGACAAGCAGGTATTTCCACAAGGGAAGTGGTTCCCACCATCTTACCTCTTCAGGGTAGGCAATGTTTTACCTGTTGAATTTCTGCCTGTCACACACAAGTGTTAAAAAGCACACAAGCCTATACTGAAGTGGAGAACTACTTCAGAAAACTAGGCCGTATCTTTCTCCCAGTTCCCTTCAGAAGTGGTAGGGCCCCTTCTTGAAGTAAGGCTGTGCATAGGATTACAGAGATTCCATTGAGTTTACCCAGAAATTTGCACAGATGGATGACCACTCCATATTAGGACAGGCTGCTAAATGTATGTGCAAAGTACACAGGTGCACATAGTTGGGTTTTTTTTCTGGCAGAAAAAAACTTGGCCACCCTACTTCAGAGTAATTGCTTTGGAGAAGTAAAATATGCACCCTGGTTAGAATGGCAAGTAAACTCCTTTGGTTAGAATGGAACCTGTAACTGTTTACTTGCAAGAAGATTTTCTGCCACTTGTAATTAGCATCCAAGTAGCCCCATTAATTTCCAAATATTTTACTACTGCTGCTGCTACTACTGATATTTATATACCACTCTTCAACAAAATTCTCAAAGTGGTTTACATAGAAAAATAAATAAATAAGATGGCTCCCTGTCCCTAAAGGGCTCACAGTCTAAAAAGAAACATAAGGCAGACACCAGCAACAGCCACAGGAGGGATGCTGTGCTTTGGCTGGATAGGGCCAGTTGCTCTCCCCTGGCTAAATCTTAGAAAATCACAACTTTAAAAGGTGCCTCTTTGCTCAATTAGCAGGGGTTTATTAGACAGACGGATAGATAGATAGATAGATAGATAGATAGATAGATAGATAGATAGATAGATAGATAGATAGATAGATAGATTAGCCCCCCTCTCTGTTTAACTGGCTGCTAAACAGAGCTATAGACCACTGTCCTTTGGCAAACATTCCCCGTTCTATTTACAGAAGGGGGAGAAAAGGAGGGCAAAAGAAGGGGCAAAAAGGCAAAGCGGTCATTCACACAGTCAAAAACTGGTTTGGGAGCTGTGTGTACTCCCAGTTTTTGGTTGTGTGGAAGTAAGGTGGGAGGAAAACCTAGGTAGAAGTGATTGTGTGGAAGCAAAGTTGCTTCCACACAATCACTTCTGCCCAGGTTTTCCTCCTACCTTGATTCCACACAACCACAATTTGGGAGCACACACAGCTCCCAAACCCAGATAGATCACAGTTTTAGATTGTGTGAATGACCTCAAAGAATTTGAAAGTATTGGGTACAGGGACACTGCTGTGGCTTTCCAATTAAGTTACTAATGGGGTTGCCACCTTCCCCCCACCCCTCCTGTGGCTTCTTTAATAGCCTGACATACAGAAAGTAAGCAATGACGTCCACAGTAAGTGGAGAAAAGTGGTGGGGAAAGTTTTCCCTGTTCAACAGAAATTCTATCAGATCGCTGTTAGAAACACATGAGCAGTCCAAGAAAAAAGGTGGCACCAGAATGGTTACCAGAATCTTTTTACAGAAGAAATGCAAGATTCTGGACAGGAATCAGGGAACTGGGAATGCTTTAAATTTGTACCTTGAATACAGTGGTACACTTTGGAACGGGAAACCTTTTTCCTCCATTTTGGAGACCTACATTTAACCTCAGGTAAATATTGACAATATTCAATGTATACTAAGCTGAAAATTCAGGTTCTCGTCATTTGCAAAACAACTACCCTTTTTTTTTTCCTCATTGGGAGCGTCAGCAGAGGCTTTTCAAAGAATAGATTTATTAAGGATGTATGCAGTCGATTAATCGAGACGAATGAGATATTAAAGCATATAATATATGTTTTAATGAGGGATAGAGATACTGTGTGCATGTCTCTGTGTGTTATTAAACACACTCACACGTTTTAATGGCACACTTGTGTCTGAATACTTATAAGAAGTCGATGGGTTTTGTTCTGATTAAACTTGTCTACTATCGGCCTGTACATCCTGTTGATTTCACTGAAATATGAGTATTTTTGTGTTCCAGGATTCCAGCCTTAAATGTATTTGGCCGGATTCCCCCCACCCCACCACCACCCACCCCACACACCATTTTGTAAATTTGACCCCAGGTAGTGGGTTACTTTCCAGATCAAACATTTCCCGCCTTCTAGAAAATGTAGCCTTTGTTTAGGCTGCTGCAGAGAAGTCAAACCTCCCCTGCTCTGATAATTAGATGGAAAGTATGTTGAATTCAAGTCAATTTCTAAAGAAGTCTGGTTTCTAAAGAAAAGTGCAGTTGAAGGAGACAGGAGAGTTCGCTGCGCGAAGGCTTCTCTTGGGGTAACGTTTACTTGACCGCCGTTTTAGTTGGCACTGGATTATTAAAATCTCGAGAACGAAAAGTCTCAACCCAAACTGAGGGTTGTTGGTTTTTTTAACTTCTATTTAAAAAGAGAACATAGAGATAAGAACATAGCCAACCAATTTGTCAGGTTCCCGCCGCCTCCGCCACACACAAAAACCCCTAATACAACGCGTAACCCAACATTGCCACTCTGTAGTAGTAGAAACACCTACGATGGGGTTCTTTGGGTTTTTTGTGGGTTTTTTTTTTTTTTTTTACAAAAATGTCATTATCACTGGGCAGGACGTGTCAGGAAACGAATTTATATTATTTGCAATAACTTGATAAGACGATCTGGATGAGAGCCGAGATTTTCCAATGAAGGGAGGAAATCGATATCTCCGACCTACATATGAACATGTCGGTCGTACGGGTGATATTCCTTCAGCGTCTTGGCTAAACATAAATGAGAGTAATCGTCTCATTCTGAACAGTCTATCGGAACCGGAGCGAGAATATAATTATCTACTGTTTTAAATAATTAAAATAATACATTGGTTCGCGTCCCTTCACATTATAAAATCCAGATTCTCCAGATATTTTTAAGGTAGCCATGAGCTTATTATTATTGTTAATGATTTCTTAATTCTTGTATCGGCAATAATATAACGACACGCATCATAATTTTAGACAAAAACACTCACCAGAACATTAAGAAAAATTATAGTATTTTTTAATTATTCAAAGCGCTCTACAAATATTATTCACCCTTTCACATCGCCTGCTACAAGTCAGATTCCAGACGATCTGCCCCATTATGGAATCATAGTACTGATGCCTCGTTTTCCGTTTGCCATTGAAAGCCGAAAGACGTCACCGATAACTGTCACTGTCATCTCTTTCCCCAGATATCACTTCTTCTAGTTTCAGGCAATAGGTTCTCAAACGACTTCAGCCCGATGGCTTAACTTCCGCTGCATCGGGCAGGGATACTCCTGCTGCAAGCCAAACCGAGGAGAAAGGACGAGGAGTGAAGAAGGAGGAGCGGCTGGATAAGAGACAACTGGAGGCTTGGAGCCCTAACTTAGCTCCGCTTTGGGAGGCGATCTGGACTGGAAAATCTTGTTCGCTTTTGGGATTCCTCCTTCCATTCCCCCCTCAGTCCCGGGAAAGGATTTGAAGAGGGCTGTCGTGTTCTCCCGTCGGTTGGTTCTTGGGCGTGGAGCGTTTTCCAGTTCTGGTTCGCTTTCGTGCTGATCACAAATACAGAAATATGCATCTAGTCGGTGCAGCAATAACTTCTCCCTGGCCTGCCGATAACTGTGAAGGCAGGATGCCAATCTCTTGCGCGTGTGCTCCGGAGGAGAGGCCAAGCCCCTTCCCCAACAACAAAGCCTCGTGGCGGCGCGATGTGTGGCGGGGGGGGGGCGGGGGGAGAAGGGGACTATTAGCAATTGTGCACGCAAACACGATAACGGATTCGGCACAGTTCGGACGATTAAAAGAAGATCCGCAGTGACTCGCGCTTTCTTCCGTGGCTGCTGCTTCCTCTGGAATCGCGTGTCTTTTAAGACGGGCTTTGTTTTGGGTTTGTAGTATCTCCATGTGCTACCTTGGGGTCAACTCGCAGTCCTAACATCCCTGGGGTTTCCTTCCACTCATCTGCCTTCTGGGAGATTGGCCCTTCTCCTTCAACCACCCACCCCTCCAGTCCGCTCCCAGCTGTGCTCTAATCTGATTCAAATAAAGCGATGTGACTGAAATTCAAAAAAGCGCTGCTGCGGCTAGGGATGAGACCAGCGCTCCGGGAACAGAAGCGGCGATGGGGAGGTGGGGATTTTTCCAATTCACAACATTTTTCCAATTCACTCAACTCCCCCCCCCCAAAAAAAACAACCTACGATACTAGGGAGACTTTATAAAGCCTGGACTAGAGCGAAACGCAGTCCTGGCTAAGAAAATAGATTATTACAACACAACGAGATTTCTTCAGGTTGTGTCTTCTGGGCAAGACAGCCTTTCCCGGCCACAACTGTCTTATCTTATTTGATCAGAACTCGGTGATGTAGCGCCCCAGGCTTTTAATTCGGAGGCCACCTGGGATATCCAGTTTTGAAATCCGTCCCAGGTCGGGATCAAACAATTACATTCGGACCGATTTCTCTCGTATCTGCTAGCAGATTCAGTGTAGTGTACTTGAGCAGACACAACTATTCTTTTTAAACATATTCTAACTGCGGTCCTATATACAATTACTAGAGAGAGTCTCATTCAATTCAGTGGGAATTACTTCCGAGTAATATGGACAGGGTAGGGCTGTTAACTACTTTGGATTCCAGTTACATCCGACTGAGAGAGAAACCCAAGCGGGACTGATATGGACTGTTAGAGTCCTATTCAGACATTACCTTGTACATCTGTACAAGTGTCTTTATACATGTACATATGTTTGTATGAATGATTGTACCTATATTCATTTTGATAGTGAGGCTAAGTACAGGCCCCATCAGATACTGGATACAGATAGGATGTGTACTACTCTTTTTTTTATTTATTTGCGTTGAACATAAGGACCGTATGAATAACCGTACCTGCGTACAGATTTGTACTGCACCTGTACACAGATTGTACCTGCACTGGACATAACGTGTGAAGAAACGTACAAGATTCATATCAATCTGTTTAAGAGCAAGACACAACTGTTTTTCAAACAACAGATCTTCCTTCCAGTTAAGTCCGCCATCCAATGCACATCTGAATGTAAGTGCCACTGAACTAAGTGAGCCTTACTTCCGCGTAGGAGTATGTATGCACAGAACCGAGTTGCGTGTGTGCTAGAAGGATGCAATCCAGGCCCCTACTGGTCAGGAACCATTCTCCCCACTACCACCACTACCACCACCTCCAAGGCGCCATCGATTTTAATAGATCTGCAGACTGCATTACAATTCACAAACTACCTCTTCTCTTTAAAAAAAAAAAAAAAACCTCCTCTCCTGGATGGCTGGCAGCCAGCCATAGGTTGGCACATAAGTAGATTTTTCACGCTGTCTCACACGCCTTCCTTGCAATCTGGACTCTTGTAATGGCTCTGCCGCCTTTTGGAGCTGCAGTTCGTCCATTTCCAGCCAACCATGAGATAAACTACTAACTTTAGCTCCTTTTTGTTTTCCTCCCTTAAACCGGACTTTTCGTGTAAAGAGTTTGCCACACTTTCATATGACTTTTATTCTGGGGGATAAAATGAGGAGGAAAGCATTAATAAACTAGTATCCATCAGGAGAAAAATCGTTCATACATTTGAGACAGGTTTTAATTGCCTTTCTCCCAGTGAAAACGTATTGCCTGTTAATAGCACTGCCACGTCCATTTACTTGGGAGTAATTCATATTAGGTCACCTTGAGTGGCGGCGGGGAAATGCTTGACTAACAAGCAGAAGGTTGCCGGTGTGAATCCCCGCTGGTACTATATCGGGCAGCAGTGATATAGGAAGATGCTGAAAGGCATCATCTCATACTGCATGGGAGATGGCAATGGTAAACTCCTCCTGTATTCTACCAAAAGGAAACCACATCGCTTTGTGGGCGCCAGGAGTCGAAATCGACTTAACGGCACACTTCACCTTTTACCTTTAATTCTCATTGGCTTTGGGGGAATCTACTTCACAGTGATTAGTATCTCAATGTAAGGTCCCCCCCCCCCTCAAAAAAAACCCCTCTCCTCTGCTTTCTTGAGTGATGCAGATCCGGGGCACCTGGCGTAGAAACACCCTGGTGGTGTTAGTAGCACCATGTACAAACCGTGCTACAAACACGAAGGCCCCAATCCACCTCTAGATATATAACAGTACTTAGGCTCGGTGCGAGTAGTTGCACCCTCCCTTCCCATTTCTTTTCTTTTCCGTTCCTCCCTAAGGTTGTTTTGTGCGTGTTTCTAGATTGTAAAGCTACAGGCAGGGACTTGGGGTGGGGTGGGGTGTGTTGTTCAGAGCCTAGCAATTTGAGGTAGGCACATTGAGAGCAATGGAATACGGGTAGACATCCACACTTGGATACCTGTTGGGATGCGCCGCCGACCCCACCACAGTTCCTAAGCCAAGAGTAATACAGGTGTCAGGACCCTATTTTCTTACGCAGCCTCCTAGATGGAGAGTTTCTTGTTAATTTCAGTGACACTGAGTTGCCCGCATCAAGGAGGTATCCTACTGGTTTCTGCTAAGGATTAGTTAAACTTATTGATATCGATAGATATAAACACATCTAACCCTGTATTGGATTGTAGCTTCGGGGTCTTCTTGTTCCACAGGAGAAACTTCCGCATCGATCTCTTGCCTTGGAATAGTCCTAACATAAAGGTTTAATGGGCAAATGGATCGCTTAAGACCAAAGCAAGACTTCCACACCGAATCTAAACACGTCAGATGGACGCCAGCTCTGTTAGAACCGGTGGCATTCAACTTCTATTCTGACACTTCGCATCTGGACCTGAAACGTGGATTCGGAAGACGGACAAATATTACACTTCACTTTACTTTCAACCGCTTCTGATATGAAAGAACGGTGCAAGAGTATTGAACCGCTGCTACATCCCAATGAAGACAAGGTTGGCTCAGACGCGAATTCCATGCTGTGCAAAGATGCTTAAGAGTGTTGACTTCGGTTTTCTCGGCCAATGACAAAACCCACGCCAAGGGGAAATGCTTGTGCGTGGGGCCCTGATGAGTCTTCAAGGGCCTGCGCCTATTGGATCTCCCTAATGGTCTGCGCATGAGTTGGGCTGGGGCAGAAGCAACGCAAGGGAGACTCCCTCCCTGTTATGGGCCTTTTTGTTTCCAACTCCCGGTCCTGGAGAAGAGAGAGGAGCAGGGCAGAGAGCAGAGAAGGGACACCACAGACAAAGGTGTATCAATAATCGAGGGAAGGGGTTCAAAGAACCCGCCCCCCCAGATCCTGAGGGCCCCCCACGCCACCCCTCTCTATTTTCTTCATTCTCTCCCTCACTCCGTGGGGCCTCCCTTCCCCTAGCTACGCCCTTGACCACAGACATGCCCCCCCCACCCACGGCCAAGAGGACCCGACTGGGGCTATAGGCCCCCCCTCCTCGGCCCTTTTCCTCTCAGAGTCGGAGACTGGCTAATGCTCCTGGGAAAGAGCTGTCGGTCGCCGCGGGGTCGGTGGGATTTGGTGAGTGACGGAGGACGGAAGGAGTCCAGTCTGGGTCCTAATGCGGGTGGCGTCTCCCATGACAAGGCAGCGTTTGGGGACGGCAGCCAAGACCACAGATAACATGACCCAGCCCTGCCCAGCGGCTCTATCTCCTCCTGATAACGCCGAGAAAGGGGAGAGGGGCGACTATTTAAGAAACACTATCGCCTTCTTTATCTTCCCCGGTGGGAAGTGGCTTTCGGCGGGGAGGAGGGAGACGTTCCAAACTAATGGCCCTGAGTCACGGCCTGGCATGTTAGATAGAGAGATAGCGCAGATCCCATACACACACACACGAGAATCTCCTCCACTGTGTCAGTTTCACCCCCCCCCCCCATAGACTCTGTAATCTGTTCTGTAGGGATTGAGTTTCTCCGGGGCATGTCAGTTTCACTCCCTTCACCTCGTGTCGATTCGCAGATGCTCACTCGAGACATTCTCGCAAGAGTGGGGCTTGGGCTGTGGTTGCGCAGCGCTCCATCGCCCGCCAGGACCTGGCTCCCGGTACCGTTGCCCTACACGCACCCCATCCCTGCCAAGCAAGGGAAAGGGAGGCGGGACGGGGAGAAATTGTGAGCGTGGGTGTGTGAGAGAGAGTCCCTGACAAGGCGGATCCGATTTTCACAGTCCACTAGCAGAAAGTATGCAAAGCCAAATCCCTTGACTCCTTCGCAAAACATCGTGTGAGGCAGAAAGGCTTGCAAGCGTCCGGGTGTCTTTCATTAGCCTGCCGAGACCTTTTTCAGTGTGCTAAACCTTTAGGAATATGTACACCGACTGGAAGGCTTGCGTTCCCTATTTTGTATGGCGGGGCGGGGGGGGGGGAGTATCTCGTAAACAATAAATCAAGAACTTGCTGGAGGTAACTTACTCCTTATCAGCCAGTCTGCCGTAACATGGCGTTTTGTTTGTTTAATTTGATGGGCAAAGGAACTGTCTTTCAGTTTCCCTGAGTATTACAAAAACAGGTGCATCCCAGAATCTCGCCTTCTGTCTAAACCTATTGAACAGAAACTGCCATTGTTTTCAATGCAATTTTTCCAAGCTAAAGATGTGCAAAACTGGGGTGCTGACATCTTTTTAAATGATTTCAGGAGGAATGTGGGTGTTTTCCTTGAAGCTTTAATAGTAACAGTTAGCAACAAGCCCCTAAACAGCTAAGCAGAAATAAAAAAACAAATTTCCAATCTTGTTATATCTCGTCTGGGTGACTCCTAACCCAGTTATCCCAAAAATATTTCTATTTAAGCAGATTTCCCTCCAATTGCACTTCCAAGTATCTAACTTCATGCATCTTATTTACATACTTCTTCTGATGGAGACTCATGAGTGAAGTTGCTTATTGGGAAATAAGCCTTATTTATTTCAGCTTATTTCTTTGGTGTATTTAGGATCTGGATGTTAAACGGTTTCTGCCCACCTACCTTGGGGTAACTGGGTTGTGAACACTGCTGTGCTGATATATGTGTTGCGCATGGTGGTTCCTCATGGCATTTTATTCAACAATTAACTATAAGAATAATATCTCAAACCCAGCTAGATCGAGCTCAAAAATCTATCAAAGGAGTATTTGGAGAATGGCCGACTCTATACAATCGCCTTGTGTGGTATCCTACCTTGCAAGAGTCTTCTGCGTTGACGACTCAGCAGCTGCTCCTGGCCGGCCTTAACATTTGCGACCCAGTGATCTGCAGAATTCATTGTGAGTCTGCTTTTCAGTGCTTTCCATCCTCAACAGAGTGCACACAGTTCGACGCTACCTGCCTCACTTCATAGAGAAGTGGGTAGATCGTGTCTTCCTACAGAAGTAGTGCTTTTCACCCATTTGCCAGGAGTTACCTGACCATTTCCAACTTTTCTTTCCGGTGGGCTTCACAAGTTTTGAAAAGCAGATATTCAACAAGTGGAGCTCCCCCCTGCTTTTATATTAATTCCATCAGATACATGCTTCACCTGCTGAATTTCTGCTTGTTGTGCAACTGTACAAGGAACTCTGCCGGTTTACAGTCTTCGAATACATCCTGCTGGGGTTTCAGGTTTTCCCCCATTGTGACCTATAGACGAACTATGCCCGTGCAAGGTTTTACCTTGCTAGCTTGTCTGAAAGATGACTAGATATTATATTAACTAATGAATTAATCTATTATATTATAATTATATTATATGATTTTCGTTAAGCCTGTGACACAACCCAAGCCCCTAACTAAACCCGAGTACGCATGACTGCAGCAATCGCAGACTTAATTTATGCCGGCCTCCATTTCACTTGCCTTCCTCTCTGTCTTCCTTGCATTGCTTTCTAGGTTGTGGCCCCCTCGGAACTGAGATTTACCCTCTTTGTAAAACGCTGTGTTCGTGAATGGCGCTTTATAATAAACGGATGGATGGATGGATGGATTGACTGATTGATTGATAAAGATGCCCATATTTATATTTGTCTGGAAACCATGGTCTCATTCTAGCGATTTCCTCCGCTATCAATTTTTTTTATGCTTAACAAAATCTATGAAGAATTCGACTTTATCTAGAACATGTCTTCTCCTTTTTCAACAAATTCTACCTATCCTTTGTTTCGAATAGGGAGTCGCATTCCTACATATCCTAAATATTTAAGATTTTAAAAATGAGTTATCAATGAGATGAACGGAATATTGCTCTAGTAGCACCCAATATTTATTTATTTATTTATTCATTATTTTATTTTATTTTATTTTATTTTATTTTATTTTATTTTATTTATATACCGCCCTTCCGAAATGGCTCAGGGCGGTTTACAATATGTTACAATATGTTATGAATGCACTTTGCCAGTATCTGCGGAAGTAGTCTATGCAAAATATTTGCCCTCGTTGTCAGGTATAAGCTTTATTTATCAAACGAGCTCATACAGTGCAAGCCGAGCGGAGTGTATTTGAACTGGCGCCTAATGTCCCCTAAAGTGTTAAGAAGCCAGAAGCAATGTCAACAAGACCATTTTCTCCGGTAGCTTCTGCAGTCACGAAAAGGGGGGAGGCGGAGGAAGCAGGAGGAAATCTACAAAGATTTACTCAAGGAACTGCTAATAGCCTGTTGCTGGAATCCTAGCTCTTAATACATCCACAACACTTGAAGTGCTGGCGCTCAATTAGTGCCAAGGTATCAGAAACTCCGTTTATAAACAGAGACCTCGGGCAGATTGCAAGCAGTCTCAGAACAGAACAAGCCACCCCCATCCTCAGGGGGAATTAAATCAACTATCTAAAATCACAGAGTGGTTTTGCGACTGCTTTATTTTTAAGATAAAATGTTTAAAATTACTGTAACCATAAGTCGTCAACACTTATTAATTGTTGAGCAGAAATCAAATGTACTTTTTAAAAAAAGCTTTGAGTGAATCGAGGCAGGAAGAAGGTTGTTTTTCAGCCTTTCAAGAGCCAGTGAATGGGTGCTTACATCAATAAATGAACAAAATTGGAAACAATATGAGTTTCTGCAACGGAACAGACTAGTTGTCTACTCTCTCTCTCTCTCTCTCTCTCTCTCTCTCTCTCTCTCACACACACACACACACACACACACACACACACACACACACTACATTTGCATATTCTGTCCTTTCTCCAGATGAGGAAGAGATATGAGTGTGATACTAGTAAGATGCCCAAAGGGCTAAAAAGCTATAGGAAAGTAATTCTTTTCTGCTACACTCTATACCAAATTGTATCAGGAATATAAAAGTTACATTGACCAGAATATACACTCTCCCTGCCCGGCAATAAATGGCTCTCATTCTGAAGGTGTCATTGATTTGACCTTTTCCCACTATATCTAAAGAAGAAGCGGTGGCATGGATGAGCTCCACTGCTAAACGACTGGTTGGTTCAATGTAATACCTATATAGTTCGTTTTACCTCTTCTGTCTGAAGCATATTTCAAAAACAAATGTCTCAGCTGTTTCAAAGTTGACATCATTGCCCAAGATCGTTTACTCAGAGTGAGATCCAAACACAGGATGATGAAGATTTCTTTAGAAGAGCGCATACCATATGCTTGCCCCTCCGGCCCTTGCCCCAGACCTTGCCGTGCTGTTGTAGGCATAGACCCGCTCACCCAGCCTGCGCACAGCTCCCTTTGATTTCAGCGGCACCAGCACAGGAGGAAGAAAGCTTTCCCCAACATGGAAGTGCAGCCCTGATGAACAGAAGCAACTTTTGGTGCTGCACTTCGGCCTGTTATGCAACTGTTAAATGCACAGTTGCCTTGTGGATTTGTTTTAAGTGACAACTCTCTAGACCAAAGGCATGGAGGTGGGGTGGGGGAGGACACTGGAGCCCAAATGGAGAGCGCTTTTGGGGCTCTGTGCTGTGCCCGCAGCCAGCAAAGGCTACGGAGGCCGAAGGAGGCCTCGTTTGCTGCCCACTTTCCCAGCTCCTCCCGACGGCCGCAGCGGCACCCCTAGTCTTGTGATGCGGGCTTTTAGCCCCCCACCCCTTTCTCCCTCAGGACTCTGCTTGGGCTGCGCTGCTAGGAGGCTGCTAGGCCTCGCCTGGGCCGGGAAGCCCCCGAGCCGCAGCCTGTCAGGCCTGGCTCATCCATCAGGCGGACACTGAGCAGACGCGCCCAATCTGGCCGGGCGAGTGTTTGCTTTTCCCGCCATTATTGCGGCCCTGCAGCTCTTTTTGTTGATACTGCAGTGCGAAAAAGTGCTAATGTCCATTCATCAGGGGGGCGTCCGCCGAAGCGGGCTGTAAACAGGGTGAGGCCAGAGCGCCCATTTGGAGTATTAGCAGCGAGACCTCGCCAGGAGATAAAGCGCCGGATAACGTTCTCTGGCTCCCGGCTGCATTAAGCGAAAGGCGGGCGAGGGAGCAGCCTCGCCTCTGCGGCCCATTAATCACCCGCGGCGCCCCGCTCCCGGCCTCAGCTGCAGGCAGGGCGGGGATTCCCACCGACGCCGCAGCACACCATCAATAACACTTTATGGGGAGGCGCGCCGGCGGATCCCAGGACCCGCCCTCTGGGCCCGAGGGAGGAGAACACGCTACGTAGCAACGACGGGATTGGGCGGCGGACCCCGAAAGCCTTGGGATGCGTCTTCCTCCGTGACGTAATGACTACTACGTTCGACTTGTTTCTGTGCCATTATCGAAGCTGCTGCTGCTGCTGCCGCAATCTCGGTCACCTCTGTGTTGTCCTCTGGTACTCTCGAATAAAGTCTGGCTGATTGATTGTAGGCGGGATCCTGTAGTCGAATACTTTAGGACTGCTGGGCATGAAGGCTACTACAGGCTTATTCCCACATAATCTGAGAGAAAGCATTGAATATACAATTGGGCTATATGGGTCTCCCTGCCAGGTTTTGAGCCAAATGACTTCCTGGTCTACCCGGTAGAGTGGCTGCCCAGGGTACTTTTCAGATCTATTAAGTTCCTTTAAATCTTTTATTTGGAGGTTGTAACTGGTGAAAGTCAGTGGTAGCACGGGGGGGGAATCGGGAGGGGCCACAGAAGGGACAAAGTGCATTGTTCCACATATTAGATTACAATAACATGTAACAAGCTTCCACATATTAGATTTCTGAAACAGAAGTGGGAGGTTGGTGCAGGGCAAACTACTAGTGTGTGTGTGTGGGGGGTCTTGCCCTCCCCTGCCCCCAGTCACCCTTGGTGGTTAATCTATTCACCTGTTGGCTCAAGCTGTTGCTTAGGCACAGGGAAGAAACCGAGGTGGAATTTTACTGTAGGAGGTACTCCTACAGTCATTAAACGAGTTTTAATTTTAATTAAAATTAAACAAATCATTAAACAATTCCCTGGCTGATTAATTAGACTAGGGCCTTGAAAGGAGGTCTCCCAGATCTTGTTTCTGGAGGTTAATGGTATCTCATTATTGTGAATAATTGACTACAGTAAAGGCAGTTGTGAGTGTAACAGTAGTACAGTACCACTATTGGTAATAATTATTGCATTCTTTTTGAACAATGAGAATCTGTCTTTTGGTTCTAAACCTGGAAGGCCTGCTTAGCACTCACTATTCACCTGTATAACTGGAGTTATGGTGACCCACCTCACAGGTACATGGGGGGGGCACTAGATAGCTCCTATGAAACATTTTGCACAAAACTGATATGTCATATGTTTTGTTGTTCATAATAATATCACATATGGCACCATACATTGATAGTGAAGTCTTGTCATCTGGGCTAGATCCTGACCTTAGTTGAAACTGTCCATCATCTGATTTTTCTACAAGCTGGTTGGCAGCTATGTGTCATGCTGACAAAGCCAAGCAAACAGCACTAGCCACAATCCAATACTGTTAAAATTCATTTGAATTCATGATTCAAATGGAAACTCATTGATTTAATCACATGTTGGATTGTGATCATTGTACCTGAAGTGATTTATGGCATTAAAGTTCTGTCTGTTGCATTTGACTTGTGAAGGCCATACCTACAATTCATCACAATGTCATCAAGTAAAGAACAACCCTTAGACCAGTGGTTCTTAACGTGGGATCTGCCAGATGTTGCTGAACTACAACTCCCAGCATCCCCAGCCACAAATGCATATAATTCTTAATTCAGGAGATTCTTTCATACTTGCCATACTTTTTATTACCAAATCTTTCAGACTGGGAACTCCCATCACCACCACCAACCCAGAACTTCAACAGCACACAGTCACAATAACTGAAACCATAAGAACTGCCACAGCTGTGGTCACGTCAAGTATATTGTCACACTGAGGGTTTTTATTGCCAGCAAGACACTTATGAAGGAGTCCTTGCCTGCTGAGTAATATAAAAAGGCCCTTAAGAGATGCTCCAAATCCAGCAAATGGGGTTTTGTCCTCATTGTCCTCATTTTCTTTTCATTTAGTGGAAAATCTCAGTCCTATCTCATGAAAGCTTATTTAAATTGCAGAATATTGTGATGAGGGAAAGATCTGAACTTACGCTGGAAAGGATGGGCCATGTTGCTTGACAGATCACTTGGCTGCCACATTTGGGATACCTCATCATTGCAATGAAGATCCAGTTTGTTTTAGATTAGTTTTGTTCTGAACACCATTGCCTGAAAGAAAAGTTCTGCGATTTGAGCTTCAATAGCTGAAATTCCAAATGTGAAGTCCACCAGATGATAGTTTGGCCTAAGCTTTTTAATAGGTTTCAACACTGTTTTAATTAGACATATGATTCCAAAGCAGGGGATCTTGGGAACTGGAAGTTCTGTGAAAAGTCTGGGGATATCTGTCAGGGAACACAAAGCACTCTGCAAATCCAAATTGCAAAAGTCCCTTGGGGAAAGGCATGGAGATTAAGCTGGTTCTAGTGTAGATGTGCTTGGAGTCAAGGCCTGCTTGCTTATAAGCAAAATGGAATGGAGTACGGTTCTCAAACACAAACCAGTTTGCTGTTCCACTATATTTGGCCCAAATAAATCAGAGATATAGGAGAACAGCCTGAAACGTGGTGAATTGGATGAATCTGGATTAGATGCATTCTGGCTAATGAAGTAAATTTAAAAATGGAGAGAGAGAGAGAGAGAGAGAGAGAGAGAGAGAGAGAGAGAGAGAGAGAACAGCACTGCTGTATCAGGCCCAAGGCCTATCTAGTCCAGCATCCTGTTTTACACAGTGGCCCACCAGATGCCTCTGAGAAGCCCATAGGAGGCAAGAGGTGAGGGCATGACATCTCTCCTGCTGTTGCTCCCTGCAACTGGTATCAAGAGGCATCATGCCTCTGAGGCTGGAGGTGGTCAATAGCCACCCGACTAGTAGCAATTGATAGACCTCTCCTCCATGAGTTTGTCTAAGCCCCTTTTTAAGCCATCCAAGCTAGTGGCCATCACCACATCCTGTGGCAGAGAATTCCATAGATTAAATATATGCTGTGTGAAAAAGTACTTCCTTTTTGTCAGTCCTAAATTTCCCAACCTTTGGTTTCATGGGATGACCCCTTGTTCTAGTGTTTTGAGAGAGGGAGAAAATTTTGTCTCTGCCACTCTCTCTACTACTCCATACATAATTTTATATACCTTGATCATGTCTCTCCATAGTTGCCTCTTTTCCAAAGTAAAGAGCCCCAGATGCTGTAGCCTAGCCTCATAAGGAAGGTGCTCCAGGCCCCTGATCATTTTGGTTGCCCTCTTCTGCACCTTTTCCAGTTCTACAATATCCTTCGTAAGATTCAGTGATCAGAACTGTTCTCACTACTCCAGATGTGGTCACACAATAGATTTGTATAAGGGCATTATAATACTAGCATTTTTATTTTTAATCCCCTTCTTAATTATTCCTAGCATGGAATTTGCAACTTTTTCACCATTGCAGCACACTGAGTCACACTTTCAATGAGCTGCCCACCACCACCCCAAGATGTCTCTCCTGGTCAGTCACTGACAGCTCAGCTCCCATCAGCATATATGTGAAGTGCGTGGGGGGGGGTTTGCCCCAATATGCATCACTTCATACTTGCTTACATTGAGCCGCATTTACCATTTTGTTGCCCACTCAAACTCCTCACAATCTCTTTTGGAATTCACGACCCTAAACAGTTGTTTAGTGTCATCTGCAAATTTGACCACTTCTCTGCTTACCCCAACTTCTAGATCATTTATGAACAAGTTAAACAGCACTGGTCTCAGTACAGATCCCTGGGGGACCTGTAGAAAGGAAGGAAGGAAGGAAGAAATACTACTTTATTTTTGCAGAAAGGTTCGAACATTTCTTGAACAAGGAGAGATTAAATGTTGGGAGGTGGTCTTGCTCCAGCTCCCCCTTTTCCTTCCCCTCCCTTTGGCCTTCCAATTTAAATAGATATTTTGGGCTTCTCTATACACACTAATCTCTCAAACTGTCATCGCAAACTTCGGCTCCTATAGAGTAGCCCCCAAATCCCTCCCAGCACAAGAATTTTAATTGAATCGGATGTTACCGCTTCCATTTTCTTGCGAGATAAAAGTGGATTCCACGTACTCTGGAAGGAATCGACGGAAGGAAAACAGTTTGCACAGCCGAACAGGGCTGTTGTTTGCGAGAAGTTTCTTCCCCTTGCGTAGGATAAGTTTTCAGAAGGGACTTCAAAATTGTCGATCATCCGCGGCAGCCAGGAAACAGAACAGAGGAAAGGGGTGGAATGGGATTTGGCGGGGGCGCGGGGGAGAGCCATAACCCTAATGGAAGCAATTAGTTTCAGATAAGCTCAAGTATTGTTCACCAGTATTGGCAAATCCATGCCCGGCCAGTTTCGCCCGTGGTCTGCAGCAGGCAAACCCACTTAGGCTAGATAAAGCAAAGCCAATCGGCGTGTCCTAAACGCAGTAAAAACTTCAATAGGGCATGATGATGGGCATAAATCGCCCTTTAAAAAAGGAGGAAGAGATTATTATATTGGCAGGGAATTAATGAATAGTTCTGAGTGAAGATGTATTGGATCGTATATCCGATCCTATGCTTTTTTGCTCAGAAGTAAGTACCATTGGTTCCGTGCAGCTTATTCTCTGTAATAAAAAGGCTGCGATCCTAAAGTACCTGCCCAAGGCTGCGATCCTAAAGTACATTTCGCTTGGAGAAAGCACAATTGTACGCAGAGGAAGTGGTTCACACTATCTACTAAGCCAGAAATCAATTGCAATTGCCTTCATAGGATTTAAATTAAACTGAAGTTCAATCTATAGGATTTTCTTCCTAATATGTTTAAGAACAGGACGATCAGGAAGTGGATTACGTCTGAGTTTAAAAATGCATTGGATGGTAAGATTTACAGGCATCTGCTTCAGTACTTAGGCTTAATTGTGTTGTGAATAGAGCTGTACATATGTCTTTCACTGCAGTAACACAAGGCGAAAGTGGGGTGTGTGAGATGTGTAGGGGTGAATGTAGGTTTGCACAGAACGGAGCGGCGACATCCTACCTTGATTGTATTCAGCGCGTTGATATGAGGCTGTTCGCCCTCCTGGTAGCATCTTTTCCAAAATTACCGATAAGGCACAGGCCTCCTGGTATAACTCCTGTACAGTATAACACTTTCTGGCCACCAAATGTGGGTGTTTATTTAATTATTTCCTATATTTATAGACCGCCTTTCAGCCATAATAGCTCCCAAGGCGGTTTCCATTAAAGACAAATTACAATAAAACAAAAAATGTAAACAATTCAGATGTAACAACCAAGAGGCAATAAAGTCAGATGTGCATCCTCCCAGATAAACATCCCAATGAGTTAACCTGGAAATAAGACATTGTTGCAATCAAATTCCCTTCCTAATACGGCTGTGATTCTAAACATACTCAGAAAAAAATCCCACGGAACTCAGTGGGACTTACTCCGAAGTAATATTTACTCCGAACTGAGTATTAAGTTTCGTTGAACTCAGTGGTGTTTCTGAGTTCACATGCATAGGATCATATTGCAGTCACCGCCTGTAATGCACAATGAGCCCCTTTCCAAAACTGAGACCATTTCATTGATTTTTCTCTTTTGTGGATTGTGCGCATGGAAGTCAGAGGTGAGTTAAGGTAATGTTTTGCAGAGGAGCACCAAGACTGGTTCCTGGTTTGTCTTTCCAGGCGTTCTCTACGATTGTTCTCTGAGTTTGTGCACATATCCTCAGAAATGACTAGGCAGCTGTGTCTCTCTGTGGACCTTAAAACAAGCTGCCGTGAAGCGGTAGGAATGAAAATGACTGGCACCCGGAGTCAAATTTGTTGTGGATCAATCGTTTCACAGCCCGCCCCCCTCCTCAAACCCGACCCTATCCATCATGCAACTGTAATCTGAAATTCAGTCCCACAGAGTTCAATGGGATTAATGTCCTAGTAAGTGTTTTGTGCATTGCAGCCTCAGAGGCACCACTGTGCGGAAGGATTGGGACAGCTCGCACGCACGCACTCACACGTGTATCAGATAACAGGTGATTATTGTCCAGAAGCTCCTATGTCACTGCTTGTTATTATTATGCTATAAAAAATAGCTGTGTTTTTTAGTGTTATGAAAAATGCTCTTCTGAGCTCCCCACCCCTCCAATCTAAGGTCGATTATATCCCAAAGCCGGCCTTTGAACCTTGCCAAGATTAGAATCCCCCCCCAACCCCGAAATCTCCCTCCCTCCACCCACACATTGAACTTCTGTGGAGCTCTCCCGTGCAGCCATGCTGCTTTTTTAAAAAGCCCCCAGTCCCGTCCCGTCCTCCCCCACTCTCAGCCGAAAGAGCCGCGTGGATCTGCCTTGTCGGCACCGACCCACGTACCGGCACTGTCCGGCCTTGGAAGGAGGTGTTGATAACTCCCAGGCAAACTCACCAGCGGACGACTCTCTTCCGCTCTCCGTTTCCGTCTTTCTCTGCAGCTCCGCCGCCAATCCCTGCGCTTATCGGTCTTTTTTCTGATTTAAAAGATCGCCATTAGCGAGCGAGGTGGGTCTGGCGGGGCGAGCCTGCCGTTCTCCACAGAGAAGAGTTTTCCAAAGCCTCCCCGCACCCAATTCTTTCTTCCCATTAAGATTTCCTTCATTTTCACAGCCACCACTGCGCTCTCTCTGCTCCACGCTGGGTCAGGCCCTGACTGATGACTGGCTTCTCCGGGTTTGTGAAGCAATGCATCAGTAGAAGTGCTTCTTAAGGGCCTGCTGCGGTCACCCACATTTCACCGCCATCCACCACAAGAGGCAAGGCTCCGGCGGGAGCGGAGATGATCCTTAAGGCCTGAGTCAGAAAGCCAGGGGGTCTCGTGCCTCGGAGGAATCTCGACTTCTGGCCTTCCCGCTGGTGGTCCTGAAATGCTCTTAAAAGCCAACAGCAGCCAGGTGTGGCCTTAAGAGGGATGCACCCAATTCGGGTCTTGTTCTTGTTATCCCCCCTTTTAATTTCTGACTAATTCCTTATAGCCTTATTTCTGACTAATTCCTTCTCATCCCCACTATATGGCAGAGATCATAAGCAGGGCAGGGTGACAGCGAGGAAGCCTGTGCGTCGGACCCGGAAGAACACTCCAGCTTCTGGCCAACTCATGGGTTCTGCACCTTGTGTGGTCAGAGAGGCTATTGCTAGCTACAATTAAATGAGCCTTTTGGCTCAGTGTGCATTGTTTTTATTTTATTTTACTCAAGAGATTAATGTCTTGTATCGATAACGCTGCTGACGTTAACCATGTGGAAAAGAGAAAATGAATAGCGATGGAAAATACATTGCTTTCCCTCAGTTTAATAATTTTGAATGCTATGCCAGATCAGATCAATGATCTAACTACCCCACAAACTCATACTGAGTAGCTCCCCAACCATAGTCTAAAAGGAACTATCCAAAGGCTGATGCAAACTTGCAGGATAAGCAAACAACTTGGACATTCTCTTTTTCGGTCAACGCCCGCCCTCCGCCCCACCCCCACCCCTTTCTTCATCGCTTCGCTTCTAATTCCCCACAGCCGGCCTGATTCCAGATCTATCGCTGGAAAAACGGGTTAACCCTCTCCCCCCGCCACCCGAAGAAACTTCCTATCCCAGCCCTCTTGACACCGAATTCAGGTCACCGTATTTGCCTGACGCTTTGCTTGCGGCCTGTTTATGCAATGTGACTGCATGATAGATGGCCTCAGATCGAGCTTTTGTACACAGCTGGCCTCTCGGCCCGGAGAAAGCCGGCGAGCACCGGACGTCTTGCCTTTAACTGCGCTTTTCCGAGTTCTGTGACTATATTAGGTGGGCCTGGAACGCGGCATCTCTTCGGCCCTGGCGCCCGGGCTGGCCAATGAGGAGCCCCCCGCGCCGGCCGAGTCCCGCCTCCTGCTCCCTTGTCGTCCTGCCTCTCTCTCTACCTGCCTCCAGTGTTCAAGCCAAGGCTGGGAGTTGCTCTGCTATGCGCCCTTTGGAGAGCGGGCGCTCGCCGCGGGCACCTGATCTGCGTTTCCACGCGGCTGGGCTCGGGTTGCAGCCTCCCCTGCGGCGCCCACGATGTTCCCCAGCCCCGTGACCACGACGCCTTTCTCCGTCAAGGATATTTTGAGCCTGGAGCAACATCCTAGCGGCTTGGCTTCCATGGAGCTCTCGGCTCTGGGCTCGCCCTCCTCCTGCATGCTGGCCACCTTCAAGCAGGAGGCTTACCCAGCCGAAGAAGCCCCGATCCCAGACCCTCCCGCCAGTCTTTCCACACACAGCGGCAACGCTTTCCCCGGCGCCTTTTACGCCAAGAACTTCATGGAAATGGACTCGGCCAAGGAGCCCAAAGGGGACAAGAAAGGTAACAAAGCCAATCCGAGAAACCAAGAGGGCCCCTTGGGCTGCCTTGCTGAGCATCCCTTGCTGAGCAGGGGAACTGGGAGGCGGGGAGCTCCTAGAGGCCCAACGGGGAAACTCCCAGTGTCGGAGGCAGCTACAAATGCAGGCGACTGCCTGGTTCGCGGGCCTTCTGTCTGATTCGGACAGAGTCAAGCGAAGCTACAGATCTCCCAGACCGTGGAAGGAAGCCCCCACGCTTTGGGCCTCCAATCCCTGCTCATTAACAGGGCTAGCTGAATAAGCCAGGCTGGGGAGCCGTGATATTCTCGCTCCCCCCAGTGATGTAGTTGCCAGTTCAGAAGTGCAGAAGGCGCTCTCCATCATGACAGCCCCCATGGTCATGCCCACCCCCACAGTCAGAGAAGCCGAGAAGCACCGGCGGCCCTCGGTCCATCCGTGTCCCGCCTCCACTACATCCCTGGTTTTTCCTCGTTCGTGACTCGTTCCCAAGTAGCTGAAACGGCAGAGGTTGAAAGAATCAAACGCAGTAGGATGTTTCTAAGAAACAGGGGTGCAGAAGATCTGGAATTTGGGAGGGAGAAAGGGGACGAATTGATCCCAAGCAGGGCTGCTACAGTAGTCAGCGATTATAGGCGCTATAGCCCAACCTCTGGGCCGAAGTTGTGCAGCCCTGATCGAAATGATACCTGTTTAGGGTGATTCCATTTAGCTGCCAGTTTGCAGCGCCTGAACGTGATTCATTCCAGCGAAGCAGATAGGGCTGGAACGCTCCTTTTGAGCAAGTACCTCGCTCTCCCTCAAGATGTACACTCGGTGTATACATTTTTGTAGGGGTTTTTTTTCCCCTTTTGATAAACAAACATAGCAATATTGTTATAATGTTTAATAGCGTTTATATCGCTCTTTTAAGCGTCTTTCGAAGGGGCTTCACATGCATTACCCTGCTCCATCTTTTAGCGGGGTCCTGTAAGGTAGGTCAGTATTATTATCCCCATATTGCAGATGTGAGGAGCTGTGACTTGCCCAAGGCCATCTGCTGAGTGGAGACATTTGCGCCGGGAACAAGTTCGACTTCCTGATCCCGAGCTCAGGGTACTTCCAGTCCAGAAGGGGTGTTTACTTCGGGATGCTCACATTTTTTCACTCACTCTTTAAGGGGGTTCACACACTGTCCTCATTCATCCATTGCAAACCAATCGGATGTATGTTTACTCAGGGGTAAGTCTCACTGGGGTTCAATGGGACTAACTTCCAAATAAATGTGTACAGAATTGCAAGCAACCTTAGCCAGGCGGAATATCAGTTCTTAGGCAGCTAAAGAATCCTGCTGCTTCTTTCATAACCTGCTTATCTTTCCCCAAGAATCGCAACGATGAAAAAATACTATTACTCTTAATATTAATAGATTTATTACTATCAATATTATGACGATTTTTGTTCACAATAATATGAATATTATCTCTATCGATAACATTATAATTAGCACTCACAATAATTTTGATTGGATAGAATCTAGCTTTTGTACTTATCGTGGTGGCAATGCACTTGGAGAACCGCTTTGCATCTGCAGAATACTTCCGATCCCTTAATCCTACAGAATAGGGACCACTTACTCCAAAATTGTCTGGCGTCTATAAAACCACTTCAGGCTCTTCCGGCAGTTTTTCTCACTGAGACTTTCCCCCAATTAATGAACCGAGGAGCGCAGTTTCACACCCCAACGCTTCCTGGAAGAATGTCCTACTGAATTTTCCAAATAATTCCGACTGGAGTTATTTCCAAATAAACCGCATTCGTTTTCAAATTCGGCTAACTAGGTGTGGACATCATCTGGTTCGAATCTTGATAGACGTACGCACGCACGCACACACAGCACAGACCAGAGAAGTTCCCTCGAAGTCCTTCAACGTTCTTCTCTGGTTTGTTAAGTCCTTCTCTGGTTTGTTAAGGTTCCAAAGGTTACCATTGACGGCTATGTTTTCGGCCTTAACTTTTCTGGCACTCAGTTCCAATATCATGTGTTTAAGTTGACTCAAATAAGGAGCAGCCCCCTTTAAAACGTACCTTATGCAACCGGTTATAGGAAAAAGAACATCCTTTGGAGTCTATTAATAGGTTATCGCCAACTCACGGGCAATCTGGGTACAGTGTAGGTAAGTATAAATGCAGACATTATGTTCAAAGCAACTGCAGTACCTCCTGTCTTTAAACTGCGTTTGATGGGACCAGTACCTAGGTTCACTTTTAAAGTGAAGATATCTATGTACAGTCATTCACACAAATACAAGTACATGTCACGTGTACAGACACAGGGGTGTAGTTATAATTGAGTGGATGGGTTCAAAGAACGCCCCCAGCTACTGAGGAACCCCACGTTTATCCCACCCTCTTTTCTTCATTATCTCCCTCACTCCCAGAGGCCACCAGGGAGAGGGGTGAGCATGGGCGCTCTCTGCCCTAGCTACCTCCCCCCATACAGACTTCTGTACACACGTGAATGTATGAACAGGGCTTAGCCGTTTTGGGGTTTCCTGTTTCCAGTTACTCCGGAGTCTTTTGAGAGGACGGACAACCAGTGGAGCTCCATTTCGTGCCCATTCCGAGCAGGCTGTTTGCTGGGCAGGCTAGGATTTGGATGTCAGGCCCAGCATTAACAGATCAACTAAGGAGCCTCGGGTGCCAAATATTTTGCGTAGCAGTGAGTCTCGTTGCCTTCCAGAGGCCTCGATGATCAGCTGGCTGTTGCTTCCAAGTGAATCTGTTTAGGATTCTGATGATAAACCAGCGAATAAGGCAAGCAAATCTGCGCTGGGAAAGCAGAAGGAAGCCCTCTGGTCTTTGGTCCTCCCCTTCCCCTTACTTTCAAATCGTTATCCTGGGAAACTGAGCATGAATGAGCTCATATCCGTGTAAACTTGGGAAGAAAATGTAAAGCTCTACCTTTATATGTACATTTACCTTTATATGTACCGGCCTAACTCCGTGGTGGGCATAATCCAGCCAACATTAAGCTCTTTGAAGCTTGACCCTAGGTTTACTCAGAAGTAAGCCTCATTTATTTCAATGAGACGTACTTTGGAGTGTATATGTTAGTTTATTAGAAGTAGCATCCCATCGATTTTAAAATTTAAAGCGGTGTAAAAATAGTTACAACTGAGTTACAATCCATTCCCCATTGAAATGGATAGATCGTGCAACTGGAGACCTTTGTAAGTGGAAAGAAATCCCCATAAGTGTCCATAGAACTGCATACTTAACAAGGTTTTTAAATGTGGCCGGGTCGATCTTTTATAATTCCAGCATCTTTGACTCGATGGAGTAGAAGTAAATTCCAGCAGACTTAATTTTTTGGAATGTGTAAGGCCCGTAACAGCCAGCAGTTGCAGCTAGACAGAAAAAAGTGGATCAAAACTTCCGACCTTTATATTTCTGCTGCAAAAGATTTTTTTCAGTATAGTCATCAACAGTAATTTTCGGGAAATGAAATGAATTTGAATTGACTGTTGTTCGGTGTATTGAATGTTAAATGGAGCAGACGAAGTGTGAATGTAAGGAACGCCCTACATGTTGTAGAACGTGTTGTCAGGAACGTGTTGCTTGTGAATGATTACTGTACAATGGTTCAATGAGAAAAAGAAATACTTTTCTGAGTAAGGTTTCCAAGTGTTAAAACACAATAGGGTAGAATAAAGCAAGCTATTGAATACACCTTTCCTTAGCAGTAAGACCTAGTGCACTAGGACCACTGTCCTCCCCACTTTCTTCGGTAATGGGATTGTTGGATCTGGGTAATGGGTGCAGTCCAGCTTGGATAAAACCAATTGGTGTTGGGGGCACCTGAGACCAGTGTGATGTAGTCCATGTTTTTTATCTACACACCTATTGAACCAGCTTTAATGACCGGCTAAATTCCGCCCAGAACTGTTTAGAGTGTAAATCCAAAGAGAAATTAGGATTGTTGCCCGAATCATCTTTTGAATTTAACCCTTTCTCAAGAATAGTCAGTCAGTCCTCAGCCAGAATAATCAGAACACTTTTGTTGTATACATTAATAGGCCAATCAAAACCAAATGTACTTGGAAGTAAATCCTTTGGATTTTTAAAGTACTTCCAAGTTATGTGTAGGACTTACTTCTGATAAAATATACATAGGATAGGCCCTAAAACTTTTAAGGATAGAATTCTAGCCCACTGATTTCTATAGAGGTGAGATTTCGATGGTTGCAGTCCATCCAGAATTAAATGTTTTTCAGTCTCAGTGGTTTAAATGGGAAAGAGTGGTTGCCATGTCTTTAATTTGTCCATTGAAATTATTGGAACTTTAGTAATTAACTTTGTCTAGATCGGCGTCATATTTATCACTTGCATTCACTTTAGCGGGCGGCATTTCTAAGTTATATAATCACATACTGTCAATTCTATATACTGGAAATGTTGGAATCTCCGCCGAACAATAAACTAACGCACAATCGAGCATTTTAGTGTAAGTGGATATATGTGGATCGGGAACACTGAGCTGTTCTGTTAATGGTAATTAGCCTTTAGAGAGGAAGGACTTGGTTATCTTCCTCTGTTTTTAATTAATTGAATTTCGAATGTTAGGCAGGAAAACAACGCACCAGGGAAGGCAATCGCGTATGTCTTCGGGTCTGGAGAGGAGGGGAAGACCCGTTCTGGAAAGTGTTTTGGAAGCAAGTTCTGTGGATTCCATTGGGGTTCATTAGGGCGGTCTCCAAGTTATCCAGCCCAGAGCGTGGACTCCGGCTCTGCGCCGAATTGTAGCTATTACGTTCTTTCCATCTTCCATGGAAATGAATGCAGAAGGCTCGGGTTCGCTCTTGAAATCCTCAGAGGATTTCCTGTGCTGTGACAGGGCCTGTCACCTGGCCCTCATCTCAGGGACCTAGGCGCGTGATTTGTGGCTGGGCCTTCGGAGTCTATCAAAGCGCCGACCTCTGACGGCTTGTTGTGTCCCGTTTGCTTCCCAGCAGAGCTCTGCGCCGCCCTCCAGAAATCCCTGGAGCAGGAGAAGAGGGACGCCGAGGACGCCGAGCGGCCCCGGCAGAGGAAGCGGAGGAAGCCGCGCGTGCTCTTCTCGCAGGCCCAGGTCTACGAACTGGAGCGCAGGTTCAAGCAGCAGAAATACCTCTCCGCCCCGGAGAGGGACCACTTAGCCAACGTGCTGAAGCTCACCTCCACGCAGGTCAAGATCTGGTTCCAGAACCGCCGGTACAAATGCAAAAGGCAGCGGCAGGACCAAAGCCTGGAGATGGTGGGCATCCCGCCGCCGCCCAGGAGGATCGCTGTGCCGGTCCTGGTGAGGGACGGCAAGCCCTGCTTGGGGGACTCGTCTCCCTACAGCTCCCCCTACAACGTCAGCCTCAACCCCTACAGCTACAACGCCTACCCGGCCTACGGCAACTACAACGGCGCCGCCTGCAACGGCAGCTACAACTGCAGCTACCCGGGCGTGCAGAGCGTCCCCCCGTCGGCCGCCGGCGGCGGCAACTTCATGAACTTCGGCGTCGGGGCGGACTTGAACCCGGTGCAAACGTCCATCCCGCAAGGGAGCAGCGGCCTGTCCACACTGCACGGCATCCGAGCCTGGTAGGCGGCGCCCTGGCCCTCGGAGGCGGAGGGCCGGTTGAGGGGCCTGCAGCCTTGGGGCTGGTTTGGGCGAGAGACCTGCTGCCGCCGCGGGGGACTCCCCAACCGTGGCGCCGGCATCGGAGAGAGGCTGGGACCTCCCTGGAAGAAGCTGTCTGCAGCGGACCCCCCTGGAGTCAAGGCGGAGGTGCTGCCCCCCATCCCACCCGGTCTCTTGACTGCCGCCGGAGGAGGAGTCCCAGGGGGCTTCCAGTCCGAGCACTAGTCCGCCAGCCTGGTCGCCCGGGGGCCTTGTTGGGAGTGGGACACATTCTTAGGTGGTCAATGGAGGCCTTCAACTTCTCCTTCAGGCCAAGATGGGCAGCTTGGACTTCTTCTCAGTTGTTTCAGCCACATTGCCACCAGGAGCAGCAGCGTACTCTTTCGATCCTGCCACCTGCACGCCAAGTAAGATTGCCAGCGTCTTACCCACGTGCCTCCTTTCCGCATCTAACGATGAGCAAAATTTCTGAGAGCGCTTGGCATTGTCAAGGTGCTGGCGGCGGGTCTCTGTTTACTAAAAGGCACCTCTCCTTCCTCTTCTTTTTAAAACGATGGAAGGGTTTGTCCAGTCTGGGTCTCTCCCTCCCCCGCCTTCGCCCAACAATGCATCCAGAAATGCACACTTTTTATTATATTTAAAAGCCTAGTGTATGTGGATCGCAAGGTCAAATTTGTGGTCGATTGATTCAGGTTTTAAAAATAGGGTTGTCTTGCTGGGTTATCCCAGAGCAGTGTGTTTCCCCCCGCTAATCGGACATGTCCGAGCTTTCTTTGTCCAGGACCTTAAGTGGTGCGACGGGACGGGCATGGGGTAGGAATTCGCCTGCCCCATCTCCAAGAGTGAAGCAAGTCAGATGCTGTTTTCGTGCCAGATCCCCGTAGAGTGATGCACTAAACCAGTGATTAATTGATAGTTTGAAATGCACTGTCTGTTCTTTGTCCAGCCGCTTGGTTTGATGTACGTTTCCCTTTTTGCTGGAACTGGGTGTCTTGTCATTAAAGAGAGTGACTTGAGTGTCTATACTTCCCTCACCCCTCCTGTTTTCCCGGAGCGGTTTGCGTGGCTAATAGTATCACGAACCCCACCAATTCGGTTAAAATGAAGCACTGGCTATGCCAGAAGGAGAATGAGGAGGGAAAAGCCTCGCCCCTGCAACTGCCGTAGAATTACTCGAAGGAAAGGCACGCTTCACATACCTTTTTTACTCGAAAGTAAGTCCCACTGTGTTCAGTAGAACTTGCAGCCTCGGAGTTCTGTGTTGCTCAGGGCTTAGGCAAGAGCAGTTCTTCATGGGCCTCTGTTCCATTTATGGTCTCTGTGAAATACACTGATATTTCTCTTTCGGAAATCTAACACTTGGGTCAAAGTTTGTCTCCCTGCCCATAGCAATGCACTTTGCCGCTCCTTTCCCATCATAGAAAGAGAGATATAAGGCCCATTCACATGTTATGTTCAACACTGTTCAATGAGTGTACAGTGTACACAGGTATAGATCTAGACACAGGTACAGTCATTCACAAGTTATGTTGAACACAGGTACAGCAGGACATTTCCTATCTGTACAGTGTATTTGAAGGGCCTGTATCCAGGTTCACTTTTAACATGAATGCAAGTAGAGTCATTCACACAAACCCATGTATACGTGTACAGACATCTGTATACTCCTACAGCATGTCCAAATGGGCCTAAAGATATACTATTCATCTGTCTGTCGGTGTGTCTGTCTACCTACCTACCTTCTGTACTGCTATTGGCACTTGCTTGAAGTCTTAGGTCAAGGCTTCCCAACTCTGGATACCTGGACAACTACAGCTCCCATCATCCCAGCCACAGTGGCTGAATGATGGGAGTTGTAGTACAAACAATATCCAGGGCCCCAGGATTGGGAACCCCTGTCTAAGGGAGTCCTTTACATCGGAGAAGAACGGGCACAATCGTGCCCAAACGGCAACATTTTAGCAGCCCTGTTCAGATATTATGTACACGTGTATTTGTGTCTGTACATGTGGTTGCATGAATTACACAGTGAATGACTGTAGCCACCTTCATTTTAAAAGTGATGTACAGGCCCCTCAAATGGTGGAGATAGGAAGTGTAGTCCTATACCCACATTCAACATACTCCATGTATAACCGAACCTGTGTACAGACCTGTAGGCTGGTACAAGTGTTGGTACAAGTGCTGAACATAACGTCTGAATAGGGATAAAGTCTTGCCGATTACAGTTAAATGTGTTTGTTTAAATATTTATCTCACTTTAGACCCAAGAAATGAAATATTTCATTTACCATTCATATTACAATAAAGTAAAACAAAAACAGAAAGTTGGCTATTGGAATAAACGGGACTAAACCCTGGCTGGACTTTGAAAATCAAGGCCATGATGACTGTGTGGACTTAGAAGTAAGTCTTATTCGTTTCAGTGGGCTTCGTTACATCTGCTTAGCATTCTGGCCTTAGGTTTAGCCTTTCTTACAACCCCAGTCAACAACCACCTAACGGCGCAGTGGGGGGAAAATGACTTGACTAGCAAGCCAGAAGTTGCCGGTTTGAATCCCCGTTGGTATGTTTCCCTATGAGAAACACCTATATCGGGCAGCAGAGATATAGCAAGATGTTGAAAGGCATCACACTGTGAGGGAGGAGGCAATGGGAAACCCCTCCTGTATTCTACCAAAGACAACCACAGGGCTCAGTGGTCGCCAGGAGTCGACATCGGCAGCACACTTCACTTTCACACTTCAACCCCATCCAGGGCACATCTACACAGAAGTAAGTTTACACGCCATTCAATGAGACTCCTCCTCCCAGTTCCGCCCATAGTCGATGATGTCCCATCAGCATCAATGTGAGTGTTGAGTAAACGGGCAGGATCGGAAAGTTTCACCTCCTGACAGGATGAACGTCTGGCATCTGGGGGCGCCGTGTTCTTTCACACCCGCGGCCAGTTCAGTCAGATCGGAGATGGCAACGAGCGCAAGCGCTCCCCTCGGATTAGGCAGACGCGAAAAGGAGCCTCGCCGGGGAAACTTGAATGTCACACCGGCCAAGGGCTAGGAGGGCCTTCCGCAGAGCTCTGGGGAGCTCCAGGGTGGCGGGTGGCGCCCGAAATGCCTGGTCGTGGTTTGACACCGATGGCTGGAGAGGGAAGGGGCCGCCCTCCCTCTTCTTTCCTTCGTGGCCCTGCTGCCGGCTGCATCCTTTTGGGCACATCCGCACGGCTGCACCTCTCCTAGGGAGGCGCGAACCGAACGTCTCGCTCGCTCGCTCTCGAGAGTGGTGTGGCTCCCCAGCGCGAGCTGTTGCGCATCGGGCGAGTGTGCGGATCCGAGGCTGCCCCGAGCTGCAGGAAGTCCGCTCGCTTCCTAATTCGATAAATAATCCTTAGTGAGTCAGGAAATGCCTCGTTCTGAGAGGCACACTCATCCGCTTTCTAAATGCGCAGGGGGGAGGACAGCGGAGATCGACGGCCTGCCAAGTTCTGCCTAACTCCGACGGCAGGGACCACTACTTGCAAATCCCTGACTAAAGGCGCTAGAGGCATATTCCAAGGCTCAGCGCCCTCCCCCCGCCCTCTCTAGTGTAGAGAATTCCCAGTTGTTCCCTTATGCACATACTTAAGGTTACAGTCCTATAAGTCTTGCTTGGCTTATTGATCACAGAGAGACTTTCTTCTGAGGAGATTTGCACAATATAGAGCTGAAAGCCACTGAATGACGACAACGACGACGACGATTGATCGCTGAGCACGCTTGTTATAGGTGCCACTGCCCGGAATGCTATTTTCAGTTCTATCACAACATCGGCAGGGCAGCGATCCCCTTTAGCTCAAGGTCCTTTTGGGATCGCAGCCTAGAAGTCCAGCTCAGGAGAGTAGCTTTCTTCCACCTCGATCCTAGGCGAGGAGTGACTCCTGTTTGCCGGTTGGTTTTTCACAGCAAAGCGAGCTCTTCTCCCGCTATTTAGGCCACTCATGAAGGTTTTTAATACGGAGTAGGGCAGGGAAGATAAACAGCACGTAGGTCCCCCGTATACTTGCCAACTGAAGATTTACATCTGCATTAGTGGCCAGTGTAAGGAAAAGACGACCTAAGCCTCACACACGTGAAACCCCCCTCATGCACATGACATCTCATAAGACTTTATGCGGTTCTTTCCTCAATATGCTTTGCAATGTGACTCTAAAACCAATACTGGACAGGATGCCCATTTGCAGTACCAATGTCTCTTCTGCATGAGCAGCGATCACCAGCATTTCCATTCAACCTGCCAAAGAAACTCAACGGGGATTTAAACCCTAGGTATGGCTTCTGCCGCTGCACTCATGATAAATTAATGCGGCTTAGTTACACCCTTTGGCCAATTTTTGTACACACCAGCAACCCTGCAGTTTTCCAACGTATGTCAAGGCCTTTCTATAGCCCTATTCAGACATTAAGTTTTACTGCGTCTGTACACACGCACATGTGTTGTTTGTGGGAATAATAAAATAAAATAAACCACTTTTCAATAACAACAACAAAGTTCTCAAAGCAACTTACTTAGAAAAATGGATTCACAGCGATGTTCCCTCTAATTTTTTTCATTTGTGTGTGGAAAAAGTTTTGTTCTGGGCTGCAGTATCAAGGCAGTCTGTGTGCACATGCAGTCAGAATGGGGGTCTTCCTGATTCAACCCGAGCGGGACCTAAAATTAACGGAGTCAACATCAAACAACTTGTGTGCATGCACATGCGCACGCCTTAGAGGAAACACTGGTTCACAGTCTAAAAAGGAATAGAAGGCAGAGGCACCAACAACAGTCGCTGTGCTGGGATTGGACAGAGACAAATGCTCCCCCGCACGAAACAGAAAGGAGTCAGTACTTCAATCAAAGGTGCCTCTTTCCCCAGTCAGCAGGGGCAAATGACTGTACATGAGTTAATTAGAAGCTTCCTTCTGAATGCAGCCCTTCTGAAATGCAGGTTACAGATGGAAAGTGTACTGCTGCGTTGAGCATAACAAGTGAACGTGTGTAGAGCTCTGCCCATGGGTGCACTCACACGCATTGTATAATACCGAACATACCGTGCGAATAGGGCTATTACGTGTTTTAAATCCGATTCCCCATGATTTCGAAAAGGTTAAGAGAAGTAATGGTGGGGAGCGGGCGGGAGGGGAGGTCAGCTTAGAGTATGGTGATCTGGCGCTGTTACCGTTGAGTCTCTTATCGGATGTCAATGATCGGAGCGAGCAACAACAAACAGGAGAATCCAGTGCAGTCAAAACATCCTGGAGGCGAAGGAGCGGGAGGGGCAGAGGGGACTGGAGCAGTGCATTGTGTAGGCCTTGGAGAATGCAATTAGGAGGACTGAGGAACCTGCCGGCCCTCTCCGGGGCTCCCCTATCGGAGCCATCAGTAAACAAGGATGGAGACATGAAGCCAGGCAGGGAGGAGGACGCGAGGCGGGGCGGGGGGGGGGCGGGCAGGCTGCCAGTGGAGGGTGATCTTCTGACGCCCCAGCCTTTGCCTCCGCCGCTCTCCTCGGCTGCGTTTGCGTCGCAAGATGGATGTCTGCAGCAGCAGCAGCAGCAGCTCCAGAAAGAGCAACTGATTACAGCCTCCCTCAGCATTCCCTTCCCGTGTGCCCGGCTTGAATTCGGCTCCCCATCTCTGAAACTTCTTTCTGTTTGCCTTCTTCCTTGCACAAGGCAAGGACTTTGAGTGGCCCGGGTGCGGGGAGGAGGATGACGAGGGAGATCTGCGTGGAGCCTCCCAAGACTGGCAGTGGCTGGGTTGTTCTTCTCAGGGCTCAATAGGTAGCACATTTTTATTCTATTTACCTTCAAAGATTTTAAACAAGAACATCAAGAACATCAACAAAACAATACAGAAGGGAAAACAGCAGTCACAGCCTGTCTTTTTTCAAATAAGAGGGGGAGTAAATATCTTGCTGGGATACCTGCCCCTCTGACAGATCGTATGCTGTTTATCAATGGCAATTCCATTTTGATAGCTTAATACAAAATACCAGATAGATTTGCCGATGGCTGCTCGCTGTGAATTACAGTATCTACAGTTGCCACAAGTGAGTAATACCTAATCCTACCCTCTTGTCACCCATTTCTTGCTTAGTACAGAAACACATTGGGTGCTGCTGGGATGCACTGGGTTTGCTCATCTCCACCCCCCCCCTTAAATAAAAATAAAAATAACAAGGTCTTTGCCTGTGGAAAAGACATCATGGAACTTTGTGTGTGTTTATATGAAAAACCAAATATACTTCCAAAGGAAAAAATTGCAGAGTCAGTGAAGGTCTTTTCCCCAGTGCCCAGTCACTACTACCCATCTTACCTTATTAGACAAGGGCCTAACCTCCTCAGAATAGGAATAGGCAGGCCCCTATTCAAAGGAGGAAGTGACTATGATGACTTCCTTCAGGTACCCAGGCTCCAAACAATGCAAAGCATTAAGGATAAAGCAGACCAGCACTTTGAGCTGTGCTGAGAAATCAATTGGGAGCCATTGCAATTGCTTAAATGTACCTGCCAGATGTGTTCCCAAGACAGGCCCCAGTGTTTTGCACTAACTGCAGTTTCCCAGAAGTCTTCACACAGGCAGACACACCTATAATGCATGGCAGTAGCCCAGGAATTCCCAGCCCTGGGTCTTCAGATGTTTTAGAACTACAACTCTCATCATCCCACAACCACAATGATCTAAGGCCATCTGAGGACCCAAGGCTGTAAACCACTGGTTTAATGGGCAGAGTGTTGGGCTTATAGTTTCGTTCCAATCTTAACAATGATAATGTTAAAAGTAAACATTTATTTCAGGGCTGGACATAACAGTAAAAGCTTGCCCATGGATGGCTTAGCCATTGTGCTTATCACAGTTAACATTCCATTAGGGCCCGTCTAACACCAGTTCCTAGGCAAGCAGGCCCATAGCCACAGGGGACCTGCCTCTCTCTCAGGAATATTGCAGCCCCCTCCATGAATTTTTGACTTCTATTTTTAAAAAGGAAGTCTCAAGTCCTTTTACTCATGGAAATAGAAGGGAAAGTGCTCAGGCAGAATTCTACCTAACTTGACTTCAAGTGTTCTGGTCAATGAGTGTGAAGGCACAAAGATAATGGACAAGCACTAGGCTCTTATTTTTAGGCTAAACTCCATTGTAATACTGTGTTTACTTACTTACTATATTTATCATATTAACTCATATTAAATCCCATGATTAATATTTATCATATTACTCTCATATTAAATCCCTGGCTACTATTTTTTTTAAAATACAAGTTTACAACCACCCCCACCCCCAAACCCACCCTTTAAATATGTTGTGGGGGCGGGGTGAGGAGAAACATTAAAATCCTCACACAGCAGAGTATGCTCTGGTAAAGAAGTTCAGCCCAAGAGATTATCTGGAGACAGTAGGTTGAGTTCAAAAAACAAATAAAGATTTATTAAGAAACTAAAACATCACATACTGAGAGAGGCATAGAACAACATACCCAAACAGGCACTAGGCTTCAACAACTGAATGATTCTAACTGCCTTAAGAGATATAACTCCTCATGCCTCTAGTGGCCAAAAGAGGTCACTGCAGTGCTAAGAGTCAATGCTGTAGTATTCTCAATTCTAACAAAATAAACTGCAACTAGGGATGTGCATGAAACAAATTTTGCATTCTGTTTTAAACTTAAAAGAAAATGCAAAATGGCCAAAATGTACTGTCAAAACAGTGGTCAAGCCAACTGTTTTGATGGACCAACACAAAATATTTTTAGTATTTTGGCCATAGGGATCAATGGGGAACTCAAAACATCCCATTGTTTCCCCTGGGTAGCTCCTAGGGACACCAAAGTGGGTTGGGTGGTAGGGCATGATGGGTGCTATCTAGCACTCAACCCACAAAAGAAATGGAGAAGTGGGCAATTTTAAACAATTTTTAACCTTTTCCCCAAACCCCCATAGGCTCCTATGGGGGATTTGGAGAAAGGTTACAAAATATTGTTTAAAACCACCCTCTTGCCATTTCTTTTGTGGGTTGGGTGCTAGGTAGTACCCATCATGCCCTACCACCCAACCAATTTTGGTGTCCCTAGGAGCTACCCATAGGGAACAACGGGGTGTTTCAAGTTTCCCTGTTGTTCCCTATGGCCAGAACAAGCTGCACTCACAGAGTGCACTGTACACAAGTTTTGCATTGCAATTTGCAATACATTTTGCAATCCTGCCTTGAAAAAAACCCACCGCAGAAGCACACACTAAAAGGGAATCTGTCCCTCCCAATAAAAACACATTCATTTCAAACACAGTTCAAAAATGGCCAAAAAAGAATCACTGACCCAGAATCCACTGTCAGCCACAGTGTCTGCACTGCAGTAACATCACTGGCACAAGTTGCTCCTTCACACATAACTATGACTCATTATTTCCTAGCATTGCCACAGCTGCCACAGCAGCACCCTTACTAAGAAGCAAGCATAGCAATAAGCTCAACTAGAGCAACTTCAGCCACATTTTGACTGAGTACACCTAGCAATGCAGATTGCAGAGCAGACCAGATCATTGAGTGAAGTACAAGTTAGTCTCAAGGCCAGACATGGAGCTCATCACACCAAGAAATATTACGGAGAGAGCTACTACTGACACTGTCCATTTCCCGCCACAACACTACCACAAAACAAAACAAACCACATCTCAAGCAAGGTTCAAGGCAGGTGCTCAAGTTGTGCCTTTGTCAATCTGAGATCCAGCAAAACCAGATAGTTACAGCAGTAACACTACAGCACATCATATTATATATATTCTCAGTGCTGAAAAAGAAAACCAAAAAAATCAAACCTCCCTCCCTCCTCTCCCATCCTGATGTACCCACTTCTTCAGGAAAGCCACAGTATATGGGTGCTCTCTCTCCAAGCTCAAAACAGGCCCTTTATTCAAAGAGTGTTCTGTTTCAAGCTCGAGACACTCAAAACAGCCCATTTTGAGTTGAAATGTTTTGGAAGTGAAATGTTCTGCACATCCTAACCATTACAGTTGGAATGTCACGAACAACCATATCCCAAACAACAACCACCACAGATCAACACAGAGGAATAAAACTACCTTTGCTGCTGAAAAGCAGACAAGGTTGGAAGAGGATGAACAGTCATGGGAGAGTGTTCCGCAGTCTGGAAGTCATAACAGGGAAGGCCTTGCCTCACATGCACAATAACCAAGCCTCCTGGTTTTGACAGACAGACATCAGGACACGATGTAGATATGGGACTGAGGAAATGCTCTTGATCGCCTGAAGGTGCGAGTTATTTAGAGCAAGCCAAGCTAGATAAGAACTTTCTCAGCTGAGCTGCATGATGTTCCTGATGGGTCCAAGGCCCCAGAGCTGATGGAGTGTAATGTGGATAGTAGATTTTCAGCCCTGATAGGAAGATGCATCCAAATCTAGGTTGGGCAAGGTTCCTTTTGCCATGGCCTTTGATTTTGGTCTCTTATTTTTAAGCCTTGTTCATTTTTAGCCTTGTCTTCCAAAAGATGTGGTGGTGAATGTATGGGCAAGGGAACTGGGCATCTGTTGATGTGGGTTCCTGCTGACAAAACTGAGATGTGATAAGACTCTTTGTGCAGGGCACTGGTTCAGCAAATGATAGGGGATAAAATTAGAATTGATATTCTAGTCCTACATTAATTTACCTTTAAAGTCCTTAATAGTCTGAGTTCTAGATAATTGAAGGGCTGCCTGATCCCAAGTGAGTCTAAAGGTAAAGGTAAAGTGTGCCGTCAAGACAATTTCGACTCCAGGCGCCCACAGAGCCCTGTGGTTTTCTTTGGGTAGAATACAGGCGGATTTATCATTGCCTCCTCCCACACAGTATGAGATGATGCCTTTCAGCAGCTTCCTATATCGCAGCTGCCCAATATAGTACCAGCGGGGATTCAAACCGGCAACCTTCTGCTTGTTAGTCAAGCATTTCCCTGCTGTGCCATTAGGTGGCCTCACTCAAGTGAGACTATGAGCTTTAAAAGGTCATGGTGGGGGCTGCTCTGCTGTGCATGGATAAAAAGTGGGGAAAGCTTGTTTTAGCCACTTTCTAATTTTTCTGCCCACCCACCCCCCTTGCAATTGGATATTTTACCCAATGTCTTGCATAGGAGAATACTAGAAATTAATCTTTTTAAAAATAAACAGCAACTATTTGAAACAAGAATTAAAGAGCAACCATCTGCAAATGATTGATCAAGATTGTTGGTGGGAGGGGGAGGGGAGGGGAAGAGCCATCACTCTGGTGTAAGTAATGTGGTGTCATGCTAGTATCAATCAAACCCAGGCCATCCGACCAGCGTAGCAGCACCCAGTGTGGTATTATGCTAAGCAAAAAATGAGGGACAATAGGGTAGGATTAGATATTACACACTTGTAGCAACTATAGATGATTTACAGAGCACCCATCTGCAAATCTAAGTATTTGATACTTTGAAGTCAACTATTTGAATGGAATTGCCATTGACATATCGCATACTCGCTGTCAGAGAGCCAGCCTGTCCTAGAAGGATATTGACCTCCCCTTGCTCAGACAGACTCTTTCCTGGAATTGTGTTTATATGGACTAAAATCAGCCTTACCAATTTCAATGTGGATTAATCAGTCCAAAGAATATGCTACCCTTGCTATCACCATGCAACAGTTCTTTAAACCCAAGCCACAACCCCAAGTCATCCAAAATAAGATTGTTTGGGGCTAAATAGAAAGGCTGGTGCCCCACCCTCCTTCTCTATTAGTATCATGTTGTCCAATTTCTTTATGAAAAAATCAGATTTGGCCAGTTAAGACCAAAACTGTAGAGACTGTCATAGATGACAGAAGATAAAACTGAGTGTGTTTCAATAAGACAAGAAGGAAACTATACATTTTAAATCAAAGCAAGATATTTATTCAAGGAAAACAAACAAACAAATAAGTATCTAATGGGGAGGAAAACTGGCCATTTTGAAAAGAAAGATCATACACTCTCATCAAAGTACTACATAGACCTATTCCAGGTGGTAATATGCAGGTGCAAAGTACTAAAGGGACTATTGAAGGTGCAGAGCAGGTGGAAATATGCAAGTGTAGAGCACTAGTCATTCATCCCAATTGTAGGAGAATCCATATCTCAAATAGGCTTACTTAGTTCTAACTGAAAAGGAAAAATTCTCTTCTGACACTAGCAATCAAGCCAGCATTAGAGATAGTGTGCTATAGGGATTATAGTGGTGAACCATGAAGTTTCTTCATTATATATAATAATATATATTTTATAGTGGTGAACCATCCCTACCAGAAACATTCTGGGTGACATTTGTGATTTCTCAATTTTCAAGGAGAACATCAGGAACCACTTTGAAATTCTGAACCTCATTGATAGGGAAACAGAGGAACTGTAGAATGAAATAAAAAATGTTGTTAAGGATGAATGCAAAAAGAGATTGCCAAAGACCAAGAAACAGAAGAAAGCAAAATGGATGTCAGAACAGACAGTGGAAATTGCCCAGAAGAGGAGAGAAGCCAAAGTCAAGAAAGATAAAGACCTCAGGAAGGAACTTAATAGGGAATTTCAGAAAGCTATTAGAAAAGACAAGGAGCAGTACTACAATGACATCTGTAAAGACCTTGAGGATGGAAATAGACGTGAAAAAAAAGGGAAAGTTTTCCAGAAGATCTCTGAATTCAGAAGGATCCCAAAGGACAGATAGTAACTGATTCAGAGAAGATCAGAGATGGAAGGAATATACTGAAAATCTGGACAGCAGGGACATCAACATCTGATATACTCTAGAAGTTATCCTCTACTTGCAAAAACCTCTAGAACAGGAAGATGAAGTTAGAGCAGCACTCTGGTCATTAACAAGTCAGAAGGCTACAGGAATTGATGGAATAGCTATAGAAATACGGCAGGCAGCAGCAGAAGAATCAGTCAAGGCTCTAACCAAACTATGCCAGCAAATTTGCAGAATGACACAGTGGCCAACAGACAGGAAGAGGTCAGTATACATACCAATATCAAAGAAAGGAGACTGAACAGATTGAGCAAACTATTAGCAATAGCAATAGCACTTACATTTATATACCGCTCTATAGCTGGAAGCTCTCTAAGTGGCTTACAATGATTTAGCATATTGCCCCCCAACATTCTGGGTACTCATTTTACCGACCTCGGAAGGATGGAAGGCTGAGTCAGCCTTGAGCCCCTGGTCAGGATCAAACTTGCAACCTTCTGGTTACAGGGCGGCAGTTTTACCACTGCGCCACCAGGGGCTATTGCACAATATCCTTAATTTCACATGCTAGCAAAATAATGCTCAGTATCATGCAATGCAGATTAGAACCCTACGTGGAAAGAAATGCCTGATGTTCAAGGTGGTTTCAGAAAAGGCCGAGGAACAAGTGACATTGTTGCTGATGTACAATGGATAACGAGAAAGCCAAAGAATACAAAAAAGAAGTCAATATGTGCTTCATTGACTACAGAAAAACCTTTAATTGTGTCAATGACATCAAGTTGTGGAATATCCTTAGGAAAACAGGCATCCCAGAGCTCTGGAGGAGGAAGCCAACCAGTGGCCTGTGTTCCTCCCACCGGCAGCTTCCCTGCCACACCCCTGCATCTGAAGTCAGACTCAGGGGGTGTGGCTGGGGCACCAGGTGTGGCCCCTGATTAGCAGTGACCCGAGTTCTTTGAACCTGTCTGTTCAGTGGTGGCTCCGCCCCTGTCCCAGAGCATCTTATTGTTTTCATGAGAAACCTATACACAGGACAGGAAGCCACAGTCCAGTCAGAACATGGTGAAAGTTCCTCCTTAGCCGATTGGTCTATTAAATTATGGTACTATGCTTCTGTTTCTAAAGCTTCAGCTTATGTGAATAATTCCTCTTCAGAGTCCTTTTTATTGATTTGGGAATTTTTATAAAATATAATGTTCAACAAGGTCATTGCTTATTTCCGAGATCTGGTTAGGATCTGTGATTTCTGGTTTATGATTATGATTTAGTCCAGTCAGTGGAAGTTACCTTTGTTGTTATTCTTTTTTTTCTATTTACTTTATTCTGGTAATTGATTTCTGGCATAAACAAACTTTGTATGTTTTGATTTCAAGATATGGATTTCCTTTTTCTCTCTGTAATAATAATAAAAATTTTGATTAAAAAAAAAGAACATGGTGAAAGAGACTGGTTCTAGATTGGCAAAGGAGTAAGACAAGGCTGTATACTTTCTCCTTATTTATTCAACTTATATGCTGAACTTATACTGAGGGAAGCTGGATTGGAAGAAGATGAGCGTGGTTTTAAAGTTGGAGGAAGAAACATCAATAGTCTGCACTATGCTGATGACACCATTCTGATAGCTGAGAATGTGGATGATCTGCAAGTTCTAGTAGTGAAAGTCAAAGAACACAGCAAAAAAAATGGGACTGCAACTAAATGTAAAGAAGACTAAACTAATGACAACATGTACAGCAAGAATAGATAATGAAGACATTGAACTGGTGGATAGCTTATGTCTTTTAGGATTGACCATCAACAGTAAAGGATCCAGCAGTCAAGAAATATGCTGCAGACTAGCACTTGGTAGGGTTGCAATGAAGACCTTGGAAAGGATATTTAGATGCCGTGATGTGTCTATACCTACAAAGATTAGAACCGTTTGGACAATAGTTTTCCCTGACACTCTATGGATGCAAAAGCTGGACTTTGAAGAAGCAGGACAGAGTATTGACACTTTTGAACTTTGGTGCTGGAGAAGACTCTTGAGGTTAGGAACATAGGAAGCTGTGATATACTGAGTCAGACCATTGGTCTATCTAGCTCAGTATTGTCTTCACAGACTGGCAGTGGCTTCTTCAAGGTTGCAGGCAGGAATCTCTCTCAGACCTATCTTGGAGATGCCAGGGAGGGAACTTGGAACCTTCTGCTCTTCCCAGAGCGGCTCCATCTCCTATGGGGAATATCTTATAGTGCTCACATTTCTAGTCTCCCTTTCAAATGCAACCAGGGTAGACCCAGCTTAGCTAAGGGGACAAGTCATGCTTGCTACCACAAGACCAGATCTTCTCTACCTAATGGACAGCCAGGAAAACAAACAAATGGATCATAGAACAAATTAATCCAGAATTTTCACTCGAGGCACAAATGACCAGGCTTAAAGTATCATACTTTGGACACATTATGCGAAGACCCAGTTCCCTTGAGAAGTCCATAATGCTGGGGAAAGTTGAAGGAAAGAGAAGAAGAGAACGAACAGCAGCAAGGCGGATGGGCTTGATTACGACAGCAATGAATGCACCACTGAGAGACCTTAAAGGCCAAGTGAAGGATAGATCATCCTGGAGTGAATCTTTCTCTGTGGTCGTTAAGAGTCGATACCAACTTGACGGCACTTAATCAATCAATCAATCAATCAATCAATTAATCAAAGATTACTGAGGTAAAGAAATTCAAGTGCTGTGAACTATGCTGCTATAAATGCTGCTGCTATTATTATTATTATTATTATTATTATTATTATTATTATTATTATTATTCATATCCTGCAACATAACACAGTCAGCTCTGAACTTTATGAGCTGCTGACAGTCTCTAAAACACTATAATCAGTATCATCTGTGTTATGCTGTGGGACATATACTGATTATATGTGGGACACCGTCAAGTTGGTGTCAACTCTTAGCGACCACATAGATAGATTATCTCCAGGATGATCTGTCTTCAACTTGGCCTTTAAGGGTCAGGGGTCAATGTGGGACATACCATAGCTATTATTATACTGGCAGAGCCATACCAGTATAGTTAAGATGTTTAGTGTTTTCAACATTCCACCATTATAAGCCCTGAACATTCTATGGCTTATAAAGTCAACAGTATCAACCCAATCCCTCTGAAATCATGCACATATCAACTAGGGGACAAGAGACACCGCTCCTCCGAATTTGGTGCAAACCCATTGTGAAATGGCTAAGATATAGCAGTTTATGTTTTTAACTCATACAAAGAGATTTCAAAGTGTTGGCAATGTTCTTTTATCACAGATAATGCATTATTTTTATATGTTTGATGTTTTTTTAGCATCCCCCCCAAATTCAAGTCCATACAGAACTGGTACTTGTTACTGGTTTGAGAAACATCAATCAAGTGATGTTTGAGTAATTACTGTTAGAAATCCCCATAATTACAGGGGAAAAAACTAAGGGAAAGTTAGCTAAGAGGATAACTGAGTCTGCCCACTGAGAACTCAGAAGCCAAAGTTGGAAGGGGCAAGTCCTGGCAACTTCTAGGGAGTGGCTTCCTGGTTCTGAACATAGGTGCCTGATAAGAACAGTCTACGAGCAATGTGGCACTTGTATAGTTAAACAACCATTCACCCTTCTCCCTTTCCATTCATGGACATTTGTTCTCTCCCACTGCAAAAAAGAGATAGTGACTGACATAATGAGCAACATTACTCAAAAGGTATCCTACTGAAATTAAAATAATGTGCTAAGGAATGCCTAATGTCTTTTTAATTTCAATTAGACTACTATGAGTATGCAATTATCCAATAAGCCATTGTCCATTAAGTGGAGGCTGGAGGCTTAAAGGGAAGAATTCTACTCTGTTTATGCTCAGAGGCTATGTCACTTGTGTACAACTTTTATACTATTTTGTTGATAACACCATCCTGAAGGAAATTAAACCAAGCAGGAGAACTGTGAGGTTTATGGGAAATTTATGGGAAGAGAATCTGTAGTTTTGGACATGGTTGTTAAAGCATTTATTAGCCAGTGTAGTATAGTGGTTAGAGTGCTGGACTAGGAATGGGGAGACCAGAGTTCAAATCCCCCTTCAGCCATGAGACTTGCTGGGTGACTCTGGGCCAGTCACTTCTCTCTCAGCCTAACCTACTTCACAGGGTTGTTGTGAGGAGAAACTTAAGTATGTAGTATGTACACCACTCTGGGTTCTTTGGCAGAAAAGTGGGATATAAAATGTAGATAATAATGATAATAATAATTATCTTTAATTATCATTGTTGTGTGTGTGTTATAAAGGAAAAGGAAAAGGAAAAGAAAAAGAAAAAATGAAGTATAGATTTAAAGTGAACACAAATAACCTGCTTCTGGTTGTGTCCTTATTCACTGCTGAATAATCATGAGGTGGGATCGCACTGTTACTGTTACTGAATCCACTAATTTCACTTAATTACATTTCTTCAGGTGTGGGGAGGGGCATGTGACTTTATCTTAGTTGAAGGTTTTACAAAGTTTTTGGTGTTCAACATTAGGAAGTTTTACCTTGTGGTTTGGGTAAGCTCTTCCCCATAGTGTCTAATCAGATTTTCCTTTTTAAAACACCTGGGAATTCAGTAATCCAAAAAACGATGCTTTCCATTTTTACTCATGCTCTAAAAAGAATGGAAATTGCAAGTTAAGGTGCCCATCTTAACTTCTGTGCCATATAAGCTATAAAGATTTTGTACAGTCTGGTATATGATGATGGCTTTAGAAATGAGGTTCCATGCACCCACACTTTGCCTTGGTCTTTCAGTTGGACATTGGGCTGGGGAGGGATGCATCCAGGCAGACATTTAACAGGTGCGGTTTCCCTAATCATTTTCTAGAAATGCCAGTGATGAATTTCTGCCTGATGCTTCTCTGATCAAGGCAAAGTGTGCGCACGCATGGAACAAAGGCAGAGAAGCCTCAGCATTGTTTCCTGGATATGTAAGAATCCAACTTCTCCAAATCCATATGATTCCCAGCCAACCATTAATCAGCCCTTTACATCTCCTCATTTTAAATTCATAACTCGATATTCCTAGAGACTCGGAAAGGAAACTGTCTCACTTTGTCCTCCTTGCTCGCCTGCGCTTCTCTCCCTTCCTTCTCCACGAAATCCAAATTATTGCCCTCCCCTATGGGAATTTCATCACAAACAGACGCACAGCGGAGTCAGAGGAAAAAGGAGTGAGGACAATGGAGCTTGCTCAGAAAGTGACTGAGGGAGTGGACAGAACTGCAGCTGGCTCAAACAGCTTCAGCCTGGCAGTGGATCAAGGGTCTGCAGAGTGAGACACTGTTTGGGACTTCAGCTGCAAGTGTTGGGAGACAGAAGCAAGTGGGATGCATGCAGGGGTATTAATCAGGCTCCAGACGCAAAAGAGGCCTCTATGCCAACAGCTGCCATCTTCCACTTGTTTTACCTATTCTCTTCTTGCAACTATTTGTTGGATCCAGACATCCAGCAGAGCATTTGGCTCGTTGGGGACCAACCTGTTTTCTAGGCTATGGAGAAGATTTAGATTGCAGCCCACAAGTAATCCACAGTAGTTCTTTGTGCAAATCTAAGCATATTTACCCCAATGCAAGTCTTTCTGCAGTCAATCAGACTTATTGGAGATAAGCATGCTTAAAAGTGCACCTTTATCATCCTTGAGCTGTGGAAGCGACATCCTAAGTATCAAAATAGCTCATTCCTGCTCAGTTCCAATGAAAACCAGGCACAGACACATTTAAAGGCAGCAGTTCCTTCCTATGACCTGAGGCCCATTACGATGGATGCTCTACCCCAGCCCAGTTTACTAAAGAGTCTTTGAGAAGATGATTATTATTTTGCTTTTCTGTGATTGTTTTTCAGCATTCAAAAACTCTACATGCTGGTTTCATTTTACCACATCCAAAAATCCCATGAGGTAACGGTAGCCTGAAAACAACTTGTCCATGCCACTCACTTTCATAGCTGAGCAGGTATATCCATACGTGTATCTGCCACACAAAACTAAGCAGTCTGTCTCCTGCAAAGCTCTGGGCCCCCTTTTGATGCAATCTCTCTCCCCCCCCCCACACCCCAGTTTTGCATATTTTGGTCAATCTAGGGAGGCTGGTTGAGAGACTGGTCTTAATGGGAATCTGTAGGAGTTTGAATCAGACATACAACATAGGCAAAGTAACTTTTTAATTGGGCCCAAACAACACACCTTTAGCATATCCAATGTATCTTTGCACTTATTTACAGAGCAGAGAATACTAAACACTTAGTTCCCTGCCTCTATAATACAGATCCTCACTATGCTAGCCAATAACAAGACACTGCGTTCACTTTATATGACATTGCACTCACAGTGGTAAAGTCTTCAATTGGCTAAGGTGATGTGGTGGCACGGGATAGTAATGAATGTTAGTGTAAAGAGTGAAAAAGGCTGTCAGAACATTTGCAGGCCAGCTGCTCTGATAAAAGGCAAAGTTGACTATTTAGCTGAAATTCAAACCCTATAATCAGGGCCAGCCCTAGGGTTTTTGGTGCTCTAGGTGAAATATGACTTGCCCCCCCTCACCGCCAAGAATTGTGGGCTGCTGGGCAGCCACAGAGCTCTGCAATTCTTGGCTGAGGAGGTACACATGTGTCCTTCCCACCCTCAGCCAATCGTTCACTCTCCTCATCTGCTTAGCAATCATCTACCCAAGCACAGCCCTTGCTGCCACCACACACAGAAGAAGAATTTTCTCTTTTGTTGCCAGCTTATACCCAACCAATCAATAAATCTTTATTGATACAGTCATAGATGAGCAAATAGTACAGTACAGGTCTCCCAGTACAAGTTGAACAGAGGAAAACAGAGTAATCTTTATTTATTTTATTTCTCTATGTAAACCACTTTGAGAACTTTTGTTGAAAAGTGGTATATAAATATTGGTTGCATTCGTAAATGTAACACAACAGCACAATTGGGACTATACATAGTTGTGTCAGTCTACTGTACAGAGTAAATACAAACCCCTTTTGCTTTTCCGCTATGCGGCAGTATTAATGAAACTGTCCCGGGATGATTGGCAAACACCCCTAAACTTGCATTCGGGCTTGTGAGGGGAAATTAGTTCAGAGAGGACAGTTCCATGTCAGATTAAATATGTACAAAGTTGTGGACCCAGGAAACAACTGAACTGAGACAAGATTTAAGGTTCAAAATCAAAAGAAAGCATTTATTGTAGGGAGGGGTACAGCGGAAAGAAATGTGTGGTTAAAGCAATATTACTATTAAAATACGTTCAATTGCAATGAGGCATTTTAGCTTAAAGTCCTAATTGTATAAATTCCCAGGTGGGCAAGAGAAAGAGGCTTTTTAGAGAGGGAGGTGCTTGGATTTAAGAAAGAGGAATAGAGAAAGAGTTGGGCCCAGAGAGGGGCAAATGTTCATATCACCGGATCTGGACAAAGAGACCTCAGGCCTCCTGGAACAACTGAAGGACCTCATTCCTCAGCTCAGCTCAGTCAGGGACGAGAAGGTTGGAGGGGTTAGTTGATAGAAGTGAATCCACGAGGGTGCTTCCTCCATGGAACCAGCTTCTTATGTTGGCGAGGAAGACTGGCAGATCAGGCTGGGCAAGAAAGCCGATCTGAAGGGTGGCACAAAGAACTGAACACAGCCTTGCTGTGAACAGTAAATTGCCCAAGGAGTTGGTGACTCCAAGGTAGTTTGTGTTGGAAGTGAAGGTCTCTGTGCTGGCTCATGCCTCAGTGACAGAGGGGGACAGATTAGTGAGTCAGAGGGCTAGAAGGGTCAAGACATTGGTCATCCCTTCTCTACTGCTCTGACACTATCCCTTTGACATGTAGATTGCTCAGGGGTGTAGCAAGGTTGGAGTGGGCCCAGAGACAAGATTTTTAAAATGCACCCCGCCCTCACTGAAGCTCAGCTCATAAAGTAAAGAAATCTTAAATGAGGCTGAATAGTGGTAACAAAGAGCATAGTAAAAATGTGTGCATGTGTGAGAGCTCCGGCTATAGAGCGGTATATAAATGTAAGTGCTATTGCTGATATATATATAAACATCATCCTAAATTATTTTTTAAAAGATTTTGTAAATTGTGGATGATGCAAGTCATTTAATGGTACTAGAGAAAAATATGCTGTTCTGGTAGCTCCAGGTCTCAACTCTCACATCAGTTTCGGAGGAAGGGAATTGAAGGAAGACCGGGCAGGTGCGCAGTTGGGGGAGTCAGTCATGTGACTTGCCTCTGGGGCCCCCCCAAGGCAGTGGGCCCCCAGACAACTGTCTCCCCTTGCCCTATTATAGTTATGCCCCCGAGATTGCTACTCTCAGGGACTTCCTGCCTGCTTGCCTGCCTGCCTTCCCTCCCTCCTTCCTTCTCTTTTCTCCCTACCCACATGCTTGCCTCTGTCTGCATCCAGCTAGCATCTGTCTGCATCCAGCTAGCTAGCTAGATTAGATATTCTCTCTCTCCACTTTCCTATCTAGAATGGAGTTCTTCAATAAAGACTCCTCATATTGATTTGAAGCTATGAACTGGCTCCAAGTTTCTTTTGCTCTTAGCAGACATGCATGCCTAGGCAGACTCCGATGTGTTTTCCCTCTGTGCACTCTGCTGTAATAGAAGGATATCTCTTACCAGAGAGAATTCCCAACAGTTCATACTCAAAGAGCACATTGGATTATGAAAACTGGGCCTGTTATATCCCAAAACATATCCTGGGGGCACATTCCAACTGATCTTTTTTGTTGAACAGGTGTATTGGGTGGAAGCGGCAAGGATTCCATTGTTGCTGATCACTCTTCCTGAGTGTAACAATGTGGGAATTGAGAAGGCATGCCAAGGCTTTTTGTCATGAAAACAGAGTGCATAGAGGCGAAAAGAGGACATCTGCCTGGAAGGAGGGTCTAATAATCCAATCAGTACTTTTAATGGGTGCATCTCTAGGTCCTTATCGCTGACTCAACCTCTATTGTGAAGGGGGAGATTTACCTCTGGGAGCCTTATCTGCATTCTTCCTGCTGAGTTAATTGGCGCATTAACTTGCTGCTATCCTTTGTGAAACGAGGGGAGAGGCAAGGCAGGCTCACTTTGAGTCCAGAGTGGCCTTGGCTGGAAGTCAACCTGCTTAAGTTAACTTCTGGGGTCTACTTAGGGTATCCCAGCATAGGGAGAGCATGCATCTGCTCCCCTTTCCCATTTGCTTGTTAGGAGCCAAATCTAGGCCTACCGTCAACTAAGTGACCTGTCCCCAATGCTGTGAGGCTCATGAGCATGTCAAGAGTGAGATCTCCAAGCCTGGAGACTCAAACACAAACAAGTGGGCTCCTGGGAGCCCGCAGAAAAGCATTGCTAGTAACAGAAGCTAGTATTTGTTGCCTAATTTTGCTAGCAATCAAACAGAACTTAGGGACATTTAGGGATATCTCATCTTTCTGGTCGGACAGCAAAAAACCTATATAAAATGAATCCATGTGACCTGGGAAGTTAATTAAAAGTGGAGAGATGTGAAAAAGAGCAAATATGGCTTCCTGGAAGTAAGCTCCCAACTAATCTCTCAGGAGTTTTCAATCCCGTTTAGCCTAATTATCTTCATTATAAATATGGAGATCGGAATGCATGCAGAGCTTAGACTCCCCCCTCCGACAGACTCCCCCCTTTCTGGAGTCTGGGAAGATTCCAGGCTTGAGAAAGTCTGGAGGACTCTGGACGACCCCCCGGGAGAGGCCTTTCTATCTCAAGCATCAAGCTGAACGGGAGAGGTTTCCACCAGCCTTATTAAGGATGACCTTGCTACATATATTCCTATCTACTTTCCTCTAATAAATCTCTGAGATGACTACTGCTGTGAGTTTGTCAGATCTGTGGCTTTTTTATTGTTAATTTTTGCTTATTTTCTACTATCTTCTATTTTTGAATCCTTCTATGGACCTTGTTGGAAAGCTCAGCACTCCAATGTTATCAGCATTTAGTTTTACTATGAAGAATTTTCTAAAATGTTTGAGGCTCCAGCAATTACTTACTTTATCTTGATTCTAATCCAGTCATACCATTCATTGGGGATGATTATGGATTTCATATATTCTGAGAACCCCTCTTGAACTTTTCAGCAGCAATGTATGGCATCTGCAATGGAGAAGAGGACTGGAGAAGATTGGCTTGGAGAAAAGAAAACGACTTTGATGACTATGGTTTCTGTGCTTGCAAGATGTTTGGCATCTACTGTTTTTCTCTTTGCTTTTCTCTATTTTCCTGTTTCCATTATTTTTTGAGCCTTCCACTGACTCTGCCAGAGGTAGACAGCATTAGTGGAGTGCTGGCTGAAGAGGAAAAGAAGCTTTATATGATTGTCGGTGAACTTTAATTAGTTCTTATTTTCATTTTGAAGAACTCCTGCAAGTGGCCTTCGAAAACATTGGATGCTCAAGTGATTAATTGCTTTCTTTACAGCAGTGTATGACTAGTAATTAAGCTCTCTGCTTGTTTTCTGCTTTGCACCTTCAGCAATACTGAAATGGGGATGGAACAGATGGTTTAGATACAGTACTACTTTGAAATTTGGCACTAGAAGCATTCTTTGGAAAGGGGTTTCTTAAATCTTAGCCCTTGTAATTATTACGAACTATGATGATGGGAAAGGAGGGAGAAGATATAATTTGGGATGGTTCGGCATTTTTTGGACTATTTTGTTTCTCTGCTTATTGGACGAACACACTACTGATGGAGTACAAACATCATCCAGCATTGTTAATCTTACTTAGAAGCCAGCCCTAAAACTTAGCATTTGGAAATTGGAATAATCACATATAGAAGAACTAAGACTTTTTTCGGCTGCCCAAGGGTGGGTGGGTGGGAGCGAATGTTCACTACATGTAACCCAATAACACATTTTCTCACATGCAAGTTTTTCTTTGTCTAGTTCCGGCATTATTTAGTCCTCCAGCATTTGGTAACTATTGGGAACGTTTGCCAGGGCTCTCTTGTTAAGCCTTGATGGTACTCCAAAGATTTTTAATACTATCCAATATGACTTGATTTTATTTTCTGGAAATAGGTAATAGGGTTCCCCCCCCCCTTTCCTTTTCCCTCCTTTGTAAATTCATTGCCCTTAATATATTTTTTCCCCACAAGTGAGGTGTTTTTTTCTCTCTTCAAATTTAATTTCCTGATTTACTTTAAGAAGAAGAAAAAGTATATATCTAGGTTATATCAATTGATATACAACAACAGACATAGATGCCCACTCTGTTATTTTAGTTATTACTATTGTTTAGCTTATTCAATGTGAATATACTCAGTTTCATTCCCTCTTATGAAATAGCAAATTTGAGATATGGGTAATAGGGAGATCTGTGTAAGGGTATATAGTTGACCTTTTTAGTTGAAATTATGAGGTTGAATAGTTATTACTGAAAATAGATTTTTAATCTTTTCTCTGCTTTGGATTCACTGTTATTATTTGCAGAAGTATTATAAGGACTAGGGAAATTAGTTTATATATGTATACATTCAGTTCATGGTTATAATTACTGTTATATTTTTGTCTTGTATGTGTAATTAGTTATTTTCAACATGAAGATTTGACTTATGTTTTCCCTGTTAATCTAACAGCTATTATCAAGAATTTAAGAAGAGGGGAATCTTTGTATTAAAGGGCAATGTTTTCTCTCTTTTTTTCTCTTTTTACTTTTATTTCCTTTCTTTTGGTTTCTTCTCTAATCATGGGTTAATTATCTGGTGTCTAGAAGATCAAGAGCCCTAGATTTTATATTACTATTTTATAAAATTCCTTCTCCTCCTCTCTCTCTGTTTATTTTTCTAAACTATGAGTTAATTATCTGACTTTCAGAAGATGGAGAGTCTCAGACTTGATCTTAACATTTCATAAAACCCTTTTTTTCCTTGGAATTAACTTTTTTCTTTCCCCTCTCTTCTTTTTCTTCCTCCTTTATTAAATCCCATACTATTATTTATTTCTTCCATACATAATAGGTTTTGGATACCAGTCATGAACATTTGTCAATGCGTTTTGCACTTGGGCTGCATGGGATGAGAATTCAACTATGGCCTCACGTCTATAATATTTAAGTTGCAGGTCTTTGCTGATCAGTCTTTTCCTCTTGGCATGCAACTCCTTTCTCTCCTAAACCTAACTGGAGAGTCGGATGGGAGGCTCAAGATCCATTTTCTATTTTTACATTATTGTCAGACAGATTCATTTCTGTAGTTATTTCCTCTGTTTGCTTGTTTGTTTGTTTGTTTGTTTTTAGTGACATTCTTATAGATAACACCTTATGAGCTTACAGATTCCAATATGATTCTTTGCATTGTTGTTTCTTTTTTGTGTTCCCATTACTTTTGGACCTCCCACTGAGGTTGGCTATGTATGGAGAGGAGAGCCAATATGAAGTGATTAATGTGATCTGCCTAAGATTTTGCAGTATAATTATGGTACAAAGTTCAATACTTATTCTATCCAGCTTGTGTTTCACTCTGATGGAATTATGAAAATTACATTCTTATTTTAGAAATTTTATAAACAGCATTGAATTTATGAATTTCTCCATCTGCTATTTATTTATTTATTTATATTTTATTTTATTTTATTTTTACATTTATATCCCGCTCTTCCTCCAAGGAGTCCAGAGCAGTGTACTACATACTTGAGTTTCTCCTCACAACAACAACCCTGTGAAGTGGGTTAGGCTGAGAGAGAAGTGATTGGCCCAGAATCACCCAGCTAGTATCATGGCTGAATGGATTTGAACTCAGGTCTCCCCGGTCCTAGTCCAGCACTCTGACCACTACACCACGCTGGCTCCTAAACTTAAAGCACTGAGATAGGTGTATGTGAATGTATAGCTTTTTACTGCATAAGTTTGTAACAGAAGCTTTTCAATGCCCTTGTCCTACCAGAAAAAGGATTTTTAGTGATATTGAATATTTCGGGGGGGGGGGAGGTTTCTCTAGCCTTTCGGATTCTTTTTAGATTACTTAGGATTCCATTCGCCCATCAACTTAATGAACAACATAATTAAAGGAACCTATATTCACTGCATAAATCATTCATTACTTTGTATGGAACCTTTTTTGCTCTTCAGAGAGAAGTTGGGATGAAAAAGATCCTTGACCTTTTAAAAATCTTTCGGTTTAATTTTTGTGATAAGTATTTTTACTGCAGAACACAACGGGTGTTTACCTATGTGGAAGGGTTGGTTCTCCTCTCTCTGTCCAGCTGGTTCTCTGGGAGGCTCAACATTCTATATGGATGCCTAGATTTAGATTTTGCATGGCTAGTCAATTACATATATTTTACTTCTTATATAAAATATTACTAGCTTTGTATCTTTCTTATGAGCTAGGGGAAAGGGGGCCCGTGTTTGCCCCTTGAAGTGAGGGAGATAATGAAGGAAATGAGGGGTGAAGCTGGGGGCCTTCAGGGGCGGGCATGGCCTGGGTTCTTTGAACCCATCCACTCAATTATAGCTATACCCTTGCAGTGAAGACACGGCAGGAGGGGGGATACGGAGGGGTACACTAGGGACAAAGTGCATTTATGGGTGGGCAAGCTGTGCCCCATATATTAGATTTCTGACTTAGGAATGGGGGAGGTGGGGTGTAAACTACTTGTCTGAGGGGGTGCTTGCTTCCTTGCCCACCCCCACCCAGAGCTGCCCTTGGTTGGCAACAAAGGAAGAATTTACCCCATGAGCAGTGGCGGGGATTGTGTTCTGGCAGGCAGCTGCTAAGCACTGCAGGCAAGGAGAGTGAACCGCTGGCTGGGAAGCACATCTCCTCCCCAGCGGAGGAGTTCAGAGCTTTCAGGGGTGTTGCTTCTGCACTGCCACACCAGCTACCCCATGACAGCTCAGTGTTTCAACCTTTGTGAGCTGGGGGGGGGGCACCTGAGGTGGTGCACTGGGAGAGGTGCCCCTTAAAAAATGTTGGTGCTCTAGGCAACCACCTAGGCTGCCTATATGGATGGGCTGGCCCTGCCTAGGATCCGAGCTAGCTTCTAAGGGAAGGCTGAGACCAGGGAAGAGGCCCCAAGAAAGAAGCCAGGAAGCAGGGAAGTCTGAAGGGAGGACATTGGGTAGGCAGTGGACCCAGGAACAGGAACTCAAGAAAGGGGAGGAAAAGGGGAGAGGGAGCAAGGAACGAAGATGATTTTACACACTGGCCTGAATTAATCGGTCAATATTTTTGGCTGCAGGCTTCTAGAGCAGTTTGGATTCCTACTAAAACCTACCTACAACTTGATTCCTTTGGCCAACATTCTGTGAATGCTGACAGTCCCCTAAATATGCTTGTGAGCAATGACGTGTGTGTATATCAGTGTTCCCTCTAACAGGGATTCCCAGATGCTGTTGACTACAACTCCCAGAATCCCAGCTTTGCTTGGGAATTATGGGAGTTGTAGTCCACAACATCAGGGAATCCCTGTTAGATGGAACACTGGTGTATGTCCCCAAAGTGAGTAACTATATATCTATTTTCAGACCAGTACAAAATTAATCTAGGACTGTCAGCATCCACATATGAATATCAACAGCCAGTAAATTTTGGCTAAATGTTGCACTCTAACTTATGTACAACAACCACTTTTTCCAATGACATTTTCAAGAGTGGGCATTGGCAAACTCTATTAACTTGGGAAAGCAGGCAGAAGTCAGTGTTCATTTTTAAATATTCTCTGTTCTCCAAGCACTTGTCCCTACTTTTGATCAGTTAATAAAAAGCCCTTTTGTTAGGCTTTCTTCATTAGTTTATATTCTAATTGCCAGCTGTGCATCCAATGGATAGAGTTACAAGGTCAAGACAGTGGATGAGAGATGTTTGGCATATTGTGTGCAGATAACACACAGTGAGCGTTACAGCAAGGAACTGCATGAGGTTATGGCAGTCAGCTGCAATTTCAGAGGAACATGGTGTCACATTCAAACAGTGCTGTTGCATAGCATTGCAGGTTGACAATGTTAGTGCAACAGTAGATGCGTTGGTATTATAATTCTGTTGTGCTGTGTGATGTGAACAGAATTCTGTACAAGCAATTCAAAGTTATCTCAGAGGAAAACAATAATATGCCTTTCAGCTTAACGTAGGGCATAGGAAGGAACAAAGGAAGCTGCCTTATACCAAGTCAGACCATTGGTCTACCTAGCTCAGTATTGTCTCTACACAGACTGGCAGCAACTTTTTCAAGGTTGCAGGCAGGTATCTCACTCAGCTCTATCTGGAGATACCAGGGAGGGAACTTGGAACCTTTCATGCAGGTGCTTTTCCCAGAGTGGCCCCATCCCCCTAAGAAGAATATCTTACAGTGTTCACACTTGTAGTATCCCATTCAAATGCAAACCATGGCAGACCCTGCTTAGCAACTGGGACAACTCAAGACCGGCTCTCCTCTCCCTTTAAAAGCATAACTTTAATAACGTTATCTTGATTGAATTCTATGAGAGTTACATCCACCATACAGTCACATTGTATATGACCGCCACTTCAATAAATTGCTACTTCATGCTATAATAATGTATCCAAAGCCTTTGCTTATGTCTGACAAAAGGTATGTATTTGCTCACTGATTAACAATGGCAACCATGCTGCATATTCATGTCTTACTAACTCCAACATTTGTTGGAATATGAATCCTTGAAAGACACAAGAACTTTGCACCATCAGATCAGCACATCTTCTGTTACCAGAGTTACTAACTATTCAGACTCTCTGCTAAGTGCTACATTTCTGCAACAAGCTCTGCACAAAGCTCATGCAGCACCTGGCAACATCTGTTGACACATCCAGGAACAGCTGAGCTTTCCACATATTTTTATTCCAAGACAATCCTGCTTCTTTTTTAAAAAGAAAAAGAAAAAAAATGCTTCAATCATATTGTTCTTTTGGCTTCGAGGGGCTAGGTCCAGAGAAGGCAATGTATCACATTCTCCAGCAAAGTCCAATTGGAGCAAAAGAAGTTCAGCCCTTGGAAATATTCCTAATAACTGGGGTTTTGTTTATTTTACATTCTTTGCCCAGAATTTTGGGATTCCCGGAAGATGAGAAGGCAGGTATCAGTTCACTTGCACACTCACAGTGATATAAATATGAACTTTTCTATAATTATCTGAGAAGGCAGAAAAACTCATTTAAGTAGACAGTTTGAACAAACTTTTTCTCCCCTCCCACTACCTTCCTCAAGCCAGACACCTGCCTGTTCATGTTTCTCATATACAGCTGTTTTAAAAGCCCGGAAATCAAGTAGTTGGAGCTCATTACCATTCAAAAGCCAGCCCTGTCATGTTGAGAGCAGGGGTCAAGTTTAAATAGAGGGGCAGGTGTCAAGGACTGGAGAGACCATGCAAACGATTAGTTTCCACTTATGCCATCATGTTCCATTTTATGTTCGTCTGAAGTATTTATGGCAGAAACTTTGCAGGTTTCAGCATGTGTGCCATCTGAAGAATATCACTCTCTTAAGAATGCATTAGGCAGGCAAATCTTTTCAAACCCATGGTCTCCTCTGAGAGAGTCTCTCTTGCTTCAGCGAAGTATCACCATCTGGGTGCTGGAAGCAAATTAATGCTAAAAACCTAGAACACTGGGAAGAACCACAGGTTAAAAAAAAAAAACCCTCTCAAATTTGCTTGTTAACAGATATGGATATTTCCTTTATGACATTCCTTAAGAAACACCTAACACTTTAGGAAAGTGGCAGTATATATTTTAAGTGGTCTTTCCCTTTCTCTCCCCCACCCTTTCCTTTTCAGTACTGACATAAAAATTAAAAATCATGTAGTGATAAATGCCAACTGTCTGATCCCCATTAAATCCCACTTGGAAAACTGGCATTAGAGAAGATAAGGCTACATCCATATATTTCACATTAACAAGCTTTTGAAAGTGAGTTGGATAATGAGAGAAGAGAGAATTAATAGTCCTGGATGGGACAAAAGTGGTCACAATGAATCTTGAAAAGGAGGGAGTGAAAGGGTGTAAAAAGAGGTTCGTATGTTGGGAAACAAAATATCTTATTGTCAGGAAAATGCCTTTAGTGTTGGGTTTGTGGTGGTGGTGGTGGTGGTGGTGGAGTTCAGTAATGATTTCTGAGATTTTTGAGATGCTCAGTGATCTGAGCAGAGCAAATGTATCCAAAACAGCCTGATGCTGAAAGGCATCATCTCATACTGCATGGGAGGAGGCAATGGAAAACCCCTCCTGTATTCTACCAAAGACAACCACAGGGCTCTGTGGTCGTCAGGAGTTGACACCAACTCGACAACACACTTTACTTTAAGTATGCTTAGGATCACTGAAAGTAATTCTGAATTAGAAATTCTGAAAGTAAACATATGGAAAAGAGTCACAGTGATCACTTCTGACCATGTTGGATGTTATGTGAGAATGTAAAACTCATACATATATCTGCTGTTCATATAACCAGGTACGTTATTACTGATCTGTTTCAAATAATGTTGAAACACTAGGGGGAGCATATAATCCCATTAAAAGCAGTAAATCCTAACCCTCTTGCCCCACCTCAACCAATAATAAAACCATTATACGTCAGTTAAAAACCAATTACTCAAAGCAGATGATTATTTTGTTTTATCATGGTGACATGGCTTTTTAGTGGCCTTCCCAACAGCTACCATTTCCTTGCCCTTCAAAGTAATCTTCCTGTTGATGAATCAGCTCAGACAAGAGGTCAAGTTTATGTTGATCTACAGGTGTCAGAGTTTATTGATCTAACAATGCAAGCCTGTTGAAGGTCACCATAGATCCTTAGGGAGATGCAAACATCCCAGTACTTCCTAACAGATGTTACACAAAGTGAATTTCTTGTAACAGAAAGTGCAGACTGACAATGTGAGTGCAACAGGTGATGCTTTGGCATTCTACTTCTGTTGTGCTGGTGTGACGAGAAACAAATTCATACAAGCTATTGAAAGTTCTCTCAGAGGAAAACAATAATGTGCCTTTTAGCTTAACATGGGGAATTAATTTTAAAAGGACTAATGGAGTAGAAATATAAAAGATATCAATATAAATACTTTGCCCTTCTTGGCCATCTAAACACATCAACAAGTCAAACCCACCTTGCGAGAGCTTTGACAACAGGCAGTATTATTTTTTTAATGCCAGAACAGAAGCTCAGATCTTAAATGAAATGAAGTGATCCCCAAGATATGAAAAATTATAACCTGATATACATGAATTTGAGATAAGTTAAATGTGATCTGCCAAAATTACTGGTAGTCCACTAGAAAGAAGTCCAAAAGCCACAGTATGCTAATAGCTAGCATACTGCTTGATTCATCTATTTTGTCCCTATAAAGGTACTGGCTGACATGAGGAAAATTACTCAAACTAATCCCATTAAAATTAGGACTACTCTGAATAATTTTCCTCATCATGTCAGCCATTGCCCCCAAAGATAAAAGTTTCTAGTAATACTTATTCTGTATTTAATCACCCGCATCATTAATGTCAGGGAGAACTTAATTATTCCCATTTGGTCAGTTACTTCAGCACAATCAGGATTACATCACCTAAACTTTGCTTAGGAAAGTACTCCTTGGAAATTATGCTCGGGAAATATCATTGGAAATGGAATCCCTTAAAAACAGTGGTTTGGGAACATTTTGTTCCCACTTGATATTTCGTGCACACAATTACATGGAATATAGGTAACGTACTTGCAAACAGCATGAATAAAATAATGTAAAATGTATTGTGCTTCAAATTATTGTCTCACTGTTAGGAACAAGATGTGTGACTGGAAGGAGGGATCACTGAACCAAGGTGGAATATGTCATCACATGGTTTCTCCAAATTATTGGAAACAAAGCATATGAAGAAAGCTGTATTATCAAGTTTGCTTTTTTCAGTATTATAGCTTGTAAGCTATAGGGATGTGAAGAATGTTCCGTTGGCAGAATGTTCAGACTCGAAATGGGCCGTTCTGAGTGTTCCGAGTTTGGAACAGAATGCCCTTCAAATGAAGGGCCTGTTCCGAGCTTGGAACGGAACCACCCCATTCAGAGTCGGAACGTTCCATGTGCTATTTTGGATTCCAAAATGGCACTTTTCTGGCTTCTGTGCATGCACGGCAGCCATTTGTGTGGTCTCCACATGTGTGCACAGGCCAGAAGAGTACCTGGAACATTCTGACTCAGAATGGGGCAGGAACATTCCTGGTATTTGCATTCCATTCCGAGCTCAGAATGGAACACAAATACTGTTCTGAGCTCTAGTTCCACAGTTAGTGAGCGACCTACTACCAAATAAGGAATCAAAGAGAAGAAAAATCTCAATATCTAAAGTCCTCTGAAGAGTAATGTTATTCTATTTATTTTCACATTTATATCCCACTCTTCTTCCATGGAACCCAGAACAGTGTACAGTACATGGTATAACCAGTATACATGTTTATATTTATCCTCGCAACTGTTGGAAATTCTCTGTGGTGAGAGAATCCCTTTCTCATTATAGCAGAGTGCACAGAGGCACAACACAGCAGAAATTTAGTTAGGCATGCGTGTGTGCTGAGAGTAAAGTAACTTGGAGCCAATTCATAGTTTCAAATCAATATAAAAAGCATTTATTAAGGAACTCCATTCTAGATAGGAAAGTGAGGAGTTAGGATCTCTAATCTATCTATCTAGCTGGATGCAGATGGATTCTGCATCCTCTCTGCACATATGGTGCAGGGAGAGAGGCTTGCCATGTTGCAAGGTAGAAGGCAGGTAAGGAAGAGAGAGAGGAAGGAGGAAGTTGAATCCCTAAGAGTAGCAATCTACATTTCAAAGGGATAGCATCAGAGCAGTGAAGAAGGGATGACCAATGTCTTGACTCTCTAGCCCTCTGACTTACTAGTCTGTCCTCCACTGTCTGAGGCAAAGAGACAGCACAAAGTCCTTTAACTTCCAACAGCAACAACCCTGTGAGGTAGGTTAGGCTGAGAGATACTTGACTGGCCCAGAGTCAATCAGTTAGTTTCATGGCTGAATGGAGATTTAGTCTTGAGTCTCCCCAGTTTCAGTCCAACACTCTAACCACTGCATCACACTGGCTTATTATATACACTTTCCTTCTGTATTACATGGATCACTGAAGCTCAGGCCAAGCCTGATCCTATTTACTCAGAAGAAAACACTGAATTAAGTTCAATAGGATTCATAAGAGGGCTAAAACTGCAGCCCTGAAAATCCTGAAATACTCCACTGCTGCATTAATCTGATAGGCACAGTTTGCTTTGTACTGCCCTGCTGCCCTCTAGTGACTGGAAACCTGTGAAGCACACTTAGTAGGTAGTAAAAATGGCAGACAACCACGTTGGGCCGTTAGAGTTTTGTTTTGTTTTACTTTTGTTCATTGTCTTATTGAAAGAGGCCTGTGTGCTTCAGTTACTGCTGGAGATGGAACAGAGTAACTGCTGGCTTTTATATTGTCTATGAGAGAGCAACCATTATTGTCTTTTCCCCTTATCCCAGAAGCCCTGGGTGCAGTCCAGGGTGTCTAGCACTCACTGAGACTAATTAACACGGAGCTGCTTAGCCTCCTCCTAGCCTCCATCTTAAGACTGCAGCTTTTTTTTAGGGCTGTTACACCCTGTACTCAGCTACCACCACTGCCCCTACCCTTTGCTTTGCTTAAGCTCCATCTTGATGATATTTGTTGCTTTGCTTAATATCCATCTTGATGACGTGTTCTGCAGAAACAGAAAACTTGATTAAGATTTTGTATCATTTTGATTGGTCCTAATAAAAGTATTACTAGAATGGTGGCTTTTTGGCAGGTCTTAAACATCCTGTGAGATTTCAGGGCATGATTCGAAGACACCTGATACAGCAGCTAAGTAGGTCTAGTCTGGGAGACTACCTGGAAACCCCATAAATACTCTTCAGAGCTCCCCCAAAGGAAAGGTAGAATAGAAATATAATAAATATGTAAAAAGACAAACAGAGTATTGTAATCACAGATAAGGAGTTAAGGTTACAACTGTTTCTACATTAAGAAAAATTAAGCCAGAAACATTACACCTGAGGTCATATTGAATACAACCATGCTTCTACGTGTGCCTGTTTCCTAGGACAGTTTGAAATTGATCTCTTCAGGATTATCTTTCAGAATCTGGATTTTATTCCATCGCAGAGTTGAAGGTAAATCTTTTCTGCTCTGTGCCTTGGCTTCCCTTCCATAAGACTTATAATGGAATCCTTGGGCTGGAGGAACCTGAAGATAACCTGGCACAGGGGTTCCCAAACTGTTGTACTTCAGATGTTGCTGAACTACAACTCCCATCATCCCTAGCCACAATAAATTGTAGCTGGGGATGATAGTAGTTGTAGTTCAGCAACATCTGGAGTGCCACAGGTTGGAAACCCCTGATCTAGCACAATCCCCTTCCCTGAACAGGATTCTGTAACTTGATCATTCAAATCAAAGTGAGCCACAAGCAGATCCAGAGATGCCCACAGACAAGGAATAGTTTGGGGAAAAGATGCAGATGTCTCAAGCCATTGAGCCAAACTGTACACTGTAAAGGGAAGTTAAAACAAACTTTTAAAAAAAATCCTAGCAGTTTAAGTAACTAGGTAGCTATGTTGCCTGCTATCTGTTTTATTCTCTGTACAAATTACAATTGCATGACTGGAAGAAATTAACCAATGCAGCGTTACATATCGTGCAAGTGCAATCATGGGGAATGTCACATGGATTCCTACTTATCATTCAGCTTCTAGTCATTATACCCCGGATATAAAGCTGAACTCTTTGATTAAGAAAATATAACTGTGTTTTATAGCTGCTTCCCTGACAAAGTAATCTTATATAGATTTAACTAAGAGTTTATTTAGAAATAACTCTTTCTGAGCTACCTGGCTAGGCTTCTCCTAAAACTATTCTATATGACCAGTAGGTTCAAAACACTGCCACCAAGCACCCTAAAACTTGCGGAGAACTGCACCAGTGGATTGGGTGCTATAATCCAAGGTCCCACTCTGTAACTGGGTATTGGACAATTAAAACAAAAACACCCTCCATGTGTAAGCTTACATGGGATGAGAAAACTGATAGCTGCTGAATGTCTGAGGATGTGTTTGCACCAGAGAAAATCCCCCTTCATGCCCTGCCTTCCTGAGCAAAAAACCATCCTGGAGAGACTTGTAAAAGGAAAAGACTAAAAAACAAAAACCAGTTTTATTCAAGTACTGCAGACTGCTTCCATCTGAGGCTTTCTAACTTTCCTAGATACATTTAAGAATATTTAGTAGATTACAAAAATAGGTTGTCTTAGGCATGTTTAAATGTTTATAAAGTCTTTTGCAATGCCCTAGGTAGGATGGGCATAGGCTAGTGTTTCTTATTTCAGTTATGATTATCAACATAATTGAAAACAGGTAAACGATAATAAAACAGTATCGGGAATATGCAAAACACACACACACACCACCACCAAAGAAATAGAAATTATAATGCAACGTCTGACTAAACAAATTTTTCCTAAATTAATCTTCCCAAAGACAAAGCCCAGGCTTCCTTTTCTTGAACTCACTAAACTCCAGATGAGAATTCAAGCTTCTTCCTATCTTTCAAAGATCTGCAGACTCCCCAGAGTCATTCTCCTGCATCCAGCCTCCATGGCCACATGTCCTCCTCTGAGCACCTCCAGCCTAGCTTCTTTTCTAACAAGGAAACTTCCTTCTTCCTTGCAACAGCTCTCTAGGTCCCACCCACCTGATGTGCTGACTGGCGGAGCTCTGGGGTTCACCAGCCTGTCAGTCAAGAGAGAGTTCACTTCTGGTTAATTCTTTAGGGGAGGAGGGGAGGCTGGTCATTACAGGTGGTCTCCTGCCACACACACTTCTCCTAATTCTTGGGTTATCTGGCACAGGAGCTGTTAGTGATCTCCTTTCTGGTAAAGAGGATTGACCACCACTTTCATCAGCCTCCTCTGTGAGGTCAAAATTGGAGGCAAGATCAAAGTCTTCTCCAGTTGCTCTCTTGAGATCAGACTCCATTCCCTCTTTTCTCATGCTGGAAAGTCTCAAACTGTTTCATTTCTTTCCATCATCCAATATGGCAGAATCTCCTTGGATTTCAATTATTTGTTTTGGTCCAGAATATCAGGAACATCCCTTTCTCACTTTATAAGACAGCCGTACTCAAACAAAGTCCCCTACACCCAGTTTATATTTTTGTTGCTTCTCCTTTACCTGATCAAAAATCTCTGTATCCTCAGGGTGAGATGGCATGGAAAGCAGAAGAGTGAGGAGTAGTTCAATATGCAAATAAAGAGACTCTCCACATGAGCAGTGTGGAAAGCCTGAAGGTTTCTGTGGGGAGAGCGAGCTTGACCTGCTCTCCCCACACATGAGCATTCAGCGAGCCCTGGGCAGCCAGACTGGCCGCCCACACGATTACTGGCTCCGTCACGTAACTGGTAGGGGCAGTGGGAATTGGGGCATTTTGGGGAGACCCCTGATATTCTGATATTCCGGTAGACTGAACAGCCTGCATTTCAGGAAGTAGGTATTGGGGTTCAAAAAAGAGAGTGATTTGGCACAGTGAAGAACATTTTCCACCCTCCTAGCCATCTCTATAACTTTCTTCAAGATAGGTTTCCCTTCCAGTAGCAGTTTTTTCACACGGTTTGGGGGAGTTTGTTTTAATAACAATCTGATCCCTGATCAATTCATCAGTCAAGTTGAAAACACACAGGTTACACTTAAAGCATGCAGTGCTGTGATATACTGATCAATAGATTCACCTGGCAGTTGGGAATCTAGAACAGAACTCGTAACTTTCAGCAATCACATTCAAAGGAGGAAGACTGGGAAGCTGGGGACTGTTTCCCCCCCACAGGAGGTTTGTTGAGCCAGCCTTGCCTCCTCCCTTTGGCCTTGACCAGCAGAGAACCATCGGCTGCTGGGCTCAAGCTGCTGGCTTCAGCCACAGTTCTGATTGCCCTGATGAGCTACAGCTGAGTGGGGGCCAGTTTCTTCAGCCGGGCTCCAGAAGTCCACGTGAGAGGCGGAATCCGGGGTGCTTTTGGCTTAAAAGGTCAGAGGCTGTTGGCACAGGCGAGGTGGCTGCTGAAGCCAGCCACTAAAGGGGGCCTGCCTTTGATGCCGGGCCTTCAGTGTGGGACAGAGATCTGAGGGGAAGTTATATTTAAGGTGTCTTAGTCTTAGTCTTAGTCTTAGTCTTAGGTTTATTGGGATTTTTTTTTTTGCTTTTGTCTTAGTGATGTGTGCCAGGCTGTTCTCAGGGATGTGTCTGGGCTCTCTTGTTAAGGATGGAGCAGGGGCTATGTTCAGTGAGGTTGGGGCAGCTGTTTCAGTAGTGGTGGGGAATAGAGGATCAGGCGTTGAATCTACAGCGGTGTAGGGAGGTCGGCTGCGGCTCCGGTTCAGCCCACCACCAGTGGTTCCCCCCCCTAGTCATGCCCTCTGCCTCTGATGTCAGGGCGTGGTTTCATTCGCAAATAGGGCCGTGTGCCTCGTTTGCCAGCGCACAGACTAGGAAGTATGTTCCAGTGATGCCAATGTGACTGCCTTTCACGTGAACCTTCTGCAGATTGGGCTGCCTAGGGGCTCCCGTCTTCCTGCCCTGTCCGATCCCCTGCTTCAGCCTCAGATGTGTTTAACAGTCGGTGGCCACATAAGTCGAACATTTTCATGGCCTCTCTGCCTTAAGGGGCACACAGGGCGATTTGCTGCCAGCCACATCTGGAGGCCAGGCAAGCCGGAGCAGGGGACAAAGTGCAGCATGTCTGGCCTGCACAGGGCTCATGCCAAATATAAAGCAGCTTTGTTTATTTAGAGGAACTTTCTTCCCCTTTTGAGTCCCAGACAAGGTATCTCTGAGGAGGAGAAGCATTCCGATATTTCAATGAGCAATAAACATGTCTGGTTATTGTTAGAGCGACACTTGAAAAATAACCAATATGTCAAGATGGAGGATTGTGGGCTGATGGAGGAAGGATTGTTAATGTCTGCTGGCTTTTGGCTGAAGGTGCGCTCACACACACATACGCACACACACTCTAGCTTAGCCACCCTCTCTGGCCTCAGCGGTGACAGAAGTTCAGGGTTATTTATTTTAAAAATGAATATTTATTTGGCGGAGGTTTTTCTCTATTCATTCTTCTTATTGTTTCTGTTAGAAATGCTCTTGGATAAGTGACTTGGATAAGGGATGTTTAGAAATATACATTTTTACGACCAATTCCCAATCACAAATGTACAAGCTTTCTGACTCAACAGAAGTGTTCTTTAGGCTGGGAGTAGAGGAGAGGCAGGAATGGCAGGCAGGAGGAGGCAAGGGAGGGAAGCCTCCACCTGACCTCCAAAAGGCTGTCTATGTTGCCCTTGTGGCTTTGTAACAGCAAGTCTTTTATCTCATTCTGTACCATTATTTGGCTTCATGCAAATAGGGTCAGACTCTGTGGCTATATCTATATTGCAGCAGTATATTTGGCCTGAAAATATAATCCCAGAAATCTGGTTGGATAACTCCCTTGCCCCCTTGGGGTTGCTTGTGTTGTGCAATGGCCATTTTGTAAAGTTGTGAGGACAAACGCCTTAGGGTGACATCTGGAAATGCTACTGAAGCACCTCCCTGATCCCTTCTAAGACTAGTCCAGAGCAACAAGGCCAAATATCACCCTGCCAACAAGTATCAGAAGCCTCTCTGAGGCTGCCAGCTAGCTGAGTTGACTGGTAGAACTGAGGGCCTACAGGGCAACTTAACTTTTCTTGGGCTTTTTGCTTTCGCACCCCCAAAAGGAAGTTAAAACACATGGCTGGTCCACATGTCCTTTCTGCTTTGATCTTCCTTCCTCTAGACCCAGGGTGAGAGTGATCACTGCCATCCAGGCTATCTTTGATTTATCTTGTTTATGCTTGGAGAGGCCCACATTTATTTTTCTTTGTCTCTGGACAGTGCATTTATGAGTAGGCGAGCCTTCATGATCCCTGAACTGGAAAAATGTAATTTCTCCAGCCTTGACTTGAAGCATTTCTGTGGTGCCTCTTAGCTTAATTTTTATGTGCATGGCTAACACCAAGATTACTCACAGATCTTTACTTCATAGGTTTATGTTACTACAGAGCTCTGGAGTTCAAAGGGCCAAACTAGATGAAATGTTTAATGAATTAAACTGCATCTCATTTCTCCTCAAATTAGCCACTGCAGGCGATCAGATCTGGATCGAGACCATGGTGTGGGAAAGGCAGCATTGCAAATCATAAGGAGAAATTCTCTTCAGTGCTTGTCTATGAATCCAAGCACAGTACTCAAGGAGAGAAGGGGGCCTGGCTAAGGAGTGTGGATCAGGCCACATGGCTAGCAGGACACTCCCATTTCCTCTGAATCTTTTGCTCCTTCGAATGACTTCTTTTGAAGGCCAGTAGCTACTCCAAACCACAGGAATTTGTGCCAGATCACCATCTGCCTGTGGGAGGTAATCAAGGAAAAAGATTTTGTAATTCGATTGTGGGCAAAAGAGCAGGAAAACATTTAGTTTAGAGTTTGCTAGAAAAGGTTGTGGAGAAGTTTTCAGCAACTTTGCCCCTGCTAACTGGGCAAAGAGGCACCTTTTACTGTGGTGATTCTCTTTATTTAGCAGGGGGAGAGTAACTGGCCCTATCCACCCCCAGCACAGTACTTCCAGTGACTGTTGCTGGTGTCTATCTTGTTTTTTGTTTTTAGAATGTGAGCCCTTTGGGGACAGGGAGCCGTCTTATTTATCTATTATTTCTCTGTGTAAACCTCCCTGAGCCATTTTTGGGAGGGTGGTATAGAAATCGAATTAATAATAATATTATTATAATAACCAAAGAAGCAGCTTCTAGAGGATGCTGATCTGAGGACTCATACCACTAGCTTGTACCTTTGTTTCCCACCTGCACAACCTGTACACATGAAAATTAACCACTTTCCCCACTCAAGTCTCTCAGTACTTCCTCCTTCCAAGAAAATGGGCTCCATAAAGGCATTTTGTCCCGTTCAGGGAAGTGAGGAGTGCAAAGCTGCATTTTACTAGCCAACACTGTGTGGTGAGTCCTCACTTTTCCATCCCCTCTAGTGCTGACACCATTTGATCAAGCCTGCACACTAATCCCAATTGTAACATGTGTCACTTTCATTTTCATTCTCCCCTTCACTTCTCTCAGCTTGGATTAGAATGTGGAGCAGCCAGAGATTTGGGGACACAGAAAAACCAGACCCCTGGAAGGGTCAGGTTAAAGCATCCCTGGATGTGATATGGTTGAAAAGGAAGACAGTGAAACACTTTCATCTCATTCTATAGATATATCTCCATAGGCCTATCTGTGGAGCCTGGTGTGCTCTGATCCCTGCAGAGACTGTCTCCCTGCCTGCCTTCAGTGACACTTATCATAGGAACAGAGGGACACGTGCAGCATTATCGCCTTGAAAGGCTCAGAACGGCATTTCCCTTTCATGCAGAAAGTGACACTGAATGCAGAGCACAATCACAACACTACATGGAGGCCTGCATTCTGGGCCTGGAGGGGTTTAAAAGGTGGAGATAACTGGGACAAGAGCGGGCTTTTGGTGTGCCATTAGAAAGGCTGACAGCCGTCATGCTTGATCAGTATCACATACTGCATCTAAAAATAAAAGGAGGCCTGGAGTGGCAGGAAACATCACACCTGCAAGGGAGGCACTTCCATCTTACGGAGAGAACTCTGGTTTCATTTCTCATGGAATCTCTTACTGAAGTGTTGCTCCTAATAGAGGTAAAGAGGATACCTTTTGCAGAAGCAAGTCGAGTTGAGTTGAATTGGCAGTCTTCTGAACTATACTGGCTTCATCTGTCAAAAGTAAAACTAAATATAATAGCAAAAAATAATCAGGAGGATTGTAATTTCGGTATGGAGGTTTGCTGTCATCTGGTTGTGAAGGTCATTCTTGAGCAGGGGAGTGTCAATTAAAGAAGTCTGGCAAGGGTGATGATTCAGCGTGGAGACCATTTCAGATTTCATGACCTGAGGACTGAGATGTAACACTTTGTCCCATTCTGTTAAACCATTAAACCATGTGTTCCCAACCTCAAGTCCTCAGGTTTGTTTGGTTACAACTCCCATAATTCTCAGACAATGGTTGCCATTGTGGCTGGGGATGATGGGAGTTGTAGTCTAACATCTGGGGACCCAAGATTGGGAACTCGTGTTAAACTATTGCTCGGAGGAAGGGATTTCCCCCGCCGCCGAACTTAAGTAAGAACAGCTTCTGGGTTTAAGCACATCTCTTATTAATGCATTTAAGGCTCTCAGTTTGCTTGTTGTACCACATTTTTAGTGACCAACCCCTGTATGATGCAGAACCTACATCTACCACAGTTTTCGCTCAAGGGAAAGTGACAGGCTAGCAATTCCCAGTTCAAATTCAGGTTACATTTTCTTAAATTAAAGGCTACATGAAAAATAAACCAAACACTCATATTAAGGCCACATGGAATCAGTTCCTGATGTCAATCACTTCCATTTTTACAAGATATTATAGTAGAGTTGTCATGCCCCCCAAAATTCCGAGTTTCACCTGGATTTTAAGCATCTCACCCAGATTGCTTAGCCCACCCAGATTTGCCCAGATTTCAGATTTCATTAAAAAGAAAAGGTGGGGGGGGGAGCTAAGCTCTAGCCTTTGTAGAAGTAGGGTTATGGAGCAAAACGTGCAATCACTATTCTGCTCAAAAATTATTTTCAAGCCAATTTACATAATATGCAAATTAGGCACCCGGATTTGGAAAGCCAGAATATGGAAACCCTGATTATGAGTAAATAATCACCTTAAGTGGTGCAGTGGGGAAATGCTTGACTAACAAGCAGAAGGTTTCCGGTTTGAATCCCCACTGGTACTATATTGGGCAGCAGCAATATAGGAAGATGCTGAAAGGCGTCATCTCATACTGCACAGGAGGAGGCAATGGTAAACCCCTCCTGTATTCTACCAAAGAAAACCACAGGACTCTGTGGGCACCAGGAATTGAAACCGACTTGACGATACACTTTACCTTTAATTATGAGTACTTCACTGTGATGTAGTTGCCAATTCAGAAGTACAGGAGGCACTCTCCATGACAGTCCCCATGGCCATGCCCACCCCAACAGCCAGAGAAGCCAAGAAGCACCAGTGCTCTGTCCCTGCGCGTGTCCTCCTCCACTACACTCTTGTCATTCGGGCCTGGCTGCTAAACTAGCCCCTATCAAACACAGCCCTGTGCCATCTCATGTACATATATGTCTTCATTGATCCTCAAACCATTTAGATAGAAGGATTTGTACTGAACTAGGGTGGGATTTTTTTTCATGTACAGTCCTCAAGAAATAGTCATGAAACTCTGATTTTAGTCAGTGCCAAAGTTGCACAGCATCAGACTTTATTTGTTCTTCAGTTAAACTAGTTCTGCATCCGGAACAACCTCACAAGAACTCAACATGAAGTTTGCTTTCATCAGCTACTTGAACATAGCATTTACTTTCCACAAATATTGAGGAGAGCTTAAGCACTGAAATGTTTATGGTGAGTGAAAAACTCAGAAAATCAGTCCACTTTAAATTCATTTTTCCAGCTTGCAGAAATGTGTGTGGATATATTTCTGTTATCCTTATATGATTAATTGCTTGAGAAATGATAGAGGAACATCATGGATCAAAGCCAACAAATAAAGACATGTTCCATAACTTTGCCTATTGGTTGCTGAGGAAGCACATCTGAAGGGTTAGGAGCATGGACATATCTTTAAATGCAGCTAGCACAAGCTCTGGGATCAAACAAGAACCTAATATTAATTTAAAGGTCATACAATAGTAAAACAAAACCTTACTTCCCCCCTTAAAAAACCCAGAAGTATGTCCTAATGAGAAAACAAACCTGCATTTTGGAAAACAAACCTTTAAATTACCAAATTTAAAACTGGTGCACTAAATTTTAGCCTTTGTTTTGCAACTTTGTTTTGTTTTGCTCAAAGGATCTAAAGAGCAGAGCATTTATACAATTTACTGAGAGTAATCCACATTTAAAGCCAATTTCTTTGCATGGTTTGCTCTCCGGGCAAATTCTCATTGGGGTAAAAAATGCCAAACTCCGGCATCTCTCACTTGGGGGCTGCTCAAATCCTCTAACAGGTTGTCAGTGCTGTTTGCTTGCTTGTACCAAGTATTTGTGATGCCTTATTATCATCTCCCTCTTCTCCCCAACAGGTGAGTGACACTGTCAAACTGACATTGGCAACTTCCTATTTGGTGGGTACACATGAGCAGATCCTTGTGTGACTTGTATGGAGAAGCCTTCTGTGGTCCAGGGCCGTGATATTCACATAGGCTATCTATAAACTAAAACAGTGACACTTATTTAGCTTTTAACTAACTTCCCCCCTCCCCTGCCCGATTTTGACAGGCATTGTTACATACATAGCCCATGCCACAAATTGGAGAGGAAAGAGAAAGCAGAGAACCAACCTCTTTCTCATCTAGCAGACTAACAAGGATTTAGGTACAAAGATCAAATTCCTAGTCTGGGAACAATCCAGCCAATATAAATCAATTTTCAGTCCTAAAGATTTCAGAGAGAAAGAGGGAGGGAGGGAGGGAGGGAGGGAGAGAGAGAGAGTAACTGTGTGCTTAATCATTCAACTGAAATCAATGGGCAGGATCTAGAATAAGTTAGTTGTAAGTAAATCCCATTGAATTTAATGCAACTTGCCTTAGTCATGACTAACCTGTCTCATTCGTCTCATAACTGCTCTGAGCTATTTTCAGAAGGGTGGTATATAAATAAAATAAATTAAAATAAATTTCAGTGGTGCTATTGAAATAAATAAATAAATTTATTTCAATAGAGAGGAGAGCTGGTCTTGTGGTAGCAAGCATGACTTGTCCCCTTAGCTAAGCAGGGTCCACCCTGGTTGCATATGAATGGGAGACTTGATGTGTGAGCACTGTAAGATATTCCCCTTAGGGAGCAAAAGGTTCCAAGTTCCCTCCCCGGCTTCTCCAAGATAGGGCTTAGAGAGCTTCCTGCCTGAAACCTTGGAGAAGCCGCTGTCAGTCTGTGTAGACCAGTGATTCTCAAACTTGGGTCCTCAGGTGTTATTGGACTTCAACTCCCATAATCCCCAACCAAAGGCCACTGAGGCTGGGGATTATGGGAGTTGAAGTCCAATAACACCTGAGGACCCAAGTTTGAGAATCCCTGGTGTAGACAATGCTGAACTAGATAGACCTATGGTCTGACTCAGTATATGGCAGCTTCCTATGTTCCTGTGTGCTTAGTCATGACTAACTTAGTTGGACCCATGTTCCCTCTAAGGCCTGTGTGTGTGCATGTGTGCACACGCATTTTTTGACGTCTACTCAGTTAATTTTAGAACCTGCTCAGGTTGAATCAGAAAGGCATGTGCACACACACTGCCTTGATACTGCCACCCAGAACAAAACTCATTCCACACACAGATGAAAAAAATGAGAGAGAGCACTGGTCTGGTCCTTGCCTGACAAGACTTAAAAGTGGTTAACTTTGACTGGATCGTGCCATCCCAGAACAAAGCCTGACAACATTGCTGTCTTGCTTTGGAAGTAATTCCACCCCACAGAATAACAGATACTTTGTTACAATACATCTGTGTATTCAAATATCTAACCCACCTTGTCCAAGAGACTGTAACAATGACATAGAAAACATGACATCCAGTTTGGCGGGCGGGGGGGGGGCAGGTTTAATGCTGTGGTTGTAAACACATTTATTTAGAAGTAAGTCCCACTGAATTCTGCAAGATTACTTAGGACTAAATGTGCATATGATCGGGCTGAAGGTCTGTAATCTTATACATGCCTGGGGTCAAGCTGCAAACAGATAGAACCTAACAAATGCTCCAGCCTGAATCTGCCACCATTTGAACCCCAGGCATTTAAAAAAGCCAGTTCTAACATCAAGATCATATGTTGTTTACAAAAGATACGAGGCTCTTGGCAAGTCTCCGGGGGCTGGGTCTCGCTAGATGTCCTGGGTCGACGGATGTGGTGAGGAGAGTGAACTAAAATAGCGGAGGCAACACCTGGCTTCCTCCCTCTGTTTTCAAGAGGAGTCATGCATACTCACAGGCCAGCTTGCATCTGCAGCTTGGCTATTCTCAGCCCCCAGGATTCCAGCCAGCCTTGCCCAGTCCTCTGCCAGCTGGCATGCACGCCTGGGCCACTTGGCAGGTGACAGCCACCACATGCCGACGATGGTGGCATTTTTAGAAACACAGCAGCAATGAACTCACAGTCCCGTTTGGAGAAGCTGCTTCATGTGGAAAGCATTTCTCTCCAGTTAGCATGTTCTCCCTACTTCAGCTCGTTGAAATGTTATTTTGAGTCTGCCTTCTCTGTGTGCATGTCGCTATATTGTCTTTTGAGCCGTTGAACCTGTGGCAGGCACCGCTTTGGACACAGTGCACTGTCCCTATGTCGAAATGCAGATGGTGGTGCAAATGGATGTTGGCTGGGGCCAAATGATATCAGCAACAGCTTTAGTTCACTGCCATTTATGGCAAGAAGTTGCAAGTCTTTGCCCAGGATAAGCAGTTGTCTGTAGCCTCCCGCCCATATTTGGCATGTGTCCAGTTGTACCATGTGGCATACAGAAGAAATGAAGCATGTGGTACTATTTACAAAACCATCATGGCCGCCAGAGAAGCCCAACAGCCCAACTGTGCAGAGCGTTGTGTGTTTTCTGAGTGTAAGACTTGGCTCTGTGGGAACTGGCTTCAAAGAGCCCCACAAAAATATGAAATTGCCTTGCACCAAGACAGATCATCAATCCATCTAGCTCAGAAGTGCCTAGGTTGACTTGCAGTAGCTCCCCAGTATTTTGGAAAGGAACCTGATGACAGTTTCCAAGGATTGAACCTGAGAGCATCTGCATTCAAAGGCTGAGATCTACCACTGGGAGCTACAGTCCCTACCTACAGACAATGAACTCCTGAGCATGATGTCAGGGCTCTCTGGCCACTGTGAAAGTTAATTCAGTGGCATGGCAGCCATGTGCCTGCTGACACCATGCGCAGGCTGCTGGGACCAGCTCTGTAGACATGCACGGCCTTTTAAAGAGTGAGCGCCATGCCTGGAAAAGTCCTGCTTACCTGCTTTTTAAAGGAACCAACCCCCACCCCACCAAACCGGTACGAATGCCAGCGCCCAGATTGGTTCGGCACTTCACTAAGAAGGTGCCAAACCATTTTTTATACATCCCAACTGTTCACCCAACCATGAATCCACCTATAATAATAATAATAATAATAATAATAATAGTAATGTGGTGCTCACATTTTATCAACTTGTCAACAAGGATATAATGTTTTGTATTACCCAATGGTGCAGTGGAAATGATTTGCCTAGCAAGCATGATGTTGCCAGTTCGAATCCCCGCTGGTATGTTTCCCAGACTATGGAAAACACCTATGTCGGGCAACTGTGATATAGAAAGATGCTGAAAGGCATCATCTCATACTGCATGGGAGGCGGCAATGGTAACCCCCTCCTGTATTCTACCAAAGACACTCTGTTCTGGAGTTGACACGGACTTGATGGCACCCTTTACCTTTATTAAGAAAACTGACACATTCAATACATTGAATTCTGCATTTGCATGTCATTGCAAAATGTCTGCAGCCCTATAATAACCTTTCAGCCTCATATGTCACCCAAAGAGCCACACTTAGGGACTGGGCTGGGGGGTAAGGAGGATAAGGCAGCAGATGTGATTTCTAGAGGGCTGGGAGGAGGCAATGCAGCATCCCCCCCCCTCAGTGTTGCCCGCCAGAACTTGGTATCTCTAATACTAATAAACTGGGCAAGAATCAACTTATTGCCCTCTGGTCTTCTTCCCTTGTTCTTATTGGATAGGCACTGCTCAGGCTGGTGGGAGAACTGTGTCAGGAAACTCCATCCCTATGGTCTTTCACCCGAGGCAATCCTCTCTGTGGGTTTGGTCAGGGCCAAGGAACTCATTAAATGAAGGATCTGGGATACTGAGGACATCTAGGTCATTCCACCCGCTCAGTGGTGGGATGAGAACTCGCCCAGCAGATTATTTATTCCTCCTTAGTTTTCCTAGAGCCACCTTAAGTGGTGCAGCAGGGAAATGCTTGACTAACAAGCAGAAGGTTGCTAATTTGAATCACTATATCGGGCAGCGATATAGGAAGATGCTGAAAGGCATCATCTCATACTACGCAGGAGGAGGCCCCCTCCTGAATTCTACCACAGGGCTCTGTGGGCGCCAGGAGTCGACTTGACGGCACACTTTACTTTACTTACTTTCCCTAAACATAGACGGGCCTTCTCAAGGGCCGATATGAATGTCCTCCCTTCGGAACTTTTGGCTGGTAGTAGAATTCCAACTGAGCAGAGATATTGCCCCTGTAGCTCTGATGAGATTGAGCCAGTTGCACATGTGCTCCTGTGGTGTGTCTTTTATATAGACCTTAGGCTAAGGTTAATTGACCCTATTTTACATAATCTGCCAGGTCGATCAGACGAATTCTACATCAAATATTTGCTAATAGATGTGAATTCATCTTTCACACACACAGCTGCAAAATTCTGTTGTTCTGCAATATGAGTTAGTTGCACTCTGCTCACTAATGGGTAGATCCAGTGAACAGTTATGTTATTAATATGGCTATGTTAAAAATTTTATATTGTTTTAGATGATGTGATATTGATCAAAGACCATAATAAAAACCATCATCAAGACTGACTGACTGACTCAGTGCTGCCTTCTGTTCCCGAAACTTTTATTTTATTTTATTAATTTAAAGCAATTATTAATTATTTTATTACTTTAAAAGTTATTAATTTGAAGTAATTCATTTTTAATCATTTCAATTTCTGTTCATTGTAGACTCTCTTTGGAGTCATTATGCCTGATAGGTGGAACAAATACGTACATAGAATGGGAATAATAAATTCCTACTTAATCGGATGGTTGTGATGAGAAATGAGATATAAGAGTGGTAAAGCATTCCAACTTGGCACCCATGGTGAACATGAGCGACTTTACCCTCAAAGTGCTGTGCAAATGCATCACATCATACCGTAAGTGTGGTGACTGACATGCAATGCAAAGGGAGGTGGGTATCTTAAGCACCGCTCATGCCCCTGTGTGTGCACATGTGAACAGCACCAGTAGGGTGACAGATCAGCAGCATTTGGTAGTAAAGGCTCCATATACACAGTTGCATGACGTGACACCCATATTTCCAAAGGGTTCACACTGAGCCCTTGCCACCGAGCACAGCGGCCCAGCAGTACAAGCCCATTAGAAGTGTTTACAGAGAGAGAGAGAGGGAGAGGGGGAGAGAGAGAGAGGTGTGTGCCTGCGTCCCTGCTTGCACATATCATATGTCAGCCAGTGCATTTTGTCAGCTGCAGGAATTTTTGCTACAGGCTGAACTGTAAAGGCAGAACGTTAGCAGAGTCTTTAAAAAGTTGGTACTGCAGTGCTATCTCGTGGCATATACATGAAATCACAGTCTCTGGCTCCAGATTCCTTATTCCAGAACAATTCCAGCCCTACCTCCATAATCACATGATGTAATGCTCTTTAGAATCTTCACTCCACCCATAAACAGAGAGCAGAAGTGGGCCGACAATTTGCTTATCACTTTTTTGCTCCCCTGATTGCGATTAAAAATGGATATTTAAAGTGTGCTAAGGAGTAAATAATTCATGTTAAGTGACCGTCACTATGTACAGTTTGAAACTTTAACTATTAGATTATCTTGAATAATAACCTCTTGTTCAGAGACAATGCAAAACAGATTTCTCTCTCTGATGAAGATTTGACCACACACACACACACTTTCTCACGACCAGAGGAAGGGCTCCAACAGGGCGAGGGGAGGAAGCCTGGAAAAGCTTACCTCCCCCACAGATGAGCAGATCCTTGCCTCTAGGTAGGCAGATTGCCCAGCCAGATGATCACTGGATTCTGCTGGTTGCTCTGAGTGTCAGAGTGCCGGGACGCATCACCCCGCATCGTCCCACTCCCCGGTGCTTGAATAATGCACTGCGCAAGTGCACAGTGCATTATAGGGATCCCTCTCCCCAAGTCTGCTAGGTGTGGCTGCTTGCATCCGCAGCTGACGGATGATTGGTAAAAAGAGGTTAAGGGAGCACTCGCTTCTTTAACTTCATTTTAAAGAGAGGCTTCATAGATGAGTTTGCCATCATGGTGCTGCTGGGATTGGCCGGATCCTGGCGGTTCACATGCACGTGCAAAACCAGGTTAGCTCCCTTAGCCCAGTTTTGCATGTGCGTGTAAATAGCCTCAATATGTTACTGACATTTGATTGGCCAAAGTTTACATTTGCTGTTCAAACTGACCAAATCTCAGCCTCTCATAGGGTTCCTCATAGGAATCCGATTTAGAGGTCTACATCCAAGTTACTGTTATACTACCATAAAACTAACATAAGAACATAAGAACAGCCTTGTTGCTGGATCAGACCCAAGGCCCATCTAGTCTGGCATCTTGTTTCACACAGTGGCCCCCCCAGATGCCGCTGGAAGCCACAGGCAGGAGTTGAGGGCATGCCTTCTCTCCTGCTGTTACTCCCTTGCAACTGGTACTCAGAGGCATCCTGCCTTTGAGGCTGGAGGTGGCCGATAGCCCTCCAGCTAGTAGCTGATGTTAGACCTCTCCTCCATGAAGCTATCCAAACGCCTCTTAAAGCCATTCAGGTTGTTGGCTGTCACACATCTTGTGGCAGAGAATTCCACAAGTTGATTATGTGTTGTGTGAAAAAGTACTTCCGTTTGTTGGTCCTAGATTTCCTGGCAATCAATTGCATGGGATGACCCTTGGTTCTAGTGTTATGTGAGAGGGAAAAGAATTTCTCTCTATCCACTTTCTCCACACCATGCATGATTTTATAGACCTCTATCATGTCTCCCTGTTACACTAGCTGGTACACTATCTGTTACACTAGTCTAAGGATGTAGCACAGTGACTTTGCACAAAGAAAGGAAGTCTGTTCCAGACTAGTTTTTGCACTAGTGGAAGATGTTGCCATGTTGAGCAATGTGTTGCAAAACAAGTTGCCCAAATCTCTAAGTTGCTCAACAAAACATTTTGCAGAATGCATTGTACAACCTGTTGCAGAATGTCTTGCAGAATCTTGTATATGTCCCAGAGGTCTTCCACTAGCAGTTGCAGAATATCAAAGAGCACTGCAAATTGACTAGAGGCATGTATCTTCTTGTATTGTGCTAGTGAAAAACTAGTCTGGATGTTGGCCATTGTTTTCAACATTGTGAAGAACTGACAGTATAGAAATACATACATCTGATAAGCATAAACTATTAAGTCTTTATGGAAGAGTAGTGTCCAGTAACTTGCTGTGACCAACAACTATGCCGTGTTCAGTGACTTGCTTTGGGCTCCCTCTTGTTCTGTTGTTTTACATACCTTTCAGTTCGTGGGACCTGAGTAAATGGACAAGATCCTTGGTGACACATGGGTGGCATTGTGTGCACTTGTTCCTTGCCCTTCTTAGCTGAAAAAGCTGACACAGGGAGGCAGTTCAATGGTTGGAGGTTACTCTCAATGCTTCACTGAAGGCATATTTCCATCTGTTTTGAAAGGGACTGTGGATAGACCTCTATTGAAAATGCTGTCTCTCAGTATCTCAAATCTGCATAACTACTGGTTGGTTTAATCTCCCCTTTTGGGGCAAGGTGTAGTAGCACTCCAGCTGCAGAGGGTCTTGGATGACACAGATAATCTGGACTAGTTTAATTCTGGTATTTGACTTGGTTCTGGGATTGAAACCACCTTGGTCACTCTAGTGGATGTCCATGCTAGGAACCAGACAGAGGGAGTGCATCTGAAGTGGTTCTTAGTGGTTCTGCTGAACTCCTCTGTGGCTTTTGACACCATTTACCATGGCATCCTTTTGGTACACCTCTCTGAACTAGGGCTTGGCGGGTACATTTTGGACTGGTTCTGGTTCTGCTTGGATGGCTGGATCCAGAAGAAGTTGTTGGGCGGCTACTGTTTGACCCAGTGGCTGTTGGCCTGTGCGGTCCCACAGGATCAATCCGGTCTCCCTTGTTGTTCAACATCTACATGAGTCCCCGGGGAAGAATTTCCAGAGATTTGGACTGTGGTGTCATTAATATTCAGGTGAACCAGGTCTATCTCACTGTCATCTGATCCCAGGAAGGCAAACGGGGTTCTGAGCTAGGGTTTGGAAACCATGATGGACTGCAGGTGTGCTAACAAGTTGAAACTTTATCCAGACAAGATGGTTAGTAGAAGGGCGGATTGGAGTAAGGGGCTTCAGCCTCTCCTGGATGGGCTTGCACTCCCTCTGATGAAGGAGCAGAGAGGTCCTACTAAGTCCAGTACTGCTTTTGGAGAATCAGGTGGTAGTGACCAGGAGTGTCTTTGGACAGCTTTTGCTGGCGTGTCAGCTGTGCCTCTTTCTTGAGAAGGCTGATCTGGCCTCTGCAATTCATGCCTTAGTTATGTCATGTTTGGATTATGTTTGGATAAACATAGTCATATCATGTTTGGATTGTGCTCCATGTGGGTCTGGCCTTGAAATACACTGCAGTGGTATGCCAGTCTGTTTCTGGGTACAATTCCATAACGTTTAAAGCCTTAAAATACTTGTGCCCTAGTTACCTTAAGGACTGCCTGCTCCCACTGAATCAACACACCTGACTAGTTTGGCTGGAACAGTTGTGCTTTGCATTCTGATACCCGTTGAGGCTTGTTTGTCAAATACACGGGACAGGGCCTTCTGGATTATCGCCCCCAGGCTGTGGAACTCTGTGGCTCCCTCATTTCCAGAAGCCCTTCTCATGATCGGTAAGAAGGACTACCCTCTTTTGTGGGGAGGAAGACTGAAAGCGCTTCTCTCCCAGCAGATGATCACAGAGAAGTCTCTGAGTGGGCGGATCACCCTGACGAGTGATCCCAAGCTGCTTGCCCGGCAGCTCCAGGGGCTGGGTGCCACGCCCCCCGGGTACCCCAATAATGTACCACATGAGTGGGAGCCCCCCTCCCCCGAGTGTGCCTGACGTGGCTGCAAGCAGCTGGAGCAGACACATGATCACTTACCCCTGTTTGGGGCATACTTGCACCCAAACCCCAGGTTAAGTGGTGGGCTACTTAAGTGGTTAAGTGGTGGGCTACTACCATGCGCAGCTTCTGGCAGTTTTCATGCACATCAAAAACCAGGCTGGGCTTCCCTAGCCCAGTTTTTGCTGCTCGTGAGAATAGCTTCCCAGTCTTTTAGAGGTAACTAAAGATTGTCCTTTTCATTCAGGCCTTTGACCATGGAGAAGCCTCTGGCTTCCTTTTAGTTGGTTTCATAGCTGTCTTTTTGGTTTTTAGGTGACTTTTTAATAATCTTTTTTGTATGTGCATTTGCATTAATTAGTGTTTTATTTTAAAGTTGTTGCTCACTGCCCTGGGTACCAGGACAAAGGGTGGTATATAAATTTAAATAAGAAATAAATGCAGTACAGCATTTACTTCATCAAATGGCAAAAAAGCATCCCAGTCTCCTACAAAGGTGCATTATCTATCTATTCAGCAAGGTGAAGGAATCACACTGTCACAGGGGACAATCCGTGACAACACAATGCAAGGTGCTTCAGTAACATCACCCAAGCAGATCTATGGTATATGGAATCCACAGATGCAAAAGGAAAACTCCAGTTAAATCAGTAAAAATCATGAATCACCATAAATGCTCCAAAAAGGATACCTTCTTATATATATATGGGGTAATAAAAGGACTGCTGAATTGTTGAGCAGAATGATAATGTTTCCTAACTTACCACCAGGCAGATACAGGTGTAGAAGAATCAAATTCTAGCTTTTGAGTCTTATAAAAATTTGGTTTCATAGGAGGATAATGACGACTATGAGCTGGCCTGGATCCCTGCAATGTTCTATGGATCAGTGGTTGGCTGGCTCAAAGGAGATGTATTCATTACATTTATACTCTTCCTCTGAGAAACAAAGAGCAGCTTATGGTTCCCAGGTGGTCTCACAACCACATAACTGAAATAGCCTGATGCGCTTAATTTTGGCAATACAAGGGCACCATGTTCCTTCAGACTCTTCTCTGGTTCTGTGATGCTGACTAGCATTGCTTTGGGAAGAACTCTTCATAATGACAGGACTAAGTTTATTCCTCCAAAGAGTAAATACTGCTATTTCTTCACTCAGATGTTAAGAGTATGAAAACAAGTTCCAACCTTGTGCAACTATGGGATTCTAGTGCTGAGGGAGAGAAGAAATTCTGTCCACCCTCTCCACTCCATGCATTATTTTATAGACCTTGATCATGTCTCCCCTTAGTCTCCTCTTTTCCAATTGAGAGGCATTTTGCCTCTGAAGCTGAAGGTGGCCCTTAGCCATCATACTAGTAGCCATTGATAGACCTATTCTCCATGAATTTGTCTAAGCCCCTTTTAAAGCTATCCAAGCTAGTGGCCATCACCACATCCCATGGCAAAGAATTCCATAGATTAATTACGCTCTGCGTGAAAAAGAACTTCCTCTTGTCAGTCTTAAATTTCCCAACCTTCAGTTTAATGAGATGACCCCTGGTTCTAGTATTGAGGGGGAGAAAACAAATCTGTCCACCCTCTCCACTCCATGCATTATTTTAGAGACCTTGATCATGTCTCCCCTTAGTCTCCTCTTTTCCAAGGTAAAGCGCCCCAGATGCTGTAGCCTAGCCTCAGAAGGAAGGTGCTCTAGGCCCCCAATCATCTTGGTTGCCTTCTTGTGCACCTTTCTACAAGTTCTACAATATCCTTCTTGAGATACAGTGACCAAAACTGTACACAGTACTCCTGATGTGGCTGCACCATAGATTTGTATAAGGGCATTATAATACTAGCATTTTTATTTTCAGTTCCCTTCCTGTTTCCTAGCATGGAATTAGCCTTTTTCACAGTTGCTGCACACCGACACACTTTCAATCAGCCATCCACCACAACCCCAAGATCTCTCTCCTGGTCAGTCACCGACAGCTCGGATCCCATCAGTGTATATGTGAAGTTGGGGTTTTTTGCCCCAATATGCATCACTTTACACTTGCTTACATTGAATCACATTTGCCATGCTATTTGCATGGGAACTGAAGAGAAGTGGGTTTAAGATATACTGCAAGATCACAGCAATGGGCTAGACCAATGGTTCCCAACCTGGGTTCCTTCAGATGCTGCTGAACTACTACTCCCATCAACCCCAGGTACAATTTATTGTGGCTAGAGATGATGGGAGTTGTAGTTCAGCAATATCTGGAGGAACCCAGGTTAGGAACCACTGGGGTAGATTGACCATTGACCTTGTGTAAGGCAACTCCTTATGTCAGCAGCATTTCCGTTTAGCAAGACAAAGTGATATTGAATGCTTATACAGTTGGATAAAGTGTGTGGGATCCTTTCATTTTCCATTCCAGATACATGGGGTGGGGGGAGAGTAAAAACAGACATAATGCAGAAGGAAAAGATCTTTGAACATGCACAAGTTGATGGCAGTTTGAGTAGGAAAGGAGAAGAAAATCATTTGTGCTTTTAATGAATACATTACATTATCCTGCAACAATATCAATAATGGAGATTTGCACTCGTGCTTTTTGTTTTTTGATCAATGTATTTGAAAAATATTGAGGCAAGGCATGGATAATGGAACAAATGCTCTATAGGGAGCACTCTGCATCAATATTAACATTAAATTTCAAATGTTTTGTAATGGAAACATTTGAAAACAAGATTCCTCTCTAAAACTCACTGGCTTACATTTCCAGAGCAGAGCATAAGTGGTTCTGAGCTGCTAGCGCTTCTGTTAGCCCCCAAGAAAGAATCTGCAGTCTTGCACAGGAGCACAAATAAAGTAGTATGCCCACTCTCTGGGATCATGTTTGCTTCCTTAGGAGTCTGCAGCAGCGCAGGCCGCTCAGATCTGCCTGCATTACATCACAGAGTATGTACAGGCTAAGAATATCCCTCCTCCCAATGAGCCTAGCTCACCTAATGCTACACAATTACCTGGAAAAGTCCTGGAAACTCTGGTGGCGAAAATAGACTTGGGCTTTCCCCTGCCTACCCCCTCTCCATGGGCCATGAGCAGGCCAGAACACTCCTCAAACGACACATAATCAACATAGAGCACCAAGCTGACCTAGGCAGGGTCCCAAACATCCTCATCTCAGAAGTCTAAGATACATAGCAATACCTGCTGTTTACCTTATGCAGCTTGAGGTCCCCAATGACAGAAGAGCCTTCACCTTGGCCTGCTTCGGTGCCCATCCCTTGGCTGTACTAGACAGAAGATACAGGAAGATCCCTTTCTTGCAACACCTGTGCCCATGCAACACCAGGCAAGTCGAAACCACAAAGCATGCCCTCCTTCTACAGAGACTCCCACAACTGACCAGATTATGAGGCTGCCCTGATCAGTTCCACACCTCCATATTACTCTCCGACTGCAAGCCCTCTACAACACCTAATGTTGCTAAGTTCTGCGCAGCTGCGTGCAAAATTCACCAGAATGACTGCCAGTAAATACTAACTAGACCTGATGCAGCACAGAGCCCCACCTATAATCTATGGCCCATTTACAATGGTATTGTTTTCAATTTTAATTCTACAATAACTTTTAAAACTCTATAGCCTTTTACTTATAGATCCCACAATTTTAAGTGTTAACCCATAGTTTTAATCCCTTTTTATTTGTAAACCTTTTAGTCTCCTATAGTGTAACACTGCAATTGCTGATTCATGGTGCTTACAGTTTCTGTGCTCTGGCTGCCTTATGATGGTCAAAGCCCATAATACAGTCATTACAAACCTTATAGGTTCCAACCATTTGGCAATTTTATAGCCTTCTTACTGTTTATACTTCCTCCATCTTAATAGCCAACACCTGCCAATGTTATGTTTTCTTGACGTATGCTGGTCAAAGAACATAATTTGATCTGAATATGGCCCCCACAGTGGTTCCTCTAAGTTCCTCTTTCATTGCCAATCCAAATCCTGTTGTATAAGCCAGGGTTTCTTAGCCTTGAGCCCCCAGATGTTGCTGGACTACAACTCCCAGAATCCCCAGACACGGCCTTTATGGCTGGGGATTCTGGGAGTTGTAGTCCAACAACATCTGGGGGCCCAAGGTTAAGAAACCCTGGTATAAGCCATATTCTCCCACCACTGCAAGTTGTGCACATGGAAAGAGGTTGCCATAAGACATTACAGAGCCCTTTCCCCTCTTCCAGCAGTCCTCAGCGGAGCAAACTTTGTGCTGGTAATACAGCCATGTGCTTGACCATTACCTAGAAGGGCTCTTTCCAGACCACAGCATGCAGCAGGCTATTCATGCTCTGAGTGAGACCAGCCTACCCATGGCTCTACGCCCAGTTAATGACCATGCCTGTTGTTATGTGCTTGGTGCAATGCACAGCCAGCCAAGAGGCAACAGGGGAGGAAGAGAGGGAAAGGAGACCTATATGGACTCTCTGTGCATAGGTCTAAGATGGTGCAGCTGTGTCCAAGGGAAGGTAGGGATCATGCCACTGATTTGTAACCACACAATACATGCCTATGCTTCTCACATTAGTGAGACAATAGAAAAGGAACAGGAAAATTTAGGTAGCTGATTTCCCAAGCAATGTACCTTTCTACTCAGTGCTCCACATGAGGCCTCCAAACATTCAAATTAAGCAATCTACCAGAATTACAGTCTCAGAGAAACAGTGGGCAGAGATAGATTTCCAGTAACGCCAATTAGATGGGGCTTTGGGAATTCACTTAATGATCAATGATTAATCATTGCTTCTTCACTGCTGGAAACAATTGATGCAAAGGCCTTCTTTTTCACCCAAAAGGCACTATAAAAGGAGCAACAGTAAGACTATGAATATTTTCCTTCCAATTCATGAGGTTAAGAAAATAAAAATAATATATATAAGACACTCCGCTCTGTATTCAAATACAATTTATTAAAGGAATGCATCTAAATGTATTTTCTGCAATATCTTCCCACTTCTTCCATGCCTTGCTTGATTTAGATCAGCATCGCAACTAATCTTGTCAGGGAAACTTCTGATGTGATCTCTGAGGAAGAAAGCGGAATACATGTTACAGGCCAAGATGGGAGACAGGCTGAATGTAACGCACCATTAAAACTGGCATCTGATCAGTTTCTCTCTCTCTGCCAGCCCCACTCTTACCATTCCTGGCTCTACCTGTAGCTCATTCAGCTCACTTAAAGTAAGCTTACATCTTCACAGACTGGTAGTATATTTTGTTTATATATTATAGAGGTCTATCTTCCTGAATTTTCTCTCCATCAGAAAAGTGTCAGGTTCTTGTAAGAAATCCTCCATTTCCTTTTCTTCAATTTTATATTTCCTTCTCTCCACTTGGGAATTTTACAGGAAGGGGAACAGTCTCTTCTTCAGGATGTAAAGTACAGTGGCCAAAAACAAGGCAAGGGCAAGAAAGATGAGCAGTTTATCAGTCAGCTCCCTGCGGTTGTATTTGGTAATGAGTTTCCGTCCCAGCTGTATTGTCCCAGACATGGATTTGAATTCATCATTTGCATCCAGGATGGTTCGTGAAGAACTCACTGAAAAGAGAATATGTCAAAATTCAACCCGGAGTGTTCCACTAAATGTAATGAACACCCAGAGGTGTCAGTCAGTCAGTCATGTTTATTTACGGTCATAGACCAAAATTTACATACATAATAATACACGTAATAAAGTAATAATATATACATAATATAATCAGGAACATGGACTCATCCTAATCAGCAATTTCCCGTTAGCATAATCTGATTTACCATCTGTTGTCTAGCCTTCTTAGCTGCCTCACAGAACTTAGCAACTTTAAATGTTACTTCCTCCTTCTGATCTGAGAGCAGATAGTTGACGTAAAATGCATCTGTATGCCCTGGGAAATCAGTCAGTAAGGAGGAAATATAACAAGTTCGTAAGTCCCTATAAAAAAGACAGCGGAGTAAGATATGGAAGATAGACTCCTGTTCTCCAGAGCCACAAGGACATAGTCTCTGTTCTTTTGGGATCCCTCTAAATTTACCTTCTAATTCAGCTGAAGGTAGCACATTAAACCTGGCCAGTGTAAACATCCTGCGATATTTAGTGATAGTAATCTTACCCAGGTAATTCGCAGGTTTAGTATTATACATTTGTAAACCTAGGAAAACTTCTTTAGAGATTAAAGATCAATCAGTCTGCATTTCCATATCATAGATCCACTGCTTTAATATCAGTCTTGCGTGACAAAAACCCATTTCTAATAGACCATCCAGGCTAAAGCCATATAAACTTATTTGGCGAGATATTGACTGCTTCCAGCTAGAATTAAATTTATCAATAAAAATTAAGTGAGCAAGGCCTGTAGAAAAGAAAGACAATCTCAACCAGAAGCTGACAATGGAAAACCACATCCGGGCTTCCATCTTAGGCATGCCAGTTTCCATCCTCAATATTACATTGGGAACACATCTAGGGATCTGTAGAATAGATCTCAGAAACTTTGTCTGAACTATCTCTAGTGGAGTGCAGTTAGTATACAGGCCCAACTGTGACCCATAAAGCAATTGAGAGCAGACTTTAGCTGTAAATAACTTAAGGGCAGCTGGTACAAATTGAGCCCCATCTTGGTGGAAATATGATTGAATGGCCAATGCCGATTTACGTGTATTTTGGGTAACGTATTGCAGATGTGCTTGGCATTTCGTAGAGGCCTGGAAAACAACCCCTAGATATTTAAAGATCTTAACCTGTTCTAGTTTATGTCCAGCCAAAGACCATTTCAAGGTCTTTGGATGTTTAGCAAAGGCCATAATTTTGGTCTTGCTATAATTGATTTCCAGAGCGTATTCATGGCAAAAATTAGCCAGAGAGCAAAGCGCTCTACGGAGGCCAACAGGAGTCCGAGATAAAATTACTGCATCATCTGCATAAAGCAAAATATTAACCTGTCTAATGGCCAATTTAGGTGGATGGAAAGATGGATTAGTAATAATATCCACAATGGGGTTAATATAATAATTGAAAAGAGCTGGGGCAAGTATACAGCCTTGCCTCACTCCTCGAAAGGTAGGAATTTCTTTAGTGAGGGTTCCAGCTGAGCTACATCGAACCTTCAGACATGAGTTCTTGTGGAGTTTATATATTAAAAGTAGCAGACGTCGATCAATAGAGGAGTTAAACAGTCTTTCCCATAATTTATCTCTGGATATGGAGTCGAATGCTGATTTAAAATCCACAAAGGCAGCAAAAAGAGTGGAACGGGGTAGATTAGAATATTTCTCCGCTAGATGTTGTAAGACTAAAGCATGCTCAATAGTAGAATGATTGGCCCTAAAGCCTGCCTGCTCATCAGCCAGCACCTGCTCTTTGTCCATCCAGTCCTGGAATTTGTTAAGTAGGTGAAATGCATACATTTTGCCAATAACATTAAGTAGGCTAATAGGGCGATAATTAGATGGTAAATGTCTTTGGCCTCTCTTGTATATAGGAATTACAATCGCCAATCCCCATTCACTAGGGGGCGAGGTTGTCTGATCAATTGCTGTAAACAGAGAGGCTAATACCGGCAGCCACCAATCCATATTATTCTTGATGGCCTCTACCGGCAAATTATCTGAGCCAGGGGCCTTACCAGTTTTAAACTGATTCACTATTGAAGCAATCTCTGTACATGTTACTGGGGACCCAGAGGTGTAAAAAGAACACATTGGAAGGGGGGTATAGAAATCGAAATAATAATAATAATAATAATAATAATAATAATAATAATAATAATAAAGGACTCGATGTCTGGATAAAACAAACCAGTCAATAACACCTGTCTGACTGTGTAAACAAGAAATAATAATTTTACAGAGGTCCCATAAAAAGGAATGCAATCGACATACATAAAAGGCTTAGGTAGTCCTTGGCAAAAGGTGCATGGCAAACCCCGCCCATACAGTGCTTTACCAATCAGAGGTAACAGAGCAGGAGCACCGTAGTGATTGGGCAAAGGGAATTCCATATGCAGATAAGGAGGAGGAGCCTGTGATGGTTAAGGTCAGTTGGAATGCAGCTGTTACAGAAAGAGAAGGAGGCTGCCACTGTGCAAATTAGATGAGGAAACAAGATGAACAAGATCTGTTAACTCAGGAAGGAAGGAAGAGAGAGAGAGAGAAAGAAGGCAGGGAAAGAAAGACAGAGGAGAAGAACGAGTGGAGGAAAAGAGTGAAAGAAGGAAGGGTGAGGGATGGGCCTGGGCCTGTCAGTGGCCTGAGGGGAACGAGTGGCCATGCCACGCGTGAGGAAGGGCCCGGTCAACCGTTACCACTGCTCAGAGCTACAGAGGCCATTGGCAGAGGGAGGGAGGCCCGAGCCTGTCAGCATCCTGCGGGGAACAAGCAGCTATGGCAACGACGGCAGCAGTGAGGAAGGGCCCGGTCCTGCTGCCGCAACTCCTGCGGGGAGGAGCAGGAGCAGGGTTCGGATGAGGAGGGCTCTGGGGTTAAGGGGTTGCAGCTTGACCAATCAGCACTGGCAACGCTGCAACCACAACCAAGAGGGGTGAGGGGGATGGAGCAAAAAGATGGAGGAACAACCAATAGGGGTGAAGCGAGGAGGGGGATGGAAGCAATGAGATGGAGGAGCAGGAACGCAGCTCAGATCAGGGTGGAGAGAACTCTGAGGTGAGGGGGCTGTGGCAGGGGGTGAGCGGAGCAATCAAGTGCTAGCACGGAGATGCTCTGCGCAGTTTAAGCTAGTGTACAACATACTAGGTGTGCTGACTCAAGAACCTAGTGGTAGGAACATCGGAAGCTGCCTTATACTGAATCAGACCCTTGTTCCATCGAGCTCAGTACTACCTACACAGACCGGCAACAGCTCTCCAAGGTTTCAGGCAGGTCCCCAGCTCTACCCAGCACCTTCTGCATGCAAAGCAGATGCTCTACCACTGAGCTATGGCCCCATCCCCAAAGGGTAGGCTGTAGAACTTTGGCCTTTGAGGCAAGCTGAGTGCAAGTCAGCTAAATGCGATATTTGCCGTCACTTGTGGGCCTTTTGACAGCCTTGGCAACATGCCATGTCCATGTGGAGTCCCACTCTTACAAGGCAAAACTCAGGGTTGGCACAGGCTGATCAGTGAAATTGGTCATGATAACCAAACCTCACCTCAGTCAAAGTATCACATTGAAGCCAGGAATAGCAATACTAAGTGATAAATAGAGATGGCACAGCTGGTAGCAGCAGCAAATGCAGATTCAATGTCAAATGAGTGCTGCACAAAATAGAAGCAGGGCAAAGTTAAGTATTGATAGGTGGGAGTTACTTGATAAGAGGCTTGGTAAGATTTTGTCAGCCAGTGGACAAAACGCTGGCACATCACTTTTTCAGTCATTCTTCCTTTAAACCTGACAGTTAGTCCTCTCAGACTTCCAAACTGAGGAGTTCAGATTGCTATGCAACTATTTTGGCATATTTTCAAACACATTTGGGAAAGAAGGTTAGACTGTGCAGATCAGGATCTGTTCAGGCATTACAATTTATTTTGAGGACACCATATTTGCAGAACAGATCCACAGATATTTACTGGGCTGCTCTGATGTCTTTTTTTCTCTGGTTAGATGAGGGGTAATTTCCCCACTAGCTGCAGCCAGGGAATCTCTGGAAACAAAGAAAGAAATATGTGTTCATCATAACTGGTATGGTACGCAACCATGCATTTGGTCCTTGAGTATCTGTACCAAGTACAAAATATTTTGTGCGAAGAGGCCCTAATAACACTACACAGGGATTCCGTTTGAGGTCTGTTAACTTCCTATCAATGGCAATATATGAGCTGTCCCATAAGATTATTGTTGGAGACTGCACACATCCATTCCTGCATAAATAAAAAAACTAATATCAAAATGTTTAGAAGTGTGCTGTTAAGGAACTGCCAAGTTTCTGTACAGTTGACCTAAGAAATATTTTGTTTTGCTAGTTTGAAGAATAATCATACCATACACTAGGAATGGAAATTTATTGTAACCAGTCACATTAATGTGCAACTTTATTTTCCACCCACAGAAAGAGTTTAGTCATCCATGTGGTACATGGCAGATTTATGCTATTTTTCATGGTAAGTGACAGCACTGGGTTTCCTGACCCCAAAGCCAGATTATTTATGGCATGCTGCAGCAAGGAAGTCTCCAACGTTTTGCATAACACTAACATTTCAATGGTAGATTAAATACAGCTGGCTTTTTCAAGTTGAGCAACCTTTTCTAGCTCCGCCCAGCCAAAAAGGAAGGGCTCTTTAATCAGATGCTAGTGGACAGAGAGGCTGCCAAGACTGTCACTTAATAAGAGAGGAAGCATACACCGAGGAGCTGCAGTCAGCCATCAGCCCTAGAGGGAGAGATGAGTAGAAAGGCGTAGGATTTAAGCCATCCTTTCTCTCACCCTGATGAAAGCAAAGGCCTTAGAAGGTCCAGCTGGTACACATCTGATTTCCAAGTGGCTCACAAATAATGCTGACAACAGATCTGGTGTACAGTGTTAAAGGTTAAAGGAAAGTGTCAGGCCAAGTTCTGGCTTTCTAGACTAAAGCCTGAGAATATTTCACAAGCACTCTTACTTGGAATGAAATGGACCTGATTTGGAATGGAATGAGGTCAAAAGGAGTGGTGCTGGGTTAATACTTTGTATTGCTTAGCGGTGTTATTAATTGTTATTTGGAAATTGTATGAGCATTAAATATACGATTACTTGCCCAGAACCCCTCGGATTGGGCAAAAACTAAAATAAGTAAGAATGCACTCATGGACAAAGAGTTTAAATTATTTGGTTTTCTATTCAAAGGGAGCTAGATGGAAGTATAACTAAAAGAGCTTGGGTATTTTAAGAACCATTTCTGCTGTTCTGTCTTATACTAGGGATGTGCAGAACCAGTTTGAAATTGAACTGGACCACTAAGAACTGGGCCAGTTTGAGCAGTTTCCACTGCAAACTGCTTCGAGCTAGTTTGTTGCTATATCTTGCATATCTGTGGTTTGGTCCAAATTTGGACTGAATCGTCCCAATCAGTCCATTGCACAGTCCTAGTTTACACTGTTTAAACAACCAAAGCTATGAAGTATCAATCAGACCAAGACTTCTGCAGTCTAAACTGCAGCAAACCTAGATATTTTTTAAAGAATGGATTTCACATACAACCAATGGCTCTTAATAAACATGATTTCCTTTTTGCAGATCAGTAGTTTTTAGACTGTGTTTGGGCTCCGTGAAAGCTTAACAGGGGTTCTCCAATGAAAAGATCTGTATAAGCAGTTTGTCCATCACTACTGAGATTCCCTTAAAACGTGCAGCTCCAGTGAACTCTTGGATGTGTTCTAGAGTGTATCTTCAGCTAAAGCTGGGTAATGGCAAGACCCAAGAAGCCTGGATGGCTTTCCATGTGAACCAGATGTACCCTCCCCATCCCAGAATTCTCTGTAGATGTGCCAGGGTGATGGCTGGGTGAAGGACATAGCCTGCAGCCTAGTCAGCTGAGAGACTGAATTCTGTTATTACCAATGGTAAACAATGAAAATAAATTACCAGATCTCCCCAAAACTATACAGGCTTTAAAAGCATTACAGTTTTGCACAACAGCAACATCTGGGGTTTGGGGTGGGTGGGGTCTGGTTCTTAACCTTTAGCACACTTATAATTCCACTGCCAAAGCCTTCCACATATCCATGAGGGTCACAAGAATTGTTTGGCACAATTCCACTAAACACTGTTGCTGAACAACTGCTCTTAATTTTGAGGCTTAATTATGTATTTCCTGCTCTTTCTCCAAGGAGCCTAGAAAGATATAGATGGTTATTTTTATCCCCACGACAACCTTGTGAGGCAGGTTAAACTCAGAGATAAGTGACTGGCCCAAAGTCACCCACTGAGTTTTATGGCCGAATCGTCTACCTGGTCCCAGACCAACACTTTAGCCACACTATGCTGGCCCTCTATTATGTAGATCAAACACTGTTTGTCCCATAGCTCTTATTTATTTTTAGTGAAAGACAAGCAGTTCTTGGCTCAGACTTAAATATATGCACTTGTAACTGAGCCCTATTAATTTAGGATTCTAAAAAAGAAATGCCTGGGCCCAAGAGCTATAACATCCCATGGTTGTCCCAAGTTGCTTTCTTCCTTGTGCTTCTGAAGTGTCACCTTAGGAACTAAAGATCATTCATTTATCTTAGCAGCAGATTTCCTTGGCCTTACTGATAAAACAATAAGCCACTCAATAACCTCATAAGTGGATTATTTACTTACCGAGGGTCTGCATAGTTTCCTCACTCTGTTGGACCTGCTGAGACATCATCCTGCTAATACCCATCAGGTTCTCTGTGATCTTACTGGCCCCCTCTGCCAAGCTTTCCTTAGTAGTTTTCCTAAAAGGGAAGAGAGCGAAAAAGTCCAACTAGAATAATATACTCTTAATTAGATAAAATGCTTCAAAAGCCTCAAAGACTGTAGAGATGGAAGATGGTACCAACCAGAGCAGCATTCCGATGTGTATACAAATGTAAGCATATGCTTTCAATCAGTAATCCAAAAACCTTCCATTTAAGATGAGAGTTAAGATGCTTTACCATTTTCAATCATGCTCTAAAAATGGAAATTGCAAGTTAAAGTGCCCATCTTAACATCCAAGCCAAATAAGCAGTAAAGACTTTGTACAGTCTGGTATATAATGATGGCTTTAGAAATGAGGCTCCATGCACCCACACCAAGGGCATCTCCAGGAAGTGATTGGGGAAAGTGCACCGGTTAAACGTCTGCCTGGATGCAGCCCTCTGCAGCCCAATGTCCGACTGAAAGACCAAGGCAAAGTATGTGTGTCTGTGTGTGTATGGGCGAGGGAAGCACGCCAGACCGGGTGAGGGGCATGTGCCACACTGAGCAGGAGCAGCAACAGCAAGCAGTGGCTGGTGGGAAAGCCGGCCGCATCCTTAACAATATTGTGCGGTGCAAGACTGCCATACTGGTTGTGAGCAATGCTGTGGGCACTGCAGCTTAAAAATTCCAGCTGCACAGACTCTTTCAGCAGGCAAGATGCAGTTTTCGGCCTCTTAAAATGCAACTTTGATGATCAGTTCAGAAGTTACCATTGATTGGGTCCCAGAGCCAATACAAAAGGCACTTTACTGGCATGCAGTCTAAAGGCTGAAATTATGCAAACTGCCTACAAAATCATTAAAATACCACTTCCTCAGTCCAAAAAAATGTTGCCAATCTTTTAAACCCCTGTTCAAAAGAGAAAAACATCAAACTGCTCTATCTAAGCCATTTCCCAACGGATCATCACCAAATTTGCGGGGAAGTTGTCTCTTGTCACCTAGTGAACATGTGCTAATGGCCAGGCAGATCAGACAAATGCTTTTGATTTTATACGCAATAGAATATAATATAATTTGCACTGCAGCTAAAAAGGAAATGCTTCAAGACTTCATTTACAAATATGTAGGCCTCCTGGCTATCAATGTATCTACTTCTGGATACCTTTCAAATGTGGATTGGATAATCTCCCAAAGGAGATTATAAGGACCACAAGAACTGGAAGCAGAACGAACAAACTTCAGCTGCTTTGCTCTCCAGTGGCTTCTCAAAGTTGGTTGCAAATGATGACGGAAGTCAAGTGTAAGGTGGAAAATATTCATGGAAAATAAACTTCTAAAGTGGAGTTTAAGAGAAAGGGTTTGCGAACTCCTAGGACAATATTTAGTGATTGAATTCAACAGCAACACAACAATGACTATGTACCTTTGTCTTAAAGGGTCTCCTCCTCGTAGCAATTCATCTTTCTCAGCATTGTCAATGGCAATTTTGCAAGCTAGATTTGCCTTCCTCCAGGCTGTCTGATTGCTGAAATCATTAACATACTTTGATTTAGAACACTGCTGGTGATAATGGCAAAGAAACACGCTTGTCCAAAGGCGGTATGAAATACAGAGCAACTGAACATTTAAAAAGCCATTCCATTATTATTTCACATGATTACCAATGATCATCAACACATAACCTCTATCAACATTATATTAACAGTAGCATTATTATTTCCCTTGCTTATATTCCACGGTACCTTAGACATCAGAAGAGTTCTGCTGGATCACATCAGAGGCCAATTTTGTTCAGCATCCAGCTTCTCATAGTGCCAGATCATGCCTCCAGGAAGGCAACAAATAAACTTGAAGACAGCAGCCATCTCCTGCTGTTGCTCCCCAGCAACTTCTGTTCAATGGCATACTGCCTCTGAACATGAACCCTATCACCATAAGAAGAATGTTTTCAAGAAATGGTCCATCCAGCAATGAAAAGGTCTGGATACGTGAAGAAATGAGCAGCAGTCTCTTCCCACCCTCTAGTAGATTATTAGAGACTCCCACAGCATTGGGTGGATATCTTGAATCCCACAGATCTCTTCCAATCAACTGTTTAATCATCTCCCCCCAATTTTTGTCAATAGTTACAATAAATACATTACAAAATGTGTAACCTTAATACACACACAAAAATAAATAAATAAATAAAAATGACAAACATTACAATAAATAAGCACAAACATAAGTGTACATTTAGAAACCAACTTCTAACCTAAAATTACAACATAATTAAATTATGCTATCAATTTACACATAAAATAAAATCTCTTTCCTGTCATGAGATATTTCAAATTGGGCCAGTTTAATCATCTTTGAAAAATATTTTGTACTGAAGCTCATCATTATTTCTGGTGTTTTACAGACCAGTTGTTTTTTATGAGAAGAAAACTCACTGGCTTTAATTCAGATATCCTCATATATAGCAGGTTATACACCTGTTGTTACACACAATATAATCCTTGCCAAATGAATACATCAATGCCATAGGCTATGAAACTGCAGATGAGATCACTTGTGGGGGGTGGGGGGATGGGGCATCAGATTGTTTTAAACTGGGATTTCAGACATTGAACTTCAAAATCTCAGTTCCTCCATTGCCACTTGTTCTTTGCCCCTTCGAATTCACCAGTACAGCAACATTTCTCAGGACTGTATTTTAACATTACCAGTTAATTGTGAAACTGCTATTTGGGTGGGGTGGGGACAAACAATACATGCTGTGAATCTGCCCCCGCCCCCACAGCCTCCATAAACAAGTAGGGAACAATCTAGCTGGTGTTAAACTTAATTAACAGATCTATATCCTGCCTTTCTCAAATGAAGTCACCCCAAGAGAGCTCTTAAGCACTTTAGACTCTCAGTTATTTCTATGGGAGAGATTTAAGCACACAGTGAACTCTCCCACTGAAAGCTGCATACACTAAATATTTTGACTCTTACTCATACATTTCAACTGTTTCCCATGTAGCGCCATACCATGATCTGGTGTTACATGAACAAGCCTCATGCTCCCTCTTCTCCCATCCAAAAGGTGTTCTGATTTAAGCGGCTACTTTGGCTTCTGCAGAAAGCAGGGTTTGCCATTACATCTGAACTGGTAAACTCTGATTTGTACACTCCCTTCAAACTAGGAGGGCAAACCATGGTGTGAAGGGATCATTCAAAACACAGTTTGCCAATTCAGATGCAATGACAATCTGTCGTTTCCATGAAAGAAAAATAAACTGATTGAAACAGAGAGTGCAAGGGGAGGGGGGGGGCACATGAGCCCAAGGCTTATCCACATAATGCCAAACAATGTTTTGCCAGTCCATATGAAACAATCCACTATCAAACCTCTGGGCAAACAGTGATTTTAGGAATGGCCTTAGTTAGATGTGCTCTCTGGACAGAGGGAAGCAACCAAATAATTATTTGATGGAACAACTGCTCCTCATTATGGGGATGGTGCTTGATCCTAGGGCTGGTTACCAAATGCATTCTCACATGAACTGATGTTGATAGAACAAAATGAATTCTGCTTATGAGAAGGCTTTACACTAGCAATTAATATTAAATAAAGGACACATCATCTTATTTCCTTATTCTGGAAGAGGAGTGCTTACTACTGTACTTTAAATATTAAAGACTACTGTAGACACCAGCTAATTTTTGGGGGGCAATAATAATTATAGACAAAATATGTGATATTACAATAAAAGTCCAGTTTTGATGCTATTCTATTTAAAGCTGTTTGCCTGATATTATGAACAGTTTTCAGGAAAATGGAAGGCCTAAGCATGTATTTAAAATAAAGTGCTGACAAATGGTGCTTGCAGTTTTCCCGACCTGAGCATTTGCTTCTTATGATTCTCTACTTCTTGAAGCAAAACTTGTTTTTCCGACTCTTTATCTTGTTCCTTAGCCATCTGTTCAAGCTCCTGAGGAGACCCATAAACAAATGGACACACATTATTTTTAAGAATTAATTCTTTTGTAAGAGAAATAGTAGTTTTAAAAATTTTATTATTATTATTATTTCGATTTCTACACCGCCCTTCCAAAAGTAGCTCAGGGCGGTTTACAAAGAGACACAACAAATAAATAAGATGGCTCCCTATCCCCAAAGGGCTCACATTCTAAAACGAAATGAAACATAAGATAGACACCAGCAACAGTCACTGAAGGTACTGTGCTGGGGGTGAATAGGGCCAGTTACTCTCCCCCTGCTAAATAAAGAGAATCACCGCGGTAAAAGGTGCCTCTTTGCCCAGTTAGCAGGGGGCACATCTCCCCACTCTTCATTCCAAACAACTCCTTCCCACAACGTTCCGCCACTTGACTCCAAGTGGCTTTAATCTGGGTTGACAACTGGCAATTCGGACAAAATACTCAATATGTTCAAATGCTGCACTACATCTTATCTACCTGTTTTCAGATGAAAGGAAAGCAAGCAGAAATGGGAGAAAAATTCTGTTTGTCAATCTATCAGTTGGAACTTGAATCTTTAATGTGAGAGAGGAAGTGGTGTTGCATTATAAACAGGCCGAGTAGCATGACACAGATTATTTAGTAAAATCTGTGTCTAGTAGTTCATGTATTTGTTTCCAGATTAAGAGCCATATGTTGTTGTTGTTGTCGTCGTCATCATCATCCTATCTACCTAGACTTGGGCTGAACAATTTAGCTCACAATTTAGCTCCTTGGGGCTGGAATGTTTGGGTCTCAGATTACCTAGGTAGCCTGACTGACTGGTCAGAGCATTTGATGCTCTGTGCCTGTGGAGTTCCAAGTTCAAAAGACCTGCTTCCCTGGTGAGAAGTGGGAGTCCAAAGGCCCTAATCAGCTTGGCTCCAGAGTGTGCGCACTTATGATAGCTTAGAAGACCTTCCTGATGACCCTGAGAAAGTCAGTTGATACCGACACAGCCAAAGCTCTGCTTCTCAAATATACAACTCTATTTAAAAAAAATCATCACCAGAAACCAGTTGTTTATTGCTTATATCAAACACTTCCCTTCCACCAATCCTCTTTTATATTAAGCAACTGAGACTCTTCAGTGAAGGGTTGAGCAGCACACACATATGAGATTAATTTGATCAGCAACTTGATCCTAAACCTGTGTACTTGTAAGCAAGACATATTGATTCTATGAAGCTTACTTCAAAGAAAGCATATTTAAGACTAGATGAATCAGAGAGCCGATAGATTCAAAAACACAGGACGTTAAACAATATATTTCAACATGTGCCTGCTCACTATATACGGGTAGCTATCATGCTGAAAAACGACTCAATGAAGCAGATTAACACAGCTAAATACTGATATAAAACAGAATCCTATGAATTAATGTAAAATGGACAAGTCAGGAGCTTGACAATTTCCTTGCAAGGCATTTTGGTAAAACCAAACTGTTATATCTTGCTAGTCTTTGGTGTGACTGAAATACACAAATAAGGTATCTCTTCAGAAACATCAAATCTCTTTAAATCCCCATTTCTTGCAGTGTTTGTTAACTTTCCTCACCTGTATTCTAAGCCGTAGATGCTGAAACTTCTCCTTCACTTTGGCATTCATTTCTGTTAGTGTGCTTTCAGGGCCTGTACAATCCCGAATATCCTAAAAGAAACAACAAGCAATGTATTGAACAAATGCATTTTTTGAACTAAAGTTCTCTTAGGCAGTGTATTGCCAGCCTAAACCATGCACTGGGCCATTTTAAAGATTAAATGTTAGCCTAGAAAGAGCAGGCACTGCTAGAGAGCTGCAAACTGAACTGGTGAGAGAGCAACAGGAGAAGTAGGCTGAGCCTACTAGGCCTAAAGGCTGCTTCACATGTTCTCCCTCAGAAAGAACTTCCATGTAGCACCTGATATGGTACACACATATAGACAGTAAAGTGACAGTGCTACATATATCTAAATCAATGTATTTCCATGGGATATGTACACTCAGTGGGTGAAATCCAGTTTCTCTTGCTCCAGAGTAAGGACTCCATAATGCTGGGGAAAGTTGAAGGAATGAGAAGAAGAGGATGACCAGAAGCAAGGAGGATGGACTCAATTACAAAAGCAATGAATGCAGCACTGAGAGACCTTAAAGGCCAAGTTGAAGGCAGATCATCCTGGAGAGAATCTATCTATGTGGTCGCTAAGAGTCGACACTAACTTGACAGCAATCAATCAGTCGACAACATCTGGGAATCCCTGTTAGAGGGAACACTGCTCTGGAGTAAGACTCCTTATTCCAGAGCAAGGAAAATAATGGATGCCATCTGCTCTGAAGACTAGCTTTGTGAACATGCAGCCGAATGCATACTTGCAGGTCATCAATGTTAAAATCTAAAAGTGTAATTCTATATGAAAGTGCCTTTCCTGTATGGATGTATTCGCATGCAAAGGGTCTCTCTGTTCTTAAGAGTTTTGCAAAAGTATAGTAGGGGGAGTCTGATCATCCAAGGAGAGAATTGTATTGACAAGCAAAGAAGGGAGGGAGACAGTATACCAATATACAGAACTAAGTCAAACTCCTGTGTCAGTATGAGCAATAGATATAGTCCTCAAGCCCAGAATGTTGTGCCCATGCCAGTAGGTGCTCTGTGACAGGTACAGAAGAGGCTTTGTTCAAATCAATTCAAAACTATTTGTACTGAAAAGCTGCAGTGGCAACATCACATCATCATCATCTGCTGACCACAGGAATGGGTGAGAAGTGTGGAGAAAACAGACAAGACCTATTTCTGCATGGTAGGCGGAAAGGATCTCAGAGGCTAGTATGATCCAAGTGTAGTTTTCATATGTGGGGCTGCCTTTATAAGTAGTCTGGAAACTACAATTGGTACAGAATGCGGCAGCCAGATTGGTCTCTTGGACAACACGAAGGGATCACCTAACACCGCTTCTAAAAGAACTGCATTGGCTTCCAATATGTTTCCAGGTGAAATACAAAGTGCTGGTTATAACCTTACTGGCTTGGGTCCAGGCTATTTGAGAGAACGCCTCTTTTGTCATAATCCCTGATGTCTCTGACAATCTTCTGGAGAGATCCCGGCTCGTTTGGTGGCGACCCAGGACCGGGCTTTCTCTGTGGCTGCCCTAGGACTCTGGAATAAGCTTCCTGATTAAATAAGAGCATCTCCTTCTCTGTTTGTTTTCAGGAAGAACCTCGAGACCCTCCTGCTCTCTCAGGTTTTTAATTAGAATTAATTTAAATTTTAATAATTAAAAAACCCTTGTTTTAATAATTTTATTCTATTGTTTTTATTGCCATTGTTTATTGTCATTGTTTTATTGTTATTGTTTTTATTGACTTTTAAATATTTTAAATTCTGCACACCACCTAGAGTCATGCATATCAGGCAGTGTAAGATACCCAACACCACAGAAATGACCCTCTCACCACCAAAAGTGCTCCCAACAAGTTCAGAGGAGATCCCTCGAGATCTGGCCCCGAGAACCCTCCAGCTGAGCTGCTGGAAGAAAGAAGCGCAGAGGCTTAAGGAGACGGCCGGAACAGAGGGGCGTGGCTAGGGAGCTCCGCCCCCCAATGCTAGATCGTGTAAACGACGGTGCTTAGAAAAGGCCTCGCCACGGCACCCCTCCCTTCCCCCTCCCGGGACGTGGGTGTTGTACCTGCACCGCAGCTTTAATCTCCAGGTCGAACTTGACGATCTCCTGGTTGCAAACTCGGACCGGCACGTCACCGGCAGCAGCCATGTTGGGATCGACTACTACGGCGAGCGAATGGGTGAGCGAGAGTTTCGAAACGCGACTTCTCTGCCCCGCCCCCCGCAAGACGCGTCACGTGGAGACGGAGCTCACCGCGGCCGCTCCGCCTGGCCGGGCACCGGCAGCCCCCGCGGCTGGCCGAATGCAGCAGGAAGCCGTCCGTGTGTCGGCCGGGATGGCGCGAAGAGCTGCCGCTCGGGTCGTGCCCGGCGTCCAAGCCAGCTGCAGCAGACCCTGCCACGGGGCCGCGGAACCGAAGGCGCGGACTGGGGAAGTCTCGTCCTTCCTACCTAGTCCGGCGTCGGGGGCGGGACAGGCTGGTGTTCAGCTTGGGGAATTGCTCCCGCCCCGGGCGGCCCTTGCTGGTGGCGGGGTCCTCGGCGCACTGAATTCTCGGCCCTTCCTTCCTTGGAAACAAGCAGAGGCTTCTCCTTCCGCCTGGGTCGCTGGCTGCTGGAAGCTTTATTGAGGGGAGGGGAGGGGAGGGGAGGGTGAATGAAGAATAAGCTGGAGCTGCTCGCCTTCCCTGAAGCTTCCAGTGCGGCATGGCTCTTGCGACGAGGCAACAAGCAGGCACTGGAAGGGCTGCTGCTGGGCCGGCGCTTTCATTTATACGCTGACCCCTTATAAAGAGGACTTAGGCGTAAGTCCCCATTTTTTCTATGGGGCTCACTTCGAAGTCATACTTTTGAGGCAGGGCTGCGGGGTAACTGGGGCAGTGTGCCCCAGGCCTCTACAAAGCAAGCCCCCCTCCCCAGCTTATGGCCCCAAACCTTGTACCCACAGGCAGGAGTCCTTTTCGAGAGCCCCCCCCCAACATCACACCTGCCCCAAGCCCCACGCATTATCTGCGCGGCCCTGAAGGCTTATGGACTCTCGGTTTTAGTTGTTTGTTCTCTCTCTCTCTATCACACACGCCTGTGTATCTACACAAGCCCTCCCACTAACGACACTGGATGTAGCAGCCTCTAGTATATCCGGGCCGCCGCCGCCGCCGCTGCTGCATCACCCTCCCTCCCCTCCCTGGTAGAGTGGTTGGCAGTCTACACAAAAACAAGCGCGGATGCTGTCCTCTTTAACGATTATAGCGGGGCAGCTAGTGGGTGGAATCGTTCACTTTGACTCACAAGCATGAGATTTTGCAGAAATGTTAGGCACATGCAGTTTAAGAAAGCAAGATTGGACACCCCAAACAAATCTAATATGGTGGCTAAAAATGAATATGGTGTCATGGTATTAACAAATATAGTTTCTTAAACTATACATACCTGATACACCTGACTCTGCAAAACTTGATGCTTGTGTGTTAAAGTGCACCATTCCGCTTAATTTTCCAGTGTAGCTTCTACACGATTAGGACAAAGTGTGAAAACAATCTTCCCCTGTGAATGCTGTCCTGACTGACTTGTCATTCTTTCCACAACAGTTTTGTCTTTGACTTCCGTCTTAATTAATATAGAGGATGTCTGTGTTTTGAAAGGTAGCCAGCCTGTGGCTAGCTGATATGGCCATGCTATTCTTTATTATTATTATTACATTTATATCCCACTCTTCCTCCAAGGAGCCCAGAGCAGTGTACTACATACTTGAGTTTCTCTTTCACAACAACCCTGTGAAGTAGGTTAGGCTGAGAGAGAAGTGACTGGCCCAGAGTCACCCAGCAAGTCTCATGGCTGAAGGGATTTGAACTTGGGTCTCCCCGGTCCTAGTCCAGCACTCTAACCACTACACCACGCTGGCTCTTTATGATAGCTAGTCTTCAAACCTTCCCACCATAAACCTTTTTAAAAATAAAGATGCCAAAAAATGGCACAAGGGGACATTCTAGTGCCACAGGTGTAATTCCAACTATACTATTTTCATTTTCCCTTAACACTATAGCTCAATGCATTTTACTTATGGGCAGCAGTAACAGCAGGAGAGGGGGATGGAGGGGTAGTGCACAGAAGAGGCAAAGTGTATTTCTCAGTGGGTGAGCTGTGTCCCATGTATTAGGTTTCTGAAACAGAAATGGGGAGGCAGCGGAGGGGGGACTACTTGTCTGAGGGAGTATTTGTCCCTACCTGGAACTGCCCTTTGTAGGTTTAAGGATCTGACCAGCTGCACTACATAGTTGCTTCTGAATTCAAGTCGAGCTTGCCCAAACTGCCCATTGAAGAGCAATTCTTCCCTGCATCTACACCATAAAAAACTGGAAGCAAACAGTTCTTATGCTCCAAAAGGTGTACTTGTAGAAGTAAGAACAAAGACTATACACTCTAACGGGAACTCAGCACCTGTGTTTCTGTAAAAATCACTTGGTTGATAGCATGGAAGGAAGATGTGGCATTGCTAGGTACTTAAAAGATCTGGGGCCTTGGGGCACAGGCCCCCTTTTGATAATTAAACTCAATCATACCCCCAGTAATGGTTGTTTTTTTTAAAAAAAGTCTTGACTATAGTATAATACAGCATCTATGAAGGTATAAGCAACAGAGAGCTAGGTGAGGCTAGGAGCTCTCCCATGCTCTGTGCAGATACCTCCACTACTGGACTTCCTTTCTGGAAGAGGGCATGAAGGAGGGAGATCTTTGATGAGATATGGGATTCTTAACATTAAGGGCCTGTGCCCCACGGACCACCCCCTAATGACATCCCTGGAAGGAAGGCCAGAGCAGCATCTCATGTGGGGTAATTCAGTAGCATATCTGCATTGGAATGATCCCATTGCTCCCAATAGAGAGATGCCAGTTGAAAAGAGCTGAGGCCAGAGCAAGCAGTGAATCGTGCATGGACACAGAGGACCCTTCAGTAGTTTCATTGGAAACACTAGTGTGCTCCAACCCACAATTTTAGGAATTATGAAAAGGATAGGGTTGAGAGAGAGAGAGAAATCATCTTCCCTATATGTAAACCTTTATATACTGGTTATTTAGAGTAGAGTCAGTATTCAACCCCCCACCCCAAGACCAAACAAGGTTGGAGTGGGCTTTGGGACAAAGTGTGAAGCTAGGCCTCTGCCTCTCCCACTGCCTCCTTTAGGGAGAGGGTCAAAGGTTTTTCTTCCATCTCAGAATGAGGGATTCTAATGAACAATGTGTATATTTTGGAACTTCCTGCCAAAAGGGCTTCCCTTTTGCCAGTGTTCAGATGTCTAAAAAAATGTTCCAGCAATTGTTATTTTTTGTACTCCCTCTGTGCTTAGTTTATTAGTTATACTTATGGGTGCCTCCATTTAAAAAAAAGAGGAAAGAGCCTTAGCTGCATTTTCTTAGCAATTTTATCAGCTAAGCACCACAGACAGAACACACACAGAAGGCACCATGTCAGAACTTCTCTTCACAATTTATTTCCAATTACAAAGGATGATGCATACATTGATGAGTTTGTATCTGAACAGAAGTGCTGGGGCTCAAGGGTGACAGAGTAAACAAATCAATGTTTTAATTGTGCCTCTTTTTTTTTAAAAAAAGGAGAAGTTACAACAACAAACATTATAAAAGTTGCAAACAGATCATGCTTTTTAAACAGGGTAAAGTTTTCTAAACAGAGACAAGACCTTCAATACATTTGTCTGAGCTCCAGTTGGAAATGGACTACAGAACACTAACAGCATTACAAACATGATCCCAAGCATAAGAAGGTCATATTAGTTAGCAAATACTTTAATTTTTGCGCTTTTCAAAAGCTTTGCTGTGCTTGCGTATGCCATCAGCCTTGTACCCCAATCCTAAACTTGTTCACTTAGAAGCAAATCTAATTGATGACTGTAGAGCCTATTTCTAAGCAAATATGCTTAGGATTGCAGCCTTAGAGCTCATTCTTAACCACAAATATAGATTGAATTGTTTAAGGCAGGACAAGAGGGTGAGAACTCAGTTCATTTTATAGAAAACTACTGGGAAAGGCAATGTCATCATTCTTAAAGTCCAAACTGGTTCTGAGTATCATTTAAGCTTTTCATATCTAGATGTGACTAGTTGATGCTATGTAAAGTTAAACAGAAGCATAATTAAACCTTGTATAGCCAGTCCATTACAAACACTTTATGTTTAAAAAGGCATGGCATTTAAGGTTGAAAGCCAACATTTATCAACAATGGCAATTCGCCTGACAGTTAACTGGAACATCCATGTTCAGAGGTAGTATACCAGATACTGTGGAAAGCAACAACAGGAAATAGCCATCATAGTCACACCTCCCCATTGTGAACTTCCCAGAAGCATCTGGATAGCTCCTGAAGAACATGCTGGACTAGAAGAACACTTGACCCGATAACAGAAGGCAATTCTTTTGTTCTCAGTTTTCTTTAGCTAATTCTAGTTTTGGCTTAAGTTCTTCTGCTTTCCAGAAAGACCAAGGCTATGATCCTAAATATATTTAACATGGAAGTAAATTTAACAGATTAAATGGGGTTTGCTTCCAATTAAGCATGTTCAGAATCAGGGAGAAAAGTGCATGAAGAATATACTTTTGTGGAAGTTCATGAACATCTTAAGAGGCTGAGCACAGCATTGCACAAACACCTACCACACCAGATCAATTAGGGAAAAATAAAGAGACTAAAACCACTCATATCAATGAGACCCAATCAAGTTTAGAATGCTGTGAAGGAAGTTTATGCTAAAGTGCCATTTTTGCATGTTGACAAAGCATCCCCATTTATATCAGAAAATGTGTAAGTGTTGTCTCAATGTGGTAATGCCCTTAAATGCATTTTTCTGTTTTTTTAAAAAAGGAAAGAATCAGCTATTAGATTAGTAACTGATTGCAATGTACTTTGCACAATCCCTCAGGTAAAAAATAAAAAGAACCTGCACTTCTGTGCAGAAGTCAGCTACTTGAAATGTAAGCTTCCATCTGGTAGCATACTAAGTTAGAAGATTCTGCAGCTAAAGCCTTACCTTCAAAAAGGAAATCACAATTAGACATGTGAAATTCAGGTCGTAAGGCCTGAACTTCTGTATTACGTATTTCTGATGGTGCCTCAACAGAATTCCAGGAAGACTGCTAAATAAGTCAAAGAACAGACTGGCTATGTTATTTCTGCTGAAGGCAACTTGTAATACAACCCATCAAACAGGTAGGAGGCTATTACCATTTTGTAAGCTAGCCATATTTAAAACGACCTACAGAAGAAGAACAATACATCAGCTACTGACATTGTGAATAAACAAGCAGATTTATTAATAAAAGGCAAACATCAGAAAATGGTATAGACTTAAGTGAAACTCAAACTGACAGTACGGTATTTGAGAAATGTCTGTTGCTTTAAGATTATTCAAGATTCCTTTAATTATAGAAATTTTGCTCTTTCCCAAGACACCTCAGTCTAAGTTTAAAAATAAATTACTGACCAAACTAGTGAACTTAGTATATCTGTGCCCAATTCCTACAACAGTGTTACTTTGACGCCAGAGCAGAGTGGAAAGAGCCAGTCCTTAACTAGCCAGAAGACTAGTACTAATGAGCCCCAGAAAGTTAAATATCAAGATGTGCTTGATAAATTCAAGGCAGGCAGAGAAGCTTTTGCAAAGAGATGTAGTGGAATTACTATAAAAAATCCTATCTTCCAAGACCACTGAAAAATTGGTCACCCTATGCTAGTACAAACTATCAATACAACTTTAAATCAGATCTATTTGAAGTTCCTTCATGATGCTTTTATTGTAGTTTGCTTCCAAAAGGGTTCAAGGGTTTAAGGAGTCCTGGGGAATGAAAAATAAACTTCGTTCTACTATACAAGTAAGGCACAATATAAAGCCACATCATAATCTGTCAATGGAGAAAATGGGTAAAGGACCATACATGGTACAGAATAAGTAGTTCATATCCATTCAAAAACAGAAGTGTGGCACTCAATTTCAGACTGACAAATGTTTAGCAAGAGCATGCTTTAATATGGAAACAAACTCTAAAGAATCCAGTGTATGAGAGTTTTAGATTATTATTTTTTTTAAAAAAAAGTATAATTGCTTTTGGACGACATTAGAATATTCACAATGCCTACACTCAAAAAGTGACCCAAGACTTCAATAAGATGCACATACCGTGTATGAACACTGAAAACCTTTAGAAAGCTCCTCTAAAGATAATCATCCAAAAATGCATGCCACAATTTCCCCAAACAAAACATGAACATTTGGTTTTTTTAAATCTTTGTGATAAGTATACACTAAACGTATATTTAATGACACTAGAGGAAGCAGATTGTTACTGGCATTAAAAGTACAACCATTTCTAGACTGTTTTAAATGCCACAGAGTCCCCTGGTTAAAATGTAAAGCTGCACAGCTTGCCTATGTCATCTTTACAATAAGGTTAAACCAGCAAAGGTCTTAACTTTACTCTACATTTTACTGCCAGGTTTTATTTAGATCAAGTATCGCTGCAGCATTCTGACCAGCCCAGAGTTAGCAGCAAATGGCAGGAATCATATAAAATGCAATATCTTTTTTTTCCTTTTTAAACAAAGTGCTTTTCTAAGATATACATACATATATAAATAGATACAAAATAAAGTGTCACCATTAAAAAGCTCAACTATTTAAACGCTTTTTGACTATAACTTAATACATAGAAAACACTGAAATGCAAGGGTATGGAATCCACTAAAAAGATTCAACTTTTTTTTCAATGCTAGACCAAAATCATATTCTGGTTTTCAGACATGCACAAAAAAAAAAGCTGCAAAAGCAATATCAGCTCTGAGACGTCTGAGCTTTTAACAATGGGGATATAATATCTTATTGTCAGTTTAGCTTGCCACACAAGTCCCGACTGCAAAATGGCTGTATCATGTTGCAGAATAGATCCCATCTATGCTCTTCTGATCCAGTGTTAGAATCTTAGAGCATGAACAGTATTTAAATGCCATTCACCAATGAAACTAAACACCATTTCAAAGTGGTGTTTCATAGGTGGATGAAAAAAAATACTCGGAAGAGACAGCTCAACAACCAGAGTGTTTTGTCAAATAAATCTCTGATATGCCAAGCACTAATTTCAGGCTTGCAGACACTTCCATTACATTTAAAACAAAAATCTTTGCTCCATCATGACATGCATGTTTCTGCTGAAGTTTTTGCAAATACTTTTAAGTTTTTCTAAAAGGTAGGCATCAGTAAAAAGCAGTGCAGAGAGTGTGGGAGAAAAGGCTTTGGGTAGTACAACTCTGTAGTGGTATAATGGGCCTTCCCCAACTTTTCAAATTTGTTAAGAAAAAAGAATATATCGCATACATACTACAGTGATGTAGCAAATTTCTAACCTCCCCTTAAATGCAAGTTATTGCACTATAAAATTTGGAAAGAATATGGGAGGAAACCATCATGAGCTTTTTGCTTGGAGCTACACCTGAATTATTTGGTATTTTTAGTAAACAGTGTTATGCAATCATCTAAATATAAAACAAAAGGGGACGAAAAGCATTCGTGAAACCAGATAATGATCCTGTCTTGACATAAACAACTCTCTCATCAAGAGATAAAGCTTTTCATTGGAACTTTAACACTGACTAAAAGCAGATTCTCATGAGCAGAACTGCACACAAATTTGTATTCCCCCCAATCATAGAAACTACAAGTTAACAAGTCACATAGAAGTTTGAAGAAGCTAGTTGAAATATCTGTACAAAAATATAAAATCTATAAATTCTTTTTTTTTAGCCTGTGTTGATCCTTGGAAACATCACATGCACAATAATACAACTGGAAAAGTGGCAACTAAGGAATTAGATATTTGTAGCTCTTCTCTCTTTACATATATACACATTACAATAAAAATAATTTTATTTTGGTTTGGTGGAAGTATACTACAAGCTAATTTTTTTTAATTCCCAAAGTTGAAATCTATTTTACCAATAGCTTACTAAAACCCAAATATATTAAAATTTCTACTACAAGTGCAGAAAAAAAAAGGATTTACAGACTTCTAGATGGCCAACTTATCTACTACGAAGCGAACTAGAGGAACAGCAAAATAAAAGTTATGTATGAATGCTCCTTCTGTAGATAATTGGACCCAAAGAGAAAGAAATTCACAGTTCAGTAAGATCCCTAACCCTGACCTTTAATTTTTTTTCTTTTTATACATTCAGTACAGTATCTTGTAAGCTGTGCAAAACTTTACTTAACTGGCAGTTTGCCATATCAATTGCATTTGTCTTTGGTACAAAAATAAACAATCGCATTAATGTGCAAGTATTTGTTTTCTTCCGGCCAAGTACCGAAAATGAGTATTCTAGAGCCATCTTTTATACAATACATAGACTCTGTGGCATATCTACATTTTCAACATATTCCTATATACATTCAAAAATTTGTAAGAGCTGGAACAAATACATAAAAACCATGAGATCATCTATACATCTTCTCCCCTACAAGGGTTTCTCATCATACAAAGTCTTTACCAGCTTCTAGTTACATTTCTCCCCACCCCCCCTCCCTCCCCCCCTCAATACAAGGCACAAAGAGTATACATTTTTTCTTCTTACTTGCACAGACATTTAAATACCGTATCGAGCTCAGAAAATTAAATTTTTTTATATGGCACACTAGCTTTATTGCCAGATGTGCTATGTACAAGTTATGGTTGCAAAGAAAACTTACTGTTTAATTTAGAACAAAAGAGCAATCATTCTAAAAAAAACACCCCAAAACAAAAAAAACAACCCACTCTTATTTGAATTTTTATTTTACTTAGAGCATAAACCTGCCATAATGTTTGGCATTTTGCTAGATTTTTTTATTTGCAAAAATGTGTTTCGCTCCTACATAAGTTATATAATCTGGTCCTAGTTAAACTTAATTTTAAAATGAATATGTAGCCACCACATTTATGCCAGAAGCAGATTCAAAACTACAAGGTTTATGCTCCAAAATGCCATTAAGCATTTTATATCATGCTTTCACTTATCTTACTACATTGTTATAAAAAGGAAAAAAAGATGGAACTTAAACTGTGTTTTATATATGCTAAACTCACATGCAGACCAGAATTAATTTTACAATGTAGTACATGACACAGGCAGAGCTCTAACCAATGTGAATGGATAAAGTGATGTCTGCTAAACTTTTGATGTTGGTATTCGCAGCCCTACGAGGCCTCCTGTAGGATCTCCTTCTGCTGTTTTTTCTAAAACCTGGTTCACAAATTCTGATGTCTGCCCAGCTACAGGTGGCCCTAGAAAAAATGAGTGAAGATTTCTTCAGAAAACTACCAATATCACAAGTGTGTTTCATTACACCCCACTCCACCCAAGATCTGTCAGTGCGCAGTGGTATCAAGATTCTTGCACGGGTCAGGGCCAAACTATTGCCTTAAACCTGTTAGTATCAGATTGGTTTAAAGCAGAAAGTGGCCTTTTAAAGCCTCAAAACAGCTATGGAGAGAGGGCAGGACTGCAGTGGTAAACATTCTCTACCATGCCAAGGACTTTCCTCCGAAGTGCCAAAGTTTGTGTGCCAAAGACTGCCCTCCAAACTGGCATTCCATCTGTGAAAAATAGCTGCTTGAAGGGCAATTTGCCACTGGAGGAGGAATTTTCAGTGCAAAAATGGTGCTATACTTGCCATTGTGTGTCATGCTCCCATAACTGAACTGGGTACCCACAGATGTTTTAGGACTTAAAAGGAATACTTCCAGTCAATGTTATGCTTTAGAGCTGCTTGCTGCTTACAGGTTTAAAAGTGACATGTTATTTGATTTCAGTTCTAGGTTTGGTAGTGCTCAACACTCCCAGACAATGGGTAAAAGGGAATGGACAATATATTTACCAAATCCATGGGCAGCAAAGAACTGGAGGGGATTAAAAACACTTAAAATGATTTTCATGATCAGCCCAACTTCCTAATTCTTGGAGTCACCATCTGTAAACAGATGGTGACTTCAAGAATTAGGAAGCCGGGCTGATCATGAAAGAGAGAAGAACAGTACAATGTAGGATATACCTGGATAGACAGTAAAATTGCACTGAAGGATTTAGGAAAGTAAACAATACAATCACCAACTCATTCAAGGTCTTTTCAGACCATTAAGAGAGACCACTAAAACCTCTTAGTGAGCCATTTGTACTAGGTATGATCTAACACCAACTATACCACTTCCCATTCCTACATTATGAGGCTGAACTCATGAGGCAGCCAAACCTGGGCTTGGCTGCCCATGAGAATGATCAGGATCCATGCGGATCACGGAGGTGCCATGGTGCCACACTGAACGCTGGAACCCTGCTCTTAGCAGAGGTTAAGGGTTCAAATGCTCCCTTAACCTGGTTTCCAGGATCATGTGTCAGTGCAGGCTACCTGTAGCTTGCGCCAACACAGAGATGGGTGCCTAGAGCACACACCCACTGGGGGAATCCCCCAGTGCACTCTGCATGTGGTGCATGGTGGGATACCTGGAGGACAGTATAATGAGTCCTGGCCTCAGAGTGATCTGCCCTGCTCTGCGCTGCATGGAACAGCGGGGATTGTGTGGGAGCATGCTCCCACCAAGCTCAGGATGTTTGTCTGGGGGTGGCGGGGGGGTCATCAAGTTTTGAGAAGCCTTCCTCCTGCTCACCTGGTAGGTTGTGTGAATGGCCCCAATAAGTAGAGAGAAACCATTTGTTGTTCTTTAATTTGGAATGTTGTGTACTATAGTGCTGGAGAAAGGGCCAAAAGTAAATAAGTGAATCACTAAATAGTGGAGCGCTCCTGCAGGGAGAGGGGATAATCTTGTGGTATTTCACTATTGTTTGTTTGTGTAGAACAGCCTGACATTTTGGGGGGCCAGGAGCGGGGGGGGGGGAGACAATTTTGAGAACACTAACTGGTGATGTTACAGGTACTAGCCAATAGGTGACCCATACAACATTCCATCTAGTAATCACAGCCACATGTATTTGTTTGACTGGAAAAGGAAGGAAATCGTATTGCAATTTTCTCAGCAATTCCCTTTGATATATGGTCCTGGAATCTGCAAACCCAACGCAATGGAGATGCTTGCTGAAGAAATGTTGTTTGGAAGGTACACAACAAAGTTAGTAAGGGATGCTTATTCCCTGCATGAAAATGTTGGAAGAAGCCCTGTTCTGATGCTGGGACACTAATGGCTGATATTTTAAAGCTGTATTGACAAAAGCCTAATATCAGAGATTGCGTCTCATTGGGGTACAGCATGCAATGCTAGGATAGTGGGTTTACAGTTCAAAAAGGATGTTGAAGAACAGGAGAAGATTCAAGGAAGACCTACAAGGATAATAAAGTTTGGGGGGGGGTAGAGGCAGAACCTCTGAATCATCTGAATGTATTTTGCTAAACGGAAGGATTAAATTGAGGGGATACTTGTAGTCTCCAAAATACTGAAGTGAGTGTCAGACGATGAAACAATAGTTTCCAATACATGCAAAAGACATGATAAACCAAAGGATTTAGATTCAGATTCAACTGTAGGAAAAAGTTTCCACCAAGAGTCATTCAGCAATGAAACAAACTCTTTGAGTTGTGAATATTGTTCTTGAAGGTTACCAGGAAAAATGGGAGCACCATGCCTCAGAGCAGCTGGTGGAGAGATGCTTCCTGTTCATACTTCCTGCTCCTATTCCAGTGTATATTATGAGAAAAGGGGTTTGTCTAAAGTAATGAGGTTTTAGCCAGACTCGTGTGAACAGACTTTCACTTGACCTGTGCATAGGGCTGCTGAGCGGAGCAGGGAGTGGGAAAGCCCTGTTGTATGAGTTGACTTGCACTCATGTAGTTCTAGATACAACCTATGGCATCTGAGCAAACATTGCTTTCAAGATCCAGAAAATCTAAAAATGAAGGGAATCCTACTTCTTGCTGTAGTTGGTTTACTCACCAAGAGTATCTTTAATAAGTACATCAAGTTTCTGTTCCATATTAGTTCCTCTGTCATCTCTAGGACTCTGCACTCTGTTCACAATTTCTTGTTTGATAGAGTTAATCACAAACAACAAGTTATCTGTAGAAGAGATAAGGTGACAGCATAAATCTACCAGACTGCAACCCCCTAGGAAAGAAGAATATCTCTACCTACATGTGAGTACCAGGCCTAGGATAAGGTCTTTCAACACCATTAAATCTTTAACTTTCAATTTTATATTTACAAAATAAATGGCTGTCTTCATTTATTTTTTTGCAGATAAAAACCTGCCAATTATGTATTTAGACCAGTGGTGTTCAAACCTTTTTTTTAAAAAAATGTTTTTATTAGTATTACAAGTGGAAACAGAAAGGTTACATCTCTGAGACTCCAACAAGACCAAACAAGTTTACATACAAGGTCTTATCCTTCAAAACCAAAACAAAGGAAAAATACAGTAGTGTTAGTTGAATATAAAGGGTCCTAAACTAGGCATCAGAAATCAGTAGCAATCAGTAAAGAATCTTGAACCCCACAAGGGGAAATTAGAAAAGAAAAGGTCTGTCCCAGCGTGATTGATCATCCCACTATCAAACTGTCTGAAGAGGAGAGAGCCAACCCAACTATGATGTATAAAGTAGATATGATACAATTATTATGAACAAAGGGCAAGACATCTCCAATACTCTGTAATTTGAGCATCACAGACATGAAAAATGATATTAGGTATTATTGATAAGATTCTGTATTCTATAGGGAAGGGAATATAAGTTCCCTTGTTCTAATTTTGTCCTACTTCTGAATTAAGACCTGTATAAGTAATAATAAGAAACAAAATTTATTGAAACTTTCAATAAGTGGGATAACTAAGTCTTGTAACGTATATGTTTAATAAAGTATGTTTTGTAATGTGTTATTCTCCAATACTCAACAAAAGGAAATTTCCTAAACAAATCATGGATCTTCTAGCCTTTTCCGTCCCATCAGCATTAAATGAGATATATAATGTATTAACTTATATGTTAAGCTGATGGGCTGAGACAATCTAAAATGATCAAAGGTCATCCATGATTCTAGCCAAACTGAAAATGAATTCAAAGAATTTTAAATTCCTTGTTCTATCCAACCGGATAACTAGTTTACAGTAGGAACCATAGCAGCAGACTTCACCAGCAAGATGCTGTACAGTTATCTTCCACATGAGTTTCAATATTATAAATAACAGGTACAGGAATATAAATAAAAATTGGTCCTACTAATAAGAGCTCAAAAACAGATATGTAATTTTAGGTGTACCTCAGATATATGTCTAAATATATCCTAATATACATTATTAAGTACACTTCAGTACTGTTTATAATATTGTAGTATCAATACAATAAAGGGGAAAGATCTCTCAGGCAAGACATATGTTAGTTCTATATGTCTCTGCGTTCAAATTGCACCCTAAATTGCTTCAATCCCTTCATACTGGCTCCTCCAAAAACCATTTGGCTACCTCCTAAAGAATCCGTGGGAGATTCAAACAGCAATACAGAGAAGGCTTGCTAATGTCTGTAGGCTCGACTAAAAACCTAATCGTCAGAGAGAATAGAGTTTAAAACTCTTGCAGAACACTAAACACGTTCAAACCTAATGGCCAAAGGTCATACTTGGAAATCTTGAAGGCCTGTATTGTGACCTGACATCATCTGTGAGGAAAGCTACTATTATTTTATTTATTTAAAACAGTTATATACCGTGCAAAACGCAAATCTCCGCAAGTCTCTGGGCAGTTTACAACAAAATAATTTAAAAAAAGATAAAAACATTTATTTTTTATTTATTCATTTATTCGATTTCTATACCGCCCTTCCAAAAATGGCTCAGGGCAGTTTATACAGAGAAATAATAAATAAATAAGATGGCTCCCTGTCCCCAAAGGGCTCACAGTCTAAGAAGAAACACAAGATAGACACCAGCAACAGCCACTAGCAACATTATAACAATTAAAATTTAAAATGTTAAACAACTAAACACACAATTAAAACAATAGCTAATCAAAAGCCTGGGTGAAGAAATGTGTCTTGACTGCATTTTAAAAAAATGGTAAGAGATAGGAAAGCTCTTATTTCAAGAGGAAGTGTGTTCCAAAGCCTTGGGACAGCAACGGAGAAGGCCTGTCCCTGAATCACCACCAGACGAGCCGGTGGCAACTGCAAAGGAACCTCTCCAGATTATTTCAATGGGCACTGTGGTTCATTGCGAAGAAGGAGTTCTCTTAAATACCCAGGGCCCAAGCTATTTAGGGATTTATAGGTTATAACCAACACCTTGTATTTTGCCCAGAAATTTATCAGCAACCAGTGTAGATCTTTTAAGATACGAGTGATATGGTCTGTCCAAGATGACCCAGAGATGACCCAGAGACCAACCTGTCTGCCGCATTCTGGGCCAAATGCAGTTTCCGGAATACGTACAAAGGCAGCCCCACATAGAGTGCATTGCAGTAATCAAGTCTGGAGGTGACCAGCAAATGTACTACTGTTCTGAGGTCATTATATCAAGAAATGGACGCAGCCGGCGTATCAGCCAAAACTGATAAACGGCACCTCTGGCTACTACCTCAGCCTGGGATAGCAGGGAGAGGCTTGTGTCCAGAAGCACCCCCTAACTACATACCTGTTCCTTCGGGGGAAGTATGACCCCATCCAGAACTGGCAGTAGTTCTGACCCCACACAATAAGTACCTCCATCTTATCTGGATTCAGCCTCAACTTGTTACCGCCCATCCAGCCTATCACTGCCTCCAGGCAGGCATTTAGGGAGGTTATGCCTTCTCCTGATGATGTTGACATGGAGAAAAAGATTTGGGTGATACCATACTGAAGTTCAGTTTTTGAAGAACAACAGTCCCCAATGGACACCATCTGAAATCTGCCAGAGAGGCAAGAGTGGAGCCACTGCAAAGCAGTGCCTCCCACCCCCAACCACCTCAGACGCTCCAGAAGGATACTTGATAGTATCGAAATCCGCCAAGATGTCCCAAAGAACCAACAGAGTCACACTTATTTTGTCAATTCCCAAATGGAGATTATCTATTAGGCCGACCAAGGCAGTCTCCAACCCATAGCCCACCTGAAAGGGGTCTAGATCATTGTTTCTCAACCACCGGTCTATGGACCGGTGCCGGTCTGCAAAGTGTTGGGTCCATGAGGCATCACTAATAAAAATCACCCCCCAAAAAACCAGTTTTGGGCCGGCAGGGGCCACCAGGAGCTCTCCAGAGCTCATTTCCAGGCAGCCCTCGTTGCTGGATAATGTCCATTTCACTTCCTCAAAATGAACATTATCCAGCAGCAAGGGTTGCCTGGAAATGAGCTCCAGAAAGCTTCCCGAAATTGTTTTTTGGGGGTGGGGTTGGGGGCGGGGGGGGGCAACCTCCTTACTAACTGCTGGTCCAGGAAACTGCATGAATACCGGTCCATAACTCCAAAAACATTGAGAAGCACTGGTCTAGATAATCAGTTTCTTCAAGACTGCCTGGAGTTGGGAGGCCACCACCCTCTCAATTACCTTGCCCAACCATGCAAGGTTGGAGACAGGCCTATAGTTGCTCATCTCTGAGGAATCTAAGACAGGCTTCTTCAAAAGCGGTCTAATAATTGCCTTCTTAAGGCAAGGAGGCACCCTGCCCTCCTTCAGAGAAGCATTGATGATCTTTACTGGGTCTTCTACAACAACATCCCTGCCAGATAGTATTAGGGCAAGGGTCAAGTACACAGGTGGTAGGCCGCATCGCTCCAAGCAGCTTGTCCACATCCTCAGTCAAGAACTGAAACTGATCCAGCCTGACCACATAAGAGGAGTTGCTGGACTCCTCCGATTCAGGTACTGCAGTAATTGTGGAGTCTAAATCCAAGCTGGTCCAAATATCAGAGATTTTATCCACAGAAAAATTATTAAATATGTCACAGCAGGTAATAGATGGTTCCAAATTCTGATTCAAGTGAGGAGGGGCACTTATTAGACCTCTCACAACCCTGAACAACTCCACTGGACGTGAACTTGAGGAAGCAATACCGGCCGAAAAGAATAGCTTCTTTGCCACCCGTATTGCCAGAGTATAGATCTTCAAATGTGTTCTGTGTTGTAATCTGTCGGATTCAAGTTCAGTCTTCCTCCACTTGCGCTCCAGTCACCAACCTTTCTGCTTCAGCCCCCATAGTTCTTCTGTATACCAAGGGGCCAATTTTGAAGCAGGTCGGAGAGGACACTTAGGAGTGATCATATCTACTGCCATGGTGATTTTGCTGTTCCAATTCTCCACCAGGGCATCAACAGGATCACCTGTAGAGCCCACACTAAATCCCTCCAAGGCTTCTTGGAACCCTATTGGAGCCAATAACCTTCTCAGATGGACCATTCTAATGGGCCCCTCGCCTCTGCAAAGGTAGGGTGTGACTGTGAGTCCAACCTTAACCAGATGGTGGTCCGTCCATGACAATGGGGAAATCACAGGAGCCATTTCCACGGAACACCACCCTGATCAAAGTGAAAGACCAGATCAAGCATGTGACCAGCAATCTCTGTCGGTTCCGAGGCCCTTTGGGATATGCCCATAGTTGTCATGGCCGTTATGAACTACTGAGCCGCCTTGGACAAACTGGTCCCAAACCCTGGGGGACTCCAATGCCAAACCCAAGACCAAGTCCGTCAGCAAAGTTAGGAACTCCATCGGGCAGCGGGGCAACTGGTACACCAACAGAAGTCCCAGTCTATCCCTGGTCCCCAAACATAGGTACACACATTCAATATGGTCAGACACTTCCACAGGGATCTTGGTCAGGGAGAGATTATTCTTATGAACCACAGCTACATCACCTCCCCGCCCACATCCCTGCACCTGCTCCTCAACAGAGTACCCTGGAGGGAGAAGCTAGGACCTGAATGAGCCCCTGGTGGCGCAGTGGTAAAACTGCTGCCCTGTAACCAGAAGGTTGCAAGTTCAATCCTGACCAGGGGCTCAAGGTTGACTCAGCCTTCCATCCTTCCGAGGTTGGTAAAATGAGTACCCAGAATGTTGGGGGGCAATATGCTAAATCATTGTAAACCGCTTAGAGAGCTCCGGCTATAAAAAAGCGGTATATAAATGTAAGTGCTAGGCCACCAGCCTCCCCCAACCAAGTCTCTGTAATACATACCAGGTCTGCCCCTTCATCTGCTATCAAATCATGGATGGTTTCCGACTTGTTCTGGACAGACCTGGCATTACAGAGCAGCAAGGTGAGGGTCTGTGAGAGGTTGGCACTGCTCCCCAAGGTCAAAGAGCTGGCTGGCAGGACAGCCGGAAGGGGAACAGCTAATAGATTTCTAACTTCCATTCCGCTGTAATGACTCGCTGACCTGCCAACTTTACTATACTAGCAGTGTAGATTGATTTAAATCACCTTGATTTAAATCACCAAGAGAAAAACCTGATTTAAAATCATTGATTTATGGTATATCGTGTTTTCCAATGATATGTCTTCACAGATATTTTAAATGGTGCACATCTGTTCACTAAAACATGTTAATTTACAGAAAGTATTCTTCAAAATAATGTTTTACATAACTTGATGTTTGCTAAATTAATAAATAGTACATAATACCTGGTTTTATATATAATTGATCCCTTCACTCATTACTTGTGTCAAGGTGCCCTGCACCTCCTTGTGTACTGCTTATACCTGACACATTTTCCATTTTTACCCAAGGAAGGAAGTTCTTCAAAAGATTCCCAGACATTTCCAGAAGCAAGATCTGGTAGTTACTGGGCAGTGCTGGGCAGACCAGAGCCATTTTCATGAGATGAAACTGAAATGAATGCCCATATTTGATAGGTAATGCAGTGTGTGTGAGAGTGCCATTAATTCATTTTTATGAGACTAAGTCTATGTGCAGCATGTTTGTGATGAAATTTAATCTTAAACAAGTTATTTTTAAAATTTAAAAAATGTAGTTTAAAAGAACCAACATTTTAAAAATGATTTTTAAAAACTCATTTTTTAATCCACCCTGGCTACTAGGCTTGATAAACTGATAAGCCACATTTCATTATTTCAAGAACAAAGTTGCTAGTTAATGCTTTTTTAATGCTTAAAAAGGCTTACCATATTCTGTGTTGAGACCCCACAGTTTTACTTTGTTGGCTTCATACTGAGCTTTCTTTTTTAGTCGGCATGCCCTGTGATGTTGGGAGGTAGAGAAAACGAACAATGAGGATCCCCTTCTGGTCATATCGGAGCATACATTATTTCAGTGAACTAGCTGTCATCCGTCTATAAAAACATGGACCATACATCCAGTAGCCAAAATACCACATGGTAATTCCCACCTCCAACATTCATTTTCCCTTCACTAACAAACCATATGTAGATATTTATGACAACCTTAGCACCACAGAGTTTCATGAACGCTTTCAGAAATGCACTACGCTAGACAACTACATGAATATCTAATATATATCACTAATGATATAGTGACATGCAGGGTACACATGTCAAGGAATCATATAGATTTGATCAGAGGTATCTCAGGATGATATACTTTTGATCAGAACACATTTGCAGGGGGTGAAAGTGTGTCCTACATAACATGTAAGCCAGATGATTTGGTTTCTTTTCAATATACTGGCTGGAAAATATTTGCCAAAGAGGAGGCAGCACTCACTTGGACAGGGCAATCAATCTTAACAGTTGGCAAACAAAAAACAAACAAACACAGAAACAAACAAACAAACCAATTACCTGGAAGCTAGCTTGTTTTTTTCCTTTCTTGACCTTGGTCTGGCTGTTAAGGGAAGTTCGCTGACTGGGGTCAAGTCACTGATCACTTTATTTAGCTTCCTCAGTTCATTCCCAATCTGTAGTAGTTTCTTAGGGTTAGGAGTCAGGTCTTCTACATCAGTTCTCCGTGATTTCTTAACAGCATATTTCCCTATTTAAATGCATACCAAAACAGGTTATCTGATGGGTTGTTAGGATACTGTAGACTGCATACAAATATTCTTCAACCCACAGCCTCTTTGTGCATTAATTCTTTATTTTCCAGTACAATACATGATCTAGTACAGCTGGGAGGTTTTTATGGATTCCAAAGGCGCTACAGATGGATAACACACTAGCAGCGACATTGGGCACAAAAAGGGGAAATCATAAGCAGGCAAAGTGGACCGTCAGAGGAAAGGATGGATGCATTCATCTACTCTAGTTCATGTTAACATTGATTATGTAAACCAGAGACGACAGCTGGAAATGCAGACCTTTAGTCATTCTTACTTGCAAAGAGGGTAATGAGAATTAGAACGACCAGATACAGCAGAGGGCACAAGGCAGAACGGAAAAGGTCTGGTTTGCCACAAGTAGCATTAGCAAAGTGATATAGCAAAAGCAGCTTCTTCAAGCCCCAGCCCTACTCTCCCTTAAGAAGTTACTATGGTTTCTGGGAAGGAGATCAGAAGTCACATGCATGACTGATTTGCAAAATAATAGGAACTGCCTTGAGGAGATTTTAAAATACCGTCAACTCCTCCTCAGGAATGACATTTGCTCAGTACTTTTGAGGGTTTTTTGCCTGCATTACCCAATCTAATCAAAAACAGAGTTAGACCGTTTTAGGAATATCCATCTTGTGCTCTTCAAAAGCAAAGAGTTTATACAAACTTCAGGAAGGGAGCACATGCACTTGAAAGCATGACACAAAGTCTACTAGGGAACTTCTCATACCATGATGTAATCCATTCTTCTGATACATGTTACTTGGTAATGTATCTCGGTTCCACTCAGACGGCCTCAACATTCTCTCTTGCTGAGAGGGTGTCAATTGTTCGCTATATTCCCAGAAGTATCTTCGCTTGCCCCTTTTCCGACAAGATATTGCAGTCATTTCTTTCAAGTCCTCTACAGAATCATTTTCATATCCTAAAAAGGCATAAAGATGATATTCAGCAGTTTCCCTGTGGCAAGTGGGGCACAGTTGGACCAAAGGGGCTTAGTTTAAAGTGAGAGGGGGGAAGAATGGAGATTAGAATCAATGGGGAATAAGGCTCTGGCCCTTATTTTAAAAATACATATATATTTCTTCCCAAATCCATTTTGTTCTTCAGACTGACTGCTGAAGAGAATTGGCAGATGTTTTAGTATGCAAATGCTCTTCTCTCAACCTGCCTGCTCCTAGATGGAGGGAGATGAGACAGCTTCTGTAGCTCCTCTGCCAACATTCCACCTCTGCTGCTTCAGAAGAGGCAAATGTTCAAATATGTGGAAGGGCACATAGGCACAAAGAAAACTAAATTGGAGCCATCGTGCAATCCCCTTAAAATATGCACATCTCATTCCTTTAACATCCATACCATAAAGCAGAGCTTTTCTGTGGTGGATTTTTTTTTTTTTTGCAAGTACCACAGCCAACAAAAATGTGGCAAGTGGGTGGCTTGCCTCACAGTTGCCACTGCAGTAAGGGACAGGTTTCTTCAGCTGCTGCTACCTCCCAATTTCTTCTCCACTCTGCACCCTCCCTCCTGCCTTGCCGCTGGTGCACTGCTGGCCCAGACGAAGCAAGGGCGTGGGGTCTCTGCATCAGTAGGGCCATGTGCCCCCTTCATAATGTGAAGCACCACTGGTTGAAAAAATGTTGCCATAGACACTCCTGTGGCACTCCAATTGAAAAACTGAACTGTCTGTCAACGTTATCTCCAAAGCACCCTAACAACTGCTATTTCTAACCTCATCTGAGAAGCTGCACACGTGGCTTTCACAGAAGAGATGTAACACACTCTTTGGACAAAGGGCACTTGTGCCTGACATCGATTGCACTCATGCAAATTATATTCAGAGTAAATGAAGTGTAAATAAAATGTTTACTAGTTAAGACAGTCACAGCATATGAGAGTGTCACATTGTGGCTAACTCCAACTTTACACTTATTGTGCAATAGAAAGAGTCAAATACTGTAAAAGTTAATTTATTCTGAAGCTCAAGTAGAAGCAACAATGTTTGCTTATTGTGGTAGCATTGTACCATTTCCAGTAGGTAGTGGTGTACCATTTCCAAGAATTGTTTTCTCTTCCCTGCAGAAAGATGCTTTTCCTGCGCGACTTGGGAAAACTTCATGGACTGCTTCTCATCTCTATATGTGCCAATGAGCATAAAGTGGTCGAAGAATACTAATGAAGAATACTATGGCCAAAGATCCAAGATCAAATTATTACATAAGATACAAAAGCAACAAGTCTTTTCAGAAGGCCAAGATGCAGGTCTGAATGGAGGTTTAAAGGCTTACCAAATTTAATTACCAAATTAAACCTGCCTAATCAGTTCCAGATAAGACACTGAAGTTAAGAGAGAGGAGTGAGGAGTCAACACTGCATTCCAGGCTCTCCTCCTTTCAGTCACTTTGGCAAGGTGGCAAGTTTTCGACCTAGTTGTAAAACAGACTGTACCAGCTTTACAGGAACATGGACACTTGCTATTCAGCGATGACTACAAAATAATTCTAATTTCTTCCACAAATTATGTTATGGGTCATTAGCCTTGCCAACCTAGACATTCAAAAAAGCCTTTTCCATGCTGTCCCTCCCCCTGGGTCCTACAGTAGCCTGGCTCTAGATCACAAGTTTAGTTACCTGGTTCAGAAAAAGTATCACTGATGTCATCATCCTTGTCATCCTCATAATCTTCCTCCTCTTCATCATTTTCAGACAGTTCGTGCTCACTTCCAAAGCCTTCATCATGATCTTCATCTTCCACTTCTTCGTCATCCTCCTCCTCCTCCTCCTCCTCCAGATCAGCTTTGCCTGCCTGCTCACCCAAACCATCCGTGACAAAGAGTGAATAATTATGTTCTTCCTTTTTCTGCGAAGGATCTGAAACAGAAGTGCTGGCAGAGAGGCTGCTCTCCTCAGTAATTAGAACTGGAGTTTCCTGGGGTGGAGTGAGAAGCAGAGCCTGAGTCTCTTTAAAAGGCAACACAGGAGCATTGTGACTTGGAAGGGAGTCACTCCCTTTCCGCTCTTGTTTCTTTGCGACAGCTCCACAGTAGCAGGTGTTTTCTTTTGCAGCATCAGCATTTGCCTGGTTCACTGCAGACCTGCTCTGGGGCACTGGATTGATCTTTACTTTTGCCTTTTTAACATAATCTTTACATTCAACATGAATGTTCACCTTTTCATTACTATACACATTGGTTTTCACCATGATTTGTGTGCTTGAATTGGACTTGGCTGCTTTTTGGGCGCATTCTGATAAGGGTGTCTCAGCCTGAGGGGTCTTGGATGAACAAACTGGAGCTGCTGCTCTGGTTGTGATTTTCTTTGCTGGCAGAGAAGTTAACTGGGTTTGTTTTACACTGAACAGCAAATCTGGATAACACAGTGGATCCGCAACAGACTGCGAATCCTCACTGTTGAGCTGAGCCAGAGTGGGAGTTTTACTGATCACCTCTTCATCCTGGTATGGGCTTGAAAAATCATCAAGGCCCAAATAATCCACCTCTTTTGTTCCCCAGATGTCACAGCTCGTTAGTTTGGTATACTTTGTCAAGTCTTCACAGTAAGTATCCCACTGCTCCCAGTTTGCAGGAAAAGATGATTCAGTATCCAGAATATCTGTAAAGGACTCCAGGTTCTCAATATCTTTACAGTCCTCTATAGAAAGGGGGTTGTCTCTGGAGCTCTGCTGATATTCCATTTCTCGGTCCTATTCAGACACACATTAAAGAAAATGTTAGGTAAATTGGCTTTCCCTCCAAGGAAATCTCCACCTTGTGCCCCCAATGACACTTTTTAAAAGGCTAATTTGCTAGTGAAGTGTATCACATCTATACCTTCAAAAGCTTTTATACCTAAAAGGAGTAGTAATACAAACCAGCTTGTCAGCTTTGAATCAAAGGCTCTTGAGAGAAATCTGCAGTTCCTATGCCCATTAAAATGCTTCTTTAACCAAGGTAACCCAAGGAATTGTAATTGCTTATAAGTCCTCTCTTATAACTAGGCAAACCTGTGAAGCTGTTCATACATGCAGCCTAGACCAGGCTAAGGCAGCCCAATCTAGGCTAAGCCGCATGTATGAAGCGCCAGGATCGAGCCCGACCATGGCACTGCCCCTGCACCAAGCCCAAGTTTTTAACCCGGAGTTTAGTTTAGTCTAGGCTATCAATGCTGGTTTAAATGGCTTCCCCCAGCCCACTACCATTTCCAGCAGCAAACTGCAGTGAAGAGTGGGGGGAGATCAGGGGTGTGTGTGTGTGGAGGGGAGTCCTCCCGCTCCCAGACCTATGGTCACCGGGCCGCCTCTCGTGTGGGTGCGTGGCATGGTGGAGGGTGGCCACTGCTCATCTGCTGGAGAAGACAGACAAACTCCTGCCTTCCCTGCAATGGCCTCTTGAGGTCATGTGACAGACCCCATTAAGTTGTTAATGAAACTGGCTTGGAGTCTCTTAGGGAGGGCTGCACAACTTAGGCCCTGCAGATGTTGGACTATAATTCTCATTCTACCCGACTACTGACCACTGTGGCTGGGGATGATGGAAGTTGTAATCCAAGAACAGCTGGAGGACTTAAGTTGTGCAGCCCCACCCTAAGTTCTGTTCAGAAAATGCTAACGGAACAGAACATGAAGAAAACTTCAAGGCAGGAACAGAGTTTTCAAATATTTGCAAGAACAAAAAGTTAATACTATCCTGCATCAAGCAATGTGGTTGATGCTACATCAATGTAACTAGTACTACTACAGGATAAGCAACAATGGTCTTACTGGAGTGCAGACTTAGGTTAGATATTAGGAGAGACACATCCTAACTGCAGTTTAGCAGAAAACTAAGGGAGGCTGTGGAATCTTCATTCTTGGAGACTTTCAGGGACTGAACTGTTCCAGAGAGTTCATTTGAGAACAGGAGAAATCAGAGTGGAGCAGGCCTGCTCAAATTAGGCCCCACAGCTGTTTTTGGACTACAACTCCCATAATCTCCAGCCACAATGGCCAATAGCCAAAGATTAAGAGCCCCTGGTGGCGCAGTGGTAAAACTGCCGCCCTGTAACCAGAAGGTTACAAGTTCGATCCTGACCAGGGGCTCAAGGTTGACTCAGCCTTCCATCCTTCCGAGGTCGGTAACATGAGTACCCAGAATGTTGGGGGCAATATGCTAAATCATTGTAAACCGCTTAGAGAGCTCCGGCTATAGAGCGGTATATAAATGTAAGTGCTATTGCTATTGCTATTGCTATTATGGGATGTTGTAGGCAAACATCTGCAGAAGGGCTGAAGTTGAGCAGCCCTGGAGTAGAGGCTGGACTAGATGATCTACCAAGTATCTTTCATCTCTCATTCTACTAGATTCACTTCATTTTTTAAAATGCCTTTTTTAGCATCCAAGCCATTTCCCATTTCTCTTGAATGAAGCATTTATTTATTTGACATGTTTGTATACAGCCCAAAATGCAAGTTTCTGGGTGGTTTACAACAAAACAACACACACAAGTAAAAAGTAAAATAATGTTAAAACTATTAAAAACCAAACCATTTAAGTAGCATCTAATAAAAAGCCTGGGTGAACAAATGTGTCTTGATCGACTTTTAAAAAATTGTAAGAGATGGGGAGGCTCTTATTGGTGAACAAATGTTTCTTGATCGACTTTTAAAAAATTGTAAGAGATGGGGAGGCTCTTATTTCAGCAGGGAACGCGTTCCAAAAACTTGGGGAAGCAATGGAGAAGGCATGTCCCAGAATAGCCACCAGATGAGCTGGTGACAGCTGCAGATGAACCTCTCCTGATGATCTCAATGGGCGGTGTGGCTCATAGTGTTGAAGACGTCCTCTTAAATACCCAGGGCCCAAGCTGTTTAGGGCTTTATAGGTTATAACCAAGACCTTGTATTTTGCCTGGAAACTTATTGGCAACCAGTGCAGATCTTTTAAGATGAGGTGATATGGTCTGTCCAAGATGACCCAGAGACCAAATTGGCTGCCACCAACTGCAGTTTCTGGACTACATAAAAAGGCAGCCCCACATAGAGAGCATTGCAGTGGTCAAGTCTGGAGGTGACCAGCAGATGTACTACTGACTGTTCTAAGGTCATTTATCTCAAGAAACGGATACAGCTGGCATATCAGCTGAAGGCACTTCTAGCAACTGCCAACCTGGGATACCAAGGAGAGGTATGTGTCCAGAAGCACCCCCAGACTGCATACCTGTTCCTTCTGTGGGAGTGTGACCCCATACAGAACAGGCAGATCAAAATCATCTCCCGATTTCCAACCCTGCACAATAAGTACCTCCGTCTTATCTGGATTCAGTCTCAGTTTGATATCTGTCATCCAGCCCATCACTGCCTCCAGGCAGGCATTTAGGGAGGTTATGCCTTCTCCTAATGATGTTGACAAGGAGAAAAAGATTTGGGTGTCATCAGCATACTGATAACACCCTGCACCAAATCTCCTGATTATCTCTCCCAGTGGTTTCATGTAGATGTTAAACAATATCGGAGACAATACAGAGCCCTGATGGACACCATACTGAAGTTCAGATTTTGAAGAACAGTCCTCAAAGGACACCATCTGGAATCTTCCAGAGAGGTAGAAGTTGAACCACTGCAAAGCAGTGCCTCCCACCCCCAACCCCCTCAGGTGCTCCAGATGGATACTATGGTTGATAGTATCGAAAACCACCAAGAGGTCCCAAAGGACCAACAGAGTCACACTTCCTCTGACTATTTCCAACTGGAGATCATCCATCAAGCTGTCTCCACCCCACAGTGAACCTGAAAGCCAGTCTGAAATGGGTCTAGATAATCTGTTTCATCCAAGACTGCCTCGAGTTGGGAGGCCACCACCCTCTCAATTACCTTGCCCAACCATGGAAGGTTGGAGTCAGGCCTACAGTTGCTTAACTCTGAGAAATCCAAGACAGGCTTCTTCAAAAGAGATCTAATAATTGCCTCCTTAAGGCAGGGAGGCATCCTGCTCTCCCTCAGAGAAGCATTTATAATCTCTACTAGGTCCTCTACAACAACTTCCCTGCCAGATAGTATAAGCCATGTCAGGCAAGCATCAAGAGAACAGGTGGTAAGCCGCACCATTCCAAGCAGCTTGTCCACATCTTCCTAAGTCACAAGCTTGAACTGATCCAGCCTGACCACATAAGAGGAGTCACTGGACACCTCCAATTAAGACACTGCAGTAATTGTGGGGTCTAAATGCAAGTCGGCCCGAATACGAGATATTTTATTCACAAAAAATTCATTAAACACATCACAGCAGGTAATAGATGGTTCCAAGGTCTGATTCAAGGGAGGAGGGGCACTTATTAGCCCTCTTACAAACCTGAACAACTCTGCTGGATGTGAACTTGCAGACACAATACAGGCTGAAAAGAATCTCTTCTTTGTTGCCCATATTGCCAGAGCATAGATCTTCAAATGTGCTCTATGTTGTAATCTGTCAGATTCAAGCTGAGTCTTCCTCCGCTTGTGTTCCAGTCATCTACCCCACAGCTTCAGCCCCTGTAGTTCTTTTGTATACCAAAGAGCCAGTTTTGAAGCGGGTCAGAGAAGACACTTAGGAGCTATCATGTCTACTGGCCTGGTGATTTTGCTGTTCCAATTCTCCACCAGGGCATCAGCAGGATCACCTGCAGAGCCAACACTAAATCCTTCCAAGGCTTCTTGAAACCGTACTGGATCCAATAACCTTCTCAGATGGACCATTCTAATTGGCCCCTCGCCCTTGCAAAGGTGGGATGTGACTGTGAATCCCACCTTAACCAGATGGTGGTCTGTCCATGACAATGGGGAAATCTCAAGATTCCCCACGCATGAAACACCACCCTGATCAGAGCCAAAGACCATATCAAGCATGTGACCAGCAATGTGTGTTGGTCCCGAGACCCCTTGGGATAGACCCGTACTTGTCATGGCCACTATGAACTCCTTAGCGAACTCCTATGAACTCCTATGAACTCCCAGATGGATTGGTCCCAAAGTGGACATTGAAGTCCCCCAGAACCACAAGCCTGGGGAACTCCAATGCTAAACCTGAAACCAAGTCCATCAGTTCAGTTAGGGACTCCATTGGGCAGCAGGGCGATCAGCACACCAACACAAGTCCCAGTCTATCCCTGGTCCCCAAACATAGGTACACACATTCAAGGTCAGACACTTCAACAGGGATCCTGGTCATTATAAGAAAGCAATATTCTCAAGTCTGCTTAGTAAGCAGCTTGTCAGTAAAAGCTCTTTGTGGGGCAGGGGGCCGGTGTTGTCAGTCTTTCACTGGCAAGAGACCAGAGCTGGGCTGCATATCCAAGGCTTCCTGAAGTAGTGATTACATTTAATAGAGAAGCAAGACACAATCCACTTGTCTTTACTGAACAGTTCTGTGCAAGCCATTTCCCATCTCATTTGAGAACTGTAAAAGCTATATGTAATGCAGCCAGAGGAAAATGAAAGTAACTTACCAATTCATACATGAAATCTGGATCAGAACTGTTAGCCAAGAGATCTGTGCTCATCAAAGTCTGTTCTGGAAACATGTGGTTTCGAAAGGCTTCTCCAAAAGGAGGGTCCATTCCACTCACACTAGGCTATAACAGATTATTATTAGTTTGTTATAAAGCTGGGGTTGCTTGTGTCCCCCAAAATATTTATTTAGTACATTTATATACCTCCCCATACAAAAATGTCCCTGGGTGGTATCATATCAAGTTGACCCAATGATAGTTGTCAATTCCCTTTAAATATGGTAAATTCCTCTCCCTCTAGAGACAGTAAAGTAAGTAAGGTGTGCCGTCAAGTCAATTTCGACTCCTGGCGCCCACAGAGCCAAGACGGTGGCTGTTTATTAGAACTGGGACTCAGGAACAAGTGCTTGGGTTTAGCCATCTTTTAATGTATTCTACACTTACTCATTAATCTAAATTGCAGAAGATTAACTGGTGGTCTTCAAGTTAAAGATCTCATGGTTCTACATTACTTCTCTCTGGTTTGGTATGCAGTGCCACAGCGACACCCAATGGCTATTCTAATTGTTTTACTGCTACATGACATCAGCTGACATTCAGACCAATGCTGTGTGCACTGAAAAACATTTCATGTATGAAACAGCAGAGGAGCAATTTTCATCATTCTCTCCTTTCCCCTGCAGCACATGGTGCCTCCTGCAAATATGTCCCCAAGAGTCCCGCAATCCTCAGGGACATATTTTTGGGAGGCATAGGGGGCTGCAGAAGGAAAGGAAAAGCAGTGAAGATTGCTCCACCCCCCAATGCATGCACAAGACATGTGTCAGTGCACACAATGTTAGCCTGAAAGTTAGCATGTACTGACTGAACTACCCATGAAGAGGTTGGGTTGCATGACATAAATACTTCCAGACCCTGAAAATAATGAAGTTGGCTGATCCTTATATAAACTGTCTTCCAAAAGTCATTGCTTCTTTCAAGAATAATCAGGATGCCACAGATAACTAGGAATTCCCCTTAACCAGATAATTTTGTCCAGGAACTAAGTGTTGTTTTTAAAAATCTGTTCTGAGATTGAGGCAGCCTGGGAATCTGTACAGCCACAATCACGCCATACAAATGGAAGATTATCTTGGATGCACAAATCCATTAATGTGCAGTCATGACCTCACCTCTATACTTTCATTACTATCAGACACCATGAGAAAAGGCATTTTCCTCATTTTATTACTGCCTTGCTGACATCATAGAAATTAGCAGTCCTGGCAGAAGCTAGTCCTAGAAATGAAGCAAACGCCACTTCTATGAACTACAATACCCTCAGAGCCAGAATGCTGCAATAATAGAAGACGATCCAAGAGATCTTTCAACTGAAAAGCAACTTTTCTTAATCTTTTCACCATGCCCTGCAATGTTGCACCAAATGCCTCTTCTCGGATTACATTCAGCCTGCAAGGCAGATCTTTGAAACACCACTGGACATCACACCAAAAGCATACAAAGCCCTAAACATTTTTCTAGTCTTTTATGATTCTGAAGAAAAGCATGTATGCAGTCCGAACATCTTTAAGGAACAAGCTGCTTATTGAACTTTACGCAGGTAGCAAAGGCCAAGTCTGCAACACTTCTACTGGCTCAAAATTCTATACACTGTGCAACTCCCACTGAATCATTTGCTAAGACTATAGACATTACCTATTCTTAAAAATTATTTAGTTGCCTAGTTCAAAATCTGCAGCAGGATTTACTGCCTCCAGCCACTGGCACTCCTCTCATGTAGGCAAGGTAAAAGACCCCTCACAGCCTCTGGCTGGCTGAGAGATGCAAGTGGGTGTGCAAGAATAACCTGCCTCATATTTCCATAATCCAGTTCCACTCTTTTTTGCTAACCTGCCCACCCAACTGCTATCATATTGTCCACTACCTGTATATTGAATAATGCAGTGGATACAGGACTAAGGAAGATCAACTTCTGTGTGTGCCACAATTCTATCCTTATTATATTTTTTCACTGGTAGCTGTTCTTCTCCTTGATGAACCTACTCTAAAGGGGGAAACGCAATGTCAAGCATCCACAGCAGAAGTAAAGATTTGGCACAAACAGTTTTATTTATCCCACCCTCCTCCCTGCATCCCCTAGAACTGCCCCCCAAAGCCATTCCACTAGTGGAAGGTGTCTCCAAATTGTTGCTGGGCTCTTCCCCTTCCACATGCAGGCATCAGTGCCACATCTCCCACCATTGCTAATGGTCTTTCAACCCTTGGAAACAGCTTTTCATGCTGTAGGGAGGAGAGTGGGAAGGGGAGAATTGCTTGCACTTATTCGGTCCTGCACTAGTGCTGCTGCAGATGCTAGCCATTGATTCTTTATCACTGAATAAGCAGATTTTAAAACACTTGTTTTATGCAGTTTACAGTATAGCACATCATGTTCTGTTCTTTATACAGCCAACCTGTGCGCACACTGAAAACCCACACTAAAAACCCAGTGAAGTGTCTTGACTACTTGCTTAAGTTAAATAAAATACAGTATTAGGCACTTACCTGAGGCATTTCCAGGCCCAGACCCTCCAATTCCAATTCCAAACTTTGTGTTTTCTTTGTTTGTAACTTTTGTTCCAGCTTTTCTTCAGGGTCAGTAGGAAGCATACAACTCATGCAATGTGATTTTTTTCTTGAAAAAGCTTCACTTTGACTACATGGATCTCTCTTTCTCTGGGGACTTTCTGCATGAAACAAAAACAAAACACAACACTCATTTTACAGCAATTAATTACATTTGAGGAGTCCTGTTTGATCATTTCTATACAAATAAACTTGAGACTAACCAGTCTGGTTATGGGTTTAAAGTTTTTATTTCTGTTTTAATTTGTTTTATGTTGCAGTAAACTGTCCAGACACAGACGTTTGGGGTAGTGTACAGATATAATAAATAAAGACAAATGAAGTCTCATGCTAAAAACCAAATGAAACTGTCAGTCTAAGCAGAAGTACTGCTTTTTGGATTAAATGGTAGTGTAACCATAGCTGCAGTTTAATGAGAAAAGAGTCACCTAAAAATTGAATCTCAAAGAGTGGGACAAGCTGCTGACATAAAATCAGCTGGATGGACGTAGCATAGTGTGTGAAATACAGCCATATTTCCCAAGTGACAAGTGACCAATCACAGTTTAAGTTTAGAACACACATACAGCAAACAAAGCACCCTGAAAACTATTTTGACAACCTCAATAAGGCACACATTAAAAGATGCTTCAGTAGGAGATGCCATATCTCAGTAGTCAGAGGCTAATCAAACATTCCAGCTGTGTTCTTCACACTTCCTGCAGCAACCCTAACAACAGGCTCATATCTATCTTGCCATTGGTTAGGCCATGCAAAACCTTTAGAAAGCCCTCCAGGCAAACCAGTTCAAACCATAGCACTTGGCCTAATTTGGCCATACTGGTAACAGGACAGGTCTCAAAGGGTGGTGATGAGTTTGTTCACAAACCACCTATGGTTTTCCTGTGACATTCAAAGCATTTCTTCCTGTTGCCACCTGTTCAGACTGGAGGCTGATGAGAGATAATGTATAGTAGTTTGAAGCAGGTGCCATCTATATACTGATGACATCCAGCTTTATCTTTTAATCCAATGGGGTAGTACAGCCCCTGGATCTGGCTATGGTGGTGAACAAGATGGAAGCAGCCTTTGAAACGGAACAAAAACAAGACTGAAGAACAATCACTACCATCTCTAGGACAAGAAGCAGACAGTGTTTGTCCTTCCTGATTACTCTCTGACACACAGTCACAGGATGTTTAATAATCAATTTATTAAATACATATTTGGTCTCAGACTAGCTTCAAGACAGCTTTATGCTATTTGAGAGCTACCATTAAAGAACAAACAAAACAAGAACAGTGACATGACAAAATAGCAGAGCACTGAAAATAGATTAATAAGCCACCGATCACTGCACCTAGAACTTCAGGTTATAGCAGTGCTTACCAGCTTTACAGCAGTTCCCTTGGATCCAGACTTGGTAATGCCATTCATCCTTCTTTAACCTGCGGGTTAGACTACTTAAGACACCGAGGTCATTCACACGAGTGGCCGGGCAGGCAGGCTTCGCTTCGCTTCACTTACCTCCCCCCACCAACTATAGGCAAAATGTTGATGGGAGCGCCATCCAAGCTCCCACACAATCCACTTTCAGAGAGCCGGGATCATGCATCCTGGCCTCCGGGTATCCCACAATGCACCACATGCCAAGTGCAATGCATTGGCGGATTCCCCCAGGTGATGGGCACTCTAGGCACCTGTCTCTGTGTGCAGCCAGAGCTGACACACAAGCAGGAAGCCCAGGTTAAGGAAGCCCAGGTTAAGGGAGCACATGCTCCCTTAAGCTCAGCTAAAAGCCGGGCAAGGTGGTTCTGCCTTACTGGGTTCGGGCCCAATCCCAGCGGTTCTCACATGCAGCCTAACCCAGGCTGGGCTTCCCTAGCCTGTGTTAGGCTGTGCATGATAACAGCCTCATAGTGGGATACTGCCTGATGATTTGAAAGCTGCATTCAAATGTAAAACTCAGTGCTTCACCTTCAGAAAAAGGTGGGCTGCTGGGAACCCACAACCTCAGTGCTCCAAGAAGGAGAATTTAGTGTGCTAGTTTTGGCAAACAGAGCCCCAGACAGCAGAAAGTCTCATAGCTGAAAGTCTCTTGGATCCAACTGTGATCTCCAGGATCAGCCAAGAACATAGAAAGCTGCCTTATACTGAGTCAGGCAATTGGTCCATCTAGCTCAGTATAGTCTCAGGGCTGCTCAACTTTGGCCCTCCTGCAGATGTTGGCCTACAACTCCCATAACTCCTGGCTATTGGCCACTGTGCTTGGGGATTCTGGGAGTTGTAGCCCAAAACCAGCTTGGGGGCCTAAGTTGAACAGGCCTGACTGACACCAGCTCTCCAAGGTTTCAGATAGGAATCTTTCCCAGTCCTACCTGGAGATGCCGGCAACTGAACCTGGGACCTTCTGCATCCAAAACAAATGCTCTATCACTAAGCTACAGCCCCACCCCAGCTGTGCTTCAATTCTATATGACAAAATAGCCAGAGACATTCTTAGCCGTTGGATCCCATCTATGATATTTTCTACTGGAGTAGAGACTTGTCAGATTTGAACAACTTTTGCAAACTGCTTTACATCACTTTTATAGACCAACTTCAGTCAGTAGGGTTACGTCTATACTGAAGTATGTACAGTGAGAAGGGTGTGCAGGCTAGAATTCTAATCTTGTTGTAGTAGTTCAATATTTGATGCTTATATATGGTTTTAATGTTACAAAAAGTACAAACACAAATGTCAAAGAAAAGTGTTACAGAACCATAACAGAAACGTTACATCTTTTAATTCAGCCCCATCCCAGAAGGAAGCATCTTTCTACAACTGGCAGCAAAATCGTAGCATGTGCTTGTACAAGAGCTGAATTTGGCCCCGAAATAAGAAATTTCAGAATTTAGTCAGGGATTAAGCTTGCTAACCAGTTCAAAAACATCAGGCCAATACTAAATAAATTCCTTTACCAAGTCTTTACAGTCAGTCTTCTTTGCACACAAACCCATAAAACAGCCTCTTTAAGAACTGCTAGGTCAGAACACAGGGCTTGTGACTGGGAGATGCTAACAAAATTCATTCATCAAGGGCTTTAAAATGCTCATTGTAAAAAAAGAGGTGAGTTTTACAAACTTCAAACTCTAATAACTTGGCACCAAATCTGAACCGGACAGAAATGTTAGTTTCACAGCCTCCTATCCAGCCCAAAACCATCTCTACTCATGATCATGACTAGTAAACTAACTCCCAAATCATGGAATTGTATAAGATGCAAGTGAGAAAGTATATGAAGTATCTTATGGGATGACTTTTGCATCCAGTGTTCCCTCTAACAGGGATTTTCCAGACGTTGTTGACTACAACTCCCATAATCCCCAAGCAAAAGCCATTGCAGCTGGGGATTCTGGAAGCTGTAGTCAACAACATCTGGGAATCCCTGTTAGAGGGAACACTGGATGCATCTCTGCAGAATTTCCTTCTGGAAACAATATACCTGCTACAATTGCTCACTTTTAAACTCAATAGTTTAACGTATGCTCTAACATAGAAAGAAGAATTTCTGCTTCCAAGAGAGAACTCTCTAACACAGAGTAATCCCTAAATTGCATACTGCAAGCAACACATACATTAAATAATGTAAAGCTCCTGTGAAACAAAATAACCCAGTTAAAAGAGAGGCTTCTCACTGCATCTCTGCTCAGTTCAGTGCTTCAGAATTGCCTCTTTCCAATGAGCTTCTGCTGCACTGTCACATCTCTACATGTGATCAAAAGATCCAATTCCTTTCCTTCTGGTACAAAGAGATGCAAAAGAATTACCTGCCCTTAGAGGTTGCACACTCAAAAGCAGAAACACTGGAGGCAGGCAGGCAGTTACTCTTATACACTAGAAAGGCAAAGCCTTTCAGGTGTAAGAACGAAGGATGCTTACAAATGCAGTTTGGGGGGAAGCATGTCCGAGTTATGAGAACTTTTGAAAATGCTGTCCTAATGCATGTAATGAACACTTAATACACAGCAGCAGGAAAGAAAGAAAAAAGTATGATATAGAAGGAATAGGTTTTTTAAAAAATACTAACTTAATAGCACATTCAAAAAGCCACAACACACATCAAACTAAATAAAGACAGAATCCCAAGAACATTATTTCAAACTACTATTATTTTTGTGCTGATGTAATAGATCGCCCCTTGGAAGTAAAGTATTCATCCTTGTCCTAGCATTTTATTTTGGCAAAAGTGATGCTTAAGCTTTCTGACAGGTTGCCTCAAGGCACCAACTGTGCAACCCTTCAGTACACCAAACACAGTGAGACTATGCAAAGAAACATCTACTGTATAGGAAAAACCCACACAACACTGTGGAGTTTCACACTGGGTTGCAAAAGTGAGTTTGCTCATTAGTTACTCCATAAGCAAAAGCCCCAATTAAACTGACTCATTGAACTAAGTCCTTTTAGTTCTTTCCTTTCATGCAAGAAGCTGGAGGTAGAGAAAATGACTGTGCCATTTTATTTCAATTTTCCATTTGGTATAAAGATGGTAGATTGACACTTTCAAGTTGGTATGCCTTTCATTTCCCTTTAGACATTTTCACTAAATCACTAAATGTCTCACTGACTCTGTTCAAAAAAGGTAAAAGATACTGAAAACCAGTCTGAAAGCTCATACAAATGTACTGCAAGAATTAAGTTAGGTCCAAAACCTGAGCAACAGAGTTGCACAGGGATATCATGCTTGGTTCTGACCCCTTTAACCAATTCTATAGCTGACAGCATTTAAAAAAAAAAAAGGAAAGGAAAGGAAAAGAAAAAAGAATGCTTTTAGCTAAGCTGTTTATCAGTTAATAGGAAAATCATTCATCCCCTAGATGCCATTCACATAAAAGAAAGGTCCCCAAAGCATTTGATCTTACATGCCACATATATACATATTTATTTATTTCTCTTAAATGTACCTGTCGCTAATCCCACGCGTGGCAGCTCTCACGAGAGTTCGTGAGCAACTGCTGGATAGTGACAGGGACTGGCTGGTGAAGGGAAAGAAACTTCTGGCCAGGAGAATGGCTGAGCGGTGGCCAACGGGCAGGGAGGGCGAGAGAAAAGCCGAGAAGAAAACTAGAGGCTCAGATGCTCAGCTAGTATGGTCATAATTCAAATAACTATTCAGCATTCATAGCTCAATGTGTTGAAGAGTTGAAGTTACATCCCAGAGAAACAATTTTATGCAACTGCAGTAGTTTTGTTGGCTTGCATCAATTAACTTGCATTGAACTATGTAAGTACTGCTCAAGATCAGCAACTTATAAAAAGTTTACTTATGCAGAACACTAGGGGGGGGGACGAAGTCAAAAGAGCACAAGGTATGCAATTCTAGCTGTGATTAATGGAAGGCTTCTTATCTTTGAATAGAAACACAAGCAGCAGCATTTTGAGAAGTTCTAAATGAGATTACAGAGTATTCTATTCAGTGTAGCGGTTCCTGCTAAAGATGGAAGGTGGCTCCATGCTTTAAGATACATATCCTTAAACACCTATGTCAATCACTGTGCAAAGTGTGGGGCCATCCTCTTCAGAAACCCTAAGAAGCCAGCAGATAAGCATTCCATGCACACAGGGGAGAGATGCTCTTGCTCATCTATGAAACCAAGCTTTTGCTCTTATTAAGTTTTTCCTGTTAGTCTATGGGCAGGGGCGGATTAAGCCTTTTGCTGCCCATAGGCAGCCAAGGATTTGCCGCCCGCACCACTGCAGCGAGGGTAGGGGTGGAGGGAGAAAGCCCCCCTTTCTTCTCCTTAAAAACCACTGCTGTGGGGAGGCGGCGAGGGGAAGGTCCCCCCTTTACCTTTAAAACACCACACAGACGATGGGGCTGCAGCAGAGAGGGCGGTAGTGGGCTGAGGGGCAAGTTCACCCTTTTAGTAATACCGCTGCGTGGGCGGCAAGGGCGAGCTCCTTCCATCTCCCCTCTCCTCACTCCCACATGACTAAAGTTCACCCTCCCCATCCACGCAGCAGCATTGCTAAAAGGGGGGACTTGCCCCTCAGCCCACTACCCCCCCGCTGCAGCCCCATTGCCTGTGAGACATTTTAAAGGTAAGGGGGGGCTTCCCCTCCCCACAGTGGTAGTTTTTAAGGAGAAAAGGGGGGTTCCCCTTGCCCCCAGAGAAGGGACACAAAATTTGAGGAGCGGCTCCTCAAATTTTGCCACCGTAGGCAAGTGCCTACTCTGCCCCTGCTTAAATCTGCCACTGTCTATGGGTGGCAAGCACTTTCCTGCCCTGATCAAAAAATATTTAACCTTACCATTTCTAGCTCTGCCAAAGAACGACATGCACATATTTGCCCTATGCCCATCATTTATTCCCACCAAATAGAAAACTTCAGTACAGTACACAATTCCAGACCTCCTAGTCAACAGCCATATATAGAGAGCTGCACTAGCCTGTTAGGGAACCAAGCAACACCATTTTGGTAGATTCCATTTTTCAGTGCTGGAACTATATCTTGGGAGGGACAAAGTTTCTATATCTTGCAGAATCCCTAGTACTTTCTGCAACAGTGGTTTTGAAAAGGTTTTCGGAAAAGTGGCTTCACCTTTGGAAGCATCTAGCCTCTATTCCCCAATAATAGCTATTAGAGCCTTCCACTGATATGTAACCAAAGCGTCAGAAATCAACTACTTGTATCTCTCACCCACCAACACATAACTAATAGAATTTGAGTTCCACAGAACAAAAACATACTTCTGGAATCATATTTATTCAAGCAGTTGACCCAGAGAATATTTTCAGTATGGGTCATATGGCTGTGCCACTTCTCGTGGCTTTGCACTGCCACTAGAGGCTCAAGTGGCCTCTGTGGCTCGGAGCGCCTTTTATCAGCTTCAGCTGATACGCCAACTGCGACCTTACCTGGACAGAAATAGCTTGGCCACAATTTCTCATGCTCTGGTAACCTCTCGCTTAGATTACAGCAAGGTGCTCTACGTGGGGGCTGCCTTTGAAAACAGCCTGGAAACTGCAGCTGGTACAAGATAGGGCTGCAAGATTATTACTTGGGACTGGACCTTTTGAGCATATTATGCCAGTGCTTCGTCAGCTGCACTGGCTCCCAGTCCATTTCAAGGCCCAATTCAAGGTGCAGGTTTGAACCTTTAAAAACCTAAATGGCTTGGGACCGGGTTACCCGAGAGAGCGCCTTGCCTCTTATGTCCCAACCAGTATTCCCGCTAACAGAAATTCCCAGATGTTATTGACTACAACTCCCAGAATCCCCAGCTGCAATGGCTTTTGCTTGGAGATTATGGGAGTTGTAGTTAACATCTGGAAATCCCTGTTAGAGGGAACACTGGTCCCAACCCAAATCTTAAGATCTTCTTCGGAGGCCCTACTCCAGGTGCCCCTGCCAAACAAGGTGAGGAAGGTGGCTATTAGGGAGAGGACCTTTTTGGTGGCTGGCCAGTTACTCTCCCCTGTTACCTAGGCAAAGAGGCACCTTTTTAATGTGGTGATTCTCTTTATTTAGCAGTGGGGGAGTAACCGGCCCCATCCACCCCCAGCACAGTACTTTCAGTGACTATTGCTGGTGTCTATCTTATGGTTCTGTTTAGATTGTGAGCCCTTTGGGGACAGCGAGCCATCTTATTTATTATTTCTCTATGTAAACCACTTTGGAAACTTTTGTTGAAAAGCGGCATATAAATAGTAGTAGTAGTAGTTGCTGTACTCCATTTATGGAATAGCCTCCCCAGCTAGGTTTGCCTGGATTCATCACTTTGTTTTTAGATGCCAGGTAAGGACCTTTTTGTTCACTCAGGCCTTTAAAAATTTTAAATTTGATTTGATTTTAACTGATTTTTTTTAAAAAGCCTTTTAAGTTGTTTTGTATTATATTTTGTATTTTCTCCCCTCCTCTTTATTTGGTATGTTATGATTTAATGTGTTGTGTGTTTTTATCTCATGTTTTAATATTGTGTTGTAAGCCACCCAGAGAACCAAGACTATACTGTATTCAGTTCAAACTCTGAAGTTCCTCATCCTCTCCTATTCTGAAGGGATAGCAACGATCATATCTGATTTATTCTTTGAAAACTTCCCTTTTCTTCTTTTGAAGACCACAAGGATTTTTTCTTTGAGACTATAAACTTTCTAGGAGAGTAAAGAAGCTCCAGCCCCTACTTTGAGTTCATGCTCCCACAAAATGTTACTGCCTTCCAGAAAGTGGCCTTTCAATCCCCAAGGGTGGTATTTATAGAAAGATCTCTCTGTCTGCTGCCTGGTTTACAGGCCGCTTTAGAGTCAAGGCAGATTCAAATGCACAAAAGAACCATCTGCTCTATTAATAGCTTTCAAAAACAACTTTGGAATTCAGGACTATGGTGCCTGATTATGAACACCATTTCATTTTATGAATGTGGACTTATGCAAGAATGTATGCCAAGTAACTCACTGGTTACCCAGGGATACTTTGCTTCCGCATATTACATAAGCATGTTGGCAGACACTAGTCCACATCACTGTTGTTCTTTGCACTCATTGAAACAAGCATTAATTTATACTGTAGAGCTCGCATGACAAAGTGTGGCCAGAAGAACTTTCAATGAGGCAACAATATGGGCTATAAAAATATAACAATTTATGGACTAACTACATGTTACTGGTTACATGTGACTGATCTCCAACACTACTTATATAAATTAAAAGCACTGCTTTGGGATGGAGAAAGACCCTTGACAAGACTTTTAAACCAGAGATTTCAACCCCCAATCATGTGGGAACCATGGGCCAACACTGAAATTTTATTTTTCTCTGCATCCCAAGGTATTTGTGAAGATTTCTAGTCCCCAGAGCGTTGTGGGGAAATTCCTGAAGGTGGGTGGTTTAAGAATTTATCCAATTTCATGCAGGTCATATTACACCAAACACTAGACTATATTTCAAGGGCTTATCTCCAAGGCCTAGTTCACAGAAACAGCAGCTGAGATTGTAAACCTGGACAGCACCACTTTAGATTACAGGTGCAAGGTCACACAGTTAAATACTTCTACATGGAAAAAAAATCCTTGCATGCAAAGCAAGCATGTTGTGTGAGGCGGCTAGGCTAGGCCTGTTCTCCTCAGTACCTAGTGTATGCAAGAGAATATGCAATTTTAACCTCTGGTTTTTAGCTTGACTCTTTGTTTAAGAGACTGCTTGTTTTTAGCTTGGGGGCCATAGGATCTTACGAGAGTCTTGGGGAAAGGTTAAATATCGCCTGCTTGCCCATTTCTTTTGTTGGGTGGTTGAGTGGTAGGTAGCACCCATCATGCCCTACTAACCAACCCAATTTGGTGTCCCTCGGAGCTACTCATAAAGAACAATGGGGTGAGTTTCCCAACTGTTCCCCATGACCAAAACACTCGAGACATTTCAAGTTTTGTTTTGCTGAAACAACTAGTTCGATTGCCATTTCGATGAAATGTTTCAACCCTGTGTTTTGTTTCGGGCTACATTTTTGTGCCCACCCAAAGTACCTTAGATGTCTTTTTTGAACAGTTTAGACCAGTGTTTCCTCTAATGGTGATTGATGTTGTTCACTACAATTCCCAGAATCCCCAGTTGCAATGGCTTTTGCTTGGGGATTATGGGAGTTGTATTCAACAACATCTGGGAATCCCTGTTAGAGGGAACACTTGTTTAGACTATGTCAGAAAATCAAGGATATTGCCTCACTTTTGCAAAACCAGCAGAAATGTGTGTGTATTCCTATTCTTGCTTTAAATAAGACATTTACTTAGGGACAAGTTATTCAACCCTACCGCTGTGGCTGGGGATGATGTAGTCCAAAAATATCTTGAGGGCTGAAGTTGTGCAGCCCTTGATTAGGGAGAATGGCATATATTCATGACAGTTTGGAAAACCTAAGCTGAGACAAAGAATATAGATGGGCAACAAGACCTCAGCCAAGGGTGCATATGAGGAAGCAACATATTAGCAGTAATAATAATAATAATAATAATAATAATAATAATAATGCGAGACCTCCATTTGCGAGTAGTTATATATAGGAATTTCCCGCCAGGGAGATTCACCAAGGAAAAAGGCCAATTTATATGTCACTGATTGAATTAAAAATATTGCATTTATTATTTAGATACCTCCTAAGAAATCCCCAGCATACTAGCTAGTTGCTATAGTCATAAGAACACAAACTAAGTTACTCAATAGGACTACCAAAGACAATGGCTCTAAAGGACAATTTCAATATGGCTTTTGTCAAATAATTCAGTCAGGATGCTAGCCATTGATTTAATGCTGCTTCATTTTGAGAACTAGGCCTTGCATCTTTTTGTTGCACTGTTTACATTTGCCAGGAAAGCACGTTCAACATATTCCCAAACAGGACTTTTTTTCTTTTTTAACACAATCTGCAGTCATGTCAAGTTTACACAGACAGGTAATTAATAGAATCGAAGATACTACTTGTGGTCCAGTGTTTGTTTCTGTTTTAGTCTTCCCTTTACTTGTTGACTAGCAAGCAGAAGATTGCCAGTTCAAATCCCTGCTGGTACTGTATGGGACAGCAGAGATATAGGAAGATGCTGAAAGGCATCATCTCATACTGCATGGGAGGAAGCAATAGTAAACTCCTCCTACCAAGGAAAACCACAGGGCTCTGTGGTTGCCAGGAGTCAAAATCAACTTGCTGGCACACTTTACCTTTACAGCCAATAGAGGACCTGTCTGCCATTACCTTACTGCAATGTTTCCTTAAATCTTTTGGTGCAGAATGCTGGTGTTCATCTCTCAACTCAAGTGGGATGACAGAAACATATCAAACCAATCAGTTGCACAGACTGTAAAAAAATTTCCATCCAGTATTTAGAAAAAGCAGAAGCCTTTCAGGTAGAATGACCACTTCTAACTTAAAGCTTTAGACTTCATAAACAAAATCAGCCCTTGTTGTCAAGTAACAGTCTGGAAAGCCCATTTACTGAAGACAGTATATATGTATTTGTTCAGCTGCTGTGAACATTATTTGTAGAGTACTCTGAATGCTAAAAGCGCTGTAGAAATGAAACTGTGGAAACAAATTGGATTTCTAACCTATTCCTGTTCTGATGGGACACACTGGTCATTTCTTCTAAAATACTTGAAATGCAAACAGAACAGAAACTGAAACTACTGAACAAATTACGCAATGAATGAATTTCTTTATTAGGGCCAGAGGCCAACAGAAAGAAAAAAACTAACACAATTGACAGTAACTAATCAAGCTGAAATCAAACCATTGACTAGGGATGCTCCTGTGCACACGGTGCGGAGGCTGCAGGGAACAGTGCCGCAGCCACACACGGCATTTTGGAGAGCAGGCACTGTTGCCAAAAAAACGGTGGGGTGGCAAGGGGGCAGGTAAGGCACTGCTTACCTGCTTTTAAAGGGAACCTCTCTGCTCCCTGCTGAACCAATTTGAACGCCAGCACTCAAGCCAGTTCGGCGCTTCCCAGAAGAGGCATGAACCAGCTCGTGCACATCCCTAACACACTGACCACCACAACTAGACGCTAAGAAACAGAATTTGGCAACATTATAAGTAACCTGAAACTTATGAAACTTATGATCTGCTAAAAAAGAGATACATAAAAATCATCAGAATGACCCAGAAAATTCCCATTAAAAAGGAGAAATAAGACTATAGAGTAAGTCGGAATAAAATCTACAATATAAAAGGACATGCGTTGACTCAATTCCTTCCGCACAAGGAAACAAACAATGTACAGTGGGGATTTAATGGTTTCTGCCCTCCAGAAGCGCTGAAGGGAGGGCATTAAAATTGTGCTCTTGTAAAGAGCTCAGCGATAATTAGAATATGAGAGTATTAAAAGGTAAGCAGCCATGGCTCTCCCATCAGTCTCACTTGGTATCCTGCAAAAAGCAGGTAAAAGTAAAGTGTGTCGTTGAGTTGGTGTCGGTTCAAATTAAACTGAAATTCTAAACCTAAGAGTCGTTGCAGAATTAATTTGTTGGCCTTCTTCCTACTTAGCATACACAGGGTATCCAGAGAGACGGGCCACAGTAAGCATTTTGTGGATGATACATTTCCGCCAACTGGAGTGAGAATTATCAGTCAGGGTAAGAGGAGCCAGCCCCATATGAGTACAGTTCAGTCTGTTCCAATAATTGATTGCAGCAATCAGTGTTCTCTCTAATTTTTTTCCATCTGTGTGCAGAATGAGTTTTGTTCTAGGTGGCAGTATCAAGGTAGTGTGTGCGCATGTGCATTCAGAATGGGGCCTTCTCGATTCAACCTGAGTGGGATCTAAAATTAACTTTTTTAACATCAAAAGACTTGTAAGCACGCACCCATCTTAGGGAGAACACTGGCAGCAATCCATAGTCGGGTCTCTACTCTGGCAAGACCCGCTTACAGCCTCAGTGCTGCATTAGCAACACACGTAGGAGAATGAAAGAGGGATCTAAGAAATCTAGGTTGTATACTCTCAAGTGGCCCAAAGTTGGTGTACGGGCCCAATGGCACCCCACACAGAAATTGTGCAAATGGTTTTGCTTTAAATAGTTTAATAACAGCAGATAGGAAGCTATTTCCTTGCATATGATGCAATTATGCAATTGAGCATGATCTCAGAAATAAAAGCCGTAGGTCAATCCAGCACAATATTCTAATATGAAACAAAGCTTAGAAGTGAGAAGCAGACAAATCCTAAGCTGTCAGATGATTATTTTGGAACGAACACAAAATATATAAACACTTGCAATTTTATAGTAAAATGTTACTGCCATGGAAATCTGTGATATTATGCCTATTTATTATTCCTACATAACTCTAAATACCATCTAAACTAATACATATTATGATGAACAGAATATTTAATACAGAACGGTTGGGAACATTTCCTAAACATGACAGGTCAAAAGCTTAGCTATGTTGCCCTGCTGCTAACTACAGCCCCCTAGTTTCCTAGGAAAATGATTTCTTTTCTTTGCTGTAGTGAAGAACAGGCAAACAACTCTTGCACCTTTGTGAGAAAACAGTGACTTGAGAGCACCATGGATGTTTCTAGGTACTTAAAAGATCTGCAAGCCAAGTTCACAGGGCCTGGTTCAGACCCACAGCTCCCGCAAATGATAATTAAAGCTTTTAATGATCTCTAAATGAACCCAACACTCTTTTCCAACTTTTAAAAAAACCATTAATTGATTTAACTTCTTTATCTTTGTATTTCTGTTTGTTGGTCTAAGATCCTAATCAAATCAATCATTAATCATCAATGTATTCACCAATGTCAGGCAGTGTTGAGGACTAAAGGCACTAAAAAATTTATCTGGGGTGAATGCCCACGTGGCCCAATTCTGTCAATTCCGTAAACATCCTTGAGAAGAGTTCAGATCTAGTGGAAGGAATGCCAGGACATGACTATGCTAGATTTCTTTTCTCAAATACCATTTTGAGCTACACCAGTCCTCAGACGATTAAGTAGAATTAGATTCTTCATTAAGAGAAAGTGGTGTACAGTATAGTACCATTGTGCAAGAACACAACAAAAGGATACATTGTAGAACTGGAAAAGGTGCAGAAGAGGGCAACCAAGATGATCAGGGGCCTAGAGCACCTTCCTTATGAGGCAAGGCTACAATACCTGGGGCTATTTAGTTTAGAAAAAAAGACGACTGTGGGGAGACATGATAGAGGTCTATAAAATCATGCATGGTGTGGAGAAAGTGGATAGAGAGAAATTCTTTCCCCTCTCACATAACACTAGAACTAGGGGTCATCCCATGAAACTGATTACCAGGGAATCTATGACCAACAAACGGAAGTACTTTTTCACACAACGCATAATCCACTTGTGGAATTATTGGCCATGAGATGTGGTGACGGCCAACAACCTGGATGGCTTTAGGAGGGGTTTGGATAACTTCATGGAGGAGATGTCTATCAACGGCTACTGGTCGGAGGGCTATAGGCCACCTCCAGCCTCAAAGGCAGGATGCCTCTGAGTACCAGTTGCAGGGGAGTAACAGCAGGAGAGAAGGCATGCCCTCAATTCCTGCCTGTGGCTTCCAGTGGCATCTGGTGGGCCACTGTGTGAAACAGGATGCTGGACTAGGTGGGCCTTGGGCCTGATACAGCAGGGCTGTTCTTATATGGGGGCGGGGGGGGAGGGCATGTACCTACAGAAAAAAAGTGATGGAAAGCTTGGGTAGATACAGTGAGAAAAGTTGTTCTCACTGCATCACAACACTAGCTAATGGCGAGCTGCTTAATGCATTCCTGCTACAAAAAATGCTGAGATTTAGAAGACATCCCCATTGGATGTTTCATGGAGTACTTCTGCCATGTGTGATGTAGCTTGCACCACTTCTCTACAATGCAAAGGTTTGGTTGACATCCGAAGTGGGCGCTAGCTTTTCCAAATAGTAGCCATATACCAGAGATCACAGAACCTACGTAATACAAAGACACCAAGTAAAGCAGTCTTGTATTGCACCATAAATTCTGATAGAACACATGGCTTGTTGCACTGCACATCTGTGGAAGAGAGGGGTTATTACTACTTCTACTTCAGAGCCCAGGAACTAAGACAATGTAATAAAGTATACTGGTTATGCCTTCTGTTTTAGATTTAGAAACAATGTTTGATTTAGATTTAGAAACAATGTGCAGCAATGTTTGCTTATATGATGAGAAGGCAGACAAGATCATCAAAGCAGGTTAGCTCTAGACTAGAACAGTGGCCTTCAGATTATACCATAGTGAGCCCCACTAAGGCAAAGGGCTGTCTGGGCCTCTCAGGTGCTGGGTAGAGAGGCTAAGACATGCAATGCAATAGGAGATATGAAGGAAATTACAAAAAAGAAAAAGAAAATGTACAAAGACAAAGAAAGAAAAGTTGCCCCAGTGACCCCAAGAAAGACGACGAGAGGTAATGACTTCTGCTCTGTACTGGTTGCAAGGAGCAGAAGAGTAGGTAGACATCTGCATCTTCACAAAACAGGCAGGTGCTTAGAAGCAGTAAGTGTGAGCCACTCCAGTTAACACTTTGAGAACTCTCTCTCTCTCTCTCTAATGTGTAAGCAATATGAATTGCATTTTTCCTGATAACTCTCATTTAGTACCTGGAGTTAGTTAGATATTTCTGTATTGATTTATGATGCCCAATATTTGGGCATTGTAACATGTTATTCAATATTTGTAATGGCTTATGGCTTGGACAAACAAAATTTCCCTATATTTACTAACAGAACTAATTTAAAGGAAAAGGTAACAGGAAGAACAAAGCAAACAAGCTCATGTAGAGAATAGAAATAATATTTGCAAGCAAGGAAGCTGCTATTTAAAACCAGAACTCTGCCCACAATCAAGTATTTGTAAAACTTCCCTAGAAGCAAATGCTTCAGTGAGTGGCCAGAAGTCCTTTTAAAAACTTTGGACACAATTACCACTCTTAAATGTTCCCATCCTGAATTGAGACACCCCTCCCCCTCTCCCAAGTAATGTCAATATCAAGAAGATTCACAAAGCTCAGTCCAAAGACAAGGAAGATTTGACTTCAATTGTTTTGGCAAAAGAATTTGAAAGAAGGGGGGGGGAATCCCATTTCTAACACTTTGCCCTCGCTAACTAGGCAAAAGGGTGTCTTTTAAAGCGCTGGCTCTCATATTTAGCCGCGGGGAGAGAGCAACTGTTCCTGTTCAACCTAGCATTGCATCATTAACTGTCACTGGTGTTCCCCTTGTCCCTTTTTGGGACAAGGAATCATATTCTCATTTCTTTTGCAATGTGAACTGCTTCAGAACTCTTTTTTGTTGTTGTAGTAAAGTGGAATAATAATAATGTTTCTAAAATGAATTGCATGCAACCTAGTTCTTGAAACTGATATTAATCGTAAAGAAAATAAACCATGTCTAGTCCAGTATTATGTTGACAGCTGGACAGGAAACTCCCACAAGTAATGGGTGCTCTCTAAACCCAGGGAAGGAAGCCTAGTGCCTTTCCTGATCTATGGGAGGAAAGAGGCTTTTCTCCCTCTACTGCCACAGAAATATCACTAAATAGAAGCAGTTCCTTCATGACACCAAAAGAGGAGCCCTGTCCATTGCTCTAAGAGAAGAACATCTACTTCGAACTCTCAGTATCACCCCAAGCCCCCAACTCCAGCGCCGTTTTAACTTTTCCGGTGCTGGGACCCTATCACCACCCTCCACTAGGCTGACCCACTAACATACCTCCCACCCAACATGGCCGCCCCACTAAACAGCACTGAAGCACAACCGAACCCGCAGTCACTCGTAGCACCGCCCCTAGCCGAATGTCATTGGCCGGCCTAATTTCACGCACTGCTGCCATTGGATTGGTCTGCCGTCACTCTCTCTTCCCAGCGGCCCCTTTCAAGCTAGGATGAAGCGACATGTAAACAAATCACTTTCTGGAGGTTCCGAACTGAGTGGGGCTCTGCCGGCCCACGCCCATCCTTCCAGCCAAGGGCAGGGAAGAGAACTCGGGGAAGGAGACTACCCGCACCTGATCCGAGAGGACAGAGACCCTCTCTAGCCACAAGATTCATCACTTTTGAAAATATTGAGGGGGCGGAAGGAGGAGGAGAGGAGGAAGGACAGCTGCGACCTGCTTTTGTAGGCGAGGTGGAGTAAAGAAATAGCGGAAAATGAGAAACATGTAGGGGATCAAAGAGACTGCTTATTCCCTGAATAAACCGGGGGAAGCGAAAATCAAATTCCTCCTCCGCAAACATATACACACACACACACACCCCATTTATGGCGGAACTAGTTACCACCTTGGCAGAAAGTCGTGGCATTGTAACGCATCAAACGTTTCCTCTCGCACCCAGAGTATCACAAGACTGAACTGACTCATCGATCCCCCCCCCCACGGCCTTTCTTACCAATACCTCTCCTGCTTGATCTACTAGAAGTCCTTTACTTGGACCTCCACGCCACTTATTAGGTTTCCTCATTCCACATCCTTCCCACAGATTCCGCACAGGGAATCTAGCCGCCGCCACCTCTCCGCCCCCCAAGGTTGCGTGTCCCATCAATCTAAGCAGACAAAATGGGAACACGGGTGGCCTTCAGGTATAACGTTATTTGAAGACCATGAAGGTCTTTGAAAGTTTCCCTCTCTCAGCATATTACAAGCCCTTCAGTAGTGCTTCACCGTTACCGACTATTTTTCACAATGATGCGAGCCTGGCATTACTTCTACCCATACACAAAAGCCTCAGTCTTCCTGAAGGGAAAGCGTCTAAACCGATGTAGACAAATACAAACTTATTTCCCATACCCAGACAAGAAGTTGAACTGGAGCTATTAAGATACAAATGGGACAGAAGACAGTGTGCTTATTCAAAGTACACAGTAGAATTACTAACAGCATGGCCACACCTACCTCCGACAGCTTGCTAGGAAGAGGAAATAAAAAACCAAGAGCTTCAAGCTCCCCACCCCTTTCTCTCCTATACTCTTCTGCAGTAGGAGAAAGGAAAGCCTCTCAGGCAAGCACACGCCCCTTCCTTCCATTTCCCTTTCTATGCAGGGGCGAGTGGCTAAAAGCAGCTACAACTATTCCAGGCACCGATCCTGTACTTCATTGCTAGAATGAAGGAAGGAAGACACATAGAACTTCTACTTATAGGGGGCTGCATCAGCCTCTCTCTCGCTCGTCTAGTCCTTCTGACAGCAGTTGCCACAGCAGTTGCCTCCACGCCCCCTTTGCAAGCAAAAGCAGCAGCAGCAACTTTCTCTCTTCTTTTAACACACGAGTTTCTCTTTCCCTCAAGCTACAGCAGCCTCCACGCTAGATTCTTCCCCCCATACCATTGCAGCTGCAAGACAGTCTACCCTCTCCACAAGGGGCCACACAAGAACCCTCCTCGGCATAGATCTTCCTCTCTTCCAACAGAAGGATCTCGGCTCAAACTCTTTCAGAGAGAAGCAGATGGGCTCATCCTCATCTTCCTCACTTCAGTGTTGGGGGCAGTGTGACCCCTCGATCTTCTGCTCCCCCACCCTGCTCTGGGAGTTTCAGTAGCTTTTATCCCACTCCTCAACCTTTTACCTGACGCCCCGGCTCAACGGGGGGATGGCGGGTGTCTCAGATCGGGGGCCTTCTCCTGCTGAGGCTGTAGCCCTGGCCCGGTCCCTCCATGCCGCTCTGGGGTTTGTTTTGTTTATGTCCCTTCCTGACGGGTTCCCGGAAATCGCGTGACTCGCCCCCATCACGTGGGCTTAAAAGTAGAGGGGAGGGGAAGGGAAAGCCAAGAGAAGGCAGAAAACGGGGAAGCAAAAGCTACCAATCGGGGAGTGTGGCACCGAGCACCAATCAACGGCCCTAGAATCTGGTCTCCCCTCTCACGTGACAGCTTGGAGAGAGACAGGCGGGGGAGGATAGAAGGAAGAGAATGTTCTCTTCTCAGCTGACGGGGACGGCGGCGGGAATTTGACGGCGCGCGGGGCGGGGGGGAGCCCAGCTGGCTAGCTTCAGGCAGCGGCTGCCTCCCCTGGAAATGAAAAAAGTATGGACTCAGCAGGGGAGGGAGACGAGGGATTTAACACGCGCACCCAACCGCTGTTCGCCAAGAGCTCGGTTCCGAGAGTGTGTGCCTGCTAAGCCCACCCTCCGCTTCCTTTCCCTACACAACCGTGGCAAAAAGGCCCAATTAATTCAGTACCACTTACTTCACAGAGTATGTGTAGCATTTGGCTGCACCAGTTAGTGTACTTCGTACATTAAGAGGAAACACAGAGGGAGGATATGCCTACTGTGTGCAAGCCTGGGTGCTCCTCCAGTTGCTTGCTTTCAGGACTGCAAAGGTCACAGCCATCTCCCCCAACTCCAAGCCTGCCAGTGCTATGCTGTTATCGGGGAGGAGGTTCCCACACATCGAAAGCTCGAGCTGCTCTCTAGGCTAGCGTGCTAAGTATTCAACAACGGCCATACCTGCCAGCATGTTATTTCCATTTGTCCTTCAGCTTTACTCTTCATTAGCAGATATAGCCATTGTCTAATGTAAAGGGTTAGAATTAGTTCCCTGCTGAGTAAAGCACCTTTTAAAAGTGGTAATTCTCTTTATTGAGTAGTGGGGCTTAACTGGCCCTATCCAGCATCCCTCCAGCGGCTGTTGCTGGTGTCTTATCTTATGTTTTAACATTCTGAGTCCTTTGGGGACAGGGATCCATCTTTATCTTCTTTCTATGTAAACCGCTTTGGGAACTTTTGTTAAAGGGGTATATAAATTGTAGCTTGTTGATTTTAAAACCAGCAGGTGGCTCCCCTTGGAAGTCCATTAGGAAGTTGCATCCATGCACCTTTTCTAGAGTTTTGTCAGAGGTTCACTTACACATAACATTTAATCAACTGCATATGTAAATCAGTCTCTACAGATCAAGCACTCTAGACAGAACTTTTGTATCACCTACCTCAAACAATGCTCTTCAATGGAATCTGTTGACACATGCCACAGCAAGTCGAGTGATGAGAACACATACACGTGTGAACTAGGATTCTGTCTACATGTATATTCAGGAAGCACAGTAGTTCCTCCATAGTCAAGGATTGCCCTTTGTATTACTTTGTTTCCATGAGAATTTAACAAGGACTTGTAAATACTAAGCTGAACTGCAAGCAGTATCTTACAATGATCAGCTGTGCATCCAGAATGTGAACACAGTACTCTGAGGACAGAAGTTCAGATACTGAAATTCTTAGCTACTTCCATATATTAAAACCAAGATGAATAAAATGTAATTCACTTAATAATCCAGAGCATCATTAGACGGTTTGATAGTTTTACTATTGATACAATAGTTCTACAAAAACCTTCAGAAACTATGCATGCCCCCACAGTTTATTATGATAGCTTCAAACAGAATAAGCATCTCTCAGTAAACTAGAGATCTTGAAGTCAAATAAAAGACTCAGCAGCACCACAGTTGTAAGTATCTCACAGTACTGATATTCTGGAGGGTGGGTGAAAACGTTAATGAGACTACACCCGGCTGAGGGCTCATTGTACTGCTCCATGAAGAGCTGTTCAAATAACTCCTTACAGTTAACAGAAATGCAGAAGATACGCAAATTTCAGGAGCTCAGGTATTTAGTGCACTTTCATGTAAAAGATAAAAGATTGCTAGAAGACAATATTAAGTAGAAAATAATTTTATTTAAGTTATCAGACAGACAATCCCCTGACATCTTCATTTTAAATCAAACATGCTGGTAAATTTAATCACAAGGCAGTCTAGTACAAAACTGGTAAGGCAGAAGTTCCAAGTGAGATAGGCAGATCTCTATTCTATCTAGTCATCAGAGCAGTGGAGAGAAGACTAGATATTTCATATCACTTGAGATTCAAGACTGTATTAGGCACTTTCAGAGATGTAAAAAAGAGAACAATGTTTTAAGAAAACAACAATGCATGTAGTAAGGCATTAGACGTGGTTGGATTCAAAATATTTTCAGTGCATCTTTGGATCAACGGAGCACTCTTCACACCCTGCAAAGCAAAATGTATTTTTAAAAATATATATATTTTTTCTATATTTAGAAAAGAAATATAGAGCCTATTTCCAAAAGCTCTAGGCAGTTCACAACAAACAAAACCAACTATCAAAACAGCAATTAAAAATCGAAAGCATTCAGAGATTACCAAAAGCCTGGCTAAAAAGGTATGTCTTAAGGGCTCTTTCAAAGTCTGGTAAAGATGTTAAACCATGAATGTCTATAAGGAGCGCATTCCACAGCCCAGGAGCAACTATAGAGAAGGCCCACTCCCGAGTCACCACCAGACGAGCTGGCCGTATACGGAGACGGACCTTTCGATGATCTTAATGTGTGGTGGGGATCATGCAGGAGGTGCTCTCCCAGGTAACCCAGTCCTAAGCCATTTAGAGCTTTAGAGGTACCTGCACTTTGTATTTTGTCAGGAAACCTATTGGCAGTCAATGCAATTGCTTTAAAACAGACATAATATGGTCTCTCCAAGACACCCTACAAACCAATCTAGCCCCTGCATTTTGAACCAACTGAAGTTTACGAACTACATACAAAGGCAGCCCCACACAGAGTACACTGCAGTAAAGCCTAGATGATACCAGAGCATGCTCCACAGTTCTGAGATAATTATCTTCGAGGAATGGACGCAGCTGTCATATCAACCAAAGCTGATAGAAAGCGCTCCTGGCCATAGCCTCAACCTGAGAAACCAGAGTGAGGCCTAGGTCCAGAAGCACTCCCAAGCTTCGTATATGTTCCTTCGGAAGGGAGTACAAACCTATCCAGAACAGGAAGATCTATCACGTCCCTTGAAGTATGTCACCTTACCATGAGTACCTCTGTCTTCTTTGAATTCAGTTTCAATTTATTATCCCTTATCCTGTCCATTACCACCTGTGGGCAGACATTTAGGGGGGCTATGCCATTTCCTGATGATGATATCATGGAGAAATAGATTTGGGTGTCATCAGCATATTGATAACACCATGCTCCAAATCTGATGAACTCACCCAGTGGTTTTATGTAGATGTCAAAAAGCACTGGAGAAAGGATGGAGCCCTCAAGGACACCATACAAGAGGTCTTGTTTCAGAGAGCAACTATCTCTGAGCTATACCATCTGGAATCTACCGGAGATATAGGATGGAACCACTACAAAGCAGTACCACCTATTCCCAAATCCCCCAGTTGATCCAGAAGGATACCATGGTCAATAGTATCAAAAGCTGCAGAAAGGTCCAAAAGAATCAACAGAGTCACATTCCCTCTGTCCATTCCTTGGTAGAGATCATCCATCAGGCTAACCAAGGCAATCTCCATCCCATAGCCTGCTCTGAGTCTCTTTTCAAATAAAATTTAATTTGAAGCTATTTTATTATTAACACATCCAAGGATGGTGGAGATGGGATTTAGTATACAAGACATCACGGCAATTAAAAAAGTAATCCTGTACATTAACAAGCACAGTAAATCCATTTGGATCTTGAAAGTTTGTTTGCTAAACAAATTCTTCACTAGCTCTTGGCCGAAATGTACTAAATGCAGCAATATATCATTACAAGAAGTCCACAGGCATTTGCTATAAAAGTGGAAATGGAGCACCTAGTGCCAGAACAACTTGTGGCCAACACTAGTAATATTCTGCCTCCAAGTAAAATTTGCAGTTCCATTCTCTTAGTTTGTTGAGGACATGTCACTTCCAAGTCAAGGTTGTTACTTGACAAGAAGCAGTTTGTTCTATATGTGTGTTTGTCTTGAGACTTTTGTTTGTAGCAAAAGTTACTGCTGACTTGTATGAGCTGCTAAAAATGGAAACAAGACCCCCATCCCACTGCAGCCTGATCTGAAAACACTGGTTTTTTTTCTCAAGGAAGCTTAAGGGTAGACAAACTAAAACTTCAGTCAGCATTTGTTCACAGCAGTTCAGTTGAGAGTAAGAGCTGCAAAAGCTTGTGCCAGCCTTTTTAATTGAAGTTTTGTCATTCTAGAAACCAAATGGTTTCTTATGGTTGTGAAGTGCACTCCCCACAGAAATCCGAGGCTTAGCCCCATTACTGGCCTTCAGGAGAGCCTGTAAAACTTACTACTTTATTACATTTATATACTGCCCTATCCAAACGGCTCTAGGCAGTACACAAGAAAAACAAAACCCACAAATCAATCCCCTTAAAACAATCATTACAAAACAATATAAAGAAAGCATAAAATCTGTATAAAAACAATCATTACAGAACAATTTAAGAACAGCCTTTAGTCTGGCCTTGCAGGGTTTTTAAACTGTTTTTGAATTGTTTTAGGTTCTGATTGTTTTGTTGGTTTTAATTGACTATGTCTGTGTTTTGTTGTTGTGAACTACCCAGAGAGAATAGATAGAGAGTGGTTCAAAAATATAAATAAATACATTCATTAAGTTGATCTCTGCTGTACGTATTTGCAGGTCAAGCATTTCAATTTCAAGACAAACACATTGAGACCAAGTACTACTTTTTGTTCCAATGGAATGTTCTGGGTATTTGCATTCCGTTCCAAGCTTGGAATGGAACACAAAAATCGTTCTCTGTACATCCCTAGAAAACATGTACTGGCAGTATGGGAACCAGTTCCACTGGTTAATTACAACTGTTGCAGAAGAGGGCAACCAAAATGATCAGGGGCCTGAATCACCTCCTTTATGAGGCAAGGCTACAGCACCTGGGGCTTTTTAGTTTGGAAAAGTGGTGACTATGGGGAGACTTGATAAAGGTATATAAAATTATACATGGTGTAGAGAGAATGGAGAGAGAGAAATTCTTCTCCCTCTCGCACAACACTAGAACCAGAGGGCATCCCATGAAACTGAAGGCCAGGAATTTAGGACTGACAAGAGTACTTTTTCATATAGCACATAGTTAATCTATGGAATTCTCTGCTATGGGACGTGGTGATGGCTGCTAGCTTGGATGGCTTTAAAAGGGGCTTAGACAACATGGAGGACAGGTCTATCAATGGCTACTAGTCCGAGGGCTATAGGCCACCTCCAGCTTCAGAAGCAAGATGCCTCTAAATACCAGTTGCAGGGGAGCAACAGCAGGAGAGAGGGCATGCCCTCACCTCTTGCCTGTGGGATTCTGAGGGATCTGGTGAGCCACTGTGTTTAACAGGATGGGACTAGATAGGCCTTGAACCTGATCCAGCAGGGCTGTTCTCTTCAAAGCTAAATATTTACTTCTTCTGGTCCTAACACTGTATCTCCCTTCTGTTGTAGGCCTCTTCTCTGGAGTCTCTCAACCACTGACCACAACATTTCCAGTTCTTTAACTCATATCCAAAATTAGTTGCACATTTTAAACTAAACTTCCAAAGTATTGCAATGAAAGGCAATTGAAATTGCACTCCCTTTTGTGGAGTGCTGCTCTATAGTCAGAAGCTTCTTCTGCCTGCAGAAGGAAATTTATACTTAAGGGGTCTTTCTGCAAGAGAAAAGGGTCTAACTTTCAGGGAGTGAAAGAAGCTTCAAACAGTGAAGCAGCGTTCTGCAAAACATTAGGATACAACTCATACTCTGAAGGTTGGGATCACAAAGCTCTACCCTTTACAGTCAAATACAAAATGATGCTTGTGAAAAGAACCACAAATTATTGTAGTTTTTGCAGCAAAATGAATTGCCTCCTTTGATGCAAGTCAACAATATTTACCTAGTTCCATTTGCATTGCAAGAGGACATCATTAAGGCCAATGATTCGCTAGATATCGGATTATTTTAGTGTCCAACTGCGGCCCAAAGAGTGGGTTGAGCTGAGCCAGAATTGCAATCAGCCAGCTGCAAGATAAGAAACACACTATTAATGGATTCATGGCTGGGGTGAGACAGGATATTGAAGAGAGATTGCTAGAAACATCACCGTCAAATAAGCCCAAAGCCCAAACAAAATGCTACCAAAATGAAGCTTTCAGAAGAAGAGACATTCAGAAATGTTTGAACACTTTCTATGAGTGTCACAACTCATATTTTGCCAGTTCCATTTCAACTAATTCTCAAGTTTCAATGAGACAGTGTCTCTTTCATTTATTATTTTCCTTTAAGTGCTCTGGGATGTACTTATATCCAGGAAGTCCAATATTTACCGCAATTCTTTATAAAAAGGCAGCACAGCAGTATAGTCACTACGTACTACCTTGGCAGTATTTCCAAGGTTGATTTTTTAGCAGATTCATACCATTTTAGTGCAAAAAAGGCAACTGCTAGAGTTAACCTTCTTCAGTCATGAATTAGCCTTATACAGAAAAAGCTCATCTACCATCCACATATCATTTCATGACAGCCTTATGCAAGAGGACTATTAGTTTGTGATATCAGTAGCAATCACTATATAACAAAGTATATTGCTTTAAGGACTGTGTATGGAACATTAGCCCAACAGAATCTACCTTTTGCAATGCAGAAGATACAGCACATTTATTTCCAAGTTATGCATGTGGTCTGTTAATTTTTTAAAAAGGCTTAAGAATCCCTTAATTTCTACACAGTTACAGCAGAGCCAAATGCTTACTATATAAAACATTTTACAAGCACACAATCATATCTATCTGCTATTTCTAGAATGCTTTCGAAGGAGGAGAGAGCAAAGCGGCTTTGTAACAGGAGCTGCTACAAATGCAGAGTGCTTAGGCAGTCATGGAAAATTCCACACAAACCTGGATGCTTGCAACAGCGAACGAAATGCAGATCAGCTGAAAAACAGCCATAGTAGTCACAGACAAGAGAGACAGGTTTAATCCTCTTTATATATTATTGGTCAAATTTCACTCTTGTCCTTAATTGTACACATTAAGCAGTAATAACTAAAGCAAAGCAAGTGCAAACTATCAACAGTGATAGCTTATTGGTTTCCATAGTTAACTAGTAATTTAAAAATCAGAGACTGCTACCAATAAAGGGGCATGTCTTCATGTACTCCATACAGCTTCTCTTAGAATAACTCCATGAATGTGTTTCACTTATATTTGAAGCCCAACTGCTATATTTGGGACAAGTAAGAATTTGTCCTTATATTCAGATAATGGCTTAGGAGTCATTTTTTGTCTTCCTATAAAACCTGGAGATTCCAAACTGAGCCCCAAAGAACCCTTGGGGTTCCCTTACTAAGGGCAGACAAGCTTCCCTAAAAGACAGCTTGTCTGTTATTAGAAGTCTTTCCCTACAATCTGCAGATTCAGAGTGCTGCAGTAACGTTAATACACATTCCTTTACAGAAATCTGAGGAAAGTAGTATTTCAAGTAGGGACATTTGGAGTCAAGGAACCTCCAGGTTTTTTTTTTTTTTCCTTTTTGCCAGTTCAGAGCCGATCAAAAAATCTCTGGAAGACTCAAGGAGTTACTCTTCCTGGTTTGACAAAAACTTACTGCTTTAACCCAATGAAGTTCTAAGGCATTAGTTCTCATTTTAATCATAATGTGTCATGCACAGATGCTGTCAGAAACTCTATTTTACTTAAAGTTACATTCTTTAACTTGCTCTGCAAAGACAAACAAGAAAATGGTACCAGAATAGTTTATTTTGCAGTTTGTTCAGGGCTATTCTGTATACCAACTGTACAAATGGGAGCGTACGTACAATAACCACAACAGTTAAAAAACCAAAAATGGTTGAGGTTTTATATTAACAGAAATAGATTTCTTGACTGCAAATATCCTCATTTAGATATCAAACACACTTAGAGACTTCTGTGAGGGAACATAAGTTACTGTTTGGTGGTAATCTTGAATTTTTCACCTAGCAAGTTTTCCTAAAGTTTTTGTAAGGCGTCATCCTGCTCCCAATTTGTTACTCATGCTTCTAAGGTGTCAAAACAGTCGTCAGACTTTTGTCCCTATAGAACAGGGACAGAATTTCAATTTAACCTCTATTATGAAAGGAGAAATTTTAAGGAAAACCCCAGCTACACAACACCAGTGTTCCCTCTAACAGGGATTCCCAGATGTTGTTGACAAGAATTCCCAGAATCCCCAGCTGCAATGGCTTTTGCTTGGAGATTCTGGGAGTGGTGGTAAAAAACATCTGGGAATCCCTGTTAGAGGGAACATGGCACAACACTACTATAAGCCTGTTAAGATGGAGACAATTTATAGAATGAGGGCCTTTTTGTCCCTTTGAGCATCACAACAACAAGCAAAAATAGCTATTCATGTTTCATTAGATGCTATAATGTGCAGATGTTACAACATATATTTTGAAAGACAATAATTCAGTGTTGAATGGAAATGAGGCACCACAGCAGCATTAGAGGTTAATTTGCACAATTACTATACTGAAGCTCCCAAGTGAAACATCCAAAGGCAGGTTATCCTGTTTCTAAATGAATCCTAGAGCTCCCACAAATCTTGGACACAGTTTCTCTCCCTGGTAGAAGCTGCTCTCAAATATGAAGCTTTCTTCCTCTTTCCTTGATTCATAATTGGGTGACACTAGTCCCCCTGATATCCTCCCAGCAACCCCAAACAGAAAAGGCAGCTTTATGCTTCAAGCACATGGCAGTTTCAGGTAGCACTGTCATCTCCTGCAGATTTCAGGTAAGCTCACCACATTGCAATGTAGTATTCTCACAAATACTGGGGCTCATTGTTTACCAGAGAATGAGTCTGTCAAACTGCCCAGTTAAGGCACCATTATTCTCTGATCAATGGGCCCAGCTTTCTGAACAAGAAGTGTCAGGAGACGCATCCAAAGAACCATGTCAATGTGCTCACAGGTCTCTCTCCATTCTCTCTAGGATTTCAAATCTAGAACTGTATTGAAACAAAAGCTAGAAGTGCATTTTGAGTATAGAATTTTTCAAGAAGTTTCAACAGCCAGCTTGCTGGAACATTAAAAATAGAAGTAACAAAGCAGCACTCAAGTTCTGGATTGTTATTTCCATGAAAAGCTGAGGACCAAAAGATTAAGAACCAAAGAGAGGGTAGCCATAGCTGTGTTCTTAACAAGACTGCTGTTGAAAATTTCACTCACCCACATGTACAAATTATAAATATAGTGAAACAATCGGCACCCATAACAGCAACAAAATCATATTCAGAATACAAAGCCTACATTTGAACTATTTCAGTGCCTCTCAAAGCAGGAATGTCACTCAAGTCTACACCATGCTTTTCAGATGCCACATTTTGCACCTGCAGCAACTACTAGGACTATACAGATCAGAGAGGAAGTGAAAGACTCATTATGGCATACAGTCACCACTCTGAACTGGAAGCAGGGTGGCGGGGGGATTGTGTTATAATCATAACCATATTCTAAACTTACAAAAATGATCAACACTTTTTGTTAGCCTAACTTGGCTGAATATAAAGTGAGCAGAACCACTTAGCCGTTGAGGTCAAGCAGAAGATGTACCATTCTGTCTTGAAAAGCAGCTGAGAGAGAGCAGCTCAGCTATATGGGGCCAATGACCTTCCACTAAGAAGCTGGCCCTGCCTATCCTGGCTCAGTTTATTAAATTCTGGACCAAGCTGCTGCCTCCACCATTTCTGACTATCCATAAGGACAAGATGGGAGAAGAAGTAGAGGAAACCTGGATATCAACAGAAGCTTTAGATTTAAGATTCTCTGCCTCATTCTAGTCGTAATGAGAAGAGGCCTTCCTCCAATTCTTAGACTGTATAGGAAGCTCTCATGTAGATGTGCCTATCTACCAAGACTCAGAATATGGAAAGTCTTTTATTTGGCATATGCATATTAATGCCATCTAATACAAGTGTTCAGAAGTGTACTTTATTTTTCTAAAGCTAAATTAGTTATCCTGATAATAAGAATGAAAACAGTGGGATATAGGCATGAAAGAGTTAATATTCCTAACCCAGCTAAACATTCAGATCACTGCCTTTCACTACTTTGTGTCCAATAAGATTCCCTCTCCCCCTCCCCTCTGCAATTTTTTGGTTCAATTATTCTTATTCATTTCCAAGATAATAAGACTACCAAAACAAAGGCCTTCCAGAACACTTTAGGGGTGGATGCCTATGCAGAATTACTTTTAATAAGTACTGCTACAATTCTGGTCACCACATCTTTAAAAGGACATTGTTGAACTGGAGAAGGTACAGAAGAGGGCAACCAAGATGATCAGGGGCCTAGAGCACCTTTCTTATGAGGCAAGACTACAACACCTGGGGCTTTTTAGTTTAGAAAAAAGACGACTGCGGGGAGACATGATAGAGGTCTATAAATTCATGCATGGTGTGGAGAAAGTGGAGAGAGAGAGATTCTTTTCCCTCTCACACAACACTAGAACCAGGGGTCACTCCATGAAATTGATTGCCGGGAGGTCTAGGACCAACAAAAGGAAGTACTTTTTCACACAACGCGTGATCCACTTGTGGAACTCTCTGCCACAGGATGTGGTGACAGCCAACAACCTGGATGGCTTTAAGAGGGGTTTGGATGACTTCATGGAGGAGAGGTCTATCAGTGGCTACTAGTCGGAGGGCTGTGGGCCACCTCCAGCCTCAAGGGCAGGGTGCCTCTGAGTACCAGTTGCAGGGGAGTAATGGCAGGAGAGAGGGCATGCCCTCACCTCTTGCCTGTGGGCTTATCAGAGGCATCTGGTGGGCCACTGTGCGAAACAGGATGCTGGACTAGATGGGCCTTGGGCCTGATCCAGCAGGGCTGTTCTTATGTTCTTATCAAGCCACCTATCTGACAGGCTTTTAGTTATAGCAAGAAATTTCATATGGTATAGCTTCTTAATTCAGCTACCTGGTTAGTTAGAAAGAGAAATGTCTATGCCTACAAGTGACTAATCCTACAGGGATTTGAAGCTGTCAGAACCCTTACTGTTTGCATACATATTTGTGCTTTGAATTCAAGTGAAGGGGAAACAAAGACATTCTGATCTGGCGTGCTTTCAAAGTCACCCAGGTCAAAGCTTCACATTCATGACTCATTGCTGAACCATAAACAAGCTGTATGTACTAGTACAAACCCCATTTCCACCAGCACTAAACCAAACACCAACAAGCCCATGCCCTAGACCTCTCTAGGCTAAGCGAGGCAGATCTCGTTTGAAACATGTTAACTGTAAACCAGGAATTATGCTCAAATTAAACTTTATGTATGCAATAGTGGAGCCAAACTCTTAGAAACCAAGAACTGACAATATATACAAAGGTATTCCAGCTGTGGCTTGCTATTACTAGGGAAGCTTAGTTGATTCCCAACTGAACCGGTTGCATGATTGAACAAGAAGCTTGTCAACTGGCCCAAAGTTGGAGGAGGGTTGTGGTAATAGTAATCAATGAGATTACACATGACATATTCTGAAAAACTCAGTTCTAAACTAAGATTCTAGGAGGCTCAAGATTATTTTGAAAATAGACAATACAATCTAATAAATTAAGGACTTGTCACCACAAGAGTCAGAAAGGTGCACGGACTTCAGTTTCTGGACCACAGTATGAATACACATGCAATCAGTTCAACTGTAGAAATGAGGAACCCTTAGTAGAGCCACTTGAAGCAGAGGTTGAACTAACAAGAATCAGAATAAGTTCTGATTCTACATGCATATTGTCCTCCTCAATCTATAATGCTGTAATTTAGGACTAAATTTGATTTGCATAAGTACATGCTCAGTTATGAAGTTTAACAGCCCACACAGTGACAGACATCCAGATTAACAACATGTGTATGGAAGTTATGTGTGGGAAGGGGAGGGACGATTTTCACTAATGCCCTTCATTCTGCAGCTTTTTTTGTCTCCTTGAGAGTTGTGGAACCCTTAGGGGCATGTTTTTAGGAGACACAGAAAGCTGCAGAGGGAAGAAGGGGAATCTGCAAAAGCCACCCCATTCCATGAATGCAGAGTTAGTCTGAATGTCAGCCAATACATTCATGTGATTATCAGTCACCACATTCTTCTCTTCTCCCCCTCCCATCACACTCCAGATCAGGATCCTAAAGTCACAAAACTCTAAGGACTTTTGTCTTCACAGATTTAGCTACGTCTGGACTGAAAGGACAAACACAGATACTTACAAGAGGTAGCAGCAAACAGCACATGTCACCAGCATTGTGTTGATAACACTGTAGGAAAGAGAAAGAATAGGTGACTTATAAAATGAAAGCAACATTTATAAACTAGCACTGGACAGAAGAAAAAATGACTTCACAGTATTTCAGAGAAAATGAGGATAATCCAAAAGAAAGGAAAATGACACAACTGTATATTAGAAGACTTGGTAGATATTATAAACACTTCTCTGAAGGAGGGAAGTGCCTTCTTGTCTTACGGAGGCAATCAGACCTATTCTGAAGAAGCCTGCATTGGATGCCTCAGAGCTAACCAACTATAGGCCTGTCTCCAACCTTCTGTGGCTTGGCAAGGTAACAGAGAGTTGTGGCTTCCCAGCTCCAGGTAGTCTTGGAGGAAACTGATTATATAGACTCATTTCAAACTGGCTTTCAAGTGGGCTATGGGATGGAGACTGCCTTGGTCGGCCTGATGGACAATCTCCAATTAGGAATTGACAGAGAGAGTGCAACTCTTGGTCCTTTTGGATCTCTTGGCAGCTTTCGATACTATTGACCACATTATCCTTCTGGACTGCCTGAGGGCATTGGGGGTGGGAGGCACTGCTTTGTGGTGGTTCCACTCCTACCTCTTGGGCAGGTTCCAGATGGTGTTCCTTGGAGACACTTGCTCTTCAAAATGTGGACTTTGATATGGTGTCCCCCAGACTCCATACTGTCTTCAATGCTTTTTAACATCTACATGAAGCTTCTGGGAAACATCATCAGGAGATTTGGTGCAGGGTGTTCTCAGTATGCTGATGACACCCAAATCTATTTCTCCATGTCAACATCATCAGGAGAAGGCATAACTTCCCTAAATGCCTGCCTGGAGGCAGTGATGGGCTGGATGAGGGATAACAAACAGACTGAATCCAAATAATACAGAGGTACTTATTGTGCAGAGTCAGAACTGGAGAAACAATTTTGATCTGCTGGTTCTGGATGGGGTCACACTTCCACAGAAGGAACAGGTACACAGTCTGGGAGTGCTTCTGGATCCAAATCTCTCCCTGGTGTCCCAGGCTGAGATGGTGGCCAGAGATGCTTTCTATCAGCTTTGGCTGATATGCCAGTTTAGTCTGTTTCTTGAGATAAATGACCTCAGAACAATGAGGTAACATATGCTGGTAACCTCCAGACTTGACTACTGCAATGCAATCTATGTGGGGCTACCGTTGTACATAGTCCAGAAACTGCAGATGGTATAGAATGCAGCAGCTAGGTTAGTCTCTAGGTCATACTGGAGAGACCATATTACTTCTATACTAAAAGAGCTACACTGGCTACCAATACCTTTCTGGGCAAAATACAAGGTGCTGTTTATAACCTATAAAGCCCTAAACAGCTTAGACCTGGAGTATATAAGAGGATGTCATTTTAGGGATGTGCACGGAACCATGGAGGCGCGGTCCGGCACTGGGGGGCATGTAGCTTTAAGGACGGGGGGGGAGGTAGTACTCACCCCTCCCGCCGCTTTTCCCCCTCCGGTGCACGACTTTATAGCAAAGATTTTGGGGCGGCAGCATTCCTCCCTGCTGCCTCTGCCCCCATCGTTGCCCATCAAAAGCGGAAGTTGAGAGCACTCATGTGCCCGCTGCCGTGCACGCACCGCACATGTCACACATTGTGTGTGGCGGTGGCGCCGGGTGCATGCGTGCTCTCAACTTCCGCTTTTGACGGGCAACGACGGGGCAGGGGCGGCAGGGAGGAACGCTGCCGCCCCAAAATCTTCGCTATAAAGTTGTGCGCCAGAGGAGGAAAAGCGGCAGGAGGGGTGAGTACTACCCCTGCCCTTAAAGCTACATGCCGCCCCCAATCCAGACCAGTTCGGAGGCCTCTGCAATGGCCCCGGACCAGTCTGGTGCACATTCCTATGTCATTCTTCACCATGAGCCCCATCACCCATTGAGATCATCAACAGAGGTTCATCTGCAGTTGCCACCAGCAAATCTGGTGGCTACACAGGGACAGACCTTCTCTGTTGCCACCCCGCAACTCTTGAATGCACTCCCTGCTGAAATAAGAGCCTTCCCATCTCCTACAACTTTTTAAAAATCCTTGAAGACTCTTTTTTCAATCAATCTTTTAAACTTGACTGTGGTTTTAAATTGTTTTTAAGATTCTCATTTTTACTTTGTTTTATGTTGTTGTAAACCACCCAGAGATGGAGGTTTGGGGCAGTCTACCAATTCGATAAATATATAAATATACTGACTGGCAGTGGCTCTCCAGGGTTTCAAAAAGATGTCTTTACCAGCCCTACTTGGAGACACCAGGGAATGAACCTGGAACCTTCTGCATGCAAGTTATTCACTTTGTTTCATTTAAAACAGAAGGTGGCAATGTATAGCCTGAGAACCACATCCAGTGTACAAAGTCTTTCTGTTTGCCCTACATGGCCTTCACAGTTAAAAGATCAACATTTGATATTGTGAAGGGAAACACTTTTCCAGGCAGAAGGCTTCAAAGAATCAATACATCCTACACAGGCCATAAGTAGGCTATCCAGATTTTACACAGAAGAAGGAAGAAGAGAGTTTGCAGACAGAACACCTTCTTTTGTAGTACTAGTAGCAGTATGTATCATTCTTGCATTCAAGCCAGCAGTTCTCTCCCTTACCTCTAAATGTGAGGCAATAGACTACAGGTATCCATCACTAAGATTGCATCACAGCTTAAAACACCCCTTTAGCCTTCAGGTTGGATATAGACATCTGAGGTTAGTTTATGTGAGATTCTGTTGGAAACTGCAATTAAGATGTTTGGGAACAGCTAGGTATTATCTCTTTTTAAAAGAGATAGTTTGCCCTTGCGCAGGGCTCCCTACAGAGGTACTAGTGCCTCAAGGCTCTCGGGGTACTCAGAACCCTCCTTCCCCCCCATGCTGCAACCACACTATTTGTTCTCCAACTGAGGATTGCTGGCCAATATGTCCTCTGCAGAAGGGGAGGGAGGAGGATGAAAACCTTTCTCCTCCACTCTTTATAGGCTGGCTACATGCTGAAGCCCAGCATACTCCTTCCCTCAGCCTGACAGGCTTCAGAAGGTTATCAGTCCATATTCCCATTGAAACAAGACAAGATATATGTCTCATTAATTTCCAGTGGAGTACTCATGAGTAACTTAGTCTGGATATAAGCCAATAGTCTGTCTCATAACTGTAACACTGAAATGTGTATGTGTATACACACAAAAAAAATCTCTGAAGCTGAAGGTCTGCACCAGAATGGGTACACTTTTTTTTTTTTAAAAAAGGTTAGGAACCCCTGCCCTGACACACCTGCATCCTATCCTGCAATACTGAGTTAGAGCTGCAGTCAGCACAGCTTCATGCAAGACTGAACCACCAATGCAAGATATAATACGGATGTGGCAGGGTGTCATTTCAAGCGTTAAAGGATGTGAAGGTGCTTTAAAAAAAAAATAATAAAAATCAATCATGTGAAGCCCATAACACTGAATGAAAATGTGATTTTGAAAATAGGGGCTATACAGTTAGTTTTAAGTTTAGGATCCCTTTATAAAGATATCCAGTACTGGAAATTAGTTTTGAGATTGCTGCATGACGTCCTGTGTTGGAAATATAAATGTTATTCTAACCTGCTCTTTTAAGTTCACCCTAGTATCTCTTTTTGTAATACCACTAAGGTAATACCATTACATGCTGATTAGCTGGCCTACAAAAAGGTTTCAGCCTCAGTATGCTTGTGTAGCTAACAGCTCTCCTAGAGTTTGGGGAAGGAAAGAAAGAAAAAAGACAAATGGCAAGATGATCACAGATGAGAAGATAGCTCTTCTAAGGATTCAGGGACTGTATAATTTGACAATGCAAGTGGATCCAACAGAAATCAAAAACATGTTTTCAAAATCCATTAAAAAATGTATGTGTGTTTTCTTCTAAACACTTCCTTCTTTCACTTCAAATGAACATAAAGGGTTACAAGAGATACTGCTTCTAGCACCAATATTAGAAAAGCAGGATTAAGCAACCCAAAGAACTCAGGAGTGTGACACTACAAAGAGGAAGTTGTCCCAGAGCATAAAATGGAATAGCCAATATTTTTCTTAAAATCACAAGTACTCTCTCACACAAAACCCCATAAGATGCTAACAGGATATCCAATCGTTAGGCAACTGAAAGAGCCTAATGCAGAGCGGATTATCCATCTCATGGCCTCCTGACTGAAAGGAAAGAGTTACACACTAAGCAGGCAGAACGGAGAAATTGTCACAAGACACTGACATGCCTACCTTCCGTCTGTTCTCTGTTAGACCAAAAAAAAAAAAAAAATCCCACGAGTATCTCAGACTCTGATTCAAGATATACTCAATGCAGAACATACGACCCACTGCGGGCCGCCTGACTCACAGCTCAAGTTTAGGAGAGGAGAGCTGGTCTTGTGGTAGCAAGCATGACTTGTCCCCATAGCTAAGCAGGGTCTGCCCTGGTTGCATATGAATGGGAGACTAGAAGTGTAAGCACTGTAAGATATTCCTCTCAGGGGATGAAGCCGCTCTGGGAAGTGCTTCTAGGTTTCAAGTTCCCTCCCTGGCATCTCCAAGATAGGGCTGAGAGAGATTCCTGCCTGCAACCTTGGAGAAGCCGCTGCCAGTCTGTGAAGACAATACTGAGCTAGATAGACCAATGGTCTGACTCAGAATATGGCTGTTTCCTATGTTAACATGAAGTACGTATGAAAGCAATACTGGCCTGCAGTGTACAGGATTCGTCCTCGAGAAAGCTACCCCCACCACCACCAAGAAGAACTCCAGCCATTCCACAGGATCGCTGCTTCTAAGAAACAGGCAGCAGGACTCGCAATGGGCGAGGGGCTGAAGAGAACCCAGAGAAGTCCAGCGTTGCCAGGAAAACGAGACCCTGACAGGGAAAGCAGGCCCCGAGAAGCGACAGTGGGACTGACGGGGCCCAAGGAAAGGAGCCCCGTCGCAGCAGCGCTCTGTTCATCGTGTGGAAGTTCTCAGGGCAGAGCCCCTTCTTAAGGCCCTGCGACAAACAGGAACAGTTCCCAAGAGAAAGGCGAGGAAAGCAGGCCCAGCCTACGCCAGCACTATACAGGCTACCACTTCGCCAGGGAAAGCGGGGGGGGGGGCTTAAGAAAGGCCCCTCGCCGCCATCCCCAGCAAGTCTCTTTTGACAGAGCAGAGCCTTCGTCGTCTCAAGTCCCCGCGGCGCCTTCGTCAGTCACTTACCCCCGGTTGGGTCCCTTGGGCACAAACCACGGCAGAGCACCGCCGACCACCCCCCAGAAAACGCTCATGACGATGATAGGCACTGCAAGGCCCCCGTACGCCATGACCGCCTCCTTCCTCTTCGCCCTGCTTCAGTGCAGACGCGGCTGTAGCCCCAATGGCCGAATCCAATTGCGACCTGTCAGCCACGCCTTCCTCGGAGCGTCATCCAATCAGTGCCCCCTCCGAACGAGCATTGCGGTCACGTGGACGGCCCTTTCACCCTCCCCCCCGACGACGTTGAGAAAATCGAGACGGAGGCGAGCTGGTGTACGCATGCGTCTTTCGTATTTTATTGGAAGACCCAATTTCTTCTGTCAGTGGAGAGAACTATTTTCACAACCAAGCTTCTTTATACATTGCACGCTCCGCTTAGTGCCACTTTTATGCCGTTTTCTAAATGTGAAAATATGCAGTTTCAAAAGGCTGCTGCCCCTGCACGGAAGGTGCTGCATTATTTTATTATTTATTCGATTTCTATACCGCTCTTCCAAAAATGGCTCAGGGCAGTTTAAACAGAAATAATAATAGTCTTAATTAGTATTAGTCCCTGGGTTTGATTCAAATTTAGATTGAGCCCCCTTTAGGAACTGTCATTTCTTTTTCTGTGTAAAAGGCTGGGAGAACTTTGTTGTTGTTGAAAAGCGGGATATACATATTCTTAATAATAGCCAGCCGTGTTATTCTTTTTTTTAGATGCACAAATCTAAACCAGGCCAACAATGAGCTAGTTAGACCAATGGTCTGACTTGGTATACGGTAGATTCCTATGCTGCGATAGTGTAACACTCGCACCCACGAGCATTCTTGCAGCATTCTGGACCAGCCAAAGCTTCTGAACCATCTCCAAGGGCAGCCCCACATATATTGCATTGCAGTAGTCCAATCTGGACATCACCAAAGCATGTGACTGACATGTGGCTGAGGTCAGGTCCAACTTCTCCAAGTCAGGTCGCAGCTGGTAAAAAGCATCTCTGTACTTGGCTGCCACTTGTGCCTCTAAGGACAGCATGAGGTCCAGAAGCATCTCCAAGTTACAGACTTTGTTGTTTTTAAGGGGGAATGTAACCCTGTCCAAGACCAGATTTACCTCACTACATCTAATCTTGATCAGAGATGCATCATATGATCATATGAGCCCCTGGTGGCGCAGTGGTAAAACTGCCGCCCTGTAACCAGAAGGTTACAAGTTCGATCCTGACCAGGGGCTCAAGGTTGATTCAGCCTTCCATCCTTCCGAGGTCGGTAAAATGAGCACCCAGAATGTTGGGGGGCAATATGCTAATCATTGTAAACCGCTTAGAGAGCTTCCAGCTATAGAGCGGTATATAAATGTAAGTGCTATTGCTATCAGACAGAAATTCATTGGGGCATTTCTAGGAAGTGATTAGGGAAACTGCACATGTTAAATGTCCACCTGGATGCATAATTCCCCAGCCCAATGTCCAACAGAAAGACCAAGGCAAAGTGTGGGTACATGGGGTCTCATTTCTAAAGTTATTGTCTGCCAGGCGGTACAAAGTCTTTACAGCTTCTATGGTACTGAAGTTAAATACGCACCTTATCTTGCAACTGCCATTCTTTTTAGGGCATGGGTGAAAATGTAAAGCAGCTTAACTCATTTTAAACCACATGTTTTGGGATTACTGAATTTCCATGCATTTAAAGAGAGAAATATTAGACACTATGGGAAGAGCTTTCCCAAACCACAAGGTTAAAAAAAAGACACCAAAAAGTGTAAAACCTTCATTGAAAGGCAAAGTCACACTCCCCAACCCCTGTTGAAAAAAACACACTAAATGAAATTAGTGGGTTGAGTAATAGTGACACTGTGATCCCACCTCATGATTATTCATGCAGAGAATAAGGACACAAGAAGCAGGTGATTTGTGTTCACTTTAAATCTGCACTTCATTTTTTCTTTTTAAAAAACCCCCCACACCCCAATAATTTAAAAGAAATGCTTTAACCACCGTGTCCAAAACTACAGAATCTCTTCCCAAAATTTCCCATAAACTTCACAGTTGTTCTGCTTGATTTAGTTTCCTTTGGGGTGGTGTTATCAACAAAATAGTGTAAATGTTGTATACAAGTGACATAGGCTCTCTCACACAGATGTGGCAGGCAGGACCAGCGGCAGCAAGTGAGCTGTCATGTTTCTTGTGGGCAGCGCTGTGGGCACTAACTTCAAACCCGCTACTGCACAGACTGTAAGCACAACTTTGAGGATCAATTGCAAAACTACAATCAATTGGGTCCCAGGGGATATACAAAAGGCACTTTCCTGGCATGCAGTCTAAAGGCTGAAACTATGCAAATGGAATACACAATCCTTTAAATAGCACTTCCTCAATCCAAAAATGTCACCAAATGGGTCTTCCTCAGTCTGAAAATATGTTGCCAACCCTTTAAAGCCCTATTCAAAAGAGAATAACTTTAAACTGCTCTATCTAAGCCATTTTCCAACAGATCTTCACCAGATTTGTAGGGGAGGTGTCTTGTCACCTAGTGAAATTGTGCTGATGGCCAGGCAGATGGGGCAAATGGCTTTTGTTTTATAAGCAATAGAATGTTCAGGTCTTCTGTTGAAAACTTTCTCCAACTTAACTATACTGGCACTATTGCACCAGCATAATATATCATACAATACAATAAGTATTCACTTTTTTCTTTTTGTGTGTCTGCAATATCCTGAAAAAAGCTAATTCCCTATGTCTCCTGTCAATCCAAGAAGCTGAACCCGAGATAGTGGGGTATGCAGATGAAGTGGCAGAGATGGGATCAAGTGTGTTTCTCAGTGGCCAGGATGACTAGGAAACAAGCTTCAACTCCTCCTCTAGTCATGTCCCTTTTATTTTCAACCATGCAAGTAAATGCTTTCCATTCACTCCTACGAGCAAAGGTAAAATACTGCCGTTAGGCATACTGTTTGCAGCACAGGCAACACCTGTTCCCATATGTGACCCTGGGTGGCATGGGCCTCACCTACAGCAATCCTTCCAACAGGGGTGGTGGTAGTAATGCCGCAATCCTTCCAACAGTCTTCCCTCCAACACCTCTCCCCACTCCAAAAACAAGCATTTGGCTAGTAGGGATAAATACTGACATACCTTAAACAACTGATCTAAAAAGTACAAGATAATATAGGTGAAGAACTTTGAACAGTCAAAGGAGCCAGCGTGGTGTAGTGGTTAGAGTGCTGGACTAGGACCAGGGAGACCTGAGTTCAAATCCCCATTCAGCCATGAAACAAGCTGGGTGACTCTGGGCCAGTCACTTCTCTCTCAGCCTAACCTACTTCACAGGGTTGTTGTGAGGAGAAACTTAAGTATGTAGTACACCGCTCTGGGCTCCTTGGAGGAAGAGCGAGATATAAATGTAATAAATAAATAAACAAACAGTCTAAAATACTATAGCAGGTTAGTTGAGATTTCAAAGACACCAGCTCTGGTTTTTAAGACATTCTTCTTAACTCAGTTGATTCATATTGATTTTGTAAACCACTTTGAGGTTTGCCTGAAAAGCAACATATAAATACCTACAGATAAAAATAAACCTAATATACTCCATATATTCATATACTGACGTACTTAGGATCTACCCATATCAAACATGTCTTTTAAAATAAGCCAAAGTACAGAACTTTACATTTTTAAACATGTTAGAATTAGCAGTGAAATAACAAATCCCTTGTTTTCCCTCAGAGCCTGTGCTCTCAAAGAATGCTGAATATTCCATTACCAGTTAACTAAAGTGTTTCACTCATTCTAGCTTAACTGCTCTAACTTGCAGCAGATGTTAGGCTAATGGGCAGATCCACTCTAGATCAGAACATTAAACTGTGAGCATTTTCTCTGGAAACTATGATTTAGCAATGTTGCATATTTTCATTAGAAGATCCATATAATTCCATTTCAAACTTCATTAGAAGCGCAATAATTGAGTTTCTTTAGTACTCTCATGTATTCTTAACTTATGACTTGCAGATGCCCTGCAAGAAAGAGTGCATCAGGCATGGATGGATGTCCCAACTTCTTTCTGGTTTCCTCTGTGGTGGTTTCCACATTCTGGAATTGAGTGCGAGTGCGCATGCATGCATGCATGCACACACACACACTCACATGCAAACACACAAACACACACTTCTCGCTGGAGTCCAATTTCTATCCAATTCATACCACTGATACTTCTCTCTCTGTTACTATGTTAGGATAAGAATTAGAACCAAGTTTCATTTTAACAGAATTTTAATAGCACAAAAGTAGTCTATTTTATTCCTGCATCTTTTCAATTGTTTCTTCCTTGTACTTTCCTTTCTCCTTGCCAACTTGGCGAGACTTTGCTTTGCGTTCCAAGATCTTTTTACGATCTTTGTCCAGCTTTAGTCTTGTGATCACCACCTATGAAGACAAAATATTTTATTTATATTCCACCTTTGTACTTAAAGAGGCATTCAGAGAGAATAAAAATGTCAAAAGCTCCTATATTAAAATAAAACCAACAAGGAGCAAACGGATCTGCCATTAAGTGCTCAAGCTAGTAAGACGATTTTAACTTGGCACATTAAGGACAAAAGAGATACTGACATGAATTTCTTTGCAGAAGATATTCCATATATGATCCACCAATCACCTAACTTCAGAAGGCAAAGCTAATCAATGCAGCACCTCAGAAGATAATTGTGGAAAACCTAAGAGATATCTGCCAAAGTCTGAGCAACTTAAACTCCATTTTGCAAAGCCCAAGGTCTCATTTAACACAACAAAACTGCTCTCCTCTGTGGGGTTTACTGAGTTAGCAGGTGCTCTTTCCAAAAAAGGAGACAAATTCTTGGGGTGGACTTTTATCCAAAGACCTATAGGAAGACTCTTTTTCTTCCCCAAGTTACATCAAGTTTTGTTCTGAAGGCAAAATTTTATTATTTGGCCTTTGTTTGACATTGCAGTCCTCTGTTGGTAGCCTACCTAGAACAAATGGTTACTCTTGCTGTGACTAGGAGTACAGTGTCATCAGAAAGCAATTGATCAGCACTTGGACATTCCATTCATTATTATTCATCCATAATTACTGGCCAATAACCCTCACTAAGATGCATCAAGTGATGATTGGCTGAAGACTGTGTGTATGGGGGGAGGGTGTTGGTGTGTATAAGAGTTCAAGCATAGCCTTGGTCAGAGGGAGATAGAAGACAGACTAGGAGAAATACAAGAAGAGGAGGAGAGAAGCCTGAAGGGAGATTTTTTTAAAAATGATGGTCAGGCAGGAGCTATGAATTGGAAGAGAAGGCTGAAAGATAGGCATGCAATTGAAGAACAGAGCTGAAGTCCTGAAGAAATAGCAGAATGAGCGGTGGGAAGAGAAAAGGTCTTCAGAGTCAATAGCTCAAGGAAGAACTTCAAAGGAGAAAAACTTATGGGAAGACTATTCTCCTCCAGGAGCCAGCCACCTTGGTGCTCTGAGCAACCAGAGAGGCTGACAGTCATGCTCTTTTGAAAGCTGATGAACTTAGAAACTGCATGTCAGCCAGCCACCTGGCCAGACCCACACAATAACCAGGTAGATGGCTGTGCTTTCCATTCAAGCCTTTAGCTTATTTTCCATCCTTATCTTCAATTTGTAAACTAGTCTTTTTAAGTCCCCAACACTCTACCTTCTGGAACCTACCTATCAAATAAAAATAAATAAATACCTGCCAGACAGAAGCAGAACCACCAATGTGCAATACTTCTAACTCCCTCCCTGGACAGAAAGTTCAAAAGGATAACAGTTGACTGTATCAAAAACTGCCGAGAGGTCAAGTGGAATAAATAGAATCACATACATGCAGTCTCTCTCCCAGTGTAGTTCATTCATCAGGATGATCAAGGCAGTTTCAGTTCCAAATCTAAATGGGAAGTCAGTCTGAAATGTTTCTAGATTATCTGTGTCATCCAGAAGTGTTAGGAGTTGCACAGACCCATCAAACATGAGGATTTAAAGGAAGGTTTCTTTAAAAATGACCTGAGGACTAACTCCTTCAAGATGGACAGTATAACTGCCTGTGTTTAAGAAGCATTTACTACCTCGTGCAAGATGTGAGAAACCAGGCAGCACCTTTCCAGGCACTCTATCCACATCCTCAGGCTGCAACATGTGAAATTCCTCCAAGCAATAGCAAAAAGATGACCCCTTGGTAACATTCAGTAAGGATAAGTTAATAACCTGAAGTGTGCCCAGGCAATTTGGTTCACTGCACCATTAACATTTATTTCTGCATCTAATTTGATTAGTAATAACTATGTTACTGGCAGTTAAATAGGAAATGCAGTGCCAAGGATCAATAATGCAGATCATGGTCTCACAACGAGTTTAAATACAGAAAAGGGCCCAATGAACCCTACCATCATAAAGTATCTACAAAGCTTCTTTCAAGCATTTTCCTCTTCCTCTTCGTTTTCCCAAACTAAGTTGTAAAGGCTTGCAAAAAAAACAAGGCTCTCCGCAAACTAGCTCTGTGGAATGAAAGCTGCTGAATATGCTTAAACCCTCCACTGCTCACAGGAACTATTGGAACTGTTTTTCCCCCTTTAATTCCTCCTACTAAAGAGACAAGAACTAGACTTTTTAGAAATGTAGGCTCCGAGCACAATGATTTTTTCATTGAAGGGCAAGGAACTTGTTAGAAGACACAGCTCTTGACATAACTCTGGGAACTGAGGTTTTTTTCATTCCTCCTGGCTGAACTACTTCCCAGAGTTCTCGTTTGCAGGAACAAGTTAAACTACAAAAATACAAGAACGATGACCACAGCCAAATGCATGCGTCCTTCCCGTTCAGTGGTTCAACTGGCACAATTCTTCTTACTATAACAGCAAGGATTTCACAATGGGGAAGCAGCTCCCATGTCAAGAGTTCTGAGTTGGAATGGGACCACAATGTATCTGGAGCTAAATATACAGTAAATACTACAACAGTAGTTCACACCTATGCCTGTTAGTAAGCTGAAGAGCATCTCTTCCTTGAGAAAAATCTTTATGCCTATCCAGCAGAACAAATCATCCAGTAATTCTTGATTACCACATTTCTAACAACTGAACAGACTAACTGGACCCATTCAATCTGGCTTCTGGTCCAACTGGAGGACTGAAGCAGCCTTGATTATCTTGATGGATGACCTGCACTGAGACACACTGCATGTGTGCACCCCTGTTAGTTCTGTTGGAAGTCTAAGCATAGTCGTAGTATGAATCAATAGCTGAATAGGAAACAGAACATGGACATCATAGCAATAGCAATAGCACTTACATTTATATACCGCTTTATAGCCGGAGCTCTCTAAGCGGTTTACAATGATTTAGCATATTGCCCCCAACATTCTGGGTACTCATTTTACCGACCTCGGAAGGATGGAAGGCTGAGTCAACCTTGAGCCCCTGGACAGGATCGAACTTGTAACCTTCTGGTTACAGGGCGGCAGTTTTACCACTGCGCCACCAGGGGCTCATGAAACTGATAAGCATGGTTCACACAAGAGAAGTGTACCTACACTTCTAAGAAAACCCCCACTCTTTTTGGCCCCCCAAATCAGTAAGACACTGTTTATATGGGGGGGAGACATCTATAGATGTTCAGATTAAACTAACAGAGCTCCCAATTAAGCAAGTCCCAAAAGTAGAACACATACAAGCACAACTCTCTCTATGGCCTCACCATCTGTATTTGGGCTATGGGAATGTTAATGGAGAACACTATTAAAATGTACTCCACTAACTATAGACCCAAAGCAAGAGAGGCAGCTTTCCAAGGTAGGTGATGTCCAAGCAACTGAGAGATTTATAGGTCAAAACTAGCCAGTATAACCGCTGACACACTGATACAAGTTTAATTCCTCTAGTTACCTATCTCATCAAAATACTAAGGACAACAATCTCAAGTACAATCAATGATCCATGCTTACCCAGGTAATAGAGCCTGCCAACTATTCACCCTCTCAGTAGTGTCTGAATTCAGTTTAAAGAGAGATAGCTCTTCTCTATGGATTGCATTCTTTGAATACACGCAAAAAACCCCCAAACTATGCTTTTCTGGGGGGAACACCATTGGATTGCTACAAGCTCTGATCTTCTGCAACACTTCTTTTCTTTGATGATCATGTATATTCAAACACCCAAAAATTCTGAGTACACAAACATTACATAATTAACGTTATGCAAATACTGATTCCTATAGCTACCAGGACTGCAATCCACTGCAACATACTAATTTCAGAAAAATGAGACTCTTTCCTGAAAGACAGATTCCCTCTGCACCAAACATTACCTTGCTAGGGTGAATGCCCACATGTACAGTTGTGCCATTGGCCTTCTCACGTTGGACACGTTCAATGTAGATGACATACTTCTTTCTGTATACCTGGACTACCTTGCCAATCTGCTGTCCTTTGTAATGGCCCCGGACAACCTAAGAAAGCAGAACACATTTAGCCTTCTGAGTTATCTTCCATAATTGTAACAGTGTCATAATCTCTCCACAGCAGGAAGTTCAAGCTGAAGAATGATGAACTTGTGTCTGAACACTTAATTGGGGAGACCAAACACTAAGCAATATAGTTCATAAGATACATGATGCCACAGAAAAAGGACCTCCATTTTGTATAGCTCATGCAGCAAATTAGATTCACAGAAACCTGATTATTAGGTTAATTTAGTCAAATATATTGGGGGTGACTGCACAATTTCTAAGCCATTTAATGGAGCTTCCTTACCAGTTCCTTCTTCCAGTTCTATGTTGGGGCGGGGGATGCTATTAACTAGAGGTGTGCACAAAATGGATCTTGCGTTTTATTTTGAGCTTGAAACAAAATGATCAAAACATTTTGTCAAAACAGTGGCTAAGCTAGCTGTTTTGACAAAACAAATTCAAAATGTTGAGTGTTTCGAGCGCCAGTTTGGAGGGATGTTTTCCCGGGGAAATCTGGTCTACTGATTGGGGTCGGCAGGAAGACATGCAAAGTCCAAAGTGGAGACCTGGTCTACCTGTGGCCCACCTCAGATGACTTGTCTACCCGACCCCAATCAGTAGACCAGCTTTCCCGAGAAACACAGCCCTCCAAAATGGCGCTCAAGATGTTTTGGGTTGAAGCGGAGTTGTCTTGTTTAGAGGTCAAAACAGGCCCTTTATTTTAAGGGTTTTTTGTTTTGAGATCAAAACACCTGAAGCAGGCCATTTCAAGCTCAAAATGTTTTGCACATCCCTACTATTAATAGCCTCCTTCCAGAGGCTAGGAAGCAAGCTTGGATAGGGAGAAGCCATTAGTACTGTAATGTTTCTCTATAACACTGTGCTAACAGTAGGAATTCTTTTGTCCCTCCCAGATTTAGGCTGAATTCAAACTTTACATTCCAAATCCTCCAAGTCATGGTTTGGAGATTGGAAATCTGCCACAGGGATGCACACTCCTTCATGTGCCAATTCCTTCACCTTATATTTTTCTGGCTCATTATAACTATGAGCTAAAGTCCCATCCCCACACAGAGAGTTTAGTTAGAAATCTAGGTGAATGCATCCAATGTAGGTGGTGTATTTCCACAGAGAAATGTGGGGCCCTGCAAGGGCCTGGGACTCCCAATGTGGTCAAGTAAACCACCAGCAAATCTGAACTATCCACAGGTCCTGGAATCGAGACATTTCACTATACAGGAGAATCACTACATAGTGTTTACAGTTAGGGTACTTGATACACAAAAGAAGATTTCATGATGTTGCATGCAATTTATTTCCATAGCTAGCCATTCACCTTCCAAATTTCTATAGCCTTAATGAACTGAAAATAAAATCTATTGGCTATTCACACAGTACAAATCAATATTGAAAACACATACTTGGACTTCATCATCCTTTCGGATGGGCATAGAACGGACATTGTATTTTTGCCTCAACTCCTTGGAAAGGGGAGAAGACATGATCTTCCTACGAATGTGAGATGGTGCATTAAAATGCCGTTTGCGATTCTTGCTGCGGTCTGAGGTCACAAATGGATTGAATTTCATTTTGACTGCACAAAAACAAAGCAAACATTTATGGATATCTATGGGGGGGGGACCTTTGATATTATAAAATATGAATTAGCAACACTACATTAGCCACCCCACCAGCAGAATCTCTCACTAAAACTAGATATCTCACCAACACACCTGACTCCTCAGAAATATACTAGTTTTGAAACTGAATGCCTCAGAGAATGGATACTATTTGTCAAAAAAGTTCAGCAACCCATAGCAAACACAAATTAGCCTTGCTGATTGCTATGATATCTAGACCTCTTTTACCCTCAAATTCCCGAACTCTAGAAAGGCCTTTTTTCCACGTGGTGAGAATCAGAGAAACACATCCAAGATATGAGGAAACGGTGTGAGGCATAACATCAAACTTAATATAAAAGTCAATTATTTCTAACATTCCTTAGGTCCTACCATAAACTTCACAGAACTGGGATCATCAACTTTCAATGCATCATTCACTGGCACTTTCCAGTTTAGCTAGGTAGATTATATATTAGCCACAATAAGCTAATCTTTGCTAACATTCCTACACATATATATTCTCCACAATTCTCCCCTTACACTGAACTCAGGTTGTTTGATTTAAACCTGAGATCAGGAGAATTGGACAGTACTCTTATCTGGCTCAACAGAAGATGGTAATGCTAACAGAGAACCAGCAAGACCAGAAAGCTACAGCATGAAGGAGACAAAATGCGCCGGCAACACCATCCCCATTCAAACTTAGCACTACCACTCTAGTAGTAAGCCGAACACCTTCAGCATCAATTCTTTTACCCATTCCTAGTTCGTCTTCTCATCTAACAGAACTTTCACTAGAGAGTTCTATGGGACAAAGGAGCATCACCGCCAAGTACACACAGGCCCGCATCAGCCAGGAAGAAAGGGGATGAAGAGTTGGACCGACGCGAGAACTATAATCTTAGGCCTTCGTCCGCCTAAAATACATGCGCCACTAAAACCACCCCTCTGCCCTTTAGGTTCCCACATAAACTACAACCGAGTTTTAAGCCCTAACGAGCGGATGATAACGGATTGTAACCCCAACCATTCTCTTCAAGTCTCACCCGCTGCTACCGTGGCTATGGCCGCCCGGAAAGAGAGATTGGTTCCACTTCCGCCGCTACTAGCGAGATCGCCGCCAGCTCTCGCGAGAAGTCACTGAACGAAGGAGCGGCGCGGGTAGGGTACCGCCAGCGCCACCGCGCGTCCTCCGAAGAGAACTGCGGCAATACCAGTGTACTGGTTTCGCCGCTGTTGCTAGTTGAGTGAATGTCACCGAAATATATGAGTCATGCTAGCTTGGGAACGAGCTTGCTAGAAGAGCAGATGTTGAAGCGGCTGCCAGCCACGTTCACTGCAGCGGAGGATGGCGATGTTGCTCCCTTCCTTCCCAATCTGTTGTCCTATTACGAGAAATAAAACCACATGCCTTGGGCCAGCAGGAGCGTAGATGACGTTGATTCCTGGGTCCGCAGAAAGAACTTGACACTCTTTTCTAGAGCAGGGGTAGGTAATCTTCTCTCTCCAGCCGCAGCTAGGGATGATGGGATTTGGAGTTCAACAACAGCGGGAGAGCCAAGATTAGGGTTGCCCACATTTCATTACCAGAATGAGGGACACAAATTGGGGGGGGGGCATGCTGGCTGGGGGGTGTATGCAGTGGTAATCAAGAGCCTGAGTATCGTTGACATATATGTAATGGAATTATATGCTATTGAATAAATGAGGGACAAATGCTGTTCCTATAGGGACCAACATTTCATCCGCAAAACGAGGAACATCCTGCATAATGAGGGACAGTTGGCAATCCTAACCAAGATTGCCTAACCTTGTTCTGGATGCACGCGCCCGGCTTGTGTGGATTTGTGAGCACTTGCTTTCTTAATGCCGAAGCACTGGCTGCCTCAATTCAATCTCCAAGGAACCGACATGCGAGGGAGTTGCTATCGACAGAGACAGTGGCAGTGAGCAGGCTGTGTGGAACGAGTTGGAAGAGGTTGAGGAGAAGGATGAAAATGCTAGCAGGGAGGGGAGAAAACGGGGTGCAAAGAGCTGGGTCACCACTGACCACGGAGCGTTTGGCCTGCAGGCAGGGGCGTAACTATAATAGGGCAAGCAAGGAGAGACAGTTGTCTGGGGGCCCACTGCCTTGGGAGGGCCCCCAGAGGCAAGTCACATGACCGCACACCCACCCAGGCTTCCTTCCGTTGTATTCATCCTCCAAAACTGATGTGAGTGTAAAGACCTGGAGCTACCAGAACAGCATGTCTTTCTCTAGTACCACTAAATGACTTGCATCGTCCATAATTTACAAAACTTTTTAAAAAATAATGTAGGATGATGTTCTATTGTGAGATAGATAGATAGATAGATAGATAGAATGCTTTTTGTTACCACTATTCAGCCTCATTTAAGATTTCTTTACTTCATGCGCTGAGCTTCAGTGGGGGGGACATTTTAAAATCTTGTCTCTGGGCCCAATCCAACCTTGCTACGTCCATGCCTGCAGGAATGCGTGCTTCTTCCTTGACTCAGCACACTTCCAACACAACACTTGAAATTCAGTACCAAAAGCTACCTTACACACTGAGATGAGGGATAATTTGAACTCAGGAAAAGGGAATGAGAGACAAAGCAATTTCTACCCTGAATGGCTAGTAGAGTCTAATTAACTCTGCATCATGAAGCCATGAAAAAGGAACAGAGGACTTCACAGCAAATAAATAAACAAATTTATTTATTTATTTATTTATTTATTTAAAACCCTGAGAGGCCAGGCCAATCAGATGGGTTTTAAGGGCTCTCTTGAAGGTTAGTAAAGAATTAAGATTACGAATTTCTGCTGGGAGTGCATTCCACAGCCCAGGAGCAGCTATAGAGAAGACCCGCCTCTGAGTTGCCACCAAACGAACCGGTGGTAACTGGAGACAGACCTCCCCAGATGACCTTAACGTGCGGTGGGGATCATGTAAAAGAAGGCGCTCTCTAAGACAGACAGACAGACAGATAGATAGATAGATAGATATACTATATCAGAGGAGCAGTTTGATGCAGTCAATGTTGTGCTTTGCCTTAGTGCCAGGCAAAGGGGCACAGAACCACAGTTATCACTTCACTGTATGCCTGTATGTCACAGAAGTTGTTGTTTTCAAACCAGTCTCTACAGTCAGCAGCAAATGCCCTCTCAAACCATACCAAATCTACAGAATAAGAGTATGCAGAGCAGTGGCCAGGGGCGTAACTATAATAGGGCAAGGGGAGACAGTTGTCTTGTGGCCCACTGCCTTGGGAGGGCCCCCAGAGGCAAGTCACATGACTGACTCCCCCACCAGGGCTTCCTTCAGTTGTATTTATCCTCCAAAACGGATGTGAGTGTTAAGACCTGGATCTACCAGAACAGCATGTCTTTCTCTAGTACCATTAAAAAAACCTTTAGGATGATGTTCTATTGTGGTACATAGGGTGTGTGTGTGTGTGTGTGTAAAAATATATAAAACTTCAGTGAGTGGGGGGCCTACTCCAACCTTGCTACACCCCTGGCAGTGGCGTAGGATGGTGCAAGTGGACACAGGAAAGACTGCGAAGATGGACCTCTGCCCTTCTTCAGGGAAATAGGGGAGAGCAAGGAGCAAGCTGTTACCTATCTCATAGCCCCCTCCCACCCACCCTCAGGGGTCCAGGAACATTTGTACATGCCCCCACCCCATAGCTACACCCCGATGCAGAGATGTTCTTGGCACTTTGGGGGGAGGTGTCTGGAGACCCATACAAAAATTCATACGTGAGCATTTCCAGAGGCCATCTCAGAGTTCATTTAGGCTGGCCATTGGTATCTATTAAAATCTCTCCAGCAAGTCCACCTAATTATCATTCTCAACTTAATCCAAGTTTAAATAAGTGTAAATCTATGTGTTCACCTTTATTGTTGCCTCTCTCCCCACTCCTCACTCCCCACCATCTTTTGTCTTCTCCATTCTTTATTTTAGCTTGAAAGCTCTTTGGGGGTAGGAACTTGTACACTGGTGCACACATAATAGTCTATTGTTGATATAAGGCATTTCAACTCAAAAGACAAGTAGTTTCACCCACCTTATTATCTTGGGACAGACTTGCTTGTACGATAGACAAGATATTTTACTGAGTTGCTATGCCAGTTGATTATTCCCACCACAAAAATTAACTGGAAGTCTAGCAGAACACTAATAAATCCCAACACAGTTTCATACGCAAGAGCTTCCCCACTTAGAAAAGTAAAAAATGGGCACCCTCTGCAGTGTGTTTAAATATGTTAGTAAACCAACACTGCAACACTCTCCAAACAGAGGTTCTCTAAGCAAAGTAGGAAAAAATATGGATGTGTTAATTTGTCTTTTTTGTTTAATGATCGCTAACAGGAGGACATCTTTAAAAAGAATCACCACATTGCAAGAGACAAAATTCAAATGCTTCATCAGAAGAACCCATACTCATTTTCATGTGAGAAAGACAAAGACACAGAAATGAACACACATGTATTATTTTCAACTTGATTTTTGCAAATGAAAAAATGTATAAAATCCATTCAATTATTAAAGGAGATACAGGAAGTTACAAGATCCAGTTTTACAGCAAGATAAATCATTTCATAAGAAAAATAGGAGGAAATTCTAAAGTGTTTTACAGATATTACTGTAAAAGTACTGAGAGAAAACCAACTAATTTTTTTTAATAAAAGACAATTGACTACCTTCCCCACATTATAATACAATGAAAACCGCAGTAGACATACTGGGCAGTTTGAAATACTTCTGGATAAAATTCATTTAGTCACAGTGTATTGATCTGATGCTTTAAAAATAGGTAACCCTTAAAGGGTCACACATCATTTCAACAGGAAATAATGCCTTCCCCCCAAATTATAGCATTCTCAAGAGTTTATTTTAGGAGGTGTAGCAAAACCCACACAACTGATGGTTGTGTACCATCACAAAATGTACAAAGCATGCAATAATTATTGTGGTTCATTTATGAAAGGGCTTTCTGAGATCAATGGAAATTGACAGGTCTTGACACTGGTTCATTAAAAACTAGAACAATGGTGTATTAAAAACCACACCTGGCAGTATTTCTGCCTCCCCACACATACATCCCACATAGAAGAACACACTATTCTACATACACGCATACATATGCACACAGTCGCACACTTACTTAAGGTTAAGAACAAATTATTTCATACTTAACATTGAACCATACCAGCAGAAAAATGCCTGCGTGGCAACTTTGTCTTGTTTTTCACAGTGCTGTACCTATCTCCTATGAGTCAGTTAAAAATATACCCTTGCCTTTGGTGCTGTCAGTTTGGCAACCATAATCATAAAATTATTCCAGAAGATAAGCAAATCACGGCAAGTGTACATGACATTTGGACTCCTCATACTGAGGGCTACTTCCAGTGTTCTCCATATGTGTGCAATACACCACATGCCTTTTTAAATTATGCTCTCTCATCAGAGTAGTGTTCGAGTAGCCCTCAGTCTCTCGCCTTTGACATCAATGGTCCTAACCTGGACAGCTGGGTGATCTTGTTGTTAAAAAGGCAGGAGAAAGCATGCAAAAGTGCAGCAACTCATACTCCCCTTCATCTACAAAGGCCACATATTATAGTTCTTACTTCATTTGTTCTATCTTTTCCCCCCTGGAACTTCATGCCACCTGTAAACACTGAGACTGGATATTCAGTTCTGGAGTGAAGTTAAAGTATTTTAACATCCAAGTAGAGTAAAAGAAATAGACTCAATGATACTTATCCTGGGGAATCAGGTATACTTAATTCTGTCTGACACTGTTGCCCAAGGAGAGGACAAGCATTCAAAGGGAAACTTTCCAGGTTGTTCTAACCTATTTGTTTATTTCATTTCTGTTTCTGTTCTTCATAACTGTTTAAATTAACCTATCATTGTTGTGAATATCCAGGGCTAGCCTTCTGTTTTTTAAACACACATACACAATTTGAAATAAAACAAAATGATTGTACAATTACAGAATCTAGAGTGAAAGTCTGATTTGCATAATTAATTCTAACTAAACTTTTGCCTTGACTTCAGCACCTGTGAGGCTCTTAAAATAATTATACTAGTCAGATCCATAGGATTTGGTTTTATGTCATAAAAGGTGATGAGCTTCAGAACCATTTTCAGAGGATGGAAAGCACAGAACCACAAGTCTCCTTGTTAATGCTGCCAGTGTTCAGAAACTTAACTTGTCTTGTTTCTTGCTCTTTGAAGAAGTCTTCAATGAATTAATGAAAGAGACATATACCAATTCAATCTGATACAAACGAGAAAAATAGATAGCAGTGGGCTTCTCATTCTTTGCTTCAGTCCCATGAGACCTGGATAAGAGCTGCTTTGCTATTGCATCTTTCCTAGTTGGATTTTTTTCCAGGCTTCAGAGGCAGTGAAAATGCAGGAGTCAAGAATCCCAGCCACAGTGAATGTTCCTCCAATGATAGCACAAATCTGAGATATGCAAACAGAGAAAAAAATACATCATTAAAATTTTTAGAGAGTGACCAAGTAAATCCTCCTCTCACATGGAGAGGCTCTGCTCAATTTCCATTCAGCTATTTTTAAATGGAGGACACAGCGGGGAAATTTGATTAGCAAGCCAGAGGCTGCCGGTTTGAATCCCCGCTGGTATGTTTCCCAGATTATGGGAAACACCTATATCGGGCAGCAGCGATATAGGAAGATGCTGAAAGGCATCATCTCATACTGCGTGGGAGATGGCAATGGCAAACCCCTCCTGTATTCTACCAAAGACAACCACAGGGCTCTGTGGTCGCCAGGAGTCGACACCGATGGCACACTTCACTTCAAGTGAGTCTGAGAGGGGATCTGAACCTGGTTTCCCATGTGCACATGCTACAACTCTAGCCACCAATTCATGCAAATCTTTACTCACCATAGTGAAAGATTTTTCTGCATTTTTGGCTACCAGTTAATACATTGCTAAACCAATTCTCACTACATCTTGAGCTATTAACTTCCCTTTACCTTTGTTCTATCTGTTTACACTGGAAGCCCTCTGGAGATAGACCATATCATTTCTGTAACATGTAAGGTAACATTCCTTCTATGTTCTGTATAACACCTAGGGCACTGGGTAGTAAATCAATTTTCAGGTAACAGCAATTGCTGTAGTCCATTCAGATCTGAGCCCTGTCCTCCTCTTTCACCATTGGCTTGTACCATAGAGGTTCTGCAGACAGTGATTTATTCCACCTTCTTTACTGATTCCTATGGGCGATGTTGCTAGGTAGCCAGATGACATACAACCCTCCCCATATTTCTTCTGTCCATGATTAGCTGTCCAATCCGTGAGAAAGCCATCTATTTTCAAGACTACTTTTTTGCTAACATGAATGTCTAGGGCAAATTATTGTGCAAGGAGAAACAGTCTGTGCACCACACAGATCTTCTCAACTCCTCAAATAAGCAGTGACTCATTTCCACTGCTGTTTTTCAGAAGGTAAGACACAGCCCGATTCCTTTCTGAGCAGTAGGAGAGGGGTCCCTACTGTTTCTTAGCATCTCCATCTCCCAAGTACAAATGGCAGAAGGCCTGCTTCTTCTCCTAGGACCTCTGTCTTGCTAGATAAGGAACTGAGGGAAGAGAGGGGGGTGGTAGCCACAAATAACAGCTGGCTAGTGAGCTAAGCCTAAATTTGTGGATTCCTGGGTCTGGCTATCTATGTGGGTGGTAATGCAAGAGGGCATTAGGTCCAAGGGATGCCGTCCCACACCTGGGTACAACTCTGCACACCTCTATTCCTTTGTGCACACATCTCTTCTAGTTTTCTACCCTGCATGGTAGTTTCTTGTTCTCTGTTTCCGGCTTTTAAAACAAATATAGCCATTCTACCACTCTTCTGCTCTTTCATACGCCCCCATCCCCCTGTCACTGGTACTATTTGTTTTTATAGAAACATGCAGCAGGGTTAAAAAAACAAAACAAAAATCCACACAATCACATGTGGAATGTTGACTCCTCCCGTAGTCTCCCAATTTGTTTCTTTGTTCCTCTGAGAGATCAGTAAGATCATACCGGGAGATTTTAAATGGCCAAAAGTAAACCCTTGAACTTTAAAATGTGCTCTTAACAGAACAGATGCATCTTGACCCAGAACTAGGTCCCACTAAGTTCAATGGGACTTATTGCTGCTAACTAATTGAACAAAGAGGCACCTTTTAAAGTACTGATTCTCTTCTATTTAGCAGGGAGAGAGCAACTGCAGGTTGCTTACCTGTAACTGGAGTTTTTCTGGTGGTCATCTGTCTAGTCACACAGTCACTGTGTGGAGAACCTACCGGAACACTCACAAGCTCTTTTTTAAAAAATAGGTAGCTAGACTCCACCTACTTACATCTTAGTCACGTGATCTACCTTCTCCTCAGTTGTGGAGTGTTCCGAGCAAGGCTCTGCAGAGGGGAAGGCTGGGTGGGTGTGTGACTGGACAGATGACCACCAGAAGAACTCCAGTTACAGGTAAGCAACCTGCAGTTCTTCTAAGTGATCTCTGTCCTTCACACAGATGGGCGCATAGCAAGCTCCAGAACCTTGGAGGAGGGGCAGAGCCGCAGTAACAAAAACACTGGGAAGTATTAGCCATACTGTGTAATAAGGTAAATTGCAAGTGAAAAGAATAAGCAAGGCACACATGACACCATATTGGTTTCAAACATATTCTTCTTGTTTTAAACATATAATGGAATATACGAACAGCAATGGCATAAAACAAATGGATAACCATAGAAGATTCTTAAGGACAAATGGCTTGCAAAACAGACTTCCCAAAAACAGCTTCCCATCAAGCCCTAACATCCAGGGTGTAGTGTCTAACAAAGGAGGAAGGGGAGGACCATGTTGCCGACAGATAGAAGCTATGGGGAGACCCTTGTCAAAGGAGGTAGAAGTGGAGACTGCCCTAGTCAAATGGGCATTAACGTCCATGGGAGGAGGCAATCCGAAGACCTCATATGCCAACTTAATGGTACGGACAATCCAAGCAGAAATGGATTGTGAAGACGCCCTATGACCCTTACGGGGCTGGCCACATGTGACAAATAATGTGTTAGTGGATCTAAAAGGGGATGTGCGTTCGACGTAAAAGGCCAAAGAGCTCCGAATGCCCAGGGCGTGCAAACTGCGCTCTAATGGTGTTACAGGGTCCGGGAAGAACACAGGTAAGGCTATGGGTTGGGATCTATGGAAAGTAGAAACCACCTTAGGCAAAAAAAGAAATTTCAACTCGCAAAACTACTTTTTCTTTTTGAAATACTAAGTAAGGGAGATCACAGCGCAAAGTGCGCAACTCTCCCACTCTCCTTGCTGACGTAATGGTGACTAAGAAGACTTTCTTAAGTGTCAACAACCGGAGATCACAGGTCACCATAGGTTTGAAGGGCTTTCCCATCAGGGCAGACAGGACACGTGGAAGATCCCACGAAGGGGCCACCGGTGGTATATCTGGATGTAGATAAGCCAAACCCTTTAAAAATTGCTTAACCTCTTTCAGTGCAAACAACTAAACAGTACTATTATTATAGGCATGAAAGGCAGAAATAGCAGCCAAATGAACACGAACTGAAGACATAGATAAACTAGATTGATTTAGGTATAACAGGTAAGATAAACTACAGGATACAGGTGCTCTTGTAGGATCATAGTCCCATCTCTTGGAAATGAAGTTCAAGAAATGTTTCCATTTGGATCTGGAAGAGGCCAACGTGAAAGGCTTCCTACAGGCAGCTAGAACTGTCAACTCCACGGGCCAGTTGGCTGAATCCTCCATGCTGTTAGGCGCAGTCCCTGAACATCTGGATGCAGTACTCGTCTCCCCTGAAGGGACAGTAACATTGGTAAGGGGGGAGGGGGGATAATAGATTGCGGGACAAATGCAGAAGCCGAGGGAACCACAGTCAGTGTGGCCACCAAGGCGCTATCAGGATGCAGTTTGTTGAGTCGAGATATACCTTCCCTGACCACTCCATTGCGAAAGAGTCTCCCAAGGATTTCCTTCCCCTTCGTGCTCTGGAGCAGAACATGGGGCATTGACAGTTTTCCTCACTGATGAAGACATCTATGTCTGGAAACGCCCAATGACAAAAAAGGTTCATCAGGACTCCCTGATCTAACTACTACTACGTTGTCGAGCGCCTTTACGTGCATTGCCATGAGCGTTATGGCATGGGACAGAGCCCAATGCCACACCTCTAGGGTAAGACAAAGCAGAGAGTGAGACCGTGTACCTCCTTGCCGGTTGATGTATAACTGCTGTAGTATTGTCTGTCATCAGATGCACATGACAGCCTTCCACCTCCAGCGGGAAGCCACATAGGGCTTTGAAAATCGCTAACAGTTCCAAGTAATTTATGTGATGTTGGGACTCTTTCAGAGACCAATGCCCGTTTATGTAGAGGCGATGCAGGTGAGCCCCTCAGCCTCCTTCTGAGGCGTTTGTCGTAAGTTGTACTTGGGGAGGTACTTGCTTGAAAGGAGTTGACTGTCCCAAGTTGTACTCTGGGGACCACCACACGAGAGACTTGCGGACGTGGCTCGAGATGGAAAGTTTCTTGGAATTAGCATCCCAGAGTGGATGGAAGGAGTCTAAAAACCACCTTTGAAGGGGACTCATAAACAGTCAAGCCATTGGTATAACTCCTTTGGTGGAGGCCATGAAGCCTAACATATGCTGCACGTGGCGTGCAGTATGTATAGGGCTCTGACTAAGTCTCTGTGCTAAAGTTTGAATATTTCTTATGTGATCTTGTGGCAACGATACTTGTGTTTTCACTGAATAAAAAATGAGACCCAGGAATCTTATGTTCTGTGTTGGCTGTAGTTGCGACTTGTAGCTTATGGTAAGACCTAAGTCCTGTAAGAGTGAAGTTGTCATTTTGAGGTCGTCCAACAGACGCTTTGGAGAGCTTGCCGCCAATAACCAGTTGTCTAAATATGGAAAAATTTGAACACCTTTCTCCTGGAGGTGACTGACAACGACCATCATACATTTTGTGAAAGTTCTTGGGGCCGAGGAAAGCCCAAAAGGCATTGCTCTGAACTGGAAGGTATACCTGCCGACCTGGAAGCAGAGATACTTTCTGTGTTGCGGTCAGATTGTTATGTGATAATATGCATCCTCCAGGTCGATGGACACAAACCACAGCCCCTCGGATAGGAGGGATAAAATTTCTGAAACCATCAGCATACGGAAACGATGGTAGCAGACATAGGTATTGAGGAGACTGAGATCTAAGATGGGTCTCAGACCCCTGTCCCTCTTCGGTACAGTGAAATAGTGGGAGAATAGGCCACCCTGTAGATAGGAAGGGACCTATTCTATGGCCACTTTCTGGAGGAGGATATGGATTTCTTCTTCCAGTACAGCAGTTGGAGGTGTAGGCTTTACACCAGAGTTTGGGGGCTGTTCCAAGAATTCAGTGGCATAGCCAATGTGGATGATGGTTAGGACCGAAGCATCTGATGTAATGTCTTCCCACCGTTCTAGGTAGGGTTTCAATCTGGAAGCCATCCAGGGGTAGTCATGCTCTTTTATGGGCAACGCCAGGCTTATATTTTTGTTGCCCCTGGCTGGGGGCCTGAAATGGTTGCTTTCTGTACTGCTGGTTGGACTGGCCATAGCAGGATTGTCGAAAGGAATGGTCGAAGCTTGGAGCCGCCGATGCACGTTGCTGATATGGCTGCTGAGGACGAAACGGCCTACTGTAATGGAAAGATGAGACAGAAGAGGAGAAACTCATAGATTTCACAGTCTTGCACATCTTTTGCACCTTCTCCATTGTTTCATCAGTCTGAGATCCAAATAGAGCAGCTCCATCAAATGGGAGGTCCTCAATATGGGACCATGCTTTGGTATGCAAACCAGAGGACCGGAGCCAAGCATGTCGGCGTAACGAAACAGATGATATTAGGGATCATGCAGCGCAATCGGTAGAATGTTTTGATGTATGTAGAAGTTGCTTGCTCAACCTAAAACCCTCTCTTTGTAAGGAAACAACTGCCTCTTTCACAGGAGATGAGAGCTTCTCCCAGATTAGATGATTGTACCTTGACATAAAGGTTGTTTGCTATTCTGAGCAGTATTGACAGACCAGAATATAGATGTTTGCCTACTGAGTCCAGTCTCTGGCCCTCCTTGTCCACGGGGGACTTAAGCTGCTTATTCTTAGACTTACTCTGCACCGCCTCCACCACTATGGAATTTAATGAAAGATGTTTCAGGAGGAACTGAGAGCTGTCTGGCTGGATTCTGTATAAATTCTCAAGCTTCCTAGAGGTCAGGAGGACCACGGAGGGTTTTTCCCAATAGCTCAAGATAATCTCTAATAAAGCCGGATGCATAGGAAATGCCACCCTCTTGGATGAATCATTATCAAGTACACCGAAAAGAGGGTTAGAGGAGGAAGCGACTTCTTCCTGCAGACGTATGCCCAGAGAATTGGCCATGGCAGACATATACATACAGAGAGATTTGGCCTCACCGGATGGAGAGGACGGAGCCAAAGAGCACTCCCTCTTTCGTATTTTCAGGGAGGGGGCCCCGTCGTTGGAGGACGAGGAACTCAAATCAGAGTCAGAATCAGAAGAATTTTAAAAAAATTCTGGGAGGACTGGGCCAACTGGATCTATCACAGCAGCGGCAGTAGGGCACGACATCTGATGAACAGAGGCTAGTGCGGAATCATGTTCCTGAGGAATGGGAGCCACAGATGAAGGCGGAGGTTGCTGGGCTCCGGATGAAGGATGTACTGCCCTAGGTTCACAGTATAGGGATGCCTGGTCGACTGAAGAACGTGCATCCTCCCTGGTTCTAGCTGTCCGAACGTCCCATTTCCACTGACCAAGAGAGGAAGAATAGGGGTACCTGTGGGTAGGGGATCTACCTTTATGAATAATGTCAAGTCTGGCCCATCGCAAAGGTGGGGATCGGGACCTCGACCTAAAAAACCTTGAAGGCAGTCCTGAGAGGTGCCTATATCTCCGCTTAGCATCACTGATGTAATACTCCCTCGGGTAGGTATAATAGTCTTTAGACCCACGGTAGTGATATTCATCATCAGTGTAAATTTGATCACTCTCCTCAGTAGAGTCGAAATCATGGGAAGGGTAATACTTGATAGAGTGGTGAGGGGACAGTTTTTTCCATTATGTGCACTAAAAATGGAAAAACAGTTCTCCTCAGACTCATAACAATCTCCTTCCAAATCAGAGTAATAAAAAAAGTCACCCTGTTCATAACAAGAAGACTTGTCAGTTGCCCTATTGGACGTCTGCTGGAGAGAAGCATTTTGCAGTGAGGGAGCAGGGGCAGGCTGAGGCGGGAGCCCCGTGGTCGTTCCTGCAATGGAGCTCTGTGTCAGTACCGAAGTATCCTGCTGAGCATGCTTGGTACTATGATTGTTCTTGTTCTTCTTTTTGAGTTTCGCGGGCTCCGACCACAGATCCGATCAATTGGAGGATTCAGAGCTTGTTTGTGCATGCGCAGGAGCCACTATGGGCGCAGTGGTTCCCGAAGTAATTGGTACCGGCTTGTCCTTCGGTAACGAATGTGGCCAAGCCTTCTCCTTCTTTTTATCTTTATTCTTATGGCTTTTGGCAGTGTCAGAGAGAGAGTCTTTCCCCGCTCGCAAAGGCTTTGGTTTTACAGAAGCGTCAGAGGAAGACGGGGCCAAGGGCTTTATTGATGTCTCCAGAGTATGCTGTGAGGCAGGCGCCACTGGGGTGGTGAAGGCAGAGGGAATCCCCGAGGGAGTCCCAGGCCCTCCTGGTAGTAACGAGGCTACCGCAGCGACAACATCCACATCAATAAGACACTTAGCAAGGGCAATGCCCAGTTATTCCGTCGCTGACATAGGTGTCTCCCAAAGATGCAATTGTAAGCAGGAGGCTCGATTTTGTTTAGCATGCCTTGAAAACTTCTGGCAGTGTGCACAATTTGTGGTCCGGTGAGACTCCCCCAGGCAGATTAAGCAGAAACTATGGCTGTCTGAGGAAGGAAACGCTGTTTTGCATTGTAAGCAGCATTTAAAAGTCCCTTTACCGGCCATACACCACTGGACTTCACCTCAGCGATCCCTTCAACAGAGAACTGTGTGTGCGGGGGTGGTAACAACTATTCCCAAAGAAATAAAAAACACATAAAACCAAAAGAGAGAAGTATTTAACAGCAAGAAACAGAAAGGAATAAACCTATAAAATAAAATATAGATATGATGGGAAATGATAATAAGTGACAAGTGACAGAAGCCTGTGAGCGTCTCGAGAAGCTATTTCCTCGGCAGACGAAAAAGAACAGAGGAGAAGGGTGTTGATCACATGACTACGGTGTAAGTAGGTGGAGTCTAGCTACCTATTTTTAAAAAAAGCTTGCGAGTGTTCTGGTAGGTTCTCCACGCAGGCGTGAAGCCTATCTGTGTAACAGACAGAGACCACTTAGAAGAACTGTCCTTATCCAACCCTAGCACAACGTCCCTCCAGTGGCTGTTGCTGGTGTCTACCTTATGTTTTCTTTTAGACTGTGAGCCCCTTTGGGGACCATCTTATTTATTATTTACGTTTCTATGTAAACCGTAGCAGTAGTAGCAGCAGCAGCGGCAGCACTTGCAGGAAAACATGTGTAAGAGAGCAGCCAAGTCATTAGAAGGGCTGGTTCCATGAGAGGAAGGGATTAATTAAGCAGCAACAATGTTGCTTCTAAACAGCTGAAGTGAACTGCATGTTTACTGCATCGCTTCTACTAAGCTCTGCAACTAATTCAATCCCTTGGTTAAAATCAAGCCTCACTCCCATCTCCCTTTCCTGATTCATTATTAATGACTAGTATTTTTCAGCCTGTTAAATTAATGGGCGCTAGTAGCCTTTCTTTCTTTCTTTCTTTCTTTCTTTCTTTCTTTCTTTCTTTCTTTCTTTCTTTCTTTCTTTCCTTCCTTCCCCCTCTTCTCTGTCCCTTCTTTCTTTTTTCTTTCTCTTTCCCTCTTTCCTTCCTTCCTTCTCTCTCTCTCTCTCTCTCTCTCTCTCTCAATTCTTTCCTTCCTTCTCCCTCCCTCTCGCCCTCCTTTCCTTCTTTCTTTTTTCTTTCTCTCTCTCCCTCTTTCCTTCCTTCCTTCTCTCTGCCTCTCTCTCCTTTCCTTCCTTCCTTCCCCCTCTTCTCCCTCCCTTCTTTCTTTTTTCTTTCTCTTTCCCTCTTTCCTTCTCTCTCTTTCAAATTAACGGGCGCTAGTTGAGTTTTCAACCCCCCTTCCTGGGATTCGCCAGAGAGGAGCCTTCCCCTGCAACAGAGGAGCCTTCTTCGCTGGCCGCCCGACCTTCGAGCGAGACCTCTTTGGCCGGGGCCTTGGCTGGCTGGCTGTTGGTAGGCAGGTAGGTGAGCCAGGCCGGTCTCCGCGCCGCTGCCTCTCGCCGCGCGCCTGCCTCCCGCTCCACCGTCCCTGCCTGCCGCTGCCTTCCAACCCACAGCCGCTGAGGGGGGCGGGTCCAGCCGTTGTTGCGGCGGCGGCTGGGTCCCGCTTCGGGCTGGCCTGTGCGCCGCCGGGAGCTCTGCACTGTGTCTGGCCTCTTGCGCTGCCGGCGAGGGAAGCGCGGGGCCCAGCCTGGCTCACCTACCTGCCTACCAACAGCCAGCCAGCTAAGGCCCCGGCGGGCCTTCCCCCCGCTCGTCCGGCCTTCTCCTCCTCCGCTCGTCCGGCCTTCTCCTCCTCCGCTCGCCCGTCCTTTCCCTCCTCCTCTCATCCGGCCTTTTCCTCCTCCGCTCGCCCAGCTTTCCCCTCCTCCCGCTGCTTCAGTTTTTAATTTCCGCCATTGCTGTCTCTGCTCTCCCGGCCCCCACGCAGGCCCGTCTTTTTACTCTTCTCTTTTCTCCCCGCCAATTTTTTTTTTTTTTGGTTCCCCGCTGCCGCCTCTGCTCTCCCGGTTCCCCCGCTGCCGCCTCAGCCCTCCTGGTTCCCCCGCTGCCGCCTCAGCCCTCCCGGTTCCCCCGCTGCTGCCTCAGCCCTCCCGGTCCCCCTGCTGTTGCTTTTGCCCATAGGCAACACGTCGTCAACATGGCTGCCCGTGTCTGGGCAGCCATATCTTTCTCGGACATTCTGGGCATGCGCTCCGCGCATGCCCAGAACGGCCAAGAAAGACACAGGCCAAAGAAAGACACGGGATCACGCTTTAGCTTTTTATTATAGAGGATGCTGTGCCTCTCTGCACGAAAGCCAGCAAAACAACAGATGCATGTTTACTCAGAAGTAAACCCCATTAACTGCATTGGGGAATACTCTCAGGAAACTATGTACTTATTAGCAGCAATGTATGAAGAAAATATTGGGTGGGGGTCCTCTGGAACTCTAGTGCTGCAGAAAAAAACAAATGGAAATACATAAGGGGGTAGATTTCAGGAGGTTTAGTGTACCAGATGAACACTTTTGTTCAAAAAAAGGAGAGGCAGAGCACTGAAAGGAGTGGTGGTAGTAGTACAGAAAATGGACCAAAATGACCAATACCTGCAATATTTTCCAATGCAGAGTTCTTGTGTGGATGGAAAACTGCAGGAAGAATCAGAGTTCACATGGATGCCCCACACTGACTATCAACAGAATTAACTGTTAGAATCCACTGAACCTCCTGCAAAACCACCCCAAAACTCTCCGTCTGGAAAGCCTAGTTTAAACAAACAGCAGCTGGTGACCTGGTTAAACTCATTCTGAGCTGTATGCACTGCAGACTGCAGGTGAGGGAGCAGAGCAGAGAGAAGCAACCTTGGCTCTCCACCAGCTGCTGTTGAACTACAACTCCCATCATCCCCAGCCACAATTTACTATGGCTGGGGATGGTGGGAGTTGTAGCTCAACAACAGCTGGAGAACCAAGGTTGCCTACTCCTGGAGTAGAGTATTGAATATTTCTCCATGTGCTGAATACTTCTCTATACACAAATTAGACAGAGTTCTAGTCTTTGATTCACTAGCTTTCCATATGCAGGGATCCCTTTTTAGCCTACTTTCCAGTAGACTAAATGATCATCTGGCATTCTGTGTTTGTGCCACACCCCACTCATCAACTTTGCAATGCCTGGACCAATATGAACCAAATCAGGTACAACTGAAGCAACACATAGGGGTACCTCAATGGCGTAGTTTTTGATGTCATCCATCCTGATTCAAGATGGTGGATGCATGAATGTTTTAGGCACAAGTGGGCTAATGTGTGAACTGCATAACTGATGTGAAACAAATTTGCTGCAGCTGTAGGGACACATAGGGATGCCACACTGGTGTTATTTGTAATTATGTCTTCCACCCCAATTCAAGATGGCAGACGCATGAAGCACCTAACTGATGTGGATCAAATTTAGTCCAGTTGCAGAGATAGTGAACGGAAAGTAGTCAGATTAGTTCTTACTAGAACAACTTGTTTTTCCTGCCATAGGGGAAAATTCCACCCCCCATCTGCAGTGTGAAGAGATACATTTTAGGAACAGCTATGTCACCTAATCTGCTGTTTACATTACTTAGATCTAGTAGCACAATCCCATGTGTGTTTATTTAGAAGTTCCATTGAGTTCAAACGAGTTTACTCCCAAGTAACTGTGCACAGGATTGCACTTTTAAATCCTCTGGGCAGTGGAGGGGACATGCTGTTTCCACAATCTGTACAGTGATCTAGCACGCTGTTGACACTCAGACTCAATGCATATGGAATAGTAGAGAGAAGGAAGTGAAAAAATAAAGGATACTATAATATTATTTTTGGGAAAACACACACACAACGTTAAGAGCAGGTAAAGCCACGTGTGTGCGCACGCACACATGTGCGCACAGAGCATCCCCAGTTTAAACCAGTTAGGTTCAGGATTGGCAGGTCAGTCAAGGGCAAAATGTTGCCATTCTATACCTCCGTGCCTCACTTAGTTTCAGAGCTCTATAACTGCTTTGCCCACTGAGCTGACATTTATACTTTCTTGTTTATCATCTATCAAAGTGTTTCTAGCGTAAATGGCACTATCCAGTCCTTATCTCATGCATCTTCATAGCCTAGTGACGCTGGGAGTTTTTCTCATGTCCTAAATGGCAAAATGATGATGTTATCTGTGTCTGGGCAAGTCCAACATTTCAGCCCCTGAATAATAGTGCTTATCAATGTATTTAACAGTGAGGTTAAAACAGATGAAAAGCAAAATATAGCTAAGATGAATCTAGGAAACATCAAGAGATGCTCAAAAATGGGTAAAGATAAATCAAGTTAAAGCTAGTGTCCTGTTAATACTCAAATTTAAGAGAAACAGATTTTGGCTAGATAGCCTACAAACATGTAACAAAGTTGTAAGTCTCTATGGCAGTACAAGAACAGGCAGCTGTACATTTCTACACAGGGGGGAAACCAATCCTGTTTTCACCAAATCACAGATAAGAAAATGACACAAAAATGGCAGCCTAAGAGGACAACAGTAGCAAAATTGGACAGGAAATTAGGCAATATAATGAGGGAACAGCCTGTTAATAGCAAGTAGCAGCAGAAGCAAGAAAGAAGGGACTGCTCGTTTCTGTGTGCTTTTATAACACCGCTATTTGTGCCAAATGAGCTCAGTGAAATGGGAAGATGCTTTATTGCCAAAGGCCTGGATAAATGCATTTTTCAAAGGGCAGCTGACATCGTGGGGGATGAAAAGCCACAAAACATGGAGCAAGCAACTCCTCTCTTCCCATTTATTCTTCCTGTCACTCCTCTCTTCCCATTTATTCCTCCACCATCCAAGAGTGACGCAGGGTTCCTTTTCAAGGAAAATGACAGCAGAAAGAGTTACTAATTTCAGCCCATAAGGATCAGCTGACATAGGAGGTTTTATACCACAAAAAGCAGGAGGTGGGGGGGGAGTTATCTAGGGCAGGAAAATATTACTTCAGAGCAACAAATACAAGGGCAAAAACAAACACAGAAAAAACCCATATATTCATCTGCACAACTCTGTTACCACTTAGTGCTTATGACTCACATATACCTGGCATCTGCCTGCCCTGCAAGTGCTCAAAGGCTTTTGAGTCTAGACTCTAGAGCAATCAAAAAACCAAGGCAGAAACATATGTGAGCACTGTTAGATATTCCCCTTAGAGATGGGGCCGTTCTGGGAAGAGCACCTGCATGCTTGCATGCAGAAGGTCCCCTCTCTGACATCTCTGGATAGGGCTGGGAGAGAAATTCCTGCCTGCAGCCTTTGAGAAGCTGCTGCCAGTCTGTGTAGACCAGGCCTGCTCAACTCCACCCCCCCACCAGCTGTTTTTGGACTACAACTTCCATAATTCTCAGCCACAGTGTCCAATAGCTAGGGATTATGGGAGCTGTAAGCCAACATCTGTGAGATGGCTGAATCTGAGCAGGCCTGGTGTAGACAATACTGAACCAAATAGGCTAATGTTCTGATTTGGTATATGACAACCTCCTATGTCCCTATACAGCAGGAGAAGATGAAAAGTACTAAAAAAGCTCTTGCCCATTAGACTAGCAACAGGATTCTAGCCTGTACTAACAAGCCACCTTTTACCATTTCCCAAACAAGCAATTTTTTACTAGCTGATATCATGGGGCTCACTGCTCAAAAGCAGAAAAGCTAATACATGTCATCACTTTACCTGCTTTATATGTATTTTTTATATATGCATATGTATTTTAGCCAATGACACCAGTGAAGTGCCATTGCAGTACCCAAAAGTGGTTACAGCAAACCCCAGATTAAATCCTTCATCGGCTAGGAAGGCTCGCAGAGTGATGTGAGCAGATATTACTTCTTACCTCACTGCAATCCTGTATAAGGCAGGTTAGGCTAAAATGCTGCTCTGAGCACCTTCAAGCCAGGCAGGTCACACACAAAAAACACAAGTTGTTCTAGTAAGAACTAATCAGCCTACTTTCATTTCACTGTCTCTACAACTGGACTAAATTTGGTTCAAATCAATTCAACAGTTCTCACATTAGTGCACTTGCACCTCAAAAGTTCACATGTCCACCGTCTTGGATCAGGGTGGATGACATAATCGCAAACTACTTGGGGGCAGGTTAGACTGTCCACATGTTAGTGCACTTGGACCTCAAATGTCTATGTATACACCATATTGAATTGGGTTGGGTGACATGATCACAATCTACACTGTTGAGGTGTTCCTATGTGTCCCTATAGCTGTAGCAAATTTGGTTCAAATTGGTTAAGTGGTTCAGAAGTTAGCTCACTTGGATTGAAGGTTATGCCTCCAATATTTACACATCTGCCACCGTGAATCAGTGTGGATGACAAATAACACCACTGAGGTGACCCTGTGTGTCACTCACTGCAACTGTACCTAATTCAGTTAACATCAGTTAGACAGTCCACAAATTAGCCTGCTTGCGCCTCAGATGTTCATGCAGCCGCCATCTTGAATCGGAATGGATGACATCATCACACACCACGCCATTAGGGCATCCCATGTGTCCCAACAGCTGTAGCAAATTTTGCTCAAATCTGTTAAGTGGTTCAAATGTTAGCCCACTTGCACCTCAAAAGTTCACACGTCTGCCAACTTGGATCGGGGTGGATGACATCATCACAAATTATGGCATTGAGGTGTCCCTATGTATCCCTACAACTGTACCCAATTTGGTTCGTATTGGTCCAAGCGTTGCAAAGCTTATAGGTGGGGGGTGGAAATATGGATGGACACACACACAGAAAGCCGGGTGATCTCATAAGCCTACTGGAAAGTAGGCTAAATAGAAAGTAACTAACTATTCTGTGCAAGTCTAGAAGTAGCAGACAATAAATGGAGAGAGGCGGTATCATATACTGCTCCTCCAAAAATAGCTCAGGGCGGTTTACAACGAAGTATTAAGAGTACTGGACGAGATCCAGGCTCAAATCCCGGCTTAGCCCAGTGACTTTGGGCTAGTCACCACCTTGCAGCTACCTCATAGGGTTGTTATAAAGATCAAAGGGCAAGTGTGGGGAAAGAAGCCTCCAGTGCCACCCTGAGCTCCGTGAAGGAAGGGTAGGATGAAAATGAAATAAATAAAAACAATTCTTGTCATTCCACCACTGAACATGCTACAGTTATGGACAATGAAATCCCTTTTTATGACAGTGTCTCTTCCTTGATATTTTACCAGCAGCCTTGGCATGCCTTGTCACCATAATGGCAATGCTCAACAAAAGAGGCCCTGCTGATGGGGCCCCAGTCTCTGAGGGGTCGAGGAGATAGACGAGGCCTTCACGACCACAGCACCTAACCTGTGGAATGCCCTCTCCCCCCCCCGCACACTCAGATGTCCATACATGCACTTCACTGTTGGCTTCAGAGTGTGGACAAGACTTAGCTTGTTAGGAAAGCCACAGGCTCATTTAACAGGGCCCCTGGGGTTATTTATTCAATGGCTGATTTTCTTGCAGTTGCTATAATTTTTGTTCTGTGTTGTTGCTATGGATTGGTGGTTGTTAAATTTTGTTCTTGTAAGCTGCCTTGAAAGGAAAAGCAGGGGCATATATATTTTTCATATCCAACAAATAAAAACAAAGCAAACTGCATCAAACACAGACTATCCATATGTTAATGTCCCTCATCCTTTAACCACAATACATTCATACTCCTCCCACTTACTGACCAGGCATACACCTATCTATAAATACTATTCTTCCTGACAGCCATGTTCAGAGCTCCCACGGGCAGTGGCACTAGCAAGTTCAATTCTTTTTCCATTTCTAAACCTGGTTAAAATCTCTGGTGGCCTGAAAGGGTCTTCTCTCACCTATGCACATAAGAACATATTTAAAACGCCCCAGTGTCTCTATGACAGTTGCATGGGTGCTGCCTGGTAAACAAACTGCTCAACAAAAGGAGCAGCAGGTGCTCCTACCATGGGCTCTCTTTGTTGCTTTTAACTAGGCATCTGCTGCTTAACAAGATCCAAAGTGTTTCAGAGGCCTGCCCCACTTGACAATAACTCCAGCTGCCGCAAATGGATAATCTGACTGGGCCAGAGAGCTGCAGATTCACCGCAGCAATGACGACGAGTCAGTCTCCAGGGCAACCATGATGCAGAAGGGCAAGCTGGCAGTGTTTGCCCAGACTGGGACAGCAGGGATGGTGACAGACCAGAGAGTCACTGAGCAGGGATGGCCAGGACTGATACAGCAGCCCTCTTTGTCCCAGGTGCAAAGATGGCATATACCCGGCATGTGTGGGTTTTGGTGGGGCGTTTCGGGGGGGGGGGGGGAGAGAAAGCTTGGTACTGCTGCACATGGCACATTACTAGAACCCAGACTGTGCAAGAGCCCTTCACCTGGATGAAGAAGTTTGGCCTCAAAGACAGTGGCACCCCTGGGCTCTGAAGGCTTGCTTGGCTGGTGTCAGAAAGCAATCTAGGCTCTAGGGCAGAGTAGCTGGATGAGAGGGGGCTGGAGAAGTAGAGTCAGCCAGGATCAAGACATGTAAGAGTAAAGGGGAAGGGAGCAAGCATACTTTAAAGCAGATACAAAGTCAAAGAGGATGAAAGCAGAGTAAGCCAAAGGAAAGAGAGACAACTACGCAGCCTGAAGAACAGGCACAGGCAAGAAACCCAGAGATGGAGCTGCCGAACAGCCTGCCAGCAGTTTTTTCCTGCTTCTTTTTACAGGGGTGTTGGGAGGCTGGCGTTAGGGATGCTCAAGTGGTGTGCATTATGGAATGCATTTGCTTGCATTCCAGTACAAGCAAAGGTAGAGGGCTGACTATTGACCCTGGGGGACAGATAATTTAGCACAGGCAAAGAGAATATACAACGGTAGATTCTGATTTTATTTGAAATGCCATGTTTGCCTTCTGGTAGAAATTACAATCTCAAGGAACAAGAAGCCTCCCTCTTGCCTCACACATTAATGGCTCAAGCAGACTAAAGCATGAGATATACATAGACTGCACATTAAAAACCAAAAGAGTGACAAAAATATGCATTGTTTCTTCTCCCTTGTTTTAATCCGCAAGACAATTAATGTGCAAAGGAATGGACAATGCTCATCCAGCCTTTGGTTTTCTAAGGAGCATAAAACAGCCAATGGGGCATGGACACAGTTAAGCCATTCACTTAATTGCAGGTTGCTGGGATGGCTCCCCACAGATATTTACAATGCGTCTAGATGCATTCTGGGGTGTTGTCCCACAGCCCCGCCCCCATGGGGGGGATTAGTCCTGCAAATAAACATTCTCTTAAAGAGTCCTTATTCTGCAATCCTTATTTGTCTGCAGTGGATTCACAATTAATGTACCTAGTTTCCTCCACTACTATACTGCTATATGATGTGTCTGATAAAGCAGGTTAAATTGTTGCAAAACAAAATTTAACCAGACTATTGTCTGCTGTAGTCAGTCAGCTTTTCTTGAATGTGGCTATGCACATCTCCATGGAGTTCTCCATACAGCAGGCTTTCCTGTGAGTTTTCTGGGAGGTTTTACTGTGAACTCAAAGTTATCCCAAAAGCCCAATGCAAAAAGTGGATTTTGTGTGTGAAGTGCTCCCTGATAGCTCACAGGGACTTTGGGGTAAATCTGCCCAATACATGAATGCACACCCTCCATTCCGGGGGAATTGTAAGCTAAAAGGCTTTAAAAGACCTGTGAGAAGAACTTGCATGCAAACTGCAAGGGAGTTGATAGAGGTGCTGCTTATGCACCCATATGCACAAGAAGAGCCAGCAGGGGGCAACAGAGAGCAAGTCAGATCTGATTAAAAACCTGAATGTGAGAGAAAATTGACAGAACATTTCCAAGTTCCTATTTAGCTAGATTGGAAGGCACCTCAGAGCCTGCCAGCCAGTGCTAGGATCTTAAAACAGACAAGCCTGTCAATATTATCTCACAGGATCAGCAAAAGCAAGAAGGCTGTCCAAAATTTATTGTGGCCAATACAAGCCGTGTCACAACTCTTTGCAAGCCTTTCTTGATTTGGAAGGAAAACTCAAACAGTTCAGGGGGACTTAAATGTCAGATACATCCTATGAACAAGCACAGATTGGTCCCACATTACAACATTTAGGATGTCAATACTATGCTGAGGGACGAGGGCCTATAATAAAACTTAGTTTCCACATGCTAGATGTTATTAGGGACTACATTTGTGGCACTACAGCTTGATTGAGATATGATGCAAGCTACTAAAAAAATCCCTCTTGGTATATTTCCCCAGGATATGCTTTGTCAATTAGATCAGATTTGCAGAACCAGTGCTCCCATTTCCCTGCCAGCTATTTCAGTTTCTTCTGGCTGCAAGTGGGCAGAGTTCAGCATTCTGTTTCTTTTCTGAACTAGTTCTCTGGCATACGAGCACATTTGGAAGGCATGGAAACAACTTAAAGAAGACAATGATGATGGCAACTCACTGTGGTGATAAATCTGTACAAGGGCTGTCGCCTTTCTGTATATTTAACTGTGATAGGACTCAAGTCATAGCGAAACCAGATAGCTGGAATGATGCGCCCGGTGTGGCTGTAGGCGACATACTCCTGAAAAAGGAAACAGGTCAAGGAATGAAAAGCATGGATGTGAGCAACAGGCCCCTGAAAACACCCCACCCCGCATGCTCTCTACCCACTTCTTACTCTTCATGACAATTTGGCCTAATTATTGGCCATGTAACATTATTAGCTTCTATCCACCAAAGTTACCACAAACATAGCTCTGGTCTCTGCAGAAAGGGCAAATATATGAAAGAAGCCACACAGTTCTATTCGACAAACACCCACAGCATCCATTTTCCTTTCTTCTTTACATTCGAAGACCAGCCCAGGACCGGAACCCAAGCAGAACATTCTCAGAACCACACATCTTGGGATGGCTATAGAAGAGGCCTGGAAAAATGCAGAATTGGAGCCCTGCCATCTGGGCAAAGAAGCAGTATTTAAAGTGATAGCTCGCTTAGATTTAGCCAGATGGAAAGCAACCCAGCAGAGCATCCCTCCCAGTTCCTGGTGTATCTCGTGTGTTTCTTTTTAGATTGTGAGCTGTTTTAGGACCGGGAACCATCTTCTTGTTTCTTTTACTATGTAAACCGCTTTGAGAATTTTTAGTCATTGAAAAGTTGTATATACAGCATTCAAATTAACAATAACAACAACATACACTAGCTCATAATGGGATAGTAGTGGACTATAGCAAGAATACAGAGCATTCTGAACTATCTGTTCAAATGACCATTCATAATGGTAAGAGGAATCACAGCATCAATTTATAGTGGAAGCAGAACACTAATTGGAAAAGGGGTTGGATCTGGTGCAGATGGCACAAGCTACTCACAGCACTTACTGGGAGAAACCATGCAAAAACAACTCTTATGTGGAAGTACTCTTAGGTGAGAATAGTTTAATTTGTTTCCCTGACTCCCTTAAAAAATTTCACTCACCTAAATTAGGGTGGATTCAAGTGACCATTTTGTTCCCCCATGAAATGATCTTGATATGGCTATCCCCACAGGGATATCTATGTGGGGCCCTGGGCACATGAGCATTTCAGCACACATTCAGATCATGTGCTGGCTCATATTTGGAAGTATTTTTCTTTTTAAACCAAAAATATGGAAACTTCTGAGCAACCTGAATACATATTGAGCCCTACATGAATACCACCCTCAGGTTGATCAGAAGGAAGATACAGAAGCTAAAGTAGGGTGACCATACCTGAATATATTGCTACATCTTTCCCCTCAAGCCATGGGAGATTGTGATTCTGTTCCAATCTCTCATCATTGTTTTAACTTTATACTGGGGAGGGGGGCAAGTTACAGGAGCATGATACATACCAAAACCTCTGCATTCATGATTTGTGATACACAGTTGTTGCTAGGTTAGCAAAGGAAGAAGCAATAGAAACTCCCTTTTATTTTCTGTGCACCACTTCTCCAGCAGGGGCTGCTGTTGCACTCATTTCACAAAACAGAGGCCAACAAAAGTAAGCACAACAATTGAAATGGAATTTATAACTCTGAAGGCTCACTCGCTGGAGTCTCAACTGCATCAAGCCAAGCCTTTCTGGCAGCTGAACCATCCTTACCTTATTGGCTACAGTATATTGGTATGAGTACCGTTGTTTGCCACTCATGTCTTCATATACAGTGGGGACAATCTTCAGTATATAATCATGGGATGCAAGAGCTATGTAAATGCAGGAGAGAAAAACGGGACGAGCCCATGCTCAGAAACAGAAACATCCGAACACAGAAGCTTGCTGGCAAAATCATGTCATAAGACACACAAACGTAAAGCAAAAGCCTTTAGTCTAAATTGGCTTCTTCCTTCCTTCCTTCCATCCATCCATCCATCCTATTGCAAACTCTTCTCTTGCTGGAAACAATGGACTTTTTCATATCTGCTGCATATTCCTCAGCACAAACACCCATCTCCTCAATGCACACCAGAAAATACTTCAAAGCCCACAGAAATGCAAGTACCTAAATATGAATTTTAAGGCAGGTACTGCATAGTGTCTTTACATGAGAGTCCAACCGGACACCGATTCTGAAAAGAACAAGTCCAGGGAAGCAGAGGAGTCTGCCCTGGTCCAGATACCTGCCCTGATGACCACCACCAGAACTAGCGGTGCCATGGCTGCCAGAGCCAACTGCTCCCACAGAGGAGCCTTGGAGCTCTGGGGTGTCCTGCACCTCCATGGTGGGGGGGAGGTATTATTGTTATTTACATTTTATATCCCGCTCTTCCTCCAAGGAGCCCAGAGCCCAGTACTACATACTTAGGTTTCTCCTCACAACAACCCTGTGAAGTAGGTTAGGCTGAGAGAGAACTGACTGGTCCAGAGTCACCCAGCAAGGATCATGGCTGAAGGGGGATTTGATCTCGGGTCTCCCTGGTCCTAGTCCAGAACTCTAACCACTACACCACACTGGCTCGGTAGGGTCCTGCCCCTTCCTTCAAGGCCCATCCATCACCACCAGGACCCAGAAGCGTAGGGCCTGAACTGAGATCTCTTTCTGAAGGCAGAGCACACATTTGGCTACCCTGGGACTCCTGATGGATCTCCTCAGGAAAAGGGTGAAAGCAGCTGGAGTGTCTCCTCAGGAGGAGGGCTGCACTAGGAATCCAGGAAGGGGCGGGGCTCCTACTACCCATAAGCTCTCAGTCTTCACCTGTACCTTTGATGGTTCAACAACTCCCCAACAGGCTCCTGTCTCCAGCTGCCTGCTTTGTCCACCCTAGGTTCAGACGCTTTCGGACTGCCGGATGTTCCACAGTACCTCAGCACAACTATTCAATATACTGCAAGAAGCTGCACTGGCCAGATGTTGGCACTGGCGAGGACTATTCATAGTAGGAGTTCACAACCTCTAGTGCAGAAAGAATCTGGGGTAGTGAATAACACACTTACTGTACACTCAAGCAGGCAATAAAAACCAACTGTACAGCAGAAGCTTAAATCAGCCAAAGGTAGATAGAAAGGGATCTACCTTGGCACCTGCATGTCAGTGCATGTGCCCTCACAAATCCAACTGGAAGATGAATCCCAAAGAAAGGGCACCACCACTGAAAAGGCCCTAACATACCATCCACCTAATCTTCAGCAGTGGGAGTACCTGGAAAAAGACCTCTGAAGGTGTTCTTAAAGACTAAACAGATGTATATGGAAGAAGACAGCCCTTCAAAGTGCTCTAGGTCTCAAGGTAGCTTCAGAAATCAAATGCCCTAGCAGAGGAGAAAATCTATAGTACAGAACATCAGCTGTTATAAAGCTTTGCTTTATAACAGGGCAGCAAATAGTTCCTCTTCTATGAACAAGGAAAGCTGAAACTCCAATTAATATCTCCCAAGTCCTTATGGTTGTAATCAGTGTTCCCTCTAAGAGGGATTTCCAAATATTGTTGACTACAACTCCCAGAATCCCCAGCTGCAATGGCTTTTGCTTGGGGATTCCGGGAGTTGTAGTCAACAACATCTGGGAATCCCTGTTAGAGGGAACATTGGTTGTAATATTACTTGAGGTCTGTTGATAATACTATTACTACCAGCTACTAAGTAGAATATAGCCTTCTGGTTTCCTGAGTTAAGGATCCCTTACTAACATCAGACAAGGCCCTGAATAAAAACAGAAAATACATACGGTTTGAGCTGAGCTTGTCTGCCCCTTCCAGCGCATTGAACGCTCCATGAATGCTCTGTACCTGAAGAGGGGGAAAGTGCAGAATGTAGTGGGTTTTGTTTTGTTTTGTTTTATTAAAAGCACATGCTTTCATGCTTTAAAACATATCCTACCTTAAACATAAAAAGCCTCAACATTGCAGATAGACAGACAGGAGGGAAAGGAGGAGAGAGAAGCAATCCTCATTGCATTTTGTGCACTTTAATTTTGATATTTTCACTCAGCCTCACATAGGAATTTATTCTCACATGGACACAGACCTTGCACAAGGAACATACTATTCTGCAACTCTTCATCACCAACAAAAGCACAGGACTTGGCAAGTTGCTGAATTTCCCTCTCACCGGTCCCATAAAAACTCAAGACTATTGAAATAGTAAAGGAAATTAACAAAGCAAAGCCCTAAACACACAAACCATCAAGCTAACCATTTCACAGAACTTCAATGAGCTTAATTAAAATTCACAAAATAGCAAATTAACTTTCAGTAAACAGGACTCTTCTCATGGACAATTCAACTTTCTTGTCTCTCACAGAAGTCTCATGCAATTGCAGCAAAGGGACAAGTGGCACAAATGTAATAAATACAAATGGATGGCACACCTGGGTTTTTCTATGGTGCCATTCAAATTATAAGCATCTCAAGAGGCTTCACCCTGTACCAAGTGGCACAGTATCAACTGAAGGATTATGCAGAGTTATGACTGCAGCTCTGTGCTTGACAGAAGCTCATTCACAGATGTGCCATCAGACCAGCTTAGTGAGATGCTCCCCCTCCCCTTTCCCTTTTTTAAAAAAATGAGCTAATCTCAGCTCTTTGAGCGATGGGAGTCCTCCTTCCACTAGAAAAATTGAATCTATGCATGATCTCTGAATTACGCTACCTGTCACACTGTAGCATTCCTATAAACAGCTGAGAACATTTTTCATTACAAAGTGGAATAAACAATACTGAAAATAATAATGGCTGACGTGATGGGCAGCCCTCCATTGGTGTTAGGGACCTGCCAGGATTGCTGCGCAACTTGAAAAGCAGCCCCAGTGGTGTATTGTGACAGGGCTGCTCCAGAATGACTTAAAACCTTTGAGGAGTGCTAACATCAACAGATGGAGAGAATCGATCTATGTGGTCGCTAAGAGTCCACACCGACTTGAGGGCACTTAATCAATCAATCAACATAAACAGAGGGCTGCCCATCATGTCAGCCAACAACAACAATTACTACAAGGCCAGGAAAAGACCCAGGGTTGTGTCAGCCTCCAGCCTGGGGGACAGAGCATGTCAAAATCTGAAAGGGTGCTTGGGGGGAAACTTTAAGGCAACTTCCTTTCTCCAATATTTATGAATTCAAACGATCTATGTTCCATTTTTCTGGGTCTCAAGAAAGCCAGCTGCCTTTCATTCAAGACTGACACTGTAAAGTCTAAGAACACATATCACTGAGAGAGGCATTAATGCTTAGTTTACACGTACAAAAAATGTCTAGCTCCACCACAGCAATCGCCCAAACCAAAGATGAGATTCATCATTGGAACAACAGCAAGTCACTCCGTAGTTGTTGTTTCCCCCCCCCCCCATATCATAATATTCTGGGGAGATGAAACGAGCAAGACTCTTGAAGGTGATTAGCAGGTGTGGAAGGGAGAACATGCACATGGAATTGCAGCTTGGTTTGGGAAATGTACACAGGGAGCTGGTGTCCTCTGAAACCAATTTGGGAGGGAGGAGTTCTGGTAAATCTATCCCATTTCAGAGGAGTGGCTGAACATTACATAATGGCATAATGGAAACTACCCATTCACTCCTGAGTCACTTGAAGGAAAGCAGAGGTGAAATCTCATCTGATCTTAAAGCTATTGGATAGTGCTGCTCATTTGGGGATTAAAGTTTGTGCTTTTAGCACTTTTAGTTTACTATACTGTACTTGTTTTTAATGGCAGGACTGAACATTGTAAGCTGCCTTGGGGACTCATTTTTTGGCTGAAAGCAGTGGTCCCTCTAATTTTTTTCATCTCTGTGTGGAATGAGTTTGGTTCTGGGCGGCAATATCAAGGCAGTGTGTGTGCACATGTGCATTCAGAATGGGGCCTTCCTGATTCAACCTGAGCGGGATCTAAAATTAACTGAGTGGACATCAGAAAACTTGTGAGCACATGCACGCGCACACGCACACACCTTAGAGGGAACAGTGGCTGAAAGGTGAAGAATACATACAATAATTTTAAGATGTAGTTTTACCACGATGAGAGAGCAGAATCCTGGATTTATGATAAAAGCAAATCTTTATTAAAACATCCCCACCATGGTCCTTTAAGAAACACCAGGTTCTTAAAGAGAATTTACATGCATTCCTATTGGTGGGCTTAATTACCACACACAGCTCTCTTGCTTCTCCCCCAACTCTCCAGCCGGCTCAGCCTTCCTGTCTTGTGAATAAGGAAGAGCATAATCTACCTCACCTAACCCCTCACCTACCAGGACTACAGGTCTCATGAACACTTAGCCAGTGCTTTGATCTTATTCTTTATAGGTATTAAAACCTAGTGAATGTGCTAAGATTGTAGCATTTCTAAAAGGAAGCCAAGGGCAACATCAAAGAGCAGACTACAAAAACCATGTAGTTGGTATTAGAAAGGTTTCTGAGAAGTTGGGGTGTGTGTGTGTAGGTGTAGCAAGTGGAATGGGATGCCTATGTTGAGGAGTCAAGATTGTAAAGAGATTAGGGTTAATCTCTTGGTTGGTACATGTGGTGAGAAGGTGTGGAAAAAAATACTAGTGCAACCCTATGAAACCTTTGAAAGTAGGTTACAAGGTGCAAGTTCTGCGAGCCATCTCCATGGAGAAATTGGGCATTATGTAACATCACACAGCATTCCATCAGACACCAGCCACAGGAAAGGCATATCATTCTCCTCAGCTCATACTCTCTCCTCTGATCTGAGAGAGGAGCTACTAAGCCAAGTCCCGCTTTCTGGTCTTTGTTCTCACCAAGAGGAACAGGGATTGAAAGGGACTAGAAAGTGATATGGTAAAACTTACAACAGCTGAATCCTAATTAGCCAACCTCTACTACTGAAAACATCTGATTTGGAGGGAGTATGGGGAATGGGACTTCCATTTAGCTATGTTGCCCCCCATTTCACTGGGGAACACTTCTACTTCCTCCAAGGAGGCAGGCGTTTTCTCTGAGTTGGTCCACATTCCTGTTACTAGCAAAGATTTTCTGTCATTTGTGTTTAAGTCTCCAGGCTTGGAGATTTCACTCTGTATATGCTCAGGAACCTCACCACATCGTGAGCTCTCCATTTATACACATAGGGACAGGTCACTTAGTGATAGTGGGCCAGTCGCCCCTAGATTTGGCTCCTAACAAGCAAATTGTAAAGGGGAGCAGATGCATGCCCTCCCTAACATCCTATGTAGATCCCAGAAGTTAACTACAAGCAGGTTAACTCTCTGCCAAAGCCACCCTGCACTCAGGGTAAACTGCTTTGTCTTTCCCCTCCTTTCACAAAAAGGATAGCAGTCAGTTAATGTGCCAATTAGCTCAACAGGAAGATGTGGGAGGTAACTCTTCCCCCTCACAAAAGAGGCTGAGCAAGCAATATGAACCTAAGGGATGCACCTATTAAAAGTACTGATTAGATTACTGGACTTTCCATCTATGCAGATCCCCCTTCTCATGTCTATGCACTCTCTTTTCATGAAAAAAAGCCTTGGCATACCTTGGCAATTCCCACATTGTTACACACAGGAAGAAAGATCAAAAACAATGGGATCCCTGCCGGTCCCTCCCCAAACACCTGTCAGACAGCAACAGTCAATTGGAATTTGCCCCCAGGATATGTATTCGGGTGTAACAACCCCCAATTACATGATCCTGTGTGCTCCCTGGGATTTGCGTGCTCCCTTGTAAGCCTCACTTGAGACTCCATCACCTACTCCTTGTGATCTTTGTGCTCTCTACGCACTAGCTTTCTTGGGGTTACCAAAAGCTTTTGGGGTGATTTACTGTCCACAGGGCATCATGCAAGGCTGTGTTCAGTATTTTGTGCCACTCTCCAAATCGGCTTTCTTGCCCAGCGTGATCTGCCCAGTCTTCCTCACTAACACAGGAAGCTGGGTCCAAGGAGGAAGCACCCTCCTGGAATCAGCTCTGCTGACTAACCCCTCCAACCTTCTTGCACCCGCCTTGGCCCAACCTGTTCCTGAGGAACCAAGTTCATTGGTGGTCCCTGGAGCTCTTTGTCCAGACCAGGTGATATGAGCATTCACCACTCTTTGGACCCAAATTCTCTCTCTACCCCACTTTCTTAAATCCAACTGCCTCCTGCTCTAAAAGCCTCTTTCTCTTGCCTGCTCAGGAACTTACACAATCAGGACTCTAAACTAAAATGCTTCATTGTAGTTAAATGAAGAGCTGGTCTTGTGGTAGCAAGCATGAACTGTCCCCTTTGCTAAGCATGGTCAACCTTGGTTTGCATTTGAATGGGAGGCATGTGTGAGCACTGTAAGATATTCCCCTCAGGGGATGGGGCCGCTCTGGGAAGAGCATCTGCATGCTTGCCTGCGGAAGGTTCCAAGTTCCCTCCCTGGCACCTCCAAAACAGGGCTGAGAGAGATTCCTGCCTGCAATCTTGGGAGAAGCCGCTGCCAGTCTGTGTAGACAATACTGAGCTATACGGACTAATGGTTTGACGCAATATATGGTAGCTTCCTATGTTCCTAAATGTATTATGCATTATGTATTATGTTCCTTCCTATGTTCCTAAATGTATTACTAAATGTATTGATAGTAGTATGGCTTTAACCACACATTTCTCTCCTTTGTACTCCCCTCTACAATCAATATCTTCTTTTTATTTTTGAAACTTAAATCTTGTCTAAAGTCCAGTCATTTCCGGAGTCCACATTTTGCACAAATTAAAACTTACATGAAACTGTTCCTTTCAGAGCTAGTTCCCCTATGTAAGCCCAAAAGGTAGATTTCAGGGTGTTTGCCAATGACCCCAGAGCAGTTTCACTAACACTCCCAAGGCTACCACTCTCACAGGCGGCACCAAGGACCAGTGACCTACACCCACACTCCACTGTCATCTGCACGGCCAGGTAGGCACAGACAGGGATGAATGCAGGGTAGGCCCATATGGCAGCAGAGCCACTACTGAATAACAGCACCCTACATCACACCTGCTTAGGAAGGGTCTATTTCTCTACTCTCTTTCCTCTGACTTGCTAACACGATACCAGGCAGGACCAGGCAACACAGACATGGATGGCCCATCTCAAAAAATCAGCGAGGGGACGGGCAGCCTCTGCATACTTGGAATGTTTTATTCATATTCTATAGAAGCTACCCCTTCAGTCAAGGGTAGCTACTAAATCCCTTCCAGAAGCCCCCAACTACTCAGAAAAGTCTTGTTTCTGATCCCCATGTTACAGAAATGAATCCAGACTACAAATGGTATGAAGCTGTTCCTCCAGTCTGCAGGAACACTACAGACCACTTGAAGTTCCCAGGCATACTGTAGCCAGCCATCTACCCGAGTAGAAAGATTTAGGGCTATGAGCTTCCACTGGCAAACTACAATGAGCAAAGAGCCCATTAGACCATTGCATTAACTGAATATAAGTGCTTTCTTTATTTAATGGATAACAAAGTCCTGCACACTAACGCATTCTATTTTCTTTGAGGTGCTACAGTTTACATTGTTTTCAGAATACCATCTACTGGATACTTTTTTTTCTTAATTGAGACAGCTTTTTATTTTTCATCTTGATCCTCTCATTTCCTTTCAGTGGTAAACCAGCATCCCAAATCACACTTAATTGCATAATAAGGCAACTTCAAGCAGCTGCATTTGACAAAAAGGTACAAACACAAAATGTGCTCATTCTAAACTGCTTTCACTGCATACATCCATTAAGCCTACAGAAGTCTATATACACAAAGTTCACAACAGCCTTGTTCAGGCATTCGGCCCGTACCCAAGTCGGGGGTAGGGGGGTGGGGCCAGGCGGGCGATCACAGAAGTGCCTGCCACCACCACAGTTACGGCGCTCCTCTCTTCACACAAAATGCTGCCATTCCCACGAGCAGCAACAAAGTTTGCTGACTGACATGCCAGGGTGGGACTTCCGACCCCCTTTCAGCATTTGCAACTGTGTATGGGCTGAACTTCTGGACAGAACTACATGGCTGTACGTACCAAGAGCATGTAGGTATGAAAGGGCCCTTTTCCAAATACTTACACCCCTCACAGTTGCTACTGAAATAATATATCAGACGGACAATACACTCTCCTTCACCTCTGCGGCATTTGTTTTGGCCAGAAATAGCTAGCTGTTCAAGTGCATATATTAATGTTCAGTATACAGCAAGAGTGGCTCCTCTCTCATCCTCTTGAAAGCTCCCTCGCCCAAGACTCACCTGCAGTGTGTCACCGAAGCAGAGTTTGTGGATGACGTGCGTCATGTCAGGATTTTGAGGCTGCGCAGTGGCACTGTGTGTCGATACGTGAAAATTACCTGGCACCTAGAAACAGTTCAACATTTTGTTATACTCACTTCTCAGCACCAGCCAAGCGACACGCTGAGTAACATAAGGGGAAGACTTTGTTAGTTTGACCTCCCACATAGCCAAGGCCAGATATTATCTTCCAGGACTGAAACCCATGTAATCCCTTTTGGATGAGGACAGCAAGGATAGATTCATTTAGACTCTGAACAATGCCTCTTCAAATTTATTTACTTCCAATTATCTACAGCCAGTGTGGTGTAGTGGTTAGAGTGCTGGACTAGGACCGGGGAGACCCGAGTTCAAATCCCCATTCAGCCATGATACTAGCTGGGTGACTCTGGGCCAGTCACTTCTCTCTCAGCCTAATCTACTTCACAGGGTTGTTGTGAGGAGAAACTTAAGTATGTAGTACACCGCTCTGGGCTCCTTGGAGGTAGAGTGGGATATAAAATGTAAACAAACAAACAAACAAACCCCACTTTCCCATTTAAAAAATAACACAAATGATTGACAAAATCTAAGAACACCAATAAGTACAATCTCTTATTTTAGAGTGTTGTTGTTTTTACATCCTTCAACAAATGCTCAGATTGCAAAGACCTAAAGTGTTCTTGGTATATCCCCCAAATTAAATGAGACATTTTTATGCAAACGTTATTTATCAGCCTCTTCCCACATACCTCCCAAAGGCCCCTCTGAGTACTGTACATCAGTTTCACACGATCCAAACTGTGTGTGGTTGCAATTGTCTATCAGTTGCAATGCTACCAGAGGAGGTGCTGATTCAAGGCTATTCCCCTCCATACAGGCTGAGTCTCCATGAACATGGCCCTAAATTTCTGGTTCAGCACCATAAGGCTAAGCCTGAAGCAGGGTAAGTTCTTCCCCAAGGCAATGAATCTATGCCATGGAACACCTGGAGCCAACATTATTTTTGGAACTGTGCAGATTAAGCTTCTTACATCAGCCCTGTGGATTGCTCCCATGCACACATCTGGTCTCCAGACACCACCATGCAGACACATCCATAGTTCATCTTTAAACACACACATTTGTTAACAGGGTGCTGAAACACTATCACAGCTGTACTCCTGGAGTGGACACTTAGAAGTCTTAAGACTCCCACTGGGCCCCTGTCCTTGCCTCTCTGTTTACATTTATCGACAGCACTGCTAAAGTCCCTCCAGACTGGGGTGTTGTGATAATAGTCCCTATTTACAAAAAGGGAAGTTGATCAGATCCATCAAATAATCGCCCCATAAGCTTAGAGTATTATTGCCAAACTATATGCCAAACATCATCTGGCAAAACTTAGTGATTGGATCGAAACTCATAACATCTTGGGCCCTGAACAGGCTGGTTTTCACCAGGGGCGCTCCACTACGGAGCAAGCGTTTACACTGCAACACCTGGTAGAGAAGTATTCTTGTAAGCCAGGCTCGGCCTTCTATGCAGCATTTATTGATCTGAAATCTGCTTTCGATTCCATTTCTGGGGACAGTCTGTGGGTTAAGCTGCAGGATCTATCACTGGATAAATGCCTGCTTATACTGATTTATAAACTACACGAAAACACACGCTTAAAGGTTCATTGTGGAGATCAGGGTCAATTATCAGCCAAAATTTCCACCACTAGAGGGGTGAGAAAGGGATGTATCTTGGCCCCTGTCATTTTATATATATATATATATATATATATATATATATATATATATATATATATATATATATACACACACACACACACACACACACACACACACACACACACACACTCTCTCTCTCTCTCTCTCTCTCTCTCTCTCTCTCTCTCTCTCTCTCTCGTATCTGGTATGAATATGCCCCTGATACATCCGCCCAAATTGGTCCACAAATTCCCATCCTCATGTATGCTGACGATATGGTGCTTATGTCTTTGACACCTGTGGGTTTGAGGCGGGCACTTTCATTACTTAGTTCTTTTTGTACTGCAGAGTGTATCGAGGTAAACCACCAAAAAACGAAAGTATTAGTTTTTGCTAAGCGTCCCACACAACATACATGGCAAATAAAATGGTCACCCATTGGAACAAGTAAAAATCTATAAATACCTTGGCGTGGTTTTCCATTTTTCGGGCAGTTGCCAGGCACATTTAAATTACATCGTGCAGAATGCCCAATTATTGACTAATTCAATTATATCCTTTTATTTCACAAAAGGGGCTTTATACATTCCAGCAGCTATCAAATTATTTGTTGCCAAGGTTTACCCACAGCTATTATATGGAGCTCAGCTTGGTCCCTTTGGTAACTTTACATCTTTGGAGATTATCCAAACAAAATGTATTAGGTCCATCTGACAGGTTCCCAATTGCGTTCTTAATGCCGTCATCAGACGTGAAGTAGACCTCTGTACCTTGGAGGTGGAATATTGAAAATGTTTATTTCTGTTTTGGTTAAAACTATATTACCTCCAACTGGGTCTTGCTCTGCTTCCATTAATTGATCCCTTTAACTCTACATGGAAATGATTGGTTGAAACAAAATCTCAATTTTATGGGTTCTCGCTTGATGAGCTAAGTAGCTTGGGTCATGACTCTACTATGAAGCTCATCAAGCAACTAATACTGGACGTTGATTTACAATGTAAAGTAGCTAAAATTCCAAAAGGTGTGTATTTGGGCGATCAGATTTTTAGCTCGAACCCTGCTGCATACCTAAGTAATATTACACTTCCTAAATTCAGACGTGCTCGATTGCTAGCGCGACTAAATGCGCTTCCATCGGTGGTGCTCTATGGGAGACTTAAGGGGGTTCCTTATTCTTCCTGGCTTTGTCCGTGTGGTTCAAGCACTGTGGAGACCACTGATCATGTTTATACTGTAACCTCCACAAGGATATTTGTTTAAATCTTATTTTACCTTGGCTGAAGACATATCCTGGACATCCAGATGAATTCTATCTAAATGTCTTATTGTCTAATTTTAATTCTGAGTCTACTAATTCAGTGGCTAAATACTGTTATATTGTGTGCAAGTGCCGCTCTCTTGTTTATGATTCTGTTTCTGGTCGATGACTGAAATAAAGTGACTGACTGACTGACTCCCATTGACCACAAAGGTGCTTACAGTTCTCCTTAAAATATGATATATGTCCTTCATTATCCTCATTTCAATTCTGTTTTTGTCCCAATCTTCCCTTGCTCATTTCGGTACAGTTTAACTTGACTGCCTTAAATCTGTGTGACAGCTGCAGCAAAACATTTTTGGCATAACACCTCAAACCCCAATGCTAAAACTTGGATTCAGGCTGTGGATGTGCATGTATATGACCAGTTTGGCATGGTCAGAAGCAGCTGGTTAGCACAGAGTAGCCTTTTGCTGCAGCTGCCATGTGCTAAAGCAGCCTTGTGATTTAGCCCTCAAGACCAGGAACAGAGAGGCACCCTGGCAAGTGCCGAGAGAACGGTCGAGCTGAAACAGATTATAAATCAAAGGGGTTCTTGCTGCTGCTGCTCTGTTTTAATGGCACTCAGGCCCCAACCTTCACAGCAGCACCTTCCCAAACATCTTTTCCAAGGTGCAGTATGTGCAGTTCTAAATACACAGATATCACTGGAAAAGACTCCAGTTGCCATGACAATGTTGAGCATTTAAGCTCTGATGTGATTTGCAATTGGATTGCTCTGTAATCAGCAGGCATTTGGGAACACAGTCACCAGTGGAACTACATCACAAATTGTTATGTGGTTCTATGGGATGGAGACTGCCTTGATCGGCCTGATGGATAATCTCAGGGAATTGACAGAGGGAGTGCAACTCTGTTGGTCCTTTTGGATCTCTCAGCAGCTTTCATTACTATTGACTATTGGCCATAGTATCCTTCTGGACTGCCTGAGGGGGTTGAGAGTGGGAGGCACCGCTTTGACGTAGTTCTGCTCCTACCTCTTGGGCAGATTCCAGATGGTGTCACTTGGAAACGGTTGTTCTTCAAAAACAACCTGTAACAGAGATTCTTCTAGTGGTCATCTGTCCATCACACATGGGCTCTGCACCTACACAGGAGCAGTCTTTGGAACTCTCTAGCTCTTTCTGATTTTTGGTGGTAGCTCTGCCCCTCCAGCCTCACTCCCATTCCCCCTCAGTTCAGTTCAGGAGTCTGCCTATATGGAGAAAATATAGAAGAAAAAGGAGACTGCAGTGGGGCGGGATGGGAGGATTTGTGAACGGACAGATGACACTAGAAGAACCTCAGATACAGGTAAGCAACCTGTTGTTCTTCAGTGTGGTATCTGTCCATCACACATGGGTGCATAGCAAGCTTACTTGAAAAGAGATGGGATGGCAGTCACTAGAAAATGGAGCAGAGCACTGTCCTACCAAAAACTGAATCTTGACAAGCGTGCATGTCCAAGGCATTGTGTGATATGAACATATGTGGCAAAGCCCATATGACCGCCTACAGATGGCATCCAATGGCAGGTTGGCATCGAAGACAACCAAGGTAGCCAGAGACCTGGTGGAGTGGGCCTGCACCGGACCTGGCAGCGGCTTCTTGGCGAGAAGGTAGGCCAATTTGATGGCTTCCACAATCTATCTCGAAAAAGTCTGTGAAAGGGTTGATGGCCCTTAGTGCACTCAGCATAGGATACGAACATACGAATGGGGCCCTTGTCGGATCTCTTTGGTCCATTGGGTGTAGAACACCAGAGCTCTGCGGACATCTAGGGAGTGAAGTTTAGGCTCCAGGTCCACTGAGGGGTTCTGGAAAAATACTGGCAGAGAAACAGTCTGGGCATGGTGAACGAGGTGATCTCCTTAGGCAAAAATTCTATATCTGGTCGAAGTTGTACTTAATCCTTATGGAAAACTAGATAGGGTGAATCCACTCAGAGAGCGTGTAGTTCGCCCACTGTACGCACTGAAGTGAGTGCAACCAATATAACGCGGTCTTCCACATAAGGAGTCGGAGATCATAGAAAGCCATGGCTTGAATGGGGCCCCAATTAACTGTGTAAGGAAGGTTCCAAGCAGGGACCATCTTTGGAGCATTCAGAAATTTCAGCACTAGGCCTTTCAAGAAACGTTTCACTGTAGAATTCTTGAAGGGATAAGGGTGTCTGAGATCAGTCAGGCAGCATGTGATGACTGCCAGGTGCACCCTTATGAAAGATTACTTGAGACCAGAGGACTTCAGCTCAGGGAGATAAGTCAGAATTGTTTGAAAGAGTCGGGTTTGACGGATCCGCCTGTAAGGTGTGCATACCGGTAGTGAATCACATCCACTTATGTTGGTATGATTTTCTCGCGGCAGGTTTTCTGGAGTCTACCAGTATCTCCTGAAGAGCTGGCTCTAGTATGGGAGAAGCAGCCACTCCATTAAGCAAAGATCATCAACACTAGGGTTGAGCAGCTGCCCGTCTCGCAGGGCCAGGAAATGAGGTGAGCAGAGTAAGTGGTGCCAACCTCCATAAAGAGGATGACCTCAAAACGGTGCATTGGCTGGTAACCTCCAGGCTTGACTATTGCAATGTGTTCTACGTGGGGCTGCCTTTGTATGTAGTTCGGAAACTTCAATTAGTTCAAAATGCGGCAGCCAGACTGGTCTCTGGGGCAACCCGGAGAGACCATATTATGCCTGTTTTGAAACGGTTGCACTGGATGTCGGTATGGGCAAAATACAAAGTGCTGGTTATGACCTTTAAAGCCCTGAATGGCTTAAGTTCGTGTTATCTTAGAGAGCACTTTCTTCTGCATGATCCCCACTGCACATTAAGGTCATCTGAGGAGGTCCGGCTTCAGTTACCACCAACACTTCTGGTGGTGACTCAGAGGCAGGCCTTCTCTATAGCTTACTCCAGGGCTGTGGAATGCACTCCCTGAAGAAATCTGTTATCTGAGTTCATTATTGGCCTTCAGGAGAGTCCTTAAGACCTAACTGTTTGGCCTGGCCTTCCAAGGTTTTTAAATTGTTTTTAAATCATAAAGGTTTGGCCTGGTTTTCCAGGGTTTTAAAATCTGTTTTGTTTTAATAATTGGTTTTATGTTTTTACAGTTTTAGATTTTAATAGTTAATTGATTTTAGCTTTGTTTTAATATAAACCTCCCTGAGCCATTTTGGAAGGGTGGTACAGAAATGAAATGAAATGAAATAAAGATGCGCTAGAGCAGGGTTTCTTAACCTTGGGCCCCCAGATGTTGTTGGACTACAACTCCCATCATCCCCAGACATGGCCTTTGTGGCTAAGGATGATGGGAGTTGTAGTCCAACAACATCTGGGGGCCCAAGGTTAAGAAATCCTGCACTAGATTGGTGATGCTGTATATCCTTTCTGAAGGTAGATACGTAGGGCCCTTACAGAGTCGAATTAAATGCCAATGAAATAAATGACCTTCGTTGGAATAAGATTGGACTTCTTGAAATTGACTTGGAAGCAGAGATCCCTCAATAAGTGCATTGTTACGCAGAGATTGTCCAGTAGGTTTTCTTTGGAATCCACTGTCAAGAGCCAGTCATCCAAATATGGCAGAACTTGAACACCTACGCCTGCAGGTAACCCACTACCACGGCCCTGCATTTCGTGAAAATGCAGAGGGCAGGTGTGAGGCTGAAAGGAAGGGCTCTGAACTGGCATCCCATCTGACCCACCTGGAATTGGAGGAATTTGCGGTGTTGAGGACGAATGGTGATATGATAATAGGCATCCTTTAGGTTGATGGGAGGCAAACCACATGCCCCTTTGGAGGAGTGTAAGGATATCCAAGCATACCAAATTTCTTGTAACAAAGGTGAGTATTTAACTCTCGAAGGTCGAGGATAGGATGGAGTCCTCTGTCGTGCTTGGGGACTGTGAAGTAGGGCAAATAGAAACCGGATACCCCTTCGCAAGGCACCAGTTCTATAGCATCCTTTGCCAGGAGAGCAGTCACCACTCTGACCAGTGGGGTTGTGGGTTTGGTAGGTTGCACCCAGAATGGTAAGACGGGCGTGTCTTTGAACTCCAGAGCATAGCCCACATGGATGATGGTGATAACCCACTGGTTGGAGGTGACAGCATCACAGCAGGACAGATAGGGGTGAAAGCAGGTAGGGAGGAGGCGGGTGCTGAGGGTGCAGCAGAGAGTGTCAGGCACACTTCGTGTAGGAGCCATCTTGGGCCTCAACTGGGTCTGCTTCTGAGGCTGAAAATGCTGGTATTGCTTTTTATAAGACCTTTGTTGGTTTCCCCAAAAGGAAGATTTGGACTGTTGGGAATAAGAAGAAACTCTAGACATTGAAGCTCTCATCCAATGGTATTGCTTTGATGTTTTATTCGAGGAAGTCTGCAGGCTCATGGAACAAGCAGTATTCCTGAGCTTCTGGACCTTTTCTGAAGTCTCATCAATGGCAGGCCCAAATAAGGCTTCCCCATCCAACGGTGGACCTTCAAATTCTTGTTTTAGCATCTAGGGTCAGTCCTGATGAATGCAGCCAGGCATGTCTGCGAAGGGCCACTGAAGAAGCCACTGACCTAACTGCACAATCCAACTTGATACCAGGAAAAACGTAGCTGTTGCTTAGCCAAATAAGTAGCCTCCACACAAATCACCTGAGCAAGATCTCCTTGTTCACTGGGTAGCATGTCCAAGTAAGAGCCTACCTTTTCCCACAGGAAAAGGATTGGACCTGTCTATGCATGCCTCACAGTTTGCTATTTTCAGCTGCAACATAGTGGTAGAATAAATGTGTTGGCCAATGGAATCCAACTTCCTGCCCTCCCTGTCCACCAGAGCAGAGAGGACCCTGTGTCTCACATGAGACTGGGCTGCTTCCAGCCCAAGAGAATTCAGCACTGGGTAGTGCTGCAAGAATGGGCAGTCATCATACTGAATCTTGTATAAGCTCGCAACCTTCTTTGACGTGGGATGATTAGCAGAGGGTTTAGACCAAGCCTCCTTGGTTACATCCAGCAAGGGCTTAAACATTGGGAGAGCAACGGGTGTGTGTGCCTCTGAGTCAATCACCTCCCAAATCAGATCTGCTTCTGGTCTATACGGTTTTTTTATCTTCAGGCCCAGGGATGTTGCCATCCTTTGGATCTGCTCAGAGCGAGAGCGAAGGTCTCTGACAGGGGAACTTGGATTCAGAACATCCCCTAATGGTGCAGAATGGTAGCTGGATTGTGAGTCATGAGATTCAGGTTCCAAATTTGGGACAGGATTCAGAGCAGGAGACTCAGACGGGGCCTCAGGTGGAGCAGGCAGCTCCTGTGGTTCTGGTTGAGAAGGAGGCACCTGGGGCACTGGTTGAGTAGGCGGCAATGGGTGAACAGGAATAGTTGGTGGTAGCGGAGCTGCTAGTTTCAAACGAACTGTAACCAGCGTAGGCTTTTGAGAAGGCGGGACCACCTCCTTGGCTCGTGATGGTGACTGGGTGCAGGTGATCTTGACCTTGAACAATTCGTGGAATAGCCCCTCCAATCCCAGGGTCTGTCTCTGGGGTAAGCATGATGAGGGTTGCCATAGAGCGGGCCATGATAGGGCTCTAAAGGCAGTGGAGAATGATGGTACCGGAGGTAGTAGTGATCCCTGGATCCATGTAGCCTCTCTTCAATGGATCCCATATATCATCCCTGTATGACCAGTACCGAGGGTAGTAAGCGTCTGGCTCATAAGGGTCAGGGTCATATGGGTCGGAACCATAGGAGTCTGGGTCATCAGGTTCAGGATCATACCCCAATGAGCTACTCGGAGAGTAGTTAGGCTCGGCTTGGGAGTCCTCAACAGGACAGGTAAAACTGGTTCTGCGTCAGGGTCCCGAGGCATTATGGGCTCTGATGGGACCTGAGGAGGTTTCGTCACTTTCTTCATTTTTGGTACAGCAAGCGGACCCTGGTCCAGCGGATGGGCAGGGGGCTTCAAAGATGACACAGGGGCATCTCCTGGTTGCAGTACCTTTGTTTTCTTGGCAGGTTCTGCACCCTGAACAACAGAGAGCTTAGTGATCTTCAGGCACATTGGGGAGACTTTCTTAGGCACACCTCCTGCCCCTTTGCTCTGAACTATCGACAAAGGTACCCCGGGCAGAGCGTACGGTACCAAAGGGGGCAACGGTATAGAGAGCCCTTTCACTTCCAAGACTAGCCCTGGACCCCCAGCTGGGGATGAGTCTGAATCACATGGGCAGGCATCTTCTGAGGTACAAGGTACCGATGACATAGTGGGAGCAAGCGCCCTTTTCCAGATAAGGGGAAAGTACTGTTTTTGCAGGTGCGCTTAGACAGATTGTGGCAAAAAAGACAGGCTTCAACTCTATGAGATTTGCCAAGGCATTTCAAGCAGAGTGAGTGGCTGTCTGACAGTGGAATTTTCATGTTGTAGAGTGTGTAGCATTTAAAAATTTCTCAACTTGCCATGCAGGGATGGCTGGTCCGGAGAAAGGCAGGTGGCTCTGAATTTCCCACAGGGAAATATTAACAGTGAAAAAGTCACTATTCTCCTCATGAGTCTTTTTCTTTTTTCTTTCTTTTTTAATTATTCCAGGATAATAGATGAGTGCCGCCCTGGAGTCAAAAGAAATATTGGCGGGGCGGGGGGGGGGAGTTGCTGGTCAAGACTACCTTGAAAAATTCAGAGGGGAGGGAACGAAAGAAAAAATGGCAGCAAAAAAGGGCGGGAACTAGCAGAGGGAGGGCGAGAGGGGAAAAGCCCCTGGCAATAAAACAAGACACAAAAGGTGAAAGGCTAAAGGAATAACTGAGAAGCTGGAGACAGAATAAAAGGAGTGTCAAATTAAGAGTAGAAATGAGAAAAAGAACTATTCAGGCACTTAAGTGAAGCAAGAGAGCATCGAAGAAGCTGTCAATTGTATGGCGGACAATGAAAAACTGAACTGAGGGGGGACGGGAGTGAGGCTAGAGGGACAGAGCTATCGCTAAAAATCAGGAAGAGCTTGAGAGTTCCGAAGACTGCTCCTGTGCAGACGCAGAGATCATGTTGATGGACAGAGACCACACTGAAGAACGTGACTTTTATATGGTGTCTCTGAGGGCTACATGCTGTCTCCAATGCTCTTTAACATCCACATGAAACAGCTGGGAGAGATAATAATCAGGAGATTTAGTGCAGAGTGTTGTCAGTATGCTGATGACACCCAAATCTATTTCTCTATGTCAATATCATCAAGAGAAGGCATAACCTCCCTGAATGCCTGCCCGGAGGCGGCGATGGGCTGGATTTTTACATTTTAAGATCTGTATCTGTGTACACTTAATACTCATACAAATGTTCAACATAATGTACGAATAGGGCTCTGAATGATTGTAGATCAATACACAGATTGAACCAGTATGGAATTTAACGACACGAGTAGGGCTTTAAAGATTATGGGAAGATGTTTAAACTCGACAACAGATGAAGCCAGTAATGAGAAACAAAGATGTAGTATGATTAAAGAGTGAGTGTGTGTGTGTGTCTTTATAAAAATCAGAGAAATTAAATGATATGAAAAGTTGAGAACAGAAATAAAAGGTTTTAGTAAACCTTTTATTATCTATCTATTTATTTATTTACACAGTCAGACAGGTGTTATTGACTGGTTTGTTTTATCCAGACATCGAGTCCTTCCAAGGACCTGGGATGGCTGAATTTTATTATCAAAGTTGTTGCTGTTATTATAGATATTGTCGCTGAACATAGGCTGTTCCCAGTAAAGTTGCTTTTTGTAATTAGCTGATGGTGATTTCTGTGGCCTCTATGGTGTTGAGGTGCTTTTCAAGTTGTTTTGGAATTGCACCCAGGGCGCCATTTACCACTGGGATTATTTTGGTCTCCTTCTGCCACAGCCTTTCAATTTCAATTTGTAGATCTTTGTATTTTGTGATTTTTTTCTATTTCTTTTTCTTCTATTCTGCTATCCCCTGGTATTGCTATGTTGATTATTTTAACTTGTTTTTCTTTCTTCTCGACGACAGTTATATCTGGTGTATTGTGTGGCAGATGTTTGTAGTCGGAAGTCCCATAATATTTTTGCATCTTCATTTTCGATAACTTTTTCAATTTTATGGTCCCAACAATTTTTGGCTACTGGGAAAATTTTGGCTACTGCTTGTATTTTTTGCCGATGTTCCAGTGTATCATCCCTTCTACCTTGTCATGCCTTTGTTTGTAGTCAGTCTGTGCGATCTTTTTACTACAGCTGATTAGGTGGTCCATGGTTTCATCTGCTTCTTTACAAAGGCGGCACTTGCTGTTAGTTATTGACTTTTCTACTTTTGCTCTTATTGCATTTGTTCTTGGTGCCTGTTCTTGTGCAGCCAGTATTAAACCCTCTATTTCTTTCTTCAAGTTGCCATTCTTAAGCCATTGCCAGGTCTTGCCAATGTCTGGTTTTCCACTTATATTGTGCAAATATTGACCATGCAGGGGCTTATTTTTCTGCTTGGTTCTTGGCTTGTTCTTTCTTGAAGGCCTGCTTTCTTTCATTGGTGTTGAATAGTTTCTCGTTATTGACCATTTGAAGTGCATCTTCTTCACTGTCCTTGATATATTCTTCAAGGCCTCTTTTCTCCTCCTCTACTGTTTGATGGACTTGCAGCATTCCTCTTCCAACTGAGCTGAGAGGGAGGTATAGCCTATCTACATCACTGCGGGCGTGCAGAGCATGATTGATGGTCATTATTTTCCTGGTCTTACGATCTAGCGTCTCTAGCTCTGCCTGGGTCCAGTCTATTATCCCTGCAGTGTATCTGATAACAGGTATAGCCCAAGTGTTTATGGCTTGTATGGTGTTCCCGCCATTGAGTTTGGACTTGAGGATTTTTCTAGCTCTCCTTATGTATTCACTTCCCATTTTTCTTTTAACTTCAGTGTGTGCAATGTTATCAGCCTGGAGAATGCCCAAGTATTTGTAATGTTCTTTCTCTTCCAGGTTCTTGATCTTGCTTCCATTGGGCAGTTCTATTCCTTCTGTTTTTCTTATTTTTTCTCTGTTCATTATTAATGCAGCACACATGTCTAGTCCAAACTCCATTGCTATATCGCTACTGAATATACAGACAGTGTTTAGCAGTGATTCGATTTCTAACTGGGACTTTCCATACAACTTCAGATTGTCCATGTACAGCAGATGGGTTATTTTACTTGATGTTTTAGATGTTTGGTATCCGAGGCCTGTTCTGTTTAGTATTTGTGAAAGTGGAGTCATGGCGATTACAAACAACAGAGGGGATAGTGAGTCCCCTTGGAAAATGCCTCTTCTAATGCTAACCTGTCCAAGTGTCTTGCCATTGATTGTTAACTGTGTACTCCACATGTTGTTGTTGTTGTTACATTTATATCCCGCTCTTCCTCCAAGGAGTCCAGAGCGGTGTACTACATACTTAAGTTTCTCTTCCACAACAACCCTGTGAAGTATTGCATCTGCGAGTTCACATCCAGCAGAGTTGTTCAGGGTTGTGAGGGGGCTAGTAAGTGCCCCCTCTCCTTGAATCAGAATTTGGAGTCATCAGTTACCCGCTGCGATGTGTTTAAAGAGGTTTTTGCAGATAAAATCTCTCGGATTCAGGCCGACTTAGACGGAGACTCCACAATTAATTCGATGTCTGATTTGGAGGTGTCCGACAACTCCTCTTATGTGGTTCGACTGGATCGGTTTCAGTTTGTGACTCCTGAGGACATGGACAAGCTGCTTGGAGCGGTGAGGCCCACCACTTGTTCTCTTGACCCTTGTCCAACATGGCTTGTTCTATCTAGCGGGGAGGCTGTTGTAGGAGGCCTGGTAGATATCATAAATGCTTCTCTGAGGGAGGGCAGGATGCCTCCTTGTCTTAAGGAGGCAATTATTAGACCTCTTCTTAAGAAGCTGGCATTAGATCCCTCAGAGTTGAGCAATTATAGGCCTGTTTCCAACCTTCCATGGTTGGGCAAGGTAATTGAGAGTGTGGTGGCCTCTCAGCTCCAGACGGTCTTGGAGGAAACTGATTATCTAGACCCATTTCAAACTGGTTTTCGGGCGGGCTATGGGGTGGAGACTGCCTTGGTCAGCCTGATGGATGATCTCCAATTGGGAATTGACAGAGGAAATGTGACTCTGTTGGTTCTTTTGGATCTCTCGGCAGCTTTCGATACTATAGACCATAGTATTCTTCTGGAACGTCTGAGGGTGCTGGGGGTAGGGTACACTGTTTTACAGTGGTTCCGCTCCTACCTCTCAGACAGATTCCAGATGGTGTCAACTGGAGACTGTTGCTCTTTGAAATCTGAGCTTAAGTATGGTGCCCTCAGGGCTCCGTACTTTCTCCAATGCTCTTTAACATCTACATGAAACTGCTGGGAGAGATCATCAGGGGATTTGGAGCGGGGTGTTACCAGTATGCTGATGACACCCAAATCTACTTCTCCATGTCAACTTCTTCAGGAGATGGCATAACTTCCCTAAATGCTTGCCTGGAAGCAGTAATGGGCTGAATGAGGGAGAATAAACTGAAACTGAATCCAGATAAGACGGAGGTACTTATTGTGCGAAGTCAGAACTCTAGAGACGATTTTGATCTCCCTGTTCTGGATGACGTCACACTTCCCCAAAAGGAACAGGTTCGCAGTCTGGGAGTACTTCTGGATCCACACCTCTCCCTGGTTTCTCAGGCTGAGGCAGTGGCCAGGGGTGCTTTCTATCAGCTTCGGCTGATATGCCAGCTGCGTCCGTTTCTCGAGATGAATGACCTCAAAACAGTGGTACATATGTTGGTAACCTCTAGACTTGACTTCTGCAATGCGCTCTATGTGGGGCTGCCTTTGTACGTAGTCCAGAAGCTTCAGTTGGTACAGAATGCGGCGGCCAGGTTGGTCTCTGGCTCATCTCGGAGAGACTACATCACTCCTTTGTAGACAGAGTTACACTGGCTGCCAATAGGTTTCCGGGCAAAATACAAAGTGCTTGTCATAACTTATAAAGCCCTAAATAGCTTAGGCCCTGGGTATCTAAGAGAACGTCTTCTTCATTATGATCCCCACCGCCCATTGAGGTCGTCCAGAGAGGTCCGTCTTGAGTTGCCGCCAGCTCGGCTGGTGGCCACATGGGGACGGGTTTTCTCGGTTGCTGCCCCGAGACTATGGAATGCGCTCCCTGCTGAGAAACGATCCTCCCCATCTCTGACAATTTTTAGAAAGCATTTGAAAACCCACCTCTTCACCCAAGCTTTTTCTGTTCTTTAAATTTTAAGGTTTTAATTCATGGTTGATTTTTAAATTGTTAAATTGTTTTAAGTTTTTGTACATATTTTAACTTGTTTTATACTATTGTTAACCGCCCAGAGATGAAAGTTTGGGGCGGTGTACAAATGTAATAAATAGATAGATAGATAGATAGATAGATAGATAGATAGATAGTAGGCTAGGCTGAGAGAGAATTTTACATTTTAAGATCCCGTCTTCCTGCCAGTGTTTTACAGTTAGTCACCAGCCACACTAGCTGACATGAAAAGCAGCTGAAAAGAAACAAGCCATCAAACTTTATGGAAAGCAGTAAGACATCCCTGTGTATTTTTATACGGCAGTATGAGCCAGGGTAGGTCCTGCTTGTTATTTTTAGGTATGCTCTAACATGAATTGGTGGGAGGAGGAAGCAGCAGCAGCAGCAGAATTTTGTAGCCTGCGGTGAAAGTGAGGCATGAATTAGGGTTACATCCTTGTTTTGCTAGCAGCATGCCACATACTCCCTCTCCCCACCCTGCCGAGTCACAGGCTGCCTTACATGGTCAGCTTACCCAAAGCCAGACACACCCGTCCCACAAAACGGCCTCCCCCAGGCCTAGTTTTTCCACTGCTGTTGGGAGAGAAACTTGGACTCTATTGTGAGGAGAAGTGAAGACACTCATCTTTGACACCAAGACATTTCTCTCTGTCAAGCTAACATTCTTGAATGGCTGAGCAGCTCTTGGAACAGAAAGGGATTTTGTGGGGAATTGGACCACAGCCCTTGGCACAGCAGTGACTCACAAGCTGGAGGTGCAACCATTTGGGAGGAGAGAAGGAAGCAGCACACAGACAGGCTGTGCTCATCAAGAAGCCACAAAGAACTTGGAAGCGCTTTCAGATGTCAAGTTTACCCACACTCCTGGCATGCACCCAATAAGCAGAATGACATGTCAGTGCAAGATTACTACCTCACCGCATCTGCTTGCCCCAGAAAATATCTAGTAAACCTCTTTGCGGCATTCCCTCCTAACTAGGGCTACAACATTTAGTCAGTTAATCGATTTGATTAATCCATTACAACAATGCCCAAGTAATCAGGTAATACACTAAAACATGTTAATGGGGTGTGTGTGTATGTGTATCATTAATTTCAATGGAAATTAGCCATGATTAACTAGGCATGATCATGCTGCCCAGTATTTGTAAAAGCTGTATTTGATATTTTCAAAAAGGCTTTTTCTTTTCTCTCACACAAGAGAGAATGCTTCTCCTCAAGTGATGCCTGCTGCAACGCATAGGACCAGTTCAGATGTAACTGGAAGCCATGGTTACAAGAACAAGCCTGTACAAGCAATAGGCACACACGCTTCCCATTCCCACTCACTCCCGTCCCCGCCTTTGTCTTCTGCATGCAAGAGGAAGAGAGGGAAAGTTTTTACTTTTGTTTTTAAATCCATCAGAGTTTGTTCCAGACAAACTTGGGTTTAGCTCTGCAAAAGCTTTCTTCTTGCAAGCAAAAGGGTAGGAATGGAGTCTGGGGTGGGGTGGGGTGGGGGTGGGGGGGCGGGCAGACACACATGCCGCAGCCTGCAGGAGCTCATTCTCAAAAGCAGGAAGCCATGGTTTTCCATTATATCTGAACAAGGTCATACATACTTCACCTAAAAGAAAGAAAAAGTAAACATGTTTTTCTCTTCAAAATTATTAGTGTGCAAAAGTATGCCGATTTAATCAATTAGTCAATGAATAATCATAAGTTTGAAACTGGATGGCAGCCCTACTTCTAATATAAGTGGTGTATACATCTAAACAGTTGTTTTTTCATTCCTGTTTTAACTACTTCCTTCAACTAGTGATTCTTCAGGTAATCACACAATTGTAAACAGATATACTGTAATGCATCTTCACCAACAAGGCCAGGTCATGTCTTGAGTGCTCACATTACAAGGAGCCAGAAGGCCCCAGACTCCAGAGTTGTAATTTTTAGAAGGCTATAGTGAGTGTGAGGGAGGGAGGGAGGGAGGGAGGGAGGGAGGGAGGGAGGAGAGAATTAGCATTAAATGGGGAAGGGAGTCAGAGGGTGGCGTTCTTTTATTTCTGTAAGGCACCATTTACCTTTTCTTCTATAATCTGATCATTGAATCTAAGGTCATGTCCACACTAGTACTTGTCGCACTTCTTTGGTCTGTACACAAACGGAGCAGCAAGGGAACCACCTCCCTGTGGTGCTACCTCACATGGTAGGTTTATGAATAGCACTTACACTTACATTTATATACCGCTCTATAGCTGGAGCTCTCTAAGCGGTTTACAATGATTTAGCATATTGCCCCCAACATTTCTGGGTACTCATTTTACCGACCTCGGAAGGATGGAAGGCTGAGTCAACCTTGAGCCCCTGGTCAGGATTGAACTTGTAACCTTCTGGTTACAGGGCGGCAGTTTTACCACTGCGCCACCAGGGGCTCTTTTGTCACAACAACTATATGGATAGGCCAATTCATGGCTCTTTCCTACTGGCCAACTGAAACAGCAAAATTGAACTCCTTCTTACAAGTATAGTGCTTTTTGTCATGACTGCATCAACACTGCAAATACTACTGCAGGAAAGTTAGGGCCTCTTTAATAAGATGCTGATTTCCTAGAAGAAAACCTTGATGTGGAACTCTACTCAAGGACACTACCCAGGATGAGGTGCAGAATGCACCAGCTGTTTCTGAATTATCCTGGCATATAACTTAGGGAAAATCAGCCAATGCGGACATGCTTAGACACAGATCTATTTTATTCTCCAAGACAGTCAGAGGGGGCTTGCTCCAATGTGCCAACATCAAGGGAGGCTCAACTGTCATGCATGCAGGAAAGGTCCATCTCTGTTGATGCTCTTCCAGGGGATGTCCATTAGGGATGTGCATGAATCTTGCTTCGTGTACACATTTGAAGCTGAACTGTTTCATGGGGTTGCCAAACCAGTTCGACTGGGGATGAGGGTGGCAAGCAACACCATTAAAAGTGGAGACAGCAGGTCTTTACCTGCTCCTCTGCTACTCCACACAGCTTCCTGCTGCTGTGGTGTGCTGTGTAGTAGCCCACACGGACCAGCAGTGCTCTCCCAAGCAACCCAGCATGGTTACTAACCATGCAAATGGCCACTGTGCATGGTGGAGGCCATTTACGTGCCGCCAATGTGTGCAAGCTGCTGGGGGGACCGCTGCAGCAGCAGGAAGCTGCATAGAGCAGCAGAGGAGCAGGTAAGGACCTGCTGTCATCACTTTTAAAGATGCTGTTTGCTGCCTCCCTCCACCAGTCGAATCAGTTCGGCAGCCCCATGAACTGATTCAGCTTCAAATCTGTGCACAAATCTCAATTCATACACATCCCTAATGCCCACTCTCTGATAGCTATGGCTGCTTTTCAAAAACAACTAAAAACTCTTATTTGTTCAGGCTTTTACTCCTTATGGGTTGCCAATCTCTCTGATTTCGGGCTGCACTGTCTGTCTGTTTATGGCTGCTGTTTCATGGCGTTTTTATTGTTTTTAATTTATTTTAATATTCTAACAAGTTTTTATTGAATCTTATTGTATTTTAACTTTTGTAAACCACCTTTGGATGAGTTTTATGAAAGGCGGTATAAAAATAGAATAAATAAATATAAACAACATCTTTTCATCCTTGTTTTCTTCTTCACACTTTGAAGGCCTAACAGATGTAACCCTTCCTCCTCATGTACCAGAGGCTGAACCTCATTCTGGTAAGATATTTGAATGTGCAGGCTCACAACAGCTTCTTGGCAAAACTTGCCAGCATTTCACCAGGATGGGAACATTAATTCAGCTTGCCTTGTTGATGCTGAAACGGCCTTCAAACCTGCAGCCATCTCCATTATTCAGAGGAATTTTCATTGAGTTATCAATGTGGCCAACTTCATGCCTTCCCATTTCATCTTGAATATCCAATCCAATCACTACATGTTTAGGAATCAAGGAACAAAGGGGAGGAGAGAGATTGTTAAAAACCAGTTAGCAAACAGCTATGCACACTTCTTTCTCCAGATACATTTTTTGGCTTGTGATACAAACAAATCAACTTAACTAAAATAGTGGCAAAGATAATTAGAAGGAATAACCATAAACAAGTTTCTCATCTTCAAAGCATTTATTCAGCTATATATGACCTGTATTAGGTGATTTGTTGACCTCCTTAATCTGTGATCTCACTGACATCTAAGTATTCTAAGCAAATTCTATGGTGCATATTTAGTGAATTGTCCATAGGATATGGATGCTAATTCCTTTCTCATCCAAACAAGTGACAGAGAACGTCGATGCTCCTGAAATAGTACTACATGGCCTTTTGAACCTGTCTGATTAGGCCCTAAACAGCTTAGGCCCTGGGTATTTAAGAGAACATCTTCTTCGCCATGAGCCCCACTGCCTGTTAAGATCATTTCAAGAAGTTCATCTGCAGTTGCCGCCAACCCATTTGGTGGCTACTCAGGAGCAGGCCTTCTCCATTGCTGCCCCTGGACTTTGGAATGCACTCCCTAAATAAGAGCCTCCCCATCTCTGGCAACTTTTAAAAAGGCACTGAAGACACATTTATTCACCCAAGCTTTTAATTAGATTTATAATTTTAATATTTTTAATATTGGGTTTTAAATGTTTTAAATGTTTTAAATGATTTTAATTGTTAATTGATTTGATGTTTTAAATAATTTTAATTGTAAACCACCCAGAGACTTAAGTTTTGGGTGGTATAGAAATATTTTAAATAAATGAATGAATAAATAAAATGAGGGCACACTCACATGCCAGGAAAAGCCTTTAGAGGGGAAAGGCATGCTTTCTATAGAGAATAAGATTCTGGTTACAGCCTGGGTCAGCTGTTGGGATATATAGTGAGAGACATACCACCCACCACATGTAGAGAGTAAGTCTTTATCTACCTTCAAGCATGCAAAGTCCAAAGATCCCTACTTTGGTTGCTTACCTAGAAGCAACCTGTCTGAGTTCTTCCATTAAATCTGAGGTTTGTCTGTAGACAGACTGAGGCAGCAAACTCATTTTGACCATTAAGGTTGGCTAGGTGGAGGCTACAGGTAAGCAAACATATGGAACTGCCTTATATACTGAGTCAGACCATTGGACCATCTAGGTTAGTACCCTAGCTGGCAACCCTTCTCCAGGGTTCAGACTACAATCTATCCCAGCCCTATCTGGAGATGGCAGTTAAGGGGTGTGCCATTTCCATGGCTAGTGCAGTCTAGCACATTGTAAGAGTTTAGCAATAACAGAAAGAGGTCATTCATGAAAAAAGCAAGAATGCACTTTAAAACAGAACATTTTCTTTTTTCCTAGAAAAGAATAGGAATTACTCATAGCAATCTGAATGTGAAATATGAAGCCAACTCAAGAATACAGTGGTTACTCAACCACGATTGCAAGGAAGTACTCACATTCACAGTGCAGATTTGGCAAGCTGATGTTCAAATTTACTTCTATTTTACCACCACTGTCTTTGTCTGGGTCGTCCACGTAAAGCTCGTTAACGCTGCAGGAGAGAGAAAGATAGGAAGCTTCATTTGGAAGAAAATGTACAAAATCACAATTCTACAGAGGCAGGAGGGGAAAATCTCTACAGAGAGGGAACAAAAGGGAAACTTGCTATAACATTACTCACACAAGGTTTGAAAAAAATCACATCTTTTCAAAAAAGAGATACTAACAAATTGTCCAGAAGGCACACAATATAATGGCAATTTTGAAACTTTCTCAATTCACTTATTTATTTATTTTTTGGCATTTATATATTGCTTTTCCGGCAAACCTCCCAAAGCGGCTTATATAAAAGCCTCAATAAAAAACCACACAAAAAGGAACATGTTGACATATTTAGATGTTGTGCTCTTTATGTCTTGTCTCTCCTCTCCTTAGAGCAAGATAGTCTCTGGTCACTTTATAGTGGCAGTTGAGGGAGAAAGGAGCCATCTCAGCTGTAACATGTTTAGCGGAAAAATGAACTTTAATTTATGATGGTACTATATTTCAAACACATTGTCACAAACCTCACCCCACTAGTCCAAGTAGAAGTAAGTGCTTTCTAAAGCATTTGGAAACTTCAGCTGGCACAAAACAGCTTTATGGAATCCCCTCAAGAGGTACCAACACTCAGATATCTAATGAAGACCTGGCTTTTCAGGAATGCCTTTGGGTTTGCCTAGCTTTGGTAAGTTTTGGTCTCATTTTTCTAGTTCTTTTTTAATTTGTAAAATGAATGATTATTCATCAATCTGCTAGGTCACCTTGCTTAAAATTTTAAGAAAAGATTAAAAAGTAAAAAGTAAAAAACAAAATCCAGCAGTAACTTACTAAACTGTCATATTGCCTCAATCAAGCTGAAGTAAGGTTTCAATTTATTATATCAGCACCAGACAGCACACATTTTTTCAACTGAAGCAAAAAGTCAAAATGACATCCTTTCTCTGGTTCATAGTTTAAAATGACACACCAAGATGGAGGTTGGAAGTAGAAAAATGGCACCTTCTCAGGAACCTGGTGCCTCAAGAGACTGGTTAGTTCCTGGTAAGACCAGACCTCCTCCACTCCAATTCTGGCATCATTTCTTGAGGCTGAAGAGATGCTTGCTTGCTTATTGTACATTTCTAGTCACCCACTTTTACAGATGGAAGGACAGCACTATAAATGATCCCCATGCCTTGAAAGCTAGCAGAGAGAGGCACTCCTGATCATTTCCTAAAATTGTCCTGTTCACACAACTTATCCAGCATTCTAAACATGTGGATGGGGAGGGGGTTGTCAACAGGATTGTGTCTGCTGGCCCTGCCCTCTTGCCCGTACAATCATACGAATATATAAAGGGAACCAACACACAGGTCGGATGGGCGAGAGACAATGATCCCTCTCCACCCCATCCATGTGTTCATATCATTGGGTATGTTGCCAGAACAGGGCTAGTGTTCCCTCCTGGTGACCAAGGATTAATGTCATGCACATATTAACATTAAAGGATTAATGTCATGCACAAAACCATTCTGGTTTGTGAGGCCATAGGATATGCAATCCCTAGGAGTAAAGAGCCAAGTTATGAAGCACACTTCCCAGCACACTCATCCTGACCACACCTCATTCCCAGAAATTTCTTCTGTTCTCAGTTCCACTTCTGCTTATTGCTGCCTCTCCCTTCACACTTTTGTGTCAAGTATACCTTTTCACTTCTTCTATAGCTTTGCCTCTTCCCTTCCATTCCCAAACTGTGTCATAGAGAATTTCCCCAAGTCAAGACTACCAAGTTATTTAAGCCTCCTCAAGTGTAACTAATAGAAACATGAGGAAAGGTGGATTCTCACTTAAAATGGGTGCCTGGGGAAAATAAGTTCATGGAAAAATAAATAATCTTGGTGAAAAATAGAGTCATCACATGCTTTTCCAGCACTGACCAGCAGGACTAGGAGGGGTACTGCACTACTGCTTTAACCAATAATCTCACCGAGAGAAATCAGGAAAGACCTCTTACTTTTCGGCCAAGTTTCCTTATCTTACAACACTTCAGGAATGTCATGTTCAGAAACTGAATGGCAAGAAACCTTCTTCTTAAGTAGTACTCAAAATGTGTCTCTGTGTTTCCTCAGAGAGGAATGTGTCTCCTCGGAGAGGAGAGCTGGTCTTGTGGTAGCAAGCATGACTTGTCCCCTTAGCTAAGCAGGGTCCGCCCTGTTTGCGTGTGAGTGGGAGACTTGATGTGTGAGCACAGTAAGATATTCTCCTCAGGGGATGGAGCTGCTCTGGGAAGAGCAGAAGGTTCCAAGTTCCCTCCCTGGCATCTCCAAGATAGGGCTGAGAGAGACTCCTGCCTGCAACCTTAGAGAAGCCGCTTCCAGACTGTGTAGGCAATACTGAGCTAGATGGACCTATGGTCTGACTCAGTATATGGCAGCTTCCTATGTTCCTATGTGTGGCCCCTGCAAAGCAAAGGAGAACAAGGACCAGAAGTGTGAGAAAGGAGGCACACAGCAAGAATGACCAGGAAGCCAATCCCATGGTCAGCAGAGAAGCCGTGGGACCCCACATCAAGCAGCCCACCTTACCTGGCACCAGAATAACTTGGGAGCAGGGAGCGACTCCCACTGAAGGAAGACCAGGTGGAGGTGGATGCAGGGAAAACTCTACAGAGAAAGACTGTCATAGTGGCTCACCAGGCAAGACTGACAGATGGCACTTTGTTCCCCAGGATGGTAAGCCTACTTACTTAAGCCCCAAATGGGTGGCCAGGAAGGCAACAAACTGGCCTGGGGAGAGCTGAAAAGTGATAGAGGGCAGGAGCCTGAGTTTCTATAAATGTAAAAAGCAATGAAAGGATTACTTTGGGACAAGTGATACCATCTGTAGACTCTGTTCATGCGTGTCCTGGGCCCTTCAATGCTGAGCTGACCCCATGCGCATTTACTTGCTGGATGACAAAGGTGGCTAAAAGTTTTGATGGGAAGATCATTGTTTGGCCAGCAAGTTCAGTTGGTGCTCATTTCATCCCACCTTTATTCCACTTCCCTAAGAACATAAGAACAGCCCTGCTGGATCAGGCCCAAGGCCCATCTAGTCCAGCATCCTGTTTCACACAATGACCCACCAGATACCGCCAGAAGCCACAGGCAGGAGTTGAGGGAGTGCTCTCCCTCCTGCTGTCACTCCCCTGCAACTGGTACTCAGAAGCATCCTGCCTTTCAGGCTGGAGGTGGCCCACAGCTCTTCGACTAGTAGCCATTGATAGACCTCTCCTCCATGAAGTTATCCAAACCCTTCTTAGTCCAACCCTAGTTGATCTTTGCACCCCATTTCTTTTAAAAGTGGCCTGAATTGTTAAAGGTAAGTGTTATTCAATGTATTTTTTCAAGTGATTAATAGACATGACACAGAAAGGAGGAGCATGTCTACTAATGGATGACTTGGTCTGATGCTTCCTCATGGCAACTATTCCTTCCTGAAAGACAGCACTAAGCCTTCCATCTCATTTGCCAATGGTTTATTATGTAGTCCTAAGGATTAAGTAATACGGTCCTCCCTGCTCCCACATGACCTCAGCCAGAAGAATAATTCTCATTAGCAACGTACCTATCTGCACCCAAGTAGTGTTTCTTGCTGGATGCCAATTTGCCAGACAGCCTATTTCATAACAATGCCTGGTTACCTCCTCCCCTTCTCTTCCTGGGTCTATGAGATCACAGTCACACCCATCCTGTTAGTTACACGCTGTAAAAAACAAAGCTGTCAAAACTCATTCCCAGGCAGTTGAGCACTGCAGGTTTTACAATTACACTACCAACACACACAGCTGGCCAGCATCATAAAGTTTACATCAATCAGCCTGGATTTGTTCCATAGATTTTTTCCATATAGTATATAATTAATCAATTGAATTCTCTGCCACAAAATGTGGTGATGGCTAGATAGTCCAGAATGCTGGACAAAGACTGTGGACATGATCTGGCAGGGCTCTTCTTAAAAGTCCACTGGGGTAACAATATAGCCCTTCTACAGTTTAGTACCATACTACAGAGATTCCTTTTTTCTTTTCGGCAGAGCCGCCTTTAAGAATCCAACAACACTTACCATCTTTCTCTTACAACATTTTCTGCACATCTTGCCAGGGTCTTGGTTCTGTCTTACCTATGTGCTTGCAGCCAGGTTAGAATCCCTGATACTTGATAGTGTTTCACTACTGTTATATGCTCACCAACACCTGAGTGGTGAGAAGTTCCAGAATAGCACCACAGATATAGTTTCCTTTGAATGAAACAGCACTGGAGGCTTATAAGCCTGAAGTCAGAGAACAGCGAGTGGCACAATGCTTGCATAATGCGTCTCTCACCCCCTCCTCTGTGTCCTACATCCCTAAAACATCAAGCCTGAAGGTCACGGGAGTGTCAGAAATGGTGTAGGACACAGGGGTCTGCCAATGGAGCGGGGACAGCATAATCCTGCCCCCATATGAATGGTAGTACCATTGCACTCAAGCAAAGCTAGTCAAGAGCCAGAAATGTGTGTTTCCAGAAAAATTTCCTAAGCAAACTTCCCCTCATTTGCATTAAAATTGCATTAATTCTTTTCTCAAAAATATTACTATTCAAATTTTCCTTATGTCCTAAATGGTGATCTGATTTGGCATGTTATTCAACCTATTCCTAAACAAAACACTCCACTCCAACATATTAATTTCCCCTCATTGTAACTCAAAAGATTATTAATTAGTCAAATGGAAGTTTTTCCACTGAAAAATTATGTATGGGGGGAAAACTTTCTATTTTCCTTGGAAAAATTTCCACCCCATCTCTCTGTCAGGTTCCAACTCATAGTGTCTTTGTAATGTTTACTTTAATAATAATCTGCAGATAATAATTTAAAGATTTACAAGCAGAGGATAGTGAAGGCAAATATATTAAGATAGTCAGGCAGCAGAGCCACTAATTCCTCATCCTTCTTAATGGCCGACGTGCCAGGCAGCCCTCCATTGATATGAGGGACCCATTAGGGCTGCCTTTCAACTTATGCAGCAGCCACAGCAGGTCCCTAGCATCGGAGGGCTGCCCATCATGTTGCCCATGATTATTATCGCATAGATACCTATGTGCTGCATCATGTTCCTCCCTTCCACACCATGACTGCATCCCCATTTCAGGTAGCTCCAGCTAGAAATTGTCTGCTCTTCCTCTCACTTTCTGTGTTCAAGTTCAAACTGCAGAACTGTTTCCATCTTCTCTCTTTCTCTCTGCCCCTTCCTCAAGCTCAGAGAAAGTCACATTCCACCAGACCCTGATAGGTAGTCCATTCCGAAGGCAGGGGTCAGAGGTTTCCCAGTCATCAAGAAAGCATCCCAGTCATTATGAAACATTGGTTTCTTACATTCTGACACCCCACTCCTCTTCAGGAGACATGACAAGCAAAACCATACCAAGAGACCAATTCAAAACAATCAAGACAGCCCAAGCTATATTAAAGGTCACTTTCAGTATCAGCCACCATAGAAGCTGCAAAGGAGGGAGGAGGTTATGAATACAAGTGGGAGGACAAGAACAGCTCTTAACCAGGGCCTGCCAGCAGGGCTTCAGATAAATGAGATTATCCTTCTCCAGGCGGCACAAGATTCTAGAAAATGTTGGTTTAAAATACTTAAGATTCCAAGGTCCACTCGTCACCCCCTCCTCCACCTGCTGCTCACCCAGCCTGAACTGAGCAAGGAGCTTTCAGGGACAGTCTGGCCAGATCTTACAGATCACATAAGCAGCAGCTGCAGAGAGGGTTTAGGTAAGGGAGGAGCTCAACATCTCTCATGGGTTTTCCCCAACAAGGAGAAGCTGGTTGCTGAAGGGAGGTTTTGCCATAGACAGGCCTTTTGGGACAGCAGTCTACTGAACATAATTTATTTCCACATAGTTTTCCTCAGCAGTCACATTAAAATATTTCAACACATCTACAGAAAATCTCCTTCAACATCCAAGAAATAAGAAAGTAAGATGAATGGATGCCTTCTAGTTTTAATGTCTGAAACACACTGACAAACACTTCCTTGTCCTTCTGCTTTCTAAAATGATTTTAGAGGTGGAAGAGACATTGGAGGTCATCTAGTCTAACCCCCTGCTCAGTGCAGAAATCTGCTGTCCTCATAAGTGCTATCCTTTCCCTTATTTCTGCTTTGAAGGGAGTGGAAAAACAATAAAGAATGTTCCCCCTCATCAAAGTCAGATCTTTGTGTGAAAGCAATTCTTGATATTATTAACACTTCAAAAATTATTGTCAGTGTACACAGGCTTTGTTGAACTTTTTTTTAAAATGGCATCTATTTTGAGTTCTCACCTCTTCTGCCTACTTCAGAATCTAGTATCTTCAGACACTCTATTATCACAAAGGAAGCAGACTCCATACACTGTCTTGAACATGTCCCGCACATGCCTTTCCATGCAGGATGATCCGACTCCTTTGTGTTCTTTGACTCTCCCAAAGAAACTCACCACTACAACTGTGTTGCGACTAGACAAATGACCCACAAAGCACTTGGAAGCATCAAGATCCACAAGACCCTTATTACTCACTACTTGGGCTATCATTGACTTAATTACTTGTGTGGGGCATTTTTCTCATCTACAACCCTATTCAGTCATTTTGTAACCTTGTACATGGTTACAACATCTCCTGGAGCACGCTGGCAAGCCTCAGCACTTGCACACTCCATAGCCCCCTCTCTGCCAACCACAAGTCTAGCATTTGTCTGGAGATACAAACACTGTATCCATCAAGAGATCCTCCCATGATCATGAACACTGGGGCATCCAGCATTTCTAACCACAGGAAGGATATCTTCCTGGGTGTGGTGTTGCAGACAAACACTGTTGGTTGAAGACAGGGCTATGGAGCATGTTGGCATGAGAGTGTGGCTAGTCAAAAAACTCCCACCCACCCCACTACAGTTTTCAGACCAAACCTCTAAAAATGACTTCTTTTTAACCAAGATCAATGTTTCCGGAAAAATTTGCCACCAAACCAACCCATGGATTTATGTTCAGATTCTCTTAGTGTCTCAAATACATTGCCCATTGTTCTTTCCCAGCTGACAGCATTCTGTGTCTTTATAGCCCCCTGCTATACTTCTTATTCACAAAGATGGGAGTATGCTTAGTCTCTAGGGCCTTAGATGGCAGACCTATGCTTGGAACCAAAGGTAAGTAAAATGCAAGTTAAAAGAGGACACAATGGTGCTTTGCTATTTTAAGATTTATGCTGTGCCCAGCATCTTGGTCATTTCCTTATTTAAAAGGCCATTGTTCTACTTTTGCTTACTGATTGGTTCAAGAATGTACAAAACAGATTGGCCTACTAAGGAAGGAACAAAGGTTTGAGACCAGCACAAAAGAAAATGGAGGTTAAAGGTGTCAACATTCATTTGAGTCAGCCACTGTAAGTGGCACATATTCTTCCACTTCCTGTTAACCCACACATATGTGAAGATCAATGGCATAACACCAACACTTCATAACCCTGCAATACCTTTCTTTAAGCAAACATTAATTAAGCTGAGGCAGCTGGATAGGGTTATCCTCATTTTAAAGCTTAGCATAATAAGAACAGCCAGGTCATTTGTCCAAGTTCCTACCAGTCATAAAATTAGGAAAGCAATCCAGGAGACAAATACATAATTTCATTCAATTCATTAGACCACACTCCCTCTCCTAGAGCAATTAACACTCACTCTAAGGCAGTGGTTTTCCAAACTGTGTTTCAGGGAAGCCTGGGGCTCTTCAGAAGCCTATCCAGGTCTCCTAATCAGCAGATATGTAATGGCAGATAAACATTTCTAAAAAACAGCTTGCTTACCAAGACTGATCCCCCTGCACTGTGCATCATGAGAAGAGTGTAGGGTGCATTCTAGGGTACACTCTCAGTTTATGCAAGTGACAATAAAGCACAACATGCCTGGCTAGTGCCCAGTGTGAATTGTGTGTGCACCCTAAAATATGCACCAGAATCCTCTGCAGCACATAGGAATTCCATTGTAAAGACACAAGCATTCTTTGTCAGACAAATTGATATGAAAACCTGAACACCATTACTATAAGCACATACCACTTTCTAAGGGTGCATCCAGACCGGCTATTGACAACTGTGCAAGAAAGAGAAGTAAGCCATATTGCATTCTGTGACCTGTCATAAGGTGGATTCAGACATCTCTCAGGACTTCTGTCAATGCGGAGCTGGCACGACATCCCTTAGCTTTGGGAGTGCGACAATTCTGATTTCTATTCCTCTGACATTGATAACAACGTATAATAGTTTTTGTGTTTTTTAAACTTCTAAAAACACCACTGCACATTTGGCCACTGGCCAGGACAATAAAAGCACAACACACTGAAAGCTGAATGTATTGCAATGCTGTTTTCCATCTCTAGGGGAGTAGACTCATCCACCCCCCAGATGGTACCAAACACATGAGCTTGCTCACGTACTTATGTTCAAGTGGTGAGGAAAGGGGATCGTGTGCACTACCAAGGCTAAAGGACATTGTGTTGAGCTTCCATGTGACATCTGAACTCGCTTATACTTTGTGCATCAATTCCTTCTTTTATTGTGCAAGAGCTTGTACAGCACTGAAAGGTGACTGATCTGGGAAAAGTCCTTATACTGACCTTCTGCCTGGCCTTTACCTTACTCCACCCCACCCCATCCCATTCTATCCTCTTGAAGCCCTTTTCTTATCCTTAAGAGTGAATTTGCAGCATTATGGGAGCCAGTCGTGTGTGTGTGTGTGTGTGTGTGTGTGTGTGTGTGTGTGTGTGTAGACTGGTCCAACTTACCTTTCCTCCAAAGAATCACAGAAATGTTGCTGGGAGCAGCAGACCATACTTCCAAAAGATCTGTGCTGTGCCATGCAGCACGGAGCTCCGGAGGCCAGGATAATGCGGCCAGCCTCCGGATATCCCACTGCACCATGCTACGAGCATAGTGTATTGACAGGATCTCTCAGGTGCCTTGAGGCCCCGTCTCTGTGTCCGCTTACACTGAACACAGCCTGAGCGAGCACGCAATCCCGGAGCTGGGGTCAATGGCATGTTTGCACCCTTAAAAAGCTGGGCCAGGCAGCGCTGCTCGGCCAGGATCAGACCCAATCCTGGCAATTCTCAAGCGCAGCCTAACCCAGGCTGGGCATCCCTAGCCTGGATTAGGCTGCACCTGAGAACAGCCTCTATATCTTTGCTGCCATTTACTTAGATACTTCATTAATTTTGCCTGCTAATTTCTTTTAGCAAGAGCTGAACCGGTCTACTTCATTATCATGTGACCTTCATAACCTTGTCTAAAATTCCCTACAAATCTCCTTTTTTTTTTTTTTTTTGCACAGACTGCAGCCAATTGATTGGGTTTTTTATTTTATTTATTTATTTATTTAGTTAGTTAGTTATTGTTAAATTTATATATCACCTTTCATTAAAACAATCCCAAGGTGATTTACAGCAAAATTTAAAAACAAAATTGTAAAAAAGACACAATTAAAATATTAAGCTAAAAATATAAAACAAATCTGATTAACAATTTTAAAAAGCATAAAAGCAACACAGAGTACAAAGAGCAGCAGCAGTATGTGCATAGGTGCAACTTCAACATCTATTATAAAGGGAAAAAGCCAAGCTCACACTTCTGAAGGAAGGAAGGAAGGAAGGAAGGAAGGAAGGAAGGAAGGAAGGAAGGAAGTCAGTCAAGCTCACACTTCTGGGAAGTAGTACATATATTGTCATGTATTTTAATTTGTGACTTTTAAATATTTTAAATTTTGTACACCGCCTAGAGATATGCATATCAGACAGTATACAAATGTGATAAATAAATACAATTTATACAAGAAATGCAATTATCCGTTTGAGGAAAGTGAGGGATAAATGTGAAATTAAATGAAATGTGACATCAGCTCATCTTAACACACCACCTATCTCAGTTGTCCCAATTCATCGCACACAAAAATAAAGCTGTATGTCTCCATGCATCTCCACTGTAACTCAATACCATAAGTACTACTTATTAGAAGGTGCACAGTAAACACCAGCATATTTTAACAAGTATTAGAGACTATGTGTGTTCTTTATCCCGTCTGCTATCACAATGCTACATGTACTTGCAGCCGCTCATTTGCTTGCTGTCCACCTCCAACAAGTGTACTATTTCTGTTTAGTTTCCTTTTAAATTTTTTTAAAAAATCACTGCAATGCAGGGAATGCCAGGTTGCTCACAATTACATAACTAGCAGCAGTAAAGCACTCTAGACATGGCAAACAATCATAGCACTATTGGGACATTTGCCATGTTCACAGTAACTCTGCAAACATAGCTACATCTTCACCATATAGCTATCTATTAATTGTGGCATCAACCAGGCTAATTACTTCATTCCTCCTTAATTGTTGAATATACGGAAAGACTCTTAACGTCATTTCTATAGAGTATTAATTAGGTCATTAGGTACACGATTTATCTCGCCAGGTAGACTATTACAATAATAACCACTACCAGTTAGGCTACAGATCTGGGTTAACTACAAGAGAGGTTATTAGATTTATGATGTATCAGCAGATGAGGTAAGGAAGGCCGTTAAAATTTACAATGAGTGTCTTCTGATGGACCTCAACCTGCCACCAAGCCTGCCCAGGAAATACCAAAGGCATTTAACACTTACAGCTGTATTTTCCTAACCATTTGAGTCATTCACTTAGTGGGACAGGTTACCTGTTTGTGACTGTCTACTTCACAGAAATCCAAATATGGAGCATTGACTTCATTTCCTTTATCCGTCCCATAGCCTTGGAGTCAGCTCTCCCCACCCCAATTGTGCCCTTTTAAATGTAAACACAGAAAATAAATCCTCTGGAGGATGAATAGTTTAGTTTTGAATATGTTCATCAACATGCTTTTGAAATCTCTGACCAAAGTTTTCATTTTGATACCCATTTCCCATTCCCAAAATTTTTGAATATTTCAACCTCAGCTTGGGGATAAGGAAAAAGAATAACAACAGAGAAACCCATGTAACAGGAAATAATCTCATTCTGCTCTCAAAAACTGTAGCTGGTGGTACCCTGGGAAGACAATTAAGGCACAGGATACAGTAACCTTGCTAAAGTTAAGGAAATTTGGGTCTGGTCAATGCCCAGATAGGAGACTATTTCAGAACCCTATGCATGTCTCTTGAGCTCCCTGAAGAAAAGGCAGGTAATAATTTTTTTAAAGCCATTGTGAAATGGATATTTATGTATTTCACTTATATACTGCCTGACTCCAAAGGCTCTAGTGGGAACATACTTCCGAAGTGCTACTCAATTCCAGGTGACAGCTCCCTGGATGAAAAGGCCTCTTGACAATTGATAATCAATTATCAATTGATAATTGATCTTAATATCTACTTCCCTTAATCAAGCATAGGAATACAGTTTCATGGATTCTCTCTCCTAAGTGCCTAAGCATGCATCTACTGTAGCAGATATCTGAGGAAGATATCTCCCTCAGATAATGCTTCTCTGAGGAACGGCAGGATGCTTCCTTGTCTTAAGGAGGCTATTATTAGACCTTATTTGAAGAAACCTGCATTTGGATACTTCAGAGTTGGCCTCAAAGACCTGTTTCCAATCTTCCATGGTTGGGCAAGGTGATTGAGTGCGGTGGCCTAAACTCCAGACAGTTTGGGATGATACAGATTATCTAGATCCATTTCAAACCAGCTTTTGAGTGGGCTATGAGGTTGAGACCGCTTTGATTGGTTTGATGGATGATCTCCAATTGGCTATCAACAGAGGGAATATGACTCTGCTGATCCTTTTGGATCTCTCAGTGGCTTTCGATACCATCAAGCATGGTATCCTTCTGGATCGCATGCGGGAGGTGGGATTGGGTGGCACTGTTTTACAGTGGTTCCATTCCTACCTCTTCGGGAGATTCCAGATGGTGTCGCTTGCAAGTTGTTGCTCTGCGAAGCAAGAACTAAAGTATGGAGTTCCACAAGACTCCATACTGTCCCCAATGCTCTTTAACATCTACATGAAACCCCTGGGAGAGATCATTAGGAGGTTTGGTGCAAGGTGTTATCAATATGTTGATGATACCCAGATCTATTTCTCCATATCGACCTCATCAGGAAATGGCATAACTTCCCTAAACGCCTGCCTGGAAGCTGTAGTGGGCTGAATGAGAGATAACAAACTGCAGTTGAATCCAAATAAGATGGAAGCAGTGTTTCCTCTAAGGCGTGTGCATGTTCATGAGCTCACACGGTATTTTTTATGTCCGCTAAGTTAATTTTAGATCCCACTAAGGTTGAATCAGGAAGGCCCCACTTTGAAGGCATATGTGCACACACTGCCTTAATACTGCTGCTCGGAACAAAACTCATTCCACACACAAATGAAAAAAATTAGAGCGAACACTGGATATACAAATACAAATCTAATTAACAGTTTAAAACACACACACTCAACGAGACCATAAAATGCAGAGCATCCGCAACAAAAACAACACCCAGCTAAAAGCCTGGGTAAAAAGCCAAGATTTCACTTGCTTTCTGAAAACTGTAATCGAGACTGAGGAACAGATGCTCACCAAGAGAGCTCTCCAAAGTCTGGGGGCAATAACTGAGAAGGCCCTGTCCCACATGCACAACAGCCAAGCCTCCCTCATTGTCAGCACATGGAGCAGGGCCCTCTCCAATGACCTTGTCAAGTAGGCAGAAACCCTTGAGAGCGGGCAATCCCTCAGATATCCAGGGCCCAAACCCTTTAGGGCTTTAAACATCAAAACCAGCACCTGGAATTGGACCCAGAAACAAATTGGTTAGCTCATGTAGCTCTTTCAAAATGGGTGTAATATGATCCCAGTGGGCAGCTCTGGATAAAAACCTAGCTGCTGCATTTTGCACTAGCTGCAGTTTCCAAATATTCTTCACCCTACCTAGAGTACATTACAGTACTCCATACCTACATAGAGCACATTACAGTAATCCAGCCGTGACATGATTAAGGTGTGGGTAACTGGGGCCTGATCTGCCTTTTTGAGAAAGGGACACAGACGGTGCACTAGTTGAAGCTGTCCAAAGGCACCCCTGGCCACCACCTCCACTTGAGCTTCCAAAAGCAGTACCAGCTCCAGCAATATCCCCAAGCTGTGCACTTGTTCTTTCAAGGAGGGTGCAATCTCATCCAGAACTGTTCAAATCCCCTCATCCCAACTGGCTCTCCGAATTCAATCTCAGTTTATTAGCCCACATCTAACCTATCACTGCCTCCAGCCCCTGACTCAAGACATCCACTGCCTCTACTAGGGACAGGTGATAAAGAGAGATAGAGCTGAGTGCCATCTGCATATTGCTGACAACTTAGTCCAAGTCCTCGGGTGACCTCTTCCAGCTATTTCATGTAGATGCTAAACAGCATGGGAGACAAACTGAACCCTGTGGGACCCCATAGGCCAATAACCAAGGAGTCAAGCAGTAGTCCCCCATCACCACCTTCTGGACCCTCCCCCCACCCAAGAAAGGACTGAAGCCACTCCAAAGCAGTACCTCCAATCACTATACTCGAAAGGTGGTCCAGAAGGATATGATGGCATCACACGCCACTGAGAGCTCCAGCATAACCAACAGGGATGCACTCCCCCTGTCAAGTTTCTGGCTTATTTCGGCAGATATGTTTCCAAATGAAATACATAGTGCTGTTTGTTACCTATAAAGCCTTCAATGGCTTAGGTCCAGAGTACTTAAGAGAGTGCCTTCTTTGTCATGAACCCAGACGCCTATTAAGATAATCTGGTAAGGTCCATTTATGGTTGACACCGGCTTGTATGGTGGCGACTCAGTACTAGCCTTCTCTGTAGCTGCCCCAGGGCTTTAGAATAAGCTCCTTGTCAAAATAAGAGCATTTTCATCTCTGATTGCTTTCTGGAAGACCCTCAAGACACACCTGTTTTCTCAGGCTTTTAACTGAAATTAATTTTAAACTGTTTAACTGTTTTTATCTTGTATTTTTTGCAGATGTTCCAGTATATCATCCCTGCTACCTTGTCATGCCTTTGTTTGTAGTCAGTCTGTGAGATCTTTTTACTACAGCTGATTAGGTGGTCCATGGTTTCACCTGCTTCTTTACAAAGGCGGCACTTGCTGTTTGTTGTTGACTTTTCTACTTTTGCTCTTATTGCATTTGTTCTTAGTGCCTGTTCTTGTGCAGCCAGTATTAAACCCTCTGTTTCTTTCTTCAAGTTGCCATTCTTAAGCCATTGCCAGGTCTTGCTGATGTCTGGTTTTCCACTTATATTGTGCAAATATTGACCATGCAGGGGCTTCTTTTTCCATTTTTCTGCTTGGTTCTTGACTTGTTCTTTCTTGTAGGCCTACTTTCTTCCATTGGTGTTGAATAGTTTCTCGTTATTGACCATTTGAAGTGCATCTTCTTCACTGTCCTTGATATATTCTTCAAGGCCTCTTTTCTCCTCCTCTACTGTTTGATGGACTTGCAGCATTCCTCTTCCACCTGAGCTGCGAGGGAGGTATAGCCTATCTACATCACTGCGAGGGTGCAGAGCATGATTGATGGTCATGATTTTCCTGGTCTTACGATCTAGCGTCTCTAGCTCTGCCTGGGTCCAGTCTATTATCCCTGCAGTGTATCTGATAACAGGTATAGCCCAGGTGTTTATGGCTTGTATGGTGTTCCCGCCACTGAGTTTGGACTTGAGGATTTTTCTAACTCTCCTGATGTATTCACTTCCCATTTTTCTTTTAACTTCAGTGTGTGCAATGTTATCAGCCTGGAGAATGCCCAAGTATTTGTAATGTTCTTTCTCTTCCAGGTTCTTGATCTTGCTTCCATTGGGCAGTTCTATTCCTTCTGTTTTTCTTATTTTTCCTCTGTTCATTATTAATGCAGCACACTTGTCTAGTCCAAACTCCATTGCTATATCGCTACTGAATATACAGACAGTGTTTAGCAGTGATTCGATTTCTGACTGGGACTTTCCATACAACTTCAGATCATCTATTGTACAGCAGATGGGTTATTTTACTTTATGTTTTAGATGTTTGGTATCCGAGGCCTGTTCTGTTTAGTATTTGTGAAAGTGGGGTCATGACGATTACAAACAACAGAGGGGATAGTGAGTCCCCTTGGAAAATGCCTCTTCTAATGCTAACCTGTCCAAGTGCCTCGCCATTGATTGTTAACTTTGTACTCCACATGCTCATTGCTTTTTTAATAAATATCTGAATTTTTTTGCTGACACCAGTTGTTTCTGAACATTTTAGTATCTATGTGTGAGGCAATGAGTCTTCTTGTAGTCAATCCATGCAACACTTAGATTGGTTTTTCTTCTCTTGCAATTTTCCAAAATCATTTTGTCAATCAGCAGCTGGTCTTTTGTGCCTCTGGTGTTCGGGCAATTTCCTTTCTGTTCAACTGGAAGCTGTTTGTTAGTTAGTAAGTGTTGCATCACTTCATCTGCTATTATTCCAGTTAATAATTAGAACATGGTTGGCAGGCAGGTTATCGGTCTATAATTAATTGGAACTTCACCTTTTGCTGGGTCTTTCATGATGAGATGAGTTTTCCCAGTTGTTAGCCATTGTTCAATATCACCTCCTTGCAAAATGTGATTGAACTGTTTTGATAGTTGTTTATGAAGGATTGTTAGGTGTTTAAGCCAAAAGCCATGCAGTTCATCGTCGCCTGGAGCAGTCCCATTTTTCATTTTCTTTGCTCTTTCACTTATTAATTCTGGTGTTATTATTAGATCTTGCATTTGTTGGTTACATTTTTTGACCTCTTTCATCCAGCCTGCTTTTTTATTATAATCTATTGGATTGTCCCATAATTTTCCTCAGAACTGCACTGTTTCTTCTTTATTTGGTGTTTCTAGGTTTCTTACAGTTTCTCCTTCTATGCTTTGGTAGAAACGTCTCTGATTCGACTGGAATTGGAGATTCTGCCTGTGTTGTGTAGTTCTGGCTTCATATCTGCTAATCTTCTTTGACACTGCTGTTATTTGCTGCTTTATTATTTCCAGGACTTCTCTAATTTTCCTTGAATCTAGGTGGTATTTTTGGATCAGATACTGTTTGGTGTTTTCATTCTTCAGCTTCAGCCAAGCGGGGAAACGAACGGCAGGAAGATATCCTGCCGCCTGGCCCAATTTCTAAGCGGAGCAGCCAAGCGGAGAGAAAGGGGTGGCAGGGCGATATCCTGCCCCCCCCCCCCGATTTCTAACCCGAGGAGCAGCCAAGCGGGGAGAAAGGGGCGGCAGGGCGATATTCTCCCCCCCCCCCAATTTCTAACAGCCGGAGGAGCAGCCAAGCGGGGAGAAAGGGGCGGCAGGGCGATATCCTCCCCCCCCCCCCGGATTTCTAACAGCCAGAGGAGCAGCCAAGCGGGGAGAAAGGGGCGGCAGGGCGATATCCTCCCCCCCGATTTCTAACAGCCGGAGGAGCAGCCATGCGGGGAGAAAGGGGCGGCAGGGCGATATCCTCCCCCCCCCGATTTCTAACAGCCGGAGGAGCAGCCAAGCAGGGAGAAAGGGGCGGCAGGGCGATATCCTGCCACCAAGTTACTAAAGTACATACGGTGACAAAAGTGGAAAGCGCGGGAGGGTTGAGTAAACCCTCCCCCCGCCCTTAATGGAACCCCCCACCCCCCATCTTCCCGAACCGAACCACCCCGTGTCCGGACCAGTCCGGAGGCTTATAGAATAGCCTCCGGACCAGTCCGGGCACATCACTAACAGGCACAGGACAGAGGCAGGGCGAATACAGAAATGTACCATCTTAATATTCTTTAAACTGAATTCTCTGCTGCATGTGATATTCCCTGAAGTGGGAGCAGTGGTGCTGCCAAGATCAAGCTTCTAAATGTTGTGTGTTTGTTTTTTGGCACATTCTGCTAACTGAAGACTTATTTGTTTGGCCTGGCCTTCCAAGGTTTTTAGATTATTTTAAAGTATTTTTATTGGTTTAAAATGGTTCTGAAGTGTTTTAAAATTGTTTTTATATTATTTTAAGAAGTATGTTTTAAATGGTGTTTGTTTTTGTGTTTTTTAAACTAGTTGTGCACCGCCCAGAGCCTTTGCATGGGGCAGTGTAGAAATGTAATAAATAAATGATATTAAATAAATAATAACTCTTCTGTACTTCCTGATTAGCCCTGAAGCAGGTTGCCTTCAAAAAAAGGCAATAACATGCAGGCGCACACGCACCAGCTACTTCTAGCCACTTCCGTTCGAAGAGCAAACAGGGCGGCAGGGAAGTACGTTGCTGCCCTGCAGGATGTTTAAAATACCAGGCGGGGGGGAAGCGGAGGGAGGGGTAAGTGCACCCTTCCCCACCCTTAAAGTAAGATTCCCCCCACACCATCGAGCCACCCCCCACCTGGTTCCGTGCACATCCCTAATCTATACCCCACTCCAAACATTTTGGAGCCACACTGAAATTGAACAAACGTTTTTGCAGGTTTAAAACTGCAAAATATCCTTGTTGACAAGTTGATAAAATGCAAAGAACAGGGTTGCACAACTTTGGCCCTCCAGCTGCTGTTAGACTACAACTCCCATCATCCACAACACAGCTGCCAATAGTCAGGGATTATGGGAGTTGTAGTTGGAGAAATCTTTAGGAGCTCATTTAATGAGCAGAGGCCACACCATCCATCAGATTCAACATTTATTATCACGACATGCCGGATGCCTGTACACACAGTAGACTGGGCAAAAGTGCTTTATACATTTACAGATCTCATTGCAAATATAGGCCCACCAATTAGGGGCTTACTGCACACTTGTCTGAACCAATCATAATAGAATAAAGTTACAACATTTATGCCAAGTAAGGATTGTAAAGTTTCTCTAACCAGGGGCATATAACATAACCAGTTAGCCAATTACATTAAAGGTCAAACATCAGGCCATATTACTAGCAACATTGAGAATATGCACCAGTCACCATTTGCCAGCAGTTCTTAACACTTTAGCCTATATTTATTTATTAGATTTATATACCGCCCTTCCAAAATGGCTCAGGGCAATTTACAATATGTTGTCTCAACTCTTTCAGTTCCCTCCGCACAGTAGATGGATACATTATGTAACCATGGTAACCCATACAGCAGTACTGAAATCCAAAACTTACAGGCCTTGCCTAGATAGTTGACTAGGCTCAAACCAGACCCAACTAAAGTTTTTCTTCATCATAGTCCAACATTTGCAGGAAGGCTGTGCTGGTCAATGGTACTGTTAGGTGAATTTACAACTAGCTGAACAGCCATACTCAGTGAGTAAATGATAATGGCTTTAAGTCATCCTGGTGGGAAGTATCAAGTGGCAAGCCCAGGGCTCTGTGCAGCTCAACCATTCAATTTATATGGCACCCTTCCAAAATGGCTCAGGGCGGTTAGGCTTGAGTGCTTAGGAGCTCATGAAAGAAGTTATCTGCATACTACCAGCATACATAACAGATTAACAATATTGCTTTATGGGAATATTTTCTTTAATTTCACAGCAGAAAAAAGATCAGTGTAGTCTCAACATATAGATGGTACAGGGAAAGCAGGTAGCATTTCCCCAATGCACAAACACATTCCACTTGGTCATCAAGAAGTAGCAAGGAACATAACATTTCAGGTACAGAGATGGAAGAGAGACTTGCTAAGGGAGATCTGACAACTGCAAAAGATAAACACAGAGCCTACAAGGTAACAATACTGGGTGGAATTAAAACAATTTACTCTAAATGCTTTGCATATTGAAAAAGTGCCTTACTATTAATTAAGTTCTGCAGGACGCCTGTGAAGTTGGCATACAGAAACATGGGAAGGAAATAGCAAACTGGTATCTCTTGCTCCCAAGGCTGACACTCCAAAGCATAAGAATAAATCCATCGCCTTGATCTTTCTGCTAGTCACACAAAAGGCAGAGAGACTCAATATACCAATGAATTCCCGAGATTTTCTAATGGGACATGTGATAAACACAGACACCAGGAAACAGCAGCAACCGAGATTTGCCAAATTATTAGACACCATCTGTCAGTCTGAGTCAATAATCAGTTGACAAGCTCTGCCCCCCAACTTCATGCACGTATACTAAAAAAAAGTTTGTTGCACTGATTTGCTGGAACATTATTAAACTGCAAGAGTCTTGTAGTCCTTGGAATGTGGTATACTGAGACTCTGGCCAGCCTTTCATCTTCAGGAGGACCAGAAGCATTGGAGAGAGCACTATATCCAGCTGCAACACACCAGAGTGGCAGGCTGCTGTCTGGGTCTGAAGGCTGGGCTGCACTGAAGCACCATTGCTGGAGCCCAGTGTATCATTGTATGTTCTACTAAAATGACACATCGGAGCTTTGATGAGACAGTCTTGAATCCTTGCCATTCATCTACAGGTTGTCACAATATCAAGTCTAGCTTCAAAGCAGGGACCTACTAACAATTACATGACATGACAGATGTCAGTACTACAAGTGCCTACTGGAATGTTGTGATATATCTGCAAAAAAGTACACTGCCATGATTTCTCCCCAGCCATGTGACAGTTTGGCAGGTACCTCCATTCTGGCAGAAATTGCTGTTTCCTTAGCTTTAGTTAAGAAATTGAGTAATGTATGTCTGAACTAGAAGATTCACTTATGGAAAGCTTTAAACCAGGAAATTCTTCCTCTCTCTATCAAGTCCATCCAAGTTAATATGGGGGCGGGGGGGAGCATTATTAATCCTTTTCAATGACAGAGTTTAAAGGAGACAGCATGAAAGTGAATGGAATCTTATTTTAATATAATAAGGATACAAGGAACTGAACAAAAGTAATAGGAACGATAAAGATTTTAAAAACACAATTTTACAAACTTCCTCTGAACTCAGGTGCAAGAATTTTTTTTACAGTTCCTTCAAGCTCTAAAAATACTACCATGTGTCAAATGTTTATGTTGATACCCTTTGTAAAAATGAGAAGCAGAATTATGAACAAATCCTTCCTAGTCTTTTCAGTAACTAGTATTTACTAATGTTCCTAAAAGAAATACTGAAGATTCCAAAGATCAAACCCTCTGACACAACGATGGTATTAAAAGGAAGTCCAAGTAAAGCCAAAAAGGGAGTATCATTTCTGAGACACACTATTATTCCAAGAGAGACTCACAGAAATGTAAAAAAAGCCATATGTATTTGGGAGCCAGAAAATATACTCAGTGCATAGTCTTCTCCCTCTATAAGTCTAAGATGAGTAAAATCTCTCAGTAGCCTGACCATCCCAGGTCTATTGTTCAATTGTGCTCTTCTAGGGAAGTTCATTCATGCCTAATTCCCAAACAATTGTGTGTCATAGGTAACACACTGAGCTAATCATGATATGAACCGGATACCAGTGAGTAACTCTTGTTACCCAGGATAGATTTGCTCACGCTGAGTGTCATTAATTAAAGCTTTCTGATTTCTGTTTAGTAGGAAGTGGACTTCAAGGAGTGACAGGAAATTATGCCCTGAAAATGGTGTGTGTGTAAATATTTCAATACTAACTGTACTGTGAACTGCCTTATTTATTTATTTTTTCATTTCATTTCATTTCATTTCATTTCTGCCCAACCTTTTGCCTTGTACCAGCCCACAGAGCAGTTCACAAAATACGCAATCATTAAGAAAGTATAACATTTCCAAATCAAATTAAAACAGAGCACGCTAAAAACAGTTTTAAAATTCATTCTAAAACCACAGTGAGATTAGAAATAAAATCCACACAAAGCTAAAAGGAGGAGACCTGGTATTGTGGCAGCAAGCATGACTTGTCCCCTTAGCTAAGCAGGGTCTGCCCAGGTTGCATATGAATGGGAGACTACATGGTTAAGCACTGTAAGATAAGGGATGGAGCTGCTGTTCCCTCCTTGGCAACTCCAAGATAGGGCTGAGAGAGCTACCTGCCTGCAACCTTGGAGAAGCTGCTGCCAGTCTGTGTAGACAATACTGAGCTAGATGTACCAATGGTTCGACTCAGTATATGGCAGCTTCCTATGTTCCTATCTGTTAAACAGGTCCTACAACCTGTTCTCTTGACCCTTGCCCAACTTGGCTTATCTCATCTAGTATCATATTATCAGAGAGGGTAAATATTATAAATGCTTCTCTGAGGGAGAGCAGGATGCCTCCATGTCTTAAGGAGGCTATTATTAGACCACTCTGGTAGATTCCAGATTGTGTCATTTGGAGACTGCTGTTCTGCAAAATGAGAGCTAAAGTATGGATTTCTACAAGGCTCCAAACTGTCTTCAATGCATCTACATGAAACTGTTGGGAGAGATTATCAAGAGGTTCGGTGCAGGGTGTTTATCAATATGCTGATGACACCCAGATCTATTTCTCCGTGTTGACCTCATTAGGAAATGGCATAACTTCCCTGAATGCCTGTCTGGAGGCGGTAATGGGCTGGATGCGGGATAACAAACTGTACTGTGGGAAGTTGAGACCCGAAAGATGGTTTAGATCTGTCTGTTCTGGATGGGATTACACTCCCCCTGAATGATCAGGTATGTAGCATGTGAGTGCTCTTGGATTCAAAACACTCTCGGGTTGAGGCAGAGGCCAGAAGTGCTTTTTATCAGCTTGGGCTGATACACCAGCTACAACCATTTCTGGAGGCAAATGACCTTTAAAAAGTGGTGCATATTCTGGTAAGCTCCAGGCTTGACTACTTTAGGGTCCATGTGGGGACCAGCACGAGTTCCATTCTGTCAGTATTTTACTCTGAATCACTACTGGAGGAAAGGGTGGTGTCAGGCTGGGCCATGACAGGTGGGCCCTGGGTAAATTGTCCTACAGCAGACCCTCTGACCTCTCCTCCTTCCCCACCTCATTCAGATAGAGGCACAGTCAGTACTTATTTGCCACAGTCAGACCATTCTGATATCCTCAATGCACCCTTTGCTGATTATCTGGACGTAGCAGCCAAAAAACAGTAACAAATTAGTTTCCTGTGGCCAGGAGGACTATTACTGCCTCTGAAATAATTAGCAATATACACTCTGGATTCAACAATAACCAATGATGAGTCTCAAAGTGATATACCCCAAATCTGTTTCCAAGAAATATTAAGGCAGAAACTCCAGTGATATAAATGACTTTCTACCCACAATCAATGCTTCCCAAAACAAAACAAATTTTTTTGCCCCATACTTGTGTTTTAAACATCAGTAATTAATCATTCAGTTTCAGAAACTTTGTATTATTTCTGATGTGTATATTCATTTAAAAACATTTGTTACCCATTTTCTGCTTAATAAGCAGCCAAAACCACTTACAACAGAAAACACCAATAACCACCACCAAAGAAACAAAACAATCTTAACCACAGCAACCAGCAGAGAAAAAACAGCACAGTGGAAACCAGTAAAAATAAAAATAAAGTAAAACCAAACCAAACACTCTCTCCAAGATGCCTTCTGGAACAGTTAAGTTTTAACACTGCTTGCGATCATATTTTATTTGTATGTTGAAGACAATGAGGATATAATTAATACAGAACTGGTTTTAAAGAAGTGTTTTACTGTCCCAGCAGAAAACCAAAAGGAGGCAGCCAAACAGACCTCCTGGCGGGGTGAGAAGGGTTCCAAAGGCTGGGTACAACGGCTGAAAAGGCCCTGCCCTGAGTACCCATCGGCCTAACATCAGAAGGCAGGGCAGGGGTGGAGGTGCCATGCCATGCAGGCCCTCAGCTGATGACTGAAGAGAGCAGTAGGCTCATGGGGTAGGGGAGTGGCTGATAGGTTTGGGGGCATGTTAATGATTTGAGTCACCTTGATTTTTAAATGGAAAGGTGGGGTATAGATACTTTTAATAAATAAATCAGGTCCAGAGGTCCCAAGCTGTTAAAGACTTTAAAAGTTAACCCAAGCACTGGCACATCATACTGGTGTTCTATGCTCCCTGCAGTGGGCTCCATTCAGAACTCTCGCTGCCATAAATATAGACATTTAAATATTTCCAACAAAACTTAGGTCATTTATAAAGAAAACTACACAAGGAGAGGTCGTCAGTCCAGATTGCTGCTTCAGATTCACCTTCAAGGCACAAATTTTCCCATCTTCTTCTGAATTTCAGAAATTGAGGCCTCCAGATTGGGGAGGGGCAAAGTATTCCTAATCTATAATCCAGGTACTCCCTCTATGCGATTTTGAATACATCCACCAACTCCACATTGGGACAAGATTTTCCCAAATATTTATGATGGGTCCATTAATGGTGTATGTGAGAGAGGAGAGCAAAGTGCACTGGCTCACTCTGGTTGTTGCTGGCCGCTCCTCAAGCATTATACTATTTGCTGCGCAGTCCCACCTCACCTCCTTCCTTCTCCCTCACTGTATAGCAGCACCTGCTGGTAAGCACACAGTCTCATCTTCAAAGCACACTTTAGTAACAACCAAATCAAGCTTATGACAACATTTTTAAAAGGCAAGAAGGGAGAAGACTAAGGCTAAGGGGTTGCTCCTGCCTGCCCTCAGCTAAATGAACTGAAGCTAGGCAGAAGTAGGATTGGGTTGATATTCCTGAGGTATACACCAACAACGGGAACCTGTACTCTGTTTTGTAGATTCTGTTGCATCTTTCCATATTGCTGACCAGGTGGTACATAGGAATCCATATTGCTATGGCCTCCATATTGCTGACCAGGTGGTACATAGGAATCATGGCTGCAGGACGTAAAAAGTGTTTGGGGGAAATATTCTTGAGTAATTCCACTAATTCTTGACAAGACGTCCTCAGAGGTTGGTGATGGGTGATTACTCATCTGATTGAGACCTTCCCTTTCAGGACACACAGGATTTCTTATCATCTTCTGTCCTATTCAATGTATATAAGAGGCCACTGAGAAAAACCACGCAGAGCTTTGAAATTAAGTGGCACCAGCAACTCCACCACCAATCCCTTACAATCTTGGACTTCACACCAGCATTTGGCTATGATGAGAGACTAAATGCAGATAAGCTGGTTAAAATGGAATTAATATAAAATGGTAGCTAGCTGCAATGCCCGGTAGGCCTTGTGACTTGGAGGAGAAGCAGCAGCAGTGCAGAGAGGTCCCTCAATTGACAAGACCCAGCCTCATATATTTGCTCAAGTTTGTAACTCTGAAGTGCTCTTTGAAACACTGGCAAGAGCAGAACACCAGGGTGCAATGTCTGATAAGAGCACTTTCCGATCCAATCATTTTGGCAAAAAGGCTGATATCAGTGTTTCAATCCAATTCATAGCAGATTTCTTTCACCGTAACTAATTTACATGTGACTTACAAATAAAATTAGAAAAATGAATACACAACTATAAAATACATCTGTGATCAATAAAATAATGCAGATCATAAACACATAATAAAATCACTAATTTAAATGGCAGTCAAGCACATGGGAACCTATAAATGACTGCCAAACTTTAGCCAGGGATCATGCAAAGTTTAGTTATATTACAAAGCATTGTGATATACCTAATTTAGGGCTAAACCAGATGATGCATCAATTATGTCACTGGAGCCTAAAGTGTTTTTTCAAAATGCCAACAGCAGCTACAAAGGGCCCCAAGCCAGACTCGCTTGCCTCTCTGGGCAAACAGCAGCCGCCTTGGCCTAGATCCAAATCAGGGTCATGATGAAGCAAAGGGTTATAGCCCTCCCGCCCCCTTGCAGTCTTGCTCTAGACTGGGGCCCCATGTGGTTGTTGCACTAATTACATGTTCATTTTTAAAAATACAAGCATCTTCTAGTTTGGTCCTCAGACCTAGCAGCTGTTTTATCATATCTTCTTCACCTCGAGCACTAGACAAATGGTGTACACTCTTTGTAGAGATGCAAATCATGACTTTCAGGAACTGATACTGGCACAGAATCTATGCATTTCCAGCTCTCATATGTCATCTTTTCCAAAGCCATGGTACAGGCAACTTACTAAAATATTTTGATTGCTTACAGAAACTGGTGCATAGACTATATCCCACTGACTGATAAAAAAAACAAAAATTAAGATGAGTAAGGCACCAACATGACATTCAACAATAAATAATAACCTTTGTAACTGTAGTCTTCCCCCACCATCAAAGATAACACCTTTTGAATTTACAATCTCACATCTACACATTATGCCTGAATGCTGGACAGATTCTGCATTCAATATGCATTTCATACTCTTCACTTGCAGCAATGTCTGAATTTATAAAGTTGATTTTCTGTAAAAGCTAGATATGGTATAAAGAATACTTGATAAAAATAAGTAATTTATCACCCACATGTTGTAGATAGGAAGATAGGGAGAAATGCCGTGTTCATACCCCAGGTTTGGCTTTTTAAAAAGACAAACTTTGGGTTACGGCCCATTTGACCCATGAGTATACCCCTTAGGTTCTGGCAACCTAGCAGGGCATCCTGGGATGTGGGGGGAGTCCTCCCACTCCCAGCTCCTGTGGTCACCGCACTGCCACTTGTGTGGGTGTGTGGGATGGCAGAGGGGAGGGCAGCTACCTTTGAGGCTGCTGCTGCTGCTCATCTGCTGGGGATTAGAACATAGGAAGCTGCCATATATTGAGTCAGACCATTGGTCTATCTAGCGCAGTAATGTCTTCACAGACTGGCAGCAGCTTCTCCAAGGTTGCAGGCAGGAATCAGGAATCTCTCTCAGCCCTATCTTGGAGAAGCCAGGGAGGGAACTTGGAACCTGGATGCTCTTCCCAGAGCAGCTCCATCCCCTGAGGGGGATATCTTACAGTGCTCACACTTCTAGTCTCCCATTCAATTTAACCAAGGTAGACCCTGCTTAGCTAAGGAGACAAGTCATGCTTGCTACCACAAGACCAGCTCTACTCTCACAGGTGAGTTCCAACCTTCCCCACAATGCACCGAGCAGCAGCTGTGAGGTTATTTCATTTACTCAGTTACTTCATTTGTGTAGCAGAGACCTCTGTAATTTGTGTAGCAGAGACCTCAGTTACTTCATTTACTTAGCTCACCTCTTAATCTCTGGGAAATGCAATGTATATTCATGCGGATACAACAAATAATGTAGAATCCAAATGAGTTCCCTGCAGTGGATGGCACACACTAAACAGGCCCCAAATAGGGAAAGACAACACAACACAAAGAGGAAACATCAGCTGCTTCCTGTGCCAAGGCTAGAGACGGTAAAATGTAAGCAACAAAAAATGGGCCAGATCTGTGTTTAAAGCCAGATCTGTATCTGCCCATATTCCTAGAGAAGTGAATAAAATGCTCCCCTCTCTTTCTGCCATGCACATCTATACAGTCAGGTTCAGGCTCTTGACAGATATATAAACACACAAACACATTATTTTCTTTCATATGGAAACTGGCCATCAAAATGAATTCGTTCACAAAGGTAGTGGAATTAGCTACATCAGAACTGCAAAAGAATTGCATGCAACAGCAATTTTAAAGCATATGCAAACCTGTGGACAAATAGTTTTACTTACATTTCAGTAGCTATGAATCCAGTAAGCTCTGACAGGAACAGGAACAGTATGAAGAAGCAGCAGCAGACAGAAACTGGAAAAGACACAAGTGGATAGTCAGTTTCAAAATGCCTTACAAAAGTTAGACAGCAGGTCTACCCACTTACACAGCTTAACTCCACAATGGTCTTTTTATCACTAAACTGCTCCTGGATGTTTTGAGCACTGTGGCTGCAGACCCTACTCTAAAACAGCATTCATCATCACCCTTCACATTATATTTCCTCTCCTAAATCCCAATTTACCTCTGCATGCTTATGTGACCATGTTGCAGAGATGAGGGAAAAGGTAGGCTAAACCAGAGAGATACAAAGACCTCTGTATGGTCTTCTGATGCAAGGTGTTTGCCATTCCAGCATTTCTAAGGACATGAAGTAAATGTCAAAAAGTAAAGTATCCCAAACGTCTACTGCGCATCTTCAGATTGTAAGAGAAGAGGTGTCATGGACCCAAACCCACCACCACACCATGCAGAGGCAGACAGTGAGAATGCAGAGAATGAGGCATCACCCTGGACTCAGAGTCCCCTGGAGACACCTGCACAGTCCAGCCCCGAGGCTCTCCTCTGGAAATCATGTGTATCACCAGCCACATCAGGACAGAGCGAAGAAAGCTCTGAGGATGAGGAAACCAAAGAGACACTTGTTTCCGAAGAACCTCCAGAGCCTCCATCTATGTCTCACCCCAAGGATACTCCGTTGCCCATATCCTCTGACTCAGAAGATGACCTTGATCCTCCTCCAGGGGCTGAAGAATTGTCTTCTCTCCGTAGGAGCGTCCAGTTAAGGAATAGAGTTCAGCCCCTTTAAACAGCCACAGTCTCTGGAAGAGGAGGCAGAGCTACATACTGTAACCAGCAACCAGACTATAAGAGCTCAATCTGCAGTAAGCAGTTGCTGAATCAACATCATTGCCTAAGCACCTGTCTGTTATTCCTTCTTGTCTTGACTCCTGGCTTTCGACCCTCAGCTGCTGCTCTGTATAGACTCTTAGCTTCTGACCCGTGGCTTCCCTTGACCATGCTCTTTGCTCCTGTGTGGTCCTTCATATGGACTGCTGGCTTCTGACACACGCCTCCCACAGACTATGCCTCATGTCATCTCCTGAGTGGTTCTCTTGGCTCCAGACCATCACCTCTGTGTAGAACACGATAAAAGGGTGCACTTGCAGCAAATTTGAACTATGTCCGGGTTCCCAAACAAAATTTCATAAAAAGCACCCTTTTTTCTGAGAGCTGCCAGATTACTAAGCAGGTGATGACAACAGTGTGGAAATTGGTGGTCATTAAGTGGCAGTACACAGGATACTTAAAACCTTTAGTCAAGATGTCAGTGATGATGAAGAATTACATTCAGGGTCTTTATTCAAGACTTTGGCTGACCTAACATTCCTCAATGGATCATAGATAACATTATCCTATTTTTTTCTACACAGCGATAAGGAAGGTAATGCTGAAAGAGTATCTTCATAAATATGTGCCCCAAACCATCGAGGCATGACACATAGCTGAGCATGGATTTGAAGCAGGTCCCAATCCTACCTACAGTTTATCCATTAGACTCCCTGGCCTTTCCATTCCTCCTTTCATCATCATCCCTCCAAATACAGGCTGGAGAAGAGGAGCTCCGCTACCTTTTTCACTGTTCACACACACCCGCCAGTCCCACAGACTGCCTGTTAGGCCGCCTCTATCATATTCCACCCTCAGCAGCAAGGGCTAGTTGGTTGTCCATTGGGTTGTTGGGCAGTGAAGTGGGGGAGGAGGCCATGGCAGTGAACATAAGAAGGAAAGGAGGCATAAGAGGAAAAGGAGGTTGTCAGCAAAGTTCTGTCACTGGGCTGTTGGCAGGGGGAGATCAGACAGCCCTCCTCCTCTGTCCACCACTGCTGCTGCTGCAAGAGGGTGATTATTTTCTTGTAAGGTGATGTGTGCATATCAGCCGTGCAACACACAATTCATAATGTAGCTTTTAAAAATTCAAAGGTAGCAGTGGAACTGGCAAGGTTTCCCTGTACCTTTGTCAGAGAACAGAGAAAGGGAATGGTGAAGGTAAAGGGTGAGGGCAAGTAATGAAGGAAGGCAGTTACACAATACTGAGCATGTCAACTAGTCAGGTCATTGACTATTCTTCCATACCAGGTAAGACAACAGCACTAGTCAGTTCATACTATAAGGATTGTGCTGCAATGGTTTGTCTGTTTGTTTGTTTGTTTGTTTGTTTTTAAAAAGATAAACTAGCATAAGAGGGATGATGTAAGGAAGCAGCATTCTGTGAAGAACTGATTGGCTTCTCAGTAATGAATGAATGGTGTCAACAACAGATAGGCGCATTCTTATTCTATTAATACAATTTTTTAGAAGTGTGTATGCTCTCTATGTGTGAGTGTAGACACTCAACTCGCTTACTTCAGCAACTAAACAAGATCAAATCTGCCTTTTTCCTAACAAAGCAGTGTACAAAGACACTAATATCAACTCTCTGGGCCTGTTGACTGTGCAACAGCTCACCACAGGCTAGCCACCATGCAGAGAAGCAAGAGCAAATGATCTCTCTTTTTCCAAAGTCGATTAGTCTAAGCTTTGCTGAAGAAGAAATTCTAATCCTCCGCTTCTCTGGCCGGCTTTGGCAGATTATTAGATATTCCTGAAGAAAAGCACCCCACAGTCACCTGCTGTGGGTGAAGGAAACAGAATAGGATGAGAGCGCTGAGGATGTGGCAAGAACAGTAAGAGAACTGTAGTAACCAAAGAGGCAGGGTTGGCATTTAATGATGAATTAAAGCAAACATTCTCTACATTCTGACTCCATGCTGAATCACCATGGAACAAGCAGGCAAGAGATGCCACAAACCACAGAACAACAGTGCTGGGGGAATATAAGGGGCATGTGGCTCTATTTGTGTGCTCTTCAGTCCAATTACAGTCACAATGACAGTGCATTCCAACATTCATCTCACTACCATAGCCAGGGCCTCTTTGTCCCTACCTACACTTTGTTTTATGTACACAGCAATGCACGCTCTCTTTCTCTCTCTCTCTCTCTCTCTCCCCCCTTCTCCTAACAATTTAGCCTATGAGAACTCATGGAAACAAAAGTGCATGTAGCATTCATCCAAATAAATTACGTTAGCTTTTTTCCCCTGATTATGCCAGCCCAGAGAAGGTGATTCAATCTTTCCTAAAGACGTAGATTAATAGATTATTAAGGCTGCCTCCATCTGGACGCTCAATATTCTGGAATGGCTGGGGAAGGAAAGAGAATGGTTAGGGCAGTGTTTTCCCTTCTCTCCCTTGTCCTCCTCTGTTACCACTTATTTAACAGAGTGGTTATTTATTTATCAAATTTCCATGTGCCAAAATTCATATCTCTAGGAAATTTAACTGGTAAAAAAGCAAATTAGAACAGTAACACATTTAAGAACAATTTAAAAAAAATAACTAAAAGCTTGATTAAAAAGATGTCTTAAGTTTCTTTTAAAAGGTTGCCAGAGATGGTGGAGCTCTTATTTTGACAGGGAGTGCATTCTACAGTCCTGGGGCAGCTACAAAGAAGGTCTAGCCTTGGATCATCACAGACGAACTGGTGGAAACCGTATCGGACCTCCCCTGACAATCTCAATTGGTGACAAGGTTCATGATGAAGGCGGTGCTCCCTTAAATACCCTGGACCCAAGCCATTAAATGCTTTTTAAGGTAATAACCAACACTTTGTTTTTTACCTGGAAACATATCGGCAACCAGTGTAGTTATTTTAAAACAGAGTAATATGGTCTCTTCAAGCTGCCCCAAATACCAACCTGGCTGAACCAATTGCAGTTTCTGGACTACAAAGGTAGCTCAACACAGAACACATAGCAATAATTAAGCATGGCGGTTACCAGCATATGCACCACTGTTTAAAAATCCTTTATCTCAATAAACGGACACAGCTGGTGTGTCAGGTGAGGCTGATAAAAAGCATTCCTGGCCTCTTCCTTCTGGGGTATATGAGTATAACCCCATCCAGGACAGGCAGATCTAAATTGTCTTCGAGTTCCAAGCCCCACGTCATGCGCACACACAATGAGCACCTCTATCTTATTTGGATTCAGTTTGTTATCCCTCATAGAGCCCATTAATTCATTCCTGCAAGCAGGCATTCAGGGAAGCTATGCCATTTCACGACGAAGTTCACAAATAGACTTGGGTGTCATCAGCATACTGATAAAACCCTGCACCATATCTCCTGATGATTCTCTCCCAACGGTTCCATGTAGGTGTTAAAAGGCACTGGAGACAGTATGGAGCCCTGCAGGACTCCATGCAATAGCTCCCACTTAGAAGAGCAACAGTCTCCAAGCAACACCACCCAGAATCTGTCTGAGATGTTGGAGCAGAACCACTGTAAAGCGATGCCTCCATTCCCAACTTCCTCAGATGGTCCAGAAGGTTATCATGGTCAATGGTACTGAAAGCTCCCAAGAGACCCCAAAGCACCAACAGATTCACACTCAGAGGGTGATTCCCAATGGCCAATTCCCAACAGACTCATACCCTTTTATGCCTGATGTGTTGCTTGGGAGCCTGGAGGAGTACTTAACTGCTGGAGAAACAAGGTTGCTTAGGGCAGTGTTTCCCCCTCTCCACTCATGTTCACTCTGCTGTGCTTGAAAGTCCAGGCCTGTTGTCAGAGAACAGGGAGAAAGGAACCATGGCAGCACATACCCTGACATGTCAAATGACAAAACATCGATGGGGATGCACTGCACATACCAATATGCATTAGAATATACATCCAACTGAAAAAAATGCAATATGGATAGAGAGCATCCACACTTTAATTAGATTCCACAGGAATGTGCATCCATGTCCTCAGTTCCTGGTCCAGCAAGTGACATGGAGGTCTATATCTACACAACTATCTCCTTCACTAGATTGCAGTGGCTGTTCTCAGAAGTCTGATGCAAACCTAGACATCCCAGAAATTCTAGGAACATGCATTCTTTGTGTGGACAGCTCACAAATATGAGCTGTATTCATATTCATACTTATATGAATGACAATAAGCATTCTATTAGTTACATATATCCTGTCTTTCCCCCCATAAAAATTCAAGGTTGTATACATAATGGGAAACACCTATATTGGGCAGCAGTTATATAGGAAGATGCTGGAAGGCATCATCTCATTCTGCGTGGGAGATAACAATGGTAACCCCCTCCTGTATTCCACTGAAGACAAACATAGGGCTCTGTGGTTGCCAGGAGTCGACACCAACTCAACGGCACACTTTACTTTATACATAAGGCAGTTTCCCATCCAGGCACTGACAAGACCCAAACCTGTTTGGTTTGACCTATGCTGGGAACTAAAAAGGGGGATTGCATCCCTGTTGGTTCTGCTGGACTTTTCAGTGGCATTTGATGCCATTAACAATGGCATACCTCTGGACCATCTCTCAGGTATAGGAATTGGGGGTGGTGCATTGGAGTGATTCCAGTCTTTCTTGGGGGGGGGGGGTGTCCAGAAGGTGGTGCTGGGGGACATTTGGCTCAACTCCCTGGCTTCTGCGGTTCCACAAAGCTCAGTATTGTCCTCTGTGTTGCTTAGCTTGTACATGAAACCGCTGGGAGAGGTCATCAGGAGGTTTGGACTGAGGTGTCATCAATATGCAGATGACACTCAGCTCTACCCTTCTCTGACATCAGATCCTCTAGAAACAGAGCATGTGCCAAACCGAGGGCTGGCGGTGGTGATGGGCTGTATGTGGGCTAGCAAACTGAGGTTAAATCCAGACAAGACAGAGGTGTTGCTAGTCAGCAGAAAAGTCAATCAGGATAGGGTAATTCAACCAGGGTTGTACTCCCCTTGTACTCCCCAAGTGCACAGCTTGAGGGGTGTTGCTGGACCTGGCTCTGCTTCTGGATGCACAGCTGGAGGCGGTGGCCGCAGGTTCCTTTGCACAGCTTCAGCTACTGCACCAGCTGGGTCCCTTTCTCAAGAAGGCAGATCTGGCCACAGTTACCCATGCTTAAGTCATGTCGCGGCTGGATTATTATTTATTATTATTAATAATAATAATAATTCAATTTCTATACCGCCCTTCCAAAAATGGCTCAGGGCGGTTTACACAGAGAAATAATAAATAAATAAGATGGCTCCCTGTCCCCAAAGGGCTCACATTCTAAAAAGAAACACAAGATAGACACCAGCGACAGTCACTGGAGGTACTGTGCTGGGGGTGGATAGGGCCAGTTACTCTCTCCCTGCTAAATAAAGAGAATCACCACAGTAAAAGGTGCCTCTTTGCCCAGTTAGCAGGGGATTATTATTGCAATGCACTTTACATGGGTCTGCCCTTGATGAATATTCGGAAACTTCAATTGGTACAGAATGCAGCTGCCAGGGTTCTCGCTGGAACTGCTAGCTCGGAGCATATTACACCTATTTTGAAAGAGCTGCACTGGCTGCCAGTTTGTTTCTGGATCCATTTCAAGGTGCTGGTTATTACCTTTAAAGCCCTTAATTTGGGCCCTGGATACTTGAAGGACTGTGTATTTCCAAGGATTTCTGCCTGCCCAACAAGATGGGGGGGGGGCTTTGTTCCATGTGCTGATATGAGGCTAAACTGTTGGGCACACAGGACAGGGCCTTCTCTGTTGTTGCCCCCAGGCTCTGGAATGTCCAGTCCACTCTTTGACATCTGTGACTGCTTTTAAAAAGCAACTAAAGAACTTTTTATTTGTTCAGGCTTCTACTGAACAAATTCTCCTTCTCCTTAGGGACTACTAGGTTTCTCAGCTCTCCTGCTTCTGTTTGTTTTTTATGTTGGAGGGTTTTTTTTAATGTTTTATGGTTTTTACTGTTTAACTGGTTTTAAGAGATTAAATGTTATTTTTATGGTGTTTTGTTGTATTCTACCTTTTGTAAACCACCTTGGGATGCCTTATCAAAGGAGGTATTAAAATTGAATGGATGGATGGGATGAATGAATGGATGGGATGAATGAATGGATGAAAGACTGCTGTATCATGTGCCTTCAGACCATGTCTTTAGAGTCCTGCGTCAATATTCTAGGTCTAGGACCATTAAGGTAATTCAGCAACAATTTAGGAGGTTCTCCTTCCATAAAACTAAAGCCAGAGATCTGACAGGTCAGGCCTACCATTTTCTGTGACATATAGCGCCTTAGTCAATGGCTCCATAGGAGGGCTTTCAGGTTACTGCAGGGGCGCACCAATGTAATTTGGGCACCCGGACTGCCCAGCCATAAGGCCCCCCCCCAAACCTCTGCAAAAAAAGCTCTGCCTTTTAAAAAAAAGTCTTACCATGGCTGAGGGGTGACTGCAGGGAGCGGGGGGAGTGGAGCAGTCCTTTCCCCTTCCCCCCCCCATCCCCTGGTGGTGGTGCGAGCAGGAGAGACGCTGGCCTCATCCATTTGGGCCAGCGTACTTAAGCAACTGCGAGGCGTGCCTGCACAGTTTAGAGATTGTAGCAAACCCATGACTCATGGGCTTGTGATGATCACAACTGCACAGGTTCACCTTGCAGTTGCTTAAGGACGCTGGGCCAAACGGATGAGGCCAGCGTCTCTCCTGCTCCCACCCCATTGCCACCGGGGGGGAGGAGGAGAAGGGAAAATGACTGCTCCACTCCCACCCCCCACAGCCACCCCTCGGCTGCGGTAAGACTTTTTTTTTTTTTTAAGGCGGAGCTTTGGCAGGGCGGGCGAGGGGTGGCTCAGCTGCTAGAGGAGCCAGGCCCCAGCCATTTGGAGGCTCCCCCAGACCTTGGAGGACCGGACCGGGTCCCCAATGTCCAGGGGCTTAGTGCACCTCTGGGTTACTGTCAGACTTAATTAGACCAGTCTTTTAACATTCTTGCAACCTTTTTAGCAAATTGACAAAACCAACATTTTCCAACACATCTATAAGTTCTGGCTTCAATTTGACATTTCACTCATATCATCACAATCATGGTAAGAGAACGTCTTCTTCGTCATGAACCCCACCGCTTATTGAGAACATCAGGAGAGGTCCGTCTACAATTGCCACCAGCTTGTCTGGTGGCTACTTGGGGACGGGCCTTCTCAGTTGCTGCCCCGATGCTTTGCAACGCGCTCCCTGCTGAAATAAGAGCCTCCCCATCTCTGACAATTAAAAAAAATTTTTTTTAACAAATTTGTTCACCCAGGCTTTTAATTAAATACTGTTTTAATAGTTTTAACATTATTTTAAATATATTGTTTTAAGGTTTTAAATTGTAATGTTTTAACTTTTTGTTGTCATGTGTATGTTTTAACTTTTCTGTTTTTGTTGTAAGCCACCTAGAGACATGTTTTGGGTGATCTAAAAATATGTTAAATAAATAAATAAATAAAATAAAATGGTAAGTGTCCTAAAGTGGCAAACAGAACCTGCATTAAGAATTACATAGGTCTTGATCTAAAGGGTGCTGTAGCCTAGCAACCGTTCTCACTAATCACAGAGCATGTAACAGTCTGTTGCTAGCAGCCCTTGAATTTGGAATTCCACAGAGAGAGCATACATAGTCTCAAGAGCCAAGCTCTCCTAAAACAGAATGAGGAAGTACTATTGGTCTATCTAGCTCAATATTGTCTTCACAGACTGGCAGCGGCTCTTCCAAGGTTGCAGGCAGGAATCTCTCTCAGCCCTATCTTGGAGAAGCCATCCCATTCAAGATGGCAGCCACATGAACATCTGAGGCACAAGCGGGCTAATTTGTGGACTAACCAATTTAACCAAATTGCATACAGTTGCAATGAGTGACACACAGGGATACCTCAGTGGTATAGTTTGCAATAATGTCATCCACCCTGATCCAAGACGGTATATGCATGAACATTTGAGGTGCAAGAGATCTAACTTGTGAACCTTAATTTGAACCAAATTTAGTCCAGTCATAGAAACAGTGAAAGGAAAGTAGGCTGATTCGTTCTTACTATAACTTGTTTTTTTTTCATTTTCATCCTAACCCCTTCTTGAAAAATCTTAGCTGCATCTTTCTTCCTCTACTAAAACATGCAATTTCCAGTCGGTTTTCCCTTGGAACCAATCGAGTTGTGATAAAGCAGCTGATGAGAAGTGTCTACATGAAAATGTTCAAATGGGAGAGCGCCACAAAACCCAACCGCTGCCCTGCCTGACCTTGCTGTGCTCAGTTTCTTTAAGCAGTTCTCCCCCAGCTCAGCAAACTTCTAGTATTGAAGTAGAGTAGGGAAGATCACTGCATAAAGCACCTGAATGCAGAGAGGTAAGGCATGGAGTGGCTGGGTTTCACTCCTATCCTCCACATACATGCTCCTTTTCATGTAAAGCATAGACTTGCCCTGAACATTCTTTTGTGTGAACACAGAACCATCATTAATATACACATAGTAGCTCCCCATCACATTTAGTTTGGCCCTTAATCTCTAGCATGAATATTACATTATACTGATCTAAACTTTAAAGTCACTTAGTGAAACATTTAATCTAACTTTTCAAATCTAACTGCTGAAATCAGTTCTCTAGTAAATCTGCTCTAATAAGGTGCTACAAGTTCTTCAGCCAGGGAAGGAAAACTGCTACAGGAATAGAACATGAGTCCTGCTACTGCAGCAGGCACATAAAACACACACATAATGAGGGAATGACTGCCCAAATCCCATTGGCTGACTATTTCATGAGTGCCTACATTATTTTCCTTTATGTTAATGAACATGCAGTTCCTTCAGCCACATGTGTGCATTGGCATCGTGCTTTGGAGCAAGAATTAACAAGCCAAAGGCAGATTATGAGGATAACTTCTTCATTGCAACAGTTAATTCAATTGCAGGAACAGACATGCTGCAATTCTCCTGCAATGATGGCACAAACCAGTTCAGACCAGTTTGATAGGAATCTGCTTATACAACTCTTTATTAATATGTCACACCTCACCACTGTTCCCGCTAACAGATATTTCCACATGTTGTTCACTACAGCTCCCAGAATCCCCAGCTACAATGGCCTTTGACTGGGGATTATGGGAGTTGTAATCAACAACATCTGGGTTTCACCAGTCATGACCATGGATGGATCAGGGATTCTAAGGGCACTGTGCTTGCTTCGCATTTTTTCACACTGGCTGCAAACCAGCCCTTCTCCCACATATGCGACAAATGTTTTTGCAATGGGGCAAGGTGGTTGGGGTAGAAAATCCACTTGCCCTCAAGTGCCTATAGGTTCAAGAACTAGTACTAAGGAGAGCAAGAAAAAATGTTTAGCCTACCAAAAAACAGAAAATGCAAGTTTTGACCAAGAATTGATTAAAGGACTGTGAACTGACAATTCCTTTAGGAAGCATAGACTCTAGGTTGGGGTGGGGGGCAATTCAGGCAGATATTATATTAGCAAACTGTACTGCTTCCACATTAAGAAGGTGGTTGTTGTTTTTAAAGGTGTACTAGCCTATACCTGAGAGGGTCTTTTACTCTTACTGGGGCAAAACAGAAGACACAAAAGGGTCAGAAGTATGGTGCTGCTTGGTGCTCCACCATCCAACTATTTCTCCCTTTCATCTTACAAAGATGGGGTGGGGGGGGGTCAATACAAAGTATATGATGGAGTATTTGACTAAGAAGAAAAATACATGCTACATGACCTAAAAGCATGATAATATGGGAGGGCCCCTTCTTCCAACAACAGCTTCTTGTGCCATCCAAAAAGCTGCTCTTGAAACCTGCAGAACCTTGGGATCTGCCTCTGCCTCAGCACAATTAACCGCAGTCAAGACCAAACGAAAAAAGAAAACGCGCAGCCCTGATACTATGCACAAGAAGTCCAATACCTTGGCTTCTGCCCCAGCTTTGCATACACTACAACAGGGCTGCACAACTCAAATGCCCTGGTGGGCCAGAACCCCTGGCGTGCCGGGGCAGAGTCCATTTTTAGCACATTATTGCATTAAAATTAAAAATATTATTAGTTACTTGTGGATCTATTCCCCCTGTCCATGAACCCATAGTTTCAACCAAGGATAGCAGCCAGAAAATAGGTCCTGCCCCTGCTCAATCAGTGGAGGCCCTAGAGTGCATGCCAGCCCCGAATAATTGCCAAGTCCTAAATCATTGTTGCTTTCAAGCTGCAATGCTAGGCATGTTTACATGGGAGTAAGCCTCAGTGGACACATTTCTGTGCATGGAGCATATTTCTGAACATATTTGGAGCATTTTTCTGAGAAAGCATGCACAGGATGGTGCTATAATGCAATTTCCAGCTCCTGTGTTGCTGCAGGATACCTGGGGGCCAGTAAAATAGTCACTGTGGGCTGAATCTGGCCCCCAGGCCTTATGTTGTGTAGGCCTGCACTACAATGATCACTGCAAGGGTATAAATCTGGTGTAACAAACAAGGTTTTATCACAAAAGACACATGAATCATATTTTAATGTGAATTGTTTTAAAGGTAAACCATCTTGGGAGTCACTGAGTCTGGAAGGCAGTCTATAAATCTAGTAAATGTATAAATTACATGTTTATGTAGGATATGTGTTTTAAATAAACATATAACATATTATTTATTTATAGTGTTACAGTATTTTTGCAAATGGTGTCATGTATAGGCACAAGCACATCCTCACATGAACTATGTGCCATTCGTAATTATTAAGCTGTGGGATTGACAGAACAGCTGTGTGGACTGCTTGCCCCTGCCAAGATGTCAGATAGCTCATAACAGCGGGATGCTAATTCATGTGCTGGGGCATATGTCACTGCAACCTTCATACCCAAACATGGGCAGTTGAGCACAGTGATACACTGTACTCTAGGAACAGCAACTGGCAGGCATCATACAGCAGAACACAATATGAGAAAGGCACTCAGCAGTTGACATGTGAAAGTTAAAGCGGTGGAAATGGAAAGATTTTAACTGGAAGTACTACCCAAACTACTCAATATCACTTGGAAAGCTATATGAAAATCAATAATTTGAGGTATTTTTAGATTTCTCCAGCAATACAGATTAACATCACCTTCTTAATGGACTGTTCCACAGTTCCTTCTGCCTACTGAAGACTGAGTCTGCATGCAATTGTTTAAGTGATTTAGTGCAAAAAGGTTGCTTGGACACTGCAATTTCTATAAAGTAGCACTCTGACTGAAAAGGCCAGCTTTAAGGAGTTGGCAGGTCAAGTAACATTCATTCTTTGCATAGCAGATGAGTATGCTGTGGTGAACATCATACAGGGGGAAGGGGAGAGCTACGCCTGTAAAGGTGTGTGGGACATTCATTGAGGAGCTGAGGTGGCACACGTCTTCCCTTCAGACTCTACAAGATTCAGCTTGGTGAACGCATATGCTATATAAACATACACACCCTTTGATTCACCCTTGAGAATTTTCATGTTCTCATGGGTATTTTATGTTTAATCTTCCTCCCTTTATCTCAACAATAATCCCATCCTTGATCAAGTTGTGTTTTCCTCAACTTCTGTCTCAGATTTGGGGCTGGCTGCCAAAAGCAGTGGTTAACAGTCATAGAGCTGGGACGTCTTCAGTGGAACATCTAGTTTTATCCCCTATGCCAAGACAGGAGGCCTGAAAGACACCCCAGGACCCCTTTTCAAAGACTCCAGTCCCCTCTTTCTAGGGAACAAAAGACTCCACCAGTGTCCCTAGGCAGCCTACTTTGCTGAACTGCTCTAATGGTTAGGAAGCCCTTGCAAACATCTAACCTAAAACTATTTCCCTGTACTTTAAACACCACTGTACCCTGCTCATTCTTCTCAGAAAAAAGTGAACAGACATCCCTTTTCTTTCTGAAATCTTTTTACACATTTGAAGACCATGAACATGTACAATCTTGCTTCACAGGATTTGTGTTTCAAACCCTTTTATCATCTTTGTAGCTCTCTCCGCTGAATCATTTCCTATTTGTCTTTGTCCTTCTTAAACGGTGGTGCCTAGAACTGATTGCAGTACTCCAGGCATGCTCTCATCTGTGCTGTGGGGCAATTGCTTTCCTAGCATTGAAAATGGCGCTCCTGCTGACTTCCTAAAACTGCATTAGCCATTGTTGACTCATGTTCAATTTTCTGGCTAATACAATCCCTAAAAATCTCTCTTGGAAGCGGAAGCTCCGCTTCTTGATCAATTATCTACCCCTGAATACAGCTGTGCACTTGCGTCCTATGTGTAATTCTTCATAAATGTGTTTACTGATTGCAGGGGGAAATGGAAATCTCCCAGTTTTCCAGCTGAATAAATCTTATTTTGAATGTGTAGTCTGTCCCTTAGACTCCTAGTATTTCCTCCCAATTTTCCATCACACAGACTTAGTAAGTTGGTTGCTCACACCCAGATATTTATGCAGGCTGAACACAACCATACTAAAGATATTGCAGCATACCACTTGCTGCCCTCCCACTGCCCACCATCAGGGCAGCTCCACATCATACAGGCTTGGGTTTTCCATTGTTAAACAATGGTCCATAAGTCAAACTGAATGAGCAAAGCTGTTGATTTACGGGGTGCTGGAGTCAGGACAAGCAGAAGAACAGTTGAGTTAATGGCTTGCAGTTTACTTTTGCAGTCTTTTAGCCATTTGGCCAAGAGACAGGGCTCACTTTAGCACCATTTGTTCACTGTTCTCAGGCAGCTCCTCTAGATACACAGAATCCTTCTTGTGGGGTTACCTACTGCTTCACAGGCCAATCCCAGAACTGGCCTCCCTGGCTCAGATGCTCTCCTCCCCTTTGGATAGTGTCTAGGTTAATGATCTCCACCCCAGTAGTCTGGGCCAAGCCAAGGGCTCCGCAAATTTTACCTGCATGGTGAAATGTGCAGTTGGGTCCATGACCTCTAGCGTCTCCACACTGCCTCTCTCTTCCTCCTTACTCTCCTTCCTTGTCCATCTCCCTCTAGTTCTTCCTCCGCCTCTGCTTGCTTCTTTCCCGATCCCTTCCCTTCCTCTGCCTTCTGACACTTTTAGGGGCCCATACCTAGCCCTGCCTCCTACCAAAATCTTCAGGCTGACCCAGCCTGACCACAGCTCAGTAATGCACCTTGACGACATCACTGTTAGGTGTTGCCAGCCATGGCTGTGCCACTTGCAGACAGCAGCACTGAGTTGATGCAAGACCAAAGCCTAAGTCACATAATATGTTCAACTCCAAACTGACTGTCTACAGTGTATGCATGTACAGTTATTCTCATGTTACATTTTGACGCATACACAGTACTATGCTTCCTACCTGTAGCCTGCATTTAAGGGGGCCTGCACTAGGTTCACTTTTAAAGTGAACTTATGTACATTCATTCATACAAAACCATGTACAAGTGTACATACATCTGTATACATGTGCAACATAATGAGGCTGTGCATACAACATCCCTACCCAAGTTGGAGCAGCCCAACTTGGTAGGGCTGCTCGTGTGCACTGCTGGGATTGAGACCAAAGCCTACACTGCCTCCTCAGCAAGCCTGACTTTTTAATCTGGACTTTTACCTGAGTTAGAGGGCGCAAGTGCACCCTCTAACCCAGCACTGGGGTTATGTGTATGCTCAGGCTCCACACAGCCTGAGCATACAGAGTGAGGCACCTAGAGTGCTCAACTCCCAACACCACTCATTGCACTGTGACTTGTGGGATTCCCGTGTTTTGGAATTGCACCTAGGGCAGATTCTGGACCTAAGTCCTGGATTCCAGCAATCCACACTGCTCAGAGCAGTGTGGATTGTGTGGACACGCATGAGCGTGCCAAAGAGAACTGCAATGATCGGGGGGGGAGGCGGGCGGGCAGGTTGGTTCATCCCTGCCTTTCTTCCCGCCCCATTTTGATCATGAGTATGGCCTTAATGTCTCAATAGGGCTTAAGTCTACAGCCTTTCTGAAGTCCAGGTCCAGTCCAACAGTAGCATTTATTTATCTGTGTTTGATTTTACACTTCACTAATACACTGTCTTTCTGCCAAAGCATTCAAGGTGGTTTATAATTTAAAAAGGTAACACAAAAATAAAGGCAAGCAATAAATGAATGAATGAATGAATGAATGAATGAAGCAGAGTTTTCTCAAGCCATCAGTGGTCTCAGTAATAATCCCAGTAGTAATTGGCGCCCTAGGTGCAATTCCAAAACACCTTGAAGAACACCTCAACACCACAGGGACCACAGAAATCACCATCAGCCAATTACAAAAATCAACTTTACTGGGAACAGTGGAGCTATCTATAATAATAACAACAATATTGATAATAAAATTCAGCCATCCCAGGTCCTTGGGAAGGACTCAATGTCTGGATAAAACAAACCAGTCAATAACACCTGTCTGACTGAGTAAACAAGAAATAAAGCAGAGTCCATCTCCCAAGCCATCAACGGTCTATTCAGGAGTTTGAGGATACAGCCTCCCTGCTCGTAGCATTTCCTTTTCTGGCACACAAGTCTTCAAGCAGCCCCTGGCAAATGTGGGAGACACTGTTCCAGCTGAATGTCCTCAGGTGCTGAGAGCAGGAACTTCCTGACCTGCACTTCCCTCTTCTCAGGGCTCACAGGTCCGATTGCTTTATCAAAGAAAAACTGGGTTGGTGTTCTTTATAAAACAATTTCTACAAAGGAATCATCTGATACCCCACAAAAGTGTCAACAAATTAGTTGCTTTATCATTTGTTTTAATATTGTCCCATGTACAAACATCAAACTTAATTCAAACTTTATAGAGAGCCTTTTAAAAAATAAAATAAATAAATATGGCAGGCACGATATTTGATCAGCCTTTCAGGACCATGTATTTCCTGATATGACAGCCAATAACGCTGAGATTTGCTTTTCTCTCCAGATACTGAGATATTCAGAAAGTTTATATGTTTGTTAAACCATATGTGGCTTTGGCAGGCACTCTGCTTTACCGAAATAATTTTCTAATCAAGAAGTGGGAAGAGAGCAAGGGGAAGATATGCACAAACGCAAACATGAGATCAGATCCCTTAAACAAATCGCCTTGTACAAAATTGTTTCTAATAGGACTGGGATCCTCCCAAAATTTTGTATCCTCAGCCAAATAATATTGTCCCAGTTTTGCTTCTCAATGCAAAGTTACCAATGAATTTTTTAAAGCCTTAAATGTGATTAGCATAATCCAAATGTGGTAAAATCTTCAGACAAAACCCCGTGTCTAACAAGGCACAAAGAGTCATGATGTACCCTAGAACAGGACAACAAATTTTTCTTATTCCTGACAAATGAAAAAAGTGTTGATGCACTGAGTATCTGGAAATTTTAACATTTCACAGATCACAGGCATAATAGGGAAGATGCCTCTATTCCTAGAAGGTCAACAGGCAGAGCAGCAACAGTGGCATCTACAGAGGTTCATGAGGGTCACAACTGCCAAAACTTCCAACATTAGGAGGGTCCAAACACTTCTACTGATTCCCTAACAGCAAGGTGAAACGTGGGATTCCCCTCCTCCAAAGCAGATTTGATTTGATTGATTGATTGATTGATTGATTAAGGCTGTCAAGTCGGTGTAGACTCTTAGCAACCACATAGATAGATTCTCTCCAGGACCTAATAATTCTAGAGAATTTTGTCCATGCAGGTTCAAATAGTTTGGACATTTGTCTACATAAAAAAAAGTGTGGGCAAGTTAAAAGGGAAGTAGTCACCCCAAGAACTGTTCTTCACCTGTTCCTATGTGAATAGTTGTGATCGAATAAATGAATATGGTGAAAACAGGAATCTGAGAACTTGATGAATTAGGAAAATGGAGTAGGCAGTTTTCTTAAGTGAAATAGCTCATTACCACTAAATCTTTGGTAGGACATCTCATCTTTGATAAAGCGTCACTTCATATTTCACCCTAAATGATTCATCATCACCTCCAGTGTCCGTAAGTGCCCATCGCCACTAAGGGATGAGATACTGTTTCTGTGTCAGCAAAGATACACAGCTGATACACTAACTGTGTCCATTTCTTGAGATAAAAGACCTCAGAGCAGTAGTGCATATGCTGGTAACGTTGTAATGTGCTCTATGTGGGGCTGGGGCTGCCTTTGTATGTAGTCCAGAAACTTCAACTGGCGCAAAACATGGCAGTCAGGTTGGTCTCCGGGTCATCTTGAAGAGAATATATTACACCTGTACTAAAAGAACTGCATGGGCTACCAGTATGTTTCTGGGGAAAACACAAAGTGCTGGTTATAACCTATAGAGTCCTAAACAGCTTAGGCCTAGGGTATTTAAGAGAATGCCTTCTTTGTCATGAGCCCTGTTGTCTATTGAGATCTGGGGAGGTCCATCTGCAGTTGCCACCAGCTCATCTGGTGGCTACATAGGGAGAGACCTTCTCCATTGCTGCCCCAAGGCTTTGGATTATGCTCCCTGTTGAAATAAGAGCCTCCCTATCTCTGATAACATTTTAAAAGGCAGTTAAGGCACATTTGTCCACCCGGGCTTTTAATCCGACTCAGAGTTTACATTGCTTTATATTTTAAATTGTTTTAATGTTTTCAATTGTGTTTTATTGTAATTATGTTGAATGAATGAATGAATACAGGACCAGTGACCCAGACTTTGAGGGCGAGTGAACTGGGGCATAGGTACTCATCAAAGGAAACTGGTGTGCAACAAGACAGGAAAGCAACATTAGGCATCTAATTACAGACTTGGCAGGATCAAGTGATGTGTTTTTACCACACTGTGCAGCACACTCTCTTGCAATGATGGTGTGAAATTGCATTACTCAGCCAACAAGATTCAGCGCTGAACAGAAGGGAAGCGAGATCCCAAATGAGAAGGTGATATCACCCCAAAACTATACTATACATTGAAAAAGTTGACTGGAAACAAAGGCAACTTGTGATAGTCACATCTCAGTAATATGAAAATAAGTAGCAAAATTATTTATATAAGCTACCTTGAGCTTAATTGCTTTCACCCCAGCAACCAATGCCCCAAACCTGCAAAAGAAAACTTGCCGTAGGCCATTTGCCATGACATAACTTGGCAAGGTATGCTATGCTGGAGTCCAATGTGCTATCTGGTGGCATACACTGTCCCGCATACACGGGAAGACCATTCAGTACAAAACCACAGCAAATTTTTGTATTATAAATCTGCTGAGTCTATTAATGTATTACATTTTTATTTCATCTTTCTTCCAAAGAACTCAAGAGAACATCCATGATTCCCCCACCTTCAGTCTATCTTCAAAACAATCCTGTAAGGTTGGTTTGTAAAGTCATCCAACGAGCTCCATGACTGCGTGAGGATTTGAACCTGTCTTTCCCAAGTCCCAGTCTAACAACTCCAACCACTACACCATACTGAACTGTTGCTGTCCTCTGGAAAAGAAATCATACCACTTTAAATGGGAAGCCCAAAGGAACTCGATTTTGGATTGGGATATGCAAAAGCAGAAACACACACAGGTACTTACTAATTGCTCCTGTAAAGGTTGGCTGCGTAAGGTCTTTTGGCACCTTCCTGTAGATGTCAAACCTGGGGAGAGAAACCAAATGCTATAAAAATGTGGCGCATTTCACTATTCTGAGTCCACAGTGCTGAATGGTGCCAAGGATTTTTCCATTAAGGTTTCCAACAACATCATTTTTCATTTTACACTAGAGTGCAAAAAACTTCTTTTCACTCAGTTACGTAAGTGAACTATTTTTCATGATTACTACTAGCTAAAAGCCAGTCAAATTTGATGGGTGAGGGGAAAAAAAGGGAAGGATAGAGAATTCCAGTTCTTTCTCCGATCTCTCCATCCCACTCACCAAAAAAAGCAGCAGATCTGACCCCACTCAACTGTCTTTGAAGGCTGAAGCCTATTTACCTTACTTCACACAACTCAAAAAGACTCACAGACAACAGCCAGACAGTGTCTGCACAGCCTCACTGCACCTATAGAGCCCTAACTTAGGTTCCACTTCTTACACCCAGTTCTCACAAATTGCACCTGAGATGTTCAGATTGTAAGTGGGCAGGCTCAGTTGACTGAATACTATACTACAGAATTCATACAGAATTCATACAGAAATCCATACTACAGAATTCCTTTCACATCGAAAACCAGCATGTTGTTAATGTCAAGGAGAATGATAATGATTCTAGAGGACTCTTAAAAATCAATGATTACAGCAGAAATGTAATCTCCTCTCCTTTTTTCTCAAAGGAAGAAAGAAACATCCACACACTGCCTCTAGAACACAGTCTTATATTAACACAGAGGTTATTTATTTATTTATCAAATTTGTATGCCGCCCCAAACTTCCATCTCTAGGCGGCTCACAACAAGATAAAAAGTTAACACACAGAAATAAAAACTTTACAGCAGTTTAAAACCACAATTAAATTAAAAAGCTTAGGTGAAAAAGTAGGGCTATAAAGATTTTTTTTAAGTTGTCAGAGATGGGGAGGCTCTTATCTTGACAGAGAGCCCATTTGAGGGTCTTGGGGCAGCAGCAGAGGAGGCCCGCCTCTGCGTAACCACCAGAAAGACTGGTGACAGCAGCAGACGGACCTCTCCAGATGATCTCAATGGGCAATGGGGCTCATAGTGAAGAAGATGTTCTCTTAAATACCCAAGGCCTAAGCTGTTTAGAGCTTCATAGGTTATAACCCACACTTTGTATTTTCCCCAGAAACTTATTGGGAGCCAGTGTAGCTCTTTCAATACAGGAGCAATATGGTCTCTTCAAGATGACTCAGAGACCAACCTGGCTGCTGTATTCTGGACCAACTGCAGTTTCCGGACTACGTACAAAGGCAGCCCCACATAGAGTGCATTCCAGTAATCAAGTCTGGAGGTTACCAGTATACGTATCACCGTTCTGAAGTCATTCATCTCAATGAATGGACGCAGCTAGCATATCAGCCAAAGCTGACAGAAAGCACCTCTGGCCACCACCTCAACCTGGGAGACCAGGGAGAGTTATGGATCCAGAAGCACTTGCAGACTACGTACCTGTGCTTTCTGGGGAAGTGTGACCCCATTCAGAAGCAGCAGAACAAAATCATCTCCCAAGTTCCAACCCCAAACAATAAGTATCTCCATCTTATCTGGATTCAGTCTCAGTTTGTTATCCCTCATCCAGCCCATTACCACCTCCAGGCAGGCATTTAGAGAGGCTATGCCTTCTCCTGATGATGTTGATATGGATATGGGTGTCTTGAGCATACTGATAACACCCTGCACCAAATCCCCTGATGATCTCTTCCAGCGGTTTCATGTAGATGTTGAAAAGAACTGGAGACAGTATGGAGCCCTGGGAAACACCATACAAAAGTTCACATTCAGAAGCATGACAGCCTCCAAGCGACACCATCTGAAATCTGCCCAAGAGGTAGGAGTGGAACCACTGCAAAGCAGCGCCTCCCACCCCTAACCCTCTCAGACGCGCTAGAAGGATACTATGGTAGATAGTATCAAAAGCCACCAAGAGATACAAAAGGACCAAAAGCATCACACTTCCCAATTGGAGATCATCCATCAGGTTGACCAAGGCAGTCTCCACCCCATAGAATACCCAAAATCCAGTTTGAAATGGGTCTAGATCAGGGTTGCTCAACTTTGGCCCTCAGATGTTGGCCTACAACCCCCATAATCCCTGGCTATTGGCCACTGTGGCTGGGGATTATGGGAGTTGTAGTCCAAAAACAGGTGGGGAGCCTAAGTTGAGCAGGCCTGGTCTAGATAATCAGTTTCCTCCAAGAGTGCTTGGAGCTGGGAGGCCACCACCCGCTCAATTAGATTGCCCAGCCATGGAAGGTTGGAGACAGGCCTATAGTTGCTTAACTCTTAGGGATCCAACGCAGGCTTCTTCAGAAGAGGTTTAAAAATGGCCTCCAAGACAAGTAGGCATCCTGCCCTTCCTCAGAGAAGCATTTATAATCTCTACCAGGCCTTCTGCAACAACCTCCCTACCAGATAATATAAGTTATGTCGGACAAGGGTCAAGAGAACAGGTGGTAAGCCATACCACTCAAGCAGTTTGTCCACCTCCTCAGGAGTCACAAACTTGAACTGATCCAGCCTAACCACATTAGAGGAGTTGTTGGACACCTCTGCAACAGACACTGCAGTAACTGTGGAATCAGAGTCTAAGTCAGCCCGAATACGAGAGATTTTGTCCACAAAGAACTCATTAAAAACGTCACAACGGGTAATTGATGATTCCAAATTCTGATTCGGGGAACAAGGGGCGTGTACTAATCCCCTTGCAACCCTGAGCAATTCCACCTGACGTGAGCTTGCAGATGCAATAAGGGCAGAAAGAATTGCTTCTTTGCCACATGTAAAATATAAAGCATAGATCTTCAAATGTGCTCTGTTACTTAATCTGTCAGATTCAAGTCAAGTCTTTCTCCACTTGGAGCACTCTTGGAGGAAACTGATTATCTAGACCAGGCCTGCTCAACTTAGGCCCCCCACCTGTTTTTGGACTACAACTCCCATAATCCCCAGCCACAGTGGCCAATAGCCAGGGATTATAGGGGTTGTAGGCTCCAGTTGTCTACCTTACCACTTCTGCTTTTGTAGAGCTTCCATATACCAAGGAGCCAATTTTGAAGAGGATCGGAGAGGATGCTTTGGAGCAATCGTGTCTACTAACCTGGTGTCTACTAACCTGTTCCAATTCTCCACCAGGGCATCAACTGGGTCACCAGCAGAACCAACATTAAATCCTTCCAAGGCTTCTTGGAATCCTATTGGATCCAATAACCTTCTCAGGCAGACCATCCTAATAGGCCCCTCACCCCTGCTGATGTGGGACATGAGTGTGAGTCCAACCTTAACCGGATGGTGATTCGTCCATGACAGTGGAGAAATCACAGGAGTCCCCAATCATGGAACACCACCCTGATCAGAGTGAAAGAGCAGATCGAGCACATGACCAGCAATGCACGTCAATGTCAAGACTATCTGGATAGGCCCACAGTTGTCATAGCCGTTATGAACTCCTGAGCTGCCGCAGACAAATTGGTCACAAAGTGAACACTGAAGTCCCCCAGCACCACAAGTCTGGGTGACTGCACCACCAGCCTGGCAACCAAGTCTATGAGCTTAGTTAGGGACTCTGTTGGGCAGCAGGATGATCAGTACACCAACAGAAGTCCCAGTCTATCCCTGGTCCCCAGACTTAAGTACACACACTCGATATGACCAGATACTTCAACAGGGGTCCTGGTGAGGGAGATGTTATTTTTATAGATCAACCACTCCACCTCCCCGTCCATGCCCTCCCACCTGCTCCTCAACAAAAGTACCCTGGAGGGAGAAGTTGGGACCAGACTGGGCCACCAGCCTCCCCCAACCAAGTCTCTGCAATACATACCAGTTTAGCCCCTTCATCCAGCATCAGATCATGGATTATTTCTAATTTATTCTGGACTGACCTGGCATTACAAAGGAGCAAGGTGAAACTCTGTGGGCAGCTGGCACTGCTCCCTGAGGTAAAAGAGCTGGCAGGGCAACCGGAAGGGTTATTAAATTCCTGGTTTCCACAGCTATTAAATTCTTGATTTCCCTTCCCCTTTAACGGCCTCATGACCTGCTAATGCCTTGCCCTCTTTTCAGTCTTAGAGCTATAGGCGGTGAAGCTGGATGAGAACTAGATGGAAAGAAAAAATCCCATACACATTCTACAAATCCAAGTCCTATGTAACACCTTCTTAAACTGTGGCCTGGAAGTGCTGTTGTCTCTCATCCAGCTTGGAACTCACAAAGTCTGGAAAGAAAAGAGCCCCAAGTGTATGTTTCAGAACATAGAGAACAGCTGCAAGTGCAGCACTGATTATCCCTGTTCCTTCTCTCCCTGACTCCTGGAGCATAAGACAAAGGGGCAGGGTGCTGAGGGAAGTGCATAGGGAGGCAGAGCAGCTTGCTAAAGGTGTGGGGAGAAACATCCCCAGATTTTTCTTAGCATGTTTGCTCTACATCTTAACTGCTTTCTCTCTAGAGAGAGCAGTTTAGAGACCTACCCTTTCCACCTTCTTTACTTTTTATGTAGCATATTTCAGCAGGAAATCCTGTTTATGGAATTTCTTAATAGGGAGAAGAGAGAGAGAGAGAGAACAGAAAAAGGAAAGAAAAGCCAAGCATATGGAGAGATCCATCTTAGTTTGGCCAAGCACTACACTACTGTAATCACATACACAATCCAGGAATCCCAGCAATATCATATCCTAGCTTTAGCCCATTATATTTCCTTAACTTTTCAAATGAAATAGATTCGGATGGATTAGAGATACTGCAGCAGATTCCTGCACTGAGCAGGCGCTTGACTAGAAGACCTCTGTCAAGGAGGCAGAAAGGGCCGATCGCCAACTCTAAAATTATTTCATTAAGTTATTTCATAACAAGGGTTTCCTCCTGAAATATGGTACACAAACAGCCAAGGAGTCACAAAATCTCCCACTCTAAAATCCTCCAACTTTCCAACTCTAAAACCTATGTATGTGGCTGGGATCTCCAAAATCTTCCTTGGAGGAAGTCATCCCTATTTAGCATTGCATATAAAAATGGGGATATAGACAGGTATTAAACTGCTCTTAACTCTCTCTTTTTTCTCTTCCTTTCTCCTTCTCTCAACCTTCCTCTGTTCACATTCCAAAGCCCACCAGCTACCTTCACTATCTCACTCTATATCTAGACCCTAGAGACTGCTATAACTCTGTGCACAACTCTATAAACATGTATAAACAGTATAAACACTGCCAAAAACTACAGTTTACATTCTGCCTTCATTTTATCAATAAACTTTAATGCTTTGTTTCAAAAGCCTCATCTCTGAGTCCACTACTCCTCTAGGGAACCCTAATGTTGGCATTTGGCTGTATCCAGACTGTGGCTCATTTGTTATGCACACTTGGCTTCAAACTAAATTCTACAGGCTGATCCAAAGACATAGATACAGCCATTTGTGGTGTACACGTGTGAGCAAACGTGGTAATATTATGTCAGCCCGCATGCAAACTTTGTTAATCAAAATCAGACCCTGCTTAAGCTGTGAAATGATTTCCACCCAAGGTGTAAGACTGCAGTTCTTTGGTGCTTTTGGAAATAGCTGGAGAATGCTCCGATACTAGATTGGTTTTGGCCCATATGGTTAAAGGCTATGAACTGAATTAGAAGTCACTGGGTGTCATTATTTTTTGCTGTTTTCAACAGGACTTCTGTGCTTTCAGGATTTTATTTTGCTGTTGGTATTTTATCCACTGTAAGCAGCTTTGAGCTTCTGGGAAAGCAGTCGATCAACGTTATGGACACACAGAATATGGCAGTAGAATTAATGGCTATGGGGGCTTCCCCATTTATGCAGTATGATAAAACAAAATCATACTTGGGTCTGTGTCTGGGCTACCTTAGAGGGTGCCTTTTTCTGTATTATCCCCATTGCATGTTGAGGTCATCTGGAGAGGTCCGTCTCCAGTTACCACCGGTACATCTGGTGGCAACTTGGAGCAGAGCCTTCTCTGTAGCTGCTCCTGGCCTATGGAATGCACTTCTGGCAGATATCCACAGTTTAGGCTCGCTGCTGGCCTTTAAGAGAGCCCTAAAAACTTAGTTGTTTGGCTTGGCCTTCCAAGGCTTTTAAATTGTTTTAAAGTATTTTAATTGGTTCTTAATGTTTTTGAATTGTTTGTAAATTATTTTTATATTGTTTTAAGCAGTGTGTTTGAAATGGTGTTTGTTTTTATGTCTTTTAAAACTTGTTGTGCACCGCCCAGAGTCTTTGGATGGGGTGGTCAATAAATACAAAAAATAAATAAAATAAAATAAATCCCAAAAGATATTCCCCTGCCTAATATTAGTATCATAGATCCTAGGCTACATAATCAGGGTGATAAATTTGAACCTTTTCACACCGGGTCCCCTTTTTAAATCCTCAAAAGGAGTATCGTGATTAAAAACACTTATGTGTGAAGAACTTAGCAGGTCAGAGAGAAAGCTAGCCTTCTGCCTGATAACATGGTACAATTTCCATGTGGGGATACCTACCGGCAATTATTATTATTAATAATAATAATAATAATAACTGTATTTGTTAGCTGCCCTATAACAAATTATTCTCTGGGTGGCTTACAATAGAGGATTAAAAATAAAATAAAAACACATACATTAAATCATGACAGACAAAAAAGGTTAAAAAAAACACAAAATACAATACAAAACAGCTTTAAAAATCATTTTTAAATTAGATAAAAATCAGAACAAACCAGGAAACCCCAATTTAAAAACGCAAACTTAAAAGACCTATATGAACAAAAAGGTCTTTACCTGCTGTCTAAAAGAACAAAGTGATAAAGCCAGGCAAACTTCATTGGGGAGGCTATTCCATAAACAGGGTGCAACCACCAAAAAGTCCCTCTTCCTGGTAGCCACCTGCCTCACTTCATTTGGCAGGGGCACCCGGATTAGGGCCTCTGAAGAAGATCTTAAGGTTCGGGTAGGGACGTATGGGGCAAGGCACTCTCTCAGGTAACCCGGTCCCAAGCCATTTAGAGCTTTAATGGTTAAAAGCAGCACTTGGAATTGGGCCCAGAAATGGACTGGGAGCCAGTGCAGCTGACTGGCATGATAGGATCAAAACATCCAGTCCCAGTTAATAATCTTGCAGTTCTGCTTTGTACTAACTGCAGTTTCTGGACCATTTTCAAAGGCAGCCCACGTACAATGCATTGCTGTAATCTAAGCGAGAAGTTACCAGAGCATGTCGGCCAAAGCTGATAAAAGGTGCTTCGAGCCAGAGAGGCCACGAGCTTCTAGTGACAATGCTGGATCGATGAGCACCCCCAGATTGTGAACCTAATCCTTCAGGGGGAGTGCAACCCCATCTAGAACAGGCTGAACATCATTCACCCAGGCAGAGGAACCACCGACCAACAGTACTTCTGTCTTGTCTGGATTGAGTCTCAGCTTATTTACCCTCATCCATTCCATTACTGTATCCAAGCACCGATTCAGGACAGTCACTGCTTCACCCGCATCTGATGAAAGAGATACAACTGAATGTCATCTGCATATTGATGACACCTCAAGCCAAATCTCCTAATGACCTCTCCCAGCAGTTTCATGCAGATGTTAAACAGCATAGGGGAAAGAATGGAACTTTGTGGAACCTCATAGCATAACTGCCAAGGGGTTGAGCAGTAGTCCCCCAGCACCACTTTTTGGGAACAGGCCTTAAGTAGGAGTGGAACCACCTCCAAGGAGTACCTCCCACACCCAACTCGGCCAGCCTATCCAAAACGATACCATGGTCAATGCTATCGAAAGCCGCTGAGAAATCCAAGAGAATTAAAAGGGTTCCATTCCCCTCGTCTGTCTCTCTCTCTCTACATAGGTCATCTCACAGGGTGACCTAAGCAGTTCTGTTCCAAAGCCGGGCCTGAAGCCTGATTGAAATGGATCTAGAGAGTCTGTTTCCTCCAAGAGTGTCTGGAGCTGGTCAGCCACCACACACTCAATAATCTTGCCCTGGAAAGGAATATTGGCCACAGGCCTATAGTTGTTTACAACCTCTGAGTCCAGACTGGGTTTCTTTAGGAGTGGTCGAATAATAGTTTGCTTCAATGAAGTTGGGACCACTCCCTCTCTCAATGAGGCATTTAGAACCTGCTGGACCCAGCTAAAAATTCCCTCCTTATTAGATTTAAAAAGCCATGAAGGGCAAGGGTTAAGCACGCACCCAGTTGGCCGAACCTTACTAAACACCTTGTCCACATCCTCAGGGACCAATAATTGAAACTACTCCAGCAAAACTAGGCCAGGTTTTACTCTGGGCACCTCTCCCAATGTTCCTACATCAGCCTTAGTGTCTAACTCATGGTGAATGCAAGAGATTTTACCCTCAAAGTGATGTGCAAATGTGTCACAGCGTGCTACTGAGAGTTCCTGCCCAGGGTCAGATTTCAAAAGGTCCCACACCACCTGGACAAGCCCCGCTAGATGACACTGAGAGGATGCAATGGTGGATGTGAAAAAAGTGTTTCTTCTGTTCCATCACTGCCACAGAATAGGCTCAATAATGAGCCCTAACCTGTGTTTGCTCAGACTCACCTCGGGTTTTCCTCCACTTACATTCCAGCCATCTCCCAGCTTGCTTCATCAACTTCAGCTCAGCTGTATAGCAAGGTGCTCCACAGGCTCTGCTTCACGGGAGAGGGCACTTGGAAGCAATCATGTCAACTGCCCAAGCCACCTCTCTGTTCCAGAGAGCAACTAGAGCTTCGACAGGAGCACCTGCCACAGCAGCTGGAAAATCCCTCAAAAATCAATAATCAATCTCCAGGGGTGGACCATTTTTATAGGTCCCCCATCCTTGCAGAGAGGTGTAGCCACTAAGACTCTAAACTTCAGAAGGAAGTGATCTGACCATGACAAGGGCACAGACTACATACCCCGCCCCCCTTCAAATCAACATCCTCCTGTGCAGTTGAAAAAACCAAACCCAGAATGTGCCTCAATTCATATGTTGGGACGGTCCCATAGTTGTCATAGCAGCCATGAAATCCTGAGCTCAGCCTCAGCATGGAAGTTGAAGTCACCCAGAACAATCATTCTGGGAGTCCCCAACACCAAATCCAAGAGCACCTCTGTGAGCTCAGGCAGGGAGACAGGTGGGCAGTGGGGTGGGCGGTACACCAACAGAATCTCCACTCTGTCCCGAGAGCCCAACACCAGATACAAGCACTCTGAACTGACACTCACTTGGACAGGGGGCCTAGAGAGGAAAATAGAACTTCTATAAATTACAGCGACCCCCACCCCACCTTGGCCTTCCAACCTATGCTGATGCTGCATTAAATATCCAGGTGGACACAGCTGGAGAAGACTAATCCCTCCAAGCTCCACCACCCAGGTCTCTGTAATACAAACCAGGTCAGCCCCTCCCTCCACAATTAAATCATAAGATAATAGAGATCTTATTCTGGACTGACCTGGCATGAAACAGCAGCACTTGCAGGCCAAAGGACAGGCTGGTAAAGCAGCCAGGAGCCCTCCCATTATGGGAACCACCAGAAGAAGGGATAGGAATAAGATGTGGAACCACTATTCCCCTCTTCTGATGTACATGAGACCCCACACATACCTTCCCAAATCATACACACAAAAATTAAGATTCCTGCATAAATTCAACGAAGTCTGTAACACTTGACTTTTTCAAAGCTACACATTCTTTATAGCCTGATTCATCTTTCCCCTCACATACATTTATAATAATATTCCTGAACAAAATGGCCCATTTATGGACCCGCAGCTTCCCTGGGAACATCTGGAAAGCACTGTTTACATTCCTTCCACACAGACCACAGCAACAGTGGCATATGATAAAGAGGCCCATAGCAGCTCATGACATCATGGCCTCACAGGCAGAGGAAATAACTAAACTTCCTGCTCACAGCCCATTAAAACCTCAGCACTGGCGTCGTCTCACTGAAATGACAATAATGCCTCAGCAAACCTGGCAAGGAAATCAGGAGGAGAAAGAGAGGGGCTTTGGAGTGTAACTAAATAATTGGAAACAGGAAATAGCTCTAGGCTGAAGGCAGTAAAAATAACACCATGTGGATACTATAAAAGGAAGTGTGTTCTTGGAGGGAGGGACAAACCATTGTGAGATCTTTAAATGTGTTGTCAACATGGGGAGGGGGGAGAATAGGTTGGTTTAAAAAGAAGAATGATGTCTTCTCTGGGAACAAGGCAGCTTCTTCTCAATGCTTTTGATTTAAATCATCGTCGATAGCTACCATCTGTGGAATGCCACTATAAGAAAAACTGTTTAAATGGGGAAAAATGCACACATAGTTTATGAAAACATATATATTTATACAGAAAGGATATTTTTTAAAAAATAAAAGGGGTAAAAGAAGCAACATATCAAAATGGGGGGGGGGAGGGATTAAGCTGGCAGGCGGCCTATCTATAAGACTGCATACCTGCCAACTGTTACCAGGCTCCCAGAAGCCTCTCTGGTTATGTCGGAGACTACAGGCCTGTAGTTCCTACTCTTAACATGCTCAGGAGCCTCACGGGATCATGGACTCACCACTTGTCGGTATATGGGGACAAGTCACTTAGCAGGTAGTGGGACCATCACCCCCAAGTTCACCAGCTATCAAATGAATTGAAAGGACATTAGCTTCGTGCCTTTCCCTCTACTGGGAATGTCTAAGAAGACCTGAGTTAGCTTTCAAGTTAACAACAAGGTCCCTCTGTCCAGAGATTGACCCCTTTACCTCCCCTCCTTGGTTGCCTTAAACAAGCTAAAAACTAATCATCGCAACAGGAAAGCAGAGAAAGCACTGTGAACGCTACTCTCCTCAACAAAAGAGGTTGATGGGCCATAGGAACTCAGGAGACGCACCCATTAAAAATACTGATTGGTTTACTGGGTCCTTCCAACCTGACAGATAAGTCCTTGCACGTCCACCCACTCAATTTACATACAGGTTGTTCTTGACCTATTCACGCCATTGTGCTTAAGCTAGCACACCCAACAAAGACAATGGATCCTTTTGAGATCCACAAGAATTCATCTCCTCATGAAGGAGGAGGAATCAGCATTTCACCTGAAGGCACATTTTGTGCTATATGGCCCGTTTCATGAACCAGTGTGCTTCATTTGGTCTCTACACCTTGGAGTCACCCACTGTTTGGGCGATTGACCTGACACCCACCATAATATCTGGCCATGTTTTGCTCATTGCACCATTCCTGCTCCCAGCCCCCAGATCAGCCTTCCTCACAGCGAGGCCCAGCAAGCCTCGCTGCTACAAGAAGCTGGCTGCACAAGAATAGACACCCTTTGGAGTTACCCTTGCTGCCCAAACCCTGAATGCAGAGGCGTAACTATAGGGGGGGCACGTGCCCCGGGCACCATCTTTTCTGGTCACGTGGGGGGCGCCGCCATGACAAAAAAAATTTTTTTTAAATTTTTTTTGTTAATACAAATGTTTCCTGCTCAGTGCAGCAGCGCTGCAGCAGTCAAGGGAGCGCGTCGGCGCCCCCTCCCCCACGAGCGGTCCCTTCCGCGCCGCCCGCGCCCCCCCCCATTGCTTTGCTGGCGCCTGGTGGCCAGTCAGTGGCCTGGCTTGGCGGTGGCGGCGGGCGCTTGTGAGGAAAAACCTAAGTATAATGTAGTATGTTGGGGGGGTGCAGGGGGCCGCCATTTCAGTGCTTGCCCCGGGCACCGTTTTCCCTAGTTACGCCTCTGCCTGAATGGAGCTCGGTCATTCGCTGTTAGTTTCCAGTCTGTTCCGGAGGAAAGAGGTCCTTCTCTTGTGCCTGAGCCATGAGGGTCCAATCACCACTAAACGGAAGGATGAGGTTGTATGATAACCGTTGCACCCCCTGAGCCTCTCCCTATCCTTGTTCTTTCTTAAATCCAAAAACCTGTTTCTCTACAGCCCTGTCTCTTTAGCCAGCCAGGAGTTCATCTAATTTGAACACCAAGCTAAATTGCCTCTTTGTCACTTAGCTGGTTAATCTCTGTAATGTATTTTAGTTACAGCTTTAATCAACACTCTTATTCCACTGTACCCCTAAACCCTTCAAATAAAAACCTTACTTTATTGTTGAACTTCAAACTATCTGTTCAGTTCTTTCAGCGACCTAAGCTATGAACAAATTATTATCAAAGTGGGACCACCATTCAAAAAGGCTAATTCCCCCACACAAGCCTAAAATGTAAGTTAGGAGTGTTCTCACCAACCCCAGAGCAGTTCCATTAACACAATGTCCCTATCTTCCCATTCACCTGAAAGGGAAAATAGGGACATGTTGTCAGGTATGAGGCTGATCTGCTGGTTCTAATGGTTTAAGTTTTAAAAGTGAGAAGTAGTGAGAAGATTGCCAAATATATTATAGGCTTTTGCTACTTTATTGCAGTCACTAACCAATCTAAACAGATAAAGCGAATAGTGACATTCCAGAGCTAATCATATCTGAATAATGACGTGTTTAAAGGCTGAGCCTGGAAATTTCAGAATCAACTTTAAACATTTTAGAACTATATAATTTGTAAAATAATCAAAGGAGATTCTGAACCCAAAGATCATAAGGTTGCTCTCTCAAGCAATGAAGCAAGTTCCACTAAACTCAGTGGGACATAATGCTAATGAAACACATTTAGGATTAGGCTGAAAGTCAACAATGGTATACAAAGAAAAACAATGGATTCGTATAGGACAGCAATTCCAGAACTTTGATTTATTGTGGATCACTATACTGGTTTGCTTGTCCTTTGCACAAGCATGTTATCACATGTTCTTATGTTACAGCTGTTTGATGGGACTTCCTCAAGTAAATTAAGTCAGCATGTCAGCTACAGTCCTTAACATGTGGAACTGAGAGAAAAGTGAAGTGTTGCTATGTAGCTTGCATGCATTAGTAGATTAGCATATGCTCCGTCTCACTGAGATTTGTCAGTCAAAACACTACTATTTAGGGCTGCTTTGACATGGAGCATGTACAAAGCTTGCAACACCTACCCACTACCTAGCCACACTTCTCCTTTCTTCTCCTTCTGTACATACAATCCAGATGCCTTAGAACACCAAAAGTCATATTTTAAATTTGGCATCCATTATTATTTGCTCTGGAAACGTCCTCCAGTGTTTTCTTCTACTTCATTGTGACCTCAGGGATGACATAAAAACAGATAGCAAGCCACAGCAAGCACATAGCAAGCCTCACGAGGTTCATGGGATCACAGTAAGAACCACAAATATAGAATGATAAAAATTTGCTATAGGCTAAGAAGCATTCTTTAAACCTTGCTGAGAAAGCTGAAATCGGTTGCCATACATTTTTCGTCACTGGAGGACCAATAAGAGCTAAAACCCATGTATGCAAAAGTCAGGGAAAACAGAATGGTGCGACACAAGGAAGCATCTCTAAATTAGTGGGTTATGCAGCATGCTTACACCACCTTGGGAGGAAAGCCAGCTCTAACGTCAAGGAGAAGCTGAAATCTTGGTGGACAGAGAGAACAACAACATATGAACATATAAAGTTGTCCTATACTAAATTAGACCATTGGTCCATCTAGCTCAGTATTGTCAACACTGACTGGCAGTGGCTCTCAAAGGTTTCAGATAGCGTATCTTCAAGCTTACCTGAAGATGACATGGACTGAACCTGGGACTTTCAGCATGCAAAGCAGATGCTCTACCACTGAGCGACATCCCCTCCCCAAATATGTGAGAATCACTGTCAGAAGTGAGGAGTGAAGTTTTAAAGCCAATTCTTTCATGATTCTTCCAATCCAGTAATTCCCATACTTTGTACCAGGAGACAGAATCATAGGTTTTTGGAGTTGGAAGGAACCTTCAAGGTCTTCTAGTCCAACCCACAAGAAATAAGATCCATTCCAGAAAGGCTGCTGCAAGTTCAAACCAGCCATTCACAGAGAAAGCTGTCCAGTGTAGCCCTATTCAGACATTACACTGTATGTGTGTAAGCTGTCTGTACGCATGGGTGTGTTTTTGTTTTAATGACTGTACATGTGTTCAATTTTAAAAGTACAGACTCTGTTAAATGCACTAAAGACAGAAAGTGTAATACTGTACATGCAATGAATATAGTGTGTGAACAACTAACTGCACATGCATATACATAGGTTGTATGTCCATTGAATATAATATGGGAATAGGCTTGTGTCTCTGCAGTATTTCCTGCTCTAGCTTTGCCTTTTTCAAGTCAGTCTGTTCAGTTACTTTCAGTGCAGTCCATCAGACCAGTGCAGAGGCACTCCAAAATTACTTATTCCCAGTAGAAGCTGCTTGTTACACCTCCGCCTGCATTACTGCTTTAGGTTTTCCTTCTTTAAATCAGGTGGAATGATCAGAACAGTAACTCTGTGTAGAAACACTGGAGGGGGCGGTTCTCTAAGAGCCCATTTCTTACCTTTTGAACTCTAAAAGTGATCTCTTTCAGGTGAGAGAGTGCCCCTCCCCCACTTAGATTCAGAAACAAAGGCTGCCCCAACAATCAGAAGTTTGGGGTACACTATTCTAAACACTGGAGAAAAAGCTTGTTTCCCACTTATAAGGGCCATTTGCATTGTAATAAGATATAGTCAACCATTCTATGGCCATTATTATGAGATTGCTAAAGCCCAAATTAAGGGGCAAAATCTTATGAGATGGCGAGAAACAAGTACGGTGCCTGAGATGAAGAACAGTGCACTCAGATCTGGTTAAAGAGATCTGGTTAACTCAGACCAGTTGGTTAAATATTACAAAACACTGTAGCCTGTGCCCCATCTCCTATCTTGAGAGGAATACATTACCTCCACTTGTAAATTAATTTAATAGCATAGCTCACAGACTGTTCACGCAGGCATATCTCCACCTCAAACAGAGATATGCAAGATAATAAGGAGGCGAGAGCATTAAAGGACATGGGATCCTGCAGTCAAATGCTGTATCCCCAACAAGGGACATCGAATCCTAAGTATGTCACCCAGTCTAAGCATTCTGAATGCAGCCTATCACTTAACTGCCTCTCAGGGTCCTTTTTCTCTTTACGTACAAGTGAATCATTCTGGTGACTCATTGCAGAGACACGAAATTTTTTAGCCACCTACACTCAAGACAAAACTGAGGTGTGTATGAGGGAAGGGGAGAAGTCAAGAAATATTTTACAGACACATTTACAAAAATGTACACGTTTGCTGAATTGTGAGAGACATGAGAGAAAGGTTCATTAGAGCAGGGCTTGACAAATCCCAGTCAGCAGGGAGCCACAGTGCCTAGAAATGTAATCATGGCACATAGACTAGGCTATTCAGAGGCAGAGTTACTAAATAAAATATGTATTTGTCACAGGCATTTGTTTCAGTTCTAAGAATGTTTCTTGTAAAGAGAATAAAGAAAAGTCCATTTACCTTCCACCTCTTCAGTGTCTGTCACTAAGTCCAGTAATTTTGTCAAGTGTCCATTGTCTGGCTCCTAGCGCCACAGAAAATTTGTCAAGGCCAGCAATAACACATGCTTTGACTACTGTTTTGGCCCCACGATTCCCCGCCCCCCACCTGCTTTACATCACATGGTGGGGGGTGGGGCTAGGGCTTTTGCTGTTGCAGCAGCATCAGCAACACACTCTGGTGAAGAAAGACTTCGGGCAGCAGCAAAAAATGTTAAACATGGTACCAAAAGAATGAAAATGTGAGCAGAGCAACAGTTTATTGTTTATCCTCTATAATAAAAGCCTAAGTGTGCGCCCGTGTCAAATGCCTGGCGTGTGTCCGGGTCTCCCTCGGCTGTTCTGGGCATGCGCTCCGCGCATGCCCAGAACACGCCGAGGGAGACACGACCGCCAGCACCAGGCGGCCATGTTGGGCAGTTGATTGCCCGGCCGCAGAAAGGCCAGAAGCGGCTGCCACGAAGAAGCCGGGGAAGCCCCGTGAAACCAGGGAAGAGGCGGTGGGGGAAACTGGCCGAGGTGGTGGTGGAGCCGCCGCCGAGGCCTGGCGGCACCGCCGAAACCGGGCGGGGGGAAGACTTTGGGGCCCTTGCCCGGCCGGGGAAACCGGCCGCGGCATGGAGGCTGGCGGCGGCGGGAGGGGGAATGGCGGCGGGGGGCCCGGAGCGCACAACTCCACTAGCGCCCATTATTTAACGGGCCAAAAATCACTAGTTTATCATATTTATTGATTACATGGTATCTGCATGCTCTATTTTGCACAGACCATGGATTTTTATCCATGATAAGAAAGGTTTGACTTTGCTCTTCCATATAGTTTCTATAAAATTATTTTGGCAGGAAGGGAGGGTATAAATAAAACATTTTAAACCTCAGTTTATCTTCGCTCCTTCTTTATAGCTGGCTTTAGATCTGCACAGTATGTACTGAGCAGGAAGATCCCTGGGAAATGCAGTCATTGCTCACCTGAGCTGAAGACACAATTTCTAATATCGAAAATGTGGGGGGAATATGTAGATACACCATTAGCTAATACAATCTATAACCTACCACTAGGATGTACTTACACAGCAGATGAAGTCTGAAGTTTCCTCACAAAAAGCATCCCTGCAATAGAAAACTAGCATGAAGGGGGAAAGGAGCCGACTAGAATGCTTCTCCCAATGCCATCACTTTTCTAGGTTTAGGGCTTTACTTGGGTCTTTTCTAGAGAGCAGTTTTCATTAAAAGATAAAGTGTGCCGTCGAGTTAGTGTCGAATCCTGGCAACCACAGAGCCCTGTGGTTGTCTTTGGTAGAATACAGGAGGGGTTTACCATTGCCTCCTACCATGCAGTATGAGATGATGCCTTTCAGCACCTTCCTATATTACTGCTGCCCAATATGGGAGTTTCCCATAGTCTTGGAAACATACCAGCGGGGATTCGAACCGGCAGCCTCTGGCTTGCTAGTAAAGTCATTTCCCACTGCGTCATTAGGTGGCTAGCTGCTTCAAATGATGCAGTCCACACACAGGTTTGCAATCTCACCTGGGAAAGCTAGGATTAGGCCTAAGCAACAGGATGCAGGATTATGGACAACAGACAAAGCAGTAACAGTCCTCCCCTTTACATATTAACCAATTTCTGATAGCACTAAAACATCTTTCCTTCATTTGGGGTGGGGGTGGGATACTATCATCCCCAAGGCTACCTTATAAACTAACACCACAAATAAAGCATCACAATTCCACTCCTATCTCTCAGGCAGGTTCCAGAAGGTGTCCCTTGGAGACTGCTGTTCTTCAGAATCTGAACTTTTGTATGGTGTGCCTCAGAGCTCCATATTGTCTCCGATACTGTTTAACATCTACATGAAACCGCTGGGAGAGATCATCAGGAGATCTGGTGCAGGGTGCTATCAGTATGCTGATGACACCCAAATCTATTTCTCCATGTCAGCATCATCAGGAGAGGGCATAACCTCCCTAAATACCTGCCTGGAGCTGGTGATGGGCTGGATGAGGGATAACAGACTGAGACTGAATCCAGATAAGACGGAGGTACTCATTGTGCAAGGTCGGAACTGAAGAGATGATTTTGATCTGCCTGTTCTGGATGGGGTCACACTTCCCCAGAAGGAACAGGTACGCAGTCTAGGGGTGCTTCTGGATCCGAGCCTCTCCCTGGTCTCCCAGGTTGAGGTGGTGGCCAGAAGTGCCTTCTTTCACTTTTGGCTGATACGCCAGCTGCATCCATTTCTTGAGATGAACGACCTCAAAACAGTGGTACATCTGCTGGTAATGTCCAGACTGGATTACTGCAATGCACTCTATGTGGGGCTGCCCTTGTATGTAGTCCGGAAACTACAGTTGGTCCAGAATGTGGCAGCCAGGTTGGTCTCTGGGTCATCTCAGAGAGACCATATTACTCCTGTATTGAAGGAGCTACACTGGCTGCTGATATGTTTCCGGGCAAAATACAAAGTGTTGGTTATAACCTATGAAGCCCTAAACAGTTTGGGCCCTGGGTATTTAAGAGAACGTCTTCTTCGTCAAGAACCACACCGCCCAATGAGATCTTCTGGAGAGATCTGTCTGCATTTGCCTCCAGCTCGTCTGGTGGCCACTCAGGGACAGGCCTTCTCCATTGCTGCCACGAGGCTTTGGAATGCACTCCCTAGCAGCAGTCAGCACAAATGATGTTCGGCTTGTAGGGGAATCAGATACGCCAGTCATGTACAGCAGCATTGTGACTGCTGGAGAAAGACAACATTTGAGAAGCACTCTTACAGCCAGTGGAGGCTTTAGAAGTATGTAGGTCCCAAGTTGTTTAGGGCCAAAACCTACACATTCAGCAGTAGCTGCAATGAAGATCATGGAGAGCCACAGCCAACCTTAGAGCACTTGCATATTATGCTCTCAGCAAGAGTAGCATAATTAGGGTGGGGCAACAGGGGCACGTACCCTAGGCATGACCTTGACGGGAGCATAGAGTGCATCTCAAAAGGTTGTAAAATATAATTATGCTAAATTATATAATGCTTTCTTTTCAGTTTGTATGAGATACGTTTTCAAATACTGGCTAGCTGGGAAGCTTAGTAAGGGCAGCAGGAGAGGCAGAATGGCATTCCGGCAGCTGTTCATTTGGTTCTTACAAGAGGAAAGAATCCAAGTCATGTAACTCTGGCCAACTACTGCTAACCGGACAGCAGTTGCCAGCCACCATCACCCTCCCCATCACAGCTTCTAGTTCATTACTACTGAACAGCAAGCAACTAGTCCAGTGATTCTCAAACTTGGGTCCTCAGGTGTTATTGGACTTCAACTCCCATAATCCCCAACCAAAGGCCACTGAGGCTGGGGATTATGGGAGTTGAAGTCCAATAACACCTGAGGACCCAAGTTTGAGAATCCCTTAACTAGTCATTTCAAATTTTACAAAGAGAGTTTTTAAAATCTAGCCTTGAAATTAAGGAGGAATGTATAACAGTTACTAGACTGGAAAGTAATATTGCAGCCAGCTCACCAGGAGAAACTGGTAAAAACACCCCCTGACTAGGAATCTACGCCTTCATCAGAAGACAGTGATTCAAATATGAGAAGCGTTCCTTTCTTCCCCGCTCTCTATCTGCCATCATACTGTTCTCAGGCCAGCACAAAGCATCAAACCCAACATGCGCCCTGCCCTGTCATATGTGCCAAGGCCAGTTTAACTTTGATATTTTGAAGTGCATGATTCTAGGTATTCTCTACATCACTTCTGAAACCAACTCATCCAGCCCAGTTAAGAAATCCATTACACAGCAGCACAGCTGATTTAGCAACAGAAACCCCAGTCTGTCCTAGGCTGCCAATACCAGGAATATTCGTTTCATCTCAAATGGATTAGGCACGGGATAGCTTTTGGTTGGTCAGACCACCTTCTCACAATTCAAGGAACGTTGCCTGACAACAACAAAAAGTAAAGCAGGGCTTATTATGAAGCTCATACAGAACAAGGCAGAACTTTAAAACCACACTGTATCAACTAAAACTAATCAAAGCTTTCTGCTCAGAAACTCTATTCAAACTTGGAAGTAAGTACTTTGCAAAGTTGCGATTGGTGAAGGACTGAAAGCCACTTCATGATGCTACATACACAGCTAAAAGAAACCAAAAGAGAAATACCAACACTTGCATACTTGAAGTTCATTACAATCTGATCCAACAGAGTTTTTTTAACACTAGCCTCTGGCCTCAAATATATTGGCTACAGGAAGGCTTAGTTCTTCCTTTTCCTTTTTTGCAGTGTCCTTTATAAAAAGATATTTCATCCACAGGGAACTGGATGATAGAGAACTTAACACTGCATTTTCTAAAAAAGCTCACCAGAAAACAAATGTTTTTCTCATGCTGAAGCCTGGTTACATACCTAGAAAACAAAAAAGTGATGCTTGGCAAGCCTATTATTATTGCATGTTTTAGCTGCACACGCCATAATGCACAACAAAACCACATTTTTTGAACAGGAGACTGTTCAAAAAATGAAAAGGAGACTGTTCAGCCAAACATCTTTTTTGCCAGCCTGGGGAAAGCAAGGGGCATGCTTTGATTAAAAGACTTCTCAGAACTGGTTTGGCTTCAGGCCTTTGCCCACAACAAATGGCTATCATTAGCTCCAAGAGTGGTAGGAAATAGCTTCCAGGAACAATGCTAGACTTGTGCATAATCTCAAAATATCACAGAAGCTTATGCCACATGATGCACAAAACAGATTGATTGGTTATTTAAAAATTGGATATTTTAAAATGCGTAAGTGTTATTGCTATCAGATTCTCGTCTTCTTGAACAATCAGAATGGTAATATTAGAACACACCAAGCCTTGCTACTGAAGGGAATACAATTTTGTCAACCTCTGGGTCAAAGACACAGGAGATGAATCACCCAGAGCTATTTGCTCTGCAGATACATTTCAGCACTGCAACTGTGTTGTATTCTACCCAGTATCTTTTGTGTTTTGTTGTTTAGAACCTGCTTGCAACATGATGTGGTTCGGGAAATCAAACATGCTAAACTGAAGCTATCAATTCATTTTTCAGAACAGATACAGTCAATCAGCTAAAGACACTGGAAGACAATAGCAAAGAGGCTGCAGGAAGCCTTTTTCATCGCTATACTACGGAGTGGAACGGGCAGGCGATCCAATAAACCTCCTTGCCCTAATTTTAAAATCCCTTCCCTGGTTCATAAGAAGTTGTTCTTCCTGCCCTTCTACTATAACTTAACATAAATATATTTGACCCTTTAGCTCTAATATCTATATAGCTCAGAACATAACATTGCTCTTGGAAGGGTGATACTGGGAGGTAACTTGCCAACTTCCGTCTGCCTCCAGTTTAAATATCTTTCATTATGAGAGATAGCCAAGCCAGGCCATCATAGCTGAATCTCGGAGAATATAAAGGAAGACCAACAGCCTTATTGAGCCTCACAGCTGTCTTCTTTGACAAACACACACATCCACTGGAAACAAAGAAAGAGATATACATGGTGTGTACCGTGAAAGTGGTACATGGAGCATGCACAAACCTAAGCTTTATTTCTAAAAAAAGAAACGGCTGCCTGGAAGCTCATGCTATGTTACTTGCAAATCCTCACCCCTAAAACTCATTTATATGACATTAAAACAGTATTGCCTGTTGATACAGAAAATGCACATGCTCAGGGACACTCACAGCTTTATATGTTCTGTTATTAGTGTTGACTGCAGTTTCAGGGTTGAGCAAATTAAGCCCTGAAAATCCTTTACTATCTTTGGAAACACAGCACATTTAATCACACACCACGTGCAAGCAGGCTGAGAAACAAATTACTGAATAAACCAACAAGTTCTAGCCTTTTCTTGGATCGCTGCTCTGAAACAATGGGCATGGGATATTTTATCTTTACTTTGTTAATAATGCTGGGTCAATAGCACTCAAATTCTGAACAGTTTGGACAGCCAGAGACAATACCAAAGGATTAACGTGATCACCATGTTCTGTCACTGAGATGGCTTAGATCACTCAAGCTTAAAATAAAACAAGTAAAGCTTCCTTCATACACCCTTCCACAACTGCCTGTTATTTGTTCTCCTAAGAGGGTGACTACAGTGAACTCTTTATCACTTGGTGGCTGTTGGTACCAGTGTTCCCTCTAACAGGGATTCCCAGATGTTGTTGACTACAACTCCCATAATCCCCAAGCAAAAGCCATTGCAGCTAGGGATACTGGGAGTTGTAGTCAACAACATCTGGAAATTCCTGTTAGAGGGAACACTGGTTGGTACACTTACCAACAGACATGAGATAAAAAAGCCATGGTAGAGCTTGCCATACTACATGGCCACATACTACAAACAGATAGCTCTCTATGTGGCTGCATGTACCTATAGCTATAAGCAGCAATGCCAATCTGTTCAAGGCTTGGAACATCTCTTTGGTTGACTTGGATGAATTTAAACAATATTTCTCCTTGATGCTGGAAAAGCCAATGCTGGAACAGGCAAGACTTGCCAGATGTGCAACATCTGTACACTTAACTGAGACTGTTACAACTGAAGCCATGTTCATATTAATCTTTAAATAAGGCCTAGTTTGGGGGAAAGGATTTTAGGTAGGCACTAGGCAGGCCCATCCTTATGGTGATTGCAACAGGCCCCACATTGAGACAGGCCTCACAGGGGAGCAGCCTGCCCTGCAAAAATTTACCTCCCTCTCCTCCCCCAGCTCGACCGAACTGTAGAGCTGTAGCCTGCTGGAGCCACCCGCAGGCTTGCCTGCTATCCAAAGGATCCCTACACGAGAGGAGACGCTGCTACAGCTCCCTTTCCCCATACCCGACTCTCTGCTGTTCAGCAGGTGGGCGGGTCTTCCAAGGGCTTCTCTGCCCAAGCAGGCCTCCCTGAAGCTCTCTCCAGTCCCTGACCTTAAAGCTCTCCAGCCAGGAGGCAGAGCGGCGAGTGCTGGCTGCCCACCCGAGTGCTGTGCACACCCTCTGCCCTGCAGAGGCACATTGAGACACAGACCACGGGGTGGGGGTCCATAACCTCATGCCCCCCACAATGCGCTGGGGCCTCCTCAGAGTCCCGATGCCCCATCGCTATTTCCCTTTCCCCTTCACCACCACTCGCCTGCTCCACTCCACTCATCCCCCGGTGGCGGTGGTGGGCTCATTTTATATGTACATGTACTATGCTCAAGTTGGTTTGCAATCCAGAATGTCTGAGTAGGAACTGTGAAGCAAAGGGCATGTGCTGTGCTTTTAACTCTGCCCTTTGTCCAAAAACCTCACTCACTCACACTATGTACACAGTATGTCACCAGTCAGTATGATTTTGTAATCATACGAAATGTGAAGGAGGCCCCGCACATGTTGATTTGCCCTCAGCCCCACAACCCCTAGGGACAGCCCTGGCACTAGGACTGTAGGACAGGAGGGGTGGGTTAACTTAGGAGAGACCACAGTAATCCCCTTTCCATTCTATTCAACTTAACCCATTGTTACTCACTCCCCCCCAACAAAAAAAGCAGGATTTAATTTTTCTAGCTTCTGTGTGTGCACTATAGTGCTATAGATGGCACACACAACATAAACAGACCACCTCCCAACACCATGCCCCTTGTTTAAACATCTGTCTTAAAGGTGCTTCCTCCCCCATCAGAGCTTCAGTTTTTAAAACCACAAGGCGTCTGGGAGGGTGCAAGGCATAGCCAGGAGAAGATTGCCAGGCAGAGGGAGGGCTGATGCTGCTGGTCATCATGGGCAATGGCAAGAGGGGCCTACTCCCCACTGCTGTTCTGCACCACCTGGAATGTCTGGTCATGCAAAGTGATCAACTTGGTAATGGCCTGGGTGATGAGATTAGGCTGTGGGCAACCACTGACTGCCCCCACTGCACAGGCCACTTCCTGTTTAGGAGCAGGTGCCTTGCTACCACTAGTCGAGGGCACACCAGGCCTAGTGCTGTCAGCAAGAACAGAGGCCCCTAGGTGATGCCGCCACTGATGCAGCAGCAGCATCCCTGATGTTGTAAAATGTTTGGGGTCTTTCCCCCTGCTGACCTGTGCCCTGTAGTGGGTGCAGACAGAATAGGTTGGGTCACTATGGCGGAGTCAAAATTAAATGCAAAATTCATTTCATGCACATCCCTAATCACCAGAGTGCGTGCTGTAGTAAGCGTAGCTAAAAATATACTGAACAGGTCACATCACAAGATTGTGACAAGCAGGGTCATCCTTAGGGCGGGGCAACTGGGGCAATTGCCCCGAGCTCCACGCTGGCACAGGCCCCGCTCTTGTTACACTGCAGTGCAGCCTGCCCTCCTCTCTCCCCCAGTTCCAACCACTTATCTTTCCCCGCAGCCCAGTCAGAGCCAATCTTTTGTGTCTGTGTGCAACTTGAAATGTTCCCAGGCCAACTGCTAGAGTTCCATCTCTCCTACCTCTCAGCTGTTCGGCGGGTGGGCAGGGCTTCCGGAGCGGCCTCCATGCAGGCCTCCCTGAAGCCTGAAGCTCAGGAAAGAAGCAGGCAGATAGTGTCCAGTACCAGAGCTCTCTGTAGACCCTCTGCCCTGCCCAGCTTAGTAATGGAGGTATGATGTGATTTCCTTTTTGTGGTTATCTTCCCCCCACTTGAATATTTAGCAATTGGCTTGCCATAGGGCTTTGGTATTGAGCAGAGATGTAGGGCAGGGTGGGGAGAATATGTATCTTTAAACTGAAGTAGATTGGACAAATAGTTGGTTTTTAATTTTTTCCCCTTTAATTAAAAAAAAAAAAAACCAGCATCCAAAAAGTAGCTTGCTTTGTGGCAGAAAATTACAAAAATGTCTGGAACTGAAGCCTCCCCACAGACCATCATTCCACCCCCATATGGAAGAATCTGCCCTTTGACTTCATAAAAAAGGGTAAAACGCCCCCCTTTCTGCCCCAGCATGATCATTTGTCCTGGAATGACTTGGCATAGGGCTTTGGTATTGAGCAGAGATGTAGGGTAGGGTGGGAAGAATATGTATATTTAAATTGAAGTGGATTGGACAAATTGTTGGTTTAAAAAAAAAAACCCATCCAAGAAGTCCTATAAGTGGCTGGTTTCATGGCAGAAAATTACAAAAACTTCTGGAACAAACAATATATAATTTATATATATTGTGTGTGTGTTTATGAATGCAATATGCTCAAGCTGATTTGCAACCCAGAAGTTCTGAGAACTGTGAAGCATGTGCTGTGCTTTTTACTTTTATTTCTTTAGAAATGCATTATATGTTCAAGCTAATTGGACATGTCCAAAAACCTTACTCACACTATTTACACTGTATGTCATCAGCCAGTATGATTCTGTATTGATATGAAATGTTAAGGAGGCCCTGCACATGCTGATTCACCCCTAGCCCCGCACCCGCTAGGGACAGCCCTGGTGACAAGGTCAAGTTTATGGCAGTGCCAAGATACTAGGCAAACCTAATATGCTACATACCTTTGTCAGAGGGGAAAGCATGACCAGCACAGCCTCCTGACTCATGAGATCACTATGGCATCATTAGTCACAAACTCAAAGGAACTGAATTATTTCCCTTCACCATCACTACATGACTCCTTGTATGAATAAATTGGGGCAATGGTCCTTCCTAGGAAGAACATATATTATCTTCTATTTGTTCCTAAAATATAAGTGTGTATTGGAGATGCGAAGCTATTTCTGTGCTCACCAACTCAAAGAGGTTTTGGACATTTTCAGTTTTGACTGGCCATGAGGGCCAAGGCTTTATTGGTCATTCATTCTGATTTTGCCATGAATTCAAATCACCAAGAAACAGCCTTTCAGTTAGTCATAAATAACCCAATTGTCAAATGAACACCATGAAACTGAACTTTTTTCTCCTGTTAGCATGCAAAGTTGGTATGTACATGCCGAAAATTACAACAGAGATTTCAATAGTTGATAACTGGAGTGAGATGAAGAAAATGCTTCCATTAGTTTCTCAATAACTAGTGACAGTCCATTACCAGCCACTAAGCCTATACCACATATACAATACTCAAACACTCTAGCTGCACAGAAGTATAGCTGCCCTCCATCAAGAAGCCTGTGTTACTTAGTCTTGCTTCTCTAGAGCTGCAAAATGGATCTTCAATTTGTGCAGCTCATGATAAATTCTACACTGCCCTGTAAATATTTTTAGTTGCTTGTAGGTCCTCAGCCATTCCAGGACATGCTGCCCGGACATTCCAGCTGCCAAACTTATAAGTTTTGGATTGTTTTAGCAGTAGTTTCCAGATAATAACTGGCCATCTTCATCAAGCGAAAAGCGGGAGACACAAACACTAGAATAATATAACTTCTTCTACAGAGTACATGCTAAAGCAGCAACATTTCTTGTCACAAGTACAAAGTTAACATTAAATTATTTATTAACTTAAATATCGACTTCATTTTTCACATTTGTTCAAGATGACTTTTTCTAAAGAGAATTACAGAGAAGATAAACTGCAGGGCGAGCTTCAGGAAAATTACCCATTCATAAGCACAATGTGGCTTGGATAAACAGATCATTATCAACTTCTGTCTTCTGGCTTAGCACCTACTATTGTTACAAATAATGCTTAACACCACAACCCAAGAAATAAAACGTGGGATCTGTTCTAGGTTTACAGGCCTAAGTGAATTTTACAACTTTGTGCTATTGTTCTTCTCACTTCAGGGATTCAAACAAAAACCAGCATCACATAATGATAAAGCCACACAGTGTGTGTGTGGTGGGGAGACAGGTTGTGCTTCATTTGCACATTACTAGGTTTTGAATCAATCTTATTAAAAGGGGCATAACTACCATTAGGCAAGGGGAGGCAGTAGTCTTGGGGCCCCACTGCCTCGAGGGGGCCCCACTGCCTCGAGGGGGCCCCACTGCCTCGAGGGGGCCCCCAGAGGCACATCACATGACTCCCCACCCACCCATGTTACACCCCCTATGAATTATGTTGAGTCTCTTGGAGATCGGCAGGAGCAGAGAGTTAAAAAAACTAGATTCAATGTGAACTAGATACTCACCGTATTCATAATGGGGATGTGGGTGTGAGTGCACTATATATTGTGAAGTGTGTTTGTGTGTGTATATCAGCGAGGGGCCCATTTTAAAATCTTGTCTCTAGGCCCCCTCCAACCTTGCTACGCCCCTGCTTATTAAATATAGACTCAAATAACAGTGGCCCATGTAACCCACTCACTTTCTTCTCACCCTGGTCTGCCCACTAGAGGAAAAGAAAAACAAAAGTAGAAAGGCATTCATGAGAAAGAAGAAAAAATAAGGAAAGGGTGGGAAAGAGGAAACAGGAGGTTTTTTTTTAAAAAAAGAAAAGATGTCAGAGTACTTAGGGTGCTCCATTGCATGGTGTATGGTGTGTGGGTGAGTGGGGGAGATCATTTTATCCAATATAGTACCCTCTCAGCTTTTTACTCAATATTGCTCTGCCAGTTTGTATGGAGAATGACAGTTCAGTATTTGTGATGTGGGCCAGCTTTTTGTAAACTCTTAAATTCATTTTTAGCCTACTTTCTAAAGAAGGCTTATGAGATCACCACGGCCGTGTGTGTGATCTCAAAGGGTCATCTGGACCCTATTAGCTTTTGTGCATATAGTTTAATTCAAACCAAGTTTACAGTACATGGGAACAGTGGTCCTTCTAATTTTTCTCATCTCTGAGCAGAATGAATTTAGTTCTGGGTGACAGTATCAAGGCAGCATGTGCACACCTGCATTAAGAATGGGGACTTCCTGATTCAACCTGAGCGGGATCTAAAATGAACTGAGCAGACATCAGAGAATTTGTGAGTGCGCACGCCTTAGAGGGAACAGTGCATGGGAAGCAGTCCATAGGCGATCCCAACAGGGGTATTTTTATTGCAATCTGTCATCCTGAAAAAAGGAACCAGAGAGGTCATATGACCTGGATGTTGAAAGTAGCTGGATTATAATGCTATCTATGCCACAGACTACTCCTTCTGTAGTCCACTGTACCTCTCAAAAATATAGCCCTGAGGGTCACAAAACCCTCAGGAACATATTTTCAAGAGGCACAGTGGACTGTAGAGAGAAGGGGAGATCTGCAAAAATCATCCTTCCCCTGTTGAGTGCATGTGCTGCATTCATCTGAGGTGAAGGCATGCCCTCTCTCTTGCTGTTACTCTCCTGCAACTGGTATTTAGAGGCATCTTGCCTCTGAGCCTGGAGGTAGCCTATAGCCACCAGACTAATAGCCACTGATAGATCTGATCTCCATGAATTTGTCTAAGCCCCTTTTAAAGCCATCCAGGCTAGTAGCCATCATCCCCACCTCCCATGGCAGAAAATTGCATACATTACTTATGCACTATGTGGAAAAAGAACCTCCTTTTGCTTGTCCTAAACTTCCTGGCCTTCAGTTTCATGCGATAACCCCATGAAATCAAGGTGGAAGAACAAGAGGAGGAAGAAAACCAGACAGTTCTACTAAAATAATATTGCATCAATCCGGATTCTGATTACTTTATTTCTGTAAGCTGCAGGAAGAGGCAACAGGGGGCATATATACCTTTACTGCCCCTTTTTGTGGTATCCTGTACCTTTATTTGAATCACATGGGTGTGGACAAGGGAATGCATGATGGTGGAGAAAACCAACACAACTACTTGTGGACCAGGTCATCACAGCAGCCCTTTTGCAGCTACTAGGGAAAAGTAACAGGAGGATTCTTCAAAAGGCAGACTGAAGGTTCTATTTAGTTATCATATATGACATCATGGATGATGATGATGATGATCAATAATTCAATTTCTATACTGCCTTTCCAAAAATGGCTCAGGGCAGTTTACACACAGAAACAAACAAATAAGAAAATAAGATGGATCCCTGTCCCCAAAGGGCTCACAATCTAAAAAGAAACATAAGATATATACCAGCAACAGTCACTGGAGGTACTATGCTGGGGGTGGATAGGGCCAGTTACTCTCCCGCTGCTAAGTAAAGAGAATCACCATGTTAAAAGGTGCCTCTCTGCCAAGTTAGCAGGGATGGATGAATTTATCTTACCATGATTTTGTTGTATTTATTTTAAAGCAACTTAAACCAGTAGCCATCACCACTTCTTGTGGGAAGGAACTGATTCCACTATAAGGCACTCTCTAAGTCTAAAGTAACTTAATTACACTTTTAATGCAGCACTCCAGGACATGTATATGCAGTGAAATACACACATGTGTGCAACTGTCACACACACAAAGCTTTTTTTTTTTACTACACAGAAGTGCTTTCCAAGTAGAACATGTGAGTTGGTTTACACAGCCCTGAGATGTTGGTATTCCATGCTACAAAAAAATCACAGTACGATCTGAGTATTAATGGAAACCAAAGTCAGGGGCAGGATTCAAACTAATTCAGTCATGACTAAGTCCCACTGAAATTACGTTAGTTATGACTAACTTGTCTCATCAATTTCAATAGTGCTTAGGCATGACTAATATAGTCTGGATGCTGCCAAGGAAGTTGTACTTTGCAAGTCTGACCACGAAGTTGGCCTGAAAAACTATTCGAAGCAAGATAAATAAGGTGTTTATTATAAATTCCAACTAATCATTAAGGGATGATGAACATCCATCCATCTGATAAGATGAAAATAAGAACATTCCTTCCAGTATCCTTAACTCCCTCGGCTTTAGAACCGAGGAACCGGAACACAGTTCAGGCCCAGTCAGCTCCTCCCTCTTAATTCCAGTTCAATATAGACTGAAATTAGCAGAGGAAATTTCTCAAGCTAGGAGGAATGCTGACTGTCAGCCAACAAGGATATCACATTGTATGGGACTATCCTATTCAGTCTCTATTAGTACATTTAGGAAGCTGCCTAATACTGAGTCAGACCATTGGTCCATCTAGTTCAGTATTGTCTACACAGACTGGCAGCGACTTCCCCAAGTTTGCAGGCAGGAGTCTCTCTCAGCCCTATCCTGGAGATGACAGGGAGGGAACTCAGAACCTTCTGCATGCAAGCATGCAGGTTCTCTTCCCAGAGCGGCCCCATCCCCTGAGCAGTGTTCTCTCTAACAGAAAATCCCAGATGTTGTTGACTACAACTCCTAGTATCCTCAGGCAAAGCCCACTGAAACAAGAGGTTCTGGGAGCTGTAGTCAACAACAGTATTCCCTCTTACAGGGAATACTGCCCCTGAGGGGAATATCTTACAGAGCTCAGATGTACTACTACGACTACAAATATTTATATACCGCTCTCCAACCAAAGTTCTCAAAGTGGTTTACATAGAAAAATAAATAATACATAGATAAGATGGTCCCCTGTCCCCAAAGAGCTCACAGTCTAAAAACAAACATAAGGCAGATATCAGCAACAGCCACTGGAGGGCTGCTGTGCTGGGTTTGGATAGGGCCAGTTGTGCTCTCCCCCGCTAAATATAAGAGCACCATCATTTTAAAAGGTGTCTCTTTGCTCTGTTAGCAGATGTAGTCTCCCATTCAAATGCAAACCAAGGCAGGTGCTGCTTAGCAAAGGGGACAATTCATGCTTGCTACCATGAGACCACCTCATCAGTGGAGTTTGGGTTGGGTCTAGTCAGAGAAAACAGAGCCCTACTCATTCTGCTGTTGGAGGGCCCTGACACATCTCCTCAAGGACTATAAGCACTTCTCCAGGACTGAGTGGGAGAAGGAATGGCAGACACATGATGGCGGACACATAAGTGCTTGAGGTACAAGTAGGCTAACATCTGGACTGCCTAACTTGCTGAGGCGGCAGCTGGCTGTGCTGGAGACGGACGACAGCACTCAGGACAACGGGATGCTGGAGAGTCCCTGATGCAGGGCAGGACTTGCGGGCCAGGTTGTCCCTCCTTTCTAGGTGCTTTGCCCCCACACTACGCACCATACACAAGACTTGCATGCGCTCCAGCTCCTTTGTGGTGCAACTGGGTTGAACCTTCTTGCTTCTCAGTTTCTCACTTGGAACTAGAGTCATCCCCTTGTTTAAGGGTAGCCTTTTTTTGTTTTGTTTACAGGAGCAAACTCTTAATTTAACTCAGCCTAATATATCAAGTTGTAGTGAGTGACACATAGGGACACCTCAATGGTCTAGTTTCTCCCCTACTTCATCTACCCAAATTCAAGATGGTGGGTGTGTGAATGTTTAAGGCTGAAGTGGGCTTACTAGTTAGGATGGTAATTATCAATTAAGACTATAGTGAAAGGAAAGTAGGCAGATTAGTTCTTACCAGAACTTGTTAATTTGTTGATTTTACCCATTTTATTCATGTATATTCTGCTTTTAAATTAAAAATATCAAAGCATTTTATAATCAATATAAGACAGTCATGAATTAAATACATAATTTGGTAAGCACATGAGCAAGTGTGTGGATCAAGGTGATCCAGTTGACATAGTCTACCTGGACTTCCAAAAAGCTTTTGACAAAGTTCCTCATCAAAGACTCCTGAGGAAACTTAGCAGTCATGGGATAAGGGGACAAGTACATGTGTGGATTGCTAACTGGTTGAAAGACAGGAAACAGAGGGTAGGTATAAATGGAGAGTTTTCGCAATGGAGGGAAGTAAGAAGTGGTGTCCCCCAGGGATCTGTACTGGGACCAGTGCTTTTTAATTTATTCATAAATGATCTAGAAGCAGGGGTAAGCAGCGAGGTGGCCAAATTTGCAGATAATACCAAACTCTTTCGGGTAGTGAAATCCATAACTGATTGTGAAGAGCTCCAAAAGGATCTCTCCAAACTGGGTGAGTGGGCGACAAAGTGGCAAATGCGGTTCAATGTTGGCAAGTGTAAAGTGATGCACATTGGGACGAAGAACCCCAGCTTCAAGTATATGCTGATGGGATCTGAGCTGTCGGTGACTGACCAGGAGAGGGATCTTAGGGTCATGGTGGACAGCTTGCTGAAAGTGTCAACTCAATGTGCAGCAGCTGTAAAAAAAAAGGCCAATTCCATGCTAGGGATCATTATGAAGGGGATTGAAAATAAAACTGCTAATATTATAATGCCCTTATACAAAACTATGGTGCGGCCACACCTGGAGTACTGCGTACAATTCTGGTCACCACATCTAAAAAAAGGACATTGTAGAACTGGAAAAGGTGCAGAAGAGGGCAACCAAGATGTTCAAAGGCCTAGAGCACCTTTCTTCTGAGGCTAGGCTACAACACCTGGGGCTATTTAGTTTAGAAAAAAGACTGCGGGGAGACATGATAGAGGTCTATAAAATCATGGATGGTGTGGAGAAAGTGGATAGAGAGAAATTCTTCTCCCTCTCACATAACACTAGAACCAGGGGTCATCCCAAGAAATTGATTGCCAGGAAATCTAGGACCAGCAAACGGAAGTACTTTTTCACACAACGCATAATCAACTTGTGGAATTCTCAGCCATGAGATGTGGTGACAGCCAACAACCTGGATGGCTTTAAGAGGGGTTTGGATAATTTCATGGAGAAGAGGTCTATTAACGGCTACTAGTCAGAGGGCTGTAGGCTACCTCCAGCCTCGGGGGCGGGGTGCCTCTGGATACCAGTTGCAGGGGAGTAACAGCAGGAGAGAGGGCATGCCCTCAACTCCTGCCCGTGGCTTCCAGCAGCATCTGGTGGGCTACTGTGCGAAACGGGATGCTGGACTAGATGGGCCTTGGGCCTGATCCAGCAGGGCTGTTCTTATGCTTTGGACCTTTGGAAGTTATCAGATGAGCCTCTCCAATGACTTTATCTGAATTTTTACTAAATTTATGGGGCAGTTTGATGGAATGGAAAAGGAGCACTATGGGGAAGCCGCATTAAATACATTCGCTATTTTAAGGGAAATGTACAGCTTTGATTAGCAACTGATGCCAAAAATTATGTCATTTCCATTAGGCAACAACATTAGAACAAATAAATACACACATTATGTTGCTAGATTGTCTTTTTCCTTTACCAGCCAACCAGCCACTTGGTTACATCACCACAGAGAAAAATATGTTCAAGGAAGAGGAGTTGTATTCAAGGAGACCAGCCAATTTTTGGCCTGAAAACTAAAAGCAAACGAAGTAGTGAATATATGCAACAAACAGAATAGCTACCGGTTGACTCTTAGTAGTGAGGACAATTAAAGCAACAGGCACCACTACACTAATGTACCCTACAGTACTTAAACATCCTCTGAATTTCACTATGCCTTTATTCAAGATAGTCTATCTCCAACAGAATTAATTGTTTTTAAATACAACTGACGTTCATGCCATTCTGAAACAAGCCAAAACATATTTTATTGTCTCTAGCTCATATTGTTTTCTGAACAACAACAATAAAATAATAGCAGAAAGGGTGGAGGAATGGCTTATTGAAGATACAAGATGTACCTGTAGTACAAGGACTGGCGACATGTCTGTGGACATTTTTTAAGGTCCACGGGCAGCTTCAGAAGCCTCAGCTGGGGAAACCTTGGGGCCAGTCAAGCAAGGAACAGGAGACTCTGAAATCGAGTGAGGCCTGGCAGTGGGGACATGAGAGACTAAAGGGCATTGTTGCTCCTATTGGACAGGGAGTTCTGTCTCCTGCTACCCACCCTGATTGGCCAGTATCCATACCTCAGTGGCCATAGGCTTGACTTTCTGCAGTCATTTAGCTCTGCCTGCATCTTTCTTTCTTTCATTAATTTATTTAAAATATGTTCACCCCTCCCCTCCAGTACACTACTGCTCTGAGCGGCTCACAGCACTAATAAAGTAAAATATTAAAGTGTAAAATATGTAAAGTAGAATATTAATAAAATTAAACCAGTTAAAAGCCCAGGCTAAAACCAACCTCCTTGTCTTGCAATTAATTTCCTGATGGCACTCAAGACCTGCCTTTTTAGCTGAAAGACCACACTCTCCCACATAGTGTCCAATAATTTTGTCAAGTATTCATGATGCAAGGTGGTGGTACTGCCCACTGCTCAGTTATTGCTTGAAGGTGGCAAGCATCACAGGGATGTGGAAAATACAGCAGTCCCTTCACATTGGAAAATGAGATATTTTTAAACCTACTGTACAAAGGTCCAGGACAAAAGAATGAGCCCCACAGCCCATTGAGGTTGTCTGGAGAGGTTCGTCTCCAGTAGCCACCAGCTTGGCTGGAGGCCACAAAGGGATTGGTCTTCTCAGTTGCTGCCCCAAGATTGTGGAATGCACTCCCTACTGAAATATGATCCTCCCCATCTCTGGTAATTTTTAAAAAGCATTTGAAAACCCACCTCTTTACCCAAGCTTTTTCAGCTTTTTAAATTTTTAGGTTTTAATCTGTTTAGACTTTTAAAATTGTTTTTGTTTTATGTATGTTTTAACTTCTTGTTATTGTTAACTGCCCAGAAATGAAAGTTTGGGGTGGTGTTCAAATTTGACAGAGACAGACAGACAAAAGTCCAACTCCTGTTAATTTATAGCACTACAAAGGCAAAAGTGCCAAGGCACTCAGTGACTTATTCCACTCAGTGGAATAACCTGCCCAAGCTTCTTCACCAAATCTATGAGTGGAATAACCTGCCCAAGCTTCTTCACCAAATCTGTTAAGCAGACTGAAAAGATTATCCTTTGATATCCATGTACATGAAGCAAAATACATGGGGGGAAATGGTGGATTGGTTAAATTAAGGCAATTTTAATCATCCAAGAAAAAAGGCAGATTTAAATAACTGGTTTAGATAATTTTTTCCATTTTATAATGCCTACATTTCCTGAAAGAAGCATGTTTGCTACTTGCTTTCTAGAACTGAAACATGTAGGAATTGATATTTCGTTTAAAAGTTTTTCCATATATGTATACAGGACCACCTAATGGTGCAGTGGGGAAGCAATATGCCTGGAGGAAGAGGCTGTTGGCTCGAATTCCTGCAGGTGTGTTTCCCAGAATAGGGGGCGCTCATATATCAGGCAGCAGCAATATAGGAAAGTGTTGAAAGGTATCATCTCATACTGCGCAGGAGAAGGCAATAGTAAACCACTTCTGTATTCTACCATGTAAACCACATGGCTCTGAGATCACCAGGAATCGACACCAACTCAACTGCACAACCTTTCCTTTATAAAGGGCCATACAGTGCTAAGTTACTGAAGGAATGTCACTTGAACTATATACATAAATTACTATTATTTAGAATATTTATAAATTGTTTTTCAAAAAATGTACTCAAAGTGCTTTACACAGCAAAAAACTCCAAAACTTTAACAGCTCACTTTCACAAGGGGGTTCACAATCTAAAAAAAGAAGAGGCAGAAGAGAGATACCAGCAAACAGCCACTAGAAGAGGTGCTATGCTAGATGAATAGGAACAATTGCTATCCCAGATATAAGAGAATCACAATTTTAAAAGGAACCTCTTTGCCCAGTTAGCGAGGCACTGCATTTAAAATGCACACAACACTTCATTAACTGATTTTCCTCCAGTAATTTAGCACTGTGTATGTCCTAGTAAGAACAGGAAAAACAGGCAATGTCAAACTACACAAAAGCATTATTGGATATACCATAAGAGCACAACCAGCTATAAAAATACTAGAGATGTGCACAAATTGTGATTCAAAGGGCAATACACAATGCATCCCCTGCACCTTTAAAATGGAGGAGACCAGGTGCATAGCTGCTCCCCCACTGCTTGCCGCCACTTCCTAAATCAGCGGTGCTCCTCCCAGCTATCTGGGCGCACCAGCAACACTCTCCCCCAGCATGAGTGGCACCCATGTGCGTGGAGGTGTCACATGGGGGCAGCTGGGGGAGAGCGCCGCTGCGGCAACAAGATAGATGGGAGGAGCACTGCTGATTCAGGAAATGGCAGCGAGCAGCGGGGGGAGTAGCTATGCACCTGCTCTCCTCCGTTTTAAAGGTGCAGGGGTTGCGTTATGAATTGCCCTTCGAATCTCGATTCATGCACATCCCTAAGAACTGCTACTCTTTATCAAGGACATATGTTTGTCACAAATTCTAGTTAAAGTACAATGCTGCCCAAAATGTACATACTGCAATCAGTTCTAGAACTAATGTGTACAATCTGGAATGTGACAACGGTTGCAGGGAGGATACTCTCAAATACCTTATGTACATACTGCATTACCTCAGGTCAACCACAGCATCTGGCTTTCAGACACGTATATGGCCCCTTTCACTCACATTTTGCTGAGCCAATATGGAGGACAGAGCTATCATTTTTCAGCCCACCAACCAATAATAAAATTCTGCCAGAGTGTCTTTAATAAAAATAGGAATCTGAATTCAGTTAGACAGAGATTCCTGCAAAATGTATATCAGCCCAAGATGAGAATCAATTTTATAACTGAAGGCTGTTCAAGAAGCAAGATTATTAATATCATCGCTACAATTACAATTAAAACTGTTTATCAGGGAATGTCTAAATATAATTTCAAAGTAGCTGTCTCAGACCCGATGGGGAGCAAGTCAAAAGTCCTTGATGAGTTGTTGTTTTGAGAGAACTGAGAGTCAAAATGTGAGGTGGCTGATGTTTATAATGAATCACAATTCTGTTAGGTTAATGTAAACCTATAGACATTTATAGAACCCACTCAGAGAGTCAAATGGTTTGTCATCTATTACACTACTGCCTGACCAAAAAAGTAAATATATATATACTTAATTTAGGAAGCCTTTCTTTGTACACTTGAGCAACCTGTATAACCAGATTAAACAGAGATTCATCACATCACCATTCAAACTGGTATCTCTATATAAAAAGTTTCTGTATTTTACTGACAAGTTCTCTCATGTCACCAGCTTGCTCACCAATTTTAGTACTGGTCACCAACCACAAAGTGACTATTTAAAAAACTGTTTGAGAAGCAAAGTAAAATTAGCAGTGTAGTCACTGCAAAATGATCCTAATACATTAGTGTGTATTGGATAAAATAATCATTAATAGTCACTTGACATTTTGCTTTTTCCATTACCAAAACCACATTTTATATAATCTCTCTCACACACACACTCCCATCAGCATTCCCACTCATTGTTACCCACCCCTTCTAAACAGATTCAAAAGATTACTATAAGCATGTTACCCTGGAAAGAACATCATCACATCACATGTCATGACATCATAAGTGAGAATTATGGCATTTGGACATTAAGACCCACCCATTCCCCCCCCCACACACCCTTTCTTTGTTATGGCCATCAGAAAATAAGGTCAATGAGACACAGATAAATATGATGTGTCCAGGACACGTATATCCAGGGCTGACAAGAGAGAGGAGGAGCCGGTACAAATTACTGGGGCCCAGCGGTCCAGAAGGGGGCCCGGGGCCTGACTGTGCTGCATATGTTGCCTCCTACCTCCACCGACTATGTTGCATATGTTGACTCCTGTGCTTGCCCTGCCACCGCCATGAGGCCGAACCGCCAATCTTTAAAATAATTCTAGCCACCATGGGTGCGGCCGGGCAGTGGGTGGTGAGCCAAGCACACAAACACACAGACCCTGGTGGTGGCAGGCAGAGTGAGAGCAGCCGCTGAGCCTGACCATCTGCCGTGCCTATGCAGTTTGAATAGAGTGTCGATGCTCTAGTCAAACTGCGCCGGTGCACTGGAGCACCTTGTAGTTCTCTCATAGGCTGCCGGGCCAAATGGTCATGCTCTGCAGCTGCTCCCGCTCCACATGCCGCCACCACAGGGGGGTGCTCGGCTCACCCCCCACCCCCCTGGCCGCGCACATGGAGGCTAGAATTATTTTAAAGACCAAAGGGCCCCCAAAAAATTTCACCGGGGCCTGAATCTGCTTTTGGCAGCCCTGTGTACATCGAATGGGAAGTGGGGGCACAAGGTACAGTGCACAGAGGATTCAAATTAACAGAAAAGTGTAGCTCTTTTTGTAAAATGACAATACATAATGAGGCTAGGGCAGCCCAGCCCAGGCTTGGCTGCTCATCTGGAGAGCCGGGATCGTCCCAATCCTGGTGCCTTCGCCACGCCAGCCTGACTTTTAACCCCGGCCCTTAACCGGGGTCATGTGTGCCTGCAGCCCAAGCATACACAGAGCTGGGCACCTAGAGTGCCCAGCTTGAGGGAGAATCCCTCGACGCACTGCGCTCCTCACATCGTGCGGCTTGGGTTTCCTGAAGGCCAGGACTCATGTTCCCGGCCTCTAGAGATTCGCGCTGCTGGGAGCAGTGCAGATCATGTGGGCATGTAGGCCACGTGTCACACAGTCCGTTATCGATCACCGGGGGGGGGAGGTAGATTCAACTCTGCCTCCTCAGCCTCCTCCTCCCCGCAGCCCCCCCTCCCCGCCACTGCCCCAGTTGTGTGTATTACCTCATCGTATTACAGATGACCTTGTCAACATAAAGCGTCACTGGGCAAATACTATGCACAAGCTACATCTTCCTACTATCCTTACCCTCACTCCCTTCTATTTATTAGAAATTTTATTGATTTTAAAATGTGCATCTTGCTTTTCAATACAATTCAATACAATACAATTCAAGGTGGCCAACGATGAAAAATAAAACAAAACAAAAAATGCAGCAATAATCAACTTTAAAATACCACAAAAACAGTTCTGTTACAAAAGAGGGGATATTTCTCATTACCCACTTTCTCTTTTGTCCCATGAATAATTTTATAAATGTCTATCACATTGCCCTTTAGTCGTCTTTTTTAAAAAACCCAAAACGTCCCAAATGCTTTAACCTTTCCTTGTAGGAAACATGCTCCAACCCCTTGATTATTTTGAATGATTTTTTCTAGCTCTACAATGCCTTTTTTAAGATGTGAGAGTCACTGAAAGAACCATCTTGTGCCCATTTCTTCTAAAAGAAAGACATCACATAAATATCACAAATTGCTGCAGTTAAAGTTAAAATGCCTAATCACCAATCACAGTCATTAGATATATGAGAATACTAAAGCAAATAAGTACAGCTCATTTCACAGGCAAAACTATATAAGACAGAACTTAGCAACAGCTGTTTTTCTCACTCCAAAAAGAGCATTGTCACGGTAGGTACAGGACCAATATAAAAAAGCTCAGAGGTCCTTCATAGAATCCGCTTAATACCAGGCGTGTAGCTATAATTGAGCAAATGGGTTCAAAGAACCCGAGGGCCCCAGCTCCACCCCTTCCTATTTTCTTCATTATCTCCCTACTCTGAGGGGCTGCCAGGGAGAGGGGTGACCATGGGTCCCCTCTGCCCTAGCTACGCCCATGTTTAATACATAATTTCTGCTAACAAACTATCCTGCATTAATGTGGTCAGTAAAAAATGCAGGGAAAGAACAAAGAGTTAGATTGGTAAAGTACAAGTTATCAGCCTGGCAGCCTAACTCTGTTCTCTACAAAAGGCCCGTTTGAGAGCCAAACCCTCTTTCAAATATGTATTTTTCCATTAACCGTTGATACAAGATCTAAATGCACTGACAGATTAGTTGCAATTTATGCTCAAGAATAAGAATACTTCTAAATGTTGGCCCCAACCCCAAGTGATCGGAGAAGTGTTGACTTGGCTCCTGAATAACTACCACATAGGAACAGACAAATATTTTAAAACACAGCTCTCATGGAACCTGCCATCAGCAAGTTATATTAATAATCCACAGGAACATCTGTCTGCCCATTTGAGGGATACACCAACTGCAAACCTAAATGTATCACTCACGTAGAACTAGTGATCCGTGCCTTTGCCCCAATGCTGCCTATGTGCAGACTTCTGTCTCAAACACCATCTCTAGTGTTTGAGAGTCAAGTCTCCTTACTTGACACATAAGCAGAGGGGTATCTATGGAGTTGGGGAGCCTGTATGCAGGGAGAGTCTTTACATTACGTATTTACTATTTGTCTCAAGGCTATATTTATTCCATTTCTATATCGCCCTTCCAAAAATGGCTCAGGGTGGTTTACATAGAGAAATAATAAATAAAAAATAAGATGGATCCCTGTCCCCAAAGGGCTCACAATCTAAAAAGAAACATAAGACAGACACCAGCAACAGTCACTGGGGGTACTGTGCTAGGGGTGGATAGGGCCAGTTACTCTCCCCCTGCTAAATAAAGAGAATCACCACGTTAAAAGGTGCCTCTTTGCCCATTTAACAGGGGTCATATGTGGCCATGGAATGTGTGTGCCACTTATCCAGACCAGTAGGGTCTCCAAATGCAGGCTGGCCCACAATTTATGGTCACCAAGACCCTGTATCTTCCCTTCAATGAAATCCTGAGCATATTCATTCAGTCCAGTCAATGTGTTCAACGGGGCTATACCAGGCAAGTATACCTAGTACTATAACCTTAGTCCCTGACTTGCACTATGCCTTTGCACAAGCTCAGAGACAATCCTCTACTTCCTGAACCTGAATCTGGAAAGGGGCATGAATAGAGTCTCTGCAGATGCACTGGACTTCCAAGAGCATTGGAAGTGTTTGGAGAAGGCAACAGAGATTGACCCTGCAATTTTGCTGGACTTCCAAGAGCATTGGAAGTCCAGCAAAATTGCAGGGTCAATCTCTGTTGCCTTCTCCAAACACGGGCGCTGAGGGAGAGAAGCAGGACATTACGACAGCTGCTCAGTGTTAACACAGTCAGAGCATCTCTGCCATTCCATGCCAAAAAAGCCATCTCCAGCTTCCCTTCTGGAGCTGGAGAAAAAAAGCTAGGACTTGTTTTGAGCGCCTCTGCCACCCATCATCAGCTTTCTTCAACAACTTGGAGCTAGTGAAGAGGCCAGAGATCTGTAGGTGCAGTGTGCTCTTTGAAGTGCAGCACAACTCCAGGGGATGATCCCCACTCTCTCTCCAACTCCAAGCTGGGAAGAAAGGCTGGGGCTCTTCTCATCACCTCTGTCAGGCGGAAATGGAATGCTAAGCATAGTGAGGTTGGCAAGTAGAATTATTATTTATTACTTATTACATTTCTAGACTGCCCCCTCCAAAGGCTCTGGGTGGTGCACAACAAGTTTTAAAAACATAAAAACAAACACCATTTAAAACACAATACTTAAAACAATTTTAAAACAGTTCAGAACCATTTAAAACCAATTAAAAATACTTAAAACACAATTGAAAAACCTTGGAAGGCCTGGCCAAACAAGTAAGTTTTTAGGGCTCTCTTAAAGGCGAACAACAAGCCTGAATTACAGATATCTGCCAGGAGTGCATTCCATAGATCAGGAGCAGCTACAGAGAACGCCTGGCTCCGAGTGGCCACCAGACTTAACTGAAGACGAAACTGTAGGCTACTAGGGGACTGACACCTCCATACAATATAGGAGGACTGGTTCTCGTGAGCATTTATTGGGTAGGAAAAGCATCCTGCCCAGCTTCTGGAGATGTGCACATTCCTGATTTTTTGATTGAGTGTGAGTAAAAACCTAGCTAGGAGGAGGGGAAAGTGATCATGCGAGAACCTCCGACTTCAACTTCATTAAACAGCTAGGTACAATGGCGCTGTCCTACCCAGCACATGGCTCCCACACAATCATTTCCCCCTCCTCCTACCACTGTTCCCTTGAAGGCATGCGCATGCTCACAAGTTTTCAGATGTCCGCTCAGTTCATTTTAGATCCCACTCAGGTTGAATTAGGAAGTCTCCGGTCTGAATGCATGTATGCACACAGTGCCTTGATATTGCCACCCAAAACGAAACTCATTCAGCACAGAGATGAAAAAAAATCAGAGGGACCACTACCTCCTTCCTAAGTTTTTACTTGCACATGATCAAAAATCGGGGGCGCACACAGCTCCCAAAGCTGGTTAGGATGTTTGTCCTCCGCAGTTTATGGTTGTGAGAACAAGCCTAGTATTTTCATAGTTTTTGGAGTACAGCACTGCACGGGTGCAAAGAAGAGTCTTGATCCTGGCATTGTGGACAGGACGCCATCCATGGCGGGCCCTCCCCCACTACTACTTGAGCAAGACCTTGCTGTGCATTGGCAACATTTCTTCTACATTTCCTTAAGTTCTTTGAAGGCATGAGGAGCTGGAGCTGCGCAGCTGTGCCAGGCCAAGATGCCAGTGAACAATGTTCTACTGCCATGAGGGATCCTAAGCACAAGTTTATACTCATGCATTCCTTCACATGAAACTGAATTGGAATGTTTAGGCATACAGATATATTAAAATTTCACAGACTCACAATTTTAATAGCAGTTAGTAAGGGGATCTTGAAAAGGAAGCCATTCAGATTCTAGCTTTTCTCATTCTGGGCAGCAACAGGATCCTTGTGATAGCTTAACACACCAAGTAGCAGGGGAGCATGAAAAAACAAGCTTCTCTTTGTGATCTCAAAAGGTGTACGTAACCAAGAAACAAGCAGCCCTTTCTTAATACAAAGAGATTATGCTGATGATAGCATGAACAAGACTGGTACGGGGATGGCGGGGGGGGTGGTGTCAACCAATAATCTCTTTAGCCCAGGACCAGAAATGAGTTAAGAGGAAATTGGCCTATGTAAGCCTGACAAGCTTGACTACTGCAATGCACTTTTACAGGGGAAAGCCCTCCAAGTGTGTTGCAGTAGTCAAGCATGACTACTTCACTGCGTACATAGTGCAGCAGCTTTTCTATTGTCAGGAGCTGGGTGAAAACACCAGTTTATATTTCTGTACTGCTATAGACTAAACTAAGACCACCTTAATTGGCTCAGCGGGGAAATGCTTGATTAATAAGCAAAAGGTTGCCAGTTCAAATCCCCGCTGGTACTATATCGGGCAGCAGCGATATAGGAAGATGCTGAAAGGCATCATCTTATACTGCACAGGAGGAGGCAATGGTAAACCCCTCCTGTATTCTACCAAAGACAATCACAGGGCTCTGTGGGCACCAGAAGTCAAAATCGACTTGACCGCACACTTTACTTTATAGACTAAACTAATGACAATGGGTACAGCAACCAGACTCAGAACTGATAATGAAGACACTGAAGTGGTGGGTAGCTTCTGCCTTTTAGGATCGACTATCAACAGTAAAGGATCCAGCAGTCAAAAAATAAGACACAGACTACCACTTGGTAGAGTTGCAATGAAGGCTTTGGAAAAGATATTTAAATGTTGTGACGTGTCTATACCTACAAAGATTAGAATCGTTTGGACAATGTTTTTCCCCGTGACACTCTATGGGTGCAAAAGCTGAACTTTGAAGAAGACAGATAGAAAAAGTATTGACGCTTTTGAACTTTGGTGCTGGAGAAGACTTTTGAGGATACCCATGGACAGCCAGGAAAACAAACTAATGGATCACAGAACAAATCCAGAAATTTCACTCGAGGGAAATCCAGAAATTTCACTCGAGGGATAAATGACCAGGCTCAAACTATCATACTTTGGACACATTATGTGAAAACCCAGCTCCCTTGAGAAGTCCATAATGCTGGGGAAAGTTGAAGGAAAGAGATGAAGATGGCCAGCAGCAAGGCGGATGGACTCGATTACGACAACAACGAATGCACCACTGAGAGACCGTAAAGGCCAAGTTGAAGACAGATCATCCTGGAGAGACTAACTATGTGGTCGCTAAGAGTCAACACCGACCTGACGGCACTTAATCAATCAATCACTGCTACAGAAATACAGTACAAATCTTCTTGGCTAAGCTAATTCGGATAGAAACAATGGTTTCTATTGAAACACGAACAGGTAGACCCATGCCTATCAACAAGAGGACCAAATGGCTAGGGAATGAAAAAGTTATATAGGGCGACTATTCTAATATGAAGCTAAATGCACAAGATAAGTACTGTATAATAAACATCAGAAATAATAGGTGATAAGACAGTCTATCTGGTTATATTGAGTTATTGGCATATGTAATAAGGCAGGAAACCCCTGCCTTTGTTCAAACTAAAATGTACAGAAACAACTCTTCTGCTAAATTCTAGCTGAGCAATTCACACTGAAGTCTCACTTTAAAGTTTATTTGCTGTAAAATGAGGACTTTCAGGTCAACAGTAGAGTGTCCTGGGAGGCAGAGATGTCCTCCCACTGGCTTCTGTATAGTGCATTTTTTGTTGTTGTTGTTGTTAGAGTTGTGCCCATTTATTCTTTTGCACAGAAATGGACTTGTTTGTTCTATATAGATAGCAGAAGGGAATTATTGGCACCTAGCAGCAAATATCACATTGAAGGATGAAGAAGTGAATGAACCCCTGCTATTTTGGACGATATGAGCTGGTTATCTGGTCCTATGCAGTGCTCTCTCTAACTCGTGTGTATGTGCATGCACCCACACAGTTTTTGATATTTGCTCAGTTAATTTTAGATCCTGCTCAGGTTGAATCAGGAAGACATATGCACACATGCTGCCTTGATACTGCCACCCAGCACAAAACTCATTCTGCACACAGATGGAAAAAAATTAGAGGGAACACTGTGTTAACACTGCCTGAGTCAATATGGGGACAGAGCTAGCCTCTGTGTTTGTGCCTCTGCCATGCGGCCTGTTATCGGTTAGTAGCTAATGCAGGTTGGAGAACTGCCTGTGAACAAGGGCAGGCCTACTACCAAGCCTAGGAAAGAGATGCCCAGGATGGGCTGTAGAACACTGGGTGGTTTTTTAGACTGTGAGCCCTTTGGGGACAGGCAGCCATTCAATTAATTAATTAATTTCTGTATGTAAACTGCTTTGGGAACTTTGGTTGAGAAGTGGTATATAAATTCTTGTTGTCTTTGTCTTGGCTGGAAGCTGGAGGTGACAACCACTGGTGTTATGTCACATTCTCTTCTGGGTCTGCCCTAGGTTATTCCTGGGTACTGATCTGGCTTTAGGCCAGTAGTTCCGAAAATATCTTCCCCACTGAAACAGCCCACATGATAACAACAAGAATGTGCCATGAATGAGCATGTCTTTACATCCTCTCAATGTGTTGTTTCTTCTTCTTTAAGCAAATGATGCAGATTAGATATTGTGTACATCTGCCTAATAAGAAAGCATCTCCTGTTATCCAGGTCTCTTTGCCACTGTTGTCTTGTCAAAATTAATACAGGGTTTTCCCATCCCCAATTTATTTAAAGTGGCATGAGCTATTAAACAGAATCCTCTCACTTCCTTCCGCAACACTCCCAAGCACCCTCAGTAATAACGCAACATTATATAATATATATTATAGGTTTGGAACAGTCTCAAATTCCTACACATCTTCCCACTCCTTCAAAACTACACCAGCTGTGCCAGTAGCCAGGCCACCACACCTTCCCTCTATGCCTGCTGCTTATACGTTGACTTTGATCCAAGTTATGTCATAACCTCTTGGGGCAGGGAACTCACAAAGCACCAGGTACAGCGAGGTGTTATATAATAATAATAGCATAGCATGTTTTCCTTCGTAAGGACAACATCCCCACCTAGGCTCCCCCCACCCCGCAGGGAGAGATACAAACACCTCTAGTAAATATCCACAAAGGTGGTGTCCTCTCAAGACACAGCTTAGAGAAAGTTCTTAGGGAACGGCATTGTCTTATGAGACGAGAGCAAATGAGGTATCAAAGCTTGGCTGTGGAACCCTTTTGCAGCAGGCAGCCCAAGACAGGCAACCAGAAAGGCTCTTTGAAAAGTTACTATTTATTTCACTGAATTACAGAAAATGAATTATTTTAGGGCAATACTAACCAAATGCTAGAAAACTGTAATGTTCCCGTGAATAATAGTTTTGTCAAGCTAAAACAATTGCTATCTTTTAAATATCAACATAGCTTAAAAGAACAAGTATTAACTGGTCCTTACTGAGATCCTACAAGAAAACATATTAACAACTGAAACTAACGAGGATGAATTAGAATGCTATTTAGCCACAATAAGGTGGTTTTTTTAAAAAAGCATAAGAATTCTTTTGTGTAACAGAAACATGAGAGATGAAATGGAGAGAGGCAGGACCTGGGAAGAGAAGGCCAAAGGAACATAAGATAAAGCAATAAGCTTTTAAAAGATTTTTTTAAATGAGAAGAAGGGCAAAAAGGCAGATCTGGAGAAGAGCACATCACTTTCTAGGGAGAGGAATGACAGAATGATGCTGATAAGTGCATGACATCTTTCACTGTCATGGACACAATGATAGTACAACCAGTGTGGGTGATATAATAGCAAGGATCACTTCTGCTTACAGCTGATAGGATAGCAGCATGCTACTCAAGAGTGCAATTAGAATGGGAGTCACCTACACACCAAAGTTGCTAGTGGTCCCTTATTCTAGCTTTTCTGTCACAAAAGTGCTGCATTCTCTTCAAACCTACTATTAACTTTCAGCACTCGCTCCTATCTTATCAGGACATACTTTCTATTACTCTGAAGAATTCCTGATGGTCTCCTTTTAACCAGCACAGGTTTATCTTGAGGCCCAAAGAAGCTTCCCAAGCTTCATAACAGATATAGTGCATTTCCTTTAACTTGCATTACTTTCAGATTATTCTGACTTCCATTAATTTACCTGGGAATAATCTCACTGATCACAACAGGACTAAGCAGCCACGCAAAGAATTGTACTGTCAGTCAGTCATCTCAGTTCATCCTTTATTATCTTAGTCAGCAACTCAATTTGCTAGAAGATAGCTTTGAGAAGGAGATGGAGAATAATGGGCTAGCTCTACCCAAATTTGGGAGCTAAGCACAATTCCCCACCCCCACCCCAGATACCCTTCAGACCCTTCTTATTTTTACATTGGTAAATATGACCCAGGCAGCACCTGACTCTGGAGCTACCGATTACTTACTCCTACCTTGCGATAATGGTGCAAGAAGAGAAACTACCATTCAATGTTAACAACAAAAGTGAGCTTTCTCCTACAAGCTCTGCCTGATTTTGCCCGGTGTGTTCCAATGCAACTGTGCTTGCCCAGAACTACCTTCCCCACCCCATCACAGAGGGGCGCTCTGCATTTGGAGAATTTGTTGGTTGTGTCCCACGCGCTGATGGGAGAGGGGGCAACTTCACAGGCTAGCGTGGGGGTGGGGGGCAGCGTCCCCCGCGCTGCACCGGATAAGCTCTTCTTCTGCCCATACACCAGGGAACCTTCTTCCTCATTCTCACCCCCACCACCCCCGCTCCCAGGTTTCCACACTCACCTCCTGAAGTCAAAGGGCATGTTGGTGGCGATCGCAGCAGCACAACTTCCCCGCCCCCCTCCTCCCCAGGATCGCAACCTCACTCGTGCCGGCTACAGGGGCAGGAAGTGACGGGCTGAGCCCGGCCAGGCTGGAGGACGCGCAGCACACACTCATTGGGCGGCGGAGACCGGCGACCGCGCCGCTTCCGCCGCCGAGTTAAAGGGGACAGGCAGGTGGGCGCAAAGGAAGAGAATATGAAGGGGTAGAGGTTGCTGCTGCTGGGACCCTGCAAAGGAGCGGCGTGACTACGGGTAAAATGAAGCACCCGAGATGGAACTATTAACTCTGTACGGAGCCTTTGTGAGCACGCCTGTGTGGATTTGACTTTCGGAATCGGAAAGCTGTGTGTTAATGACAGGTGGATGCGTGTGTAGAAGAGGCTGGTTTATATACGTCCACGGCTGCAGTCCTGCATGCTTCTCAGGCGTGTGTGTGCTCCGAAGAACATGCCCGGTTGAAGGGCTGAGAGAGACTCCTGCCTGCAACCTTGGAGAAGCCGTTGCCAGTCTGTATGTAGACAATACTAACCTAGATCAATGGTCTGACTCAGTATATGGCAACTTCCTATGTTCCTATTGAGATACTGTCTTTCTAGTAAACATGCATAGGCTTGGACTGCACATATTACATGCCACTGGTCCCTACCGCTGATCACATTCTTGTTAGGAAGTAGTTAATCCAGAATGATTGCCACAGTTTTACACACAACATGCAGTGAAAGTGTGAAAAGCTGTCTCCTTTTTGCCATTTTTAAGTGCTGAGATAGTCTGTGGACAAGGTAACCAATCCTTGTTAAACTCTTATGAGATTAACTTGCCCTTGTGGTTCATTCAGTAACATTAATTAATAACACACACACGATGGAACATGTTTTATAATATTCAAAATTATCTGTTTTCTTTACTAGAGTTGCATGAAGTGTCAATATTATTATTCCTATAATGCAGAATGAATATTGTGAAAGCCACTCAGCTTGATCCTCAAGCCTAAAACTTTGCATAGATTAATTTGGCCTGCACAAGGTGAGATTTCAGCCAGGACTATCTTTTCACAAATATAGAAGATTCATTTTCCAGAAATGTCTATTTTACATCAGGATCAAGATCAGAAACACTTTTAATTTTCATGAGTCTTCTTTAAATCCTTTGCAAAAGGATTTGACACAAAGGATATCAGGAATGCTTTAAAGTACATATGGAATTATTACAAGATTTTGACTTTTTAAACAAGTTGTTTTAAAGCAACTTTTAAAACAGTTGCCTACTTTTCTTTCACTATCATCTCAATTGATAATTACCATCCTCACGTTAGCCCACTTCAGCCTTAAGCATTCACACATCTGCCATCTTGAATTGTCACGGATGATATCATCACAAATGGACGGCCATTGGGCCATCCCTATGTCTCCCTACACCTGTAGCAAATTTGGTTCAACTCGGTTAGGTGGTTTACAAATTAGCCCACTTGCACCTCAAATGTTGAATTGGGGTGGGTGACATTACAAACTACACCATTGAGGTGTCCCTATGTGTCACTTACTACAACTGTACCAAATCTGGTTCAAATCAGGTGGTTCACAAGTTATCCCACTTGTGCCTCAAATGTTTATACATTTTGAATCAGGGTGAATGACATCATCGCAAATTGGGGTGAGGAAGGGCCATGGCAGGGAGGCCTGTGGGGTGATGCCACAGCAGTGGGCAGGGGGTGCTTGCTGCTCCCTGCACCCCTCCTCACACCTATGCCAGAGGCAACCAGCTCATCCTGCCTTATGGAAAGGCTGCCCTTGTCCAGTACGCTACATTACACTAGCTCTTAACTGTCATAAATGAAGTTGTAGGCATCTGCTAAAAAATAAGGGGAGAGAAAATAAATTGACATATTTGTCATTGTCGGGAGAGATACCAGCCCTCACTACTCATGTTATCCACCTGTTCCAGATCCTTTTATATTCTTCAATATATAGTAAAGGAATGACCTCACAGTTTTAAACATACTGCTCCACAAGCCTGTTCAGAAGAGGAATGATAGCAACCTTGTTATATCACAGGCCGGGGACATACAATCAGTGAAGAGCAGATAATAGAGCTTGCTGGTGTTTTCAAAGCCTTTGTTAGCACCAGTTACTTGATCTTGAAACCTATGTTACATCGAAATCTAACACATTATCCACTAAATGACATGGTGAAAAATCAGTTCTTTGATGCCTCTGTAGACTTTCTCATATGACCAAACTCCAAACTCAATGACCACAATTTTTAAAGCTTAAAAGTTTATTCAAAGACTTGAGGCATACATATGGTGTGTGGCAAAAGATAACATCAACATATAAGCATGAGCAAACTATAACATTCTCAGAAGCATCAAATACAGATGGCATTTAAAGCTACTATTAAGAGTGCTGTTGTGAATAATAAATAGTAAAGGTCAAGTGTGCCGTCAAGTCGATTTCGACTCCTGGTGCCCACCGAGCCCTGTGGTTTTCTTTGGTAGAATACAGGAGAGTCTACCCCAAAGTCCCCTAATTTATTTATTTATTTAATACATTTCTATACCACCCATAACGCAAGTTCTTTGGGTGGTTTACAAAACAATAAAAACAGCCAATAAAAGATTAAAACATTTCAATAATTAAAATTAAGAAGTTAAAACTATTAAAACACAAAACACAATTAAAACAGTATCTAATTAAAAGCCTGGGTGAACCCTAACCCTTCCCCCGTAGTTTAAATATGATCTAATGTAATGGTATAGGTTAAGGTCTTAAATTAATTTAGTATTCCAGATTAATTGAAGACCTTAACCTATACAACTAAATTAAATCATATACCCAGTGGCGGTTGGTGAAGTGCTTCCGGTGGGCGGGGGCAGTGAGAGGCACCTATAAGCGTAAATTAGTAGGTGCTTACCCCTGGTACTGCTGCATCTGAAAGCTGCTCTGAGCAGTGGCACACCATCCAGCACCCCCTGCAGCGCGGAATCAGCCCCACTACTCTCCTGGCCTCCACACAAACATAGAGGCCCAGTGAGTGGTCAGCATGGTGTTGCTGGGCCTCCTTGCATGCGCGGGGGGCCAGGTGAGTGACGGAGCCGATCTCCTGCTGCAGGGGGTGCTGCTGGGCTGTGCATCGCTGCTCGGACCAGCTTTCAGGTGTAGCTTAAAGGTGCCTCTTACAGCCCCTCTGGTGGCACCCTCAGCAGCCGCCACTGTATTTACCCTTCTGGCAGCTTGAAGAGTTTCAGGCTTCAGGAAAACATATTGGCTGTTAAAATAAGATACTAAGTAAAGAGCTAGCTACTCAGTGGATAGGTGAGTATACAGGAATATAATGAGTTGCATAGATGAAGCATATATACTGTACTTAGAAGGAGACAGAATACTTGAGAATTAATAAGAACAAGCCGACCCCCGCACAGAGCATCTGCGCGTTTTTTGGGGCCGGCTACCTCTCTCCGCCCCGCCCCAGTCTCCGGCCAGGCCGCCGCCGCCTCTTCGCCTGGCCTCCGCCAGCCTCCACCACCGGCCTCCCCAGCCGGGCCGGCCGGGCCAGGGCCCCCGCCACCGCCAGCCTCCCCGGCCGGGCCAGGCCCTCCGCCGCCTCTGTCCTCCACCAAGACGCACCTCAGCCATTCAGGTCCCTCCGCATCACTGCCCAGCCAATCAGCTGGGTTGCCGAGACGCATCCCCACAGAGGCTGAGGCACGTCTAGGGGGATTAAATATATAGATGGTTTTTGCAAAGGGGCGGGGGGGGAGGAAAACAGTTTCTAAGAGGGAAGGCATCTTGGATGAAAAGGTCCAAGAGGAGAGCAACAAAGGAGAGATGTGCAAGAAGGAAAAAGTAAAATATAAGGAAACAAAGAAATGTTCATTCCTTTCCTGCTGAATTTACATTTTATACTCCAAAAAGCAAACTTCTTCCCTTTGTCTTCTTAGACCCTGATTTGTTTCTGCTTGTTGCACCCATGATTTGCATTGGTTCTTTGGGTTCCCTATTTCTATAGATATTAAAAATCTGTTTTGATCATGACCACCTGGGCATCATCAAAAATCCAATCCCACACTTTTGATAGGGCTTGTGAATGCTTAATCCCCCCAATTAAATGCTACCATCCGGCCTTGTAATTATTTTTCTTCATCACTTGATGGTACTGGATGTCATATGCCAACTTGACAAGATACAGTTGAAGTGGACCTTCCAATCTGCTCCTTACACACACCTCAAGACTTGTGACCCAAAATTCATGAGCTGCCTGCCTTATCTTCCAGGAAAGACCGGGACTCTCTGGCTAAATGGTACCTTTACTCAGAGACCCTATTCCAATGGTTTAGCCTGAATTTGGCTTCTCTAGCATGAGTCTTTCATAGTACACAGCAAATTGTTAGGTTTCTCCTTTTTATTTGTTTCAAGTCCTGGTCCATTGTCCCTTTTTAGTATGAGCTTCCACAGTTCTGCATAGTCTAGAGAATAGTGTCCTCATCAGCAACTGGATCAGAATGGAATGTCAGTTCATATTAGGGAAGTGTGAGGCGTAACTAGGGAAAATAGCGCCTAGGGCAAGCACTGAAATTGCACCCCTGTCCAAACAGGAATGATGGGACTTGTAGTCAACAATATCTGGAAATCCTTGTTAAAAGGAACACTGTACCATCTAGACATGGTTGTTGATCAAAACCTGAAAACATGAGCCATCTCTGTAAAAGACTTAGAACAACAGTCAGGAGTTATGCGAGGATTCCAAGTGTCATTTTCTCTGTCTCATTTCATTCTTTTTTTTAAAAACATGACTTTGTCCTAGAGGATCACCTGCCCAAATAGCCACTAGCAAAATAGGGGAAGAAGAAGGTGGTGGTGGTGGGTCTATAAACCAGTGAATGATTCCTGCCAGCCTTTGTCATGATGACTGTTGGCTCATGATGGGGTATATGTGCATTCACCACACCAGTGCTTACTTTGACACCAAGAGGGAGGAGGATACATTAGTTTGCCACACTAGACAGAGGCATTTGCAACAGGAGCAGACAGCCAAGTTCTGCCAGGGCCAAAACCAGCCCCTGCCAGACTAAGAAATCATTGTAATTTGCCCCTTCCTGTCACAAGCAGTGTGCTGTTCTTTTATTATTGACTCTAACTCTCAAATATCCCAGTCATGGATGGAAAATTCAGGGTCAATTTACAAGACACACATTTTCTACATGGAAGTTTCTTCTGTGCAGGTGTTGTGCAGAAACCCATGTGTAGTGACCGCCAGGGGCATAGCAAGGTTGGAATGGGCCAAGATGAGATTTTAAAATGGGCCCCCAGCCCCTCAAAGTCCAGGGCCTCCACATATCCCAGGCCCCCAAGGATTTAAGTCTGATATTTCAAAATAAGTATGCTGCCTGGAAATACATTTCACTGAATACACACATGCACACTTCACAGTATATAGTGATATACATTGAGTACTATATATTTGTGCTACTTTTAATGCCTAGAACACACTAGCAACGCTAATTATTAAAATGGCCCCCTCGCTGCAGATTAGCAAAGGAGACTTTCAATCATGCAGGGTGAGCCTATGTTTGTTTTCTCAGAATTCTGAACAAATTCAGTAAAGTTTGATTCCAGGAGGTTTTTCACAGGAGGCTTTTAAAGTGCTTTAACACACATCTCCTCTGGAATGGAGGTGCTGCATTCACATGTTAGCCAGATTTACCCTGAAGTCCCTGCAAGTTATTGGAGAGCAGTTCACACACAAGAAAAACAAAACAAAATAAAATAAAAGCACAACACATGCTTCACAGTTCTCACTCAGACCTTCTGGGTTGCAAAACAACTTGAACATAAGTGCATTTATAAATGAATGAAAGAATGAATGAATAAATAAATATTTGTTCCAGAAGTTTTTGTAATTTTCTGACATGAAACAAGCCACTTATAGGCCTTAGATAGTTTTTGTTTTTAAAACCAGCACATTTTTCAGTCTGTTTTAAATTAAATATTCAGAGACTTCTCAGTCTCGCCCCACCACCCATATCAAAGCCCTATGGCAAGCAGATCCCTATATATGGGGGTAACCACAAAAAGGAATTCACAGCCTACCTTGCAAAAGCTGTGCTGGATGGTCTGGTCTGCTGCAGGGAGCAATGCCAGCCTCCTTCCTGGCTTGCTGGGGCCTGCCGAGTTCAGGCTTCAGGGAGGCCTACTTGGAGGCCTCTCTGGAAGCCCTGCCCACCCACCCGCCGATCAGCTGAGAGGCCTGGAGAGAAGAGCTCTGCAGTTTGCAGGCTGCTCCCATCCTAGGCCTCCTCGCAGATCCTAGGCCGGAGCTGGAGGCAAGTGGCTGAGGGGCCCTGGGGCTGGGCAGGGGGGCAATGGGGTGGGGGCGGCAGGAACTGGCATGGCGCCCCCACCTCAGTGGCGCCTAGGGCACGTGCCCTGCCTGCCCCCCCCAGTTCCGCCTAACATTCACAACTACATCCATTTCAAGGAGCACATTGTTTCCCCTCATTTCACCTATAATAAGGTTAGATAAATGATTAATTATTTCAACCATAGGTTATCACAATATAAAATAAACTTGCAGAAGCAAATCAAGAACAGGTGAGTAGAAAGAGCAATTATTCATTATAACAGTATAATAAATGCTATAACATTGTTGCAGTTAAAATTTATAATAATCCTCTCTAATAAAACGCTTGGTGTCCGTCCGTGGACGGGCACCAAGCGTGTGTTCGTGCCTCCCTGCCCTGTTCTGCGCCTGCGCGAAGCGCAGGCGCAGAACAGGGCAAGGGAGACACGCTCGCCGGTACCCGGCGGACATCTTGGGCGGCCAGAAGCGGCTGCTCAGAAGAAGCCGGGAAGAGGCGGCGAGGGAAACGGCGGGGCCAGAAGCGGCCGCCGCAAAGATAGGAAAGAGGCGGAGGGGAAAGAGGCGGCGGGGGAAGCCGGCCGAGGTGGTGGCGGAGCCGCCGCCGAGGCCTGGCGTCGCCGCTAAAGCCGGCCAGGGGGAAAACTTTGGGGCCCGACTTCCCCACACTAGAGCCCGACATCCCCGCACCCCCCCCCCCTGAACAAGGGCCAACATGGCCCAGGAAAATGCCACCGCGGCAGCCGCCGCCAACCGCCCTCCCTGTAGCCCGATCCCGCCTTCCCCGCTCCCCCACACATGAACAAGGGCCAACATGGCCCAGGAAAATGCCTCTGCGGCCGCCGCCGCCAACCGCCCACCCAGCTGCCCGAGACCTCCTTACCCAAAGAAGAACCAACCCCGACGATCGAGGAAAAAGGAGCTCACAAAAAGAGCTCCTCTCTCGGCAAAGACACTGCCCAGACTGCCGCTGGGCGTCCTTTACGCCCAATGCAACAGTCCGGGAAGAGGCTTGCCCGAGAAATGAGCTCTGCTTGCGAGCTCCTTTCTCCGTCGCGTTCAAAACAGTGAGTAAAGTTGCCAGGTTGGGGGGGGGGAGCGCAAGACTCTTCTGGGCAGGGGAGAGGGGGAAGGGGGGAGGGCAAGTGGGGGAGGGGGCAGGGCAAGAGGGAGGGTTGGAGGGGGGAGGGCAAGAGGGAATGGGGCAGGGAGGAGGGCAAGAACGAGTGGGGCAGGGGGGAAGAGGGAGGGCCAAGAGGGAGTGGGTCAGGGTGGAGGGGCAAGAGGGAGTGGGGCAAGAGGGAGTGGGTCAGGGGGAGGGGGGAGGGCAAGAGGGAGTGGGGCAGGAGGAGGGGAAAGGGCAAGAGGGAGTTAGGCAGGGGGAGGGGGAAGGGAAGGGCAAGAGGGAGTAGGGTGGCAGGAGGGACTGGGGCAGGAGGCTGACAGGAAGGGGAGGGTGTGAGCGGGGTGGGAGGGGGAGGAAGAGAGGCCAGAGTGTGGGGCAGGAGGGAGGGTGGGACAGGAGAGACAAACAAACACACACACACACACACACACAAAGAAAAAAAAGATGAAGAACACATAAAGGGGGGTAAAAAGGCTAGCGCCCGTTGTTATAACGGGCTTAAAAATACTAGTGAATACTAATAATAATGAACTAGTGGGCCCGGGCACAGAGCATCTGTGTCTCAAGCGGGCCCGCCGCCGCCGCCTGGCCCGCTGCCAGGCCTCCGCAGCCGGGCCCGCCAGCCGCTGGCTCGGCTCCACCCGGGCCCACCGCCGCCTCACCCGGCCGGGCCCACCACCTCGGCTCCGCGGCCACCATGGCCGCCCACACTCCTGGCCCGCTGGTTCTCCTGGGTGTGCCGCCAGGACCAATCAGGCACCCCTGCAGTCCAGCCAATCAGCTGGGCTGCCGGGACACATTTCTCCTGGGCACACCCAGGAGAAATATATATATAGACTAGTATTTTTAATATTTTTTTAACTCGTTCTTGCCCTCCTCCCTGCCCCATTCCCTCTTGCCCTCCCCCCTCCAACCCTCCCTCTTGCCCTGCCCCCTCCCCCACTTGCCCTCCCCCCTTCCCCCTCTCCCCTGCCCAGAAGAGTCTTGCGCTCCCCCCCCCCCCCACCTGGCAACTTTACTCACTGTTTTGAACGCGACGGAGAAAGGAGCTCGCAAGCAGAGCTCATTTCTCGGGCAAGCCTCTTCCCGGACTGTTGCATTGGGCGTAAAGGACGCCCAGCGGCAGTCTGGGCAGTGTCTTTGCCGAGAGAGGAGCTCTTTTTGTGAGCTCCTTTTTCCTCGGTCGTCGGGGTTGGTTCTTCTTTGGGTAAGGAGGTCTCGGGCAGCTGGGTGGGCGGTTGGCGGCGGCGGCCGCAGAGGCATTTTCCTGGGCCATGTTGGCCCTTGTTCATGTGTGGGGGAGCGGGGAAGGCGGGATCGGGCTACAGGGAGGGCGGTTGGCGGCGGCTGCCGCGGTGGCATTTTCCTGGGCCATGTTGGCCCTTGTTCAGGGGGGGGGGGTGCGGGGATGTCGGGCTCTAGTGTGGGGAAGTCGGGCCCCAAAGTTTTCCCCCTGGCCGGCTTTAGCGGCGACGCCAGGCCTCGGCGGCGGCTCCGCCACCACCTCGGCCGGCTTCCCCCGCCGCCTCTTTCCCCTCCGCCTCTTTCCTATCTTTGCGGCGGCCGCTTCTGGCCCCGCCGTTTCCCTCGCCGCCTCTTCCCGGCTTCTTCTGAGCAGCCGCTTCTGGCCGCCCAAGATGTCCGCCGGGTACCGGCGAGCGTGTCTCCCTTGCCCTGTTCTGCGCCTGCGCTTCGCGCAGGCGCAGAACAGGGCAGGGAGGCACGAACACACGCTTGGTGCCCGTCCACGGACGGACACCAAGCGTTTTATTAGAGAGGATACTATAACATATGAAGAAACTTTAGAAATGAGGCTCCATACACCCACATTTTGCCTTGATCTTTCAGTTTGAAATTGGGCTGGGGAAGGATGCACCCAGGCAGACATTTAACAGGTGCATTTTCCCTAATCACTTTCTAGAGCTGCCCCTGATGAATTTATGCCTAATGCATCTCTGATCAAGCCGAAGTGTGGGTGCATGGAGCCTCATTTCTAAAACCATCAGCATATACCAAACTGTACAAAGTCTTTACCGCTTATATGGCACAGAAGTTAAGATGGGCGCCTTAACTTGCAATTTCCATTCTTTTTAGAACACGAGTGAAAACGTAAAGCATCTTAAGTCTCATCTTAAACTGAAGGTTTTTTGATTACTGAATGAAACATCAGCTGACCTTCTAACCACCAATCTGCCTATCTCTGCTTGCTTGACAAAGAGGCACCTTTTAAAGTGGTGGTTCTCTTATATTTAGCAGGGGGAGAACAACTGTCCAAATCAATATTTTATTGATTTAAATTTTATGCAAGTTACCTTGAGCTTTCTCCTTGAATGGAGGGCTGGGATTTAAAAAACAAACCAATCCTAAATAAATACGATAGATAAATAAAATAATAAATGAATAGTCAACCAACTGCAATGACACTGTGAAGAAATACTCAGTTGTGTTTCAAAGGAAGTAAGCTTTTTTCCCATTTGTTTATCCCAAAATATTAATCTAACCTGAACATTTGACACTATTATTGTTTTTAAATGAAGTATGATTTGGATTGTTTTCTGTTTTATGCTGTTGTTTTTAAATAGCTATTGGTTGTTAATGGTGTAAATGAACTATTTTAAAAAATGTAAAGAAAACAAGGGCCATTTTACAGTCTATACGTATTCAAAGACATTTGATTTTTTGTTCTCATATGGCCCACTAATGTTTTTTCTGTGCTGTTCTGTTGCATTTACATTGTATCAAGGCAGCAACTGTACAGACACATCATAACCTATTATATTAGAGTTCCAGATCTGTCAACCTTCACCCAACTGTCATACAGCTCACTAGGGTTTTATTTCTCTTCAAGCTACATTAATCTCACATCTCTCACCATGAACTGGATTTTTCAGTCAATGCATAGCAAACATGAATATCTCTCCAGACCTTGAGGCGATTCTCACAAGCAGCAGGAACCGGACAGGAGCTGCACGGTGGTGGCTCGATGGCAAGCCTGCTTACAAAGCTCACCGCTTAACCTGGGTTTGGGGCACAAGAGCACCCAAAAACCGGGTTAAAAGATTGTGTGTCACTGCTGCAAGTCATGAGTAGCCTCCCAACTGGAAGGCTACAACAAGTCTCCCCACATCAGGAGGCTCCCCACAAGGCATGGTGCACTCGCACAGTGCCTTATGGAGCTTCTGAGGGCCAGGAGGCCCTCGAACCCCACCCCAACCAGCTCCGTGACGGAGCCGGTAATCATCTGGGCAGCCGACCCAGGGAGGGCTGCCTGATTGTCTGCGGGGAGAGTGGGAACCCGTTCTCCTTACAGAGCCAGTTTTGGCTCTACACAGAGATCATGTGTAAAGACTTCTTGTCAATAGCTGCCAGCACTAACCTCCACTCAAAAAACTTCAGGGTGCAAACATGTTAATTGGCCTAAATATTTTGTAATGGCATAGTTTGGCATTCTGTGTTTTCTTCCAAATTAAAAGCTTTGGGGTTTTTAAAAATTGTTTTTTATATCCCGCTCTTCCTCCATGGAGCCCAGAGCGGTGTACTACATTCTTAAGTTTCTCCTCACAACAACCCTGTGAAGTAGGTTAGGCTGAGAGAGAAGTGACTGGCCCAGAGTCACCCAGCTAGTTTTATGGCTGAATGGGAATTTGAACTCAGGTCTCCCCAGTCCTAGTCCAGCACTCTAACCACTACTCCATGCTGGCTCTCTTTAACATATTGTAAATCAATTGTACTTTTAAGTCTATAACCTTGGCTAAGCTATGTCCTAAATTAACTATAAATACAACTACAAATCTTCTATCTACCACTTTTTAACATAAGATCTCAAAGAAGTTTACAGATAAAAAATATATAATAAATAAGATGGTTCCCTGCTCCCAAAGGATTCACAATCTGGTAGAGTGGGGGGAACCCCACTGGAGGGATGCTGTGCTGTGGCTGAGGATTGGTTGCTCCCTCCTTGCTTAATGTAAGAGAATCACCACTTTGAAAGGTGTTGCTTTGTTTAGTTAGCAGAGAGGCTAAGTTTATTCAAACATGGTGAGGGAGGTTTTGCTTTTATTAATTATTATTATTATTATTATTATTAATAATTCATATTTCATTTTAATAATTCATATTTCATTTTTGAGCCCATGTCTTGAGTGATCTTGGGTACATTTCACAGTGTGTAAAAGAAAGGTTTCTACAAAAACAGATGAGTCTACAAAGGGTGGATGGAAGACTGACTTGGCTCACATTTTAGCCCGTCAAAGCATTAAGAAGCAAATGCCCTGAGATAAGACCCTCGTCACTACATTGTTTAATAACATGAGTCTTCTAGAAAATATGAGATAAGACACAGGAATTTGACTGCGTTCCAGTTGGGTGCAGTTCCTTAGATCATTAGAGAGTGTGCCAGAATGAGTGCTCAAAGCAAGAGTTTAAATGAGGTGAGTATAACATAATAACCACATTGTAAGTTAGCTGATGCTGGTGATTAGAGCTGAAATCGACTATACAGTATATTTTTCTTCACATATAAGTAATACAATAGTATAGGCATTCATTTTAATAGCATTGTAGAGTTTGTTCAAACAATACCACCAAATGACCCTCACAGTGATACCTTTCAAAATGCTATTTTACAGATGGAGAGAATGAGGCAGAAAAGTAATGAGTCACCAAGGGGCTGTGTTTCAGAACTGTGGAGTTTCATTTCCCTATATTTTTGCTCATGCCTCCCTCTCTGAAAAACAACGTATTTCAGATTCTTTATCACTTTCTAAATTTAAATAGAATATAGGTGACTGTATCTGGATTCTGAACCAATGTCTCATATTTAAAAGACTCAGAAATGCTATGACATATGAGTAAGGTTCAATTAACTTCCTTCTCTAAGCTGAGGCCAGGGTAATATGACCTTTCAAGGAACTTGCTTTCTGACCTGTGTATATGCTTAGTTGCGCATTCCAGTTTTTACAGTTGACCTACATACTATACAGAATGAGATGGTTGAATTATAGATTGCAGGTATGGGTTACATTTTTAATCCCCATCTGCCCTAATGTAAAAAGTCCCCTGCTTCTCTCCATCAGAGAGAAAGTTTTACTGTAGTTCTCCCCTTTATAGGCTGGATTTCTACACACTGGGAGGTTTTTTTTAAAGCGGGCGGGGGCATTGCTAAATATGATAGCTCATCTGCAGTCTCTGAAATGGTACAATCCAGAGTTCCATCACCTCATTCTGTCAGTTTATTCTGTGTTATATAGATTATCTGAAGTAGTAGAAACCCATTGAAAGGAATCTTAAAAGCAGGGCAATGGGTTGTACGTGGGCCAATTATTTTATTGGAAGCTAACCATGGATTGGAAAGGAAAGAAAAGGTTGTGCAGTCAAGTCGGCGTTGACTCCTGGCGACCAGAGAGCCATGTGGTTTTCTTGGTAGAATACAGGAGTGGTTTACCATTGCCTTCTCCCACACAGTAAGAGATGATGCCTTTCAGCACCTTCCTATATCGCTGCTGCCCAATATAGGCGTTTCCCATAGTCAGGGAAACATACCAGTGGAGATTAGAACCAACAGATTCCTGCTCTGTAGACAGGTTGCTTCCCTGCTGTGCTATTAGGTGGCTAACCATGGATTACCAATGGTTTAATGCTATATTCACCAAATCTTGATGCTTCTAAACAAGTAAAAAAAATCCAACCTTCCTGAATCTAACTTACCTTCCCTAGGCCACAAAGTGAGTCTCATGATCAGTGAGAACCGCCGGAGGAGGTTCTGCAGGGAGAGCGGGCTGAGCCCACTCTCCCCGTAGATGATCAAGGCTGCAGCCCTGGGCGGCCAGATCAGCCGCCCACACAACTGCCAGCTCTGTCACGGAGCCAGCAGGGCGGTGGGGATTGGGGGCCATGGGCCCCCCGGAAATTCCAGGATGCCCCCCCATGCAAGCACAGGGGGCATGCTGGAGAGACCACTGAGCTGGGGAGGCTGCTTCCAGCCTCCCGACAGGGGTCTCCTCATGTGCTGCCGCGTCACGGAGCCACGCCGCACTGCGGCAATACATGATCAGAAAACCTCGGTTAGTGGAGTGCTCGCTCCACTAACCTGGGCTAAGGGGAGGGGTATTTAAGTGAGTTACTCGCTTTGGGGAAACTGGGTTCGCCTGCAAGTCCGGTGATTCCCACGGTCCATGGAAAGCGGGCCAAGCTCCCTTAGCCCACTTTCCACTGATAATGAGAATTGCCTCCACTCTAGAGGAGTTACTAGGTTAGTACTCATAGTACTTTGAAGTTCTGTTTTTCTCATTTTTATTCCAGGGGGATTATTTCATAGTTCACTAATATTTAGAAAAAATGTCTGATTTTGAATATCAATTCATCACTGTGCTTAAACGCATTAAAGGGAGATTTGTACATTTTCTAAATATGCCCACTTATAGCTATCAACTATTATTAGGGGCCTAAGACCCTTATCGCATGTTTAATTTTAAACGACTGTTGAAAACATTTTTATTTCAGCAGGCCTTCTCCTAACTCTCTCTATATCTTGTGATTGCCCTGTTTTAATTATTCTTATCCTACACTTCTATTATTTTAGAGACTGATTTACTGTTTTTTAATTAATTTTGTTGTAAAGGTAAAGTGTGCCAGTGAGTTGGTGTCGACTCCTTGTGACCACAGAGCCCTGTGGTTGTTTTTGGTAGAATACTGCAGGGGTTCACCATTGCCTTCTCTCGCACAGTATGAGATGATGCCTTTCAGCATCTTCCTATATCGCTGCTGCCCAATATAGGTGTTTCTCATAGTCTAGGAAACATACCAGTGGGGATTCAAACTGGCAACCTCCAGCTTAATTTTGTTGTAAACCACCATGAATTCATTTATGAAGAATGGCAACATATATATCTTTTAAACAAACAGACAGACAAACAAATAGAATCACAGCTGATCATGACAACCACTGCCACATGCCTAAAGCCCAAGAGCCCAGAGGCAGGCAACAGCAAGGAGCCATACCCTGCCCTATGATGATTCTCAGAGACAGCAACAACACAAATTAGCAGGTCACTAATTAACCAGGCTTGTTGTACCTAATGGCACAGTGAGGAAATGACTTGACTAGCAAGCCAGAGGTTGCCAGTTTGAATCCCCGCTGGTATGTTTCCCAGACTATGGGAAATACTTATAGGTATTATCTCATACTGCACTGGAAATGGCAATGGTAAACCCCTCCTGCATTCTACCAAAGACAACTACAGGGCTCTGTGGTCACCAGGAGTCGACACCGACTTGACAGCACACTTTACTTTACTAATGGACCAGGCTTGGGGGTGAGCATGGAAAATGGGAAGTAGAAAAAGGAGAACACTCGGTCTGGGAGTTTTGTAGAGGATGGAGTGATAGGCTCTGGTGAGAGATGGGACATAAGTAGAAGGAATGAAGAGGCCTGTGATACTTATTTGTGTATGTGGAAGGAGTTAATAATTAAAACAGATAGGTTCTATGTGGATATTAGAACATATGTGACTTCCCAAGAGTAATGGTTCCATTCTCTTGCCTGGATAGTTCATTTCTACCACTCAATGAATGTCTACTGACTAAGTTCTGGGCAGGGGTGGGGGAGCTGTAATTGTATGCAGCTACCACCAGGGCCGCCTCTAGCTCTTTCTGGGGCTCCACCACGATGGCCACCAGGCAGTGCCCCTCCCCTGTGCAGTGCCTCTTCTCTCCCCACCACCACCACAGGCATCCGACAACAGCAGCAGCCTCCCCACAACTGAGCAGCCCAGGCCCCCACTGCTCAGCTCGTGGCCACGCATGTGTGATGGCCAGCAGAGTGGTCAGCACAGCACTTGGCTGCTTTGCCGACCACTCAAATGGCTTCTCTGCATGTGTGGCATCCAGCTGAGCAGCAGAGACAGGGCAACTAACCCTGGGCTGATCAGCTGGGAGGCCACTGGCACTGCTGCTCAATGTTCGTGTGAGGTGGGGAAGCAAAGTGGCGCCATGTGAGGAGAGCATCGCCAGTGGGGTGACTTGAACACAGGCTGCCCAGAGGTGCCCCTAGGTAATTTTGTAGTCTGGCCCTAAAGACTTTTGGAGCCTCCCACCTTGCTGGAGCCCCCACTGCAAGTTAAACATCATCCCCCTATACATACACACACACCATGAGGCTATTCCCACAATCACTGGAAAGCAGGGTAAGGGAGCTTAGCCCGCTGCCGCTTCCCAGTGATCATGAGAACTGCTTAAAACACCCTCCCCTTAAACGAGGTTAATGGAGCTTGTTTTCCTGCTTGTGTGTCACTGCGGTGTGACACATGAGTAGATCCCTGACTGGGAAGCGACAAGGAGCCTCCTGGTTCTGGGGGTCCCCCTAGAATGCCCCATGCACTTGCGCGGAGCATCCTGGGACTTCTGTGGGCCAAGCAGCCCACAATCCCCGCAGCCCCCACTGGCTCCATGATTGAGCCGGTAGTCGTGTGGGCGGCCGATATGGCCGCCCGGGCCTGCACGACTGCTCATCTGCAGGGAGAGCAGGCTAAGCCATCCCAGAACCATCCCAGGTTCTACATACGGATCTACACATGGATTCTACACACGGATCGTGTGTAGAGCCTCCATGACAAATGCAATATTTTTAATGTATGGGTTCTTGAGGGTACAAATAGCAACTGAATTCATAATAATATAAAACAGGTATATTTATGCAGATATGCATTAGCAGAAACGTTTCAACAGACAACTTAACATATTCCCATCCCACATATTTCTTTCCCCTCCTTTGTCTCTAAAGCACCCGGCACAGGTCACAGGCACTTGGCTGCTCAGCACAGCATGGGCCAGAAGCGACCATACCTCCCAGAACAGACTAAAGAGGATTTGGGGGCCCCAGGGCTTGTGGAGGCCCTGGACTTTGGCCCTGAAGTCCAGGGGTAAGAGCGACACTGGGTCCACCTATGACCTCCCTACACCACTGGTTCTGGGTATGAAGCAGACTCCCTCAGCCTCACTTCCTGGTTACTTCCCATCCCTTAAATGCAATACCTGTCCCATTCTACTTTTTAAGGCTATTGGGGTGGATTTCTCCTTATACCTTCCAGATGAAACACACCCCTCCTCTAACTACTCTGTCTCCTTTTATAGGTAATTAAAGGAAGAACCTTCTTATTTTCTTCCACCAAGTTCTCCTTTCTGGCAGTTCTCAGGCTGCATCAGGCTGGAAAAATGCTTAAGACGGAATACTCCAGATGTAGTGTAATGGAAAGACTATCACAGTTTTATAAGTTCTGCCATAACAAACCTGCTCAAAACATAACCCTGTCACAAAATATATACTAGCACACATATTTCAGTTAAAACTTAGGAAACACCTTCCCTTCATAACTATAGCAATGATATAATCAGACAGGCTGCCTCAGGAATAATGTATAGAGAATCTTCCATATTAAAGATATGCCAGTTAGGGCTAGGATGCATGGTAAGATCAGGATACCAGGGTGAATTATATCAGGATATACATTCACTTCATGTGTTTGATTGTGTCACTATCCAACCAAGACATATGTTTCGACCCGCCAAAAAAGTAAGAAAAACTATCATTTTATTATTTGCAAATCATAAAAGGCCTGTTCTATTAACTTTTACAGAAAATTGACAGTGCAGAAACCAGAAACCTGCATGAATGAAGGCAGCATTTAAAAGAGCTCTCTGGGAAGTGTGCAGGCAACCAGAAGGTGATTTGTCATCGCATTTATAATTCTGGGTAGACATGAATGTTCATTCTAGTTTACCTCAGAGTCACAATGTGCCGGCTTAGACTACTTCTCAATGAGGTCTGTTTTGAATTTAATCAGTAGCAGAATGAGAGCACAAGTCTTCTTTAGCCCTTTTAGTGTTATGTGTAATTCCAAGATAAACTCAAATGTTCATTCTAGTTTACCTCAGAACTGCTTCCTAATGTGGTTTATTTTGAATGGGGCTTATAAGTAGTCAAGGTTACGGAGACATGTCTACCTTAACCTTTATAGTAATTGCATGTGTAGTCCTGACGGGAACTAGAATGTTCGTTCGGGTTTACCACAGAACCAAAGTGAGCTGTACTGTACAGGTAGTACTTTCAGTAAAAAATAGTCTTAACTGAATACACCTTTCCCAAATATGCACTCATTTTACTGGTGGAATGTTAAATGAGAGAACTGCCAAACGAGTTTTAACTAGTTTACAAAGGGTCAAAGATGGCCAGTTATGTGAGATATGATGTAATAGTTCAGACCTTTCGATAAGGCTGACCTGTTTGGCAGCAAAAGAATTTCTTCCCCAAATAAATGCAAGGGTGCATCTATAAAGTCTACTATGGTAGGGGAGGGGAAACTTTCTATACTGTCCCTGTCCACAGGTCTTGCTGTAACTGTACTGTATTCTCTTTTCAGAGCCTTGGACCTAAAACAGGAAGAAGGGAGACCTAGCCTGTGGAAGAAGGAGGAACAACGTAATGCGGAAGAATCTTGTGCCAGCAGTGCTCCTACTCCTGCGTGAACTGAGCTTATCATGTGTCTCTCCCCATCCCTAGTAATCCTGCTAACTGTGCAGAGAAACACTTTTTAAAAATGGTTACTCTAGCCCTATTCAGAAGCCTTATGAAGACGTTAATTTTAAAATAGCTCTACATGATTACAGCATCTAAAGCACAGCCAGAAGTCCCACTCTGACCCCATCATTCACCCCTGCAGCCCTCCACTCATGAATACAGCAGTGTTTGTTTGAAGAGGTGAACACTGCTTCTGTGATGGTGGGCACTTCCCTGATCATGAATGCTGCCATATCTGTGAAGAGCACAAGTGGGGTGGGGGTGGGTGAGTGATGCGCTGGGGTGAGACTTCTGCAGCGTTTTGGGATGCTTGTACTTGTGTACAGAGTCCTTTTTAATAATGTATGAATAGGGATTTATATTTAGCAGGGGTGTAGCAATTGTTCCTATTCATTCCAGCATAATGCACCTTCAGTGGTTGTTGCTGGTGTTCTCTTTTATGTTTCTTTTTAGATTGCGTGCACATTTGGGACAAGGAACCATTCTTCTTCTCATTTTCCTCATTCCTTTTCAGCATTGCATGCTACCTTACAATGACCGTAACACAAGCAGTGAACTGCTTTGTGAACTTGTTGAAAAACAGAATAACGGTGGATGATGATGTTTGAAGGAAGTTGCTTATGTGGCTGATGCTGTGGACTAAGCAGACAATGTACTGTAGTTACTTCTCATGCCAATATCTCCCTGATGTCTTAAAGTAAACTCAATTTTTATTTGGGCAATTAGAAAAATAATAGTGGTGAGGGACAAAAAATTTCAACTACAGGAAATCTTTTACCTTCAATGTACTTGTTTATCTCCTTAATATAACCACTAAATGGGGTCCAACGGATGCCATGAAAACATGTAAGTCACGCATGTTGTAAATGCTGCCCAAAGGCTTTCCATGGTAATAAAATAAAGGGCATAGCAGAAGATCTATTTCAAGATAAGAAACCTTTGCTGTCACTTCCTGTTTTATCTTGCCTGTATTTCAGCTCAGTCATTCTGTGTTGCACTATTTTGTTTCCTCTCCACAGTATTACAGTCATAATGACCCTTTGTTCTCCAATTATAACCGAGATGGAGCAAGTAGACAGTGACGATGTATGTCTTGTGGAGCTCTGGACTAATTGTATTAATCTGATAGTTGATGCTTCCTGGATTGTCCTTCACGGGGTCGGATTGCAAAACTGATCAAGATGTACACACTTAAGCAAAGATGTCAAATTGGGGTTATGGAAAGCAGAAGTTGTGTGTTGCGAATGGGACAGAGTATTCTGTATGCTGGACACTGTCACTCTGAGGTTATTTTAAGGCCATGTTAAGGCCTTCCCATCCCCCATACAGTCAAAATAAAAAGTTTCACTGATGAGTGGTCCAGAATTGCATGCCACCTTATAATGCTCTAGCAGAAGCAGTTTATCCTGGACAGCAGTGAGGCTGATGATCAATGAAAGCAGCCAAATCTTAGAAGGGATTAAAAAACACATAACAAGGCAGAGCAAGCAAAAGTGGAGTTGCAGCTGTATGAGATGGAAGCAAGAGGCCAATCAGGATCCATTTCTTTAACCCTTCTAGCTGCCCTTGTTTCAGACATGCATAATCCCCGTGGTTCATGTTTGATGTCAGCAGATAACAGGGAGCAGCCAAAACTCTGGTGGGTGACTGAACTTTATATAGAGCCAAAAGACATGATAAACCTTTGGGAAAAGGGAACACACTTGCCCTGTAGAATGTGATGAATCACAAGAATCATGAAGCAGAATATGAAAATTTGCAGATCATAGTGCTCCTGTGTGGTTTGGTTGGGTTGTTTGTTTGTTTGTTTGTTTTTAACATCAGCATGTTTCTGATCAATAACCATCCAAATGTCAAGCAAATGTGACAGTGACAGAAACATATTAAGATTAAAGACAGACTGCTGCATCTACTGGAGGCAGGTTCTGCCCAGAATCCATTACACCAGAAGTTTAGTGTGATGATATATATTGCATCAGTATGAGGTAAAATTGCATCACTGTGTGGAGATGCAGATATTACATTGCTGTGACATATTCTGCATGCTGTTACATAAGATATACATACCAGAAGGTGTGTGGTATCTTCCATGGTATCATTTTGTTCCGAGTACATGCTGATTGACTAGGTACCCTTTCAACTACTTCCTGAAGTTTCAGAGCAGCCTCTAAAATATCCCTTAAGAAAGCCAAAACTTAAAGGTTAGTTATACTTACGTTGTAGAGGTATTGCTGCTGAGTACTCTTGTCCATTTGAACTCACCACTTTGTTTATGTGTCACTGATTGAGTCTACCAAAATTGTTTTCTAGTAATCAGTTATTCTGCTGCACTGACTTTTGTTCTTTTAAATCAACAATGTGCTGTTCAAATAATGGTATTACAGCTTGTGCATTTTTCCAAATGGAAATTCTTTCATTTTTGAACAGAAAGGACCAAGGACACAGATTTCCACTGCTACTAATCAAATGTATGGATAAGCAGAGTTTGCTTCATCACTCTGACTTCTCAGCACTTGTACTAAAAGAAAGTATATATTCCATCTTTAAAATGCAACCTGGTAATCAAAATCCATATAATCAGAATTGGAGGGGATCATGTTGCCATCTGGTCCAGCACCCTATTTGATGCAGGAAATCCAAAACTATAGCATCCCCAAGGGATTGCTGTCCTGCCTCTGAAGACTTCCAGCAAGGGAGAGCTCATCCCCATAAATAATTGGTTCAATTGTCAAACTGCTCATACAGTTAAGAGGTTTCTCCAAATGTCCACCCTCCTGTAATTTAAGCCAATTAGATCAAGTTATGCTGTCTGGGCAGCAAAGTGTGTCATCAAGTCAATTTCGACTCCTGGCACCCACAGAGACCTGTGGTTGTCTTTGGTAGAATACAGGAGGGGATTACCATTGCCTCCTCCGCTGCCTGATATAGTACCAGTGGGGATTTGAAATGGCAACCTTCTGCTTGTTAGTCAAGCATTTTCCCGCTGCGCCATTAGGTGGAGGCGTCAGTGCAGTAGAGAGCAAGTATTTATCCCCTTCTGTATGACAGGCCATCAGTTGTTCATAACCACCAACACACACACACAGTTCTCCAGGCTAAACATACCCACTTTCTTCAACATTTTCTCATAGAGTTTGTTATCCACTCTTGACCATCTTCATTGCCCTCTGAACCTGTTCCAATTTGTCAACATCCTTAAAGTGCTGGGCCCAGAAGTGGACACATATCCCTAGATGAGGACTGACTAATGTAAAATCAAGTGAAACTATTGCTCCTTGTGATTTGAAAACTCTGGTTCGATTAATGCAGCCTAAAATAATACTAGTCTTTTTTTCAGCTGCATCACACTGCTGACCCATGCTCAGTTTGTGATTGACTGCAATCCTGATACCTTTTTCACATGTACTATTGCCAAACTGATCAGATGTTCAGTTTTATTAAGAACATTATTAGACCATGTCTCTGAAACAAAAACAAAAAAGAGCAACAGACTTATCACAATAATAAAACCATTTCCAACTACCCCACTACACTACCTCTCAATGGACTGAGATATAGGATTTCTACGGTTGTCAACATTTGGATTTCACAGCACAGTAAAAGCATAGAAGATTCTGCTTTTCTACTATGGTAATGTATATCTAAACACAATCTAACAAGGGCCCGGCTTTCTGCCCCACATCCCCTCTAGTCACAAAACATGGACTAAAATTCAGGTGCAAAAACAGGACAAAATTTCATATTTACATTCTCCCTTCCTCCTCCAAGGAACTCAGGGTAGTATACATTATTTGTTCTTCTCCCACATATACAACTTCGTGAGTTAAGTCAGGTTGAAACACAGTGACCGGCTCAAAGTCACTCATGTCCTCCAACTATCCTGACTTATCTAGGATTGCATGGTCATCAGGTGACAATTCTGGGTAACTTTCAGTTCAGGAAGAATCATGGATACTAGCCGACCCCCACACAGAGCATCTGTGTGCTCTTTGGGGCTGGCTACCTTCCCCCCCCCCACCCGCCACCTGCCCCAGCCTCCGGCCGGGCCCAGGCTACTGGGTCGAGTGCTGCCATGGCAGCCGAGATGCTGGGCCTGCCTTGCCTCGCCTCAGCAGCTGGACCCACCGCCTTGCCTTGCCTCTGCGGCCTGCCGTCACCTCGCCTCTGCGGCTGGGCCTGCCACAACCACCGCGGCCAGGTCCACCACCGCCTCGCCTCCGTGGTCGCCCGGCTGGCCAATTCTCCTGGGTGTGCCTCAGCCAATCAGCAGGGTGCCAGGACGAACATTCCAAGGCACACCCAAGAGAATTAATATAACTAGCTGACCCCCCATCTGTGCATCTGTGCGCTCTTTGGGGCCGGCTACCTCTCCCCACCTACCTGCCCCAGTCTCCGGCCAGGCCCAGGCTGCTGAGGTGCCGCCGCTGCGGCCAGGCCCGCCGCCACCTCGCCACAAATGTATGACCATTATCTGTCTGAGTGTAAGAAGTAGCAATTATTTGGACAATATTAGAGAGCTGTGAAGGAATTAAATGAACTGGCATAGCATCTATAGGAGCAGGAGACAATAATGAAGAAATTCAATGTGTGGTCTATCAACAGCTACTAATTGGAGGGTTGTGGGCCACCTCCAACCTCAGGCAGGATGCCTCTGAGTACCTGTTGCAGGGGAGCAACAGCAGGAGAGAGGGCATGCCCTCAACTCCTGCCTGTAGGCTTTCAGAGGCATCTGGTGGGCCACTGTGTAAAACAGGATGCTGGACTAGATGGTCCTTGGGCCTGATCCAACAGGGCTGTTCTTATGTTCTTAATGTAGTCAGAGTGCTGTTACCTGCATGTGATGTCACCTGCAATACACTGGTGGTGGTTGTATTGTGAAGTGAAAAGGCCTTATCTAAAAGTTCAAGATAAAATAATAAACAGTTTTGTTTCACCTAGTATACAGATAGATTGGAGCCAAAGCTTGTGAGATGGAAAATTTGCTATCTCTCCTTAGACAAGCAACATGAGCTGTGACTACAGATTATATGTAACTGGACCTCCCATTGCTGATGAGGGGTGTTGTGTCATGTAACACATAAGTTGTGGAGGAAAGAAAAGTTCAAAGTTAAATGCAAATAATGTCATTCAGATAAGAACGGCCTGCCTTTCTGTAGCAGGTGTTAGCGTGGCGGCAGGTTGAGCTGGTGCCATTGCAGCTGTATGAGCTATGATAGACCAACGTCTGAGTGGTCTTCCAGCCATCAGTTGTAATCCGCAAGCAAGGGTTGCACCCTGCTTTGGGCCCTGACTCCTGCTCCGGAATTGACAGGCCAGAGGCGAAGTAGAAGGCCAGGAAAAGGAAACTGAGGTGGGGGATGGTCCCGCAGCAGTGAAACAGAAGCATAGTTATAGATGGGTGCACTGCCCGCCCAGTTGAACTTAACAGACACTAGGACCTCTGGGGAGTGGAATGTGAGGTTACAGTAACTGAGGTTAGACCGGGAGAGCCAGTCATAGGATCCAGTGGTGTTGGCTTCTTCCTCCGTGCAATCAATCCACTGCCGGTGGGATTGAGGCAGGGAGCCGACGCCCGGATCTCCACCTGTGTCCACCACCAGTCCCCACCACCAGTTCTGACCAAGCCTGCTTGCTTGGGCCTCTGCCCTCATGGCCACAGAGAGGGCTGCCTGTTGCTTGCAACCGCTCCTGAGTCATGGGGGCCGTCTGGTCACAAGGACCAGCCTGGAATCTATGTAGGGGTATTGGCCTGGGTCCCCTGTAACTACATTCCACACCTTCTGAGTTACTAACATCTTCAGTTGGCCAGGATCAAAGTTGATCGCATAATCTCCTGCCTTTCTGGCTTCGGGTTGGGGCAGAAGCAAACTGCCCCCTTCCTACCATGTTCCAATTCCCACTGGTCTTGGGGATGTGGAACCCCAAGTACTTCACGGTCCTGGCAGACTTGGGCATTGGCTCTCGGGACTCTGTAGCCACTAGTCCCTCAGAGCCCTCCCAAGCCTGGCTTGAAGCTCTTCAGCATACAGTCTAGGGGTGTGCTCTTTGTGTGTTTCCCACCCATGATTCAGACAGCTATCAAGACAGAGACAATGAAGGGAGGGGTGTAACAGACTGCCAGTAAGGCGGTCTGACAGTTCACACACAAGGTGACAGACAAAACAGCTGATTCAAAAGTCCCCTTGAGTGACCCAAATGCACTCGCGTGATTGGGAACTGCGCCCGTGAGGGGTCATCCAGACTCAGCCCATCAGATTCACACCAACCAGTCACACTGCTATTTCCTCCCAAACAAGCCTGGGTAGCGGTTTCAACTCCCCTCTTGGAGTTTACTTGGCTCCCGTAAGGGGTGATCAATCCCTTCTTCCCCCTCTAAGGAGGGAGGTCAGTGTCCCGATGCGATATCGCAGTGTCTCACCTGGTTCCTGTAGCGGAGCTCCGTTTCCCTGTTCTGGTTTGTCTCAGCTGGTGCAACTAGGGCCGTTGAGGATGGAGAGGGAGGGCCCACGAACCGACCACGATCTGAGCAGAATTCAAGTGGAACTCTGGCGCGCCTGGCTCCTATCACAGCCGATGCCTGACCCCTCCCCCCCACGCACTCAAGGCAAGTGGGCAATAGCCTCAATCCCGGACAAGCCCCCAGGAAATGTAGCAGAATCCTCCGGGTTCAAAGTGAGAGATTGACACCAGCAGTTGAGAAAAAGCAGAATTTATTGCTAGCAATTAGACTCAGTGGAATAATTTCCGAAAAGCTGAGCTCCGGTTACATTCTGGCTTCAGCTCTTATACTCATCTTAATTACATTCAGTGGATACAATCCTCATTGGTTAGCATCACTTAATCGTCTTTTTACAGTTATTACAATTATTACAATTAGACAATATTCCTCTACTATAATTGAGCACTTCTTCCCCTCCTTATCTTTTTCCAACTATTCCACTCCCTTCAGCTGTTGGCCTTGAAGGTTCTGGCTAACGCTTCGTTATCTAGAGATACCAAACCGGGGGCCCCTTCCACATTCCAGCAGGAGACAGATTTATTGTGCAGTTAGCAATTTGCAATTAAGGCCGTTTGGTAACACAGATCCTTTAACCATTTCTTGACCACTACCTGAGTCTGCCTCATTTCTTTGTTCCTTGTAGGACAAATAAAAGCTGGTGTTTATTCTACATGATCCAAAGTCTACTTATACAGTCTTTCAGACTACCAGTTTCAAATTCTACTTCAGTTTCCTGAGATCTCCCCTTTTCTTATAACTAGCTGTAAACAAATCTTTCTGTCATGCTCTAGGCATCCAGTTTACTTGAGCTTTAGAGATGCCCTTTTAATTAACTATATTGTCGTTCATACTCTAATCCTAAACTCTGTACTTGGTATAAATCAGTTAGTTTAACTGGAACTTGTTTGCACTGAATGTATTTAGAACTGCAATGTTAGGCACTCTGGAGTAGGGGTGGGGGAAGGGGAGTGGATTTTGGGGGGGAGTTAGTCCCGAAAGCATTTTGTGTCCTCCTTACCATCACTTCTTTCCTGGGACAGATAATCTCCTGAAAATACCACAGTTTTGCTGACCAAATATCATAGGCTTGTTCGCATGACCATTATACTCAGGGTAGGAGCTGGGCTACCCATGATCGTGAGAATTCACACAAATACCTCCAGCCCAGGTGGTTCAAAGCAGCGTAACCCAGCTTTCCTACTTGGTTTTTAACTGAGAGTGGAGGAGAGTACCTTGATTCTCTGGTCATGAGAACTCATCTGGCTCTTCTACTGATTTAACGGTGTCCTACCCGCCCTTCCCCACATAGCAACCATAGAGTTCTGTAGTCAGAGTAGCCGTCAGCAAGGGATATGCTCCCCTGCAAAGCACATTCTATGATCCTGAAGCTGGAGTAGCTTTGGCAGGGCTGCATCCACCTCTTGCACCTTCAAAGCCAATGGGAAGGCAGATTTCAACTACAGACACTGAGGCTTGCTTGCTTGTGTGTTTCCTAGGTTTGTGGACCCATGAAGGTTCTGCTTGTGTGTGTCAGCAATCTGGCCACCAAGCAGCGAAGTCCAGGAATATAGTTCACAAAACAAACTGGGTTGCAGAAGTGGAACACGGCTCGGAAGTTTCTCTCACTCAGGCTGAAGCTGTCGACATGAGGGATGACATACATTGTTTTCCATCAGCTAACTGAAAGCTGTCAACGTGCTTTATAGTACAAGCTGATAACTCTCAGCTGGCAGGGATTAAAGGCTTATCAGCCCTCTGAAAGAGGCACTTACTTCTCCTGATGGTTTCCAGCTGTGCCTGCCACCTTGTGACATGCCTCTGCTGTGGAGTCAGTGGGGGTTGCCTGCACAACTCATCCTCCAGTTTGTCCATTGCTGTCTCTGCTGCCTCAGACTGCTGTGCCTGCTCTGAAACATCAGCCAGACCTGCCTCAGTTGTCTCTTGGGAACCGACAACTGGGCTCTGCCCCTCAGGCACCCCTGCATCACCTGAAGGACTGTCAGCTTCCCCTTCCTCCAAGCTATCTGAGAGCGAGGGCGTGACAGTGTGCTGCAGATGGGATAAGAGCTCCTCTACTGTCCTATCTGCCCCCAAATGGTTGTGTGAATGAGCCTCATGCTTTTTCTCTGGCAGTCAAGCAGAACTGACTTGAGGGGTGGGCAAGCTGGGTGGCTGCCCAGGGCACCCGCCTGAATGGAGTACTGGGCTGAGTCCAGTGTCCTTGTTTGTTGAGTGCACTTCCTGCAGTGAAGGCCTCTGAGACTTCATTGGGGCCCCGGAACTGAAACAGGACAGCACTAGCAGCAAGGAGGAGAGCTGGTCTTGTGGTAGCAAGCATGACTTGTCCCCATAGCTAAGCAGTATCTGCCCTGGTTGCATCTGAATGGGAGACTTGATGTGTGAGCACTGCAAGATATTCCCCTCAGGGGATGAAGCTGCTCTGGGAAGAGCAGAAGGTTTCAAGTTCCCTCCCTGGCTTCTCCAAGATAGGGCTGAGAGAGACTCCTGCCTGCAACCTTGGAGAAGCCACTGCCAGTCTATGAAGACAATACTGAGCTAGATAGACCAATGGTCTGACTCAGTACATGGCAGTTTCCTATGTTCCTAAATTACTGAGAAGTAGCCCTTGGCCCTTTTCATTGGCATTGCTGAGAAAGACATATAACAGTAAAGTAAAGTAAAGTGTGCCATACTACTTGGTGTGGATGATTGGCCATGGTGTATTTCAACCATCTAAGCATCCAGGACAAGCAACCAAGGGGTGCAGGCTCTGATGGTAATTTTCTCTTGTCCTGGCAGAGCTAATTCCAGGGGGGCCTCACAGTGGACTTTCACCAGGCAAGAAAAATCGCAGAACCTTTACAGTCCTTAACACACCTTCCTCTCTTCCTACAAGATGGCAGGCTCTGGGCAACCACATAGTACCTGACAGTTTCCAGCCCCAAAACATGAGACCATATCACTTCAACAACACTGCTAATCTTGTATATGGTGTTAGGCCTAACTATCTGAGCACTTTTGCTGGAAGGTGCTGTATACATTCCTTGACTTTTAAAGCTATCTCAGCTGTTATGCAACTTGTAAGATGAATTCATGCAGTTAGAGCACTGCAATGTGCTGTGTGGAAAGAGAGAGAATATACTTCCTTGCAGCTGTGGTAAGTCATGATCTTTTTAAAGGGAAAGTATCTAACATTCCTGTGGCTCTTGAAAGTCAGTAAAGAATGCAGAGAAGCAAATGTACAAAATGTACTGAGATAGTGACACTGCAGAAGCAAGTTCCTCCAGCAGAATGACTAAGACCAGGTTATGGGACACAATTTGCATGACTCCTAACTCTTTTGCAAGGGCTTGTGCACTTAGTGTGGTAACTGTTCACACCAAGAAAGGCTGCCCACTTGTTAAATTGACTAATAGCACATTCCAGAAAATCATATACATGTAAGCATGGGGGTGGGAATGTGGTTTATGCTGTTTTATGGAGGAAACTAACTTTATGTGTTAGAAGATTCCAGAGCATTGTGGAGGAAAAATGGCGGCTGCCAGTTTCCCCCAAGTTCTCTGAAATGATGCTTGCATTAGGAACACTGTGGGATAAAATGGAAGTGTCAGTCCGTGGCCACCAAGATAGCAAAAACAAAAACAAAAAAACCACCAAACAACAACAACAACTCACCATTATCGTTACTACCCAGGGAAGTCCCCCACAAATCTTTGAAGGGCCCAACCATGGAGAAGAGAGACTATCAGAGTAGGTCTTGGTGATAACGTTTGTCTCTGTGCTGCAAAAAAGCTTCATCTATTAATATTTACACATCAGGCTGCTATTAACTGCACAAGAGTAGGCTACAATGGCTTTTGCCTATGCTATCTTTTTTACCAAGGGGATAATCATAAGCATGGATTACTCCAGACCAGTTTGGTGGAAACAGAGGACAATGATAATATAAATTGCTCACCGGCAATAGTTTCAATGTCACATTATCTGGATTTCTTTTTATGTACATTTCTGAAGTGGGGGTGAAGTAGGGAATGTATTGCAAACGTCCATTATGTGGTGCACATCAAGCAGATGGATCACATTTCCAAAGTGCTCGACCTCATTTGTGCAGCATACTGAACTGTGGAAAATAGTGACAACTGGTGAATGCTCAATTTATTTGCAAACCTAGTTCTAACAGTGGTGTCTATCATGTGGGAACTGAGTGATTTGGGAAACTGCCTTGATGGCTTTTTAAAATGTATCCTATGGTACCCCTTCAAATACTATACAGTATTGTGCTAGGTGGAAATATTTGGACTCGTTGAGTAAATATTCAGTTCGGCTTATCAAGGTGAAAGATCAGTCAAAAGAGGAAATGTACAGGAATTGGCAAAGCATTACAAACAATGGAGGCCTTTCCTCCCTGTTCGTATCCTCATTGCATTGACCATGGCAAAAGCCTCAGTTGTATGTTGGTCATATGCAGTAATAAATCACAGTATTAACTCATTTTTATGTTCTCATATATCTAACAGAAGGTTAAGTTTTAATATCTGAGTAGAATAAAGAGTGTAAAAAAAATGCCAAACAGATCATTCTCATTGCTTTCACAATGATAGGAAATTAAAAGGAAGGGATAACATCTGGTGCCTCCCCTGTAAATAAGCAGAATAACATATTAGCCAAAATTTGCTTATTCGCAGCCTTGAGTGGCCAGAAATGACTTCCAATGTCCTTTCTGGCTGCCATTTTACAGAACAGAGCCATTTTGTGGCTTTAAAAAAAAACAACCCATGATTTTTCATTGGCAGAATTGGAGGTTTGGAGGCCATTGCTGGAGAGCAAGGCACAGTATTTTATTTCTCTTACTTCTGCCTCCTCCCCACTTTTGAAGCCCTTTTTTGGTGTAGGAACCGAACTGCTATATTCCCATGGGGGTAAGGTTTTGTCATTTGCAATTTCTGAATTAACAAGAACGGAAACCCCACAAATAGCAAAGACCACCTGTATATCACTCAGAAACTTTGGGTTTTATTTGCTGAGGATTGCAATCACTGCAGATCAAGATATTTCCAATAGGAAGGCTTGAGCTTGTCTAGTTCCCCTCATTATCTGAACCTTGGGAGATAAGTCCAACAGACTTATTCTATTCCACAAAAGCTTCATCAAAGTAGAGATATAAGAATCATGGCATAAATGTCAGGGCAACTGAGTAAATCCTGTGACATCACTGTGTGTTCTGTATAAAATATGTTCTTACTTAACAGCCATAAACTAATAACAGGTCTCAGCAGGGGACAAAACAGGAGGAGGAAACCCCCATCTTTCAAGTGAAAAGAAATGCAAAGAGGAAAAATGATCCCTTGCAGGCATTACATTAGAACAGGCAATCTGTTTCCCACTGTGACAAAATAGGAACTCTAGAAGAGGCAGGAAGACTGTTGGGTAGAAATGCTCAGTAACCAGCCCTGAGGGAAATCAGCTATGCTGCATTTCTGCACGTATAGGTAAACATATAGTTCTCAGCATGTTAATTGTAGGTGTGTTAAAATATATGCCTGGTCTGGCACAGATGTCAAAAGGTACGACTAAGGGTCTTTCCAGATGGAGATGTATTCCACTTCCTTTGCTGATTCCTACAGGCAATGTTGTTTGGGTTTCAGATGAAATACAGCCTCCTCATAGATTTTTATCCATGATTAGCTGTCCTACCCATGAAAAAAGTATTTTTAAAAATATTATTTTTTTCTCTAACTTAAATGCACATAGTGCAAAAATTTTGCTCAAGGAAGAAAAAGTGTAGACAGCCATCACACAGCTTGTAGAAAAGAGGTCAATGGGCATAGGCAGTAATGTATGGGTGGGTTGGCACCAAGAGTATGCCCTTCATACTCCCTCACTTCCACACCTGAGTTCATTTTTATTTTGGTATTTGGCTTGTGCAGTTAATTTTTTACCCCAGACCAGTTGATTGATATTATTATCTCCTCCACCTTTTAAAATTTTGATGCTGTTCTTGTGTAATAGCACTCTTCTTTGGCCTTAGAGAAAGAAGCTTTCCCCACTCGCTGTAATTCTCTCTCTCTCTCTCTCTCTCTGTTGTGTCCCTCCAAATGGTTATTGCTCTTGCTCTCGATGAAGTGTTGTAAAGAACTAAGAGACAGCCACTTCAAAGGAGTGTTTGCTACATTGTTTACTCCCACTTCTCCAAGATCACAGAGATCAGTTTAGGAAGACTTAAAGGGTCAAAAGTTAAGCCTCAATTTGAGTGAACCTGGATCAAAACTCTTTGAGCTATCAGGCCAGAAATCCTATTCTATGGGCCTACTGCACGTTTAGTGTCCATCCCATTATAACAAGAAATAAACCAGCTATAAGCATTTTAGTGATTTCCCATTCTAGCCTATGGCCAAAGCACTGGGGAAAGAGGCAAGGAAAACTGAGTTTGACAGCCTCCATGCTCTCTTCCTCAGTTTGCAATACCCAGTGAGAGGGGCATAGCTAGGGGAGAGGGGGCCCATATTCATCCCTCTCTCTGGCAGCCCCCTCAGAGTGAGGGAGACAATGAAGAAAATAGGGAGGGGTGGAGCTGGGGCCCCTCAGGAGCTGGAGGCCCAGGCTCTTTGAACCTTTTCGCTCAATTATAGCTACAGCCCTGCCCAGTGATGATACTCCTCCTCCTCCTCTGCTCTGCTTTTGGGTTCTCACCACAAGCATATAATTAAATATAACAACAACATCAACAACAACAGTATTTATGCTATAGCACTTATTGAGGCTGTTCTCACGAGCAGCCTAACCAAGACTAGGGCAGCCCCGCTTGGGCTAAGCTGCTCGTATGGAGCACTGGGATCCATGAGGATCCCAGTGCTCCCGCCTAACCTAATCTTATTTTTAAGCCCAGCTTTTAGCCAGGGCTAAGGGTGCAAGTGCACCCTTAACCCAGCTGCCAGGACTGTGTGTCACACAGCCCGAGGAGACACAGAGATGGGATCCTAGAGCGCCCATTTAATGGGGGAATCCCACAATGCACCAATATGTGGAGGCTGGGACAATGACACATGGAAGCTGGGAGTTCTGCACTACATGCAGAAGTGCAGGTTATGTGGGAGCGTGGTCTGCACTGCCCACCAATGTGGGATGCTCATCTGGGGAAAAGGTAGGTTTTCTGCAGCCTTCCCCCCGCCTCCCACCCACCGGCCACATCAGTCGTGTGAATACCCTTACTCTCTCCCCACTCAAAAGTAATCACAGTTACCCCTTAAAGCAAACAATTGTAGCAACTGTTGTTTTAAAATATGTCTGTATGCAACTCACGGTTGTATGGCATTTATTACTACAGTCAGGAAGAGATAGCAAAAACAGCAGGCGGGCGGGGAGGGGGAGAAGAGCTCTGCATTAACAACCCATCCCCCAGCAAATTCTGCCACCCCAAAATCAAATTCTGAGAGTAGAGTAAATTTTATATACTGGGCATATCGGCATAAAAATGCACACAACGTGTGTTTTTCACTATATTTGTAGTTTCACAGCATTTTAGGAATATATTTTTGGTACAATTTTATGACATACTGTTAAAAAAAAAAGTTTAGACCAAGGGGAAATGGTGAGAGGGCAATAGATCTGTAACACCAGGAAAGCATGGATATTGGGGAGCTGCCAATAGTTGTACTACTGTACTATATGAAAAAGTCTTGCTCCTGATATGTGGAATCTCTGCTCAAAGAATGATAGATCTTCTCTGATTTTTTTTTAAAGATTTGTCTCTATTTTTAAAAAACTAAAATAGGCCATTGTCTTTCCCTTACAACTTTTTGATCTAGAGACCATCCCTTTTAAAAAATAAACTAAGCTGAAATCCTCAAATTTTCATTAAAACTGATGGATTCCATGTTAGTCTTCTCCATCTCTATGCTCCATTCCATGTTCTATGTGCAAATGTAGCAAAGTAATCATCCAGAGCTCAAAGTAATCATCCAGAACTCTACTGCATCCTTTGATCAATTCACACATATCCAAAACCCAGTAGGTCTGAAGATAGGTATTATCATTAAGCACTATGCTACATGAGAAAGTATAAACTAGGTTTGTATTAGCTTTTCTTTCTTGCCAGACTTCTAGCTGTGTTTTCCTCATCCTGGGCACAGAAAGGGCCTTTGGGTGTTTCCACATTTTCATCAAAGTGGCATTGCTCTGCGCCATCCTTTCCTTCAGGCATCAAATTTCCTGCTATAATTTTGCCTGACACATGGAAAACAGAGCCTCAGTTGATGGATACAGATGTCAGCCTGAGCACTGCAAGGCCCAAAGAAGAAATGAAAATATTTTCCTCCAGACTGAGATTTTTCTCCTCACAATAACTCTGCTTTTCATAGGGTTGTCAGTGATGTCATCCACAAAATGTGTTGCCATGTGGGCTGTTGCCTTGGTCTGTTTGCCTCATTTACTAATTTCCTACTTGAAATTCAGTCCTCTCTGAAGCTTGACCTGTGCAGAAACTGAAGCAGATGGGTGAGAGACTTCTAGGTCAGGGGCTGGAGCAAGGAGATGGAACCATAGATCTCAGCTCCACCCCTTGATCTGGAAACCTCATATCCTTCTGTGTAAGCCTTTTGCAGCCTGGGTTGTCAGAATCCTGACTGCTGGAAAGGTCAAAAAGCGGATGGAAGTAAAACCAGCTAATGTAGTTTCCTGTCATCATGGGGAAAATGTCATATTAGATCATGCTGTAAAGTGTGCAGTCTTGTGGGGGGGCATGGGGGGCGTGGAGTTGATGCCAAAACTAATTTGGCTACTTTTTACTGTAGCCCCAGTGGTGGGGTGGTGAGGGGTGGGGTGGAATAAAATGTCAGCCTGCAAACACTGGCATACAAAATCCATGATGACCAAGAGTAAAACAGAAAAAATGTGGTAGCTGAGCCATCACACTCTGTAGTTAAGAGCGTGTCAGACATAGACTGGAGACAGAACCAGATCTGGGGTGAGGCAGCCTCAGTGTCATTCAAGACCCCTCTCCTAAATTGCTCCTATAAGCTTGGCTACCTAAGCGTTTCCCCATATTGGCTCCATTTCTTACCTGGCAAAAGCTGGGGTCACATTTCAAGCAAGATCTGGCAGAAGCACCTTTTCTCATGGTTTTAAGCAGGGTGGACAAAAAGAATATTTTTTTTTTAATATGATTTTTTTTTAAGTAAAGAAGATTTGCTTTTATGTAAATTGGGGACTTTATTTATTCATAATTGCACTTATATTGTGTCCACTCAGTTTTACAAAGACAAAGTCCAGTGCAGCACATTAAAGCAGAGGTGGTGGTGAATTCAGGAGAAGCTGACATTTTTCATTTTGAAAAGTGTGCGTGCGGCACCTGCAGGATATAGAACTTGAAAGCCCTGATTTACATTACTCAGTACTAGAATGACTGGTTCGGGCAATAGGGTTTCTCTCCTGAAATTTTGAGGGGAGCTTGCCTGCTAAAGCACAGGGTACCTGGCATTCCTTAGCAAGAGGTTGCCCCATGCCATAGATTCCTAAGACATCACACAGATTGGTTAACAGACTTGTTTCCCATTGTGGGGGTAAAGCATGAGTCTTCTCTTGGCTATACTTCTGGCAAGAGAAGAGTGGGCCTCTTGCACACATGTAACATACAATTGCAATCTATCCTGGAGGTGTCAAGTAGCAGAATAGTTCTGAGAATTTGCCAGACATGTGCATGTGGGCTAGTTTCCTGATCATAGCTCCACTGGCATGACCAAGTCCAGATCCAGTCAATGAAAGTGACACTAAATATAGGTTTTAATCTTCTTACTCATTCTATTTCTCTGCCACCTGTGAGGTTCATAGATACTACCTCCTTCATTCTTGCATAAATCCTTCATAGGAATAATGGGCACCTTTAAGGAAAGACCAAGTACAAATGTTCTATACATTTATAATATCTTTCTGCCAATTGTAAAAAACACCCAGAAATCGCTAGGGCAAAAAGCTCCAACTATGTTATGATAATAAAGTGTGGACTGGAATCCAACCAACCACCAAGAGACATGCCAAACCAATGACATGTGTACATCAGAAAATGATGCACCACAGATTTAAGAAAGAAAAAGAAGAATATGTAAAACAGAAAATTCAGTCCAGCTCTTCTGAAACATTTTTAGCCTTGGAGGGCTTCTGACCACTAATAGGAACCTTCTACATCTTGGGGTGGGCTGACATTCTTGGCAAATGACATTACTGCAGTATTCCAGCAGTTTTAGGCAATCTTGAAAAGTGTCTCTCTGTTCCCTCCCCCCTCCCCTGTTTTCTGCCCTCCTAACCCACAATTGCTTTCGGAATATGTTTTTGTTACAATTATCCTTTTCTTGTGAGCATGTTTGAATTTCCCTAGCTGAAGACTGCAGATGTTTTGGACTAGCTTGGCATGGAGACTTTACATTCCGTAGCTGTCAAGTTATTTGGGCCAGATAACTGCCAAAACAATTTAAGAGAACTAGATACACACATTCCAGAGATATTCAGCTGGGGCACCCCAATACTAAACAATTTTATCCCCCATTTTCCCTCCACATTTTCTTTCCCCTTGTCTGTATTTTTAAAATTACATGGTGAGTCTGTGGCCAGGAACTTGCTAATTAGTGTGATTCTTGTTGACAACTCTTATCTGCACAGCTAGCATGATGCCCAGAGGGGTCATTTCGGATTTCAGAGTGGGAAGACAGGTTCTTGGCAAGATCCATCAGTGGGTCTGTTCTTGACTGAAATTTGCTGAAATTGCAAAAAAGCAGTGACTCTAAGAGCAATTGGTGGGCTTACCTTTTCTGTTGTTCAGAGGGCAAGAACTATAGCAATGTTATCAACACATATAACTCACCTTTAAAAAAAAAAAAGCAAAGGGATTTGTGTCACATGGGGTCTGAAATACAGAGAGATCCCCCTGCCCTCCTGAAATATGGCCTCTGAGGGCCAAATTACAAACTACATTAAACATGTACTTTTGCCCTGCCATGCTTGGTGTTTGTTTGTTTGTTTGTTTGTTTTTATAAATAGCAACCATGTAAAGGCCCAGTTGGGATTGGGATTATGACATGGGGAAAAGAGGATTTAACTCTTCCCCCACCCTCTGCCGCCCCATGTTCCTGATCCTGACCCACCCCCTTCTCCTTCTATTTGCCCTGGGAGGGAAGCTGTCATCTGTGACACAACAGTCAGGACACCTGCTGCCTGTGAGAGCTGGGGCCCCTCTCTCTAGCCAGCCCAGGCACACGGTCTTCCACCCACTAGCTGGGCAGTCTATTGTAGAAATGAGGAGCAGGTAGAGGCTAGGATGGGGGTGAGAAGAAGTCCAGTGATTAAGAAGCATTGCTATTGCTATGACTATCAACTATCATGCTGTGCCCAAGGGGCAGCTGTGTTTCAAATGCAGGCAGGAAGAACACACAATGCTGGAAATGACTTTTCTTTCCATCTGAGCCTGATATATAACCAAGCAAATGGATACTGGGGAGCAATGGGGATTTTCAAGTGAACCGGCAGGAGTCGGCAGGAGAATAGAAGTAGCAAAAATGAGTCATGCATTCTCCAGTTTGGTTCCTCCAAGTAAAGTTAACCAAAAGTTGAAAACACAGCATAAATGGCTTGGACACTGCGGCTGTTCCTCTTGCTAGCTGGGAAGAGAGAGGAAACTTCCACTCGTCTGTTATCCTCCCTGACTCACTTTTTAGTCAGACGTTTTTCTTATTCCCTTTTCTCCACAGCAGTCATGGGAGGGAAGGGCCTCTATCAAGAGAATTTTAATTACATTTGAAATAAATGGACAAGTGAGTATTAACTTCAGTCCCAATAATTTAAGTGGAACGAGCAGGAAGGAGACTCTGGGACCAGGGGAGCACAGAAGCATGTCAGCTCCATCAGGGGTGTAGCAAGACCCCCGGGGGCCAGGGGACAAAACGCAGGTTGGGGGCCCCCAGCACACACCCCTGTGCCCCAAGCCATGGCCCCTGTATCTGACAACAGATGCAAGGGGCAGGCCATCCAACACCTCCGCCCCACCCCCTCTGCCCTGCCACTGCCACTGCCACTTCTGCCCCGCTGCCGCTACTTATCTTGGCCTCCGGCTCTGGGGAATGGGTGGGAGGTGATTGAGCAAGACAGTCGGTGGGGGTGGGCCCCTCCACTCTGGCCAAACTGTGCGCCTGCACAGTTCGACTATAGACACTGCATGCCCAGGAGGTCACAGGCATGCGATGTCCATAGTCAAACTGTGCAGGCACACAATTTGGCCAGAGTGGAGAGGCCCGCTGCTGCCATGCCTGCCGTTCCCACCAACGGTTTCACTCTATCACCCCCACCCCCTGGAGCCAGATGCCAGGCTAAGAAGGCGGTAGGGGCAGGGGAGATGGTGGTGAGGGCAGAGGCACGGCAGGGGCAGCATCAAGGTGGTCTTCTTACGGGCCCCTTGGGGGCCTTCAGACCCATTTGGCCCAGGGACATTTGTCCCTGCTTGTCCAACGGATGCTACGCCCCTGGGCTCCATTGAGACCCACCTGGATCCAGGTGCAAGGGAGCCTGAGGAAGCTGTACCCAAGCAGAGGAAGGTGGCCTCCCTTTATAAGCAATGGGTTAGGGAGGTCCCAGTGGCAGTCAATCCAGCGAAAGAGCTGCAGAGGGAAATTGCTTGCCATTTATGGGGCATTTTGAGGGGAGATTACGCCCACAAAGTGGAACACAGGACCTCTTTGTAAGGACCCAAGTCTGGCACCAAACCAGTCATGCTGTAACAAGTTGGAGGTCCAGACTGCGAGGAAGGTAGCAGAGTGACACTATACTCTGTTACTCAAGGTCCTGATGAAAGTAAACATGGGTCTTTGACAGCCATCAGCTTATCTTTGGGGACATGTCTACCCATTCCCTGTTCGATGTTTTTATTTATTTTATTTATTGTTAAATTTATATCCCGCCTTTCATTAAGAAAATCCCAAAGCGGGATCTGTTGGACTGCCTCCCTAAGGCTTCGGTCCCAACAGCACTGCTGAACAAAGGGGAAACTAATTTCCTGCTGCTAAACCTATGGAATGAAAGACATGAGGATGGTTCTGAGGAGCAAAAATTGAGTAGGACCAGCATACATACAAAAACATATGTATGTTTCATTGGAAAAATATAACATATACATAAACAATACAGTATTGCTTATTGACACCATCAGCTGGTTCTGATGATTGAAAACTGGGTAGGACAAGTGTCCCATCCAGCTTCAGGAACTGTGTGTGTCCCCAATTTCCAATCATGTGTGAGGAAACAACTACATGTGTGTATGTGTGTGATCACGTGTAAAGCAGGAGCAGGGTAGGGCGGCGCCATCCTACCTAGTTTGCGTACCTAGCATTTTAACAAAGTAGGACAAAAAGCTGTTCTACTAACCCAGCTCCTGCCTCACACATGATTACTCTCCCCTCCTCCTACCTAGTTGTTTTCTAACACACGATCAGAAATCAGGAATACACACAGCTCCTGAAGTTGGATGGGACACTTGTCTTACCTAGTTTTCAATCATCAGAACGAGCCAATGGAGTCAATAAAATAAGCAATACTGTATTTTTATGTATGTTTTATTTTTCCAGTGAAACATACAGTAATACATTTACAATACAGAAATGACAGGAAATAAAAAGTATGAAAGCCTATTTCAAATGCTTGTAGTGAGAACATACAAGATATGTTAATATGTTGAAAGCTCTTTGTACTAGAAATGAGAAGATCAAAATTATGCTCATTTTCCCCACAATACTGTATTGTTGTCATAATTACTGACTGCATACTCATTTCTTCCTACCTGGTACATGTACTAAGTGGTTTGTACATAGTGTTTTGGAAGCTATTGCCTTCCACCAGGCTCATTTCATAACAGCTAGGGTTTTCTTGGCTTGGGACTTTTCTGTGTGTTTTATGCTGGTAATGTGATTGAAATATTCTGATGATTCATTCTAAGTCCAGAGAACTCTTACAGCTGGGTAGAACAAAGCTTTGATCTCCCAAGCTGCTATATATTTTTGTCCTTCCTCATCATTTCTGGACGAGGATGATTCATGTGCCTCTTTTATTTACAGTTTTAGAATCTGCTTGGGCCTTTTGTAAATGTTAGCTTTTTCCTCTGTTTCATTAAAAAAAAAAACTTCAGCTGAGGAAAGGAAACTGTTCATTGTGCTTTGAGATAAAATGATAATAGGAAGAGGATAAGAACAGAACAAGCAGACCAGAACTGAGATTAATCTTCTGAATATTGCTGAGAACATTTTCACATGTAAGGCTTGCTTGAACCAACCTTTAGCCTCTCTTGCACTCTTTATGTCAAGATCTGATAATGTTGGAAGAGAAAGCAAAAGGGAGCCATTTGTAATCCACTGAGCATTCTGACCAAGTTAGGATTTATATTTGCATATAAACTGATAGAAACAAGAGCCATTCTAAGCCTCATGCACACAATTTTCCAGATACTCATATTTGGGATTTTATGACAGGTACTGTGTGAAACAAGTTAAACCTCCTATGTCCTAGATGTGAAATATATTTGCACTAATGAAATATGATATATATGGCAATTTTGTTTTAATATATATTTATATATTTATATATTTATATTTATTTACTTATTTACATTTATATCTCGCTCTTTCTCCGAGGAGCTCAGAGCAGTGCACATGATTATTTTTATCCTCACAACAACTCTGTGAGGTTGGTTAGGCTGAGAGATACGTGACTGGCCCAGAGTCACCCAGTGAGTGTCATAGTTGAATGGGGATTCAAACTTACTCAGTAGCACTTCTGAGTAATCATTTGGATAGTAAGGCTTTTACTCTGGTATACTGCTTGTGGGTACAACTGAGAAAATCTTGTGTTTCACCTTTTGTTAATAAGAGCCAGACTGTAAGCATACTTTCATAGATCAAAATGTTTCACATTTGTCACATGATTAGCTGTTTGAATTGACACCTACAAAACTGACCTCTGTTCTTGACATTGAGTTGGCTAGGTGCCAATTTATCCTGAAATTACTCTGCTAATTAAAACACCATTTATTTTAATGAAGCATGCACAAGTTAGGGATGTGCATGAACCAGTTTGGAGGCCATTTTACGGACCTCTGAACAGGTTCAAAAGACTGGTGGTTTGTCTGGGGGAGGGTGCTCTTACCCTTCCCACAGCCCTAGATTAACAATAAGGCAAAACAAGCATGTGCTTAGGGCATCAAGGAAAAGGGGGCACCACAGAGTTTTCCTCCTAGCTGTCATGCCCTTAACTCTTTCACTGAACATAAGAACAGCCCTACTGGATCAGGCCCAAGGCCCAGCTAGTCCAGCATCCTGTTTCACACAGTGGCCCACCAGATGCCACTGGGAGCCTACAGGCAGGAGCTGAGGGCATGCCCTCCCTCCTGCTGTTTCTCCCCTGCAACTGGTACTCAGAGGCATCCTGCCTTTGAGGCTGGAGGTGGCCTACAGCCCTCCGACTAGTAGCTGACAATAGACCTCTCCTCCATGAAGTTATCCAAACCCCTCTTAAAGCCATCCAGGTTGTTGGCTGTCACCACATCTCGTAGCAGAGAATTCCACAAGTTGATTATGCGCTGTGTGGAAAAATACTTCCGTTTGCTGGTCCTAGATTTCCTGGCAATCAATTTCATGGGATGACCCCTGGTTCTAGTGTTATGGGAGAGGGAGAAGAATTTCTCTCTATCCACTTTCTCCACACCATGCATGATTTTATAGACCTCTATCATGTCTCCCCGCAGTTGTCTTTTTTTCTAAACTAAATAGCCCCAGGTGTTGTAGCCTTGCCTCATAAGAAAGGTGCTCTAGGCCCCTGGTCATCTTGGTTGCCCTCTTCTGTACCTTTTCCAGTTCTACAATGTCCTTTTTTAGATGTGATTACCAGAATTGTAAGCAGTACTCCAGGTGTGGCTGCACCATCATTTTGTATAAGGGCATTATAATATCAATAGGGCATTATAAAGGGCATTATAATATCAATATAATAGCAGTTTTATTTTCAATCCCCTTCCTAATGATCTCTAGCATGGAACTGGCCTTTTTCACAGCTGCCACACATTGAGTCAACACTTTCAAGGAGCTGTCCATCATGACCCCAAGATCCCTCTCCTCGTCAGTCACCGACAGCTCAGATCCTATCAGTGTATACTTAAAGTTGGGGTTTTTTGTCCCAATGTGCATCACTTTACACTTGCCAACATTGAAGCACATATGCCATTTTGTCGCCCACTCCCCCAGTTTGGAGAGATCCTTCTGGAGCCCCTCACATTCTGTTTTGGATTTCACTACTGGAAAGAGTTTGATATCATCTGCAAATTTGGCCACCTCACTGCTTACCCCTGCTTCTAGATCATTTATGAATAAATTAAAAAGCACCAGTCCCAGTACAAATCCCTGGGCGACCCCACGTCTTACTTCCCACCATTGTGAAAATTCTCCTTTTATCCCTACCCTCTGTTTCCTGTCTTTCAACCAGTTTGGAATCCACACATGTACTTGTCCCCTTATCCCATGACTGCTAAGTTTCCTCGGGAGTCTTTGATGAGGAACTTTGTGGAAAGCTTTTTGGAAGTCCAGGTATACTATGTCAACTGGATCACCTTGATCCACACACTTGTTGACACTCTCAAAGATTTCCCTTTTCGGAAGCCATGCTGGTTCTCTCCCAGCAGCACCTGTTCTTCTAAGTGCTTTACAATTTTTTCCTTGAGGATGCTTTCAATCAATTTGCCTGGAATGGATGTTAAGCTAACCGGCCTGTAATTTCCCGGATTGTCCCTGGTTCCTTTTTTGAAAATTGGTGTTACATTTTTACTTTCCAGTCCTCCCATACAGAGCCTGATTTCAGGGATAAGTTATATATTTTGGCAAGGAGGTCAGCAATTTCACATTTGAGTTCTTTGAGGACTCTTGGATGGATGCCATCCAGCCCCGGCGATTTGTTAGTTTTCAGGTTTTCCAGACAGTTTAGAACATCATCTCTTGTCACTTCTATCTGACTCAGTTCTTTAGCCTCCATCCCTAAAAAGCTTGGTTCAGGGACAGATATATGCTCAGTATCCTCTGCTGTGAAGATGGATGCAAAGAACTCATTGAGCTTCTCTGCAACCTCCATATCCTCCTTAATAATCCCTTTCACTCCCTCATTATCTAATGGACCAACAGTCTCCCTGGCAGGTTTCCTGATTCTGATGTATTTAAAGAAGTTTTTATTATTTCCCTTGATACTTTTAGCTAAATGTTCCTCAAACTCTCTTTTCGCCTCCCTTATTATCACCTTGCATTTCTTTTGCCACCTTGCATTTCACTGCCACACTCAACTTTAGTCAACTTTTTGTTTTTATCTGCCATGTTCGACTTTACACTACATTGTTAAAAAACTGTTTTCTTTGGCTCGGTGAGCAACTAGAGTTTCGAGAAACTACTAAACTATGTATTTGAAGTAAAAAGTCATTGATTTGCGAGATTACTGTAAAGAGCAGTACAAAATATTGATAAAACTTCACGTAAAAGATGGTCATATTTTATGATGTCTGATCTTGAAGATTAAATATTTTTCTTAATCATTCCTTCTGTTGCGGCTATTTATATGAAATTATAAGCAGTGGAACTGTTTTGTTTTACCTTAAAAAATCTAAAAGAAATAAATATTAAGGTATAAGTAAATAATTTGCTTAATGTCTTGTCAGTTAAGCAATGGAGGGGGCCAAGCGGGGGCACCATTGTTGGGATGTGCTTAGGGCATCAGTTTCCCTTAACCCGGCCCTGCCTTCTCACCTCGCTTCGCCTGCTGGTGCTGCACTTTAAAAGGGTTCAGCGGGACAGCAGCGTACCTCCCTGCTTCCCCGTTGCCTTGTCGGACCGCAAGTGCTTAAAAACTGGTCTGATGGGGTGGCAGTGTACCTCCACGCCACCCCATCTGCTCCTCAGACCAGAAGTGACCAGAAGTAGACCTTGCACATGTGTACATCCATGTGAGCAAGCCTGCGAACCCTTTGAACCCTTGGAACCGCCCGGTGTTCAAACCTGTTCGGAGGCCCATAAAAGGGCTTCTGAATGGGTTCATGCACATCCCTACTGTCTTCACCCACTACCAGTCTCCGTTCCCTGCTGCCGCCACTGCCCAGTATCTGCCTTCATCAGTAGGCCTGCTCAACTCCACCCCTCTCTGACCTGAGACTTACTCCAGCAGCCCCAACATTGTGACCTTGCTGGCAGTCCCCAATAAACTGTGAGCGAGTGCTCCTGGCCATGAGCAAAGGAGGCTTTGCCAACATGCCAGGGCAATGGGTCCAACTCCAGGTTCCCTATATCTATACCAACAGGAAACTGGAAATGTAATGATGATGGCACACCTAGGTAGAGAAGTGAAGGGATGTGGGGATAGGGCTTGACCTCCTGAATTATCACTGCCCAAGTCAAAAACATGCTTCTTCAAAAAAGGCAGGTGGCCATCTATACTTGAGAAGATTGTGCTACAGTTCCTTTAAAAAAAAAAAAAGTTGGACTTTCAATATTAAGAAATGCAAGAGGTATAGGAAAAATAGAGGTGGGAAGAGGATTGAAGATGACATAATCTGCCCGTTGGGAACATATCACCCCCATTTTGAAAGAGCTGCACTGGCTACCGGTTCGTTTCCGGGTCCAGTTCAAGGTGCTGGTTTTGACCTTTAAAGCCCTAAACGGTTTGGGCCCGGGGTATTTGAGGGACCGCCTGCTCCCAAGGGTTGCTGCCCGCTTGACGAGGATATCTGAGGGGGCCCTGCTCCGGGTGCCGACAATGAGAGAGGCCCGGCTGCCGTGCACTCGGGACAGGGCCTTCTCTGTTGCTGCCCCCAGACTCTGGAATGCTCTCCCAGTGGCCATTCGTTCCTCGGACTCCATCACGGCTTTTAGAAAGTTTGTAAAGACTTGGCTTTTTACCCAGGCTTTTACATAATTGTTTTTACTGCTGCTTCTGGGTGTTTTTTTCTGTTGTATTGTTTTATGCCTGTTTTTATATGTTTTTATACTTTTAGCATGATGTTTTTGTTGTGTTTTTATTGTATGTTTTTAACTTTTGTAAACCGCCTTGGGGCTATCTTTTTAACGAAAGGTGGTATAAAAATGCAAAAATAAATAAATAAATAAATAAAATAATATGACATTTTCCCCATAATAAAGTGTCAGTGAGCAAAGTGTGATAATCCCAGACTAAATACCCCATCCTGAAGTCCATGAAAGGCAATACAAAAACCGATCAAAGTCTTCCTTTTGGCCTAGTAGATAGTGGAACCCTAGGCTCTGACTTTGCAGTCTGGCTTTGTGCACCCCCTTCTCTCTGTTTGCATGCATTGTTTTGACAACTTATCTTAAAGTTCTTTGTATATGTTTTTAACTTGTTTAATGCTATTGTTAACCGCCCAGAGACAAAAGTTTGGGGAAGTGTACAAATCTGATAGATAAATAAATGAATAAATAAATACATAAATAAAATAATAAAGAGACACATTGGAATAAAGCTCCCTCCTGCTACCTAACCTCTATCTAAACTGACCTTGATGTGTCCTCAAAGCCAACAGATGAAATCATGTTTCAAAGCTAATTCCAGAATCCACATAGGGTTTTGAATGTGAGTCTGACCAAACCCTGCTAGGAAAGGGCAATCTTTGATCAAATTCCATTCAGCTAGATTTTTCTTATGATTTCATCACTTATTCATTCCCGTTGGGAACTGGTTTGTCAAAGTGTAGGAGAAAAACAGAAGAGATTAACGTTTGGAAAATGTACTTGCAACAAAAGGATTCCATATAAGGGTGATTTCTTGGGTAGAATTAAATGCTGATTTACTGGGCTTTTATAAAATCAGGTGAGGGCTCATTCACGCATTAAATTCATAACAGAGATTGAGGATTATCTTTAGGTCTTCTTTTATGGTGCACACACGTAACATTCATTGTAATTTATGGTGAAGTCAGAACCAACTAGAATATTGTTCGTGGTTAATTCACTGAAGAGAAACCACTGAGTTTTGTAATGTATGTGTTAAACTGGAGCTTACACATCATTAAGTATATATGTACCAAGTGGCACAGAACATCAATATGAAATGTAATATGTGAACAATCCTGAAGTGATATGATGGTTTTGAAAGAACAGTGGGACAGGAGAGGAAAAAATCGCTTTGCGGGAGTGCTGAAAAGTTCTAGGCCTGACCAAGAAGGGAATGACCTAGAGCCATGTGAGCAAAGAATGGTGTCACGGAGACCCTCTTCATAGGGAGGTACTACACTGTTTGAATACACAGAGCATTACACGGCATGAGTCAGTCACTTCACATACACTGTGATGTACTTCTGGAACTGATACAGTGGGACAAGGTTTGACTTTCCACAGCCTGAGGGCTTTCAGATTCAGAACAGCCAAGTATTGTTCCCTTTTTATGACTAATGCTATATTTTCGCTAGCCACTCATTGCGAAACTTAAGCATAACCTCATACAGTCACATGAAAGAGGCATGCTCTGCTGAAAACATTTTAATGTGCTTACTATACAGAGAAAAACTTTTGTGTTTAGTGATACTGAGTTATCTTTTGAAATAGGCAATCAGGCGGCATTTCCAAGTCATAGCATTATGGGAACGGGTCGTACCAAATTATTTGTCATACCAAATTATACAACAAGTTGTTCTGGTAAGAACTAATCTTCCTACTTTCCTTTCACTATGATTTTAATTGATAATTACCATCCTAACAAGATAGCCCACTTCAACCTTAACCATTCACATATCTGCCATCTTGAATTAGGGTGCATGGCATCTTCACAAACTCTGCTGATGAGGTGTCCATGTGTGTCCCTACACCTGTAGCAAATTTGGCTCAAATTGGTTATGGGGTTCACAAGTTAGGCCACTTGTGCCTCAAACATTAATGCGTCTGTCATCCTGAATTGGGGAGGATGACATTATCACAAAATATGCCATTGAAGTGTCCCTATGTGTCTCTAGAACTGTACCAGATTTGGTCCAAATCAATTCCCATTTGTGCCTCAAATGTTCATGTGTTTGCTATCTTGAACTGGGGTGGATGACATCATCACAAACTACTCTGTTGAGGTGTCTATTTGTGCCACTCACTACAACTGCACCAAATTTGGTCCAAATCAGTTAGGTGGTCCACAAGTTAGCCCGCCTGCACGTCAAATGTTAACGTGTCCACCAGCTTGAATTAGGGTGGATGACATCAATATAAACCAGGGCTGCTCAACTTCGGCCCTCCTGCAGATGTTAGCCTACAACTCCCATAATCCCTGGCTACTGGCCACTGTGGCTGTGGATTATGAGAGCTGTAGTCCAAAAACAACTGCAGGGGGGCTCCTAAGTTGAGCAGGCCTGATATAAACTATGCCCTTGAGCCATTCCTTTGTGTCCCTACAATTGTACCAAATTTGGTTAAAATCGATAAGATGGTCCACAAATTATCCCACTTGTACCTCTAACATTCATATGTCCACCATCTTGAACTGGGGTAGATGACATCATCACAAAGTTTGCCATTGAGGTGCCCTTATGTATCCCTACAACTGTACCCAGTTTGGTTCTTAGTGGTCAAGGCATTGCGAAATTGATACACACACACACACACACACACACACACACACACACACACGCTATTCACCTGACCATGCATGGACGAACGGGCAGGGGGAGGAAGGCAGAGTTCAACCTACCTTCCCCCACATGACTGCTCTGAGCCCGGGTGGCAAGCAAGCCGCACACCCACATGACCAGTGCTGCTGGGAGCAGCATGATGACTATCTGTGCTGTTCCTAGCAACACGGGTAAATAGAGACGGGGCCCCTTGTCCCAGCCTCTGAGAATCCCACAGTGCAAGAATCCCACTGAGTGCAGTGCACTAGGGGATTCCCCCAGGGGATGGGTGCTCTCGGCACACATCTCTGTGTAGCATGAGCTGCTTGCACAATCCCGGAGCCGAGGTTTAGGGCACATTTGCACCCTTAACCCCAGCTATGAGCCAGGCTTTGGTGCTGGGTTTGGTGCTGCAGCACCACCGGGTTCCACATGGTTCCCGACTGTTCTCACGGGCAGCCAAACCCAGGTTTGGCTGCTCGTGAGAACAGCCTCAAAAACACAATGCTGAGTGATCCCATAAGCTTAATTTCCTTGAGGAAAGTAGGCTAAAAAAGTGACGGAGCCGGCAGTCGTGTGGGCAGCCGATGCAGCTGCCCAGCTATGAGCAGAGTCTCGTCTGTAGGGAGAGCGGGTTAAGCCTGCTCTCCCCACAGACCCAGAAGAAGCTCTTCTCACAGATCGTGAGAAGAGCTTCACTGTCATTTTGCATCCGTTAAATGTCTTGTTGCCCCCCACACACTCATGCACACCACACACAAAGTGTGATTATGGGAGAAATGCAAATTATAATCTGTGATAGTAACTGAGTACAGAACAGTGAGTGTTGATGAGTCCTGATTAATTCACGCTGAGTTTTATTTTGTACAATTAAACATACACCTGACTTGACACTCAGTTTGAACCTTTCTTTGGGAAAGATGCCACAAATTGCAGAGGTAACTAACTGCATTTTTTAAAAGGAGTAATTTCTTTTCTGTTTTGATCAAGTTCAGAGTCAGATCCAGTGTTTTTACTATAGAAGGTTATAGCTGCAAATGTCATAACCAAATGATCACTCGGAAAAGGGAGAAAGTTCTAGAGCACATTTTTGCTTTCATACCCTGAAGGGGATCCTTCACAGCACGTACGATGTTTTCATCACTTAGGAATTTGTGTACAAAAGCTGCACCCACAGGACGTAGGTCAGCTGACTGCACCCTGGCTCATATTTCTTCATGACGTAGACACAATTCTGAACACTACCTGGCTACAATAAACCTCACTCATTTTCTATTCAGATTTACTTCCCTCCCATAAAAGCCCAACCTTAACTCATATCACGGCTCATACTAGCTTCGGTCATCGATACATGGCTAAGGAGGAATGAATTACAGCTTCTGGTTGGGGAGAATTTATGCTTCCTTGAACACTTCAGTAAATACAGCATTTTGAGCCTAAGGCAAAGTAAACAATAAACTCCAAATGGAAACTCAGAAAGTATATATGATGAATGAAGGGCTGGTGTTTTGTTAAGTTTTCTACCATTGTTCTGCTATCAGCCCAAAAAACTTACCATCACAGTATAAAAACAGCTTTCTTAGAAGAGAGACGAGTCCTGCCTTTAAAGCAATATGCAGACAAGCAAATATGCCATGGTAACAGTTTACAGATTCTAAATATAGGGTTCTCCCAAACTTTTATTTCCTGGAACTTATAGCAAGCACATTTAAACATGTACACACGCATGCTGCTCTGAAATTGATGGTGACAGTGCAATTCTGTCCTTCTCCCAGGTCCACTGTTGTAACTGGGGCTGCAAGGACAAAATACTCCACACAGGTAAGCAAGGGAGTAGGAGACCATGCCCCTCCTTCATTACCTCCAACCATCCTCCAAGCACCTCAGAAAAGAGATGAGTGCCGAGCACTCAAACAACTATTGCCACAATGTTTCTCCACAGAGTGTCTCCCCTGCAATTAATCCATACTCAACAGGCAGGAGTAATGTCTTGTGTTGTCCCTCACACAGATAACTCAGGGTAAGCTTTCCATGAATCTCCAGATATGTTAGTTCCCAGCATGCACCTGTGAAAGCACTGGATGGTTATGGTCTTCATGACAATATTGTCTCCCTCTTCCCCTCAACAGGTAAGACAATCAGGGAGGCTACCACTAGGAGAGTGGGGAATTAGGCTGAAGCATGCTGAGCCTATCCTGTTCCACTGAAATACAGCTCTACAGCATGCTCTTTAGGTACCAGCCAAGATGGCTGGGGTTGCCCCAGGCAGTTTGCAAGGACAGACAAGGAGAGAAGAGTGTGTGTTAGGTATTTGGCAAACTACAAAGGCCCTATTACGCACTATCCTTAAGTCTTCACCTAGGGCTGCGTGATTAGAGTAGAGCCCTGTATAGCAGCAGGCATGAGTTCTAATCCTCATTGTTCCATTTAAAATTATTGTTGCCTGATGGCCTGGCAAAAGCTATGCTGTACCTTGCGGCAAATGTCTTCCCATCTCTCTGGGGTGGATTCGGTCCACTTTCTTCCATTTCCCATTGTAGTTATCTTTACCAGAGAGCCACCAAGTGCTTCCTACTGTCCCCTCCATGTCTCTCTTTCCTCTCATCATCTACAGACATAATTTATATGAAGGTCCAGAATTCCAATAGACTTGTTCTCAATGTTGGTCACAAACTGGGAACTCTAATGTTTGTAGAGGAGTTCAGGCTAACCCTTACTGGAGAGTTCATATTTCAAAAGGGAAGGGAGAAGAGAGGAGAGCTGGTCTTGTGGTAGCAAGCATGACTTGTCCCCTTAGTTAAGCAGGGTCTGCCCTGGTTGCATTTGAATGGGAGACTAGAAGTGTGAGCACTGTAAGATATTCCCTTTCAGGGGATGGAGCCACTCTGAGAAGAGCAGAAGGTTCCAAGTTCCCTCCTTGGCAACTCCAAGATAGCGCTGAGAGAGACTCCTGTCTGCCACCTTGGAGAAGCCACTGCCAGTCTGTGAAGACAATACTGAACTAGTTAGACCAATGGTCTGACTTGGTATACGGCAGCTTCCTATGTTCCTAAGGGAAGGAGCTATGATGTGCAGCAGACATAGGATTGCCTACTTGACTGAAGCTGTTCCAGGATGTTCTCCCCAGCTCCTCCAATATTTTGTCCTCTATTTCTCACAATATCAAACCATTAAAATCTCCAGGATTGTTTTCAGTACTGACCTGGAGATTGATGCCAGTTCCTGGAGACACCTGCCCAGTCCTGAAGGGCTGGCAACCCTAACCAGAAGGAGGGGTGGTTTTATTTTCCATTCCAGTCTCCTCATTGTCTGTCTGCCTATCTGTTCCCATTATTATTTCTCAGCTGCCAACCACGGATGCTTTCTGGTGGGAAACAGCGGCTGGACGATGAGGCATACACAGTTAACATCATACTACAGTTAGTAGCAGCCATTCTGATGGCAACCATTATTTGATATGAGATCTCTCTTGCTAGTGCCCTTGTAACTGATTTCTAATGTAGAACCAGAAGAAGTTGTTTACAAAAGGACAGGCTGGTTTCTGACCTAGAAATGTCCTCTCAGAAATGCTACACATCTTAAAGAAATCAATCTGGATCATCTTTCAACTTTCTGTACTAGGTACTTGCACAATACAGCATAGGCTCGTCACAGACAGTGATCAGTGGACTACAGGTTGTTGCTGCTGAGGGCCTGAGTCCTGTGGCTGCCTGCTAATTTCAGAAATAAATCTAATATGATGTCAGTGTGATAACTGTGAAGCTGCATTCTCTGATACAAGTTGACACAGATCCCCCTAAGCATTTGAGGGCTCCCCCTACTTTACTGAACATGTTTTCCCTCTGTTTGCACCCTGATTTGTCCCTACATTGAAGTTTTTAGAGGCATATATCAGTGCTTTGGAAGAAAAAGGCATATCTACAGCAGGGCTAAAGTCCATGCAAGTAAGCAGATTTCAGGCCAGAGGTTATCTGTAAACGTCACCTGTTTGCTAAGCAAATCACCACGGATACAGGCCACTGTGTCGGTTATCCATGATCAGTTAATTATTACACATTCAGACTAATGACACACTGGCCTTTGAGACCTCTTTCTCTCAAAATACTAAAAAGCAAATAAAGGACCTTCCCCCATCCCACTACCAATTTCTACAGGAAAAGACCAGAAAAGGCACAGTAAATGTAGCTATGAAATCATGGTGAGGTGGCTGGCTGGGAAATGAGTTTCCTTCCCTATGAATGTGATGAAGAATTGCCCTCATGTGATTCTCATGTCACCATGAACTTGTTAGTAAGATACAGTGTGAGAACTGTGAAGCCACAGTTCCTTGGCCCTCCATCTTTTCAAAGCAATCTGAAACCAAGGAATGTAAGGGTGTACAGGGACATAATCATAATCATATAATCAGAGCGGTGAGCCCACTATAGAAGTACACTCATCAAATTCTGTTTTGACTTACAGTCTTCTCTTCCACAGCAAGCACAGGGGGAATCTGAGGGATCCTGTTTATAACAGAAGTTGTCTGAGCCCACCACAGATTAATTGGAAAATAATGATGGTTCTAAGCCACTTCTCCCCTCCTACCTAAGACCTTTTTTAAAAAAAATATTCTGAAACATCATTCTGTTTCTTTGTCAAAGTGGGCAAATGTACATTTAATTGACTTATGTAAATTCAGAGCTATAAAACTGTTTAAAAAGCTGAACTGAACAGCCTGCCTCAGGCATGTTGGGGAGGTAAATTAGCACTCAATTTGCTGGCCAATAGACCTGTCAAATCATGCATTGTGGAGATGGGGAAGCTGGACTCATTATTAAAAGGCCCTTGAGTCCTGATTTGCATGTAGATCTGTACGCACTCTAAAGATAGCCCGTGTACTCAGAATAAACAGTCACCACTTTGCATTGCACACCAGAGTGCAAGGCATAACATGTATTCTACAACCACACTACTACTGTTTGTATCATTATATTTTATTTAATTTATGCTGATTCTTTGAGATACAGCAAGTTAACTTTGTATTTCCTGGCTTTTGTTAAGCCAGGAAGGAAGTCCAACCCAAGCTTAAATCACTAGAGTTGTTTAAATGTGATTTTAATGTTACAATATATAGAACTCCCCCGCACCCCGCTTTTCATGCCTGATGTTTTCTTTTCTTTTCTTTTTTCAGGGGAAGGATCTTGAAAAAACTAATAAGAGATGAAGTGAGGAAATGGTGCAAGAGTGGCTCTGCCTACCTCTCACACTAGGTTTTCATTGTGTAAGCCCATTGTGGTGTGTGAGATTAGAACACCAAAGAGAGTTTATGAACCAGTTTGGTCATGCTGAAAACTATACATTTTCCTGAATTGTATCACTTCACACTGCATATCTCATGCTTGAATGCTCCTTCCCATTAACCCCAACCCTCCCCATATAGAAAACGAAAGCCTCTTTCAGATCTTCCAGGTTGTGGGCATAGGGAGTGGGGCTTAGCATGCATGTCCTCCACTGCAAGGGCATCTCATTGCATATCGACTGTGTGATTATGGGCATGTGTATGCTTATATATGCACAAACAGCACCCTCCATCAGGGCCAGCTCTCCCAATAGACAGACCTAGGAAATTGCCTAGAACACCAATTCTTGGGGGGGGGGTGTTCATAGTGCCAGAATAGAGTGGTGCCCATTATTCTTTCTCTCCATCTTGTATCCCATCCTGAAGTACTGCACAGTGATGTAAGAATGCAAGATAGAATACTGCAGCCTGCGCCCCAAAGGCCCTGCATATACTGAGCCTCTAGAATACACCATCTTCTTTGCTCGTTGCACATCAGCCTCCAATAAATAGCTAGTCTCATAAGCTGCACTCCTTCTCTTGAAGTTGAATTGCCGTTCTCAGCATTCATTTCCAAAAAGAAATGGTCTCGGACTGGATTTCCAAATGAATAGCAGCATCTTTTCATCTCTGAAGTATTCGAGTTTTACCCTCATAATAGATGGGGAACTCCCACCCACTGTATCCTCAGACCAGCACAGGCTAGTCATTCACTGGTCACCTGCACAGACTGGTCATTCAACCCCATGAATAGCAGCCTGTGTGACTCAAGTCAAAGTTGGGGCTCCTCTGCACTTTTCAGCTGGGGAGTCAAACTTCACCAAGGGTGCCAAAAATCCAGGGGCTGCCTATGCTCCCTGTGATCAGAACCTTGCTGATTGCAGGGAGGGGTGCCTAGTTATCCCTATAAGCATATGGGCACTGGCATGCTGCAGATATGCAATGAAACATGTGTAGGGTGGAGGAAGAGGGAACCTGCTAACATGATGTCACTCCCTGCCCTATGCCTTTCAACGAATGTACATAGAGTGGCCTGAGCACCAGAAGAGAGTTAATAGGTCAGGGAGAAGGTTTGTCAGTCATGCCTTCTCCCTGACTTGCTAGTTTTAGATGTCCCCCCCCCCGCCACCCCTGTCCCATGGGGGTATGTGCAAACATGCAACCAATACCATTTCCACTTGCAACCGGAAGTGTCATGAGAACATAAGAACAGCCCTGTTGGATCAGGCCCAAGACCCATCTAATTCAGCATCATGTTTCACACAGTGGCCCACCAGATGCCTCTGGGGATCCCACAGGCAAGAGTTGAGGGCATGCCCTCTCTTGCTGTTGCTCCCCTGCAACTGGTATTTGGAGGTATCTTGCCTCTGAGGCTGGAGGTGGCCTATAGCTCTCAGACTAGTAGCTGTTGATAGACCATGAATTTGTCTAAGCCCCTTATAAAGCCATCCAAGCTGGTGTGGTGGCTGTTTCCACATCCTGTGGCAGAGAATTGAATAGATTAATTATGAGCTGTGTGAAAAAGCACTTCCTTTTGTCAGTCCTAAATTTCCTGGCCATCAGTTTCATGGGATGACTCCTGGTTCTAGCATTGTGTGAGAGGGAGACATTTCTCTTTCTATAAACTCTCCCCACACCATGCATAATTTTATAGACCTCTATCATGTCTTCCCATAGTCATCTTTTTTCTAAGCTAAAAAGCCCCAGGTGGCATAGTCCAGGAACAGTTTTGCCATCTTATCTACTGTCAGGGCAGTAGGCTGAGTGGTGGGCACTGTCACCGTTTTCACTTGTGACTCTTTTCAAGCAGCTATTTTGCCCTGACCATGGATTAATCTCAACCATAAGCCTGAATCGAAACTAAATTGCCATGCTACTAAGGGAGATATAAAATGACAGGTTTTTTTCCGTGAAGACAAGAGAAACAATATGAAGCAGCAACCTCAGGATTATGCCAAGTGTTTCAAACTAGTTTGGATTGCATTAAATATTAGCTGATTGTTCATAATCTTTGTCATTGTGAACACTTTCCCAAAAGAGATCTCTGAACACATGGTTAATACTCAAGAATTTAACATGTCTAGGCTCACAAGAGCTTCCTTGATTAAAGCGCCATTTGTAATAAGAGGGAAAGCCAGTGTGTATTATCTATTATCATTCACAATGAGCAAAATTATTTCAAGGATCATGTTTAATAAGCCTTAATCACTCACTAAAAAGAACTAGCTGACCTGGCGCAGAGCATCTGTGCCCCTAGTCCTCCCCCGGCGGCTGGACATTTGCCAGGCTGCCGCTTCTCCTGGTGGCCAGCCGTTTGCCGGGCTGCCACTTCTCTCCCCCCACCCATGGCCGGCCATTCGCCGGGCCGCCTCTTCTCTTCCCTTGGTAGCTGGCCGTCCCCGTTGCTAATCATCAGCTCGCTCACAAACTCTCGCGAGAGCTGCCATGCATGGGATTAGCGTTGGGTACATCTTGGAGAATTAAATATATAGATTCGTTGACAGCAATGTCTTCCCCAAAGGGTCACTCAAGTACATGCAATAATGAGATTGACCTAAAAGCATGAGGTCTCTAAGAAAGTAAAATTTAACCTGGAACGGAGGAGTAATTATTATTAGTATGGTATTGTGGGTATGTTTTCAGGCTTTGTCCTCAATTATTTGAAATCAAAATTACTAATTTTTTAAAATAGAAGAACACATGCTCATTATTTTTCTTGGTAGCTTTGTGAGTGACATTAGACTTTATGATGTTGCTAAAATCACATGCTAACAGCATATATTGTCAACCCTGTGTACGACACTCTATAGCTGTTTCCAGCCATTTAAGATTTATAAAATGTAGATAGCTTGCTGGGCAGATAAATGGGCAGATAAAAACAATACGACCCTGATTTATTATCTTGTCTTTTTTCACAAACAGTGGAGGGAATTTCTTTGCCACAGGCTTGTGGTGGTGATGCACAAGCCTATGGCTCATGGTAGTAATGCAAAACCAATGTTTAATCATGATTGAGCATTATGTCTGAATCTGCCCAGTAACATAACTGTCACATGTATCTCATTTTGTTGTCCTTTCACTAAGTTGAAAGCTATATACTGGTTAGGGATCTTTATTAAAATTGCCTGCATTGTTCATAACCATCTGGAGGTGGAATTCATTCCACAAGCATATGATTTCACAGCCTGTAGCTAAGCCATGGTATTGCTATACTCTAATTATAACGAAAATACAAAAATAGAAACGACAAGGAGAAAGGCTTGCCCACGTTTATTATAAAGAAAACAAAATCTGAATTGGCTTTGAGTAAAAGGCTGCCAATTTGCATGGTTTTATCGTAGGAGTTTGAAGCTTGAAGTGTATACAATTGAAATAGGGATGTGCATGAACCGCAGTTCAAATGGTGGTTCAAGCACTTTTTGGGCAGGGGGACCGGAAACTTTAAGAAAAAGGAGAGCAGATCTTTACCTGCTCTCCACTGCCCCATGCAGCTTCCTGCTGGGGAAGCATGCATCTCTAGAAGCCCCATGGTGTCAGCATTCACATGGTGTCCATGCACGCGTATACACCATGTGCATATGCCATGTGTGTGCTAACTCTGTGAGGGGCCAGGGATGTGTGCTGCCCCAGCAGGAAGCTGCATGGGGTGGCAGAGAGCCAATAAGGACCTGCTCTCCTTTTTCTTAAAGTTCCTAGTCCCCCCACCCCAAAAGTGCTCAAACCATGGTTCATGCACATCCCTAAATTGAAGTTTTACAATATATTCATAAGAGTTATCAGCATTAGTTTGAAATCAAAATGTATGTTTCTAATCCTCATAATTCAATACATAGGTTTGTGACGAAGTGTCATAAGGCTTAAAAATGTAAAAGACTTAAAAATTAAAATTAACTGAAGGGAAGATTCTGGAAGTCTATAACATTTTTTTTAGCTGACTTTCCTTAAAGTAGGCTGAAGTAGGCTCCTTTCTCATAAGCTTACTTAAGGAAAGTAAGCTCATGAGATCACCCAGCTTTCATGGGTCCCTGTGTCAACTTCACACTGTTGCTGGGCTGATCTGGACCAAATTTGGTACTTTGTAGGGGCACATAAGGACTCCTCAATTGTGTAATTTGCAATGATGTTATCCACCCCGATTCAAGAAGTTCAGACACATGAACGTTTGAGGTGCAAGTGGGCTAACTTGTGAACCACTTAACCGATTTGAACCAAATTTAGTACAGTTGCAGTGAGTGACACATAGGGACACCTCAATGACATGGTTTGTGATTATGTCATCCACCCCAGTTCAAGAGGGTAGACATGTGAACATTTGAGGCACAAGTGGGCTAATTTGTGAACTGCCTAACCAGTTTGAACCAAATTTGCTACAGTTGTAGGGACACATAGGGACACTTCAATGGTGTAGTTTGTAATGATGTCACTTACCCCAATTCAAGATGGTGGACGCATGAATGTTTGAGGCAGAAGCTGGTAATTATCAATTAAGAAAGGAAAGTAGGCAGATTAGTTCTTCCCCGAATTGCTTGTTATAAGATTGGAAAGCACCACATTGATATTTGTTTATGATGTGTTGAAATAGACCTTTAGTAGATAGTTGTCTACTATTAGGGTGGGATGAGGATGTCTGTAAAGAAACACTCAGTGTTCTAGAATAGCATGGCAATTTGAAGGTGTAAACGGGAATCAAAAGCTGTAAGAATTCTAATGGATAAAAGGATAGTTTGTCTCTTCTGGGAAAATGGTATTGGAACAGAAAGTGAGACCAAGAGGTTGAGATAAAAATGTGAGGAAGACAAAATTAAAAACAGTTGAAAATAATATGGAGGGAGAGGCAAAACAAGCCATAAAATGAGGAAAGACTGAGAAGAGAGTTGAGAATGTATGGATTAACGTTTGCTAGTGACTTAGTACAAGTAGAAGCAGCCATCTCCTGAAATTCTTGAGTAACATCACACTCCAGTTGTTCAGAATAAGCTGCTCTGTTGAAAGAGCACAAAAGGGGGATTTGAATCACTGCATTGCTCGTTTGTCCCCAGCCAAGCCCTGTGAGTTTGTGAAAAATGCAGGGCAGTGTCATTTCCCATTAGACTCTGGGAAATACAAAGTAATATGACTAGGCATTCCACTATGCAGGTTAATTTCTGTATAGTACACAATTTCATGGTTTTATATATAGTTCCTCATTTGAAAACCCTTAACCAAATCTAGATTGTACGAATAAATTGATGGATATATACCTCTGAGGGAAAATTGTTAATGATGGTAATCGGCAAGACTGGTAAAGAAATGGCTCAGACCATATGTTTCCTTGAATAAAAGAACAAGAAATTACCCTTGCCAAAAACCATTCAAAGGCCTAGAAAAATGAGTGTGTTTTCTATTCTCTTTTATATTGGTTTTGTAAATTGCTCTAGGTTGTCATTTAATTTAATTTTTTTTAAAATTTAAATTTCATTAGGGAACATTTGAACATACCCAGACCCACCCAGAGAACAGTTCATCAAGGGAAATTCAAGAGTCTTTCCCTCAGTGCAAAGATCATGCACCATTATATTTGGTCTGGATGGAGGGGTTATAAACCTGAGCATGCTCATTTAAAGCAATCTCACTGTGTTCAGGGGGAATGCCAAGTAAACATATGCATGGCTGGGTTTGCCTTGGGTATCTGGAATGCTCAAGCAGCCCTCCCCACCTCCTTTGTGTAAAAGTATGGTAAATGTATCAGATTCTCCCTTCCTCATTGGTAACAGGGGTAAAACTATAATAGGGCAAGGGGAGACAGTTGTCTGGGGGCCCATTGCCTTGGGGGACCCCCAGAGGTAAGTCACATGACTGACTCCCCAGCCATGCACCCTTCAGTTGTATTCATCCTCCAAAATTGATGTGAGTGTTAAGACCTGGATCTACCAGAACAACATGTCTTTCTCTCTAGTACCATTAAATGACTTGCATCGTCCACAATTTACAAAAACTTTTTAAAGATAATTTAGGATGATGTTCTATTGTGGCACATAGGTTATATGTATATAAATTTTACTATGCTTTTTGTTATCACTATTCAGCCTCATTTAAGATTTCTTTACTTCATGAGCTGAGCTTCAGTAAGGGGGGGCATTTTAAAATCTTGTCTCTGGGCCCACTCCAACCTTACTATGCCCCTGATTGGTAACCACTTCTGTGTGAAAGTGTTCATATATTAAGTTTTTCCCTGGAGAAATTGTTTCTCAGTGGCAATATATGTGAAGCAGCATGTATCTCAATGGGCAGGATTAATTCTGTTCACCCGTAGAACCATTCACACTATCTGTTTCAACACTTTTCCCGCTCAAACTTGATGTGGGATTATCCCTGAACAAAATCTGAAAGAATGTGAGACTATCCTTGGTGGCAAATGAAACCTACCACAAGAAGGAGTATTTCTTAATCTAGTTCCCCTCAATAACTCCAAAATATAGCAACTGCACCATTACATCTTAAGGGGTTTTTTTTGTTTTTGTTTTTGTTTTGGACACTATAACCCCATATAACTCTTTAACTGTGGGAGATACGTATGTCTCTAGGAAACACTGTTTTACCAGCACTCAAACTGCAAATATTGTTACTAGCGAAACCTGATTCTAACGCTTGCTTGCACTACTAGTTCTACTGCTGAGGGACTGTAGTTGTGCAACTATCATGGGCACTTCTTGGACAATACCTACATCATCATTATGAGAAATGATGTCTCATAAGCCAACTTCCTCTCCAGCCAGGGCAATTTTGGAGAATGCTTAAGTAAAGCAAAAGCAAAAGCAAAGTATAACATTAAAACAAAACAAAAATACAAGTCTTGCTGAAAAATAGTAGAAGGCTACCCACCTTCCACTGCATGCCTTTCCCCTCTCCATTAAAAACAACAACAAAAATTAAAAGTGGACTAGGTAGCACTAACTTTGCTCCCATACTTTCTTATAGAGTATTGTGTGCATTTGTGGATTTTGGAATAAAAACCATGATTCCAGTTTAGTTACTTCCCACTAGTAGGTTTTTTTAGTATTCATGCTCAGCATGTTACAAGCCTATCTTATAGTGCTTTCTGAAAAGGAGAGGTTCTGCAGAGTTTTTGATTGTATTATGTACACGCAAGCTATCTTCAGACAACTCCCCCCACCACACATGCTCATACACACCCATTCAATGATCACCAGAGAAAGAAGCAGGATCATAGGCACTAGCCACAGTTTTGATGTGCCCATTAGTCATACTCCTGGGTGGTAGGGATGTGCAGAACAGTTCATGGTCAGAACGTGAACTGGGCCATTTAAAGTGTTTTGAGCTCAGAACAGAGTGCCTTTCAAACAAAGGACCTGTTCCAAGCTCAGAATGGAACGACTCCGTTCCGACTCAGAACACTCAAACCATTCTGAGCACCATTTTTTACTCCAAAATGGAGCTCTTCTGGCCTCTCTGCACACGTGGCAGCCACTTGCATGGTCAGCACCACCATGCAAATGGCTGCCGTGTGTGCGCAGAGACCAGAAGAGCAACATTCTGATTCATTCCGTTCCAGGCTTGGAAAAGAATGCAAATGCCATCCCGTGCACATCTCTACTGGGTGGCCATATGCTTGGTGAACATCTTCAAGCGGGCTTTCACATGCAAAGTTGTACATGCGTAAGACACTTTCCTGAATATTCTAATAATCTTTCAAATGAGGCCCCCAATGCATGGTATAGTTAGGAACACAACAGTCCTCTCCAGACATGATCAGTGCGAGCAGCACTCACATTGATAGTGTGAAAAGAGGGGAGGAAGTTCCGCCCTGCTACTGTCACTTACCTCCTCCTTCAGGATGCCATTTGCCTGAAAGTGGAAGTGTTGTCAGCTGTGCTGATGCTGCCCAACTCCCAGGTGCCTCCCTGTTTGCAATTGTGTCTCCAGGATTGGAGACTGCACTTTGGATATGCTCAGGAGTTGCACAGCAACAATTGTTTATAGTACACATGGGGAACAGGTCACTTAGTTGGCAATAGGCTAGTCATCCTTAGAGTTGGCTGCAAACAAAGCAAATTGGAACAGGGATCAAGATGTATGCTCCCTCCCTATGCGGGGGTCCCAGCTAAGTAGACTCGAGAGTTAACTATAGTGAGTTAAAAAGCATCCAAGGCCACTCTAAACTTAGAATGAACCACCTCACCTCCCTCACTCCTTTCACAGGAGATAACAACACGCTAACAAGACGATTATGCCAAGCAGGAAGAAACGCAGAGAAGGCGGTGGGGCAATGGTCTCCTCATCACAAAGAAGATGAGTCAGTGATGTAGACCTAGAGGTGTCCCGGCAAGGATACACTTTTTGCACACCTGCATACACTGATCTTCATCACAAACAGCCTTACCAGCAAAAGACAATGCCCCCATTGTCACTCAGGAAGAATGATCAGACACAATGCATTCCATGCTGGCCCACCCTGGCACTTCTAATCAGCAAAGTAGGACTACAGGAATGTGCCCCCATGTTTGGGGATATAAGTATCCCCAGTTCCATGACCCAGTGTGCTCCCCTGTGCTCTGCACTCGGGACTCCAGCAAATGCTCCTTTGGTTTTGCCACCTGGGTCTCCAATAAGCAATCTCCGTGCCCCTCTGTATGCTATACTTAGCTCTCCATCAAGCTGCCACTGCCAAGCACAGTTTATCTTCCACTGCCGAAAGACTGCAAAAGGCTTTGCATCCCACTCTGCTAACTCACAGGCCAAGCCCACCCTCACCCTCATACCTCTGGAGAGCTCAGGGCCTAAAGCTACCCACTCCTTCCTCCCAAGACTCTGGATGGTGGGACAGGCTTGACTAATCACCGAAGCATGTCTTACCCTGCCCAGCACTCAGATGCCATCCAGACACTAAAGCGGCAATATTTAATTAACCAATTAGATGTTTTGATTCATTTTAAAAAAAATGCCCCAACTAAGTGATCAGCAGATCTTAGATTTTTTTTTAATGCTTATAAAAACCAGCTGGCAAGTATCATCTTAAAAGAGGCACTATCTAAAAACAAAGAATGGTTTCTTTTTTCCTTGTGAGCAATTATTTTACAATTAAACCAATGAACTGATCAGTCAACTAAAATGTATATGATTAATTAAGATTTCTTTAATCCAGTGACAGCTATCTGTTCTTAACAGCTGATTGTGCTTTTTCTGATTATGTGACTGTCTTGCTGTGTATTCCCTGCAGAAAGAAGCCAAGTGTGCAGCCAAAGTAGAGCAATGTTTGGATATGCAAAACTGCCAAAATAAAACAAATGGACCTAAAACTCACATGCTAGTTTTATTCATTGCAAATGCACAAAAGAAAACAGGTTCTTAAGTTTGAGAGTTTTTTGCAGAGTCTGTGCAAAAGCTGCTAATTTGTGGCAATCATGACCTTTTTAAAAAACCTTTTACTGGGGTGGGGAGGGATCTGCCTCCGCCTCCCGTCCTCCTCTGGCTGCTCTGGCTGCAGCCGCTGGGGTGGCGGCCACCGCCACCTCCACCTCCACCTCCCGTCCTCCTCTCCCCTGCCCCCAGGCCCCCAGCTCCGTTCTTTCTGGCTCTTTCTGAGGAGCCGCTGGGCTGGGTGTGGCTGCAGCCACCTCCCGTCCTCCTCAGGCTGCTCCATCTGCAGCCGGAACTGGAGGAGGAGGCAGTGTGGCGATGACCCGGCCAGGGAGAGGGGGGAAATGCGGCAGTGCTTCCTGGCCAGAGGGGGGGAAATGGGGTGCCAGGTAGTTGGGCGGCAGTGGCAGAAACGGTGCGCTTGCCAGAAACTGCTGCATGGGGGCCTGGAAGTTGGTGCATGCACACACACACTTTAAAGGGAACAGTGGTCATACTCTGCAAGATGAGGTAGAACTTCCTGTTCTGGACTTCCTGTTCTGGACCCTCCCCCAGAAAGAACAGGTTCATAGCCAGGGGCACACCTAGGCAATTTGGGCACCTGGACCACCCAGCCACGAGGCCCCCCCTCATGGGGGTCCTGTCACCAAATGGCCACACCCGCACACACCCGCACCACAAAACCTCTGTGCTTTTAAATATATATATCATTACTGTGGCTGAGGGTAGCTGCGGGGTGGGCGTGGAGCAGCCCTCTCTGCTCTCCCCCGATGGGTTGCGGAGTGACACTGGGCCCATCCGTTTGGGCCATCATCTTTTCCCAACTGCGAGGTGCACCTGCACAGTTGAGAGATTGTTGCAAGCCTGTGACATCACAGGCTTGTGATGATTTCAACTGCGCAGGTGCACCTTGCAGTTGGAAAAAGACACTGGCCCAAATGGATGGGTCCAGTGTTGCTCCAGCCCCCCACCGCCACCAGGGGAGTGGGGAGAGGGGAGGACTGCTCTGCTCCCCCCACAGCCATCACTCCCACAGCCACCCCTCAGCCACGGTAATGATAATATTTTTTTTAAGCACGGAGGCTTGGCGGGGCTAGCGCGTGGTGGCTGCTGAAGGCCCCTGGCCCCGGCCATTTGAAGCCCCTCACAGGACCTTGGAGGACCGGTCCCCAAGGTCTGGGGATTAGAGCGCCCTGTTCACAGCTTGGGAGTGCTCTTGGACCTGGGTCTCAACCTGCTGCCTCAGGTTGAGGCTGTGGCCAGGAGTGCTTTTTACCAGCTGTGACTGATTCCACAACTCTGCCCATTTCTTGAGGACAATGACCTGAAAACAGCTGTGAACCAGCAGGTTACCTCCAGGTTGGACTAATGCAAAGCTCTCTATGTAGGGTTGCCTTTGTATGTAGTTTTGAAATTTTAGTTAGTCCAAAATGCGGCAGTGAGAGTGGTCTCTGGGGCATCCCGGAGAGACCATATTATGCCTGTTCTTAAACAGTTGCACTGGCTGCCGATATGTTTCTGGGCAAAGTACGAAGTGCTGGTTATTACCTTTAAAGCCCTGAATGGCTTAGGTCCAGGTTACCTGAGGGAACGTCTTTCTCCAGGATCCTCACCACTCATTGAGATAATCAGGAGGGGCCTGCTTTTGGGTGCCACAGGTTCATCCTCTCATAGGGAGAGGAGAGCTGGTCTTTTGGTAGCAAGCATGACTTGTCCCCTTAGCTGAGCAGGGTCTCCCCTGGTTGTATATGTATGGGAGACTTGATATGAGAGCACTGTAAGATATTCCCCTTAGGAGATGGAACTGCTCTGGGAAGAGCAGAAGGCTCTATCTCCAAGATAGGACAAGATTTTTATTTTTATTTTTATAGGACAAGATTTTTTTATTGAACCAACAAACTACCAAAGCATACAGTACATTGCCAAAGCACAATTATATACGAAGTGGTTGTTTGTAGATCATATAGGAGGCCAGTGTGGTGTAGTGGTTAGAGTGCTGGACTAGGACCAAGGAGACCCGAGTTCAAATCCCCATTCAGCCATGAAACTAGCTGGGTGACTCTGGGCCAGTCACTTCTCTCTCAGCCTAACCTACTTCACAGGGTTGTTGTGAAAGAGAAACTCAAGTATGTAGTACACCGCTCTGGGCTCCTTGGAGGAAGAGCGGGATATAAATGTAATAATAATAATAATAATAATAATATCCACAAAGATTTACACACAAGGATTTGGAAACCCACAAGGTTATGAAGTATATGCAGGCAGTACTGTAACTCGGGTATGAGGGATTACTAGGCACATCAGGTAATGGGGGGCGGGGTTTACGTCCAACGTCCATCTCCATAATTTGTCACATTGCTGTTTAGAAGAGATACACTTGTCCTTTTGCACATAACAATACAAACTTTTCCAGAAGAGATTTACTGTCTCATCTGCGTGAACCTCTTGGTCGCGTCTCCCCTCCCTATTCCTCTGCAGGAGCATAGCATAAATGACATACAGGTTTACTAACCTGATTACGAGAAGGGGAACGTTCCAATTCCCTAGTATGAGGGCACCCGTTCCATCCCGTCTCCTTGAAGGTTTCTTTCTGGGACCTCGAAAAGAGGTTCTATCACTCAAACCCGAGGTTAGTTCTTCCCAAGTCTGTTTTTCCAAATCAGGCCACTCTAACAGCTTGCTTACTCCCTGCCACACTCTTTTGGCTACCACACACTCTTTTAAGAAATGTGAATGGGTTGCCCTGAATGTTTTGCCTAGCTCACTAGCTTTCTGTTTGTAGGTGATTTTAGGACACTCTTGCTGGTCCTCTGGGAGCCATGGCTTAGCCGCATTAAGTGGTAGTACTTGATGGTATAAGCACCACCTTGTTTCCCATAAATGGAAAGGGACTTTTTTCTCCTTAAAGAGAGCGATAGGGTGATTGGGTTGCAACAAGTACTGTGAAGTGCGGTGTTTGTAGCGTTTACGTTCTAAATCAGGTTTTAAAAAACCCACTTCTAGAATCTCTCCATAAATTGTTTTCCTTAGCTGCTTAACTGAGGAGGATCCTTTAAATAGATCCGGTTCAACCTTCCATTTTTTAAGTGTGAATAACATATCTCTCAAGTAGTCTGGGTGTTCTCTTTTTAATACTTGTGTGATAAGACCATTGAAAGATCCTTTTCCCCACCATGCTATGCCCCATGCTGACTTGCGCCAACGCAGAGCGAAAAGCGAGACCCAAGTTTTTTGCAGGAGGTTGGACATATTATGGACATTCACGAAAATCCAGTTTCCAAAATTGTAGGACATGAATTCAGTTACAAAATAGGGTTGCAGGGTAGGTAGGGCTAGGCCTCCCCGCTCAACCTCCTTAAATGCTACCGCACAGGCCAAAGGGAAGGACACTGTGTGCTATACTAGACAGAAGATCTGGCTTTCAACTCTCCGAAGGAAATTGAGTGGGGGAGGATAGACTATCACCAGGTTATGCACCGGGGGTATCAGGTAAGTTCGGATGTAAACCGCTTTCTGGTACATGGCAAGGCTCCATTTTTTCCACATGGTGATTTTAAGCATTACTTTTTCTTCCCAGTCTGTTCAATTCCCCACCCCCACCCCAGACTTTTTCCTTAATCCCGTATTCAATCCCCAAAATGTTTACTGTATCTACCCACTTCAGTTTGGACTCTGGGGCCCCTTCGCTTTTACATTTAGAGATGGGTAGGCACGAGAGTTGCTGGCGTCCGGGGTCCATTTTAACAAATACACTTTTGTCAGCATTTAATTCTGAGCCCGAGATCTTGCCATATTCCCAGAAGAGGTCTAGTATTACAGAGATTTCATTTTCATTCGATAACAGTAATGTAACATCATTGGCATGAGCTACAAATTTTACCCTAAACTCAGAATGCGGTTCTGAGTGGACAGGTGGTTCGGCTATCCCATCACTCGCCCTCCTGCTCCCTCCCGGGAAGATCTCGCAGGGCGGAGGGATAGAGACCGAGAGTCCTTGCAGATAGGGTTGTCTCTGAATCCTGATCAGGATTGGATCCAGGGCAAAAACATAAAGTAATGGTCTCAGTGGGCATCCTTGGCGGACACCCGAATGCAAAGTGATCGGGTCGCCCCGCCATCCATTAATCTGTGGTGTCACCTTTGCATTTGTATAGAGCAGCTGTATCCAAGTAACGAAGAGGGGTGGTATACTTTTAGCTTTCAACAATGTCCACAGATAATTGTGGTTCACTTTGTCAAAGGCCTTAACTTAAGTTGATCCAATAAGAGGAGGTGACCTTTCCAACTTTCATTCTGTATAGAGTAAAAAAGTTCTCTCAGTAAACACAATGAGTCTGTCATCTTTCTTCCCGAGATGGAGCTTGTCTGCAAGCTGTGGACCAATTTAGGGGCCACTTCCGCCAATCTATTATTTAGGATTTTGGCAAAGATTCTATAATCGATATTTGTGAGGGTTATCGGTCTCCAGTTTTGTGGTAAAGTGGTGTCACCTTTCGGGGGGGGGGATTAAGAGGCCGTCCCCAAAAGGCCTATTTAAACGCCCATTGTCTAGGACAAAATTAAATAATTTTACTAAGACTGGTAGTAGCTGGTCTGCGTAAAACTTATAGAAAGGCCATGTCAGACCATCAGTGCCTTGGAGAAGTCGCTGCTAGTCTGTGTGTAGACAATACTGAGCTAGATGGACCTATGGTCTGACTCAGTATACGGCAGCTTCCTATGTTCCTATCTGGTGGCAACCTAGAATAGGGCATTCTCTGTTGTCTCCCCTAGGTTGTGGAACACACTCCCTGTGGATATAAGAGGATTATCTTCCTTGGAGGCCTTCTGGAGAGCCTTAAACACCCATCTTTTTAGCCTGGCTTTTAATGATATCTAGTTTTAATGTTATCTAGTTTTAATTGTAATTTTAATCTGTTTTTAAATGTGTGCTTTTTATTTTAATTGTTATGTATTTTTTATTTTAGTGTGAACTGCCCTGAGCCACTTTAAGAAGGGTGGTATATTAGATAGATAGATAGATAGATAGATAGATAGATAGATAGATAGATAGATAGATCTTCTTCTTTTTTTGCATTTTAGAATTTTTTATTGGTTTTTACAATATCTTAATCAAATTACATTTAATTAAGTAAATATTGACTTCCCGCTCACCAATCTGCGCGGTTCATATTAGCTCTACAAATCTACCATTGCTATAATAATTCAAAACACATATAGTCCACATTGCAAACTTGATTTTACCCTACCCAACCACCTGTTATTACTAAATTTCAAACCCTGCTGAAAGGTCCATATTTGAAAAATAGTTCTTTAAATAAAGTAAGAATGGCTCCCAATCTTCTTTAAAACATTCCAAGTTCTCATCCCTTATGAGTGCTGTAAGTTTTGCCATCTCAGCGTATTCCAACATTTTTATCAACCAATCTTCTTTTGAGGGCATTTTATTATCTTTCCATTTCTGCGCATATACTATTCTAGCCGCCGTGGTTGCATACATAAAAAATGTTAAGTTTCTTCTGGAGAATTCTCCTTGCGTTATTCCCAGCAGGAAGGATTCTGGCCTCTTAGGGAATGTCATTTAAAATTTTTTCTTCAACTCATTATATATCATATCCCAAAAGGCCATTGCCTTCCTGCATGACCACCACATATGAAAAAGGGTTCCTTCACATTGTCCACATTTCCAACATTTGTTTGGAACATTTTTATACATTAATGCTAATTTTTTCAGTGTCAAATACCACCTGTACATCATCTTATAATAATTTTCTTTTAGAGTATAACATGCAGTGAACTTTAAATCAGTTTTCCATAATTTTTCCCAAGCTGCCATATCTATATTATGACCCACATCTGAGCCCATTTTATCATAGTCATTTTAACGACTTCATCTCTTGTCTCCTCTAAAAGCAACAACTTATACATCTTAGAGATTAATTTTTTGTCATTTTCACACAATTCCTTCTCGAATTTTGACATTTGGTCCTCAAATCCAACTTTAAGATCCTTCTTGTAAATTTCGTTTAGCTGATGATACTGAAACCAGTAGATAGATAGATAGATAGATAGATAGATAGATAGATAGATAGATAGATCTTAGTTCTTTATACGGCTGTTCATGCAGCTCTTTGTCTGGGTGTCAGATAAGGAACTGGGAACTTATTTCAGCATCATATTTAACCAGCATCTGGTTTATGGCTCGTGAGAACAGTTTGAGAACAAAATAAGATTATTTCAAGAAGAATTATTCTCTCTTTCTAGTTAATCAACAAAAGCTGTTGAGAGTAAACTCTAAATGAATTATGAAGAGTGTAATGAAAGGTCTCCTCAGCAATCAAATGTGTTGGAGGGCTGGGTGTGAGCCTGCACTTCCTCTTTCCCAGATTGTTCCCTTTGGCACTTTCAGGGGCATTGAATGCAAATGTCATGTACACACATTATGTGATGCATATGTTTATATGCCCCTAAAGATGGTGAAACCTGTTGAAATGCAAAACAATGTGTTTATCCCTTCCAAAACACCATGCAAAATAGTATTGCTGTTGTCTCCAAAACATATGTATTCCAAATGGTCCTTTGGAGCCATATGTGCTGCTTTGCTTCACAAACAGAAAATTTGTTTCTGTTTGTGAAGAAACAAACACCCTCCCCCACACCCGCTGCCCCCCTAGTCGAAACTCTCTGTTAAACTGGATTTTTAAAACATTATTCTTTGCAGTATGCTTCATTCAATATGTTTCCATATTCTAATCTAAATATTTGATTGTCTAGAGATGCTGACTATTGTCAAAACCTTCTATTTTCTCTGTGGGGTTGGTTTAAAATCCCCCTATCTTTGAGGACTCACAGATGGATTAATACAGCAAAAGTGGACCTTATGTGTATAATATATACAGAACTGCAAGAATCAGTACCAACAGTCTGTCTGATAGCTGAAGCAGATTATACAAAACTGGTAAATTGAGTAGAGGTGACAATTAAAAAGCTATTTTATTTATTCCCACTGCTGTTCTGTTCTTGAGGACTTGGGGTGGGCACCAATAGTTTAAAAGCGCAGGGCACTTTTAATAAAGGCAGCAGACCAATTATATTTTAAAAGATTATCAGAACAACCGTTATAAGCCGGCCGAAGCACAAAAACTCCCCCCAAATAGGCTGCTATGATAGAAACATAATTCTGTGGGGCAACCCCCCCGCCCTCACTCGACGAGTGTCTCTTCTGCAGTTTGGATTGGATGTGGTGCATGGAGATAACCAGAGGATGCTCTCAGTTGATCGTAAGACCTTGATGGAATGTCACATCTTGCCATTTGCCACGAACGCCATCTTGACTTGGAAAGCCCTAGCACACCCGGGCGCATCTTTCTCCTCCTTCCATAATATCACCCTAATGCCACCAAGCTCCTTGGAATCATCTCCCCTCGAGAGGAGACTCAGGAGAATCTCCGTTTTGTTTCATAGGCGTATAACGTCTATGACAATTGGTGACCAGCAGAGGGCAACGGTGAAGGGATAGTTGTGCTGAATCCACATGCGAAACCTCTCAGAAGGTTGAGCGTCAGTAACTAATATAAATGAACCTGGATTGTATACGGGATGGGGCTTCTGGATTTGGGGGTTGGGGGATTGTGGTACATTGTATGCCCTTTAATCACCGCTGGCAAGCCGGGCTGCTGCTCGGAGAGGGGCGGGAGAGAGCGCCGCGTTGCATCAGTCGGTTTCCTGAAGGAGGGGAGGGGAAGGCTTTGTATATGTGTGCATTCAAGCGGACTTCGCTGTTCGGGCGGCTTGATGACGTAAGTGCTCCTGCTCCTGGGAGAGTCTGCCGGCTCCCCGCCAACCTAGTGACGTCTTCCATGAGAAACTGTCACGTGACAGGGCTCCGTTTCATTCACAAATGAAAGCCTTGCAAAACTCCGACTATAAAAGGCAAAGCGCTGCCGTTCAGCGAGCAAGGAAACTCCAACCACCAACCAAGAATCGAAGCAGCGCTGCTCGCAACACAAGAAGAGCGAAGTCTCAGCAAGCGGCGGCGGCTTCATCTCCCCGGGCAGATTGTGGATACAGGAAAGGGGAGTTAGTGGCAAACGATTTATTTGGCAAGAAGCGCTACACTGTTTTGAAAGGCGGCAAGAAAAGCCCTCCCGGGAAGAACAAAGAGGAGCGGAGGGAGGAAGTCACCTTCGGGGCCAAGACCAATAAGGGGGCTCCCACTGTCCCGGCGAGATCCCAGAGGCGATCTTTTGCCTGTAGCCACGCTGCCGCGAGAAATGGTCAACATGCAAGTGTGCGCCCTGGACTGTGACACGCTGCGGGGGCTGCTGAAGGACCGGTCATTGCAGTGCCTGGTGCTAGACTGCCGCTCTTTCTTCTCTTTTAATTCCTCGCACCTCAGCGGCTCCTGTAACGTCCGCCTGAGCACCATTGTCCGGCGGAGGGCCAAAGGGGCCATAGGCATGGAGCACATCCTCCCCAACGAGGAAGTGCGCGCCCGCCTGTACAAGGGGCTCTATCACGCCGTGGTGCTGCTGGATGAGCGCAGCGCCGACCTCGAGGTGCCCAAGAGGGACAGCACCCTCCTGCTGGCCATGAACACCCTCTGCAGGGAGGCCCGCGACACCCGCATCTGCTTCCTCAAGGGTGAGTGTCCGCCTTCAAGGAGATCCGCTTCTTCTCCGAGGACAACCCCCCACTCTGGGCTACACGATTGGATCCCCAAAGCCAAGGCCCACAGGGAACTCAATGGATCCATCCAATAACAACTTAAGTTTTAAAAAAAATAGAAACTAGCTTGAAAAACGTTTGAATTGATATTCCTAGTTAAATCAGGTTTTTAAAAAGGGGGGGACTAGTGCAGCTCTGTGTCAGAGAGTGTGTAGCTGGTCACACGGTGGCCATAGGGAATTTTGCTCCCCACTGCCCTTTCTTCCAAAGACTGCCTAAAATGTGTTTCTCTGAAAAATATTAACAAGCCCATCTTCTTTATTTTCCAGGAGGATATGAAGCCTTTTCTTCTGCCTGCCCTGAACTGTGCACAAAGCCATCTGCTCCCAAGGGTCTGACTCTACCACTCAGCACCAACAATGTACCAGGCAGTGCAGATTCAAACTGCAGCTCCTGTGGGACCCCTCTCTATGATCAGGTCAGTTGGAAAGCATACTTATGGGGAATATTTGGGATTTTACCTGTTAGCTTTGAAACTGGGTGACTGAAATAGTAGGGAAGCTATTCTTGCAGTGGGATTAACAGATTGTGTTTTTCTCTCTTCTCTGTTTCAGGGTGGTCCTGTGGAAATCCTACCTTTCCTGTATTTAGGCAGTGCCTATCACGCTTCCAGGAAAGATATGTTGGATGCTTTGGGGATCACAGCCTTGATCAATGTCTCTGCCAACTGCCCAAACCATTTTGAGGGGCACTATCAATACAAAAGCATCCCTGTTGAAGACAACCACAAAGCTGATATCAGCTGCTGGTTTAATGAAGCCATCAACTTTATAGGTAAATGAATTCTCTCTGCAGCTCATACCTCTGAATAACGAGCTTATAGTATCCCTGGGTGCCAGCAACTTGAGGAAACATCTCTAGCCTCCTTTAAATTTGAGAAGGGGTATTGATTGGTTTGGGGATTAAAAAGGGACAGCCTGAACTAAATCAGTAGTTTGTGCTCCTGTGGAGGATAACTGTATAAAGCTGTTCAAGAAATTGAATCCAATAGGTATTGGAGACATCTGCTAGTAATACTGACATTTTTGAAAGTAACTTTTAAAACAAGAACTAGTGGCCAACTATTCAAATGTTCAAATTGAAACAGAGCATCCATATTGGTTGGCTGGTAGTTTTCCTTAGTACACCAGTCTCCATCCCTAGCAAAGCAGCATTGATTTGGAGATGCTTAGGAAAGAAAGACTGCCCAGAATGAAGGGCATTTTTGAAGCATTGCAGGGACATTGCTAACTTGGATGTTTCACTTATTTCAGACTCTGTTAAAAATGACGGTGGACGAGTGTTTGTTCACTGCCAAGCTGGCATCTCCCGCTCAGCAACCATCTGCCTTGCTTACCTCATGAGGACCAACCGAGTCAAACTAGATGAAGCTTTTGAATTTGTGAAGCAGAGAAGAAGCATCATCTCCCCCAACTTCAGCTTCATGGGGCAGTTGCTGCAGTTCGAGTCCCAGGTCCTGGCTCCAAATTGCTCTGCAGAGGCCGGAAGCCCTGCCATGTCTGCGCTGGACAGAGGGGCATCCACTACGACGGTCTTTAACTTCCCAGTCTCCATCCCTGTCCACCCTTCTTCCAGTGCACTAAGCTTCCTTCAGAGTCCCATCACCACCTCTCCAAGCTGCTGAAAGGTGGATGGAAACTGACTCGCTATACAAAAACTTGACACCTTTTCTGTTACCTGAAAAGTGCAATAACTTGGGGGGCAGGTATGTTAGCTTGCACGGGTTTCCTCTCATTGCAGCTACCAAGCAATATGAAGCCACCAGACTCCAGAAAGCAAGGTTCTTTCTGCTAGATTTTGCTGAGATGTATTCTTGACCAATGTTTGGATGCCTACAAAGGAGACAAAGTGCACAGGACATTGCTTTCTACTCCTGACCTATTCCTCTTACGGTGGTTTTCTGTCAGTCTGTGTTTCAGTAGCAAACCTGACAGTATTCTCATTCCTGGGCGTGCTAGGCTACAGTAACTCTGTCCCTTGTACAAGAAAGTCCTGGTATTTATTTATTTTTTATGGTGTAATTGCATTGTGTTTTTTTTGCCTTTACAAGTCTGAAGTTTCTTTTCTTTTTTTAAAGAAACCAAATACCTCAGTATTTTTAGGTACTGTAATCCTGTAAACACATCTTAAAACTGTTTCCTAAGCACTGACATTGAAAGCACAAAGGAGTGCTTGTGGTTTTGGTTGCCAAGGGTTGTATGTTTGCTGATTTATTTATGATGTGAAATAATATATTTCTTCGTATGAAAGAAGACATGGATTTTGTTATGATTATGCCTTTTTATACAAACAATAAATTATGACATTTCTACTGAAAAAACCTATTCCTTAATTTTTTTGTTTTGTAATGCTGAAAAAGGAAACTGCAAGTATCTGACATCCAGAAAGCCTGACAGCTAGCATGCAGGAAGCAATACCTGTTACTAAACACTTGACCATATCTATGGGGTTTATTTTATGGAAGCTAGGGGCGCCCGTAAAGAGTTGCAGTGCCTATATAACCCCAAATACAAAAGGTAATGTGGCACAGCGTAGTGAGGATTGCTTTTCAGCACAAATAGGGTCTCCACACTTGCACTTGGCAAATGACTCTTGCAGTAGAGAGGAAAAAGCCACCCCTAGCATTCTGCACACCCATTCTGCAGAACAGGAGATTAGTGCTGTCAGCTCTGACTATTCTAGTTGGCCATTGTGTGGAGAAAGGGGGGGGGGTCATCTCATCTGCATCCAGTAGTTCCTTTCCACTACCACAGGTGATTCCATTATCAGCTTGGCTAGTACTAAACATCTGTTAATGAGAGGGACTATATTTGAGTATAGTAATGGGTGCTTAGTTTTTTGCCTCGGGACAGCTCTGAATGAAAGCCCCGATTCCCTCTGCAACTCATTGTAAGAAAGCAGCCAGGGACATCTATTATTATTATTATTATTATTATTATTAACATTTTATATCCAGCTCTTCCTCCAAGGAGCCCAGAGCAGTGTACTACATGCTTAAGTTTCTCCTCACAACAACCCTGTGAAGTAGGTTAGAGAGAGAAGTGACTGGCCCAGAGTCACCCAGCAAGTCTCATGGCTGAATGGGGATTTGAACTTGGATCACCCCAGTCTTAGTCCAGCACTCTAACCACTACACCACACTGGTGTGAATGTAAATGTTGGTGAACAGAGAGCAAATATTTTCTATGGCCAGAGTAGGGTGCAAGTTAGTCCCTTTGCACACATCCCCGCTACGCATACTCATTGTGTTAGGGCAGGCTTTTTAGGTCCTTTCTTTGTCAGCAGGGGAAGAATGGACCTTGCTTTCATAGCACCAGCCAAGTCCCAAGATCGGCACACAACTTCTGTTACCAGCCCTGCTTAATCCTGTGTTGCATGTGGGCACTTTTCTTTCTCCCCTATAGACTGAAGTTATAGTTTTAAGTGGGGGGGAGGGGTGGGAGAGAGAAAGAGAGAAGCCATCATTAATGCTAGGCCATGGGAAATGCTTGACTAACAAGCAGAAGGTTGCCGGTTCAAATCCCTGCTGGTACTATACTGGGCAGCAGCAATATAGGAACACAGGAAGCTGCCATATACTGAGTTAGGCCATAGGTCTATCTAGCTCAATATTGTCTACACCGACTGGCAGCAGCTTCTCCAAGGTTGCAGGCAGGAATCTCTCTCAGCCCTATCTTGGAGAAGCCAGGGAGGGAACTTGAAGCCTTCTGCTCTTCCCAGAGCAGCTCCATCCCCTGAGGGGAATATCTTACGGTGCTCACACTTCTAGTCTCCTATTCATATGCAACCAGGGCAGACCCTGCTTAGCTATGGGGACAAGTCATGCTTGCTAACACAAGACCAGATCTCCTCTACTAGACCAGCTCTCCTGGTGCTGAAAGGTATCATCTCATACTGCGTGGGAGTAGGCAACGGTAAACCCCTCCTGTATTCTACCAAGGACAACCACAAGGCTCTGTGGGCGCCAGGAGTCAAAATCGACTTGACGGCACTTTACTTTATAGAAACACAATTGCAATGCTTTTGGTGACTGCAGCCTGTCATCCGGTCTTCTTGGAGCATGTAGTTGGGGTGTGGGGGTGACAAGCTTGAATGTAAAACAATATAGCTGACCACTCTCCTCTAACTAATCTCTCTCATCCATGTGCAGTTTTTGTGAGGTAACAGTATGTTGCTAGCTGGGCAAAAAGGCACCTTTTAAATGTGGTGATTCTCTTTATTTAGCAGAGGGAGAGCAACTGGCCCTATCCACCCCCAGCACAGTACTGCCAGTGACTGTTGCTGATGTCTGTCTTATGTTTCTTTTTAGGTTGTGAGCCTTTTGGAGACAGGGACCCATCTTATTTATTTATTATTTCTCTATGCAAACTGCTTTGGAACCTTTTGTTGAAAAGTGGTATATAAATATTTGTTTGTTGTTGTTATGTTGCTCCCATGTTACAGATGAGCTGACAAGGAACAGTGCAACTGGAGGCAACTGGAAAAGTGTGTAGTTTAGATCAGAGGTTCCCAATCTGTGGTCCTCCTGATGCTGCCAAACTCCCATCATCCCCAAACATAATACACTGTAGCTGGGAATGATGGGAGTTTTAGTTCAGCAGCATCTGGAGGAGCACAGGTTGGGGACCTCTGGTTTAAAGTAACATCTCCCTTCCAACTTTCTTAATGTTCAGTTTTAGTTAATTGGACCACTTCAGGGCATGCAGGATTACATAGGCCTGTTCTGTTATTGTGGAAATCTGCATAATGTCAGTGAGCAGATGCACTTAAATTGCACTATTTATTATTATGCACATATAACAGTGCACAGTACTGCAGTACTTTGCTAGAATTCTTTTATCTTGCTGGGTATTTTAACTTCATTAATTATTCTCATTTTGCAGATAGATATGTGAAGCTGAGCAACAGTAGCTTTCCTGAGGCCAGACAGTGAGAATATACCGTTTCCCCGAAAGTAAGACCTACCCTGAAAGTAAGACCTAGCAGTAATTTCTGATGTACCGCTAATTGCCCTAGGGCATTTTGGGGGGCTAAAATTAATATAAGACACTGTCTTATTTTCGGGGAAACACGGTAGCTAATCTCAGATTTGATCCCAACCAATTTTAAATTCCTTGCTAATGCCCCTTTCCCTAGTCTAAACTCTTTCACATGCTGCTCTTCCCCCTAGGCTTCTGGCAAGATTTGTAGCACGAGGCCCACTTTTTCCTTCCTCTTTGGAGTAATTAATGTTATGCTGAAAACAGTGCAGGCAGCCATTTTAGCTCGAAGCCTTTCAAATCCAATGGCTCAAATTCTGCTTTTCTCTGTCCTGCAGGCCATTTGAGACGTGCTTGCACAGGTGCAGCTAGGAGGAGTTTATGTTCTAGTGACTTCATCTGAAACAAATAGCTACTAATCATTAAGCCAAGTCCTAAAGTCCAAGGTTATTTGAAACCACTGGTTAACCATTCATTATGCTTTGGGGGGTGGGGGCGTGACTGCAGCTATTACCCAGATGTCCTACTGAGATGTACTGTTAACAATTTTCTGTATATATCTAGTGCTTTGAGAGATGTGTCCTTGGATTGGAAGCTCACAACTGGAGGTTTTACAGACATTCTGATTTACACAGAGCAAAACAATTGATGGTGGGTGACACCCCGCCCCCCTCCCCTAATAAAACACACACCACTAAGTACAGCTAGTGTGGCATAGTGGTTAGAGTGCTGGACAATGTCTGGGGAGTTCTGAGTGCCATGAAACTCACTGGGGGGACTCTGGGCTGGTCACTTAGCTCTCTACTTAGCATACCTCACTGGGTTGTTTTGAGTGTAAAAATATATAATCATGTACACCACTCTGGGCTTCTTGGAGGAAGGGAGTGATATAAATGTAAACTTAAAATAAAATATAAAATAAAACAAACTAGGCAAAGTTTGCTAACATTAACATGTGTAAGATTAGCATGTGTAAGATTAGCATGTGTAAGCATCTGAACATAACAATAAAAAAGGAACTTCACTATATTTCGAAACCTAGTAACAGTCCAAATACAATTTTCTTCTCTAATGGAGTGTTGGATTTTAACAGCCCATTAAAGATTCAAATGCCCACTCAGCCATGTAGCGCTCTGGGTCATCTTGGGCAAGTCACACTGTCTCAGTATAATCTACCTCACAAGGATGTTGTAATCACAAAAGTGGAAGGAAGGAGAAAACCTTATTTGAGCTCCTTGGAGGAAAGGTAGGATAACAATGCAATGAAGAAGGAGAAGGAAAAAGAAAAATCCATGGTGGGGCTTATTATTTCATGATATTACACACACACACCCCGTTACTTAGCTGTAACAGCTATTCCAGAACAAAAGAGCTTTTTTTACAATTAGATTCTTCCTTCAAACTAAAAACACTCTCAGTGGAAAAATACAACACTGGCAAGCCTATCACATGTCTGCTTTTTTAAAAAAGAGAGAGATTCCACTTGTTTAATTGAATTTCCAATGGAATTCCATTCCCCTGTGAGCTGCGAAAGCTTGTTTTATGTATTTAACAGAACAATAGAATTCATTACCTGTCAGCCAATCGACTTTACCATTCAAGCGGACACCTGACAAAAGGGGTATAAAAGAGCAGTTTGGGCACAATAAATGTTCCTGAACAAACCCATCCCAGCTGGTTGCAGCTAGTGCTCTGAGGCACAAGACCATACTGTTATTTTTGAAGAATGTTCAGTCATTTGTGTTCTGTGATTTATTACAAAGCAGGGAGCCACGGTAACTTTGAGGAAAGTTCTTTTTCCTGGCCCTAGATATTTCCTAACATCTATGCAAGAAACTGTTTACATTCACATATCCAAATATTGTGTGTATACACACACACACACACACACACTCACTCACTCACTCACTCTATTTTACCTCAATTCACCGCACTGACACCCAGGCCAGCCCACTCATTAGTTCACTCTTTTTACGCAGGATATTCAACAGCCTCTCAGAGTTAATGTTCTATATTATTTCCCCATTAGTGAATGAAATACAAAAAAATTGTGCTTGTAACTTTAAGATTATATAAGTCTGTAATTACACAGTTGCCTATATCTCTATGGAAACCACTAGGAGTTTCCCTTTTGTGAGGAAGGCAGTAACATCACTTCCTGTTGCTGACAAAACAGTTTGTCACGAAATGGTAAAAAGGCCCGTTCAGCATTGGCAGAAACCCGCTCCAGGATTAGCTGGTTGCCATGCAGAACTACAAATACATGCACACTTAACAATAAGTATTGTGGTCACTGGCGGATGGAAGGGAGGGCTAGAAAAAAGTACAATGTAAGTGTAAAAGATGAACCAATGATTTAACTACACCCAAATATACATAATCAATACAAGATAGAGAAAGGTTACTATACTCTCTCTCTCTCTCTACACACACACACACACACACACACACACATCTCACACACAGGACTCACAACTTCAGCTGTATACACCCAGTCAACTCCCTGGGGCATTCCTAGTGTTGTAATGCCTCTTGACCTCCTTGAACAGTTCGCATATTAGAATGTAACTCCGCATGGACATGTTACCTCAAGGACTGCCACACATAAATCATCCCTTGGAATCCACCCAGTAAAGTACCTAAAGTTACTTTATGACATACAGGTAATTGCTGGAAAGCAGATTACATCACAGACAAATAGCTGGCAAGCTGGGCTCACTCAAGAGCTGTTCGACATAGCTTTGGTGCCACAGGGCAAGGGAGAAGCAAGTCTTGTCAGTGTTGACTTTGGGAATCATTAAACGCTATCCTAGCTAAGCCAGTCATTATGATGAACTGAACCATGTAGTAGACATGATTGTTCCTAAGCGTCCTCTCTGACCCGCTTCAAAATTGGCCCCTTGGTATACGGAAGGACTACGGGGGCTGAAGCGGTGAGGTAGACAACTGGAGAGCAAGTGGAGAAAGACTCAACTTGAATCCGACAGATTACAACATAGAGCGTATTTGAAGATCTGTGATCAGGCAATATGTGTGGCAAAGAAGCTATTCTTTTCTGCCCATATTGCATCCGCAAGTTCATGTCTGGCAAACCTGTTTAGGGTTGTGAGAAGGCTAGTATGTGCCCCTCCTCCCTTGAATCAGAATCTGGAACCATTGGTTACCCGCTGTGACGTGTTTAATGAATTCTTTGTGGGGAAAATATCTTGTATTCGGCCCGACTTAGATTCCATCTCCACAATTACTTCAGTGTCTGATGTGGAGGTGTCCAGCAACTCCTTGTGTGGTTATGTTGGATCAGTTCCAGTTTGTGTCTCCTGAGGATGTGGACAAGCTGATTGGAACGGTGCGACCTAGCACCTGATGTTTATGTTTGCAAGCACACGACTGGGAATTGACAGAGGAAGTGTGACTCTGTTGGTCCTTTTGGACCTCTCAGCGGCTTTCTATACTATCAACCATAGTATCCTTCTGGAGCATCTGAGGGGGTTGGGAGTGGGAGGCACTGCTTTGCGGTGGCTCTGCTCCTACCTCTTGGGCAGGTTCCAGATGGTGACCCTTGAGGACCGTTGTTCTTCAAAATCTGAATTTTTGTATAGTGTCCCTCAGGGCTCTGTATTGTCTCCAATGTTGTTTAACATCTACATGAAACCACTGGGAGAGATCATCAGGAGATTTGGTGCAGGGTGCTATCAGTATGCTGATGACACCCAAATCTTCTACTCCATGTCAACATTATCGGGAGGGGGCATAACCTCCCTAAATGCCTGTCTGGAGGAGGTAATGGGCTGGATGAGGGATAATAAACCGAGAGTGAATCCAGACAAGATGGAGATACTCATTGTGTGAGGTCAAAACTCTGGAGATGAGATTGATCTGCCTGTTTTGGATGGGGTCATACTTCCCCGGAAGGAACAGGTATGAAGTCATAAGAACATAAGAACAGCCCTGCTGGATCAGGCCCAAGGCCCATCTAGTCCAGCATCCTGTTTCGCACAGTGGCCCACCAGTCTGGGGGTGCTTCTAGATCTGAGCCTCTCCCTGGTCTCCCAGGTTGAGGCGTTCACCAGAAATGCCTTCTATCAGCTTCAGCTGATAAGCCAGCTGTGTCCGTTTCTTGAGATAGACCTCAGAACAGTGGTACATATGCTGGTAACCTCCAGACTGGATTACTGTAACACGCTCTATGTGGGGCTACCCTTGTGTGTAGTCCGGAAGCTACAGCTGGTTCAGAATGAGGCAGCCAGGTTGGTCTCTGGGTCTTCTCAGAGAGACCATATTACTTCTGTATTGAAAGAGTTACACTGGCTGCCGATACATTTCCGGGCAAAATACAAGGTGCTGTTTATAACCTATAAAGCCCTAAACAGCTTGAGCCCTCGGTATTTAAGAGAATGTCTTCTTTGTTATGAACCCCACCACCCATTGAGATCATCAGGAGGTCCATCTGCAGTTGCCACTGGCTCATCTGGTGGCTACCCTGGGATGAGCCTTCTCCGTTGCTGCCCCAGAGCTTTGGAACACGCTCCCTGCTGAAATAAGAGCCTCCCCATCTCTGGCAACTTTTAAAAAGTCTTTAAAGACACACCTATTTACCCAGACTTTTAATTAAATATTGTTTTAACAGTTTTAGCATTGTTTTAAAATGTTTTAATAATTTAAATTGTTATAATGTTTTAACTTTTATTATGTCATTCATTTTGTTTTAACTACTGTTTTAAGTTTTTTTGTTGTCATTTATTTTAACTAATGTTTTAGCTTTTTGTTTGTTTGTTGCAAACTGCCCAGAGACCTGAGTTTTGGGCGGTATAGAAGTGTGTTAAACAAACAAACAAACAAACCACACTTTGTTTTTGTTTTTACTCCATTGTAGGTGGCAACAGGGATTAAATCAAGCTGCATCTCCATTAGGTCTATTAGGTCTAAAATCAAAACAGATTTTAGGTACATTTAGCAGGTATTTGACACATATTTGACATGTGAATCAATCAGACATGCTCGGGATAGAATAACTGGTTTATCTTCTAATGGGATTTTCCTGATTACCTATCAAGCCCTCAGGTTTGTACATATTTCCTGGCAAATGGGGAACTAAGGAGTGATGTACTTCCCCACTTGGAAGACTTCCTCAAAGGAGAAGGAAAATTAAAATTGACATCATTCCTGGATATTAACCAGCTCCTACCAAGTGTTCACATACCATTCAGACCCAGTGCAAAGAGAATGGAGAGTGTCTTTAAATGGTGACTCTTCTGATTGATTAAGGACTTCTGGAGAAGGAGCTGTGCCTGTGTTTGTGTCAGCAAAAACAAGAGTCATAAATGTGTTAGTGTCTTATATACTAATACATATATATTTGGCAAAAGCTTTCATGGACTAGAGCAGGGATTCTCAACGTTGGGTCCCCAGATGTTATTGGACTAATTCCCATAATCCCCGACCAAAGGTCACGGGCTGGGAATTATGGGAGTTGAAGTCCAATAACATCTGGAGACACAACATTGAGAATCCCTGGACTAGAGGACGCCATCAGATACATGGTGTGTTATCATCAATTGGCTGGCAGGTATCTATATACAGGTGGCCAGGTGGGTTCCTATATACAGGTGGGTTCTGTTATCGCCTATACGTATGAGTACGGAAACTCAAAATAATGAAACCTTTCCCCTATGGGAATCCAGGGGTTAGGTTCCTGCACATTAAAAAGGGCTTAATGAGTGGCGGGGGTGGAGGGAGGGGGGAGAAATAAGAAAAATAAAATACTGTTCCTTGCTCTCTAGGTCTTCATCTCCCTAGCAATGCCAACGAAACCCCCCAATTCCTCTGATTTTTTTTGAGTGAAAAATAGTGGGGAATTTTTTTAAAGAGCCACGAAATTGTTCTGCCCTGTAAAATGGCAGCCTTAAATGACATCGGAAGTCATTTCCAGGTAATTTCCAGCCACTCAAAACCAGGAATAGGCAAATTTCGCCTATTTTAAATACCATCAGTGGATACGCAAAACTGTGGTTGTTGAAACCGTGGCTAACAAGGGCCACCTGTATGCAAGTTTAGAGAAAAAGTTTTGTAAGCAGTGGGGCTGATTGACCATGAATCACAAGAACTACAAGTCCTATTCACACATTATGTTTAACTCTCATACAATATAGCCATTTTCAAAGAGGTAAAAAAGAGAGTGCCACTTGTGTGCAAGAGTGTGTGCAGAATTCCTGCTCTGGCCAAGAAACATTACTACCCATCCCATGGCGCTCTATGTTTACAAGGCAAAGAGGCAAATGCCATAAGCTTGATGACAGTTGCTTCCATCAGCTGAAGGCCGGGGCGCTCCTGAAACCTCCTTTTTTGCATCTCTGAAAAGGGCTTCAGTGTACACAGGTATGGTTATGCACATGTTATGTTGAGCGCAGGTACAGCAGTGTACTTCTTATCTGTACCATGAAGACAGGTTTCCATGTAAATGTACATGCATTCATTTTAAAAGTCAACATTGAAATTTGGCCCTCCAAAAACACAGAGTGTGTACTGCTGTGCACATATTGAACATGTTGTGTGGAGAGGGCTATAATCGGCTTGTTCACATAATGGCTGTCAGGGTAAAAGACGTGCCCAGCCTGGGTAGGAGAGTCGATCAGGCTCCTGATTTTTAGCCGTGTGCTTGCAAACATTTAGTGGGAGGCGAGGGAACTTATTGTATGTGAGGGGGCAGCTGGGTAGGACGGCTTGTCTTCCTACCTCAGTAAAAAGCTGGGGACAGAAACTGGAGAGGGCACACTTGTCCTACCCAGAGGGTGCTGCTCCCACATGATCCTTCTCCCTGCTCCTGATGTTAATGTTTGCAAGCACATGACTGGAAAGCAGGAGCACCTCTGGCTCTCCTACCCAGGCTGGGAGCTTCTTCTACCTTGCTGGTCATCATGTGGAGAAGCCGAGTGATTGGTATAAGCCCACACAATGAGCTTCAGCAATAAGTGGGGAGCTGAACCCAGGCCTTCCTGGACCAACTCCAACACTTCACAGCACACAGCTTAGCACAGACCACAGATCTATTAAAAAAGGAGTCTGATGTGGCATAGAAGGTAATTCCCTCTACATATCATGTTGTAGCCACCTAATGGCACAGTGGGGAAATGACTTGACTAGCAAGCCAGAGGTTGCCAGTTTAAATCCCCGCTGGTATGTTTTCCAGACTATGGGAAATACCTATATCGGGCAGCAGTGATATAGGAAGATGCTGAAAGACATTATCTTATACTGCTCAGGAGGAGGCAATGGTAAAACCCTCCTGTATTCTACCGAAGACAACCACAGTGCTCTGAGGTCGCCAGGAGTCGACACCGACTCGACGGCACACTTTATTTTTACTTACATAGCATGTTACTGCACACTACAACAAATGGCTCACAACCTGAAGATAGCTGCCACAAAGAACAATTTAAGACAGTCTTCAAATGGCAGACATATTTTTACCAGGGGTGGAGCTATAAGAGTGTACAGGGGTTAAAAGAACCTCTGCTAAGCTGCCTCCGGGGCTGCCGCCATTCCAAATCTGGGACCGCCACTTGGGCACCCACTAGCTCCCCTGGTGCCTCTCCCTCATGGTGGTGGCTGTGGAGGTGGCAGTGGTGGTGGTTGCCTCCCTGACCCAGCTGTTGATGCAGCAGCCTGCAGAGAGGCTGCCAGCTGAGGAAAAAAGGAAAAAAGGAAAAATTGTGCCGTTGAGTCAGTGTCAACTCCTGGTCGTGTGGTTTTCTTGGTAGAATACAGGAGGGGTTTATCAATGAAGGCACCTCTTAACTAAGAGGTGCTCTCCAGCTCCCCCTCTTCCACAAACACAAGTTTAGCAGCTTAGTAGTTCTGAATGAATTGTAGGTTTTTCTGACCCCCCACCCTTCAGTAAATGCAAGTATAGACAGCTTGGTCATCATTAGACATAGCTGGACTGGTCTTCAGTAGGTTATTTCACAGGCTTTGCAGAGACAGTTTGTTTAAAAGGACAACTCAGTGCTTGTAATACTGGCTTTTTCTACACCACTAATTCCTTGTCCATTGAATCAGGCCTGATCTCCCATTAGATATAGACAGATATATAGTTTCTTGTGTCCTCTTCCCCAAACAGCGAGAAGTTCAGGACAAACTTAACAGGGTCTACTTATTTTTGTAGGTGAGACGAGAACTAGAGACTTACACTGGAAGTTTGTGTTTGTAATATTATGTACATCAAAACATACTGGCTGAGCAGGTATTAAGGAGACAGATGGGTAACACTAGTTTAGCTGCAATGTCAGTCTAATCCCCCCAATTCTAAACCCAAAGGGTTCTTCTTGCATTTACTGTGCCAGACGGAGCCTGGGCAAATTAGCTTCAGCCCTCCACAAGTGCATGCAACTCGCATCCCCGATGACTAGAACAGTCCTACTGCCCATTAAAGTCCATTGTCTCCCCTCAATGACCAGAACCATACCAAAACCTAAAGAGAGAGCCATGTCTCCACAAAGTTTGCACAACAGATCAGAATACTCTCTATGCATCTGTACACATCTCCATTGTGGTCACATTAACTGTATATTTCTCTCTCTTGTAGTAGTAGCTGATGAGCAATTGTAACCAGCCAATCCATTCTGAGTCCTGCTAATCACGTGACAGCCTTGGTTAATACAAAGGTGATGACTATTTATAGAAAGACGAATATTTATATACCGCTTTTATTAATACTTAACATTAAAGAAGAATATTTATATACTGCTTTTCAAAAAAAGTTCCCAATGCGGTTTACATAGAGAAATAATAATAGAGTTGCCTTAACCACTTAAGTACTTAATGTAGTTAAGAGAACACCTTCTTCGCTATGAACCACACTGCCCATTGAGATCATCCAGAGAGGTTCATCTGCAGTTGCCACCGGCTTATCTGGTGGCTACTCAGAGACGAGCCTTCTCCATTGTTGCCCTGAGGCTTTGGAACACACTTCCTGCCGAAATAAGAGCTTCCCCATCTCTTACAAATTTTAAAAAGCAGTCAAGACACATTTGTTCACCAAGGCCTTTAATCAGATATTGTTTTAATTGTGTTTTAATAGTTTTAACATTTTAAATTTTAATTGTTGTAATGTTTTAATCTTTTTATCTGTTTTTATTGTTTTGTTGTAAACTGCCCAGAGACTTGCGTTTTGGGCTGTATATAAACGTGTTAAATAAATGTGTTAAATAAAAAAATAATTTGAAAAAAATAAACCATAAGCTTAAACATTGTTCATTAACTGATTGTGAACATAATCCTTTTCCATGTCATTGTTGCCTATGGTGGCGTACATTATTTTGGTATTGTCAGAAACTGGGTTTCAAGAGCAATTGTCTTGGTGAAGTTCAACGCCCTCTGTTCTTTTATGCTTTAAATAAAGCCAAATGAAAGGACACAACTTGAAAAATATCCACACTACCTCATAGCAGCCTGTATGGCTGACCTGCTTTCCCCCAGCAATACTGGCATACAAATATTTGCATAAGGTGGTGAAGATGTGGACTGTTAACTGCATGCAAAAAGAGTCTATAAAATAATATGGATAAGCTGAAATTATTTTCAGCTATAAGCATCTAAAAATCTCCACTATATACAAACATGTTTCTCTGAATCCTAAGAAGCGTGACTCATGGTCGTGACAGCATCTTCTTCTCTAGAAACCAGATGGGGAGCAGATTGCGAAGATAATCTAACAATAGTTTCCACACCTTCTTACCAACCATAAAGGAGCCAAGAGGACAGGAACAAAGTCTGAAGGTAGGGTGGACACAGCTTTTCTGCATTGTTTTCTAGTAGTTTCTACTTTTTTTAAAACAGCAAAGCAGTGGCTATTTCTGAAATAAACCCGGCCTCCTCCTCCATCACCTTTTGTGTCTCTGTGTGTCTAATATGTGTCCATGGAGGCCAAAGCAGATGGTTTTTATAACTTCCTTTCATCCCTCTGTTTATAGCTCCTCTTCCAAACACCAGGGACAGTTGACGTCAGGATTATACATCTGAGTTTGTTGTACTTTTATCCGGGACTAATGCATTCCATAAGCTCTTGGAATGTAAAATGCAATGTGAGCTGTTTTTGTGGAGGATGGTGGGGTGAATATGGAAGGGTGGGTATGTTAAGGGAAAAGGGAAATAGGGTGTTACTTGGCAAAGTTAACAATCTCTACCTCTTTGTCCATGTGCCAATTGGTCTGTTGGCCAATTGGAGCAAGAGAGAGCACTCTGGTCATTTATGGCATTGTGTATGTAGCAAGCCCACTCATTGGGGGACTGTTCCATCCATCTGTTACAGACATCAGATTGGATGCATCGCACTGAGGGTTACACACTGAGCTATTTTAAGTTGGCCTGGGCTGTATCCCAATTATAGTTTGCTCTATTCCTGGTATGAATGATCTTCCTGGAGGCTGTGGAAATGTTTTAATGTGAAACACAGTTTTTGGCTTCAAACAGGCTGGAGAGAAAAAGTATCACGCTATGGTTGGAAAAGAGGCAAATAACCGGCAAGGGGAGACTTTAATGAGTGTCCGGGGAATTAGCTGCTTGAAATGGTTCGTGCCCTCTGCTTCCGCCCATTGAATGCTTCCAGATGAAGAAGTTTTGTGTTACTCAAAAGTTTGTAGCTTTCTCTAACAACAGAAGTTGGTACAATCAAAGAGATCACTTAACGGTTTTGTAGCGTATGAAGCCTGAGCCATACATACATTTCTGAGGTGATAAAGCTGCACGCACCAGTGACTTCACTGCCTCATTTCAACATGGGGAATCATTTGTCTAAGAAGCCTTTACATGAAAAGCTTCCAAATTACAATGCTAGAGGAAGCTCTTCAAAATTGGCATTGAGATGACCTATCAAATAAATAAAGGGCAGCATGTATATACATTCCAAGAAACGAAGAGTTACAATTCAGTTTTCCCAAGCAGGGTAAGTTTGTTTTCCTCCACATGCAAAATGTGAATGACAGATATACTAATCAGGAGACTGAGTGCTGATTTCATTGATTGAATCTTGCCCTTTTCTCTATATTGCAAGCATACTGTTTGCTTTTTAATTTTTCAAAAGTGCTTTGAGTATGTATATTAAATTAAACATACTTTTACCCACTAAGTTATTTTAAAAGCACAACACATTTTTAAATAGATGAAAAATTACTTCAGGGAGGAGGAGGAGGTAACATTGTGGAATCACTGGTTCCCGCCAATCACAGCTGTGCAGATTGTTCTGCAACCATGAAAAAGTAGTTTCCCTTGAGCTGAATCTAGAAGAGAAAATGGTATATTTGAATAAAATGTAATGAACACACTTCCACACCAGGTTCATCATTCAAACTACATAACTGGTATGCACTGAAAGTAGGATGGAAAGGAAGCAAAAGAGGAACAGGTTCGCAGTCTGGGAGTACTTCTGGATTCACACCTCTCCCTGGTTTCTCAGGTTGAGGTGTTGGCCAGGGGTGCTTTCTATCAGCTCCGGCTGATATGCCAGCTGCTCCCGTTTCTTGAGATCAATGACCTCAATACCGTGGTACATCTGTTGTTAACCTCCAGACTTGACTTCTGTAATGAGCTCTATGTGGGGCTGCCTTTGTGTGTAGTCCAGAAACTCCAGCTGGTTCAGAATGCAGCAGCCAGATTGGTCTCTGGGTCATCTCGGAGAGACCATGTTACTCCTTTACTGATGGAGCTACACTGGCCACCAATAGGTTTCCAGACAAAATACAAAGATAGATAGATAGATAGATAGATAGATAGATAGATAGATAGATAATAATAATAATAATAATAATAATAATAATAATAATAATTCGATTTCTATACCACCCTTCCAAAAATGGCTCAGGGCGGTTTACAAAGAGAAATAACAAATAAGACAAATAAGAAATAACAAATAATAAATAAGATTTATTTATTTATTTATACATGTATATCCCACTTTTCCTCCAAGGAGCCCAGAGCAGTGTACTACATACTTAAGTTTATCCTCACAACAACCCTGTGAAGTAGGTTAGGCTGAGAGAGAAGTTATAAAGCCTTAAACGGCTTAGGCCCTGGGTATCTAAGAGAGCGTCTTCTTCACTATGAGCCCCACCACCCACTGAGGTCATCTGAGGAGGTCCGTCTCCCGTTGCCGCGAACTTGTTTGGTGGCTACACAGAGACAGGCCTTCTCGGTCGCTACCCCAAGATTGTGGAATGCGCTCCCTGCTGAGATATGATCTTACCCATCTCTGGCAATTTTCAAAAAACACCCAAAAACCCATCTTTTCGCCCAAGCTTTCTCAGCTGCCTAAATTTTTTAGGTTTTAATCTCTGGTTTATTTTTAAATTGTTAAATAAATAATAAATATATGTTTTAAACTTGTTTTATGCTATTGTTAACCGCCCAGAGATGAAAGTTTGGGGTGGTGTACAAATTTGATAAATAAAATAAAATAAATAAAAATTAAAAAGCCAGAGCAGAGCATTGGGGTGAACAAAGGGCAAGTTTCTGAGAGGAAATTTGAGATCTTTTAAAAAATATTATTTTCCTCATACTTATTGCTATGTAAATTACATTTTTTGTTGAAAAACAGTGTATAAATATTGTTGTTATTATTAACAATAATTTCTATAACTGATATATTTTTAACATGCAAAGCACTATAATACAGTATGTAGGTGTTCTTCCATTCTGTATAACTCATCCTAGCTTCTTCCATTAATAGTTCTCCTGAAGTCTATGTTTGGAGATTCACCTGTTCAGGGAGAAAAGCTAGTCATCAAGACTATACTCATCCATTTAATAAAGTGAGTTGCATTTCAATCATCATCATCATCATCATCATCATCATCATCATCATCCCCCAGTGAGGCACTACCTTGGAGTGGTTGTGGGGCTTGCATGCTCTGAGGAAGGTGAGAACTATGCCAGAGGTCCAACCATACTGGACAGGTCTCACCAGAGGAGCCAGACGAAGAGAGGTTCTCTCCCATTAACAATATGGTGAGATGTAACTTTAATAAATCTATACCGGATCAGTCATCGCCCGGGTCAACAAGGACCACGCCAGGTTCTGGAGTCCCTGAACATCTGGTGGCAAGTGGGCTACAGGATTCAGGATCTTCAGTTGAGCAACCAGGGCTGGAGACTACAGGGTTACTGGAAGAAACGATGCTTAACCGGAAAAAATATATGAAAAATGCCAACAAGGAAATAATGATCTGCTATTACAAGTCTAGTCCAACTAGAAGAGGTTATTTAAAAAGAATGTACCAAATTTGGAAAGAGAAGCATCCAGATAGAGAAATAACAGAACAAAGGCTAGCAGACCAGAGAAGATTCATAATAAGAAATAAAGTATTCACAGAAGTTGAGCTGGAAGAACTGCAAAGAGCAACACAGGTTCAAGATATGGAAGAAGAATTACCACCAATTGAAGAAGTTGCTCAGGTGCAGGTGGAGGAGGTGTTGGAAACAGAGGATACCACTGTTGCTGAACTGTTTCAAAATCAAAACCAGGCAACCTCCTCTTTGCCTTCACCTCAAAAACCTGAATGCCGTTTAACAGAAAAGCAACAAGAACTAAAGCAAAAAAATAACTGAGCACATGAACCAAACAACCACCAGGGTTCGACTTCCAGCTTTAAAAACAGTTGCCAAAAAATAACTTGTTCAGGCATTAAAAGAGGTCAATGCTGCACTTGCAGAAATAACAACCAATAATTTGCAAGAAACAAACCAACTAACGTACAGTGCAGCAACAATAACAACACAAGAGCTCGGATATAAGATCAGTGGACCTGTAAAAAAAGCAAGTAGTACATCACCTCAATGGAAGATTAGATTAGAAAATAAAATCGCCAGGCTTAGATCAGATGCTAGTATATTGAAAGATATGAAAGACAAGAAGCTGAAGAATGAAAACACCAAACAGTATCTGATCCAAAAATACCACCTAGATTCAAGGAAAATTAGAGAAGTCCTGGAAATAATAAAGCAGCAAATAACAGCAGTGTCAAAGAAGATTAGCAGACACGAAGCCAGAATTACACAACACAGGCAGAATTTCCAATTCCAGTCAAATCAGAGACATTGCTACCAAAGCATAGAAGGAGAAACTGCAAGAAACATAGAAACACCAAATAAAGAAGAAACAGTGCAATTCTGGGGAAACTATGGGACAATCCAATAGATTATAATAAAAAACCAGGCTGGGTGAAAGAGGTCGAAAAATGTAACTAACAAATACAAGATCTAATAATAACACCAGAATTAATAAGTGAAAGAGCAAAGAAAATTAAAAATTGGACTGTACCAGGTGACAATGAACTGCATGGCTTTTGGCTTAAACACCTAACAAGCCTCCATAAACAACTATCAAAACAGTTCAATCACATTTTGCAAGGAGGTGATATTGAACAATGGCTAACAACTGGGAAAACTCATCTCATCATGAAAGACCCAGCAAAAGGTAAAGTTCCAAGTAATTATAGACCGATAACCTGCCCGCCAACCATGTTCAAATTATTAACTGGAATAATAGCAGATGAAGTGATGCCACACTTATTACCTAATAAGCCGCTTCCAGTTGAACAGAAAGGAAATTGCCCGAACACCAGAGGCACAAAAGACCAGCTGCTGATTGACAAAATGATTTTAGAAAATTGCAAGACAAGAAAACCAAATCTAAGTGTTGCATGGATTGACTACAAGAAGGCCTTCGACTCATTGCCTCACACATGGATACTAAAATGTTTAGAAACAACTGGTGTCAGCAAAAACATTCAGATATTTATTTAAAAAGCAATGAGCATGTGGAGTACACAGTTAACAATCAATGGCGAGACACTTGGACAGGTTAGCATTAGAAAAGGCATTTTCCAAGGGGACTCACTATCCCCTCTGTTGTTTGTAATCGCCATGACTCCACTTTCACAAATACTAAACAGAACAGGCCTCAGATACCAAACATCTAAAACATCAAGTAAAATCAACCATCTGCTGTACATGGACAATCTGAAGTTGTATGGAAAGTCCCAGTCAGAAATCGAATCACTGCTAAACACTGTCCGTATATTCAGCAGCGATATAGCAATGGAGTTTGGACTAGACAAGTGTGCTGCATTAATAATGAACAGAGGAAAAATAAGAAAAACAGAAGGAATAGAACTGCCCAATGGAAGCAACATCAAGAACTTTGAAGAGAAAAAACATTACAAATACTTGGGCATTCTCCAGGCTGATAACATTGCACACACTGAAGTTAAAAGAAAAATTGGAAGTGAATACATAAGGAAAGCTAGAAAAATCCTAAAGTCCAAACTCAATTGCGGGAACACCATACAAGCCATAAACACCTGGTCTATACCTGTTATCAGATACACTGCAGGAACAATAGACTGGACCCAGGCAGAGCTAGAGACGCTAGATCGCAAGACCAGGAAAATCATGACCATCAATCATGCTCTGCACCCCCGCAGTGATGTAGATAGGCAATACCTCCCTCACAGCTCAGGTGGAAGAGGAATGCTGCAAGTCCATCAAACAGCAGAGGAGGAGAAATGAGGCCTTGAAGAATATATAAAGGACAATGAAGAAGATGCACTTAAAATGGTCAATAATGAGAAACTATTCAACACCAATGAAACAAAGCAGGCCTACAAGAAAGAACAATTCAAGAACTGAGCAGAAAAATAGAGAAATAAGCCACTGCATGGTCAATATTTGCACAATATAAGTGGAAAATCAAACATCACCAAGACCTGGCAATGGCTTAAGAATGGCAACTTGAAGAAAGAAACAGAGGGTTTAATACTGGCTGCACAAGAACAGGCACTAAGAACAAATGCAATAAGAGCAAAAGTAGAAAAGTCAACAACAAACAGCAAGTGCCGCCTTTGTAAAGAAGCAGATGAAACAGTGGACCACCTAATCAGCGGTTGTAAAAAGATCGCACAGACTGACTACAAACAAAGGCATGACAAAGTAGCAGGGATGATACACTGGAACATCTGCAAAAAATGCAAGCTACCTGTAGCCAAAAATTGGTGGGACCATAAAATTGAAAAAGTTGAAGAAAATGAAGATGCAAAAATATTATGGGACTTCCGACTACAAACAGACAAACATCTGCCACACAATACACCAGATATAACTGTAGTTGAGAAGAAAGAAAAACAAGTGAAAATAATCGACATAGCAATACCAGGAGATAGCAGAACAGAAGAAAAAGAAATAGAAAACATCACAAATACAAAGATCTACAAATTGAAATTGAAAGGCTATGGCAGAAAAAGACCAAAATAATCCCAGTGCTAACTGGTGCCCTAGGTGCAATTCCAAAAGACCTTGAAGAGCACCTCAGCACCATAGGGGCCACAGAAATCACCATCAGCCAATTACAAAAAGCAACTTTACTGGGAACAGCCTATATTCTGCGACAATATCTATAATAACAGCAACAACATTGATAAAATCCAGCCATCCCAGGTCCTTGGGAAGGACTCGGTGTCTGTATAAAACAAACCAGTCAATAACACTTGTCTGACTGTGTAAACAACAACAACAATAATAAACTGTGTTAGCCACCCCATAACAAGCTGTCACATACAGGGAATCAAATAACAATACACACACACAAATAACATCTAAATATAATATACAGTACAAAACAATTTAAAAACATGTTTTTCTTAAAACAAACAAATAAATAAATTTAAAAAGCCCGAGTGAATTTAAAAAAGTATTTACCTGGTGTCTACAAGAACAAAGTGATGGTGCCAAGCAAACTTCACTGGGGAGGCTATTCCATAAACGACGTGCAACCACCAAAAAGGCCCTCTCCCTAGTAGCCGTGCACCTCACCTCATTTGGCAGGGGCAATCGGAGCAGGGCTTCCGAAGATCTTAAGGTCTGAGTTGGGACATATGCGGAAAGGCACTCTTTCAGGTAACCCAGTCACAAGCCATTTAAGGCTTTAAAGGTTAAAACCAGCACTCTGAATTGTGTGATGTGTTAAGAAGTATTTCCTCTTGTCAGTCCTAAATTTCCCGAGCTTCAGTTTCATGGGATGATCCCTGGTTCTACTATTGTGAGAGAGGAAGGACATTTTCTTTCTGTCCACAATCTCAATTCCATGCATACTTTTATACACCTCAATCATGTCTTTGCTTACTTGCCTCTTTTTATTTTATTTATTTTTATTTATTGTTAAATGTATATACCGCCTTTCATTAAAAACAATCCCAAGGCAGTTTACAAAAGTTAAAAAATACAATTAAAATGACAATTAAAATATTAAGCTAACGATGAAACAAATCTGATTTAAAATATCAAAAATACAAACATAAAAACTATATGTGGGTAAAACACACAGAAGCAGCAATAAAAACAATCATGTAAAGGCCTGGATAAAAAGCCAAGATTTAACAAGCTTTTCCAAACTAAAGAGCCCCAGATGTTGTATACTTGCCTCATAAGGAAGGTGCTCCAAGCCCCTGATCATCTTGGTTGCCTTCTTCTTAAGATACAGTGACCAGAACTGTATGTAGTACTCCAGATGTGGCCACACCATAGATTTGTAAAAGGGCATTATAATATTAATATTTTTTATTTTCAATCCCCTTCCTAATGATCCCTAGCATGGAATTTGCCTTTTAAAATTTTTTTTACTGCTGCCACACACTGAATCGACACTTGCAATGAACTGTCCACCACGACCCCAAGATCTCTCTCCTGGTCAGTCACTGACAGCTCAGATCCCATCAGCATATATGTGAAGTTGGGGTTTTTTGCCCCATTATGCATCACTTCACACTTGTTAACACTGAACCACATTTGCTATTTTGTCAATCACTCCCCCAGTTGGGAGAGGTCTTTTTGGAGCTCCTCACAATCTGTGGTGGATTTCACCACCCTAAAATTTTCACTAGTGTCATCTGCACATTTTCCCACTTCACTGCTTATGCCAACTTCTAGATAATTTATAAACAAGTTAAAGAGCACTGGTTCCAGTACAGATCCCTGGGGGACCCCACTTCTTACTTCCCTCCATTGTGAAAATTGTCCATTTATTTTTGCCTTTTCAAAGGCAGCCCCATGTACAATGCATTGCAATAATCTAAATGAGCGGTTACCAGTGCGTGAGTAACTGTGGCCAAGCTATCTCTGTCCAGCTAAGATCGCAGCTGGCGTATCAGCCAAAGCTGATAAGAGGCGCTCCGAGCCACAGAGGCCACTTGAGTCTCTAACAACAGTGCTGGATCAATGAACACCCCCAGACTTTGAACCTGGTCCTCCACATCTAGAACAGGCTGAACATCGTTCACTCAGGCAGAGGAACCACTGGCTAACAGTACTTCTGTCTTGTCTGGACTGAGTCTCAACTTGTTCACCCTCATCCATTCTATTAGTGCATCCAGGCACCGATTCAAGACAGTCACAGCTTCACCTGCATCTGTTGAAAAAGAGAGATACAACTGACTGTCACTCTCAGGCCAAATCTCTAGAAGACCTTTCCCAGAGGTTTCTTGTAGATGTTAAACAGCATAGGGGAAAGAACTGAACCCTGCAGAATGCCAAAGCATAACTGCCAAGGTGTTGAGCAGTATTCCCTCAGCACCACATTTTCTAAATGGGCCTCGAGGTTGGAGTGGAACCACCTCCAAGCAGTGCTTCCAACACCCAACTTGGCCACCTGTCCAAAAGGATACCATTGTCAATGGTATCAAAAGCTGCTGAGAGAACCATGAGAATTAGAAGGGTTCCACTCCCCCTGTCTCTCTCTCTGCATAGGTCAGAGAGATAACATCCCACCAGGCAACCATTTAAATTCTATTGGCAGTTTCTGTATGTTTTGTGCTTGGCCAGCTGTGGCAGTAGGTGTAGTGAGTGCCTGGTGTTCACTAATAAAGGTGGCTGTGCTTCCCCATTGCCTTCCCTGGAGGTTTTACAGACAGGGCTTTCCCCCCAAATCCACTCCTGATCGGAGTGTGCCAGTCCACATATTTATTTTTTCTATCTATCTATCTATCTATCTATCTATCTATCTATCTATCTATCTATCTATCTAATTTGTACACCACCCCAAACTTTCGTCTCTGGGCAGTTACATATTTGCTGGATTTAACCCAACCTCCATGAAAGCTGTCAGGGACCAGGACAGACAGGGCTTTGTTTTTCTCCAAAGGGAGGCTGCAAATTTTGGCTTAGCCCAAGTTATGTCAGGTAAAAAAACTCTATTTCCTGCAGCTTTGGGGGGAAAAAACTCTGGGGCTTCTGCTTTCTCCGAAGGCTTGAATCTGCTGTGAAGCAGATTCGCTCTTCAGATACCCCAAAGCATAGAGCCATGTGTGAAAAACCTCCTGGTGCTGATGAGAGCTCACCTTGGGAATTCATAGCCAAACATCCCTTTCCTGTAAACTATATACTTACCTTGTGTCCTCTGTGTGGAGGACAAGACACTGCTCCTACCCACTGACAAGGAGAGGATTGTTAAGCCAGTACACAGGTTCCCCTAATTGCAGTGGGAAGCAGGGAGATATTCTGTGGTCATGGGTTTTAGGTGTTTTGCATGCCGATGTCTTTTCCTGGGGTGCTGGGGCAGGGGATGGATGGAAGCTTTGCAAGTGCTCTCCTTAAAGGCATGATCTCTCCCTCCCTTTCTTTCCTTTTGAATGGTGCTTTGTAATTAATGTCCCAGCTGGGATGCCAGTGTTTGTTCATGGAAATCTGAGGCAGGGGCCTGTTAGGATCCTTGTCTGAAATGCGCTCCCTTTTTGTGTAATTTGCCCTTTCCCACCATATTTTCCTATCTCTAAAATTCCTAGTATTGGCCAAGTTATTTGGATGCGAGAACAGAGTGATGTTGCTACATGCTTCATGTCTTGGAAAATGGTATCTGTGTGTTCTCAGGCTGTTAGGCTGCTGGTGGTATGCAATGGCTGGCTGCAGAGCTAGCTGGAATGGTATTGCTACACTGCCTCAGTGGCTGCCCCAGTTCCTCGACTGGTGGCGAGAAGTTCCAGGGATTCATGGTGCACCTTAGATTCTGGTTTCCCTTGTAAGAAGAGTCACTGCAGACTTTATGGTGCCTCTTATAATTTGTTTCTTTACACAACACTGGGTGAAGCTGAGGGACAACAAAAATCAGAAACAGATAATATCATATCATAATCTCCCTCCTACAAGGCTTCCTCTGTCTGCTTGGCTCATACCTCTTATAGGGCTCTTCTTTCTGAATCTGCCTCCACTAGAGACTGCCTGCAGTTTCCTTCACTCACACATCACTGAGGTAATCCTCAGGGATGTGTGGGCACTGAGGTAATCCTACACCTTCCCATGAGCCTCTGCCATGAGGCAGGACAACTGTGAGGACACTTGCAAGATTCCTAATGTAGCTGCCCATTAGCCCCAGGCTGAGTCATAGTCTCCACCAAGGCAGAGATCAGGAATGCATCTGACCTGAGCTCCAAGAGCAACAAATCAGGACCTCAGCCAGAGCCAGACAGAGAATAGAGGAGCTGGGACTGCAACAAAGAGGGATTGTTTCTCCAGCAATTTCTCTCAGCAGACTGCTGGGTTTTAGTACCCATTGCTTAGGTAGGGTGGGTGACGTAGCCCTGCCCCTTCCATAAGGAGCCTTTGGTTCTTAAAGTGGCCTTGTTCAGTTTTGCAAACACTTGCTTTCATGACGCTGGAAGGCCTCCTCCACTATGACCAGTAGTAGGTCCTCAGAGGATTCCTCTGAATTGGAAAATGATGGCAGGGCTGCGTTCTTGGGTCTTGCGGAGTGTACAGATTCGGGTTCCTATGGTCCACCTGGTGTTGGGGGTCCTAGTGGCACAGGGTCACCCTGTGCCTGATTCATTGAGGACTCCCACTCTGCCTCTTTCCCTGACTTTCCACCTCATCCCTGGGATCATGACACTACCTTCAGAGGTGATCGCAGATATTCATAGTGATTCAGGAACATCCTGCAGGCCGCCAGGCAGATATTAACTTATAAAGTGTATTTTAATATATCCCACCTCTTTTTGAGACTTCATTACACTTGTCGGGGGCCGATGTTGGAGAAAATATCTGATTACAACTAAGGTCGACTCCTACTCCACCATGGCCCTTGTCCCACCCTCCTCCTGTTTTTGCCCCTTAACCAGTGATGCCTTGCTGGCATAATGGTAATGTCAGAACAATGTAAGGTCAGTGCAGCAGTATTCCTATGCCAACATAAATACCCTGTGTTATGGTGCCTTAAGTCCCACAGGTGAAACACGATTTAGTAGTGATGCTATCGTCATCGAGTGCATGTAACCAACAGCACAATCCTGTTCTTAAACAATGAATAAAGGAAGCAAACGAAAGCAATACTGATTGTGATTAAAACCTCACCATTGCAGTCCACTTCAACATAACAGCTGGGAGGGACTGCTTTGCAGTTTTGAATGCTGAGGGATGGCATCCTTCCTTTCAGTCCAACATAGCTCTGAAAGCCCTTAAAAACAAACAAACCCCAAAACAGGAAGTACCTCTGGTGGAAATATGTGGTATTTCTAGAAGATCAGTCTGGGCATGTGATTGATGGAAGATTTTCCTTTCATATTTCTGGAGGATTGGTGGAGGAGAATTAAGTCTTGTGAAACCGTAAGACATTTTTCCACCGGTGACTGCAGAACAATTTAGCTCTCATTTAGTAATGACTGGCAGGAAAGGGCTGGCTCTTGGAAGGATACAAAATACTTATTTTCTAACATACTCCTAATGGCCTGAGAAAGAAATGGATGATAAGGTTTCAAAGAAGTATTAATCTAGCACCATGTAGCATAATGAACCTGCTGGTCTGGTGCTGTTGTATAAGCAGAAGTTTTTCTTGTTACTAAGTGGGGGAAATGTGAACTTCCCAACAGATTCATAGTCTTTGTAAAACAAAAACAACAACAAAACAAAACAAACCCAGAGTACCATTCTATTCCTCTTATAAGAAGCTCTCTGTTGTATTGGCACTGCAGTTCCAGTGCCTCTCTAAGGGCACTCATTATTATCTAATATTACAAACGGTGTAAGAGAGGCTGCTATATATGGTAAACTTGTATAGGAGTGTATGTGGAGAACCCTCACCAAACAATCCCATTCTATAGCATTCCTGCCTGCTGATACCTCCATCGTCTTCTTGGTTCAATGCAGGTTTGACAAATTAAACCCAGAATTGAGGTTCTGTGCCTTTAAATGTTGGGCAGGCGCATGTATTTTTCCTCAGGTTTGCCTTCTCCTGTCCATATGCTGCAGTGGTGTGGGAGAAGTTGCACCTGCCAAAATGCTTTTATTTTATGAAACAACTAAAGGTACAGAGGAATGTGCCTTCTATTGCATATGGCAGTTCTACAGGCCTGAGATTGCTAGTAGTGTGCTGCTTTTTCCACACTGTGACAGAGCATCCCAATGAGTATTTGCACTCTTAGAACCCCTATATGCCAGCTACCACATGCCACACAAAACCTTCCACAACTTTCACCAAACATAATGTTTAATGTTGTGGAGATATCAGCCATCAGTTCATACCCCCCCCCCCAATATGGAACCGGTTCAGAGGCCCTTTATGGGCCTCCAAACCAGTCTGAAGAACCAGTGGTTCTGCCGGTTTGATGGTGGGAGGTGTCTCTCTTTAAGAGTGGGGGAGGGTGCACTTACCCCTCCCGCCGCTTTTCCCCTGCTGGCATCCATTTTTGTAAAAGCTCATTGGGGCGGCAGCATCCCTCCCTGCCGCCTCATTGCCCCCATTGTCTGGATATAATCGGAAGTCCCTGATGTGCCTGTGCGCGCCAGCATGGGTGTGGGCATGTGTGCAAAGTGTGTGTGCCTGTGCCGGTGCACGCAGGCGTGTCGGGTACTTCTGGTTATATCCAGACAACAGGGGTGGCAGGGAGGTACGCTGCCACCCCAATGAGCTTTTACAAAAATGGACGCTGGCAGGGGAAAAGCGGCGACGGGGCGGGGGGAGTGCACCCTCCCCTGCTCTTAAAGCAGCACCCCCGCCACCTTCGAGCCTCCCCGCCGTGGTTCTGTGCACATCCCTACCCTCACCCTGAGAATTTCTATGTTAACATCAGACAGGCCTTTCTGAAGTCTTCAGAAATGTCTTTCCCAGTAATCTCTGATGTCTTCTACCTGAGTCTCATTAGCATTTACTCATAAGCAATCTATGTGGATTTGTACAACTGCTACAAGGCCCACAAGCTGCATACAGGGGAAACCTCGCACATTCCATTTCCTCTTTCAGCAAACCAGCTGAAGAGGTTTACACATGAAGAACCCTTCTGTATTCGTCTGGTGCCAATACAAAGAAACATTGTAAAGCATTTCCCAGATGGCATTTTGTGTCATTTTAAATGTGAATTAAAACACACACACACACCCCTTTCTGGTTGGTTGGTTTCAAAGCAATGGTCAGAGGGCGTGCAAAAAGCACACCTCAGAGACAATGCAAGGAGAACTGCCATGGGTCTCTGGGCAAGAAACAGCTGCCTTGATGCCTCTGTGCTCTGGATCTATAGAAGGGCCATTGCCAACTGTACAGTCACTCGTCAGGAATGAGGAGTCTGTGGTTTGTTTGCAGACACACTCTGTTGTTTGCCCCGTTGCCTGGTAGAAGCAGCGGTATTTTTGCCCCCTGCCCAAACTGTGTCAACCACCAATGCAGAGTTCAAGCAGGGTCTGGGACGCAGCAGGAGCCCTTTGCTTCCCTCATGTGTAAAAACCCATCTCTATAAAAAGCCGCAGCTGTGTTCTTTTGGCCAGAGTGCCAGATAACTAGCAGGGGCTCTCCATGTGGCAGGAGGGTCCCGTCTGGTGGAGAGCACCAGCGGAGAGAAGCAGCTGCAGTGGAAGGTATGGGCTGGGGGCAGAAGGGAATGATGTGAGAGGAGGATCATCACCATGTGGAAAGGCGATTCTGAATGGGAGTATCTGCAGAGGAGGTGCACCACTACTGGCATGTTTGTCTTCTACACCAGTGTGGTGCCATTGGGTACTAAGGCCCAGGGCAAGTCAGGACTCCGTGTGGGAACCATGAGATAATACTGTGGGGTTAGGAAGTTAAATCCCTTTAGTCAGTAATCAGCCTGCCCTGGCCAGCCAGCAACCATTGTTCCCTTCATTTCCCTTACCTCCTGCTTATGAAAGGAGGGATTGTTTATACCAGGTCAAAAAACCATACACGACATCACGATCAAGGGCAAAGGAGGGTGGGAACCTGAAGGGCAGCTTAAGCCTTCCTGCCTGGCCTTCTTGCTTACAGATGGTGACGTTAATATTGCAGGAAGGAACAGAGTGTTCCTGAAAGGAGCTGCAGACATTCCACTCATAACTGAATGAAGCTCTGGCTCCTTGCCTCCAATCCTCATCACATGAGCCAGTCTCCAGGAGAGTCCCGTGGGGAGTTCAGGCTATTATTGAAGCCCCTTTCTGTGGCAGGGCTCCAGATCTATATTTCTTTTCACATCGTATGGAGAAAACAAACTCCTCCTGAGTGCGGCAGTCTGGTGATCTCATGCACTTGCTGTATTTTTCCAGTGAGTTAAGGCGCCAGTGGTGCAGAAACGGTGTTGCTGAACATACAACCCAACAAAAAAATGGACTGAGGTAAAAATAATGCAGAAGGCACACACCCCTCACCCCTTTGCTTTCCAGATTGAAGAAAGAGAAGTAGGGCTTATTCAGCTTATATTTGCTGGTCCATAAACAGTGGAAGGAGCAAATGGTCAGATCTGCATTCAGGCTCCATTGCATTTCTGTTTCAGTGAACACTTCAATTTCCCAACTTTGACTCACACAACAGCCTTAGATAATTTAATTTAATTTAAATTTTAATTTAATTTTTATATTTTATATCCCGCTCTTCCTCCAAGGGGCCCAGAGTCGTGTACTACATACTTAAGTTCCTCCTCACAACAACCCTGTGAAGTAGGCTAGGCTGTGAGAGAAGTGACTGGCCCAGAGTCACCCAGCAAGTCTCATGGCTGAATGGGGATTCGAACTCGGAGCTCCCCAGTCCTAGTTCAGCACTCTAACCACTACACCACACTGGCTATCTGAAGTAGATAAGCGACTTCACTGCTGCTATATTGTTATTGAATAATATATCTGCTGTTATTTCAAAGCCACAATGATAGAGATCAGACTGGTGGAGGCATTCTGCTCAAATGATTCCACATTCACTTTTTGAACTACAGAAGATATTAAAAAGCAGCATCTGAGTATTATATATTAATGGATGCACCTTTGTGCCAGCTGACGGTTTTTCCTCATGAAACAAATTCTGATTCTTTTGAAAATAACAACACATATTGTTGAAAGTGAAAGTTTGGAGAAAGTGACTCATCTCCAGTACCTTAGTAATACTGGCAAAAACTCATGTCAAACACAAGAGGACTGTGAGCTTGCACAATTCCAGTGAGCTTGGGATGGGAGGTGTATAGAAGCCACCCTGCACCTCTTTAAAAAATGGTGTGGCAAATGGAAAAAAAGAACAAAGAAAGCTTCCCATATTTGAACAGCATGGAGTGAACTTTAAAGGAAATCAGAAGCTAGGAACATAGGAACATAGGAAGCTGCCATATACTGAGTCAGACTATTGGTCTATCTAGCTCAGTATTGTCATCACAAACTGGCGGCAGCAGCTTCTCCAAGGTTGCAGGCAGGAATCTCTCTCAGCCCTATCTTGGGAGGGAAGACGCAACCAAGAGGTTCACGCAGATAAGACAGTAAATCTCTTCTGGAAAAGTTTGTATGGTTATGTGCAAAAAGACAAGAGTATCTCTTCTAAACAGCAATGGGACAAATTGTGGAAATGGACGTCGGATGTAACCCCCCCCCCCTTCCTGATTACCTGATGTGCCTTGAAATCCCCCACCTCCAAGTTACAGTACTACCTGCATATACTTCATAACCTTGTGGGTTTCCAAATCATTGTGTGTAAATCTTTGTAGATATATCATGTACAAACAACCACTTTGTATATAATTGTGCTTTGGCAACATACTGTATGCTTTGGTAGTTTGTTGGTTCAATAAAAAAATCTTGTCCTATTTTTTTTTTAAAAAAACCTTGTCCTATCTTGGACAAGTGAGGGAAGGAACTTGAAACCTTCTGCTCTTCCCAGGTGGCTGCATCCCCTCCATCCCCTGAGGGGAATATCTTAAAGTGCTCACACTTCTAGTCTCCCATTCATATGCAACCAGGGCAGACCCTGCTTAGCTAAGGGGCCAAGTCATGCTTGCTACCACAAGACCAGCTCTCCTCTACTCATGGCATTGTAACCTCTCTTGACTTCTTACTGTTCATAAAGAGAGAGACAAAGAAAGATGGAAACAGCAGAAACCCAAACGTGCAGTATACTGGCTCACTTGTATTGGTACCTAATTTTCAGACTGTGCCAGTAAATATCCTGAGTTTTGAAATGCTGAAAATTATAGTATTTGGGATCCAAATGGCTGAATGCTACATGCCATAACTATGTTTTTTCAGAGATGTACATTCAGGATTTGTGACTACAATTAACTATTGGAGTTAATTGTACTAATTGTAATAATTAATACAATTAATTATTGTAAAAAAATAATATTAATTTTCTCAAAGTAGACCTCTTTATTGAGAGAACTGGTAAGAGACAGCATGGTGTAATGGTTAGAGTGCTGAACTAGGACTGCGGAGACCCGAGTTCAAATCCCCATTCAGCCATGAGACTTGCTGAGTGACTGAGCCAGTCACTTCTCTCTCAGCCTAACCTACTTCACGGGGTTGTTGTGAGGAGGAACTTAAGTATGTAGTACAATGCTCTGGACTCCTTGGAGGAAGAGCGGGATATAAAATGTAATAATAATAATAATAATAATAAGAAGAAGAAGAAGTAGTAGCTTGCATTAACTCATACACTTGTGTGTTTCTCTAATACCTTCAACCTTTGGAGCATTTATTGTAACTAGCTGGACCAGGCACAGAACATCTGCACCTCTAGTTCTCCCCGCCTGGCCATTACCTTCCTTCCCTTCCTGTTGCCGTCGCAACTTTCTCCTGTCCGCCCCGTCTACCCCCTCCCACCCAGGCACCTGCCCCCTTCGCCATTTCCTTCCTCCTCCTTGCCTGCCTCTGCCACAGTTTCCTCCCCACCTGCCTTCGCTGCAGTTTCCTGCTAGTCCCTCTCCTCCTCCTCCTCCTCCTCCCCCTCCTCCCTGCCTGCTTCCACCTCCTCACTCTCCCTCTGTCTGGTACCACCATTTGCCTGCCCACCGCCATTAACTCCCAGCCCTCCGGCCGGCTGCGCATCCCCGCCGCTATCGTCCCCATTGCTATCCGGCAGCTGTCCGGACTCTTGTGAGAGCTGCCACATATGGGATTAGCGATGGGTATGTCTAAAAGAAATAAATATATAGATTCTTTAGCACCTTCTTCCCTGAGTATTTGAGAAATTATTAGGTGTATATTCAAAATGATAACAGGGAAGTAGCCCATGTAGGTCTATCTGTAGTATTTTGGAACCTGTCAAAATGAGGAAGTGAATACTAACATGACAATCTCCCTTCTCACTGCAGAGCACAATCGTATCTTTTTATCTACGTTGCATGGTTCTTTCCATCACAATTCCCAGGAGGCAGCTTTACTAACTCAGCCATGATCTCTGAGCAGAGCCTGGCCTATGCATTACATTCACCACAAGGATAATCCCTGTGGTGAGTTTCCCACCCACTGAGCTGTATCATTCAGCAGCATTCATTACATCAATCAGGGCCACCACTCAGTGAGTTTCTTTGCCCAGGCCTGGCCAATGGGCACTTGAGGCTGTGTGGCAAGGCACTGCCCCAACCTCATGCTGAGTACCAATTCCCCACTCGTCCTGACCCTCATCCCCCACCTCCAGCCTCAACCCACAGGCCAACCTCTGTGGCACATTACAGAAGTCTTACACCCCAACCTCATCTCTCCTCACCTGTTGGGAGCAGCCACTGCTCCTGCTTCAGCTGAGCTCCTCCCTCTCTCCTGGCCTCTTGAAAAGGCAGGGGGCAGAGAACAGAGCATCAGAAAGTGTAGCGGAGTCTTGACCAAGAGCTTTGTGTCATAGCTCCTCCTCCCACCCTGCCCACCAGACAATGAGAGTCTCCCCCACAGGTCTTGAAATGCTCAAGTCGTATCTGTAGATCAGGTTTCCCCAAACTGCGGCCCTCCAGATACTGCTGAACTACAACTTCCAGCATCCCTAGACACATTTTTTTGTGGCTGGGTATGCTGGAAGTTGTAGTTCAGCAACATCTGGAGGGCCACAGTTTGGGGAAGGCTGCTGTAGATGGAGGTGTACTGTTGGACAACCTAGCAGTGGCACGGGTCTCCCAGCAGACTCCTGCCATCACTGCAGGAGTCTTGGAGATCTTCAGGTGTCAGCCTTACTAGATGGGCCTTCGTATGATGGGCATGGGCCACTGGCCTGTGCCTGGCTGGCTGACCCAAGGCCACCCCGAGATTCTCCCCTTCCTCCACTGTTTCTGAGCAACAAATATGGCATTTAGATGAGACAAATGCAGCTGTTTGGGGCTATCGAATAGTAAAACCAGCCCTGAGTCACTGTGATGAGATGCCTGTAATGTCAGTCCAAGAGACATGGCTCCCAGTCTATTACTCCCCAATCCCATTTCAAACCATGAACTTTTTCACACCCGGTTTTTAGTTCACATCTCCTCTGGAATGGAGGCATGCGTTCACATGTCTGCCAAATTTACCCTGAAGTCCCTGAGAGCTATCAGGGAGCACTTCACACACAATTAGGTTTTTTCATCATGCTTTTGAGTGTAGCTCGATTTATATCTGGGGTTTTAAAAAATCCACTTTTTGTGGCGGTTTTTTGCGGGGGTGGGCGGGAGGCAACTTCAAACTCACAGGAAATCCTCGCAGAAAACCCACTGTAAAGCCTGCTGTCTGGGAAATCTCCATGTTTTAAAACTTGCTCTCGAACTAATGATCTACTGAATGAATATCAGGATTAAAACACACACAAAAACACCAAGGAGCACTGTCAGTTCCAGACCATACATTTCTATGGACTCCTTCTCTTTGATAGAGGTTGAAATTTAGGAAGCAGGCTAGTCTCCACTAGATAAGAATCTCTTTCCAGCCTGAATATGCCACTGTACTTTCCAGTGCTGTGCTCATCTTCATCTTGCTAAGCAGGCATTTCTCTTAACATAATAGACTGAGGCACACACAGTGCTCATTGGCCCAAGTAGAAACTCTGGAATGCTGTGGCCTAATGTAACCACTTCCAGATTTGCACAGCTCACGTCAGTGCCTGAAGCAAGAAGTGGGTCTTGCTTAGTCACCGCCAAACATAGTAAGGGCAAGGCACCAGAACAGCTAGGTTGTGTGGCAGTACAAGAACCAGTTTTTCAAGATATGCTAAGGCAGGCCTTTGAGAACCGGAAACTTGCCCAGAGTGATGGCAAAGAGTTCTGACAATGAGATTCAAAGCTGACAATGACTGCTGATCATTGTGAAGGATTGAGGATGCCCTGCTTGTCCATCCTTGCTATTGGGAATGGGTATAGAAAGGTAGGCCTGAGGAACCTTTGCACTGGAGCAGCTGCATCTGCAGAATCTGCCCACACTAGCAGCCGGACTGAATGTAAGACAAGGATGACCTCTGACTGCAGGGGCCACTCTGTTTCCCAGAAAGTGGTACAGGGGCAGAAGTTTATTTTTATTTCATTCATTTCTTTAACATATTTTCATACTGCCCAAAACTTGCATCTCTGGGCGGTTTACAGTAAATTTTTGGCCACACGACCTGCCAATATTTTGCCACACAACCTGCCATCCTCACATGTGATCAGTCTCTACAATAAAGTTGGCAAAACCTATCAGTTTGGGCTTCCTACTGGCCCACATGTGTTCAGAAAGACATGAGTTTTGCAATGCAAAAGCCCAACAGGGAAGATATTTATATATGACATATCTGTCAATTTTTAAAAAAACAAATAAATTTTGCTTTGGATTATTACTATTTTTAAATCTCATCTTGATTATAAATTGGTAGAGCCATCAAGAACCAGGCAAAATTGAATTGTGGGCTCAATCTTTTGGTCTTGGTGTTTCACATTTCGTTATTCAGAATCCCTGTCTCTTCAGGCTATCTCATTCTATGACATTTCTCTAAGAGGAGATCCAGAAAGTTCACGAAATAGGACTAATTTGTCTTCTGCTGAAAATCTCTGTTATGTCAATACTATTGTCCAATGGCCTTAAGCCTTTAAGCTAAAAGCCAGCCACTTGCAAATGTTGCTGGAGCCATAAGAACATAAGAACAGCCCTGCTGGATCAGGCCCAAGGCCCATCTAGTCCAGCATCTCGTTTCACACAGTGGCCCACCAGATGCTGCTGGAAGCCACAGGCAGGAGTTGAGGGCATGCTCTCTCTCCTGCTGTTAGTCCCCTGCAACTGGTACTCAAAGGCATCCTGTCTTTGAGGCTGGAGGTGGCCTTTAGCCCTCAGACTAGTAGCCAATGAGAGACCTCTCCTCCATGAAGTTATCCAAACCCCTCTTAAAGCCATCCAGGTTGTTGGCTGTCACCACATCTTGTGGCAGAGAATTCCACAAGTTGATTATGCGCTGTGTGAAAAAATACTTCCGTTTGCTGGTCCTAAATTTCCTGGCAATCAGTTTCATGGGATGATCCCTGGTTCTAGTATTATGTGAGAGGGTATTTGTAACGTCTCTATATTTGTACATCACAGATGGCTCCCTACTCTCCTATGGAACAAACCACATCCTTGGATCAGAACTTCCTGAGCTGAAATAGTTCAGATCATCTGGAGGGACTTAGACCATTTGTAAATCACTACAGGCTGTATCCCCTCTATCAATGGGGTGGTCTTCTCTCATTCCTATAATTATGCATGATATCAGGGCCTCATCTGTTCAGATCAATTTGCTGTTTCAGAGTATAAAGTACAGTAGTTAGTTCCTGTGCACAGAAATGGAGTTAAGATGCAGGAAAAGGATCCCATTTTCTACAGGCTGATTTGGATGATACACCCACCTTCCTGTCCAAAACACATGGAGGATAAGCAGGGACACGCGCATCTCCTTCCCCCAGCATGCCAGCATATTGCTTCCTAATCATGCTGGAAGGTTTGTCCAAACTACCCTTAAATGCACAAATTATATATAACATTAATTTAGTATTTAACTTTCACATTTGTTTGTTTGTTACATTTATATCCTGCTCTTCCTGAAAGGCTCAGAGTGGCTTACAAGATTCTTTAGAATGAATAATTCTGTCCCAAAAGGGCCACAAAGAAAAAATCACATTTAGCGGCCATTTGGGTGAACTGCCCCCAGGCAATTAAGACAAAGCAGTGTTTCCAGTGTAGGGGGAGATACATATGTCCACGCTCCTCCCCTGCACATTTGAGGGGGCTGTTTGCAGAATTGTCTCCACAGGCTCACTGATATCAGGGCCTAGTCAGGGGGAGCTTGACGAATAATGGAGTGGGTTCCAGTAAAGGAAACTGGATCTTTGTACACAGAAGACTTGTGACTAATTTATTACTCACTCTTTGATCATTACGTGGGCCATCAAGGCCACATAAAGATGATCCGATTATCAGTCTGTCGAAGTAGGGTTGGTCTCCCATCTCTGTTACTATGCTCACAGAGATGCTTGTGGTCAGCACTATGGCAGTAGTTTTCAAACTTCCTACCTTCAGGGAACTCTTTCCATATCACTTTGTTCACCCCATGTAGAGGAACTTGTCCACAAGGGGCAAGCTCCATGGTGCACGATGATTTTACACACAGGGTACTAGCCTGGTCTATAGGGACTTGCTGTTGCCTCTCTCAGTCTGAGATAATGCACTTAGAAGGCACCTCAACATCAGCCTGTGGCTGCACAGGGCTGGTGAATATGAGTAATGGTGGACAGGTGGTCTTTTAAACAATTTAAATATTTCAGTTTTTCTGTGACACGTTTCCAGTCACATAATTATCCTCAAAGTCATAGCCAAACAAAATACAATAATATATCATACAACAGTTTAAATTATTGCCCACCCCCACCCCCAGGATGTGAATGCGGGGAGCCTGATCAAGGACCTGCCATTTTACTTCTGATCAGCTGATGCCTTGTAGCATGAGCCCTCTTTACAGCGAGCATGGTTACATGGCCACAGATATTACTTTCTAACATTCAAATAGAGCATAGAAACCCACAGAATTCTGTGAGCACCAGGAGTCAAAATTGACTTGACAGCACACTTAACCTTTCCTTAATTAAAAGTATTAAAAGTATACTATACTCTGTAGCTCTGTGGCCCCCTGCCTTATGGCTAAGAAGTATGCATTGCCATCTATTTCCCTTTATTTGCTCAGAAGTGACTTCTAGTCACTTCTAAATAAAGTGACTTCTAGTCACTTTATTTGCTCAGAAGTGACTTCATGTCTAGGTATAACTTCAGCAACTTCATTCTGTGGAACAGCTCAGATGGCAAAATGAATGGATATCTGCTTTACTTGTGCACTGAATCTTCTTCCTGATGCCTCAGTCATATTTCTTCTGGCACATCTCCTTTTCAGGCTGACATCAGTTATTTGGTCTCTATCTAGTTATATAATTTCATGGTATGTTGCCAGTTACCTATGTTGCTCCTCTCTAGACTTTGCCAAGCCCTAAAGTATTCCAGGAGACACACCTCTATATAATATCTTATGTAATTTCAGTGTGCAATATGAATTTTAGGAGAGACGAGTTTTAGTTAGCTTCTTTTTGTGGCACCTACAAGGCCTGCCCAGCAAGATTTAACATGTAGACATCCCAGAGTGCCAGGAAACAGAAAGCTGGAACAAGTAAGGAAGATATCTGATTTCTATCCAACACATTCTTGGGAGGCAACACAAAAGCAAAGGAAGCAACCACATTTTTTTTTCTCATGAGGAACCCTTCATGGTACAACGCTGCATAGCAGAACAAAAGTTTTCAACACACTGCTGTGCTACTGCTAACTTAGAGGAGACAGTGTAGTTTTTTGGGCTTGGAAAGTTGGGGGGGTTTTTTTGTCTGTTACCCCTCTTTTATGACTTGCCTAACTAGGCTGCAATGTTTTTAAGGGGGATAATTATACACCAGATAGCCAAGCCCAATAAAGTCTCTATGTGCTTCTGAAATACTAATTAAATAGCTGCTTTCCAAGAACAAAAGAGACAATACTTCCCAAGTGTCTCTAAAGGTGTGCCATCAAGTGTGCCATCTGGTTTTCTTTGGTAGCCTCTTTTTAATGTCTATCATCTCCCAAAGGAGAATCTCACAGTGCTGTGAATGCGTTTTCAACTATCTGTTTAATGTGCATGTTTGGCTGTAAGATACCAGTGAATTGAATGCTGATATGTACTGCTGCCACTGGTTGGCCACTCTGTTGCTGGCACCTCTTTCACCTTCTTTCGCAGTAGGAGGGAAAACAGGAGACGATATCAGTAGAGGTAACAAAGGGGCAGCTGGCTAGAGCACATACCAGTCTTCAGTCTGCTAACATGTACGTTAAAAAGCAAGTTCAAAGCAGATTTGCAGCACGGTGAACCTCTTTCCAAAGTATAACTTTCTATGATTATTTTTGCCTCAGATTTTTGCCCACTCTCACTTCCAACAGTAGCTATGGCTGCTACAGCCACTGAGATTGATGATGTATTATTACCAGCTTAGGAACACAGGAAGCTGCCTCAGACCATTGGCCCATCTAGCTCAGTGCTGACAGGCTCTCCAAGGGTTCCAGGCAGGGCTCTTTCCTAGCCCTACCTGAAGATGCCGGGGATTGGACCTGGGGCTTCCTGCATGCAAAGCAGATGCTCTGCTACTGATGCTCTACTACTCTACTACCATCCCCATACTTCCTGGGATTGTTGTCAGGAACAAGAAGAGCGTTCCTAACAAGAAGTCCATCAGGGGAAATATTTGGGACATATTTGTCCATTACAGTGTTCAACTGGGTTCCATTGAGCTAGCTGGATACATCTCTCTGATGTGTGTGGAGAGGCACATCTCTATCCAGGGCCACCAGCTGACTGGTTGTCTAAAACTGTAGCTGACTTGTGAGTGGTAATTCTAAAATTATGTGTGTACTATGTGCAGTGCTGTGTAATGCTAACAATAATACTGTTTCACTCCCAGATCTGCCCCAAACTGCTGGATTAGGATTGGGGAGACCCACGTTCTAATCTCCATTCAGCCATGAAAATCACTGGGTGACTCTGAGCCAGTAACTTTTCTCTTAGCCTAACCTACCTCACAGGGTTGTTGTGAGGATAAACATGACCATGTCCACCACTCTGGGCTCCTTGGAGGAAGAGGGGGATTTAAATGTAAAAATAAAACATGTTAGAGTCAAAATTAGCTAAACCGCCCGAGAAATATTTCTTGGGATCACTACAGCTAACTTGCTGAGACATCTGCTCAGTCTGCTGTATTGATCTGAAGGATGACAAGGAAGGGCACATACATTACAGAGTTGCAATGCAGAATAATAAAACAGAATGTATCATACACTCCACATATGACTAAAAAGGATGTGACCTCAGATAGAGGATTTTGAAGAATTTGCTTTTTTCCCTGTTATACAGATGGAGGAGAATTAGAAAAGGTAAATGTGAGGACCCCAAAATGATCATGGCATATCCAACGGCTTCCACAAGTAATGGATAAAAATATCCATTTCTTATAGGGTACATACATTACAAAGTTATTAAATGTTTTGGAAAGACTGGTGAGAAGACAGCCAAATGCTTACCATTTCATACTGAAGGGCTGTTTTTCAAAGTGTTTAATTGACCTTTGCAATGTTCTACTGCAGGAAGTGGCTCTGACAATGGTACAATGAGTTCAAAGAAAAGACACAAAGTCCTGCATATCAGTAGCAGTTAATTACCGGCACATTTACATGAAAACTTCTTGGGCTTTCATTTGGTAATTTAGAACACAAGATCAAGAAGAAGCAGGGGAAGAAGGACCTCCCCCCGCCAAGAAGGTCCAATATGATACTAGTTTTCTTCACCCAGTTCCATTGTTTCCCCTGACTATACTGTACTAACCCTATGCTTAAGCCAGTATATTCCCCCGGGAGTTATTCACGCATGGCTTCATGCTGTGGGGTATCTGAAGAGCGAATCTGCCATGAAGCAGATGAATGGGGGGGGGGGATTAAATTGGCAGTTCACATAGCTGTCAGATCCTGGCAGATCTTTTTCCTGTGCGTTCCCACCTACTTGCTCCAGGTTTTTCCTCCAGCCAATCACAAATCACACCACAGAGGAAGAGGCAAGAGAGCTTTTTTTTTTTTTTTAGTTTGACTGCTAAGAGTGGAAGGACGGCATGACAAGTTGCCAAGCAGCAGCTGGATCAAACAACAGAATGTTTAACCCTTGCCTTTGTGAGTGACTGCCTTCATCACCTCATGTTTTGCCCCCACCCACCCACACACCTAATGGAATCAGCTCAGACAAAAAGGGGCTCAGGTTACATCCATTCTGCATATCTAAAGCCTATGAAAACATAGGAAGACAGACATTTTGCAGTTTGTGCTTGTGTTTACCTCAGGAATTTCTTCCTCCCCCTCCCCCAGCAATTTCTCCCTCTCTCTCCCTCAACAGAGTATCACCAATCTGCAACAATAACACCCCCAGCACTTGCAATTGCAAATCATTTAGAGCAGACCATACCCCAAAGAGCTGTCAAACTCCCCTTCATTGAGTTTTGAAAAATGCCGATTTACCAGCATGACCACCCCACACATAATAGAGAAACTGCGGGGCCTAACAGAAGCCCTGGTCCCCCGCCCCCAAGCCTCTGAAACTAGAGGATTTTTTAAAGCCGGACATACTTCAGGCTAAGCCAGAATGCGCAGCTTGGACTTTCAAACAAAGTCCTGTCTGTTCTGGTCCCTGATAGCCCGCAGGGACTTTGGGGTAAATCCAGCTAATATGTGGACTGGTACACTCCAATCCAGAGTGGATTCGGGGGGAAAGCCGTGTTTGTAAAGCCTCCTGGCTACAGAGCAAGATGGTGGTGATAGGAGATTCACACAGATTGAGTACAAGCATCTCACTTACATGGATCTTATAATGGAATGAGCAGGTGTTATGGTGACAATTCCTGATTTGGTCTTCAACTGTCAGGGCATAGTACTGATCACATTCAGGAAGCCACTAACCTTTTGGTGGCTAGAAGCTAGGAGTAAACAAGAGGACATTCCTAATTACTATTGCCCTGTAGTGTCATGCACTTTTCCCTGCAGCATCCCTCCATGGCCCATGATGATGACAGGATACTGAGCTAGACTGACCACTGACCTGACCCAGTTTGCTAATTCTTATGTAATCCTTCCTATTTACAAGGAGAACAACATTCCTGCACTTCCTCATTCAACTTCTATTATCCCCAAGGAAGGCATTCATTGTATCATCATATTTACTTTGGAGATATTACAAGTTCTTTGGTTCTATCTAGGCTACACCAAAGTGGTCATCACTTCATAAGCCTTGTGGTTTGTTTTTTTGTTTGTACTATGGCTGGATTTAGATGGCATGTTGTTTTTAGAAATTATTTGTATATTTACACAGACAATCATCACAAACCCTTGAAGAGAGATAATAAATATTAACAGGATAATAAAAATTAACAGGAGCCAGTGTGGTGTAGTGGTTAGAGTGCTGGCCTAGGACCGGGGAGACCTGAGTTCAAATCCCCATTCAGTCATGAAACTTGCTGGGTGACTCTGGGCCAGTCTCTCAGCCTAACCTACTTCACAGGGTTGTTGTGAAAGAGAAACTCAAGTATGTAGTACACCGCTCTGGGCTCCTTGGAGGAATAGCAGGATATAAATGTAAAAATAAATAAATAAAAATAAATAAATAAATATCACTGTTACAGAATGAAGAGCTAAGGCTCCGGAACTGATACATATCTAATAGGTTCAGGCAGAGACTGAATATATGAATAGGTTCAGGCAGTGAATATTTACTTACTTTAAATGGTTGTCCCAGATTCAGGAAGGTCCCAGATTCAATCCCTGGCATTTGCAGGAGGGGCGTGGAAAACTCCTGTCTGAAACTCTGGAGAGCTACTGCCAGTCAACGTAGACAAACCAATGGTCTTACTGGATAGACCAATGGTCTTACGCAGCAGAAGGCAACTTCATACTTGTATAGGACCTTGAGTGGTCAAAGCGCTTTACCTGTACGATCTTGAAGCGCTTTGAACACTCAAAGTCCTATACAAGTATGAAGCTGCCTTCTGCTGCGTAAGACCATTGGTCTATCCAGCAAGAATTTGCCTACATTGACTGGCAGTAGTTCTCCAAGGTTTCAGACAGGGGCTTTTTCCACCCCTCCTGCAAATGTCAGGGATTGAATCTGGGACTTTCCTGCATACGAAACATGTGCTCTTCCCCTGAGCTACAGCCTGGGGTGCACCTAGCTGATTTTGGAGCCTAGACCTAAAGGCCTTTGGACGCCCCTGCTCCGGAGGCCCACCCTACAAATTAAGCATCATCACCTAAAGACCTCTGGAGCCCGCCCCCCACGGCATTAAGCAGCACCATCCCACACATGCACACACATTCTTTTTAAACATGTGAATTCTTGATGGCACAAATAGCAACTGAACTCACAAGAATGTAAGAATCCTGCCATCCCAACCTGTGAGCATCTCCCAAAGTATTTCTAATAGGGGGTGGTGGAGACAGGGAAGGGAGGATGAAAAAGGATAAAGAATTTAAGAGAAAGAGATATAGAGGCTCTCCACATGAGCAGCGTGGAGAGCCTAACCAGGCTCTGCGGGGAGAGGGGGCTTAGCCCACTCTCCCCACAGACAAGCAGGGAGCCATCCCTAGGCGGCCGGATCAGCCGCTCACATGATTACTGGCTCCATCACACAGCTGGTAGGGGCAGTGGGGATCAGGGGCTGCCTGGCCCCCGAAGTCCCAGTATGCCCCGTGTGAGTGCGTGGGGCATCCCAGGGTGACCCCCAAAGCCAGGAGGCTTGTTTTAGCCTCCTGGCAGGGGTCTCCTCGTGATTAGTTGCATTCCGCTAACCTTGTGAACCCTAACCTCTGGAACGTGTGCTCCACTAACCTCATTTAAGGGGAGGGGTATTTTTGGAGGCTTGCTGCCGGGAGCCACACAGCTCCCATTGCTGCACACGACCAGGAGAAACCATCTTAGACTCCATTCGCCCAATTTCTCCTGGTTGTGGAAATAGCCTCAAAGAGGAAGGAAGGAAGGAAGGAAGGAAGGAAGGAAGGAAGGAAGGAAGGAAGGAAGGAAGGAAGGAAGGACAAAAAATGGATCAGATTATTTTCTTTCCCAAAGCATTGTTGAGGACTGAGACACTTCCCCCCACATTTATTTCTATCTGTTATTTGATGGAGAAGAGGTTTCACTTGAACAGAAGCAGGGAATGAATACAAGCTGCTGCCATCCTGCACACAAACACACCCAGAAAATAGTTGAAGCAACCAACAGACCCCTCTTTGAGACCCATCACACACTCTCACACCTGACTCCCCCAGCCACTCCAAGACCCCAACCCCCAGTATAACAGGAGAATTCAGCACCACCCATACCCTAGTCCTTCCCTCTAGTCTCCTGATGTGCAGAGAATATTGCCTGCAATTGCACTCTGTACATGCTCAAGAGTACTAGGGAGGAGAGCCAAGAAGAGGGGTGCACAAGGGCCCCCTAGACTACACCCTATCTAGGAACAATACCCCTTGATAGGTATCTCAGTCAACCTAAGACTCTGGGCATCCAATTTTCCCCTCTAGCCTAAACTGCTAAATTCTGTGCAGTTCGTTCCTGTGCTCCTTGCATTCCTCAGATAAGATCTGCATCAGGATCCTATAAATGCATACTCAGAAGTCAGTCCCAGTTGAGTACAATGGGGTTTGCTTCCTAGCAGAAGTGCATAAGATTGTAGCCTTAGTAGAACACTGTTGTTTCTGGCACTGAGCAAGCAGTAGAAACAACAATGTCCTAGCCAGGGAGTGCCCACCATGTTGACTCTCTTCCCCTGTGTAGCATCATGTACAATGCTACATGGGACATAGCATTGTGGGAGGAATCATGGCAAGTATCACCTGGTATCTGCTGGCTGGAATGTCCTTGTTTCTGCTGCTGAGCCAGTGGCAGAAACAAAAGCATTCTTCTCGCTGATAAAAACCCACCTTTTTGCTCCCTACCAGGGCAAGGGTCAGTGGTAGACCTCTCTGCTGCAGCCCTGGGTTCTTGGTATTTGAGGTTCTTCTGAGTGATGTCAGCAGACCTGGTGTATGTGACAAAATATGTTTATTTGTTATGTGATGGTATATTCATACATAGTCTATGTGTCAATTCTGGGCAGATACAGCCATGCAGGAAATAATTGTGTGCGAAGAGTCCGTTAGAAGTATGGCAGCACATCAAACAAGAAATAAAGCAGGAAATAAAACAGTTAAGCAGCAAATAATATGGATATACTGGGTCTCACACTGCCATCTTTTGGACACTGGGAGAAATGGCTGGTCATATTGTGGGTGATGGAGTGGCTAGTTGATATCAAAGCTGTGTCTGAACCAAACTTTTCATTTTTGAATCACTAATATTTGTGCATATAATATTTGTGCATTTCCAATATAAATGCACTTTCCCCTCTCAGAATGGCATGCTCAGCCTTCTAATTTAAAAAATATATTATTCAAAACTATCCACAGTATATACATAGTTAGCTATGTGTCTTCCTATAAAGAGACATCAAGATGCCTTCCTATAAATGCTGAAAATACAGAAAAGCGACTTTAATTGTTGAGTAGTCCAGTTTTCAGGATTTCAAAGCAGTCCTGAAATTGAGTTTTTTAGCTTTTGCTAGTCAACACGACTAGCAATGTATCTAGGTATATTGGGGTACAAGAGTGAAAACTCACCACTATCTAAGTAAGGGAAGCTTAGATAGTGAAGGATCAGGGGTGGGACAACAGCCAAGGGAGGCTATAGTGCAAGAGTTAGACTGCAACAATAATACAAACATCTGCCACCTCTCACATATGAAGCTGCCTTACATTGAGACATGGGTCTAGCCAAGTCAGTACTGTCTATACCAATTGCCAGCAGCTCTCCAGGATTTCCGGCCAAAATCCTTCCCAGTCCTACCTGGAGATGCCAGGGATAGAACCTGAGACCTTCTGAATACAAAGCATGTATCCTATCATATGCTTTGTGCCCTATCGTATCCTCAGCTACAGAATCTCTATACCTCTTCTTCAATGAGATGCATGATTCTGTGCAAGAAAAGGTGGACTTCAGTAGCCCGATTCACACATTATATTGTATGAGTGTACAGATGTCTGTACATTCATACATGTGTTTGTGTGAATGATGGTGCCTGTGTTCATTTTTAAAGTGAACCAGAATACAGGCCTTTCAAATGCAAGGTACAGATTGGAAGTGTACTTCTGTATCTGTGTTCAACATAACCTGTGAATGACTATACCCGTGTACAGATTTGTACCTGTGTATACTGTACACTTATTGTATGGCTGTTGAACATAACATGTAAATGGGTGGCTGTTCATATTGTATGGCATAGACTGTTCTCTTCTTCCCTAAATAGTTATGATCCTGGTTTCCATCTGCAAATGCCCACAGTGGATTGCATGAAATACTGCTGATGTTGCATGGATGCAAACTTCAGGTTGATTGTCACCCTGCATTTAGGACCTGAGTATGGATACCCAAGTACAAAACACACATTTCTCATCAAGTATGATATGCAAACACAAATAAAGTTTGGCACATAGACATATCCCTTTAAAATACTTGGAAGTAGAGGCCTAACGGTTTCTAACTAACTATTTCTCAGTATTTGAAAGGAACATGCATTGAATTTTACAGATACACATCCTTTAGACTTGACAAAAGATATGTGTAATTCTTGAATATAAAACGTAAGGCAAAACTTGGCCATCAGGTAGTCTCTGAAGAACAATATTTTTCCATTAAACCGGGAGAAAGAAACCCGAGGTTCTGGAGAGTTCATATGTATTGGTGCATTATTCACAGATATATTTGATGGTAAATTGAGTTAGGACTAAAGGGGATAACAAATGCCACTTTTCATGCAACGGCTGCCATGTTGTTCAGCAGCTTGAAACTGCTCACCACAACGGCTGGTTTGGACCCCACTACAAAACTAGTCTCCACACCTCCACAAGCTCCAAGAATGTATGCCAATGCTGAGGAGCCAAACCCTGAGGCAACATTTCCTTTGAGGTATACTTTTAAAATAGCTTTTGAGATAAATTCAGCAGACATACTGAATAACTAGTGCTCTAGCTGAAAGAAATACCCAGTAGAATAGGATCAGTTGTCTAGCCCAGTTTGATTAGTGACCTCAGGAAGGAATGGGGAAAAAAAGTGTTGATGAAATTTGTAGATGACATCAAGTCATGAGGTACTGTTACTACAGAAGAATCAGGAAATTATGTGATATGAATTGAATGACATTATGAGCTGGAGCAACAGAAATGGAATAAAATGCAATCGTACCAAGCAGGTCATGCATTTGTAGACAAACAATAAGTGTATTTGTTATTTGTCAGGGGCTCATAATCTGGAAACAACGGAGCAGGAAATAGATTTCAGGCAATTGGCAGATAGAATATGGTTATGAGATGTCAGTGTGATGCAGCTGCACAAAGTAGATAAATCCAGATCCTGGGTATACTATTTGTAATCGGGACTAGAAACAAGGGTACTCTTGTACAAGTCATCAGTGAAAACTTCTGGCCTTTCATTTTCAGGAACAGGGGTGTTGTGGAGGGAGGACGCGCAGGGACGGAGTGCCAATATTTCTCGGCTTCTCTGGCTGTTGGGGTGGGCATGGCCATAGGGGCTGTCATGAACAGTGCCTTCTGCACTTCTAAACTGGCAACTACATCACTGTTCAGGAAGGGTGGATTCAAGGTGGCATAGGTGCAAAGAAGAGTGAATAAATGAATAGGGCTTGACTTGTGTCTCTTCAGAAAAGAAGGCTGAGAGGAAGTAGTACTTTACAAATTTGACAGAGCTGGCAACATAGAAGGAAATTAATTATTAGCTGTGGATACAAGAATCAAAAGATATAAACTAGACATTAATTAGTTTAGCTTAGAAATCCTCTGCCAACTGAGCAAAGAGGCACTTTTTAAAGTGGCGATTTTCATATTTAGTGGGGTTGGGGGGTGGGGAGCAACTGGCCCAATTGCAGAAGTGCACCTAGGTAATTTTGGAGCCTGGACCCCTCCCCCCTCCAGATAAGCATCATCCCCCTACACACACACACAATGACACACACAGTATTTTTAACATGTGAGTTTAACATGTGGGTTAGAGGTTGTTGATTTTTACCCACAGTAGGTAAAACAGCAGAGCACTAAGGAATGAGCACACACTCCAGTTACAGAGTAGGTAGCAGAGGATGGTTTGGATATTGCAGCTATTTAGAGAAAACACATGGAGATCCTTGTGTGACTAAACACTAAACATTTATTGGTTAAATACACTTAGACAGGAAAGACCTATCTCTAATCTAAAGGACTACATAGTGGAAAGGTAAGGAAAGAGAGAGAGAGAGAGATGTTTCCATCTGTTCTCTAGGAGGAAAGGAAGGATTGTGACGCAGCACAGGAAGTGCTGCAGAGTCAGTTCAGGGGTCATAGAGTAGGGACAGATACGGATACCCTGACTCACTGTCTCTACTCCCAATGCCCCTAGTGGCCATTAGGACAGTTGGTGCAAAAGGTCGATGCACAGGAAGTTCATTTCCAACAGAGAGCACAACTGAACTCACAAGAATGAGCATCTGGACTCACAAGAATGTAAGGATGTAAAACAGGCCTGCTCAACTTAGGCCACCCAACCCCAGCTGTTTTTAAACTACAACTCCCATAATTCCCGGCCACAGTGGCCAATAGTCAGGGATCATGGGAGCTGTAGGCCAACATCTGCAGGAGGGGAGGGCAGAAGTTGAGCAACCCTGATGTAAAACAAGTATATTTATTCAAATATGCATTGGTAGAAACATTTCAAAACACAACTTAACATGCTCCCATCCCACATATTTCTTTCTCCACTCCACCCTCCGTTTCTAAAGGATCCAATATTTAAGCAACTGAATTTGCAAGAATGCATAAACACGCATTTGCTTACAGGTGCAAGATCTGACTAATGTTTTTTTTTTTTTTTGCTGCCCCACGTGGATATGCACATTTAGACATTATGAAAGCATCTGTAAAATAAACAAAGAGGCTATTCTCACATGCACCCTAACACAGGCTAGAGAAGCCCAGCCTGCTTGTGAGAACTGCTGGGATTGGGCCACCCAATCCTGGTGGGGCAGCACCACCTATCCCAGGTTTTGAACCCAGCTTTTAGCTGGGGTTAAACCACCTAATGGCACCGCGGGGAAGCAACCTGCCCAGAGAGCAGGAGGCTGTTGGTTTGAATCCACGCTGGTATGTTTCCCAGAATGTGGGAAACTCCTATATCAGGTAGCAGCGATATAGAAAGGTGCTGAAAGCCATCATCTCATATTGCGCAGGAGATGGCAGTGGTAAACCCCTCCTGTATTCTGTCAAGAAAACCACATGGCTCTGTGGGAAACCACACCAACTCGATGGCACAACCTTTCCTTTCCATTTTTTAGCTGGGGTTAAGGGTTTGAGTGAGCCCGTGCTCTGGGATCATGTGTTCGCTGGGGCTGCATTCAGGGCTGCATCCTGTGGAAATCCCATGCAGTGCAGATCACAGCATTCGTCTGGGGGGAGGGGAAGGTGAGTTGCACCAGACTTCCTGCCCACCCACCCCCACCCCTCTGGTTGTGTGAATGGCCCCAAAGTGTAGCATGGCACAGGTGGGAGGTGGCACAGCCACCTGCAACATTTAATGGAGGTTGTGGGGGCCCCAGAGGGTGTGGGGGAGCATACTTCCACCCGGAAGTCTAGGGGGAAGGGTGCTCCTGATTCCAGGGGACTTGTATCCAGGTTAACTTTTAAAATGAATGGAAGCACAATCATTCACACAAAAATGTGTACAGACATCTGGATGCAGGAATAACATAAAATCTGAATAGGACTGATGTCTCACTGGAATCTCAAAGTCAATAGGTTTACGACTGTACTACTGTACTCAGCTACTCCTTGTACTTGAAGGAGTAGCCAACATCACCCTCTGACCAGAAATAAATTCAGACATTATATTGTACTTGCATTCACATGTCTGTTAAGTTATTTATTTTTGTTTGAATAACTGTATCTGCAGTCATTTTAAAAGTTACAAATCCTTCAAATGCAGATACAGATAGGAACTGCAGGTGTGCTAGTACAGCTGCTTCTATTTTACAAGATATGCATATTCTAATTTGTGGCTATTACTGCATGCAAAAATATGTAATGTGGGAACTGATCTTCACATTTGTCCATTTGCCAGAAAAGGGGATACTGAGCTTCTGAAATACTGAAATCTGGCAATGTTAGATTTCAATAGGCGGACTTCTCGGATGACACATTAATTTGCCAAGTCATACAGATACCCATATGCACAAAAACTCACTTTTTCTGTGATTTGGATTAAGACGAGGTCATGAACAAGCAATGTAAACACAGAAAGCCTAACATTTTGGACATGATTCTGGGAAAGATTTGAGCTTGATGCAATGCCCTTTGCATTGGCTATCCAACTTGTGAGACATTAATTTATTTTACAGTAGAATTATTTGTCAGGAAAAGATACAAGTCAGACCCCCTCTAGTGGCCCATTGCACAAACACTTCCTTTACCACAATTACCATATTAATCCATTTAGTTTATTTCAAACGAATACAGTCAAGTTTCTTTTCAAGGCTTATGTCAGGGATTATAAATCTGTTTATAAGAACAGCCCTGCTGGATCAGGCCTAAGGCCCATCTAGTCCAGCATCCTGTTTCATACAATGGCCCACCAGATGCCACTGGAAGCCTACAGGCAGGAGTTGAGGGCATACAACTGGTACTCAGAGGCACCTTGCCTTTGAGACTGGAGGTGCCTATAGCCCTCCAACTAGTAGCCGATGATAGACCTCTCCTCTATGAAGTTATCCAAACTCCTCTTAAAGCCATCCAAACTAGTAGCACCAACTCCACATCTTATGGCAGGGAATTTCACAAACTGATTATGCGTTGTATGAAAAAGTACTTCCGTTTTTTGGACCTACATTTCTTGGCAACCAATTTCAAGGGATGACCCCTGGTTCTAGTGTTATGTGAGAGGGAGAAGAATTTCTCTCTATCCACTTTCTCTACACCATGCATGATATTATAGACTTCTATCATGCCTCCACACAGTCGTTTCCCCCCCCTAAACTGAAAAGCCCCAGGTGTCATAGCCTTGCCTCATAAGGAAGGTGCTCTAGGCCCCTGATCATCTTGGTTGCCCTCTTCTGCACCGTTCCCAGTTCTACAATGTCCTTTTTTGGATGTGGTGACCACAATTGTACGCAGTACTCCAGGTGTGTCAGCACCATAGTTTCATATAAGGGCTTTATAATTTGCTAGCAGGGGGAGAGCAACTGTCCCTATCCACCCACAGCACAGTACCTCCAGTGACTGTTGCTGGTGTCTATCTTGTGTTTATTTTTATATTGTGAGCCCTTTGGGGACAGGGTTCCATCTTATTTGTTTGTTATTTCTCTCTGTAAACCACCCTGAGCCATTTTTGGAAGGGTGGTATAGAAATCAAATTATTATTAATAATAATAATAATAATAAGAATAAGAATAATAAGAATAATAAGAATAATAAGAATAATAGCAGTTTTATTTTCAGTCCCCTTCCTACTGATCCCTAGCATGGAATTGACCTTTTTTACAGCTGCCCCATTGAGTCAACACTTTCAATGAGCTGTCCACCACGACCCCGAGATCCCTCTCCTGGTCAGTCACCAACAGCACAGATCCCATCCGGGTATACCTGAAGTTGGTGTTTTTCATCCCAATGTGCATCACTTTACACCTGCCAACACTGAATCGCATTTGCCATTTTGTCACCCACTCACCCAGTTTGGAGAGATCCTTTTAGAACTCCTCACAATCTGTTTTGGATTTTACTCACCGAAAGAGTTTGGTATCATCTGTAAATCTGGCCACCTTGCTGCTTACCCCAACTTCTAGATCATTTATGAATAAATTAAAAAGCACCGTTCCCAGTACAGATCCCTGGAGGACCCCACTTCTTACTTCCCTCCATTGTGAACACTCTCCATTTATACCGACTCTCTCTTTCCTGTCCTTCAACCAGTTAGCAATCCACACATATACTTGTCCCCTTATCCAATGACTGATAAGTTTTCTCAAGAGTCTTTGATGAGGAACTTTGTTGAAAGCTTTTTGGAAGTCCAGGTATACGATTTCAACTGGATCACCTTAATCCACACACTTGTTGACTCCCTCAAAGAACTCCAAAAGGTTTGCGAGGCAAGATTTACCTTTGCACAAGCCATGCTGGGTCTCTCCCAGCATGGTCTGTTCTTCTATTACTTACTTACTTACTTACTTACTTACTTACTTACTTACTTGATTGCTGTTGTTGTTGTTTATTTACGATCTTAGATCAAACATCAATATACGCAGAATATACACAGTAAAAAGAAAATAATGGAAACAAAGTCTAAAATATCATCAAATATATAAAATCAGGAATCTTTGACAGTAACCAATTGCTGTGCTCTAGCTTCTCTTAGTTTGGTCAATGTGTAACAAAATTTAGCAACCGCCAGGGATATTGTTGGGTCCCTGTCTTCTAATAAGCATATAAGAATTGTCTCCACTGAGTGGCTTTGGAGATCTTTCAGATACTGAGATAAAAATAAATCTCTTTCATCTGTATAAAGTGGGCAGAGTAACAGTAAATGCGTCAGTGTTTCGGGAGCAGCTCCGCAAAGGCATAGTCTCTCCTCATAGGGTTTTCTCTCAAATTTCCCTACTAGCATCGCTGAGGGTAAAGCATTCAAGCGAGCTCTTGTAAACGCCCAGCGCAGCTTTGGTGAATAGATTGTATAGAAATAAGAGGCTGTGACCCAGTCTTTCTTAGTGCTTAGGAATTGTAGCGGCCTATTTATGGAGGCCCTTTCCTCCTGGAAATTTATGTCCCTAAGCCTTTGTTTGACTAGGGATCTTGCTGTTGACTCGCCCTGTTCTAACAATTGTACTGGCAGAAGCCCATCTTCCGGAGTCTTTCTTCAACCATCATACACCAACGGGGTTGTGGGGTAGCGGCAAGGAGATGAGGTATAAGTCCTGCCGGGTAAAGATAAGTCTTAATCCAATACAGGATTATGAGCAGCCAGGCCCTGGTCTCCAATTTCCATAGCCCAATCTCCAGCCGTATTAAGGAGTTCGGGACACATTTTGGTACCCCCAATAGTGATCTCAGAAAGCCCGACTGTACTTTTTCTAAAGCTTGTAAGTCTTTTGGTGGTCTAACCTGAATCCCATATAGCAGCTGAGGTATCACTTTAGCCTGAAAGGCTTTATTGGCTGCCGGAATATAGCCACCACCTTGTGCCCAGAAAAATTTCCTGATTGCCATGGAAGATCGAGTGGCATTCAATTTAGCGGCACTGGTGTGCGTAGAGGTACCACCATTAAACTGAAACACCACCCCCAGGTATCTGTAAGACTTCACCTGCTCCACTCTGGCACCAGCTATGGACCATCTAAAAACCCGTTGCTTCTTTGCAAATCTCACGATTTTAGTTTTGGTGTAGTTAATTTCCAGAAATTCCTCATTGCAGAACAAACTCAAGCATTCTAACGCTCTTTTTAGACCAACTCTGGTCTGTGACAATAAGGCTGTGTCATCTGCATACATCAGGATAGGTAAACACCTGTCCCCTATCTTTGGCGCGTGAGTTTCAACTTGCCGTAGACGGGTGATTAGACCGTTTACATAGAAATTGAAAAGAGCTGGGGCTAGTATGCATCCCTGCCGGACCCCCCTTTCTACAGGGATCTCTCTGGATAATTGGCCATTGTGGTCACATTTTACTCTCAGACTCGTGTTCTCGTAGAGTTTATATATTAGAGATAGCAATCTCTTGTCGATAGAAGAGTTTGCAAATTTCTCCCACAGAGCATCCCTGGATATTGAGTCAAAGGCACTCTTAAAGTCTATAAAGGCAACATATAACGGCGCCTTTCTGCCCTCAACGTATTTCTCTATTAAACTCTGGAGGACCAAACAGTGATCCATCACAGATCTTCCTTTTCTGAACCCCGCTTGTTCTTGTTCTAGGATGTTTTCTTTCTCCATCCAGTCCAAGAATTTTGAGTTTAGATGTTTAGCGTATAGCTTACCAATTACGCTTAATAGACTTATGGGTCTATAATTCGACGAGTCATCAGACGGGCCTTTTTTGTGAATTGGAACGACAATTGCCTGTCCCCAGCCATTGGGCATATTTGTTGTTCGGTCTATATGAGTGAATATGGAGGCTAAGAGCGGAGCCCACCAGCTAACATTGGCCCTTAAGAAATCGGGGGGACTTGATTGCTATACTGCCCTTCCAAAAATGGCTCAGGGCAGTTTACACAGAGAAACAACAAATAAATAAGGTGGATTCCTGTCCCCAAAGGGCTCACAATCTAAAAATAAACATAAGATAGACACCAGCAAAAGTCACTGGAGGTACTGTACTGGGGGTGGATAGGGCCAGTTAAAAGGTGCTTCTTTGCCAAGTTAGCAGAGGGATTATGTATTTTACAATTCTATCCTTGAGGATGCTTTGCATCAATTTGCCTAGAACAGACGTTAAGCTTACCGGCCTGTAATTTCCCAGATCGCCCCGGATCCCTTTTTGAAAATTGGTGTTACATTTGCTACTCTCCAGTCCTCCAGTACAGAGCCTGATTGTAGGGATAAGATATATATTTTTGCAAGGAGGTTGGCAATTTCACATTTGAGTTCTTTGGGGACTCTTGGATGGATGCTATCCAGCCCTGGCGATTTGCTAGTTTCCAATTTTTTCAGACAGTTTAGAACATCATCTCTTGTCACTTCTATCTGACTCTGTTCTTTAGCCTCCATCCCCAAAAAGCTTGGTTCAGTAACAGGTATATGTTCAGAATCCTCTGCCATGAAGACGGATGCAAAGAACTCATTTAGCTTCTCTGCAACCTCCATATCCTCCTTAATAATCCCTTTCACTCCCTCATTGTCTAATGGTCCAACTGGCAGGTTTCCTGCTTCTGATGTATTTAAATTTGTTATCCCCTGGATGCTTTTAGCTAAATGTTCCTCAAACTCTTTTTTCGCCTCCCTTATTGTCACCTTGCATTTATTTTGCCAGAGTTTGTGTTCCTTTCTGTTCTCTTCATTTGGGCAGGCCTTCCAGTTTTGGAAGGAAATCTTCTTCTCTGTTATGGCTTCCTTGACTTTACCTGTTAGCCATGCTGGCATCCTCCTGGACTTAGTGGTATCTTTCCTCCTTTTGGGTATACAATCTAACTGGGCTTTTAGTATTGTGGTTTTGAGTAAACCCCATGCATTCTAGAGTGAAGTGAGTCTCCTGATTTTTATAAAAAGCCTGACTCAACAGGGTCCATATATTAATGGCCATTAAAGAGAAAATATACATTAAAAGCAAACATCTAAAATATAACATGCATGCAGTATTAAAGTACTGCAAAACAAGCCTCACAGCTCAAGCAAGTGAGTCAATCTGCTTGTAACAAGAGAGGCCAATAAATAACATCCTCATATCCAGTGCTGGAATTCCAAGATCAACACTACATTTAAATTCATCCTTAAAATTCATGACTACATTTAGGACAGAGTCAGGCACACATAAGCCCATTGAAATCAATATGTTTAAGGAAATTCTGTGATGGATTGTGGCCCACATACTTTGAATCTGATTCTGCCTTCTACATTTGATACAACTCTTCTGCATCTTTTGGTGACCAGTTTTTCATGTAATCAGTAGGCTTTTTAAAATGAAAGTCCAGTTCTTTATACAGGATAGCCTTTGCTTTGGCTGATGACAACTGCAACAAATCAAAGATCAAAGTGAACTGTTTAGCCCTCTGGGGCTCTGGTTCAAGAGAAAATATTTCTGGCCAAGTGGTTGTATCGAGTTTCTGTGTCACAGTGTAATTATTTCCATTACATTGCTTATCCCCTGCTGTCAGCATCAGACCTCTTTCAAGAAAGCATGGCCAAGATTGCTCCCCTTGTGTCGGTCAATACATCTGCATGAGTAGTCAGATGGAGGTAGGGGACTTTTTCATTGCTTGATCTGGCTCTTGGTCTCCTTCCTCCTGAGAGCAGAAAAGCAGATACTTAAGTGTTGAGAGAACACTTTGACTGAAATATGTTGCTCTGATCTAATTGGAATTCCTTGGTTGTACTCCAAGAGTTTGGTTGTGTTTCTGATAAAGAAAGCTTTACACAATCACACATACAAGTGAATGGCAAGCAGGTGTCCATGTAGTCCATTTCTTTCATTTTTGTAAAGCAGGTTCTTACTTTCTGACACTGAATACAAGTACATATTTTATTTGTTTGGCTAAATCTGATTTCCTTGTTAAGGCAAATGTTTCTGTAGCTATTATTCACCTCACCCAGAATGTCAAAACATTTGACAATTCTTTTCATATCCATCAGTCCTAAGCATTTCCCTTAGATTACAGATTTAACTCCAATAGACCTTAGTTCAAAGTAAGTGCGTTTAGAATAATAAAGTTCAGTTGCCTTCAGTTTTAAGGCAATTCCTTACACTCATTTTTGAGTGGAACTAATTTGCTGCAAGGTCTAAGGGGACTCCTGTTTTTTAGCAGCAACAAGGAGATCCCACTTGGCATTTACCAGAAGAGATTAGCATTAATTAGTATTAAATAATTACTTTCAAAAAGGGGTCCTGGTGGTTCAAGCGCTGTAGAGTTCTATGAGAAGCTGGTACTGCCAATAGTGTAGTTTATGGCTGCAGTCCTGCATGCAGAAAAGTAACTTAAATCTCAAAGAAATCAATGGGATTTAACCAGCCTAACTGTCTTCAGATTTGTAGCCATTATGTTTTGCTAGCCTACCAGAAATAAGCCTCATAGTAGCTCTAATGTAGGAGATAAAAAGTGCAGTCAGAGACAGAGGAGCAGAAATCAGATGTCACAGTAATTCACTGCTCACACTTTAGCAGCAGGACATTATCAAGATTCACTTAGATAATACTGTATATTCACAGCATCAGCTGAAAAGAGTCAGAAGAGACTGAAAGAGAGAAATCCCTGCAGAGGACATGTTACTGTCATTTTCAGTCTTGTAAAAATACATTGTAGCACCAAGCAAATTAGATATTTGTTTCACATTTCAAAAGCATTCACATAAATTACAATGTCTGGGACCTGTTTGCCAAGGTCTACCCACAATTATTATATGGTGCTCAGCTCGGCCCTTTTGGTAATTTTGTCACTCTGGAAGCAATCCAAACCAAATTCATTAGACCTATATTACAGCTTCCTAGCTGTGTTCCTAATGCTGTCATTAGGCATGAGGTGGGCCTTGGCTCTCTGGAAGCGGAATACTGGAAATACATATTTGCATTTTGGCTGAAATTAGTCTTTTCCCAATCTAGACTTGCCCCCTTGGTATTAATTGATAATTTTGATTCTACTTGGAAGCTGCTTGTTAAAACAAAATCCCAAAATCATGGGTTTTCGCCTGAATGCTTATTAGTTTGGGCCACGACTGCACTAGGAAGCTGATCAAACAACGAATTTCTGACACCGATTTACAGCTTGAAGTTGCTAAAATTCCAAAGGGTTTATATCTTGGAGAGCAGCTTTTCAGCACGAAACCTGCTGCATATTTAAATAATATCACCTTTTCTAAGTTCAGGTGGGCGCTATCTTTAGCTTGATTAAATGCACTTCCTACAGTGGTGCTTTATGGGAAGTTCAGGGGGGTTCCTTATGCATCCCGACTTTGTCCTTGTGGGTCTGGTGATATTGAGACTACTGAACATGTTATCTTATATTGTGACCTCTATAAGAATGACCGTTCAACTCTTATTTTGCCTTATCTTGTGATGTTTCCTGGTCACTCAGACGAATTTCTCTTTAACTTTTTATTGTCAAATTTTAATTATAAGTACACCAACTCAGTGGCTAAATTCTGTTATATTTTATGTAAATTACATTTTGCTGTGCGTGATAATGCTTCTGGTTAATGACTGAAATAAAAATGACTGACTGACTGGGACCTGTTTGCTTTTGGCTATGAATTGCACTCTGGCCATTTTCTCTGACTGTAATTATTGTGGTTGTAAAATACATGGTCAGATCTCATCACACATTACTCTGCAAATGCTCAACAGCCAAAAAGAAGATACTACAAGAAGTAACATTTTTAAATTGTTAATTACTTAATTAAATTGTTGTTAATCAGTTTTACATATATTTTTAAAGAGAAAGAACAAAAATCCAACAAAGCAGTTTCACAAACAAGAAGTAGCAATAATGCAGCAAGATATTAACATTACAGGGAATATCTACCAGACACAAGACAATCAGAAAAAGAAAACAATAGAATAAAAAGGATTATTTTTATTTCAGAGAGAAAGAACTTCCTTCCAAAATGTAAAATCACATACTTATTTTAAAAGCAAAGTAAGTGAGAGGAGTTGAACATTCTCTTGCATTGCAAGACAGATACAGCAGCAAAGATATAATTATTAAAGGGAATATCATCAATCAGAATACTGTGGTTATTGCTGCTGGTGGAAAGATGAAAACAAAACAAAACCCAAAATTACAATCTGACTATTCATGTGACCAAAATAATACAAAATACATAGCAAAATTCCATGTACAGGTATCTGTTTTGCTACATATGTAAATATACCCATATCCATCTATGCGCGCACACTCTTTCTTCTCACACTTTAAGGAATAAGCGACATTTCTGACAATGTGAGAAATAATTTTTCTGCAAGCTTCCCCTAAGTATTAATGAACTACTTTGCCAAGCTTTATATCTGGGTCACACAATCCCTGCAAATTAAATTCCACAAGGAAGACCAGCCAATGTAAGGATTCCGTATCTTGACTTTACTGAAGAACAATTCACATCACTAATTCTTTTTGAGCCATCTTGTGTTGTGCTGTTTATTTACATTTACTATGAGGCAGGATCTACACTGCTTGCTTAATTAAGGAGACACATATGATTAGCTTAATTTCTGTTTTGGTAATCTCTGGACTTGACAATTGCCATGCACTCTGAGAAGTGTCCAGAACATCAACTAATGCAAAATGGTGCGGCCAGATTATAAATGTGAACTGTTTAATCACATTACTTCAGTTTTGTTAGATCTAAACTGTTTGTTTCCAGGCTCAATTAAAAGTGCTGGTTCTAACCTTTAAAGTCCTAAATGGCTTAAGGCCAGGGTACCTCACAACACCTATATTGGGCAGCAGCGATATAGGAAGATGCTGAAAGGCATAATCTCATACTGCATGGGAGGAGGCAATGGTAAACCGCTCCTGTATTCTACCAAAGAAAACCACTGGGCTCTGTGGTTGTCAGGAGTTGATACTGACTAGACAACACACTTTACCTTTACGTCAAGGACTATGTCTTGTATGTGCTCTGGTCAGCACTTGAGGTTCTGTTCTTTGCCAAATGTAGTTTGGCAGATGGCTACCAGGCGCAGGGCCTTTTCAATGGTGGTGCCAACCTTATGGAATGCCCTTCCACAGGAGACCCATTGGGCCCTATCACTGTACACTTTCAGATGTCTGAGAAAAATGTGGCTTTTCAAGAAAGCCTTTGTCCTAGACTGCTTCTTTGCTTATTATGCTATTTCTTTGTGGTTGCTGGTTCCTTTGTTTATATTACCTGGTAGCCTTGTTTGACAAATTGTTCTAGCCTGGTTTGCTACTTAATTTTAAAATTTATTTTGTATACGAATTCAAAAAATTCCCTTCACAGCACAGAAAGAGGAAGGAGAAAGGTTCTAGTCTAGCCTCCTCTGTGACACATTAGTTTTCTAAGTGTAGGATTAGGGTTAGGGGGAAAATTTGGGAAATAAAAAATATGGAGGGGCATTCATCCATGTGAGCCCCCATTTGTAGTCTGAAATGGTACAATCCAGGGACAGGTTTCCTACCTCAGTGAAAATTAGGAAGTTGTGATCTTTTGTTAAGGAGCAAAACCAGCCTTGTTATTGCCCTCCTTAATAGGAGGAATGCAGAGAAGCAGCCAATAGTGAAGAAAGAAGGTAGGTTTCGGATGATTTATAGGATATTATAGGCAAATGTTCCTGACTCTCAGATGTTTAACAACTGCAACACAAACACGCCCTCCCCCCAAATTAGGCTGCTAGAATCCCTGAGCTGTAGTAGATCATATGTAGAATTGTACACAGGTCATTCTAGTATATGGCTTATCATGGGGTGCAGTAGATAACTGGTTCTGTTCCTTGAGCCACCACTTTTGCACCTATCTCCCGTTTGGGGACCTCAGAGTTGTAGTAAAGCAAAACAATGTAGGCCCAAAAACTTAAAAGGCTGGCCATGAGTACAACAGTGTATCAGTTTCTACGGAGATGGGAGACCCTAGTATAATTCAGACATGACCACGCGGTTCGTGTGTACAATGTAAAAGGTCAAGGTCAAGTGTGCCGTCAAGTCAATTTCGACTCCTGGCGCCCACAGAGCCCTGAGGCTTTCTTTGGTAGAATACAGGAGGGGTTTACCATTGCCTCCTCCCTCGCAGTGTGAGATTATGCAACGTACGTGTGTACAATCTTGCCCTGCCGCATGCTCACTGGGATGAAGCACCAAACCACCAATCGCACGGCCCTGTGCGCACACGACAGGAGGATGCCCGTTTCCAAGATAAGAGGCAGCCTCCCTCAGTGCCAACAAGACAGGCGAAGGGAGCCCGTCCTCTCCCTCTTGCCCACCAGACTGTCCCTCCACGCGCCAGCCCTTGCCCTGCGACTTTGGCGCTATTGATTTGGGCGCGTGGCGGAAGAGGAAGAGCCCAAAGATCCTCCCTGGCATTCCCCGCGCTTGTCGTTCTACTTCTCCTTTTTTTGGCACGTGCTCAGCATACAAAACACATATTGAAGGACAGAGGCGGGAAAGCACAGTTGTGATAAGCGATAGTAGATGGAGAGTTCGTTCAAAAGGGGGCGAAAAATGGGGAGGGGGGGGCGAAAGTACGGATGAATGGCCGCATAAAGATTACAGACCTAAGAAAAAGTCTGTTTCATCATGGACGCTTTAGGGCTTTGTTAATGCTTTCTGTGTCTCCTTTTCTTAGGGCCGTCTGGTCTGTGGCAGACGAGGGCTTGTCCCTGCTGGCACCCCTTCCGCTACTACCCCGCTCCGCGAGCACCAGCCTCCAGCAGCGACGCCTGCTTCCAGGGGCAGGCGGCGCCCAGGCCAGGCCAGCCCATTTGGCAGGTGTTCCGCGCGCCGCGCTTATTGGTTGGCTTCGTCGTCCACATGCCGCGTTTGAACTCGCGATCCGGCGGGAGAATTCGCAGCTGCCAAGGCCAAAGTCCTGGGAGCCCCCAGTCGGCCTGCCACGTAGCCCCTGGAGATTCCCGCACTTTCTTTTCTCCAGCGCGCCCCTCGATACAACACACAAGGACAACGTGCACTGCATTAGCCATGGGCAACACCGAGTCTGCCCCGATGGGAATAACGATTCGTATTAACTGCAGCAGCAGGATTTCGGGAGTCCCTCCTCCTGGTAAGTGCAGCGGCGCCGGCTGGTTTCGTCACAAGTCGTCATTCTGCAGAGGTTCTCAGTTCAACCTGCTTCCAGTACCAAGGCTCGGTATTAGTAGAAAGGAGAATACTACTACTGAGCATATTAGAGAGTGCATTTTTGTTCGTGTGGAATAACCAGTGCCACAGCCATCTGCACTCACAACGTAGATGGAACTGGGGGAAGGACTCCCTCCCACTGCAAACAGGGTGGCTTCCGGGCAGCCTTGAGCCCTGCAGGACTCGTCCTCTTTGAAACCTGGAGGGGAGCACACAGTGACCACTGGAACAGCGGATTTCTCTCGTGTGGTTGTAACCTGGGAGTGCTTTTTCTGAACAGGTGTAGGCAAAACGGCAGTCTTGAAACACCTCAGAGATGCCTTGGAGCCCGTGCCTTTCTCCCTGCTCCAATAGATGTTTACGCAATGCAGACTGGCACTGTGGTGAGGCAAAAGGTAAATGCTCCTCTCCAGTGTTCTCTGTAACAGGGATTTCCAGATGTTGTTGACTACAGCTTGCAGAATCCCCAGCTGCAATGGCCTTTGATTGAGGATTCTGGGAATTGTAGTCAACAACAGCTGGGAATCCTTGTTACAGGGAATACTGCTCCCCTCTCTTGCTGCAGTCCTGATTTTGCATGGTCTCCATGTATGATATTTTAACAGAGAAAAAATAAACAGAGCTGCATAGCACATGCTTAACGTAATGTCTGGTTTGGCATTATTATTGCTTACATATCACTTTTCAACAAAAAAAAAATCACAAAGCTATTTACATAGGAAAAGAATAAGGAAATGGTTCCTTGTCTCAAAGGGGTGCATAGTGTAATGTTGATATAAATATATTTGTGTGCCAAAGCCCACTTCATCAGATGCATGAAGTAGTCATGTAAGTTATAGATGAAGAAATCATTTTAATAATAAATAAATAATAAATTTTTTAAAAGAGAGACCAAAATGGGTTGGGGTTGCGGTTGGGGTCCCTCTCTCTCTCTCTCTCTCTCTCTCACACACACACACACACACACACACACACACACACACACACACACAGAGTGTGGAGATGTGTTATGGTATTCTGTAGAGTCCAAATGATTACAGAATCTAATTGGTGTGGCTGAAGCCCATTCTTGACTAGTGGCCTCTGGTGATAACACAGGAAACTGCTTGCTACTGAGTCAGACCATGGGTTCATCTAGCTCAGTATTTGACATGTAGTGACTCTCCAGGGTTTCAGATGGGAGTCTTTCTCAGTCTTATCTAGAGCTGAGATGCTTACCAGGGATTAAAACTGGGACCTTTTAAGCAGGCTCTTTACGACTGAGCCATGGCCCATGAGAAACAGGCATAGCAAGATCAATAGTGTAAATAAAACTGTAAAGATAAACAATTCCTTTCTGCAATGTGCTAACCAGTCCCAGGATCTGTGGAGACCAAATCCCACAAGGTCAGAGGGCATGAAATCTGGTCTCAACAAATCCTGGGAGTGGTTGGCTCATTAGTAATTGCCCATCTAGACTATTTGCTGTTTTTTTTACTAGCAGCCACAAATCAGATGCTTGTATTCTGTGTTTATTTGTGCTCTGTATAGTGCTGTTATACACAAAGGCTATTCATACACTCCCTGACGGGGCGGGGAAGGTGGTGGTGGGGAAGGCAAGGTTCCACCTATCCTCCCCCCAGACGATCCACAGGGTTCTCTTGGGCTTGTGTTGTGCGCCCACATGATCTGCGTTGCTCTGTGCAGCATGGATTGCTGGAGGATGAGACTCATTGTCCCAGTCTCCAGAAATCCCACAATGCACTGTGTGATGACCACAGTGCATTGGGGGATTCCCCTGGGAGTCGGGCACTCTAAGCATCCTATTTTGTGTATGCTTAGGCTGTGTGCCTTACTTAAAGGCAGCAAGAAAAGCCAAGGAGTGGGCATCCAGTGGGAAAGGATTCCAAAGCCTGGGGGCAATAACCAAGAAGTCCTTGCCCCGTGTGCATGACAGTTGTGCATGATGATAGTGTGCCTAAGCCCTCTTTTACAGGAGATTGAGAGAATGCATTTTTTGGTATTTAATCTAGGAATTTGCTTTTACTGGAAAGCTGTCAATTGTATATTTTTTGATATATTGTAAGCCATGGGCTGGAAGTTGTCCTAATGTTAGGCTGTAACTAGGATCACATCTTAAGGGAGTATAGGATTTGGCATAGGCTGGCTCCTTCCTGTCCTGCTGACATTTCTGCCCTGCTTGGGGGCCCCTGCTAGCTGAAATTATGCTGTTGGTGGTACACCTCACTCCGTACACAGTGGTACACCTCCTCCGTCTCTGCTATGCCAGCGGATCTTGGGTTCTTCTGGATGTAAGTGGATCTGGAGATACCAGATCCTTTACTTGCTGCTCAAACCATTTTTTAAAGTATAGGACTGCACATTTTGGATAGAAAAGCAAGATATAAATTTTCCAAAAGACCCAAATATGCATAAAAGGATGTTCTCAACCTTCAACTCTGTGAGGATAGGGTTAACCCTGTAATACAAATGTCACATTTGGCTATTTGTATGGGATTGCAGTGTTCTTTTTATAGATACAGGAAAGCAAAGCAATGGAATCAATGAAACTTGCTGCCAACTTAGGAAACATGTTTAGATGGGAGTGTGAATCTATTGTGGTTGTGCATATGCATGCCAAAGCTGTTCTAGCTGTAGGGTCTCACTGTTGCTATCTGTTCATCAGTATGAATATTTAACTTTCAAATCTGTGCATTAGTTACACTGTACCACGTTTTCTATGCAGTCACTTCTAGTTTGGCAAAAGAACAACAGTACTTGCAAAGCCTTAATCAGGCCCTCAAAGACAGTGTCCTTTTGTTTGTTGTTTAAATAAAACTGGGTGTAAGTGCCTCACACACACCCTTTCTAATGGAACACGCAGAGGTTATCATCTGGCTTGTTCACAAACTGTGGTTAGAAGACACCAGGATGTTCTGATGCAATGATGAATTGTGGTTTGTTTGAAACTAGGAAAGGAAGCTACACATTTTCTCTCCTTGAGCCTGAAGGGCAGTGAGGAACGCACAAGCCTGAGGCTCATACAAGCTATGCCAAACCATAGCTAAAGGCAATCTTGGACTGCATTAATAGAGGCATAGTGTCCAGTTCATGAGAATTAATTGTTCCACTCTATTCTACATTGGTTGGACCTCATTTGGAGAACTGTGTCCACTTCTGGACACTACATCTTGAGAAGAACACTTTATGAACTGGAATGGGTTTAGAGGAGGACAGCAAAAATAGTGAGAGGTCTGGAAACCAAGTTCCCTGAGGAACAATTGAAGGAGCTGCGTATGCTTAGCCTGGAAATGAGAAGACTAAGGGGGGATATGACAGCTACCTTCAGATATCTGAAGGAGTGGACTTGTTCTCTGCTCCTGACACTAGAAGCTGTTAGAGATGGACTTCCAGTGCATCGACCTTTTGCACCAACTATCCTAATGACCACTAGGGGCATTGGGAGTAGAGATAGTGAGTAAGGGTCTCCCTAATTGTTCTACATGTCCATGACCCCTGATATGACTCTACAGGTATTTCCTGTGCTGAGTCAGAATCCCTTCCTTTCCTCTTAGAGAGCAGATGGAAACATATATCTCTCTCCCTACCTATTCATTATGTAGTTCTATAGATTAGGGTTAGTTCTTTCTTATCCAAAGTGCACTTCACCAATAAATTGATTGATTGATTGATTAAGTGCCATCAAGTCGGTGTTAGCGACCACATAGATAGATTATCTCCAGGATGATCTGTCTTACCTTGCTGCTGGTCGTCCTCTTCTTCTCTTTCGTTCAACTTTCCCCAGCATTATAGACTTCTTAAGCTGGGTCTTTGCATAATGTGTCCGAAGTATGATAGTCTGAGCCTTGTCATTTGTGCCTCGAGTGAAAATTCTGGATTGATTTGTTCTATGATCCATTTGTTTGTTTTCCTGGCTGTCCATGGTATCTTCAAAAGTCTTCTTCAGCACCAAAGTTCAAAAGCGTCAACGCTTTTTCTATCTTACTTCTTCAAAGTCCAGCTTTCGCTTCCATAGAGTGTCATGGGAAAAACCATTGTCCAAATGATTCTAATCTTTTTGGGTGTAGACATATCACGGCATCTAAATATCCTTTCCAAGGCCTTCATTGCAACCCTACCAAATGCTAGTCTGCGGCGTATTTCTTGACTGCTGGATCCTTTACTGTTGATGGTCGATCCTAAAAGGCAGAAGCTATTCACCACTTCAGTGTCTTCATTGTCAATTCTGAGGCTGGTTGCTGGACCTGTTGTCATTAGTTTAGTTTTCTTTACATTTAGTTGCAGTCCCATTTTTTCACTGTCCTCCTTGACTTTCATTACTTGAGCTTGCAGATCATCTGCATTCTCAGCTATCAGAGTGGTGTCATCAGCATAGCGCAGGTTATTGATATTTCTTCCTCCAACTTTAAAACCACGCTCATCTTCTTCTGGTCCAGCTTCTCTCAGTATATGTTCAGCATATAAATTGAATAAAGAAGGAGAAAGTATACAGCCTTGTCTTACTCCTTTGCCGATCTGGAACCAGTCTGTTTTACCATGTTCCGTCTGGACTGTGGATTCCTGCCCTGTGTACAGGTTTTTCATGAGAACAAATGAGATATTCTGGGAAGCCCATTTCCCTAAGGATATTCCACAACTTGACATGGTCGACGCAATCAAAGGCTTTTCTGTAGTCAATAAAGCACATATTGACTTCTTTCTGGAATTCTTTGGCTTTCTTAATTATCCAGTGTGCATCAGCAAGGATTTTCTTGTTCCTTGGACTTTTCTGAAACCAGCTTGAACATCCGGCATTTCCCTTTCCACACAGGGCTCTAATCTGTGTGGGATGATCCTGAGCATTATTTTGCTAGCTTGTGAAATTCAGGATATTGTGCGATGGTGCACAGAATCTGTTAAGTCTCCTTTCTTTGGTATGGGTATGTAGACTGACCTCTTTCAATCTGTTGGCCACTGTGTTGTTCTCCAAGTTTGCTGGCATAGTTTGATTAGAGCCTTGACTGATTCTTCTTCTGTTGCCTGCCACATTTCTGTAGCTATTCCATCAATTCCTGTAGCCTTCTGACTTGATAATGACCAAATTGCTGATCTAACTTCATCTTCCTGTACTAGAGGTTCTTGCAAGTAGGGAATATCTTCTAGAGTATCTTGGATGTTGATGTCCCTGCTGCACAGATTTTCAGTATACTCCTTCCATCTCTGTTTGATCTTCTCTGACTCAGTTACTAGCTGTTCTTTGGCATCCCTTAACATACCAATTCGAGGTTGGAACCTCCCTCTGAGTTCAGAGATCTTTTGGAAAACGCCTTGTTTTTCCGTGTCTATTTCCATCCTCAAGGTCTTTACAGATGTCATTGTAGTATTGCTCCTTGTCTCTTCTAACAGCTTTCTGAAATTCCCTATTAAGTTCCTTCCTGAGGTCTTTATCTTTCTTGACTTTGGGTTCTCTCCTCTTCTGGGCAATTTCCACTGTCTGTTCTGACATCCATTTTGCTTTCTTCTGTTTCTTGGTCTTTGGCAGCCTCTTTTCACATTCGTCCTTAACAACTTCTTTGATTTCATGCCACAGTTCCTCTAGTTCCCTTTCAATGAGGTCCAGAACTTCAAAGCAGTTCCTGATGTTCTCCTTGAAAATGGTGGGTACATTCTCAAGATCATATCGTGGAAGCTGGATAGCTTTGTTTTTCCGCTTTAGCTTAACTTGGAACTTGCAGATGAGCAGTTCGTGATCGGTTCCACAGGTGGCCCCCGGCCACATCTTTGCTGTTATAACTGAGCTCTTCCACCTTGTTGCACCAATGATGTAACCTGGTGATCTGGTGATGTCCATGTGTATAGGCACCGCTTTGGTTGTTTGAAGAATGTGTTAGCATTGAAGATATCTTTGGCTTGGCAGAAATCAATAAGTCATTCTCCTGCTTTGTTTCTGTTTCCTATGCCATATAGGCCGACTGTGTTTTCCTTCAAACCTTTGCCAGCTTTGGCATTCCAGTCTCCAACCACCAGCATCACATCTTGCTTTCATGTTGTCAATTTCAGACTGAACTCGAGCATAAAACTCATAAACTTCTCTTCTTCTGCATCAGTCATTGGGGCATAGACTTGAAGAACTGTCATGTTAAAGGGTTGTCCATGAAATCTAATTAATATTAGTCAGTCACTGACTGCATTGTACCCAAGTACTGTCATTGCTATATCCTTCCTGACTATGAAAGCAACACCATTCCTTCTTTGGTTTTCATGTCCTGAGTAGTAAATGGTATGGTTTTCTGACTGCAAGTGTCCCATTCCCGTCCATTTTAATTCACGGGTGCCCAAGAAGTCAGTCTGTAGTTGATTAATCTTTCACTGTATCGAGCTTTCCCATATTCATGCTTCTTACGTTTCACGTTCCCATTGTGATTCTTTCTTTGCAGCTTTGGATTTTCTTTTCCTGCACGGCAACATCAGCTGCCAGACGTCCAAAGGGCTTTAGTCTAACCATGTCATAAACACCATCAGTATTCTGAGAGATCCTCAGCTCTTCCTCAGTAGCATGTTGAGTACCATCCAACCTGAGGGGCCCATCATCTGGCACTATGTCGACAATCACTCCATTTTGTTTATCCATGTGGTTTTCTTGGTAAAATACAGGAGTGGTTTACCATTGTCTTCTCCTGCGCAGTATGAAATGATGCCTTTGTCATTGTCACTGAATTGATTGTCTGCCTCCAGCACTTTCCTGTATTGCTGCTGCCCAATATAGGTGCCTGCTTGCTTTAACTGGGCAGCTGGGATGACCACGCTTTGGGTGACCCTACTGGGAATATGCCTCCCAGCATATTTCGCTCAGCCCTCCCAGGAACACCCCACCACTACCACCACGATGAGGCAGCATAGCAGGATTCGGGGGGGGGGGCAATAAATAGTATTTATTCTACAAGAATCTACATGTGTCTTCTCTAAATAGCTGCAACAACTAAACTCTGCATTCTATTCTAACTGGAGTGGGTAGCTTGCTTATTTATTTATTTATTTATTTATTTATTTATTTATTTATTTAAATTTTTCTTATATACTACCTCCTCCAAAGACTCTAGGTGGTGGACAACAACAATACCAATAACAATTAAAAAATAATTAAAGGGCAAATGCTTGGCGAAACAGGTAGGTCTTAAGAAGGGCCTTAAAAGCAGCTAGGGAGGGGGCTGAATGAATCTGGATGGGAAGAGTGCTCTGCTAATTAACTGGGGGATAAAAATTACAGCCCCCAACAGAAGTGATGAGTTGAAATGACAAGGAAGCAAATATCTAACCTGAATGCCTTAATTGTAAGAGTTATTTGATAGTGAAACAGTCTGCCCTGGGAAGCAGTAGGTTTTCAAATGGAGGCCACACAGCAGCACCTGTTAGCACTTGGCAGGGGTCTGGACTCAAAGAGTTCCAAGTTCTCTCCCCACTCTAAAATTCTGTGGTTTGAACCTGGCCAGTCTCTTTACTCCTTTTGGAGTAGTTGGAAGCCTGACCTTCAAAGGGCTGCAACTCAGCAGTGGGCAGCAGTATATCATCATATTTGCTCTTCCTTTAACTGTCCCTAGAAACACACTTTTTCTTCCTTTATTTGCATTCCCAATGTTGCAGGTTGTTCCAAAGTAAGGAGCCAACAATGACTGCATTTCTCTCATTCACGCAGAAGAAAAAGCTTTTGCTTTTGAGCTTGCTCATACGTATTAATTAGTTTTTTCTCCAGTCAGCAATAGCAAATCTTCATCACTAGAGGGCAGCCTGCCTTCATAACTCAGCACATAACTGTATTCAACGATTATATTTATTGAAAGCCATGATTCCTGTTCTTTAGTTCTCAAATCTCTCCCACCCACAACATGAAGTGAATATATAACTTAAACTGCAAAAAATATTATTCTTGCAACAATGCATTGCAAATATCACTCAAGTTTATGCATAGTAGTATTGAGTAAAAGCTAACAAAGTTGTGTGATGTTGCATTGCCAGCCTTCATGCATCAGTCTTTGGAGCAGCTGACTAGTTTTGTAAATGTCATATGCTGCCTGATTCCCTGTATGTTTTATACAGAAGGAAGTCCCTCAGAGTTCAACGTGGCTTTCTCCCAAGCAGGTGTGCATAGGAGTTCAGCCTTATAAACAGATATATACAAAGCAGCACTGACATACATCCACATCATCCTTGTCTACTTTGCTGCTATTCACCAGTCATGACATTGTGTGCCGATGACATCCTCACATCAGCCATGTATGGAAGGTAGCCAGTCAATGCACAGTGTTAAATCTAATGACCTCTGGATGTCTGCCAATCTAGTATGCATAGTTACATGTTCACACACGCATGCAGTGTGTGTGTGTGCATATGTGCAATTAGGCTGCCAGAAAGAGACCACAGCACCATCCTCAGTGCAGGCTACCACGGCACAGCAGACAGGAGGGAAGCAACTGACACCTATAGACACAAACTGCTGGATTCAAACATCCCTTGGCAGGGCAAATGCAGGCTGCAAACAACTATCCTTTCCCCAGGCAAACAGCTAAGTCATGCAGGGAAGAAAGGACTGGCATTCCAGTCATCACGCAACACCCAGCCAGCTCCATAGTCCATTGGGTACGAGGCATGTGTGGAGAATCCCTAAGGAGAAGAGCTTCGAGACCTGCTGTATGAGCAGTGCTCCTATGCACTTTGGGGTTTCTATATACTAGTGCAAGACAGTTGACTGCTGCAGTTGACACAAATTATTCAGTTTCCGGCCCATTCATGTGACTGACTAACCTTTTGGGGGGTGTCTTTGCAGGACCAACATAGCCTGTTAAGAAAAATTCGCAGGCTTTCCACTGCTGGCATGTGGAGCTGTCTCAGAGGAATGGAGTAGGCACTTTTTCTGAAGGGATGCTTCAGAGCTTTTGTTTGGGGACTTACAGCCACTTGTCAGGGGCACAGCTAGCTGTTATGTTGTGGCAGAACAGATTTGAGCTGGTTCCTCTGAAGGCAAGATTATGCTGTGTCTGGGGTACTTTTGCCTTTCTTTTGTGCCTAAGCATCAGGCAGGCTGCTGTTTGACGTGTGGCATGTGGTGGAGTGGGAGTGAATTTCTCCTGCCAGCACGTTGGCTGTCAGAACGTGTTCCCTTTCTCAGCTCAGCGCAGAAGTTCAGGAAGAGAAATGGGTGTTTGTGTCTACCGTCTATGGTGCTGTCTGTCTTTGATAGGAGTCAGAGTGTTCTCTTCAGATTCCTGAGTAGAATGTGTGGGAGGCAGTGGAGTCTTTGTGAGTCTTTCTAACAGTTATTCATCTTTTCAAAACTTGAGATTTGGCTGGAGTGAACAGGAAGAAGGAGCTTTTTTTACCCTCTCATATACTGCATAACCTTGAGGGTTTTATCCCTTTGGCTTTAAATCATCTCTGTCTAAGTAACCAAACAAATACAGCAGCTCACTTGCTTTTGTCAGTTGATGTAAACACAGCTCATTCTGAATATGAAAAGTCCACTAGCATTTGGGAGGTGCTTTCTGAAGGCAGAAGAAAACACGAGTGGAAGTTCTGCATTTTGACAAGAAGGATTTGGATGTTTTTATGTCTGGAGCCAGTGTGGTCCAGGATAACTTGACCCTGGGAGATAGGAAGTCAGTCATGCAGTATGCCTCAGTTTGCTTTTCCATCAAGATCTTTACTGGGTTATTTTGAGGATGTTCAAGACAAGCCCCACCCTGATTTTTAGGCATAGTGTGGCACACTGATGGCCTGAAAGCAGGGTGGATTGATTTAAATCAAGTTTCCCACTGATACCTTTTCACATATTTCTTAAACAATGGTGCAAATCTGATTACTAAAACTTGTTAATTTACAACTCTACAGGGCATTTACAACATCTGGGAGGGTATACTTTGTGTAATTTTACTAATTGATGAAATAGTACATAATACCTGATTTTTAAAAAAATGTAATGGATATCTTTACTCATTCCTGTGACAAGCTGCAGATGCAATGACAGTAAACACAGAAACAAAACTGCATTTATATTAAACAAAATAATCTTAAATGTTACATAAATGTTTCATATTTGCAATTGTAGCAGTCTCTTGAGTTGCCTAGGCTGTCCTTAAAACTCTTAATTTATTTTGTTTATTTCTATTCTACCTCCTTTCCTATATTGTTTCTCTGTCTTAACTCCTCTACCTTGGCCCAGTCCTACCACAAACAACAATCCTACAGTCCAGTCTGTGTCTGTACATGTGACTTTGGTCTGCTTAAGGAAACACAAACTGAAAGCCTAGAAATTTTCAAAAGCAAGAGCTAGTAGTTACAGGCAGGGGCGTAGCAAGGTTGGAGTGGACTGAAGCTCTGCTCATGAAGTAAATAAAATCTTAAATGTGGTAACAGAAACATAGTAAAAGTGTGTGTGTGTGTGTGTGTGTGTATAAAATCTCCAATGTGCCACAACAGAACATCATCCTAAATTATTTTTTAAAAGGTTTTGTAAATTGTGGACGATGCAAGTCATTTAATGGTACTAGAGAAAGACATGCTGTTCTGGTAGCTCCAGGTCTTAACACTCACATCAGTTTTGGAGGATGAATAAAACTGAAGGAAGCCCAGGCGGGTGCACGACTGGGGGAGTCAGTCATGTGACTTGCTTCTGGAGGGGCCCCCAAGGCAGTGGGCTCCCAGACAACTGTCTCCCCTTGCCCTATTATAGTTATGCCCCTGGTTACAGGTTACTGCCAGACAGACTTGTACAATTTTCATGAAAGAAAACTGAAATGAATGGCCATGTTCAGTTCGCAACTCAGTGTGTGTGTGTGTGTGTGTGTGTCTGTCTGTCTGTCTGTCTGTCTGTGTGTGAGAAAGAGAGCCATGAATTCATTGTTAAGAGAATGTAAGTGTAGGTGTAGTATATGATGAGACAGAATCTGATTTTAATTTCCCCCCAATGGATTTTTAACAGGGAACCTAACCTTCAGTGTGATAGTTAAAGAATTATCCATATGGCCATGGCTGCAGTGGCAACATTTACATGAGGAAATTGAAGGTACAAACATCTGCCAAAAAGGATTTCTTAATAATAAATGCAGTGGAGCCTCTTTAGCTCCCAATGAGAGCTTTTTGGATAATATCCTTGTCTTTTTCTTACCATAGGTGTGTTTTTTGCTCTCTCCCCCTCCCACCCCAAATAGAATCTTGATATTTTTTTCTGCTGCTTTTAAAAATAAATAAATAGATACAGCACTATCTTGGTATTTGTGGGGGTTCTGTTCTCTGCAATTACTGTGGATATGGCAAAAATGAACACTGAGTTACTAAGTCTACGGGATTGTGGGGGTTACGTTCCTGGAGGTCCAAAAAATTGTGTTTAAAATGGCAAAAAACATTCAAAAAGGGCAAAATAGTGCCCTACTGTGCTCTGCAGGCCTCTAGCACTCCAACAATGCCCCCCAGAAGTCATAATTCTGCCTCCCCCTACCTCCATAGAAAACACATTTTTTAAAAAGAAATGAGCCACAAAATGGCTCCATTTGAAAAAAAAAAATGGCGGCCAGAAATGACTTCTGAGGTCATTTCTGGCTGTCTCAAAACCACAGATACATGAATTTAACTCCTTTAATGGCATTTTCCCCTGTGTATACTGAGGTTGGGTGTCAATTACCAGACCGTGGATATGCAAAACTGTGGATGTTGGATTCGCGTATAGTTAAGTCCACCTGTCTAGCTCTCTGTTAATATGCATGACTTGAGTTTCAGAATGTCTCTTGGTGTTTTTATTATTAGTGATCAGAAACTTCAATGGTAGCATGAATTCTGCCGTTCCTCTCTTTGTAGTTGTATTATACTGAGAGAGCTGAGACAAGCCATCTTTCCAAAGAGTTTTATTTCAACTACATAATAGACTGGAGTCTTTCTGATGACATCATCAGATCATCAGTTAATCCCCCTCCTCTAGAGGGGATTAACGCTTTCTTCTACAGTAGTTGTCATCCTTTTCTTCTTTGCTTTTTTATGTGAAAGAGATGGAGGATGGAGTTGTGTTGAGGGAGGCTTGGAACCAAGACCGAGAGTGGAAAGAATGATCTTGTGAGGAAACTGAAATGATGATATGGAGACGGTATTTAAGAAAGACTAAGAAGGAGTAGAATTTAGTAAATACCTTTTGTAGGTATAACAGCCAATAATCTGTCTCTTCTCCTTCTTCAAGCATTCTACAGTAGGGGTGGGCAGACTTTAAGGTGGCAGGATCAACTTTGTTTTTCTAGCAACCAGGTCTGTCCTCTGAAATTGGATGCAAAATAGTGGTCCTGGGGTGGAGCCAGATGCAAAATGTCTCTGGGTTAGTCACTTCTCTCTCAGCCTAACCTACTTCACAGGGTTGTTGTGAGGAGAAACTTAAGTATGTAGTACACCGATCTGGGCCCCTTGGAGGAAGAGCGGGATTTAAAATGTTTTTTTTTTTTTTAAAGGGCAGCTAAAGTGGTGGAGCTAGTTATCTGTTGCACCATATGAGCCATACATTGGGTTGACCTACATATATACTGCAAATCTACATCTGAGTGACCACAGATTTGTTGGAGAAGGTTACATGTGGGGCTGAGGTTAATTGGAAGGAAACCTGCAAGTTACAAGGCTATTGTCTTTTGGGAATATCTCATTGTGTCGGGAATTATAGCATCCTACTTGAATACTCTCAGTTTCACAAATAATGATAGTCCAGTCCAAATTGCTAACAAGTTTAAAGGACATTGAGAGGAAATGGAATATTTTTGTGCTATGCCTAGAATGTGATTTATTCCCCTTCTCTTTTCATGGATGGGCTTATAAAGCCCATCAAAATCTTTATAGTTTCTCTTTAAAAAAAAAAGTATGCTGCTTGCTTTTGACTGATATATTTTAAACTGAAAAATACATCTGAGATTAATGGCTACAAATCTACTTGTGCATTTTGATATTCCTGTTGCTCTGCATAATGCCTCTAGTGTAGCACACAAGAACAGGAAACTGTGGGAGGAAGACATTGCTAAGGAAACAGTGCTTGTTTTAAGTGACAGAGCAACTGCCAAATATGTTGCACTATGCAGTATTTTTTCCCTTGTTTTAATAATTAGTTTCAGAGATAGCAACTTTTGCTTAATACTTTGAGAGAAGGAGAGAGACAGGCATTTTGAACAGATCTCTATTTCTGTAAAATTCCGGTGATGAAAATTCCTGAGTTTGTCCTCTACAGCAGGGATTCTCAACTTTGGGTCCCCAGATGTTGATGGACTTCAACTCCTATAATCCCCAACCAAAGGCCATTGGGGCTGGGGATTATGGGGGTTGAAGTCCAATAACATATGGGGACTCAAGGTTGAGAATCCCTGCTCTATGGGACCATTCCATGACCATGTTTTTAATAGGAGTAGGTAATTTGCTTCTGTCCCTAACCACACACCTAGATTCAGTACTGGCTGTTTGCTTTGCATCAGTTGGAAAAGGCCTCTTCTGCTATAGCTCCATCATGTAATTCTACTTCTTTTTCTCCTTGCTACCTTGAACGTTTTTTCCATGTCAGTGTGCTTGGGGCAATGGCTGTTGGAGGAGCCCTCTGTAAATTACAATACAAGCTTTAGATTGCTGGGGATTTGGTGTTCTCTTTCAACTTATGACAATTGTGCCACCAGTCTAAAACCAAGAGAAAGAACTGAACACTGGCAAATTATGATCATATGGTAGGAAGACTTTTGGGGGGGTGGGGATTATTTCCTTTGCACACAGAACTTTCTCTTTTCATTCATCTTTTTCTGAAAAAGTGTGAATGCTTGTTGTACTCAATCCATGTTCTGCATATTTGGGGGGCAGAGTATGGAAGGACAAATTGATGTGAGATCTGTGATCGGATCTCTTGATTTTTCTTAAGGCTGGCATAGGCGGCTTTAACTTTGACTGGAGCAGTCACTTTGAGGGAGGTGTTTTTAACATCTCCCCCCATAGTGTTTTCATGATCTAGGTTTGGGACTTGGGTACCGTAAGAACTCCCTTTATCCATATGTGCCCTTACACATACTCGGATCATCAACTGAGACCCTATTTTCGTTGCCTTTGCCATTTGAGGTGCAAGAGGCATCCATTAGGGGTAGCGTTTTTTCATGGAGGCACTGACATTATTGGAATCAGTAATATTCTCCCAGTTTGGCCCCTGTGTTTTTTTAGGTGTGCTTTTGGTGAAGGTTGAAGTTTAAACTGGGGTTCTGGTTTGCTGGTTCTAGATTTGTTAGTCTGGTTGGCATTGATGTGGGTGGCCTATTTGTTTTGGTTTTATTAGATTGTGCATGTTTATAAAGTATTGTTTATATTTGTTGTTAGCCACCTTGGTTTGTCTTTGACAAGTAAGTTGGCATAGAAATTTTTAATAGCCCACAAAAACCTTGACTGATATTCACACATCTCTGCTTTTTTGTAGTGTTATGTATTCATTTTGTGCATCTGTGAATATGCACGAGCCAAAAAGACACAAAAAAGAGGGGTGAGGTGCACAGGATTCACAACAGGTGTCTCCACTTCTCAAGATGATTATTGCTGAAGATGAGTAAGAAGGGAGTTCTTCCTGGCTCAGGTTAGGATGACTCATGCCTGAGGTTACATGGGGAAACGAAGCACCTATAGAGTGGCCATTTTCTTTTTTTCTTGGCCATTGTCACTGAACTTGTTGAGTGCATTGGATCAGCTCACCATATTCTGTAAAATATGAAATATGTATGGATTCATATTTCTTTTCTTTTCTTTTGTTTTCCACAAAGCTGCATTTGTGGAGTTCAATCTATCTGCACTGCTCCCAGCAGCGTGGATTAACAGAGTCCAGGACTCGTTTCCCCAGCCTCAAATTTTCCCACAAGGCACCGTACGATGAGTGTGGTGCCTTAGGGGATTTCCCCGTCAGGCACTCTAGGTGCCCGTCTGTGTCTCCTTGGGCTGCGTGCAGCCTGAGGAGTTACATGGTCCCAGCAGCCAGGTTAAGGGAGAGCTCACTCCCTTAGCCTTGGCTAAGAGCCAAGCTAGGAAGTGGGGTTAGGCTGGGTGGAAGTGCCAGGATCCACACAGATCCCAGTGCTCTACACAAGCAGCGTAGCCTAGCCTAGCCTGCCCTAGGCTGCTTGTGAGAACATCCCCATACTGTATCTGGAATGTGTATGTACCACGTTTTCATCATGTGTGTGGTTTTTCTGCTTTCTTGTTTGCTGCTTTATATAAGGAACTATGTTACACTGTGCAAAGCCAGTGGTCTTCTAGCCCTATACTGGTCTGCCCTGATTGGTAGCAGCTTTCCCGGGTTTTGGGATCTTTTCTACCCTCCTTCTTAGAATCGTTTTAAATGGAGATACTGTAGCTTGAACTTGGAAAATAGCCCTTTTCAGACTTGATTAGAAGAGGCTGTATGCGAGTACAAGTCTGAGCAAATGAAGAGCTGGAACTCCCAGCATGTCAGTCACCTGATGTGGCACTCATTATTACAGTGTTTGTCTGAAGAGGTGAATGCTGTAAGCATGATGGTGGGTGCTTCCGTGATCAGCAGTACTCTTCCTCTCCATCAAATAATTTCTCTTTCTCTCTCCCTTCAAACCCTTTCCGAAGGTCAGTGACTCTTGGGCCTTCAGCAGTCTTGATAGTCTCACAGCAGGCCCAAATGAAGGTGGGTAGATCTAACTGTAGCAGTATGTATGTAAGGGACCATCGGCTGATTGGCTGGTTAAAGCAAAGGAAAAAGGCTAGTTGGCTGGCTGGGTGGGTGGGTGGGTGGGTGTGCATGTGGCTCTGCATATGTGATGAGTGATTGAAGATGGGTATTGTGGCTCCTAAAATCCTACTGCCTTAGCTGGCTGTCTCTCTGTCTTCTGCTCAGGCGACTGTGAAACATTTATTAATGCCAAGAATGTGTTAGATGATGCATCTCCCATGCTCTTGTATGGTGGTGACTGGATCTTGTTAGTTCTCTCTTTGTGTAATGCTCATTGACATTGTTAAATTTATAGCTACAAACGCTTTTTTCAATATGCCAAGCAATTAACACAAGTAAAAGCATTTCCGTCCATTGGGCTATGATTGTGTGTTACTCAGCCTCATGTGCTTCATTTGGGCTGAGCTGATGCTTCTGGTGGTGTTGTCTGTGAACTCTGGATTCCGTTTCTGCAGTTCCCCCCTCCCTTATGTGTGTACTCCTGAGGAGAAAAAAATTAAGATGCTTCTGCCACTATTCACTTAATTAACGTGAAAGAGCAACTAGAGACTGAGAGCTGTTGCTTGGATTATACGGACGTCATCTTTCCTGGAATTCCCAAGGTTGTGGTTTTCTCCTTTATGCTGTCTTATTTGGAGAGTGGTCTTTAGTTAAGAGTATCAAACAGCAGAGAAGACTGAGAGGGCAGAAAGGGCTTATGAAGGAGGAGGGAGGAATTTTAATAGTATTAGGAGCTAAGGATGTGCCTGAACTGAGGTTCAGGCATCGTTTCAGCACCTAGCCAGTTTGGGCAAGGCCTGAACTGGTTCAGCACTGCAGGCGTGGGGAGGAGCAGTGATCAGGATCTTTAAAAAGGAGGAGAGCAGGTTCTTACCTGCTCTCCTCCGCCCCATGCAGCTTCCTGCTGCAATGGCTCTCCCCCCAATAACCTATGTGTAGTGATCATCCACCCCCCCCACTAAACTGCAAGTGAACCCTGTCCTGACTGACAGGCTGGTGAACTCCAGGGCTCAGCCAATCAGCACACCAGGTGAGTAGGACTGAGAGAGATGTTGGGAGGAAGAAGGAGTTCTTTGTTAGAAGAAGCTGGCTGGAGGTGCAGAGGAGGACATGTGGCCATAAAGGTTGGCTGCAGGAAAATGCCTCGGCAGGTCCTGGAAAGCCAGGAGGGCAAGAAGCTTGAGTTCATAACCAGAGTTTGGTGATGTTGTAATCAGTCAGGAACAGCTTTTCCTTTTTCCCTAAAGAGTGAACTGGAAGGGAACCTTGTTCTGTCTGTCAGGCTATGATCTCTAGGGATCAGCCACTCAGCCCATGGTGACTGGGACTTAGAGGGCCTGGCAGCAGGAAGTGAAAGGGTCCTTTGAGTGGGAGCCAGGCAGGAGATGAGAGAGGTTGGGTGGAAGGCTTAGTGGGGAGCAATAGTGTTTGCACAGCATGGCAAAAGCTACACACATGGATAAATGTGTTGGTACCCCTCCATGAAAAAAGAAGAACCCACAATTGTCTCTGAAATAACTTGAAACTGACAAACGTAATTGGCACCCATCATTGTTTATTCCACATTTAACAAACATCAGACTTTGCTTTAGAGTTTTGATGCAACAGAATATTTCAAATTATAACACAAATGAAAATGGCATGGACAAAAATGATGGGACCCTTAACGTAATATTTTGTTGCACAATCTTTAGAGGCAATCACTGCAAACAAGCAATTCCTGTAGCACTCAATAAGACTTCTGCACCTGTCAAAAGGTAGTTTGGCCCACTCTTCCTGAGCAAACGGCTTGAGCTGTGTCAGGTTTGAAGGATGCCTTCTTCAGACTGCATGTTTCAGTTCTTTCCATAAATGTTTGATAGGATTCAAATCAGGGCTCATAGAAGGCCACTTCAGAATAGTCCAATGTTTTGTTCATAGCCATTCTTGGGTGCTTTTAGCTGTGTGTTTTGGGTCATTATCCTATTGGAGGATCCATGCCCTGCAACTGAGACAGAGTTTTCTGACACTGGGCAGTACGGCTCCAGAATGTCTTGATAGTCTTGAGATTTCATTGTTCCCTGCACAGACTCAAGGCACCCCGTGCCAGATGCAACAAAGCAGCCCCAAAACATAACCAAGCCTCCTCCGTGTTTCACAGTAGGTATGGTGTTCTTTTCTTTGAAAGTTTCATTTTTTTGTCTGTGGACATAGAGCTGATGTGACTTGCCAAAAAGCTCCAGTTTTGTCTCATCTGTCCAAAGGACATTCTCCCAGAAGCACTGTGGCTTGTCAATATGCATTTTAGCAAATTCCAGTCTGGCTTTTTGATGCTTTTCTTTCAACAGTGGAGTCCTCCTGGGTCTTTCATTGAGCCCACTGTCACTCAAAAAGTGAAGGATGGTGCATTCAGACATTGATGGACCTTGACCTTGGAGTTCAGCTTGTATCTCTTTGGAAGTTGTCCTTGGCTTTTTGTCTACCATTCTCACTATCCTTCTGCCCACTCTGGGTTTGATTTTCCTCTTGTGGCCACATCCAGGGAGGTTGGCTATAGTCCCATGGACCTTGATTTTTTGCAATATTTGCAACTCTTGTCACAGGAACATCAAACTGCTTGGAGAAGGTCTTATAGCCTTTACCTTTAACATGCTTGTCTATAATTTTATTTCTGATCTTTTATTTCTGATTTCTGATTTTATTTCTAATCTCTCAGAAAACGCTCTCTTTTGCTTTCTCTGGTCCATGTTCATCGTGGGGCACACGATGATACCAAACAGCAGAGTGACTACTTTTCTCCATTTAAATAGGCTGAATGACTGATTGCACGATTGGAGACGTGTGATACTACTAAAGAAAACAGCTAATTTGAAAAATCACTCTAATCCAATTATTCATGATCTTTTCTAGCGGTACCAACAAATGTGCCCAGGCCACTTTAGAACATCTTTGTAGAATAGGCAATACTTTATCTCTTTTCACACTTGCTTTGCTATACTTGATGACATATCAAAGACATGCAGGTATACATGAGACAATTGGTTTTCATTTAATCGCTTTTCAGGAGGCATTAAACGTTTTTTGAATGAGCTGTAAGGGTACCAACAAATTTGTCCACCTGAAGAACTCTCTCATGGAAGGACATCTGCAGTTCCTTGGGAGACAGGATTGTAGGAAGCTTGAATTCTCTTCTGGAGTTTGGGGTGAGTTTCAAGGGGGAAGGAAGCCAGGCCTTCTGAAAGGTTTAGCCAGGGAACTGTGTATTAGGTAGCTGGTGTCAGATTTCTTTATTTTAAGTGCTTTGCAGATCTTTACAACTGGTCTATTGTGTTGTATTTGTAATTTATCCTTCTAAGAAACACTAGCCTGAACTCGTTTTTCCAACTAGGGTTCTGTAGAAGTCTCTGTACCCTATAAAGGTGCTTTCAAAAGTTCCTGGCAACTGGGGGTGCTTTTTGAATTATCTTTGCAACTGGGTAACCAAAATTTTAAAGTGTACCACTCCAACTATCAACTGGAGTGCTTTTTGGAAGTATTCTTGCAAGTATTGAGTGTTTCTTTTTCCTGTAATGGAAGCTGCTAGAGCCGCAGACCAAAGCAGTCTGTAGTCTTTTGAATAAAGTTTTCTATTTTTGTTCTTTGTAATTTCACCTGTCTCTGAGTGGATTTTTTAACACAGGAAAACGGTTTTTTACTCTGGTGCAGACACACCTCAAGGTTAATTGTTCAGCAATCTACCAAGTTTTCTTACCACGTGTAGGCTGCATGTGGGAGGTCTCTTTATTTTTCCATTTGGGTAAATGAGGAAGAGAGTTCCCTGGACATTCACCCAAATCTGGGGATGGGGGGAACTCTGTAATAATTTGGGTGTGGTGTCAGCAATTACCAGGACAGCCTTGTTGAGCAAACATGGCAGGAATGAAAAAGCATTTTTTTCCTCTCCCCCCCCTCCCCGTGGACTTGCTCTGAGACAAAGGGTAGACTTAAATCCACCATTCACCAAGTCCCCATTCATTACAAGTGAGTTCTAGAAAAGGAAGTCTGGTCTTTGGCTTTGGGAAGTTTGTCTAGGGAAAAGCTTGTTTGGAGACTTTTGGTTTCTTTGGTGTGTGCTTTGTATATCCCTGATAAGGGTAACTAAACTAAGAAACGCTAGCCTATGCCCATCCAGCCAGGGCGTTGCAAAATACTCTGTAGGTGTTTAAGTGTGTGTTTGCATTTTCCTACATACCTGTTCTTTGCAACTGGGTAACCATGATTTTTAAAGAGTGCCACCCCAACATAATTTGGGGTGCTTTTTGAAGTAACCTACTGAGTATTTTTATCTGTATATAAAAGCTGAGAAAGTCTCAAATGGAATGAAAATACTACAGTATTTCATTTTTGTTATTTTCTTTTACAAGCCTCTCTGAGTGGGTTTTTAACTCAGGAAAATAGGGTATGTGTGTGAAAGGGGTCTTTACTTTGGTGCAAACATGCTTCAGGTGCTCAACAGCTATTGGTCTTCTCACAACATGTAGGCATACACGTGGAAAATATTTGTACTTTTCTACTAGCAAAATAAAGAGTTTCCCCTGGGAATTCCACCCCAAGCCCAGGGAGGTCCAAGCTCTGTAATAAAGAGGGGTGGCGACGGCAGCCATTTCTGAACCTACCAAAAATACAGAAGAGTTTTAGGAGAAGGGATGATTCAGCATTTCATTCCCTCACATGAGCTTGCTCTGAGACAAAGGCTTTAATCCATAACACCGCACGTGGTGCTGGCACACGCATGGCATCTGCGCAAGTGTGAATGGCTTGTGCTGCGTGGGGGTTCTTGGGGGAAGCACCATCGCAGCAGGAAACTGCATGGGACAGCAGAGAGCAAGTAAGGACCTGCTCTCCACCTTTTAAAATATCCTATTCGCCACTCCGCTCCGTCTTGGAGGCGCCAAACCAGTTCAGACCTCACCTAAACCAGTTCCGCACCGAACCAAATTAGGAGCTTCAAGAAGTTTGTGTGAAACAGGAGATGGAAGGGAAGTGGGGTATCATACCCTTGAGCTTCCCCTTCACAACAGAAGGCCACTGTTCCTCGCAATTTCCCAGAGGTGTTCCTTGAGTGCAAAACATTGGTTTCTGGATAAGTAGCAGAACATTTTTCATTGCTTCCTCTAAAATAATGATACTACTTATAGAAGTTGGGAAATGAGCTAAGAAGACTAGTCTGTGTATGTAGTCACTTTCCCCTAGTATATGAGATAGGGAGTGGGGTAAACCTTTAGCCAGAGGGAAGTGGGCTACTTGCACTCTTTCTTCTCTTCTTTAGCTCCTGGTTCTGTCCCTGACCAGGGAGGGCCACAAACCTATTTTCCTCTGCCTTTTAGATTTAGCATTTCTGTCACCTTTGTTTAGCTAGTGAGTAGGCTGTTATCCTCAGGCAAACTGTTGCTTGTGAGGGAGGAGCTGACTGCCCTCTGCTTCCAGTAGGACCACTACTTCCTATATAACTTTTCTTGGTCTTCCATCTTCTACCCACCTTTCATAGACATTTTCCATATCTGGGGGCTTTTGGCAAGGAAGGGATACTCCCTTGATCCCCATATCATGTATCGAGAAGAAGAAAAATAATTACGGTAAAGAACACACTAGGTATGGTTGTGAAAATTATTTTTCCAAAAAATTATCAAATTTTCCATAAGTCCATCCGGAAGTTTTCCTTAAAAAAATAAATACATTAAGTTAGTCGAGAATTCAACTGCCCATTCTTATTTATACCATTCTGTTAAAGGTGGCAGTGGTATAGTTTCCCAATAGTAAGCAATGTTTCTTTGCACCAGTTAAACACAAGTTATCAGGTCAAGATAATCTTCCATAACAGTATTCTTCAAATATCCTAAAAGTACAATTTTTAGGCAATGTTATATATCATAACTCATCATTGTGTTCATAAGAACTACAGTTTGTTTCTAAAACCAATTATAAAAAGAATAACCCAAATCCATGAGAGAGGACAGCATTTGGTAAGTGGCAAAGCCAATGACTAACTGGCAAGACTAGTTTTGAAACAGTTTCCTGCTTGTTTCTCATTCTTCAAATAAACCTCCTCTTGCACTCTGGATTTTGAAGCATCTGTAAGAAGAGCACACATCTATCTGACCCGAATCTAACTTTCACTTGATACCTTTAATGGTCCACAGACGTAAGCCATGGGAACTTTCCCCCCCCCTAAGTCTGAAACTGAGCTGGCTAAGAGGGAAAAAATCTTTTGGTTTCAGTCTCTGGGGCAACATATTCTCAGCCCTAAAACTGTGTAGCTTCAGATACTGCCAGTGACTATTCCTTGAACATTTTTAGTTGTTAACCAGAACTTTGGTCCCATGGGAGAAGGGGTGGGGGGTGAGAGGAGGAATTAGCAGCAGAAACATTGAGGTTGCCAATTTCCACATACCTTGCTTCTCCTCTCATTATTCAGAAAATACAGTCTAAATACTTCGTGCACTTGAAAGAAGGAAGACCTTTCTCTTTACACTCTACATGTTGGTTTGTGGATTTTGTTGGCATTTTTCAGATAAAAAGAACAAATGTTCTGTGTCCTGTGGCAGTTTTGATAAGGCTAAGGCTCCAGACACACAGCACAATAATCACCCTTTCTTTACCAGCCCTTTAAAAACTTTACAAATCAAACTACACTCTCTCTCTCTCTCTCTCTCTCTCTCTCTCTCTCTCTCTCTCTCTCTCTCTCTTTTGTATTATGGTGGAAGAAAATAAATTCAGGTGCCAAAGCTGTAATAAGTGCTTGCGGAAATCCAGAGTGCCCCTTTCCTCTTTCCACTCACAAATCCCCCCCCCTGCACTTGCTAGTTTGATTTCAGCTATCAAAGAGAGTTAAAATGACATGGTTGGCTAGCTTTTTGGCCAAACTGTATATTTAAAAATAAGCACATTGGTAATTAGGCTTTTTCCTAAAATATGTGCAGAGGAATATTTAATATGACTCCTCCATCCCCCCACCCCTTATTCTTTAATCTTTACATCAAGAATTTAGATTCCTGCCAGATTCAGTCACTCATTTGCGCTGGAGAACTTGAGAATCATGATTCAAAACTGGCCCCTTGGCTGTTCAAATGCAATGAAATGCAAGTATATATGAAAACCACATGGCGTAGACAGTATATAGGATTGTTAAAAGAGACCTCATAATCCATGGTGGTTAGTATCACTGCCAGTGAAGAAGCATCTTCTTGTCCTGGCAATTTAGTGTTCCATTTTTGACAGTATAGAATGTCTGTTATCTCAGTGCTGTCCCTTTGCAGGGGAAAGGGGTGATATTTTGAAAGATGCTGATATACCTTATAATTGGAGAAGTTACAGTGCAATCTAAAGACAGTGGCCAACATCCAGATTAATGCTGTGCATGCAGAGCCCTAACAAGCAGGCATACTTTGGTTGCACGCCTGCTTCTGAAGTGCTGATGCCCATGTGTGGGAGGCAATCTTCACCAATTTTTCCTTCTGCTGGAAGTTCTCTGTGCAACATACAACCATCTCCTTTGAGAGTCCCACAACCCTCAGGGGCATAATTGTGGGTTGGACAGAGCACTTCTGAGGGAAAGGAAGATAAATGAAAATCGACTGTTCAGACCTTGGGCTATAGAGGATTGTTTAAAATAGATAGTTATTTATAAAAAAACTTCTACTATGGTTTCCCAAAATTCAAGTTAAGTAAAATCATTGTGTCTGGTTCGTCTTTCAATCTAAGACCTGTAGATCATCTTTTCTTTTAATCTTGCCTTAGCTGAGCTGGAAAGCCCTGTGTTCAAATATCAATTTAGCATGAAGTTAAATGTAGCCTTGGGCAAATTGCTCTCCCCTCTGTCAGGCTTACTTATCTCACAGGGTTGTGAGGATAAAGTAAGATATCCGCCATGTGCATTAACATGACCTCTTAGCAGAAATGGCAGGATACAAATAAAACAAAACTTTAAAATTTTTTTTTAAAAAAATCTGAAACTGGTGTATTTCCCCTTACTTCACCTCAGTTGAGTGTAGTTTTCTTTCTACTACCTCTTCAGAGTTTTGAATCCTTTATGGAATAACTTACAATTTGTGTCATGTTGTACATGGATAAAGGATTCGGCAGTGATGTTAAAAAAGGGTCAGGTGCCAGAATCTGTACCCTTGAGTTTAATACAGACCCTTTGGTTAAGACTAATTTTTGTTAATTCCTTGTGCTTTACCATGGTTCAGTTGCTGTCATAGTACACTTAGTACAAACTCATAAAATAAGGGTATTAAACTTAGTGCAAACCTGGAGCAGGCTTTACTGCAGGTTTACCATGAGTTCGAATTTGCCCCCCAAAAAACCAGACACAAAAAGTGGATTTTTTTAAACCCCAGACATAAATTGGGCTACATTCCCATGCCTAATGAAAAACCTGAATTGTGTGTGGAGTGCTCCCTAATTGCTCCCAGGGACTTGGGGGTAAATCTGGCTGATATGTACATGGGCACCCTCCATTCTGGAGGAGAAGTGAGCTAAAAGATCAGTATGGAAATGCTCCAGGCCCATTATAGTTTTGGTTGTTTGGTTGTGCTGTCGAGTCATTGTCTACTCCTGCCGACCACAGAGCCCTGTGATTGGCTTTGGTATAATACAGGAGGGGATTACCATTGCCTCCTCCTGCGCAGTATGAGATAATGCCTTTCAGCATCTTCCTATATCACTGCTGCCGGATATAGGAGTTTCCCATAGTCTGGGAAAACATACCAGCAGGGATTCGAACCAACAGTCTCCTGCTCTCTAGGCAGGTTACTTCCCTGCTGCGCCATAAGGTGTTTAATAGTCTTACGTTATAATTTATGGGAGACAGTTTTCTCATGCAAAGGCAGGAGGCTCAGTGTCCTCCCTGTGCTATTTTATTTGGTTGTGCCATTGACATCCTATCTGGTCTTAAATTTACATTATGTTCTTGGTCACTTTCTTGTCTAGTGAGTGTGAACTTGCTAAAGTGCCCTGAAGTATTATATTGTTTTGAAAAATGTTTTAGAGCAAAATGAAAGAAAATAACATTCTGTTGAATCATTAAGTGCTAAATCTAAATTATACTTGTTACAAAAATGCTGCTTTTAGCAAAAAAACAAACACACACACACACACACACACACACACACACAAACAAACCCACCCCTCCCCAACCCTGACTGCTTCCTCAGGCCTCTTATTTGGAAGATCTTGCTAAACAGTGTCATGTATTTCAGTTCCAAAGAAAACGGGAGTGGGGTGGAGGTTGACATCGTACTGAAGGAATAATGCTCTTTTCCAGCTGTCTCGGAAGGAATCTTAAACAATGGAGGAGAGTTTGCAGTCCAAGCTGAAACATTGTTTCCCGCAATCAACCTTTTTGCTAAGGTTGTCTAATCTCTTACAGCCATCTGGCCACATGATCTTCTTTTTCTCCTCACAGTGCTCATCATTTCCTATTTGTGCAGGGGGGTTATGCGTTTTGTGTTATGTCCTCCTTGCATCTTTTATTGTGCAGAAATATCATTAGTAAGCAAATGCTAATTCATTCTGACAGTTTTACCTTTCACTTGAATTTTCTACAGGCATCCATTGAATGGCTTGAATAAGGCCCCTTGAGCTTTGTTCTTTAGCTCAATGCTTGCAAATTAATCAACAGGGTTAGATGATACTTCTTTGCTGAGATTGGCAGAGGCAAAGTCCTCTATGGGCCTGATGATTTCCCAGAAACGTTGGGCATCTACAGTGTAGATTGTCTAGTAATTCTGCCTAGTGGACAACTGTATTATCTAGCTGCATTGCAGGCCACTATTCTAGGAATTAATGATGTACAGTCTTGGAGCTACAACATGCAATGCAACTGCTAGTATGAGATTTCTCTTCACATACTAAGAGATTTGTGTCAGGGCAGATTGATTTAAATTGCCAAGAGAAAAACTTGATTTATCTAAATCAAGTTTCCTGTGGATGCTTCATATATTTCTTAAACAATGGTGCAAATCTGATGACTAAAGCATGTTAACTCACAATATCTAGGAGGGTATACTTTGTGTAAGTTTTTATATAACTTGATTTTTACTAATTGAGGAAATGGTACATAATACCTGGGTTTTAAAAAAATGCAATTGTTTAACATTACCTGTATCAAGTTGCCAGCCCTGCACCGTCTTGTTGTACACTCATACATGACACATTTTCCTTTTTACTCAGGGAAGGAATTTCTTCAAAAGATTCCCAAATAAGATTTCTTTGATTCTCAGAAGCCATGAAAGTTTTTCTGTGGCAAAATGTGTAAGGGAATATAGGACATTGTGAACAATGTATTCCCACTGTTTCTTTCTATCCCACCTCCGTTCCTATATTGTCTCTATATTTGTCTTAACTAACTCCCTTTTCTTGGCCCAGACCCACCATAAATAGCAACCCAGCTATCCAGCCCATGTCCGAGTACATGTGACTCTGGTCTGCTTAGAAACCCCAAAAACTTCCAGCAGCAAGGAGCTGGTAGTTACTGAGCAGTGCCAGGTATACTAGAGCCATTTTCATGGGATAAAGCTGAAATGAGTACCCATGTTTGATTGCCAAGTAACTCAGTGTGTGTGGGACAGCCATTAATTCAGTGCCTGGAAAATCTCAAGCACTAGGGAGCCGTGATACTTAGACTAGGATATTCAGAGGCAGAATAATTAATAAAAACATATTTGTCCCAGGCAACTCAGTTTCTGATCTATGAGTGTACAGATGTCTGTAGCTGAATCATGGTGTGGAATTGTATTATCTTATCTGAATCCAGATAAGATGGAGGTACTTATTGTGCGGGGTTCAGAACTCTAGAGATGATTTTGATCTACCTGTTCTAGATGGGGTCACATTTTCCCAAAAGGAACAGGTTCGCAATCTGGGAGTACTTCGGGATTCATACCTCTTCCTGGTTTCTCAGGTTGAGGCGGTGGCCAGGGGTGCTTTCTATCAGCTCTGGCTTCTACGCCAGCTGTGCCCATTTCTCTAGATCAATGACCTCAAAACAGTGGTAAATCTGTTGGTGACCTCCAGACTTGACTTCTTTAATGCGCTCTATGTGGGGCTGCCTTTGTACATAGTCTGGAAACTTCAGTTGGTTCAGAATGCGGTAGCCAGGTTGGTCTCTGGGTCATCTCGGAGGGACCACATTACTCCTTTACTGATGGAACTACACTGGCTGCCAATAGGTTTCCGGACAAAATACAAAGTGCTAGTTATAACTTATAAAGCCCTAAATGGCTTAGACCCTGGGTATTTAAGAGAGCATCTTCTTCACTACGAGCCCCACTGCCCATTGAGGTCCTCTGAGGAGGTCAGTCTCCAATTTCTGCCAACTCGTTTGGTGGCTACACAGAGACGGGCCTTCTTGGCCGCTGCCCCGAGATTGTGGAATGTGCTCCCTGCTGAGATATGATCCTCCCCATCTCTGGCAATGTTCAAAAAACGCCTGAAAACCCATCTTTTTGCCCAAGCTTTCTCAACTTCCTAATTTTTTTAGGTTTTAATCTCTGGGTTTTAAAAAAAATTGTTAAATTGTTTTAAGTTTTTTGTATATGTTTTTTACTTGTTTTATGCTATTGTTAACCGCCCAGAGACGAAAGTTTGGGGTGGTGTACAAATTTGAGAAATAGATAAATAAATAAAATAAGAACAAAACTCAGCCACCTTTGTATAGCACTAAGGATGATATCTTACATCGAAACATTTGCTATTTTGTTACATCTGTGGTTTAGTTTTTAAGTGTTAAACTTTTGAATGTTTTAAAACTTTTAAACCTTTATTGTGCATTAAGAAAGGTCATTGAAAAAAAGCTTTGCATAAATAAATAGTCAAGAATAAAACCCATGGTTCTCCTGGGCATCTGCCTGCCCATGGATTCAATTGTTAATTTGGCCAAACTCTCATTGAGATGTGTTTTGCACCAGAGAAATCCCCTCTTCTAACCCTGCTTTCTCGTACTGGGTTAATAACCAACACTTGGAGGCTTGTCAAAGGTAAAGAATAGGGAAAAAACTTTTTATTAAGATTGCTACAGACTAGTTCTGTTTGAGGCTTTTAACTCTTTAGATACACTTAAAAATACTTAGCTGGTTATAAGAATACTTCAAAAGCAACCCTATGATTCCAGAGCAGCACAGTTTAAAATCATGGTTACTCAGTTGCAAAGAACAGATATTTAGGAAAATGCAAAGCACACACACAAAAGCAAAATAAATTCCTGAAGCACAATCTGACTAAACAAACTGTTCCATATGCTGAATTCCTGAAGCTAAAAGCTTTGGCTTCTTTTCCTTGAACTCACCAAACTCCCGATAAGACTCAAGCCCCTGCAATTCTATCTTCCAAGAACCTGCAGTGATCCTTTTACTGCAAACTCCATTGCCGCATATCCTCTGCACTCCTCCAGCACAGACTTCGTTTCTTGCTCCCAGAATTCCCAGCTTGTGTGTTGAGAAGTACTCTGATCCCCATTTTGATGTGAACAATGCATTAAGGTAGTATTTTTGTATAGGATTTTGTACAGGGACCATATAACACCAATTTTGAAAGAACAGCACTGGCTGCCTATATGTTTCTGAACAAAATACGAAGTGCTGGTTATTACCTATAAAGACCTCAATGGCTTGGGCCCAGGGTACTTAAGAGAGCGCCTTCTCTGATGTCAACCCTGTCGCCTATTAAGATAATCAGGAGAGGTCTGGTTATAGTTGCCACCGACCCGTTTGGCGACTTGGGGTCTTGTCTTCTCTGTGACTGCCCTGGGGCTTTGGAATTCGCTCCCTGCTGAAATAAGAGCATCTCCTTCTCCGTTTGTTTTTAGGAAGGCCCTGAAGACGTATCTGTTTTCCCAGGCTTTTAATTGAAATTAAAATGGTAATATGTTTTAACTTATTGAGTTTTTAAATCTGTTTTATGAATTTTAACTGTTATATATTTTTGAAATTATGTTTTAACTGTATACCTCCTGGAGATTTCAATATCAGGCGGTATAGAAATATGAAAAATAAATATGGCGACTCATTGTGTTGCCATTGTGGGATATTGGAGGACTTCCTTCTCTGGCTCCCAGCTCTGCCGCTCACCACAACACTGCTTGTGTGCCACTGGGAGCGGCAGAGCTGTAAGAAGATGGGTATCATGTGCACAGAGGCAGGGAGGAGCCTGCCTCCCTGCCAGCCCTTACTGGCTGCGAGAAGAAAGGACGTGTGAGATGACCTTAGTGTGAACTGAACTAATGAACTGAAGGCTTCTTGCCCCCCCGCCTTTAACTTTAGGGATTTAAGGGGGGAAATACTGCACACCAATCTATTTCCTTACAGGTGCTAGGCTTCAACTTACAATATCAACAAACATTATTCAAGTACAGGAAAAGAAGATTCTGTATTTTGCCTTAGTGCCCTCTGAGACAATGTATTGCATATAGCTTCCATTCTCATTTCCTGTAATGATTCAAACTACGGTCTGTGCAGGCAGTTAATGGTCAAAAGCTGAGACTTACTTTCTAGTACAATCTCTCTCTGCTTCATATGAAAAAGGGTGATGCATAATTGTGTGTGATTTAGTGTAGTGACCAGCCTTCTCTCCCTCTAAAGAGTTAACCAGAAGTGAACCATTGTCTTGACCAGGGATTCTCAAACTTGGGTCCTCAGCCTAGTGTAGTGACCAGCCTTCTCTCCCTCTAAAGAGTTAACCAGAAGTGAACCATTGTCTTGACCAGGGATTCTCAAACTTGGGTCCTCAGGTGTTATTGGACTTCAACTCCCATAATCCCCAGCCTCAGTGGCCTTTGGTTGGGGATTATGGGAGTTGAAGTCCAATAACACCTGAGGACCCAAGTTTGAGAATCACTGGTCTTGACTGACAGGCTGGTGGCCTCCAGATCACCAGTCAGTCCACCAGGGGGGTGGGACCTAGAGAACTGTTGCTGGGAATTTCGGGAACAAGAAATGAAGTCTGTGCAGAGAGTGCGGATTAGCATGGGGCTGGATGCCTCATGGTTGGAGGCTGCAGGATAATTTTCTGAAGTATACTTTGTTCTTTTGTTCTTTTCTTTTTACAAGCCTCTCAGAATTGGTTTTTAACTCAGGAAGGGGGGGGGAGAAAAGGGGATTTCTATGATGCAAAAGTGTCCTCAAGCACTCATTAGCTATCAGTTTTCTCATCCTGTGTAGGTATACACGTAGAAGGTTTTTTTGTACTTGTCCAATAGCAAGATTAAGAGTTTTCCCTGTGATATTCCACCCCAAATCTCAGGGGAGTTCAGGCTCTGTCAATAAGGGGATGGTAGAGACAGCATTTTAAATCTACTGGAAATATAGAAAGGTTTGATGAGAAGCCCACCCTGGCAGCTCAGCAGGGATGACTTGGCATTTTCTTTCCCTCATGTGAGCTAGCTCTGAGACAAAGGCTTTAATCCCCTACATTTAGGAAGCATCTTCTTGGACTTCTTACAATTGTGGCTGGGGATGATGGGAGTTGTAGTTCAGCAACATATGGAGTACCACAGGTTGGGTACCTCTGGTCTACACTAATGACCAGTTTATACAGCAAAATCAAGTGGCAAACCTTTTCTTGGACTGTACCATCTGAAAATATTTCTGCACCCAGGAAAGTAGTGTGTTAGGGAGAAGAGTCAAGCCCAGCATCCTTGCTGACACACCATACTTCTGGGTACAGGAAGAAGATTCTCCCTTTTGTTTGTACTGGGGCTTAGTGGGAGAAGATAATATTCAAACATAGCAACCATGCTCCAGCTTGAAATGGTGAAATTCAGGAAAAACTTACTGGCAATAAGTTGCTGGGTTGTTGGGCTTCAGTCACTTTGCCCCAGCTGTCATGAATTTGATAATTTATTTAAGAACTGGGACTGACTTAATTCCATGACAAAGAGAGAAAGGGTGACCATGTTTCATTATCTCAAATTAATAACCAATACCAATGGGATATATAAGATATGGTTTTATTATAAGTAGAATACAATGTTATCCTTATTTAATCAATTTGCTAATCACTCTTACTTCAAGCACACACCCCAGCTGGCCAGGCTGATGGTAAATTTAGACAGATAGACTGACCGGAGCTTGAATGTGTTGGTCACTCTGGGTGGATTCTTGTTGGAGTCCTCCTTTGAAGTATCTCCGCTCTCAGACTTGTTTTATGCTGGCATCTCACCTCAGCATGGGCCCCCACCTGACTAGGCTTCTTCCTCTTATAGAAAACGCAAACTGGTTTCTGTCAGCTCTTTGGTGAGCTTATCCTTCCTCAGGTGGCAGTTGTAGCAGAACTCCTCTTTGTCATCTCAGGGTCACACTCAGCTCTCTTAGCCCGTTTTCAGCCATCTTCAACACAAGTATCCATGCACACCTAATACAACAGAAAACTGGAGACAGAGGCGAAGCCACCATTGGGTGAATGGGTTCAAAGAACCTAGGCCGCCACCAATCAGGGGCTGCATGCATGGCACCAGACATGCCCCCCACATCTGACGTCAGACATCGGGGCATTATTTCAGTCCCAAATGGGGCCGTGTGGCCCCGTTTGGAGCCAATATTGACCTGCGTTGCATTGGCAGTGGGGCCGGAGTGACTCTCCCTGCCTTGAAGGCAGAGAAAGCCGCTCCTGGTTTCTCTGCCAATGCAGCGGGCCGCACGGCCCCATTTAGGAGAGAGATTGGCCCGCACTGCATTGGCAGCATGGCCAGAACGGCTCTCCCTAAGGCAGGGAGTAATCTCTCTGTAATCTCCTTGCCTCTGGCCCACACTGCCCAACGCAACGCGGGCTGAACTCCTTTCCAAACGGGTCCACGTGGCTCCGTTTGGGAGACCATGCCCCCTGCGACTGATGATGTGTGGGTGTGGCTAGCTGGGCCCCACATCTGACATCAGACGTGGGGGGGCGGGGTCAGGGGACTGTGGTGGCGGCTGCACATGGGCCGCCGCCAGCTGTGCTCTGCTCCTGACTGGATATATATTAGAATGGAATGGTGATTGATTGATTGATTAAGTGCTGTCAACTCTTAGCGAGCACATAGATAGATTCTCTCCAGGATTATCTGTCTTCAACTTGGCCTTTAAGGTCTCTCAGTGGTGCATTCATTGCTATTGTCATCAAGTCCATCCACCTTGCTGCTGGTTAATAAAAAGCACAAAATATAGTTTCAAGTTAATTCCCTGACAGTTCCACATAGGGCTGGGAAGGATCCCTGTCTCAAACCTGAGAGAGCAGCTGCCGGTCAGTATATGTAGACAATACTGAGATAGATGGACTAATGACCTGATTCAGTATAAGGCAGCTTCATATGCTCCGTCTTACCAAATGTACATGAAAATCAGACCTGAGATGAGGTCTACACACAGCTTTAATGTAGTTACCTTGATAAACCAAAGTAATTGGTGACATTCACAGGTGAAATCATGTTTAACTCCTGCAGGGAGATTAAAAGCTTGCCCAAAATTCTCTGGATGACATTTCTTTTAAAATCAACTTAGGGTTCAGCTGCAGGATGGTATGCAGCAACTTGCAACTCCACATAGAAGTCCATCAAAATAGAGGAAACAGAATAAATCAAATAACTAACAGGAAACAGAGCTTAACCTAGGCTACTTATTATATCTGCAACATTTAGTTAGATTGATTAGTACCCTTGATTTGCTCAACCTATTTGGGCAGCAGATTTTAAAATGTTATTTCTAAAGTCACTGATGAGGGAGTGAGCCCCATTGAACACAGTGGGACTTACTTTTGAATAAATATGCATAGGACTCTTTCAGAATGATTCTTTTAGAGCTATAAAGAGGTGGGAGCACATTGCTATTAAGTCACATGCAATATGGGACCCTTTTGTGTGCAACCCAGAAACTAGCTGATCCTGGTTGGTGGCATAATGGGATTAGAGGGGGTTCTTTCTTTTGCTAAACTTGTTTGTGCTGCCCCTGAGAGAAATGCTGAGAGTCCTCCAGGAGGTTTTTTACACATGGCTTTATGCCTCGGCGTATCTGAAGAGCAAATCTGCTTTGAAGCAGATTCGTAAGATGTCTACTTCTGGGATTAAATGGGATAGCCCACATGCGGTCGGCTCCTCTCCGCAATTGTTGCAATCTTTTTCCTGTGTGAGTTCCTACAACTGGCTTCAGGTTTTCTCCAACCAATCACAGGTGAGATACCTTGTTGTTGTTGTTGTTAGTTTGACAGAGGGAGCAAGAGGGAAAATGTGTGGAGGAAACTGAGGGTTAAGAAGCAGTCATCCCAGGTGGCTTGTCATGGAGAGAAGGGGCTGCTGAAATTCACTGAAGCTTTTGTGCAGCTTTCTCTCTTTCTGCCTCTCTCTACCTGTGCTACTGCAAGGGGAGCAGAATGAGGCTGGGGAGAGGAGGAGGAGGAGGAGGAAGCCGCTTCATGAAGGAACTTTCTGTTTGTGAGCTGAGAAGCCAGCATAGGCGTGCATCCTGGCTGGACAAAGATCTAGTGCTCAGAGACTTTAGTGGGAAGAAGCCACTGAATCCTTTGCAGAAAAATTGCGTTTCCCGTAGTGTCGCCAATTCAACCTGCCTCCCCCCACAGTGATCATACACTGCCTAGTGATGCAGAACCAGCATCTTGCATGCTCCTCCTCTTGCTCTGTGGCGGTGGCAGCAGATCCTCTGAGGAGGGAGGGGGGCCATTTCCCCCATTTCCAGCTCCCTCCCTTGAGTTTCAGTTAGATTCAGATGGCATTTTGCTCAGTGCTTGGGAGATCGGCTGGCACTCGAACTGAACTGTGTCCCCTACTCTCAGCGTCTCCCTGCCCCCAACACTCACAATTGCAAATCACTCAGAGCAGACAACACAGATGTCAAACTCCCCTTCATTATGTTTGGAAAAAAGCCGAATTACTGCCAATGCCCACTCCACACAAGCAGCAGGGAATACCAGAAAGCTCAGTTAAAAAAATATAAAAAAATAAAAAAGCTGTTGCAAATAGAGGATTTTTTTTACCCTGGACATAATTTGGGCCAGGCAAGAATGTGCAGCAATTCTTAACAGTAATTCAGGGGAAAGTAGAGCTGGGTGTGTACTCGTCCCTGATAGCCTGCAGGGACCTCAAAGTAAACAAAACTAATATGTGGACTGGCACCCTCTAATCCGGAGTGGATTTGAATTAAAAACCATGTCTGGAAAGCCTCCAGGAGGAGGAGGAGGAGACAGACAAGTAAGCCTCTGTTGTAGAGATGGGGTGCCTGCATAGAGCACATTGGGAGGAAGAGGTGGAGATATGATCTTTGTTTAAATTAACTGGGATGTATTAAACTGTTAAATTTAACACGGAGCCTGGCACAATGTAGAGGAGGGGAAAGCCAGTTGAAGTCCCAGTTAATGATTTTTAAACTGATATATCTCTTACCTCCACTCCCAGGAAAAGAAAGTAGTGAGTGCTGGGATCTCCCCTAGCTCACCACGCTGAGAAACTGACTGAAGTTATACTGACCCTCACCTGGCTCAGATCACAGAACACTAGCTTCTGGCTCCAAGGGCCTCAGCAGCAGCATCTGCAGTGAGGAAGTGCCAAGCAGCATTGCCAGCAGTCAGCTTTGTGAGTGGCTGTGGTGGGAGGTGTACTGGGGCACTTGTCTCCTTCACTTTCTCTCTGGGGAGGAGGCAACAGAAACCTGAGGAAGAAGAGAAGCTTTCTCAAGCAAGATAAACTTGTTGCTTGAGTTGACTGCCTCCTACCACCCCTCCCCTGCCTCATGGAAGGATCCTCCCCTCAAATGCCTCTCTAGGGGCCTTCTTATGCTGCAGTGTTCATGTTTTAGTACTAAGCTAAAAGTGCAGAAAACTTCAAGATATACGAATATGGCGATTATATATACACATCACATGATGGTTGAGGTGTAGCAAGAACCCTTCACTTAGAATACTCTGGGTGGTGGAAACAATGGTTACTCATATTGGTCTCATGTCTACAGTGCAGAAGTCTGGGTTGTGGGTGAGAGATTAGTAGGGGCAAAACATGAATATTGTATGGACCAAGAGGGTCAAAAGGCTTGAAAGGGCATATCTAGTCTTGCCCAAATGCCCCTTGCAGCTCCTGGGCTGAAATGTAAGTAGCATCCTTTGACCATTATCATTTCTGGCAAATGATGATGAGTTTTCAACTAGTTTATGTAATTCTGCCATAAACTCTGGCATTACAAGTGGATTACACGGTGCTTGTTTGGCAGAGTCCTTTTGAAACTAGATGTCTACAAGTGTAATAATTTCTTCTTTCAGAGAAAGAGAGCCATTTTGGTTATTTAAACATTAATGTATTTAAATATATCTCAGACAGAGCAACTTCTGTGTTTGTAGATGGCAACAGCAGTATATGTAATAGTGAAATAAAACTATGCTCTGTTCATTTGCTCCATAGGAGCATGTGTGAACTTTCTCATAGCTTTATTTGATTGATTGATTTGATTTCTATACCGCCCTTCCAAAAATGGCTCAGGGTGGTTTACACAGAGAAGTAATAAATAAATAAGATGGATCCCTGTCCCCAAAGGGCTCACAATCTAAAAAGAAATGTAAGATAGACACCAGCAACAGTCACTGGAGGTACTCTGCTGGGGGTGGATAGGGCCAGTTATTCTCCCCCTGTTAAATAAAGAGAATCACCACATTAAAAGGTGCCTCTTTGCCAAGTTAGCAGGGGGATGCTAACGTGACATTCTACTCCAGAATGACAGGATTTGGCAGTTTCAGGAAGACTGTCTTTTAAAATGCTGATGAGGCCAAAATAATATGAGTTGTCTTGCTAGTCCTTAAGCCAAATTATAGCTAGGAATATAAGGGATTACAAAAATTGCATTGCTGCTGGTGGAAAGATGAAACCAATATTAGGTTTGACTGAAAACAATACTGTCTATCTTCTCTTTATCAGATGCATGATGTATGTGTATTAATTTTCCTCTGTGTGTGTGTGTGTGTGTGTGTGTGTGTGTGTGTGTGTGTGTGTGAGAGAGAGAGAGAGAGAGAGAGAGAGAGGGTAGATGGCTTTACGTAGTGTATATAGTGGTGTTTATTCTAAACATTCCCCCCCCACACACACACACTGCACAAGTAGCCATTGGCACATCACCTACTCACTGCCCCCATTTTTTTAAATTTTTTTTGCAACCAAAAGAAAGAGAATGGGGGAAAGGGAAGGGAAAATAAGAACTTTCCTCTCTGTGTTTTGTACTGCTGTGTAACAGGTGTATGCCTGCTTGTACTGTTTAAGCAGAGTTCAATTTGAGTCAATAAATTTGACTCATATAGAACTTTGACTAGTCAAGTAATTAGTCCTATAATATACTATAGTATAAGATTACGAAGATGGAAAGAAAACAGCATTCATCTTCCTTTTCCTTTCCCCACTTTTACTTTTCTCATCTATTTCTTTTTAAGTAACAGCCTAGATCCTATTGCATCCCATATACTCAACTGCACAAAAACTTAATTCACACTGCACTATTTTTTTGACACTACACAAAATGTGCCTACCTGCACATTAGAATAAACCACGATGTATCGTGTTCTAAATTTTAAACCCCAGTGTCTGAAATCTATCTTGTGCATATGGTGTAGGAGGACAAATGTTCCTAAGCAACACTGCTTCATGCTATTTGTGTCAGGGAATGCAAAGCAGGATTCTTTTTTTAAAAAGAAAAGGGGGAAAAAATCCCCAGTGACTACCACTGAACAGGGGTAATTGCAGGATTCTATTATACAGCTTTGCATATTTGGCAAAGCCTGACTTAATCAAACATTTCCACTATATGCCCAAGGCTTACCTGTTTCCATTGCAGTACCAAAGAACTTTAATGTCCTTATCAAAGATATCCCTCTTCCTTAGCTTCGTGCAGATAGAAATAGTCATAAACTTGAGGTTGCCTTCCCAGTGACTAGCTCTGTTGCACAAAGGAAACAAAGCATTTTGTTAAATGAACTTGTGTGAAATAAAATAATATTTTGGCAGTAATAAATTTGCACTCTGTTTGCTTGGCCTGATGCTAGAGAGTAATCCAAACAAACCAGAATATTTACAATTGGGAGTCCATGCATGTTTGTCCGAAATTGCTTGAAGAGCTGGAGGCCACCAACCATGTGGGCCTAAATTACAATATATCAGAAAATTGTATGCATTCTAAGTTGTGCCTCCAGGATGGGGCTGATGACGGACAGTGTTGCACACCTTGCAGTACTTTCCTCCATCGGGTTTATAATCCATTTTTAATATTTCACTGTCATTACTAGGTTTCCACACAATGCATCCGATGCACTGGAAGAGCTATTAAATCTCTGTATTGGTTGTATCTCTACAGAATAATTAGAGAGTGGCTAGGATTCAGATATACATATGTGGAGATATATAAATTATTTCTATTTGCCAATTAGTGAACTACGGATGCTTCTGTATCAAGGATACCAATACCATGTGCCAAGGACAAGAGGGGCTTATGGCACTCCTGGTTAGGAACAGGAGGCTCTGTAGCCCTGGTTACTGCGTAACATCAGGACTTGTCACCTAGAAGTGAAAAGATCCTAGGGTGCATTGATTTTAACTCTTGATTTGTGGTGACTGCTCAAAAGTTGGCTACTACTGTTTGGCATTTTGTTTAGTTCTTGATTTCTAAATTTTGTGTGGTGGTAGTGGTAGTAGTGAGGGATATATTAGAGACCGGTGAAGCTACTCCATTAACCTTAAAGTAGTGTTGGGTAAAATGGGGAGTTGCCAGATCTGAAAGATCTCCCCAGCACTGTGCAAAAGCCTATACTGAGCTATAACAGATCAATAGTTCAAAAAACCAGATATATATTCTTTCATTTATGACCTGGGAACCAGTGGGGGAAACTGCCATTTCTGGCACATGGCAAGCTAGAGCCCTAAGTAGGTTGCCAGTGAAAGTTCCTGAGAAGTATTCTAATCCTCTCAAACCAGGAGCACCTCTGTGCATTTTTGGCGGGCATATGAGGATATGCTGGGGTTGTCCTGTTTCACAAACATTTACTATAAGAGATGCTGGTTACATTTTTATAGGCTTGGATCATATGCCTTGCATTCTCCATGGCTTTAAACAAATCTACAAAGGGTTGAGGGCTGTGTTTGCTCATTCTTTGTTCTACAGCAAACCCGATAGCCTGTGGATCTTTTTGTTCATTTTGCTTCTAAGTGTACATAGAAACTATGGTTTTGGTGCTACTGTGTGTGCATCGTCCATAACAGATTGTGTATTTTATAGAGGGGGAAATAAACTATGATTAAAGAAAAGACTGGGTAATAGACCTTCTTGCCAAACTGCCTTTCAGATTATGTTCCTGAGCTCCCCTGCCTCCCCACTTAAAGCTGCACTCTTAAGCATTCTTCTTATGAAGTTCTTATGGACTGAAAGCATGAGGCCATATTTCTGAATAAGCAGGCCTGCTCAGACCCCCTCCCCCCCACCCTCTCATTCACCCAGGGAGAGTGGCAGTGCAGCAGCGGCCTAGTTCAGCTCAAACTGCCGGTCTCTATCACATTGCCCCGCCAAGTCTCCTCATGAGGAGGGCGCAGCTGCTGCTACAGTGCCACTGCTCGGAAGCACATGTCTTGATTGGTTGCGGCTGGGTTGCGGCAGGCACAGTTTCCATTGGTTGCAGCAGGGTTGAGGCTGCTGCGAGGGTGGGGCTTACCATGTACCATTTGCCAAAGACCACCATAGACTTATATATATTGCTTCTCAAGGAGTGCTAATATTAGTGAGTTGATATATTGTGTGTATACAGGAGGCCTTTGGTTATCACAGGGCTTATGTTCTTTACTACCATTGTTAATGCTGAATCCATGATAATGGAAATATTGTGATGGGGTTAGGTTCCTCAGAACATGAAAAAGTGCTAAAGGGCGGGGGAGGGGAAAAAAGAAAACAGAAATAAGAAGAGCACATCACTGACCCTTGACTACTCCCACTTTCCAGCTCCTTTAGTAATGCCCCCCCCATCCTTCAAATTCTGCCAAAAGAATCCTCCAAATTCTGGGGGAGGGGGGGGGAGTCATGGCATGGCTCTGTGCTGCCTCCAGAAGTGCCTCCTAACTGGAAATGCCACTGGAAGTGGGAAATGCATGCACAGGAACCATGAATGGTGAAAATTCACCCTGCAATAATGGAAACCGGGTGTATATATAGTCCAGCTGCAAATAGCTGAAACCACAAATGGAGAACCCGTGATAATTGAGTGTCTCCTGTACATTTTACTGCAGTGTTTGGCTAGGCCACACCATAGAGGACCAAAGCTGGTCACCAAGAGCAATATTTCCAAATACATTGTGCAGGGTGGCCACATGTCCATAAACCAAATTTTCAAGAGATCATTGTGATGCTCATGGTTAATGTGACCCTTTGATCATGTAACTTCACTTGCTGGATATCAGGCTTGTGGCTTTTGAGTGAATGGGCTTTAATAATGATATTGGAAAATCCATTCACAGAAATCTGAAGGCCTTTCTTTCCTGGTGCCAAATTGCTTCCATATGCTGCTTCTTGTCATGTGTAGCCAACCTAGAAGCCTTTATGTTCTTGTAGATCTTGGTAGCTTATTTGGGAATAGTCTCAGTCACCCCTGCTAACTAGGTGAAGAGGCACTTTTCAAAGTAGTGATTCTGTTATTGTATACAAAGCAACAGGCCATATACAATCCCAGCACAATGTTCCACAATATTCCTTCAGTGGTTGTGACTGATATCTACTTTGTGTTTCTTTTTAGATTGTGAGTCCTTTGGCGGACAGGGAAGTATCTTACTACTTTTTCCTATGTAAAACTGTTTTGAGAACCCTTTAAAAAAATCTTGCATTGAAAAAGTTATATTCTATAAATAATAGTAGTACAGTAACTAACATCAAGCCCAAGGAGAATAGAATCCTAATTGGTGCTTCAGGTGGATTCTTCCCTTCAGTGTGTGATTGTATTGCTGCACATCAAAGAACTAGGTTGCTTGGTCTGAACTGGAAGAAGTCTTGAATTAACAGCTGGAAGGAGAGACCTTTAGTAACACTACACAGATCGCAAGCTTTTCTCCCAGGCTGCTGGTGTCCTTTCAAGTTGAAAGGCTGCTTATATAGCTTCATGACATTTTGTAGCTATTCAAGCTCTGTTAGGTTTTCATCTGGTTAATGTCACATTTTAGCAGTGGATCTTCATGATTCAGGCAACTAAGGGAATAAGAAGCAGTTTCTCAGTGCTTCATGCTGAAATATAACACTACACATATTCCAATGTTACCTGCATATTGAAAATTCTGTTTTAAAAAGTACTGTAAAGCAGTTCATTTTCAGACCTCCTCCTGTGAGTATTAGTGTCACTATGACAGGTATGGAATTGAGATTGTGAGTTGCCCAAGCCTCCAAAGCTATCTGTACTTGAACAAAATATTCCCAGGTTCTGATGGAGCAGCTGGTCCACTGGACTAAATGTTGATTAAAGGAGCTGTGCCAAATGGCTTCTAGGAGGGGCTTGGTGGGTATTGCCAACAACCTATTTGCATGGAGTCTTTATGTCCTACTACACAAAGTTCCTCCCTGTTAACAGGTTTCCTGACTGTATTCTCTTCTCAAACTGGTATGTACTCCTTTAATGCAGTTTGTTCTTATAATTCAGCCAGGAGAATGCAAACAAAAAAGCAGAGCTCCAGTGAAAATAGATTTGGGGGGATGGACACACCACTACTGCTTTGCATTAAAAACAGTTTGCCGTAAGTTATAGACCTTACAACCCGGTTGGCAACCCAGACTAACCCAGAGTACTTCTTTTTGAGCTGAGGGCTTGTCAGCTAAATTAGTGTTTCCCAAGTTTCCTTCCTGAGGCACACTTGCATTTAAAAAAAAAAGGTAGCACACTGTCCTACAACACAGACAACTCCCTTTTCTGCCCCCACATGTTATGTATATACGGTATGTACATATGAATGTATTAATTATGAATTGGGAGGGATGGGTCCTACCCAATGCATTATGGGGTGAGTCATCTCCAAGGGTGGGAAGTTTATACTCCATGCTTTTGGAGCTGTCTTATTCCTGTATATATAGAGAAGGAGGCAGACTTCCAGGTGCATTATGAGGCAAATGCAAATAAAGAGATAAAAGTCCCATGGTGCTGTAAACAGGTTTATTTAAGCCCAACGTGTGTCAGCAAATGTGCTTCGTTAGCTTTGGCTACTCTAAGATATTGTTACCTGTTTTTGAAGGAGTGTTTTTGTGGCAGGATTACATTGGATAATATTTTGCCTCTAAAGAAGGCTTTGGCTGACACGTGTTGGGCTCAGATAAACCTGTTTACAGTACTTTGGGACTTTTGTCTCTTCATTTGCATCTGTATTTGGTATTTCTCATGTTTCTTCATCTCTAGCATTATGGGTCAAGCCAACACCAAACTGGCTGGGAATTTGAATGTGTGACTCTTGGAGCTGACTCACAGCGAGTCCATGCGGAACAGTGGCTGGTGCCATATGGCACACTACTGTGCCACAATACACTGCTTGTGAAATGCTGAGCTAAACCAGGCCTGCAATGTGAAACCTCCTACATTTCTTCTCTCCATTTGCCTTTCTCTGCTTTCAAACCTGCCAAAATCCACAAAACTAAAGCAAAGGAACAATTTTGTAAAAAAGAGGCCTTTTGCAATGATGACATCTGATTTGGTTGCTCACATGGATCTTCAATGTTCTTTAACCTTTTCAGCTTCAGCATTTTGGCTTGTAACCTAGTAACATAAATAGCTGCAAAAGAAAAAGCTTTACCTTCTTGTTTGCTCTTATTTAATTTATTCATATGTATGTATTTCACTTGCATTATCATTAAACAATTCTCAAAGTGCTTACACAAGTAGTTAAAATAAATGTAGCAAGAATGTAAAACATAGTCACACCAAACAGATAAAGTATAAAACACTAAGCAGCATTTACAATAGTAAAAATAATAAAGACTACCCCAAACAGCAGTAATCATTAAAATTTAAGCAAACAAGGAGGTATTGGCCTGCTGCCTGAAATGCATCAGACTAGTTGGGTGAGTGGGCAGGTGGAGAACACTTTGAAGTTAGGGTGCCACCACAGGGAAGACCGTCTCCCCAGTTACCACCTACCTGAGCTCTGATAATGGAGGATTAGGAGAAGGGCCTCCAGAGATTATGATAACCAGTGAGCAGGTAGTCCTTTAGATACTCATGCCACAAGCTGCCAAGGACTTCAAAGGTGGCAACCAGCACCTTAACTGTTCCTGGAAACAGAGAAGAAGCTAGTGAAGTTTGCTTTAAAATTGGAAGGAGCTGTTCTAATTTTTGGAAAGAGGTGTTCTAAAATACCAGTCCCAGGCAGTGAGACTATTTCTATCCAGGACATGCTGTAGTTGGCTCAGCTGGTGGCATATGTTGTGCAACATGCCACTTGGGCATGGAGAGTAAGGGCTAGTTCTCTAACAGTGTCTCAAGCTATAAACAATCCTCCTTTTGGGGTAGTGCAACTCTGCCTGGAATAGTTTGAATTCTAGCTTCTTGATCATACAAACCACCTACACTTGCCAATTGGATCACTAAAGCTAAAAAAAAAAAGTGACCAGCAGCTATTTCAGGCCTTTGATGCCATAGCTGGGTTTTGTTGCTTTTGCAAGTGAATCAGCTGCTTTCAGCACAGCTACTGTGATGTCTCAGTATGTTGTCATAGAGAGCTGTGGGCCACATAGCAGATTGCTTTGAAGCAATGGTAAAACCTTTAATTCTACCTTTGGAGATGGACAACTCCTTGCTAAATTTAAAGCAAAAGTATGTATATGAAGGGTTTTTGCTGAGACTCTGCTCTTCTAGTCGATTGCGCTAACTTAAATTCTTTTGCTAGAAAAGTCCTGGCTAGTTGCTCTAAAAGTCCTGGCTAGATTCTCTTAGAATGAAGAACTAGACTGGCTTAAATGTGGATGTTTCAACAGTGGATTAAATGTGGATGTTTCAACCTAATATTCATTAGGCTTTAAAATTCTTTTAAAAGCGAGTATATTTGCCCTCCCCTTGCTATAGTGTGCTATAGTTGGAAGCACTGAAAAATAAGGAATTTAACATGATTTAAGATACCTTTCTTATGAGGCAAGGCTATAACACCTGGGGCTATTTAGTTTAGAGAAAAGACGACTGCGGGGAGACATGATAGAGGTCTATAAAATCATGCATGGTGTGGAGAAAGTGGATAGAGAGAAATTCTTCTCCCTCTCACATAACACTAGAATCAGGGGCCATCCCATGATATTGATTGCCGGGAAATTTAGGACCAGCAAATGGAAGTATTTTTCCACACAACACATAATCAACTTGTGGAATTCTCTTCCACAAGATGTGGTGACAGCCAACAACCTGGAAGGCTTTAAGAAGGGTTTGGATAACTTCATGGAGGAGAGGTCTATCAATGGCTACTAGTCAGAGGGCTATAGGCCACCACCAGCCTCAAAGGCAGAATGCCTCTGAGTACCAGTTGCAGGGGAGTAACAGCAGGAGAGAGGGCATGCCCTCAGCTCCTGCCTATGGCTTCCAGTGGCCACTGTGTGAAACAGGATGCTGGACTTAGATGGGCCTTGGGCCTGATCCAGCAGGGCTGTTCTTATGATTTGTCGAAGGTCATGCAGTGAGGTCATTGTCATATGTCAATAATATTGCCTTGAACTCTTTTCTGGCCATGTCTGGCCTTCAGCTTATGTAGATGCTACAATTCATCTGTGTTGATATTCAACAGAAATTTCCTACGTTCATGCCTGGATGGCCTTTTATTAAAGGCTTGACTACTATAATGCGCTCTATGTGGGGCTGCCTTTGTACGTAGTTCGGAAACTTCAGTTAGTTCAAAATGCGGCAGAAAGGCTGGTCTCCGGGGCAACCCGGAGAGACCATATTATGCCTGTTTTGAAACAGCTGCACTGGCTGCCGATATGTTTCTGAGTAAAATACAAAGTGCTGGTTATTACCTTTAAAACCCTGAACGGCTTAGGTCCAGGTTACCTAAGAGAGCACCTTCTTTGGTCTGATCCCCACCGCATGCTAAGATCATCTGAGGAGGTCCGGCTCCAGTTGCCACCATCTCGTCTGGTGGCGACCAGAGGCGGGCCTTCTCTGTAGCTGCTCCTGGACTGTGGAATGCACTCCCTGCAGACATCCGTAATTTAAATTCTTTATTGGAATTTAGGACAGCCCTAAAGACCTACCTGTTCGGCCTGGCCTTCCAGTGCTCTTAAATTGTTTTAAAGGGTCTTTGATGTTTGTGAACCGCCCTGAGCTATTTTGTAAGGGCGGTCTATAAATTGAACAAACAAACTAACAAACAAATAATAAAGATGAAAGCCTTTGATGGAACGCTACCTGGAAACAGTTGGAAGTTCGGAGTAGGGTGTGGTCCCCAATATTCTCCTAGCAACAAACTTGTTGCATGACTGTCTTTGCAACTTTTTTTAAAAATGTCTCTGTTCTTTATTTCTCTCCTGTTCTCTGAGTCCTTAGGATGGAGCTGGCTGCCCTGGGCCATGGCCCTTCCAAGGCCCTACCAGGTGGGCGCAATGGCAGTGGCAGGAGCTCCTGGTCTTTTCGTCTTGCCCTCGGAGAGTCAGACTGAGAGAACGGAGCCACTGTCTGAGCAGTGACATCTCCCCTCCCACCTCTGAAGGTGGAAATTGAAAGGACCCAGAGCTGAGGCCTTTATTGGTTACCCCTTTGCACTCCCACTGACCAGTGGGCTTTCTTGTAGGCTCCTGAAAAAGCTCCCATTGGCTGGTGGAGGCATATGACAAGGAGGACTGCTGAATGTCTTGATTCACACGGCAGCTCTGTTGGTGGGGATGGTAGGAGAAAGAGATTGACCAATGGGAGCATCCCCCTTTTCCCTAAGAATGCCCCCATTGGTTGATGGGGCATGTCTAGTGGCAGCACAAGCCTTCTCTTGTCTTGTTGCCACTGGCCTCAAAGTGATTGGCCGGTGCTTGGGGTTTTTTGTGTGGGTGTGAGCTGGGCCTTCAGAACTGACTTGACCAGCTCCACAGGTGGACCATGAGTTTTAGGAACACTTCAGTTATTCCTATAAGCCTTCTTCTGTAATCGTGATGGTGGAATGTTACTACGTAAAAAACAAACAAAAAACAAACTGAAATTGGAGAGCCTCATGATATCATCAGTGAGTTAATCTTAATGAAAATGTGTAGAAATTGCAAGGAACCCCAAGGCTTGAAATTGTGTTTCCTGCAGAAAGACGTGGAAGAAGAGCACTTGGCAAATCTGCCATCTGAATGGAGAATATCACTATGCTCCTGCTTTGGCCACACAAGCTTCTTGGTTGCTAGTTTCCTCTCCACTTGTCATACTTGTGATGTGATTTTTGTTCTCCTTTTAATATTGGCCCACATGCTGAATTTGCTGAAGGGGGATGCGCTTGTGAAGGGCAGACACATGGCTTACATCCTTCCCTGTTGTGGGTTGCATTGTTTGTGTAGCTTTTCAACCTTTGCTTTTCTGCCTCCTTTAAAATGCTCTCCATCATGACAGCTAAATAAATGAAAGTGCCAGTGGACCTGAGATTCATAGCCCCCACACCACAGCTAATGGCTCTTGATTGTAGAGAGCATGTGGGTGAGAGTAGGGAAAATTAAAACCTTTCCACAATGCCTTTTGCTTCTGCAGCCACCTACGTTGCAATCCAAAAAGAAACAGCTTTGGACAGAAATCATAATGCTAATGGGTTGCCTTAGGCTGGTTGGGACATGGAACAAGTTCTATAATTAGCCAAATGACAAATGAATAATTATGGGAGGTTTGAGAGGAGGGGAAAGTACTGCAGTACTGTTGCTGAGAGATGTTATCCTAATGTTTATTAAGGAGTGAACTAGGAGCACTTCTCTGTTCCTAACATGGGTAAAACACTGATGCATCCTGTAGCCAATTTTATGCTAGGTGTATTCCACCCCGCCCAGTCACCTGAAGAACATGCTTCAAGATAGCAACTGAGTGGTGAACTAGTCTAAGTCTGATTTCAACTACATGAAAGGATATTTGGTGCCTTTGATACCCAGCATGTATTGTGCAGCTCTTTATGTAGCTGCTTATAATGGACACTTCCATCTGCTACTTGTGTGTCAAGTTGTCAGCCTCAAGCAAGCAATTGTTGTTACTTTGGCATTAATAAATGAACAGTTCTGAGGTTTTCCATTCAAGAGCAGCACCACATCCAGCAAGATCAAGTCTTCTGGGCAATCCAAGGAAGAGGCAGCTTAGGATGGAGGCAGCTCTCAGCTTCAAGTTCAGCAACTTGGTTCAAATGTTTACTAGCTTGTAGGTTAGCTTTGCTTTTGGATTCAATGGAAGCTAGGAGAAAAATTCTGTATCCTACAGAGCAAACTATATAGTCTTTTTTTAAAAAATAGCTTAAGCTAATTTTAAAAACAAAAATTAGCTTAAGCATTATGCAGTATCAGTGGAGAAATATGAGCCCAGCAATAGACGTAATCAAGAGGGGGGAAACCACTATCTGTACAATATATCCGTCAATTGCATTGATGACCCTATATTTTGTCTTGCATAGTACATACATCCCACTCAAACACATGGAAGAATATTAGAAACTGCTTATTCAAATCAGTGTATGACATTTTTAGCTCTCCCAGGCTCTAGATGTGGCAAACCTCTGCTCTGTTAGCTCTAGCGCTCACAGCTCACTCCACCCCCACCTCCCACCTTAGCTCCTGATCTCACAATCCAAAGCTCTTATCCTTTTCTACAAAGTATTCCCGAAATGCTCTGCTTTTGAACCCACCATTCCTTATTCTGTTTCTTTCAGCTCCCTTGCCTCTCCTTCACTTTGTACTGAGCTTTCTAGTTTCCACCTGAAAATTGCCTCTAGTGAATTTATCATTCACAAAAGCTGGACTTCAGCTGAGAGCGTCATTCTCTTAGCAATTAGGTTTGTGAATGTTCCATGACACCACAGCAACTCATCCAATCAGAGCCAAGAGTTTCCTTGCCGCCACCACAATATCCCTTCATGCATTATAATATAACTTCAGAAATAAAACAAAGAGGAGGAGGCAAGCAAGAAGGATTTTAATATAGATAAGTTTTCATGGGCCTTCAGACAAGGTATAAAATTGGAGTTTTTCAATAGAATGTTCTTCGTGTCCACAGTGCGCCTGCTGACTCACTTCAACCTGATTTGGCTCTACACATGTCTGCATAGCGGATGGATATGACTGTAGGGCAGTACAGTCTCAAACTCAGTGTTGGCGTGGGGTTCTCCTGAATTATGATGCACCTAAGCTATAGTCCAATTTAGTAGTAGAGCTGAGGGAGCAGTGTGGGGGATAATAGTACATCTGGTGTATGTGTGTGTTTCTGTCTTTATAATACAGCAATTAAAAAGATAATGTCTGTTGGTGTATTACCCTAAATTGTTCCATCCAATAGTTTCAACAAAGTACTGCTTTCAAGGACTCAGTCTAGCAGTTTCAGCAAAGCTGCCCCCATATTTTCTCAAATGTCTGTTGTGTCAGGCTTGTGATATAGATGTGGCATCAGTACAGAGAATGTTTTTGTACAGAACACTGAGAATTGTTGGGGTTTGTGAAAGGCTGTATCTGTGCAAGGATGAGAAATGTTGCTGTTTTTCTTTATAAAAAGTGCTAGACGACCCTTTCTGACCGTGGGCGACTGGAGTGCAGATTTCCTATGGGAAAGTAAAGACTTATTCCATTTTTAACCCTTGCTAATTGAGTCCAGGGTGAAATGTGAGCTAGGGTTACATAGTTCTAATACTTTTGCTCTGCATTGGTTTGAGGAGGGAAGAGTCTGGGGAGAAAATACAGGATGGGGAGAAACAGTAGTTTGATGTTCTTGGCTTTGCTTAGTGGGAAGTGAGTGTTTTAATAGCAGCTGTAAGTTGGGAAATTGGGAGACAGGAAATAGAGGTCAACATCACTAGTGATCACAGTCTTTAGGCAGGCAGGCAGATTCTGGAAATTGTTTGTCATACATAGCATACTATTCATATATAGCCTGGGTAGTGCCATTTTAGATCACACATGTAAAGAAAATAGTTGTCGTTCATAATACAAATATATCCACAGTCCACTAATGAGCATGCGTGAGAAGACCACATATTAGACTCGTAAGAAAAGAGGGGATTGGGTTAATGAGGCAGGCAAAGACCTTGACTGAAGGAGAGGGCTTTGGGATGAAGTTACCAAAAAATCAGCTGGGTGGTGGGGCATGGGTGCCTGCAGGACTTTTTCTGGTGGGGGGATGGACCCACAATCCTATACCAACTTTCCTTGGAGTAAGCTCAATTGAATTCAGTAGGACTGGCTCAATTCAGTCCTTGATTCAGACCCTCTTGTCCCTTTCTCTGGATGCCCATGTAGAAGGATATACACCATTTCTAGCACATGGAACCAATCTTCTTTTTTTAAAGGCAAGATCATGGGCAGAAAGTTTTAAGAAAGTGTTTAATGAATAGGAAGAATAGCTGCAAGTTGCACAATAGGTAATAGAGGTGGTTCACATTTTTATATGCAAGCGGACTCCAGAATTTTTGACATTATGTTAAAGGAAGCTAGCAATGACGTTTGGAGATATATCCTTAATCCCATTTTACAAATGGTAGCAGTAACCTATAGCTAATGAGAGTGACTTGCTCAAGAAATTGTGAATGTGTCTTGGTAGTGTGTGTTATTAGCTGTTCTGATGTATCTCCATCTAGCACAGCCCTGAATCTATGGGGCTTTTTCTCAGACATCACTGTTGCCATTTTAAAAAGATATATATTTCTTTATTGGTGGGTCCTTTGCACTTGGATGGAAGTAACTATGCTTTAATAAGCAAGTTAGCGATTGCTACTTAGGACCATACAACTTCCCAAGACCTATTTTTCACATACTTTCTAATCATATTTTTATTTATTTTATTTATCTGATTTATCTACCACCTCACCCAGATGGCTCTAGGTGGTTCACAAATATAAAAACAGATAGCAAATAATTCATTAAAACAAAATTAAAACAAGTTAAAAACCATTTCAGTAATCACTCAAGGCCACACTAAAAAGGTATGTTTTTAGGACTTTTTTAAAGGCTGCTCAAATTTAAGCCTCTAATATCCATAGGAAGTGCATACCAGAGCCCAAGAGCAGCTACAGAGAAGGATACCTCTCCTGATGACCTTAAAGTGTGGTGGGGATAAAACTAAAGAAGGTGCTCTCCCAGATAATCTGGTCCTAAGCCATTTAGGGCTTTAAAGGTAATTACTAGTACATTGTATTTTGCCCGGAAACATAAGAACAGCCCTGCTGGATCAGGCACAAGGCCTATGTAGTACAGCATCCTGTTTCACACAGTGGCCCACCAGATGCCTATGGGGAGCCCACAGGCAAGAGGTATGTGCATGCCCTCTCTCTTGCTCTTGCTCCCCTGCAACTGATATTGAGAGGCATTGTGCCTTTTAGGCTGGAGATGGCCTACAGTCACCAGACTAGTAGGCATTGATAGACCTGTCCTCCATGAATCTGTCTAAAACCCTTTTAAAGCCATCCAAGCTGGTGGCCATCACCACCCCCCTTGGCAAAGAATTCCATAGATTAATTATGCGCTGTGTGAAAAAGTACTTCCTCTTGTTGGTCCTAAATTTCCCAGCATTTCATTTCATGCAGTGACCTCTGGTTCTAGTGTTGTGAGAGAGGAGAAATTTTTTTCTGTCTGCCCTCTCCACCCCATGCATAATTTTATACACTTCGATCATGTCTCCCCTTTGTTGCCTCTTTTCCAAGGTAAAGAGCCCCAGATGCTGTAGCCTAGCCTCGTAAGGAAGGTGCTCCAGGCCCCTGATCATTTTGGTCGCCCTCTTCTGCACCTTTTCCAGTTCTACAATATCCTTCTTAAGATATGGTGACCAAAGCTGTACGCAATACTCCAGCTATGGCCACACCATAGATTTGTATAAGGGCATTATAATATTAGCATTTTTATTTTCAATCTCCTTCCTAATGATTCCTTGCCTGGAATTAGCTTTTTTCACAGCTGCCGTGCACTGAGACGACACTTTCACTGAGCTGTCCACCACGACCCCAAGATCTCTCTTCTGGTCAGTCACCGACAGCTCAGATCCCATCAGTGTATATGTGAAGTTGGATTTTTTTGCCCCAGTATGCATCACTTTACACTTGCTTACATTGAACTGCATTTGCCATTTTGTCACCCATTCCCCCTGTTTGGAGAGATCTTTTTGGAGTTCCTCACAATCCGTTGTGAAATTCACTACCCTAAATAGTTCAGTGTCATCTGCAAATTTGGCAACTTCGCTGGTCACCCCAACTTCTAGATCATTTATCAACAAATTAAAGAGCACTGGTCCCAGTACCGATCCCTGGGGGACCCCACTTCCTACCTCACTCCATTGTGAAATCTATCAGTTTATTCCTACTGTCTGTTTCCTGTCCTTCAATCAGTTACTGATCCACACATGAACTTGTCCCCTTATTCCATGACTGCTAAGTTTACTCAAGAGTCTTTGGTGGGGAACATATCGGCAGCCAATGCAGCTATTTTCAGGCATAATATGGTAACCAAGAAACTCTGGAGACCAATCAGGCTGCTGCATTTTGAACTAACTGGTTTCCAAATGACATACAAAGGCAGCCCCATGTACAGCTCATTGCAGTAGTCAAGCTGAGAAGTTACCAGTGAGTGCACTACAGTTTTGAGAGCATTATCTTCAAGGAATGGACCCTGAAGTTGATAGAAGGCATTCCTGGCCATAGCCTCCACCTGAGACACCAGGGTGAGGCCTGGGTCCAGAAGCACTCCCAAACTATGTACCTGTTCCTTTAGGGGAATGCAACCCTGTCCAGAACAGGAAGTTCTATCACATCCCTCAAAGTAGGATGCCTCACCATTAGTACCTCTGTCTTGTTTGGATTCAGCCTCAATTTATTATTCCATCCATCCCATTGCTGCCTGAAGGCAGGCATTTAGGGGAAATATGCCATTTCCTTATGATGATGTCATGGAGAAATACTGTAGATATGGGTGTCATCAGCATATTGATAACACCCTGCTCCAAATCTCCTGATGATCTTACCCAGTGGTTTTTTGTAGATTTAGCATTGGAGATAGGATGGAGTCCTGAGGGACACCATACAATAGCTCTCCTTTCACAGAGCAACTATCCCCAAGTGACGCCATCTGAAATCTGCCTGAGAGATAAGAATGGAACCACTACAAAGCAGTGCCCCCCATTCCGAAATCCCTCAGGTGATTCAGAAGGATGCCATGGTTGATGGAATTGAAAGCTGCAGAGAGATCCAAAAGAACCAGCAGAGTCACACTCCCTCTGTTGATTCCTAGGTATAGATCATCCATTAGGCTGACCAAGACTGTCTCAGTCCCATAACATGCTTTAAAGCCAGTTTGAAACAGGTCTAGATAATCAGTATCCTCCAAAACTACCTAATTAGCCACCACGCAATGGAGCTTGGAGACTGGCCTATAATAATCCATCACAGAGGAATTGAGGGCAGGCTTCTTAAAGAAAGGTCTCACAATTGCCTCCTTCAAACATCCTATCCTCCCCCAGTGAGGCTGGCATTTATGATGTCAACTAGGCCATTTCTAACAGTCTCCCTACGAGATGATTTACGCTATGTAAATCTGGCATGGACCAAGAGTACAGGCAGCAGGCCAAACACCTCCAAGAAGCTTCTTCATGTCCTCAGGAGTCACAAATTGAAATGTGTGTTTCAAAGCGTTCTTGGTATAGTGCAGCTACCTGCTTTTATAATTTTGACTGAACACAGATCTATATGATGTCTTTGGGGTTGGGCAGTGCCATCTCATCTTAAGGACTAAGTGAGAGAGCTAGGCATAGGTCAAGAGTGAGGATTTACAAGGGAGCAAAGGAAGGCTGAGATCACAACAGGAAATGAGGTCTATATGGGAGCAAGGGTTAGAGGTGTGTACACAACCTGTTTGCCTGATTCAGCTCAAGTCTGAACTGGACTCGAACTGAACCAGGATACTCAGTTTTGTGGCACCAAACCACCCCACCCCCCAGCCTGGCTCTAATTTGAGCAGGTTTGGGGGTTCTAAACTTCAATTTTTTTTAACTCACTGCTGCAGGCCCAGTGGCCTGTGGGGGGTGCTGGTGCAGCCACGGGGGGGGGGGGGTCTCCTTAGTCTCCCCCCCACCGGCCTCGCTCTGGTTCTGCAAGGGCCATTTTGGGCCATTTGGAGGGCATTCCAGCCCTTTTCCTGGTGGTGGTGGCCATTTTGGAGGCCACCACACATGCTCCCTGGCCATTTGTGTGATTCGGTAGGGGAAAGGGCTGAAACGTCCCTTGCAGGAACATAAGAAAATAAGAACAGCCCTGCTGGATAAGGCCCAAGGCCCATCTAGTCCAACATCCTGTTTCGCACAGTGGCCCACCAGATGCCACTGGAAGCCACAGGCAGGAGTTGAGGGCATGCCCTCTCTCCTGCTGTTACTCCCCCGCAACTGGTACTCAGGGGCATCCTGCCTTTGAGGCTGGAGGTGGCCTGTAGCCCTCCGACTAGTAGCCATTGATAGACCTCTCCTCCACGAAGTTATCCAAACCCCTCTTAAAGCCATCCAGGTTGTTGGCTGTCACCACATCTTGTGGCAGAGAGTTCCACAAGTGGATCACATGTTGTGTGAAACAATACTTCGGTTTGTTGGTCCTAGACCTCCTGGCAATCAATTTCATGGAGTGACCCCTGGTTCTGTTGTTGTGGGAGATGGAAAAGAATTTCTCTCTCTCCACTTTCTCCACACCATGCATGATTTTATAGACCTCTATCATGTCTCCCTGCAGTCGTCTTTTTTTCATAACTACAAAGCCCCTGGTGTTGTAGTCTTGCCTCATAAGAAAGGTGCTCTAGGCCCCTTATCATCTTGGTTGCCCTCTTCTGTACCTTTTCCAGTTCTACAGTGTCCTTTTTAAGATGTGGTGACCAGAATTGTACGCAGTACTCCAAGTGTGGTCGCACCATAGTTTTGTATAAGGGCATTATAATATTAGCAGTTTTGTTTTCAATCCCATTCCTAATGATACCTAGCATGGAATTGGCTTTTTCACAGCTGCCGCACATTGAGTCGACACTTTCAACGAGCTGTCCACCACGACCCCAAGATCCCTCTCCTGGTCAGTCACCGACATCTCAGATCCCATCAGTGTATACTTGAAGTTGGGGTTTTTCATCCCAATATGCATCACCTTACACTTGCTAACACTGAGCCGCATTTGCCATTTTGTCGCCCACTCCCCCAGTCTGGAGAGTTCATTTTGGAGCTCCTCACAATCCGTTTTGGATTTCACTACCCAGAAGAGTTTGGTGTCATCTGCAAATCTGGCTACCTCGCTGCTTACCCCTTCTTCTAGATCATTTATGAATAAATTAAAAAGCACTGGTCCCAGTACAGATCCCTGAGGGACCTCATTTCTTACTTCCCTCCATTGTGAAAACTCTCCATTTATACCTACCCTCTGTTTCCTGTTTTTCAACCAGTTAGCAATCCACACATGTACTTGTCCCGTTATCCCATGACTGCTATCCTCAGGAGTCTTTGATGAGGAACTTTGTCAAAAGCTTTTTGGAAGTCCAGGTAGACTATGTCAACTGGATCACCTTGATCCACACACTCGTTGACACTCTCAAAGAAGTCCAAAAGGTTGGTGAGGCAAGATTTACCTTTGCGGAAGCCATGCTTGCTCACTCTCAGCAGGGCCTGTTCTTCTAGGTGCTTTACAATTTTATCCTTGAGGATGCTTTCCATCAATTTGTCTGGAATGGACGTTAGGCTAACCGGCCTGTAATTTCCCAGATCGCCTTTGGATCCCTTTTCTAAAATCGTTGTTACATTTGCTACTCTCCAGTCCTTTGGTACAGAGCCTGATTTCAGGGATAAGTTATATATTTTAGCAAGGAAGTCGGCAATTTTACATTTGAGTACTTTAAGGACTCTTGGATGGATGCCATCCGGCCCTGGTGATTTGTTAGCTTTCAGTTTTTCCAGGCAGTTTAAAACATCATCTCTTGTCACTTCTATCTGACTCAGCTCTCTAGCCTCCATCCCTAAAGAACTTGGTTCAGGATCAGATATATACTCAGCATCCTCTGCCGTGAAGACAGACGCAAAGAACTCATTCAGCTTCTCTGCAACCTCCATATCCTCCTTAATAATCTCTTCACTCCTTCATTGTCTAATGCTCCAACTGCCTCCCTGGTAGGTTTCCTGCTTCTGATGTATTTAAAGAAGTTTTTGTTATTCCCCTTGATACTTTTGGCTAAATGTTCCTCAAACTCTCTTTTTGCCTCCCTTATTGTTACCTTGCATTTCTTTTGCCAGAGTTTGTGTTCCTTTCTGTTCTCTTCATTTGGACAGGCCTTCCCATTTTGGAAGGAAGTTTTCTTCCCTTTTATGGCTTCCTCGATGGTACCTGTTAGCCATGCTGGCATCCTCCTAGACTTAGTGGTACCTTTCCTCCTTTTGGGTATACAATCTAACTGGGCTTCTAGTATTGTGGTTTTGAGTAAACTCCATGCACTCTGGAGCGAAGTGACTCTCCTGATTTTCCCTTTCAGCTTTCTTTTCACCATACTCCTCATTTTGGAGAAGTTTCCTCTTCTGAAATTCAAAATGTCAGTGTTAGACATCCTTGGTGATTCTCTCCCCGCATGTATGCTGAATTTGATCGCACTATGGTCACTGTTCTCTAAAGGGTCGATGACACTGACATCATGCACCAGGTCCTGGGTGCCACTCAGAATTAGGTCCAAGATCGCCTTCTCTCTGGTTGTTTCCAAGACCAACTGTTCTAGGGCACAGTCATTTAGTGTATCTAGAAATTTGACCTCTTTGTCCTGACCTGACTGTGAATTTACCCAGTCTCTGTGTGGGTAATTGAAGTCACCCATAATTACAGCCCTGCCTCTCCTTGACACCTCCCTGATTTCCTCCTGCAACTCCCAGTCACTGTCGGCATTTTGATCCGGAGGGCGATAGCACGTCCCCAGTAGCACGTTTCCTTTCAGGCCTTGTATTGTCACCCACAAGGTTTCTGTGGAGGACTCCAGTCCACCTAGGTTTTCTAGCTTGTTAGATTCTATCCCTTCTTTAACATACAGTGCTACCCCTCCTCCAAGGCGCCCCTCTCTGTCCTTTCTATAGAATTTATACCCAGGGATAACAGTGTCCCACTGGTTCTCACTGTTCCACCATGTTTCTGTTATGCCCACTATATCTATTTCTGCGTTAGCAACCAAGCACTCCAGCTCATCCATCTTGGCTTGGAGGCTTCTGGCATTGGCATATAAGCACCTATACGCTGAATCTCTCACCTGATGTGTGCTATTATTTTGACTCTTTGACCTGCTGGCACAGGCTCCCATCTGCTCTTTATGAGGTTCTGCTCTGTTCCCTTCTCTTTTATCTGAATCCTTTGCACCTGCACACTTTCAGGGATGGCTTTTGCCAAACAGGATACTGCCTAGCTCCCATCGGCTGTTCCCCAGGCATCATTTTAAAAGCTGCTCTGCAACCTTTTTGATTTTAAGCGCCAGCAGTCTGGTTCCATCTTGGTTCAAGTGCAGCCCGTCCCTTTTGTACAGATATTCCTTGCCCCAAAATGTATCCCAGTGCCTAACAAATCTAAACCCCTCCTCCCAGCACCAGCGTCTCATCCACGCATTGAAACCCCTCAGCTCTGCCTGTCTCACTGAACCTGCACATGGACCAGGTAGCATTTCTGAGAATGCTACCTTGGGGGTCGTAGATTTTAAAATGCTACCTATCAGCCTAAATTTGGCTTCCAGGACCTCCCAACTACATTTCCCCACATCATTGGTGCCAACGTGCACCACGACAGCTGTCTCCTCCCCAGCACTGCCTAAGAGCCTGTCTAGACGCTGCGTGATGTCCGCAACCTTCGCACCAGGCAGGCAAGTCACCATGCAGTCAACACGCGGGTCACAAACCCATCTCTCTATACCTCTAATAATCGAAACACCCACTACAAGGGACTGGGGGAGATTGGTGGGAGGAGAGGGAGACTAAGGAGACTCCGCCCCTGCGGCTGCGCCAGCATCTCCCAAGGCTACCAGACCTGCGGTGGTGAGTGAATTTTTTTTTTGAGAAAAAAGTTTAGAACCCTCCAAACCAGCCCCGAGCCACCTGGGGTCCCCCCCCCCCCGCATCTTGAGTTCAAGGCGAACCGGGCCCAATCCGTCTCAAGTGTGAACCCTCGAGCCGAACCAGTTCAATGGCGAACCGGTTCGACCTTGAGCCAGTTCGCACATCCCTAGCAAGGGTCAGGCTAGACGTTTTGGCAATGATATTGCTTCAACAAGGTCCTGCAGTAGAATGAACACTTTTGAAGCGGAAATAGAAACTGGCCATGACCCCTGCCTTGTAGTGCTGCAAGGCTTAAGAGGTCTGCATGTTGTTATGCAATTGCTGGCTGTGGTGTAGTTGAACAACTGAGAATAGAGCCTTCAGCCTCATCTTCTGAATTGGAGGAAGAGGACAAAGGGGCATTCTCAAGTCAAGATTGAGGTTCAAGGGATACAGGATCCCTTGAATTCTGGAGTTGGAGAGCTTCACACTCCAGGTTTTTCATTGGAGACTTCAGGTTCTGTCTCACTCAAGGAGCAGTCAGACTTAGGGGCAGTGTTCCCTCTAAGGCGTGTGCATGTGTGCGCACTCACATGTTTTTTGATGTCCACTCAGTTAATTTTAGATAGACCCCAATCAGGTTGAATCAGGAAGGCATCATTCTGAATTAATGTGCATGCACAGTGACTGCTGCCCAGAACAAAATTCAATCTGCACACCGATGAAAAAAAAGTTTAGAGAGAACACTGCTTAGGGGGTCATGGCAATTTTGTTTGTGGCTTTACTGAGATGTACCGGTAATTGGGAGCTTTTTTCTTCTTTAAGACCAGTATATATAAATGGCTAACATTTTTTAGCGGAAGGGCACGGAGAGGTTAATGTCAGTTTGCATCCTTGCATAAGTGGACCCTGACAAGTTATTTTGCTTACAAAGAAGTTATTATAAATAAGCAAAGCAGCACTGCAGTCTTAGGTTAAGAGTATGTCAACTTACTTCAAAAGAGTAAAGAAAAGATTAAAATTAGTTTAACTGAAAGGTAATCTTCAAAACAGCAGTGAATGTTAGGTGAATGAAACAAAATGGCAATGCTATTTCTCTTTTCCCCTTTGTAATTCTTGACCCTCCTTCCCCAGGCTTCTCCAAAAATGCCTTTGCTAATAAACCAAATCAGATTACTTTCAGTCAGCATTACTAAAACTTTTATTTATAACTAGGAGTGGGGAGGGCATTTATAGAGGCTGTTCACACAAGCAGCCCTACCCAGGCTTTCACGGCCCTATCCGCATAGGGCTGCTCGTGTGGAGTGCTGCAGTCAGGCCCACCAGGTAGCCCGGGTTTTTTTAACCTAGTCCTCAGTCATGTGCACGCTCAGGCTGCCTGCAGTTTGAGTAAGCACAAAGCCAGGCAGCAAGAGCGCACAGTAGTGGAGGAATCCCCCAATGTACCTGGCTTCTGGTGCGGTGCATTGTGCACCGCACCAGAAGCCAGAAGAAGCCAGATTTTCCCAGAAGACTTCTTCCTCTGCCTCTGTTGCTTGCCATGGTGTGGCCCATGTGCTGCGCAAGAGGTCAGATTTTTCTGAACAATTTTGACTGTGTGTGGGGAGGCAGGTAGGAGCCTGCCTTCCCATCAGCTCTCCCCACTCCTGATGTTTTTAGTCATGTGAATGACCTTATAGTGTCTTCAGCCTTTCAGTGTCATTGGGTTAGGTGGCCATTTTCTTCTGACTATTCTGGGCTTTATTGCTTGACCTACTGTTTTATGTCACCATGTGCATGTGATTATGAATTCAGACGTTGTCCCATGCAGAGGCAGCTTATGACATGTTGTTGCCTGAGGTGAAGCTTTATTAGACCATGCTGCCAAGCCACTGGTGGTGTCACATGAGCATTCTCAGACTATGCCCCCAAGCCAGGCAGTGGTGACAGGGGTGCTGTTCTTAGCTCGCGTCAGGTGGGGGAGAAGAAGAGGAATGCCCCACCAGGATAAGGAAGGGAAAATGAACTGTGTGCCCTGGTGTGGTGAGGAAAATGGTGGTAGCGGATGGTGAGGTAGCAGCCATGGGGCCTGGCACTTGTCCCCCCCACCCCGTGCCCCTTCCCATGCCTTGCCTGAGGTAACCACCTCATCCTGCCTCATGGTAAGGCCATCCCGTCCCCATGGATTGCTAATGATGTGGTCTTGAAAAAGAGTTCTATAAATTGGTTAAGAATAATCCTAAAATATGTTGAGAAGATTGGGAAGGAAAGGCGATGCATCATACGTAGTCGAGAGCAGTAGCGGCAGGTGCTTTAAGAGCAAACCAGAGTTTCAAGCATCGGCAGCCACCGCCTTCATAAGACTTCAGAGGACCAGAGGTGAGGTATATAGCTTGGTGGAAGTACTGTATATGGTTGTGTAGGGGTAGTGGTGAGAAAGTAATACTTTCCCTGTGTCTTGTACAGCAGGACTGAGTGCAAAAGACTGGACTGAAATCTTGGAGAGCTGCCATTAGTCAGGTCTGGCTTAGTATAAGTAATTTGCTTATACCCTTGAATAGCCTTCTGGTTGTCAAGCAAGGAAGCAATTTTATTACCAGTGTTCAGAAAGCATCACTTGATATACTGAGTGATGCTACTTTCGGAACTTGGCCAAAACGGTACTCTGTCAGGGCTATCAGCTGCGAATGAATCTGAACCAAAGACCTTCCAGGAGCTCCCTGAACCACTTTGTCTTGGTTGGAAAGCATAGGCCTGTAGCCCAAGTCAGGGGCGTAACTACCATTAGGCAAGGGGAGGCAGTCGTCTTGGGGCCCCACTGCCTCGAGGGGCCCCCCAGAGGCACATCACATGACTCCCCACCCGCCCATGTTGCACCCCCTATGAATTATGTTGAGTCTCTTGGAGATCGGCAGGAGCAGAGAGTAAAAAAAGCTAGATTCAATGTGAACTAGATATTCACCGTATTCATAATGGGGATGTGAGTGTGAGTGCACTATATATTGTGAAGTGTGTTTGTGTGTGTATATCAGCGAGGGGCCCATTTTGAAATCTTGTCTCTAGGCCCCTCCAACCTTGCTACACCCCTGGCCCAAGTAGCTTTTTTTCTTGCTCTGTACCTGTGATTTGTCACTACCAATCTACTGCTAGCCTTTCCAGTCCCTATATAAATTTTAGCAGTTTGTACAACAATGCACCTAGAGTGTATGTGTTGTGTTAATATTTATTTTTTCTAAACCACTTTTCGGCCAAAGGTTTCCAAAGCAAAGGACAAAAAATAAGATAAAAGGAAAATGCAGCAAGTTAAAACCAAAGCAATCAAAATTAAGCAACAGCATAACAGACTGTAGTAATATTGGTCAAAAAGCAGGCAGCAACACCCACCCCATAATTCTTGACTGCAGTGTATAATCTCCATGCTTCATTTGGCTCCTGTAGCCCTTTCTTTAGTTCCCTTATGCTATCAGGCCTGCAGGCTGCTCCTTTCCCTTTACTTGCCTTTTCTTCTGAGGCTGCCTTTATTAATGGATTTCATCTTGCTTTTCCAAACAATGATTTAAGTTCAACCATCTTACTGCAAAACGTTCTGACCCTTGGGCGGGCGGGGGGGGATTCTTTTCCTCCACCCTGGAGAGGCTCTGAAATTGCAGGGCCAATTCATGACACTTCTGGGAAGTCTTCAGCAATGTTGGGCACTAGGGACCAGGAAGGATGAAATTTGAGATGCAGAACACAGAAATGCCAACAAGTACCTTGTTTTGTTTGTTTGTTTGTTTGACACAAGGTTGTTTGTTTGGAGTCAGAATGGTGCATCTTATGGCTGGATCGAGACGGGTATGCGTGTTTTTGAATACTTAGCTGCATCCTAGGGTACTGATAAACAGGAATGAGCCATTCTGTCACCTTTTCCGCTTCTCAGAAATGTGGTAAACAAATGTTTAAGCCAAACATTTAAGAGATGAGAATAATTTCTTGCCACGTGTCCTTTTCCTTCAGCCCTTTTGATTGTTAATCCTGGATGTAGGCATTAGTCATTAGCTTTGAGTTTCAGACTTGTGGCAAGTCCCCATGGATCAAACTTGAGTTTCTTGTTGCAAATAAAACAGCTGGAACATCTGGGCAGGAAAAAGCAAACTGCACAACTTCCTAAAGATTAGTGGAGAGAGGAGCAAGATGGGCAAGAAGGAAATGTGTGCACAATGGAAAAAGCACAGCCTGAAATGCTATGTTTGCCTACAGGACTTCAAGACTCAAGCTGTTTATCAATTATAGCATTTAATACCTGAGGTGGGACATGGGTTCATTAAATTATTTCTCCAGGGTGGGACACCACCCACTTCTATGTGTGATCAAGTGACTTAGTCACTAGTAGTCTTCAGGAACAACTTTCAAAACTGCCTCTTCATTTGGAGTAATCATACTAACCATTCTGATTATACAAAGGATCTGAGTATTTGACTTAGATCTGTTTGGGACATGGCTACAAGTGGAGGGAACAGAAACCCTATTAATTTAGGTGTTCTTATCTTGTGTCAAATAGGTCTTGCACATCTCCCTGCTGGAGAACACAGATCAATTGTTTAAAATGGCTCTTAGTTATGTGCGGAAAGGGCGCATGTGTGGTGTAGTGATTAGGAATGTGCATGAATCAATTTTTTTGGATTTGATTTGTACCCGAATTGAATCACTCCTGATTTATTTTGGGTCTGAATCTGGCCAGCTAGCACAGGGGTGATTTGTTTTGTCCACAAATCTCCCCAAACAGGTAGATTCGGGTACAAATCATTTTGTACCCAAATCGATTTGCACAGACAGCAGGCACAGGCAGTGATTCTCTCAGTGGCAGGAAGGGGGTGAAAAAGAATTCTCTTCTCTTTTCCTCAGTCAGAGTAATGGAAACGAGACAAGCTGGAATCAGGCGGGGATCACCGGCCAATCATTGCACACTGTAAGTCACCAATCTGAAGCTTGGGAAGGTGGGATTTTTAAAATTAAAAATCCGGATACAAAATGGAAACAGCAAGAGAGATCGCCACAAAATGGAGGTCTGAATCTACGGATTTTTCAGGTCCAAAATCTGGGTGATTTGTTTTGGACCCGAATCTGGCCAGCTAGCCGAGGGACGATTTGTTTTGTCCACACATCGCCCCAAACAGGTAGATTTGGGTACAAATCATTTTGTACCAGAATTGATTCGCAGATCCCTAGTAGTGATTACCTTAAATGTGTGTGAAGAAATTCACTTGTTTAAATCAGATGTATCTATGATGGTCTATAGCAGTGTTTCTCAAACTTTTTGGAGTCAAGGACCGCTAAATTCTTCGTGCAGAGTTTCAAGGACCGCTACATTCTTCATGCGCAGTTTCCCGGACCAGCAGTTAGTAAAGGGGTTTCAAGTCTGTCTATCTATCTATCTGACTTCTATACTGCCCAAAACTTGCATCTCTGGGCTGCTTAGAATGAAAATAATATAAGCATTAAAATAATTAAATTTGGAATCTTTTGCAAACATGGAATATTAGGGGTTCTTAACCTTGGGTCCCTCAGTTAAAACTCCCATAACCCCCAACAACAATGGCATTTGGCCATTATGGCTGGGGATTATGGGAGTAGAAGTCCACCAACGTCTGGGTACCCAAGGTTGAGAATCCCTGAATCTAAAAGCCTGGGTGAACAAATTTGTCTCCAGTATGTCTTCAGTATGTGCGGGGTGGTGGTGGAGGTGCTTCTGCTTACTCAGTGGAGAGGGGATGTTGGGCCATTAGAAAAATTCAAAAGCTACATGGGTCCAATGAAAACAACATACAAGCAAGCCCCACTGATGCAAGAGGGAAACAGCGTTCCCTCTCAAGGCGCCTTGACCACAACAGGCAGCTGGGTTTCAATCAACCAACCTTTGGCTGCAAACAATGAGCATGCAAGAACCAGCAGCCCTTCAAGTGGCGCCCACTGCCATACCTTTTCCTCCATGCCCCCGCACCGCATACAGTTTGAAGCTGTAAAGATAGGGAATAAGATAGCTGTAGGAAGATCTCAGCAGCACGTGGAGGCAAGGCACAAGAAGGGTCCCATGCCTCTGTGATACTCTTCCTCTTCCGTGCCATGTGCAAAATTGAGGAAGTGAGTGCCTTGATTTCAGTTGGGGGGGGTTGACTCCCAGTCAGGGACCGGCACTCAACCCTTCGGGGACCGGCAGCGGTCCAGGGACCGGTGGTTGAGAAACACTGGTCTATAGGATGTATGCAGACTAGCTTTGATGAAGGTTATGAACTAACATGGAGAGCCAGCGTGGTTTAGTGGTTAGAGTGCTGGACTAGGACCAGGGAGACCCGAGTTCAAATCCCCATTCAGCCATGAAACTAGCTGGGTGACTCTGGGCCAGTCACTTCTCTCTCAGCCTAACCTACTTCACGGGGTTGTTGTGAGGAGAAACTCAAATATGTAGTACACTGCTCTGGGCTCCTTGGAGGAAGAGCGGGATATAAATGTAATAATAATAATAATAACAATAACAATTTGTCCTATTATTTAAAGCTTTTTGAGACTTTTTTTTGTGCAGTTCTAGATGATAGTGTTCCCAAACATCTGCTAATATAACTTCCTCCTTGCCCAGGTTCCTTCACTACCAACTACCTGGTGATCCCACCTTTTGGGAGCTACTCTGCTATGCTTCCTCAGATGTCTTTCATCCAGTAGGAGAAAAAATGTAGCCTTTGGGATACTTTATATCTAAGTTAGCTCTTTATCAGCCTTTTAGTCTTTAGATATTTATTGAAGTCTCCAAAAGTGATATAACTGTAATAACAGTTGATGATTTGGTTCTTGTAAATACAAGATGCTTGGCAAATATATAATTAAAAGTCATAGTTCTCAGTACTACTATTGCCATTCCTGGCTCAGCTATACCCACCGCTGCATTATTGTTTTGATTTATGGTACAAGACTTGAGCTTGTATGTTTACGAATTGCTTGTAAATCCCCAAGGCTGCAGAAGCATCATTCATGTTTTTCACAAGGTACTGAAGGGTGTGGATGCTTTATTGAATACCATGTGAAAAAAGTTAAGTTCTGCTTATAGCTCTTATTGGCAAAATACGGCACTGGGTCAATTATCCTTCTTGCTGTGAGAGTCTTGTTTAATGTTCCCAGAGAAGCTGGATGAACTCCAAAAGCAAATACAGCCAGCAGAGGAAATTCCATCCTGTCCCCAAATGTGAATCCTGTTCAAATTAACATTTGTTGTATGAATCAAAATACCCATGAGTAAGCATCATTGATTCCAATCCTTATGACATTGCCTTGATAATGAATTGGAAATTATTGTGAGGTGCCCAGAAGGCTAATGGCAGCCAGTCACAAAAGTATAATATTTAAATAAATAAATAAATAAATAAAGCATATTTAAATTAATTTATCTTTAATATTTCCAGGTGTGGTGTGGCTTATAAAAAGGTGTGGCTTTTAAACCAATACAATCTACAAACAAATTGCTGACTGTTAATTTTATTAATTATCCCCTAAAGGGCTTTCAACCTTCCTAGTTTGAATGTGGGGGGATGGGAGGGGACTGGAAAGAGCTTGCATAATATATTGTATGATCACCTTGTCACTGCATACTCTAGCAAAAGCATAACTGGGTTTACAAAATAAGAAATAGGCATAACATAAGAACAGCCCTGCTGGATCAGGCACAAGGCCCATCTAGTCCAGCATCCTGTTTCACACAGTGGCCCACCAGATGCCTCTGGGGAACCCACAGGCAAGAGGTATGTGCATGCCCTCTTTCTCCTGTTGTTGTTCCCCTGCAACTGGTATTGAGAGGCATCATGCCTCTGAGGCTGGAGATGGCCCACAGCCATCAGACTAGTAACCACTGATAGACTTGTCCTCCATGAATCTGTCTACGCCCCTTTTAAATCCATCCAAGCTGGTGGCCATCACCATATCCCATGGCAAGGAATTCCATAGATTAATTATGTGCTGTGTGAAAAAGTACTTCCTCTTGTTGGTCCTAAATTTCCCAGCCTTCAGTTTCATGGGGTGACCCTTGGTTCTAGTGTTATGAGAGGGGGAGAAAAACACTGCAATAGGAAATAGATCCACCAGTGATGACTAATCCAGAGTCAGCAAATACAAACTTTAAAGCAATAGCTCCCTTCAGACATTAAAAGAAAAGGGATGCTGTACTTGCATATGGTGTTGTGAGAGTGTGCCTGCAATCTATTATCTGCACTTGCAAGCTCTGCCATGGCATGGACACACTCAAAAACCTCACTCCCAAAATGTTGCAAGTGTGAAGCTACTGTTTCCATGATCTGAAAGATGGTTCCCCTTTCCCTCAGTCTAACTGTCTTACTTGCTTGGAATCCTGTGCATCCTTTTCTGCGAGTAAGCCCCTTCGAGCATTGGCATGTGTCTCTAAATACTAGTGAACAAAAAAGACCATATATCTAGAACAAAACATATATAAACGATGACAATGTATATTCTCCTGGGTAAAGTTAAAAACAGTCACAAATATGTATGGAAAAACCGTATATTATAAAATCTGAAAAGTCTCAAAAAGGGTGTTCCAACAGGAGTGCTGGGCTCCACGTAAATTGACAAATGTCTGGGTTTAATAAGTACAATAATCTGTTCTTCATGGAGCTTGTACTGCCATGGTGTGGCACAAGGAGATTCTTAGTAGTCTTGTATCATACACTAAATGTCTTTTGACCAACACAAAGAATTCAACAATAGTATTAATTATAATGAATCAAACACCTCGTTATCCCATATATGGTTATTTCACTAAAAAAACCCATTAGGTTTTCTTCAAAACAGATTTGTGCCTGTGAATCTCCTATCTCACTGGTGGCAAGATAGATTATTTAAAGAGTGTCTTGTTTTGAGCTCAGAACAAAACAACTGTGTTTCGATTTGCAACGTTTTGAGTGCCATTGTGGAGGCATGTTTTCCCCTTGATTATTGGTTTTCTGGCACTGGCTGCTGATTGGCTTGTGATATTCTTGCTTCTTGGCTGGCTCGTTGTCATACAAATCAAGTGTTGGTATGGGCAACTGTGCCTCTGTTGGCTGGGGGGGGGGGCGGAGTCCAAAAGGAGGGAGTCTCAAAATGTATTCAATGGGACTGGGAGGTAGAGAGAGCCCTTTATAGTGTCCCTCTGTTGAAGAGGATTGTGAAATAATAAGGCCTGAAGCTCCTCTTTTTGTTTGATTTACAATATGTTGCAATTAGGGATGTGCACGAACCGGTCCGGAGGCCATTGTAGAGTCCTCTGAACTGGTTCGAATGTGGTACAGTTTGAAGGTTCGGTGCCGGAGGGTGGGGTGGTTCTTTAAGGGTGGGGGAGTGCACTTACCCCTCCCACTACTTCCCCCCCACCAGCGCACCTTTAAAAAAAAAAACTTCTTTGGGCAGCAGCGAACCTCCCTGCCGCCCCTGCCCCTGTTTTTGGCTGGAAGTACTGTGTGCATGAGTGCATGTAGGACATGCGCACGCACGTGGGGTACTACCGGCCACTTCCGGCTGAAAACGGGGGCAGGAGGGTATGCTGCTGCCCCAAGACATTTTTTTTAAAAGGAGTGCCAGCAGGGGGAAAGCAGCAGGAGAAGTAAGTGCACTTCCATGCCCTTAAAGAACCACCCCCCAGCACCGGACCGTGGAGGTGCAGTTTCTGTGCACACCACTAGTTGCAATTTCCTTGCTTATTCACTGTGTTGAGAAAGCTGTGTAGGGGTCAAAAGTCAATGGCTCCTGTTTGAGAGTTGAATTTAGGAGGGAGAAGAATTTGCCAGTTGAACATTTTTGGAGGGAAGTGGAGGTCTGATTTTATTTGGTATATTTTGAAAAACAGAGGGAACTTAAGCTGTATTGATTGGATGGTCTGGAAAAATGGGAGGGAAGTTTGAGAATATAAGGAGGCTGCCTTCAGCAGATTTTTAATGTGTAGTCCAAGTGGAAAAGCTGAGAGCAGCTCAGGTTGGATAACTGAAGAGTCAGTCAGAGTTAGAAGGGGTCGGAGTGAAAATCAAGTGAACATCAGAGCTGAAAAAATTTGCAGAGCTGGAGTGGGAAAGAACTGAAAAGAGTTGCTGAGAAAGAGGGCTAAAAAATCACTAGAAGAGTGTCAGTCTCTCTGGAGAGCTGAATCACTCACCAGCAGTTTGGGACTGGAACCCCAGAACTGTGAATTGAGAGCAGGACATAAGGCTAAACAAGGGACAATGGCCCATTTCAAGCTTGAAACATTTTGCACATCCTTGGTAAATAGTATACTTATTTTTAAAGGTGAATCTTTAGATAGCACAAAATAGGAGAGGATAACATCCCACAAAGTTATCCGAAGGTAAATAACAAAACCAATGTTTCAGACCTATCTGCTGTTTTGCAGCTCTATATTGCAATACAAGTGCAGGCCTCAGTCTTTCAATCCTGATGCTGATACTGCTGCTGTCTTTATGCCTAAGAGCAGAGGCAGCTGCTCTCTCCTCTTCTATTGCTGTTGTGTTGGGATAGCCTACAATCCCAATCTCCCTCTCCCTCTCCACCCGCCCGCCCCAAAATCTTCAATTACCATAACTCGCTTTGTCCTCTGGAGAGAGCAAAAACATGGGGGCAGCATGGGATTATAACCATGCCCCCTGTTGCACTGGCTGGCCTGTTCCCACATTCGACATTTGCAGAGGCAAGTGCAGAACACAGGAAGGATTTCTCCCCATGCCTGGAAACTCCGGAGTGTTCAAGTACTATCCTTGTCTATAATTTACCTTTACTAGGGATCATCTGGTGTAACTACAGTGACATGGGTATCCTATTAATATTTCCCCAAACCTACTCTTAACTTATGCCCTATTCCTTCTAATTCTGCCTATACACTGTTCCCATATTTGTGTCATGTATACTTCCTGCTTCTTTATCTTGGTATGGCCCTTCTTTTCCCAGTGTCTTGTCTTTCTCCATCAGTACTCTGCCTTACCAGAAAAGGTAGCCAGGATTTACCTTGTGGTCTACTGCCTAAACCAGTCTAATACCGATACCTTGCAATATATTTGCATTCTAAAGAAGTTAACGAGAATTCACCCTTTAGGCTGTCATTAAATATGATAGCTAGATCTCACCTGAATTTATCGTGAACCATGGTCTAAAAAAGAAACAACAACGGGCACTTCCAAATGTCTGCTTTCTCCAGCAATGGTAATGCTTTTATAGCTGACTTTATATTGACATGCCAGCTTGCTAGGGGGGCTAGCAAGTTAGATATCAGGTGTGCCAATCCTCATATTGTTCATTGCTAGCCCAGTCCTGCTTGCATTAACAGCACGGAGGGAGCAGCAAACACTGAGAAGCCCTTTCTTGATTGATCTTTTCTATGAGGTGTTTCTCGCTTTGCTTCCATCTTTGAGATTGCCATTGCTGAGGAAGGTGTTGTCTGGAAGCACCCTAAGAAAAATAACCCAAGAAAATCAAAACAATCTTTCTGTGAGTCTTGGAATAACAAACTTATTTACAGTTTAGTAATATATTACTAATGGTTCTAGCTGTTGGACTAATCTGTTTTCATTTTACGTTCTCTTAGCATTGATTTATTTTTTAATAATTGGTTTTCTTGTATTTTAATATGTTTTCCTCATAGTAAGCTACCTTGTGGGTGTAATTAATTGAAAAGTGGGTTTGGATTATACAATAAGTTTAGTAAATCAGTTAATATCAATTAGTTGCACTTAACTGAAATGCTACATATAAATAACTCTAATTAATATAACATTATTAAATAAATGCAATATTCTGTAGACAATACATAACCTGGAGGACTGACATAGCAAAGTTAGTTGGGTCATTTGCTGTTCCATGCTAGGAATGCATTCTATCTGCCTGGATATGTTTCCAGGTGGCTTTACAGACAGGGCTTTTACTTCAAATCCCCTCCTAATTGGAGTGTGCCAGTCCACATATTAGCTTCATTTACCCCGATGTCTCTGCGGACTATCAGGGACTAGTACAGACATGACTCCGTTTCCCCCCAAATCAAGCCTGCACATTCAGGCTTAGCCCGAAGTATGTCTGGCTTAAAAAAATTCTCTAGTTTCATCAGCTTTTGGGGGGAAAACCCCGAGGCTTCTCTTGTGCCCTGCTGCTTCTCCTTTGATGTGTGTACTGGCCATGCCAGTAATTCGGTGTTTTTCAAATGCAAACTCCCTTCCTTGTTTACATAGGCTTTAGATATGCAGAATGGATGAAGCCTGAGCATTTTTGACTGAGCTGATTCCATTAGCCTGCAATTTTCTTCAGGACAGAGAGAAAGCACTGATTCTGCTTTAATCTTCTCTGCCTCTTAAATCTTCTGGGGTGTGTATAGCCCTACACAGCAGCAGCTCTCAAAAAAGACACACACACCCCAAGCATGTGGCAGCAGTCCTCACAAATATGAAATGGAAGCAAATACACACTGCAGTCCCATCATACAACTGCATCTTGCAAATTCAAAGTCAACAGCCCACATGGTGCCAGGCTTGGATCCCTGTCTCCTGCACCCACCCACCCCAATGCCTCTGCTGTGCTGACACATCTCAGCTCCCTCAGGGGTTCGTTCCTCCCCCCTTACTTCTCTGTCCAGGGTGGCCAGCACAAAAAGAAAAGCAAGCAGCACTAAAATGGCCAGAGCTCCCCATGCCCCACCTCCTGCCTGCATAGGGAGGGAGGAACTGATTGTGTTGTTGGGACATGTGGGCTGGCTCTCTCCTTCTGTGGACCATGTCCATCGCCGGCAGCAGCAGGGAAGCCTCCAGCACACCTTTCCCAGAGAGCAGCCTGCTGCTGCCTCCCAGTCCACAGCCTGGCGGGGGGTGACGAGTGCTGCTTGGTCAAGCTTTTGCCAACTTGTTGTGCCGGTCTTCTGCTCCTCCTCCGTAGCTGTCATACTAACAGCAACAAAAAAGCTCTCTTGCTTTCCTCCTCTCTAGTGTGATTTGTGATTGGTTGGAAGGTTAGGCTGCTCATGAGAAGCAGCAGGATCCTTGCAGATCCCTCCACTCCCTGCCCGCCTAACCCGCTTAATGAACCCAGCTTTTAGCCAAGGTCAAGTGTGCTCTCACACCCTTAACCTGGTTACTGGGTATTGTGAGACTTCTTGGGCTGCATGCAGCCGGAGGTGACCCAGAGACAGGCGTATAGAGCACCCATCTGAGGGGGGGATCCCCAATGCAATGTGCTTCTGCACTGTACTGAGGGATGCCCAGAGGCCTGAACAACAAGTTCCGGCCCCAGATCCTTCCGCCCTGCTTCTTGCATCACGGAGCTAACGGAGCAGGGCTGCCCATGTGGGTGCAAGGGAGGCACGCCAAAGAGAGGACCTGCTTGGTACTCTGGTGAAAGCAGCCTTGCCCCCGCACCCTCCTTGCCCACCTGGGGCAATTGTGTGAATTGCCCCATTGAATATTGTTGAAGTAATATACAGAATGAAAACATGAATAAATGCTTACTACATATTTTTCAAATTTCTTGTTGTAAAATCATCCAAGGCTCATTAATACACTATACATAAAAAACATAAGCACTTATAAGTAAAGAATCAGTGACCCATCCCTCCCTTCCCAGAGGGGGGAAAAGAAAGAAAAATCACTCTGCTCTTACACTGAAAAGAGGTTCAGACATTCTGGCCTGTACTTGTCATATTTAGAAAGGCTTTTCAGAAAAGGGGACATTAATGAACTGCTAGAGTGGTCAACTCTGAGATCCAGGTTTCAGTATTTGGGGAGTGCTTATACTTCCAATTTTGTAGACTATCGCATTTAGTCATGAGAAAGCTGCCTTACCAGGGCCTGTTTGAAGAGAGGGACCTGGTGAGAAGAAAGAAGTAGCCAAATGAGCAGAGCAAAGGTGGGTGATTACTTTCTTAAGGAGCTGTTTATATGACTGCATTGCTGTTATTATTAATACTAATAAGAAGGTGTTAAGTCCAAGCATCCTTGGCAGTAGTCATTAGCCCATAGATTTATGGGGAGAAATCTGGCATAATGTAGTCATGCCCTGGTCTCTGGTAAATGTAACTTTAAAAAACCCTCTAAATCACCAAACTTTCAACTGTGAGGCTATTCCCACAATCAGGAGCAATCTTTCTCCTGCCCGTGGGAACCACCGGGCTTGCAGGCGAGCCTGGTGGGCTCCAGGCGGTTAACCTGCCAAAGTAACCCTCCCCTTAAACCACGTTTGCGGAGTGAGCGCTCCGCAAACCCGGTTTTAAAAATTGTGAGTAGCCACGGCCCGTGCCACGTGCTACTCATGAGTAAAGCCCTGGCAGGAGGCTGAAAAGCAGCCTCCCAGCTTGGGGGTCTCCCCAGTATGTCCTGCTCGCTTGCGCAGGGCATACTGGAGCTTCTGGGAGCCACATGGCTCCCGAACTCCCCAGCCCCCACCGGCTGTGTTACGGAACCGGCAGTCATGTAGGCGGCCGATCCAGCCGCCCAGGGCTGCTGCCCTGCTCGTGTGTGGGGAGAGCGGGCTAAGCCCGCTCTCCCCGCTCACCCTCCCCAGGCGGGTCTCGTTGCTCGTGAGACCCGCCTCTGTATCTTTTTGCCTTGATAATATACAATGAGAAATTGCATGATTTGTTTTGTTTTTAATTTAGTTTTTTACATTTTGGAACTCAAAACAGCATACGTGGGCTCCCCAGGCGGTCACACATCTAGGCACTGATCATATCTACGTCTGCTTAGCTTCAGCATGGTGGCTGTATTGTGTCCTTTTCGACTATGCCCTGAAACTCGCACTGCATATGCATTTGCTTACATATCCCAGATTGTGTATACATTTTGCAGCAGAACCTCCTAATTGCAGCTTCCTTCGGTCACCAAAGGTGACACTAATGTGTTCTCCACTATTTGTTTACTCAATTGGACATGCTTATGGTCTTGTAAATCTTATATTCATTTAAGACTTTTTGAAATAGTGTCATTCATTTAAGATTTTAAAATACACTATTTTTAAAATAGTGTAATATTTTCAGTACAGCCTTATTAATGCTTGAAAGACATCTGTTCTTGAGATATTACCAGTGACTTTCTGTATTTCAGTTCCAGGGATTTAAATATGGCCCTTCCAAAGTATTTTGTGGCAGCAAAATGTGATAATTTAAGTAGCATGCTCCTTCCTGTGTTTTTAAAAATCATTATTTTAAATTGAAGTGCTTTAGAATTATTATTATTTTAAAAAACAAACAAACATATTTTTACAATCAGCCATGGATTGGAACCTGCAAGTGTCATAGAACTGGAGAGGGCCTTCCAGTGAAACCCTCTGCTAAAGGTAAACTGTGCCGTCAGGTCGATTTCGACTCCTGGCATATGAAGGGAAATCCAGGTTTAGAACATCACCAACAGATGTTTGGCCAGCCTTGGCTTGAAGACCTCTAGTGAGGGAGAGCCCACTCCCTGACATTAATTCAGGGCTATGCAATCTCAGCCCTCTTGCAGATGTTGGCCTACAATTCACATAATCTGACTGTTGGCCACTGTGACTGGTGATTATGGGAATTGTAGTCCAAAAACAGCTGGAAGGCCGAAGTGTTGCAGCCTTGAGTTAATTGCTTCCATTGAGCTGCTCTTGCCATTAGGAAATTTCTTCTAATTTTCAACTGAAATTTACCCTCCTATAATGTAAGTCCATTATACCTAACATAAAGTAAACCCTTTATTGCCCTGGCAGTTCATATTGCTTTGCAGCAACTTTTGCCTCTCTTACGAAATGATACTGACAAATTGATCTTCTAAATAAGGATGCACTTTTAAAGCATGTTCACAACTCTTTTTATGCCCATTGCACTCTCCATTGGAGGGCATTCTAGACTACATTGGGAGTTAAAGAACATTTATTTATCTGTGTAGCACCTAAAATCTACTAGGCATTATCTTAAAAGAACTACATCCTTTACATGGGCACTGAGAATGCTTCTATTTTAGCAACCTCTTTGGAACTGTAGCCTCTTTTAATGTGATGCTATTTTAAGTGGAGATGTGCATGCTCCATTTATTTTATGTTACGTTTTTACCTGAAATCTTTTTTGTAAGCTGCCTTGACAGTATTATCATAGAAGACAGAATAAATTATTTAGAAATAAATAAAATGGACAATTTTCTTCTTTAAAAATAGTTATTTAAGCACTTATATTAAAACAATATTCATAGCTATTCAAATTCACCTCTGGGATATTTTGTGTTGCCCTTACTTCATTTCACAGTAGTGCACATCTTTGTTATGGCATTTGTTAAATAAATAAACCATTTATCAGTAGTGCACATCTGTAGCAACTTAGAAAACCTATAAAAACTCTAGAACAAACAGAATCTCACTCTGCTGTTTAGGGTTGCAAGATCAGAAAAGGCAAATTCAGTTGCTGTCCTGATGTGTTTATTTGGCTACTTCTAAAATGATGTGACTGATAACATGACCTTGTGTAAAATAGATAATTGAATGTGGAAACAGCTGGGGCAGAGGTTCTGAGTCTCAAGAAACAAATAATGTCTAGAAGGAAATTAAAATACAGAGCTACTTTTTCTTTCCTCACCAAAACTGGAGTTTTTATCTTGCAGTTATAACTCAAAACATTACTAATGTGAAAAAGTGTCTGGGGGGGGGGGGTGGATACACTGCTGTGCACCTTTGTCACTGAGGGAATTTCACCTGGGAAACACGGTACTGACCATAGCCTTGTGGCTTCTATAGAGTGTGTTTTATTTGGTTCTGGAAGAAGAGTCCAGCTCTCTGTTCGCAAGATGACCTGGGTTCTGCCAAAAGTGAGGGATTCTCTGTAACGTGCAAGGATGCTATATGCGCGTGCACACACACACCTATGCATGGCAATTGTTTAAAAGTTGTCTTCATTCAAGGTGTAGCCTCATATGGAACTAGTCTGTGGTAACAGAATAAAAGGGTTTTTTTGTTCTTTACCTTTTACAAGCCTCCAAGGGTTAGCTTTTAACCCAGCAGGAGGTGGGAGGGGAATTCTCTGGTGCAAAACACATTTCAAGAAGAGCTTGGCCATTTTAATAATTAGCTCCACATGCAGGCAAAACGCATTTTTCTTTAGTCTTGCATGTTAGCAAAAAGGGGAAACAGATTTTTGCATTTGCCTAGTACCCAGCTATAGAGGGACCTTGGACTAAAGCACTCAATCCAAGGGACTCGTTCTAGGCAAGTCTAAGAGTGCTTGGTGGCAGCAGGAACCTATCAGAACTTCTGGCTTTTCCCAGAATCTTTTTCTTAACTTTCAGATCTTGAAAGTTGCAGGCTTTTAACCAGCCAGTCTGCGTCTCAGAGCACAGGAAAGGGGTGACTCTGCGCTAGAGTCTTCTCTCATGTTGTAGAACTGGTTTAAACCGGTCAGGGAGATTATCCAGTAAACTTGCCTGAGACAGAAAAGGAATTTCCCACTACCCACAATCCACTACACAAGGCTTTGTGTGAAAATCTTACAGAAACCAATACTGTCATTGGAAAAAATCATCCAGAGTATTTTCAGAGAGCAGGCTTTACCACGAGTTTACTGCGAGTTTGAAGTTGCCAAAAAAACCACACGTAAAAAGTTGATTTCTTCTTCTTTTTTTAACCCGGATATAAATTGGGCTACATTCTAAAGCACAGTGAAAAATCTGAATCATGTGTGAGTGCTTTCTGGTAGCTCACGGGGACTTTGGGGTAAAACTGGACAATATGTGAACACACACCCTCCATTCTGGGAGATGCGAACTAAAAACCCTGTGTGAAAAAGCTCCAGGTAAGTGGTTGTATTCATCATAACAAAACAAATGCAAATCTGATGTTTTTGAGGGGAGCCTCCAAAGGGCTATTCTGCTTACCTATCTAGACACCTTTCTTTGCAAGCCTGATAAAAGTGTCACAGCGGAATAGCTAATATTTGGCCTAAATACAAAAAACCCTGTGAGGTGTTAATGCCATTGGTGTATACATTTTCCTATATATACATAAATATTTTTTAGATTTGTCCTGATTCAGAAATAAAGTATAGATAACACTGATCAAGGCTTTCCTAATATTGGCTTTAATTCCCACCCCCCAAGAAGTGTTTTGCAAAGAATTGTAAAAGGACATAAAGGTTATCTGCAGATGCTGATAGAATGAAAATGATCCATTTTCAGTACCACTTCCTCACTTGTTAATTAGTCAACAAGGCTTTCTAGAGTAATGAGACTATTTGCTAAACTTCTTCCAACATTTGTGCCCTTCCTTTAATTGGTCATTGTGAAGGGCCGAGGTGTGTGAAGCAAATCCAGAAAGAACTGCTTTTAACCTATGATGATACAAGTTTGCCCAAACTCTAGAAATATCATATCCCCTGCCCCACTTTCCTTTCTAGTTTACTCTTAGCTGTGTTTGACAGGGAAAAATGACTATTTCATTTACTTTGTCTCTTTCTGGACCTCCTGCTCCTGTTATAGCAAAATATTTGTCTTTCTATCTAAATAACTGAATGTATTTGCCTAAAAAGGAATGGTGCTTCTTAGAGAAGCTGCACTTATCTAAACTTTGCCTTAAAAAAAAAAAAAGGAAACTTTGGTTCAATTCATAGGGAATCATTTTGTGTAACAGACCTATATTGGCAAAATTAGAAACCTTGAAGAATTAGGCCAAGAATATGGAATAAGAAATAGTGGCTGTCTTCTGCTGTTTGATACCTGCAACTGACCTGGGCATAGAAGTGAGTAAAATAAGGAACATCTGTTAATAGCCTGCTTCAGACTTAATATCCCTCCATTCAGTAAATTTTAGGAGACAGGGAGCAAGATTATAAGACCATAAGAACAGCCCAGCTGGATCAGGCCCAAGGCCTATCTATTCAAGTATCCTGTTTCACACGGTGGCCCACAGGCAAGAGGCGAGGGCATGCCCTATCTCCTGCTGTTGCTCCCCTGCAACTGGTATTGAGAGGCATTGTACCTCTGAGGCTGAAGGTGACCCATAGACACCAGACTAGTAGCCATTGATAGACCTGTCCTCCATGAATTTGTCTAAAAGGATGGCCTTTTAAAGCCATCCAGGCTGGTGGCCATCACCACATCTTGTGGCAGAGAATTCCATAGATTAGCTATGCGCTGTGTGAAGAGGTACTTCCTTTTGTTGGTCCTAAATTTCCTGACCTTCTGTTTCATGGGATGACCCCTGGTTCTAGTGTTGAGAGAGGGAGAAAAATTTCTCTCCATTCTCTCTACACCTTGTATAATTGTATACACCTCTATCAAGTCTCCCCATAGCCACCACTTTTCCAAACTAAAAAGCCCCAGGTGCTATAGCCTTGCCTCATAAGGAAGGTGCTCCAGGCCCCTGATCATTTTGGTTGCCCTCTTCTGCAACTTAGTTCTACAATATCCTCCTTAAGATATGATGACCAGAACTGTATGCAGTACTCCAAATGTGGCCACACCATAATTTGTACAAGGGCATAATAATTTTAGCATTCTTACTGGTCCACAGACTGCTTGGCTGAATAATTAGAGGATTCTTTCAGGCAATTTGGAGCTGCTTGGTTCCCAATTCTAGTTGTGTAGAGGGGGTTTGGCTAGCCAGTTCACTCCTCTTTGCCCCTTCCCACAGTGTGTTGCTGTCCCCAGAGGGCATAATGTTTAAATTGAGCTAGAAATGATTCGTGCGTAGGAGGCATAGGATTTCAGAGGCTGAGCAGCGACTTGAGTCTGGGTTTTTCACATCCAAATCAGATAGTCTGTCCACAGGAGCATACAGGGATAACTGGAAAAACCTTCTGTGTGGCTCTGTGGCTTTCTTTGTTCAGACGGTCAGTGTATTGCATAACAAAGGATGATGATACTAGTCTCTGGTATTCTGAAATAGAAAATATACCTCATGTCAGGCCCAAGTAAATAGCTTCTATAAATCTTGAGGGGTCCACTCTTCATAGAATGGAGCAAATTTGGCTGCTGGACACTTCTTAAAATGGAGGATTTTTAAAAGCTGTTTTTCCAAAATCAAGATTGATACTCCTTTTCAATAACAGAGAGGCGATTCTTACGATCAACAACAAGCGGGCGAAGGGAGCCTAGCCTGCTTTTTGTTGATCATCTGCTGCCACAGGAGCCCCACAGCTCCCGGCTATTCCCCCCTCACCTTAGCTGAGGTTAGCGGAGCAAGCGCTCTTTTTTATTGTGAGTTGCCGCGCCGCAGCTCTGCACCGCAGCAACTCACGAGGAGACCCCCGGCGGGGAGGCTAAATGCAGCCTCCCGGCTCGGGGGTCTCCCCAGTATGCCCTGCGCACTCGCGCAGGGCATGCTGGAGTTTCTGGAGGCCGCGCAGCCCCCGAACTCCCCAGCCCCCGCCGGCTCCGTAACGGAGCGGACAGTCGTGTGAGCAGCCGGTTCGGCCGCCCACAGCCAACTGACGGGTTGTCTGCGAGGAGAGTGGATTAAGCCCACTCTCCTTGCAAACCCCATCTCAGCAGACTGTTGAAAGAACATCCATTATGCTTTTCTCTCCTCCTCCTGTTGCTGATCTCTTGCCTGATGTTCAGGTTTTTCTGTCCTTGCTGCTAGGAAATGGGCATTATAGGCAATGATAACTGGCTGACATGGGACTTTTTATTTTGCAATGTCAAAAGTGCAATGACTTGACATTCTTGAGACAGAAGTTCAAGAAAGAGTTCCTTCCTCTTGAGAACAGGTGATAATAACTTTTTCCTGTGTTCCAGGGGTGACACGGGGTCAGATAATATTGTTAGGTGTTAAGGGGCAGTCATTGCTACTTGAACTAGTTCCAAAGTTGCCATTATGGTGAACTTTGAATACACCCTGACCAGTAGGTCACCTACAAAACATATTGAGGGATTACACAAGGGGCAGTCATTTCTAGGTGCCAAGAGGTTAAACATTTGCCATTATGGTGAACTTGTAAATACATCCTGACCCATAAGTGAACCAAACAAAACTTGCAGAGGCAAACCAAGTCCTAGAAGAAAATATTTCACCAAGAGTGGGTGTTTTGCAAGTCAACTAACTGAGGGGTACAACTGTATCCCTAATGGGGAACACTTGTACCCCAGCAGTTTTTTTTAATCATGGAGGCAAAACCGTTTATGGTAATGACCTGCTCTTTGCAGGTTTTGTTTGCTGGGGTGTCACTGACAATGTCCTAAATGGACAAAAGTTTAGAATTAAGAACAAACAATTAATTAAAGACTTGGCTTTTTACCCAGGCTTTTACATAATCGTTTTTACTGCTGCTTCTGTGTGTTTTTACCTGTTGTATTGTTTTTATGCCTGTTTTTAATATGTTTTTATATTTTTTAGCTTGATGTTTTTATTGTCTTTTTATTGTATGTTTTAACTTTTGTAAACCGCCTTGGGGTTGTCTTTTAACGAAAGGCGGTATATAAATGCAAAAATTAATTAATTAATTAATTAATTAATTAATTAATGTTTTGTGTCTCAAGGGGCACAGAAATAGCCCATGATAGCTGATGAGGGTTAAAGATTGACACATTTATTTCAGCATAAGTTTTCATGGATTATAGTCTGCTTCATCAGATGCATTAAGTGTCATCCTTAGCAGGTATATGTGTATATATATTTGGGAATAGAGAGAATACACACACTACAAATTGTCTGTCTGTCTATTACGGGGGGGGGGGGGGATTATGAAGATGCAGTCAAAGGGCTATGAGATGGAAGAGTTATAGTAAGTGATTATTATTACATAAAGTTAATATGTCTGAGATAGGAACAGTGACAATTCACAACAGCAACAGTAGTAGTGGATGAAACAGTCTTCCTTACAACACTAAGTTAACTAACTAATCAATTTAAAATGACAATTAACTATCCAATCCTCATCCCCTGCTCAGCATGTGATTTTTTTTTTCTTGGAAATGCAGGGGGTTATCTTTGCTTGTAGGTACTTTGGGGATAATTAATATTTATTTGTAAATAGGTTTTTATCTGGCTATTTTTTTCCTTTAAAAGTATCCCCCCACCTTTCTTTCTTCTACAATAAGAGGCACAAGCGGCAGCTAGGGTAAAGGTAAAGTGTGCCGTCAAGTCAATTTTGACTCCTGGTGCCCACAGAGCCCTGTGGTTGTCTTTGGTAGAATACAGGAGGGGTTTGCCATTGCCTCCTCCCACGCAGTAGGAGATTATGCCCTTCAGCATCTTCCTATAGCTCTGCTGCCCGATATAGGTGTTTCCCATAGTCTGGGAAACATACCAGCGGAGATTTGAACCGTCAGCCTTCTGCTTGTTAAGCATTTCCCCGCTGCGCCACTTAAGCTGACTCAACAGGGGAACTAGGGACTATGTATTTGCTGGAAATTGCCCATTTGTTTGACAGGTGGAGTTTGAAAGAGCAAATCTCCTTTGGATCACATGAAGAGACACACATCCATTATGAAGTTACAATAATCACATACATAGTGATTGAAATGAAACGCAGAATCCATTTTTCAAGTGTGAATTCAGTTGTAATAGATTGTACTCCCATTGTCCATGGGTTTTTTCTCATTAAATTAATTCTGTACACTCTAATTCATTTTGTAATGGCTCATGGTTAAAATAATGAACTGAACCGAACCAAGTCCAAACCCAAGTCCATTTAATGTAAAACAGCAACTTGCCATTGAACAGAACCCACCACAAAATGAGAAATCTCTTTACACATTGAACATTAAAAAGTATTACCAGTTGTAACAGAAATCAAGACACCACAGAAATATAAAAATCTCTGTGTTGGTCCACAATTACTGTATCTATAGCATTTTCTTTAGCCTTAGAACACTACAGTGCTTGAACAAGAAATGTTATTGTCCTATACATAACAGGACTGAACTGAAGTATTATTTCCCAACGTACCCAGGGCTATGGATACTAGAATATCTGTGCAGGCCAAAGTCTCTTAAGAATATTCTAGTCCTCTTCCCTGAGGTTTCAGCTTTCGTTTGAAAAAAGTATGTTTTGATGGTATTGGGCAAGAAACAAATTTCTTGCCCAAAGGAAACTTTTCAAAGTTTCCTGAAAAATCTCCTTGTGGCAAACTGACAGTGACCCTTTGATTTCCCAGAAAGTGCATAAATCTGTGCATTAAAAAGTGCATAAAATAGCAATACAATAAATATGAACACCATAGAAAGGTCATTTTCAAACTGTAAAGAGGGGCAGGGAGAAGGCAAGAGTTGAAGCTATCTTCCTCCTAGACGAGCAAGGAGCTGCTCTTCAGTGTGCCATTATATGCCCACACGATCCGAGCTGTCACCAGTAGTATGGATTGCTGGAGGCCAGGAGAATGAGTCCTCTCTTCCAGGAATCCCATAATGCACCATGCGACGAGTGTGGTGCATTGGTGGATTCCCATGTGAGTTGGACACTCTAGGCGCCCGACTCTGTGTGTGCTCTGACTGTATGCAGCCCGAGTACGCACATGATCCCAAACCTCGGGTTGAGGGTGCTCTTGACCCTCTAACCAGGGTTAAGGGCTGGGGTTAAAAGTCAGGCTAGTGGGGGTGGAAGCACTGGGTTCAGGAGTGATCCCAGCATTCCACACAAGCAGCCCAACCCAGGCTAGGCTTATCTTATTCTTTTCTTTACAAACTGGAGGAAAAAGATGGGCTGTGTTGGTGATGCAAAAACTAACATCAATGAAGAGAATTACGGTTACCTAAAAGGCAGGGTTCATTCCTAAAAAATTGGTTCAACTTCTTTGCATGCATTGAAACTCCAAAAGAAAATAAGCATAAACCCCAGTAATACGGTACAACTATATTTTCTAACAGATAAAGACTGGGAGAGGGGTGAGATGCATGTAAACATACCATGTTTAAGGTCTAATCCGGGCATGGGGGAATTCTGGAACCATCTTAATTATCCAAATATGGCACACACCAGGGCTTCACAGTTGTTAGTTTTTGTTATCTATTTAGATCGGATATTTTCCTGTCCTGTGCCGTTGAGTCAGTGTCAACTCCTGGTGACCACAGAGCCCTGTGGTTGTCTTTGGTAGAATACTGAAGAGCTTTACCATTGCTTCCTCTTGCGTAGTATGAGATGATGCTTTTCAGCATCTTCCTGTATCACTGCTGCCCAATATCGGAGTTTCCCATAGTCTGGGAAACACAGCAGAGGGGATTTAAACAGGCAACCTCTGACTTGCTAATCAAGTCATTTCCCGCCTTGCCCTGAACACACTGGTAATTAACAGTTAAAAATCAATTCTGCACCATTTCATATCAAGTTGCCTTATACTAGGTCAGACCATTGGTCCATCTAACTCAGCACTATTTATTCCAATGCGCAGCAGCTGCCCAGGATTGCAGATGGGGGTCTTTCCCAGCCATACGTGGAGATGCTGGAGACTGAGTGCAAGTCCTTCTGCATGCAAAGCATGTGCTCCATCACTGACTTACAGTCTCTCTCCCATCCTGATATCAATCACCATGTGTCATGTTTCACCACAAGGGCTACACAAGTAAGGATTCTTTTCATATGAGTCAAAGATTGCTCTTTCAATCCTTACTTGCCAGAGAAATTACCATTTTCAGCAAACAGAATCTCCCTAGCTCTTGGAACAATAAGGAAAACTGCTTAGTTATTAGTTGGACCAATACGGAAACTGTTCTATGCTTCACTAGACTTTAGACCTCACTACCGTTTGGGTGGTTAGCCTTCTCTCCCTCTGCTAAGCCAGTGCATAGTATTCCCTACTCAGCAGATGTAGATCATCAGATTAAAAGCAACGTACCCTAGCTGTTGAGCCACCTAATGGCACAGCAGGGAAATAACTTGACTTAGCAAGCCAGTTCAAATCCCTGCTGGTGGGAAACACCTATATCGGGCAGCAGAGCTATAGTTCCCCTGTTGAATCGTAAACAACATAGTCTTAAGGCACCTTAAAGACTTAAGCATAAATTTTAGTGGATTACAGTGCACTTTTGTTAAATGCATTTATGTAGACTGTAGTCCACTGAAGCATGTACTACAATAAATGTGTTAGCCTGTTGCAGCAAAGATAACAAAGAGTCTTGTGTCACCTTAGAGACCAACACAACTATCTCTCTAGAAGGAGTTTCCATTTTATCTTAGTGCCTGATTTAGAGAATAGCTTGGCTTGAGCCACATCAGTTGGGAGGGTGATGGTTTTTGTTTTCACTCTTAAGCTACTTCAAGATATTGCCTTTAACCTGCTTGTTGCACTTTGCCCACAGTGGGAATGGAAAATACTGTAATACTGCTTATCTAGCTAAGGAGTCATTTTTAAAACATAATTGTTTAATGCTTTGAGAGGAATGAGTGGAAGGTGCTAAGAAGAGCATCAGATAGGAGTGCAATGGCCCCATTAGGATGAGAGTGGCTATTAAAGGCTGAGTGTTACATACCATCACCTGAAAATCTCCTAGTATCTCCAGGAAGGTGGTGATATGGAGTGTCTATACATTTTCCTTATCGGTTTTAGTTCATTTCTTTCTCAGTGATACCAGAGACAAGTGGTGTTGGTGAGTCCCAAACGCTAATGGCACTCGTAGCATCTTTGCTGATGCCATATAGTACTGGCTCAAACTGCAAAAGGTTCATTTTGAGGAGTAGAAGTGTGCATAGCTTTTATTTAATCCAGACATTCTAGAAGCCTGAAGCCAAGGAACTGGCTGCTTATTTCAGTCATTATGTGAATTTCAGCATCCATTCTTTCCCTGCTGCCTGGTCCTCATCCCCTTGAGATCAGTGTTCTTCATTGCGCAGGCTGCTGCTGGCCTGCACAGACCCACTGGCAGCCCATGCAGGCCCCCACTTGCTTCCCCCCTGCATGCCCTCCCCCGCCTCTTCTGCCTTCTGCTGCACCTTCTGCAAGTGGCTGCGGCAAAGATGGGAAGGTGCCTGGCAAACACCTTCCGTGTGCGCTCTCCCCCCTGGGTAGGGGGTGCTGGGCCAAGCACTAGGCCTGTGGCAAATGGCGGGGTGTGTGTTTGCATTTGCTGTGGTGGCAGTGTGGGGTGGCGGCGCTAGCAGCCCTCTTCACAAAATGAGTGAAGATCAGTGCCTGAGGGTTATCAAGTCACAATGCTATAGAGATGGGAGAAACCATAATATAACTTTCCTTTTCTATGCAGTGTCTCTGTACACCTGACAACTTTATGTTCCCTGGTCCATAGTTCCCAGCCCTCCGATCCTCTTCCCTGCCCACTTCCTTCCAGCCAATAATGCACAGCTGAGCTCCTCATGTGGGTATTTGTCTCAAGTCCCATCCTATTTTGCTTCTGATTCCTCTTTTTTTCTTTTGCTCGGTTTCTTCAGCACCCATAGTTTCCTCAGGTCCCCTGCTTTTCATCACACTGAGTACTGTGCCCCATTTCCTCAGGGGTGAGCAGTTGCCTAGAGCAGCAGATTAGTGTAGACAGTGGACTGGTTTCATTACTAAACCAGTCAGTTTCATTCCAAGAGCTAAGGTACTCATTCAAAGTGACCATATCTACAAAAGTATTGGCCATCTATGAGTCGCTCGTAAACTCCTTGCCAGGAATTGATTATCTCATTGGACAGACCCATCTAGACTAATCTTCTCAAAAATAAAGGATACTAAATCCCAGACATATATAGTCATCTCATCAAATATTTAAAAATATCTCACCAACTCAGTGGCTGCTGGTGACTCCTGGGATTGGGTAGGTGACAGGGAAGGGCAGGTGGAGGGCGGGGCCAAAGTGGGTGGCGCAGGGGCACTCTGGGTAAATCAGAAAGGTGCCACTCTGAATGCACATGCACACACACTGCCTTGCTAAGACACTGAGGCTATTCCCATGATCACTGGAAACCGGGCTAAGGGAGCCCAGCCCGGTTTCCAGTGATCGCCGGAACCACAGTGGCTCCTCTGCAGTTATCCCGCCTAAAAACCCCTCCCCTTAAATGAGGTTAACGAAGCGAGTGCTCCATCAACCTTGTGCTCCTTGTTTTTGCAATTGTTTGTCAGCACTTGGGGGGGAGGGGAGCCCCCAGGATGTCACTGTGCACTTGTGCGGTGACTTCCTGGGCCTCTGGGGCACCATGTGGCAGTGCTCCCCTCCCCCCAGAGCTCCCCAGTGAGCCATGGCCGGGTGCAAGAGCGCCTGACTGAAGCTGCTGCTCATCTGGGTGGCCGATCTGGCCACCCAGCAACAAGCGACTGTTCATGTGCGGGGAGAGCGGCTGCCAAACCCCATGAGGCTCTACAAATTGGTCATGTGTAGAGCCTCACTGCCTGACAACTTGGCCATGTATGGTAGATGAATTACAGCAGTAGTCTAGTATAATCAAATTGCCCTTTGTAAACAGTATGTGTAATAGCTTGTATGAGAAGTAGATACCTACCATCAAGCACACAGACTGCAGGTTTACTTAAGCAATTCATTATATATCCCCTGTATTTTTATGCAATACTAAAAATATAATAATTCCCAAAAGTGCAGACTGTAGACACATACTTACTTACTTACTTCAACTATATGCATACTACTTTATCACATATTGGAAGACTTTGATATGGAGGTGCTTTCAAACAAGGAGTAGCTAGGCACCCATTTAGGTGTTCTGATGAAAACATGTTTCCCGACAGAATTTAAAATGGTATTTACCAAAGGTAGACTCATACAGCTATGAGTCTGCATGAGAGAGCAAGATGCAGCTTTACAGATCCTAAAAATCAGCCAATGATTTTCTTTTCAGCTTTATTACAGACCCTCCAAAACCATTCCCCATTCTGCTTCAAAATGCGGTTATTTTTACACGAGGGAACTAAAAAACCAAACAGACAATTTAAACTCAGAAAAGCCAAATCTGGCTATCTCAAAGTATTGATAGAAAGTACTTACACACTAAAGTCTGCTTAGAGATCAGCATGGTGAACTCTTCCAATCACATGAAAGACAATGCTAATTTAATTCTAAATACAAAAACTTTTATTTTGTGCTGCAGCAAGAGGTCTTCTTATGTTAAGTATTAGCTGGTCTTTCATTAGTTTGCTGGAACTCACAGTAAATCTCCTATTTGAATCAAAGACTTATTAACAAGAGTCAAATGTTTTTTGTTTTGTTTTGTTTTGGTTTTTTTAAAAAACATTTATATCCCGCTCTTCCTCCAAGGAGCCCAGAGTGGTGTACTACACACTTTAGTTTCTCCTCACAACAACCCTGTGAAGTAGGTTAGGCTGAGAGAGAAGTGACTGCCCCAGAGTCACCCAGCTAGTATCATGGCTGAATAGGGATTTGAACTCGGGTCTCCCTGGTCCTAGTCCAGCACTCTAACCACTACACCACATAAGTTTTGGGTGGAATAAAATATGTTAAATAAATAAATAAAAGCAACTGTAAACAACAAAATTATTGTAAGCTGTAGCTACTTTGAGTCAATGATTGAACAACAGTAATTCACTACGAGTTCTATGCATCCCTCTTAAGCAAGATAAACACAAAAATTCAGTGTCAAGGATGCTAGTTGTAAAAGCCACACAGCAAATGTCACACATGAGAAAGCCAGTTTTTTCCAATGGGCTTATTTATGGGTAACAGCTGCTGAGTGATTTGAGTCACTCAAATGTAAGAGCAGGAGCAGCCAGCACTCCCCCCTCCCCCCCAAAAGAATAGAAAATAACCCATGTCTTGTAAAAGATAACTCACAGGGTCCAGCCAGCCCAGAAGGAGAGACTAATAGGGAAGAAAAGAGGCAGCCAATTTGCTGTGAGGAAGGGAACTTCCTGTTTCCTCCTCTTGTCTGCTGAAGCTTCTTCCCTGGGCTGCTATAGGGAACAGGCTGCTAAATCCAGGCTATTCCCTCACCTCATTGCTTTGAGTGTTGGGCATCACTGTCTCCCCAAATTAGAAATAAAAGGGCACTCTTCTGACTGACAATGGTCTGAACATAGTGAAGGCAGTTGAGCAGCTTCATTTTGTGTCCATCTGTTGTGTGGTGCACATTCTGAACCTGGTTGTATGGGATGTGTTTGGCCTTTCTGGGGCTGCAGCCAGGTGTGACATCCCCTCTGCAGGTGTTGGGTATTATCCTGCTGCCACCAGGCCTGTCTCTGTGGAGAAGTGCCACAAAATAACAGCTTGCTTCCAGTGGAGCGAAAAGAGTAGGCTGGCTTTCTCATGTGTAGCATTTGCTGTGTAGCTTTTACAACTTTTGTTGTAAAATGATGTTGCAAATGATGTTACTGCAGTGCAGGCACCGTGGCTGGCCGTGGATTTTGGGTCAGTTATTCTTTTTCGGCCATTATTGGACTATGTCTGAAATTTATTTATTTATTTATTCATTCATTCATTGATCAAATTTGTACACAGCCCCAAACCTTCGTCTCTGGGCAGTTAACAGTAGCATAAAACAAGTTCAAATATATACTAAAACTTAAAACAATTTAACAATTTAAAAATAACCTACAAATTAAAACCTTAAAATTTTAAGGAACTGAAAAAGCTTGGGTGAAGAGGTGGGCTTTCAATTTTTTTCTAAAAATTGTCAGAGATGGGGAGGATCGTTTCTCAGTAGGAAGCGCATTCCACAGTCTCAGGGCAGCAACCGAGAAAGCCCGTCCCCATGTGGCCACCAGCCGAGCTGGTGGCAACTGGAGACGGATCTCTCCGGATGACCACAATGGGTATTGGGGCTCATAATGAAGAAGACATTATTTTAGATACCCAGGGCCTAAGTCATTTAGGGCTTTATAAGTTATAACTAGCACTTTGTATTTTGACGGAAGCTTATTGGCAGCCAGTGTAACTCTATCAACAAAGGAGTGATGTGGTCTCTCTGAGATGACCCAGACACCAACCTGGCCACCGCATTCTGTAACAATTGAAGTTTCCGGACTACTTACAAAGCAGCCCCATATAGACGCATTGCAGGAGTCAAGTCTGGAGGTTACCAACATATGTACCACTGTTTTGAGGTCGTTCATCTCAAGAAATGGACGCAGTTGGTGTATCAACCGAAACTGATAGAAAGCCCCTCTGGCTACCACCTCAACCTGAGATACCAGGGAGAGGTGTGGATCCAGGAGTACTCCCAGACTGCGGACCTGTTCCTTTTGGGGAAGTGTGACCCCATCCAGAACAGGGAGATCAAAATTGTCTCTGGAGTTCTGACCCCACACAATAAGTACCTCCGTCTTATCTAGATTCAGTCTCAGTTTATTCTCCCTCATCCAGCCCATTACTGCTTCCAGGCAAGCATTTAGGAGAGTTATGCCATCTCCTGAAGAAGTTGACATGGAGAAGTAGATCTGCGTGTCATCAGCATACTGATAACACCCTGCTCCAAATCCCCTGATGATCTCTCCCAGTGGTTTCATGTAGATGTTAAGGAGCACTGGAGAATGTATGGAGCCTTGAGGGACACCATACTTAAGCTCAGATTTCAAAGAGCAACAGTCTCCAATTGACACCATCTGGAATCTATCTGAGAGGTAGGAGCGGAACCACTGTAAAACAGTGCCTCCCACCCCCAGCACCCTCAGATGTTCCAGAAGGATTCTATGGTTGATAGTATCAAAAGCCGCCAAGAGATCCAAAAGGACACTTCCTCTGTCAATTCCCAAGTGGAGATCATCTATCAGGTCGACCAAGGCAGTCTCCACCCCATAGCCCACCTGAAAGCCAGTTTGAAATGGGTCTAGATAATCAGTTTCATCCAAGACCGCCTGGAGCTGAGAGGGCACCACCCTCTCAATTACTTTGCCCAGCCATGGGAGGTTGGAAATAGTTGCTAAACTCTGAGGGATCTAATGCAGGCTTCTTTAGAAGAGGTCTAATAATTGCCTCCTTAAGACAAGGAGGCATCCTGCCCTCCCTCAGAGAAGCATTTATGATTTCTACTAGGCTGCCTACAACAGCCTCCCTGCTAGATAGAACAAGCCATGCTGGACAAGGGTCAAGAGAACAAGTGGTAGGCCTTACCATTCCGAGCAGCTTGTCCACATCCTCAGGAGTCACAAACTGAAACCGATCCAGCCGAACCACATAAGAGGAATTGCTGGACACCTCCAGTTCAGACATCAAATTAATTGTGGAGTGTCCATCTAAGTTGGCCTGAATCCGAGAGATTTTATATGCAAACAATTCTTTAAACACATCACAGCGGGTAACTGATGGCTCCAAATTCTGATTCAAGGAAGGGGGGGGCACATACTAGCCCCCTCACAACCCTGAACAACTCTGCTGGACGTGAACTTGCAGAGGCAATACAGGCAGAAAAGAACTGCTTCTTTGCCGCCAGTATTGCCTGAGCATAGATCTTTAAATGTGCTCTATGTTGTAATCTGTCAGATTCGAATTGAGTCTTTCTCCACTTGTGCTCCTGTTGCCTACCTTGCCGCTTGGGGCCAGGTTTGAAGTGGGTCAGAGGGGACGCTTAGGAGCATTCGTGTCTGCTGCTCTGGTGAGCATGTTATTCCAATTTTGCACCAGGGCATCAACAGGATCACCTGCAAAGCCAACATTAAATCTCTCCAAAGCTTCTTGGAATCCTATTGGATCCAATAACCTCTTCGGGCATACCATTCTAATAGGTCCCTCGCCCCTGCAGAGATGGAAAGTGGTTGTAATCCCAACCTTAACCAGATGGTGGTCTGTCCATGACAATGGGGAAATCACAGGAGTCCCCACCCACGGAACACCACCATGATCAGAGTAAGAGACCAAATCAAGCATGTGACCTGCAATGTGCGTCGGTCCGGAGACCACTTGGGATAGGCCTATAGTTGTCATCGCTGCTATGAACTCCTGAGCTGCCCCAGACAAGTTGGTCCCGAAATGAACATTGAAGTCCCCCAGCACCAAAAGTCTGGGAGACTCCAATGCGAGTTCCAAGACCAAGTCTGTGAGCTCAGTAAGGGATTGCATTGGGCAGTGGGGCGATTGGTACACCAACAGAAGTCCCAATCTATCCCTGGTCCCCAAACTTAGGTACAAACATTCAATATGGTCAGATACCTCGACAGGGACCTTGGTAAGGGAGATGTTATCCTTATAGACCATAGCCACTCTACCTGCCTGCCCACGTCCCCTCACCTGCTCCTCTCCAGAATACCCTGGAGGAAGAAGCTGGGACCAGACTGGGCCACCAGCCTCCCCCAACCAAGTCTCAGTGATACACACCAGGTCAGCCCCTTCATCCATAATCAAATCCTGGATGAGGTCAGGTTTGTTTTGGACTGACCTGGCATTGCAGAGGAGCAAGCTAAGGCTATGTGGTTGTTGGCAGTGCTCCCTGAGGTCACATTGATGGCAGAACAGCCGGAACGGGAGACAGTTATTAAATTTCTGACTACCCTTCCCCTGGAATGGCCTGCTGACCTGCCAACATTATTTCTTCTATTCCCCACCACTACCAGAATAGCTGCCCCACATTCAACAAAGGTGTCCCCTGTCTCCCCATCTCTAGAAGAACCCAGACACATTACAACTACTTCAGCCCAATCTCACGAACAGTGAAGTAAGCAAGAATCTTCTCTAGCCATTCAAGTTAGTATGTTGGTCCCAGCCCTCAGTCCCACCTCCAAAGGCTGCCTCCAAAGGCCGGCCCCCTTTGATGGCTGGCTTCGGAAATGTGTGTTTGGGAGGGACAGATTCCCCTTTACTGTGTGCTTCTGCAGTGTTTTTCAAGGCAGGGTTCCAGAATGCAAATTGCAAAACTTGTGTGCAGTGCACTCTGTGAGTGCAGCTTCTTTCGACACTAGGGAACAAGTATCCTATGGGGATTTTGAAAAGCTTGTTAAATATTGTCCCCTTGCCCATTCCTTTTATGGGTTGGGTGATAGGTAGCACCCATCATGCCCTACCACCCAATCCAGCACCCCTTCAGCCAATATACATCAGAGACTGCCATAAGCAGGGGCATAGCCACTATTGTGTGGATGGATTCAAAGAACCCGGGCCACCAATGGTAGTGGCCGCTGAAGCCCCTGGGGGGCATGGCTCAGGCTCTGGAAGAGCCTCGAGCAAGCGCTTGCCCATCCTTTTCAGGCAGCGTTTGCTGCCTGAAAGCATCTATTCTCCTTTCTATTCCCCTTTCTATCTATTCCCCTTTCTCTCCCTCTTGAGAGGGAATAGATGCTTTCAGGCAGCAAGTGCTGCCTGAAATGACAGGGAAGGGCTCGCTCAGGCTCTTCGGAGCTCGAGGTCAGGCCCTTTTGCACTTGACGTCACCCTAACCTAATCCTAACCGGCTTCCTGAAAAGGATGGTCAAGTGTTTGCTCATGGGAGGGGATTTCTCTCGGGGCTCAGGCACGCCCCTTGTGCATGACATCATGTGCAAGGGACGTTGTCAGAGGGGCCACCGGGTAGGGCTGAACCCAGGCCGTTGCTCGGTTGGCTCTGTGCCTGGCCACAAATGTAATATAATGATAGATATTTGGCATTGAAATACAGTTGTTGGGGTTTGGTTTTTTTTGAATGATCAAATTACTTAATGTACATTTTCTCAATAACGCTGATAACTGACCTGGTGGCAGTGTGTGTGGAAGGGACCTAGATGTCTTAGTGGTCAACAAGCTGAACATTTTACTCTATCTATCTATCTATCTATCTATCTATCTATCTATCTATCTATCTATCTATCTATCTATCATTTTTTATACCACCTGGTATGTACATTGCTAGGCAGTGTACCAAATTTAAAATAATATTTAAAAGTCAACACAAATTGAACATGAGCCAGCAGTGTGATGCAGCTGCAACCAAAAATCCACCACAAAACACCCTTAATGCAATCTTAGGCTGCATTATAACAGATGCATACGGTCCAGATCATGAGAAATAACCGTTGCACTCTCTTTTGTACTAGTCAAACCTTACTTGGAATAGAGCATCCAGTTTGGGGCCTCACATTTTAAGGAGGACATTGATAAACTGCCATGGGTTCAGAGGAGGACAACAAAGATGGTGAGGGGTCTGGTAACCAAGTGCTGTGAGGAATGGTTGAAGGAGCCGGGTATGTTTAGCCATGGAGAAGAGAAAATGAAGGGAAACGGAATACAATGGGCATCTTTAAATATCTGTAGGGCTATCACACAGGAGGAGTTGACTTGTTCTCTGATGCTCCTGAGGGCAGAACTAGAACCAGTGGGTTGAAATGGCAAGAGAGCAGATTTAGGCCAGCTGTTTGGAGGCATTTCCTCACTGTAAGAACTGTTGGATTGTGGGACAATCTGCAGTGGTGCACTCTCTAGCCTCTGGAAACCTCCAGGGAAGGCCTGCCATTTGTCAGAGATGCTGTAGCAGATTCCAGCACTGAAGAAGGGACTGAACTAGAAGATGGCCAAGGTCCCTTCCAACTCCAAAGTGTAATGCGTCTATACTATGTAATGCAGTAAATGTATCAATTGCTGGCAGTCAAGCAGTCCTCACTTCTTTGCAAGGAATTGATCAACATGCAGCTGGTGCTTTAGGTCTGAGAGCATAAAATAATTGTTTTACAGACTTCTAAGGAACAAACTACACATTATATACAAATGTGAATAGCTGTAGCCTGACAGCCCTTTCTTAAGTAAAGTCACTTTTGGAGCATGATCAGGAGCAGAGGAATGGCAATCTTTTTCCTGCCCATGTTTCCCACCCAAAGATGCCCTCCAGCAGCTCCCTGCCCCTGTGCCATGAAGTCTCAGATATGGGTCTGCTATGGCTGAGTTATAATTTATTTTGCATTTTGTTGCATTCCTGGTTGTAGAGAGAGAATGCCGAGTGAGTACTGATGATACTCTGTTAGTCCTATTCTCAGAAACCTAGAATCTCCTGAGAATTGATGAAATAGAAAGTGAAAAATATGTAGGGTGATTCAGATGGCATTACTCCCTGAATGTCTGCATTATTAACTATGATCTCCTAGTGTAAAATACTGTCTGCAGTAGTCAGACCTTTTGTGAGTGAGTAATGAATGCATAATCTCCCAGGGCAGCTGTAATGGATCTTTTGTGTCCCATATGGTAGACGAGTCCCATTTCTCTAGCTTGGTAACTGGAAACGACTCTTGCTCTTGGGTTGGATTTCCCCAAGGGGAGCTCCACTACCTCTTGTGGAACTCCTGGAAACATTGCTGGGAGTGAAGACAGGTAGAAGGCAGTACTCTGGTAGCTTAAGGCTGAAACAGTTCCACACTGTTGTCTAACTGTTTCTGGCTTGAATAGACTTGGTGATAAAATGGAAGGGTATGTTGAACAGCTCAGTAGACCAGGCACACATTCAGGCACTTGTGAATCAATGTCATTGAGGGATGAAGTGAATAATGGAAATTGCAGCCATTCTAAAGGTAAGAAATGGCCCGACCAGGATCTCTGTGAATTGACACTGAGAATTTGTTCCACTACTGAGGTTTTTGCAAGGCCATCCATCTCCTTCTCAATGTTTATAGGAACCAGAATAACCCTTTCAAGAAACAAGCAAAGACAGTCCAACTTTGCATATGGGTGTGTTGTTTTACTATGCAGATCTTCAGAGAAGGAGGTATTTCCCCCCAGTTTTCTGGATGTATTGCTAGTGTGTACCTTCTAAAATCCCATCCTATAGATTAAATGGCATTTTATATTCTTAACAAACCAATTGTTTGCATCATACGTAGTTTTGTTGCCAGGTTAAAAAAAATCTGGAATGTATCAAAAATAGGATTGAGGGAGTAGAGATGATGTAATGTAGCTAATATTACAGTATTTTAAAGCATGTAGTTCAGAATGAATATTGGAAAGAAACTGATTGTGTATGCATGCATTAAATGATACAGTTTAGATTATTATGCTGAAATGATATAGATTAGATGATTATGATGAAAACTGACATGGGGCCATCAATTTTGAAAACTGACATGGGGCCATCAATTTTGATGGAATCAAAATGACATATTTGCAAAGAATCTGAGTTAAACTGTGTTGTCCTATGACATTTTGAAAATGAATGCAAGCAGGCATCTCCACCTAAGCTGGAAGTATTTGTATACTAGATGAGTTTGATTTGGTGTTGTATGTGTTTGCTCTGGTTCCTCTCAAACTAAACAAATAGCTATGACCTATATTGCTTGTTGGGTATAGGGGATGCATGATGTTAGAACCTTGCACTACAAGCATATCTGTGTAACAGAAGTCAGATGGCTGTTTTCCCTCTAGGGAAATGCGGCTTTAGGAGGAGGATTTAGAATGAAAAAAGTGGTGAGGGGGAACAAATAAGTAACAGAGCAATGAGTGCTTATCCCTTCCTCTGAAATTTCTCCGCTATCTCTATATTTTCCTGCCCCATGAGACTTCAAATGTATTTTGGGACAGGAAAATGCATGTGGAATCCTGTTGGAGTTTGGAAGCATGATTTGGTGTGGAGAAGTGACAGGGAAAGTGTTAAGAACCCCTCTCCCCATGTATATAGGGGAACTTGTTCATGGGATCGTGGGGTGGGGAAACAGCTGAGAGGAAGAATTCCAGGGGGGAAGGGCTTGGTGAAGGAATGGTTAATGATATCCCTCCCACAGCTTCTCCACTGCCATTTGTCCCCTCCTGAGGGAGCATTGCCAGGGGAAACAGTCATCTTGATAAATGTAATGTTACATGCAATTGTGGTGTAAGGTTTAGATTGGCCCTAACAAATGCACATTTCATGAGTTTGTTGATCTCACCATTCCTGACTGGATCCTGTGGGAAGCATGAGAATGTTCCAAGCATTTGTTGTTGATTGTGTCAAAAGAGAAGGCCATGCATCTTAGAGAAGAGCTCTTCTATAAATTTGGAGCCAGAAGCAACTGACCTATTACTATTAATAGAGCCAGCATAGTGTAGTACTTAGAGTGTTGGTTGACTCTAGGGCAGGACTGCTCAGCTTCGGCCCTCCTGCATATGTTGGCCTACAATTCCCATAATCCTTGGCTACTGGCCACTGTGGCTGGGGATTATGGGAGTTATAGTCCAAAAACAGCTGGGGGCCCTAAGTTGAGCAGGCCTGATCTAGGGCCGGGAAGACCTGTGCTCAAATCCCCATTCAGTCATGAAGCTCACAGGGTGACTTCTCTTTGGCCTAACCTACCTCACAGGGTTGTTGTGAGGATAAGCATAAACTATGTACACTGCTCTGGGCTCCGTGGAAGAGGAGCGGGACATAAATGTAAAAATAAAATAAACTATTCCAAAACTTTTTTTGATGCAGTATAACTTTTTTTTTTTTTTAAGATAAACCTTGCTTGTAGGCTTACAATCTAATGGGCGCAGTACAAAAGGAAAAAGGAATAGGGAGGTAAGTGTAAAAAAAAAGAAATAAATTCTTACATAAAGTGACAAAACTATCGAGGTGCAGGAATGCCTGTATCGCTAATGTGAGGGGTGCAAACAGTGTTCTACCATTATAAGCCCTGGACATTCTATTGATCTGAAATTCAAGCCATCTGTCCAACCTACCTGAAATTTGGCATCAAGAAACTAGGAGACAAGTGGCATCACCGGACCAAATTTTCTAGAGCTTTGTTGAGAAATGACCATGATACAGCCATTTGAAAATGGACCCTGAAGAAACGGGTTCCACTTTTTTAGGGCAGCTTAATCTGCCTTTTAAAAAATGTCTCTTTAACTGTGTTCAAAGATTTGAGTCAGTAAAAAGGTGTGTACTTGGCGGGGCAGGGTAGGGCGCTTTGGTTATTTCTGGAGTTATTAGCCTTTGAAGTTTGTATTATTTAATAGGAGATTAAGTTAGGGCACAGATTGCAGTACAAGGAAGAAGCAGTATAATGCTGCTATGATAGAAAAATACTATATATCAGTCAACGAATGGCTGCTGCCTGCCCAGCCAAATGTGGAAGAGGCAGTCTAAGCTGAATGTTATATTGGTCATAACATCCAAATCATAAGATAATTTCTTTCAAACCTGAATAGCATGCCAGCAAGCAGAAGAGATTCCATAACCACATTACAATTGCTAGCTGATCTGTGGAACTCAATGACACTGGATACAATAATGATATATCTTTTGATTAAGTTGAACAACAAAGCAAACTGAGGTGACATCTTTTATTGAAAGTGAAGAAATAGAAGGGAACAGTGAGCATCAAGGGCAGCAGGAAACAGTTACTTTATTTAGAGCTAAGCTAAAAGTGGGGGGAGCATGCTTCACAAATGTATGAGTCCGCACCAAAAGCACCCTAAATTTTAGCTATTTTGGGAGAGGGGATGCATCAGCATGTACTGAGGTTACCAGGTGACATTCTCCATCATCTTCTTGCAGGCAGTTAAATGTATTGAAACACAGGGCATGAAGCTGGAAGGAGTTACAATCCTTTTCCCATTCAAATTGAGGGCTAAGAAAGCCCTTGCTTTTCCATCAGTCTGAATGGAAGAGGAAGAAAGGTTTGCTGGATGAGTGATAGGTGAAGCTGCACCTGTAGAATTTCTGACTTGGTATTGTAGATGGCATTGTGGAGAAACACTTCCTTTTATTTATACATCAGATAGAAATTCATCAGGTGCATTTCTAGTGAGGCAGCAGCTGTGCCTTTTGTCTTTGTGCCTGGACACGTCTCACCAGCCAAAGCTGAATTGAAAGTCCAAGGCAGTGTGGGTGAATGAAGCCTAATTTGTAAAGCCAGCATAATATACAAGACAGTAAAGGTAAAGTGTTCTGTCAAATCAATTTCGACTCCTGGTGCCCACAGAGCTCTGTGGTTTCCTTTGGTAGAATACAGGAGGGGTTTACCATTGCCATCTCCCGCACAGTATGAGATGATGCCTTTCAGCATTTTCCTATACCGCTGCTGCCCAATATAAGTGCTTCCCATAGTCTGGACAGTACAGAGTCATTACTGCTGTCATGGTGCAAAAGTTAAGATGGCCACTTGCAATTTCCATGCATTTTGGAGCATATGTGAACACTGTAAGCATCTTAACTTTTAACTTAAACAGAAGCACTTTGATAGTCAATTGTTTCAATGACCAAGTGGAATGAACACTAACTGAGGCAGTTCTCTGTAGGGAGGAGCAAAACCCCACTTAGTCTTAGTCAAACTAATGGAGGGTGCTTTTGTCTTGGGCGGAATGTCTACTAATATAAATCCTCTTAATGTGTTCCAATGAATGCATGGATTGGGGGGGGGGCACGGAGAAGGAGATTTAGGCATTGTAAAGGACGTGATTCTGGGCCAAGGTTTCATATGTAGCAGAGCAGTGCCCTCTGCGATCCGTTGAAAGTCAGAAAGGATAGGGACACACTTGGCTAGTGATGCCTCTGGTACTGTAGCCAAGTATCCAGCTCTGTGCATTTGTTTATGTATTTATTTATTACATTCAGCACTTGTCTGTAAAGCAGATACTGAGAAAGTGGAGGCATAGTGACATAAATTGTCAGCACTGTGGGGGCATGGCTAGCGGGCAAACAGTCTCCTACATGTATTAATTAGAACTAGCTGGGCTGGGTGCAGAGCATCTGTGCTTCTAGTTCGCCGCCACCATTCCTCCTGCTGATGCCGTCCTTTTCCTCCCACCCACCCATTGCCACCACCACTTTCTTCCACTCGCCACCTTCTTCCTTCTTCCCCCTGCCCGCCTCCCCTTCTTTCACCCATCACCACCTTCATCCACCCACCTGCTGCTGCCTTCTTCCGCCTGTCTGCTGACCGATTGGCCGCCTCTGTTCACTGCTGTTTCCCGGCCACCACCACCATTTTATTCCCCGCCACCCGTCCCTGTCACTATACAGCAGCTGCTCGTGAACTCTTGCGAGAGCTGCCATACACAGGATTAGCAACGGGTACGCCTTAGAGAAATATATATAAAGAAGATGCCTGAAGAAGGCTAGAGACATGACCCAAAGAATGAATAGGAAGCCAGGGCTTTACTGAATTTGTTTCCCCCCCGATCTAGAGCTGAGTTGGCTTAAAAGAATAAGAGCACTGTGGATATGTAAAGCTTATTTCCATGCACTAAACTGAAGTATGCTGAATCTCTTTCCCTATAAAGTATATTTTATGTGACTAGTTAGAGGCTAAAGAGAGTTTCTTGTACCTTAAGCATGTATGGTGATGAGCAAGCAAACAGATGCTGATTGCGGCACTTTTTTTTAACATAATTGGATGTAGCCTGCCTAATGCAGAGCTAGAAGCAGGCAAGACCTCTGAATAACTCTACTTCTGTAGCAGAGCATTACAATGTGGTTCAGGGGCTGTTAAGTGCCAATCCTTCCCGTTCTCATACTTTGAGACATAGCATGCTTACTGCTATGACATTAAATGAATCTCTTTTGGCACCATTCTGCAGGCTCCTGAAAGGCTGTAGTAAAACAAAAGTCCTTTCAAATCCAGCAGTGACAGACTATATTAACAGTATTGTGGCTCTGATAAAGCACAGCTGCTGTCATTCTCTGCTAACAGCTGGAGCTGCGTGACCACAATTGGTATTGGGGACCCCTGCTTATTATTTTGTTGCATTTGTCTTGGATTGGATTGAAATAAGATGCCATGGACTCTTTTTAGAAACTTTTACATAGTGTAGTCAAAAAATGAACTGGCTAGGAGAGACTAGTGAGATCTTTAATAGTGCCTCCGGCAATAATCATACTATATTCGTTATGTTTATATACTACTTTTTTTCCAAGGAAATTAGAGTGGTGTTTAGTCTCACAATTATTCCATGAGATAAGTTAGACTAAGAACTAGTGACTTGCTTCATGAGAACTGGAAACAGTGCAGAAGAGGGCAACCAAGATGATCAGGGGCGTGGAGCACCTTGTGTTCCTTATGAGGCGTTTGGGACTTTTTAGTTTGGAAAAGAGGTGACTATGGGGAGACATGATGGAGGTGTAAAAATTATGCATTGTGTAGATAAAGTGGACAGAGAATGTTGTTCTCCGTCTCTCACAACACTACAACCAGTTGTCATCCCAAGAAACCGAAGGCCGGGAAATTCAGGACCAACAAAAGGGAGTTATTTTTCCACACAGTGTATAATTAATCTATGGAATTCTCTGCCATGGATGTGGTGAGAGCCACTAGCTTGGATGGCTTTAAAAGGGCTTAGACAAATTCATGGAGGACAGGTTTATCAATGGCTACTAGCCTGTGTGGTGTTTTTGGTTAATCCATTCTTTGTTCCAGGCCAGGTTTTGAATGGGGCTTTAGTTACTTGTATTCCAGTCGGGAGTAGGGGCGGGACTATTAAATAGGCAGCAGCAAGAGCACTGAAAAACAGTCTGCACTTCTCTCTCTATATATAGTATCTATTTCATTAAACTATTAATATTCCTGATTCCACTTCACTGCCTTACACACCGCAACTCTTTCCCTTGGATTCTACAGCCTGGTGGCATAGGCCACCTCCAACCTCAGAGGCAAGATGCCTCTGAACCTCAGAACCAGTTGCAGAGGAGCAACAGCAAGAGAGAGGGCATGCATATACTTCTTGCCTGTGGGCTTCTCTGAGACATCTGGTGGGTCACTGTGTAAAACAGGATGCTGGACTAGATAGGCCTTGGGCCTGATCCAGCAGGGCTGTTCTTTTGTTCTTATGAGTTTTGTAATCAAGCAGGTACTATACTTGGTGTGCTGTTCCACATCTAAACCCATGACTCCAACCATTGTGCCACACTGGCTTTTTGCTTTTCAACTTACTTTTTTTTTTTTTTAACATTAAGGAATCTTTTAGAAATGGATATTTAAATGTTATTCGACTTTGATAACAAATACAATGTTGTTCTTATCCTAATAGATAAGAATAATGGCTAATAATGGCTTAGGTCCGGGTTCCCTGAGAGAGTGCCTTTCTTTACAAGATCCCCACTGCTCATTAAGATCATCAGGAGGGGTCTGTCTTCAGGTGCCACCAGTTCATCTGGTGGCGACTTGGGATTGGGCCTTCTCAGTTGTCGCCCCTGGGTTGTGGAACACACTCCCTGTGGATATAAGAGGATTATCTTCCTTGATGGCCTTCAGGAGAGCATTAAAGACCCATCTTTTAGCCTGGCATTTAAAAATATCTAGTTTAGTTTAAATGTATTTTTAATTTTAATTGTTTTGTTATTATATACATATATAATAAAAAATTATTACATTATTTTAATGTAAACCGCCCTGAACCACTTTAGGAAGGGTGGTATATAAAATGCATGAAGGAAGGAATAAAGAACAGGAGAGAAAGATTTATAGTGAAAGAAAAGCAATTAAGTTGAGCCAAAAACACTAACTCTTTTTCAAAAGCAGAAAATAAGATTTGTTTTTCTAATAAGCAAGCAATCTTTCCCCCAGACTTCCTATAAAGTATCATCATTCTTGTTAAACCATTAAAAATATTTTGGTTTACTGGACCTAAACAGGAACTTTCCCTTAAATATGTGTGTGGCTTAATCCCACCCACCCCAGCTATGATTTCTTACAATATAAGTTGAATACTGAAAATTGAATTGGTTCATAGGAACAGGGCATCTGACAATTACTTAACAAATTAGTGTCAGAGTTGGGAAAAGAAACCAGGAGTCCCTATTCCCAGTTGCCAGAATGCACTCCTATACTGATAAAGGCTATGCAGCACAAAAATGTACAGCTGGAGCCAAATAATTATTACAGGCTCAACTAATTCATGTGGAGCAAAATGAGATCTGTGTGTATGCAAGATGTGATTTTTTTCTTTGTCAATTCTATGTTCTCTCTTCATTCCATTGTTGTTTTCCCCAAGGCAGTTTGGAAACGCTTGGGATTAAGTCAGTAACGGCACAGCATGTTCTGTGGCTTAATGACTGGACAAGATGGAAGATGCACAAAATATTCCCATGTCTAATTTATCTGTTTTTACTGGGACTTTCCCCAAATTTCAGCCAGGAAAGGGAAAGATTAGTAAGATAACAACATGCCCATAATATGTGACCAAGTTGTAGATACAAAGCTGTAGGCCACAATCTAACACAGTTAAACATGCTTCAGTCCATTAATTTCAGTGAGCTAAAGGATATTTAACTGTGATGAATTGTGTTAGAAGCTTCTACCCTAGCAACAGGTGTCTATGATGGGTTGCTTTTTGAAATGGAAGGCAGAGTTTTGGTGAGTAGGATAATGGAATTCAACCACTGGAGTGGAGAACTCATCTGCCACGTTCAACCCATATGCCTCCCATATGCATAAATACCCCATGGAGATGACAGTGTGGCTACTGAATCAATACAAATGCAAGGGTTTCTCTTCCAACCATCTTGAAATTAAAACTGTGTATTACCAAGCTCTGGTAGGTAGGGCTGGGTTTATGTTCAGTTATTCTGTTGGGATATTTGCAGACAGAAGTAGTGGAGAACATTGAATAGATGAGTAATTCTTGCCTTTAACAACACTTTCCCAGTTGTGCTGTCCTACGTTTGAGCACATTCTGCAAAGGCACATCCAGTAGGCTTATGAGATCACCTGGCATTCTGTGTGTGTCCGTATGTCCGTGCATGTGTGTGTGTCCCCCTATCAACTTCGCAACGCCTGGAGCAATATGAACCAAATTTGCTACAACCGGAGGGACAAATAGCTGCCCAAATGGCGTGGTGTGTGGTGATGTCATCTACCCCAAATAAAAATGACAGCTTTGTGAACATCTGAGGCGCAAGCAGGCTAATTTGTGGACTGTCTAACCCATTTGAACCAAATTGGGTACAGTTGCAGTGAGTGACACACAGGGACACCTCAGTGGTATAGTTTGCGATGGTCTCATCCACCCTCATTCAAGAGGGCGGAAGCATAAACTTTTGAGGCGCAAGTGAGCTAACTTGTGAACCGCTTAACCAATTTGAACCAAATTTGCCACAGCTGTAGAGACACATAGGGACACCTGAGTGGTGAAGATTGTGACAATGTTATCCACCCCAATTCAAGATGGCGGACACGTAAACTTTTGAGATGCAAGTGCACTAACTTGTGGACAATCTAATCGATTTGAACCAAATTTGATACAGCTGAATGGACACATAGGGATGCCCTAATGGTGTAGTTTGTGATGATACCACCCACCCTGATCCAAGATGGAGGATGCATAAACTTTTGAGGCGCAAGTGCACTAACCTGAGCACTATCTAATCTATTTGGACCAAATTTGGAACAGCTGTAGTGAGTGACACACAGGGACACCTCAAGGGTGCAGTTTGTAATGATGACATCCACCTTGATCCAAGATGGCAGACACATGAACATTTGAGGCACAAGAGATCTAACTTGTGGACCTCGATTGCACCAAATTTAGTCCAGATGTAGACACAGTGAAAGGAAAGTAGGCTGATTAGTTCTTACTCAAACAACTTGTTAAAATATAGTGATTGATGTTCCATGGAATGTAGGGGAGATATATGTAACTTTCAGCCTGTTAAATTAACGGGCGGTAGTAGACCTTTGGGGCCAGCTAACTTTCTCTCTCCCTCCCCCCCCCCGTCTCCTGCAGGGCCGAGTGCGTCCGCCGCTGCCATCGGGCCCAGTCTCCCCACCGCCGCCGCGGACCCCGATGTTGGGCGCCAGCCCGCCGCCTCCTCCGGCTTCCCCCGGGCCCGCTTCCCCCGGGCTCCGGCTTCCCCCGGGCCCGCCGCCTTCTCCGCCCTCCCCGCCCGCCGCCTCCCGCCCGGGCCCACTGCTTCCTCCATCCGGGGCCGGCGCCACCCGGGGCTGCTGCCACCTCGCCCGGATTCCCCCGCCACCTCCTAGGTTTGCCTGGCCATTCGGCGTCGGCCGCTTCTCCTCGGCCCGCCGCTGCTCCTCCCCCCGCCCGGCGGCAGCGGCCACTTCTCCTCGGCCGGCCGCTTCGCTTCTCCTCCACCCGCCCAACATGGCGGCCGGTGCCCGCTCCGTGTCTCTCTCGCCATGTTCTGCGCACGCGCGCACCACGCATGCGCAGAACACCCAAAAAAGACACAGACGCAGGTACCCAACCATTTTATTATATAGGATAATCCTGCCCTCCCCTGCTATTTTATCCTCACAACAGTCCTGTAAAGTAGAGACTTCGATGGTGGGAGTACAACAACGGCTTATATACTGCTTTTTAACAAAAGTTCTTAAAACAGTTTACATAGAAAATAAACAAGATGGTTCTCTGTCTCAAATGGGCTCACAATCTAAAAATAAACATAAGGTTAAAGTGTCCCCTTAAGTGGCACAGCAGGGAAATGCTTGACTAACAAGCAGAAGGTTGCCGGTTCGAATCCCCATTGGTACTATATTGGGCAGCAGTGACATAGGAAGATGCTGAAAGGCATCATCTCGTACTGTGCAGGAGGCGGCAATGGTAACCCCCCCCCCCCATATTCTACCAAAGAATACCACAGGGCTCTGTGGACGCCAGGAGTCGAAATTGACTTGACAGCACACTTTACTTTACTTTAGACACCAGCAATAACCACTGCAGGAAGAGTAACTGCTCCAATGATACTAGTGAACTTTATATCTGGGCAAGGGTGTGAAACTGGATATTTCTGGTCAGTACTCTTTCCATTATACCACAATGAGTTTAATTTCTGGATACAGAGCCTAGCCTGAACATTGGCACTCTTTGATATTTACCCATTTACTATTGTCTTCCAAATTATCTAGACCTATTTCAAACGGGCTTTAGAGTGGGCTATGGAGTTGAGACAAGCCTTGGTCGGCCTGATAGAAGACCTTCATCAAGGAACTGACAGAGGGAGTATGGCTTTGCTGGTTCTTTTGGATCTCTCAATGACTTTTGATACCATCAACTATGGTATCCTTTTAGATTGTCGGAGGGATTTTGGGATAGGAGGTACTGTTATACATTGGCTCTACTCTTATCTCTCAGGTAGATTTCAGATGCTGGCGCTTGGTGATAGTTGCCCTTCAAAATGGGAGCTACTATATGGAGTCCCCCAGGGCTTCATTCTGTCACCAATGGTTTTTAAAATCTACATGAAACTGCTGGGTGAGGTCATCAGGGGATTTGGTGCTTGGTGTTATCAGTATGCTGATGACACCCAAATCTATTTCTCCTTGTCATCAACATCAGGAAATGGTGTTAGTTCTTTAAATGCCTGCCTAGAGGCAGTAATGGGCTGGATGAGGGATGAAGCTGTAGCTGAATCCAAGCAAGATGGAGGTGTTCATTATTGGGGGTCATAATCTTCAAGATTGGATAGAACTTCCAGTTCTGGACGAGGTTACATTCCTCCAGAGAGAACAGGTTCATAGTTTGGGAGTGCTCTTGGAACCAGGACTCACCCTGGTGCCTCAGGTTGAGGATGTGCTTTGTATCAGCTACGATTGATCTGACAACTCTGCCCATCCCTTGTGGGAAATGACCTGAAAACAGTGGTGCACCAGCTGGTAAATTCCAGGTTGGACTACTACAATGCACTCTAAGTAGGGCTGCTTTTGTACGTAGTTTGTAAACTTTAGTTAGTCCAAAATGTGGCAGCCAGAGTGGTCTCTGGGGTATCCCGGAGAGACAATATTATGCCTGTTCTCAAACAGTTGCACTGGCTGCTGATATGTTTCTGGGCAAAGTACAAAGTGCTGGTTATTATCTTTAAAGCCCTGAATGGCTTAGGTCTGGGTTACCTGAGGATACGTCTTTCTTTACAGGATCCTCACCGCTCATTGAGATCCAGGAGGGGTCTGTCTTTGGGTGCCACCAGTTCATCTGGTGGTGACCTGGGATAGGGCCTTCTTTGTTGTCGCCCCTAGGTTGTGGAATGTGCTCCCTAAGGATATAAGAGGATTGTCTTCCCTGAAGTCCTTCAGAAGAGCCTTACAGACCCATCTGTTTAGCCTGGCTGTTAATGATATTTTATTGTTTTCTGATTTTAACTGTTAGGTATTTCTGGTTTTATTGTAAACTGTACTGGGCCACTTTAGGAAGGGCAGTATATAAATAAAATAAATAAATACAATTGCAAATAAGTGTTAGATCTTTTTGTGCATGGAGATGGAGGCTGTTGGCATACAGTGTGTCAACAGTATGTGTTTATACAATAACATCTGTGTTTATACAATAAAGCTCATCTTTGCTAGTGAATATAATTTAAGCAGCAGAGTGAATAGGCCTCTTCTGTGAACTATGGTATTCTTAATGCAGAAATGTTGCCAAGGCCAAGTCAAATTAGTAGCACTGCAGTGTTTTCCATTATACAGACATGGACACTTGGGCTCCACTGATTAATGCAGAACAGCCGTCATGGCAAAGGAAAACATTTGGGGGTGATCATCAACTGTGAATTAAACAGACAGTTCTTCTTGTCTTCCCTTTCCCTTGGCTGTTGTTTGCTGATGTCTTTGTATTACGAAGTGTGATATTTCCTTCTCTTAACATCTGGAGTTCTATTTTGTGTAGTAGACTGAGCCTAAACCCCTGTCTTAAGCTAGGGATGTGCATGGAACTGGGTGAGGTAGTTCCAAGGTGGGGGGGGGTGTCATACTTTAAGGGTGGAGGAAGGGTGCACTTACCCCTTCCTTAGCTCCCCCTGCCGGCGCTCCATTATTCAAGGCTCCTTTGGAGCGGCAGCATACCTCCCTGACACCCCATCCCCTTTTTGCCCAAAGGAGCCTTGAATAATGGAGCATCAGCAGAGGAAAAGCGAAGGGAGGAGTAAGTGCACCCTCCCTCTCCTTAAAGTGCAACCCCCTGCCTTCGAACCGGCCGAAGAGCCAGTTGTTTGAATTAGTTGGGAGGCCCTTAAAAGGGCCTCCGAACAGGTTTGTGCACATCCCTATCTTAAGACCCTGGTAACTGGGCAAAAAGGTACCTTTTTAAAGTAGTGAGTCTCTTTATTTAGCAGGGCGAGAGCAAGTGGCCCTATTCACCAGCACCGTACTCCTCCAGTGACTGTTGCTGGTGTCTATTTTATGTTTCTTTTTAGATTGTGAGCCCTTTGGGGACAGCAATCCATCTTTATTTATTTGTTACTTCTCTGGGTGAACTGCTTTGGAAACTTTTGTTGAGAAGCTGTATATAAATATTTTGTTGTTGTAAAGCCTCTGACATTCAGGAGCATCCCAAGCAGGTGACTGTTGCTGCTCCTGATACACTTGGCCAGTAACTATTAGACAGGCATGTGTTCCAGACATTAGTTTCATCCTGCTTTTGAAACTAGTTATACAATTTTGTATTTAGGACTCTTCCATACCGTAGTTAAATTTTTTTAATCTTTTCCAGCACCTCTTAAATCTGTTTCCCAGAAATTTTTAGTAAGGTTTGGGTATCTTCTGTGAAAAACTGCATAAAAATGATATATTCATGCTTTGGATTGGGTCTATACCCGCTTGCTATTACTCGAGTCCTCTCTCTTGGAAACTGACTTGCCTGTACATTCCAAGTAACTTTATTGCCATTTTAATATCCTTTTTTTCAGTTTGAGATGGGGTGATTAGAACCAAACATCATGAAATGTGTACAGGAGGATGCCATGATTTTCCGTAGAAAGTACTTTTATATTAACAACTTCCAAAATTAACTTGAATTTCTTCCCAAAGGTAATTCAGCAACAAGCCAACCTTGCAAGAATACGCCCTTGAGAGCAGCAATAGGGGCAATTGCCCTGGGCCTCCCACGTAGAGGAGGATGATATTCTCCAGCTGAGGTGGGGGGAAAGGGATGTTGCTACAGGATGTAATGAGAGTATGGGCAGCCTCAAACGAACATTCAATCCCCAGCCCTCTCAGATCCTTAAAAAGCATGTCCAAGTATGTGCTTTCATAATCTCACATGAGTATGCTGGGATGTAGAGAAAATGCCCGAGGTCTTCTTTCTCTTTGCTACAATATGTATGATCTGGTTAGAAATTGCAGTTCACAAAATTATTATGGGGCCAGGCAGCAAACCTGTAATACAAGTGTACTTTTTACTGCACACATGAATATGTTGTAGAGCAATGATGTTTAACTAATTCTGAAAATGAATGTGAAGAAGTCCTGGTGACTTTTGCTTCTTGAAATACACTTCAAAGAATTTAAGAGGAAGGGTTAATTGTCTTCCCTTGCTCTGTCCCATCCCCCTTCAATTCCATCGTAAAGTGGCTTTTAGACTTTATCTTGTGAAAATACCAATATATTTCCATAAAGACTGCATTTCCAAAAGGAAACATTCTGTCCTGTCTGCTTCAAGAAACACTCTCATCACTGCTGGATTTGTGTGACCATTAAGTAGAGAATGAAACTGGCATTCTAAAGACCTGTCTCTATATTAACTCTCAGAAGGCTGAGGGAATTCAGAATAATGGCTCCCTCGGACCTCAAGTTTTGATAGTTGGTCATGCAAGTCCGGATAGAACATTAAGTCACTTTTTCTGAGGGACGGTATTCTTAAAATTACTCTGACATGGGCCTGATCTACACAGCCATTACAATGAAGTAGTAGAATTCTGAGGTGGTAGAGTGGACCATACCAGATTGGACTGCAGGTGAAGGATGCCATTTTTGAATGCTCCTCCACCTCAAAAAAAAATTCCTGCAATGGTTTTCTGCTTGGATGAAATTTTGTTGTCTTCTTTTTTTTATGTAGGAGAAAATAAAAAATGTTATTCTTCACCTGGGGCTTTTACACACAGCAGGTTTTACCATGGGTTTACGGGGAGGCTTTACTGTGAATTCGAAGTTGTCACCAAAACCCAACATAAATAGAGGATTCTTTTTGGATTATACTCTAATGCACAGTGAAAAACCCTGATACCTCGCAGGGACTTCGGGGTAAATCTAGCCGATATGTGAACACACACCCCACACCATTCTGGAGGAGATGCGAGTTAAAGGGCTTCAAAAGCTCCATGTGAAAAGCTTCCTGCAGTCTGAAGTGATTGTAGTCCATTCTACAGCTTTAGATCTGTGCCACCCTGTTACCACCTCATTCTGCTGCATATGGCCTGGTCTGGCCATAGCAAGGAAGGCTGAGGATTTATGCATATATTACAGTTCTGTGCTATTTACTTTAGATTAAATTAATTTCACTGCAAGCATGTTGTTGCATATTCCCATGTTACCCTACTCAGTAGCCATTCCTTGTTAAATTCTTGCTTACTTCTGGTGAATTATCTCTAGAGTTATATCTCTGTATATGCTTGCAATTGCTTGAAAGCAAATGCGAAGTTGCCTCATTACAGTAATAGTAAAATAAACTATAGCTTGTATACAATTCTGAGAGAGTGTAATTTTGCAAGGGACTAAGTCCCATCAGACACTTACTTCTGAATAAGCATGCATAGAATTGCACTGCACAAGAGTTGCCTTTTTGACTCAACATTTACAGGATATTTCAGAGAATATGTGTATCTGAGTTGACAATGGAACCATCAACTGGAATGTTGTTGCCTTTAAAAAAAAAAAAGGATAGTGGAGCCAGATAAAAGATGATGCATTGCAAACATGCACTTTTGGCTATATTTTCTTTTAAGAAACAGATGGGATTGATTGAATGAAGAATACTGTCTGCATGTTGCTAAATAACTGGCTAGTGAAAGCTAAAACCATAGCCATCCGGGGCTTGTTGTGAAATCTGGAATAATCCTGCTGTCTTTAGTAGTGGTAAAGTTCTGGTTTTATATGCATTAATGCAGGGTTTCTTAACCTTGGGCCCCCAGATGTTGGACTACAACTCCCAGAATCCCCAGACATGGCCTTTGTGGTTGGGGATTCTGGGAGTTGTAGTACAACAAAATCTGGGGGCCCAAGGTTAAGAAACCCTGCATTAATGTATGCATGTTTAGTATATTTCAGTTATTCCCTCCAATGGCTTGGGAATTGTTTAAACTATATGCTAAATAAATACAGGCAGACTCGATATCCGTGGATTCATTATTCATGGATTCGTGTATCCTTACCTTGGCATACGTGGGGTGGGGGGGAGGGGAAAATGGCAACCTCATGTATCCATGGGTCGGGGGTGGCCAGAAATGACCGCAAGGGTAATCCCACCCCCCATTTGGTGATTTGGAGCCTCAAAATGGCTCAATTATATTTTTTTAAAGAAAAAAACAAGTGATTTTTGGCCGATTTGGAGGCATTCAGGGGCACAGCGTGACTCAGGGGGAGCAGCTAAGATGATAGTCAGATTCCCTCCTCATTCCCCCTCCGAAATTTGCTGGTTTTTAACCATTTTCTTTGAAATGGGAACCTAACCCCCAATTCCTCATTGGCCTAATGCCTTGATAGTCATGGTTTTCGTATCCTCAGTTGTACCATGCAATGGAACCCCCAAAAATATCGAGGTCCTCCTGTAGTCCAAAAACAATATTGAGTGCAATAGCTGAAAAACAAGCACACCATACTTCATTTGAGACTTGTATTATAAGAATATAATATTTGTACTGACACTCTGACCACCTGGAGTAGGATGAGTCATTCACGAACAAAGGCAGTGGGCACCAATCTTGCACTGACTGGGAGAAAACTATGTAAAAGCAGACCAGTCTTGATTTTGTTGGTAGCCATTCAGATTGTTGCAAGCAAAACCTATTGCTCATCATGCATTGGTTATCATATTGTGGGCAGAATTTGTCTTTATAATCAAATGACTTCCTGTTGTTGAAATCTGAAATGCTGTTCCTGTTACTGGTACTTTAATAACTTCTGTTAAAACAAACAAAAACTATTGCTCTAACTGATCTCAGGACTTGCAATACACCATGTTGCTCTTACAGTATATTTTCTAATATACGAATGGTTGTTTTTCGCTCACTTCAACACTCTCTCCCCACAGAAACCTTGATTGCAAGCAGTAGTAGGTGATATAAGGCAGAGCCACATCATCTGCAATCTGAATTTGATCATTGCTTTTCTCTGCCCTTCTCAGATGCATTCAGCTTTGTGTAGTAATTCATCTATCTGCAGGCTGTTTGGGAGAAGCTTTGGTTGGTTGGTTGGACACGGCCCACTGGCCTTACCTTGTCTACCCCATTCTTAAGACTGTGAATGTATCCTGTGTTGTGTTGATCAGTTTCCTATATACCTCTGGTGTACTTCCAGAGGCACAACATAGCCCTGCAAACTGGCAGACTGCTGAGGCTTCACTATTAATGTGGCTCCTGTCTACTGCCCCTATCTCTGAAGTACACGTAGACTATCTCACATATGGATTCCATAATTTTGTAAGTGCCCATTACTTATATATTGACAACCATACTCCTTCACTACACTTACGAGAACATTTGGTCCATAATCATTGGAATGGGTTTTGTGTGTGTCCCAGAGAGCTACCACATATTCTTCAGTTTCACTTTCTTTCCCCTATCTCTCCTTTCCCTCTGAGCCCTTCTAAAGGTGATATACAGTTAGAGTGTGCTTGTTCTTATTCAGCAAATATTATTTAAGAGGAAGGATGTAGGGAGAGGCTTATGAGGCAAGTGTGTGTGTAGCAGCTCCTTTCTGACCATTTGCTACTCTTTTATATACTCAGTAAATATGGTTCTGATATTTGGTTCCTTCTGTATACTTGAATATGTTTGTGTCTTTGTTTACAAATCACATTGTATAACACTCTGCAATAGTTCACTGGGGCTTATGGGTTTTGTGGTTTCTTGAAGTCTCACAGACTGTGCGGAAAAATAAAAATTCCAGGGAAGAGACGGGGGAAGAAGGCAGCAACATGGATTTCTTAAAGTTTGTGTTGGAGCAGCCAAAAAACTGACAGAGTCCAGATGGAAAGACACATTTCCTGGCTGTAAAGATAAATTGCTACAGGAAATATTGCTGGAGGGAAAAAATTGTAATTTAGGCAAAACGTGTATATATCTTACTGGGCTGGAGGTGGTGGTGATGGTGGGGTTTCTTATCTTTCTCTTAAGTCTTGCTGAAAACGGAATGACTAGAGTTCTGTGCAGCCATTGAGTCTACAAATAAAATTAAGAGGGGATCAGGGCTGTATATTCTGGCGCTGCCCCAGCCTCCATGCATTTAAAATCCTGTTTGGATAGGACCTGTCTGTATCCTTCAGAACTGGAGAATACAGATCATACCTAGAGAGCTGGAACCTGTGCAAATGGGATTTTGAATAAGTGAACAGTGGGATGGACAGTGGAGGGGTGTGTGTGTGTGTGTGTGTGTGTGTGTGTATCTCACTCACTCTCTCTCACACAAATATCTTGATGTCTGTATGTAGAACAATGTTATGGTTTGTTGCCAGTTCTGGAGTCATATTTGTTAAGAGATTGGTGAGCGCTTTCCCTTTCACCTCAAAATTAAATTAGAAATGAACAGTTATTCATATTAAAATATTAAAAATATTTTATTATATTTAAAAACATATTAAATATTAAATATTAAAAAAACACAACCCACACAGAATAAATGGGCTCGTTTTTTGAGGTTCAAAAAAGTAGCCCTCTGACAAAGCAATTGAGATTCTCATTGTTCTAGATCCCATAAAATCTGACAAACCACTGTAGGTAATTTACACACTAGGCTTAAAGTGGTTCCCACTTGCTTATAATGCAATGTAAAACGTAGATATTGGATAGACTGAGATGTAACCATACACTATGATTGAACCATAGTTTGACATTATTAGTATGGCTGTATCCTTGTTCGATAAACTGGCTTGTTAACTAATTTAGGTAAGGAAAAAACATGATTTGGCGGGCTTGGATATGTAATGAACTGTGACTGGGTTGTTTCTGGATGGGAAGGGGAAATGTTTATGACACAGAATATTGAGGTAAGGGAAGGGGAAGGATTGAGGATGGTGGGTTGTTATGGGGAAAAGGGAAGTTGAGATCAGTCAGTTGCATTTGGGATGGTAAGTGAGAAGGGTGGCTAGGGTTACTAGGGTAGAAATAGGTCCAGATCTTATTTGATCTATATATTTAAAGTTGAATCTGCAAAGAAATAATCAATTCTACTTGTTAATGGTGTTTTATATATACATGTCCAAGTTCCAACTTTTGTACAAATAAACCAGACATAAATTGTGATGTTCTTTTTGAAACACACATATCTAACACCAATCCCAAAGTGAAGTAACTTATCACAGTGTAGCAATGACAAACTCATGATTTGTTCTAGATTATGAATGGAAGCTGCTAATTTCCTTCCCTCATGTGTGAGCCTGGGGCTCATGCTAGTCATGCTAAATCATGATTAAGCCTTGTGTGAGCATCCTACTGTAATATATCAGGCTTTATGAGATCTAGAAGCAAAGCACTATAGATATTTTGCAAGTCGTACATCTTATGATGCTTTGGAAGTTATGGATGTAGAATTATATGTTTGTTCCAGACTCTGGCTGTAATATGTTCCAGAATGTTACAATTGTGGTTTATACCTTGCAAAGAACTCTGGGTTTGCACAAGCATATACATTCCTTGCAGTGTAATCCAAAGCATGTTTTACACAGATGTAAGTCCCACTAGGTTCAATCTATTATATATTTTAAAGAATTTGTGTGTGTGTGTGTGTGTGTGTGTATATATATATATATATATATATATATTTGTGCAAAATAAAGTCATACTTTTCTATTACCTACAGATATCAAATTTTGCATGAACAATATTGCCACATAAATTAGCTCAATGTGCTACTTTTTACACCAGAACTTGCTTGGGGACACCATTTAAATAATTTGTTTCTTTTTAATTAATCATACTTTAACTGTTGTTCTCAACAGATTTTTAGAGCTCAGTAATCAGATCAATAATTTCAAAATAACATAATGCCCAAGAAAAGCAGGAGGCATTTCTCAGATTCGAATTTACTATGATTCCAATTTACCACATGTGGTCATTATTCAATAAAATGAATAATGTTCAAAGTTGAAATATTTCAAATTTCAAATGGTTCTTTTACTCCCCCTTTGCAAGCACATTAATATTTATTTTATTTATATACTGCCTGACACCAAAGGCTCTAGGTGGTTCACAAACCATAAATACAATAAAACAAACTATTAAAACAACTAAACAGTAAAACTATTTAAAACATTCAAGGATTACTGAAAGCCAAGCTAAAAAAATGCATCTTAAGGGCTCTTTTAAAGGCTGACAAAGATGTCATGCCACAGATATCTATAGGGAACGCATTCCACAGTTCGGTAGCGACTACAGAGAAGGCCCACTCCTGAGTCACCGCCAGATGAACTGGCAGCATGTAGAGACCGACCTCTCTCAATGACCTTAATGTGTGGTGGGGATCATGCAGAAGGAGGCACTTTCCTAGGTAACCCGGTTGTAAGCCATTTAGGGCTTTCCAGGAAATTATCAGCACTTTGTATTTTGCCCAGAAACCTATTGGCAGCCAGTACAATTGTTTTAAAACATGCATAATGTGGTATCTCTGAGAAACCCCAGAAACCAATCTAGCCACTGCATTTCAGACCAACTGAAGTTTCTGAACTACACACAAAGACAGCCCCATGTTGAGCATATTGCAGTAGTCAAGCCTAGAGTTTATCAGAGTGTGCACAGAGTTCTGAGCTCATTTTATTCGAGAAATGGACACAGCTGTCATATCAACCCAAGTTGATAAAAGGTACTCCCGGCCATAGCCTCAACCTGAGCAAACAGAGTGAGGCCTGAGTCCAGACGCACTCCCAAGTTACATACCTGATCCTTTGCGGGGGAGTGCAACACTGTCCAGAACAGGAAGATCTATCATGTCCCTCGAAGTATGACCCCTTACCATGAGTACATCCATATTATTTGGATTCAGCTTCAATTCATTATCTAATCCATTACTGCCTGTAGGCAGATATTTAGGGGGGTTATGTCATTACCTGATGATGATGTCATGGAGAAATAGATTTGGGTGTCGTCAGCATATTTATAACACCCTGCTCCAAATCTCTGATGATCTCACCCAGTGGTTTCATGTAGATAGGATGGAGCCCTGGGGGACACCACACAATAGCTCTCATTTCAGAGAGCAACTATCTTCTAGCGACACCATCTGGGACCTACCTGAGTGACAGGTATGGAACAACTGCAATGCAGTACCACCTATTCCTAAATCCTTCAGATGATCCAGAAGGATACCATGGTTGGTAGTATCAAAAGCCTGGGTCAGGCCCAAACCCTATCTAATCCAGCATCCTGTTTCACACAGTGGCCCACTGGGGAGCCCACAGGCAGGAGGTATGTGTTAATCACCCCTTGATGAGCAGCAGCTGAATATGTGAGTGGGCTCTGTCAGAAAGTGTGCCATTTGAGATGCGAGGTAAATTGCAAGTCCTGATGCTGGTGATTAATCTGTGATCTGTTCACATATGCAGAGTTGTTACTTGATGCTACGGACCTAAAATACTGAACCTTGCTGTTAGAATCTTTTTGAACAGCTGAATTTTTAATTGCTTGCTCAATTTTCTGAAACAAAGTTTCATTTATTTATTTATTGCTAGATTTATATACTTCCTTTCATAAGATTTTCCCAAGGCGGTTTACAAACTTTAATACAATAAAATTCCATAAAATCAAATTAAAACATTAAAATCGATTAGAAAATAAAAACATAAAACACCAAAACCAGCCATAACAATATGACAGAGCGGCTGGAAAGAACTGGCAACCCCTAAGGGGTAAAAGTCTGAACAAATAAAAGTGTTTTCAGTTGTATTGTAAAAGCAGCCACAGACACCAGACAATGGACACCCACTGGGAGAGCATTCCAGAGCTTGGGAACAAGAGCAGAGAAGGCCCTGTCCTCCATGCACTACAGTCAAGCCTCTCTCAATGTCGGCACATGGAGCATCACCCCCTCCAATGGCCTTGTTGGGTGGGTAGAAACACTTAAGAGCAGGCAGTCCTTCAGCTATCCAGGGCCCAAACTGTTGAGGGCTCTAAAGGTACCAGCAACTTGGATTGGATCCAGAAACAAATTGGCAGCCAGTGCAGCTCTCTCAAAATAGGTATATGAGCCAGGGGTCTAAAAATCTGTTGATCAGAACATTTTGAGTGAATAAATGGGGTAGTGCTTTTTTTGGATTGCTTATGACCCTAGTAGAATTGTTAGCCATGATGGCCTTGGATAATGAGTAGCTTTCACCCCAGAAAACCAGCTTATTGTGTAAAAAATAATAATAAATAAATAAAGCTTTGAAATACATCATAACATTGACTGTATGGTGGTCAGACAATGTTACTAATCCAACATTTTTCATCTGAAGTAACAGACAGCTAAGAATGGGGGGGGGGAGTTTCCCCATAGCAATATTTATTATTTTATTAGTATTTTGAAAGTATTAATCTGCAGACAATACTCAAAAGTCACAATATTTGTAAGAAACTGCAAAGTTTTCAAGAAACCTGCCAGGAGGTGGTTGGACCTTTGGGAGTTAAAGGTATTATTAAGGAGGATATGGAGGCTGCAGAGAAGCTAGATGAGTTCTTTGCGTCTGTCTTCATGGCAGAGGATACTGAGCATATACCATCCCCTTTTGGGGGATGAAGGCTAAAGAACTGAGTCAGATAGCAATGACAAGAGACGAGGTTCTAAACAGTCTGGAAAAACTGACAACTAGCAAATTGCCAGGGCCAGACAGCATCCATCCTAGAGTCCTCAAAGAACTCAAATGTGAAATTGCCAGCCTCCTTGCTAAAATATATAACTTATCCCTGCAATCAGGCTCTGTACTGGAGAACTGGAAAGTAGCAAATGTAACACCAATTTTCAAAAAGGGATCCAGGCGTGATCTGGAAAATTACAGGCTGGTTAGCTTAACGTCTGTTCCAGGCAAATTGATGGAAAGCATCCTCAAGGATTAATTTGTAAAGCACATAGGAGAACAGGCCCTGCTGGGAGAGAACCAGCATGGCTTCTGCAAAGGTAAATCTTGCCTCACAAACCTTTTGGAGTTCTTTGAGAGTGTCTCAACAAGTGAGTGGATAAGGGTGATCCAGTTGTCATAGTATACCTAGACTTCCAAAAAGCAAGTTCAACCAAGTTCCTCATCAAAGACTCCTGAGAAAACTTAGCAGTTATAGGATAAGGGGACAAGTACATATGTGGATTGCTAACTGGTTGAAAGACAGGAATCAGAGGGTAGATATAAATGGAGAGTTTTCACAATGGAGGGAAGTAAGAAGTGGGGTCCCCCAGGGATCTGTACTGGGACTGGTACTTTTTAATTTATTCATAAATGATCTAGAAGTAGGGTTAAACAGCGAGGTGGCCAGATTTGCAGATGATACCAAACTCTTTCGGGTAGTGAAATCCAAAACAGAATGTGAGGAGCTCCAAAAGGATGTCTCCAAACTGAGTGAGTGGGCGACAAAGTGGCAAATGTGCTTCACTGTTGGCAAGTGTAAAGTGATGCATATTGGGATGAAAAAACCCAACTTCAAGTATACGTTGATGGGATCTGAGCTGTCGGTGACTGATCAAGAGAGGGAACTTGGGGTCATGGTGGACAGCTCGTTGAGTGTTGACTCAATATGCGGCAGCTGTGAAAAAGTCCAATTCCATGCTAGGGATCATTAGGAAGGGGATTAAAAATAAAACTGCTAATATTATAATGCTCTTATACAAAACAATGGTGTGGCTACACCTGGAGTACCACATACAATTCTGGTCACCACATCTAAAAAAGGACGTTGTAGAACTGGAAAAAGTGCAGAAGAGGGCAACCAAGGTGATCAGGGTCCTAAAGCACCTTCCTTATGAGGCAAAGCTACAACACCTGGGGCTATTTAGTTTAGAAAAAAGATGACTGAGGGGAGAAATGACAGAGGTCTATAAAATCATGCATGGTGTGGAGAAAGTGGATAGAGAGAAATTCTTCTCCCTCTCACAGAACACTAGAGCCAGGGGTAATCCCATGAAATTGATTGCCAGGAAATTTAGGACCAATAAAAGGCAGTATTTTTTCACACAACGCATAATCAACTTGTGGAATTCTCTGCCACGAGATGTGGTGACAGTCAACAACCTGGATGGCTTTAGGAGGGGTTTGGATAACTTCATGGAGGAGAGGTCTATCAACGGCTACTAGTCGGAGGGCTATAGGCCACCTCCAACCTCAAAGGCAGGATGCCTCTGAGTACCACTTGCCGCGGAGTAACAGCAGGAGAGAGGGCATGCCTTCAACTCCTGCCTGTGGCTTCCAGTGGTATCTGGTGGGCCACTGTGTGAAACAGGATGCTGGACTAGGTGGGCTTTGGGCCTGATCCAGCAGGGCTGTTCTTATGTTCTTAAAGTTCTTTTAGCTGATCATAAAAGTTATTGTCATCATCTGCCTGTTTCCAAGCCACCCTCATCTTCATCTGCATGGTAGTCATGTTGCTCTACACGGCATATTGCTGTGTGTGTATTAAACTGTTCTTTGTACAAATACACGTGAGCCCAGAACAAGACTGTTCACACCTGCAGGACAACCGTTCAAGAACTGAATCAGGATGTGGTTTCCCAGCCATCTACTGAATAGTAAGTACCTCTTACTATTTTTCCATCCATAGCTGTCTGGGCCAGGGATTTCTGGAAACTGGATCAGGCAGCTTTTCCAAATAAACCTTGGTAATTAACATGGCAAATGTGCTATTGCAGGAAGTCACGACAAGGCGGCAGTTGATGTGGATTTGCTACATCAGGGGTAGGCAATCTTAGTTCTCCAGCTGTGGTTGAATTGTTGTTGTTGTAGCTGAGAGTGTTGGGAGTTGTAGTTCAACAACAGCTGGAGAGCCAAGGTCGAATATCCCTGTACTACACCCTTTCTTATACGGGAGTTTATATATCACAACTCATTTATGTCTGCTGTGTTCTTAGAGCCATACAAACAACATGTGAAATTTTCCATCAGAACTCTTTAAATGTCTTGAACATCTACCGTCTCTCCAAGTTGTCACGTTGCTCGAATGCCATTTGAAATTCTGTGCTGTTCTATACAAATCTAAGTGCAGAAAGTTTGCTACAACTAGAAAAGGCAGTTAATGAAGGCATGTAACCCAGGAAGTGCACAACATACACTATGCCCTATAGCACAAGCAATTTATCTAATGTTAGTGTATCTTGATCATATTTGCATATATGTGACATTTAGGCAACACTTAGGACCATCACATCTGTGTTCTCACAAAAACTCCTTCCTTGGCCACAAGTCGGGCATGTAGCAACAATCTTGTGTCTGCTGCCTCATTATGTGATAGAAGTTTTTCAGCATCATTTTGAGTAATCTTGTAGCACAAGTCCTCTTATACCATCAATATGACTTTACCCTTGGGCTTTTCCCTGTATTTTTTCTGCTTCTGCTCACAACAAGGCTATAAGACATGTTTTATGACATGAATATGGTAAGAATCTTTGCCATTGCTTTCTCTTATGGCCTCCTACTATGTTCTTATACCATGATGCGTTGTTGCTGTCTCTGTAATCCCTTTCTGCATTATTTATTGTTACAACCTGGTATATGCCAAACAGAACACCAGTCGTTTTGCTTTGACGGCACTCTATTCGAAGTTGTCTGAATACATTGTATGTTACTTCACATTAAGTTACATGGTCATTCTTTGTATGTTACTCATGCCATCAAGTAAACAAGGAGGAAATTTGGGAATAATTTCAGCAGATTGGGCTACTCTCTCCAGCTCAGCAGATAAAACTGACTTCCTAGTCTTTCTCAGTGACCATCACATGTTGTTAATTACTAAGGAACTGGTCCAAGTGATTGCACCATGATATCTCTGATAGTTTTGATTGCACGGAATTGTGATTTATTTACCTGTCTGTTTGAGCTCTGTCAGCTTTCAGAAAAACTTAACTATTTCAGTTAATTTCAATTTCAGTTGCAGTTTGGAAATCCTGTCATTCCATTTGGAATTGGGATTCTCTGGCAATCTTTCTGACTTAAACTTGCAGTAAGCGTCATCTCCCAATGTCTTGGCATTTAAAAGGTTACTTACAGCATCTGGTGATGCAAGTTGACCAGTGGATATACTGCACAATTGTTGCATATCAGAACTGAATGGATTCTTCCAAATTTTTGTAACATTTTCACAATGCATCATATGTACAATTCATCTCATTTATTCAGGACTTTGTGAGTTCTGGATGGGTAAACCTGTTGTTTATAACATCAACCATCTGCAGAGTTGGTGAATTCTTGTGCTCCAGTAGTCTGCTGTAATGTAATATCTGGCAACAGCCCCTTCCCAAGTACTGAACCCTTTTGTTCCATCTGTTTTCTGTGTGTCCCTATAAACTGTTTGTTCAATGGCTTCATCCACTGGTATCCTTCCGAATATATCATAGCATCCAAGCTGAGCAGAGAATCCACCACTTTTGAAATACTAATGGACCTCTGGATCACTTGCAGATAAACTGAGCATATTTTGCAAATAACACAGATGGTAATGAGAGTAGTTGATCCTGCCATAAACAGAACAGGGAATTAAAGCCTTTCTGGTTCCAAGGTGCAGTCTCCAATTTCCTTCTCTCGATGTACGGATGACATTTAACAGAATATTCACCAACTCATGTATGGTATCTCAAATCTAGAAGACTACCATGGCTTTCCTGCATATGCTTCATGTACTGTTCAAACCTACTGTCCACATGTCCTAATGTGTTGCTGCACATTATACTTTCATACTGCTTTCCAGAAATATCCTTTAATGTATGGATAACTATGATTAACTCTTCAACAGCATCCCATTTTGCTCATGGGTTTCCTGAAGCCAAATGATGAAACTGTGCCACAGCAATCACATGCAGGCTTCACAAGAGAAACTCACACAAGAGAAACTCAAGTATGTAGTACACCGCTCTGAGCTCCTTGGAGGAAGAGCGGGATATAAATGTAATATAATAAAATAATAATAATAATCAACTTGTGAAGATTTACCCCACAATTGTATTGCCAGCCTTCAGATACTGTGTTTATTGATCCCACCCTCTGCAAAAACAAACAAACACAAAAAACCCCTCCTGAGTTAGTGCAGATGTCTCTAAGGCTGCATCTACAAAGCGCTTCCTTATAATACTTAATAGAACACATGTTGTGTGAAATCCCCGCAATTGCAAAATGATATATTTAAAACTGTTCTGTGTGCTTCCATGCTACTTCTATAGCTCTAACATACATGGCTTGATTTGAGGGCAACTGAGCCTTGTGGGACCCCATAGGCCAAAGGCCAAGAAGACAAGCAGAAGCCCTCCAGCACCACCTTCTGAAATCTCCACTCCAGAAAGGACCAGAACCACTCTAATGCAGTACTCCCAATCCCCATACCTGAATGGCAGTCCAAAAGAATACCATGGCTGATGGTACTGAATGTTGCTGAGAGGTCCAGCAGAACCAACAGAGACACAATCTCCCTCTCTAGTTCTTGGAGGTCATCCACCAGGGCAACCAAGGCAGTTTCAGTCCCAAACCCAGGGTGGAAGCCAGACTGAAAAGGAACTCTAGATAATCCGTATTGTTCAAGACCCTTTGCAGCTGCACAGCCACCATGTGCTTAAAAATGATTAGAAACAGGCCAGTTGTTAGCAAGGTTGGAGGGATCAAGGGAGAGCTTTTTTTAATAGCTGTCTTACCACTGCTGCTTGAGGCTTGATGGCATCTTGCCATCCCTTAACTAAGCATGAATTACCTCCAACCATCTACCTGTTTCCTCCAGGGCAGATTTTATTAGCCAAGAAGGGCAAGGGTCCAGAGCACATGATGTTGCTCGCACACTGCCCAGGATCTTGTCCACCTCCTCAGACTGCACTAACTGAAAAGCAGGGCCAGATGGTTGCCGAGGTAGCTTTCCTGTAACTGCCCAAACCATCCTGATCGGTACAAATTGAGCAATTTTATCTACGAAGTGACAAGCAAACTGGTCACAGTGGGCTGCTGATGGTTCTTCCCCCATCACACAGGGGCCTGTGGGAAGCAATGACTTTGCCACATGGAACAGCTCCATTGGCCTATACCAGGCCTGCTCAACTTAGGCCCTCCAGCTGTTTCTGGACTACAACTCCCATAATCCCAAGTCACAGTTTCCATTACCCAGGGATTATGTGAGTTGTAGGCCAACATCTGAAGGAGGGCCTAAGTTGAGCAGCTCTGGCCTATACTGTGCAAATGCAATGGAGGCAGAGACAAAATATTTCTTTACTGCCCCTCCCCGTCACAGAGTAGGCCCTATAATGGGCTCTAGCCTGTGGTCACTCAGCTTCATTACGACACTTCCTCCAGCATCGCTCTAGCCTTGTCCAAGTTGTTTTTCTGCCCTGAGCTCTGAGGAAAACCAAGGAGCTGAAGAGCACCACCAAGCCATAGAGGGCATTTAGAAGCAACCATGTCAATAGCCCAGGCTGGCTCCATGTTCCAGAGATTCACCAGGGATTCAACAGGGTCACCAGTTATAGACACTGGAAACTCCCCATCTGGAAACCAAACGGCTCCATAAGCCCCTGGAGGCGGACCGTTCTAATTGGTCCACTACCTCTGCAGAGGTTGGTCGAGGCAGTCAAACTGAACCCCACCAGATGGTGATCTGTCCATGACAAAGGAGCTATCTCAAACTCCCTCGCCTGTAGATCATTCAATCCCCGGTTGGCAAAAACCAGATCCAAGGTATTACCCGCCACATGAGTAGGACCCGATATTAATTGAGATAGGCCCATGGTTTTCATGACGGCTATGAAATCCTGAGCCCCTCCTACTAAGGGGGTGTCAAGGTCTGGCTGACTGCCAGGGAAGATCACGAGACAAAGCGAAGCTGCTGAAACTGGATATGGCTCGGGAAGTTCGTCTTGACCGGACTTGGCTGCACACTGTCGGCACAAGGGTTGACGAATGTTGTTTTTTAGCAGTGAGTAGAAGACTGGTGATGTGATTTATAGTGCAAGCCGAGAGCTCCCAGCTGACAAGCATTCAAGGCTTATCAGCCCTCTGTAATAGGCGTTTGCTTCTCCTAATAGTCTCCAATTGATCCTGGCGTCTCGTGACACGCCGCTGTTGCGGAGTCAGCGGGGGCTGGTTGTATAACTCTTCTTCAGATTGGTCTTTCACAATTTCTGCTGCCTCAGGTTGTTGTGCCTGTTCTGAATCATTAACCACAGCTGTTTCATGAACACTGACAGCCGGGCTCTGCCCCTCAGACACTCCTGCATCGCCTGGAAAGTTGACAGCTTCCCCTTCCTCCTCGCTGTCCGAGATCAAGGGTGTGACAGGGGGCCTTGGCATGGACATTGAAGTCCACCAAGACAATAAACCTGAGGGAACCCAGTACCATCTCTGAGACCACCTCTGCCAGCTCAGGCAGGGAAACTGTGGTGCAGCAGGGTGGTTGGTAGAGATGTGCCCGAACAGTTCCATGGGGTGTGTGGGGGGTGCCTTTTAAGCGAGCAGGTAAGGTTCTCTTTACCTGTTTGCACCCTCCCCGCCACTTTCCCCCTGCCAGCACTTGATTTTGAAAGAGATGCATGGGGCTGCAGCATTCCTTCCTGCAGACCTGATTGGTGTCACCACACACATGGCTGTGGCACACGAGTGCTAGCCATTTGTATGGTCAACATACCACACAAATGGCCAGTGCACATGCACTCTGGCCATTTGCATGCTGATGCCGATCGAGGCTGCAGGAAGAAACACTGCAGACCTGTGCATGTCTTTCAAAATCGAGTGCTGGTGGGGGGGGAAAGCGGAGGGGAGGGGGAAAACAGGAAAGGAGCACCTTGCCTGTTCTTTAAAGGCACCCCCCTGCTGCCCATCGAGCTTGCTGAAATGCCGGCGTTTGAACAGGTTTGGCGCTCCAGAAAGGGAGCACCAAGCCTGTTTGTGCACATCCCTAGTGGTTGGTACACCAACAGAATCCCCAGCCTATCTTGGAGGCCCTCCCTCAGGGACAGATACTAAAATTCTGGGCTTGCCTAATCTATGCTGTGCCCTTATGTGTATATTTTCTTTGGGAAACAAACTTTGCATACTTGGTTTTAAACTTACACTGGTAGTAGCCAAAGGTAAATGACAAATCAGAATCTCAATAAAAAAACTCAAATGAAATCAAACATATGGAAAATAAATCTGTATTAAAGCTACAAACGATATACAAACAGTAGTCAAAAAGTACGATAAAAAATTTGTGATGAGATTTCTGGATACAAACTCATTTCAATACTTTATCAAACCATGAAAATGTTTCATATGATTTATACAGAATATATTCAAATGGAAAATACATATAAATGGAACTATTCAAATTAAAAGGTGACTCATATAGGTCTACAATTCCTATAAGTTATACAAGTTATACAAAGATGAATTCCTTGATTTGATAATAAAACTGATCTTGAAAGTAAAAGAGAAAACAAATTATTCTTCTCTGTCGCTACATAGGAAGCAGAGCCAGAAAATAGTTCCCTGACATAGAGTTCAAATTTATTGGAAGCATTCGGAACAACCAAGGGTGTAGTAAAGCCAGAAGCTGAAAACAAGCTCTGTTGAATTATCAGTAGGGCACAGGGGTATATCCTAGTGTTAATTTTCTAAATTTAAATGAGCATATGGCCTTGCTGTGTTTTGAATCATGAGCTGCTTGGGAGACATACAAAGGAGGAGGAATGAGTTTTTAGCTGTTCATAGCAAAAAAACAATTATCTTGTTGGCTTGGTGCTTAATCTGGAGAACATCTCCCTTTTGGAAACTGGCAAAAAGAAACTAGCTGGCAGATATTGATTCCTTTCCCTTCTTTTAGTCTAAGTGGTACAAATATTGTCTCAGAGGAAGGGAAGGTAAATCTGTCACCCATCAAAAGCTGCAGAATGCTTAATGATTCCATGTAGATCTGTTCATCTTCCTGTAGTATATCTACATGATAGTTGCTATGATAGTTGTCATCTTTTAGGCAGTACATATACAAAATGCATAGCCTGCCTGTTATGATTCTGCAAGGAAGCACATATATATTGCAGGAGGAAGTTCTGTGCTGTTTAGTGGCATGCCCTCTTAGATAGTGTCAGATGCCTCTGAGGCATCCTTTCAACAAGCTAGTTTTCAGTCATCTTTATTTTGGCCACCATCACCAACCACCTTCATCCAAATACAGCCATGTTACAATACAATAAAAACATACAATCATTATCCAAGTAATCCTAATTTAGCCTTAATTAAATTATCTCATATTTTACATATTACAGCCTTATATGTAACTCCTGGATATTTATCAGGCATCCTGCAAGGCTACCTGCTCATCTGAACATCCTCAAAAACATTAGGGGGAAGTTAAAGACCATCTGAGGTCATTATAAAATCAGGAAAATATCATATGCCCTATCGACTCAATCTCCTCTGCACCACATGGGCAGATTCAATCTTTATATGGATTTTTTTCATTTGACCCTTTGAGGGAAGAATACCAAACCTCACCATTGTAAACGCTCTGCAGAGCCTAGAAATGGTAAGGGAAGTAAAGTATGTTGCTGGTTCCATGTTATGTTCCTCTCTCCAAATCTTAATGCGTTGGGTGCCAAGGTGGAAATCATTTATATCTAGAATTTGTTGTTTGACAAATGCCTTAGCTCTCTCGTATCCCATCCCTGGGGTAACGAATCTAAAGGAATTCCAAACTATAACAGTTTCAAGTGCAAATTTGCTTCCATGTAGTGTTAAAATTATCACTCAAGACCCGGGGAGCTAGCCCATTTGGGTAGAATATTAACTTTAGCCAGTAGTTACTTATTACTATCCACATTCTGAATTCAACACTAGGCCTGCTGGCTTCCAACCTAAGGGCAGCATTTGCCACATATTTAGCCACTTGAAATACTGTACTCAGAAATGTTCTCTGTTTAGCTTTCAGTGATACAAGCCTCCCATATGGGCAAAGTTGAACTCTATATAGAAGCAGCAGTATAATCTTGGTTTCAAATAATTCCATAGCTGTAGGTGCAAAATGACTTCCATTACTTCAAAAACTCTACGTAGTTTGTAACACATAATCCCTCTGTGCACACCTTTTACTGGATGCATGGAATACTACCCCCAGGTATTTCCACTGATGCACCATTGATTTTTCAATTAAATGTTGTAATTCTTGACATTAATTGATGGTGGAGTGTCCCGCCTCAAAATCTGCCTGTTTCTCAGCCAGAATATTCTCCTGGTCAACCCAGTTCAATAGTTTTCTGTACAATTTACTTATGATGCTTAAGAGGCTAATTGGCCTATAACTGGCAGGATCATTGAGAGCTAGCGTGGTGTAGTGGTTAGAGTGCTGGACTAGGACCAGGAAGACCCGAGTTCAAATCCCCATTCAGCCATGAGACTTGCTGGGTGACTCTGAGCCAGTCACTTCTCTTTCAGCCTAACCTACTTCACAGGGTTGTTGTGAGGAGAAACTTAAGTATGTAGAACACTGCTCTGGGCTCCTTGCAGGACAATATATAAAATCATCTTCCCCCCCTTTTTAAAATATTGGGACTATAATGGCCAAGCCATTATTTTCTTGATTGCTAATTCAGATGGAGAAGTTGACTTCAGATTAAATTTATAGTTTTTATAAGTTCTAATAAATTGTGGTGGGGGGAGGGGTTGTACTATTGAACCAGGTTTTGGACCTAAAGCATCAACATGGTTCCCCACCAGATTTATTTTAAAAGCCTTGCAATTCTTGAACAAGTAGCTTATAGATATCCAGCATCTGATTCTCCATAGACATCTTCAAAAGAGCAAGCTAGTTCTGCTGCCTTGAGGACCACATGTAGTGGGAAGCTGTGGAAATGTACAGGTACAGCTCTTGGGTTTTTTTGGGAAGAGGCAGGCATGAAAACAAGCTGTACTCTTAGATGTTTGTGATACGACACTCAGTAATTTTGTAGGCCCCTGCGATGGGTGCATTTCATTTGCAATACTTGCTTTTAAAAATTCTTGGTAATACTGACTACCCTTGTGTCTGTCACTGGCATCATTTTCTATAGAAGTCTCTTTATCCCTTTTACTTAGTAGTGGACAATGGCATAAAGCATGGGAATGAACAAGTAGTGTCCAATGTGCACTGCTTCAGTGTGTGTAGGGGAATAAAACTTTAAACAGTGGTGAATTTCCCTGATGCTCATACCTGGTATCCTTTATGCAGCAGACTTCTGTGCCAGTATCCTGTGGGGAGGTTGCCCCACCTCTGTTGCTCAGCTGGTCTATATGCATACATTGGGGCCATTTGAGGGGTTATCAGCAAAAAGGAGACCAAATCTCAAGATGCTACGCAATATATGAGGCCCTTTTAGTTCTGGTAGATGTTATATGCCCAATGTGTTTCTGCCACAAGGCTTTCTTCAGGGGCAATTGGTTGTCGCTCATTGGGAGTGTGGAGTTCACTCCCACACGATCAGCACTGCTCCATGCATTGCTGATTGATCTGAGGCTGGGACTCATTGTCCCGGCCTCAGTGAATCCCACATGATGCACCGGGGGATTCCCCTAAGAGATAAGCACTCTAGATGCCTGTCTCTATGTGTGGCCAGGCTGGAAGCAGCCCGTGCCCCCACATGAGCAGGTAGCCTGCAGGATGCTGCATAAAGGATGTATTGGCATGTAAGTTCACTATTGTTTAAAGTTATATTCCCCTACCTTCACGTCTACCCCAGAAGTGTTGCTCACTGGCTGCTACTGGAATGAACATGCAGAGATTCAGAATGGAATAAAATGGTTTAAAGTTTATTTTATTAAAAAGCAATGCTTTTCTTTAGGTTCAAATGAGTAAATAAATAATTACAGGTTCAGTTCCAACATTTCAGATATTATTCTTTTTCAAGTCTGTTAATGAAGGTGATTTTCGGAGTTAACATAGTTCTCTTCTCAACTCAGGGTTTTTACTAGATGTTCATTTATTGCATTTCTTTTTAAACCCTGCAGTACTTGCTGACAGGTCCCTGTGCAGGGTCCAGACATCTGCCTTGGCTTCTGCAGAATCCTCTTCTCCCTCCTTGTAAGTTTTAGTGCTCCGGCCAGACACTGGGCACTGCTCTCGCATTATTTTCATAGTGCCATTTTCAGGCCATCACTTACTTCATCATCTCTTTTCATTACCTTTTAAAATGAAAGTAGTTGGTGCTCTAAAAATAACACTAGAGTAGTGCTCAGTGTCTGGCTGGAGCACCAAAACATGAAAGGAGAGAGAACAGGATGCTGCAGAAGCCAAGGCAGGTATCCTGCATGAGAACCAGTCATTAAGTGCTGTGGAGGCTTTAAAAAAGCATATAACCAATGTTTGGAAAAGCCCCTAGACCCCAACTTCAAAACTTTTCTTCTTCTCCCTTTAACATAGTGAAGCTATTCTCACGATCAGTGGAAAGCAGGCTAAGGGTGCTTAGCCCACTTCCCACCGATCATGAGACTTACCAGGCTCGCAGCCAAGCCCGGTTTAGTCAAAGCAGGTAACCCACTTAATTGCTTCTGCCTTAAGCCCAGGTTAGCGGAGCAACTCACGAGTAGACCCCTGACCAGGAGGGGTCAAAGCAGCCTCCTGGCTCGGGGGTCTCTCCAGGATGCCCGGAGCACTCACATAGGGCACGCTGGAGCTTCTGAGGGCCACGTGGCCCCCGATCCCCCCAGCCTCCGCCGGCTTCGTAACAGAGCCAGCAGTCGTGTGGGTGGCCAGTTCGGCTGCCCGGAGCAGACTGACTGCTCATCAGTGGGGAGAGTGGGCTTAGCCCGCTCTCCCCGCAAACCCCATCCAGGCTCTTCTCTCTGATTGTGAGAAGAGCCTCATCATCTTTCTCAGTAGCTCAGCTGCAGACTTTTGTTTGCAACAGTTGCTTTCCTCAGTGTATCCCCTGTCACTAAATATCAACTGGTAGACTTAGAAGGCCTGAGATATATTGTATCTTTCCAGGGGCGTAACGAGGCTGGAGTGGGCCCAGAGACAAAATTCTAAAATGCTGATACACACACACTCACTTGCTGATACACACACACTCACTCACTTGCTGATACACACACACTCACTTCACATGTGACTTGCCTCTGGGGGGCCCCTCAAAGCGTGGGGGCCCCCAGGCAGCCACGTCCCCTTGCCTAATGGTAGTTATGCCCCTGTATCTTTCCCGGAAGTGTCCTTTTTTTTTTTGCCTTATACTTTTTATTCAATTTTCACAACACAAAAGGACAAACACAAATAATACAAACACTCACAAACACACACAATAAAGACTTCCATCTCATCATTGAAACAAGTGTTGTTGACAATAACCGGATCTATCCCGCCCCCCCCCCACCAGAAATGTCTTTTGAAGGATATTTTTCCCCTTCTTTCCTTCAGTCAACTCCCTTTTCCTTTATTTCTTCCTTAGCCTCTCCTAGCCTCTACTTTACCTCACAGCAAAATTTCATGCTCCTCCCTAAACCAACATTCTTGGCTCCTAAAAGCCAGCTGTCATTCTTCAGGGGTCCTCAGCTGTTACTCATCCACAGAATTCTCTGGTGAGAACATCGCCACACCTCCATGACAACAAGGCTCACCTAGCAACCGTACCCCAACTAATCCTTTGTATCTCAGAATCTTCACAGCCTCTTCTTTAGAAAAGGAAATGTTTTTCTTCTGGCAGCTATGTTTGGTTGTTGAGCACTGAGGAAAGGAATGGGGCTTAGAATTGATGTCTGTGTTATTTATAGGAATTTTTCATATAGGAATGGCCTTATCCATAGTACTACATTGGGTGCACTGTAGTATCACACAGCTGCACAGATATAAAGGGAAGTAGGAAACGATGCAAAACATGGAACATGAGTGTAGAAACTGATGGCGGGGAGGACACGTGGAAGAAAGTATTCCAGGACCTAAATAATTGCTGAGGGAGGGTAGGATGCCTCCATGTTTGAAGGACGCAATGGATAGACCTCTCCTTAGGAAGCCTTCACTGGAGCTCTTAGTGATGGATAGTTATAGGCCAATCTCCCTTGGTTGGGCAAGGTGATCGAGAGGGTCGTGGCCAACTAGCTCCAGGTGGTTTTAGAGGGAATGGATTATCTAGACCCATTTCAAACTGTCTTTAGAGCTGGCTATGGGGTTGAGACAGTCTTGGTTGGCCTGATGGATGACCTCCACCGGAGAACCGACGGAGGGATTGTGACTCTTTTGCTTCTTTTGGATTTCTCAGTGGCATTCGATACCATCGACCATGGTATCCTTCTGGATCGCCTGGGTGAGTTGGGGATAGGGGGCACTGCTTTGCAGTGGTTCTGCTCCTATCTCTCGGGTAGATTCCAGATGGTGGAGCTTGGTGACAGTTGCTCCTCAAAATAGGAGCTGTTAATATGGAGTCCCTCAGGGCTCCATTCTGTCACCAATGCTTTTTAATATCTACATGAAACTGCTGGGTGAGGTCATCAGGAGGTTTGGTGCTGGGTGTTATCAGCATGCTGATGACACTCAAATCTACTTCTCCTTTTCATCTGGCCGCCCAGAGATGTAAGTTTGGGCGGGGTATAAATTTGATAAATATATAAATAAATAAAAATCTGCATCATCAGGAAATGCTGTTCATTCCCTAAATGCCTGCCTACAGACAGTAATGGGCTGGATGAGGGATAACAGATTGAGACTGAATCCAAGCAAGATGGAGGTGCTCATTGTTGGGGCTCAGAATCGGAGGAATGAGTTAGATCTCCCTCTGCTGGATGGAGTTACACTCCCCCGGAAGGAGCAGGTGCACAGCTTGGGAGTATTCCTGGACCCAGGCCTCACACTAGTATTTCAGGTGGAGGCTATGGCCAGCAATATTTTCTGTCAGATTCAGCTGACTCAACAGCTGCGTCCATTCCTTGAGGAGGATGACCTCAAAACAGTGGTGCACCAGCTGGTAATCTCCAGGCTTGACTGCTGCAATGCACTCTATGTGGGGCTGTCTTTGTATGTAGTTCAGAAACTTCAATTAGTTCAAAATGAGGCAGCCAGATTGGTCTCTGGGGTAACCCAGAGAGACCATATTATGCCTGTTTTGAAACAGCTACACTGGCTGCTGATATGTTTCTGGGCAAAATACAAAGTGCTGGTTATTACCTTTTAAAGCCCTGAATGGCTTAGGTCCAGGTTACCTCAGAGAGCGCCTTCTTCTGCATGATCCCCACCACACGTTAAGGTCATCTGAAGAGGTCCGTCTCCAGCTACCACCAGTGCATCTGGTGGCGACTCAGAGGTGGGCCTTCTCTGTAGCCACTCCTGGGCTGTGGAATGCACTCCCTGCAGAAATCTGTGATTTGAATTCTTTTTTGGCCTTCAGGAGAGGCCTTCAAAACTATCTGTTTTTGGCCTGGCCTTCCAGGGTTTTTAAACATTTGTAATTGGTTTTAATGTTGTAACCTGGTTTTCAGGGTTTTTAAATGGTTCTGATTGTTTAATTACTGTTTTATTATGTTTTAATTGTTAATTGTTGTTGTTTTACGCTGTTTTATAATTTCTGTTTTAATTGTTAACTGGTTTTAATGGTTTTGTTTTAACTGTAAACCGCCCTGAGCTATTTTGGAAGGGCAGTATAAATACTGAATGAATGAATGAATGTATGAATGATGCAAAATTCTCTGTAAAGAAGTTCCATTGTCTGCATGCTGGAGATAAAAAGCAGATTGTCTGCAATATTGTGTATGCCTCTCCATATATATTCTCCATCCTCACATTTTTCTTCTTAAATTACCAGATTACCAGTTAATCTCATTTGTACTTTGAGGTGGATCTCATGATCCGTGAGACCCGCTTTGGCTGGGTATACGGGGAGAGTGGGCTAAGCCTGCTCTCCCCGCACATGAGCAGGGCGGAATCCCTGGGTGGCCGGATTGGCCGCCCACATGACTGCTGGCTGCGTGATGGAGCTGGCGGGGGCTGAGGAGTTCAGGGGACACACAGCCCCCGGAAGCTCCAGCATGCCCTGCACAAGTGCGTAAGGCATGCTGGAGAGACCCCTGAGCCGGGAGGCTGCTTTTCAGCCTCCCGCTCAGGGGTCTACTCATGAGTAGCCATGGCATGGAGCCATGCCACAGCTACTCACGATTTTGAAAAACGGGTTTGCAGAGTGCTCACTCCGCAAACCCAGTTTAAAGGGAGGGGTACTTAGATGGGTTAACTGCCTGGGAGCCACCGGGCTCACCTGCGAGCCCACAGTGGCTCATACGGTCAGCTGAAATCAGGCTAGGCTCCCCTCGCCCGATTTCAGCTGATCATCAGAATAGCCTCTTTATCTGTTCAAGGAACAAAGCAAATGCAATAAAATACAAAACAGCCTAGCAGAACCAAAATATATTTACAAATCTAAAGATCACAATGAAGTAGACATGGTAGATTTCCTTCAGAAGTGAATTCCTCAGTCTGGATCCTACAATTAAAAAACAAACAAACACCTCTATTTCTAGCAGAAATTATTTCAATTTAAAAGAAACGTCCTTTCTGCAGAACTTAACTCACAGGGATATAATAACAAAATATGTTGTTTAAGTATTAAATGTTTGGAGGTGGGGCTGTAGCTCAGTGGCGAAGCATCAGCTTAGCATGTAGAAGGTCAAGATTCAATCCCTGAAAATTCCTCCCTGAAACTCTGAAGAGGTGCTGCTAGTCAGAGTAGAGAAGATGAAGCTAGATGAACCAATAGTCTGACTCAGTAAACAGCAGCTTCTTAGGTTCCTATCCTGAATTCAGGATGTTTAGGGCTTTAAAGCTAAATCAATACCTTGAGTTTAGCCCAGAAACAAATTGGTAGCTAGTCAGTGGCGGAGCGTGACCGCCGGCGGCCCATGTGCGGCCACAGCCCCACTCACCCCACCCCCCATGTCTGACATCATATGCGGGGTTAGCCATGCCCCCTTGTCTGATGTCAGATGCGGGGGGCGTGGTCTGGCTCCCGAATCGAGCCACAAGGCTCCGTTCAGCAGCAGATGGAGTCTAACTCCTGAAGGGGCTGAGCGGCCCCTTCGGGAGCTAAATGAAGGCTGGCGCTGCATTTGCAGCACAGCCCACTCCTGGCCGCCTTTGTTTAGCTCCCAAAGGGGCCGCGCAGCCCTTGCAGGAGCTACCTAGGCTGGTGCTGCCTTCGCGGCATGGCCAGAAGCAGCTCTTCCCTGCCTTAAAGGCAGGGAAGAGCCACTCCTGGCCGTGCCACGAATGCAGTGGCCATTTAACTCTCGAACAGGAGCCATGCGGCCCCCGCTCAGGAGCTAAACCAGTGCCCCTGCGTCTGATGTCAGAGGCGGGGTGGTGGTGTTGGGGCCGCAAGGTGCGGCCCCTGATTGGATACGGCCCAGGTTCTTTGAACCTGTTGGCCTAATGGTGGCTCTGCCCCTGTAGCTAGTGAAGCTTACAGAGAATGCATGTGGTTGATCTTTGTGATTAGCACCAGGCAAAAGACATGCCATTAGCTGCATATTGTGATGTATATTGCAGTCCAATTGAGAGGTGTATGTGTATGACAGTGGCCATGTTATTGTAACACAAAGGATAGTGTTATAACTGAGAACATGGGAGCACTTGAAGTTGCATTCTGGAAGGTTCTGGGCAGTAGAAAATGTTTACTCCATAAGGAGGACATCAAGATTGGCAGGAGGATTGTGACATGGCATCAAACTTTGCCATCATCTTTGCTGTTATGGTATAAGTTTTCTGGGACTTGACACTGAGATGATACATTGTAAGGCTGCATAGTGCCATGTTTTAGTTAAATAAAATAAAATAAAATAAAATAAATGCCAGGCCTACTTAGCCGGTGCCAAAGCAGTTCATATAACTTTGTGTTGTTCATTGGTGGAGCCACATTTGTGGCTTTCAGGGCTTGGCATGAGCTGATGTCAGTTGGCATCGCTCCATGCAGCTCTTATAATTTGATCCACATGGTGCCTGTGAGCTGCCCTGCCTGGCATCAAATGTTTTGCCTTTTAATGGAGAGCTTTGTTGCTGTGGGTTTACTATGCAACCATTCACAAAGTTCTCTGCCACACCCGCACACCCTGACTGAAACACTGGCTAAACTATCTGCTGGATTGTGCCTTGCGAAAATGTTTTGCCCTTTCACTTTCTATTATTCTGTGTAGTACTAAATGTGGGTCAAGTCCTTGATAAGAGTATGCTAGGAATCCTGCTCAGTAAAGTTTACAACTTGAACAGACAAGGTACAAATGAAATGTAAGTATAATGAACTAAAAGAGGAAAGTGATAGAGCTGATAACTTCATAAAGCTATGGTGCTTGCCAACTTGGATTTTATCTTCTGTAATCATTTGCTAATACTTGGAAAGATGACTAATATGTGTGAACCAATGCAAGAAGAACATTTTAAAGGAAGAAACAGAGGATGAGTAGGACAGAGCTTGAATGAGGGCTTCTTGAAAGGTAGTCTGCCTGGATCATTAATACAAGTGAAGAATGCTTCAGGTAAAGGACTGGTTACACAGATGGAATCAATGAGAGATTCTGGGACCATGGTCTAAGCATTGGCCACCTTCAAACATTACGGGGAACCTGAGTTGAACTCACCTCAGTTCACTTCCCAGTATGTCATAGGAACATATGACATCATGTGTTGCCATCATATGTTGCTGCCTTATACCTACCAAGTCAGACAATTGGTCCATCTAGCTCAGTATTGTCTACACTGACTGGCAGTGGCTTCTCCAAGGTTGCAGGCAGGAGTCTCTCTCAGCCCTATTTTGGAGATGCCAGGGAAGGAACTTAGAACCTTCTGCTCTTCCCAGCTTGACTATCCCCTAAGGCAGGCCTGTTCAACTTAGGCCCCACAGCTGTTTTGGGACTACAACTCCCATAATCCCCAGCCGCAGTGGCCAAAAGCCAGGGATTATGGAAGTCTTATTATTGTCATTCATTCATTCATTCGCTTTCTATATCGCCCTTCCAAAAATGGCCCCCCAATCCTCAGAGTTGTAAGCAGTGTTCTAACAGGGATTTCCAGATGTTGTTGACTACAACTCCCAGAATCCCCAAGCAAAAGCTATCATAGCTGAGGAATCTGTGAATTGTAGTCAACAACATCTGGGAATCCCTGTTAGAGGGAACGCTGGTTATAGTCCAGTATCTGCAGGAAGGTGAAGCTGAGCAGCCCTGCCCTACAGGGAATAACTTACAGTGCTCACACATGTAGTCTCCCATTCAAAGGCAATCAGGCTGGACCCTGCTTAGCAAAGGGGACAATACACGCTTGCCACCACAAGACCAGCTTTGAATGATTGGAGCTACAATTCCCGCACCCAGACATGGTTCCCCCAAACCTCAGAATGAACCCTCAGTCTGTAGTGAGTTATACTCACCCAACCTAGGATCTGTTCCCTCCACCATGTTGTCTGAATTCTAAGTTAACTCCAAACCAGAGTTAAGGGAGGAAGCTCCTCCCGCTGGCTGCTACTCTACTGGCTGGCGTGGGCTGTCCTTCCAGGGTTGGAGGAAGCCTGCACAGCCAGTCCCGCCCCCTTTGTCAGCTCCCAGATTAAAGGCTATGATCATCTGGGAGCATTGGGGGTGGGTGGGATGGAGGCAAACTGCGTGTCCATTGGACCTGCAGTTTGTCATTCTGTCCGAAGGTGACCTTTGTTAATGAAGGACAACTGGCAGGAACTGAGTTGCATCTCATGAAGACTGTTTGGCAGAAACTGACAAAAGATCAAGAGGGGTTTAAACTAAATTTTGACAGAGTCAAAAGCACGAAGGTTCAGTACTAAAGTTAGAAACTTGGATTTATTGGGAGAAACTGGGAGAGTTGTGGGGTTTCCAAGCCTGGCTCAAGCCTCCCGCCCCCCGCACTACCTGACGTGACGTATAGATCTTCCAACCCTTCTTAATTCTGCAGCGGACCCTTCATGCTGATCCCTTCCTCCACTTGAACTGCACCCCCTTTCCCCTCTAAAGTTGTTACTGCCATCAGTACTCCTCTAGAGTAGGTTTTGTCTTATGGAGGCCACATTTTAATTTTCCAGGGTTTCATTCCCCCTTTGGTCAATGACTGTAATAAAGATCCCATTCCATTCCCCCCACCCCCACCTATTGGCTTCTGTTTTCTACTGGGCTACCAGGTAGTTTGTGGCATTTCTTCTTCTGTGATCTTGCTCTTGTCATGCTTACTGTATTATTTTTTTCCTCCAAGTGATTCCCTTCTCTTTCTCTGACAGAATGCTTATTTCCCTCACTCAGATACCAATGCATGTTTGTTGTGTACATTTTCCTGAACACTGCCCATGTTGAATTCTTGGTGCTACAGTGGAACTCAGACCCTGGCCTGTGACCAATGGGGTCTAGATGCAGATCTCCTACCTGCTGGCGTGGGCTGGTGGTTGTCACTGAAATGGCATTCCTTCCTTTCCTGGCTCTCTCTCTTTAAAAACAGCTGTTTACAGATTGCTGCTTTATATGCTTGGACTGCCAAAGGATCCAAACTACTGGCAGGACTTGTGGCTACAGATGTTAGTTGCTGTGGTACTAATATGTAGACTATGGGAAGCTCTAATGGGGGATGCACTGTATGATCTTCCTGTGAGTGTGTTTGTGCATTGTGTGTGGGCAGAGGTGTGGCATCTGTTTTGTAGTATCAGCACACCCAAAAGCCACACATGGAGGTTGTTCACATGAGCAACCAAGCCCAAGCTTGGGCAACCCTGCCTGGGTTGAGTGAGTGCCAGAATTGGGGCCAATCCTGGCACTGCCTGCACTGCAAGCCCAACTTCTATTTTGTGAGCTGCTCAGAGAATACTTGTTATGGAACGGCTATATACATAAAGTTATGCTATATTTCTATCTGTAATGACGTCTATTTTACTTACACACACACTGACTCCTAGTAACAACAAGGTTAATACAGTTTATACATTTATACATTAGAATTTATACATGCCTTTTTGCTTGGAAGTACAAGACAGTTTACAGTCAAAATAGTGGCACACATACATTAATATAAACCAGCAGTATAACACACATACATCATGTAGCAAAGCAAAAGGAAGTCCAGTTGGGCTACATTAAGTATCCTAAAAAGCTCATCTAAACAATATAGTCTTCACTGCCCTTCTGAAGGCAGGCATTAAAGGCCCCCTTCTTCTCACTCAAAACTGGTTTCATGAGATCCAATGAAAGAAAGTCCAGATAAGGTCTATAGTCCAATGCTGTATTCATAATAGTCCCACTCAGTAGTGTAGTGTAGTGTCTTTTCATGAAGAACAAGGCCTCATGCTGGGATTTCAGGATGCGTTGATGGGCCAAGAACAGGTTTCCAGGAACGGAGAGGCATGCCCCTGGGTCCCGTCACTGAGGGTTGGTGGGTACCACAGGAGCAGGGGTTTGAAGGCAGGGGAGGCCTGGGAGAGAGCTCCCTCATGTTCAAGCTTTTAGAGAGCAGAGCAGGGGCTCTAGACCCAGAATCAGCAGCTAAGAGTGAGCTGTTTGAGGCAAGCTTATAAAGGCTGTGACTTTGGAGCTGTGAGCTTGTTAGTGCTGGCAGCCGGGTTGGGTCTCTCCCTTGATCCTGAGGAGTCCACCTGCTCCTGAGTAGACCTTTTTGTGGCAATTCCGGCCGTGCTGCCAGGCGAGCACTCTTAAACTGTTCCTGTAGCTCTGCCCAGGCTTGGTAGCGGAGGCAAGTGAGCAGACTGGGCCCCTCCTGGGGAGTTTCTGGAAGGTGGAGTATCTGGAGATCCCCAATGGAGCCTGTACTAGGGTCTTCAGACCTCTCGGGATCCCTCAGCTCAGGACCTGTGTCCAGCAGCTCATTCCCCTGTGAGTCCACTGGATCTTCCCTGCAAATGGCCCCTTCGGGGTCTCCCTCAAGGGGAGCTGGCTTGAATGTTGCCTCAGGGTCTGCCTCTTCTTTGGAGTCGGTCTCAAGTGGACACGGCAGATCATGACATGTACTTAGAAAGCATGAATGATAGCCAGAAAGTATGGATTTGAAAGAGTCTTCTCATCAGATGAATTTTGTGGAAAGTACCATTGTCCACCACTACAACCTGATGTATCAGGTAGAATAATGGATCCAAGAGCACTCTGGATGACCAGGCTCCCTTTTTGATGACATCACTATTCCTCTCTGACTCTCCAGCCAAAAAGTCTTTCTGTCATCATAACATCAGTCTTTTCTGAATTAGCTGAATTCCCATCATTGCCCAAAACTAGATGACAGGACAGAGTTGGGTGATAGAAAAAAGGATAAAGCTGGTTGACATCTGAGTATTGGCAGTATTTCACCCTTTGGACAATCATGCCCAGTAGCCTCCAGGTATACATTGAACAGCAGTGGGAAGAGTTTGTAACCTTGAAGATCTCACAGTGATGCGATGAGTGGCCACCAGCACTGTCCTTTGGAGCCTCTGTGCTAGGAACATATGAGCCTCATTCACACATTATGTTAAACACAGGTACAGATCTGTACACGGGTTCAATTATTCATGCTATGTTGAATGCAGGTACAGTGGTATCCTTCCTGTCTGTGTCATGAGGGGCCTGTACCCAGGTTCACTTTTAAGATCAACACAGGTACAGTCATTCACACAAATACATATATTTTTTCAGACAATATAGTAAGCCTATTCTCACAAACAGCCTAACAGCAGGTCAGCCTGGGTTAGGCTGCTCATGTGCAGTTCCAGGATCCGCATGGATCATCCTGGTGCTGCTTCCCCACCTAACCATACTTTTTATCCTAGACTTTAGCCGAGGTTAAGGGTGCAAGTGCGACCTTAACCCTGGCACTAGGGGCTTGTGTGTGCTCTGGCTGCTTGCCCGAGTGCCCGACTCATGGGGGTATCCCCCAATGCACTGCACTCATTGTGTGGTGCATTGTGGGATATCCGGAGGCCAGTGCACATTGCCCCGGCTTCTGGAGATCCTCGCTGCTCCTGTGGACTTCTGGTGGTCCGTGCTGAACACTGGAATGGTGATTGTCTGGGGGAAGGTAGTTTCATCCCTTCCTTTCCCTCCACCCCACATGCCCTCTTGCCTGCCTTTCCAGTCGTCTGAATAGCTCTACAGTCTGAAGAGGGCTTTGCCCAACAATAAATGGGCAAAGGTCTGACATTAGAAATGGCAGAATTCAGATACAGTTGGGAGAACAATTTAATCTTCCAGGACACTCCGTCACATTGTAGAGTTAATTAAACAAACACTGCTATGAGAAAGTTATAACTAATTATGGCCTCTCTCTCTCTCTCTCTCTCTCTCTCTCTCTCTCTCTCTCACACACACACACACACACCTCCCTATATACCTGTCTACTGATTACATTTCATGCATCTGATATACATCATATGATATTGGGTTGTAGTTTGTGATGTATGCTACAATAAATTTGTTGATCTTTAAGGTGACACAAGACTCTTTTGGTTTTTGCCTTTAAAGTAGGTCAGCATGGCTACCCCTCTGAAAGTCAACTAAGTGACTCTCTACAAATATTCTGAAGTGGTATGGGCCCCTGAATGCTTGGATTTGCTTTAAATCAGGAGTAACTGGAGATAGAAATCAGTGTACTGTAGTTTTCTGTCCTTTTTAAAGGCTGTCTTTAAAGGAAATGAAGTTACAGCTTCATAGAAGGTTTCCTACTTATTAAGAGAGATATTATGGATTGCATTTTAAAAGGCACTGGATTAGTTAGGCAGCATTTATGATCAAGAGATGGGCTTGATCTCAATCCTTTTTTTCCCCTTTCCCCCCCCCAAATTCAATTTTTATTTATTTTAACAATAATATTATTATCATTCATAACAAACAGAATAAATAAAAATGGACTTCCCGCACACCTCTCTTCATGAAAGATCAACTGTAAAATTTACCCTTGCTATAATAATAATTCAAAACATAAACTTAAACCCTTACAAACACAGTTAATCTTCCCAATCTGCATTTTTTTTTTCTAAATTTCGAATCCTGCTGTAAGATCCATAGTAGGAAAATAATTTTTTAGATACAACAAAAATGGTTTCCAATCTTCTTTAAAACATTCTAAGTTTTGGTCTCTTATCAGTGTTGTAAGTTTTGCCATCTCCGCATATTCCAAAATTTTTATCAGCCAATCTTCTTTTGAAGGCAGTTCATTACTCTTCCATTTCTGTGCATATATTATTCTGGCCGCCGTGGAAGCATACATGAAGAGCGTTAAGTTATTTGTAGAAATTACTCCTTGTGTTATTCCCAGTAGGAAGAATTCTGGCTTCTTAGGAAATGTCATTTTAAATATTTTCTTTAACTCATTATATATCATATCCCAGTAGGCCTTAGCCTTCCCACAGGTCCACCACATATGAAAAAAAGTACTTTCAGAATGTCCACACTTCCAACATTTGTTTGAAACATTTTTGTACATTAACGCCAATTTTTTTGGTGTCAAGTACCGTCTATACATCATTTTATAATAGTTTTCTTTTAAAGCATAACATGCAGTGAATTTTAAATCATTTTTCCATAACTTTTCCCAGGCTGCCATTTCTATATTATGCCCCACATCTTGAGCCCACTTTATCATGGTCGTTTTAACCACTTCCTCTCTTGTCTCCTCCAGAAGCAGCAATTTATACATTTTAGAAACTAATTTTTCATCGTTTTGACATAATTCCTTCTCAGAGTTTGAAATCTGATCCTCAAATCCAACTTTAAAGTCTTTCTTATAAATCTCATTTAACTGATGATACTGAAACCAATCTCTAACTAAATTTTGTATTTCAGTTAAGCTTTTTAACTTACAATCCTTTTCCTGAAAATGTAACAAATCCCTATAGGTACCCCAATACATTTGCATATTTACTTCTTTACGTGATAAGGCTTCAATCGGAGATATCCATAATGGAGTTTTAGGTTCCAACCAATTTTTATATTTTAACCACACCCTCATTAAACTCTTTCTCACATAGTGGTTCAAAAAGTCTTTATGTATTTTACTTTTTTCGTACCACAGATACGCATGCCATCCGAACCTTCTGTCAAATCCCTCCAAATCAAGAACTCTAGGGTTTCTCAATGTTATCCATTCTTTTAACCATGTCAAACAAACAGCATCAAAGTACAACCTTAAGTCTGGCAAGGCAAGACCACCTCTTTCCTTTGCATCTGTTAAGTTCTTAAAATTAATTCTTGGTCTTTTCCCCTGCCAAACAAACTTAGTTATATCCTTCTGCCATTGCTTAAAACAAGTCAAAGTGTTGATTATGGGAATAGTCTGAAAGAGAAATAACATTTTAGGGAAGACATTCATTGTCACCACTGAAATTCTTCCCATTAAAGACAAATTCATTTTAGACCATCTTTGTAGGATCTCAATCCTAACATTTTTGGCCATGACCTGTGTGAGGCTTTGGGCTATTTTGGCTAAAGGCCGCAATTATGACTGTGGGGTTCTAGCTGGCTCTGTGCTAGGAATTCCTTGGGTTTTGTCTCTGCAGAGATCAGAGAGAGAATGTGCATATTGGGTAATATAGGCTTGTGCGGTGAGGTGGGCTTGCAGGGCCAGTAATTCCTGAGTCAACTCTGGTGAACTGCAGGAGTGGCCTACGCATGTGTTTTATCTTGTCAGCCCTGAACAACCTGTGTTCTTGAATCAGCAACCTCTCACTGCAACTCACTCTATGGAGCTGACCTGAGTTTCCGGAATTTTATGCTTCTTCTTAACTGTTCTCAGACTCTTCTTCTTGTCACGTTGTATAATGTTTCTGGCAAATGCAAGGCCAGATTGTGGCCTCTAGTTTTGTGCATACAGCTGTGTGTTTGCCCCCATACCAGCTGTTTTTTCTTATGACCTGCTATTTTCACAAGGAGGGGTCTAGACCACCTTTTTTGGGGGGGGGGGTTTACTTTTTGTGTGTGGTATATGTATGTTTGTCTTTCTCCTACATAGCTCAGCCATACTTGGTGCAGACCTGACCAGAATTTTTTTTTGTAAATTCCTGAACATTGTCCTCTTGTCCTTCTTCTGTTGCAATTGGAGCCTTGCTTTCCAATTTTCTGTGTGTGTATGTGAATTTGTGCCATTGCATGCATTTAGTTTGATACCATGCTAATTCTGTCTGCTTGCAGGTGCTATAAAGTTGATTGTGTAGTGATGTGTAAATATGGCACCTTCACAATCATACCTCCCTTTAGCTTTTTGGCAACATTACAGCAAACTTATTGGGGGTGTGCATAGGTAAAGGTAAAGTGTGCCGTCAAGTCTATTTTGACTCCTTGCGACCACAGAGCCCTGTGGTTTTCTTTGGTAGAATTCAGGAGGGGTTTACCATTGCCTCCTCCCTCTCAGTATGAGATGATGCCTTTCAGCATCTGCTGCCCGATATAGGTGTTTCCCATAGTCTGGGAAATATACCAGCGGGGATTCGAACCGGCAACCTTCTGCTTGTTAGTCAAGCATTTCCACGCTGCGCCATTTAAGGTGCATAGGTACACCACTGCTATTGTGTATATTCAATTTTTATTAAGAAAAAAATTAAAACTCTGAGCATTCAATTCTTGAAGGAAAAAGTGTGTATATGGATAGGAAATGTACAAATATTATTTCTGAGGAAATGATGGAGAAAAGTGAAATGAAATGATGATGATTGGTAGTATTACTGGAGTATTGCTGGAGTGACTTTTTTATTCCTCTGTTGAAGTGTGCCTTATAGTCCCTGACTTGCATTTTACTTTACAAAAGACCCACACATAATAGCAAGTGATACTAAGGAATATATTGTGCCATTTAGGGTATTTTGAAGGCTATCCAGCTTCCTTGTGGTAATATGTAATACGGTTATATGTAGAGTCCCTGATTAGGAATCAGTGCCTTTTAATTTCTCAGTGTTTTGTAGACTCTGCTTCTGTATGGCTCATGGTCCCATCTGTGCTCTGGATGCTTCTTCCAATTGCTTTTGCATTTCCATTTTTCTGGAAACAAGTCTTGGAGAGCAGTGCATGAAGGCAAAGAAGGAGATGCATGTCTGAGTGAGTGCATAGAAATGTAGGAAGCTGCTTTATACCGAGTCAGCCCATTGCTCCACCTAGCTCAGTATTGTCTACATAGACTGGTTGTATCTTCTCCAAGATTGCAGGCAGGAGTCTCCCTCAGCCCTATCTTGGAGATGCCGGGGAGGGAACCTTCTTCAAGCAAGCAGGCAGATGCTGTTCCCAGAGTGGTCCCAACTCCTGATGGGAATATCTTACAGTGCTCACACGTGTCAGCCATTCAAATGCAAACCAGGGCAGACACTGCTTAGCACAGGGAATGATTCATGCTTGCTACCACAAGACCAGCTTTCCTCCTATTGATTATGCCTCACAACGTAAACAGAAGAATGTTGGAGATATTTGTAGAGGAAGTTAAGTAACAGTTAAAAGATAATATTTAGCACCACTGGTTGAGAACTTATTTTTATTTTATTTATTTATTTAAAATATTTATACCCCACTCCTCTAGTACATTACTGCTCAGGGTGGCTCACAAGATTTATAGAATAGTTACAATATAAAATCAGACTAATAAAATTAACCAAATTAAACAAGTTAAAAATCCAAGCTAAAACCACAATCAAAATTAGCTTTTAAAATTTCAAATTAAATTCTTTAAAAAGCTAAAAACCAAGAATTATAAAAACTAAAAACCCAAACCCAAATCTATTTCTCCATGTCAACATCATCAGGAGAAGGCATAACCTCCCTAAATGTCTGCCTGGAGGCAGTGATGGACTGGATGAGAAGTAACAATTGGAGACTAAATCCAGATAAGATGAAGGTACTTATTGTGTGGGGTTGGATCTCGAGAGATTATTTTGATCTGCCAGTTCTGGATGGGGTCACACTTCCCCAGAAGGAACAGGTACGCAGTCTGGGGGTACTTCTGGACACAAAACTCTCCCTGGTGTCCCAGGTTGAGGCAGTGGCCAGAGGTGCCTTTTATCAGCTTTGGCTGGTACGCTAGCTGCGTCCATTTCTTGAGATAAATGACCTCAGAACAGTAATACATCTGCTGATCACCTCCGGACTTGACTACTGCAATGCGCTCTATGTGGGGCTGCCTTTGTATGTAGTCCGTAAGCTGCAGTTAGTTCAATATGCGGTAGCCAGATTGGTCTCCGGGTTATCTTGGAGAGGCCATATCACTCCTATCTTAAAAAGATCGACACTGGCTGCCAATAAGTTTCCGGGCAAAGTACAAGGTTGTGGTTACAACCTATAAAGCCCTAAACAGCTTGGGCCCTGGTTATTTAAGAGAATGTCTTCTTTGCTATGAACCATACCGCCCATTGAGATCATCTGGAGAGGTTCATCTGCAGTGGCCACTGGCTCATCTGGTGGCTACTCAGGGACGAGCCTTCTCCATTGCTGCCCCAAGGCTTTTGAACACACTTCCTGCTGAAATAAGAGCCTCCACATCTCTTACAACTTTTAAAAGGGCAGTCAAGACACATTTGTTAACCCAGGCTTTTCTCTTGTAAACCACCCAGGGAACTTGCGTTTTGGGTGGTATACAAATATGTCAAACAAATAAATAAATAAATAAAGAAAGAAAGAAAGAAAGAAAGAAAGCTAAAGAACCTACCAAATATTAGCAAAAGGTGAAACATTTAAAAGTCTATTTTAAAAGATTTGTGTTTAGTTGTTTTTTTACAAACACTGAGGGAGGAAGCATGGCGAAGCTCTTCAGGGAGTGCGTTCCAAAGCTGAGGAGCCACAACCAAAAATGCCCTGCCTCTAGTCCCTGCACACCGGATCTCTGTTAGTGGCAGGGCCATGAGTAGTGCCTGAGATGATGAGTGGAGAGCCCTGGTAGGTTCATATGGGTGAATGCGGTCCGACAGGTACCCCGGCCCCAAGCCATGTAGGACATTAAAGGTCAAGACCAGCACCTTGAATCTAGCCTGGAAGTGGACTGGTAACCAATTAAGCTGATGCAGGATGGGTGTGATACTCGTGAAGCAACTTGCACCTATGAGCATCCTTGCGGCAGCATTCTAAACTAGCTGAAGCTTCCAAATGGTCTTCAAGGTCAGCCCCATGTAGAGCGCATTGCAGCAGTCCAATCTGGATGTTATCAAAGCATGAGTGACTGAGGTCAGGTCCGACTTCTCCAAGTAGTGTCTCAGCTGGCGCACCAGGTGTAGCTGGTAAAAGGCACTTCTGCACACTGCCACCACCTGTGCTTCCAGGTACAGCATTGGATCCAGAAGCACCCCCAAGCTGTGGACTTCGCCTTTCAGAGGGAGCATGATCCTGCCCAAGACCAGATTTACCTCACTAATCAGTTTTACCAGCCCAGAGCACTTCCGTCTTATCTAGATTACGTTTCAGTCTGTTTGCCCTCATCCAGTCTAGAACAGCCTCCAAGCATTGGTTCAGAGCATCCACTGTCTCCCTGGTGTCTGCTGACTTAAAAGATAGGTAGAGCTGGGTGTCATCAGCATACTAATGGCACTGCAGCCCACACCTACTGTTTACCTCTCCCGAGGTTTCAACTAGATTTTAAACATCATGGGGGACAGAATAGATCCCTTTGGCACTCCATAGGCCAAAGGGTGGAGCACATATCCCCCAACTCCACCTTCTGAGTACAACCCTCATGGTAGCACTGTATAACTGTGCCCCCAAGTCCCAACCTAAAGCGACATCCCAGAAGGATACCATGGTCAATAGTATCGAAAGCGGCTGAGAGGTCCAGGAGGATCAACACAGTCACACACACTCTCTCTCTCTCTCTCTCTCCTGGTGTAGGTCATCCACCAGGGCAACCAAGGCTGTTTCTGTCCCATATACAGGTCAGAAGCCAGACTGGCAAGGATCTAAGTAATCAGATTCATCCAGGACAGCCTGGAGCTGAGATGCCACCACTCTCTTCATCACCTTGCTCAAGAAGAATTTAGAAAGTAGTCAAAAGTTATTCAGGTCATCTGGGTCCAATGAGGGCTTTCTAAGGAGGGGCTTAATGACCGCCTCCTTCAGCTGAGGGGATACTACACCCTGCCTTAGAGAGGCATTAACCACCCCGCCACCCATGGACCCATTCCCTCCCTAGAAGCCTTCACCAACCATGAAGGGCAAGCGCTGAGCACGCATGTGGTAGGCCTCGACCTTCCAAGCAGCCTGTTCACCTCCACAGGCAACACAATCTGAAAACCATCCAAAATAGCAAGACCAGATGGTACATTGCCAACATCCAGTTCTGGCACAGCAAAAATCTTAGCATCCAAGTCAGAATGGCTGTGAGAAAATTTATCCACAAAATGTAAATAAATTTGTCACAGCGGGCTGCTGAGGGTTCTGTTTGATGGTCTTTGGGGTCCTCACCTAGGCAGCCCTGAACCACTCGAAAAAGCTCCTCTGAATGACATTGAGCAGATGTGATGGTGGCAGGGAAGTAGGATTTCTTCACCGCCATCACTACCATAGAGTAGGCCCTAATATAGGCTCTAGCCTGTGTCCAGTCATATTCATTCTGAGTTTTCTGCCAATGACGCTCAAGCCATCTGCCAGCCTACTTCATTGTCCACAACTCACCTGTATAGCAGGGAATCGCTTGGGGTCAGTGGGCCAGGAATTTTAGCTTCATCCTGGTCTGCAACATATTGAGTTTGTTCATGTGCTAATGATTCCAGGGGATTGGCAGTAGTAGAGAACAATGGGTTCTCTACTCTGGCCACTGCATCTTATTGTCTCCCATCTTGTTTTTCAATATGATACACTGAAGCTGGACAGATCTTTAGTACCATTGTTGCCACCTTCTTAGGACTTGGGTGTAAGCAAATATATTGAGGCACAATGATGATCATAGAATGATTTTACCTCTAATGAATGCCATTGTCAGAAAAGAGCTAACAGAATGCAAAGGTTGTTTTTTCGAAGGGCAACTTTGTTAGAATGAGAGACGTGGGCTTAAGCCTTTTATAGCTTTGCCCCAGAAGTTTGTACCATTATGGCTTTCATAAAATTATGTAGTGGGTTTTTTTGCCCAGACAATAGAAAGAGTTAAAAACAAACAAACCCTGCCTTGGGGTTGTAAAGTGGGCAGTAAATGACTAACAAGTATACATTCTTCGGGTAAGACATCACAGTCTGGAGGTGATAAATTTCAGGTGAAGAGAGTGCTATGGCAGGGATTGCTGTGTGTGTGTGTGTGTGTGTGTGTGTCTATTATTGGAACAACTGTGAAAGTGACTCAGCATGTGCATCCTTAAGGATTCCAACAACCCCCACAATGACAACATCTGTCACATGAGCTACATATATGCTGTGCTGCCTCCCCATTGACTCTTTGGGATTTAGCCACTTATATGTATGCATCAGATTTATTTTTGAAATCTTGCTATCTTGATTTGGAATGGTAAATGCTTACTTTTATTTAACTATGTGTTTATTAAAAAGAAAAGAATATTTTATCAGAAACTATATGTGAAACATAACCCCCTGTCAAGGTCCCTCCCTAACAACCCTCTCAATTCTAGGGAGAGGATTTGTTTTTATATTGTTCTCTGAACATTTGGTCTCCAGGTTCTGGAAATTTATTCAGTTTTTTACTTCTCCTTGCTGCCACCATATAGATTCTTGTTCCCCTGCTCTCAGTACTCAACACCTTTGGCTACGTAGCCTCGTGAGTGCAGGATAGGTGTATATGTTCAGGATATAAATGAAACAAAACTTGGGATATAGAATAAAAACAAGAATAGGTTTATTATTTACTGATTAGAATAAAGATCTCTGCAAAGCAGGGTCCACAAACTTCTCTACCAAGTTACTAAGAACATGAGCTGTTCCAATTTCTGAGTGGTTCTTTCCTTCTGGATAAAATGTAACATATAGGGAAGTGAGATAACTGGGACAGAAGTAACTAAAACTGGGTTTATAAACGTAGTGAATTCTTCCAGATCTTCTTATTTGTTACTAGGAGCTGCCCAGTACACTGCTGGTTCTCCAGCCTCCACACATTCACTCTTCAAGTTCCATACAACCCTGCCCCCCACCGACCATCTTTCCTATTCAGAACACAACAACCAATCTCTCAACCCTCAGCCCAAAACACTTCCTCCTCCCACACTACTAATTCCCACTCTCTCCCTTCTCTCTCTGTCTCAACTGCCTTTTTTTAATCCCACCCCCTCTGCACCTTCCATGCCTGGTTACTAAGGTAGCCCACCCACACTCATGCACTCATTCACCAGCTCCTATATACATCCCATCACACACCCCATAACTATAATATACAGTGTGTGCATACTCCCCCCCTCCCCAGTTCTGCTCATTGAAAACTCATCACCAACAGTGTGAAAGAGGCAGGCAAAAAGGACTTATACAAAGGACTTTTAACATATTGTAAATTAAGAAGGAATATGCTGAGACAAAGGCATTGATGATGTATAACCAAATTTAAACAGTCAATGCAACTTGGCCTTTTTATTGCAGTTATGTATGGTTACACTCAGTAATGTTAGATTTGATAACCAATAGATGTCTATGCACGCTGGATAACTGAGAAAGCCAAAGAATACCAAAAAATAGTCAATATGTGCTTTATTGACTACAGAAAAGCCTTCTATTGCATTGACCATGTCAAGCAGTGGAATATCCTTAGGAAAATGGATGTCCCAGAATATCTCATTGTTCTCATGAGAAACCTATACACAGGACAGGAAGCCACAGTCCAGACAGAACATGGTGAAACAGACTGGTTCCAGATCAGCAAAGGAGTAAGACAAGGCTGTATACTTTTTCCTTATTTATTCAACTTATATGCTGAATGTATACTGAGAGAAGCTGGATTGGAAGAAGATGAGCATGTTTTTAAAGTTGGAGCAAGAAACATCAATAAACTGTGCTACGCTGTCAACACCACTCTGATAGCTGAGAATGTGGATGATCTGCAAGCTCTAGTAATGAACATCAAGGAGCACAGTGAAAAAATGGGACTATGACTAAACGTAAAGAAGACTAAACTAATGACAATGGGCACAGCAACCAGTCTCAGAATTGACAATGGAGACATTGAAGTGGTGGATTGCTTCTGCCTTTTAGGATCAACCATCAACAGTAAAGGATCCAGCAGTTGAGAAATACACCTCTGACTAGCACTTGGAAGGGTTGCAATGAAGGACTTGGAAAGGATATTTAGATGCCATGACATGTCTATACCTAGAAAGATTATAATTGTTTGGACAATGTTTTTCTCCGTGATACTCTATGGATGCGAAAGCTAGACTTTGAAGACGCAAGATAGAAAAAGCATTGACGCTTTTGAACTTTGGTGCTGGAGAAGACATTTGAGGATACTATGGACAGCCAGGAAAACAAACAAATGGATCCTAGAACAAATCAATCCAGAACTTTCACTCGAGGCACAAGTGACCAGGCTCAAACTACCATATGTGGGACACATTATTCAAAGACCCAACTCCCTTGAGAAGTCCATAATGCTAGGAATAGTTGAAGGAAAAAGAAGAAGAGGACAGCCAACTGCAAGGTGGATGGACTTGATCACGACAGCAATGAATGCACCACTGAGAGACCTTAAAGACCAAGCTGAAGACAGATCATCCTGGAGAGAATCTATCTATGTGGTCAAGAAGACTTGACACCGACTTGACAGCACCTAATCAATCAATCAATCAATTAGTTGTCTATGACTCTTGTGCTACCATATTGGACCGAGTATTCAAAAATCATAGTGGCTCTGCTAGCTGAGAAAATAAGCCCATGTTCCCAATGACAATATATTGTTGAAATAGTGGTGGGAAATGGTGATGTCTTTGAAACAGAATATCTTTCTTGAAGGAAGGTTGCTGATTCTGTTCATTCTTCTCAATTTAATATGTCTCCCTAAAGCCTTTATACCCAAGGAGGCTTCTCCACTCCCACCCACCCCAGCATTGTAGGGATTTTAATACTTCATGTTAAGTAAACTAGAAGGTTATGTATTACTTGATAAACCCTGAGAATGTGGTTAATCAGACCTGTGCAGCTATTTCCCAACTGTATGTGGTCGAGTGACACATTACCAAAAAATAGTCCTTATCTGGGAGAGATACAGTTGTTTTAGTACCCCACCAATTTCTTAGTAATGTGATGGCCCAAACCATAGTTTGTTAGATCACAAACAAGCCAAGTGTCAACATCTCCCCTTCTCCTCTCCTCTCCTCATGCTCCTGACTAAAATAAAAACTTCCCTGTTTGTCAAACTACAGTTTCCTGTGATGTTCCAACTGGTAAACTGTGATTTAAGCTATTCCTACATACCAGGATTGTACACCATGGTTTGATCCTGATTTGAAGTCTTTGTAGGATCAAACCATGGCACACGGCTCATTCATGATCCAACAAAAGATGGTTTATTGGATAGTCTGCATTGGATAAACACAACTGTTCTGAAAATAGGAACAATCTGTTAGAACGGCTCATAAATTGAATGTTCTTATGTAGTCAAAGGTGTGTTTAGCTCCTGTTATCACCCTCACCATGCATATACCAGAGGATTTGGAATATATCGCACAACATGGTTTCCTAACCACAGGGTATTGTATCCTTAAAGGTAATCCATGAGTGGTCCACTACGTTTCACTGGAGCTGGAAGTAGGTTGTTCTTGCTCTCGGCTAATGACCCCATTTGACCGATCCAGTCAAGGAGACTATTCCAAAGATGATAAGCAACAGTTAAAGATGGATGAAGCCAAAGATGTGAAACAGCTGCTGGCAGACCAGTACTCCATTCTCCCATCAGAGCAAATGTGACCATAATCCAAGGGAGGATGGACTCCCTGGCTGCACTTCACACTGTCCAGTCAAAGCAAAGAAAAAGATACAGCTTGTTCTCTTGGAACAAAACCTTCTACCCTGGGACATTTATTTCTGCTTCTTGGCTTGTTGCAGGAAACTGCTTGCTTTTTCTGGACAGCCCAGATGGCCATTCTCAAAAGTATTGCCCTTCATGGGCACACAGTCCTCTGCCCACTCAAGGAAAGCCTACCCCATGTGAACTGAAAGATGGCTTCTCATCTACTGGCATTTTGGTCTGTAGTTTGATCAAAAGGACATGATGGTTTGTATGTACAACCTCCTCACGTGCATGATAGGGGAACTGGGTGGTGGGAATTACAGTTATTAACCTTCCATGGAAACAATATGCTTTCTGCACAGCTTTTAAAAAATCTTCCTAGTACTTGAAAATTGATCAATTAATTAGAATTATTAACTTTCAAATTGATTTCTAATACTTGTATCCTGACTTTTCATGTCAATAGTCCCAAAGTGGCTTATATATTCTATTCTGTACACCAGACAACATGAAGCAGCAAATTGAATAATCCAAACAGCATCAGAAAATATGCTTGTATATGGAGATGTATTTCAACCATGGCAGAATTTCTGTCGTGTGTCCCCCATGGCCAACATGTTGCACAATGTTATGACTGTAGAATAACATTGTGGTAGCACAGCATACATGCACAAGAGAGTGCTCCTATGCCAGGAGCTCACATTGCTGAATTGTGTTTCTACTTGTGCAACTGCAATAGTGCAAGGAATATAAGCCAGCACTAGTGTGGTGCATAATGCAGTATGTGTGCTTGCACAAGAGAAGTTGGCAGGCCAGGCTACACTTGTTTAAGATAAATTGCAAAACTACATTGTTTACACATTTGGTCATCTGCAACTAGAACAGCTCCTTGCACTTTTACAAATTCCTAGCTTCTTCCAGCGTAACATTGTGCAATGTGTTAACCACTATTTTTTGCAGTCAGACTATTTTGAGGAGTCCTATTTCTGATAGCAGATCATGTGCTTCGATAGTTGATATCTCTAGTACGAAGAACTGCTAAGGGGCACTCATTAGAGATGCGAGCAACAAATAGAAGTGAAATGCTGAAGTTATAGCTGCTTCTTAAACATAGCAATCTGCATGTGGCTGTAAGAAGATTGTGTATTGTCTGATAAACTGTATAACAACCATTTTAACCCTCTATTTAGTGTGACACTTCCAAGGTGGTCAACAAATGCTATAAAACAATAGCCTCAGTTTAATCCATAGACAAGAGATGTTTATACTGACTAAATAAAAAAATATTCCTAGCAACCCAACACTAAAAAAGCAATAAAACGGTGGCGACAAAAGTACAATACTTCACTTATTAAAAGCTCAGGAGCATACAATCGTCTTAATAGCTGATACAGTAAGTGTCATATGAGTATCCCTGGTGAAAATATTCCACAGCTGAGGCACCACGAAAGAGAAGGCCCCATTTCCAGTTGCCAGCTATCGGACCTTGCAGGTGGGGGAACCAAGTGGTGCTTGGTTCCCCCACCTGATTCAAGGAGATGGCAGGGTCATATGGGTGCAGGTGGCCTGGTCCCAGGCTGTATGCAAAGTCCTTTGTCTATAAAGATGGAGCTGACAAAGAACAGTGAAAGAACTTGTATCTAAATGTACTGTAGACAAATGTCACCTCCTTCATGTTTAGCGATCACTGAATTCCTTGTACATACTTTTTCTGTGGTTTGTGTTCTCCCTATTGTTGTGCTCTGAAATTGTTAATTAGACACTTTCCCTTCCACGTGGCCTCTAATGCTATTAAATCTCTGCAATGGGAATCACTAATTAGCCAACAAACTAGGGGGAAATATAGCCCAAGGTCTACAAAGCTCTTTGGAAAAATCTGTGGTTTAATTATAGCACTGCATTTTATAGGAAGGTCCTTTAGGTTAAAGCCCAGGATATCCAGGGATTACGCTAAGTAGGCCACCAATTATTCGGGTTGAGGAAGGTCATCCACTATAGGAAGATCACTTGCCCAGCTGGCTGTGCTCCTACTCCTTTTAGAAGGTGCCATTAAAAGCTTATAAGGGTGTTACATGCTTGGTGCAATCTTGTCAACAAGACACTAAGCTCATTTCCCCCAAGGCCTGCTAGCCAGCCTCTGCGGAAGGAAGCTGAGCAGTCTTACAGTGCCAATAAGGGCATACTTTCAAAAAAGTGAACCGATTGCACAAAACAGGACGATCGAACCTTGCCATGCGCACCGTCAGCAGTAATTTTAAGGTATTATCCACTAAGCTTAAGAATGTCAAAAATGAAAAGATCCCTTTATATACAATAAACATTGGTACAAGGACCAAGAGCAAAGGGTTGCTAAAACATGTGGGAACAACTGTATTTAAAAGAACTGCAAAAACCAATGTATATCTCTGTAGCTTTACCGTTACTAGCATGCTCTCTTACTGCATTTGCCACTCTAAAAATCTCATCTTCACATCTACAGTAATAGGGTCTGAACTGTTGGTGGTTAATAAATAGAAAAGGGATCTTGTGGTTGTGGTCATAATGCAATGAAAATGTCAACTTGGTGTGTGGCAAATGTGAAAAAGGGAAATTCCATGGTAGGGATCATTAGGAAGGGGATTGAAAATAAAGCTGCAAATATGATAATGCCATTCTACAAATCTAGAGTGCAGCCACTTTTCAAATACAGTGTACCATTTTGGTCATTGCATCTCAAAAAGGATATTACGGAACTGGAAAAAGTGCAGAAGAGGGCAACAAAAATGATCAAGAGCTAGAGCATCTTCCTTATAAGGAAAGGCTACAATATTTGGGTTTTTTTTAGTTTAGAAAAATAATGACTAAGGGGAGACATGATAGAGGTTTATAAAATTATGCATAGTATGGAGAGAGTAGACAGAGAAGCTTTTCTCCCTCTCTCACAACACTGGAAGCAGGAGTCAACCTAATGAAACTGACTGGCAGGGAATTTAGGACAGGCAAAAGGGAGTCTTATTCGCATAGCATGTAGTTCATATGTGGAACTTGTTGCAATAGGATATGGTGATGAACACTAGCTGGAATGGCTTTTAAAGAGAATTAGACAAATTCATGGAGGGGAGGATAAGTCTATCAATGCCTGCTAGTCTTGATGGCTGTGTGCTACCCCTGTGTGCTACCCCTAGGCAGTACTCTTCAGAATACCAGTTGTGGGGGAGCAATGGCAGGAGAGGGAGCATGCCTTCATCTCCTGGCTGCAGTCTTCCCAGAGGCATCTGGTAGGCCATGGTGGGAAACAGGATTTTTCTGATCCAGCAAGGCTGTTCTTCAGGAGCATAGGGAGCTTACTGCGGGCCGTAAGACAAGCTCTTGCTGGCGGTTTCCTTCTCCTCATTGATTGTCTTGTGCACGTGTATCAGTGCATGCTGGCCATGCCCCTGCATATGACACTATATGCAGGGGGTGTGGCCACTAGAGGGAAGATAGGCCATACTGCCCGTCTCCCATTCCCATTCAGCGCCTTCATTCAAGCGCTGTTTGAGTGCATTCTTTCTCTGTTCTGAGTAAGGCAGAAAGAAGCACCCAGCCCGCATTTGAACAAAGCCTCAGCTGGAAGCAACAGAGGGGCTGCGCGACCACTCCTGCTAGTGGCCACGGGCAGCAGGGGAGAGTGGATGGATGAGCCCGGCAGCCCTTGGAAGGAGCGAGGGTGGGGGAGAGCCTTTGGCAACCGCTGGATGTGCTGCGAGGAAGAGGGGGTGAGCCTCTGGTGGCCCCAGTGATCAAGGTGTCAGCATCCTGACAGCCATCCTCCCCCTCCGTGGTACCCCAAATCCTGCTCTTATGTTTTCATATGTAACTGCTATTATTGGTATTCAGAATTGTGAACTGCAAATGCCTGAAAACCTAGCCTTCATTTGGTTGAATAGGAAAGTCAAACACTCTTTTTGTGGGTAAAATCTCTCGTATTTGGGCTGACTCAGACACCACTTTCATATGGTGTCCCCCAGGGCTCCATATTGTATCCAATGTTTTAACATCTACATGAAACCGCTGGGAGAGATCATCAGGAGATTTGGTGCAGGTGTATGCTGATGACATCCAAATCAATTTCTCCATGTCAGCATCATCAGGAGAAGGCATAACCTTCCTAAATGTGAGCTGGTGATGGACTGGATGAGGTAATATAGCTTACCTATGGATAAGGATTGATTGTCTTGCATTCTGCCCCCCCTCAAACTGAGACTGAATCCCGATAAGATGGAAGTACTTATTGTGCATGTCAGAACTCAGGAGACTATTTTAATCTGCCAATTCTGGATCAGCTCACACTTCTCCAGAAGGGACCAAGCACACAGTCTGGGAGTGTTTCTCAATCCAAACCTCTCCCTGGTGTCCCAGGTTGAGGCGGTGGCCAGAGAAGCTTTTTATCGGCTTCGGCTTATATGCCAGCAGCATCCGTTTCTTGAGATAAACAACCTCCTGACAGTGGAACATATGCTGGTAACTTCCAGACTTGCCTACTGCAATGCACTCTATGTGGGGCTGCCTTTGTATGTAGTCCAGAAATTGCAGTTGGTACAGAATGCAGCAGCCAGGTTGGTCTCTGGGTCATCTCAGAGATACCATATTACTCCAATGCTAAGAGATCTATACTGGCTACCAATAGGTTTCTGGGCAAAATACAAGGTGCTGGTTATAACCTATAAAGCCCTAAACAGCTTAGGCCCTGGGCATTTAAGAGAACATCTTATTTGCCATGAGCCCCACCGCCCATTGAGATCATCTGGAGAGGTTTGTCTGCTCAGGAACAGGCCTTCTATCTTGCTGCCCCAAGGCTTTGGAATGTGCTCCCTGCTGAAATAAGAGCCTCCCCATCTCTGACAACTTTTTAAAAAGCAGTTTGGACACATTTGTTCACCCAGGTTTTTAATTAGATTTAGAGTTGTTAACATTGTTTTAAATTTCAAGTTATTTTAATGTTTTAATGTTGTTTTAATTTGTATGGTTTTATTGTGAACTGCCCAGAGATGCTAATTTTGGGCGATATATAAATATGTTAAAATTTTAAAAAAAGAACACTTATTTATATGAGTTCTTAAGTATTGAGAAATGTCAGGTTGCTTTTAGATTTAGAAGGGCAAATCTATCAGGTATTTGGAACCTTCTCTGTAAGTATAAAAGCTTGAAATGCTTGTGCAAAATGTGCATGCCTCATTGGGAGCTAAAGTAATATTCTGAAAGACTGCATTACACTGTGGACTCAAGGCATGTGATATGAAGTTACATTATTCTGTCCTAATGACCAGAGAACTTAGAACACACAAGTGGGAACTTGGTGATGGGTATGCAGGTGAAGGGGCACTTTGCATAAAACAATCCCCTGCCAACTGGACAAAGAAGTACCTTTTAAAAGTGTTGACTTTCTTATATTTAGCAAGAGGATAGCTACTGTCCCTGTTCAACCAAGCACAGTGTTCTTCTCAGTAGCTGTTGTTGGGATCTCCTTTGTGCGAAATGTCTCTGGGCCCCAGAGGGATGGGAGAACCCACCAGCAGGGTGACAACGCTCTTCACTATGAATATATCTGCTGACTGTACTAAGTGTATATGTGAAGCATTTGCTAAGCCAGAGGAATGTGTGTGTGCAAGTGTGCCCGTGAAATGGTTTTTTTTGGGGGGTGGGGAGGAATGATAGTGTGATATCATTTGCATAGGAGCAAGAGAAAGGGCATGCCAAGAATGTTTTGTTTTTCACATGTCTTTACAGTTGTTTGTGGCAAAGACATGGCCTATCTTCCATCCAGGGGCCAATCTTCATTACTTGTCCCAGGGCCCCCTTCAACCTTGCTATGCCCCAGGAATCATCTTCTCATTCCTTTCATTCCTCATTCAGTGGATTTTGTTGTTGTCGAAAAGCAGTATGTAAATAATCTTAATAACAACTCTGCTTATTTAATTGGTTTTGTTTCACTGTGTATTCGTTAGGCCGAGTGAAGCATTTTTAGTTATTCAGTGCAAACTCTGCTTAGACCGTAGCTACACCAGCTACAGCTGTTCTAAAGAAGCAGGAGTGGAAGTCTTACCCATTTTGATATAGCATTCAAATGTCACTGTTCAGGCTCCTATTACAGAGAAATACAAAGGGCATGTTGAACTGGACTGTAGTTCAGTGGGAGAGGACATGCTTTGTATGCTGAAGGTTCTGGGTTCAGTCCCTGGCATCTCCAGGTAGGGGTGGGAAAGTCTGAAACCCTGGAGAGCTGCTGCGAGTCAGTGTAGACAAGACTAAAGTAGATGAGCCAATGGTCTGACTCAGTAGAAAGCAGGATTCTGCCAGGTGGAAAGTAGAGTTTTTTTATAGTCATATGAAATATTTTACTATTGAAATGAGGCTTTTATATAATGTCTTCCATGTGTGGAGAGACCATAAAATTTGAAGGAGAAAAGCAAGTCCAGAAGCCTATAGCAAACCTGTGCACCCTGGAGACATGGCCAATCACAGTTTCCAGGGTTATGTTTACAGCATCCTTGCTGGCATGGATCTTCCTTCAAACTTTACAGTACAGTGCTCACCACAAAGTATATATGCGGCCCCAAAAAGTTATGTATCATGTGAAGCAGCTCTAAGAATCTATAGATGCAGCTTGATCCCAAGCATGTTTTACTTGGAAATGTCCCACTAAGTCAACTGTGATTTATTCCCAAGTAGGCATGTGCAGGATTGTAGCCAAGGGAAGCTTGTTCATGAGGGGAGGCAACTGCCTCAGGCAGTGCCTGTGCCTTGAGGGAGCAAGTTGGGCATCCTACCCTGCCCCACACAGGCATTGCTGCACTTGCCTGCTGCCATTTTCAGCAGCGGCCATGTGTTTATCTTAATGTGTCATTTTGTCATTTGGCCCGTATAAGCTTGTGGAAATGAGGCAAGAACTGACATTCACTGGGTGCTAGCTCCTGTCTCATCCATCAACATTTTCATCTTTAAAAGCTCTTGAAGTTCCATTAAACACTTTTCTGGCATGGATTTCATTTTACTTACACGCATGCGCATGCGCGCACACACACACCCCATTAATTCATTTCTATTTATTAATTAGAAAAAGATTCCATCACCTTAGGGACAAGTGAAATGTACAGAAGCTGAGAGAGCTCCAGTCACTGTTAGACTTGAATGCTTTGTACCACGAACTACAGGGAATTGAAAACACTCCACTGGTAGAAAGCACAGAAGAAGATTGAAAAGCTGATAAAAGAGCTGTTTTCTTATTGAGCCCAGCCAATGATCAATCTACTTAGTATCACTGTAAATATCAAATTTAGCCCTCTAAGGACTCAAGCAGAAGCCTTTCTGCTAGCAGGATCCTTTTAAGTGGTGATAGTAGGGCCCAGCCTTGAGGCCTTTATATATGTAATATGTCCCACTGATCTACAGCTTCTCCCTTTTGATTTGCTTACTTGCCTTAGGGGCTTTGTGGTTAGGCTCTGGCTGGCACATGGACGTGTGTTGGAACATCTGTGGACCTCACACGGCAATTTCATAATTGGCAGGCACACCCTGGGAGAGGCTTCCATATTCTAAATATAGTGTCCTAAATCCTTACATACATTTTGCAATAAAAATCAGGAGTTGGGAGGCACCTAGATTCAGTGAGTAGTTGGTCTTTAACTGCAATAACAGCACATGGTATACAGGTAAGTTTGTGGTGCACTTGGCTTATCAGTGAGTGAATGATAGGAGTCGCTGCTACTCTGCTGTGCCTTACTAGGCTTCCTCCTCCTCATCTAGCCAGGCAGTTTTGGCCCTTGCAGGTTGATTGCAGCTTCCCAACAAACAAGGGTGACTCCAGAGTCAGGGACAAGGAAAGGCAAATGCCCCTTAGAGAAACAGTTGCCCCCAATGCCCCCCCATTTCTATTTCAGAAATCTAACATGGGACAAAGCTCAGCCACCCAGAAATGCATTTTGCCCCTTCTGTGCCTCCCTCAAGTTCCCCCACCCCCGTTGGCTTTACAGACAGGACTTCTACCCTGAATCTCCTTCAGAAGAGAGTGTGTGCATTCACACACCAGCCAAAATTACCCTGAAGTCCCTTCGAGATCCTTGGACCCACCCCACACACAAATCGGGCTTTGGCTTGCAAAATCTAGTTATATCGAGGTATTTCCAGGTTTTTAAAATGCTCGTTTTAAGTGACTTTTTCTGTAAATGCCAGAGCAAACAGGGAGAGGCACTGACTAGAATCATTAGCATGATAAGAAGGATACTCTCTTTAGAAATGCAGATGTAGCTCTTTAGTACGCCCTCCACCCATTGACTAGAAGGAAAACATGGAGGAAAACATGTGAACTAGCATCAAAACAAAACCTGAGAGCAGAGGGGAGGGGCTGCTTCCCTCAGTGCTGTGAGTGTAATTTGAAGTGGCTTTGTTCAACATTTACCCCTCAGCATGAAGCCATGTGCAAATATCTCCCTGGTGCTGCTAGTACTGCCCCTTCAAAAGACAGCAAGAGAAGGTTGCAAGCAGGAATAGTTAGCAGTTGCTGCTTGCTCTACTTTTCTGCGGTTCCTGGACTCTGCCTTCCTCTGTCCTTGGTCTTTTCCGTTACCCCAGCTTGACTCCTGATTGAAGATAATCCTACAAAGATTCCTGTTGGGCCCATTTCTCAAAAGACTCTGTTGTGGTATCTCTCATAAGTTTGTTCACAATATGGGCTTGCTATTAGAATCCCAGTGTCTAGACTTCAAATCATTAGCAACAGACATAGGCTACTGAATGTGTTCTATCTGTGCATGCGTACTGTTACCAAGGCGCATGCTGCTATGCTTTCCCTGAAGATTTGTATTAGAAGGTGTAAGAAAGCATTAAATGGACAACGGAACAGAATTTTCCACATTGGTTGTCATTTTATGGTATTCAGCCATGTGCCATTTTTAAATCAATAGGATCAAAAGGAGTGGAGAAAGTTGGAAATGTAGCACATTATATAAATGTAGCACAAACCCCTGCTAACTGGGCAAAGAGGCACCTTTTACCATGGTGATTCTCTTTATTTAGCAGGGGGAGAGTAACTGGCCCTCTCCACCCCCAGCACAGTACCTCCAGTGACCGTTGCTGGTTTTTATCTTATGTTTTGTTTTAGAATGTGAGCCCTTTGGGGACAGGGAGCCATCTTATTTATTTATTGTTTCTCTTTGTAAACTGCCCTGAGCTATTTTTGGAAGGGCGGTGTAGAAATCGAAATAATAATCGTAATAATCATCATAATCATCATAATATCTAAACTAGCCGACCCCACACAGAGCATCTGTGTGGCACTTTGGGGCCGGCTGTTTCCCCCTCCCTCTTCCTCCTGCCCCGGTCTCTCCGCTCTTCCCCTTCCCTCCGGCCCCACGCTCTCCAGCCCTCCTCCCCTCCCGTTCCTCCCCTCACACAGAGCCGCGGCGGGCGGCCAAGAAGGGCCCCGCCACCACCGTTTTTTCTCCTTCCCGTCCGCCTGCCGCGGCGGCTTTTCTCTCCCCCCCTGCCCTCCCGCCACAGCCTTTCTGTCCCCTGCCCGCTGCCCACCACCTGCTGCCAGCCGCCACTTTTTTCTCCCCACTCCTCTGCCCGCCGGCCAGTCAGCCGGCCACCGCCAGCACTTTCTTCCCCCTCTCCTCCTCAGTCCTCACTTCGGAACTCTCGCAGCGTGTCGCGAGAGTTCCGCCACCAAATCCTGGGCACGCATGTCCCAAGAGAATTAAATATATAGATAGCTCAGTGAAGAAACACATGAATGAAGCTGCTCCCATCATGCCCTATATGAGTTGGGAGGAACTTTACAGGGGTTAATTGGTCCTTTCAGGAGGGAATACCTAATACTGCTACACAGTATACACTTTTACACAATTACACAGTGTTACACTCTTCTTAGCAGCATCCTGTTGTTTTCAAAGTGTACAGCAAAAACAAAACAAAACAAAAAACCTCACTGAATTTTAAAACTTTGTGTAACTTTAATTTATTTTTGTGAACGTGAGGTATATCATCACATTCAGAAAAGCAGATGACATTTGATTGTGTTGGTGGGCTCTGTGTGTGTGTGTTTTAAAGCAGTGTGAAAGAAAAATTGCCAGGCATGAAAGATTCCATATGGTGGTGGTGGCAGCAGCAGCAGTTCTAGTGAACTGCATTCAGTCAAGGGTGTTGCAAGTTGTTAACAACTCTCATTTATCGCCAGTCTGAAAATAGCTCCAAAATAAAGGTTTTTGCATTAATGCAAGACAGTGTACAGGGATGGGTGGAATAACGTTGAAAATTGGGCATGGCTTGCAATTCTGTACCTAAGCAGAGAAAACCACCTCTTCTGATTCAGTTCCCACAGGCCAAGATAATTGGTCTTTAGCACGTTATTCTAGGCCCAGTGGCTGTGACCAGAAACTCAGGTTTTGTGGTTTGCAGTTAATTACCCAAATACCCACTTGATTTAAATGTGCTTTGCATTCTTTGTCCCAGTTGCTTCCTCCCCGCCCCCGCCCCCCGCCAAGATTTTGTTTTTACGTGGAGGAGGAGAGCTGGGACTTACAGAACAACAGATGTAAAGGGGCAGGGAAATATGCATTGGGGTTTCTTGAAGGAAAAGGAAGAGATGCATAAACAGAATAATTTCCACTCCTTCTCCCTGCACTACACACTAACAATTCTCCCACACAATGAGATTTTCTGTGAGCTTTGATAGCCACACTGCCTTCAATGTTCTTAATATGAAATATGTAGGGTTCTGAGGACTCTCATCAAATCAGGACCTAAAAGCCATGTTTTTATTTGTGCTGTGATCACACATGTATTTATGAATGTTTGATTTGTGCTGTGATTTGGAGCTTTTTAAATAACCCAGAATTTAGGTCATGTGCATATTTTACAGCATTTCGGGCACTTGAATTGGGAGCCTCGCTGTGTTGTAGAATGTTGCCAGTTGGGCCTCTCTAGTTGCACCAAGAGGTGATGAACCTATGGAGCTCATCAAGCCCAGGAGTCTGTTGGCCAGGAGTATACATGAAGCAGAGACCCCCATCCTGCACATTTATATAGGGGTGCTAGGCCAAGACTTCTGTGAGGTTCCCACCCACCTGAGTTTCTTTGAAATATTCATATGGCCACAAGTATGGACTACCTTTGTCGTCATTCAGGCACTACTTTCTATGGATAACCAGCCTTTTCTCCCTCTTGCCCCTATTATTAAATGTTCCAAGGCACTCCAACAAGGCTGTAGCCAGTTAGCCACCCACCATATTCCTGCTATGGGACAGAAGAAGGGTCCTGCTGGTCACACCAGTGAGTGGAGGAGGATGAGCCAAAGTGTTGGCACTGGAATGGGGCAGGAGGCATCACAGCTGCAGACTTCCCACTTAGTGCCTTAAGGGTATGAGCACTTCCTCCAGGTAATGGCTTGGGAAATATAGGGTCTCAGGAGAAAGTGGTAGCCGTAGCCAGAAGTAGGCTGGCCCTTTAAATCCTCTTCAACAACAGCTTCCCAGTATGACAGTACTTGCAGTTTCTCTCAGCCAGTGTAGTGCTGAGCCCATGGGTGACAGGGTCATCTGATCCTGGGATGGAGGCTTAAAGGAATGCTTTTGAAGCACCAAGCAAGTGAAACATACAGTTTGAAAACAAATAGTACATATACTCAAGGATCTTGAAGACTGAAGATGTCTCTGAACTGCTAGGTATTAAAAATTTGGGGCATGGGTTTCCTCGTGTTACCAGGTTATGACTGAAAGTTTCAAAGAACCAGAAGGGATCTGCTGCAACTGACTTCTCTTTCCTGTGCAGCTGAAGAGATGGGCTTCCTGTGCTGCATGTTATGTTAGTCAAAAGTGATGGGGCCTGATGCATTTTCTTTACCTAGTAGCATGACCATACACAGATTCACTTGGTTTGAGGTTCTTCCAGTCACCATTTTATTAATGGCACAGTGGGTTTCTGTCAATGAGGAGTGTTCTCCTCCTTTGGAGACCTGAGCTCATGTTGTTTTGGATTTGGTTACAGTTATACATGTTTGAAACAGATGAGCAAATGAAAGATTGCTGTAATTCAGTCTTGCATCTGGAATATTTTTGGGTCCAGCTTCAGTAGGACAACTGTAATAATGCAAGAGTAACCAAATGGCTTGTGTGCGAAGGTCAGCCGACTTCATTTTGGCTGCATTAGGTGAGCTGCTGATGTTAGAAATGACGCATTCCCCAGCTTCCCCTCAGCAGCTCTATTGTCCCAGTGCAATTGGGATAGTCAGCCCTTTAGTAGCAGTAATTTAGTTCTCATTTAGTTCTACACGTGCATTGCATTGGGACTAAGATTCCATATCCAATTTCTTTTGTTAGGTTTTAGTATCAATAGATTGCACCCCCGGTTCCCTGATGGTTGTACAATCCAAATTGGTCCCATTCCAGGCCTTTCTGCTTTGGTCTTGGACTGCATAATTTCAGTATTCATTCTGTTGCTAAGGGGATACCACAAAAGGCTCTGCAAGTAGGGATGTGCAAACAAGTTCAATGTCGAACAGGTTCGACACAGAACCTGTTTGGTTTGATGGTCTGATATTGAACCCCCCCCTCCCAGTTCAGTACCAGACTGAAACACCCACCCTCCTGGTCGTTTGGGGGTTGGGGTGGGGGTCGGGGCCAGCCAGGTTTGTGCACACCCCTATCTTCAAGTGCATGGTGAGCTTTCATTGTGGTGAAATGCTTTCATGTGTGTGCATATACACACACATGTGCAAGCACACACACATGGTAGTTCTGACATCATTCACAACTAGGATTAAGGGGGATGAAATCCAACCTTTATCTTCCAGACCCATGATGGGTTTGCTAAAGTTAAAATACGATGAATTCTAAAAATAATCCTCAGGTTTCTATAGAAACCTGTACTGTTGCTATGTGCGAATCTGCAGAGGATATTACCCTCTTGATACCTGCTATTCCGGTCTTTTCAGCAACTGTGTTGTGCACACCCTTGGGAGCGCTTCGACAACAGACAGATTAGACTGCGTCTTCTCCTTTAAATAGACTCAGTGAACTGCCTACCTTTGTTCTATTGTGCCAGGTATAAAAGAACCCACGAAGCCCCTCTCACTCTTGTTAGTGCACAGAACCATCATTTTCTTTCTCTCTTTTTGTGCGTGTCACTTTTTTGGCTTCCTTCCAGGCGTGTAGCTATAAACTGAGCGGATAGGTTCAAAGAACACGGCCCGCCAGCTCCTCCCCTCCCTATCGTCTTCATTATCTCCCTCACTCCGAGGGGCCGCTGGAGAGAAGGGTGGACACAGGCTTCTTCTCCCCTAGTTTCTCCCCTGCTTCATTCTCTCTGGCAGCACAGCTTCTCTTACCAACATGAACGTATGGAGATTTTGAAAAGTAGGAAGGCATTTCTCTGATTCATATGGCCCTTTTTATTTTTATTTTTTTTAGAAACCCACCAAAACATGGATGAAGTGTCGATTTGCAGGTGTATCTGCATAACATCTACATTGCTTGTTCTCTTGTGCTTGCCTGCCACCTCACTGCATGTGCGGGATTCCTAGCTGGAATGAGTGCACAAAACAGCCCTCATAGAATCCCAAATCCCATAGATCAGATTTAAAAGGGGACTGTTGAGAGCTGAAATACATATTCAGAAATCAAACGTATTACAGTCCTCTTGAGGCTGCATTGCTTCAGAATGCAGGAGGAGGATCACATGTTTGAGGGTTCTCCTATGTACAATATTCCTTAAACATGGAAAACTATCTTGTCAAAGAGAGGCTTAGCTAGAAGAACCCTTTTGTCTGATAGCTTTCCACCGAAAGGGAATATTTGCTGCGATAAAGTACTCATACCGGCAATTCTCACACATACAGTATATCCTGCAGAGGTACAGTCCCAGGAGAACGGTATAGCTATGTGATATTTCTGAATACGTAGGTTTGCTCTGAGGTGTTTTTTATTATTAGGTAAAGCAGCTATGGATATTTATTGAATTTTTAAAAAAGGTTTTCATGGTAATACAGATTTTGTTACTCGGATAGCAGATTCATCCATTCTGCGAATATATTAGTGAAATCATAGAAATGATGCATAGCACGTACAGTCGCAACAGATTTCCTCTTGTATTTTATTTCAGAAAGTACCATCTTTAGAGTGGGTAGAAGCTGTCCCTTTGCATACCAAACCTATTGTGACTGCAGCACTTGTGCCTTATAACAAACATCCAGCTTGGTGGAGAGCAGGTAAATGGATGCCAAGAAACCAAGAAATAGATATATCCACCATACCTGGCTTGACAGCCCCCATTAGTCCAAGACTTGACATCTCATTGTCCTGACCTTAGAAACCATGACAGCAATTAAAAGCCCCAAAGACAAGAGCTTTTATTGCAGCTAGGAAGTACATGTCTGTGATAGTGTGAGTGTGAGTGTGTGTGTGTGTGTGTGTGCGCGCGCGCGCAGGAAAGGGATGAAGAGTGCTGGGCACAATCCATCTCTTGCAGAATGAAATTAGAGTCCTTAAGTTTCCTGGTTCATTTACTTTAATTTCCCCCCTCTTGGTTTTCAACTTGCTGCTTTCTGACTTTTAGTAACCCAAAATAATCTTTAGCAGAAGCACAGTGTGTTCAGTTTTCTCCTTAAAAAGCCAAATTATGGATTTAGGATGAACTCTCATCTTTGATAGAATGATTAGGCAGTCTACATAACATGTAATGACAGATATCATGTTGCTATGGATTCTAATACAGAGTTTTCACTTTGATGTCATGGCTAGCAATACCTTATGACCAAAGCATAGATCATTTCCAGCAGCATCTGTGTGGTTTTGGTTACATGTGTTCTAGCTGTATGTCTCTGTGTTAGTTTTTCTTATCACCGGCCACCCTGACAACCTCTTGTCAGGCAGAAAGGTGGATATAAATATTCTAAATAGATAAATAATAAAGAAAATAGTGTTGTCATGGCAACTATTGGACCTAGGATCCAGAATAAAAGCTCATAAGCTTAGTGTTAATAAATCTTAAAAGCATATCATTGGTATTATAATTGCACCACCCATTATTACTGCCTCTGTTGGTTATTGTGAATCTGCTTCAGGAGTCTAAGTGGTTTACTTAAGTCTACTTTGGTTTGATAACGGTAGCCGATATACATGTGTTCATGCAAGAAGAAGCCGTAATTAGTTATTTGCTAAATAACTGCAAATAATACGTAGCTGGATAATGTTCTCAAAATATGTAGTCATGGTTTCTGTTTTACCTCAGCATTAGCACACACTATGTACCCCATACATGCTTTGGAGCTTAGGTGGACTGCTACTAAAGAGATGGCATTTTCAGTAGCAGTGTTCCAACAGCAGACCCTCTGTCCAGATAGGTTTGCCTGGCCCCATTAACATAATGTTTAATTGCATTTAAGATCCTCTTAATCTTTTTTTTAATATGGCTGTTTTGTTGATGTGTTAATTCTTCTGTGTTTTGTTTGCTGTTATGTACACCACTTTTGAGGCCTCTTCAGTCAAAAGATGGGATCAAAATGCCTAAATAAAATAATAAGGCTGGTCACATTTCAGCTTTGGGGATGGTTTGCATATTAGATGTAACTTGTTCAGTACTGTGGTCCTTAACTCTTCCCCCGCTATGAAGAAATGTGTGTTTTTACAGGAAACCTTAATAGGTTATCCTCTAGAACTCCCCTGTAACATAATGCCATCTCTAAATGTCAAGAGTTGTTTTGAAATGTAGACTGTGTTACTAAAGGGATCTTCTATCAGTCCCCTTTATAGTATAAGTGATTCTTTAAGAAATGAGTGCCTCAAGATTTTGATGGGAAATGTGGCTTGATAGGAAATTGATAGGAAATATCTCATCTCTGGTTCAAACTGGCCCACTATAGAAGTGAGAGCAAGTTGTATCATATGTAAAGTAAAGGTAAAGCAAAGTGTGCCATCGAGTTGGTGTCAACTCTTGGCGACCACAGAGCCCTGTGGTTGTCTTTGATAGAATACAGGAGGGGTTTACCATTGCCATCTCCCATGAAGTATGAGATGATGCCTTTCAGCATCTTCCTATATTACTGCTGCCCGATATAGGAGTTTCCCATAGTTTGGGAAACATACCAGCGGAGATTTGAACCAGCAACCTCTGGCTTGCTAATCAAGTCATTTCCCTGCTGCGCCATTAGGTGGTTTTGTATCATATGTAGTATGATTCCTTTGTAGCAAAAGGTCTGATCAACTTGATGTCCATAATATCTGGGGTGACTATCATCTTAACTTTAACAGACAACCTTCTGCAATATAACCAGTAATTGCCCAAAGGCAATCCATCATCTCTTCGGGGATGGAATGTGACTGTGCTGGTTAAATACAAAGTTTTTTGTGTTTTTTTTTTAAAGAAAGCTTATTCTCTTGATAATCATTGCTCATGGAGTAAATAAATAAATCCTACAATAAATCTAATTGTGAAACTGTTTTCAGCTGATATTGCAAGAAATGCTCCAAAAGCGCTTTTAAGGATTAGATGAATTTCCAATGGTTATTGGTCATAATAGAGAAATGGAGTGTTCATGGAGAGATACAAAGTCCCTCTGATTCTCAGATGCTGGCAATAAACAGGTATGTAAGTCACCATCATGCTCTGCTTATGAGCTCCCCAGAGACATGTAGATGGCTGCTGCTGGAAGCAGAATGGTCTGATCTACAAAGGGAAGGTTCCTTTTGTTTTGTGGCTGTGTGTTTCTCCCTGTGCAGTGGTTCCATCCTTGAGACATATTTCCATATAAATCTTGTTTCAAAGGATTATCTCTTTATAGTTTTCCAAAACCAACTTGCCACAGTGTTTGTCTTCTATTAGTAATCTGATGAGGTGACTGTGAATGACAGCAGGAGAATGACCTTTGGGCCAAATATGCAAGACAGTGCCCATGCTTGCAGTTTCCTGGCTCTTGTTTGGGTTCCTCGGGACCATTCATTCAAATAATGGATTGTAGATTATTTTGTTTTGTTGTAACACTGCCTCACTTGTTTACACACAAATCTTGTTCAAAGTTGCTTAACTTTTGCAAGAAGGCCACAATTTGGCATAACAACTGGAATAGATCCAGCAATGAATTATAAAGGAAATATGACCAATGAGTAAAAAAATTAGGGCAGAAAAATGGGCTAATATTGAAGAAGTTTCTGCCTCCTATGAGAGCATATAGTCTGCCAGACTATATGCATTTTCAGACTATAATGGCATTTTCTGCTATTGGACTTCAGATACTTCCACCATATCTAAACCACATGTCATGTTCTCTGTTCCATTGGCATCCTTCTGCAGTGTCCATCTAAGACTACCAGGTGTTGGCATAAACCGGAAGTGCAACTGAGTAAAAGTGTTTCTTAATGGGACAGATAATGGGACACAGAAACGCTTAACTCTAAAATGATCCTGTTTAATTAGAGGGAACCAATGAGAAAACCTAGAGATCTGCTATCTATATCCCACCTAGAACCATTCCAACAGAGCCAACCTCTCGCTTGCTTTCTGTCTTTATTGATCACTAACACTAGCCCAAGGATTTAAAATAACTTCTGGCATTTCAACTTCCAATCAATTTTCAATCCAACTGCAAGTAACACATTTTAGGAAAATAGTCTTCTGGCAGCTGTGCAGTTTGCTTAATATGCTTGAACTGAGCGTAGCACGTCCTTGCCCTAATTGAGGATCATCCACTCTTTCTTTTAAAAAGTAACAGGACTACTGGGGCAAATGTAAGGAGATTTTGTAAACATTCATTCTGCAATATTTCTAGGATATTCATTGCAAGGTTATCTGCTCCCCAAACTTCAACACTATTAAGCATGAGTTATAATTTTGCTACAAAAATTTTGTAAAACAGGATCTATCAGCTTGTTCCCCTTTGGTATAGTAAAACATCATTAAGACCTTTTATGTTCTCTGAGTCTTTGCTTCTGTCACCACCCTACAACAATTCCATGAAAGCGCATCATTAAATAGGATGCCAAAATAGTTAATACACCTAGTTGGTTTTATCTCATTTTGATCCAATTTCCATCTATGCCCTGGGGTATACATTCCAAAATTTTGAATGATTTTGGTCTTAGAATAATTAATAGAGAGCTGCTCTTTCTTAGTACAATAAATGTGCTTTTAAAGTCCTAACCGGGAAAGAGATAATCATTCCAGATCATATGTATACATCAGAATAAATATTCTTATTTCTTTTGGCTAGTGAGGGGGAATTTGCTTGGGCTGTTTTTGAACCCAATCATTTATATATTAATTTTTAAAAGTGGGGGCCAAAAGACATTCTCACTTCACACTTTTTGCTGTATAAAGTGCTTCAGTCATAGATCTACCCTCACCTTTGACTGTGTTCTATTATAAAGGTAAAGGTAAAGTGTGCCATCAAGTTGATTTTGATTCCTGGCGCCCACAGAGCCCTGTGGTTTTCTTTGGTAGAATACATGAGGGGTTAACCATTGCCTCCTTCCACGCAGGATGAGATGATGCCTTTCAACATCTTCCTATATTGCTGCTGCCCAATATAGGTGTTCCCTATAGTCTGAGAAACATACTAACGGGGATTTGAACCGGCAACCTTCTGCTTGTTTGTCAAGCATTTCCGTGCTGCACCACTTAAGATGATGTGTTCTATTATACAGTTCCCTAATTGTGGCCAAATGCCTGCAGTCAGTATTAGTGGGCTGCAATTTCCCCCAGAGTTTCTTTCTGTTAATGGAATCAAGCAGCTGAAAGGTCAATAAGAGCTGCATAAAGATGCTTTCAAAGGATTTTTGTGTATTTGCTTATAATATAAAATGATGTACTGATCAATAGTATAATAACCTTCTCTAAAACCAAGCTATTCCTTATAAAATATGTTTCATTTGAATCACTCTATTAGTTTTTGAAGTAAAAATGGGCATAAACCTTAGAAGAAATGTATCTAAAAGGCTAATTGGTAGTAGTTTTGGAAGTCATTTCCATCTCCCTTCTTATAAATTGGATAAAATGATATTCAGTTTCTGGCCTGTGGGTGTTTGATCTGTATTGTTAATACTTGTAAACAACCTCCCTAAAATTTGTTGAGCATCATGCCATATATTCCTTAAATATCTCTGCAGGTTGCAGGACTTGAACTGGAACCTTTTTACCATGTAAACCAGCAACCAGCTTTTGAACCTCCATTACCAAGACTGGCTGCCATACCAGATAGTCCAGAGGGTCCCAGATCATCTTTCTCATGACCCTCCAGATGCTGACTCCCAAATATACTTTGGAGAGGAGAGCTGGTCTTATGGTAGCAAGCATGACTTAGCTAAGTCATGGGTCTTAGGGATCTCCAGGGTGGACCCTTAGCTAAGCAGGGTCCACCCTGGTTGCATATGAATGGGAGACTAGAAGTGTGAGTACTGTAAGATATTCCCCTCAGGGGATGGAGCCTCTCTGGGAAGAGCAGAAGGTTTCAAGTTCCCTCCCTGGCAGCATCTCCAAGATAGGGCTGAGAGAGAGATTCCTGCCTGCAACCTTGGAGAAGTCGCCGCTAGTCTGTGAAGACAATACTGAGCTAGATAGACCAATGGTCTGACTCCGTATATGGCAGCTTCCTATGTTCCTATACTTGTAAAATAGTGATCCAAACCACGATGGTAGAGTAATATCTAAGGTAGATTTCACTTCATCTCACCTTCTACTATATTGATAGGTTACCAGAAGTTGTCTTCCTTCCTTTTGCTGATCATAAAGTTCAGCTCCTGCCACTGAGCAGATAACATTCCACCTTCTTGGTTTTTAACAGTCTTTTATGCAGAGGATTGCTAGCAGAGTGTTGCAAGAAAATCCTTGTGGAACGTTGCTAGCAAGGACTTTGTGCTGGTGACTGGTGTGATACAGCCAGTAGAAGTCTAGCCCATCATGAAAATCTGCTTTGAGATATGTTATTAATATGGATGTGTTTAAATTATATAATTGTTTTTGATGTTCTGGTATTGATCAAAGACCATAATAAAGACTGATTGGCTGACTGGCTTTGAGATTATAATCTTAACTATTTACTGTCAAAAAACAACAACAACCAACCTTTTAAAAAACCTGATGGAATATGAGGATTAAACAAGACTCAAAGGCCTCCCACAGTCATTCACTTGTATTTTTCCTTTTCATGTGTCCATCTATTTTCTGTCTCTCTGTGGTAAAAGGCAGGTATCTGTGGACTTTGGCTGCAAGTTTCTTAACTTGACATAATAAAAGTTTCAGTCCTAAAAACAAAACTTGAAGTGCTGTGTTGGCTTGATTCTGTATTTTGTGCAGATTTGTTTATGATTGGCCAACCTTTGTCTTTGTTCTATCATTGACAGAAGCCATTTGGGGGGAAACATGTACCTTGGCTATGCATCTTATTTACCTGAATTGTCTGCCTTGTCCTGACTTTATATTGTGGAGGCTTTATCCTATTAAAAGGTATATGATATAGCTGTTAAAGGAACATAACAGAAGATGGAACATACAAGATTTTAGGCATTGTTATGGATTCAAGCCCCCTAACTGTGTCACTTAATTATCTGCTTTGTTTTTTCAAAAACAAGGTAGAAATATTTGATGCTTGCTTCAGTTTTGTTAAGTGACTCATAATCTGTGAATGAAAATTGGCAGGTTAATACTCTAACAACTTCTTCTGATTGATAAGCATTTATGGCAATTTTAAACATCTGTGATGACAGGTGGATTAAATGCCAAGAAGCCCTGTAGGATGTTTAAATAATCAAAGAAGACTAGAGGAAAACTTACGGGATAAGATGAGAAATCAATCCAGAAAGACATGCATCATATTCACTTTAGCAGATAGATTTGCTCCAGAATTATTTGTAAAAATAGTGGCAGGAGGGGGAATGGGACAGAGTGAACAGGAGTTGACGTATTCATTGTTCTGCCATCTAATTAAAAAAAGTCACTGACAGCCATGCATTAGCGTCAGACAATAAGGATACTAAATATACAGGGAACTGTAGGGGAAGAATGGCAGTTCAGTCCCCAAATAGTAGAGCAAAACCAGTTTGATGAGAAAGCAACAAAGCAAGAGGTCTTGTGACAGTTCTTTAGTATTGAAGAACTACAAGGATTTATTTAAAGAAAAGGTTACAAACAAATGTGAAAGAGCCTGCAGCTTAATTTCAGCTGTAGCTCATGGCTGAAGAGAGAGACCAAAACAAAGAGCCATCTCTAGAGAGACAAAATGGGGACTAACACTGGAAGAACAAAGAGGGGAAGAGTCCAGCACTTTTATCCATGACCCTAACCCCCCTCCCAGTGGTCACTGTGAGACATTGCAGCAGCTGAGAGCTGATACTGCCAGGGTCCTATCTCCAACAGGAACATGTCAGCGTCATCTTCTATTTGTGGTCTATGTGAACAAGACATTTTTCTTCTTATGTATAGAGAGCCAATCCATATATTAAATGTTATGATCACTATCTTCAAGGCTGGGTTGTTGTTGCTTTTTAATCCAAGCATGTTTGATCAACTATTCATGTTTGAATTTCCTTGATTAGTTGCACTTCTCCCTAACCTTGGATAAGCTGCTCAGCACATTAGATCTCTCTATCTGAAAAAGCATCCATTGGTTGCCTCACAGTACACCACCTTGTTTCCCGATCCCTGTGTTTTCCTTTGCTACATTTCTGCTAGGATAAATGTATAGTAGGTAAACCTGCAAGGGGTGCATCTACTTATAAAAAAAAAATAAGAGAGAGAAACTTAGTATAATAACAAAGGAGTTTCTGGTGGCTCGGAATGGGAGGAAAAGAGTTATTAAAATATTAGAGCTCTAGCTGTTCCATTGTTCTTCCCCTCAGGTTGTTGTACAAGCATATTGCTTCTTCAGTTGAACTGAGTTAATACTTGCTCCATCATGGCCTCAGCATCTGCTTCTGCCCCTCGCTTTTGAATCTTCTTCATAACCCAAGATGGTATTGCAGGCAATGCTGTTACAAGGGGCAGAAGCAACATAATTTCATGAGGCCCCGCTTGTACAGTCCTCTGGTGATATGGGGATGCAAAAGTTACATAGCTGCAGAGAGGGGCATCATGTAGTGTGCAGTCCTCATTGCAATCTCCCCTTAGCAGATTGCTTTGCTTTGTAAAACTCAAGATTGTCACCAAAGAGACAGGAAGTATATTTCTTAGAAAAGCAGAGTTCAGAAATGCTGCCATCTTTTCTGTTTCTTTTCTTTTCTTTTCTTTTCTTTTCTTTTCTTTTCTTCCTTCCTTCCTTTTTCTTTTTCTTTTAAGGAGTGTTAAGGAGTGCATGATTTTGATTACTTGCTTAAAGGGGTCTTCCTCACAACTTGGGGATTTCTTTTATTTTTTTGTGGGGGAGGGGGAGGAAGGAATATAATCGGCTTGCATCAGGCAATCAAATCCATGTGTGTTTGGAGAGTTTTCATGCTAACAATAACAAATGCCAAAATAAAAGCATAGCAGGAGACTTTAATATGGGGAGAAATATGAGGGAAAGGGGCCCACTGCATGAAACAGAGTCACTTATTGTGTTAGGCAAAAAGCCCAGAGGATAAATTTCCCACAATTAACTTTTGGGAATAGCTTAACTTTGACAGAGAAGCATTTTGGTCATACCAGTCTAGGTTCCTTACAGATCCATTGGTAGTACTTTTCCAACAGGGCTGGAGAAAGCTGTTCTTGTCTACAGTGTTTTTGTGCCAAGTGAGCCAAATGTCACTGATAGCCTCCAGTAAGGTTTCATTTAGTTACCAAATTGTACATTTTCGTCCCTCTGCTGTCATGCTGTAGATTTCAGGTCAGATTCATCCTCATTAAAGAACCTGGTGGAGTCATACTAATGACAGTTGTGGTTCATTGCTCCAATAGGGACTAGAGAGAGATGCAAAAACAATAGGCTGAGTCATAGGGTGGGATAGTGAAGATTCAGATGCACTCGACTAAAAGATGAAAACTAAAAGACAGCAAGGGCATTACATGTTGATATTCTGTTGTCTACTCTTGTTAATCATAGATTGGCAGTATAGTTCTGACAAGGAGTGGGGGTTCATTCAGGTAACAGGTCTGGGAGCAAATGACAAGGGAATAAAGGACTTCACATTGCTCCATTTCTGATGATTCAGTTACAAGAAACTAGAGGTGCTGTTGTGGACTGTTCATAGTGGAGCCACAAAAAATGGGAGGAACCTGATCAATAATCTGATCCCATCTCTGGCAACAGCAGAACTATTTAAACTGTACCTAACAGATGCTTACCCGGCATCTTTTTCAAAACTTCTCTAGAGAAGGAGATTCTACTCTTTCCAAAAGTAACATATTAAACTCAACTGCCAATCTTGATACAACCAAAATGTGTTTCTAAATGTGAATTGCTTCAACTTGAACCCATGGCTATTGTTCTTTAATTTTTTGCCTGTACACAGACTTTCAGATATTTGTCAGCTGATAATATAACAACCTAAACTTTTAATTGGCCTCTGTTTGTAGTTGTTGAACTGAGATTGCAATTTTTGGCTGATAGCATTTTGGTATTTTCTCAGTGTGGTATCACTAATTGTGGCAGAGGTGGGTACTGGAAAGTCAGTGCTATTTGGAATAGTGCCATGGGATTCTGTCTGCCCATTCTTTGCCCTGCAGGATAGTGTAGCTGAATTTTACCTTCAAATGTTGATAGCCCTTTGGAGGGAGTATGAACTTTGTGACTGTCTCCTTCAAAGAACCATAGGAAAACTGCAGTCTGGGGCATGTGCTGAGAATTCTTTCATAGAATAGCCTTTCATCTATCTGTCTGGGGGCAATTATTTGCCTAAGACTCGTCAATCAGTAAGGTTGCCATTCTAGCCTTAAAGGGCCACTTGTTTCTGGAAGCTGCTGCTACTGCATTCAAGGGTTTACTCTTTCTTACCCTACAGCCTTATGGGGACAAGCTCTATTAGGGCTCAAAGGAAGGAACAACTTCATGATCAACCACAAGACCACACCAAAAAGGTCTATTTTTCTGAAGGCTGTGAACTGAGCTTTTTCTTTCCTTTTCCAGGAAGGGAGAGAAAGGTGGTAAAAAATGGAAAGGACCTCCCAGATGTCAGAATTGCAACAGTGCAAAGCAGGGGCTTATCTAGGGTAGGGCAGGCAGGGCACGTGCCCTGGGCGCCACTTGAAGGGGGGCACAATTTCTTAAAATTATTTTTTTTAAAAAAAATGGCCACCAAAAACAAAATGGCCACTGCACATGCTCAAATGGCCTCTGTGAGGCCCTAGGCCATGCCAGGCCTCACAGAGGCCATTTGAGCATGTATGGTGGCCATTTTGTTTTCAGCGGCCATTAAAAAAAAATATTTTAAAAAATGGCCACTGCACATGTTCAAATGGTCTCTGCGAGGCCCTAGAGGCCAGCGGTGGGAGGGGTAACCTTTGCAGACTCCCCCCCCCACGGCCTATAGGAAGCATCCCGAAAGGGCTACAAGTAAAAAATAATAATTTAATATAATATAGGTCACTGTACACATATTCAGTTTGGCACTATGTACAGAGAATCAGGGCTTGTGGATACTGAGCTGAAGCTTATGAGCTAGGATTGTATTCATTTGCTCTTACTTTGCTTCTTATGATAAGTGAGTTAAATGTGATGTCTTAATAATATGGTTATTAATGGTGAGTCTTTGAGTCAGTGTGAATTAATATTAAGGCCCACTGGAAGTTTCTTGCTCTCTTTCTCTCATTTTAACTGTCTTTCTGAAAGACTAGAATATATTCCAAGCAGTGACACAGTTTACTCTGCATATCCTTTAATTATTTTCAGAGTATCTGGGAAAAGTCAAATTCTCCATTGATTTTAAAAACTTATGTAATGGTGATGCTACAATGCATAGTAGAGAATTAGACAGGCACTTCTGTTTAGTTATCCAAGTACACCTCCACGTAGTATTTGGGTATTTCATGAGCCTCAGCATACTGAAATTTGTAGTTTTCCAGCATTTTTTGTCTGGCTATGTCCACTGCTAAATCGTTTTTGAAATTTTAAAAGATTAACAAACTTGACTTATAATTTTTAAGCTGATATTATAGTAAAGTTATCTGAAAGATGGGTGTCAGATGTTTGGACAGGGGGCGCAATTTCAGTGCTTGCCCTAGGCGCTATTTTCCCTAGATACGCCTCTGGTGCAAAGTGAAAGGGAAGGACAAGAGAGCATTGTCCCTTGAGTCATGCTCACAGCCGTCCTGGAGCCTAATGACTACTATTCAAACCTGACCAAGTACAAGTCATGTATTGCGCACTGCAAAATCCAGTGTTGTCTAATTCCCCAATTCTTTAGCTATTGTTTTGCTGTCCACAATGCCCGTGGAAAAAACAGTTCAAGCTGTTTAGAGCATGGATACAGAGCCCGTAAAAAACAAAACTCTCTCTTATTGAAAGTTTTGAAGGTTCTTTTATGTCCACAACAAACTATAGCTCCCATAATTATCCTTTCTTGGGGCAGCCTAGTCCACAACCACATTTCTTGGCGCATTTGCTCTGGAGGAAGCCCCAGATCCTTGGATTTCCCAGACAGAATGAATGTAGTGCACATGCACCCACATAATTCCACTTTCCAGCGCCATGAAACCTACAAGTAGATGCTCCTCCTACCACTGCTGGTTCACAGGGAGAAGAGTGACTTGAAATGGTTGGAAAACATATTCTGTGGTTAGCTATACAGGCACTTTCTACTTGCTTTTATTCTGCTCTCCAGAAACAACCAGTTGGTCACTGCTTAAGTGTGGCTGTGGAACCAAAGAGCAGGAGAAACATTGCCCAAAGAGCTGCTGCATGGCTACTGCATAGCCACAATCCTAGACAACTAGTTCACCTGTTTAATCAGTGGGCCAGCCCTGACCATTGATATAAACAGAACTACTATCCTCAATAGTAAAATGGCCAGAATTTGAGTGGAATCTAAGTAGAAACCTTAGGAATATATTCCTGACAGATATGGGAACCTATGTGTTTGATGCTGACATAAAGGGCCTACCTACACTATCAATTTAAACCTATTTCAAGCCAGTTTGAGCACCAAACTGCAGAACCCTAGAAACTGCAGTTTGTGAGTCAACAGCTAGTCAGATAGGTCAAATTGTAAAAGAGGGCAGTGAGGTCTTTGATGTTTTGTTGGTAAAGGAAACAATACATCAGATTGGTAATTATTTTGTCTTTTTACTATAAAAATAAAGTTTAAATAAAAATAGATGTCAAATGCTTGCAGCTTTTGCTGGTGTCACTCCTGTTTCCATGGGGGTGAGATCTTCAGTGTGGAAAAAACCCCACTGCCTTAGTTCAAATAAGTCCTAATAAACTTAATGGTACATCTCTGTAATCATGGAATTGAGTATTGCAGTTGCCTAGAACCAGATTCCGTAAATATATCAGATTGCAGCTACTTTCATTCTGAGCGTGAATGTTGAATCCAGATAGTCTAGAATGCATCACTTGAAAAGTGCCAGAGCTCAGGAGTGGCTCTGTGAAATGTGCCTCTATATTAAAGTCATAGGTTGTTGCATGTTTATAGGCCCTGTGCTCCTTTAGGTCTCTTATTGAGTACACACACTACATTCTGAAACAGGCCCGAGGTCTAAGATTTCCTAACTGGAAAGGAAAAAAGTATTCTTCCTAAATAAATCATGCTTACCACAGTTTCCTCACTGGCATGGGAACTGAGGGCATGATGATCACATAGATTGGCTCTGAGCATTTCTGGCCAAATAAGTGTACGTACATGAGCTCACTTTGGGTTTTAAGGCCAAGGCAACTCCTTAAACAAGATGTTGGGTTGTTTTCAACTAGGGTAATTACTTTTTATTTTCAGTCTCTTGCTGTGTCGTTGGTGTGCCGAAGGCTATTCTGGAAGGTTCTGGAAATGTTCCCATCAGTAAGGAGGTTGCTTAGATTCTATCTCTTCTTCTGGTGGGAGTTTAATTTATGCATTCTTCCATTCTGGACAGTTACACGGAACTGGACATATAATTGTTCTTTCTGTCAACTTTTCCACCTAGGTTCAAGACCTAACGGGCACCATTATGGAGGCAATTTGAATGTTAATTTGCAGCCCAAGGTTCCTACCACTGCATCTCAAACCTGATTACAACCAAAAAGACCTCCAACACACAATTTGCATATACCAGTAATCAAATCAATCTTTATTACAGTCTCTGACCAACAACAAGTAGGTTCAATGGCATAGAAGATGGTATACAAGCTCTAAGCATGGCTTAAAAATGGTGCTTTAAAATCCCAAGATCCCTAATTCCTGAACCCCAAAGGCTTAGAATCTCTAAATCTTAAAATCTCAAAGTCCTAAAATCTGTAAAGGTGTAAAACTATAAAAACCTGTAAAATACTGGTCATAAGATGCTATAATAAAGTGCTAGTGAAAGAGCTAAAACTGAGCTGTAAAGCTATGCACTATGTCAGGCCTGCTTAGGTCTTGCTGTCTATCAGGACCTCACAGATCTTGCACGCTGCCACGCAGAACTTGACAACATTATGTGCAGTAGAAAGATTGGAGTCAGAGAGAAGGAAAGAAGAGGCATAGAATTGGCTTGAGTGACCTGGGGACTTGAGTAATACTGGGAGGATGAGGGTGGTCTGAATGTCTCTCTAAAATGGGCAGTGTAGGAGGATATTATTATTATTTCTTGTTTACACAGTCAGACAGGAGTTATTGACTGGTTTGTTTTATCCAGACATCGAGTCCTTCCCAAGGACCTGGGATGCCAGAATTTTATTGTCAATGTTGTTGCTGTTGTTATAGATATCGTCGCAGAATATAGGCTGTTCCCAGTAAAGCTGCTTTTTGTAATTGGCTGATGGTGATTTCTGTGGCCCCTATGGTGTTGAGGTGCTCTTCAAGGTCTTTTGGAACTGCACCCAGGGCGCCAATTACCACTGGGATTATTTTGGTCTTTTTCTGACACAGCCTTTCAATTTCAATTTGTAGATCTTTGTATTTGGTGATTTTTTTTCTATTTCTTTTTCTCCTATTCTGCTATCCCCTGGTATTGCTATGTCACTTATTTTAACTTGTTTTTCTTTCTTCTCGACTACAGTTATATCTGGTGTATTGTGTGGCAGATGTTTGTCTGTTTGTAGTTGGAAGTCCCATAATATTTTTACATCTTCATTTTCTTCAACTTTTATGGTCCCACCAATGTTTTATGATCTTGTGTCTAGGAATGACAAAGAATGTCATTAGAAAAGGTACAAGGGTTAGCCCTAAATTGTGAGGTTGCAAGGTTGTCAATAATTCTTACGCACACAGATGAGTCAGGGAAATCTTTGCACTAGACAAAAAAAGAAGTATTACAGGCTCACATCAGCAGGATTCCAGCCCTGTGATAGGTTTCAGAGCCCTGTATCATGACAACAAGCCTAATATAGAATATGAACTTGGACCTGGGGTCAAATCTTGTAACTGAGGAGAGAAATTGATGGTGAGAAGCAAGTTGGCCTCTGTAACCAGTGAGCCCATGGCTGCGATGGGAGTTGAATCCAGGTCCAGTTTCAACTGTGTACTTTTAACAAAACCATTATTGATGAAAATAGCAATTGCATGGCTGCCTGTAAGCAACAGTGAGAATGCAACTAAGTGACAAGCTGGTCAGCTGTATCATCTGGCTGTGGGGTGAGCCAATTTCTTACAACGCCACCACCTCTAGACATCTAGGGAAATAGAGTTGTAGCAAAATAAAAATAAATAAAAATTTTTGTCACTTCTTGGCCAGATGATATATAGACAACCATTGTTCTCACAGGACTGTACATGCACTATAGTAAGGAGTAGGGTGATGTCAGAAGTGTTGAAGGGAGAGGCCACAACTCTGCGATGATGAAGGATGGTAACTCCTGCAGAAGGCACTCTATCACCAATTAAAATACCTCTTCCACAGCAAGGTTCTTTATTGCTGCTGTTTTTCTAAACTTTTAAACGATAATCTGCCTATAAGTATAATATACCTTTATTGTGATTCATATTGTTTCCCTTTCATGGGAAGGGGTGGGCTATAAATCAAGAAGTCAGATAAAAATAAGCAGAAAGCTGTTAGAGGAGGAGATGGAAGCAAATAAAAGCAACATTAGTTAATCCGAGCAGTGGTGCACATTTGGTTTGAGTGGGCATTGACTTGGGGCCACACTAATTTTAGCTAAATCATCCCCCTGGCTGGTATGCTGAGGAAAATATACAGTATATTTTTTCCCTCCAACAGTGGCGAATTGTAGACTTTCGGGTGGTGATATAGCATGCGTGAATGCTACTGGGAAAATAGATAAATAACCTTTCCCCACTGTGATTTTGGGTCTTTAGTGTCTGCTTCGAAGAAAAAAGGCAGACATGATCCAGTCATGAATCCTCCCCATGACTTGTCTAATTTGGCCCTCAGGCAATTAAGTATTCGTACCAGTAGTCAGTCATGATACCAGGCTAAATGTTGGGGGCAACTGCATGTCTGTTAAACCCATACTTGCCCCAGGGGTGGTGGAATAAGCAAGCATGTAGGGGAAGGGACTGAAACACACCCTTCCCTCACTTTATCTTGCCATGTTCAGCTTTAAGCAGTTATCCCCTTGTCCAGCTCACTTGTGTTATTAGATCTCAGTTGGGAGGAAACTGCTTCCAACCAGTGGCACACAATGAGGTAAGGTTGGGAAGAGTTAAACAAACATGTGATTGCCTCAAAATGAATAGATTGACTCATGGACTAGTTTGGCCTTGGAAACATTCCCAGCTTTAGGCTGTAGTACACAGTCTCGCCCTTCAGTCATTCTAGAAACAGGAGATGCTGTACTTGCACTCAGATTCCTCAAGAGTGTGCTTGATGGCCTCACCCCCACACTGACATGCTCTGCAATCATGTCCCCCTCCACAATCACGGTGTTTGCAGAGGCAAATGCTGTATTCATGAATAGATCCTCCTCATGATATGGAATGCTGGAGTTCCGAATCATGGACTGGGTCTTTCCATTAATGCAATATTTGCCTCTGCAGTCAAAGGTTATAACCATGGAGAGCAGAGTTTCAGAGCACATCTGTGGTGCAGGGTCAAAGCTAGCAGATGTGTTCTTGCAGATGCTGTACATGAATACAGGGGTCTCCATATTCCATAATGACTTTATTTTTTATTTTTCTGCTTGTGTTTATAACCACTGTAGGTAAAACCTATCATTATTTTATCTCTGCTGAAGTTTCTGAGAAGTCAGTCCCATGAATGCAAAAGTAAATGCAGCAAGACTGTGGAGAGAGTGAGCGAGAGAGCACTTCAGTCCATGGTCTAGAACATTCTGTGTCGTCGTTACATATTGTATGATACAGTACCGGAGTACTTGCTGTATACCATATAAAACATTAGCATATCCAGCCAACTAAAATAAAATACTCAGCCAAGTGGATAAATGCCTTTCTTGTGGCACAAATCCCCAAGATGATGATAATGAAATTAAAAGTCAATAATTTGCTGCAGATAGAAGGAAATCATGAGTTAAGCAATATGCAATTCACTTGGTGAAATTAAATTTTAAAGTATCATATGGGTGTGCAGAGCTTAACTAGATTCATTTGAAAACGTTGAACAATGTCTAGACCCATAAAATCCTTCTGACATCAGTTAATTAAAAGTATTGATGCTTCAGGATATCAGTGGAATGCTAGATTGAATTGGGTATATACTTGCCTCTCATCACATAGCTAAATGTATGTGTAATGAAGGGAAGTAGAAACAGCCTCACTACTATCTGGAATTTTCAGCACAGCTGTTGGAAAAGCAGATTCTAAAATGGGCTAATAACCTCTCAGATACTTGTATAGATAGGCTAAGTGTTCAGAGTACCAACCTCTTTCTGCTCTCCCCACTCCTGAGCTATTACAAAAGGGCTGGGGGGAATATGAGCACTGAGGTTCCGTATGAAAAATGCCAAAGGCATGTAGCATACTATGGAAAATGTGGCAACAGTCAAATAAATAATGGGCTGAAAAGGCACTTTTGTGCTCTACTGTACTGTTCTTGTGTGTTTTGATGTTGTTCCTTACTGTAGTGACAAAAATCAAATGAGGTGTTCTGGAAACAAAGCAGGATAAGGAGCATCACTTGGGAGAGGAAGCCAAACTAGATTTTTGTGTGTCATGAACCAGGATGTTTTTCATACCTGGCTTTTAGTTCGTATCTCCTTGGGAATGGAGATGTGTGTTCACATATCAGCCAACTTTATCCCAAAGTCTATGCTATCAGAGAGCACTTCACACGCAATTCGAGGTTTTTATTGGGCATTAGAGTGTAGCCTGATATATATCCGGGTAAAAAAATCCAGATTGACATCTTGGGCATCAGTGAATTCAAATGGACTGAAATGGGACATTTTCAGTCAGTAAATCATACCGTTTACTACTCAAGACACGAATACCAAAGAAGGAACGGTGTTGCTTTCATAGTCAGGAAGGATATAGCAATGACAGTACTTGGGTACAGTGCAGTCAGTGACCGACTAATATCAATTAGATTTTGTGGACAACCCTTTAACATGACAGTTCTTCAAGTCTATGCCCCAACAACTGATGCAGAAGAAGAGGAAGTTGATGAGTTTTATGCTCAAGTCCAGTCTGAAATTGACAGAACATGAAAGCAAGATGTGATGCTGGTGGTTGGAGACTGGAATGCCAAAGTTGGAAAAGGTAAGAAGGAAAACACAGTCAGCCTATATGGCCTAGGAAACAGAAACAAATCAGGAAATCAACTCATTAGTTTCTGCCAAGCCAATGATCTCTTCACTGCTAACACATTCTTCAAACAACCAAAGTGGTGCCTATACGCATGGACATTACCAGATGGAATACACAGAAATCAAATTGATTACATTACTGGTGTGACGAGGTCGAAGAGCTCAGTTATAACAGCAAAGACCATGGGCCGATTGTGGAACCGATCACGAACTGCTCATGAGCAAGTTCCAAGTCAAGCTAAAGCGGAAAAACAAAGCTATCCAGCTTCCACGATATGATCTTGAGAATGTACCCACTATTTTCAAGGAGAACATCAGGAACCGCTTTGAAACTCTGAACCGCATTGATAGGGAACCAGAGGAACTGTGGAATGAAATCGTTAAGGATAAATGTGAAACTTAAAAGAAACTTAACAGAAGTTGTTAAGGATGAATGTGAAAAGAGACTGCCAAAGACCAAGAAACAGAAGAAAGCAAAATGGACATCAGAACAGACAGTGGAAATTGCCCAGAAGAGGAGAGAAGCCAAAGTCAAGAAAGATAAAGACCTCAGGAAGGAACTTAATAGGGAATTTCAGAAAGATGTTAGAAGAGACAAGGAGCAGTACTACAATGACATCTGTGAAGACCTTGAGGATGGAAATAGACATGGAAAAACAAGGCAGGTTTTCCAAAAGATGTCTGAACTCAGATGGAGATTCCAACCTTGGATTGATATGTTAAGGGATGCCAACAGATAGATAGTAACTGAGTCAGAGAAGATCAAACAGAGATGGAAGGAGTATACTGAAAATCTGTGCAGCAGGGACATCAACATCCAAGATACACTAGAAGATATTCCCTACTTGCAAGAACCTCTAGTATGGGAAGATGAAGTTAGATCAACACTCTGGTCATTGCCAAGGCAGAAGGCTGCAGGAATTGATCAAATAGCTACAGAAATATGGCAGGCAACAGAAGAAGAATCAATCAAGACTCTAACCAAACTATGCCAGCAAACTTGGAGAACAACACAGTGGCCAACAGATTGGAAGAGGCCAGTCTACATACCCATACCAAATAAAGGAGACTTAACAGATTGCGCACACCATTGCACAATATCCTGAATTTCACAAACTAGCATAATAATGCTCAGGATCATCCCACACAGATTAGAGCCCTGTGTGGAAAGGGAAATGCCGGACGTTCAATCTGGTTTCAGAAAAGGCCGAGGAACAAGAGACATCCTTGCTGATGCACACCGGATAACTGAGAAAGCCAAGCAATACCAGAAAGAAGTCAATGAGGCAAGTCTTACGATCAGTGAGACCCGCCTTAAGAGGGTTTGTTGGGAGAGCGGGCTTAGCCTGCTCTCCCCGCAGACGATCCAGGCTGCAGCCCTGGGCAGCTGGATCGGCCACCCACATGATTGCTGGCTCTGTCATGGAGCCAGCAGGGGCTGTGGGGATTGGGGGCCATGCGGCCCCTGGAAGTGCCAGGATGCCATGCACAAGAGCACGGGCCATCCTGGAGAGACCCCCGGGGCTGGGAGGGAGGCTTGTTTCAGTCTCCTGGTGGGAGTCTCCTCCTGTGTTGCCGCAGCAGAGCCACATCGCAGCAATGCACGATTGAAAAGACGGGGTTAGCGGAGCGCTCACTCCGCTAACGTCGTCTAAGGGGAGGGCTAGTTAAGCGGGTTACCCGCTTTGAGGACAATGGGCTCACCTGCGAGCATGGTGGTGCTCGCCAAAAAGCAGGCTAGGCTCCCTTAGCCCGCTTTTTGGTGATCGGGAGAATTGCCTCATTATGTGCTTTATTGACTACAGAAAAGCCTTCTATTGCATCAGACATGTCAAGTTGTGGAATATCCTTAGGAAAATGGGTGTCCCAGAACATCTCATTCTTCTTATGAGAAACCTATACACAGGGCAGGAAGCCACAGTCCAGACAGAACATGGTGAAACAGACTGGTTCCTGATTGGCAAAGGAGTAAGACAAGGCTGTATACTTTCTCCTTCTTTATTCAGTTTATATGCTGAACATATACTGAGAGAAGCCGGATTGGAAGAAGATGAGTGTGGTTTTAAAGCTGGAGGAAGAAACATCAATAACCTGCGCTACGCTGATGACACCACTCTGATAGCTGAGAATGCGGATGATCTGCAAGCTCTAGTAATGAAAGTTAAGGAGCACAGTGAAAAAAATGGGACTACAATTAAATGTAATGAAAACTAAACTAATGACAACAGGTACAGCAACCAACCTCAGAACTGACAATGAAGTCACTGAAGTGGTGGATAGCTTCTGCCTTTTAGGATCAACCATCAACAGTAAAGGATCCAGCAGTCGAGAAATTAGCTCCAGACTAGCACTCGGTAGGGTAGCAATGAAGGCCTTGGAAACGATATTTAGATGCTGTGACGTGGCTACACCTAAAAAGATTAGAATCTTTTGGACAATGGTTTTTCCTGTGACACTCTATGGATGTGAAAGCTGGACTTTGAAGAAGCAAGATAGAAAAAGTGTTGATGCTTTTGAACTTTGGTGCTGGAGAAGACTTTTGAGGATACCATGGACAGCCAGGAAAACAAACAAATGGATCCTAGAACAAATCAATCCAGAATTTTCACTCGAGGCACAAATGACCAGGCTTAAAGTATCATACTTCGGACTCATTATGCAAAGACCCAGCTCCCTTGAGAAGTCTGTAATGCTGGGGAAAGTTGAAGGAAAGAGAAGAAGAGGACAACCAGCATTACAATAGCAATGAATGCACCACTGAGAGACCTTAAAGGCCAAGTTGAAGACAAATCATCCTGGAGAGACTCTATCTATGTGGTTGCTAAGAGTCAACATCAACTTGACGGCACTTAATCAATCAATTAATCCAAAAAAATCCACTTTTTGCATCAGTTTTTGGAGGCAGTTTCGGACTAGCAGCAAAGGTTCACAGAAAACCTGCTGTAAAGCCTGCTGTCTAGGAAAGCTCCAGGAGCAGCTGAATCATGACAAAATCTTAATTACCCAGCATGGTGATGAGGAGACCAGACTAGATATTTGGAGCAATCATGTGTTCGCTAAATATGTGTTTGCCCTGTTTGCTAATAAAGCCGGGACTGTGCCTAATTCTTGTATTGAAAGGAGTAAAAGAGGTGTGTGTGTGTGTGTGTGTGTGTGTGTGTAGGTAGGTATGTATAGTAAAGCCTGCCCCACCTAGATCTTATCTTACCACACTCAGTGGCTTTTAAGCAGATTTCCCCAGGCTGGCTCTGATACCCAGATTGAGCCAGGCAGAAATAAAATTGCTTAAAGCAGTCGTGCAGTAACATGGGGAAGGGGCAGGTTTTGATGCCCTCCCCTGTGTGCCACTTTGGTATTAAAAAGTAGTCCCTATAGGCTAATGGGGCAAGCACAAACTTAACCAACACACACTTACCCCTAATGTTTAGTTTGGCCCTGAAATACAGAACTCTTGTTGCTTCAGCAATTATAGCCATTAATAGACTGGCTTGTAAACCGAAACAAATCCCATCTGGTGTCACTGAGAGAGAACATGCAAACCATTCCATTTGTGTCTGTGACCCTACAATAGTTTCCTTCTGCTCTTGTTGAGCCAGCCAGCAGAGGGTGTCAAAGCTAATTAAGAAACCATGCTTCCAGCAGTGTGGAGGACTAATTGGTAATGTAAGAAAACAAATAGAGCAGAGTGTTTTGACTGGTTATCATATGGACAGGAAGCAAAAGAATCCTGGACGTTCCAGATTACAGAGAACAAATCTGACAGAGAAAAGTAATATTCTGTTTCTAAGACAACATGCTACAAATATCAGTGGCTGCTAGTTTTGATGACTATAGGCTACCTCCAGGCTCAGAGGCAGGATGCCCCTGAATACCAGTTGCAGGGAAGTAACAGCTGGAGAGGGAGCATGCCTTCATCTCCTGCCTGTAGGATTCCCAGAGGCATCTGGTGGGCCAGTGTGGGAAACAGGATGCTGTGTCTGGAGTGCCTGATCCAGCAGGGTTCTTAAAATGATATAAAATGGGTTTTCCTTGTTTTAATATAATGGGGAAGTTATGTGACTGTGATTCCCCCCCCACCCTCAGCTTTGAAATTTGAGAAAAAAATGTTACATGTGGTATGTGAGGCTAGAGATCTTCTGATAGCCTTTATTTAACGTATTTATGGTTTGGTTTTCTGTGGCTTTGGAGGGGAGAGGGATTGTGATGGGCCAGACCTCTGAGCTACACTTCAACCTTATTAAAATGGGAGTACAGTAGATGCTTAGCTGTTCATCTGTTATCTGTGACTATTTCAAAGGCCAATGAAACCACCTTAGACGTCTGGTCTCTTTCTGTATAATTTAAAGCACAACAAACAAACTCTGAAGTTCTTAAAATGAAAGATAGCACCATATCACCTGCAGCCACATACTGTATTTTTAGCTGGAGTCCAGATATTGGGACATTACCAAAAGGCTCATGGGGGCAAAGGCTTCATGAATTAATCCCCGAAATTTCTTTCTATGTGTGGCTAATAGGCAGTCTGGTTTGAATATGGGAGGCGCACAGGTTCAGATGTTTGTTCAGGATCATCTCCCCCTTGCCTTTTCCCGTTTTTAAAGAACAGCAGTTGGTGGAGGGGAATTGGATTGAGACAGCAGTGCTGGGGAGAGGGAGATTTAGCTTGTCAGCCCCCCTCAATGGCTGACGTGGTGCCTGAATCTGGGCAGTGGGTCTGCTTGGAGGCTTGCATGAAAAACCTGATAAGTTCTTTGCAACAATACCTGATTCCATTTTCTTGATCTGGGCTACAGGTTTACAACATGAGGAATTGGGTGATAACTCAGTGACAGAACATCTGCTTTGCATGCAGAAGGCCCCAGGTCCACTCCCTCCATCTCCAAATAGAGCTGGGAGAGACTCCTGCCTGGAATCTTGGAGAGCCGCTGCCAGTCTGTGTAGACCAGGGGTCCTCAAACTGCGGCCCTCCAGATGTTGCTGAACTACAATTCCCATCATCCCAGCAACAATAAGTTGTAGTTGGGGGTGATGGGAATTGTAGTTCCACAACATCTGGAGGGCCGCAGTTTGAGGACCCCTGGTGTAGACAATACCGAGTTAGATGGGCCAGTGGTCTGACTTGGTATAAGGCAATTTCTGGTGTTCCTAGATATGATAGGAGGAAGCATAGCCACCAGTAGCTGCTAATTCCAGTTTTCCGGGCAAAATTAGTACAGATCTGTATGGAGATTTGAATGACCTGTGGTTATATAGTGGCAAGGTAGACGACTGGAGCACAAGTGGAGAAAGACTCGACTCGAATCTGACAGATTGCAACTTAGAGTACATTTGAAGATCTGTGCTCAGGCAATACGTATGGCAAAGAAGTGATTGTTTTCTGCCCGTATTGCATATGCAAGTTCACATCCAGCAGAGTTATTCAGGCTTGTGAGAGGGCTAGTATGTGCCCCTCCTCCTCTGCATCAGAATCTGGAACCATCGATAACTCGCTGTGACGTGTTTAATGAATTTTTGTGGGATAAATCTCTCTTATTCGGGCTGACTTAGACTCAGTCTCCGCAATTACTTCACTGTCTGATGTGGATGTGTCCAGTGACTCCTCTTGTGTAATTAGGTTGGATCAGTTCCAGTTTGTTGTTGCTCTTCAAAATCTGAGCTTAAGTATGGTGTCCCTCAAGGCTCCGTACTTTCTCCAATGCCTTTTAACATCTACATGAAACCGCTGGGAGAGATCATCGGGGATTTGGAGCTCGCTGTTACCAGTATGCTGATGACACATAGATCTACTTCTCCATGTCAACGTCTTCAGGAGCTGGCATATCCTCCCTAAATGCTTGCCTGGAAGCAGTAATGGGCTGGATGAGGGAGAATAAACTGAAGCTGAATCCAGATAAGACAGAGGTACTTATTGTGCGGGGTCAGAATTCTAGAGACGATTTTGATCTACATGTTCTAGATGTGGGGTCACACTTTCCCAAAAGGAAAAGGTTCACAGTCTGGGAGTACTTCTGGATTCACACCTCTCCCTAGTTTCTCAGCTTGAGGCAGTGGCCAGGGGTGCTTTCTGTCAGCTATAAAACCCTAAACGGCTTGGGCCCTGGGTATTTAAGAGAACATCTTCTTTGTCATGAACCACACCACCTACTGAGATCATCAGGAGAGGTCCATCTGCAGTTGCCATCAGCTCTTCTGGTGGCTACTCAGGGATAGACCTCCGCTGCTGCTCCGAAGCTTTGGAATGAGCTCCCTGCTGAAATAAGAGCCTCCCCATCTCTGACAATTTTTTAAAAAATCTTTAAAGACACAGCTGTTCACCCAGGCTTTTAATTAAATACCGTTTTAATAGTTTTAATGTTGTTTTAAAATATTGTTTTAAAATTTTAAATTGTAATTTTAAAAAAGTAATGTTTTAATTTTTGTTATTAATTTTAACCAATGTTTTAATGTCTCTGTTCTCATTTATTTGTTTTCACTAATGTTTTAATATTTCTGTTGTCATTTTTTTGTTGTAAGCTGCCCAGAGACATATGTTTTGGGCGGTATAAAAATATGTTTAAATAAATAAATAAATAATATAATATAATATAATATAATATACGCTAATGTTTCTTATCATACAAGAAGTGAATTATGGGAAAGAGGAAAGTGCTTAAAACCAATTTGGAAGAAGAGGAAGGATCTTCATAAACAGGAACAGAACTATTTAGATTGAATGAGGAAGCAATAGAATAGGGGAAGGCAAACTTTGGCACTCCAGCTGTTGAACTACAACTCCCATCCTCCTCAGCTACACTAAATTGCAGGGATGATGGGAACTATAATTCAACAATAGCTGGAGTGTCCCTATCCCTGCAAGAGGCTAAGAATGAGAGAGAGAGGATGGAACAAACCTTTCTCTGTCCTTAAGTAAATCTCTAGTGCTGTCAATCCAGGAGTTGGCAGCAGGGGCACACCTAGGTAATTTGGGTCTCCAGACCACCCCGCCACAAGCCCTGCCCAGCATGAGGCCCCCCCAAACCTAGTCATGGGGTCCTTCTGCCGTGCTGGACTTCCGTTGTTGTTGTTTTAATTCCAGCCTCCTCGCGGCCGAGGTGAGCCAAGCAGTCCTCCTCCCCTTCCTGGTGGTGGCCGGAGCAACACTGGGCCTGTCCATTTGGCCCAGCGTCTCTTGCTAACTGTAAGGTGTGCAGTTCCTCTCAGCTGCACAGGTGCACCTCGCAGTTAACAAGAAACTCTGGGCCAAATGGACAGGCCCAGCATCGCTCTGGCCGCGAGAGGGGGGAGAAGGACCGCTCAGCTCACCCCCCGGTAGCCACCCCTTGGTCGCGCGGCAGCTGAAGTTAAACAACAACAACAACAACCTGAGGTTCGGCAGGGCGGGCGCGGGGAGGTGGGCATGAGGTGGCTGCAGGAGCCCCCCCCCCGGACCTTGGAGGCCATGGACCAGGGCCCCATGGTCCGGGAGTTGGCAGCATTGGAAACTGTGAATATGAGGTACTCAGCAACAACTGGATGCAGCAGGTTCAAAAGCATACTACTTTACAGGAGGCCAGGCATGGCCTTCAGCTACTCTCTTGACAAAACTTCCCAGAATTGCTGACACCACTGTAGCACAGTCTCAGGTACTGAATGTTTGCCCTTCAAATGATGAACAGTCCCATGATTTTCACAGCCATGGGTTTATTTGTCTTTGCTAGAAAATATTGAAGAAACAGAGGCATAAAAAGTGCTGAGGATATAAAGGGAAAGAAATTCCTGATACTGTGTGGTTGGATTTAGTCTTCCTCTGTATAACCAATGCTATGATATGGTAGACCATTTTACATACTTAATTTTTCTCTTGCTCTGACAGTACCAGAACAGGTGTGTGCTTAACCTAGCAGTGCTCAACTTGTTTTAGTGCAAGGGCCATATCTGCAGTACTCCAGACACACCCCAGGCTGGGTATCCCAGGTGAAAGTTGTATGACAGCTATAGAAATTCACCCTAATAATAATATTGGAATATTGGAATTGGCAGTAGGTCATGTGACTGTGTAATGTGCGGATTGATGTGGCACACACGTTCTGAGCATATGCATCTGTTGGGCCTGGACTAGAATTTGGTCCAAAAGAGGTCTCTTCAGGGCACATATTGACACCCTTGCCTTTACACATTCTGAGTAGAGATGTGTATGAATCATGATTTGAAGAGTGATTCTCAGCACAGCCCCAGCAGCTTTAAAAGGGAGGCAAGCAGGTCCATACCTGCTTCTCTGCCGCTCGCCACAGCTTCCTGTATCGGTGGCGCCCCACCCCCACTCCCAGCTACCATCGCATGCCAGTGGCACTCCCCCCAGCTGCCCTTGCCCAACAGCGTTATGCACATGGCCTCCGCGCATGCCTCATGCAAGGGCATCTGGGGGGAGTGCTGCCAGTAAAGGAAGCTGTGGAGCAGCAGAGGAGCAGATATGGACTTGCTCTCCTTTCTTTTAAAGGTGCTGGAGCTGTGCTGTGAATCACTTTTCGAATCACAATTTGTGCACATCCCTGCAGACCTAATTGGCTGCAATATATGAGAAATTAGTGCGGATAGAGCAGAGCAGCCCTGCTCAATTTAGGCCCCCCCCATCTGTTTTTGGACGATGACTCTCATAATCCCTAGCCACAGTGGCCAATAGCCAGGGATTATGGGAGAGTATGGGAGACTAATATCTCAATAAAAGCTTTCTAAGTACAGATTGAATCTCTAATAGGTCCCTATAAGCTAACTATGGCTGGGCTACTGCTGTCTTCAGTAGTATGACAGTCTTCAAGGGAGAAAAGTCCATGGTTGTTATACTGAATAAACCAGAGTTAAGAGATTACATAGCACAGCAATCATTGTTTGGATAAGAAAGTAATAAATTACAGGGCGACGGGGAATCCTCCTGTGATTGTGTGTCTGTTGGAGCTAGGACCCTGGCAGCATCAGCTCTCAGCTGCAATGTCTCATAGTGACCACCACTGCGGTTTTTTAGGGTCATAGATAAAAGTGCTGGACTCCTCCCCTCTTTTTTCTTCCAGTGTTAGTCTCCATTTTGTCTCTCCAGAGATGGCTGTTTGTTTTGGTCTCTTCAGCCATGAGCTACAGCTGAAATAAGCTGCAGGCTCTTTCACATTTGTTTGTAACCTTTTCTTTAAACAAATCCTTGTAGTTCTTCAGTACTAAAGAACTGTCTCAAGACCTCTTGCTTTGCTTCTTTCTCACGAAACTGGTTTTGCTCTGCTATTTGGGAACTGAACTGCCATGAACAGTTTGACTGAACAGTGTCAAAATGAGTCTGGGATTCAGTCTTGACCTCTGGAACTGCTTGCTAATCACAAGGGTTATCTCAGCCAGTGCTTAACAGATAATAAATAGCAGAGGGATTAATGTATATGGAGGTTCTTAAAGCATATACAGTTTATGGTGTTGTTATTATTGTTATTGTATTAGTTTGGTTTTAAAAACATAACAAAACCAGAAGCCTCATAGAAACATCCCAAAAGCTCTGAACAAACAGCAATATTCATGTGAAGTGTTGACAGAAACCATCCTTTCTTTCCTGTCTCTGATTTAAAGACATTTCCTTTCTCTTGGGGAGAATCTTCCATAGGATCACAAAGGTAGACAGAAATGGAGAAGCGCTTCTGCAACAAATGATTAATTCCCATTTTCTTGCAACTGTGTAATTTGAGAGTTTGCCCCTTCCTCCACCCAAGGATGACATCTTAGATATTGAGCTGCTTCTGCATTTCATCTCAGGCTGAAACTAGACATGTCATGGATGACCCAGTCTGGTTCTTGGCAAATTTCTACAATGCAGGGAGGGAGATATTTAAAGTGTAGCACGGGCCAGGATTGGGGGGAGAGAGGGAACAGAACACTTCTCCTTCTGTGCATTTCTCCCTTAAAAATACTTTTAAAAAGTTGGTTTTCTTCCAGTTACTTTCAATCATGGAGCCCCACAGGGAGAGAAAATGGCTTTAAAATGCAGTTTCAGAATAGGAAGTGCAAGCAGAAAGAGGGCTGAGTTCTTCTCTCCTCCTGTCTGCCCGTGCTATTTAAATCTCCCCAACACCCTAGTTTATAGGGATTCAGTAGTGACTCAGTCCTGTACCATAGGTTTGCCACTGTCACATCTCGTTTGTTCCTTACTCAAAATAATCTGTCATTTTTCATAATTACATCACTCATAAACGTAGCTTGGGAATAATCACACAGCTCACTTCTTTTCTTCTTTGTACATCCATCTTGTGTTCTGAAATTCCCCGGCTAAAGGTGTGTAATCCTCCCCAGTTCTTCTGAATTATTTTGTATTTTTTTAAAAAAAGATTTCACTCACAAGCAAGCATCAACTCACAAGGTTTGTCATGCGTCAGCTACCATCTCTGGAACAGAGAGCAGGATGAAGAAGCAAGAGTAGAAAACACAGATGCTGCTTCTTTAATTAGCTAATGTGGCAGATGCATGACTGATCAGAAGTCCAAGAGCATAAGGTATCTTGCAGCCCTGGACACTGATAGCCACTGAATGAGATCATCTGCAATAATTCTTTTCCCAGGGTGAAGGTTAAGGAGTCCTCCACCCAGCTCCCAAAATAGATTTTCTGTTGAAAACTCAGCTAGTTACACTATTTCAGTATCACACAGCTACTCCTTGCCATTATGAGACGCAAATTAGTGACCTCATTGGAGTTTCTTATCCAGACACTTTGGAGTTCCCATAGGCAATCCAGTGTGACTAGGAAATATGGAATCTTGCTAGCTGTGCAAATAACAGCCTTCATAATAATGCCTCCCTCTTTTTAACCTGCTCTGTGCTAACAGGTCAGCAGGAGGAAAGGTGGCCCCAAGTGTTGTTAAGACAAATTAATGTTATACCTTACAGAAGCACAATTAACATCAAGAAGAAATCAACTAGGAGCCATCAGTCCTGCCTCTTTTTATGTCTCTGGACAACTGATATGCTGAGCTTTATTGACAGGTGATAAAAGATGAGGACAAAGTTCCCATAGATGTGAACTGCTGACAAAGCAGTAGGTGTATGTGGTTTATTTCCACTCTTTAATCTCTAACTGGCTTGTGACTTCATGAAGCAAAGACTGAAAGATGGGGCTTGGAATCAAGTCTATGATTTATAGAACTCAAATGGGCCAGATATTGTATCGTGTGCTTGGAGTCTTCAGATACTGCACAAACACAGTTTTGTTGCATACATTTTCAGATGTAGCTCTGCATAGTTATGTGATATAAGAGATTCTGAGCAGATGCCTTAGTACAGTCTCTTCAGGAAGATATGGGAGGTCCAAGAGAATTCTAGTGGTGGCATGAATGCTTGGGAATCTGTGGCATGGCTTTGAAAACTAACCCTTGGGGTCAAATCACACACCCTGATTTGAGGCCTCTGACAGCTGAGGACCATTGTCACACAGTGGGGGGAGCAAATGTGTGCTTTCCTCTCCTCTTGCCAGCTCTTCCAGCTCTTATATGAGCTGGAAGTTTCTTGAGTAGGCTATTCTTGGCCAAATGAGTTTAATAAGTGGCCCACTCATTTGAGCAAACTTGACTCAAGTCCCTTTTGACATACACACAGGTGGTCCTACTCTGTTGAGTTCTTCACTTTGCTGATATTTGGGGGAACTAAAGCACATGTTTTCATGTCTATATGTTAGCACTTCTATTCTCAAGGAATCTGCTGTGATGGTGTGTGCTATTGATTTGATTGATTAAGTGCCATGCTGCATGCAAATGAGGCAGTCCTGCAGTATGGAGCTTTTAAATATTGTCCATCTATCTAGAGCACTTTATTTTAAGGCTTTTAAGCATCGTCTGTCTGGGGAAGTGTAAATGTTAGATCTTCACTAAGGACCAAACTATGGTTTATGTTAAACAGTTTGGCCCCTGCTATGCTCACTCAACTAGCAGCTGTGCCGAGTTGGGAAGCAATTCAGTATCTGAACCCCAGCTCCTCAGCCCTATGCATCTTTCTTTTTTTGCCTTTTATACATTTTTTTAAAATGTTGGGAGGTGTATGCACTTCTACAGTATGTGGAAGGAGGAGGAAGTTCTCCCTACACCTGTTAGGTACTGTGGATCAATTTTATGGCTGTTTTTGAGGACTTCTGGAATTGTCCCTCTAAGGGTCAAATGTGGATGGGAATATATTCATTGATCATCTGGCTGAACCCTAACTGCTTAGATTCCTGAAAAAGTCCATGGAAAACTCAACGTGTGTTTTATATTTGACTTTAGCATCACAGTGTCATTCCAATATGATAAAACAAACTTTCCCCGAATTCTTCCATTGGGCCGTTCTTTTCTCTCATATGAATCAATGTTTTTAGTCTTACATTGTCACTGTTTGTTTTCCAAGGTTTTACAGGCAATTCTGATGCCTAGAAACTATTGATAATTTGCAGTGTCTGGGCCAGACATTTGTTGTGGCTACAGAAATATTTGTCACAAAAAAGCATATATTTGCATGGCACACAGTCTTTCAAATGTTGTTTCTGGGTCTGCAATTGGCCTATATTAGTAATTTCATATACAGAATAGATTAGTCCTAAGAAATACTTTTAAATCACCAAAGATGAGGAAATATTCACATATTGAACCCACTTTTACAGAGAAACAATGCTGATGAACTATATATCTCTTTTAATCTGTTATGAGTCAAATACTAGCAACATTTTACTTTCTATTATGCTTTACAGTTAAACTATAAAGAGATGGCATGTATAATTCTATAACCCCAAGCTTCTGGATTCCGTTTCATATCAAGAATTTCATTCTGTTTTAGTTATAGTTATAGGGATCTGTGTATGACTTAAGAAGGATGTAAGTTTTGGGTGGTATAAAAATATGTTAAATAAATAAATAAAATTAAGAGTCAGAAGCATGTGTTTCAGCTTCCTGTTTAATTTTGATCCCCGAATCGAAATGTTCTTAAGATGAAGTTGCCTAGCTAATAAGAAGTTGTTCAAGACTGATTAACCACTTACTTGTATAAGATACTTGTTTTGACTTTAGATTTCATCTAGATTTCATCTACCCAAATAGGTTTAGCTAGCAACTTTTGCCATTTTTGGAAGTGTATAAAGTGATTCACACAAGCAGCCTAGCCCAGGCTTGGGCAGCCCAGCCTGGGCTAGGCTGCTTGTATGTAGCCCCAGGATCTGCATGGATCCCGTCACTGTTCGCCCCTCTAACCCTGCTTTTAACCATGGCCTTTAGCCGAGGTTAAGGGCGCAAGCACACCCTTAACCCTGGCGCCAGGATTGTGTGAGTGCTCAGGCTGCTTGCAGCTCGAGCACACTCAGAGTCAGGCATCTAGAATGCCTGATTCACGGCGGGTTCCCCATGATGAATGCTGTGCATGAGTGTGGTTCATGAATGGGGTGTATTCCGGGATATCTGGAGGCCAGGGCACATTGTCCCGGCCTCCAGAGATCCTCACTGATCATGTGGATGCATGGCAGCACACCCACAAAGACACACAGGGATTGTCTGGGGGAAGGTAGGTGGAACCCTGCCTCCCCCAGCTGCGATCCCGGCCCCATTGGGGATCATGTGCACGGCTTTTATATATTATTCCTGATATTTGTTTCTAAGCTAGTTATAATGAGTGTCTTGTTCCATGTAGCATATTTGATCTCATTACCATTTATTAGGAGTGTGCATGAATCAGATCCTGCTATTCGATTCAAGCTTGAATCTCAGAATCATCTAACTGATTCATCGAAAACAGCCAGCTTGACTGCCTATCTCAACAAATCACCCTCGAATCACTTGCATTGATTTGGGTGATTCAAGTGCCATTTTAAGGCCCATTTTGCTGGGAAAATGGGCCTCAAAATGGCACCTGAATCACCCAAGTCAATTCAGGTCAAATCAAGGGTAATTCTCTTCTACCCTGAATTGGGCCCTCTATCTTGAGGATAATTCAATTCAAGGTTGAATAAGTGAATTATCCCCAATTTGACCCAAATCTGTTTGAAGTCAAATCAAATTGCACATCCCTACCATTTATACATCAGCAAATATACATGGGTATATTATGTTTCTTTATATTGTGTATAGAATGTCCCTGCATGAATATTAGACATCAACCTGAAAGTAGTACAGGTTAGACAGGGAGGTATTTTAACTAACTGAAGCTCTTTCATATCCTGGGAGGCAATAAATGGAACAGAGGGACCCGCCTCGTAATTAAAGGCCTCAAGGAATGTGTGCTCATTTAACAAGAACATTGCTAATTATCAGTTGGACTGTTTAGGTGTAATCTTATTTTCTCTTCTGGTGGCAAGAGCAAGTGTACAAACAAGCCTGTCAAATACCAAGAAGATTCAGCATGAAATAGGAGGATACTAAGCAATGTTAGGGGTCCCCCCCACACCCGCCATAATGATCCTTTTTTATTTGCATGACTATTGTAGAGTGAAATTAAATGGCTTGTGTTATGTAACAATGAGATTAGATTGTCATCAAGGCCTCTTCTGTCATGAGTTAATACAAGTGACTTAGTATGGTGTACATGCATCCAGTTAGTGTGCCACGTGTCAAAGCATGCACAGGTGACCCAATCATCCTAAAGTGAGTGCTTGCTTACCTCAAGAGGGCTGGGTGGTTTGTGGGGCCATTTACATCGTATAGCCCCACTGCATGAGCTGCTTTTCTACGAGCTCATCCCACAGTGAAATTGCAACATGGTTGTGTTGCTATCATGAGGATTGATTCTGAAGGACAGAGCCATGCAATTGGACTACTCATGTCGTCATGGGCTTTTGAAGGTTATAATGGCACCTTGGGATAAGTATGGGAAAGTGGCTTCTATAGCACAGCTGCAATGTGTAAAAAGGACTCCTGTATCATCCGCCCAAGTGATAACTAGCATTTCTCCACATATCGATGGCAAATAAGTGATTATATGGTAATCTGTATTTGCCTTCTGTGTTTTCTGGATTCGATTCCTTTTGAGATGCAACAAAGGCATAAAACAAAATAAAATTTCTCTTCTTCTGTTGCATGCTTTTAAGGTAAAATACTTTTTTTTTACCCTGCTTTGACTTCTTTTTCTGTACCATATGAGACTTTGATGATCTTGTGAGAAGTGGACTATTCTTGGATATCATTCTCATCCTAGAAATCATAAACCTGGCAGCATCTGTGTTCCTCCCCTTTTGACCTCCTCTCTATCTGAAATGCTTACCACATATCAAAGCAGCCAGTGTGTGCTCCAGGGAATCTGCTGTCTATAAAGGGCACAAGTACCCTGTCTTCACACATGGAGTTTCATGCTGCTGCCGCCGCCTGCAGAATTGCCTCTGTTTCTGTTGCTGCCACTGTTACCATCTTCCCTTGAGCCCAGTGATTGCTGGAACTAGCAACTCAAAAAGGGAATATTTGAGAAATAATGTCAGGCTGGAATAAATCATAGAGAACAACAGGTAGAATAATTTGTAACAGAATGGATGGGTCACAGAGTCACTAAAGATACAGATGGTCATTCTGACTTTCTATGCAGTTGAGGTTCTGGCTCTGGTTCATGGTTAAAAAATAATAGCCACAATTCAACACAGAGTTATATACTCTTGAGACTATAATACTATTATATATTCTTGAGTTATATACTATTGAACTAAAAGCAGGCACATTTGGTTGCATTTTCTGAACAAAAGAATATTTTTAGCCAGTGCTTATAACATTTTTTTAAGCTATCACTACATCCCGACTACATTCACTACATTCAGGCATAATGCCAAGCCATGGTTTAGCAATAGCAATAGCAATAGCACTTACATTTATATACCGCTTTATAGCCGGAGCTCTCTAAGCGGTTTACAATTATTAGCATATTGCCTCCAACATTCTGGGTACTCATTTTACTGACCTTGGAAGGATGGAAGGCTGAGTCAACCTTAAGCCCCTTGGTCAGGATCGAACTTGTAACCTTCTGGTTACAGGGCGGCAGTTTTACCGCTGCGCCTCCAGGGGCTCATTCACTGCGCCACCAGGGGTTTGGTGTTGCAAGAATTGAGCAGGGCCCTTCTCCCAAGGGATAAAACAACTCCACATCATATAAGGTAGAATAGGCCACCTCCATGTCTCAGAAGCACATGTATATAGTAATAGAAGTTCTGTACCTTAATGGTAACGCTGTGGGATATACTTGTGGATGCCCGCTGGAAACGGGCATCTCTAGGTATGTTACAGTGCAGCCTCTTCCTGGATCCCCAATCTGTGCTAACAGGAAACTCTCCTTCTGACTCCCCAGTTAGGCTCAAGTAGGCTTGTGTTCCCAAGCCTGCACAAACCCACTTGGGTCTGGGCCACGCTCTGCTCTGGCTGTCTTCTGGCTCTACAATCTTTCTCTGTCTGCCCTTGGAATTCCCTACCCTCCTTAGGTGTGGTGAGTCCGTGAGGTACCTGCCAGCAGCAGATCTGTCCTAGAGCCCCTCGGATTCCTCTTGCCCTTCCTTTTTTTTTTTTTTTTTTTGCTGGTTGACCTTGCTTCCATGGCTCCCCCAGTTTCTGGCTGTGGGCTTGAGGCTGACAAGCAGACACAAGCCTCAGGCTCGCATGCTCTCTCCTTCCCTTCCCCTTCTCTCTGTGTGTGAGAAGAGGTTTAGAAACTTGAGGCAAACTATAATTCGATATTGCTGCAGCTGAACTTGGCAAATTTTGGTTTTCACAAACCAATTCGCCCACAGACCAGGATCAAACTAGGATTTGTCATCCTGGTTTGTGGGAAACCAGCAATTTACCCAGTTACTAATGTATTTGCTCTTCTGCAACTCAGGTGGGAGTGTAAACGTGGAGGAGAAAGAGGGGTTTAAAAAAAGAATGGAAAGTAAACTTTATCGGCATGTGCATAGGAACAACACAGAATAGCCCAACATGTGAAAGACACAGTATGTGCTTCTAATATGGACATACTAGAAGAAGCAAACAATCCGGTTATGCTGGAAATTATGCAACCCAGTGTTGCATGCTAACCTGCAGTATTGTCATGGCATTCCTCTCCATCCAGATCAGAGCCATTTATTCATACTGCTTTCACTTAGGTTGTTTATATAACTGCTCTGAGTCATGAATAAGAACATGTAGAGTCTATTAACAGCAGAAATCACCTGATATTTTTAATCAGGGACATTTTGGCATGCATTGTAGTCTTCTTTTAGTTTGGTGATCTCTAGCTTTGTAGCAACTTAGAAGTAGTAACCTTTTTTATTCAAGCCTTTGGTTAATTTGTAGCTCCCCTCTGTTTCCCTTATAGTTGGTTGTAGCTTGCTTGGGTTTGTTTGTTTGTTTGTTTGTTTGTTTGTTTGTTTAGTGCATTGGTAATGAGATTTTATGACCTATTGTTTTACATTTGTTCACTACCCTGGGGTCCCAGCATGAAAAGCAGTATTTTAAAAAAGGTGACTAGGATTCCCATAAACTGAGAGTGGGATAGTCCAAAGAGGATGGATTCCTTTCTTGTTCCTTACAGGTGGGCTCTCTGTCATGACAGATGTGAGGCAAAGCTTCTTGGAAAGTCTATGCAATAATTGTTATACAACTGAATTTCACAGCATGTGCACCAGCCTCCAGAGCTGTCAATCTGGAATCTTTCACCAGTGTGAGCACCATAAATGAAGGCTTAAATTATCTTTTAAGAGAGAATTTTGCACACAGGGTACATTTTATACCAAAGACGTTTGACAGGCTTTAGTGCACTAGGAAGCCAAAGTACAATGAGTGCACAGCAGGCTGGTGAGTCATTCTAGATAGCAAAGCTTGCAAAATGCACCTTAATAGCCATCATCACTGCTGAGATAGTGTAATTACAGCTCCTATGCTGGGCATGCATTATCCATCTGTTAAAGGGGAACAGAGGTATGTTTGTTTGCAAGAAAGCTTGATACAATTGTATTTCTCTCACTAGCCAATCTGTAGCAGTTTTTTCCCCTCCCCAAAGATATAAGACTGAGAGTCACAGACTTCTAACTCTGTAGGAGTTGTCAGGGTGAACAGAAGATACGTGAACATCACTATAGACTGGGGTAAGCAACATGTGGCTCTCCAGATGATGCTGAACTACAATTCCAATCATCCCCAGCTATAATAATTTGTGCCTGGAAGTGATGGGAGTTGTAGTTCAGCAACATCTGGAGAGCCACATGCTGCTTACCCCTGCTCTGGAGCAAAGATGCAGAATTAGACTCTCTGTGCACCCTCAGGCTATTGTATGACTGTGTTGAAGAATATCTTGTTAATATGAAGAGCAGCATTGGTTGGAGTTGTAGCTAGCTCATTTGCTTTGCATCATCATCATCATCATCATCATCATCATCATCATCATCTTCCCATGTTTTCATAATGAATGCGTAGTTTCCTGTTTTCTGGGCACACATGTTGGATTCTTTGGGATAACTGGATGCAAAAATTGAGTTCACTTGCTGGCCTTCTTAACTGTGCCTTTAAAACTATTTCATTACTTTTGTATACTTGTGTGATATTGTGTGATAACAGCACAATCGTGATGAATGTGCAGAAGGGGAAAAGGATACATTCTTAATACACTTTATCATTGTGTAAATTGAAGTTGTGTAATTGGAGCTCTCCTCTATCTGTAACAGCTCCAAGTTGAATACTTGGACCATGTAGAAATTTCCACTTGCGGATCATGAAAATGACAAAGGTAAGAAGTGATTTAACATAATCCAAGTGGAACATAATGCATTGCAAGATGGCAATGCAAACAAGCCGTCTTCAAAATGTTGGATTGCTAAATTGATGCCAAGAATCTAGAATAATTGTCCTGCTCAGCCTAAATAAATGCAAAAGACATATTTATGTGCAGCTACTTTTGTTCTTGCCTAGTTATTGTGGAAGCCTAAGGGAAGACTATTAAGTCTTGTTCTAGATTATATTCTCCATCTCAATCCTCAACAAAAAATATTTCAATAAAATGTATTATACACTGCAATCCACCCTCCCTTTTTCATGCAGCCTCACAAATGAAGCCATAGATATACATGGCTGCACTACCTTCAAGAGGAAACATCTTATTGTTCAGGAGCCAAGCCACTTCTTCAACTATTTAAACCTTGGCTCAGCTTGTACACTTAGCCAACAAGGGACATCCCGTTAGTCAGGTTGGTGCACATTCTTGACATCTCTATACCCTTTTAATTTGCTCTGCCCTGCTGCAATATCCTATGACATTTTCCCATAGTTGAAGTAGAGGAGAAAAACTTCTTTCCTGTTTGTAGGTTGTAGAATATGGTAAAGTTTTTTGGTTTTTTTAAAGTTAGAGAAATATATGGCTGGGTCACATCTGATTTATAGGTTAGTGCCAATGTCCTCTTCCTTTCTTTCTTAAATAGCAGCCAGGGGTGGGGGAAGCATCCACACTGGGAGTGTGGCAGGGGGTAGGGTCCAAACACCCCTACTGTCCTCATCACAGTCCCAATCTGGCTCTTGTCTACTTAATTAAAAACAAGCCTGTCAGCCCTAATAACTGAGTTCACAGTGCATGTAGTTTGGCCCTAGACAGACTAGGAGATTTGGATCTTTTTGTTGGGAATAGTAGGACAGATAGGTGCAACAATCTTTATTTGAACAGTAATTGAGCAGAAATGTAATATAGAAAGAGGAGCTGCAGTGAATTAATTTTTTTGTTGTAGTAAAGATTGCTTCCCACATCATGTTTTCTTTTGGGTGGAGTAGGAGAGGTTCCTCCCCTCACAGCTCAGTGAGGCAGATGATGGCAACAGCAGCAACAACAAATATTTAACAAAAGTTTTCAAAGTGATTTACATAGAGAAATAACAAACAAACAAACAAATAAGATTCTCCCTGTCCCTGAAGGGCTCACAATCTAAAAAGAAGCATAAGCTAGACACCAGCAACAGTCACTGGCGGTACTGTGCTGAGGGTTAGGGCATTGTGTGTTAGGGGATTTAATATAATCCAAGTGGAACACAATGCAGTGTGTTGAGCAACAGGCAATGGCTGCATTCACATGTAACAGGAAAGGGAGGTGAAGGGACATCCAGTTTCGGAAACTGTACATCTGAATGCGGCAACTGCAGTTTCCTCAAAAAGTGGATCCACAGTTTCCCTCCCTGAACTGTATTTTGTACCTTTAGTTTGTACTGAGTTTCACCACCTTTAACTCCAGTTCTGTGGTGCCAGCATTACGTCCGTACACGGTACCACAGTCTACCCCTTCTGCAACTGAAGTTGAGAGAGGAAACTCCTCCCTCGCTCCAGCTGCTGTTGTCTGACGGGGATGTCCTTCAGTAAAAAAGGAAGCCCTGGCAGCCAGTTCCTCCTCCTCTCTGCAGTCAGAGAGACTGGAGAGAGGGAGCTCTCCATTTCATCTGAATTTGGACAGGAGAGTGGAGGGAGGGGGGCATGGAACCATGGATCCGTTGGACTTGGGGTTCTGCGTTATGTCCAAAGACGGCCTATCTTTTATGGTGTTTCCCCATTATTTTTAAGTCTATCTGCTTCTGGGTCCAAAATCTTAAAATATTTGTATGTGTCAGTTAGAAAGAACACTTCCTAAGGAGCAGAAGGGAAGGGTAACTGTTACAATTGAATGGTCATGTCTTTTTACAGGAATCATCACCTCCCTCTCTTGATAGTTACAGACTTCATTTTAGTAGGATTCCTTTTATCTAGAAAGGGCCGGTGTGTCTTAGCTTCTTCTTTGCTCCAGCTACTTTGGAGGGTCTCCTCATCTGGACAGAGCTGATTTTAAAAGAGCAGATCATTTGGATGAACAGGTATCTTTCATCTATGTTCATTCATCTGCATATTTATCATGTTAACACCTTGTGATCCAGGACTGTGCCTTGATGAGGCCATTAATTTGCCACCAGCTGAACAGTTAGAATTTTGTAATGAAATAAAAGGAGCTTTAGTTGGTTGATTTTCTAAATGGATAAAATTCCTATGTGGGAAGAAATCATGCATAGTGGGCGTATACTGTCAATGGCTGCAGATGGTATAGGCATCAATCTCAGAGCATGTACACATACTAGAATGTAGCACACAGCCACACACACATCAGCATAGTCATTCCTAATCACATGTGACCATCCTCCTGCAACTGCATGCCTTTTCCTGTATGGAAACCCTGCTCTTCTTCTTCTAGTCTTCTGAGAAATATGTTGCGTTTAGAGTGGCTCTGAATCACGAGTGAGTTGGTTAGTTCTTTGATCCTCATTGGATCCCTGTGTTGAGCAGACCAGGGTAGGGGGTTAGCACTGAGGAAAGAGCAGGAACATGTCATCTGTTGCCAGTGCCAGTCCTCTCAGTATGTACACTGTAAGGACTGCAGCTGGGAGAGGATTGGAGCTCCTATCTCCCATGTAAACTATTGCCTTAGACCACTCAATAGTAAAGGAGCGGGGATTGGCTCCAGTGAGGACACAATATGGGAAAATGCAAGAGTTCCCTGCCTTCCTTCAGTATGAGCAGGTAAAGGTGAAGTGTGCTGTTGAGTCGATGTCAACTCCTCATGACCACCGAGCCCTGTGGTTGTCTTTGGTAGAGTACAGGAAGAGTTTACCATTGCCTCCTCCCATGCAGTATGAGATGATGCCTTTCCACATCTCCTTATATCACTGCTGCCTGATATAGGTGTTTTCCATAGTCTGGGAAATATACCAGCAGAGATTTGAACTGGCAATCTCTGGCTTGCTAGCCAAGTCATTTCCCTGCAACTGTTCCCAAAATCTGTTCCCAAACTGTTCCCAAAATGACACACCAAAAGTTGTCATGCGAGATGAAAGACCAACTGATGAACCCAGAATGCTAGCAGATTCCTTTGTATCTTAATTTTCTGATGACTAAAAAAAATAAAAATAATGCTGAGCATTTTCGTAACCCCAGTCACCTGTGGTGGTGTTTGGTTGTGTTTGTGAACCCCAGACTTCAAAATATTATGCAGATGACAGTGAAGAATCCATCCCTTGGCTAATTTTTGCCGACATTAGAGTCGTTATTACATTTTGCACATTTCTGACAGCTTCTTTAGAAGATGCCAAGAACTTGAAATGAAGCAGATGTTGGGGGCTCAAAAGAGAAATGCTAACAAAGTTGTGCACAGGTCAGGAGTAGCATAAAGGTGCTGAAAATTGCCATTCACTGGGAGAGTGTAAAGCAGGGACAGTGGAACCAGTACAGTGACTTCTTCAGTGGTGGAGGGATTTTGAAAACGGCATTCAGGAGACAGATTTCTTTACTTGCAAGACCACTTAAATGGTAGAAACATTCTTAAATGATAGTCTGCTTAGGATAGTTGGTGCTTATGTGTCGTAAATCTGTTAGCTTGGCTAACCCAACAGGATTTACAACCCCCTTCAGCACTTCCCCTGTGAGTTAACAGAAAGTAGCAGCAAAGCTGCATGAAGGAAAACAAAAGGCTCACAAAGAAAATAGTAAATGAATAAAGTCCCCTGAACTGAACTAGGTACCCCCCTATAACAATAACTGAGTAATAACTGAAAAGAAAACAACAGAGCAAGGAATGAAAAAAATAACAAGGACACCAGAGCAAGGAATTAACGGAACAAGTACACAGAGCAGGAAAGAACAGAAGAAGGGCAAACTGGAACTTGGAAAAGTTGAGAATTCAAAATAGAACACAGTCTGCGGTCAGTTGCTAACAGCATTGGTGGAAATCTCAGACTGCTTGATATATGGCTTAAGAGAACCAGCAGCTAATCAGGCTTCCCTGAGTCAGCACTTCTGCTTCCTCTCTTGTGATCTCCTGCACCTGTGTGTCTCAAACTGAGCTTTCCTTTTGAGACGTCTTCTCAAGACAGGTGAAATCCCAGCCTCCTCCTGATCAGCCTCCATGTCTGGCAGCTGTTCTGATTCTTCAGCTCCAGAGTCTGGTCTCCCTGCCAAATCCTGTTGCTGTGCCTCTGAGCCCTCATTAGCAGGCAAATCCTCTCGTTCCTCCTCTGACTCTTCTGAGTCAGAAGTCTGCGCCATGACATTATGGTAGGGTTGGGTGTCAAGGAGTAACATGTGTTTCCTGTAATCTTACATAGGAAGCTGCCTTCTACCAAATCAGACCATTGGTCTGTCTAGCTCAGTATTGTCTACACTGATGCAGGTGCTCTTCCTAGAGCAGCCCCATCCCCTAAGGGGAATATCTTACAGTGCTCACACATGTAGTCTCCCACTCAAATGCAAACTAGGGCAGACCCTGCTTAGCAAAGGGAACAATTCATGCTTGCTACCACAAGACCAGCTATCCTCCTCAATCTTTTGTTTACGTGTTTGCTTACTTCACTTCTTTTCCGCTTTCTGACATAAAATGTACTCAAAATGGCATTAAAATATCAAGTTAAATATTAAGTTAAATATTAAAGTTATTGTAAAAACAAAATTGATAAAACAGAAAGAACAAATCTAAAACAGTATAAAGGCAGTTGAAACAGCACGAAAGGTTACTCATCAAATAGCTTTTTATTCTTGTAGTTAACAGATTTTACAGCAGAAATATATTTTTGCCCACACAGAATTCTGAATGTCTGAGTTAGCATTCACCTACTTTGAATACCCGTAATTTCTGTGTTGATTTTCTTCCTTTAATCTAGGAGCGAAGTACTCATTGCATGAACACTATGCATTTACTGACCATGGGAATGATCAGTTTGTACATGCTAGGAGTTCATTTCCAGTGTGTCTGTACCAGGGGTTCCATTTTTAACAAGCATACCCCCACCTTCTGTTGCAAACCTTCAGCTCAGGTACCCCATAGAGATATTTGTGTGTGCGCACACACGTATACACACATACAAATTTGAATGTTGCAGTCATGTGACAGGCTACATCCAGACTGTTACTCATGAATACCTCCACTGAAATTGCCCATTAATTTCAATAAGACTGCTTATGAATAACTTAATTTGGATGTAAATCAGTGACTGAAATAGCCCATCTCATAACTGTAACATTTAAATTTGTGTGTATACATATATACACACATAAAACAACAATTTCAAGTGTTACAGCTAGGAAGACAGGCTACTAGTCAGTAAATCACCTCCACACTAAGTTACTCATAAATATTGAAACTGATGGCACAAACTTACTTATTCTATTAATTTCCATAGGAGTAAAAGTAAAGGGTGCCGTCAAGTTGATTTTGACTCCTGGCGCCCACAGAGCCCTGTGGTTGTCTTTGGTAGAATACAGGAGGGGTTTACCATTGCCTCCTCCCACGCAGTATGAGATGATGCCTTTCCACATTTTCCTATATTGCTGCTGCCCAATATAGTACCAGTGGGGATTCGAACCGGCAACCTTCTGCTTGTTAGTCAAGCATTTCCCTGCTGCACTATTTAAGGTGACTTTCAATAGGAGTAAAGTGCTCATTTTCTGAAGGCTGTCAGTCAGGCTGAGGGGAGGGGTATGCTGGGCTTCAGCACATAACCAGCCAATGAGGAACAAAGGAGGAGGGTCTTCATCTCCTCCATCCTCTTCTGCTGCAGACACATAGCTGAGGATGTGGCAGCTTCAAGCTGGCAATCCTCAGATGGGGAGCAATGCAATGTGTGGTCCTCCAGCTTGACCTCTGGCTTCCATTGGAACTTGCTCTACAAGTTACCATTTACATGGAATTGCATAGATTTGTATCTACTGCCAGACAACCCCGCAAGGCTCTCTTGCACTTTGTTACTTCTAAGTGATATCTTAGAAGGTGGAGGCAGATGGTGATGTGCACTAAGATCATCACCAGCCTTGCAGTAACATGCTTAAAGCACCTGGAATTTTCCTTAAAAAGACCCAGTTGTGACATTATGGTTTTAAATTGGGGTGACTATTGTGGCATGGCCACAATACTGTCTCTCTTTCTGGGGACAAGTCGGAACTGAATCCCTGGTTGCTTGGCACTGTCCATCTCCTAGCAACTAGCCGTGCAATATGTGTGTACAGGTATTGGCCATTCTGCTTCCCTCAGGATAGCCACATACACTCCCAGCACTGATGCGCCTTCTGTTACTGTAAGTGATGAAATTCAAATATACCAACCAAGCTTTTTTCTTTTCTTTTTTAACTGAAAGACGGGCTGAACATGAGCTAATTCATGGAGAAATGTCTTGCCACCATCCCACTGCCTTCAGGGGCTCATGCCCCAGTACCCTTTTTGCTTGGTGTAACAGCCTAGTTAACATTTGTCCTAAATAATGATAGCTAGAGAATTAATATTACTGATCTTTGAGTGAAAATAGATGATGGTCTTTGGAGCCACTTCTTTTGTTCTGGGTGCAACTTTTCTCTCTCGTATCATGGTCCCCAGTGTTGTGTTTAGCTCCTGAATGTGCCTATCTTTCAAACTTAACATGAAAAGTGTCTCCTTAGTCAACAAGTGTCCTATGTTTACTTGGTTTGCCTATTAAAAGTGATTATATTAAAGAGCCAGCCCTATGCTGTCCCTCAAGACATCCAGCATATGTAACCTTGTTTTCTCAGTACACTTCAAAGATTTTTCACATTGCAGATGAAAGCAGAGTAATCTCCCATACATTCTCCCATCTTGCTTCCATATAATTGTTATAAAAATAGGTATACTGAAGCCATTTGCTCTAGTGTCTGCTATTATGTTAGTGTGTATAAGGACTTACTTGCAGACTTCAGCCTACTGGTATCATGCATGTAGGTGGTTAAGGTGGTTGTATTCAGGTCACTGGTGCATACAGAATCTGGTACACATTAACTTGTAGCATTCCGCTGCAAGCAGTCCTTGCTAGGCATTCTCAGGGTTATGCTCAAAATGGACACTGGGTTCTGCATGTACACAACCACGGCTGTGTATGTCTCCAGCACCATGAAGTTATAGATGCCATTCTATAGTTTGTTGAGAGAATTGACCGTAAGTACTTTTATTATTGCAGCTTTGTTGTAGTGTATATGACACTTTGTTTTAATAAAGACCATTAGGAATTAGTTGGACAGACTACTGACTGAAGATCTTTGCAAAGAGCTTTGGTTGTGTGTCTTAGTCATATATATCCCCACACATAAATTTCCCCCCAACTTCCAAGCATACTTTGGAAGGTTACTAAGTTAAGACTTCATTCCACAGCTGTACAGCTCTTGTCTTTATCCCTAAACTGCTGATTCTTAGGTTTTGTTGTGGTTTCTTTTAATATCCTGTCTTTACTTAACAGCTGAGATAGCAGGTTTAGGCCCATGTGCCCTTGGGGAAGATTTTAACATTAGCAGCTATGAAAACATTTCAGATCTGTTGGAAAACTGTCTGAGGTTTATGGGAAATGGCCATCCATTGAATTTATAAACTTAATTCAACATAGCCATTGTTGTCATTGTCAGTACCCATCTTCAGATTGGCCAAAAAGGACAATTATGACTACTATTTAGTATGTTGTTTCTACACTAGTTCTTTCTTCTCCTTATCTTACCTAATGCCTTAATTCAGTGCAAAAAGTGGTTTGGCAAGCTGATGCAAAAAGAGTTAAACTGCAAATGAAGGTGACACCCCCACCACACACATACACTTGCAGAGTTAGTGATTGAATGTGGTATTTTAGCCAGTAGAGATTAGGCTGCATAGTTGTCTCCTGAAGTCCCTGTGTCAGTGATTTTTAAATAAAATGTTTATTTCGGGTGAAACTCCTCTAAACTAATACAAGTGTTTTGAAGGCAAGGATGACCCAGTGATGGAATTTTCCATAAGACACATGTGACTCTTTAAAACCAGTTGCACATGTACTTCAGAGCTGCAAAATTTCATGAATAGAGGTAATTCATAACCCATAATTGTTTATAATGCTGAACGTTTCCCCTCTTTCTAGGTCAGCAAACATGCTATTTCTTGTCTCCCAATCTCATCCCTGAACTGTCCTCCCACTGTCCCAAAAACATTCTTGACATCTCCCAGCATCTGAATAGTGCCCAGATGAGATGATAAAATTGTTCCTGAAATTGTTCCTGCTTCAGACTAGAAGTGGGAAATTGCATGATTGAACGCTTCCCCATTTAAAAAAACCAACAACCCCACAACCCACTACTTCCTGCATGTAAAGTATTTACTGCAAAATGTTGAAATCTACATTTTGGAGAGAAGGGATCTAGCCCCATGTGTTACTTTTTAATGGCTAGCACTTTGGAGGATGGGTTAAAACATACAAAACCCAGCATATGCAATCTAAGTGGTACAATCCAAGGATATTTTGCCACCTCATCTGCTGATTGTGTACTCAGTGTCTCTTCCCACAAAGATCCAAAGCAATTTTTAAAAACGTCTCCTATTTCTTAATCCTTTAATTTCTTAATCCTTTAATTCACTTATTTGGGTAGGTCAGTTGCAGCACCCTAAGGGTGACTACATGTAAAGCACTAGTCTGTGATTCTTTTTTTTTTTTCCATACTTAAAAAATTCAATGTAGCTCCTGAGGCTGAATTTTTAAGCCAAAGATCATATCCATTTCTGCCAGCCCTCAGTGGTGCAGGTGATTCCAAGTGGCAGGAGCAAACACACATATGGGTTTAGGTTTGTGCACCCAAGCGAGTGCAAAGTGCTTGGCAAAGCAGGCTGATGAGCTAGAGGTGTCCTTGTAAGCCTGGATGAGGAGCTTTCACACTGAGCTGCTGCACCAGTACTGAGCAGGTAGGAACTGGTGGTTTTATAATAGCTTGGATGGCTCTTCTTCTTCCTCAATCTTCTTAGTAGGAATGTGCAATTCAGTTCACATGGAATTGGGGGCTATTTGCAGATTCAATCATGAATTAAATCACCCCTTAAATGAAGGGGCTGATTTGAGGTAGAATCGAATCAGCCCCAATTTGATGCAAATCGATCCATGTGATTTGTAACATGGGTGCCATGTTGTCTCCATGTTTTCCCCTTGTTGATTGGCATTCTGGCTCTAGCTTCCGATTGGCTTGAGATCCCCTTGCTTCTTGCTTAGCTTGTTGTTATTCAAGTCAAGTGTTGGTATGGGCAACTGTGCCCCCATTGGCTGGGGGTGGGGAGCAGGGAGGGGGAGGCCAAAGAAGGAAGTTTCAAAAAGTATATGTGTGTCTGCTTGAGCAGAGAGAGCCATTGCTCTTTTGTGCCTCGGGAGATAAGGATCAAAGAGAGACTGCAGCAGCACTGAGAGAGCAGAGTGGTGGTGGGGGTCTGGGCCTGCTTGCCTGCTGGCCCCCAGGGAGAGACAGAGAGACAAAGAGTGCCTGCAGGATTATTTGTCTCTCTCTTCATTTTTCCTTTAAATTTGCATTGCCAACAACTGCTCCCCCCCACCATCTTTAAAAAATAAAATAAAATTGTACAGCATCACCAGTGGCTTTACTGGGTGCTGCTTGGAATTTTACTTTATTATTCCTGCTTGTAGCCACCCCCACCCCCAGGGGCTTTAATAAGTAATCCCCTTTCCCTTCCTTTCCTTATACCAGGACTGCTCAGCTTAGGCTCCCCAGCTGTTTTTCTACTACAATTTGCATAATCTCTAGCTGCAGTGGACAATAGCCAGGGGTGATGGGAATTGTAGACCAATATCTGCACGAGGGCCGTGGTTGAGCAGCTCTGCCTTATACTTACCCCGTTGTTGCTTGCTCCCCTCCAACCCTGCACCCCCAATATAGTCTGCTTCTTTATTTGAGGGGATTTAATTTTTCTAGCTTCCCTGCGGCATCAACCCACTGCAGGCACTGGGCACCATTCTGCTGCTGCCATGGCTGCTCTTGTGGAGAAGTGCCGCAAAATAGCAGCTGACTTCCGCTGCAGTGAAAAGAGTAGGTGCATGCTCAGGAAGTGGCAGCTTGAGCTGGGCCTACCTGTACACCTGGTCCTTCAGGATGTTCTGACCTGGTGGAACTCTACCTTTCTCTTGCTTCAGCACCTGCAAGAGCTGGTCATCTATGGCCTGGCAAGGAGGCATGGCTTGGAAGTGTGTGACCTGTCCACCCAGGAGTGGGCACTTCTTTCCAAAGTTGTATTGGGACTCGAGCCATTCTTTGTTGCCACAAACAGCTTGTGTGCCGAGGTAGCAACACGGAGACAGGCTTTGCCCACCACTCTTCTCCTCAAGAAGACGATGGGTGAGCTCCAGACCACACTGACCACTGAGGAAGCAATCGCCTTGGCAGGTCAGCTGAGTACTGGAGTGGTGGAACAGCTCAGGACACCCTTGGGTGTATCGGCAGAGCATGTTTTCTTCTGCCTATGAGACCCAAGAATGAACGGCAAAGTGGTTACCCCTGACCATCTGCACAGGTGGAGGGATCTCCTGGTTGCAGAAGTTAAACAAGCAGAGGATAGGAGGCACAGCCAGGAGGAGGGTGCTGAAGTGCGGACTGCAAGTGCTAACCTAGCACTTAACAGGATGCTGGAGTGGACAGGGTGCTGAAGTCCTAGCACTGCTAGCATTCTGCCTCTGAGGCTGGAGGAGGCCTATAGCCCTCAGATTAATATGCATTGATAGACCTGTCCTCCGTGAACTTATCCAAGTCGTTCTTAAAGCCATCCAGGCTGGTGACTGTCACCACATCTTGTGGCAGAGGATTCCATGGGATATCATCATCATCATCAATTACATTTATAAACCACCCCATCCAGAGGCTCTGGGCGGTGTACAACTAGTTTAACAAACATAAAAACAAACATGATTTAAAACACACTACTTAAAACAATATAAAAAAATTTCAACACAATTTAAAACCAATTAAAACACTTTTTAAAACAACAACACTTTATAAGACTTGGAAAGCCAGGCCAAATAAATAGTTTTTTAGGGCTCTCTTAAAGGCCAACAATGAGCCTAAACTGTGGATATCTGCCGGGAGTGCATTCCATAGGCCAGGAGCAGCTACAGAGAAGGCCTGGTTCCAAGTCACCACCAGATAACTGGAGACGGACCTCTCCAGATGACCTCAATGAGCGATGGGGATCATACCGAAGAAGGTGCTCTCTAAGGTAGCCTGGACCCAAGCCATTCAGGCCTTTAAAGGTAATAACCAGTACTTTGTATTTTGCCCGGAAACATATCGGCAACCAGTGCAACTGTTTTAAAATAGGCATAATATGGTCTCTCCGGGTTGCCCCGGAGACCAATCTAGCTGCCGCATTTTGAACTAACTGAAGTTTCCTAACTATGTACAAAGGCAGCCCCACATAGAGTGCCTTGCAATAGTCAAGCCTGGAAGTTACCAGCTGATGCACCACTGTTTTGAGATCGTTCTCTTCAAGGAATGAATGAAGCTTTTGAATCAACCAAAGCTGATAGAAAGCACTCTTGGCCATAGCCTCCACCTGAGATACCAGGGTGAGGCCTGGATCCAAGAGCACTCCCAAGTAGGATCAAAGGAGGCATCCTACCCTCCCTCAGTGATGAGTTAATGATATTAACTGGGCCATCTCCAACTATTTCCCTGCTAGATAGAAGCAGCCAAGTCGGGCATGGATCCAGAGAGCAAGTGGTAGGCCGCACCGCCCCAAGCAGCTTGTCCACGTCATCAAGCATCACAGATTGAAACTGATCCAATCTAATACTGCAAGAGGGATTGCTGGACATCACCTTAATAGACTCTGCAGAAACAGTGGAGTCCAAGTCAGCCCAAATACAGGAGATTTTACACGCAAAGAACCCATTAAGGATGGAAGTTGGAGGTAGGCACGCTGAGAGCGTCTGGGAGATCAAAGAGGGTGAAGAGAGGAGGGGGCTAGTTCCTGTCAGCATCCTGACCTCTCCTGATGAACAACAGCCATCTCACCTTGCCTGCGCATTCTTGTCTCGATTGAGGAGGTTTGTTTTTGCAGCCCCAGACCTTCCGAAGGACCGGCCTGGCTTGTGATTGCTGCCCTATTTCACCTGTGCATTCTCTCTGAGTCCTTGACTTGTTTCACCTGTCCCCAAGGACCAGAGAACTCTTGTGAGTGGAAAGATTTCTGGAGTTCCTTGGCAGCATATATTGGAGGGAGGCACGCCAGAGGCATAGCCAATGGCGTAGCTGGCAGACCGCCTGTAGGTGGCTGCCAAAGCTGGCCGCCAAAGGGGGCCGGCCTTTGGTGCCAGGCCTTCAGTATGGGAATGAGGTCGGGGGGGGGAGTTATAAGGTGGGGTTGGAGGTCTGGATTGTCTGTTGTTAGTCCTCCTTTTTAATTGGGTTGTGCCAGGCCTTCTGTTGTCATGTGCTTGGGCTCTCTTGGGCAGAATGATGTGGGGTGTGTGTCCAGTGGCTCAGGGGCAGCTATTACTGTCATGGTGGGGAATAGAAGAATTGGTGTTGGCAGAGCAGCTGGCTGTTACAGGGGAAGGGAAACCAGTAATTTAGTAACTGTTTCCACTTCCAGCTGCCCTATCAGCTCTCTGGCCTCGGGGAGCAGTTCCAACTTCCCACAGAACCTAGTCTTGCTCCTTTGCAATGCCAGGTCGGTACAGAATAAGACCCAAATCATCCATGATTTGATCATGGATGAGGGAGCTGACCTGGCTTGTATTACTGAGACCCGGATGGGGGAAGCTAGTGGCCCAGTTTGGGCTCAGCTTCTTCCACCAGGCTACTCTTTTGTGGAACAGGCTAGGGGATGTGGGCGGGGGGTGGGTGGGTGGGTGGAGTGGCTGTGGTCCATAAGGATACAATTTCCCTTACCAGGGCCCCTGTGCGACAGTTGACTTATATTGAGTGTGTCTTTCTAAGGCTGGCAACTAGGGATCGATTGGGGATTCTGTTGGTGTACCGTCCACCCTGCTGCCCAACCAACTCCCTACCTGAGCTGACAGAGCTGGTCTCGGAGTTGGTGTTGGAGTCACCCAGACTTTAGGTTCTGGGTGACTTCAATATCCATTGTGAGGCTGACTTGTCTGGTGCGGCTCAGGAGTTCATAGCAGCCAAGACAACTACGGGCCTATCCCAACTAGTTTCAGGACCAACTCATGTTGCTGGCCACACACTTGATTTGTTCTTTTGTTCGGATCAGGGGGGTGTTCCGTGGGTGGGGAATCCTGTGGTCTCCCCATTGTCATGGATGGACCACTACCTGGTTAAGGTTGGTTTCACTGCCACAACCCAGCCCTGCAGGGGTGGAGGACCTATTAAGATGGTCTGCCCGAGAAGACTGTTGGACCCAGTAGGATTCAAAAAAAGCCTTGGAGGGTTTTGATGTTGGTCCTGCCAGCAACTCTGTCGATGCCCTGGTGGGAACCTGGAATAGGGAACTCACCAGGGCAGTAGACATGATCGCTCCTAAGCGTCCCTTCTGATCTGCTTTAAAAGTGGCCCCTTGGTATACAGAGGTGTTACGGGGTCTGAAGCAGCAAGGTAGGCGATTGGAGCGCAAGTGGAGGAGAACTCGGCTTGAATGTGACAGGAGACAGCATAGAGCCCACTTGAAAGTTTATGCGGAGGCGGTGTGTGCGGCAAAAAAACAATTCTGGTCTGCGTGCATTGCTTCCGCGGGTTCGCATCCGGCAGAGCTGTCCCGGGTTGTGAGGAGTTTGATTCAGGCTCCTTCCAATTTAAACCAATCCCCGGGGACTTTGTTCTGCTGTGATGCTTTCAATGGGTTCTTTGCGGACAAAATCTCCTGTATTCGGGCCAACTTGGACTCCACTGTTTCTGCAGAGTCTATTAAGGTGGTGTTCAGCAATCCCTCTTGCAGTATTATATTGGATCAGTTTCAATAAGTGATGCCAGATGACGTGGACAAGCTGCAGCCAGATTGGTCTCTGGGGTAACTGGTCTTAAAACAGCTGCACTGGCTGCCGAGATGTTTCCGGGCGAAATACAAAGTGATGGTTATTACTTTTAAAGCCCTGAACGGCTTGGGTCCGGGTTACCTTAGAGAGTGCCTTCTTCGGTATGATCCCCATCGCTCATTGAGGTCATCTGGAGAGGTCTGTCTCCAGTCGCCACCAGTACGTCTGGTGGCGACTTGGAACCGGGCCTTTTCTGCAGCTTCTCCTGGTCTATGGAATGCACTCCTGGCAGATATCCACAGTTTAGGCTCACTGTCGGCCTTTAAGACAGCCCTAAAAACCTATTTATTTGGCCTGGCCTTCCAAGGCTTATAAAGTGTTGTTGTTTTAAAAAGTCTTTTAATTGGTTTTAAATAGTTTTAATCATTTTTGAATCATTTTTAGCATTGTTTTAATTGTGGGTTTTATGTCTTTTTAAAAGTTATTATACACCGCCCAGAGCCTCTGGATGGGGCGGTTTATAAATGTTAATAATAATAATAATAATAATAATAATAATAATAATTATTATTATTATTATTTATTGTTGTTAACAACAACAACAAAAATACTATTGTTGTTGTTGTTATTATTATTATCAACAACAACAAATTATTATTATTATTATTATTGACAATAAATTATTATTGACAATATTATTATTGACAATAAAATTCTGGCATCCCAGGTCCTTGGGAAGGACTCGATGTCTGGATAAAACAAACCAGTCAATAACACTTGTCTGACTGTGTAAATAAGAAATAATAATAAATAATTAGAAGCATTGTAGCAGAACAAAGTCCCCTGGGATTGGTTTGAATTGGAAGGAACCTGAATCAAACTTCTCACAACTCAGAACAGCTCTGCTGGACCCGTACCTGCAGAAGCAGGTAAGGCATTTAGGGAGTAAATGCCATTTCCTAATGATGATGATAAGGAGAAATAGATTTGGGTGTCATCAGCATAATGCATAACACCCTGCAAACTGATATCACCCTGGGTGATAATATCTCACCCAGTGGTTTCATGTAGATATTAAAAAGCATTGGTGACAGAATGGAGCCCTGAGGGACTCCGTATAATAGCTCCGGTTTCAAAGAGCAACTGTCACCAAGCTCCACCATCTGGAATCTGCCTGAGAGATAGGAGCGGAACCACTGCAAAGCAGTGCCTCCTATCCCCAACTCCCCCAGGTGATCTAGAAGGGTACCATGGTCAATGGTATTGAATGCCACCCAGAGATCCAAAAGAAATGGCAGAGTCACACTCACTCTGTTGATTCCCCAGTAAAGGTCATCCATCAGGCCGACCAAGGCAGACTCAACCCCATAGGCTGCTCTAAAGCCAGTTTGAAATGTGTCTAGATAATCATAATTACACAGTTATGCATTGTATAAAGAAGTACTTTTCTTGGTCCTAAATTTATTGGCAATAGTTCTAGTATTATGAGGGAGGGAGAAAATCAACTTTATGCACACCATGCAAGATTGTATATATTATGTCTCCCCGTAGTCATCTTTTTTGTAAACTAAAAAGTCCCAGGTGTTGTAACCTTGCCTTGTAAGGAAGGTGTTCTAGGCCAGTGACAATCTTGATTACCTTCTTCTGCACCTTCTCCAGTTCTATAATGTCCTTTCTGAGGTATGGTGACCAGAACTGTACACAGTACTCCAAATGTGGCCACATCATAGTTTTGTATAAGGGCATTATCATATTAGCAGTTTTATTTTTAATCCCCTTCCTAATGATTCCAAGAATGGAATTGGCCTTTTTCACAGCTTCCACAAACTGAGCCGACACTTTCAATGAGGTGTCCACCATGACCCCAAGATCTCTCTACTGGTCAGTCTCCGACAGCTCAGACCCCATCAGTGTATATGTGAAGTTCGGTCCCCGCCCCCTGCCAAATATGCTTCACTTAGATTTTATAAAATTGAATCACTTCTGCCATTTTGTCACCCACTCCCCCAGTTTGGAGATATCCTTTTGGAGCTCCTCACAATCTGTTTTGGATTTAATTGCCCTAAGTAGTTTGGTGTCATTTGCAAATTTGGCCACTTTGCTACTTACCCCAACTTTTAGACCATTTATGAACAAATTAAAGAGCACTGGTCCCAGTACAGATCCCTGGAGGATCCTACTTCTTACTTCCCTCCATTGTGAAACAGTCAATTTATTCCTACCCTCTGTTTCCCGTCCTTCAACCAGTTACTGATCCACACATGGACCTTTCTCCTTATCCTTTGAGTGCTAAGTTTACTCAAGAGCCTTTGGTGGGGAACGTTGTCAAAAGCTTTTTGGAAGTCCAAGCATTCGATGTCAATTGGATCACCTTTATCCAAATGCCTGTTGACACTCTCAGAGAACTCCAAAAGGTTAGTGAGGCAAGACTTGCCCATGCAGAAGCCATGCTGGTTCTCCTTCAACAAGGCCTCTTCTTCTATATGTTTAACAATTTTGTCCTTAAGTATGCTTTTCATCAGTTTGCCTGGAACAGAAGTTAAGCTAACTGGCCTGTAATTTCCCGGATGCCTCCTGGATCCCTTTTTGAAAACATCTTGCATTCTCCACTGGTTTGTGGTGTATCGCTAACATGCAGCAATAGTGGCTGCTTTTTATCCTAAAACTTTATCAAGTTCAGCTGAAAAAAACCTAAACAATACTGCCTCTTGGAGATTATTTTGAAAATGGTAGCTAGCTCCTTTCTTCAGCCTTATGTGGAGATATATAACATACCTGCTTTGAAGGACTGGGGGGTGGAGTGGGGGAAGAATGGAAAATATGCATCATCCCCCTCCTTTCTTTTTTACTACCAAGTACTAAAATTGAGCTGTGAGAGCTCTTGTCCCACCAAACACCCACTGAGCACATTTTTTAAATCTGATTTCTTGGCCTTTGGGGGAAAACAGAAGCAAGATTTAGCTGTGTTTTCCTTGCCTGCTGGAACTGGGCCTTGTTTCATGAAATTAAAAGGGGTAGAGGAGAAAGGAAAACAACAACAACAATCCAACAAAGGAAACAGTATATGCAGCAGCTTCTGCAACATTCCTACAACGTGATGTCTTTCCTTATTGGCTTTCAGATAGGGGTGCATTGTCAGACCAAAGAACTGTATGGTTCAGAAGTGCTGCCTAAGCCATGAGGTTTCTAATTGACTGGTATGGAAAACGCACCATGCATGCAGCTGTAAATCATGTCTTGCAAAATGTGCCCCCAAGGAGGACACTGTGGATTGGATCCTTTGTCATTTGTCTGGGGATAAGGGCAGCAACATGTCAGGCACACCCAAGGATGCTGAATGCTGGCTGCCGAAATGCTAGAAGAACAGACTTGGAAAGATATGGGTTTAAGTTTAATTATATCGAGCACCCAAGTGGGTGCAAAGTGCTTGGCAAAGCAGGCAAAGATGTATTTCATTCTCCAAATGACCTTACAATTGGATGACTTCATTCTTAACATCTTTACTCATAGGAGGTCAGAGCACTGAAGATAGTCTCTTGCATGAACAACAAATGAAGGAGAGTTCTGTTTCTCTGATGTATAACGTCAGTTTTGAATAATGTCTGTTTTCACTTTGGAGTCAGAATGTGTTTTGAAGACATTTTGGAAAATCTCACAAAACAGATTTATTTTAAAACTAGCTGGGCTGGGCGCAGAGCATCTGTGCCTCTAGTTCTCCCCACCACTGCTGCCACTTTCTCCCACCTGCCCGCCACCATTTCCTCCCCCTACCCAGCTGCTACTACTGTTGTTTTCACCCACCTGCTGCCGTTGTTTTCTTCCCCCACCTGGCCACCACTGTTTTCTCTGCTTGCCCGCCGCTGCTGCCTTCTCCCCGCCCGCAAGCAAGCCTGTCCGGCACTGTCGCTTTCCTCTTCCCCTGCTGGCAGCTTATGAACTCTCATGAGAGGTGCCATGCATGGGATTGGCGACCGATATGCCTGAGAGAGAGAGAGAGAGAGAGAATGGTGGTCCCTCCTTCCCATTGTTCCAAGAATTGTTCCTTGCTCCTCAAAGAGGAGAGATCAGTGTATTCTGCCCAGTCTTAATAAGCCATATGACTAGGCCATTTAAAAGACTGTCTTTCCACCGCTAAATTCAACCAGCACAACAGATCAGAGGGCTGGGATAATATTCTCCATGTCGTGAGATAGAGGGAGGGACTGAAAAAAGAAATTTCAAATTTGACCCTAATAATATCATTCATAGTGGTTGCTTTGAGCAGATCCTCTTTAGCACAAGTATATGAATGTTCAGCAGGGAGGATCCAGTCGCAGACAAATGGTTTCAGTGGTACCCAAATATTTCTTCCCATGGTTCAGACAAGGTTGTTTTGTTCTGCTGCTGTCTTTCTGTGTTGAATGTTGCTTCCATATTTGGGAATGTTTGTCTCCAAGGTTACTCCATCTTGCACTGATGTTTTGATCATGCCAGTTGGAGGAAAGGGTGTTTTCAGACATCACAAATCTCTGCCATTTGATCCTTGCTCTCATTTTGTTATGTGTGTTTGCTGGGGAACAGATCTTTTCACACAGCTATGTAATCAGGTGTGAATGTTGAGTTTAGAAAGGCTGAAGGAAAGCTCAGGGTTTGAAATGTTGTGATTTGCATAGTAATATTTCTGCAGTTGGTCTGTGTATGTATTTTACAAGTACAAATACAGTGCTCCAAGCAATCTAATTGCTATTTGTTGGTCCTCTGACAAGTCTTAAATTGAGCTCATACTACTACTTTTTAGTTTAGAAAAGAGATGACTGCAGGGAGACATGAAAGAGGTCTATAAAATCATGTGTGTTGTGGAGAAAGTGGATAGAGAAACATTTCTATCTCTCTCGCATAACTCTAGAACCAAGGGTCTTCCCATGAAATTGATTGCCAAGAAATGTTGGACCAACAAATGGAAGTACTTTTTTCACACAGTGCATAATCAACTTGTGGAATTCTCTGCCACAAGATATGGTGACAACCAACAACCTGGATGGCTTTAAGAGGGGTTTGGATAACATCATGGAGGAGAGGTCTACCAATGCCTACTAGTTTGAGGGCTATAGGCCACCCTCAGAGGCAGGATGCCTCTGAGTACCAGTTGCAGGGGAGTAACAGCAGGAGAGAGGGCATGCCCTCAACTCCTGCCTGTAGGCTTCCAGCGGCATCTGGTGGGCCACTTTGTGAAACAGGATGCTGGACTAGATGGGCCTTGGGCCTGATCCAACCAGGCTGTTCTTATGTTCTTATGTACTATTACTACTGTTACTACTATGAATTATTTATATAATGCTCTTCCAGCAACATTCTCAAATCGGTTTACATAGAAAAATAAACAATACATAAATAAGATGATCGCCTATCCCCAAAGGACTCACAATTCAAAAGAAACATAAGGCAGATAACATCAACAGCCACTGGAGGGGTGCTGTGCTGGGGTTGGATAGGGCCAATTGCTCTCCCGCTTCAAGATATAAGAAAATCACCTCTTTAAAAGGTGTCATACGATCCCATGCCTAATTACTATACAACAGGCTTTTACAAAATTACTTACAGTCCTTGGCTGCCAGTTGAGGTTGTTGGCAAAGGTGACAGTTGTCAGCAGTTTAACATAAGAATTACCTTGCTGAATCAGACCAAAGCTCCATCTGGTTCAACATTCTGTTTCTACTAAACCCCTGCTAACTTGGCAAAGAGGCACCTTTTAATGTGGTGATTCTCTTTACTGAGCAGGGGGAGAGTAACTGGCCCTATCCACCCCCAGCACAGTACCTCCAGTGACTGTTGCTGGTGTCTATCTGATGTTTCTTTTTAGATTGTGAGCCCTTTGGGGACAGGGAGCCATCTTGTTTGTTTGTTTGTTATTTCTCTATGTAAACTGCCCTGAGCCATTTTTTGGATGGGCAGTATAGAAATTGAATCAATCAATCAATCAATCAATCACCAGCCAGATGCCTTTGGAAAGTGCACAAGTTAGGCATGGAGGCAACCGCCATCCCTTTGTCTTTATCCCTAGCATCTGTTATTCAAAAGTATATTACATCTGAATAGAGACTAATAACCAGTGTTCAAAAGTATATTACAAAATATATACAATATATACAAAAGTATATTACATCTGAATATAGACTAATAACCAGTGATAGATAAATTTATAGAAGACAGATCTATCAGTGGCTACTAACCTCCATATTCAGATGTAGTATGAATCCTTAAAAAAAACAAAAAAACCACCTAAGATACTGATCATTACCACATCTTATGGCAGTGAATTCTGAAAGTTAATCATGTATTGAATGAATTGCTACTTGCTTTTGTTTTGGATGACACTAAATTCTAGTAGTATTAACACAACAAATGTGTGTTAGTAATACTACTAGTGCATAGCTAGTAAGCTTTCAGGAGGAGACTCCTGAAGCTTGGGAGGCCTGGCCATAGCTCCTAATTCCAGCAGATCTCCATCTTGTATGCTCTGTTACATCATTTCACACTTGCAAAATGGAGATAATTTCTTTATGATGTCTTGTGGGGCTGCTTATTGCTGGTTTCATGGCAAGGACTCACTGAGGAAGTGAGGCAAAAATCAAGGCCACCAAGCCAAGTTCAGATGTCAAGTGGTCTGGTCTAAGAGGAGAAGCCAGGTCTATGCAGGAGCAAGTAGATAGATCAAGTAACAAACCAAGATCAGAAGATGGGAAGTCAGGTTTATGTAGGAGCAAGATAAAGCAGGTCAAATCCCAAGCCAGGGACGGAAGCCAGGAAGTCGCATCTACGTGGGAGCAAGATAAAGCAGATCACATAACAAGCTGGGTTCAGAAGTCAAGGAGTCAGGTCTACATGGGAGCAAGATCAAGGATCAGGTTGACAGGTTGGCAACAATGTTGCTTTAGCAAGGTCGTCTTCTTCAGTGAGAGGGAATGGCACAGTGGAACTGGGAGAGGCCCCATAACCACCACCTGCAGGACACTGAGAGATTGTCCTTAATTAAATCCATTCACATAAATCCACTAGCCCACAGACTGATCCCCTGTTCTTCTTGTTCCAAAAAGCATCCTGCACGCATGCTCCCAAGATGCCCAGCCCCTGTAGATTTTTAAAAAGTGCCTCACATTCTAGGATATATGCTTTACAGTCCCAAAGAACATCATCTGCTGTTTCCCTGGCCCCATAAAATGCACATAATCAGCCATCTGCACTACCTAGAAGACAAAGCCCTGACCACGGGCATTATTAGTGGGCGGCCCATGGGGCATGAGCCCCCAATGAATGGCTCAGAGCCCCAAATCTCATCAGCCACCTCCCTCCTCCATGATCTCTCCCAGAAAGGAAGTGCAGCAGAGGAGGCACCTGCACGGAGCAGGGGAGAGAGCTCCTTCTAGCCTCAACTAGCTCTCTGCTGCTTCCACTTTCAGAGGTGCTGTATTATATTAAGGTAAAAGTAAAACTGTACCATCGAGTCGATTTCGACTCCTGGCGCTCACAGAGCCCTGTGGCTTTCTTGGGTAGAATACAGGAGGGGTTTGCCATTGCCTCCTCCTGCACAATGTGAGTTGATGCCTTTCAGCATCTTCCTATATCACTGCTGCCCGATATAGTACTAGCGGGGATTTGAACCAGCAACCTTCTGCTTCTTAGTCAAGCATTTCCCCGTTGCACCACCGAAGGTGACATTGTATTATATTAGAGACCTTAAAAAACAGACATAGTTATTCTTGGGTGTGTGTGTGTGTGTTTGTGTGTGATTGAATTTGAATATCAGAAGAGGAGCTGTGGGCCTGTGCCCCAGGGCTTTGAAATACCTAGCAACACTTCTGGTCCTGACAGAATTCTTAGCATAGCAACCTGCCTCATTCTACCACTGAACAAAAAGAGACGGGGCAGTTAGTTTGATTGATTGATTGCATTTCTAGACTGCCCTATCCAAAGGCTCTGCCTGGTTAAGTCAGGGCAGAGGAAGAAAACCCTTCTCCTTTGGGGGTCATTCTCCCAATGTTTCAGCAAGGTATTGCAACAGACTGAGCCCTTTTGAAGGGAAAGTGAACCTAGCCATGCCCCCTGGTCTGGAGTGCTGAAATGCTTGAGGTGTCCACACCTTGATCTGCAGTCACTGGTGTAGCTGAGGCACTGGTGATTATGGAGATGGTGCAGCTTCAGCCTCTTCTTCTGAGTTGGAGGAAGATGAAAAGGGCAAGGGGGCACTGAAGAGGGGATTTGGGAGATACAGGGTCCTATGAGTCCTGACCGGGGACCCTGCATACTGCTTCTCTCTCTGCTTCTTCAAGGTCTGTCTTGGACAATTGGGGTGGGGAGGGGTTCATAACAGGGATCACAGACTCCATGACCACAACAGCCTATCTCGAGGTCTGTCTCAATGAACTGGAGTCACGCTTGGGGGTCATGACCAGAAGGTGAAATACACATATGTAAGAGCATGAATTTAAGAGCTATGAGACCAGGTCAGACAAGAACTCCATCTAGCCCCAAATGTTTTCTTCACAATAGTTGTTAGGATGTTTCCAAGAAAGTATGCAAGGAATGCAGCAGTTATAGAGTGGCCTTTTCATATCCTGTTGTTTGTTACCTTTTAAAACCAATGTTTCGTGAGAGAGGTTGTCCTGCTGGCTAAGACATGCTGATGCAACTCTGTGCCATGAATCTTTCTAATCATTGGACAATAGAAAGAGAGCTAGTCAGAGGAGGGAGAACTGCTACTTTGCCCATTGGTGTTCATGCAAGTAGCCTTCAACCAGCTTTCTTCTGTCACAATACTGCACCACTTATGCTGGTGCTGTTGTCCCTAAGAGCTCATGATCCTTATAGAGCACTTTCCAAGGCAAAGAGTGAGAAATCTTGCAGTGGGTGGCTGAGTTGTCTTTAGGTTTCATCGGGATTTCATTGTTACCATCAGAGCTGGTGCTTCTCTGTTGAAGTCTTAGGGCCGTGCGATCCACTTCTGCTAAGCCTTGCAGCCCGTTAAGAAGGGATGAAGCCTGCCATGTAATTATGAAAATCCATGTCATAGGGCCCCTCCCGCCTCCCCCTGCTGAATAGGAATGTGAAACCAATAGGAGTTCTTGCTGCTGCTTCTGTTCTGAATTTGAATCTACACTTCAAATGCCCCTGGTATCCATTTTGCTGGGTTTCGGCTTGCAGAGGGTTTAGAGAAAACCTATTCACTCTGCAATCCTATGCATGTTTACTCAGAAGTAAGCTGCATCGAGCTCAAGGGGCTTGCTTCTGGGTCAGTGTGCATAGGACAGTCAAGAAACCAGTGTAGGCTGAAAGGTTTATATTCAAAGAACCACATAGCTTAAAGAACTCAAAGATAAATGTGTGGGAAAGCTCCTAGAAATGTATGCCTATCTACCAGGAAATAGGGAAACCAAACAGCTAATTTGATATGCAGCATTACTAAGCAGCCAACAGATACGATCTCAGGGGCCCCATGGATTCACCCCATGGTGTGAATATAGCAGGTTTGAAACTCCTGAATGAGTTAATCCTTACAGTTGCCAGTTCTGAATATTTAATCCATATTTACCATATTAAGCAAGCAGGAATTAAATCCTTCCCATTTGATTTATCAGGAAATTCTGCTTGTTAAAGGGCAGCACACAGAATTTAGCGCCATAAGCTGAAGTGGCTTGGGAGCAACGGCCAACTTTTAATATCATGTATACAATTTGACACCTGCATGATTGTTTTCAGTGCTTTAAATGAAATCATTCTTTTAAACAGCACTCTGCCCAGGGAAGTTCCTGCAAAGGCAAGTACCTGCAAAGGCAAGTTTTTGTTGTTTCATTATTTCACCTTTTACTTTCCCTCCAACAGCATAACTGAATCTGCACCTGCTTGTTGCTGTCTACATGCTGTATGACAGGTCTGACTCTCTCTTTGCTAGTAGTCAGGTGAAAGTTGGTAATTAATAAGCTCCAAGGGTGACCAACAATCATTCCTATTGCAGGAGATTTCCCTCCAGGCCATCATTGCAGTTGCAAGAGGGCAGAGGCAGATTAACATAGTAGCAAACGTAGCATTTGCTAAGGGCCCTGCGTTTTCGAGGGCCCCGCAAGCCCGGCTTCCAACTGGGAATTAAAGTTAAAACTTTACCTGTTTTATTTGGTCCATGTTAGATAAAATATCCCTTTTCTGCTAAATGTGCCTTTTAAGAGAAGGCCCAGCACAGCATCTGTCCAGTGGCTGTTGCTGGTGCCTACCACATTTTTCTTTTTTAGAATGTGAGCCCTTTGGAGACAGAGAATCCTCTATCCACTCTTTATTTTTCTATGTAAACCACTTTGAGAATTTTGATTGAAAAACAGTATATAAATGTTCACTGTTGTTGTAGTAAGTGTGAGTTTGTGGCTTGGTCTCCCACACTCCAAAATATAGCAAATGAAAAAACTGAATTACTTTACTATGCAAGTCAATAATTTGTGTCTTAATATTTATGTGCATTTTAAAAAAATTTAGGGCCCCTTTATAACATATGCTACAGGCCCCACACTGGCTTAATCCGGCCCTGCAAGAGGGTAGGAGAAACATAACTATGGATCTTGATTTCTAATGCCACCTGGGATATCTCAAGCAACTAAAGCTTCCCCACCTAACGTCTCTTGTGGCCCCACCTTTCATGTGTGCGCATGTGGCTCCTGAGATATTTTTACAAGAGCACATTTGTTGCAATCAGAACTCAAGCCGAGCCAAGCTTGAGGGATTCAGGAAAACGGCAGCTAAGCAGAGGACAGCATGTGTTCACTTTCAGAATGTGTGTCAGGGCTTTGCAAGGGCTAAGGACAGTTCACCAAATATGGGCCTGTTTATCTTTTAACAAAAACATGGGAAATGGATAGCCTAGGGGGGTTGGTAATAGCATTCACAGATGTGCAGTTTAAGACGTCTGGTTTCAGTCCACTCAGCACAGCTGGATTTTTTTTAAAAAAACACCACTCTTCCATGGGAATGGCCGGTTTAAAGCTGATTCTCTGTCTACTTTCCAGCAGATGGATGCTCATATAATATCACATGTTTGGTAATGCTCCTATAATGAGTCATTATATTGGTCAATTTAGCTCAGTGAGCACTGACACTTTTTTGCTGACTTCTGCTCCTGTGCCTTTAATAGCAGTCTGACAATCAGACATTTATCAGGTGACTAAGCTTTACCTGCCACATTTCTGGTTGCTGCTGGTAAAGGCGCCGGAGCAAGAGCAGTTTAAACAAAAGAAAAGAAAAGAAGGCAGCCATCCAAAGCCCAGTAGCATACTGGCAGTGATTCTCCTGGGTCTCAGGCTGAAGTCTTTCCCTGCTCTGCTCCCAAAGATTTCCCCTCCTTTCCACTGGAGATGCCAGGGATTGAACCTGGGACCTTATGCATCCAAAGTAGTTACTGAGTTTGACACTTCAGTGTACCATATCAGTTTCCTTGATCTCCTTTGCTGTCAAATTGAGCAGAATCTAATATGAAATAAACAATATGGATGCTGACACATCCTACCCTTAATGCTGGAGTCTTTAGGTTATTGGGTGAGACACACTGGCCTGCATGTGGCCTCCATGACTGGTGTATTGCCAGAATGGGGACAGGAGAAAAGCAACAATGGAACTGTATATAAGCTTTACATGGGGAATGGTGTATTTTTAACTGTAAGTCTCCCCAGTGGAGTACATGGAGTATTCAAATCTCACATGCCATGTTGCCTGGGCAACATGAAGCTTAATTGCTCCCGCACTGTTCAGCAGCAGTGCCTTAAGGAGAGAGGAAATTCAGGCGGGGGAAATGCATTTTCCTAGCTGAGTATCTTTGTGATTGAACAAAGCCTGGGGTGTTGAATTCACATGTCTTCAGGAGGCAAAATTCTCTCGCCTATTTAAAACATAGGTGCGTCACCACACAGCTTCTCATTTTGTCTCCCCATTGCTATGCAACCTGCATGTCTATAGGGTGAGGATAGTGAGAGCTGGGTGATTTATCACATGCAGAACAAATTCAGCAAAATCTGTGCCTCAGTATAAATACAGTCATCTAAGCTAGCCGTCCGACTTGACTGGGTAAGAGCTAGGTCTCCTTGAATGTTCCATCTAGTTGCTGACATTTTGTGCTGTTTTTGTGCAAGGCCAGAGGAGCAAGTCTCCCCCTCCTCCATAGTTCTTTTTAATAATCCTTTCTAGCAAGATAATAACAAAGGTCATAATGCTGCACAGTGCATTGTGTATTTAATGAATTATCTCTCTGAGGGATATCGGGGGTCCACTCTATGGTCTCTTGATCTAGCTTCCACTAGTAACATTGCTTTGCTTATTGAGCCAGTGGCTGGAGGACCAGCTTTGTTAACAGACCTGTTCCTGCACCTTTAACAGCATCTTGACATGCAGAAATTTAATCAGATGAAGATCCCTCCAATCCCAATCAATGTTTCCATGTCAGGAAAAAGCTCTGCTGCTGCGAAAAGCACAGCATCATGGCTAGTTCAGACAAACAAGCAAAGACCATAACCTTACAAGTGACAGAGAACCAAACTGGTTATGACTGCTGTCTTTAAGGCCTGTTCAATGTAGAGACTGGTGTTCTCCCATGGCAAGTTTCACTTCCTTGCTGTAGGGTATGCATTTCCATATTCCAACAATTTATTTGGTGGTAGGCCTTTTACTGTTGAAGTCAAGGATAAGGCTTATGAAACAAGCAAACCAGACAACCAACATTGCTGCTTATTGCTATGTCATTAATGGAGCTATGTCCATCATTTTCCTCTTTTGCTAGGAAGATGAATTCTCTTTTGTTGCTACATTTAAACAATTATCCTACTTCACATGGTCTTTTGAGATCATGCCAAAGGCAGCAAAAGCCTTGTCTCTGTTTTTTAGGTTTTCTTTGCAATAATGGAGTAATTCCACCCACCTCTAAAATAGTCTGTACCTCTCTTTACATACTTACCATTGTATTATACAATTCCACATCATACAGCTTAATTGCTGGTTGCAACTTACATAGCCCAGCAAGAAACATCTTACTTAGCATTAGCTTTTGGTTTCCTCTACTCATAGACAACTGCAGGAGGGCTGACTTCGTATATACGGTACTTGCCTGAAAACCCTTTTTCCTGTTTCCAAATGAATGGGAGATGGTAATTGTGGGGATAACATAACATACCTTGCAAAACTCTTGTCTTTATTACTGCAAGTGCTGGTCCAATTAAAACACCCCATAAGGGATAGTAGTGTAATATATTTTATTAGGGCCAATGGAAATAACACCCCAAAGTGGATGAGCTCTCAAGTTCTCCAGGAGTCATTGTCAGGCTATAAATTCGATAAAACATAAAGTGGGCAAGGAGGGGAGAGAAAAAGATGTTTAGGGGTGTGGAAGAAAAGCGGGAAGGCTTCAGCATGATACTGCTAGGCCAGATTGTTGTGTTCTGGCTGACACCTAGGAGTCATGTTTTCAATCATTGTATACAGAAGAATCCGCTCAGGGCTCTCTCCCAGACCTCTATTTATCAGACCTACCTGTATGGCCCCAGTCATACAGAGATTAAGAAGCTGGTGGCCCAGATGAAGCCTGAAAAGGCTCCCGGAGGTGATTATATCCCCCTAGAACTGATTACAAACAACACTGAATGGTGGGCCCCACTGTTGGCGGTGCTTTCCATCTCCATTGACCAATCCATGCAGAACCTCAAAGATTGGGGCCTCGTCATTATTATCCCCATATATTAAAATGGAATAAAATCAGATCCTGCAAACTATTGGGCAATAGAGATGTGCACAAAACCAGAATACCTGGTTTGAATCAGGTCAAACTGGATCCGGTCCAGTTTTGCACACACTTGAACCGGGCCCAGTTCAGTTTGAATGGAGCCCAGTTCAGGGGGGTTCAAAGCCATACTGGTAAAGGGGAATCCAGTAAGGATCCCCCTTTACCAATAAAGGGGAAGGGGGGGACCAGGGGGCTTTGATAAAGAGAGTTGTGGTAAGAGGGGAGTAAAATGTTACCTTAAAGTTGCTGGTGGCTGCGGTGGCCACAGGGGTGGTGGCAGGGACTCCCCCGCCCGGAGCAGGTAGACCCAGTTTGGGCCCATTTGGGGCCTTTTGCCTGCTCTAGTGGGGCTGTGGGGAGTCCCCACTGCCACCCCCACTCTCCCCTGTGGCCGCTGCAGCCACTGCCACAGCTGACGGCAACAACTTTAAGGTAAAATTTAACTCTCCTCCTGCCCAAACTCTGTTTAGCTAAGGCCCTTGCTCTCCCCCTTTAGGGGTAAAGGGGAATTTTAGGATGGGTAGGTCCACGGCAAACCATTGTCTAATATTGCAGCACTTGGCCAAGAAATATAGTTCTGAGCCCTGAGGACCTTTATAGACTGCATTTGTTGACTTCAAATCAGTGTTTGATTCTCTACCCAGGGACAGACTGTGGGAGAAGCTGGAAGCCTCTACAATAAAACACCAATTACTTGCGCTCATTTGCAGATTCCATGAAAACCACCATCTAAGTGTACGTTGTAATCCACAGAGCCATCTGTCATGCTTACTTCTTTCAAACGGGGGTGAAGCAGAGCTGCATATTGGCTCCCTTCCTGCTTAATTATTATATCAATTCAATGGCCCAGCCTCTTACTGACGCTGGCTTTCACCCTCCAAGATTGGTGAATAGGCCAGTTCTTGCCCTGTTATATGCAGACGATACTGCTATTCTCTCTTTTTCAGCAGTAGGGCTTTTGACACCTGCTGCTCAGAGGAAATGTTGGCCATCAATTATTCTAAAACAAAAGTCATGATCTTTACTAAGAGCCTAACTAAACATAAATGACATAGAACAGGTTAGGCTGCATCAATATCTGGGAGTTGTCTTCAAGGCCTCTAGTTCCTGGAGGACCTAGATTGCCCATGTCATGGAGACTGCCCAAAGAAGTATAGCAGCAATCTTCAGATTCAGTTTTTCAAATGAAGAGTCATTTATTCCTTCTGTGGTAAGAGTGTTCTAAGGTAAAGTAGTTGCTCATCTGTTGTATGGATCACAGTCCTCTGTAAGAATTTTCACCCCCTGGAGGTGATCCAGTCAAAGTTTTTGAAAGCTATCTTCGGAGTAGGATTGTGAACATTCTGGGACACAATATGGGACACAAGGGGTGTGTGTGTGGGGGGGGATGAGGCTATCATTTCCACATGCTCAGAAGAGGATCATCTATGCTGAATGAAGCCTGCTGCCCCACTCAGCTGGATCCTCCCATCGCCGAAGCTATATGAAAGCACACACACCGTTTCTTTTCTCCTGGTCATCCTCTCTCCCTGATGGTTTGCCTAGCATGTTTTGTATTTCCCCTGACAGAGGTGGGTGGGCATTTAGGTAAACTTACTAGAAGTGTCCCTGGGGGAAAAGGTGGGGCATTCCTGAAATCCTTGCAGGAGGCTGGGCTAGCTTAAACATTTACCCCATTAAGTAGCGATTGTTGTAGATCTCTAGTAGCGTGACTAGAATCTTGGGCTCTCCAGGGCATTCAGTGAGGGCTGCTCTTTCAACAGGTGATTTGTTTGCCTGTCTGGGGCTCTGCAACTGTGGCACAGGGTCTGCGGCTGCTGGCTGGGCTGAGCTCCAGCCTCATCCCCTCCCTGCCACGCTGCTGCTGGGGAACTGGGAGCCCTCCTGGAGTTGAGGCAGAGGAGGCTGGGCCGTAGTGCCACTTCCAGGAGAAGGGAGCCCTTGTGCATGTGCCACCAGTTTTTCTCACCTGCCAGCACGGCACTTCCCTTGGCCATGGGCAGCAGGGAGCAGCAACACCACCCCCCTTGCAGCAGCTACAGCAATTTCACCCCTGGTCCTACAGCAGCTCCAGACACCCCATGGCTCATCCTGCAGCTTTCCTGGTGCACTGAAGCCAAAATACGGGGTCAATGGTGTCCCTGGTTTTGTGATTAAAGAGGGGGAAGGAGGTTTTCCTACTCTACTACAGACAGACAGCTCTGGGATCCAATGAAATGAATCTCTGCATCGCTGATATAATGCTGGTCTTACCTCAATCCAGGGTTTAGATTTAGGTTTTCTCTCCAAACTAGAAGCTCCTTCTCTTTAATGGGTCTGAACTTTAATGGGTCTGTCTATAGGTAGGTCTGTTTTCTGCTGGTTACCTATTGTTAAAAAGGGTCCAAGACTATAGCTTGATGGTTCTGTCCCTTCAATGACAAATCAAAGATTGTCCTCATTCAGTAACAAAAGGGAGGGATGTCTCCCATTCAGAGTACTCAGGTGGAGTGGAAGTATCAGGCATTCTTGAACCAAGATGGAGATCTGTGTTTTGTCTCATTTGTGGTTTTTTAGGATAACTAAAAATAATGTTTTGCTCCAAATATTATTTTCCTTTCTCATTTATTTTGCTGCATATAAGAAGGCAGCGTACTAATTTTTTGTGTCGCCCACAAGTTCCTGTTGGCATGGGTGTAGCAAGGTTGGAGTGGGCCCTGGGTAAGTGAAGTTGGGCCCCTGCCACTCTACCTCCCCGCCTTCTTCTTCAGAGAGGTGAGAAGGGGAGAATAAAGAGCAAACTATTGCTCTCTCCTTTGGGGGTGGGGGCAGGGACATTTGTTTCTACATTTTTCTATTATTACTATGCTCCTGCCTTTCAGAATGTGGAGGCTATCAGTTTTACCTTCCAAATGAAGTATCTAAACATTGTGATTCTAGAGGAAAGCTTGCAGCAGACTAAATGTGAGACCCAGAACAAAGCAGGCAAATACTGTGATCTCCAGGAAGAGGAGGATGAATGAGAAGGAGATATGTAATGTTTTTCAGTATATGACATTCTTGTGCATATCAGCATGAAATGAGTTGTTTCTTGACAATTAATTATTGCATACTACTCAAAAACAACCATCTTTTGCCACCTGTCCAAGGAGATTTATCAAACACAAGGCAAACACAGAGGAGATCTATCATACACAGTCATTATATGATTGGTATGCTGCCTATGTCCTGAGGATTATGAGCTTGTACTGGGCCATTTGTAATTAAACTGTGATGGAACAACTTTCTGGTATTTATGGCAAGGGATGTTAAATGTATGGTTAGGGACGTTCACTTAAGCTATCTTGAGGTTGCGGTCCACAAACCATTTGGAGCATTTATCAGGGTTTCACTATTACTTCTTCTGGAGAATACAGTTTGAAGATGGCTACTCCTGTGACGCACTCTGACTTCTCTGAAGTCAGGTGATACACCCCATTGACACTTGAATAAACAAACATTGCCACAATTTAAATCTCCTAGAAGCTCTGCAGAGACTACAAGCAGGAAACACTTTCTATTGCTTGGCAGCCAAGGGCACTTCAAGATGCTCTTTGAAGGGTGTAGCTTTTCCTTCTGTTGCTCTGGAAGCTCTTGCTTCCCCTGACTTTTTTTTTGTCTTAAGAAAATTGTTCCTTTGTATGACCTGTTGAGACCCTGGGCATCCTGTACTTGTGCTAGGAGCAGGCAAAGGAAAACAGTTGCTTTTAGCATTTAGATTGTGTAGGTGGCATGATAGCTCTTCGCAGGAATTGAGGACATGATGTACATGAATCCTCCTAAAACAAACAGCTCTTGAATGTTCATTATGGGAATTGATCAATTTGCTTTGCTACCATGGGGGTAATTATTCTTCATGTTCTTTGCCTTTTGGCTTTGAGGCAACCAGATCACACAGTGCGGAGACACCAAATGGCCAAGGCATGACTCTCACTAGTCCTGTGATGCTTAAGCCAAAGCCTCTTTCTTAAATGGAGCCTTTCAATTTAGTGGGTGGAAGGAGGATTAAGGGTGTAATTTGTGTTTGGAATGGAATCACATGACTTATTGGAATGAGTGCAGAAGCATTTCAATAGAAATGGAGCGATTATCATTCTATTGTATGGTGTATTACCATTTCAGTGTGTTTGTTCCCATAGATTAATTATGTCCGTAGTGGCATATTTCTCAGATACCATTCTTTTTCTCTGTTTACTGCAGATTAGCTTTGCCACTTCCTTGCATGAACTTTCACTACAGTGAGAACATAGAATAATGTAATCATTTTTATTTATATCTCATCTTTCAGACCAAATATTGGGAAAGCATTTGACAGCACCATTCATCTACATTTATAACATTTGACATGGGGGGAGGAGTGATGCAGTTCTGAGGGACAGAGAGTTCCAGCTAAATAGAGCAGCACACAAGTTCAACTATCCCTCTCATGTTATAGGCATAAAAAGGAACAAGGAGGAGGGTGCGTAAGATCACAGAAAGGTAGCTTGGAAGGACTCTACTGGGAGTTTTTGAAAGCTAGGAGAAAGAAGTTGGAAATAGATTCAAGATGGCTTGGGATCTACTGAAGCTGGATCTTTTGCTACCCCAAATGTCAAAATACAAGAGGCACATGTGATTTGGAATCCCTGACCTTTTGCAATATATCATAGGAGGATTATTAAAGATGTAGAATTAAGCATAATTACAGGCTTATCTTGTTAACCTCCTGCTTATGTGATCTTTTTGTTAGCTTAGGTTTTGTCCTTAATTTTCTTGAGTAAATACAGCATTTCTTTTTAAAAAATGAAAAACTAAAACTTCAAAGCAAAATCTCACATACCATCTAAATTCACATTAACTTCTTTGAGGGGTGAACAGGATAGCTTTCCAAAGATTGTGCCCATGGGTCAGATCTGTCAGTCTTCCACTTTGCCATCCTAATGACACCTCAAATCTCTCTCTCTCTCTCTCTCTCTCTCTCTCTCTCTCTCTCTCTCTCTCTCTCTCTCTCTCTCTCTCTCTCCCCCTCTTCCTCACATGCGCGGACACACACAACCAGTTAATAATGAATGAATGAAAACTTTTGGTGCCTCATCCCCAATATGCAACATCTTTTGGCTCAATCTGACCTTTGCATGCCTTGCAAGGAGCATCGCTCTCCACACTCTTTACACAGCTTGCAAGAAGCATGCAGAGGGAGGCTCCTGGCATTTTTTTCTCTTTCCTCCTGTCCCCCATGCCACTTTCAACATTTGCAGATGTCAGTTTGAAAGGCAGTATTTGGGATGCTGCCCAGATGCCGCAACTTCTTGGGCCACCCCTAATGTTGAACATCCATCCACAGATGTGGGGCACCATATTGTCCTTAACATCAGGCAGTAAAATGTCTTCAGCCGCCTTGTCCAGGTCACATGGGAAGAATCCACCAAGAAACTTCTAAAGGTAAAGTGTGTTGTCGAGTCAGTGTCAACTCCTGGCAACCACAGAGCCCTGTGGTTCTCTTTGGTAGAATACAGGAGGGGTTTACCATTGCCTTCTCCTGCACAGTATGAGGTGATGCCTTTCAGCATCTTCCTATATCACTGCTGCCCAATATAGGTGTTTCCCATAGTTTGACTAGCAAGCGGTTCAAATCCCTGCTGGTATGTTTCCCAATCTGCTATATTGGGCAGCGGCGATATAGGAAGATACTGAAAGGCATCATCTCATACTGCGTGGGAGGAGGCAATGGTAAACCCCTCCTGTATTCTACCAAAGACAGCCACAGATCTCTGTGGTCACCAGGAGTCGACACCAACTCGATTGCACACTTTACTTTTACTTTTTACTAAGAGCAGAGTGTTCCGCATCTCTGACTACCAAACATACCAGCTCTAAAAGCTACATTGAAGGTTGTGTGGAACACTCCGGTGGAAAATATATATAAAACAGGAGTGGGTGACAGATGAAATGGCTTTCTCTTGAAAGCATTAATAATATGCAATATTGGAAATACAACCCAAATAAATGATGGATGGCTCCTTGTTATTGCCATGAAGTGAGGCTGGAGACAAAATATTAATTATGCTTCCTGAAGTATTCCTACTTTTGTGTTCTACATTTATTTCTTCTCTTTTGTTACCTGATCCTGTTGGAAGAGGATCAGAGCTTGGTAGGAAAAAAATAGGGGAGACCCTCAACATTACACATCAACAAAGATTCAACAGAGCAGAAAAGGACAATGAATTTGCCACCTAAGATGCCCATCTTTTAATTTCAGTCAATGAAATGGCTTCTCACTAGAAGTACGTTTCACAACTGAAATTTTTTTTACTTTGCCCCTAGGCCCCCAGCTTCAGTCTCTCTGGGCTGCTAGGAGTGGGGGCGCTACTGCTGCCTCCTGTCCTCCTCTCTCCATTCTCCTCGCTTCTTCCGTCTTGTGGAAGAACAACTGGAATTACAGGAGGAGGCCCGGCCGGGGGGAGAAGGAGGCGCGGTGGCGCTGTGGCGACCCAGCCGGGGAGGGGGAAAACAGGGCAATGCTTCTCTGCCAGGAAGAGGGGGGAATGGGGTGCTAGGCAGTTGGGCAGTGGAGGCTGGCACAGCAGAGACTGTGCACCTGCCAGAAACTGCATGCGTGCGCGCACACACACACACCCTTTGGAGGGAACAGTGAAGGCCTCATACCCTGAAGTGGATGGTTGTGTGAACAGGCCTAATATACATAAAGCCAACATTCAAAAGTACAAAAAGCTCTAAATAAATGTCTAACACCATTATTTCAGACCTCTTTGATAACATTCCAGCTCCTCACTCCATCCATAGTTGCCTCACAGGGAAGGAAAGAGGTTCACAGAAGCCATTCTTGAGTACCGGAATGCTGGGAATGAGCACTGGTGTTCCCCCCACCTCTCTTTCTTCTGGATACTTGTAATTAATACCTTATACAGTCACATCTTTGGTTAATGGGCACCTCCAGAAGGAGTACAGAACACCATTTATATAACACACATTCAACGTGAGACTAGTTGACATAAGATAAAAAATGGCAAAGCTAAACGATATTAAGGGAGTAACTAAAACAATCATGAGAACAAGCCCTAAGGCATGAGAACTGATTTCATTAGGGATAGGGACATAACAATTGGTAATTTATTATAGCCATATTAAGCAGTAGGAGAGAAACCACAGTGTTTTCCAAAGAGCAGTTAGGAAACTAAGCTGCCAGCATTATAGTCTATTGTTACATTAGGGTTGTATCAATGTTTTAGGCTCTATATCAATCATTTTATATGACCACAACAGCTCTCTTTCCTCCTTCAGTCAGGTGCCAATAAAGTCAGGTTATTCGTTTTCAACTTCATTCCAATTGCTGAACAAAGTGCACTTACCTAGTAGCAAAAAGACAAAAAGGACAGTGGCACTTCCAAAATTAATTGCTTTATTATGGTATGAGCTTTTGGATGCACACCTTCGTGAGTTAATTTTCCTATAACATATTGGCCAATTATACTCCATGTCTTCTCTGGGGAATACAGCAAGATCCATGCTTTCCCAAATGTGGGATGGTTGCTATCCATAAACCAAGAAAGATTTTTCAATGGGTCATTAAGTGGACAGATGTGAATGGTGGGTATAATGTGATGCAGAGGGGCTAAAGCAAGGGGTGTACTAAGTGTGAGGCAAAGACAGACACACATTCTGAAGTGGGGTGGATGTGGTCTGGACACACATAGTCTGACTATGCATTCAGGTGCAAATCACTCCCACCACCACATTTGTACAACTGCTACATAGCTTTGACACTTTGGACCCCACCAGCTGTACTTACAGTGTCTCCTAGTAAGGAGTGTTTCCAGTTCTGTTGATTACAGGCAATACTGTAAGAACATCACAAGATGACCGATGGGCCACTGAATGCAAAAGAACAGTAGGTGGGTCATAAAGTCAACTGAGCATGAGGTCATAGCTCTGTGACAAAATACATGCTTTGTGTGCAGAAGGTCCCAGGATCAACCCTTGGCATTTCCCATTAATAGCAATAGCAATAGCACTTACATTTATATACCGCTCTATAGCCGAAGCTCTCTAAGCGGTTTACAATGATTTTAGCATATTGCCCCCAACATTCTGGGTACTCATTTTACCGACCTCGGAAGGATGGAAGGCTGAGTCAACCTTGAGCCCCTGGTCAGGATCGAACTTGTAACCTTCTGGTTACAGGGCAGCAGTTTTACCATTGCGCCACCAGGGGCTCATTAAGGCTGGGAAAGAATACTCCTAAGACCCTGAATTGTCACTGCCAGAAAGTGTAAATAATACTGGGCAAGATGGACCAAAAGCCACCTAATGGCACAGCGGGGAAATGACTTGACTAGCAAGCCAGAGGTTGCCAGTTCGAATCCCCGCTGGTATGTTTCCCAGACTATGGGAAACACCTATATTGGGCAGCAGCGATATAGGAAGATGCTGAAAGGCATCATCTCCTACTGCGTGGGAGAAGGCAATGGTAAACCCCTCCTGTATTCTACCAAATACAACCACAGTGTTCTGTGGTTGCCAGGAGTTGACACCGACTCGACGGCACACTTCACTAAGATGGACCAATCCATCACTTTCTAAATGTTGGGTGGCTCATTGTTATGCCTTCAGCTTCATACAAATGTAATTCTGTTGGGGAAGGCAAGGATGCTGATTGCTGAAAGTATTCCTAGGCACTTGAGCAAAATGCAGTGTCTACCTTTGGCACTTAACTTCTTGTCTGACATATAGTTTGGGGTAACACAAGGCCCTTTTCCTCAGAAAAAAGCATGAAGATATCACATCACTTCTTGTTCCTTTTATCCTTTAAACCATGTTTGTCCTTCTGTTTTGGGGAAGAACTGAATAAGGGTAATAGGTTTTGAGAAGCAGGAGCTGACATCCTGGCTTTCATAGGTTGGTAAAGAAGAGGAAGAACCAGCAGAAAACCTTGGGCACCAAAGCATCAATAGGCTGTCTGGGTGATGGGAGTTGAGTGGATGAGTGCCATAAGTGCCAAGTTCCCATTCTGGGACAACTGGGTACAGTTCAGACTTGGATGCAATTGTTCCCTCTGCATCATCTCAGCACCCCTGGAGAGGGATAGGGTGGAAGAATGACTGATGATCTATTCTTACATTTATATAATAAAATCAGTGCTTGAAACGCTCCGTTTTTTCCAGATGTCTGGATATGTGGGAGACTGAGCTGGAAGGAGGTGCAGCCATCAAGGGGATCATGCCAATGTCAATGATCAATGTCAAGATTATCATTGCTCTGGCAGAATAATAGGGCTGCAATTAATTTCTTCAGTGAAAGGACAAGAATGTACATGACAGTTATTGCCTATGTTTCATATATCCTGTATCTTAGATCATTATAATTATCTGGATTATGCTTATTCCCTGCCCACTCCTCAATCCTGCTGACAAAGTATTAGCCTCCTTATGGCACTGTGCAAGCTTATTTCAGCATCACCGAAATGTGGAGAAGATTTATTCCTATTTTAATCCTTTTTCTGAGTGACTTTGCCATTTGAGAGAGAACAATATTGTTCCGTGCCCTGAATACTTAAAAAAAAACACTAAACTATACATCTAAATCAATACTACTTCTTTTATTTTTTTACAAGTAAGGTAAAGGGATTTCTTCAGTGCATGAGCTCTGGATGAGAGCGACATAACTCCTCCATTGATTTTGATAACTACAAAATAGAAATGTGAGGTGTGTGGCACTTGCTTGCAAGCTTCATTGAAAGGAGTTTGTGTGGGAGGAATTCTGTGTGCAATTGTTCCTCTGGAAAGCAAAAGTGAGCTGCTTTTTAGAAAATTGGAAGGGGCAACCCTTCTGCACTTTAAGGCCTTATTAAGCCTATATTTCACACTTTCCTCCGAAGTGTGAATTAGCTGAGGGGAAGTCTCCTTCTGGAAAGAAACCCCTGCCTGTGCTCTTTAATGAGGAGTATTTTCCCCTCTTGGTTTTTCTGTGCATCCCCTCCCTAACCCATACACACTTTCTTTTGCAAAAGGGCATGCTGTATTTCACTGAACCTATTCTTTATCTTTTATGGCAGGATTTGCATTTGCTTTCTGCTCAGGGTAACCTGAGCCAATGGCACATATGTGTCTCGACTGGATGAAGCCTCTCTTAATGAGTTCACAACAATGATTTCATAGTGGGCGATAGGCCGTTTGGTCTCTTCTCTGTGTTAGGTAGCTTAAAGAATAATGGAAAGATGTGTTTGATTTGAGTAGGGCAGACAGTGCCATACCAGTTTCTCCTGTATTGGATTCACCTGCCGAGTGAAATGGAAAAATCCTGCTCCTTGTTATTTCCAGATGGGCTGTGATAATTGTTGGTCTTCTCTTCAGTGGGTGGTTCCATACAGAATTTTGTATTTCTGCTATTTGCATTTCTACTATTCTCTGAGTTGGAGTGAAGTGAATTGCTGGTTATAGTTACTTAGTTGGTAGAGAGATGCATCTTGCTTTATGCTCAATTTAGGCTTATTTCTCCTAGACCTTGAGCCCTTTCTCACAAGCAGTGAGAAAGAGCAAGAGGGCTAGTGGGGAGGAAGCCTTAAAAAGCTTACCTCCTCACAGATGACCTGGTTCTGTCATTTGGGCGGGTGGATCGCCCACCCAGACAATTACCGGCTGCTGCCAGTAGCTCCGAAGGTTGGGGTGCCAGATACATTGCACCGCCAGAGCTCCCATTATGCACTGTGTGAGTGCGTGGTGCGTTATTGGGATCCCCCCTCCTGAAGCCGGCTGGGGTCTTTGCAATCTGCCAACCCCAGCTAAAACTGCGTTAGGAGAGTGCTCGCTCTCCTAACCTCATTTTGGAGGGTATCTCTGGAGGTGGGTTTGCCGCCACAGCATCACCGGGATCAGGCCTGATCCTGGCTGTACACACATGTATGCAAAACTGGGCTGGGCTTCCTTAACCCACTTTTGCCCACGCATGTGAATAGCTTCAGTGGCTAATCCCTGACAGCCCAGCTGAACCCTGGCTCAAATTAAGCTCTTCCAAAGCTCTTCTTCCCTACCCTGCTTCCACACATACCATTTCCCCTACTTGTAAGCCTCCATCCCTTTTCATTTTCTGCCCAACATTCAAGCCCCAATGATTCATTTCCAAAATACCCCATGACATGTACTTTTAAAAGCCTGCTCCCTCCAATTCCAGTTCTATACTGGGCTATGGTTATGATGTATATGGTTGTGCTAAACATAAGCCTTCCAAAAGCCCCTTCTCCATCCCTCCTATTTGCTTCTGAATCCTTCCCCATTACATCTGCATATGCTTTCTTTCCCTGTCAGTGACTCACCTCATGTGCCCCTCGCCCATTTTGTCACTATGGGAGGGATTCTGGGTTGGACAGGTGCTCATGCCAAGCTGTGGAGAAAGAGCTGCATGTATAACTTTATTATTTATATTCTACCTTATATAAAATTCCAAGGCAGCTATCAAAACATGAAAATACAATAACACACGTTTAAAAACTCGCAAATAAAAAGGATTAAAAAACAGCATATCGCAAACAGTAAAGACGGGATTATATTAAATACAGTAACCACAACATCAGAGTATTCAGAGACCCAAAGGTATGTGTGAGCGGTACTGTTTTGGCCTGCCAACAAAAGGTAGATGAGGTTGGGAGGGCATGAACAACCACAGAAAAAGTGCTTCCCAGTCTGGGGGAAATAACAGAGAAGTGTCCCACATGCCCAACAACTGAGCCTCCCTTGGTGTCAGCACACAAAGTAGAGCCCTCTCTGCTGATCTTGTGTGGCAAGCAGTCATCTGAGGGGAAAGGCAGTCTTTCAAATACTGAGGTCTAAACCATTGAGGGCATTAAAGGTAATCACCAGCACTTTGAATTGGGCCCAGAAATAGCCAGCCAGCCAGTGCAGCTCTTTAAGGGTGGGAGTAATATGCTCCCACTCTGCAGTACCACAGAGAACTCTGGCTGCTGTGTTTTGTACTAGCTGAAATTCCCAAGTACTCTTCAAGGGAAGACCCATGCAGGTTGTGTTGTAGTCTAAACGTGGCGAAACACTGTTGCCAGAGGAAGGAGGGCACTGTCTTTCTTACACACACACACACACACACACACACACACACACACACACACACACACACACACACACACCATGGCCATATAAATGGCATTTATATCTCCTGAGGTGGCAGAGAAAATCCCCATTAAAAGAGGACTCTCTCTCTTCCCGCCAGAGTGTCATCTTTGTATTGTTCTGGATGTTGTCTGCTGACAGCTTTTTAAGCTTTTCTGCATTAGTGCATATTCTCTATGCTCAGTTTTCTTTTGTCCTTAAACACAATCCAAGGACACAGTTTTGCCATATTACCATGCTTTTTAGCCTACTTTCCAGTAGGCTTATGAGATCACCTGGCATTCTTTGTGTGTGTCCATGTGTCGCCCCCACTATCAACTTGGCAAAGCCTGGACCAATATGAACCAAATTGGGTACAGTTGTAGAGACATATGGGGCACCTCAACGGCGTAGTTTGTGAGGATGTCATCCACCTCAATCCAAGTTGGTGGATGTGTAAACTTTTGAGAACATTTGAGGTGCAAGAGATCTAACATGTGGACCTTGATTTGCACCTGATGTGGTTGATTGCACCAAACAGTGAAAGAAAAGTAGGCTGATGAGTTTTTATTAAAACAACTTGTTTTTTTAAGTCTACTTTCCAGTAGGCTTATGAGATCATCCAGAATTCTGTGTGTGTGTTTGTCCGTGTGGGCCCCCTATATCAACTTTGCAATGCCTGGACCAATATGAACCAAATCGGGTACAGTTGTAGGGACACCTCAATGGCATAGTTTGTGATGATGTCATCCACCCGAATCTAAGATGGCGGACGCATAAACCTTTGAGGCACAAGTGGGCTAACTTGTGAACCGCCTAACTAATTTGAACCAAATTTGCTACAGTTCTAGGGACACATAGGGATGCCCAGATAACGTGGTGTGTGATGTCAATCGCTCAAATTGAAGATGGCAGCCGTGTGAACATCTGAGGCGTAAGCGGGCCAATTTGTGGACTATCTAACCAATTTAAACCAAATTAGTTGCAGTGAGTGACACACAGGGACACCTCAATGGTGTAGTTTGTGGTGATGTCATCCAACCCAATTCAAGAAGGCAGACATGCAAACTTTTGAGGCACAAGTGTACTAACTTGTGGACATTCTAACCAATTTGAACCAAATTTGCTACAGCTGTATGGACACCCCAGTGTTGTAGTTTCTGATGATATTATCCACCCTGATCCAAGATGGTGGACATGTGAACTTTTGAGGCGCAAGTGCACTAACTTGAGGACAGTAACCAATGTGAACCAAATTTGGTACAGTTGTAGTAAGTGACACAGGGACACCTCAATGATGTACATTGTAATGATATCATCCACCCCAATCCAAGATGGCGGACATATGAACATTTGAAGTGCATGAGATCTAACTTGTGAACCTCGATCTGAACCAAATTCAGTCCAGTTGTAGATTGGGAAAGGAAAGTAGGCAGATTAGTTCTTACTCAAACAACTTGTTAAAATATAGTGATTGATCTTTCTGCCTTTCAAAACTATTGACCTGATTTCAGCCAGTATCAGAACAATTTTCCACGAACCAGCATACACCCATATATATTCTACAATATAATACACTTGGAATGTTGATTATGAGGTGCTTTTGTTGGCAAATTTCCCATGCTATGATACAATGGTGTTATAAGCCAGTGTGGTGTAGTAGGTAGAGTGCTGGACTAGGACCGGGGAGACCCGAGTTCAAATGCCCATTCAGCCATGAGACTTGCTGGGTGACTCTGGGTTAGTCACTTCTCTCTCAGCCTAATCTACTTCACAGGGTTGTTGTGAGGAGAAACTTAAGTATGTAGTACACCGCTCTTAGCTCCTTGGAGGAAGAGCGGGATATAAAATGTAAAAATAAAATAAATAAGTGAATGCCTGGACCAGTTAGATTGTCATGTTATTAGATAGGCACATTGTTAGATAACACTGTGTGATGCACATGTCTATGTGTGTCCCTGCATGATGCTGGCCAAAGATCTATGCCGTCGAAAGGCACCCGGATTGGTTCAAAAGGTGTTGTGCGATTTTTGGTGTGTGCATGTTATCTGATAACACAGATAGGTTATCTGTTATTAACAGACATGTTATCTGTTATTAATGTTATCTGATAACACATTTATTCAAAACAAATGTCTCTGTTGTGCTAAGTTGTATGTTCATAGCTCCCTAGTTCTCAACAATTCAAATAAGTGTATTATTTATCAGGTACAAGTATTATTTATCAGGTACAATATGTTGGGAAGCCACCTAGGCACAGCAGGGAAGTAACTTGCTTAGGGAGCAAGAGGTTGCTGGTTCAAATCCCTGCTAATGAGCAGCTGAAGGATCTTTGGAGGTGAGTCAGGGGGACTTAGGATATGTCTCCATGACTATCCTTAATATCTTTCTTGAGATGGAGGCAACTATATTGGAAAAACTTGGGTATCACCATCCTAGGCCAGTATTTTTAGGCAACCTTTTAACTTAGTATGTTATAGCAGGGATTTTTAGTACAAATTTTGCTTTAGCAGGTAAAAGGCAGCTTTTTAAAATCACCTTACTCAAACTTTTGTATCCAGGAGAATGCTATGAATATGATAGAAATGATCTACCATTAGCCCCAACTTAAATGCAAAATATATACTCATTGTGCCTATCTGAAGTTAAAATTGTGGGTAGGAGAGCCTGGTAGCCACCCTAATGTTAGGATGACCTGAAACTATTAAGCATCAGCATCTTATGGTATCTTATGCCTCCATGCCATAAGAATGCATGAATATGGCAACTAAGTGCATGTTTACACAAAACTGAGAATCTGCTCTGTTAGACTTCTAAGAAACGTACATTTCAAGGGAAAACATCCTTTAAATTGACCTTATTAGAAATAACACTGGAGATTGGTATTGGGGCAAAACCACCTCAGCTTGAACAGCTGGCTTAAAGAAGCACATTTAAACCCTTTTTGAACAATGTTATCTGTGGCAGTCCCCAAAACTGCAACATTTGTTTATATTTTACACTTCTGGATATTTTGTTATATTTTCATGCTTATATGACTTCTATGGAAAATAAGTGTTTGAATTAAAGTATTTATTGTATACATCATATATTGTATAAATTTATTGTATAAATGTTCTGAGGCAGATGATGATTTCCAGTGTCCAGAGCTGGTGACCCTGTCGAGGCCCTGGTTGATCTCTGGAATGGAGAGACAGCTCAGGCTGTTGACACAGTTGCTCCTAAACGCCCTCTCCGGCTTGGTGGAGCCCATTCGGCTCCTTGGTTTTTCTTGGAGCTTAGGGCGATGAAACAACTCGGGCAACAGCTGGAACAACACTGGAGGAAGAGTTGGATTAATCCGACCAAACACGGGCTAGAGCCCATTTTAGGGACTACTCTGTGGTGGTGGGGGTGGCGAAGAAATCCTTTTTCTCTGCCTCCATTGCATCTGCTCATTGCAGGTCAGTGGAGCTGTTTCGTGTAGCAAAGACATTGCTGCACACATCCCCCAGGTAATGGGGGGGGGAATCATCCACAGCCCGCTGTAATCAGTTTGTGTGTCACTTTGTGGATAAAGTCGCTCGCATCCGTGCTGATTTGGACTCCAGAGTTTTGGCAGTTCTGGCAGATGTGCCTTTGGTACCATCTGGTCCTATTGTATTGGGTTTTTTTCAGTTGGTGCAGCCTGAGGATGTGGACAAGATCCTGGGCAGGGTGTGGGCGACCTTGTGTGCTCTTGACCCTTGCCCTTCATGGCTAATAAAAGCTGCCAGGGAGGGGACAGGTGGATAGTTGGAGGTGATTATTAATGCCTCATTAAGGGAGAGGAGGATGCCATCATGCCTCAAGGAGGCGATGGTAAGACCATTATTTAAAAAGCCCTCCCTTGATCCCTCCAACCTGGACAACTATAGACCAGTCTCTAACCTTCCCTTTTTGGGCAAGGTGATAGAGCATGTGGTAGCATCCCAGCTGCAGAGGGTCTTGGATGATACAGATTACCTGGACCCTTTTCAGTTTGGCTTCCACCCCGGATATGAGACTGGGACTGCCTTGGTCATTCTAGTGGATGACCTACGCCAGGAACTAGACAGGGGGAGTGCATCCCTGTTGGTTCTGTTGGACCTCTCGGTGGCGTTCGATACCATCGACCATGGTATCTTTCTGAGCCATCTCTCGAGTATGGGAATCGGAGGTACTGCGTTGCAGTGGTTCCAGTCCTTTCTTGGGGGGAGGGTCCAGAAGGTGGTGCTGGGGGACTTCTGCTTAGCTCTGTGGCCACTGGCCTGTGGGATCCCGCAGGGTTCGGTCTTGTCCCCTATGCAGTTTAACATTTACATGAAACCGCTAGGAGAGGTCATCTGGGGACGGACTGAGTTGTCAGCAATATGCAGATGACATTCAGCTCTATCTCTCCTTGTCACCTGATCCTAGGGAGGCGGTGGATGCCCTGAATCGGGCTGGAGGCCGTGATGGGTTGGATGTGGGCTAATAAACCGAAATTGAATCCAGACAAGACGGAGGTAATGTTGGTCAGTAGGAGAGCCAATCGAGATGAGATTTTACTGGTTCTGGATGGGGTTGCACTCCCCTTGGAGGAGCAAGTACGCAGCTTGGGGGTATTACTGGACCCGGCTCTGCTTTTGGAAACTCAGGTGGAGGTGGTGGCAAGGGGTGTCTTTGCATGGCTTCGGCTAGTGCGCCAGCTGCATCCCTTTCTCAAGAAGGCAGATCTGGCCACAGTTACCCATGCCTTAGTCACGTCACAGCTGGATTACTGTAATGCGCTCTACGTGGGGCTGCCCTTGAAGAATATCCGGAAACTTCAGCTCGTGCAAAATGTGGCAGCTAGGGTTTTATCTGGAGCTGCCCGGTGGGATCACATCACACCCATTTTGAAAGAGCTGCACTGGCTACCAGTTTGTTTCTGGGTCCAATTCAAGGTGCTCGTTTTGACCTTTAAAGCCCTTAATGGTTTGGACCCGGGATACCTGAAGGACCGCCTGTTCCCAAAGGGTTGCTGCCCGCTTGATGAGGTCATCTGAGAGGGCTCTCCTCCAGGTGCCAACAATGAGGGAGGCTCAATTGTCGTGCACGCGGGACAGGGCCTTCTTTGTTGCTGCCCCCAGACTCTGGAATGCTCTCCCGGTGGCTATTCGCTGCTCAGTCTCCATCAAAGCTTTTAGAAAGCATGTTAAATTGTGGCTTTTTACCCAGGCTTTTATATGATTGTCTCTGCTGCTGCTCTTTGTACTTTGTATTGCTTTTATGCTTGTGTTTTAAATTTTTAATCAGATTTGTTTTATATTTTTAGCTTAATATTTTAATTGTGTCTTTTTTACAATCTTGTTTTTAAATTCTGCTGTAAACCGCCTGGGGATTATTTTAATGAAAGGCGGCATATAAATTTAACAATCAATCAATCAAGCATTTCTCCAAATATATATATAAATCCAAAGGAGGGTAATGTTTTATTTAGGACAAACCAAAAGTAACAAAGTATCAAACAATGAAGTTTTTAAAATAGAACTTACCATCAGACCAGATGGTAAGCAAAAGGACAGTGTGGAAGGGGACCTATTGTAGGAGCCTCAACAGTCTGCCATTTATTCTGCAGACTTGGCTCAGCCTCTGGAAGGTGCAAGACAGTTTCAATACACACACAAAAGTGCCGCTTAGACAAAGGAAGCAAAAAAATGGCTGTACCCCCCATATTTTGGAAATATAAAGTTTGGAAGTTAACTCAGTCCAGTTTCCAACACTCACTTGAAACTCACAGGTTCCGTCTAAGGCAGAAGTGAAAAGCAGAGAAACAAGGTAGACTTTTATTCTTGAAGCAGAATATAAATTTCAGGTGTTGCACTAGGCTGACAGTCACTTGAAGCCAAATTCACTGACTGACATGAGGAAAACTACTCAAAGTAGTCCAATTGAAATTAATTTAAGTGGGGTTACATTGAGTAGTTTTCCTCACATAGGCCAGTGTTTTTATTCTAATAGGCAGCCACTTGTGATTTTATTTTTTAATGGTCGCAGTAGATGCTCCCCCTGGCCTTTGCCAGTATTGTTAAAAAATAGACAGATGTTCTTTATCAATATAAATTTCAGCTTTTGACTTCTTATACAAACCCATCCCACCAATTATTCTACCAATAATTTAAAGTCGTTTGTTAATTGTCTCTTTCTTTTTCCTTTATACATATTTTGGATAAAATTATTCTTTGTATGCTCTTGATTTTGCAAAACTGGCTTCATTTTCTATCTTCATGCTGTAGATAGAAAACTAAGCCAACTTGTTTATACTACTGGGTGTGGGGGCCCTCAAATTTGTCAACTAAGAGAAAAAACAAACAAAAGGAAATAGGTGAAAATGGATTTTATTTCATATGTAACTGTTATCCCACAATGCACTGGACAACATGCATGGTACACTGGGGGATTCTCCCAGCAAACGGGCACTCTAGGCCCCCATATCTGTGTCTGCAAGGGCTGAATGCAGCCCCAGTGAACACACGATCCTGGAGCCTGGGATTGGGCCCGATCCCAGTGGTTCTCACATGTAGCCTAACCCAGCTGGGCTTCCCTAGCTTGAGCTAGGGTGCACATGAGAACAGCTTCCAAGTCTCATATGCTTGGCTTAAGTTCTAAACTTGTGAATTTAGCAAATTCAAATTTTGAGCATGGTTGCTGTAATTATTTGAGTTATATAGAAACCCCAACACAATACTTCTGGATGTAGCTTTCAAATGCAGATGATTTAATATTTTTTAAGCATTCAATCCCACCTTTTCAGCTGGAATCAATATGTCCAAGGTGGCAAACACCACCAAAGTTTAAAAAAATATTTTAAAATTGGAGGGGAGGGGAGAGAAGGGCAGTATAGGTAGGTCACCAGCTTGAAGGTACTTTCACATGAGACCTTTTTCAAAACTCAGATGTGCTAATGTAGCACACCTGATCCCTTCCCTTGAGTCAGAGGTACTGCCCATGCATAACTTGTGCTACAATCCCTTCCTTGACTGCATAGAAAGGACAATGAGGCCATGTATACAAGACAGAGGGAGCTGTTTCTATTTGGTGTGTGAAACCAAGCATCTTTAGACTGGAGGGTTCTTAAACTCCTGGCACACTGCTACCAAAAGTTAACTGCATCATGGCCTCTCCTACTGCCACTTCACCCAGCAGCTGTATTGCCTGTGAGTTCACGGCATGTCTCAAGGGTAATGCTTTGAAGCTTGAAAATGCATTGGGAGCTATTGGTGCCCTTGGTATTCAGCCAAACCTGGCAAAACATCCTGGAGATTGTTAACTACCTGGCTCAGGGGAAGGGATCAAGTGGGCTAAATGAGTACATCTGAGCTTTGAAAAAGGTCCCATGTAAAAGTACCTTACTGCTCTTGTCTCACCTTCCTCCCCCATTTTAAAATATGTTTAAATCTTTGGTGGTGTTTGCCATCTTGGGCATTTTAATTCCAAATGGAAAGGTGGGATATAATGCTTTTAAAACAAAAAACAAAAAACTGCATTTGAAAGGTAAGTGCTTTTGAAATTGATGCAATGGAAGTTCCTTCTCCTTGAATGTGGTTAGTTAAGCCTGGAACCACATTGAGCTTATTTCAAAGCAGAGTGGACTGACTGATTCCTAAGCACACTCCAGCTCCCGGTTATTCTATTGGTTTTTTTTAAAAAAATGAATCTGACTTAAAAACAACAGGTACCACTGTTTTGCTTCCCACCACATTCTATTTATTGTGGATGGGGTTGGTGTTGCTTTTCCATCAGGTTTTGAAACAGCAAAACATTCTGGGGGAGGGAGGGGCAATAAATGACAGTAGCTTATTTTGGAGTAGACCAGGAGGGTGAATGTTCATCTGTACCCCACCCCCCTTTTTCTTAGTTTCAGAGCCAGAATGTGCCACTGTTGGTTGGTTCCCTCCGGGTCTGAGGCCTGGGTCAAATGCTGCCCCCCCCCGCCCCAGGTGGGGAGGAGGAGGAGGCTACATCTTTTGACTGTTTCTCCTGCTCTAGCAGAGCAAGTAAAGTCACAAGTAAAGAGAAGGGGGAGGGGAAAGGATACCAGGTTTCACTGACCGAGCCACAAGCCTTTTTCGCCCCCACCCAGCTGCTCTCCCACTGCGCGCATTGTGACGAAACAAGCGCCTCTGTAAATTTCTCCCGCCTTCCGGCACCGCCGCCACCTCCTCTATCCCGTCCGACGTATATGCCAGGCAAACAGGCAGCTGCCAACTTTCAAACAATGCGTGCGCGGCGGGCTCCTCCCCGGCTGGGCGGGAAGAAGGGTTGGGCTCCGTGGCTTCGGCCAACCCCTCTGGAGGCGGCCCCGGCCGCGGGGAGCTCGGGGCGCTGCTGGCTGCCGGGGCTGGTTCAGTATTGCTCCGGGTTCGGCGCAAGAAAATTCCGAGCGGAGCCAAGCGCAACCCGGGCGGCAGGAGCTGGCAGCGGCGCCTCCCCCTCCCCTGTCCCCGTCAATGGCCCTTCAGAGCAGCACGGCACAGCTCCGGACTCCGAGAGCGTCGTGTCCCAAACCGCTTTGCGCAGCGTGAGTGAACGAAGGAGTGATGGGCAACACGGTGCACAAGACCCTGACAGGTAAGCGGGGCGGGGAAGGAGGGCCGGTTGTGAATAGTCGCCGCTGCTGCCTCCCCCGATCCCTGCTGAGCTTGTGCTGGACCCGGGCCCAGGCAGGAGACGGGCTTCGCTGGCTCGGGAGCGCTTTCTGCCTGAACAGCTAGACAAGGATGCCCACTCGTCTCGCCTGCGCACGGGCACGAATGGCCCCAGGTTCTGCATGTGTGTTTCCACAGGCTCTGTGTGTGTAACGGCCGAAGGGCGCTCTCCCTGTCGCTCTCCCTCCACTGCCGCCCCCCACGGCCTGCCCTTGGCTTTTGTGGCAGGGGTTGGTCGCCCCACCTTGTTGCAAGCAGCTTTCTGTGTGTGTCCCAGCAAGTGGCTTGCATTGCTTTAGTCCGAGTGTCCAGACAGTTTTGCCATTCCCTTTGCTGGTGCAAAATGACAATGGCAGGTTTTTGTCCTCCTCCTTCTCCCTGCACGTGCTGCTTCCTGTCACTCGCTGTTTCTGCTTCTTCTGCCCCCAAAGGCGGGGTGTCTCTGACGCCTTGGTCCATCCTGCGCTCTGCTTGTGGGAAGCTGTCAGCTCTGGGTGGTATGGACGAATATGGGAGAGCCGAGGAAGGATAATTTTATTTCTTCTTCTTCGTGTGCTTCCGTCTGCTTTATTGTTGAGGCTCATTACAAGAAAAACTTCTTTCAATAAAGATACTTCTTCCCCTTTCAGAAGTGAAATCCTGCTTCAGGGCAGGGAACTGGGCTGGATGATCTCTAGCAGCACTTTAGTTCTCTACTATTTATGATTCTAGGGCAGATGCGGGCATGCTGCACCAGGTGGAGCCCTGGATTGGGCATGTGGTGGTCCTCTTTGATTTTGCACTGATCCAGAAATATGCCAAAGCTCTCTGAGTGCAGCCTACTGCTTGCTTACTCGGAAGTCAGTCCCAATGAGTTCAATGAGACTTATTCTTTCCATCAGTGTGGGTACTGCAGCCCTAGGAAAGGGGGAGTGGCCATAGCTCAGTAGCAGAGCACCTGCTTGGTGTACATATAAGGTCTCGGGTTCCTTCTCCAGCAAAAGGGTTGGGAAAGAGCTCTGCTTCAAATGTCTCAGAAAACTGCTGTCAGTCAGAGTAGACCACATTGAGATAATGGGCCGACCCTTTGTCCTGGTTTACGGCGGCTTCATATTCTCATTGGAGAAACAAGCTGTCATTTTTGTGCCTTAAATACATTTTTATGTTAACAGAATCAACAATGCCTCATTTGATGTGAGTTAGAAAAAAATCCATATTCTCTGAATGTTCTCCCACTTGATACAGTCTAATGTGCAAAGGAGTGTTTTGAAACTGTTTCAAAAGCTGTGCTCCTGAGTGTGCTTGCTTGGAAGAAAGCTCTAGTGGAAATCAATAGGACTTTATTCTAAATGAAATATATGTAGAATTAATTCTGTACTGAGAAAGTTCTTAAACAACCAGAAATGAACAGGGGAAAATAATTGTTGCCTTTTTAAATAGGCACGATTGGCAGGTTAGGCATGCATGAGGGGACAGATGCAGAAACTGGTGGCCTTTGTTCAGTAGGCAAGTGGTATGCTGGCGACAGAACTGGTCAATTTAGAGACAGACGGTTTGCTTGGTGAAGATTGTTTTGTTCCTCCTTTTGACCCACGTTTCTTTGACGTATAGAAAGAATATGCTTTTGAAAATTTAGGCCCTTTCAGGGCCCCACCACCATTCTCCCCTCCCCAAGAAATTGAAATAAAGACAATGGACCTTTAGCAGCAGCTGGGATATATCTTTATCCACTGCAAGTGCAATGAAAGAAGGAGAAATAAGTGTTTCTGGCTGAAAAGGCCATTTATGCAACTGAATTGGAGAGACGCTGTCCATTGTAAAGTGTGTGTGTGTTGGCCTTTATTTTTCTTTTTTAAGATTTCATATGTAATGTACAGTACTGCTCAGTAATACAAAAAGGAAAATAATTTGAAAGTGCATCTGAAATATGTTTGGTGCAGTCCACGGTCTGATTATAATAAAGCTTCCCCCCCCCCACCAAGCAGTATTGTCCTGATAATAACAGAAAGCAAATACTCTCTTGCTTGCAAGTTTGTAATTGAGACTCCTCCCTTCAACCCACTCAGCAGGCAATGAGAACAGTTGGTTGATGAAGAATTAGCAGTGTTGAATTACGGCTTTAAGCTCTTGTGAGCCTTCAGCATTTTTTGTCCCCTCGTTTTTCCTTGGAACACTCTTATATGTCACATGCACACTTCCACACTGTGGCTGCCCATAGTTATGAATCTCCCTTGCTATACAGGGACTAATTAAAACTGAACTTATTTTAGTAGCATCGACCTTTATGTTTATACTGACTGTTGGTGGCTTGGTATTCTGATGATGCTTTATTTTAGCTTGGGTTTTTAAAAAAAATTAATGTGAAGTTTCATTGATGTATTTATATTAATTTGTTTCTAGAGATGTTAAGCATCCAAATAAATTATTGATTAACAATCAAGTATTTGATGTCCATACAGTAGCTGTGCCGCCAAGATATGTTTGGAATTTGCTTTTAGGTTTCAGGTGTATGAAACTCTGGGGCAAGATTTACATACTTCGGGATGAAAACTTTTGCTTTAGCTGCAGCCATGTCACTGTCTTGTATGCACAGAATGCAAAAGTGCAAAATGATTGAGTCCTGCTATCCAAGGGGTCAGATCTGCTTGATTTTGTGACTTCTTTGTTTTGTACCTGGGCAGAATCTAGTCTAGACGTAGGCATGGCAGCAACTTCAAGCCTACCATAAAAGAGCCACAGACAGCTCCATCTTATGCAGAGTTATGCAGGCCTTAGCCCTTTAAAATCATAGGATCTGCAAATTCTCTGCAGGGTGGGGCTGAAAATGTTACTGGCATATGAAGGAAGGAATATGACAATAATTAAATCGGAGACCTTTGGGAGAGAGGCGGGTAGGTGGGAGGCAGCAAAGCTTTACATCCTCGGATGTAGAAAGCAACCAGCAGCTCTTGTATGCAATGAGTAAAGGCTAAGGGGTTATTAAGACTGCTTCTGTCATTTTACTAGGCTTAGCTGCTTATCTTTACTAAACCAGCTTTTGAGTGGAGCAGCCTACACAAACATTAATGTTAATAGCTGGGAGTTCACATCCTTGACACATGAAGGACCTGGGCTGTTATCTAGCACAGAGCCTTCTCACGCTCCCACACTTTACAACGTATAGTTGGCCCAGGAACTGCACAGAGCTGCTTTTGCAATTATTAAAAAACCCATTGCTGTACACATGGGTATTTATTTGGATTCCATTCTGAATTTCATTGCCCAACTCCAACTATAATGTAATGGCAAAGAACAAACAATTTTCTCCCTTGCAATTTCCTTCCTCTTCTGCTTGCCTTATTGGGTATGCTTTTTGTGTTTTTATCTAATCTATAATGGTAGATTAATAACAAACAGGAAGTTACACAACTGCTCTTGATTAGGTATGAACAGTTTGTAATGGTCAAAATCTGTTTTTTCTATGTTGCTGTGGGGACATTGTTCAATTTATAAACTGTGTCACCATTCATGGTTTTTTTTTTAAATTATTAATGCTTTGCTTGCTTCATTAAACTTCCATTTACTCCACGCTGCAATGTGCTGGGACTATGGTTAGCAAGTGTTTATATATATATATATATATAATTAAATCATATGCATTGTAAGGAGGGATGAAGAAGAGGAGAGCATGCTGTTTGACAAAAGATATAAAATGGTGTGGCAGGTAGAATGATGTATCTGATTGTCATTAAAATGAAGCATTCTTTAAGGTATGGGCCTAAATGATAAATATTTATATGGAATATGGCATTTGTGTGTCATGTTCTCTGAATATGCAGGATTATGCCTTTATTTTGACATACAGGTGATATTCCTTCTTATGAATTGCCCATTCCAGACCATGGCATGTCTTGACATTCTTCCACAACAGTTGCTGGAGAACTGGAAACGCTTTCATGCGTATTTAAATTCTTGAGCCAATTCTATTTGAAAATGCCAAGGGTGTTTAGAATGATTATATGGCTGACCTAGTAGCTTTGGGAGTCTTTCATCTCCCTCTCTGCAGAAACCTGAAGAGCTCCTCTTTTACATTGTGACTGCTGATGCATTTTCTTGTTTAAACAAAAGTACTACTCTTGTCCTGTCATGGAAGCAGCAGCAACTTCCACAGATACTAGGAAAACCATCCTAATGGTAAGGTAGGCTCATATTTTTGTTAATTTTCTTGAACTCAGCATTAGAAAAGTTTGGAAGCTGGAGAAGATGGTTTCAGTCTGATGTCATACAGAGAAAATCCAGCCAGGCCATTCTTGTTTACATCATGGGAAAAGCCCAGATTTACATTTGTCTGCATGTCTTAAATACTGTAGCTTTTAATGGGAAAGTTGGGGGGAAACCATCAATTCTTAAATCCTTCTGCTGCCTCTCAAGATATGTGAGCACATTTTTAAAGCTACAACTCCCCCTTCTACTCTGCATTCAAAACACCTTTTAGAAAAGATCTTTGTCCAGTATTTTGAGTTAGCATGCACAAGATTAAGACAATTGGCATGTAACTATAAAGGCAGCAGGGCTAATGAAATGCTTTTTTTTTTTTTTGCATTGAAGGATGGCTCCAATTTGAAGGAGAGAACAAGAATTTAGGTGCAAGAGATAACATTTAAAAACAACTCCTCTGGAGTGGTGAAAATTGCATTTAGCTAAGTAATAGCTTGCAAATATACAATGCTTTTCCATCACTAAAGCATGCTTATCTTACTGTTGTTTGTCTTAGGGCTCAGTCTTTGAATGTCATACTAACTAGCCTCTGCTTTAGTTGGGACTCTGCTGGAATAAGGCTCTTCAGGGTATCCCCTGCTTCCATCTCTGAAAATGCTACTGGCCTTCTGTAAGAAATTGTTTGTTTTATACTTGAAGATATACCAGATGCATAAATTGCAAACAGCATTTGGGGAGCTAGAATCCATTATCAAAATCTCTCTCTTCATTCCACTGGAAAACTAGTAGGGTTCGTTCTTGTTTCTGAAGGGGATGGGAGTCAGGGAGAGCATAGTGGATCACCCTGTCAGCATATCTGTATCCCAGACTTACATTTGTTTCCCATTCACCAGGGCATACTTGAACTCATTTTGCAAGAAAACTAGAAAACACTTCAGTGAGGAACCCTCACTGAACTACAACCCACAGGATTCTTTGGGGAAGCCATCCTAGTTAAATCAGAATAAAATGGTGTAAGATTGTAGTAGAGATATTCCATATGTTTGGGCTTAGCTATGCCACAGTGCACTGGCTTTCAAATCATTTCCAAGACTACAAACCTCAGTTGGTTTATTTCCTACTAGTAACTTTAAGCCCGTTAAATTAACGGGCGCTAGTAGACCGCTATTGCGTCCTGCATAGTCCCTGCTTTGCTCCCTGTCCGCATGGTCCCCACTTTGCTCCCCTTTCCCCTAGTAACTTTGAGCCCGTTACATTAACGGGCGCTAGAAGAGGTGGGGTCTGACTCAGTCTATCGCAGCTTCCTATATTCCTATGCAAGACTACTCCTTTCCTTCTCCTGGCGACTTGGAGCCTGGGGCCAACCCCAGCCCTGAAGGGGTGGCTGGGCTAGTCCCAAGGAGCACAACCCAACAAAAGCAAAAGAGAATTTGAAGGCAGGGGGTCTGTGGGCACGGCCTACTGAAGGGCACGCATGGTGGCCGAGCCTCGCCTGTCTCCCTCCTCCCCACGCAGCGGCACTTCCAACGGTCGCTGGCCGCCGCCACCAACATCCCCCGGCCGTGGAAAGCATCAGCCGCCGTGCGCTGCTCGCTTCTTTTGCCCGCCACTCTGGCTTGTTCCACTTTCGCTGCCCGGCCGCTGTTCGCTGGCTGGCTCGCTCTGCGCCTGAGAGCCCCCCAGCCTCTTCGCTCCTTCCCCCCCACGTAGCTAGTCAGCCAGTCCGTCCATCAGACTCGACAGCGGGAGGAGCCGGCAGCAGCTTATTATTGTTCAGCGGCGCTCCACTCCGCTCACTCGCTTGCTCGCTTTACCCCTGGCTGGCCGGGGTTGCACCGGAGAGCAGCTGCTGCTCTGCCTCGGAGAGCCACTCGGCCGGAGCAAACCCAGCTGCTCCCCTCTCCCAACAGCGGTCGGCTCACTCCGCGGCCGGCCTCCGCGGCCGGGCTGGACCCGCTGCCGCCGCCTCTGCCCTCCCCGTAGGCCGTTCTCGGCCCGCCGCTCTCCTCAACATGGCCGCCTGGTGCCTGCGGCCGTATCTTCCTTGAACGTTCTGGGCATGCGCTCCGCGCATGCCCAGAACAGCCGAGGAAGACACGGGCGCAGAGACACGGGCGCACACCCTGGCTCTTTATTATAGAGGATTTCCTTCAGCTGATAAACTAGGCATTGAACTTTGCAGTGCATGGGTATGACTTGCACTGACTTGAAAAGCTGCCTGAGATATAGAGTTGATGTTTCTAGTTATATGCAGCATGCCAACGTGCAATTTTGTGACATTTCTTTGGCTTTGTAGATAATTATACCCCTTTAATTTCCCTTTATAGTTGATTGCTTGCTCTGCATTCACAGGTGGATCTCATCTCACTATGCTCTGTGGCTCTCCTTTGACATTCATTTCACCTTACTTCCTTAAGTTGCTGTTCCCATCCATCCACTCTCTCTTTGCTTGTTTAATTATCACCTTTCTCCCCTGCTCTGCAACTAAAGCCACCTAATCATGCAGTGGGCAAAATGATTTGACTAGCAAGCCAGAAGTTGCCGGTTCAAATCCCTTCTGGTATGTTTCCCAGATTATGGGGCAGCAACGATATAGGAAAATGCTGAAAGGCATCATCTCATACTGTGTGGGGGATGTCAATGGTAAACCCCTCATGTATTCTACCAAAGACAACCACAGGGCTCTGTGGTTGTCAGCGAGTCGACACCGACTTGACAGTACAATTTACCTTTACCTGCCATATAAATATGGTACATATTGAAGTTCATTATGAGACAACTGGATATCAGCCCAGTTGGATGGAGGACATTAAATGTACCTTAAAAACTGGCTGTTGAAAGAACAACAAATCCAGATACTTCTTTCATCAATAGTTTTCATAACAGCCATATTAAAGCATGTGGTTAATATATCATTATACTGGGGAGCATCAAACTGAACCTGCATCTCTCCTGATTTTATAGCCAATATACTCATCCTTACTGCCTGTCCTTTTGGTACTAAGCCTGCATCCCATTTCTCACTCTCCTTCACCCTTGGTGGCTTCTGTCCCAAGCCAGGCTCCTCCTCTCTGGTAAAGATCTGCAGTAATAGTCTCCTTTCTTCTTGTTGTCAGGTCCATTTTCCTCATCGATCTGCTCATTCAGCCACATTGTTCATCTTTTCTCCTTTTTAGGAAACTTTGTTTTGGATTTTGAGAAGGATTTGAAAGATTTGCCAACTAACCTGGGACAAGAAAATAGAGATCTTTGAGGAATCTCTGAATTGGATCACTTTGATCTGAGAGGGTATAATATTTAGATAAGGCATACACAATTCTAGTGCTTTGTGCCTAAACTTGAGAATCACTGGGCAGGAGGGGAAGCACTGACAAATTCTAAACAATAAATGGTAGGCATGCTGGGATAGCTGGAGCAGCTGGCCCAACCACCAGCTGAGAAGCAGAAGAGTTGGTCTCTCAGCTAGAATATAGATCCAGGATTTTTGTTTTGTTTGATCATGACGTGTTCATTAGTCTGAATACCAGGGAGAAATATTGGAAGTCAGTGGATATAAGAACATACTGCTTTCTTTTGTTTGGATGGAGTTGTACACTGAGGAAAATGTGAGCAACTCTCACTTATAGTCGTCAGCTTGTAGCCTTTCTGGGCAAATGTTTAGGACTACACACTTTGTGTGTTTTGAAAAGAAAAACAGTAAATTGCACATCTTCATCTATCACAACATATATTTTTGTACATCAGTTTGTCGATCTGAGTAGAAAATGTGATGTGAGAAGCTGCCTTGACTGTGGTTAATACAGATTCATCTCCCTTTCATGTTCCATCCATGAGAGAAAATGCTGCTAATCCATTGAATTTAGAAATGCTGGTGAAACCTGTCGATCTGGAGATATGTCCATCTTAGAGATATGTTTTGGGGATCATAATGCTCACTGAAAGGAGAGGTGAGCATTAAAAGGCCTTCTATAACTCTGATTAACTTTCAAGATGGAGAAGAATCCCTAGTTTGCCCCTAATGTTGCAAACCTTCTTCCTCTTAAACCCTACTCACTGGCTGAGCCAGGAGCAACAGCCATGATGATGCTCTTGCCATAGGGAGCGGGAGGTTTCTCCTTTTCCTCTCTGGTGCCTGGTGTATTGCACTGCAACATACCAGGACAAAAGGTTCCAGTTTACTTTTCAGACAGTGTACTTGGGCCTTCATCCTGGTGTGTTGTTCTCCCCCTGGTCATAATGCTGCTGCTGCCAGCCCAGCCAATAAATGGACTATAGAGGAGTGAGGTTGGGCCTGAGCAATAGAGAAGAGATGGAGCTTCCTGAGAGGAGCATCGAATTCCATCTTGGCTTGGAAATAAGCCATGTTACTTCTCAAGTTTGAGAGAAGTAGCTTGGTGTGAGCTATGGGTGACTTTCCCATCCCTAGCTGCATTTCTTTTCCTCCATGCAAACCAGTGCAATTGCTGCTAATTCCTAATATATTTTCTTGCAGTTTGTTCCCATATGTCCTGAACATTACACAGAGCACTCTTCTTGGACTGACCCATGATTTTTTCATGCCAGAGGCAGAACATCCTAATGGATTTTCTGCATTGCCAACACACTAATGTACATGAGCACAATTTATTGGGACATTGTCTTGCCTGGTTCCTGTTCAGTGTTCCCTCTAAGGCGTGCACATGTGCGCATGCTCATACATTTTTTTGATGTCCACTCAGTTAATTTTAGATCCCGCTCAGGTTGAATTAGGAAGGTCCCACTTAGAATGCATGTGTGCACACAATGCCTTGATACTGCCACACACAGATGGAAAAAAAATTAGAACACTGTTCCTGTTTATTTCGGTGAGGATTGAAGTTTTCTTTGATGGATAGTGCCGCATAGGTCATATCTGTCTGAATCTCGCTTGGGCATCCCTAACGGTGCCCCAGATCTGCAGCTTGAAATAACTGCCATGCCTCTTGTTAAGGCTCCCTGTGTGTACTTCCAAGAATATAACACTGACACAACAAGTGCTTTCTGGGCCACAGACTTGCCAATTGTAGTTAATTTAGCTTCTGTTTGGTTTTAGTACTGTATTTATACTTGCTTTGTCTCATAACTGTTCTCTTGTCACCTCATTCTGGGCAACTGTTGCAGCTCACTGGATTTACTCATCCAGATTGCTTTCTTTTCTGGAATAAGCATTTTAACTTTGAAATCCAAGATCTGAGGTATGCAAATAAGGTTAGAGGTCTAGAGTATTTGTCTTCTCCCATCCTGCATATACTGAGTGCAGATCAGTAATTTAGAGACACACTTTATGTCTTTGGTTTTAAGCACTCAAGTTTGAAAATGTGAACCTGATCATGATGATTCATTTGGATAATTATATAACATCCACTGTTCAGATTCTAAAAACCCTCCTCTAAATCAGTTTCACTCATGTTCTAATCAAAGATGGAAACATACATTTTGCATAGCGGCACCCATGAATTAAATTAGTTCTTTTGTTTCCAATATGCTTAGTGGAGCTTGCATGCAGTTGTGTTATAGAAGAAGCTCAATTTCAAGCTACTCCGTGCCCCGCAATCTGATAGTTCGGTTTTCTGACTACAGCTCTGTAACTAGAATAAGAAGGGGAATCTGTGATGGGGTGAACAAGATGGTCTCAAAGCAGGAGCTAGTCCCATGGAAGGGGGCAGGAAGAGAAGGGGAGCTAATGATTTAGCCCTTTTTATTTTTAAAGAGCCCCTGGTGGCGCAGTGGTAAAACTGCCGCCCTGTAACCAGAAGGTTACAAGTTCGATCCTGACCAAGGGCTCAAGGTTGACTCAGCCTTCCATCCTTCCGAGGTCGGTAAAATGAGTACCCAGAATGTTGGGGGGCAATATGCTAAATCATTGTAAACCGCTTAGAGAGCTCCGGCTATAGAGCGGTATATAAATGTAAGTGCTATTGCTATTGCTAAATTTTCAGGCCACACTATCTTGTGCTGGTGGCAGTCTTGTGTCATTACAATAAGCACTTCTGCAGAGCTGCCCCGGCTGATGGGCAGTGCTGGTGTTGCACATCGTATTGGCCAGAGTTCTTCCCTCTCTACCTTTCTTACTTTTCAGACTTTTGATTCTGAGAAATGTACATCTTTGGGTAAATGGGAAGGTGGACAGCAGGACTCTTGAGTACTTTTCATGATTGTGTAAAAGAGGGGATTTCAATCAGTGAGACTTTTCCCACCTCAAAGTTACATGGGCTGAAATTACCTCTTAACCATGAAAGGTACATGAGTCCTGTGTGTATGGTAACCCTGTTATCCTTGTTTCCATCTTTGGGGCAGGAAGTTGTTGCTAAGTGTCAGCAAGTATATTAAATTTCACTTGATAAATAGATTCATTCTCTCTCTGCCATGTCCCCTCTTAGAATCTTTTGTTTCCTGCATAGCATCTCAGCCAGCAGATTTCCTACTCCACCCCTTTTGTGACAGCTAAGCAATCTGATCGTGCCAATCCATCCTTAGACTGCTGGGGGAGAGCAACTGGCCCTATCCACCCCCAGCATCCTCTAGTGACTGTTGCTGGTGTGTGTCTTATGTTTCTTTTTAGATTGTGAGCCCTTTGGGGACAGGGATCGATCTTGCTTTTTTTGTTTGTTTTTGTTTGTTGTTTCTCTATGTAAACTGCTTTGGAAACTTTGTTGAAGAGTGGCATATAAATATTTGTTGTTCTTCTTAATTTAGACTTTAGGCACTGGTTGACTTCCCTGCTCCCCACTCTTAATGCCTTGACAACTCAACAAGTTGCTGCTGCTGTTCGTGGTTTTTGTAGAAGCAGGTGAGATTAGGTTTATAAATGGGACAAAACCACCTTTTCTTTCTAAAGCATAGTAAAGTGCCAGAATAGTGTAGTGGTTAGAGTGTTGGACTGGGAAGACCCGAGTTTGAATCTCCATTCAGCCATGAAACTCACTGGGTGACTCTGGGCTAGTCATGTATCTCTCAGCCTAACCTGCCTCATAGGACTGTTGTGAGGATAAAAACAACCTCAGAGGAAGAGCGGGATATAAGTGTATAAATAAATAATGAAAAAGCTGTCTAATCACTAACACATTTCCATTTTAGCCTGGTCTATGCCACCAACAGCATGTTTGGTTTGGTTGTTGGCTGTATGTATGTATTTTAGTCCTTTTGTTCTGTTTCCTCCTGCTGGAATTACATAGTTGTGGTTTAAGTTTTATTTCTGCAAGTGCCAGAGGCTTCGAAGCATTTGTCCTCTGGTAGCAGTGTTGCAATCTTTGTATGCTAGGGAATGTTCTGGAAGAAAGCAGCTTTTTACTCACAGTTCAATATCCACTTCATGCATCCAGTGAAATGGGCTCTTGCCTACAAAAGCTTATGCCAGAATTCATTTGTTAATCTTTATGGTGCCATGAGAAACATTTTTCTTTTTGCTACAACCAAGTAATGCAGCGGTGCTTTCGGTAGTTCCAGTTTTTTTAATCTTTTTCTAAAAGCAAGGTAGTTTTTCTGTATGGTACTTATGAGATCACAGTTGCTTTGTCACAAAGCTTAAGATGATGTCATAGGCCAAAAGAAGTGGAATCCTCACAAGAAATGCAGATGCTGGAGTCATGGAAGTAATTTCTCTGTAGTCTTCAGGCAGAAATTTTTCCATTGTCTCTCTGCCTCTGGAAAGTGAAGTTGCTTTGCTGCTTCTGTCTCTGTATACTGTACCTGTTAAATGTTAAAGCTGCTTACCATGTCTGACAGGTTTGAGACTAATGAAAGAAAAATACTCAAGGTTTCAAATGATGGGAAGAAGGGCACAATGAAGTAATTCTACCCATGTTTATCTTCTTTCTCTCATATTTAAACAGTGTGGTTACAAGGCTGTTTTTAAGCTTGTGTGATTTATATCTGTTTTGTAAGAAAGGCCTTGACTTTAATCTGAATCAATTCTTTAACCTACAGGGATCAAATATAGAGTTAGCCTTGATCTTCTGTGATGACTTAAAAGGGCACTTTTGCACACTGGAGAGTTGGTCCTGTTTTGGCTAAGAATAGGGAGTTTGGTGGGCTGCTAAAATAACATAAAACAAGATGATGGAGAGATGAATAAATACATGATTCAGCAATTGGAATGAACAAGGGAAATCCATTTAAATTCTCCTGTAGCAAATATTAAGGAGTTGTTGTTTCACCCCTGCAAGTAGGGATGCATAAATGAGGAAGTGGTGGCGCTGGTTGCAGGAGGAGATGTGCCACACTTCTGGAATGCAATCTTGTGTGGTGTCTCTTTACCATAATGTTAAGACCATAATGGAGTTAACTGTCATTATGGATCGCAGTCACATTCTCCCTGATTAATTGCCATCTTGACTTCTGCGGTTAGCCTCATGTTGCTTGTAAGGAGGCTGGATCCACTGCCGCCTTATCCATAAATACTCTGCCCCTCTGCATCACATAGTCGGATGAGCAGCAAGGGAGTTGCTCATGTACAGACCTTTCTTGTTGGAATCAGAAAGAGCCAGCCACCGGAGGATGCACATAACTCAGGGAAAGGCTGGAACACTCACAGAAGCAGTTGGAACTTTTAAAAGTTCTCTACAAGTCTTGCTTTTTTGTATGTTTGCACTTTTGTACTCTCTTTATCTAAAATCATTACAGTACTTTGGCCATTAGGGTCCCTAATGTGGATTGGAATCCTTTCTATAAACAGGTAGTGAAAGCATTAGAAACAAAAGTGTACTGTCTCTGTTCTTTAATTACCCTGGTTGTGAGTATAGCAGGATAGATGAAGAATGTTAAGGAGTAGCTACTGCACATGAGACAATCTTATGTACTAACAAAGGGTGAAAATCATAGGCATACTGTGTTCCTCTCCCTTTCTGAATATCACTGTTGATATGTGTGAAAACTCTCCAGTAAAACTTACAGTTGCCTCATCCATTGGGAGGTGCTGTGAATGCCATTGTGGGCCAGTACAGATGCAAGACTGGCATTTCTTAAACAGAGACTGGAAGTGGGCCTCACATTTCTCTTCCCCTCTTTGGCATAAGTTCCATCCTTCCCCTGCTTGCCATAAAAACATAACCATATTGGTAACTCTGATGAATGCTAAATGAGTTTCCTTAGTTTTAACCAGGATTTGCACACCTTGGTCAAGAGAGCACCCTGGGTTGTGGTAACCAGAGTGCCAGTGTAACACTGAATCATGGTTCAGTATTATTATTAAACATATTTATAGACTGCTTTTCAACAACAAAAAGTTCTTGTACTGGTTTATATAGTAAAATAAAATTGAAGATCATTCCCTGTCCCTAAAGTTGAGTGGGGTGGGGGGTGGCCTCACAAAGGAGACAGCAGTTGCTACTGGAGGGATGCTGTGCTGGGTTGAATAGTGGCAGGTGTTCTCCTCCTGCTAAATATAAGAGTTCCAGCACTTCAAAAGGGTCCTCTTACTCAGAGGCAGACTGTCAAGGGAAGAGGAGAAAGGGTTACTACTGCCCTGGACCTTTTGTCCTTTCTTTCCTAAGAGGCTTCTGTCTCCTATCTTCTAAGCAGATGCTTTGTTCACCATGGACAAGTAGGTAGCCAGTTGCTTTAGTCTACATTGTGTATCATACCATATAGAGTACTTGTAGGTGTCTTCGGAAGACATTTTATCAGCAGCAGCAGTGTGTGTGTGTGTGTGTGTGTGTACACACACACACAGATACACACACACACACACACACACACACACACACACAGTGATAAAACACAGGATCCCACAGAAGATTCGCGTCTCACTGTGCAATTAACCTTTGTTCCTGAGAAAGTAGCATTAGTTCAGTTGGTCCTAACCTTCTAACTAAGGTAACCCACTGTTGAATGTTGACACTTTGCATCTTCTGTTCCTTTTCTTGGGCACGTCTGTCCAACTCACACATACTGACACACACATCCCTGGCACCTTGTTTCACATAGTCTGCACTGTCCAGTGCTGATTCCTCCACTAATTTTTGATAGTGTTGGGACAGATTTCCATACATTATACTCCACCTCTTCACAGCAGAATAGTCTGTTCATGAACCATTGCACCCTTGCTAACTGGGCAAAGAAGCACATCTTAAGTGGCGATTCTCTTATATTCAGCAGGCGGAAAGTAATTATTCCTGTTCATCCCAGCACAGTGTCTTCCAATGGCTGTTTGCTGCTGTCTCCCTTCTAGTTGTTGTTGTTGGTTTATTTTTAAGAGTGTGAGCTCCTTTTGGACAAGGAACCACCTTCATCTCTTGCTTGTGGGCTTCCCAGAGGCCTCTGGTGGGCCACTGTGGGAAAGAGAATGCTGGACTAGATGGGCCTTGAGCCTGATCCAGCAGGGCCCTTCTTATGTTCTTATATTCTTATTTTCTTTCTTTTACTGTGTAAACCACTTTGAAAACATTTTCTGTTGTAAAGTGGTATATTTATTTATATTTTTATAAATTTTTAAAAATGTATAATTTTTAAACATTATAAATGTTCTTAATAATAATTTATCTACAAGTCCAACAAAGCTCCTTTTTTACTACCCACATGAGCAAAGGAAAAGAAATGTTATTACTAGTAAGAATTTGAAGCAAATGCATACTAGCTTTCATAGGCTTCTGCAAAAAGCTCTATCTGTGTATAAATACCACAGCTGGCTAGAGCTATCTTCACACAGAGTTAACATTCTGATATCTTATGTGACAAGATTTGTAGTGGTGGGTAAATCAACTGTATACAAAACGTCTCCAAAAGAATTTGGTTTACTTAGGCACCCATACTCAGATGTAGGTCTTGAGTTTTGGCCCAATAAGGAATGCTGCAAGCAATTTTGTGTTTTCAAAACTCTCCAAGAATTCACTTTTGGGCACTCCTTTAAACAAAATTTGTACTTAATCGTAGTACTCATTACTGAGCTGCTCCCATAACTTTTTATCACTATCTCTGACATTATGGCTTAGCTATGCCTGTTGGGTAGGAGTTGGGACAATCGCAGGGTTTTCAAATGCCTCTTGTTTGAGAGACAGGGCACTCCATTCATATTTGACATGTTTGCTATAGACAGATGCTTATACAACAATCACCCAGGTTATTGCTTGTGTAACATCTTATACTGTGGGAGAGAGCGTTTATGCAACTGAATATTCTAAGAAAGTGAACTTAACACATAGCTGCCTTTATTCCAGGCCATTGGCCTATTTATCCCCTTGTCTATTCTGCTTGGCAGTGGGTCTCAGGCAGTGAGGTATTTCCCAGTTCTTCAACCTACTATTCTTGTAACTAGAAATGCCAGATATTGAATCTTCTCTGTTTAAAAATAAAAAATAAAAAAATACTTGTGTTCTGCCACTGAGCTATGATGTTTCATATCTGTACACAAACGTTGTAGGTAACTCTGTTTGATGAAAAGGAAGAATGGTTATCTCAAACCAGGAAGCATATGAGCATTTGAATGGTATCTCCCTTGAGCCCTGCATTTTGCATGTGGCGGGTAACATAGAAACATTTCATCCACATGCCCCAAATGTAGGCATAAAACACATACTGTATAGTGACACAGCTGACTTCCAGAAGTGTGGAACCAGAGAGAACAATTGTTTCTTAGCTCTGGTGTTTTAAGCTTTGTATATACTGACTATAAGCTGTGCATTCCTAGGATATTCACAGCATTTGGAGACTGACGTAAGTGAAGCATGTTACGAGAACATTTCTTAGCCTCTGAAGTATATTCTGTTCCTTATGTCTTCCTGCGCCTCTTGTGGAGCCTGCCAGATTCTCCCACATATCTTCTGTTCACTGTATCATCTGTCCTTGTAAATGCTTATCAAAGCTGTTGATCTTTGAGGACATTTTTATGAGGTTCTTGTGCTGTAAAGATAACTCTGGCCATAACTTTCAAAATGAGGTGGCAGATTACCCAACTTGAGGCTTCAGACTCCAACTCCAGAGCAATGGCCCTGTTGATTTTGATGTGACTAGTCTGAAGCAAGTGGCATGAGGATTTCAGATTATATATTTCATGACATCATAAAGGTTTGTTCAGACCTGTAGGCTTTCACCTTGTCTGAAGCTGATATTCATGAAAGGAGGGGGTGCAATCTGTAAAGCCAGCGTGGTGTAGTGGTTAGAGTGCTGGTCTAGGACCGGGGAGACCCAAGTTCAAATGCCCATCCAGCCATGAGACTAGCTGGGTGACTCTGGGCCAGTCACTTCTCTCTCAACCTAACCTACTTCACAGGGTTGTTGTGAGAAGAAACTTATGTAGTACACCGTTCTGGGCTTCTTGGAGGAAGAGTGGGATATAAAATGTAATAAATAAACAAATAAATAAATAAATAAAATAAGGCATCCTGTGCTCTTTCCCTGTTTGCACTCTTGATATTTTGTGGTGGTTGTTTTTAAAGCAAAAGCTTGTCCTTCATTTATACAAGTAAGGAGAAGTCTTGTGTTTTCCACTTCGATAGAATTCCCCACCCCTGCAATCCTTCATACTTTGGAGACTTCCTTGTTTTTATTTTCCTTAAGGTTAAATTTGGGCCATTGCTGCCATTTACCTTCCCTCCTTGCCCATTACTTTTAGCCCTGGCTGCCTTAACCACATGGAAACTGCTTCTGCATGGCTTGTGTCTGTAGCACCAAAATCCTATTTAGAAGCCAGAACCACATTGGCAGGGCCAACCATATAGATTATTTCCATCAGATAGCTGGCCGCTCTCCTAGCTGAGGGGAGATCAGGTGGGGAAAGACCTGCTTGACTGGTCATGCCCACATTTGCATCTTGCAAAATGTAGGCAGTTGGGCTGAAAAAAGCCCACGGGCAAAGGAGTAGCCATGACACAGCAATAACCTATGAAGGGGCCCTGAACTTTGGTACGTTATGCTCCAATTCCCTCCCATTTGATTTTTAGTAAAGTTTCTAAGTATATTAGGATGTGGAATATTAATGCAATTGCATAAAGCCAGTATCACAGGAAATAAACTGTTTAAAAAACACAATACAAGGTGACAGCACGTTGTGACTTATCCCTCCCTTTCTGTGTACCCAAAATGTTTGTTGTCAGACTTAGACCACTCCCTTTTAACTGAGCAAGCAGATGCTCTTTCTTTATTATAAGTGATGGTTTTGTAAATTTTGAAACCCTACTTCTCCTGCAAACAACAATGTGGCACAGCAGTCATAAAGATAGATATTGTGTAAACGGACAGGGTAAATGGCTATTGCTCTTTTTCCACTTGTGTTGGAAAAAGCAGTTAAATAGCATTTATAACAGTGAAGTAACTGCTTATGTGAATGTGGCTGCAGAAGTTAAACAAGGCTGTGATTTTGGAGGCAGTGTATGCTTATAGCTGACTTATAGAATGGATGTAGCAAGTCTGAGATTTATTAATTATTATTATTATTATTATTATTATTATTATTAATTTGTTTGATTTTTAGACCACCCTTACAGAATAGCTCCTTGTGTTTTCTACTTTGCTAGACATTCCCCACTCCCACCCCCGCAATCCTTCATACTTTGGAGCCTTTTTCTTCCTTGTTTTTATTTTCCTTAAGGGCAAATTTGCTTCCACATTTACTCTATACCCAAGTTGTTCTGCATATATACAAAAAGTATTGATCTAGAATTAATTTTACTACATAGCCTTATGAACTAAGTGGCTGACATCCTGACTAACAAAGCATACACTCCTCGAGGGAGTGTGGGGAAGTGCCAGAAGCCCTTGTGCAAATCCCCCAGTCACCCTGCGCATGTGCTGTTTCTCCAGAGTCCTTAAAGTTTGGATCACTGCCCAAACTCCAGAAGTGCTCTGCAGGGTCAGAAATATGTTGCTGACCCTCAAGCCTTAAGGAGAGCTTCTGAAGCATGCACAGTGTTCTGAACTCTAAGGACTCTGGAGCAGCAGCACCAGGCACAGGGGGATTGGGCAAGGATCTGCCCTGAGCCATTTTGGAAGGGCGGTATACAAATCACATAAATAAATAAAAAATAAGAACAACTGATGCATATGGTCCCTCACAGTGTGCACGCTTCATTAGTTAGGATGTCAGCCCAGGACTAGTTACATGTTGGTTTGCTAACATAGTACATTATTTGTATACAATATTTATATTTGTGGGAATCAGTTTATAGGGAATAACCTTTATGTGTACACTTAATTTGTAAAAATAATTAATTTGTGGCACTGCCCTTTTTTTCTGATGATTTTTTCCCCTGTTGCACATAAATTGTTCCCCATTTGAAAATGAGGTGGTGAAGTCACTGTTCATTGTCTCAAAAATAAATATGTGACTTGTCCCTCATTGAACTTTATATCCAGAGTTTCAAGTTTTCTTCAGGTCTGTGATGTCCAAATCTTTAGAAAACACCATGATGAGTTCTGGGAGCACTAGCTTTTCATGATTTTTGTCTTAAGTTGTAAGATGAGTTGGAGAACCTCTTCAAATTTCTTGCTATGATTTCAGAAGATTCTACTATGAATATGTATATAACTCTCTTCAACCAAAGTTGTCAAAATGGTTAACATAGAAAAAAATAACAACACATAAATAAGATGGTCCCCTGTCCCCAAAGGTCTAACAATCTAAAAAGAATCATTAAGATGATTCTTAACGGTGACCGTCTTATTGAGGGAATGTTCTTTCTTTCTCATAATGTTTTGATCATTGGAGTCATCCGCCTTGGAAATCATTATTATTTGTCATTGCAAACTTGGGGCTAGAATAAACTTAGAAATACCAAACAGAAACAAAGGCACACATACACAGCCATGTTTAGGCACACACAAAGGCACACATACACAGCCATGTTTATAGCTTTCCCTTGTTCAGATACTTAGAATTTCTTCCCATGGTCCTTCCTCTCAGGCCTTTACCACCCCCTATGTTCATATGGTTGAAAATGGTTAGTTTGCAGTTACCTACTATCCGCAGATTCTTTGTCTTTGCTGCAGGGTTTTGTTTGATTTGTCATTTTGAGGGCGAGCAGGGAGATGATGATTGCAAAAATGTATTGCTGTACAGGGCCCCTCCCCCTCCATGGCCAAGCAAAGAAGCATCTTACTTGCTGCATGTCTATCAGGAGTCATGAGACTCTGCTCATCTGTTTAATGAGCTTCTGAGATGTACATTAGCATGTGGGTAGGCGAGGGGCAGGCATTTCTCAGGTTTGTGTCTTTTTATTTTGAAATATCTTGCTTTAAATTAATTTGAATATTTTTCTGTTCATAAATGAGTTTACAGTAATTTAAACTCTAAACTGTTTAAGGCAGCAATCTGGAAGTCTTGTTTCTCTGTGAAATTCCTCACATAACAACTAGTGTGTATTTATATAAATGGCAAATCAGTTTGCTTATGTCTTAATGATCTGATGTGGAGTTTGAGCTGCAAGATGAATAGGTGGTTAAAAGGAATGAAAATTAGGCAAATAAATTGAGTTTGCATATTAGCTGTGCTAATTTCGATGACAAAATATGCTGGTTTTGAACACATTTAATACCCTGGTTGCAGCCAGAGAGACAACAAATGTGTACACAGTTTAGAAGAAGCGGATGGAAAGATGAGAGAAAAATGGCCTGGTCCGGAAGAAGCTCTTCCGGAGATGGAAGATGCTTGCCTTTTTCAGTGTTTGCAGGTGGATCTAGACATTCTCCTTACCATGATGAGGAGGGTGCAGGAAATAGCCTTGCTGTGGTTTTAAACAATCTGAAACTGCTCATCATTCAGCTGTCCCCAGTTGCATGGAACATTTCCACATCAGTTACTACCACAGGCCTGTTCAACTTTGGCCTCCCAGTTCTTTTTGGATGGAAACTCCCATATTCCCCAGCCACAGTGGCCAATAGCCAGGGATTATGGGAATTGTAGGCCAACATCTGCAGGATGGCCAAAGCTGAGTAGCCCTGAACTACCAGGATGGAATCTCATGGAACAAGTCTACAGTTGCTTGTTGGGCAGTTAAGTATGGGCAGAATCCACAAGGCCACTTCTCTGGAAAGAGGCATGACAACATCACTAGGACCGTTCTGGAAGTGATGCAAACAGCACTCAAAGTTTGTTTGTTCTTGCCTTTAAGAATGGCTTGGTTCCATTGATGCCAATGAGACTTGAGTATGTGGGTCACAGCCTTAATAAATAAAATAAAATAAAATGTAATCATCCAGTGCTGGCTGAAAACAGCACAACTTACAAATGCAAAGCAAGCTGCAAAATCAGCACTTTGATTGCCAGTGTCACCACTGAAAAACCACAACCAGGCTTGTTGTCTGCAAGCAGAGGGGTTATCCACTCCCATCTCATATTCATGCTATTTTCCTAACATTTTAAAGTAACCAGGCCAGATATTACTTCTCCTTACCTTTTTTTTTTAAAGAAATGCAATGGAAGCTGATAACCCCAGAAGGGCTGCTTTGTCTCCATTCAAGAGGCAAGTTTGCCTTTGCTTTGGGTGGTGGAGGAGCTAATAGGCAGCTGGATTTCTAGCTGCCCAAAACCCCACTACTGGGAGGGACTTCCTGGCCATATTCTGTAAGGAGACAAGGCTGTCCGAGTCCCCTTGCAGGCTGCCCTTCACCCCAATGGCTGCTGGTTTGAGTTTGAGCTGAAGATTAGGGCAGAGAACCAAAAGAGATGAGATGTTGTCACCATTGTCTTCCCCACTTTGGTGCGGTGGAGGGGCTGCCCTTCTGTCCATTATGCTGGAGGCAGCAGTGCTGAAAACAGCAGAGGACAATAATTATGAGAAGAATTCTAACAACTAGCCGACCCCGCACAGAGCATCTATGCGCTCTTTGGGACCGGCGGTTACCTCTCCCCCCACTTCTGCCCCAGTCTCTGCTTCTGGGCCCAACTACCTCTCCTCCCCACTGCCACTTCTGCCCCCCCTTTCTTTCCCCCCTCCTGGGCCTTGCCTTAGCGGCTGGGACAGGCCTGCCACCTCTGGCTTCCACAGCTGGGCTGCGGCGGCGGCAACCAATGGTCTTGGGTGCGCCTCAGCCATCAGGTGCATCCGCTGCCCAGCCAATCAGCTCGACTCTGGGATGCACATTCCAAGGCACACCCAGAAGAATTAATATACAGGTGAAACTCGGAAAATTAGAATATCGTGCAAAAGTCCATTAATTTCAGTAATGCAAATTAAAAGGTGAAACTGATATATGAGACAGACGCATTACATGCAAAGCGAGATAAGTCAAGCCTTAATTTGTTATAATTGTGATGATCATGGCGTACAGCTCATGAAAACCCCAAATCCACAATCCCAGAAAATTAGAATATTACATGGAACCAAGAAGACAAGGATTGTAGAATAGAACAATATCGGACCTCTGAAAAGTATAAGCATGCATATGTATTCAGTACTTGGTTTGGGCCCCTTTTGCAGCAATTACTGCCTCAATGCGGCGTGGCATGGATGCTATCAGCCTGTGGCACTGATGAGGTATTATGGAAGACCAGGATGCTTCATTAGCGGCCTTCAGCTCTTCTGCATTGTTTGGTCTCATGTCTCTCATCCTTCTCTTGGCAATGCCCCATAGATTTTCTATGGGGTCAGGTCAGGCGAGTTTGCTAGCCAATCAAGCACAGTACACTGTATACTTTTCAGAGGTCCAATATTGTTCTATTCTACAATCCTTGTCTTCTTGGTTCCATGTAATATTCTAATTTTCTGGGATTGTGGATTTGGGGTTTTCATGAGCTGTACGCCATGATCATCACAATTATGACAAATTAAGGCTTGACTTATCTCGCTTTGCATGTAATGCGTCTGTCTCATATATCAGTTTCACCTTTTAATTTGCATTACTGAAATTAATGGACTTTTGCACGATATTCTAATTTTCCGAGTTTCACCTGTAATAGATAGTGAAATGTTTCATCAAAAAGATATGGGATATATTAGTACAACACTACATGCAGTTCTACATTGGCATTTTAAACTGTTTTTTCAAGTTATTTAACGAAAAGAAAGGTGATAATTTTCAGATCAGTCTTGATGTCCTTTTACCAGCAAAGCACCTCCATGCTGGAGTGGGTGGGCTCCATTGAACAAGCAGCATGTCGAAATCACGCTGTGGTGAATGGAGGTTCACTCTGCCTCAGCTTGATGGATTGCACACAGACTTTGGAAGCCTTAACGAAGAGCGTCTTCATCTCTTCAGTTTGGATCCCAATCAGACTCGTACCTTTTTTCCTGCCTCTTGTTTGTGTTCCACACATGCTTCAAAGGGAAAGAAAACCCACCATGCAGAATTGGAGCAACATATGCTGTGGTGCCATCTATTTTGCTTCCATGGGGGGTGGGGTGAGATACATGCAAGGTGTTGGCCCCTTGGGGCATTGTAGCTACAAACATAACATCTTGTAGGTTGTGAAGATTTTAATAACAAGTTCTTGCCTCGTAAGATAATATGTTTAACACTTTAAAGTCTCATCTTTTCCTGTTGTTTATGATACATACATATCTAAATAAGGCAAATGCTTATTAATAATAATAATAATTGTTGAGTGTGCGGGACCACATCAGGAACAATTCATTGTAGTGAATCTTTATATTTTAATTGACTAGACTGTTTTCACAATGGGCTAAGTTTTTAGGTTAACTTGATAGTACTCACCACAAGTAGTGAGTAACTTGTGGCTCCCCCTCCAGCTTGCCTTGGAAACCATTTGGAATTGCCCGTTCCTCTTAGATGCTCAAACTGTCAAGACATTTTCAAGCATTCAACATTTTTTTTTAAAAAAGGCTGAAGAGTGCCATCCATCAATATTTGCTCCCCCACTTTGTTTCTCAAGCAGAAAACTTTACCTTTCTGGTGGTAAAATGCAGGAAGGAAACACCCTACAGCTGGTTTCCTGCGAAGATTGTGGGTTTTGTAGTTCTGCCTCCTGAACTGAATTGAAAGTAAAAATCTCATGCTCTACAGTTATCATTTCCTGATGGAGAGAGCAGGCTTGTGATTTTCTCCACCTTCTGATTCAGTTCAGGAGGTAGAAAAAATATGGCACATTTCATGGTGTCCCGCAGGAAATGTAGCTCTTCAGCATCTAATTTCGAATTAAGGAGAGGCTCTGTGAGGTCTCTTTTTATGAGCCCTCTCCATAACCTATTCTCCCATTGCAAAGATAAGGTTTTTGCTTGGGAGGGAGGTGACTGCCCTTGTGGCAGCAAGCATGACTTGTCCCCATAGCTAAACAGGGTCTGCCCTGGTTGCATATGATTGGGAGACTTGTGTGAGCACTGTAAGATATGCCCCTCAGGCGATGGAGCCACTCTGGGAAGAGCAGAAGGTTCCAAGTTCCCTCCCTGGCTTCTCCAAGATAGGGCTGAGAGAGATTCCTGCCTGCAACCTTGGAGAAGCTGCTGCCAGTCTGTGAAGACAGTACTGAGCTAGATAGGCCAATGGTCTGACTCAGTATATGGCAGCTTGGTGACACCCAGTGGGGCCCAGACCTGCCTCAAAAGGATGACATATTCCACCCTGGGGCATAGCTATAATTGAGGGGATGGGTTCAAAGAGGGCCCAGCTCAGGACCCTCCAGATCCACCCCTCCATATTTTCCTCATCACCTCTCTCACTCAAAGGGGCTGCCAGGGAGAGGAGTGAACATGGCCCACTCTCCCCTTGCCACGCTCCCGATTCCTCCCATTTTCATTCCAGCACTCCTCATCTGAGGTCACCACCACCACTACATGTAATGTCTGCATGTGTTTTAATGCTATGTGCATCAAGCGGTGTGGATCCTGCAACCACAATGCTCAAGTACAGAATTTGGTTAGTGGGCACAGAATTCAGCATCCTGAACATTTAAGCCTTTTAGCTTCTGAAACAAGTTTTTCAGCCTTATTGCTGCAAAAATGGGCTTCAAAGCTTGTGGGCAGTGTCTGATAAAATCCTGTGCCTGAGGAAGAGACTGGATAGAATTTTCAGGGGTCGAGTGATATGGTTTTACTTGCTTCTCCATGGCTAGGAGAAAACATTTTGCAAAAAAAGCAAGTACAGGAGGCAAACCTCATTACTTGTGGGGATTCTATTCCTCGTCTATCACCACGAGTAAGCAAACCATGAGTAGAGGCATTATTCCAATGAAAAAGCGGGTTTAGGTTCCAGAATGGAACAAACGGGTGAGAAAACCCCACCAAAAACCAGCAAAAAAGGCAAAAATGATTGCAACTGCTTACAAGACCGCTCCCCGCTGCAACACTTCACAGTAAAGCTGGGGGTGGAGTTATGCACCTGGCCCCATCAATGGGTACAGGGACCACCATTTTGTTTCCCCCAGCATGTGATGGTGGCCAGCCAATGGGAGTATAAGTGGTCAACTCCCTTCACTCAGGCTCAATTGTTCTGGGGCAAGGCACTCACCTGCCCATCCCGTTTCAGTGAGGGTTATTCAGTTGCCTTTTGGGGGCCAAGCAGGATTTTTTGGGTTTGCACCTGACTGGCTTTGGGGGTGGCCTTTTTTGTCTACTTCTTACTGATTCTCCTGGTAAGGTTTTATTGTTTAGGATGTTTGGCCAGTTTGCAGGAGTAGGTTGTCTTGTATTGGTATTTGACTAGAGGACCAATTAAGGTGAGTAGGAAGCCGATTAAGGTGAGTAGGAAGCCCTTGCAGGTTTTGTGGCCTTTGGGCTGGGATCTGCCACTACTTGGCAGTTGGCTGGGCCCATCACTCAATGCTTTGTTGCCTGGGTGGGTGGGGCTGGCTGGCCTCCCCTTGGCAGGGATAAAAACTTGTGGTGGTGAGGATGTCCGGACCTGGAGCCGGGCTGAATCAACACCCAGTCTTTCACCCTGTGGTGGGCATTCCTCCTCATGAGGCTGACCCACATGGGTGCTACCCACTCTATTTGGTATGTTCCTCACTACAGGTTAATTGTAAATTTAATTAATAAAGGTGAACCTAGTTCTTCTAATCTTACATGTCCTGTCATTATTGGGGCCTGGTGTGCAATGCCATGCTCCCATGTGTTCAGCAATGCCCCCCCCCCGCTGCCCAATCCATGGAATGACCCCCAAACTGCAAAAAAAAGTATTTTTTAAGAAATGAGCCACAAAATAGCTCCTCCTGGCAAAATGTTGGCCAGAGGTGACCTCTGTGGTCACTTTTGGCCCTCTAAGAACTGCGGTTACATGGGTTTTAACTCTTTAGTATCCATGGATAATGAAAACTGCTGTCAATTTGACACTCATGAATATGCGGAACTGTGAATAACATACTCTATATTCCAATCTGTGTAAGTTATGCAGGATGTAGAATCTGGCTTTACGTGAACCAGAATTTGGGTTACTTTGTCTCAGCCCCCCCCCACACACACACTTTGAAGCACAAACTCCACACATCCCTAAGCACCTCTAAATTGTTGTGCAAACAAGATCTTATTTAGTAGGTCTCTGATTCTTTCTCGAGGTATCTCATTCGTTTTACTTTAAATGCCCGTCACACTTTGTCTGAACAGCATAGATGTTTGTCAGTAGTTCATGGTTTGTTTCATTAAACCTGTGAGAGAGAACAGCCAAAATCTCACGTCCCAGAGGTGCAGCAGCTGTGCACTATTGCCTAACAACCTTCATCTCAAAATTGGCAGTTTCCGCAAGCAACGCCTTTCCTTCAGGCACTTATCTTTAGACTCTTGAATGCATAAATATATTCCAGAAGCAGCCTGACTGTATTTGACTTAAGTGTACCAATGCTGGCTAAAAAAATTTGCTAATGTATGGTGATATATATTTAACTGTCATCCTTGCAAGAAAGTCACGCCCTGGCACTTGCCTGTTCATGAATGTGGACCTAGAAGGAAAAACAACATGGCCCTAGTTATGTGTGCGTAGGGGGGTTTCTAGTGTGCAGTGGTTTTATGGAAGCAAAAGCAAAGGGTTCACCCTACCCAAATGATGTGAGGCTGGGCAAAGGCTGACCCAAGGTCTTGAGGTCTGTGGGCTTTTTTTTTACATTGCAATATTAACGGTGCTGGTGTTGAACTGGGCATTAGGGACTGGCTGTAAATCAGTAATTAGTGGTAATTTGGATCCTGGCCAAAAGAGGGTCGATTAATGTTTCATGAACACTAGTTACAATATTTACATTTTTATATTTTTATATATTTATTTATTTTCCATCTTCTATCCTGCTCTTCCTCCAAGGAGCCCAGAGTGGTGTACTACATACTTAAGTTTCTCCTCACAACAACCCTGTGAAGTAGGTTAGGCTGAGAGAGAAGTGACTGGCCCAGAGTCACCCAGCAAGTCTCATGGCTGAATGGGGATTTGAACTTGGGTCTTCCCGGTTCTAGTCCAGCGCTCTAACCACTACACCACACTGTTTGGCTCTATGGCAAATATGCAAAGTTGATCTGTGTTTCACCTCCATTTGAAATACAGTGATTTACTAATTCTGGTTAGTTCAGAGGTTAAGATTTTAACCAAATACTTGAAGCTTATATATTATGGTCTTCACTATGATACACTAGAAATATCTTCTTTCTTTATATATATTTCTCTAAGGCATACCTGTCTCTAATCCCATGCATGGCAGCTCTCACGAGAGTTCGCGAACAGCTGCCTGGATAGCGATGGGCACAGGGGAGAAAACAGTGGTGGTGGGCCAGCTGGCGGACGGGAGGAGGTGGCAGGCGGGCTGGAGGAGGTAGCTACTGGCGGGAATTGGTGGGCTGGCCAGCTGGTAGGTGGAAGGAGGTGGCGGGCTGGTGGGTGGAGGTGGATGGCTGGGTGTCTGGCCAGCTGGCTAGTGGGGGAAATAAGCACTGGCGGGGGCGGGTGGGGAGAGAGAAAACGGCTGCAGCAAACTAGAGGTGCAGATGATCTGCGCCCGGCCTAGCTAGTAGCAAAATATTTCCATTCTGATATATTTGGCACATTGTAATGGTAGACTCAAAAAAGACAAACAAGAAGAAGTAAGGGGAAAAGATGAAAAAACTATGGCATGTTCTTAGTATGCCAATAATAGAGTCAGATAAGGAGTGTGGTGTTCAGATTTCTTCATAATAATAACCAAAAGTTGAATAATGGAGCATAAAACAATCTCTATTCTCACAGCTTAGGTGCAGCACTTGCCATTTCACTGGGGCTTGTTGGAAGGAATGTGTGTGATGCATTGTGTGCTTATTTTTCCACAACCACTGCAGTGTCCTTAAATGGGAAGAAATAGATTTACCCATAGTGCTCCTTTTCAAGTAAGCTTTAATGAGACTTGGATAAGATGAACCGAACCATTGGCAAAGTAGGCATTCCTAATAGAATTTTTGTAAGAGAGCCATTTTAAGCAAATGACTTTCCTTGGGGAAGGCACAAGTTGTGCCTGAAACTTTAGAGTCTCTGGTATTTTTGTTTTCTTAGTGTCAGAGAGATTGTCTTTACACTTTGCTTTAACAGTTTATTGTTCAATTTACATTTTATGAAGAGACAATTTATTCATTATTTTTAAGCTATCAACAGTGTTTCTTCAGTTTTGCAACAGTAGAGTACCATTAGACTTCTGAATTTCTTAACTCCTGAAAATTCATGGGCTTTTCATCATGCCCTGAAAAGCTGAGGTTATTTAAGAGTAAGGTAAAGGTTGCCAAAAATAAAATAAAATCCATTGCACTCAACTGTTTAGGTAGTTTTCTTGTCAAGAATTAAGATGAGACAATGTAGATTCTTCCACATGTTGACCTTCTAGTTCTAGAGGGCTAGTAATTTGTGACATTTGGAAACCTAACAGAACTGAGGCATGGGCTTTTGTCGACTTGAAACCACTTCATCAAATGCTTCTTCTGATGAAATCAGTTCATTTTCCGAGGATCTTGTCTGAATGCTGTTTCCCACAAGGATGCAATGGGTGGCTACCAGGGAGACAGCCCCCGCAACCTCACCAAAAGGAGATCTGGTCTTGTGGTAGCAAGCATGACTTATCCCCCTAGCTAAGCAGAGTCTGCCCTGGGTGCATTTGAATGGGAGACTACATATGAGCACTGTAAGATATTCCCCTTAGGGGATGGAGCCGCTCTGGGAGGAGCAGAAGGTTCCAAGTTCCCTCCCTGGCATCTCCAAGATTCCTGCCTGCAACCTTGGAGAAGCCACTGCCAGTCTATGTAGACAATACTGAGCTAGATAGACCTATGGTCTGACTCAGTATATGGCAGCTTCCTATGTCTATAGAATATCCTCCCAGAGAGGTTCACCTGGTGACTTCTTAGTATCTGCTTAGGTGCCAGGTGAAAGCCTTCGTCTTCCAGCAAGCTTTTAATATGCAATTGCTTTTACTTCTTGCTGGCTCTGTATCAGCTTACTAGCTATTTTAATTGTTTGAGTGGTGTTTATTTTTGTTGTGTTAGATGCTGTTTTTGGTGTTTTTGTAAACTGCTTTGAAGATGTTGAGTAGTCCATGAACATTTATGCCTGTATAACTCTGTCTTTAAGATGCCATGAGACTTTGTCATTGGGTAGGTGGGTGAGGACGCTTAATTTCTATGTGTCTTTCTTATACTATTTGCAGAGCTCAGATTGCTTGCATTTGGTCCCTGTCCTAGATCCAGCAGTCTTGAATAAACGTAGCTGGTTTTGATTTGGATGGCTCCAAAGAGACAACTCCTTGATTCTTGAATGAACATTATAATTTGTCATGTACTTATTTGGTGAGATGTAGAGCAGCTTGGTGGGGCAATGCTTTTCTGTCCCTTTGTCAGGGATGTACATCCTTTTGTTTTTTTTGGCAGTAGCTTTCTACCAAAGACAACCACAGGGCTCTGTGGATGCCAGGAGTCAAAACCGACTCAATGGCACACTTTACTTTACTTTACTATTGTGTAGTGTGTGGTCTTGTGTTTTTTTTAATGGGTGCAGTGATTTGGCTCTAGTGGCAGATTTTTTTGCGGGGGAGGGCTTTGTGAAGATCTGTTGGTTTGCTGAATTACGTTTAAACCCAATCTGAGTTCTGCCTTAAATTCTACAAGTCATAATGTTTTCCAGGAAGAGAATCCTTTTCTGAACCACTAAGTGACATGAAAGCAGTATTTTTCCTCCCTCTCTGAACTGACTATACCCACTTATGTCCCAACCTCTACTTCTGCTCTGGATTCCTTGCATATTGTTTTTGAAAAATGTAATTGAATTATATTCTTGGTATATGTGTGTCCCCGCCCCTCTCCCACCGAAGCAAAAAGTCCAGTGATTGAAGAGCAAGCTATGGATTATTTAGTTTCCTCTCCTATGTGGTGTTCCCTCCTCTTTGCCAGAACCCTGTTTAAACTGTGTGTAAATAGAAAAGTAAAACAGCAAACTCAGTGTTTTACTGAGGCCAGGGTAGTTGGAAGCAACCTCTTCCAGGAATCCAGAGCTACCCCTGCCTCCGCCCCCATCCACTATGGCCTTGGTGGCTCTCTGCAGCACGGAACCCTGTGGGCATATGCCCTTTTTGAGTCTTCCATTAATTTGGCTGCCCATCGTGCTTACATGCATTGAAATGGCACTATGATTTCCCCTTTTAAAAACAACATGCATCTGTTCTTGGCAACTGTCTGTACACCAGGTGCTACTTGTTAAAAAGGAGCTGTAGTCATCCTGCTTGGAAGAGACTGAGTAAGAGAGAGTTGCAAAAAGTGCAACCCTCAGAAAGAGCAAAGTGAGAGGATTATTTCACTTTGAGAACATTTGAGAAACATTTAGCAAATTGACCCTTTCTGACCATTTTACATTTGGCTTGTCCCTGAGTATTTTGCTGTTTAAGCTTCGTTCTCACAAATCTATGAAACAAGCAGATCACCAGTATTCTTCTTTAAGAGATTTTTAATTAATTTTTAATCTTTCATTTAAAGATTCTTTAAGAGATTTTAAGATCTTTAAGAGATGGATACTGAAACTGAGAGAGGGGATACATTTATACAATAAAAAGAGTAGTCCCCATTATTACTCTTACTCTAAGAGTAGCCCTTGGAGTTTCTCCTTGGCAAACCCCAATAATTGTAAGCTTGTTAGAATGGTCTGTTGGTATTATGAAGACTATAAGCAGGAAACTCATAAACATTCTACAGCAAGTATGTGCAGGGGAATTCTTAGCATTTACACAACATTGTCATCATTAATCACAGAGTGCTATAATTTATACCGTGCCTTCAATATAAATGGCACTTTACAGGACAGCACAGGCAAAACAAAAAACAAAACCCCAAACTAAAAAACCAGCAACCACCTGGTCTCTGGCCCTAGGAGCTTACAATGGAATGTTTTGACAGTGGGCAGAGGGGTAGGATGTAAGAGGCCATGATAACAAAAGATGGATTATCTTTGTTATCAGCATAAAAACAACATAAGCTCCCCTAGTTCAAATTTCACTGCAACCACCATGAACTTGCTGGGTGGCTTCATGCTAGCCTCTCTCCCCCCACCCCCACCCCCCATTCTTAGCCCCACATCTGCAATATGTGAATAATACTGACCAAACCTGCAGGATTATTGTAAGGATTATTACAAGGTTGTGAAGCACTTTGAACACTCTAAAGTGCTTTATAAATGTTGAATATTCCTGATGAATGTGAGAGTATGTGGCTGGGCCAGTTCTACTCAGGGAGTCCAAAACTGCAGTATAGTTTGAATCCACATCTTGTTCTGTCTCCACTGGCTAAAGGTACCAGCTGTACTGAACTACAGAATTTTCTTTCAAAGCCTTGTTTTCCCCTTTTATTTTGGGGATTATTTAACAATTAGTTTTCCAGTATAATTCAGTGGCTCTTTTGTGTCTATAGAGGATGGGATGGATTTCCTGCCTCCCACAGACAACAATATTCGTTCCTTGTTCCTGTCGATATAGAAAACAATGTATTCAGGTATAAAATGGTATACAAATTAACATGTTCTTTCCATGGCCCACTGCATCTGAGTGATGGAGCAGAATAAACATGTTGTTACAATATTGTAAGTGATTTTGGAGGGAAATGGAGAGAGCTTTGAAGACCAGCAGGTCTCACTAGTATCAGGTCTTCAGTCGATGCTCCCATAGGCATGACACTATTATAATTTCTAGCGACAACATGCTGAAAAATCTTCTGTAGCACGTGTAAAGGTATCTGACCTACAAGAAATCCATCCGCAAGACTGCCTTAGAATTCTGTAGTCTTGCTATGGTTCTGTCCCTTTGAATATATTTCATAATACAAAAGTTAATGCAAAACTTGGGTCAGCAGCTGTAACCGGACTTAAGAATAGCCCTAGACATTATACTGTTTTGAAAGGCACAGAAAGCTCATAACTAATTTTATTTTAAAATGTTTCTATCCTGCCCTTCTTGCCAAAAATGGCCAAAAAATTAAAAGAAAACAGAACAAAACAGAGAAATACATTAAAACAATGCAAGCTCATAAAAACACAAGAAGAATGCAGCTAGAATAACAATACAACCCACAGTTGTCACCCTGCCCCCCGTTATCTCCAACCACCATCAAAGCCAGGTCTCAGGCAACAGAATGGAAGGCATTATCAGTAGTTTGGCCCAAGGTCTGTCATTTATTATATTATGTGTTGTGCAAATCTTTAACATGGGATAGTTTCAAATTCTAATACAGCATCCATATTTAATGCTCAATGCAAAGTTCTAGGACACATTTGTTGTGGGATGCTAAAGACTGATATTAGAACTGATGTTTATAGGAGTGATGGTTTTCTGAATCCTTGCCTTCCTTGATCTTTGATTTCAAACTACAGCAGGAATATTGTAGTAGCCCATGAAATGGATATGCATTGCATCACTTTGGCGCACGATCAGATTTGGGAAAACTCTGAACCCATTCCAATGCAGGCTTATCTCAGAAGCAGTCCAATCTTATTTATGTATTTGTGTGTGTGTGTGTGTGTGTGTGTGTGTGTAAACCACTTTGAGAACTTGGTTGAAGGGCGGTATATAAATATCCATAGTAGTAGTACTGAGTTCAGTGAGACTGATTGCAGCCTCAATAAATGTATGGTCTACTTAATCAGCTGTGGTAGCACAGTGGGGAAGCCTAGGGAGCAAGAGGCTGTTAGTTTGAATCCCCGCCAGTGTGCTTCCCAGATTGTGCCTAGTAAATATAATTGTAGTCACCTATATTGGTCTTTCTGGGTTGTGCATTTTGTTTTGTTTTCTGTTTTGTTTTTGGCCTGAATCTAAAACACCCCCATTTTGTTCTTTGTTTGAAATCAGCCAATCCGAAACACCCCAATTTTGTCCTTTGTTCGAAATTGCAAAATCCGAAACATTTTGGATTTTAAAAAATGGTCCCAGGGAAAAACTAGTGGGTGGGGGTAGTAGTGCCCAATGGGTGGAAACTACCACCCACATTTCAGAGGAATTGGGCAAAGGGCTGATTTTTGGTGAATTTTTGAAGTATAGGATTTTTTGCATAGGGAAGAATGGAGTTTCAGCAAAAGTATAGCTTCATGTTGGGGGGAAAGGGGTGGCCCAGAGCAGAGTAGGTTGGGTGGTAGTGCCCAGTGGGGGCAAGGAAGCTGCCAGACTTATTTCAAAGGAATTGGGCAGAGGGCTGATTTTTAAAGATGCAATGGAGTTTGTGCATCTGTAACGTTCTTACCCATAGGGAATGATGGACCTCCATAATTCCTGCCCCATAACTGCACTTGGGGGGCACCAGGGTGGCCCAGAGAGAGTGGTGGTGTAGAGCACATAGGGTGCCAACCACCCCCATGGGTTGCTAACTACAGAGCCAACGTGGTTTTCTTGGTAGAATACAGGAGTGGTTTACCAACAGAAATACAGGAAAGTGCTGGAGACAGATGCTCACTTCAGTGACAACAGCAAAGGCATCATCTCATACTGCATGGGAGGAAGGCAATGGTAAACCACTCCTGTATTCTACCAAGAAAACCACATTGGCTCTGTAGTCGCCAGGAGTCGATGTCAACTCGACAGCACAATCTTTCCTTTCCTTTTCCTACTTAATGAAGTATTCACATCAAAATCACACCTTGGAATAAAATTCCAGAATTTTCTTTTTAAAAAGCACAGATGTTCTGAATAAAATGGGTACTTTTTTTACCATAGTGGGAGGGGGGATCCCTGAGTTATCAGATTTGTTCACTTTATACAAACAAAGTGGCATTAACCTCCACTGGTTGACTCCAGTAGTCCACAGTGCTGTAACATGTATACAAAGCATATGAATGAGCATAGTCTAGAAACTGACAGACTGATTTAATTGTAGCAAGATTAATTGTCTGACTGGGTGACCGCACATTTTTCTTTGACCATGGCCAAAGGTCTCATCCAATTCTATGTCCTTTATTTTCATACTTCCAGTTCCCTGCACATGAACAATCTTTCAAAAAGCTCTACTGCTGAAGTAAATATAAGAGGAAAGGAACTTGGATGTCAAATGAATGTGATCAATGATGACAATCTGACCAGCTTCCAAGACTCCCATCTATCTATTAGGCAGTTGCTTTTACCGCATTTTACTGGAGCAGACTAAATATCCCTTTGGCCCTGCCCCTTCTCCGTTCATCTTTCTCACTCTCACTGATTGATTGTATAAACCTGCTATGAGAAATGGAGGTGGTTTGACCTAAACTGAAGGTCACTTTGTACACTTCATACATTTTCTTTAAAAAGGTGGTGTCTGACAATTTTAAAGCAATCTTAAATATTCAGAACTTGAACATAACCAACAGTTTTCATCACTTCATATAAAATGAAAATATTCAACAGTGCGGCGCCAATCATTGGAGTCATACTTATGTTTTTCCCCTCAAAGTGAACTCTATATGGTTTTGAGAATCAAACTGAAGACTGGTTTACATATACATGCTCCCTGCTTGATGTGCATGTGTGAGAAAGCCATCACAGACCAACACCATGAAGATTTAATATCACTTTACACTTAGTACTTTTCATCAGAGGTAGCAGGTCATGCATTTGACTGTGAGTTCTCATGTGTAAAGTAATCAAGTGATAAGAAATGAAGGGAGGTACATGTATGTGTGAACTAGGCAGAAGGGGAAGATAATTGGATTGTTTATTGATGCCAATAAACATATTAATATAACTCCAAGAGAAGATCCATTAATTTCAAAGCCACTAGTCTTGCCCTAAACCCATGCTGGGAAATATCACTGCCCAAGAGCAGTTCTGGATATTGCACAGAAATGGCTACTAAGATTCTGCAATCAATTCCCTATACCTCTGTTTGTGCTCCCTTTGTTCTTCCTCAAGCCATTCTAAGACTCTGGTGAGCTATTGCAAAATTTTACAGAAATTGGTCAGACTCAGTAAAATACCATGTTGTATCTTTACAAGGAACTACTTGTCCACTGTTCTGGTTTAAGTTGCAGATGAGGGAGCTGAAGGCTTCAGTTGACTTAAGAGTTATCTCCCAAGGTTGCTTCCAGAGATCTTAGAGGTTAACACATAGAACCAAGGAAAAAAGAAGCAGAAATTGGATGTTATGTATTATTGCCACCATTACTGCATTAATTGTAATTACAAGAGAAGTGGGGGAACACTAGGAATTAACACATGCAGAATTTATTTATTATTTATTTATTTAAAATGTCTTGTATACCGCCTCCTCCAAAGACTAGGCAGCGAACAATAACAATAGCACAATCATCTAATCAACTCTCGGAGAATGTTGAGTAGATTTGGATTAAAACTATGGAAGAGTATGATTTACTTGAGTGGTCATTTGAATGTAGGAGGAGAATCCTGTTCTGTCCTTAGTGCTTCTAATATTCTTCTGTTTCTGTACAATTAATGGACACATCCCCAAATTACATTTTAAATGTTGCATGATAGTCCCCAAAGTCCTCTTAGTGCTGTATGTCAGCTCCACATAATTTGGGCAACTTTTAAAGGATTTTAGGCACACACAGAGACTAATTTGGGCATATGGCGAGATTAATTGTGCCACTTAGAAGTAATAATCTCCTGGGAGCTATCCAATACATGTCTGTAATGTTGAGAATTCTCTCTGGTAGAAGAAACCCTTTTTCATTATAGCAGAGTGCACAGAGGCACAACACAACGGAATTTAGTTAGGCATGCGGGTATGCTGAGAGTAAAGTAACTTGGAGCCAGTTCATAGTTTCAAATCAATATAAGTGGTATTTATTAGAGAACTCCATTCTAGATAGGAAAGTGAGGAGTTAGGATCTCTAATCTAGCTAACTAGCTAGCTGGATGCAGATGGATTCTGCATCTCTGCACACATGGTGCAGGGGAGAGGAGCTTGTATGTTGCAAGGTAGGAGGAAGGGAAGAGAGGAAGAAGGGAGAGGAAGGAAGTGGCTGGAAGGAAGTGTCCCTGAGAGCAGCAATCTACATTCCAAAGGGATAGTGTCAGAGCAGTAGAGAAGGGATGACCAATGTCTTGACCCTCTAGCCCTCTGGCTCACTAGCCTGTCCTCCACTGTCTTTGAGACAAGAGACAGCGCAAAGTCCTTCACTTCCAACATGTAACACTCCTGAAGCCGTATTCCACACAGTACTTGCAATGGCAAAGGATGTGCTAACATGGCAAATAACTATTTTTCCAACAGCACAATATTTTAACCTGAGCCCTACAAAAAAAATAAAAATGATATCCCTACAGCAGAAATGCTGTCTTCAGGGCATGACACTTGAATACCATACAGCACATGAATAATAATGATGCATTTGTTGTATGCAAAAACAATTGCACAGCAAGACCTTTTAGCGGGAGCTGATGATGGTAACTTCCCATCATCGGGTATAGAAATCAAATTAATAATAAATAATAATAATAACGACCTACATCGGATGCTACAGCAGCTGGAGGTGTGCTGCCAACTTCTGTGGGGATGAGAGTTAGCGTTTCATTTTTGCACAGAGGAGAAATATCCTGAGAACTCTTTGTTGGCTTCAGGAAAGCTTGGGCAAAGCATTTGCTGCCTTGAAGTGGGCCATTGTCCATGTGTATTTGGGGCAACTAAATGTGGTCATTTATTACAGATATCTTGCAGTGCTGTGAGGGAGAGAGGGAATGATGGTCATGGAATATTGTGTCACTGCTATTGCTGTAGTGAGGAATTTAATTTTTATTTCTATAATTTTCATGGATGAAAATAATTTTTTGCTGCCAGCTGAGGGATATTTGGGATTAGTTTCAGTAAAGTAGTTGTTCTTCCTCTCTGCAGTTTGACTTGTGACATTAGTATGGCTAAGAGATGCTCAGTTAACCAGGATGACACAGCCCTGAGGTTATTTCCCCTTTCAAGGTAATAGTCTTATCCTTCTTTTTAATGATGTGGCTGAGCTCTGCCTTTGTACAAGCTCTCCCATTGCAAATAATGTGGCTGTTTTATTTTTAGAGGAACTGCCATGCAAAAAGGGTTCATTGCTTTAGGGCATGTCATAGGGTGGGAGCTTAAATTGGTCTGGAAAAATATCAAGTCACAAGTGAAACTCACAAATTTGTTCCAGCAACGACAATATTTGCTGTTCTGCAAGCTGCCCAAAAGTGAGTAGCTGCAAGTTAAGTTACAAGAAGAAAATGGGGAATGGGTTGCTTAAGCCTTCACCTGCTGAATTTTAAATGATTCCATATGGAAGTTCTTATATAATTTCCAAGTGAAAATAATGAAGTTGTTGTGGAGTGAGGATAGAACAAAGTTTGTGTGTAATGGAAAATCTGATGCAATTTCTATGAACTTGATGCTCTTTTGTAGAATTTCATTTCCTATCACCCACAATCCTCCTGGCTCCTAAACCTAGATTCCGTGAGATTTGCTTTACTCTGGAAATCTGGGGTGTACTCAGCATTTCACTAGCTTGGTAAAGGAACTCTGCCTTAAATCCTAGGGATCCTCCCAGCCCAATTAGCCCATGAGACAATAAGCAGTTTATTCAGACCAATTCAGCACCTCAAAACAGTTAGCTAAACTGTACATTCAATACTCATGGTTTAAAACGTCAAAGCAAAGTTGCAGTTTGACACATTGCTCCCTAGCTAATTCTACTGAAACAAATAGTCCCAGCTCCATGGAGTCCCCTTTATCAGGTCCTTTCTCCTTACAAACAGTAAATCCTCTTCATGTGGAATTTCCAAAATGTGCAAATGAAATGGTTGGATTTGACTCTGTGATCGTGCCTTGTCTGTTTCCCATTCACATTGACCAGTGGAAGTTTTGAAGAGCCTTCTGAAGAGGGAGAGTGTAGTCTGATGTGCAGCAGCCACCCAGCCATCACCACTGATTCACATCATTGGAACCATGGGATCCCAATGTTCGTTACATATCAAATGAAGACTGATTCCAAATAGTTTTTCTCATATTTATGTAGCATCTAAGCGCTGCCAATAAAACAATGACCCATTCTATCCTTTGTTATCTGGATAAGATCACAGAATTCTGATTAAATACATGCATAAACTATACCAGCTGTTGTGCTGCATTTATTTATTACATGTTTATTACAATTTTAGTTTGTAGGCTCTAAGATTGAAAATATTATTCTTTCTTAGAAAAAGCTTGTAGCAAATAGCGATTTAAGTCCAGCCTTTGCCTCAAGGCAGCCCACATGGGGGAAAGAAAAATGCTGATTCATTCCCTCCATGTTTGCTCAACAAAGGCTGTTCCTTTAAAATCTAACAATTTCTTGGTAATTGCTGTCACGACGCCCACTTTTTAACAGAGTTTAATCTCTCCATGGTGTGAGCAAAATTCAAGGGAAACTCTCCTTCATTTACTACTACTACTACTACTACTACTACTACTACTACTACTACTACTACTATTTATATAGTGCTCTTCAACCAAAGTTCACAAAGTGTTTTACAAAGAAAAATACATAAATAAAATAGTCCCCTGTCCCCAAAGGGCTCACAATCTAAAAAGAAACATAAGGCAGATACCAGCAACAGCCATTGGAAGGATGCTGTGCTGAGGCTGGGTAGGACCAGTTGCTCTCCCCTTGCTAAATATAAGAGAATCACCACTTAAAAGGTGTCTCTTTGCTCAGTTAGCATGGGTTTCCATTTATCAATGGGAAAATACAGAAAACCTTCCACGTGCAGTCTATACATTAAGAGCAAAGGTAGGAGTGTGAGTTGCTGAGCAATCAAAATTGAGGCATGTTTGCACCCGAGTAAAACCCCTTTTCCTGAGTTAAAAATCCAATCAGAGGCAGGTGAAATCCAAAGAACAAAAAGAGAAAGAAAACTTTATTCAAAATAGTACAGATTGCTTCAGTCTGAGGCTTTCTCAGCTTTTAGTTACAGGTAGCAGAAACACTCAGTACTTGCAAGAATACTTTCAAAGATCACTCCAGTTGGTGTTTGGAGTGGCACACTTTAAAATCATGGTTACCCAGTTGCCAAGATAATTCAAAAAGCACCCCCAGTTACAAGGAACCTTTAAAAGCACCTTTACAGGGTACAGAGACTCCTACAGAGCCCTGGTTGGCGGGGAAAGGGCTCAAGTTCAGTTCCTCTTAGTTACATTACAGACAAAAACACTATAGACAAATTGCTCTGGGAAGAGTAGAAGGTTTCAAGTTCCCTCCCTGGATTCTCCAAGATAGGGCTGAGAGAGATTCCTGCCTGCAACCTTGGAGAAGCTGCTGCCACTCTGTGAAGACGATACTGAGCTAGATGGACCAATGGTCTGACTCAGTAAATGGCAGTTTCCTATGTTTCCTATGTAAGGATTTGCAAAAGCACAAAATCAAAAGAAATCTAACACAGGCTACCTAACACATGGATCTCTAGCTAAACCTTTCCCCAAAGCCAAAGCCCTTGGCTTCCTTTTCGCTTGAACTCACCCCAAACTCCAGGAGATAATTCAAGTTTCCTGCAATGCTGTCTCTCAAGGATCTGCAGATATCCTTCCCTGGGAGAAGTCTCCAGGCTGGCTGTTGGCTATGAGGCCACCAGACTTCATGGCTGGTGCTCACGAAATCTGCTCTCCATCTTTTCTCATCACCCTCCTGACTCCTTCTGAGAACAAAGACCACCTTCACTTCCTGCCTCCAGACCAGTCTAGGTCCTGGTCACCGTGTGCTTTGATCCCCAGAGGTCACTGCCTGTCAGTCAGGACAGGGTTTGCTTCCAGCTCACTCTTTAGAGTAAGGGAGGGCCAATTGCTACAAAGCTACAGCAAGATACTCTCTCTCTCTCTCTCTCTCTCTCTCTCTCTCTCTCTCTCTCTCTCTCTCTCTCTCTCTCACAGTGTGTCTGTGTATATATACATGCATACATATACATAAGCTCATGAGGAGCTATGTGGAACATGCAAGCACTGAAGCCTGTCTTTACAGCCAAAGGGCTAAAAGCATTCTTTTTTTTCTTTTCTTTTTAAAAAATAAAATTGAGTGTTTAAGATGCTGAAATTTGCACCCAATAGCAAAATCTCTGCCTTTGCAAATCTGTACAAGCAGAGAAAACACACAACTCTGTCGTGATTTGACAGCACCACCAAGAAGATGGAGTAGCATATTTAAAACATCTCTAAGATCGGGATCAGAAGAATAAACATTTTTGTTCCAATAAATAATATAATCCCCTTTAGGCTCACTGATCGTCCTTGAGCACAGTCCTTAAAATAAATGCATTTCCCTTTACTCTTAACCCTTGGTTGTGTTTGCGCTTGTTAGATACAAGTATCTTAGAACCTAGAAGTTGGGAAGAATTCTAATTGCTCATCAAGTATATGAGGCTTCCATCTCCAAATGGGTTGCACTTTGAGAAGCAAGGAATGTTCTCCTCCACCATATTGGTTAGTAGCAATATTCCACCCAGAACAGTAGCACAGGGCACAACAGTCCTTATGGCCAGAATCCCACTTTGTAGATGCATCTTCACTGCAAGATGTGCTATTTACAAATGCTGTTCTAGCCTTTCGATAACAAATACACATCTAAGTAGTGCTATGCATACACCTTTTTTCTCAATTCTTGAATGAATTTGGCAGGACATTTCTATTGGGAATAGGGAAATATAAATGCTTATATATACGGCACTGAGAAGAAGGCTTCATCTGGAATACTATGTCCAGTGTTAAGTAATCCATGTGCTAGAAAATGTTTTCAAAATTTAACACATTCAAAGAAGAGTACAGTATCTACAATGATTCAGGAATGCAGAAGATAGCTATGCCAAGGTCACCCAAGTTAGAGAAATGCGGGAGGTGATCTTCCCCCATTACACTTACTGTGGTGATTTCTATTATGTCAGTTTCATATGGGAAATAAAGTGTTGGATGTGTGGTGAGAGCAGGTTATCAGCATGCCAAAGGAAACCAAAGGAAAGATGAGAATCAATCCTGTGAGATGATATTGTTGAAATTTATAAATACAGCAAAAATGCAATCGCAGATGTGGACAGAAAAATTAGAGAGAAGAAAACAATACAAAAAATGAATGGCTCTAAAAGAGCCATTAAAATGTTTGGGAGGGAATTTTAAAAAATGGTTGCCAAGGGCAGCTTTGGATACTATTAAGCATTGACAGTGGGTGAGCAAACAAAGATGGACAGCTGCTGTTCATGGCTCCTTTGTAACATTTGAAGTGAGGATTTATGGCAAGATGTATGAACTCCACACATTCAGTTGGCCACTAGGCAGGGGAAGATGCTGCACATCTGTGAGAGGATGTGCAGCATCCTTCATCCTGTGAGAGGATGTTGTTGAAATTTATAAATATTGCAAAAATGCAATAGCAGATGCGGACAGATGCTGCACATCTCATACTTGTTCAACATCCTTTCCCCTCTAGTGGACAATTGAATGATTGGCTCACAAGGAAGATTGGAAAGCAGTGAACTAATTCTTCTGTTGCTCCCCAGCAATGGTCAGTCAGTGGCACAATGCCTTTAAACATGGGGGTTCCATTTCCTGTCCAATAGTCATTTATATATCCTACTAGCCAACCCCGCACAGAGCATCTGTGCGGCGCATTGGGGCCGGCTGTTTCCCCCTCCCTCTTCCTCCTGCCCTTGTCTCTCCCCCTTCCCTCTGGCCCGCACTCTCCAGCCCTCCTCCCCTCCCGTTCCTCCCCACACACAGAGCTGAGGTGGGCGGCCAAG